>NC_071992.2:151035000-153900000 GCF_028885655.2 Pongo abelii
GGGACTACAGCAAGAGCAGCGGCCCTCACAGCAGCCCTCACAGCTTCTCCTCCATCCATTAACCACAACACCTGGGCAGTAAGTAGGTCTCATCCTCTCGAATTAGTGGGTGATTAAATGGAGAGCCCCACCAATGCACCAGCTCTGTGTTCTGACTCAGACTGTGACATCAGGCTGCCCTTGGCACAGACTTGCCAAGGGTCTTGCCTTGTCCTTTCCCGCTTGGTGCAGTCACCTGGAATTGCTTCGTGTGCAGTTAAAACCACACTTATGATGGGTTTCTTCGCCCCAGACAGCTGTCCGGCCTCCTTTCCTGAGATCTTCTGGACTTTCTCTGTTTTCTGTGACCGTGGTCTTTTCGAGGCTTTTTCTCGATCATCTTCCTTACACTTCTTTTCTAGTTCAAGGTCAGACTCGTTACCTAAGGAGCAAATACCAAGATGCATAAGGTATCCTTTTATATCAGTGGCAGAGTTGGAGGATAAACATTACTCTCTCACGGGACAGTAAAGGTAACACAGCTCTTTGGTCTGCAGTGCCACGCAGACCACGGAATCACTGCAGGTACCACGGTGGCTCTTCACTCCTTCACTCGATTCAGTACATGTTCACTGCTCCCTGCCACAGGCCATCACCTAGGCCCTGGGCATACACTGTTGGGTGAAGCAGACATAGTTTCTTGTCTTGTCTTGTCTTCATGAGGCCTAGCAGACTTCAGAATCATTAATAAACAACACTGCACAGAAGATAAGGTCTCCAAGATTTATATTCTAAGAAATAAATCATTCACTTATTCAACTTACACTTATCAGCTACTGTCTAGTGCCAGGAATGGTGGACAAAAGGAGTGATAAGGTGCAGACCCTGCTCTCGAGGGCCCCACCGTGCAGGGGGAGAGGCAGACATGCAAACAGCACAGGCAGTCCAGGGAAGTCTGCTGCGCACCGAATGAAATGAGCAAGGGTCTGAGATGGTTACAGGAAAGGATGGTAGATTCTCCACTTCATGGGGAGGTAAACCCTCGGTTCACATAAAAAGCAAGCATGTGCGAAGCAATGGTCAGGAAATACAGGCAAGGGGTATAGGGCAAAGGAGGAGTGGGTGTGGTGGAAACAATGGTGTTCCAATCTAGGGACAGATGGCAAAGCCAAAGTATAAACCAGTGCCCAAGTACCCCGTGTGGTGACAACTCCACGAGGAAGCAGGGAGATAGAAATAAAACCAGGGGAGGGCGTCAGAGCTGGGTCCTAGAGGGCCCTGAATGGCCATGAGAAGCCTGGAACCTTCCTTTGGGGAACTGGGAGTGAAACATCAATGTGCATGGAGACCAGTCAGGCCTGGGGAGGGGGTGAAGCTGGAAGGAAAGGAGACTCAAGTTCCCACAGAGGACCAGCCTGCTGGGTCTTCTGACGGCTCACAGCGAGACTGGAAATCCAGATTTACATGAAATCTTCTGATTTTTCAAGGCTGACTCTAGTCTAAAATTTCTTAAAACAATGGAAGAGCAAAGGGAAACAATGCCTGGGGCCTGCCTGCTGCCTCTGGAAGGCCATGGAGAGCCACAGGTGTCTAAGCCGGGAAGGGCTGGATTATATTTGTGCCGCTGCTGCGGAGAGCAAAGTCAACGGGTTCAAAAAATGTTGAAATACACTGAAGAAGGAATGTGTCAGCCACAGAAAGAACAACAGCTAATTCCACATGGCTACCCTTGGCATTAGCCTGAGGGGTAAGAAAAGCTTCGATATCCAAGTGAAGAACAAAGGAGCCACCTCTTGAATGCACACTATTTGAGATCCCTAAGTGAAGAGGAAATATAGGGAAGGGAGGAAAAGGAGTTTTCTCTTTCTTAGAAATAGAGCCACAAAACCTGAAATAACCTGCCCAAAATTCACTTCCTCAGAACATATGACAAATGCACAGGGAACAATTCCACATAAGCCTTTCTCAGCCATGAGTGTGGAAACGGACGAAGGGAGGCAGGGTGCGCAGGCGCAAGGTGGGGGTCCAGAAAGTGCTGCCAAGGTCGGGTTATAGGGATGTGAGATCGGAACCATGCAGTAATATGGCAGAAACAGGAGAAACCAAAGGGAGATAGCCAGAGGCCATTCGGTACGTCTGTTTCCAGTGATTCAACTCTGCCTAAAGCCAGTTCCCCAAGTAAATGTACCAAGGAATGTCTGAAGTGAAAAGATAAAATGGAGGAGTATTCTTTCTTAGGGAGGCAGGCTGATTCAAGGAAAGCTCACTCAAGAAGAGGCCAGAAAAAAACTTGGCTAATGGCAGATTGATCAAAACAAACATTCTAATTTTGTATTCTATAAAGTTTTTTTGGTGTTTGTCCCACAGTCCAGGTGCTTGGACCATTTTTAGACCTAGCGAAACAGTTTTATAGAAGTTCTTTCATTCACTGGAAAAGGCCCTTAATCATATAACTAGTATCAGCACTAAATATGGTAACATTGAGCTAAAAAGAATGAATAAATGAGATCATGAATCAGACAGAACCGCATCACTCTCCAAGGCTAAAGGGAAAAAGTCAAGACCATCAGACGTGTCCCTCCCTTGAAGAGCACCATGACTCCTATAAAGCCGGAGAATGAGGAAAACAAGTGATCTCAAAGTCACTGGCAGTGCCTACATTTTGTAGGCTTGATTTGCATCATGCCTAACAGCAGTTTTCATTTTATTTTACTTTTTAGTGCCTATAATAAAAACATTTCAAAATCTACAAATTGCCTGAGTCACAGAAGTTCTTTTTGTGGCCTACATACTGGGTGATACACACGCATAAATAACTATAGCAGAATATATTGGATGCTATAAGAAGGTAGAAACAACATTTTACAGAATTTTTTGCTTTTAAAATGATGCCTTGCTTTATACCGGAATTCACCATGGGATACAATTCAATATGTGGGTGATATGCCAGGAACAGATTTGTTCACATTTAAAAAAAAGACCTGAGAATTAGAACTTGCCAGAAGCTCAACCCAGGTTAACAGCATGAATCAACAAAAACCAAACGACATTCACCTACACTAAGAAGAAGCAGATGAAGAGATCACCACGCTCTGCACCAGATAAACTGCATCTGGATAAACTGCGTCCGGACTCTGCTTTAGGCATCGTATGTTAGGAACACACTGCAGAACCGGGTGGCTGGACGTGGGTGAAGGTCTGGCACCATGCCGTTTTAAAAGCCAATGGAGACCTGAGCTGGCGTTGGTGGAGAAGAGAAGACTGCACAAGAATCTCATCTCTCTCCTCACCATTCCTACAGCTCCAATTTGAGTTTCCTTCCCCACGGCTGCTTTGGGGTGTGCATTGTTGGTATTCACCCTACCCATTCCCAACACCTGTCCCTCCTGGAGCGTGATGCCACCTCCCACTCCAGGAACTAGGAATGCTGCTCCGTCTGAACAGCTAGGGCTACAGGACCCAAGCCTGGCCAATGGGGTCTGAGGAGAAGGGTCTAGGGACTTCCAGGAGTGGTTTTCCTTCCTCATGGGGAAAGTACCGCCTCTCTTCCTCAGCTGGGTATTGCTATGTCCACTGCCAGAACTGAGGCATCCACCCAGCAGCTAAGAGAAGCCAAGTGAAAGAGCATGATAATGCCTTGGGCATCACAAAGAGAGAGGTGGATCCTGGGGCTTTCATGGTACAGATGTGCCCCTGAACCAGCCCTTGAACCATTGTGCCTGGACTTCTTGTTACATGAGAGAACATTCTCATTATTAAACTCATTTTTAACCAGTGCCTCTGCTAACAGTATCTTGACTAACACACTCTCCGAACCATCCTCCTCCACCTAGACCCTAGAGGAATTGTTTTAAAAATCCAAATCTAATTCTGTCACTTGCCTGCTTAAAACCCTTCATCGGGCTTCCTTCTCATCTCCATTAGGAGAAAGTGCTAGGTAAAGTCCTCCAAGAATTGCCATAAATCCTCTCCCACTATCTCTGCACCATCAAGGCCATGACTTGCAAGCACACACCCTCATGTACTTATCTCCTACCCCTTTGGGCTCCAACAATGCTGAACCACAAGTTGACCGACACCCGGTGCTGTTTACAGCCCCTGGACCTTGGCACACAGACATGCATTGCACAACGTCCTGATTCACACACCCCTGCTTGTCTGAGTGACAAGCCAAAAGGCAGCTCAGATTTCCCCTCCTCTGTGATACTCTGTACCCTTCACCTTCTTACGTCCTCCATTCTCTTTACACACACACAGAGCACCGAACCAACGGTTGGACTTTCCCACACTGCTTACAATTATCTGTTGACATGCCTTATCCACATTGTGACCTCTTGGAGGTTGGGTCCATGACTTCTTGCGATTTTATGAAGCCTAACGTAGGCCTCCAGAGGGCTAGAGCCAGACAATGAGGAAGACCTGCTCTGTTATGTTCAAAAAGATGAAGCTAGGACCAATGGGTAGAGTCCCCTGCGATTGATCTCAGGGCAGAGAAAGGAACTTCCAACAGTTAGAGCTGTCCAAGGAAAGGGTGTTTTTCAGACACGTTTCTGAGGAGGGTTTTCCTTGGAAGTCACAGATACCATTGGAAATGCTGTGGAAAAGACTCTGAATCACATGGGAAGTCAGACCAAACAACGTCTAAATCTCTAAATTCTAAGGCCCTCACATACAAATAGGTGGAACTATTACATAAGGAAGAAGGTAGGAGAAAGGAAGTTGCAGGGAGAAAAGAAGGAGAAAGAGTGAAAAATATGAGAGATAGTAAAAGAAAAACCTGGAAGAGACAAAAAAGCAGGGGACAGAACACCATGCACCTTCAACCCACTGGACCACACCAGCCTCGAGTCCGCACTGAGTGCAGGCTCTGGTCCTCCCCTCGGCAAGGGACAGTGGGGCTCTCCTTGTATCCCACGGCCCAGACGTGACTCTGGCAGCGGCTAAGGTGGAACCAGTGCTCTGGACACTGTCCAGGCAGACAATTCTGGGAGTCACCATGGCAGCATCTTTTTTTTTGAGACAGAGTCTCACTTGGTCGCCCAGGCTGCCAGGCTGGAGTGCAGTGGCACAATCTTGGCTCACTGCAATCTCCACCTCCGGAGTTCAAGTGATTCTCATGCCTCGGCCTCCCAAGTAGCTGGAATTACAGGTACGCACCATCCCATCCAGCTGATTTTTGTATCTTTTTAGTAGAGACGGGGTTTCGCCATGTTAGCCAGACTGGTCTCGAACTCCCGACTGCAAGTGATCCACCCACCTCGGCCTCCCAAAGTGCTAGAATTACATGTGTGAGCTACTGTGGCTGGCCCATGGCAATATCTTGAGAGTCAAATCCCCACTACCTACAGCAGGGACCCCACTAAAAAGTCCTTGGCATTGCTCCTTCCCTGTCTCACTCTTCTCACTCCCCCACTCCTGCTTCCTGGGACTAACACTCAGGTAAACTATCTGCAGCCAAAGCTGTTTCCAGTGGGGAACCTAAGCTAAGACTCTGCCCATTCAAGACTGCCCCAAATACACACCTCCAAGCCCCCACATCCTTCATCAATTCTCTGTGGCCTCATGCAGCATGGATCCACAGTCCACGGACATTACATTCTATTCTTGAGAGCTTCAGAAGCTTCAACACTAAGCTTTCCAACTGATTCAGGCACCATGGTGCCAGGCACTGCACTGAACGGCCTTGAAAATGGTTCTTGGAGATGATCTTAACCGATCCCTTGAGGCCTGGAGCGCTGTGAAAAGAACAAGGCTCTCACAGAAAAAGAACACACATGCTCACTCAGAGGCAAATGCCAGGTGCATTTAGGGAATATCAAATAACTCCAGGTAAAACACCCAGTATGTGGGGAGTGGGAGGTGAGGCAGGAGCAGAACTGGCATGGAGACCCAGATGCCACCCAGAGACTCTGGCCTACAAAAGCAGGTGCTTCATGGAGAGAAATATCAGGTTCTCCATTGCACTCCTGTACACGCCATGCTCCTCACAGCCCTGAACCCAGCTCTCTCAACAGCCACATGACTGTGTGTTTCCCATCCCCAGCATTAGGTCTGGTGTGTAGCAGGTGCTCAATACTTCTTTGTGGAAAGCATGGAGGGTACAGGGTAAAAGAGAAAGACATTTTAACAACAGCCTTGTTAGTAATTGTCTGCCCACTCCCTTTTGGACACCAAAGTCCTCATTCCCATTTGACCTGGTTGTTCACCAATTTCCCTATACTCTCACTTGACCAATCTTTGTACTTTTCAAAGTTGCATTTTGTCCACTGAAATGCCTCAAGGACCCGACCTAGAAGTCATGCTGATGATGCTTTTCTGAGGGCTTGGCATGTCCCATCTTCAGCTCACATGTATCATGGCCTTTCAATAGGTGTTTTTCAATAGTCTCCTGCTTCCTCCGAATTATTGACTTTTTAAACTTTTCTACTCTTTCCTGCCTAGGCTCCACTCCAGCTTCCTTTCCTTTTAAAAATTCCATAGCTGTCGATGGGTTTTGCTTCTCCCTCTTGTGCATGGCTGTTGCATTCAGTCATGCTGTGAGCTCGCTACAAACCAGCTGGCCTGAGCAGCACAGGGGCTGGTTAATGGAACCACTGCAGAGAGGCAGTGGGCATGCAGCACTCTGGAGTCAGAGAGGCTGGGGTAGGACACAACTTAACCACTTGCAATGGAACTCTGGACAATTGATGAATCTCCCTAAAATCACTCATAAAAAATAAAATATAAATAAGGACCTCAAAAGATGGCTGTAAGGAGGAAGAACACAATTACGGGGAAAACCCCAGGCACATATTAAACATCTCATCAATGTTCACCTTCTCCGCCTTTTGAAAACATATCTGGGACACCACCCCAAAGACTCTCTCAACCACACACCACAGCTACTCTCACTCCCCTGTCTTGGCAGCCACCCTGATGGGCACCAAATTTAGAAATCCTAAGAACCAGATGAAATTAAGTTAGTCGTCAGAGGCAATCTTGAGGAGAGCTTCCCACCTCTGCTCTCAGCATCTGGTGGTTCTAGACGGCCACGAGAGTGTCCCACGCACCCACACACCTGGAGCAGGGGCCATGGCTCTGCACAGTCACGCAAGAAAACCCCTACCTCCACATTCTCCCAATGAACAAAGCCCTCCTCCTATGTTAGAAGTGCTTCAGTTCGTTCAATCCAAAATATCTTGTTTCAGATTCAGCTTTGTTTTTAAGACTTTTATCATCTCTACCATGCAAATTAAATAAATATACAACATAATGCCCCAGCTAGTATTAATAACAACAATTAAGATTAGATATTTCTTGGACAATGATATGGCAACACACTAAGAACCACGACAGAAAGTCTGGGTTCTAATGTATACTCAGGGACCCCAAGCCTTTAGGGGCAGATAGGATGGTGGGGGGCCATTCTGTACAATTTCCAATCATCAGACAGTTATCACACAACCATCTCAAAGGAATGCCGTCTACACTACCTGTGAACCACTCTGGGAACAGAGACTTCACCACTACAAAACAGACAGTTTGTATGGTGACCTGCGCTGCCCAACCCACCTTGCACATGCACAAGAGCCCTCTGAGCTGCCGTAAACCACGGGCTTGATTCACTAAATTGCAGATAGTCTCGACCATGATTACTGACATGGTTTGGCTGTGTCCCCATCCAAATCTCAACTTGAATTGTATCTCCCAGAATTCCCACGAATTGTGGGAGGGGCTCAGGGGGAGGTAACTGAATCATGGGGCCTGGCCTTTCTTGTGCTATTCTCATGATAGTGAATAAGTCTCACGAGATCTGATGTGTTCATCAGGGGTTTCCGCTTTTGCTTCTTCCTCATTTTTCTCTTGCCACCACCATGTAAGAAGTGCCTTTCGCCTCCCGCCATGATTCTGAGGCCTCCCCAGCCAAGTGGAACTGTAAGTCCAATTAAACCTCTTTTTCTTCCCAGTCTCAGGAAGAAAAATGTCTTTATCAGCAGCGTGAAAACAGACTAATACAGTTACTATGAGCAAATTCATTGCTATGAGTTTTCAGGAAACACGAACAGAGAAGGACACTTTGCGACACCCATACTTCTGCTCCAGAGCCACTCGTCATCTTGTGCAACCATGGCAACAGAAGAGAGGTGCAGCACTGGGGTTGTCTGAGTGTCTGCCAGCTTCCTACCCCAGGCTGTCCTGGTATGTGTGGTGTTTGCTGCAGAATGAGGCAGGCAGTCACACCCCTGGTTTCCAGTCTCTGTGCATTTTTATTTGCAAAAGAGTGGCTGCTTGTGACTAGGGAGGGCCAGGTCAACTATGGGTCTGATTTCAAGTCTGCCTCTTCAGTTTCTATGCCTGCTTGCTGGTTACCCTCTCCTCAATTTGATTAAATATTCATACCAAGTGTTTCTCCTCTGAAAACAGAATTTCTATCTCCAATACAAAGTTTAACAATTATCCCCTACTACTAAATAAAATATTATCTTTATGAGATGATTTTCCTTTCTCACTTTCCTATTTTCAAATTTTCTTAAGTGTCCATATTCAAGCAAAATATCATTTCTGCACAAAAGAAATAAATATTTACTTGGAAATTATGTACACACTATAGCATTTATTTGTTCTTTACTAGCCACAGTTCGTTCAGCAGATACTTATGGAGTGGTCAGCACTGTTCTAGTATTTGTAATACTTTAGTGTACAAAACAGGGAAAGAGCCCTGCCCTCTGGAGTTTACATGCTAGTGAGGAAAGAGACAATCAGTTTAAAACATAATAAATAACTAAACTACACAGTACGTTAGAAGGTAATCATTTTACCTGAGTCTGGTAGAGTGCAGGCCTTTGGGAAGTAGGAAAAGTTTGTGTTGTTAAATACAGATGCTTCTCAACTTACGATGAGTTACATTCCAATAAACCCATCCTAAGTCAAAAATATCATTGTCAAAAATGCACTTAAAACACCTAACCTGCCAAATATCATAGCTTAGCCTATCCTACCTTAAATGTGCTCAGAACACTTACATTAGCCTAGAGTTGGGCAAAATCATTTCACACAAAGCCTATTTTAAACCATTGCAGTTGCGGACCACCAGCAACTGTGGTCTAGTGCTCTAAGCTCTGATCTAACAAACACATCTAACAAACACATCTCACACAAACAGTCCCTACTGATAAGGACAGTTACTGTGAATGGCTTGTCTATGTATCTGTTTACTTGTTTCTTGTTTGTCTCCCCTAGGTGGATGTAAGTTCAGTAAGGCCTGGCAAGATTTAGCCTATTTCACTGGAAGTCTTCCACCGTGCCCAAAACATCATAGATACTCAGTAAAGCGGGGAAAGAGAGGAAGGGCAGCCAACCTCACAAAGTGGGAAAGTCATCCAGTCATTAAACAAATAGCAAGGGAAGGCCTCTTGCAGCCACTCAGGACACTGCACATGCCACGGTCTCCCTCAGTCTCCACCATCCTGGTGAGGCAGGACTGCTCCCAAGCCCCTTATAAAGATAAGGAGTCTGAAGCTCAGTAAGGAGAAGAGGTGACTGAGCCTGGACACTGTCCCCATGAGTGGTACACCCAGCATCACATTGAAGTCCAGCAGACTGCAAGGTGAGCACTTCCCACAACCCCTCCTGCCTCTGATGCTCTGCAGGAGCAGAAGTTTAGAAAGAGTGCAGAGAAGAACCAGCCAAAAAGCTGGCTCCACAATGAGATGAGGTGACGGTCAAGTGGCAAAGTGTAATACTGTGTTAAGGTGCTGGAGAGAACGGAGGGGCCTGGCTAGTGGACTATAAGTGGTTTCCATAAACAGCATTTTTGCTTTTACCACAGGCAGAGGTGCGAAAGGCTTACAGGAAGCTCAGGCACCGCAGCATCCAAACACCGCTCCTTTCCTTCTCATCCACCTCTCTCTGACCGGGGGCTTGGGCCCAGCTGTGCTGAAGGCTGAGGTAGACGAAGTAAGGCTGGCATTTGCTCTGTGCACCCTCAGCCAAGCGCCCATACACAGCAAGAGGCCATTTGCTCCTAATCACTCCATGCAGATGAACGGCCCCACTCCAGCCCGAGAAGGCACGCTGCACAGTCAACTGCACAGCTGGCTCCCGGGTGCAACAGGCTGCTGCTCTGGCCTGGCATCCAGGCCAGGCATTTAAAGTCCCCTATTGGCTTGTCAATGGTGTGCCCAGCTCTTCCAGCTCTGCAGTGATTCTCTGTGCTATGAAGAGGCAATTCTTGGGGATTGAAGAAAGCCAGAGTTCTGTTCAACAAATAAATGCCTATCTCCCTTGCACTGAGATACACTGAACCTTCTGGCAATAAGCACGGCTGCTAAAAGTCACTCTTCCAAGATGGTAGGATACAGCGCAGGGTCAAAGACCCCCAGCTGAAATCCAAGCCCCCTAGCTGATGCTGACGGGGAATTTTGGATAATTTACTAACACTTGTTTCAGAGAAAACCCGGTTGAGTCCCTGGGCCTAGGCAGGGTGCTTGACAAAGAACAGCTGGCAAGCAGATGTCTTTTAACAAACACATCCTAATGTGGAAAATAAGGACACTGAAGGGAGCCCCAGGGGTTTCCGGGCTTGCTGGGGTGACCCAGGTCAAACTCCAAGTCCTCTAGATGCCATTTTCAAAATGAACCCTCTTCAAATATCCTGCTTCTTCATGTACATGTGCTAATTACACAGTTAATTCTAAGGTAGTATTTTGTTTTCGTTGTATTGAACGTTTAAAAATATCTTCACTGAGCTCTAGAAAAGACTCTTTAGCCAAGAGAAAACAGAATGTAATTTTAGTGAGATCAATAGCTGAAATCTGTCTGAGATGCTTAAGAGGAAGAGCAGACTAGATGACATCAAACCCCAATGAGCTCTTTATGGCCCTACCCTGGGTAAGCCAGATCACAGGAAGGGAGGCCAGCATTAATTCCATCAGCAACAGTGGGTGTAAATGGAAATTTCTAACAGTAGTCTATGCCTGTCTAGTATTTTCCCTTTAGTCAATATCACAGAAGGGAGATCAACTATACTATTAATACTATAATAATAACAATACCTTATCTTCTGAGTGGCACATGACAGTTTGCAAAGCACTGTCTTGAGCATTAACTAGCACCTGTATCTCTACTATTATGTACATGGCGTGTGTTTTTAACCAGCCTCTTAATGGTTCACTTTTTTTCCAAGGCTCTTATAAATGTGCTCTTCCAGAAAACAAGGCCCTTAGCTGAAGTCCCCTTGTCCATCAAGTTTTTGTAGCATCACTGTCTGAATTCAGCTGTGATTGTCAGCACACTGGGATGGTAATTTTCAAATTTTTTTAACTGGCAGGACCTTTTTCCTGCTTTTTAGGCAATTTCAATATAAATAATCTAAAAAAAGTACAATCTCTCAGATTAAAGTGGATGAGCTCCCTGCCAGCCTCCCACACCTGTCCTCAGTATCCTTCTAGCCCCAGCCACTAAGCAACTCTGAAGAGCCCTGGAAACAGCATTAAAACTACTGAATTAAGAGGTACAGTGTACTACGTGAAATACGGCTTTAACAAAAAGTCACTGTTTTGAGAATGCATGGTGAAAAACACAAGATTTGGAGTTAAAGGCATCTCAGCTAAGATCCAGGCTCTGCCTTTCAGCTGGATGAATTTGGAACACTCTAAACTTATCTGCATCTGCAGAATGAGTCACTGTAAGGTTCACATGAGGGAACAGATGCAGAACCTTCTCACATGGTGAGCACACACAGTAGGCCTTCAGGAAACACTGGCTGCACGCCAGTCTGTCGACTTCACGCCCAATTATATACATGAAAGTCCTACTCAGGCCTGAGGTTGGGATGATGACTTCTTTCTGGTTTCTTTCGGTTTGTATTAATCATGAGCTGTGACCGAGCCCCTTTCTCCCCCTACCACCTAGCTTTGTGCATTTTCCCCAGGTGCTGATGTTCCAAGAACTGTAACTTTTACTGTGCAGCACTGCTCTTCAACCCCAGCACATTAGCATACTTCTTTATATTTCATTTCCTTTGGAAAAGTCGGCATTTGAAAAAGCGATGACATCGCACAACGTGGAATGCAAACCTTAAAGAGGGAAGCAGATGTTGGCAAATGGTGTGCATGCCCCGCGGGGCTGAAGCCCTTTCTACGATGACAGGGTCTAGCGCCCCTGCACGGAGTGAGATGTTCTGATGTAAACTGGAGGGGGCCATTACTTAAGGAACAGAGACCTGAGTGTGTCCCTTTTAAGGGCAGATAATGAGCAAGCACCCAGAGTCTCCTGAAGTTCTGGTGAGGTCCTGCTTGCCCTTCCAGGTCGCCCCTCCCCCCTCTCTACCCGGCTCCCAAGGCTGACCAGTAAGGAACACACAATGGGCCCTACTGCTCTCTGGCTTCCAACTGGGTTTAACCAATGGAGGCACCAGCAGGAGATGAAAGGAAAGGGGGAAAGTCGGGGGTGGGGGGCGGTATTTATTCTCCAGGCTCCCTCCCTGCCAGGTTATCACAGGCTGACCTCATCCTCTACCAAAGGCCACAGCTCTCTCCCTCGGTGTTCTGGTGACTTCTCTCCCCTCTTGCGTGTTTACCCTGCTGTTCCCAGCTGCTCTCAGTCCCGCAGGTACACCATGACTTGATGCTGTACCTAGACCAGAACATACCTTTACAAAGGGTCTCTTCCTTAGCTTCTCAAGTCACCCATTTGAGCATGCCACCTGCCTCCTGTTGGCATCCTGACGGCTCCCCCAGGCCATCGTCTTAGTCATCTCTGGATGACTCCTCTCTCCATTCCCAATTTCATTCCCTCCCACTACAAGCATCTCCCACTGACCTCCTTCCACTGATACTGCTCCCACTCAAGTCAGCAATGAGGCACACCCACAATCCCCCAATGAATGGAGTCTTCACCCCAGCTTCTTCTCACCGAACTCCCTGCATCACTCACCATCCTCAACCCATCCTCTTCCTCCTTCAAGGCAGCTTTCCCTGGTCTCCATCCCTGGACACTCCCCTGTGGGGGCCTCAGGAGGCTGCCCTTGGTGGTTTATCCTTCTGCTTCCACCCAGTCTCTACTGATGCCGCTCCTCCACTGAGGACCTCATGCTAGACTCCGTGTGGGGTGGCATGCCCTCCTGGATATCCTGCAGTCCCCAGATCAATGTGTGGCCACAACTAACTCACCCTCTTTCCTCCAAATCTGCATCTCCTCTGGGCTCTTGAGGTTGGCAGGGATGCCACCATTCACCCTGGTCCCCAGCCAAAACCAAGGCAGCTCCCCTCTGCGAACTCTGCCAGGTCCTGTGAACTGCACTTCCTTGACATCTCCACAATATGTCCCCTAATTTCAACTCCCACTGCTGGATTCAGATGCCACAGAACACTTCCCAGGATCACTGCATCAGCCTCCTCTGTGTGGCCAGCGGCTCCTCTGTGTCTGAGCAAATGCTATTTCCTCTTGCAAGGATGGTACTCCCCTCCTCTCCTTCCCTCTTCTCTCTGCCCTCCTCTACCCCCAGCCCCACTCTTCAGAGCTGGACGTCTGTGTGGCCTTCAACTCTCTGCCCCAGCGAGCCACCAGAGAGCACCCACCTCACCTGCTCTCCAGGCTGCTAGAGAAGCCCCTTCCACAAGCTCCCCCAAAACCCTGTGGAGCCCCCACCAGCTGTTCCCCATACTTAGAGTGTCTGAGTCATTTCTGCCCAGCCCACTACACTCTAAGAAACTACTACACAGACCTCCATTCATGCGACATCCTGTAGTCAGCAACCACCCCATGCCTGGTACACAAAGAGTAGGCACTCAATGCCTCTGATGCACTCATGAATGACCCACAGGAGGGCTCAAAAAGTTCCCATTCTTCTCAGCCCCTAACGTGCAGGCACATGTGCGCGCGCACACACACACACACACACACACACCCTTAACTCTGATGAGCTTCCCACACCTTACTAAGAAAAACAAAGCCCATTTGATACAAAATCTCTCAAGTAAGTTCCTTTTACCTCAAAATCTTCCTGTTCTTTGTTCACCATCCCACCTCTTCTAGAAGTGCTTCTTTAAGAGGGGTCCTGTGGCCAGGCATGGTGGCTCACACCTGTAATCTCTGCACTTTGGGAGGCCAAGGCAAGCAGATCACCTGAGGTCAGGAGTTTGAGACCAGCGTGGCTAACATGGTGAAACCCCGCTTCTACTAAAAATACAAAAAATTAGCAGGGCATGGTGGCACACACCTGTATTCCCAGCTACTCGGGAAGCTGAGGCAGGAGAATCGCTTGAACCCAGGAGGTGGAGGTTGCAATGAGCCAAGGTCGCACCATTGCATTCCAGTTTGGGCAACAAGAGCAAAACTCCATCTCAAAAAAAAAGGAGGGGTCCTGCTTTGTTTTCCAGCCCTACACTCTTAGTGCAGGATTTGTGTCTGCATTTCTTACCCTTGAATTCCCCACAGAACAGAGTATCTCACATGTAACTCGTAATTCAAAGTATGTTGAATTGGAAGCAGGCAACTAAAGAGTTTAATGTAAATGCAATCACACATTTGTAGAAATTAGTTCATATGCATTCATTTATAATTAACACTGCACTAATATTCTAAAGTACCTATTCTAAATTGCCCAAGAACTAATTAAATCTCAGAATGCCCCGGAGAGTAAAGTGTTATCAGCCACATTAATAAAAAGCCCAGAACAGTTGTCAGAACAGCAGACTGATAAGGGATTATATTCTGGGACTCTGCCACCAATTCACTCCACACTGCTAATAAAGCAGTTTAAAGCACTTATTATACCCACACTGATTCGAACCTGCTGAATGTGCTCTTCCTCGCCCTCTTCCCTTAGGCTTTCTCGCATCCTCCTATCTCTCTTACTACAGGGGAAGAACAGGCAGGCACCTGCTTCCAGCATGTGCTCTTCCCAATAAAGAGAAACTGCCAGGAAAATAAACCTGTGAAGGGCACGAGGCCATTGGCTCACAGGTCACCCATGGCGGCCTCACATACTAACTGCAGTGATTGTCCCAGACCTCAAATGTGCCTGCATTCCCCTATCTGCAGGCTTTTGTATGAACCATCACGAGAGAAATGCCTATTCCATCTCCTTCACCTTCTCCCCCAGTCCCAAGTCATTCTCAGAGATGGAGTTCAGGGCCACCTCCTCCTCCAAGAAGCCTTCCAGGACACACTCCAGCAGACGTGTGGTCCTGCCCTGCTCCCTCTGCAGATGGTTCACTCACCACACTTGGTTGTCTATTTACATCACTGTCCTCCTCCCCAGGCACTCAGCTGCTCAAGGGAATAGACCTGTCTTACTCAACTTCGATCCCCAAAGTCTGACTTGCTGCCCAACAATAGCACAAGTTCAGGAAGTGGGAGAAAAAAAGAGAAGAGATTCTGCCTGCTGCAGGAATCTCACTCAGCCCTTGGCTTTAGCCAATCTCCCTGAGATGGGAAGCCTCAGCCCCAGCAGTATGTCCAGATGTATAGGCTGCTTGGCATGAGCCGTGAGCCACACGTTCCAGTACTTCTCTGGTCTCAGGCATGGTCACCGTGAGACCGTTAATTAGAGCAAAGGTCCCCTGTGCCAGGGGCTGCATCACACTGGATCAATCGCAGACCCTCCACACTGAAAATCGCTGAACTTCAGACAGCAACTCTAGGAGGAGACCACTCCCTTTGCCTCCAGGCACCAGCCTACCACATAGTCCCTGAGAGCCAGCAGCTCCACGGTGACCTCCAAGATGATGAGGAAGAAAGTCTTCCTTTCACAGTTCTGCTGGGTGGGATTCTGCCCCTGCAAAAGGCCCTGAGTGCCCTTTGGTCATTAAGAGTCACAGTAAGCAGCAGTGGGAGAGGGGGGCCACAGTGTCAGCCCTGTTTCTATCTGACACGTCTCTCAGGAAGACATAACTGCCACCAGGACTGCAGGTTTGAATTTACACGACTCTGAAGAAGGGGAGCGTGGAGAATTGGAGGACCACCCAATCAGCAGCAGCATCCCTGAAGACTGATGGATCCGTGTGGCAAGAGCTTGAGCTGGAAAGTCCAAGGGTCCTGGACCAGAATCCCTGTTTCAACAGGTACTCTCTAGCTGGGCTTAGGCAACTTCCTTCACCTAGCAGAGCCTCAGCTTCTTCATCTAAAAAAGAGAATGGTGCCCTGCCCTAGTGGTTGAATCAGAGCAGAGACACAGTGCCCCATACAGCAGTAGAGGCAGATGGTCATACAGAAGAGGCAGCATCACTGGGGAGCCCAGCTGGGGCAGGTGAGCTTCACAATCCCTGCTGAGCCAAGCACTGGGATTCCACGGATCTCTGGGAAGTTCTGGAGGGGATGGCTCAGGGAAGTTTGGAAGTGTGTAAACTCAAGTATGTAAAACTCAGCAGCCTGATTAACACTGCAGTTTGCTCATCCAGCCCACCTCTGGGCATGCTGGAGCTCCCCATGGGCTCAAGGCTCTGGGGCCCACACTTTCTTCCTTCTCTAAACAGCTCCGTTAATGTAGCTTACTGTCATTTATCTGAGCTTCTTATCTGAACTATGTAAAGTATAAGAAGCTACTGGAGTAATAAAGGTCATACACAGGTACTTTCACCAGGCAGATGTTTGCCGGGACTGCCTACATTGAGGGATTATGCACGCCATAAAGAATGAGACAGAATTCATTAGCTAGCTTTGAGGGTAGAGGGGGCTTTCCAGGAAGAAAGCTCTGCCTGCACAAAAGAATCCCTAAGACCAGTGAGGGCCAATGGCATACAGAGACAGTGACCCAAGACGAAGCAGTCTCAGGACAGGGTGAGATCCATCCACGCCCAGCAAGAGCAGGGGAGGGAAAGCCACAGGAGGCCCACTGGCAAGAAGCAGCGTGACCCCATGTATTTTACACCATTCTGGGAGTGTGGGCTTATAGGGAGCAGATTCAGAAGGAGAGTGGCCAGTCTGAAGACTGTTGCAAAACTGTCTGCATTAGAGGTGATGACAGTGGACCTGGCGCAATGCGAGGAAGGAAGAAATGTTGGCAGGACTGGGGACTGAGAGATTTGCAGATGAGACAAAAGGAGGAATTCAAGATGGCTCCAAGGTTTCCAATTCAAATGGCTGCATTAGACGGCAAACAAGAGGTAACTTCCATACATAACCCTTAAGTACCAGCGAGAAAACTGATGGCTGAAGCTGAAATGTGAAAAGCAGGAGAGCTGGAGGAAAAAGAACTAAAGAGGCTGCAGATTCAGAAATGCACAGGAGCAAGTATAGATGGCAGCCAGTCAGCCACAACATGTACCTACCCAGGGCTTCATCCAAGTCACTGGGCCACACCACAGAGAAATACAAATGCAAGGTATAAAATAATGAACTTTGGGTTTCCCACCCATTAGATATTGTACAGTTCTTGTGTCTGCTGTATAAGAATCCATATTTTCACTCAAAAGATATTCACTGAGCACTTGCTGTGTGCCCGGCACTGTTCTGAATGCCGCAGACAGAGCCAGGAAGTGATATACCTACACAGAACAAGTTACTTGATCTGTTTGTGCCAAACCCACCAAGGACTAGAGTCTGGCCCTGGACTTTGGTAAAGAAAAGAGAGATGTGTCCCTATTCCGTCCCCAGGGAACCAGGCTGTGGTGCAAGTGTGGGTTCCTGCCTTCTCAGTTATCAGCTAATGGGGAGACAAACACACACACCATCAATTCCAACACACCGAGGCACATGCACGGCACAATGAGAAGCCCAGATCTGCTGGGAAGCTGAGCACAAGGGAGGGGGACTCTGGAGCTGGGCCTGGAAAGGGGAAATAAAGCTGTGACTTGAAGACCAGCAGGAATCACTGGCACAGGAGAGGGTTGTGGCATTCCATAGAGAAGGGACAGATGACGGGATGGGGCCCTGCTGGCTCAGGGGACTTGTGCATGTGCCAGGATCATTGAAGGTTAAGCATATTCAGAGGGAAAAGGGCAAATGGACATGACAAGCAAAAAGAATGACATGTACAAGAGATGGTGAGGGCACAGGACACTGGAGGCTTTCAGAGGTTCACTGCAGATCCGGAGGTGGGCAAAGTGGGAGAGGGTAAGAAGTCAGGGTGCAGAGCAGGCAGCGGCTAGGTCCTAAGTAACATAGCAGGTTCTTAAGGAGCTTAGGCTGTCCCTGAACAGCAGTGGGTGTCACGAAGGGGTGCGTTCAGAGTAAGGATAAGATGGGTTCATATGTCATATATGTCATATACGTCTCCCTAGCGTTAAGCTAGGGAAGGTGGAAGGTGAAAGGTATACAGCCAGGGGATGCCTAGGAAAATCCACTGAAATTTGGGAATTAAAAAGAAGAATTCTTCTTTACCTTTCTTAACTCATCCTTTTGAAACTTACCATTTATGTGTGTATTATAACACCTATAGCATATTAATACAGCAGTCTATGTATCTGAGCCAAAAGGCCTGAGTCCACATCCCTGGTCCATCGCTTACTACGGTTGACACTGGATAGGATGCTTGCCCCAGTTTCCTCATCCATGAAACGGGAATAAAAACAGTAACTACCTCACGGGGCTTTCATGAAGAGGAAATGAATTAATATTTGTAAGACACTCACAAGAGGCAGGCCCATAGTAAGAACTCTATAGATGCTTATTCAATTTTAAAAATGCAACTTATTACTAAATAAATATTTAATGTGGATAAATCCCCCACAATATCTGCAAACACTGGTGTACACAGAGCATGAATTGGGGTAAACAGGCAGACTGGAGCAGTCACAGAGTCCACAGAAAAGATGATGGACCCACGAGGACAATAGCAGGGACGGGGGAAGGACTGAAGTGATATTCAGCAGGTAGTCAATCGACCACGGTAAGTGTTGAGATGTGACGGGGATGTTTCTGGCTGAATGGTGGCGGCCAGTCAGCAGGATGAAATAGAGGAGGATCATCAGTTGGGAGCTGGACGAGTTTACGATTAAACACACTGCGTAACTTAAACTGCCTGGGGGACACCCAAACTGAAACACGGGCAAGGAAGATATTTAAAGACATGAGAACACAGCTGGTGGTAAAATCAGGTAAATGGATAAGAACCATGCGGCCGTCACTAGTGATGGTCACCAAGCATTTCCAGGGCTCCCCTACCCCGAGAACAGGGCAGAACTGCACTTCTTGGGCCCTTGAAGTCAGGTGGGGCCATGTGATTCCCTGCTGGCTGATATGGTTTGGATTTGTGTCTCCACCCATATCTCATGTTGAATTGGAGGAGGGTGGAAGGTGATTGGATCATGGGGGTGGATTTCCTCCTTACTGTTCTCATGATAGTGAGATCTGATGTTCTCATGAGATCTGATGGTTTAAAAGTGTGAGGCACTTTCCCCTTCATTCACTCTCTCTCCTGCCACCATATAAAGATGGTCCTTGCTTCCCCTTCAACTTCTGCAATGACTGTAAGTTTCCTGAGGCCTCCCAGTCATGCTTCCTGTTAAGCCTGTGGAACTGTGAATCAATTAAACCTTTCTTCATAACTTACCCAGTCTCAGGTAGTTCTTTATAGCAGTGTGAAAACGGACTAATACACTGACAAGTGAACTGTGGAAAGAAGAAATGACAGATCCTCTTCTGAGCCAAGGTGAAACCACCCAGGCTCTCTTCCCTCCTGTACCATGACCAGCTACCTTAAAGATGGTGGCTGCTCACTCCAGCTGGGTCCCTGAGTGAGCAGAGTCCCTGAGGACCTGCAACACCAACAAGAAAGCAAACACAGGAATATAGAGCCACTGTCACTCAGGGTAGCTCTGCTACTAGGTATAACCAGGTCTCCCCTTAATCAGGGACAGTGACATGATAGGCAGAAGAGGGGCCACTCACAGAGCAGGCAGGCAGGAGCAGTGGCATGAACCAGGCCACGCAGAAGCCACACTCACAAGTACGCCCAAGACCAAGCATGGCTGGAGACCACTGGGCTTCCACTCACCTAGTTAGTACAGAGGAAAAAATGAGGGTTTACAGGCGGCAAAAAGAAACAGACATTACCACTATCCATCTTTCCACAGAGAAATGTGGGATGTTCGGAAACATTTTCACCTGTAAATTTTCAAACATGACTCACTCAAAACCATTTTCAGTCATGGCAGGTATTTATCAAGCCAGCTGTTTGGCTAACACAAATACAGTAGAAGGCAGAGACTTGAAACACTGTAATAAAAAATCATCATGAAGATTACAGGTGGATCTTAAGACCATAAAATGAATGCCTTGTCTTTGACAGGAAGAATTTAACGAGAATAAGAGGAAATTTTCACAACTCTCCTTGCACAAAATGACCCCAGAAATAACAAGCTTAGAAAAGTTCAGAAGTCACTTTTATAAATTTGACATATTGATTTCTGTAGGCTGCAAAACATTTTCAAAACACCAGCTGTTCTACATAACTACAGGAAAAAAAATCTCTTTTCCTGGTTTCTTCTACCATTCAAATGCAGAATAAAATAAATAAATGTTGAAAACATATCAAAAGAGTTATTTTAACTTGCCATGGTTCAGGGTAAGAAAAAGCTTATTTTGTTTTCTTCTAATTGTTTTAACAAGCTAAAGAGCCAAGGTCAGTTGTTTGAAATGTCACTAGACTGCTCTTGACAGAGCACATATTAAAACAATTACTCGAGAATTTTCCAAATTGTAATATTGTGCTTGGCAAACTAGAAAACACGGTGCAATCACATGGATGCCAGCCACAAGGCAGCTGGGCATAAGGTCATTTCTGCATATTTTAGAGCTTCGACAGTGGCCAGAAAGGAAAAAACACCCAGAGCATCTACCTTTCCATTTGGTATTGTTAAATTAAAGTCAATTTAGGTCATTCAAATCAATGGAAGAGGAGGCCATTTTCTCTACAGCTATTCCTGGAGGAAGCCGATAATCTGATTAGAAAGGACCCTGCCTGTCTGCCATTGCTGAAGAGACTGCCTAATTATTACAGAGTAGAAAATAAGCATCAGGAATCCACACAGGGTGCCACTTCCATCGCTTATAAGGTTAGAGAAAAATATGACAGAGATATGCTGAACTGGAGAAAATCTCCATCCACGAGGTAGAAATGAGAGTGGTCTTAAGGCACAGACATGATCGAGCAAACTGGTAACGGGGCAGGATTCGGGAGACATGGACCCCAACCAGCCCCAAATGAGTCATGTGACCTGATCATCATCACTTCTGCATCTCAAATTCTTCAGTCATAAAATTAGAACTTAGGTCTAAAAGGGGAGTTCTTTAAGCCAACCACAAAAGGTCACATACTGTGTGAGTCCATTTACACAGTGTTCCCAAAATGACAAAATCACACAGTTGGAGAACAGGCTGGCAGCTGCTAGGCGAGGGTGACAATTGAGGGACAGGGTGCATGGCCCTGTGACAACAGAGCAGTTCTGCCTCCTGGCGGTGAGCACAGGCCATACTTGTGAGTGGCAAATTGGCAGCAAGCCATGTACACTCAAAGGCCAATGTCCTGATTCTGATACTGCACTAGGGTTGTGTAGGGTGTAGCCACTAGGGGAGACCAGATGAGGAACACCTGGGACTCTTCTGTATTATCTTTGTAGCTTCCTGTGAATTCATAATTATTTCAAAACACAAAGTTTTATTTTTTAAGGGGTTTTTGAGACTTTGAACCGCCAGATCTGTATTTTCTCCGTGGACCCTATGACTTCAAATATTTTATCTACTGAATTGTATTTATTAAGATAATTCCTTTCCCTAGATTTATTGGTCAAATATATACAGTTGACCCTTGAACAACATGGGTTTGAACTGCAAGGGTGAACTTATAATGAAATTTCTTCCATCTCTCCCACCACTTCAGAAAGACCAACCCCTCCTCTTCCTCCTCAGCCTACTCAACATGAGGAGAATGAGGATGAAGACCTTTATGATGATCCACTTCCACTTAATGAAGAGTAAATATATTCTCTCTTCCTTATGACTTTCTTAGTAACATATTTGTTTCTCTAGCTTACTTTATTATAAGGAAGTAGTATATAATACATATAACATACCAAATATGTGTTAATTGACTATTGGTAAGGATTCTGGCCAACAGTAGGCTATTACTAGTTAAGTTTGAGGAGAGTCAAAAGTTATACTTGAAAATAACTGTTGACAGCGGGATGGTGCCCTTAATCCCCACCTTGTTAAAAAGTCAACTATTTAACTGCCTTACTTCACAACTTACAGAAAACAAAAATGCAATGTCCAAATGAATCAAAGATATACATAAAACCATACAGATAACAGAGAAATAAATAGAAGCATTTTTTTTAAATTGGAGGGGATATGAGGTAAATTTTGTAAACTATGATAAAAGGGCAAAAAATGTAAAAGATACATTTGACAATACGATACAAACAGTGGTGACAATACAGAAATTTAAAACGCCAGCAAAATGCAAAAGGAAAAAAAGCAATGCTACAAAGAAAATTAAAAGACAAATGACTAATTGCAGAAAATATTTTCAGCATATATGATCATTCAAAGGTATAAGTAAAGTGCATGAACACGGAATGCCCCCAATCACACAAAAAACACAAATAACTAAAAACTGTAACAGAGATAGCCCACTAGTGACCAAGGAGCAGCAAATTAAAACAATTAAAGCAAACTGTTCACAAAAGAGACTGGCAAGGACAGAGGCTGACACAACCCAGGATAAAAAGGATAAAGGCGATCTGAGGACATGGCCCATGACGGAAAAATAATTGATACGCACATTCTACAGGGCGGTTTGACAATATGTATGCGTGACAAAATACAATATGTATGTATTTTACATATTTACAAAATGTAAAATATGCCCTATTTGCATTTTCCTAATGCAAAAGAAAAAAAAAGCAATGCTACAAAGGAAACTAAAAGATACACTTACAGACCGTGTGATCTATCCAAGCAAACTGCTGAAACTATCTGTGTCTCTGTTTCCTCTTCTATAAAATGGGAATAACAATAGTGCCTACCTGTTAGCTGCTACGAGAATTAAAAGAGCTATTAGCTGTAAAACACTGAGAAACAGCAACTGCAAAATAAAAATCACTAAAAAACAGCTCGTTAAATAAAAACTTAACAAGCATTACATTATTAGTCATTTAAGATAATGGCACAAGTGCAAAAAATAATAATAATAAATCTAAAATGCATGCTGAGGACTGTTCATCTGAGTAGTGCTTTTTGATTAGAGAGAAAATTTTAAAACAATTCTAAATGTCCATCAACTAGAGACCAATGAAGCAAAATGAGGTATGCCCATGCATATGAAGAAATGCTGTACAGCCTTTAAAAATGACAACAAACACCACCATTTTGGGTAAGGACACACAGCAAAGCAGTCAAAAGCACAGACCCTGGACCCAGCCCACCTCGCTCACAACCAGCTCCACCACTTATGGGCTGTGTGACCAAAGCAAACGGCTGAAACATCTGTGCCTTAGTTTGCTCTTCCATAAAATGGGAATAACAATAGTGCATACCTTGGCCAGGCACCTTGGCTCATACCTGTAATCCCAACACTTTGGGAGGCCAAGTGAGGTGGATCACCTGAGGTCAAGAGTTCAAGACCAGCCTGGTCAACATGGTGAAACTCCATCTCTACTAAAAATACAAAAAATTAGCCGGGCGTGGCGGCAGATGCCTGTAACTGCAGCTACTTGGGAGGCTAAGGCAGGAGAATCACTTGAACCTGGGAGGCAGAGGTTGCAGTGAGCTGAGATTGCGCCACTGCACTCCAGCCTGGGCAACAAGAGCAAAACTCCATCTCAAAAAAAAAAAACAAAACAAAAAACAACAACAACAACAACAAAAAAAATAGTGCCTACCTCTTAAGCTACCATGAGAATTAAAATGACTATTAGTTGTAAAACACTGAGAACAGCAACTGTAGCATAAAAAAAGTGCTAGAAAACAGCTTGTTAAATAAAAAATATTGTCATGAAAAATTTATCTGCCACGTTAGTGAGTGAAAAAAGATCACAGAATATTAAGAATAATCTCAGTTCTGAAAAATACATATGGGTGTACAAAGAATGGAGGAGGGCCTTCTCTTTTTCAGTGTAACAGTCATTGACCCCAGGCAGTGACATTTTGGAATATTTTCACTTTCTTAGTATTTTCTGTTTCATTACAGGTATTAAAAACTAAAACAAACAAAAGTAATAATATCCAATAGGCATTCTCAGACACTTCTGGAATCTAAGTTGATGTGAGCTTTCTGGGGAGAAATCTGGCAATATTAACATACTTTCCAACCCAGCAATCTGGTTCTAGGAATTTATCCTACAAAAATCATAACACAAGTCTACAAATATGCGTACATATTGACACACACACACACACACACACATTTAGGAATAGTTATTAAAGCAGTATTTACAACAGTGAAAAACTGATAAAAACCTAAGTTTTCATCAATTGTACCCCGGTTGGTACAAAAAACAGAATACTTTATGGCACTAACGAATGATGCCACAGAGCCACACGGAAAGATGGTTTTGGTGAGGGTCTTGAACATGCAGGGAAAGACTCTGCACTCTGCTGTGATGGGGAGACACTAAGGCACTATGTTTTAGAGCAGTGGTCCCCAACCTTTTTGGCACCAGGGACTGGTTTCATGGAAGATAATTTTTCCACAGATGGTGGGGTGGGGTGGTTTGGGGATGAAACTGTTGCACCTCAGATCTCAAGAATTAGATTCTCAATAAGGAGCACGCAACCTAGATCCCTAGCATGCGCAGTTTACAATAGGGCTCATGTTCCTATGAGAAGCAAGCGTCGCAGCTGATCTGTCAGGAGGCACAGCTCAGGTGGTAATGCTCGCTCACCAACCACTCACCTGCTGTGCAGCCTGGTTCCTAACAGGCCACAGACCGGTACCAGCCTGCGGCCCAGGGAATGGGGACCCCTGTTTTAGAGAGTTGACCCTAAGGGCAGTGCAGACTGGGGAACGGCCACAGACCCAATTGAACTTCGGGGCCTCCAGGGTCTGTGCTGTTGACTTTGAGCCTCAAACCCAGAGCTTGACCTGAGGTCTGGAAGAATGGAAAGCAGAAAAATTTAGTGTTGCCAAAGAGCAAAGTCTCCGATTTCTAGCCATAATTGTGCAGAAAGTCCAGGAGTGTCTCAGAAGGAAACTGACAGGAAAAACTCTGTGAAGGTACAAACAAAAGGGATTCTCGAGAAGACAGCATAAAATGATTGGAGAGAATTGCATTCTCTGAAGGGCTTAGGCAGTGCAGAAACTACAGACAGCAGAGCTGCCTCGATGGCTAGCACTGATTAAAATGCAACACCATTACCTAGCTGTGCCGGAGCAGGGGACATGCATATGTATGCATGTGAGACAGAGAAAGAGAGACAGGGAGAAAGAGAGAGAGACAGGGAGAGAGGGAGAGAGAGAGAGACAGGGAGAGAGAGTGTGTGCATGCACGCACAAGAGGGTGGGGGAAAGACTCTGTAACCCAAATCCAGTGATTAACGAATCACTGGAAATCAGAGCTTCGGGTTCAGGGGAGGTCCATCCTAATCCTTCCTCTTTCAACCATCTCATTTCTAAAATTATCTTTATTTCCCAAAAGGACTTTAGGTTCTGAAACAAGATGCGGATTCTTCTGAAATGACAGCACTCCCGGCCTACAGCTCTCACACGGCAATTACTCAGGCTCCATTTAGGGACAGCTCCACCTCCTTTGATCCTCATGGGTTATTTTCATGAGCCCGTGCAGCCCCACAAGGTTTTACATCATTGCCTTGAGAGTTCTTTATGAGAGGGAACAGTGTCTGGTATTTTCTACAACTTGTACAGATGTTGGCAATGAGCCTTGGCCACCAACCTAGATGTTCCATAAATATTAGTTGATGAGTTACTCAATAATTCACCCAAACTATAATAGGGTTTTGCAAACCAAGAGTCTTGCTTATTGTAGGGAGGCATTTATGGTGAGGAATTTAAGAACAGGGGTCAGAGTAGGACAGCCTGCGTTCAAAGGCCAGGTCCCCTTACTAACTAAAGGATCCTAAACAAATTACTTAATCTCTCAGAGTCTAAACGCCCTCATCCAGGAAGGAGGAAAGATGACAACAGTACTGTATCCATGTGGTTATGAACGGCTCGCTGTAATAGCTGGCATTCACTCGGTGCTTTCGGTATAGCAGGTACTACTGGAAGCACTTTCCAAGTCCTATCTCACTTAATTGTCAAAGCAACCACAGGAGACAGGACTGCTTTTATTCTGATTTTACGGATGAGGAAACTGACGCAAAATGAAGTTAATAAGTGCTGAAGCTGGAATGCAAACCCAGACAGCCGTAACCCAGAGCCTATGTTCTTAATGAGAACTGCTTCCCACATAACATGGTTAGCACAATACAAAACAGAAAGAACTTAAACATGGGGTACAGTTTGAAGGCTTCAAAAATGGTGCAAGGACTCAGCAACAACAGAACCCACAGCAGAGGCCCTAACCACTCCAGCGCAGCCTTGCTATTTCATTCCTCCGACAAAGGCCATCTGCAGACACGCTACCCCACAGTGACTTCATTCCCTAACCACATCTATTCGCCTTTCAGCCTCTTTTAGAAGCTGCTTCAGAGCTGAAGCCTAGTCAAGAATGTATCTGAAGGAGGCACCCGATAGTCTTTATTTTCTTCAAGAATGCCCACTGAAATCTAGTCCTCAGCCAACGCTGGGCCATCGAGGTCCCTCATAGGAGCCTTGAGGATCCTAATCTCTGCACTTCAGCCCACATGGCCCCATCCATCCACTAAGATGTCCTTCCTTCAATTCAATGCCACCCAAACTGTGACACCAGATTCACTCCTGACTTTCCAACAGAATGCTTTCTCCTGCTGACAATTTGTTATCGATTAACATGATGCATTTAAAACCTTGTCTTCTTTCCCAGAACATAAGCTCAGCAAAGACAGAGGCTGTGTTTTACCATCCCTCCAACTCTCAAAGCATCTAGCAAAGCAGTCCCCTGACCTACATGCCATGGGCATCAACTCCCAGATGACACATTCACTTCAAAGACTACTTACAGTAATAGTCAGTCATCATTAGGAAAATAAGCACCTTTCCAGATGGGTGACAGCTGAATAAATATGTGCTATTTCCAAGTAATAACTGACCCAGTGAAACCTGATATTAGCAGATACACCTCTTCATAAGAAATTGACATGTTCAGCCCTTTGGCAGCATTTACCTGCTTCTCCTTCCTCCTCACCCAAATTCAGCACGATAATGCAGATGTGCTTCCGCAGCTGGCGCGTGTTGGAGAACTTCCGACAGCACTTGCTACACTCCAAGCTGCTTGGAGGCAGGCTGTTCCCTTCCTCCGGAGCCAGTGGGCTGTCCTCAGTCAGACTCACAATGTTTTCTGCCAGCTCCTCTTCCGTGCTGGACTTCTTCGTGGACCCCTTAGGCCTGCCTCTCTTCCTCTTCATGACCAAAAACTCTACAGAGGAAACAAGAGGGCACAATGGAGTCACGTGAGACGGCAGTACAGGGCTCACATTCACCCTCCAAGTGTGAGGATATGTTCAGGTTTCACGTTTTATTAAAAATGAAAAATCTGAAGTGATTCCAGAAATTAACAGCTGCAAACAATTATTGTTGGTGCTAATATCATTGCATCTGTGTACTAATGGGTAATCAATTTTCTAATGTTCTGATTCAAGACAATCAGTTTATCAGCATCTCTGTACATCTTTCTCCAGCAATGCTGGGAGGATTTTAAGTTGCGGCTGTCAACCCCTGGTTCACAAATCCTGCCCCTTGTTAAGCACCATTTCCACTGAAATTCAGTTCTCAGAAACTGCTTAGGGACTTCTTTGCAAAGCACTCTCAAAGGCTGCTGAGCTTGTCATGCCCTTAATGAGTTTCACAACTATTCAGATTATTTCAAGGAGTCATAATTATTAGAGTCAAATTGTCCTGGCAAGAAAAAGAAAAAATAATTATAATCTAAAGCCACAAATTATAGCACTAAAGACAATAACAATATTTTTCCAGTTTCCTAGTGACCTAGTGATTTTCAATGGCATGATCACAGCTGCTTTAGAGCAAGCTTAAAATCATTTTACAACTTCTGTTTCTTCTCAATTAGTGTTAATTTTTAAGGCATTCATCTCCGGAATGAAGGTGGGAATTAAGAGGAGTGAACAGAGGCCAGGCGCGGTGGCTCACGCCTATAATCCCAGCACTTTGGGAGGCCGAGGCGGGCGGATCACGAGGTCAGGAGATCGAGACCATCCTGGCTAACACGGTGAAACCCTGTCTCTACTAAAAATAAAAATAAAAAATACAAAAAAACATTAACCAGGCGTGGTGGCGGGCACCTGTAGTCCCAGCTACTCAGGAGGCTAAGGCAGGAGAACGGCATGAACCTGGGAGGCAGAGCTTGCAGTAAGCTGAGATCACGCCACTGCACTCCAGCCACAGCACTCCAGCCTGGGCAACAGAGCGAGACTCCGTCTCAAAAAAAAAAAAAGATGGGTGAGTAGGGCAGGGAGCAGAGCATCTCATCCAGTTGTGTGAAGGTGGAGGGGTGTGGTCTTCGACGATAAGACTTGGGAGATGTCCCTGAGCGAGACCAAGCAGAGAGCCGCCAGCAGCCTGGCTGACATCCCCAATGCCAGCCATCTGTCTGGCAGAGGCGTGGCATTTCAGCAACCCTCTTTGAACCTGAGCATTGGGGTAGACGAAGGAGTCCTAGATTCTGGCACCATCTTGGGTACACGTGCATCTGTAGAATGTCTCTCAGGTCCCTTCCTGCTCTCTCTAAAGCTGTTGCTCTGTGCAGTAGGACACCAGCCACTTTATCTACTGCTACTACCATGAGGACCCGTTAAGTAAGTCACTTGTGCTCACAAATCAGAGAGGGAGGCCACAGGGGCAAAGGGGAGCAGAGATGGGCAGAACAGTCTGGGGCAGAGTCTGCAGGGACACAACAGCCTGACCACAGGGAATCTGGACAAAGGAGCCTGCCTTGGTATGGGGCACCCAAGATCTCAGGGAAACCTGGCACCAGAATGAGGCAAGAGATTTCTTGGGAAAGGAGGGCCCTTGCTGGAACTGAGCTTTGACTGAACTGCAACGCCACTGGTGAGTGGGTAAGCCTTGGCTGAAAGATCCAAACCAGAGTCCTGCACCAGGGCAACCAGAGAGATTCCTGCCTTCACTCTATCTCCCTGGGGCATGGTGAGCAGGGCAGCACAAAGAAGGAGAAGGTACTTAATGATAGGAAGGCAAACCAGGTAAAACAAGGGACAGAAGGCCCTGGGAGCCCTCCCTAGATTTAAACAAGGAGAAAAAAGGCTGTGTTTACAGGAGAACCAGCCCGTGTGCAAGGGAGAGGGGAGGAAAGAAATAGAAGGTACAGAATAAGAAACCATTTCCCTTGGAGTCTTTAAAACTTTTCTCCTTATTCTTCTTCATAACAACGTGTACTTGCACAACCTACTGAAGCAGCAATTCATATCAGAGAAGCAGAATTAGCAGACAGGCTACAAAACACCCACCTCGTGTTATGTCAGCTGAGTTCCAGAAACAGGGTGCCTAAGAGTTTACTGAAGTCTGTGGCCCAGGTCTAAACCCAGTGACAGACTCTGCCATCCCGCAGACACAAGCCACTCCCCTGAAACACTCTACGAGGATGCGATTGTGAGTGAAGAATTAACTTTACCCAAAGAGAAGTCTGGCCTTTGCCCTTGGCTACAGGGAGGTGATTTCTAGGCTCCCAGATGTCCCTCCTGATAGGAGCATCTTTGTTTACCCAGGGACTTTGGCAACCAGACAAACAATGGGATTTATGATGGGGACTTTGGAAAATAAAAGGCATCGGTCAGAACCTACAGGAGGGACACAGACTAAAAGGCGGCATGTGGGCAGTGTGTCATGGGGTGCTAATAAAAACTCAGGATACCAAGGCTCAAGTGAGCTTCCCTGATTAGAAATACTCTTGAGTGCCGTCCTACGTTGTAGCCAGGAAAGAGGTAACTTTGCTCAGGACTCCATGGGTGGACCAAAAGCTCCACAACTGGAACCTTCCCAGCCTGCGACTTTACCCACACACCTCTCTCCCTTTAATTGGCTCTCTGATTTGCATCCTTTGAGTATAATCAAATTACAATCATGAGGACAGGGTTTTCCTGATTTGTGTGAGTTATTCTAGCAAATTATCAAAGCTGAGAGAGGTCAAAGGGATCTTCCAAATCTGTAGTAGTAAGAAAGAAGTAAGGGTGGTCCAGGAGACCCCCCAAACTTGTGGCTGGTATCAGGAGTCTTGGGCAGACTCGGTCGTCTTGTGGAGAATTGTGCCCTTAAGCTTGAGTTTGGCAAACTTACTGTTGTGGGGTACCCAGTGTTTTCTCCACACAGACTCAATGGAGCACACAGAGCCACAGTGTTTGCACTTGCTGGAGCACAGCACAGCGTGCGGTACAGCAGCCATTGTGAGTCTCCCCTCCCCCAGACTGGAGACTCCTTGAAGGCAGAGTCCCTGTCCTGATTACTTTTTATCCCCCTCAGCACCTAACCTGGTGCCCTGCACAGCAGGCAGCCAGCAAATCTGGGTGAATTAAACTGATGAGCAATGCACAATTAATTCCACGGCACGGAAGAAATAAAATCGGCCTGAAAGCTTTGGAAAACCTCAAACACGATGGTGAAAAAACTAATCTTCCAGCTTGCTGCATCCATAATTCAGATCCTCAAGACCAATTAGCTAGCTAAAAATGAAATATTCATAAATGAACTTGAATAATTTAAGCTCTGAAAATGAGTTGCTGCTGTCAACTACTCGCATTTTATGGCAGAGCTGAGGATCTTGGGACTGGGCAAGAAAAATCATGTAACCTCTAAATCAAAACATTTCAATGGAGTTAGCTTTAATTCCTCTTCCTCCCTCTGAATTCCTTTATTGAATCTGCCACTAAACTCTATGGACTTTGCCCTAAAGATGTCTGTCCAGTAAATTCCCTCTCTGTTCACACAGCAACCTCACCACCCAGATGCCTGCACACGGTGTCCAGATTCCAGCCTCCTGCTCTGGGCTTTCTCTGCCTCCATCACTCATCTGTCATTCCCTCACTCTAGAATCTTCCATTGTTCTGGATGACTTTGCCCACAACTCTCAGGCCTGGCCTTCAAGGTCCTTTAGCACGTGATCCAACCCTACACATATGCACATGCACACACACACACACACACACACACACACAGTGCCCCCACTTCCTTCTTCCTCCCCCTTGACTGCTCAGGGAAATGTTCTAGACCTCTCCAAATATACACAGAGAAACCCTGTCTCTTTTCACTTACTTGTACTGTTCTCCCCACCTGTGACCACCTCCTTCACTACCAATCAGACACCAAGCCCCAGTTTAAATCCTAACATGTCCGGTCCAGTTAAGACCTCAGTGCCTCCTCCATGAGGTGTCCCCAGCTAAGTGAGCAGGATGACCATCCCCACAGCTTGATGTGAATTACAGTGTGAACCACACACACATAGGGTGTGTATGCACCCACACCACTCCCTGATTGTTTCTATTTTTCCCCACCTTTTATGACAAACCCTGAGGTCTGAGCTGGCCTTTTAATTCCTGGGTCCCACAGGGTCTTGAACAGAGCTGGATGTGGAGTAGATACAATTAATAAGTACACACTGATCCACTGTCTGATGATAGGAAAAGAAATATCTGGAAAAGAAGCCATTTCCTGTGTCCCCAGTTTCCAACAGGAAGAAAGGGCTGAGCCACAGTGCCTCTTAACTCTGCTCTAAATCCATAGTTTGGGGACAACTTCCTCTTAGTCAGAAAATCATCCTTGCAGATACAAGGCCAAAAACTGGCAAGGGGCAGAGAATCGGCCAAAGGATTTCTTCTAACTCAATCAAAACACAACATGAACACTATGAAAAAATAGCCAACATTATCAAAAATTTAATAATGTAAGCCCTTTATTTGTGCATCACTCAAGTTTGCAAGGCACTTTCCCAGCTATTATCTCATTTTAGCCTTATAAAAATCTTAAGAGATAGATGTAGTAAACATAATGTCCTCAATAGGAAAAGAAACAAGGGACACAACGGTTCAAGTAGCTTGGCACGTTTTCCAGAACCAGCTGCTGAGCATGCAGAACTGGAATTTGGGTTTCCTTATTCCCAGTCAAAAATGTTTCTGCAGAATCACATACCCCTGAAGCATGGGTAAGAAAAGGTCAGCACTAGACACTTTAATAGAGACAATCTGTGCTGTGCAGAGAATGCTGGCTTGGAGCTGGACCGACCTGGGTTCAAATCTCCCCTGAGCCTCCGTTTCCAATGCGAAAAATAAACACAAAACTGCCTCTATTTTATACAGTCACTACTGATAAAAGCAATCCATTACAATGCTGGGCACAGAACTCAGGAGGTGATTGATAAATGGCAATTGTTTAATATTATGGCCATAGTCATTAAGATTCTGACTTAGAATATCTCTTTTAAGAAACTTATCCTCCCACCTCGTCCACAGTTAGATAATGTGATTTCTTGATGTACATGCATTCTCATTCATTCTGACTCAATACGCATTTTTTCCTTGAGTTGTTCATTTTAAAATAGCTCTCACACCAGGAAATCCAATGTAGAATTAAAGGCACACAAATTTTATTATGCCTAAAACCCTGGATACGGCCAACTTCCCAGCACTCGCACAGAGCAGCTCAATCTCTAGTCACACCAACTGGAGAATTTCGGAAAATCCTGAAAGACTAACATTTTAATGCCCTGACAGTCAATCTCCCTGACATTTATTTCCAAAGCTCAGGAAGCAATAGGGGAGACAATGAATTATTTATCATAAATAAGGGAAGACAAGCCTCTTAGGTTTATGAGGAATGCAACATCCCCTTTGCAGGGACAGACTGCATCCTGTTCCACAATGCCAGGCACCAGGGAGGCTGAAGCCAGCCCAAGCCTGCTCCTTGTACTTTTACCAGCCATATCGTGGAAATGCCATGCAAATAATGGCGATAACTAATCATTATTAAGCACATATATCTCAGACACCATGCTAAGCACTTCACATGCATGTCCTCATTTAATCCCCAAGGGAGGCATTAGTATGATCCACATCATATAGTCGAGGTCACTGAGGCTTCAGAAGATTAACTAATTTGCTCTAAGTTCAGGGAATTAATAAATGGCAGAATCAGGAATTGAATACAGACCTGTTTGCCTCAAAGTCAGTGAACTTCATACCCATGTCATAGCAAGTCCTTTGGACAGTTCAATTAATATCTAAGCACAGAAATAACATACTTTGACCTCTTCACTAAGTTCTGCAGGAAAATGATGATAGTCTCATGCAGTGACAAGCTTCAGTGTGACCCCACTCCCTGGGCTGGAAAGTACACGGATGTAAGGTACAGGAGGGTACAATGTCTAACAGGCAGTCACTGTGGACTAAGGCATCATGTATGAACATGCACTTGTCTCAGAACATATGAAAAAGGCCAGTATCTTATCTCTCTTTGACAGATGACAAAAGTCACAGCCATGCCACTTGTCTAAGTCCCCAGTAGAGCCTCAAGGCTGTGGTGCAGGCTGTACCCTGTGTGAGGCGGTGATTGAAGACTCACCAGGGCCAAATTCCACTAGCCAAGCTGTGTGCTCCAGCACTGGCTGCATCAGCCCTGAGCACGTTTTATGTTTGTTCACCCAGAAAGAGCTCCTGTTACTAGCTCATCCCCTCAGAATGGGGGCGCCTTTTGTAATCTGCACAAAGGTCCCTATGTGCCAGCCAAGGCTCCAGCAATCACATGAAAGCTCCAGGAATGAAGCCTAAGTCTGATTCCAAGATGCATGCCCTTTCCACTACACTGTGCTGCTGACCAGGGCAGATCAGAGTGCTCAACGTTCGTACATGCACTCAGAACGACTGGATTTGTGGTAAATGCCCAGAATAGACAACATACAGATTTAAACATAGACACCAACCTCCCCAGGAAGCCTCCTTTTACCCTCACATTAGAGGACGTCTTTAGCAGCCTGAACTTAACCACACAGAGGCACTTGCCCTGCTGCACTGAAACTGCCTTTTTGCCTATTTGCCATTCACCAGCTAGGAGGCCAGAGTCAACAGCCTGTGGGCCCCTCCTGCAGCCCCAGCACCTAGCACAGCACCCAGACATACAGCAGGCATCCAACAAATAGTTAATGACTAAAGAGATGGAAAGGGGGAGCGGAGAGGAAAGGAAAGATAAGAAAGGAAGAATTCCTGCAGAGGGTCTGAAATGAGAGAGAAGATGGGAGAGCCAAAACGAGGCTCTCGGGAGACCCATGTACATTCGTCCTCAATTGCCCCAGCCTCCGTCAGGATAAATGAATGCATGTGTGTGCACACACACTCTCACACACACATGCTCATACACACCCATATACAAAATCATACACATGCACACACATATCCATATATACAATCATACACACATACACAAGCACCCATACACACAACCACACACATGCACACTCACACACGTACACAACCACATACACAACCCACGTACACAACCACATACACATGTGCACACTCACAAATGTACCGTATACACAATCTCATACACAAACGTGCACTTACACATGTGCCCACAACCCTACACACGTGCACTTACACATATGCCCACGACACACAGCACACTCACAAACGTGCCCATATTCACAATCACACACACACATACACTCACAATATGCCCAGATATGCAATCACACACATGCATACTCACATGTGCACATATACAGTATCACACACATGCACACTCACACACCATCTATATACACAATCACAATGTACACACTCCAACGTGCCTATATACACAATCACATGCACACACACAAACACACCCATAACATACATGTGCACTCACAAACACACCCATATACATACACACAGAGATATGATCACACACTCACACGCACATGTGATCACACACACGAGAATGAGCTTGGTCCATTACGAAATTTCTTCTTGGATCACAGCCAGAGGTTTGATGAGGAAAAGAGGAGGAAAATGAAAGGTCTTTCTGCAGACCACTTCCTACATGAGCAAAAAAGATTAAAAGGCTATAAAATAAACCAGAGGATTTCAGCGGCTTCACGTTATAATGAGAGACCAAAATAATAAATCAATTACTACTCAGTTAAAGGTTTAATTAAACCATTTCAAGTATCTCTCAACTTAAAATGAATTGTGAAGGTTAAACCTGAATGAAAATCATTAGAGAGAAACTAAGCCTCTACAAGCCTCAAATTTTATAAACTTTCACAAAGAGAAAAGGAAAGACTTGAAGTTCATAATGAAAGCCTTTTTAAAAATTTTTGTCATGTTAAGAGGCTGAGTTTAACTAAAGAATTAATGCTTTTTAAAATTAAACTACACAGACAAAAGTAGTTTAGTATACACACAAAAAAAAGAAAACATATTGAAGAAGAATTTGTTAAAAGTAAATTATTTAATAAAGGAAAATAATTTATAAAAGTAGGCTCAATGATAAGAATTTGATTATTCCTGGACTACCACCATAACATGCAAATAACATCAAATCAGCTGGGCCTAAATCCCTCCCTCTCACTTACTAAATAGGTAATCTTGAACGTGCTGTTTTAACTCCTCTGAGTCTCTAAGCCACATATTCCTCAATTATAAAATCTGGGCATCAGCCAGGAAATAGATGTGAATAACCCTATAAACCAACAAATTCTAATACATATATCGAACATGCCACCCAGCAACAGCAGAATACAAAGTATTCTCAAGTCCACATGAAAAATTCTCCAAAACAGACAACATCTTAGGCCGTAAGTCAAGTCTCTATGAATTTTAAAGAACTGGGCCAGGCACGGTGGCTCACGCCTGTAATCCCAGCACTTTGGGAGGCCGAGGCGGGTGGATCACAAGTTCAGGAGTTTGAGAACCAGCCTGGCCAACATAGTGAAACACTGTCTCTACTAAAAAAAAAAAGTAGAAAAATTAGCCGGGCGTGGTGGCAGGCACCTGTAGTCCTAGCTACTCAGGAGGCTGAGGCAGGAGAATCGCTTAAAACTGGAAGGCGGAGGTTGCAGTGAGCCGAGATCACGCCACTGCACTCCAGCCTGGGCGAAAGAGCGAAACCCCATCTCAAAGAAAAAAGAACAGAAATCATTCAAGTATGTGGAATTAAATTAGAAATAAAAAGGAAGAAATTTGGAAAATTCAAAAATTTATGAAAATTAAATGGTACTCTTAAATAGCCATTGGGCCAAAAAGGAAATCATAAGGGAAATTAGAAATACTTTGAGATGAACAAAACAAAAACACAACATACCAAAACTTATAAGATGTAGCAAAGGCAGTTCTAAAAAGAAAGTTTATTGCCTACATTAGAAAAAAAGAAAAATCTCAAATAAACAACATAATTTTACAACTGAAGGAATTAAACAAAGAAGAATAAATAAGCCCAAAGTGAGCAGATAGAACGAAATAATAGAGTAGAGCAGAAATAAACAAAATAGAAAAAGAATAAAAAAGTTCAACAAACTAAGAACTTGTTTTTTGAAAAGATAAACACAGTTGAGAAACCCTTAGCTAGACTAACCGAGAAAAAAAGAGAGGCCACAAATGAATTAAATTTTGAATAAAAAAGGACACATTATAACTGGCACCACAGAAAGACAAGTGATCATAAGAGACTACTATCAACAATTATATGCCAACCAACTAGATAACCTAGAAGAAACTGATAAATCCCTAGAATCACACAATCTACCAAGACTGGATCAGAAGGAAATAGAAAATCTGAATAGATCAATAACAAGTTAGGAGACTGAATCAGTAATCAAAATCTCCCAACAAAGAAAAGCCCAGGACCATGTGGTTTCACTGGTGAATTCTACCAAACATTTCAAAAAGAATTAATTCCAGTTTTACTCAAGCTCTTCAAAAAAATTAAAGACGAGGGAATACCTCCCAACTCATTTTGTAAGGCCAAAGCTAGACAGACACTACAAAAAAAGAAAATTACAGGCCAATATTCCTGATAAACAAAAATACTCAAAAAATACTAACAAACTAAATTCAACAGCACATTAAAAAAATTACACACCATGATAAAGAGGGTGTTATTGCTGAGATGCAAGGCTGGTTCAACATATGCATATAAATAAATGTGATATATAACATTTATAGAATTAAGGACAAAAATCATACATGATCATCTCAATAAGTATGGGAAAAAAGTTTGACAAAATTCAACAACCTTTCATGATAAAAACTCTCAAAAAACTAGATAACAAGGAATGTACCACAACATAATAAAGGAATGTGCTTCAACAAACGACAGACTCAGAGCTAACATAATAATCAACGTGAAAGGCTGAAAGCTCTCCTCTAAGATCAGGAATAAGACAAGGGTGCCTACTCTCACCACTTATATGCTTCCTGGCATTGGAAGTCCTAGCCAGAGTAGTTAGGTAAGCAAAAATACAAAGCATGCAAAGTAAAAAGGAAGGAGTAGAACTGTCTCTGTTTGTAAATGACATAATCTTAGATATAGAAAGCCCTAAAGATTATACTTCTAATAGCTTTTGGAAAATGTATAAAGTTACAAATGTTACAAGATACAAAATCAACATACAAAGATCTGTTGTGTTTCTACACAAAAACAACTGAAAAAGAAAACGATCCCATTTATAATAGCGTCAAAAAAATACTTAGGAATAAATACAATCAAGGTGAAAGATCCGTATACTAAAAACTATATCAATGAAAGAAATTGAAGATGACACAAATAAATGGAAAGATATCCTACATTCATGGATCAGAAGAATTAATATTGTTAAAATGTTCATACCAACAAAAGCAACCTATAGATTCAATGCATCCTGGAAATCTAAGGTAAAGCATGGTGACTATAACTAACAACACTGTATTATATACTTAAAATTTGCTAAGACATATCTTAAATGTTTTCACCATACACATACAAAAATAATGGTAGCTATGTGAGGTAACAGATTTGTTAACTAACTTGATTGTGGTACCATTTCACAATATATATGTATAACAAATCATCACTGTAAACTTACACAATTTTGTCAAGTATACCCTAATAAAGCTGGAGAAAGAAAGAGAGAGAAGGATCTGAAAGATAAAAGAAGTATCTCAAATCAATAGCCTACCCTTTCCAACTTAAGAAAAAAAAACAGAAGCAAGCTAAATCCAATACAAGCAGAAGGACAGAAATAATAATGCCTAGAATGGAACGAGATTATATAAAATATAGAAAAAGAAAAGAGAAAATCAACAAAACCAATGTTTTTCAAAGATTAAGAAAATGCCAAACCTTCAGCTAAACTTACCAAGAAAAAATAGCAAGACCTAATCTGCTAAAATCAATAATGAAAGGGAGAACATTACCATTTCATCTTACAAAAATCAAAATAATTATTAGAGAATATTAAGAACAATTATATGTCAACAAATTAGACAATCTAGACAAAATGGAAAATTCCCTAGAAAGACAAACTACTGAACCTAATTCAAAAATAGCAAAGATGCATACACCTATAACAAGAGATTGAATCAGTGAAAAAATAAAAAGCCCAGGACTTAATAGTTTTACTGGTGAATTCTACCAAATGTTTAAAGAAGAATTAACACCAATACTTAAAAATTTTTCCAAAAAATAGAAGAGGAGAGAACACTTCTCAAGTCATGCTATGAGGCCACTATTACCCTGAAACCAAAACCAATGACATCAAAGACTCTAGACCAGTATCTCTTATGAGTATAAATGCAAATATATTTAACAAAATACTAGGAAACTGAATCCAGCAGCACAGCAAAAGGATTATGCAACATGACCAAATGAGATCTATCCAAAAATTACGAGGGTGATGCATCCTGGCATGTAAAAACATATCAGTGTAATATACCATATTAATACAACAAATAAGAAAAAAACCACATGGTCATCTCAACAAACTCAGAAAAAACATCTAACAAAATCCAACACCATTTTATGACTTAAAAAATAAACAACACTCAACAAACTAAGAATAAAAGGAGCTTCCTTAACCTAATGAAGAACATCTATCACACACACACACACACACACACACACACAAACACACACACACACCATCATACTTAATGATAAAAGACTGGATATGTCCTTTCTAAGATAGTATCAGAACAAGAACGTCCACTCATCATTTCTACTCAACCCTGTACTGGAGTTTCTTGCCAGGGAAATTAGGAAAGATAATAAAATATAAAGAATCCAGATTAGAAAGGAAAAAGTAAAATTATCTCTAGTCACAGATGACAAGATTTTATGTATAGACTCCTGAGGAATACACTAAAAAACTAATAAACAAGTTTTTAAAAGTTTTTTTTAAAAACTAATAAACAAGTTCACAAGATCTAATAAACAAGTCCAGCAAAATTACAGGATAAAATATCTATATACAAATAACAGTTGTATTTATAAACTAGCAATAAGCAATCTGAAAATAAATTATGAAAATAGTTCCATTTACAGTAGCATCAAAAAGAATAAAATACTTAGGAGTTAAAGTAATCAAGGATGTATAAGACTTGTACATTGAAAAATACAACACATTGTTGAAAGAAATTAAACAAGACCTAAATGTAAATGGAAAGATATTCCATGTTCATGGATTGGAAGGTTTAAAATTGTTAAGATGGCAGTAGTCTCTAAATGGATCTTGATACAGCTTGGCTCTGTGTCCCCACCCAAATCTCACCTCGAATTATAATCCCCATAACCTCAACATGTCAAGGGCGGGACCAGGTGGAGGTAATTGGATCATTGGGGCAGTTTCCCCCATGCTGTTCTCGTGATAAGTGAGTTCTCATAAGATCTGATGGGTTTATAATCATCTGGCATTTCCCCTTGTTTGCACTCACTCTGTCCTGCTGCCCTGTGAAGAAGGTTCCTGCTTCTCCTTTGCCTTCTACCATGACTGTAAGTTTCCTGAGGCCTCCTCAGCAATAAGGAACTATGAGTCAATTAAACCTCTTTTCTGTTTTTTTTTTTCTTTTTTTTTTTTGAGACAGAGTCTCGCTCTGTCACCCAGGCTGGAGTGCAGTGGTGCCATCTTGGCTCACTGCAACCTCCGCCTCCCGGGTTCAAGTGATTCTTCTGCTGCCTCAGCCTCCCGAGAAGCTGAGACTACAGGCACGTGCCACCACACCCAGCTAATTTTTGTATTTTTAGTAGAGACGGGGTGTCACCATAATGGCCAGGCTGGTCTCGAACTCCTGACCTCATGATCCGCCCACCTCAGCTTCCCAAAGTTCTGGGATTACAGGCATGAGCCACTGTGCCCAGCCTAAACCTCTTTTCTTTATAAATTACCCAGTCTCGGGTATTTCTTCATAGCAGTGTGAGAATGGACTAATACAGATCTAATGCAATCTTTATCAAAAATCCAACTGTCTTTTTTGAAGAAATAGACAAGCTGATCCTAAAATTCATATGGAACTGCAAAAGACCCTGAAAAGTCAAAACAATCTTGATAAAGAAGAACAAAGTTGGAAGATTCAAACTTCCCCATTTCAAAACTTACTACAAAGTTACAGCCATCTAAACAGTATAGTACTGACATTAGAAGAGACATATTGATCAATGAAATAGAATTAAGAGTCCAGAATTAAACTCATACATTTGTACCCAACTGATTTTTGACAAGGGTGCCAAAACCTCTCAATGGGAAAAGAACACTCTTGCCAACAAATGATGTTGGGACAACTGGATAGCCAGATGTAAAAGAACAAATTTGGAACCCTACCTCACACCATATGCAAAAATTAACTTAAAATGGATCAAAGACTTAAATGCTTAACATCATTAATCATCAAAAATGCAAACCAAAACCACAATGAAATACCAGTTCACATTCACTGGGATGGGTACAAACCAAAATGTGAAAATTAACAAGTGTTGGCAAGGATGTGGAGAAATTGGATCCTTTTTATGTTGTTGACTGAAATGTTTTTAAATGGTGCACCTCCTATTGAAAAAAGTTTGACAGTCCTTGAAAAACTTAAATATAGAATTGCCATATGACCCAGCAATACCACTCCTTGGTATATATCCAAGAGAAATGAAAACAAATATTCATGTGAAAACTTGTAAGCAAATGCTGATAGAAGCATTATTCAGTAGCCTAAAAGTGAAAACAACTCAAATGTCTATCAAAAGAGGAATGGATAGACAATATGTAGCATATGCATACAATGAAATATCACTCAGCCATAAAAAAGGAATGAAGCACTGATACATGCTACAATATGGATGAATCTTGAATGACTGCTTAATGGGTACAGAGCTATTTTTGGAGTAACGAAAATGTTCTGGAATTAGGTAGTTGTAGAAGTTGTACAATCTTGTAAACATACTAACACCATTGAATTTTATATTTTAAAATTCTTAAAATGGCAAATTTTATTTCATATGAATTTTATCTAAAAATAACAGGTAAAAAATAGTGAACTGGAAAATGGATCAGAAGTAAATATGCAGAATGCAGCACAAGATAAAAGCAAAGAAAACACAAAAGTTAGGGTAAAGGTATAGAGAAGGACTAGCAAACATTTAAGTCACAGAAAGATAAAAAAGCAGAGGCAATACCACAAGGCAGAACAGTTTATATTCTTCTAAAATTTATAAAAATCATAAATCTATATGTTTAAGAAGACCAACCAACATCGATGTAAAAATTTACTTAATCCTACCTGGATGCATCACAGTAAAACTTTAGAAAACCAAAAACAAAGAGACTAGGGAATTAAAGCACTTAAAGTCAGATTGACAGCTGGCATCCTAACAACAATAAAAGCCAGGATTCAACGAAATAACATTTTCAATGTGCTGAAATGAAAAAAAAAAAAAAGCCAACCTACAATCCTATCCCCAAGAAAAATATTTGTTAAAAATAAAGACAATAGGCTGGGCACGGTGGCTCACACCTGTAATCCCAGCACTTCGGGAGCCTGAGGCAGGCAGATCACTTGATGTCAGGAGTTCAAGACCAGCCTAGCCAACATGGCAAAATCCCATCGTTACTAAAAATATAAAAATTAGCCGGAAATCGCTTGAACCCAGGAGGTGGAGGTAGCAGTGAGCTCAGATCGCGCCACTGCACTCCAGCCTGGGCAAATGAGCAAGACTCTGTCTCAAAATAATAATAATAAAGGTAATAATTAGGACCACATCAGATAAACAATAACCAGGAGAGCTCATGATGAGCAGCTCCATTCAGATTTCTTTACAAAGAAATCTGAAGTGTATTCTATAGCAGAAAAAAACTCATCCATGGATGGAGATGGAATGGATGCAGATCCAAGGACTGAAGAGCCAGAAAGTCATAAATATGTAGCTAAATCTAAATGAACACTTACTGTATAAAATAATCATTATCATGCATTGTGAGGTTTAAAATGAGTATACACAGATTCTCTAAAGACAAGTGTTAATATTTTCTATACAAAGAGCTCCTACAAATCAATAAAGAGCAAACAAAAACATAGACAACTGATATGAACAGTAATTCACAGATGTGTAAATAGTCATTAAACATTAAACACTGTCAACCTCACTAGTGACCAGCAAAATGCAAATTAAAATGATACACCATTTTTTGTCTATCAAATTGGCAAAAACTCTTTAAAATAAGATAATATCCTTGGGTTGATGTGGATATGGAAAAACAGAAGATCTTAGATCCTAGTGAGAATATAAGTGGATAAAACCTTTCCAGAGAGCATTCTGATAAAACCCAGCAAACTTTTAAATAAGCATACCCTCTACACAGCAAATCTCCTAGGAATATAGCCAACGTGAATGCACAATGTACAATGATATTCATGACAACATTTATTGTAACATTAGTTATAATAGCACAAAATCAGAGAGAAAACATATGTCATCAAAAAAAGAAAAGAAAGGTTGAGTAAATTATGCATTATCCATAGAAGTAAATACCATACAGACACTAAAAAAAATTAGGACATTTGTATGATAATACAAATAATACAGTATTGTGTACTTGACATTTGCTAAAAGAGGAGGTTGGGTTTTTGGTGGGTTTTTTTTCATTATTATTATTATTATTATTATTATAAGTTTTAGGGTACATGTGCACAACGTGCAGGTTTGTTACAAATAGCAAAGACTTGGAACCAACCCAAATGTCTTTTTTTTTTTTTTTTTTTTTTGAAACAGGATCTCACTCTATCACCCAGGGTGGAGTGCAGTGGTGCAATCACAGCTCACTGTAGCCTCAACCTCCTGGCTCAGCCTCTCAAGTAGCTAGAACTACAGGCACATGCCGCTTTATCTGGCTTTTTTTTTTTTATTTTTTTTTTTTAGAGACAGAGTCCCATTATGTTGCCCAGGCTGGTCTCAAACTCCTGGGCTCAAGTGACCCTCCTCCCTCAACCTCTCAAAATGCTAGGATTACAGGCATAAGCCATCACACACAGGCAAAAAAGAACAGATCTTCTCACAATACACACACACACATAAAAAAGTTAACTACATGGGGTGATAGATAAATGAGTTAGCTTGGCTGTGACTTCACAATGTATATATATATCAAAATATCACATATACACCGTAAATACATACAATTTTTGTCAATTATACCTCAATAAAACGAAAAAAAGAAATTAGGAGACATGTCAGTACTGAAATGAAGAAATATCCAGTATATACTGCTGACATTTTTTTAAGGCTGCAGAACATATATTATGATCCCATTTTTGTTTCTTATTAAATAACAAAGCAATAACAGTGTATTTATGTTTACATATGCAGAGAAAAATTCTGGAAGCACATTTGTTAGCACCAATATTTCTAGAACTTGGAGGGCAGTTAGAAAAACGTGCTTTCCCCATATTATATTGCGTTAATTTTCTTTTACAGCAAGATTTCAGGGCCACACATGGGGGCTCATGCCTGTAATCTCAGTACTTTGGGAGGCCGAGGCAAGTGGATCACCTGAAGTCAGGAGTTCGAGATCAGCCTGGCCAACATGGCAAATCCATCTCTACTAAAAATACAAAAATTAGCTGGGTGTGGTGATGGACACCTGTAATCCCAGCTACTTCGGAGGCTGAGGCAGGAGAATCACTCGAACCCGGGAGACGGAGGTTGCAGTGAGCCAAGATCACGCCGTTGCACTCCAGCTAGGTGACAAGAGCAAACTTGTCAAAGTAAAAAAAAAAAAAATTACTCTTATAATTGGAAAAAAAAGTATAAAGTAAAAGTGTAATTGCTTTGATGGGTTTACCCACATAGTATATTCGCCCAGGAGAAGCACCAAAGTCCGTCTGGAGGAGTTAAGGGAAGTTTTACAAGTGTGGGTTCACCTGCAACACCACGGAGGGAAAAGGGAGCCAGGGGCCTAGAGGACCTCCAGCTGTTTGGCTATAAAAGGAGCCTACAGTATCAAGAGAAGGGCCCCACCGTGAACCCATGCTGCCAAGGGCACTCCATAGAAGTCAGGGGTCTTATACTCGTCAGAAGGATCCCCAGGTCAAATGAGTTTGAGGAGCCCTGCTTTGGGTGGGGAAAGCCACTGAAGTTTCTTGAGCAAAGGGTGACAGCTGGGATGGACGGAGGGCAGCAAGGCCCAAGGCAAGAAAGCAAGGACAACAAAAGGTAATTCATTCACTGGACACACATGGAAGGGGCTGTACCCTGTGTCAGGCCCCATGCCAGGACCTGAGGCTAAGAGCGGAACAGCCCAAATCCCTTCTTTGGGACATTTCCTGACAAGCAAGAGAAACACAGAGACAAATGAAAGCACACCCAGGTGAGACAGAACTGAAACAAGTCTAGTTGTGGGGTTCTGGGAGCCCAGAGAAAGGTCCTGCAGCCCCACTTGGGGCCAAAGAAGCGTTCCTCAGGGTGACCCCAAGCTGTGTGATTCCCAGTCACATACAGGAGAGAACCAGCAAGAACACCTACAAGGGTCTTCCCAGGCAGGGGTGGCCTTTGCATTCAGTTGCTCCTCCGCCAGCAGTCGGGGGCCCGTGGCTGTAGATCAGTGATGAGAGGGAGGAGAGGGGCATGGGGGACGGTTGAGAGGGAGGTGAATCTCCGGGAAGGGGCAGGAGCTCAGGGCCAGCTCCTACATGAATGGCACTGTCTCTCACTAATGCTGGTTAGGCGTGGAAGGGTGGAAGTCGGAAAATGCACCTTACAACACTGACACTCATAATTCTACGTGAATTCTGCTTTTTTAGCATTTATTCATTTCCTATTTATAAAAGAAATGAAAGGCAGGGTGCGGTGGCTCACGCCTGTAATCCCAGCATTCTGGGAGGCCTAGGTGGGTGGATTGCTTGAGTCTAGGAGTTTGAGACCAGCCTGAGCAACATAGTGAAACCCTGTCTCTACAACAAATACAAAAATTAGCTGGGTGTGGTGGCGGGCAGGTGTAGTCACACCTCTCACCTCAGGTGGCTGAGCTGAGAGGAACGCTTGAGCCCAAAAGGTGGAGGTGGCAGTGAGCCAAGATCACGCCACTGCATTCAAGCCTGGGCAACAGAGTGAGACTCAGTCTCAAAAAAAAATGAAAAAATTAAAAATTAAAATTTCTCTCTTATCTACATCTCATTTATAAAGAAGAGAATCTTAATGAGCAAAGAACTAAAAGCTTTGCAAGAGCCAGTCTAGAAGTTCTTTCCACGTTGATCCACATGGCTTCTATCTGCCATATGAATTGGACAAGAGACATTATCCATTTTTCTGAGTTCATATACATTCAACCCCAGAGGCAAGTACACAGATGAAACCCTGTCTCTACAAACAATACAAAAATTAGCTGGGTGTGGTGGCGGGCACCTGTAGTCATAGCTACCCAGGTGGCTGAGGTGAGAGGAATGCTTGAGCCCAAAAGGCGGAGGTGACTAAACACAGTTCTTGACTAAAGCCCTCTCTGTGAAGCTGTACTCTTTAGAAAGCAAGGCACTGACTGCTCAGCAGGGAATTGGGCCATGGAGTGGGCCATGGAGCTTTGTGGGTGTCACAGAGCTTCTGGCCAGGGGTCAGGACTCACACAGGCTGGGTGGGCAGAGGGAGTGCACTGAACTGCAAGGCCCCTGGCACCAAGCAGGTTCTGACTCTCAGTGCCCCATGCAAACTTTCCTCCTCTACCCCAAAGCAAAGGGTTTCAAGTGTGCGCTACTGGTTGAGACGCAATTACATATAACTTTCCTCCTCACTCCTGCTTCCGCTAAATGGGGAGAGGACAGGTCCACTCAGAAGGCCTGTGAGGGGCTGAGCACGCCATGGACACACACCCTATTAGCTGACGGTGATGACAGAAGAAATACTAACTGCTGCTCCTTATTCACCCACCACTAGCTTTGGGTGCTGCATCTTTTTTGTTTTTCACTTTATGCCACTAACAGTAACTTTCAGAACTTCCTAACTTCCCAAAAACTTAATCTTCTGTCAGGCATGTTTCTCTGAGAACCCTGGGAATGACCAGAGGGACTTATTAACCAAAACATTTTTTGTTTGGAATCTCTCCTCGTTAATAGTGTCCGACAGATGATGAATAGCCAGCCTATTTAGAAATGCCAGTCTGAATATTCCCAGGAAAGAGCCAGTGGATTATTAGTGTGGCTGATGAACTCTGCGATGGGACACTGACTGCTATGCATTGAGCTTCTGCACAGGTGCCCGGTTGCTGTCCTTTATCTTAGGGTTTTGTGAGGATCTTTGCAGCGGTTCCTCATGTGCTATATGTTTTCTCTGTCTGTGGGGACCTAATTACAGTGCCTGGATGGTTTCTCTGATCCATGCACCTGCTGCATCTGATAACCACATAGTGATAGATGTCCAGACACTACAGACAAGATGCATCTCACTTTGCACATTGACTGTGAACCCAAAGGATTCTGTGCAAATCAAAGCTTTGCAATGTGAATCCTTGTTCCAGGTTTATAGGAACAGTTGGAAAATGCTGTAAGATTATATAGACTTATTTATTAATCACGTATGTTAGAACAACAGCTTCCTTTTATCATGTTCTGTGTGCCAGGCATCATCTTAGGTCCTGTAGGTATATTCTTTAACTTCATCCTCACAGACCCCCTTGTAACCAGCATATTTCTCTTCATTTGTCCAGATAAGCAAAGTGAGGCTTGGAGAAGTAACATCATTGGCTTCAGGTAATGCAGCCAGCAGGTACTAGGGCTGGGTTAAACCCACACTTGTCTGACAACGAGCTCATGTTTTTCACACTATTGAATACTGCCACTTCCTTTCATTCATTCATTCATTCATTCATTCGCCAACCAGACACTGGAGGACACCTACAGGGGGCCAGGTATGGGATTTCAAAGACACAGTCTCATTTGAGCATATCTACAATTGGACACTTATTGTGACTTCTGGTTTGGAAATGTGGATTTTCTAGGCTTCTGCTATGCCCACGGAGCAAATCAACATCAACAGGTGTGTCAGAAGGTATCCTGCCCCACTCCCTAGCCCCCTTACCATCTCCGGTTTTGCTTGAGTTGGGGGGTTCAGGTGTACTCAGAGGCCTAAGGGGAATAATAATCTCATCAACATTAACCCCTTCTTCCATGTGCTTCTCTGAAACGTGGGAGAGGAGTTCCGACTGATTTGGTGAGAAGAGGTTACAACATTTACACATAAAGATGGCCGTGTTTTCTGTAAGGAAGAAAAAAAGGAAAATATGTTATTTCATCTCCACATAAACAATTATTACTTCCAATTGCCAAAGAAAATACCGAAAGCTGCCCTTCTGAGCCATCACCAGCCTCTACCAGATGGTGTCCCTCTGGCAGTCACCTCCACGGCAGGCCACTCGCTTTCATCTTCAGGGAGCTCCAAGGGCCAGAAAGTTCTTTATTCAGTATTTCAACCCTCAGTCCTTCTGGATAGTGTCTAATACAAACCTCCTTGTTACCCAAATCTACTCATCAGCCCACATTCTGGGATAAGTACAGCCAAATAAAAAACAAATATGCGGCTGGGCGCAGTGGCTCACACCTGTAATCCCAGCACTTTGGGAGGCCGAGGCAGGCGGATCACTAGGTCAGGAGATCGAGACCATCCTGGCTAACACGGTAAAATCCCGTCTCTACTAAAAATACAAAAAATTAGCCAGGCATGGCGGCGTGTGCCTGTAGTCCCAGCTACTCTGGAGGCTGAGGCAGAAGGATGGCGTGAACCCGGGAGGTGGAGCTTGCAGTGAGCTGAGACTGCGGCACTGCACTCCAGCCTGGGCGACAGAGCGAGACTCTGTCTCAAAAAAAAAAAAAAAATATATATATATATATACACATATATATATATGCAACTTAAAAAACTAAATCCTACCCCTCAAATGAATGAACTGCACACTGATGGAAATTAAGGAGTCTTGCTAGATTCTCTCAAATTAGGTGCAAGGAAAAACTGACCACAATAGCATTTCTCAAGAGCCAAGCACCTTTCAATGAAACGATGGGAATTTGTTGCCTCTTTAAAGCCACTGAATTCCTATTTAAAGCATTCTCATTGTTCAAAAAATTTACCAATAGTTCATTATGTTCATATCACTATACTAGGCAGGAAGACACAGTAAGGGAAATAAAACACTCACTTTTTAGACTGATAAAATAATTATAGATATATACAAAATATTAAATTCAGGATTCAATAACAATTAAAAGCCTGATCTTTGTATTATTATTTTCACATTTAGACTGAAAGGAAGTGGCTTTGTCCACTGAAAAGGACAATGGCTTTGGAGTGAAAGGCCCAGGTTAAATTCCCAACTCGTCCCTAAATGCTGGAAAGCTGGGGACCTCAGAGAAGCAGTCATCTGTCAGTTTCTGGAATCCATAGGAACTTTGGGGATGGAACATGCCTGTTCAGCAGCAAGAACCCAGCAGACACTCAGAAAGCACAACACTGACTCGGCGTAACTCTGCACCCATGGTGTGCCCTCGCCCAGCAGCTGGACGGCTGGCAATCCATACCCGGCTCCCCTCGGCATCCCCCTCACCAGCCTCCTGGGGAGTCTCAACGCTGCCTGGAAGTCACATGCAACTTCTATGCCATTTACTGCCTGGCGATGCTGGACAAATACGTGGCAATCATACGAGCTCTGTGCTCCCTGGTGATGGTGAGCGAGTATGTCATCCTCCTCGCTCCTCACTCTCAACAGCTGACCTTGCTTCATATCTCACTGGAAGCAGCCAGAAAACAACTGCCTCTGCCACTCCTTCCAGCCCGCCTGCGTCTTCAGCTGTCTCCCCACCTCGCTCCTGCTGGTTTGAAGGTGGGCATAGTGAGGGAGACACAAGGTGTGTGGGTGAGGGCAGTGGCCCACCCCAGAGCAGGGGCATCACATCTCTGATATTGTCTGGAATTGTTGGTTCATGGAGATACTAAAAGCAAACCAACACTTCACTTGTGTGATCATTACTTTCAAATTCTCTAAAGATAGCGCATGCCTGATTGCCTGCACCCAGGAAGATGCTCCCACAGCCCTGTGTGAGAAGGTTAGTAGACAAAGGGTGCATGATGGCTTGTGTGTGCAGAACTCACCCTCTCTGATGATTGTTCTCCAGGTCATCAATTCTTCCCTCAGTACTAGATCTTTCCATTGGCCTATAAGCATACTCTTATTCTCCCATCTTAAAATGAAAACATCTCCTGATCCCCACTCCCCCAACCCATTTCTCTCCTCTTTACAGTAAAACTCTCCTACCAGAAAGAGGAAATGAGGAAAGGCAACAGTCCAACCAGCCATGCTGGCATGAAGGTGTAGCCCTTGGAAGGCACTGGAGTCCTGGGAGCAAGCCCCTCCCTGGGCTCACAGAAAGACTTTCTCCGTGCACTAGCAGGGAGGTAACGACCTGAGAGAATTCTTTCCTACGAACAACACATGAAATCAAAATTTAACAAAGCAGAACATTGCTTCGTCAATGAAAATCTCTCACAGATACTGCCAATCGATATCGTTTTTTTCCAGGAAACGTTCTATTCCTAAGGAACCCAAAATGCTTCCCGAACGAGAAGAGATTAGAGTAATACATTTTTCTTTATAGGAGGCCAAGTTGTTTCCAATGTGCTTCCTGCTAATCCTACAAAAATCCAATGATTTAGGCAGAAAGGGGTTTGTAATCTCCAGTCCAAAGGTAGGAAACTGAAGCTGAGAGAGGAAAAGCAACTTGCTCAAGTCATTATGGGCAAGAGGCAGGGACCAGATTCTCTCCTACCTGCATTTGACACGAGTTGTTTGGCTACAGCCCATGAGCTGAGTTCCTCCAAGTTATAGCTAAAATACTTAAGACTCTACACCCAGCAGCATCTGAAATAAAACTCATTACAGCAAAGAGAGTAATCCCCAAAGCACATGTCAACTTCAAATGTGTTCATTTCAGTGTCCACTGAGCAGTAACCACAGATGGGCCCCACACCAGACACTGGAGACAGTGATGAATCAGGCATGAGGTCCAGGCCCTGCCACAAGAGGATGCCACCATCTCACTGAATAGATAGACATGCCACAGAACAATCTCATGTAATGATTTTTACTGAAATTATTTCATAGACATGTCACAGAACAATCTCATGTAATGGTTTTTACTGAAATTATTTCCCAATACCTGTAAGTATTCTTGGTTCCTAGGATGCTCTCAGGAAAATGGGAATTCTGTGACATGCAACAGAGCTGAACTTCTGGGGACCACAGGGCTATTACAACGGGTCTCCTAGTTCAAAGGTACACAAAGCACTGCCTAGAGATTATATAAATAAAACTATTTTGCATTTATATATGACAAAGTGTTGGAGACTACTGGAAATAAACTACTGCTCAGCTATTCCACACCACCTGAAGGCCTGAGGACCCTAGGTGGCACCTGGCCTTGGCCATCTGTTATGAATTTGCGTAACACATGTGTCTGTGTGCTCAGCTCTCTCAGGCAGGGAAACTGGACCTGGAGCTCCCGAGGTGGAGGCAGAGACAAACACAGGAACCTGGAACGACTCTCACATAACAGAAGGCTCTGCCACGTGACGTGGGCCATGAGAGTGGGGTGGATCCCGATCTGGACAGGCTGCCATGGACAGGAGAGGCTTCTCAGCCGAGGGACAACCAGAGCTCAGTGCTGCAGGGCAGTGAAACTCCAGGAAGGGCACATGGGCAGGAGACATGCAGGCTCAAGGAGGAAACACACAGAGTGCCGTGGAGGCAGGAGGGAGGGAAATGAGTGGATCTGCTGACAACACAGGGACCTGTGCCCGCAGGGACTGAGATCCCCAGCACAGTCACTGGGCAGGCACTGGCAGCTCCTGAGAGAGCCAGGAGTCCACCAGCAGAGCAAAGGCAAGGAGAAACTGTGTCTGAAGGGGCTGGCCCTGGAGGAGAGGCCCCACGTGCCTGAGCTGCGCCAGCTCCCCTGCGTGTCCACACCCTGGATTCTGCATGGCCCCATCACATGGCTCCCCCTAGAATGTGAGGTCACTGGAAACAGCATCTGGCTAGCCTTGGACACCTCGGTGCACCTGGAGGACAGCAAGTGGCCATGGCGGAATGAGGGAGGGAGAAGGAAGGAGTACATCGGCCCAAGACGGGTGGGACTGACACCAAAGAGCCTGTCCAGGGATGAAAGCAGAGATGATGGCCTGAGACACAGGTATGCAGAGGAGTCAGGCCAAGCAGGCATCACACCATCACTGACTAGAAATGGCCAACAACAGAGACAGGAAAGGCAGATGTGCTCCCAAGGGAGCAAGGACAGGTCTGATGGGCTGGATCAGGTGGTTTTGGGCAGGACATCAGCATGCAGATGCCTACTAGGAGCAGGCAGCACAAGACAGGGTGGGGTTCAGCTACAGTGGGGCAGAGAAATGGGGTCAGCATGCAAGGAGGAACATCAAGCCTAAAGATGGAAAGTGTCAAGAAGCCAAATCCTTCCAAAGGCCCTGTCTCAGTCCATCTGAGTAGCTATCACAAAATGCCACAACTGGGTGGTGGCTTATTAACAGAACTTTATTTCTCACAGTTCTGGAGGCTAGGAAGTCTGAGATAGAGGCGCTGGCAGAATCAACGCTTGGCAAGGGCTGCTTCCTGGTTCATAGCTGGTGCCTTCTTGCTGTGTCCTCACATGGTGGAAGGGGCAAGGTAGCTCTTTGGGGTTTCTTTTATAACGGCACTAACTCCATTCATGAGGGCCCCACTCTCATGACCTGACCACCTCCCAAAGGCCCCATCTGCTAGGCCATCACATTAGGGGGTAGGTTTTGATCTATGAATTTTAGGAGGAAACAAACATTCAGCTCATAGCAAGCAACAAACAGAAGACCCAGTCCTTAGTGACAGAGAAAGCCCTTAGGGAGAAGGTGGAAGAGAAGAGGGGCTGCTCCTGAAAAATGCAGCAAGAATGGGGAGGGCAGGCACTGGATCCAGCCATGAGGAAGACACTGGTAACCTCAAAAAGTGAGATTTCCCTAACATGGCCACAGAGTCGCACAATGTGGCTGAGATCAAGGCAGGGATATTCAGAAAGCAGGCACCCTCATCAGGCCTGGGGAAGGTTTGCTCTAACAAAAGGAAGCATCCTTTGGCTGGCTGGGTGACAATGGCCACCGCCAAGCACTGTACACTGGACAAATGACTTTTACCAGCTTTCCAAGACTTCCAAGCCTTTGAGTAAAAGGCCAGCATCTATATTAAAATTACAAAATAATAAGAGGTCTGGTCAGCAGGGAGGCGAGCGTGCAGAAAGAGTGTGCAGAGAGCATGTAAAAAGGCCAGAGGGGAGGCAGCCCAGTGTGTCCTGAGCCTCCCCATCTCTCTGGCCTGCAAGGCAGCCTCTTTTGGGTCATCTGCCCACAGAGGACTGCTCAGAGGTTTCCAGGGAGTCTAGCTTTTGGGACCAGCCCTATGCCCAGGACCACTTCTCCCTACAAAGTTGCTCTGCAGCACAGACACGCACACACAGACATGTACAAGGGTGGTGGAGTCTGCTGCTCTCATGAACGAATACTGCCATGGCAAAGGGGCCAAGAGCCTCAAAGACACTCGCTCATAACTTCTGACCAGTGGTTTTCCTCCTTGAGATCCTGCCTTCATGATCATCCAAAACTAGAACCGGGATTGTGCACTAAGATATTCAACACACAAGCAAGTTCCCAGAAGCAACCAAAGTGCTCGGCAGTGGACAAATCCTGACACTCACAAAACAAATTATGATACAGCCACTGAAAATCATATTTCAAAGAATACTGAATGGCACAGGGAAATGCTCCTAATGAACACTAAGTTTTAAAGAATGGAATACTCAGCTATTTGGTATGAATACAATTTTGTTATTAATGGATAGATATTATTTATGAATAGATGGAAGGAAGGAGAGCTGGCCAGGATTAAAGGAAATATGCCAAAATTTTCACTGTGAAACTTTTTTAAAAAATAACTTCTGCCTGTAATCCCAGTACTATGGGAGGGCAAGGTGGGCGAATCACGAGGTCAGGAGTGCGAAACCAGCCTGGCCAATATAGTGAAACCCCGTCTCTACTAAAAACACAAAAAATTAGCCGGCGGTGGTGGCATGCACCTATAATCCCAGCTACTCGAGAGGCTGAGGTAGGAGAATTGCTTGAACCTGGGAGGTGGAGGATGCAGTGAGTCGAGATTGTGCCACTGTACTCCAGCCTGGGTGACAGAGCAAGACTCTGTCTCAAAATAATAATAAAAATAATAACATCTGTATTTTTTACAATGAGTCTAAATAACATTTAAAAGTCGGAAAGACTGCTAGGCACGGTAAAGGATGACACAGCAGACCCAACATGGTTCAGGAGGATCCACTCTAAGCTGCTCAGGCAAGGATGATGTCTTATTCAAGTCCATGTCCCCAGCCTGGCATATGATAGGTGTTCAACTAATGAAGAAGCTGAGTTGCATGCTGCAAATCATGAAGACTGTGAGCAGAGGAAAGGGGAAAGCCTTGGCTGAAGTGCCTGGGAAGTTACGGGAGGAGGCACTTGAATGGATCTTGAAAGGCAGCCAGACCTGCACAGGAGGTCACGGAAGGGGCTCCCAGACTCCAGAATGCATCAGTCATGGGCTCTACCCCCCACCCCACCCCTACGAACACTCCCTCATTCAATCCCCCCCTCTGCTGGCCGGCCCATGATCCCCACTCTACAGTACAGGACGGAGGGTCAGAGAGGCTGACTTCCCCTCAGCCGGGGAAGTGCAGGGGCAAGCAGAACCCGGATCTCCCTGACCCAGGCCCAGGGCTCCACAGTGCCACATGGCCTGTCCAGGGTCAGTGCCAGTAAAGAACATATGGCCACACAGAGCCCACGAGACCACAAAACTCCCCAAGGGAGCAGGGGTCTTGGACACAGGGCTGGTCCTGACAGCCAGGCTCCCCAGGGGGGCTCTGTGCTGCTCCTACCATTGCAATCTCATATTTAAAAGCAGCCTGTTCCAAAAGCCCAGAGCAGAGAGCATGGTGCTCCCTTTTCAACAGAATCTATGAGTGCCTCCCAGGCCTCCCATGGGGAGGGCAGCTGCACTCGTTGGGGACGTTCATAAAGCAGCGTATAAACGGCAAAATGCCAAAGCACACAGAGAGGGCGCCGGGTCAGGCTGCATCCCCCAAATATTAAGAATTGTTAATCCACCAAAATAACAACAAAGGAGCCACTTTTGTTTTCTATAGTGGACTAATATGAAAAAAATATATCTTGCACCCTGAAATACACTCATAATTATGTTGTCAGCTAATCCTGATGAAGATGCTATAATTTGGATGCATTTTTAGGTCCAATTACTGTGCACTCATCCTTATCAAAAGAATTCAAAGGGAAAATGATATATTCAGCACAAAGAAAATCATGAAAGTTTGGGGTTTGAGTATTCAATTCCTAGTAACTGTTTGCCAGGCTTTAGCCAGCTACTCTGTACTATTAAAATGGAAAATCCTAAAATAACTGTACTAATAAGTCCTCATTTCTGATCTCTGATTTGTAAACATTCCCAGCCAAGAACAGCCAGGTCCTGTCTACAACATCTGACCTCCCTGCCTGCTCTGGGACCTTTGGACAAGCAAGGTGTTTTGACCCAACTCCTTCCAGAAGGCAGCTATGAACTGGAATATGAATTCATAGGCTCCGAGGGGGAGACTGAGTCCCTTGCACTTACGGAGGGTTCCAGGATGCAGCAGAAGGTGGCCACTTCTCTGGCCATGAGCTGCAGACATGATCAGAGGGAGTTGGCCTACTCTGAGGGACCCCTCCCCAACTTTCAGGCCCTCAAGGAAAGGGGTGATGAGGGTCAGTTGGGCCTTGAGCTGGAATCACGGATGCTCACAGCCAGCTCACATCCAGCCAGCTCACAGAATGCTCTGGCACCCCGCACATGAGGCAGAGTGTCCTCCTCCTGCCGCTGCTGTCCTCTGTATGTCCACCCGGTAGGAGTCTCCAGGGCAGGATGAGTGGAACAAGACAGGGTTCAGGCTTTATGGGGTCCCCCAGCCCTTACACTGGCTTTTAATATTTCCATTACTATTTATTACAAAAGGTACATAGGAGTACACGCTCATGGTAACAGTAAACAATACAGCAGTCTATAGAATACAGACGGCCCCCGAGCATCCCCTCTGAGAGTCAGAGCATCACTGAGCACAGTGTGGTGCCTGTATCCTTCCAGACCTTTTGCTGTGCATCACAGACAGAGAGAGATGGACAGGAAAAGGGGGATGAATATCACCTTCATAACAGCAAAACCTTGTACCAACCCTTCCCCACTGGGGTCTCCGGAGCCCTGTGCCCCTCCATACCCCTCTGCCTCCCCTGAGGTCCTGCAGGCTGGGCTTGACACAGAAGGACGACAGAGGAGATAGCTGATATTATTGACATGGAGGGTCTCAGGGGCCTCAAGTAAAAACTCAAAATACACTACCCAACAGGTAACAGAGCACCCATTCCCATTCCCAGCTGGGCTAGTGTCAGAGAAGGCCTAGTACAGAGCCAAGACTTTCACCAGCATCCAGCAGTAATGAAGCTATCACTGTCCACTGAAGTGTCACTGGACGCCCCATGGAGGGTAGTACTAAGGCACCCTTGCCCCTCCTAGCTAGGATTGGTATTAGCAGCAGAGGCCCAGTTGGGAGCCTGAACTCCCACCCCCATCCACCAGTAATGAGGTGCGCTTTTCTCCAGGCATCAAAGAGACTGAGTGGGGAATCTAAACTTCTACCCCCCACTGGCAGTAACAAGGCAGCACCCCCTTGTCCGCACCAGAGCAGTGTCTGATAGAGCCTGCTAAAACCGAAGATTTAAATAAGATCCAGACTCTCATAACATAATACTGAAAATCCAGACTCTCATAACATAATACTGAAAATGCCCAAGATTTGATTAAAAATCATTCCTCGTGATTTTCTAAGAACCAGGAAAATATCAACTGTAATGAGAAAAGACAATTAACAGACATCAATACTAGGTGGCACAGATGTCAGAATTAGCTGGCAAGGGCTTAAAGTAACCATCACAAAAATGACTTCATGATCAAGGACAAGCCTGTTTACAACAAGCGAAAAAACATTGTGTCTCAGCAAAGAAATCAGAGATATAAGAGAGAACCCAAATAAAAATTTTACAACAGAAAAATACAACAAGAACAAAACCTTCAAAGGATGGGCTCAAAGCAGAATGAAAAGGAGAGAAAAATAACACGCAAAAGATATTGAAAAAGAAAAGAACAGTGCCCCCAAGGACCTGTGGGACTATAACAAAGGATTAACATTTGTGATATGAGTCCCAAAAAAAGAAAAAGAGAGTAGAAGTGGGAAAGTATTCAAAGAAATTATAGCTGAAAACTTTCCTAATTTGACAAAAGATATAAATCCACTAATTCAAGAAGCTGAGCAAACCCCAGACAGGATAAACCCAAAGAAATCCATGCCAAGTGCAGTCATAAAAAAGAATGAGTTCATGTCCTTTGAAGGGACATGGATGAAGGTGGAAACCATCATTCTCAGCAAACTAACACAGGAACAGAAAACCAAATACCACACGTTCTCATTCATAAGTGGGAGTTGAACAATGAGAACTCATGGACATAGGGAGGGGAACATCACACACTGGGGCCTGTCAGGGGCTGGGAGGAAAGGGAAAGGAGAGCATTAGGACAAACAGGTAATGCATGCAGGGCTTACAACACAGATGACAGGAGGCTGGTTGCGGTGGCTCATGCCTGTAATCCCAGCACTTTGGGAGGCCGAGGTGGGCGGATCAGAGGTCAGGAGATCAAGACCATCCTGGCTAACACGGTGAAACTCTGTCTCTACTAAAAATACAAAAAAATTAGCTGGGCGTGGTGGCGGGCACCTGTAGTCCCAGCTACTTGGGAGGCTGAGGCAGGAGAATGGCGTGAACCCGGGAGGCGGAGCTTGCAGAGAGCTGGGATCGCGCCACTGCACTCCAGCCTGGGCGACAAAGCGAGACTCCGTCTCAAAAAAAAAAAAAACATAGATGACAGGTTGACAGGTGCAGCAAACCACCAGGGCACATATATACCTATGTAACAAACCTTCATGTTCTGCACATGTATCCAATAACTTAAAGTAAAATAAATACAAAAAAAAAGAGGGGGGCAGCTCCAAGACGGCCGAATAGGAACAGCTCCAGTCTACAGCTCCCAGCGTGAGCGACGCAGAAGACGAGTGATTTCTGCATTTCCAACTGAGGTACCAGGTTCTTCTCACTGGGGCTCATCGGACAGTGGGGGCAGGACAGTGGGTGCAGCCCACCGAGTGTGAACCGAAGCAGGGAGAGGCATTGCCTCACCCGGGAAGCACAAGGGGTCAGGGAATTCCCTTTCCTACCCAAGGGAAAGGGTGACAGACCACACCTGGAAAATCAGGTCACTCCCACCCTAATACTGTGCTTTTCCAATGGTCTTAGCAAACAGCACACCAGGAGATTATATCCCATGCCTGGCTCGGAGGGTCCCACGCCCACGGAGCCTCACTCATTGCTGGCATAGCAGTCTGAGATCAAACTGCAAGGCGGCAGCGAGGCTGGGGGAGGGGCGCCCACCATTGCTGAGGCTTGAGTAGGTAAACATAGCAGCCAGAAGCTCGAACTGGGTGGAGCCTACCACAGCTCAAGGAGGCCTGCCTGCCTCTGTAGACTCCACCTCTAGGGGCAGGACACAGCCAAACAAAAGGCAGCAGAAACCTCTGCAGACTTAAATGTCCCTGTCTGACAGCTTTGAAGAGAGTAGTGGTTCTCCCAGCACAGAGTTTGAGATCTGAGAATGGACAGACCCTCAAGTAGGTCCCTGACCCCTGAGTAGCCTAACTGGGAGGCACCCCCAAGTAGGGGCAGACTGACACCTCACACGGCCAGGTACCCCTCTGAGATGAAGCTTCCAGAGGAATGATCAGGAAGCAACATTTGCTATTCAGCAATATTCACTATTCTGCAGCCTCCACTGCTGATACCCAGGGAAAGAGGGTCTGGAGTGGACCTCCAGCAAACTCCAACAGACCTGCAGCTGAGGGTCCTGACTGTTAGAAAGAAAACTAACAAACAGAAAGGACATCCACACCAAAACCCCATCTGTACGTCACCATCATCAAAAACCAAAGGTAAATAAAACCACAAAGATGGGGAAAAAACAGAGCAGAAAAGTTGAAAATTCTAAAAATCAGAGCACTTCTGCCCTCCAAAGGAACGCAGCTCCTCCCCAGCAAGGGAACAAAGCTGGACGGAGAATGACTTTGACGAGTTCAGAGAAGAAGGCTTCTGACGATCAAACTTCTCTGAGCTAAAGGAGGAAGTTCAAACCCATCGCAAAGAAGCTAAAAACCTTGAAAAAAGATTAGACGAATAGCTAACTAGAATAACCAGTGTAGAGAAGCCCTTAAATGACCTGATGGAGCTGAAAACCATGGCACCAGAACTACGTGATGAATGCATGAGCTTCAGTAGCCGACTCGATCAAGTGGAAGAAAGGGTATCAGTGATTGAAGATCAAATGAATGAAATGAAGCGAGAAGAGAAGTTTAGAGGAAAAAGAGTAAAAAGAAACGAACAAAGCCTCCAAGAAATATGGGACTATGTGAAAAGACCAAATCTACGTCTGATTGGTGTACCTGAAAGTGATGGGGAGAATGGAAACAAGGTGGAAAGCACTCTTCAGGATATTATCCAGGAGAATTTCTCCAACCTAGCAAGGCAAGCCAACATTCAAATTCAGGAAATACAGAGAATGCCACAAAGATACTCCTAGAGAAGAGCAGCTCCAAGACACATAATTGTCAGATTCACCAAAGTTGAAATGAAGGAAAAAATGTTAAGGGCAGCCAGAGAGAAAGGTCGGGTTACCCACAAAGGGAAGCCCATCTGACTAACAGCGATCTCTCAGCAGAAACTCTACAAGCCAGAAGAGAGTGGGAGCCAATATTCAACATTCTTAAAGAAAAGAATTTTCAACCCAGAATTTCATATCCTGTCAAACTAAGCTTCATAAGTGAAGGAAAAATAAAATCCTTTACAGACAAGCAAATGCTGAGAGATTTTGTCACCACCAGGCCTGCCCTAAAAGAGCTCCTGAAGGAAGCACTAAACATAGAAAGGAACAACTGGTACCAGCCACTGCAAAAGCATGACAAATTGTAAAGACCATCGATGCTAGGAAGAAACTGCATCAACTAACGAGCAAAATAACCAGCTAACATCATAATGACAGGATCAAATTCACACGTAACAATATTAACCTTAAATATAAATGGGTTAAATGCTCCAATTAAAAGACACAGACTGGCAAATTGAATAAAGAGTCACGACCCATCAGTGTGCTGTATTCAGGAGACCCATATCACGTGCAGAGACACACATAGGCTCAAAATAAAGGGATGGAGGAAAATCTACCAAGCAAATGGACAACAAAAAAAGGCAGAGGTTGCAATCCTAGTCTCTGATAAAACAGACTTTAAACCAACAAAGATCAAAAGAGACAAGGCCAGTACATAATGGTAAAGGGACCAATTCAACAAGAAGAGCTAACTATCATAAATATATATGCGCCCAATACAGGAGCACCCAGATTCATAAAGCAAGTCCTTAGAGGCCTACAAAGAGACTTAGGCTCCCACACAAGAATAATGGGAGACTTTAACACCCCACTGTCAACATCAGATAGATCAACAAGACAGAAAGTTAACAAGCATATCCAGGAATTGAACTCAGCTCTGCACCAAGTGGACCTAATAGACATCTACAGAACTCTCCACCTCAAATCAACAGAATATACATTCTTCTCAGCACCACATTGCACTTAATCCAAAATTGACCACATAGTTGGAAGTAAAGCACTCCTGAGCAAATGTAAAAGAACAGAAATTATAGCAAACTGTCTCTCAGACCACAGTGCAATCAAATTAGAAATCAGGATTAAGAAACTCACTCAAAACCGCACAACTACATGGAAACTGAACAACCTGCTCCTGAATGACTACTGCGTACCTAACAAAATCAAAGCAGAAATAAAGATGTTGTTTGAAACCAATAAGAACAAAGACACAACATACCAGAATCTCTGGGACACATTTAAAGCAGTGTGTAGAGGGAAATTTATAGCACTAAATGCCCACAAGAGAAAGCAGGAAAGATCTAAAACTGATACCCTAACATCACAATTAAAAGAACTAGAGAAGCAAGAGCAAACAAATTCAAAACCTAGCAGAAGGCAAGAAATAACTAAGATCAGAGCAGAACTGAAGGAATAGAAACACAAAAAAAATCTTCAAAAACTCAATGAATCCAGGAGCTGGTTTTTTGAAAAGATCAACAAAATTGATAGACTGCTAGCAAGACCAATAAAGAAGAAAAGAGAGAAGAATCAAATAGACGCAATTAAAAATGATAAAGGGGATATCACCACTGATCCCACAGAAATACAAACTACCATCAGAGAATACTATAAACACCTCTACGCAAATAAACTAGAAAATCTAGAAGAAATGGATAAATTTCTCGACACATACACCCGCCCAAGACTAAACCAGGAAGAAGTTGAATCCCTGAATAGACCAATAACAGGCTCTGAAATTGAGGCAATAATTAATAGCCTACCAACCAAAAAAAGTCCAGGACCAGACGGATTCACAGCCAAATTCTACCAGAGGTACAAGAAGGAGCTGGTACCATTCCTTCTGAAACTATTCCAATCAATAGAAAAAGAGGGAATCCTCCCTAACTCATTTTATGAGGCCAGCATCATCCTGATACCAAAGCCTGACAGAGACACAACAAAAAAAAGAGAATTTTAGACCAATATCCCTGATGAACACCGATACAAAAATCCTCAATAAAATACTGGCAAACCAAATCCAGCAGCACATCCAAAACCTTATCCACCATGATCAAGTTGGCTTCATCCCTGGGATGCAAGGCTGGTTCAACATACGCAAATCAATAAATGTAATCCAGCATATCAACAGAACCAAAGACAAAAACCACATGATTATCTCAATAGATGAAGAAAAGACCTTCGACAAAATTCAACAACGCTTCATGCTAAAAACTCTCAATAAATTAGGTATTGATGGGACGTATCTCAAAATAATAAGAGCTATTTATGACTAACCCACAGCCAATATCATACTGAACGGGCAAAAACTGGAAGCATTCCCTTTGAAAACTGGCACAAGACAGGGATGCCCTCTCTCACCACTCCTATTCAACACAGTGTTGGAAGTTCTGGCCAGGGCAATCAGGCAGGAGAAGGAAATAAAGGGTATTCAATTAGGAAAAGAGGAAGTCAAATTGTCCCTGTTTGCAGATGACATGATTGTGTATCTAGAAAACCCCATCGTCTCAGCCCAAAATTTCCTTAAGCTGATGAGCAACTTCAGCAAAGTCTCAGGATACAAAATCAATGTGCAAAAATCACAAGCATTCCTATACACTAATAACAGACAAACAGAGAGCCAAATCATGAGTGAACTCCCATTCACAATTGCTTCAAAGAGAATAAAATACCTAGGAATCCAACTTACAAGGGATGTGAAGGATCTCTTCAAGGAGAACTACAAACCACTGCTCAACGAAATAAAAGAGGATACAAACAAATGGAGGAACATTCCATGCTCATGGATAGGAAGAATCAATATTGTGAAAATGGCCATACTGCCCAAGGTAATTTATAGATCCAATGCCATTCCCATCAAGCTACCAATGACTTTCTTCACAGAATTGGGAAAAACTACTTTAAAGTTCATATGGAACCAAAAAAGAGCCCACTTTGCTAAGACAATCCTAAGCCAAAAGAACAAAGCTTGAGGCATAAAGCTAGAGGTGGGAACTGAACAATGAGAACACTTGGACACACGAAGGGGAACATCACACACCAGGGCCTGTCATAGGGTGGGGGCAGGGTGGAAGGATAGTATTAGGAGATATACCTAATGTAAATGAAAAGTTAGTGGGTGCAGCACACCAACATGGCACATGTATACATATGTAACAAACCTGCACGTTGTGCACATGTACCCTAGAAATTAAAGTATAATAATAAAAGAAAAGAAATCCATGCCAAGACACATCATAATCAAATCTCTGAAAACTAAAGACAAAGAAAAAATGTAAAAGTAACGAAAAAAAAGTCTGTAGAGGAAAATTATGTGAATGACAGCAGATTTATCATTATATGCAACGGAACTCAGAAAGAAATGGCACAATATTTTTCAAATGTTGAAAGAAAAGACCTGTCCACCTAAAATTCCACGTCCAGTGAAAATATCCTTCAGAAATGGAGGGGAAATCAAGATATTTTCAAAAGAAGAAAAACTGGCATAATTTGTCACCAGTAGATATAACCTAACAGAATGGCTAAAGGAAGTTCCCTAAACAGGAAGAAAATATAAAAACAATAAATCTTAGAACATCAAAAAGAAAGAAGAAAGGAAAGTATAAAAATATGGGTAAATACACCAGATTTTCCTCTTAAGTTTCCTAAATTATGTTTGACAGTTGAAACAAAAAGTCTATCTCTGTGGGAAGTGGTTCTCAATGTATGTAGAAGAAATACAACAATTATACCATGAATGAGGGATGGAGTCCTCTCAAGCTTCTGCTCTGAGATGTTGATAACCTTCATAACTTCACTGTCAACCCTTGTACTGAATTCCCTTCCCTTCTACCACAGGCTCACCCCAACAATAGCATACAAGAGCAACAATCCTCAAGTAAATCAGAGATGACTTGCTTTACAAGAGGAGAGGAGTAAAAACACTACTATCTGTGCAGAGAGAAAGAATGGCAAAATTGAGATACCCATTACTCAGCACAGTTCCTAGGTTTGAAAGAGAACTAACAAACACTCAGCTTAAAGGACTTCAGAATGAATGAAGAAGTGAACCATTCCAATGTTGCTGCAGTTTCCACACATTTAACAGATAAGATCCTTCTGAGAATGCTAGAATCGGGGATTATGACACCAAGTCACTTCAGCCATAAACCTTATTCTTGTACTTTTCTTTCTTGCTGGTAATTTTACATAGCAGGATATATAGCTAGAATAGACTATATACCAATAATTTTGATAATGAATTCTATGATGTGTTCTGTCTGCTTGCATCTTTTCCTTCCTACCATGATACCAGTTATTTATAAGTGATCTGTGTAGTTTGAATGTATTTGAATAACCTCAGTATATTTTAGCTCTACTCACTGATTTGACCTAAAAAAGCACCAAAAGGATGTAAGTATTCCCATGTATTTTAAAAGCCTAAAGTCAGTGACAGGAAACCTAACATCAAGAATTTGAAGCAGGCCAGGTGCAGTGGCTCACGCCTGTAATCCCAGCACTTTGAGAGGCCGAGATGCGCAGATCACCTGAGGTCAGGAGTTCAAGACCAGCCTGGCCAAATGGTGAAATCCTGTCTCTACTAAAGATAGAAAAAATTGAGGTAGCTGGCAAGACGGCCGAATAGGAGCAGCTTTGGTCTGCAGCTCCCAGTGAGAGCGAAGCAGAAGGTGGGTAATTTCTGCATTTCCAGCAGAGGTAGCCAGTTCATAATATTCCATCTAGTTGGACAGTGGGTGTAGCCCCAGAGGGCAAGCCAAAGTAAGGTGGGGCATCCCCTCACCTGGGAAGCGCAAGGGGTCGGGACATTTTTCCCTTTCCTAGCCAAGGGAAGCCATGAGAGGCTGTACCGGGAGGAACGGTGCGTTCCAGCCCAGGTACTGCGCTTTTCCCATGGTCTTCGCAATCGGCAGACCAGGAGATTTTCTCTGGTGCCTGGCTTGGCAGGTCCCACCCCCAGAGCCCAGCAAGCTAAGATCCACTGGCTCAAAATTCTCACTGCTAGCACAGCAGTCTGAGGCCGACCTGGGACGCTCCAGCTTGATAGGGGAAGGGGCATCCATCATTGCTGAGGCCTGAGTAGGCAGTTTTACCCTCACAGTGTAAAAAAAGCTAACAGGAAGTTAGAACTGGGTGGAGCCCACCACAGGTCCCAGGGACAGAGCACCTGTGGGAAGGGGTAGCTGTGGGTGGAGCCTCAGGAGACTTAAACATCCCTGCCTGACAGCTCTGAAGAGAGCAGCCGTTCTCCCAGCACAGCGTTCCAGCTCTGATACGGGACAGACTGCCTCCTCAAGTGGGTCCCTGAGCTCGCCACCCCATGTATCCACACTGGGAGACACCTCCCAGTAGGGGCCAACAGACACCTCATACAGGAGAGCTCTGGCTGGCATCTGGCAGGTGCCCCTCTGGGACGAAGCTTCCAGAGGTAGGAACAGGCAGCAATCTTTGTTGTTATGTTCCAAATAGGGTCTGGAGTGGACCTCCAGCAAACTCCAGCAGACCTGCAGCAGAGGGGCCTGACTGTTAGAAGGAAAACTAACAAACAGAATGGAATAGTATCAGCATCACCAACATCAAAGACCAAAGGTAGACAAATCAACGAAGATGGGGAGAAACCAGCACAAAAAGGTTGAAAATTCCAAAAACCAGAATGCTTCTTCTCCTCCAAAGGATCACAACTACCCACCAGCAACGGGACAAACCTGGACGGAGAGTGAGTCTGACAAACCGACAGAAGTAGGCTTCAGAAGGTGGGTAATAACAAACTCCTCCGAGCTAAAGGAACATATTCTAACCCAATGCAAGGAAGCTAAGAACCTGGAAAAAAGGTTACAGAAATTCCTAACTAGAATAAGCAGCTTAGAGAACATAAATGACCTGATGGAGCTGAAAAACATAGCATGAAAATTTCATGAAGCTTATACAAGTATCAATAGCTAAATCGATCAAGCAGAAGAAAAGATATCAGAAATTGAAGATCAACTCAATGAAATAAAGTGAGAAGAAAAGATTAGAGAAAAAAGAGTGAAAAGAAGCAAACAAAGCCTCCAAGAAATATGGGACTATGTGAAAAGACCAAATCTACGTTTCATTGGTATATCTGAAAGCGATAGGGAAAATGGAACCAAGCTGGAAAACACTCTTCCGGCTATTATCCAGGAGAATTTCCCCAACCTAGCAAGGCCAGCCAACATTCAAATTCAAGAAATACAGAGAACACCATAAGAATATTCCTCAAGAAGAGCAACCCCAAGACACATAATCATCAGATTCACCAAGGTTGAAATGAAGGCAACAGCCAGAGAGAAAGGTCGGGTTAGCCATAAAGGGAAGCCCATCAGACTAACAGTGGATCTCTCAGCAGAAACCCTACAAGCCAAAAGAGAGTGGGAGCCAATATTCAACATTCTTAAAGAAATTTCAACCCAGAATTTCATATCCAGCCAAACTAAGCTTCATAAGTGAAGGAGAAATAAAATCCTTTACAGACAAGCAAATGCTGAGAGATTTTGTCACCACCAGGCCTGCCTTACAAGAGTTCCTGAAGGAAGCACTAAACATGAAAAGGAACAACCGGCACCAGCCACTGCAAAAACATAACAAATTGTAAAAACCATTGACACTATGAAGAAACTGCATCAACTAACGGGCAAAATAACCAGCTAGCATCATGATGACGGATCAAATTCACACATAACCATATCAGCCTTAAATGTAAATGGGCTAAATGCCCCAATTAAAAGACACAGACTGGCAAATTAGATAAATAGTGTGCTGTATTCAGAAGACCCATTTCATGTGCAAAGACACACATAGGCTCAAAATAAAGGGATGGAGGAAAATCTACCAAGCAAATGGAAAGAAAAAAAAAAAAGCAGCGGCTGCAATTCTAGTCTCTGATAAAACAGACTTTAAACCAACAAAGATGAAAAGAGACAAAGAAGTGCATTACATACTGGTAAAGGGATCAATGCAACAAGAAGAGCTAACTATCCTAAATATATATGCACCCAATACAGGAGCACCCAGATTCATAAAATAACTTCTTAAAGACCTACAAAGAGACTTAGACTCCCACACAATAATAGTGGGAGACTTTAACACCCCACTGTCAATATTAGACAGATCAATGAGACAGAACATTAACAAGGATATCCAGGACTTGAACTCAGCTCTGGACCAAGTGGACCTAATAGACATCTACAGAACTCTCCACCCCAAATCAACAGAATAAACATTCTTCTCAGCACCACATTGCACTTATTCTAAAATTGACCACATAATTGGAAATAAAACACTCCTCAGCAAATGCAAAAGAACAGAAATCATAACAAACAGTCTCTCAGACCACAGTGCAATCAAATTAGAACTCAGGATTAAGAAACTCACTCAAAACCGCACAACTACATGGAAACTGAACAACCTGCTTCTGAATGACTACTGGGTAAATAACGAAATGAAGGCAGAAATAAAGATGTTGTTTGAAACCAATGAGAACAAAGACACAACGTACCAGAATCTCTGGGACACATATAAAGCAGTGTGCAGGGGGAAATTTGTAGCACTAAATCCCCACAAGAAAAAGTAGGAGAGATCTAAAATTGACACCTTAACGTCACAGTTAAAAGAACTAGAGAAGCAACAGCAAACAAATTCAAAAGCTAGCAGAAGACAAGAAATAACTAAGATCAGAGCAGAACTAAAAGAGACAGAGACACGAAAAACCATTCAAAAAAAACAATGAATCCAGTAGCTTGTTTTTTGAAAAGATCAACAAAATAGATAGACTGCTAGCAAGACTAATAAAGAAGAAAAGAGAGAAGAAACAAATAGATGCAATAAAAATTGATAAAGGGGCTATCACTACCAATCCCACAGAAATACAAACTACCATCAGAGAATACTATAAACATCTCTATGCAAATAAACTAGAAAGTCTAGAAGAAATGGATAAATTCCTGGACACATACATCTCCGAAGACTAAACCAGGAAGAAGTCGAATCTCTGAATAGACCAATAACAAGTTCTGAAATTGAGGCCGTAATTAATAGCCTACCAACCAAAAAAAGTCCAGGACCAGATGGATTCACAGCCGAATTCCACCAGAGGTATGAAGAGGAGCTGTACCATTCCTTCTGAAACTATTCCAAATAATATGACCATCTGATCTTTGACAAACCTGACAAAAACAAGCAATAAGGAAAGGATTCCCTATTTAATAAATGGTGCTGGGAAAACTGGCTAGCCATATGCAGAAAGCTGAAACTGGATCCCTTCCTTACACTTTACACAAAAATTAACTCAAGATAAATTAAAGGCTTAAATGTAAGACCTAATACCATAAAAACCCTAGAAGAAAACCTAGGCAATACCATCAGGACATAGGCATGAGCAAAGATTTCACGACTAAAACACCAAAAGCAATGGCAACAGAAGCTGAAACTGACAAATAGGATCTAATTAAACTAAAGAGCTTCTGCACAGCAAAAGAAACTATCATCAGAGTCAACAGGTGACCTACCAAATGGGAGAAAACTTTTTCAATCTATCCATCTGACAAAGGGCTAATATCCAGAATCTACAGAGAACTTAAATAAGTTTGCAAGAAAAAAACAAACAACCGCATCAGAAAGTGAGTGAAGGATATGAATAGACACTTCTCAAAAGAAGACATTTATGCAGCCAACAAACATATGAAAAAATGCTCATCATCACTAGTCATTAGAGAAATGCAAATCAAAACCACAATGAGATACCATCTCACACCAGTTAGAATGGCAATCATTAAAAAGTCAGGAAACAACAAATGCTGGAGAGGAGGTGGAGAAATAGGAACGCTTTTACACTGTTGGTGGGAGTGTAAATTAGTTCAACCATTGTGGAAGACAGTGTGGCGATTCCTCAAGGATCTAGAACTACAAATACCATTTGACCCAGCAATCCCATTACTGGGTATATACCCAAAGGATTATAAAACGTTCTACTATAAAGACACATGCACACGTATGTTTATTACAGCACTGTTCACAATAGCAAAGACTTGGAACCAACCCAAATGCCCATCAATGATAGACTGGATAAAGAAAATGGGGCACATATACACCGTGGAATAATATGCAACCATAAAAAAAGGATGAGTTCATGTCCTTTGCAGGGACATGGATGAAGCTGGAAACCACCATTCTCAGCAAACTGACACAAGAACAGAAAACCAAACACTGCATGTTCTCACACATAAATGGGAGTTGAACAATGAAAACACATGGACACAGGGAGGGGAACATCACACACTGGGGCCTGTCGGGGGTTGGGGGTGGGGGAGGGATAGCATTAGGAGAAATACCTAATGTAGATGACAGGTTGATGGGTGCAGCAAACCACCATGGCACATGTACACCTATGTAACAAACCTGCACGTTCTGTACATGTACCCCCGAACTTAAAGTATAATTTTAAAAAACAGAAAAAATTAGCCAGGCAAGGTGTTGCATGCCTATAGTCCCAGCTACTTGGGAGGCTGAGGCAGGAGAATCACTTGAACCCTGGAGGCGGAGATTGCCCATGATTGTATCACTGCACTCCAGCCTGAGCAATAGAGCCAGACTCCACCTCAAAAAAAAAAAAAAAAAAAAGAATTTGAAGCAAAGTCACTTGTGGGGAAAGAATGTAAAGAAAGCTCTGGATAGTTTGGCTAGAGCATAATAATTGGATTTTCTGGCTTTCAAAAATTTGGATTGTAATATAAAAGAAACTTTGTGCTATTTTTACAATTTTCAGTACAAATAAATGTGCGTATTGAGAAACAATAAAATTAACATATTTTAGTATCTTTTTAAAAAAAATGAGGGAGGGTAAATGGATGTAAATGGTGGGAAGCTTTCTACACTTCACTCACACAGATCAAATGGCAACAAACAGTACTGCATCTTGACTGCAGGAGTAATGACACAAACCTACAAACAATAAAAATGGATTCAAACTATACACACACACTGCACCGGCACCAATTTCTTGGTTTAATATTGTATGATAGTTAGTTACATAAGATGTAACCATTAGGTTTGGATAATAAAAAAAAAAAAATTCTAGAGATCAAGGATGGTGATGGTTACATAACAACACTAATGTATCTGTTGCCACTAAACCATCTACCAAAAAATGATTAAAATGGTAAATTTTGTGTTGTGTATATTTTATATTTTGTATTTATTTTAAAAGTGTAAACCACTTTTGGGTAAACTGGGTAAAAGTTACGTGAGACTTCTGTATTATCTTTACAACTTTCTGTGAATCTATAATTATTTCAAAATACACATTTAAAAAAATAACTGTGGCAAACAAAAAGAGTCTGGATCTTCTGGAACAAACAATAATTTTGAGAAGATCATGTACACTGCTAGGTGGCTTATCCATGATCCCAGTCAATCCCAACTACCCTGGAAGATATGTAAGGCTCAGAAAGGTAGAGGGAGGCAGCTCCCAGAGGCACACCCAGAATGCTGCCCAGTGAATGTGCCCATCTCTGCTGGGAGGGAAGTTTGGGATCTGAAAGGCTGGCTATGGACTCCACACCTTTGCCTAGTACCTTCTATACCAGCTGGTGGGGAGGTCTGGAGTCTGAAGGGCTGGCTGTGGACCCCACACCTCTGCCCAGTACCTTCTACACCAGCTGGTGGGGGAAGAGAGAAGGACTGAAGGGCTGGCTTTTGCCACACCTTTGCCCACTGCCTTTCATACCACCTGTACTATTTACCTGCAGTGACAGCCTCACCAGCCCAATGCCCGCTTCCCTTTAGCAATGATGCTGCTGACACAGTAGGCACTCAATAAGTGCTAGATGATCTGATTATTACAAAATGATTAACCATTTATCAATGCCCTCAAGAAGACAAAATGCCACATTATGAGACTAGTACATTACTCTGTTTAAAAGCTCTAGATTAAAAATCTCTTACTTCTTCTCCTTGATTAGTATAAATCATCCTCCCTGCTTTGTAACTATCTTTTACTTGTATTTATTAACTTTAGAGAGAGTACAACAGCCAAAACTAAGATCCCATTAAATTATCTATCTTATGAGGAGAGGAGTGGCAAAATCTTTCTAAGTTATACTTTTGTTTTCTTGTTTTTCATTTGCCCTTAAGTTACTAATTTAATAAGGGCCAGCAGCTTCCCAATAGCAATGGAAATATTTTAACAACATAAAGCCGATTGCTGTCACATCCAACAGAATCAATAAAGTCTCATACGTGCAGCTGAGTACAGTTTAAAATATCTTTTTTTATATATTCAGGAGGAGACTCAGGTTAGAACAAACATTTTCCTTCCATTTATCTCATCTTGCAGAACTTTTAATCAGCTGTGAATAAACTATGTCATCAACTTCATTACCATCATCATACTTAGGGAAAACTTGCTGTAACCAAAACAATGGCATTGAAAGAGGAAGAAGCCGATGAGAAGGAAGGTTAAATTAAACCCTCACCATGAACTGGCACCACCAGAGGCTCATATGAGGCTTATTTAATTCTCACAACAATCCTGTGAAATAGGTTTTATTATTGTATTTCCTCAAATCTAAGACAACATCTACTTTAGGGAGCACGGATATTTTACATACCACTAAAAAAGATAAAAACGCTGCCAAATAAACTCAGAGACACTAGCTTCTCACCACACCAACTGTAAGCTGCCTCCTGATCTTAGAGATGCTAAAATCTAAGTCTGGCCGGGCACGGTGGCTCATGCCTATAATCCCAGCACTTTGGGAGGCTGAGGCAGGCGGATTGCTTGAGCTCAGGAGTTCAAGACCACCTAAGGGACATGGCGAAACCCTGTCTCTATCAAAAATACAAAAAATCAGGCGTGGTGGTGCCTGCCTGTGATCACAGCTACTCGGGAGGCTGAGGTGAGAGGATCGCTTGAGCCTGGAAGGCGGAGGTTGCAGTGAGCAGAGATCGTGCCATTGCACTCCATTGTGGGTGACAGAGTGAGACTCCATCTCAAAAATAAAATAAAATTAAATTAAATTAAAAAGTCTTTGAATCAATGAAGTCAGAAACATTTCCATATAACTGGGCAGGCTAGATGTGAGCTGGGGAGAGAGCCTGGCTCCCAACCCCTGCTCCCTCCCCTGTAAGGCCCTTTTTCCCCACTCTGCACGCCGTACACACTCAGGCTGTAAGTCCAGCTTCTGAGCTCACCTCTATGCCAGCACGACAACCCTACTTTCAAGGGAGAGGAGATAAACATTTCCTGAGTACCAGAGGCTTTTGCACTCCCTCTCACATTTGATCTGGACAAGCTGGGTTGCTGCCAGCCCTTAAGGCACCTCTGTGAGAACTGGAAAGACACACCCTTCCTTAAGACACTAGCACCCCCTGTCAGAAAATGGTCATAACATATTGAGTTTGTTGGAACAAGACACTTTGGAGCCATTTGTGGAAAACTCATAATAAACATACAAATTCACTATGTGAAATGAGCCCCCTTAGAAGTGGCTCCCTTGGGGGCATGGAGGATACAAAAAAAAAAGAAGTGGCTCCTTTGTGCAGTGTGTAACCTGCACAGCTGTACACAGTAGCTCTGCTAATGTGTCAGACACAAAGATATGATTATCCCACGTTACAGATGAGAAAGCTGTAACTTGCCTAAGAATCAAATACAGGCCTGTATGGTTCCACAGCTACTTGATGAATCACAAGGAGCTTAAAAATTAGGTAGGAAAGCAGGTTGTATGTGTGCACATTTACTTATGAACATACTAACCACAGGCCACAGGAGCATGTGTGGAGAAGGCAGAGATCCCTGTGGCTGGAGCACCTGGAAGAGCTTTGTCAGAAAAGGGGAAGTTGAACTGCTCCAGGAGGTGGCCAGACAGCTGGAGGAAGGAAAGGAGAAGGAAGTGGAAGCCATGCAGCCAGTGGGGGCAGAACCAAGAGCCTTGCCTGCTGGAACAGCCTTGAGTGTGGAAAGAGGACAGGTTAAAGGCAGGGCAGGCACACTGAGAGCTGCGGTGGCTCCACCAAGAACCCCCCCACAGACCAGTACCTGGCCAGGAATGGATGCAAGAAGCTCCTGCCCCACAAGCAGGAGGCCCACCCAGGAGGTCTGGAGACAGGGGGTGGGGGCACTTAGAAAGCCTGCTCTGTCTGATGGGGTAGGTCTAGTCAATGGAGGCCCAAATATTGAATTTGTAGTTGGAATCCCCTGATTTTTAAGCACTGGTCATCAAATAAGATTTTTCTGGGAAAGAAAAAAAACAAAAGAAAAAAAACCTCTGCAGCCTCTGCAGACCAAACTAAGCAAATCTGCAAGTTAGGTCTGGCCTGTGGGTTGCCAATGTGCAATTTCCGATAAAAAGCTTTCCACTTGGGTGACTAGGGGAAAGCTGTTAACTTACAGGGGAAAAGCCAAGGAAACTGGTCTGAAAAAAAGAGACACACAGACCATGAGACAGAGAGAGACAGGGACATTGAGAGGGACAGAGGAGATGACCCAGCACCTTCTGCCCACCCACCCAGCTCCCTAACACCCCATACCAGTGCCTGGCTTGGGTAGATGGATGACATTTAGTGTGATTTTTCTAGTTTGGGTATTTTCTCTGAGTTTTTCAGATCTTCCACAACAGGAATTACGTGTGTAATCCAAGAAAAATTAAATTTAAAAAAAACACTTACATGGGTGTTAGAAATAAAGGGATAGCAAGTGACAAAATAATAACATCTCCCTCTTATGGGAGGAAAACTTAGTGATCTCCAGACAGCTTGGGCCTCAGACACGTCAACTTGTCTTGGTCAGGACTAAACACTCATTCAAGACCAAGATCAAGGCCAGGGCTGCCCACACCATAGGGACACGCCAGCTCTAGACACAGCTGCTGGGTTCCTGGTGTTTCTCCTTGACGTTGATTAGATGTTTGACTGGACAGGGTAGGGATATGTCTTACACTTCTCCCTTCCTTTATGTAATAAAGGTATGTTTGATTGATAAAATGACCCAAATAAAAGAAGACAGGAAACTAGTTTAACCAGTAGCAAGATAGATTTAGATTACGTGGGGAAAAGGCATTCTTGGCACAAAAGTTTCATTCATTGCAACGAGAAACTTAGTGAGCGTGGCAGGTGTGGGCAGCCTAGCCTCAAAGTGCCAGATTCCAGAACTGCAAATGTGTGGGCTGGGTGCAAGGAGTGCCCAGGTGAGCAGACGGCCCACCAGGATTAGAGGAGGCCAGCCAGGAAAAGGCACAGGAGCTCCTAGAGCTGGTGTTCTAGGAGTTTCCACGTGTCAGCCATGGGAAGGAGAGGAAGACATCAAGACTTCATGGCACAAAGTGGCACCCCCACCCTCCCCTGCCCCAGCCACCAGCTGCAAGGAGGTGTTTATGCTGCCTCCTGTTGGTCACACAGACGTTCCTATTAGTGACCACACTGGACCCTCCCTGCTGTCCTGTGAAACAGACGAGTACATGGTGTCATCCCCATCACCACCACCACCGTCATCATCCCCTTTTTAGAGAGGAGAAACCTGGGGCTCAGGTTAGTGAGCTGCCAAAGAGCCCCCAGCCAGATAAATTAAAAAGCCAGAACTTAACCAAGACCCACCAAGTCGACCACCACATCTGCCCTGGACCCAGCTGGTACCTACCCCTGCTACGGGAAATCGCTTGTTATTTCCTGTAATGCTCACAGTGAGCAATACTGCGAGGAATGCAAGTCTTGGTCTCCCCAGCCCACAGCCAGCGTCATGGTTAGAGGGACATTTCAAATGATTAATTACAACTAAGAAAAGTAGCTACACGGAGAAGGGGACTTTGCTGTGTTTGTTATAATTTACTACAGCAATTCATTTCGGGGAGCAACAGCTGGAAAATAGCAGTACGCCAGATGTAAGTGATACCAACCCACCCCAGACCACATACTTAATGAGCATGCCCACTGCACAGGTTGGCAGCAGGTCCAGAACCAGGGAACAGCGGACCACCAGGTAAGAGGCAGACTGTCTTTCAGCAAAACAACACTGGGAGTTACTGTCAGGCAGAAAGCACAGACCTTCATCGATGGGAGGGCGACATATACGTGCTAACATCACCCTCCAGTGGCCCGTCAGGGCACTACATCTGACTAGGCCATAATTTTAAAAAACATGGCTAGTATTTACTGCTTGCCTAACTCTCGGCTGGTGCCTTCCCCGACACCCCCACTTAACCTTCACATTAACCCAGTAAGTGAGGGGCTGCTTTTCCCATCTTAAGATGAGTTAACTGGCCCAGGTAGGGGATTACAAGGTGATACAGCAGGTGGGCACACAGCAGGGCTACAACCAAAACACACATCCTTGGCCCAGGACCAGACCCCGCTGCCCTTCCTAGGTGGAGTCGCTGCTGTTGCTGCTGGTCCCCAGAGTTGGTGCAGCTGCCCTGACAGCTCAGGTGCCCTGGCCAGCCCCAGCAGGAAACTCAGACCAACTCTGACCACAGATTGGCCGCCACCTGGCCAATTCTCAACCTGAGTAAGTTATTTTCAACTCTTACGGGGCTTTCCCGTGTATGCCCACATTTCTATGTGACAGAAATGACATGGAGAGGAATAAGCCTAACCCAGGGTCCAGGTGGCATGCTTCCAGTGACATGGCTACAAGGAAGGCACAACCACCCTGCCCTGAGTCCTGGTTATCCGGGGTTGGGGGCTGGGACCAGAGCCTTCTGGGGTGCAGGGGAGTTCTGCTTCCAGATGTGATACTGGTTACTCACTGGTTATGCAGTGATTTCAGTTTGCAAACATTCACTAAGCTGTTTATCCTATGCATACTTCTCTACATGTATGTTACACGTTAATCTAAGAAAATGTGAACAGCAAATTTTAAAGGAAAAGATATAGAAAAAAAAAACAATATTCTGATTCACAAGTGAACCTCTCATTTAAAACAACATAGATCGGAACACTATTTTGGCCCTCGTAGCTGTGTGACCCCGCGCACACATAGTTGGCCTCTCTGAGCTTCAGTTTCCTTCTGCACAGGGCTGTAGAGAGGAGGGCAGGACATCACGAAGACGATGTGCCTAGCTTAGTGCCTGGCCCCTCAGAGGCACCATTCTACATGAAGCATCATGAGGGGTACCCGCCTGGTCAGGAGCCCAGGCCTCCCAGCTCCTAAGTGGCTCTCACACTTCCAATGGATGGATTTTGCATACGTCTCTGAATTTCTTTATCCCTCATTGTCTCTTCTGAAAGAGGAGCAGCCAAAATTAAAAGTGGCCTTGGAGTGTTTGAAAGTGGAACCTAGTCTTCAAGCCCTATGCAGAGGCTAACGTGCAGAGAGACAGAGACAGCATCTTGAACCAAAGCAAGGGTGTGGGGCAGACTCACCAGCACTCACCTCCCCTCTACCCTGCAGGGACACAATATGAACCAACCCTCCTGCCTCCTGCTGCTCCCCTGCCCATAAATCATCTCCAAGGTGCCTCCCTTCCAGCTCTGATGCTCAGTGGGCTGAAGCTCCAATAAATGCACACCCTTAATTTGTGAAATGATTATCACGCATCTCATAAAATGCTGATGAACATGCCAACTCCCATAGCTCACACAGTTAACGTGTTTATTAAACGCAAGAGCGAAATCTCGTCGGTGTTTCTTTGCTGAAGCTGGATTAACAAAATAAAATGAGAAATACTCAGCATCAGCTATAATTAAGGCTGGGCCAACAGTTGCATTATAATTTTATGCATACACATCTCTTCCATGTTGAAACTTGGCATAAATTCTTTTAAGTTATTTTTAAGCACTCTCAAAATGAGAGCCCCTGGGCAATGGAATATATTCACATTTAACACAATAATCATAGCTTTAAAATGTGGCCCTCAGGAAAGCACCACAAATCATTTTACATAAACAGGAACAGCCCCCCATCCTGAGAGCAGATGTGTGGGAAGCGCTGAGGGTACAGGAACACCCCCTGTCCCGCTGCAGACCCTGGACAGCACAGCTCCCCATTTGCAAACTGACGAGGTGGCCCTGAAGAGCTGCCTACCCACAGCTCTCATGTGATGCCTCTAAGTAACCAAGTCTCTGTGGTCATTTCCACATCAAAAGTAAAAGGAGCAAAATTCTCTCCCATTTTCTAGCATATTGGGGAGAAACAGCGATGCCCATCACCACCGCACGTCCGGGTTGACAGCTGTCGGTCTGCGCTACTTTAGTGTATTTCTGTTCCTCCGTGGGGCCGGCCTGCCTCTCGCCTTGTTTCTGAAGTAAAGGGCTGCCTGAAAGCCAGCCTCAGCACTGAGCTCAGGTCAGAAGCCCTGGGTTCAAACCCCATGGCATCAGCCACTTCAGTGTGACTGGAGCCACCATTCCCTTCCTGAATCTGGGAGTCAGCTCAAAAATGGAGATAACCACAGTTGCCCTGGTAAGATTGATGGGCGGTGGGGGGGATCTTGTGGTGGGGGTGTTATGTAGGGGAATACTGGGAAAAGGGCTTTGTAGACTGCTAAAGATGGTGTCGATGCTGAAGAGAACAGAGAATTTTTTAAATCCAGAAATGTTCAGCTGGATAGCTAAAGCTACCTACTGGGTCCCTAGTTGCTTCTGCTGTCCTCTAACACACATCTATACAAATACACATACACACACATAAAACATACACATGCGCACACATGCACCCACAAAACGTGTGTGTACATGCACAAATGCACATACAGCACACATGCGCACACAAACATACACACACTTTCTTTAGGGAAACCAAGGACACAGGCCAATTCAGAAGCTTTTTGAGAGACAATATAAACAACACAGCAACAATAATGACAGAAAGTAGAAATCAGGGATCCAAATCCCAAGAACTGAGAAGAGAAAGAGCCACAAGGAAGGGGAGAAGGAAGGTGGAGGAAACAAAAGGAAGAAAAGGAGCCAGGACTTGGGTTTCCAGAGTTTGAGCCACAGCAGGTGCTTGGAGGAGCTGTCAGGAGCCCTGGGAGGGAGCAGGGAATTGCCACCCAGTTCCAGCTCTGGAAAGACAACACTCATTCAGGGTCCCACATGCCACCTTCGACCTCCACCCTCTCCCTCAGGGGCCTCAAATTCTATCCGCATTTTCTATCCCATCTCATCCTCAACCCATCAAGACAAGGAAGAGACCAAATAAGAGCTTGCTGCAGCCTCAGGGAACCGAGAGCTGCAGGAGGTGGGATTCAACCCATTTGTTCATTAGACACGTCCAGCCATGGTTTCCTCACTCTGCTTCCTGGGGTTTTCAAGATGCAGGAGTTTATTCCAGTGAAGCACAGTGCCTGGCACACAGCAGATGAAGGTGCCGCCTGCCCTTTTCCCTGTTTCTGCAGTTTACCAACATCACACTGAGGTAGAAGGCAGGCAGGATTCAACTCCAGACCTGACTGAAGACTGGCCAGAACTGGGAAGAGGGGCCTAAAGCACCTCTCACTGCCCATCACAATACACGCCCACCAGAGCGTAACAGTTTACCATTGCAATGGCAACACCCAAAAGCTACTGCCCCTTGCCATGGCAACACCAGAAGTTACCACCCACTTTCTAGCTATTTCTGAATAACCTGCCCCTTAATTAGCACGTCATTGAAAGTGGGCATAAATTTGGCTGCAAAGCACTGCTACTCTTGGCGCTCTGCCTGCGGGGTAGCCCTGCTCCACAGGAGCGGTAACACTGTCACTGCCTCAATAAAGCTGTTTTCTACTACCACCAGCAGCTCACTCTTGAATTCCCTCCTGAGTGAAGCCAAGAACCTGCCCTGCATCAACGCCATGGTGGGTGAGAATTCCTGCCAGACAAAACCCAAGTCCTTAGAAATGCTGACTCTACCCAGCCTCCCTCCCCTAATTCAGGGATGTTTTAATTCAACGAAGATGTCATTCGCATATTACGATACACAGCAGAGGGAGCCATGAAAGACAAAAACAAGTAGAATTTCCAGTGGTCAAGGTATTCAATCCAGGTGAAACAGTCTTGAAAACAATATATAAGGCCGAACTCAGTCAACAGCTACTTTTTTCTTAAAAGGTGCTAGGCACTGTTCCTGGAGATGGCCCCCGCCAGGGACACCTCCTAGAGTGGAGGACACAGGCAGATGTGTGACTCTGCACAAGGACACGCACTCCAGCCCAGACCTGTGAAAGCACGGGGCAAGAGGCTGGATGCTTTGTCCACGCCAGTGCTGTCCAACAGATACACAGCATGGCCACTGATGTCATTTAAAATTTTCTAGTAGCCACATTAAAATAAAAATAATCAGGAAAAAATAATTTTAATGATGTTTTCTTTAACCCAGTATATCCAAAATAGAATCATTTAACTTATAATCCATTTTCAAAGATCAATGAGAAATTTTAAATTTTTTGTACTAAGTTTTCAATAGCCAATGTGTTATTTTTCACCTACAGCACATCAAAGTTTGGACTAGGCACGAACCCAGTATTCACATTATTTCCAGAATACCAGGCAACTTTTTCCCTGCAGACGAGAGAAATGTAGTACACAGGTTCTACTCCCTGACCTCCAGCTGGGTAGGAGAAGGCTTCCACCACCCCCAAACTCTTTGAGATTCACTGAGTTAGGAAAATTGAGACAAAGAATTAGCAGACTTAGAACCTGCAGACCAAGTCCCTGTCCGCACTGTTACAGGAGAGGTAGATGACGGATGAACATTTTCATTTATTATTGTCACAGGTTTAAAAGCTGACTGTGTGCTCAGGGATCCTGAGGTCCTGATCAAGGAGATAAAATAACAGGCTGGGCAGGAACTGGAGGCAGATGTGGAAAACATACAAATTCAATTCCAAATGTCCACTTTATGAAAGTCTGAGACTGGCCTCAGTTATATTGGCCTCAGTTACATAAGTTATATAAAATGTTTTGATTTTCAAATTAAATCCTGAAGAAAGAACTTCCCCTTAGTATTTACATGTGTCTAGGGTCTTTTCAAATTCCAGAATAGAGCTTTAAATTTAAGGAAGGAGAGCCACTGGGAAAAGAAGAATTCTCCAAACCATCCCCTCAACCCATCCCCAGCCTACCAAAATGATCTGGCCCATTTTTCCTGGTAACCAAAATATAAAATAAATATTTAATGTATTCTCCAAATATCTGGGCTGTTCAGTTTTTATTAGGAGAAAAAAAGCAGAATTCTTTTAATTTACGTGCATTGGCCTCATAATTCAATACTAAATGAATGCCTGACATCTGTCACTCACCATGCTAGGTGCAATCAGAAATAAGGAAGACACAGACTCTTCCCTCCAGGAACATAAATAAGCAATTCCATTTTGTTCATGAGAATAATTTTACATGACTGTGGTGTTATTTATAATCTAGTTTTGTAGACTCTTGCTGTTGGAAAGGACAGAGTATCCAAGTCCAGCTTCCCAGCCTGTGTCTAAACAAGGTCAGAAAGTCCTACCTGGCCCTGCCCTCGATGCAGAGGCATCACTGTGGGCAGCTGCCACCTGTGTTTACACCACTGGGAGCCTCAGAAAGGCTGCCCTCCTTTTCCCTCACCACGCTAGGCTAGTACAGCCTCAGGGTGTCCCTGGCAAGGCCAGTCCCTCCCATAGCCAAGTGCTGTAAGCATCTGAACAAGCTATCCAGTGGCCCTGGGTCTTCTCTCCTGCAGGCCTGGCATCCTGGCCCTTCAGCCTCATGCTCAGGCGGGGCCCGCACTGTCGTGGTGGCCAGGAGGCCAGTCTCCGCTGCAGCGGGCGCCTCCACAGACAGTGTCTCCCAAGCCACCTGTAGCAGGTCCATTCACACACATGTCCCCTAGGGGGCGATAAAAGACAAACGAGAACTCTGGCCACAGGGCAGCTTGTTCTGGCCTGCAGGCTTGCAATTTTGCAAGGTGAGGAGGACGCGTAAGCAAGCACCTGCTCGCTGGTTTTCAGACTTTTTATTAATTCAGGAACCTCATTCTTCAAGTCTCAGCTCCATCCTAGCTTTCTCAGAGAGATTTTTCGTAAATCCCCTTCAATATTAATGAGGTCTCTGGTACTCCCTCCTGCTTATTTGCCTTGTAGTATGACCACGATTTGTAATCATGTATTTAATGCCATGCTTACTGGTTTAACCTGTCTCCCTCAATAGATTGTAAGCTCCAAAATCATCAATATCATTTAGTTCAAAATATAGTTAAGTGCTTTAAAAGATCCATGTTAACGCTATAAAAGATATTTACCTGCATTTCCTTTATCATGAAGACCAGAACATTTCCAGAACATTTCTTCACTTAAGAATCCCTGAGAATAATCTGAACTAACTCAACTAACTGAACCCTCCTGGGTTCAAGCGATTCTCCTGCCTCAGCCTCCCAAGTAGCTGGGATTATAGGCATGCGCCACCACACCTGGCTAATTTTGTACTTTAGTAGAGACACGGTTTCTCCATGTTAGTCAGGCTGGTCTTGAACTCCCGACCTCAGGTGATCCACCCACCTCAGTCTCCCAAAGTGCTGAGATTACAGACGTAAGCCACCATGCCCAGCCTGAACTAAGTCATTCTTAACTCTCATTTCCTAGAAAAAGAAGATGGTGTGCCAAGGAAGAAAGATCAGGCTCAAGGTGGGAAAGCCCCCAGTCCAATCCCCAGCAGAGGAGAAAATACAACTTCTCTGACCCTCTGACTCTTCATCTATAAAATGGGAATAAATGCAAATCAGAATGGTGGTTTGAAGGAAGAGAAACCAGAACCAAGACAAAGCACTGGAAGAAAGACTCTCGCTGAAGGGTTTGGTCCAGGTGCTGACACCAGAATCCAGGTGTCAGCAGGTGCGCCCCAGCCCTACCCTCAATGGGGTAAGTCCCTTCAGGGCCACGGCCACCCAGGACTTCTACTCCTTCCTGGAAACTTACACCCTCAGCCCTCTGCCATTCTCTGTTCATGCCCCACAAACAAAAAGAAGTGAAACTCAGTCCTTTCACTGAAATATGCTCACCTCCAAAATTCACCTAGTCAAAGGATGAAAGTAAATACAATAAACAAGTATGGGAGGAAATCTTAAAACAAAATACAAACAAACAAATGAACAAAACCATACTTTAAATGAATAACCATAATTGCACTGAAATAGGAGACGATCAACCCAAGTAACTTTGGAAGCCGCTGTTTACACCAGATGCCTCGGGCTAAAGAGAAGAAGAGCTCTAATTAAATACTGAACTCTAGGTAGCGGGCTTCTTTTTCACAAAGACATGGTTTCCTGATTCTGAAACTATTTTTAGTATAGTCCGGGACTAAGCAAATAAGTAACTACATTATGGATAGTGAGATCCAGATTTTTCTTTGTCAGAGAAGGAAATTATCAATATGGAAAGGAGATAGGATAGAATACACTGTGTTGTTGAATTGCAACTGGAAAAATCCATGTGAACTCAATGATTTTTAAGAGGGAAATACAGATTGTGTAGGTGTGTCTTGAGTTTAGATACATGTATGTCTCGTGTACGTACATACATACCTCTGTTTCCTAGCTGTGTTTCTGAGAGGGTGAAGAGGCAATGACACCCAGCTCACCTAGTTCCCAGATCTCCGTTTCTAAATGCCACTCTCCACTAAAAGAAACCAGGTCTCCTTGTAGAAATAGTTGATTCCAGAGCTGGAACAGGGAAAGCACAAAATGAGCCCAGAATATCTTGTACCAGAAAGTAAGGAAGTCCTCACAAAAGCGGGGGCACGCTGAAGGAACACAAAGGCCCACTTTAACACAACTGGCCAAATATGGGGCAATCTGAGCACCAAATTAAACAATGAGAAAAGATTACAGACCAGTGACTAAAATAAGCATTCCTGAGTCTACACAAATATAAATAAACGAAAAGAGAATGTTCTTGCTTACTCAGACAACTAGTAAAACAAAATGGTAACAATGTGAGGTACGGCTATGTGAATTAGCTGACTGTGATAATCATTTCACAATGTATGCCTGTATCAAAGCATCACATTGTGTACCTTACTTACATACAATTTTTGTTAATTATACCTCAATAAAACGGGGCGGACGGGGGGGTGGGAGAAGACAACTAGTAAATGCGGAAGAAATGACGGAATTAGACACCCATCACGTAGCAGCCATCCTGATGCTAACCGACTCTGGCAAGAATCATCAATGGGTGCTGAAACTACTGAATGAAGAAAGTCCTTGGAGTGACGAGTAGCAGGATAAACACACAGTCTCAAATAGCTCACCACAAGGCATTTCATTACAAAGGGGAAATACGGTAACTTTAAAGTGAGGAAACCTGACCTCCTCAAATATGTGGCATCACCAGTAATGGGACAAATCATGATCACATGCCTCCTGCTATGGTGTGCTGAGAATGCAGCATTATTTCTGCATAATTCCTGCCCAGAAATGCAGAATTTAAATCCACTCACGAGGAAGCATTACACACAGCCAAAGGGAGGTGGAGTCTACAAAATAACTGGCCCATACTCCACAAAAATATCAATGTCGTGGAACACAAGGCCAGAGGCAGCGCTCCACATTCAGAGTGAAGAGACATGACGCTGGAACGCAGGGCGCGGCTGAGGTGTCCTTCTACCATAAAAATGACGCTGAAATGAGGCGCGCAGCTGAGGTGTCCTTCCGCTATAAAGGGTGTCGCTGGGACAATCAGTGACATCTCAAGAGGCACGCTACACTGATGCTGTTTCTCACTTTGATAACTGAAATGTGGTTATGTGGGAGAATGTCCTTATGTTTAGGAAATAAATACTGAAGATACTTAGGAATAGGCAAAGAGGCATCAGCTCTGCAACTTTATCCCAAATGGCTGAGACAGAGGACAAAGCAATGTAGTAAAATACTAACACTCAGGAGACTGAGTGAAGGGCATATGAAAAGTTTTTGTACCACTCTCTCCATTTTTCTGTAAGTATAAATTATGTCATAATAACAGGTTAAATGAGAACAAACCCTACATCCAACATGCCTTCGGTATTTGAGCATCTCAAGGAGAGATCAACACACAACAGGCTCCATTCAGCCATCCTCCTAGTTCATTTGCCCCTCCTTCCCATCGCTGGATCTTCCCTGCCTCTCTAAAGGCTCCAGAAGCTCCAGATCCATGCTCTTTTCCTTGCAGAAACTTCAGCTCTCGCCTGTTCCTGTGCCCCCTCCCCACTGGAATACTCAAATCAAGTTGGCTCAAAGAATAAAAGGTGTCCATGTAACCAAAGCCTTCCTCCCTAGAAGACATTCGGAGTATTAAATAGAAAAAGCAATCAAATCCATTACCGTAGTTATCACTATAACTACAATTCCCTAAATGTTGCCTCATTATATATCTAAGGTCTTCATTTTTTAAAGTTGGAAAATTAGTTCTCAAAAGACATCTCCACATTGAAAAAAAACACGAAAATGAAGTCACCTGGGAAAGGGAGGATTCTCATGCCCACAGCAGGATGGTCACGCCGCAAACTGATGGGCCTCAGGGCTTCAGGGGAGGGAGCCAGGCAGGGAGAACCCAGGAGAAGGCAGTGGCCAGAGGAGGACGAACCAGCCACAGCCCAGGCTGCAGTGGAGGAGCTCACTCCAGACCCAGGGTAACGGGGTTGCATCCACATCCTCCCCGGGAGGCACCCCGGCCAGGAAGGCCCTCACAGACGCTCTGAGAAGTGAGAAGCCTCGGTTCTGCTTCCAGTAGGGCCCCTGGCCATGCTCTTGAGCAAATCCCACACTACTTGTTCTCTCCATCTTTGTCTCTGAAAGGCAAGAGCCACTCCCCGGCTGCCAGGCCCGGGCCCTCCGTCCTTAACTAAGGATGCGCCGCCCCCAGGCCCGGCCATCTCCAACCAAAGAGGCGACACCCTCCAGGCCTGGCCACCTTAACCAAGGTGGCGCCAGCCCCCAGGCCTGGGCCATCTCTAACAAAGGCGGCACCGCCCCCCCAGGCCCTGCCTGCATCTCTAACCAAGGAAGCACCCTCACCCCCAGGCCCAGGTGGCATCTCTAACCAGGGAAGCACTGCCCCCAGGCCCTGCCCGCATCTCTAACCAAGATGGCGCCACTCCCCAAGCCTGGGCCATCTCTAACAAAGGTAGCACTGCCCCCAGGCCCTGCCTGCGTCTCTAACCAAGGAAGCACCACCACCCCCAGGGCCAGGCGGCATCTCTAACCAGAGAAGCACTGCCCCCAGGCCCTGCCCGCATCTCTAACCAAGATGGCGCCACCCCCCAGGCCTGGGCCATCTCTAACAAAGGTGGCACCGCCCCCCCAGGCCCAAGCAGCATCTCTAACCAAGGAAGCGCTGCCCCCAGGCCCTACCCGCATCTCTAACCAAGGTGGCACCACCCCCTTGGTCTTGGCCATCTCTAACAAAGGCGGCACCACCCCCCAGGCCCTGCCTGTGTCTCTAATCAAGGAGGCGCCACCCCCAGGCCCTGTCTGCGTCTCTAAACAAGGAGGCACCACCACCCCCAGGCCCAGGCGGCATCTCTAACCAAGGAGGTACTGCCCCCAGGCCCTACCCGCATCTCTAACCAAGGAGGAGCCCATCCGCAGGCTCAAGTCCCATCTCTAACGAATGAGGTGCCACCCTCTAGAAACCCAGGTCTTTAACGAAGGAGGCGCCATCCCCAGGCCCTGCCTGCATCTCTAACCAAGGAGGCACCACCCACCCCCAGGCCCAGGCGGCATCGCTAACCAAGGAGGCACTGCCCCCAGGCCCTACCCGCATCTCTAACCAAGAAGGAGCCCAACCACAGGCCCAAGTCCCATCTCTAACAAATGAGGTGCCACCCCCCAGACGCCCAAGTCTCTAACCAAGGAGGCGCCACCCCCAGGCTCTGCCTGTGTCTCTAACTAAGGAGGAGCTGCCCCCAGGCCCTGCCCGCATCTCTAACCAAACAGGCACCACCCTAAGGCCCTGGCCCCATCTCTAACCAAGGAGGTGCCACCCCCAGGCCCTGGCCCCATCTCTAACCAAGGAGGTGCCATCCCCAGGCACAGGCCATCTCTAAACAAGGAGGCCCAGGCCCAGGCCGCATCTCTAGCCAACCAAGGCAGCCCCTGAGTCCCGGGCCACCCTGCGAAGCAGCACGGCGTTCCTGCCAGGAGTTGCTATAGGCGACCAGGAGTGGAGAACAGCCGAGACATCTCTGAAGCCACCGAGGAATCAATAGGAAAGTTCAGAGTGGAAACTCGCCTCGGGAGAATTACCTCGTAAACTTCCACCAAGGGCAGAGTAGGAGGGATGCTGGGCGCCTCCGCCGCTTCCCACGGAGCATGCAGAGGTGAGGCCACCGCCTCTCCATCTACACCCTTCCTTCTCAGACTCCCGCACTCTCCCAGGAAGCCCTACCATCCTAGTTATCCCTGGCTGGCGCCACCCACCCGCGCTTCTCTCCAATACGGCCACAGCTCTGCCCAGGTGGGACATGGCATCCTGCCGCCACAGAGGCTCTGATTGGCCCAGAATGAGCACATGACACCACCCATAGACCAACCAGCACTCCGAGGGGGTGTGGCCTGAGGCTGGTAGCCGCCCCCGCCCAGCAGGGGGCCCTCCTAGGGCTCTGGGAGCCGGCTCCAGTCCCAGGAGGCTGCAGGCGAGAAGCGCCCGGCGAAAACTTGGACTCTACGTTATCTCTCTCAGGCACATTAAAGGTTCTGAGCTGCCATCAGTCAGGAAACTCATCCAACAATTTTTTTTTTTTTTTGGAGACGAGTCTCGCTGTGTCACCCAGGCTGGAGTGCAGTGGCGCGATTTTGGCTCACTGCAACCTCCGCCCGCCAGGTTCAAGCAATCCTCCCACCTCAGCCTCCAGAGTAGCTGGGATTACAGGTGCCCGCCGCCACATCTGGCTAACTGTTTTGGTTTGTTTTTGGTTTTGTTTTGTTTTGAGACGGAGTCTCGCTCCGTTGGTCTCCCTCTGTCACCCAGGCTGGAGTGCAGTGGCACGATCTCGGCTTACTGCAACCTCCGCCTCCCTGATTCAAGCAATTCTCCGCCTCAGCCTCCCGAGTACCTGGGATTACGGGCACCTGCCACCATGCCCGGCTAATTTTTGTATTTTTAGTAGAGACAGGATTTCACTATCTTGGCCAGGCTGGCATTGAACTCCTGACCTTGTGATCCGCCTGCCTCAGCCTCCCAAAGTGCTGGGATTACAGGTGTGAGCCACCGTGCCCGGCCTTTTTTTGTATTTTTAGTAGAGAAGGGGTTTCACCGGCCAGGCGCGGTGGCTCACGCCTGTAATCCCAACACTTTGGGAGGCCGAGGTGGGCGGATCACGAAATCAGGAGATCCAGACCATCCTGGCTAACACGGTGAAACCCCGTCTCTACTAAAAATACAAAAAATTAGCCAGGCGTGGTAGCGGGCGCCTGTACTCCCAGCTACTCAGGAGGCTGAGGCAGGAGAATGGCGTGAACCTGGAAGGCGGAGCTTGCAGTGAGCCGAGATCGCGCCACTGCACTCCAGCCTGGTCGACAGAGCGAGACTCCATCTCAAAAAACTAAAAACTAAAAAAAAAAAAAAAAAAAAAAAAAAAAGAAGGGGTTTCACCATGTTGGCCAGGCTGATCTCAAATTCCTGGGCTCAAGTGATCCGCCTGCCTCAGCCTCCCAAAGTGCTGGGATTACAGGCGTGAGCCACCGCACCCAGCCAGTACAACAATATTTAACATGCCCAGTGCTGAGCAACAGACCCCTATGTCACATAGTCCCTCCTACCTGCTCAGACTGCACACAGAGCACACTCCAAAAGCCCTGGGATAAGGGAGCCACCACGGCTGGTCAGGAACATGCAGAAGGATGATCCAACTGGAGCCGGGCACGGTGGCTCAGGCCTGTAATCCTAGCACTTTGGGAAGCTGAGGTGAGTGGATTACCTGAGGTCAGGAGTTCGGGACCAGCCTGGCCAACACGGCAAAACCCCGTCTCTATTAAACATACAAAAAAAATTAGCTGTGCATGGTGGCAGTTGCCTGTAGTCCCAGCTACTCTGGAGGCTGAGGCAGGAGAATCGCTTGAACCCAGGAGGTGGAGCTGAGTGAGCTGAGATCATGCCACTTCACTCCAGCCTGGGTGAAGGAGAGAGACTCCATCTCAAAAAAAAAAAAAAAAAAGAATGACCTAAATAATAGCAGCAGGAGAAGGAAGCAAGGGAAGGCAGAAGAGATAGACAGCGTGACCAGGAGAGGCAGCGGGGGAACCTGACAGCACAGGACAGCCAACTAACTATTCAGACACTCCAGTAGGCTTGCTAAGGAATTCCGAACTAAAATAATAAGACCAATAATAAAGAATGCCCTGATCAAATCTACGTTCCTTGCATCCAAGAATTCCAAACACCATGCCCCACCCAAATCGCTCATGCCCTGAGCCCCTCTTCCCTGGGACATTCTGGTAGAAGTGTCAGAAGGTCAGGTGAACCGTCAAAGCCACTGTGTCCCAAGGAGGAACTCTCCTCCCACTCAACAGAACCAGCCTCCCAGACACCCCCAGGGATCCAGGGCACAGCACCCTCCTAGCCACCCTCTCACCTTTGACTCCTCCCCTGGAAGGGCACCAAGAAGCAGTCACCAAATTCCATCAATGTTCCTGCCTACCTGATATCTAGCCATCAGTTCCCATCACCAAAACTCTTTTCCCCATTCAAGCCCTTCTGTGGGCATTTCTTACATAGTCTTCCTAGTAGAGAGCAAAGACCAAAGAAAATTAAAAAGGAAAAGTACAGAATGTTTTTCCTGATTACTTTGTCTTCTAAAAATTTAGAGCAGGAGGAAGAGAAGAAGAGGAGAGTGAGATCAACATTAAAAAGGCAAAATCAAAGCCTGGTGTTCCAGCGTACCTCGTATTTCTGCAACTATATCTCTATATTCCCACATTTCCCTAAAGTCCAGTGATCTTAATCATTGCACCCCCTCCCTGCATTGTGTAGGGAACTGAAGATAAAGCCAGGGTCCACACCTGAGAGCAGGTCAAACCCACCACAAGGGCAAACAGCAAATTCTGGCAGGAAAGGGTTAATAACCCCAAAGTATGAAGTGCTTCTATCAATCTCTAAGGAACAGTAAGGCCCAAAGAGGGAAAGGAACAGAGACATGAAAGCAATGACAATAGAGGAAATAAAAGGAGCTAATCCACGGCCTGCAGGTATAAAGACCTGTGCTTTGGGACCACACTGACCTGGGTGAATCTGGCTGCACTCCTAGTGAGGAGCGGACTCTGGGCCTTGACTCTGCCCTGCTAAGCCTGTTCCCTAATCTGTGTAATGGCAATAACAGCATCTGCCTCCCTGGGTCCTCATTAGATTAAATGAGGTAGGGTGGGAAGTGCTGACGGCCCAGGTGCTCAAGAAATGTGATGGAGTCCACTACTCAGTAGCCTGAAAAGAGCACAGTTTGGTTTGGGATTGGACAGCCCAAAGCTCAAATCCTGGCAGGACCACCTACCAGCATGTGACCAAACCTCTCTGCCCCTCCGTTTATTTGTCTGTAAATCAAAGATAATATCCCAACATGAGAGAATTGCAGTTACGCTGGCAGAGAACAATGGCTGGAGAGCACCTCACACAGCACTGGGACATGGTAGAAGCTATGATTGTAGATGACCTCTCTGGTGGTTAAGAACGTGAGTGCTGGAGCTTCATGCTGTCGGGATGGACAAGGCACCGGGGCAGGAGCCTCGGCTCAGGCAGAAGGCTGGCACGCACCCGTGGGGAGCTAAGTGTCATACAGGCAGCGGGGCCAAGGACAGCTACAAGTCCTGTGCATCGTCAGGCAGTGATACTCCCCAACAGACTTTGAAAAGCCGCAAGCTGCCTCTGATGGAGTCTTAGGCACTGAGTTCAACATGGGCTTGCTCAGCAAGAATTCTCAAGATCACCTCAAAAACACTTCCCGAGCACCAGCCAGTCCAGTGTGTACCTCACCTGATTTGGTTCTTCAGAGAATAAAATCCTCAGATGACATGTTTAGCTACAATTTTGTAGAAATGGAAACTGAGGCTCAAAGAAGTCACAAGAACTATCACATTGTGGGTCTAAAATGCAAAGCTAGGTCTCTGGGACTCCAACACAGTGCTATTTCTCAGAGCCCACATTTCTGAGGTGGGGGACCCCACAGACACCCAACTCAGCAAGAAGCCAGGCCAAGGAGAGTAGAGAAAGGCAGGCTAGATGGATGGGGAGTTGACCCTGCTGATGGAGGTAGAGACTCAGGACGTGGGCAGGGCCTTGCAAGCCAGAGGCTACTGGATGGCTCAGCCAGAGTGCTGGCACCCCCAGCAGGAGAGCAGCCGGCTGAGCACACTCCCCTCCCTCCACCCCGGTGCTCGGCAGCTCGGGCCTGACCCCTGTACAAAGAACGAGCAAGGACCTGGAGGTTCACTGTCGGACTGTGGGCTGTGATTGCCCCACCTCAGAGGAGCTCTGGCCAGTCCAGGGGGAGGCAGAGGCTGCGTACCTTGTCGGGCTCCCTCATGCTTCCCTGCCTTGCCCCCTGCTGTGTCCCCTTGGCCTGGTCACTCTGCTCAAACATCATCCTGTGGCCTTCCTGAGCCCCTCGCCCAGCCCAGGCAGAAGTGACTGGCAGTGACCATGTCACTGATCTCCCTACTCTACCTTGTACAAGCTTCTAGCACTGCCCAAGGGACCCTTGTACAAGTGAATAAGTTTAAATCGAGAGACAGGGTTGTGTCGCCATCACCACAGTCAAGACACAGACCAGTCCCAAGCGCCCCCACCAAGCTCCCGGTGCCTCTTCAGTCAGTGCCCTCACCCCCCACCCCCACGTAAATGTGTGTTTATGGTAAATACACATAAAATGTACCATCTTAACTATTTGTAGGTATACAGTTCAGTGGCATTAGATACATTCACATTGTTGTGCAACCATCTCGATCATCCATCACCAGAAATTTTTCATCTTACAAAACCGAAACTCTATGTCCATTAAACACTAACTCCGGATGCCTCCTCCCCCAGTTCCTGGCAACCACCATCCTACGTTCTGTCTCTTTGAATTTAACTACCTAGGAACCTCATGTAAGGGTAATCATTTGGTCATTGTCTTTTTGTGACTATCTTATTTCACTGTGCACAATGGCCTCAAGGTTCATCATGTGGTAGCCGGTGTCAGGTTTCCATCCTTTTTAAGGCTGAATAATACTCTATTCTATGTATACACTACATTTTGCTTAGCCTTTCATCCCTTGGTTTGTTTCCAAGTTTTAGCAATTATGAATAATGCTGTTATGAACATGGGTATACAAATATCTCTTTGAGACTCTGCTTTCAATTTTGGGAAATATATTCCAAGAAGTGAAGTTGCTGAATCACATGGTAATTCTATCTGTAATTTTTTGAGAAATTTCCATACTGTTTTCCACAGCAGCTGCACTGTTTTACATTCCAACAAACAGTGAACAAAGGTTCTAATTTCTCCCATCCTCAAAGTATGTTGTCTTTTGTGTCTGGCTTCTTTAACACGACCTTGAGATTAGTCCAGGTTGTTGCCTGCATCACTTTTTCATCCTTTTTCATTGCCAAGTAGTATTCCTCTGTATGGATATACCACAATTTGTTTAGCTATTCACCAGCTAATGAGCATTTGGGCTGGTTCCAGTTTGGGGCTCAATGTTCCCTCAAAAACGCATGTTGAAACTTAATCCCCAGTGTGGCAGTGTTGAGAGGTGGGGCCTTTAAGATGTGATTGGACCATGATGGCTCTGCTCTCATGAATGAATTAAAGAGTTAATGGATTAATGGGTTACCATGGGAGTAGAACTGGTGGCCTTATAAGAAGAGGAAGAGAGTCCTGATCATAGTACATTAGCAAACTCAGCCCCTAGCCATTGATACCCTGTGCCACCTTGGGACTCTTCAGAGAGTACCCACCCAGCAAGAAGGCCCTCACCAGATGCAGCCCCTCGACCTTGGCCTTCTCAACCTCCAGAACTATAAGAAATAAATTCCTTTCCTTATACATTACCCAACTTCAAGTATTCTCTTATAAGCAACAGAAATCAGACTAAGACAGGGCTATTACAAATAAAGCTGCTATGAACATGTGCATACCTGTCTTCTGATAGACATAGGTTTCATTTTTCTTGGAATAGGATTGCTACCTTTTATGGTAAGGTGATATGGTCTGGCTGTATTTCCACCCAAATTTCATCTTAAATTGTAGCTCCCATAATTCCCACATGTTGTGGGAGGAACCCAGTGGGAGATAAATTGAATCATGGGGGCTGTTTCCCCATACTGTTCTCGTGGTAGTTAATAAGTCTCATGAGACCTGATGGTTTCATAAGAGGTTTCCCTTTTCACTTGGTTCTCATTCTCTGTTGCCTACCCCCAAGTAAAACGTGCCTTTCACCTTCTGCCATGATTGTGAGGCCTCCATAGCCATGTGGAACTGTGAGTCCACTAAATCTCTTTTTTTTTTTTTTTGAGACAGGGTCTCACGCTGTCACCCAGGCTGAAGTACAGTGGCGCCATCTCGGCTCACTGCAAGCTCCGCCTCCCGGGTTCACGCCATTCTCCTGCCTCAGCCTCCCGAGTAGCTGGGACTACAGGCGCCCGCCACCACGCCCAGCTAATTTTTTGTATTTTTAGTAGAGACAGGGTTTCACCATGTTAGCCAGGATGGTCTCAATCTCCTGACCTCATGATCCACCCGCCTCGGCCTCCCAAAGTGCTGGGATTATAGGCGTGAGCCACCGCATCCAGCCTAAACCTCTTTTTCTTTATAAATTACCCAGTCTTGGGTATGTCTTTATCAGCAGCATGAAAGCAGACTAATATATAAGTGTACCCTCAACATTGTAAGAAGCCAGTAAACTATTTTCCAAAGTAGCTGTACCATTTTGCATTCCTACTAATGACGTATCAAAGTTCCAGCTGCTTCACATCCTTGGGATTGTCTTTTTAATTTTTCAGCACTTGGGATTGTCTTTTTAATTTTCACCATTCTAGTGGGTAGGTAGTAGTGTCTCATTGTGATTTTAATTTGCATTTTCCTAGGAACTAGTGATATTGAGCATCTTTTCATACATTTATTGACCATTTGTATACATTCTTCTATTAAAGTATCTTTCAAACCTTTTGCTCATTTTAATTAGCTTTGTCTGCCTTACAGACTATGAGTTCCTTCAGAACAGGTCTCAAGGACCCCTCAATGCCTAACTCCTGGGAGTACCATTCCCATAGACGATATGTGAGTAGTGCTGTGCAGCCACCTAACAGCTCATGCCTTGGCCATTGCATGCAGCCCAGACAGGGCCTCACACACAGCAGGCACTTCAGAGATGTTTATGGCCACATCAGCAAGCGCAGATGGCCAGTAGCACTAGGGAGAGATTGAGTGGGGCTGGACAGCCACAGGGACCAGCCTGAGCTTCTGTATCCTCACTTGGAAAGCAGAGATAATAAGCCCACCTTGCAGAGCTTTTGTGAAGAATAAACTAAAGAATGGGTATGAAGCACCTGACTGAGCAGGTCTACAGAAATGATAGTTATGACCAGACCCTATCTTATTCCCCTGCAACTACATGAGGGATTAGATCCAATCCCTCCTCATGCATTTAATTCTCCCAGATACTATTAAAAGTGATAAAATGTTCAGGGAAAGAAGGTGAAGACTGACAGAGGGAGAATGGAAGGGGAAGACAGGAGAGGGAAAGAAGGAAAAAACAGATGGTGGAAAAGAGTAAAGTCCCCTGCCATATGCCAGATATGTTCCCAATCCTCCTCTATGAAAACTCTAAGAGCACGCTACCAAATAGGTCTGTGGGGACCATTTTCATATAATATATAACATAGGAGGTGATGGTGACTCAAGATACTTGCCAAGGTCCTAGGGCTGTTAGACAGCAGGACCAGGACTTCCACCCAGTTCTGCTTCCCGCCAGGGCCCCTTTTCCCTGCATTACCTGAGCCTGGTTCCCTGTGGGGCTCTCTCCCCGAGGAAGGGTCTTCCCAAGGTACTTCCAGGAACCTGGCTAGCCCTGAACAAGCCCCTTGCACCAACTCAGAAACAAAAACAGGCAGAATTCAAAAGATGCTTCTCTCTACCACCACAGGAAGAAATTGAAGATTATAGACCCAGGGTTGCACATAGGAAACCTGCAGAGTTTTCATGTCCCTGAGCCTATTATGTTCACCATTCCTCTTTCCCTAGAAACAAACACAGATGGAATGACTGCAGGTCCCTAAGGTAAAAGCCAAGCCCTCACCAGTCCCAGGGACTTCCTCTCTGAACTATTTCTCTAAATCTGTCCCTTATCCCTACAGCCTGGACTGCACTAGGACAGCACCTAATGAAACTCTCCTGCCTGCACTTTTGTCCCTCCAAAAAGTGTTGTCTTGCTTATTCTTTATACTTCAAAAATCACTATAAAGCTATAGTAATCAAGGCAGTGTGGTACCGATAAAGAATAAACAAATAGAGCAATGGAACAGACCAGAAAGTTCAGGAGTGAACTGATGCATCATTTTCAAGAAAAGAGCCAAAGTATTTCAATGGAGGAAGAAAAGGTTCTTCTAACAAATAAGGCTAGAAAAACTGGATATCCACATGCAAGAAAAAAACGTTCTCCATCCCTACTTCATACCATACACAAACTTACTAGAGATAGACAGCCGACCTAACAAAAGCAGGAAATATAAACCTTTTAAAAAAAAAACAAAAAATCTTAGGAGATTTTCTTTGGACCTTAAAGTAGGAAAACATTTCTTAAGAGAAGATACAAAAAGCACTTCCTATAAATGTAAAAATAATGGCAAATAAAAATCCAATAAAATCACAAACTTCTGTTCATCAAAAGATAAAAGACAAATAGGTAAGCAGAAATTCGGAGAAAATATTCACAACATACACACACACACATATATATACAACAAAAGACAAATATCCAGAATATATAAAGAACTCTTACATTCCAGCAACAAAAAGACAATAAACCCTATTTATGTATTTACTTACCTATGTATTTATTTTTAGAGAAACTGTTTCACTGATGCCCAGGCTGGAGTGCAGTGGCATGTTCACAGCTCACTGCAGCCTTGAACTCCTGGGCTCAAGCGATCCTCCCACCTCAGCCTCCTGATTAGCTGGGACCAAAGGCATCCATCACCATGTCCAGCTTTTTTTTTTTTTTTTTGTAGAGGTGGCATCTCACTATGTTGTATGTTGCCAAGGATGATCTTGAACTCCTGGCCTCAAGCAATCCTCCCACCTCAGACTCCCAAAATGCTGAGATTGAAGGCACGAGCCACCACACTCAGCCCCCAATTTATTTTTTATTTTTTATTTTTTTTGAGACCAAGTCTTACTCTATTGCCTAGGCTAGAGTTCAGTGGTGCAATTTCAGCTCACTGCAACCTCCGCTCCCAGGTTCAAGCAATTCTCATGCCTTAGCCTCCTGAGTAGCTGGGACTACAGGCGTGAGCCACAAAGCCTGGCTAATTTTTTTTTTTTTTTTTTTTTTTTAATTTTCAGTAGAGACAGGGTTTCACCATGTTGGCCAGGCTGCTCTTGAACTCCTAACCTCAGGTAATCCACCCGCCTCAACCTCCCGGAGTGCTGGGATTACTGGCGTGAGCTATCACCCAGCCCCCAATTTATTAAAATAGGCCAAAGACTTGAACAGACATTTCTCTAAAGATGACACAAATGGCCAATAGGCACAAGAAAAAATGCTCAACATCATTGGTCATCAGGGAAATGCAAATTAAGGGAGATACCACTGCATATCCTCTAGGGAAGGCAAAATGAAAGACTAACAACACCAAATGCTGGTGAGGACAGAGAGCAAGTGGAATTCTCGGACGTTGCTGATGGGAATGTAAAATGATACAAACTACTCTGGAAAGCTATTTGGAAGTTTCTTAAAAAGTTAAACATAACTACTCTATAACCCAGAAATTCCACTCCTATGTACTTATTAACCCAGAAGAAATGAAAATAAATATCCCCAAAAAGGCTTGTACAGGAACATTCACTGCAGCTTTATTCCCAATAACAAAAAACTGGAAATAGACTATGGCTGTATCCAAGCAACAGAAAGAAACAAACTACTGAATCTCATAAGCTTTATGCTGAATAAAGGAAACCAGACACAAAAGAATTATGTGATGTTCTATAGAAGAAGAAACTCATCTACGGTGACATCAAGACTAGTGGTTGCGGCTGGGAGTGGTGGCTCACGCCTGTAATCCCCAGCCCTTTGGGAGACCGAGGTGGGCAAATCACTTGAGATCAGGAGTTCCAGACCAGCCTGGCCAACATGGTGAAACCCCGTCTCTACTAAAAATACAGAAATTACCCAGGTGTGGTGGTATCCCCCTGTAATCCCAGCTACTCGTGAGGCTGAGGCAGGAGAATTGCTGGAACCTGGGAGGAGGAGGTTGCAGTGAGCCGAGATCGTGCCATTGCCCTCCATCCTGGGCAACAAGAGCAAGACTCCATCTCAAAAACAAACAAACAAAAAAAAAGACTAGTGGTTGCTTGGGGTAAGGAGCAGGGATGGGATAGTAAGGGGCAAGAGAAAACTTTCTGGGCTGATGAAAAAGTTCTGTATATTGTTAGGAGTGTGGGTTATGTGAGTGGTCAAACTCTACACTTAAGGTCTATGCATTTCAGCACATACATAGTACCCAAAAAAAAAAAAAAAAAAAAAACCTGTCTCTTGGCAGCCGCCAGAGATCTTTCTTTCTGCAAGGCTAATCAGCCAGCCTTGTTATCTTATTGTCCCTCAAAGTTTCCAAAATAAAGTCCTGACAGCTTCCCACTACTCAAAGGCCCTTCATCACAGACCTCCACCACCCCATGCTCCTCCCCAAACTCAGTGCTCACCTGGTCACAAAGGGTGGGTCACACCTGTGTCACTGCACCAGCTGTCCCTTCTACAGGGCACCTCTGCTCACCCTATAAGACCCAGCTCAAAACATCTCCTCCTTCAGGAAGCCTTCCCACAATCCCTGGGGCTGGGGTAGATGCGCCCACTCTGAAGCCCTCAATACTCAAGCCTTACTTCCATCATAGCACCTAGCCCCATTCCTAAAGGAATCCGTTTTCCATTGCCAGGACTGCATGAAATCCTCAAAAGGAAAGAACATGTCATATTGGACTTTGCATCCCTAGCAAACAGCACAAAGTTTGGCATAAACATCTAGGTAAACTGATGACCAGCCTGATAGTAAAAAAAATAATAATAATAATAAGCAATAATAATAACCCTAAGGGGCAGAGAAATGGTAGCAACTCCTGAAGAAGAGGCCCACCAGCAGGGACACAAGGAGAATATCTAACACTAAGAAGGAAGCCAGTTAGGGCCCTACAAGAAGCCTTGGGGCTGAATTAAAATGCCCTCCAGCAATGCCAGGACACCCCAAGCTCTCCTGGTCCTTGGCTCCAGGTCCCACGGCTGAGCTGGTCCTCTTTTCCCCCACTGCCCACTATGGGATGTTGCCCCTTTCTTATTCAGACAACCTGCAGCTTCCACTGGCATCCTCTAAGGCCAGGTCCCTACCCCACCCATCCTGCCTTGATCAGACTGTGTTGAACACAAAGGCACCTGATTCCAGAGTTCCACCTTTTGCAGCTCCATGTATTACATGATTTAAAAGAACTCAAAAGATTTGAAACCAGTATATTGAAAGGGATGACTGAACCATGTTCACTGTTGTGCTATTCACAACAGCCAAGTATGGAATCGGCCTCAGTGGCCAACAACACATGAATGATTTTTTTAATGTGGGACATATACACAACAGAATATTACTCAGCTGTAAAAAAGAAATGTTGTCGTTTGTGACAACATGGATGAAACTGGAGAACACTGTGCTAAGTAAAATATGCCAGCACAGAAGGACAAACACTGCATGTTTTCTCTTACATGTGAACTCTAAAACAATGGATCTCAAAGAAGCAGAGAGTAGAATGGTGGGTACCAGAGCCTGAGGGTGTAGGAAAAAAATGATGATCAAAGGGTACAAAGCCTCAATTAGACAAGAGGAATAGTCTTTTCTTTGAGACATATGGCACAGCATGGTGACTATAGTAATAATGTACATTTCAAATTTGCTAAGAGTAAATTTTAAACGTTTACTTACCACAAAATGATAACTATTTGAGGTGATGGATATGGTAATTAGCTTGATTTAATTATTCCACATTATACTCATAAATCATAACATCACATTATGCCCCATAAAGAAACAAATATGTCCAGTTACAGTTTTTCAATTTAAAAAAAGAAAATTATGTTACCCAATTTTAAGTCCCTGTTTTTCTATTAATATGCCAAGCATTATCTTCATAAGTAAACTCAATTATCTATATATTTTGTGTTCCTTGAAAAAAAAGGAGGCAACTTTAAATCTGTAAGATGTTTAAAATGTCTATTTTGTTTTGCTCTGCTTCTTCTTTTCTCTTTTAAAAAAAAATTACTCGGCCAGGCACAGCAGCTCACATCTGTAATCCTGGCACTACGGGAGGCTGAGGCAGGCGGATCACCTGAGGTCAGGAGTTGGAAACCAGCCCTGACCAACATGGTGAAACCCCATCTCTACTAAAAATACAGAATTAGCCAGGCGTGGTGGTGCATGCCTATAATCCCAGCTACTTGGGAGGCTGAGGCAGGAGAATCGCTTGAGCCCGGAAGGCAGAGGTTGCAGTGAGCCAAGATCACACCATTGCGCTCCAGCCTGGACAAAGAGCAAAACTCCGTGTCAATAAATTAATTTAATTTAAAAAATGACTTATTTAAAAAAAAAAAATTACTCGGCTGGGCACAGTGACTCAAGCCTATAATCCTAGCACTTCGGGAGGCCGAGGCCGGTGGATCTCTTAGGCTGAGTTCAATACCAGCCTGGTCAACCTAGTGACACCCCATCTCTACAAAAAAATACAAAAATTAGCCAGGTGTGGTGGTGCACCCCTGTAGTCCCAGCTATTCAGGAGGCTGATGTGGGAGGATAGCCTGAGCCTGGGAGGCTCTACCTTTCCATCCACAAATGCTTTCAAGAAGCGAGTGGATGACAATGTACTGAGCTGTACACTGGGAAGTCTGGTTCTGGGAAGGGAAGAGACAAATCCCATTTCCTGAATGCCATCAGCAGCCACCTGTGGCAGGATTGTGTCTCCTTTGCCAGTGAAGGGACTCGGGTCCCAAGGGTTCTGTGACTTCCCTTAGGTCAGGAATCTGGTGAGAAGCAGATCTCTGGACCCAGAGCACGTGCTCTTTCCACCCTCCTAAATGTTCCAGCCCTTAAAGCTGATGCCTGCCCTTGAGAAATTGCAAAAACACTGAAACTTTAACAGGGTAAACAGCTGAGAAGAGAGGGAAAACTTAACTCTAGGCTAAATCTCTTACATAATTAAATCAGCCCATCTTGGTGCAGAGTTTTTCAGAGACTGTATGCTTGAAACTGTCTACAAAGGCAAATGCAATTAAGGAGACTTTTTAATATATCTGATTCTTGACTGCCCTTGCTCTAGGCAAGAGCTTAATTCTACTTAACGATAGCTATCTTGGAAAAGTTATGTAAATTGCAAGGTATGGGGAGAAAAGAAACAGGAATCCTTTCACCGGAGGCAAATGAGAAGCCCACTGAGAAGGGAGCACTGTGGTAAGAGGGCTCCAATTCACACAATGACCATCTCAGCTCATTTGCTACCTACAGCTGTGCCCTGTAGACCACATGCAACTCCACCTCGTTATCATTCATTGTACTCCCTTTCTTAAATTAACCAAAACAGGAAACTCTTTTCAGAAATTAGCTGACCATGAGTTGACAGTAACACGTTTTAAAATATGATCTTTTCTCATTTGGTACAGCTGGAAATTGAAGGAAACTTCAACATATGTCCAGGGTTCTTTTTTAAAACTCTTGGGTAAATTCCAGAAGTGGAGAAGTGGGCAATTCTCTCTATATAAGCAACAACGTGGGAGGAGGAAGGCACCAATCGAGAAGATATTTCACGTTTATCAAAATGGAGTCACTCGTGTCAAACTCTAACAAAATGGAACCAGAGGATATGAAGGAAGGGCCCTCATGCAAGTATGCCTATGACAAGAACTATGCTAGGAATTCCTTAGAGCCTGTTTCTTGCACAGGACACTTGCCTGGTGCACCTGTCTCCAATGGACTAATGCCAACTCCTGCAATAAGCTTCTGAAACCAATGGTCTTTGTTTCAAAACCACTTAGGTGGACTTCCCTTTTGGGTCTTAAAGTTTCCATTTGCCCCAACTTCTTTGGACGTACCTACGATCCAGCATAGCGCATGTATCTAAATTGCAATCCCCTATTATTCCCAAATAAACTACAGTTTCAGGATCCCATATCCAAAATGCTTGGGACCAGAAGTTTTAGAATTCCAGATGTTTTTGGATTTTGGAATATTTGCATATACATAGTGAGATAACCGGAGGATGGGACCCAAGTCTAAACATGAAATTTATTTATGTTTGATGCACACCTTATACACACAGTCTGAAGGTAATTTTACAATATTTTTAATTTTGATCATGAAACAAAGTGTGCAATGACCCATCAGAAAGCAAAGGTGTCACTATCTCAGCCACACATATGGGCAATCTGTGGTTGTCTGGCATCGCCATCATTCCCAACTCTGAATTTCTATGCTACCAATAAGACAATCACTTTCCTACATTTATTTACACATAAATCCTTACCAGTAAAAAATACAACACACCATTAATACAGTGAAAAACAAGGTATTCAAGGTACCTCAGCGGCACAGCAGCATCACCAGAACACATACATCAGCTGCTAAACAACAGAACAATAAACAATGGCTGGCTTTAAGCCCGCCGTTCAGCCTGCATTTCTTTCTGAGTGTTAACAGCATCGTCTTTACAGTTGTGCAACTGTTTTTTTGTTTTGTTTTGTTTTTTGAGAAAAATAGAGATGGGGTTTCACTACACTGCCCAGGCTGGTCTTGAACTCCTGGACTCAAGGGACCCTTCCGCCTCAGACTCCCAGAGTGCTGGGATTACAGGCGTGAGCTACTGCGCCCGGCTATGGAACTGCATTTCTACTGAGAACCTTCACGAGGTCAGATAGAAAATTTTCCACTGTGGCCTCATGTCAGTGCTCAAAGTTTCAGACTTTGGGACATTTCCGATTTCGGATTTTTGGATTAGGGATGCTCAACCTGTATTTGGAGAGCAGGTCTCTCCGGTGCTCATTTTAGGCTAACCTAAGACAGTACACCTGAATTAGCTGGGCACCACAGCTAATCAGCGCACCTGTGGTCACAGCTACTTGGCAGGCTGAGGCGGGAGGTTTACTTGAGGTCGGGAGGCAGAGGTTGCAGTGACCCGAGATTGCACCATTGCACCCCGGCCTGAGTGATAGTGCGGGACTTCATCTCAAAAAATTAAAAAAATTAAATTTAAAAAAAGCACGCCTGATATAGTTCGGGTCTCCCGACCCAATATTCGGCTCTGGGCCCACTCTGTCACTCCAGGACACATTCTCCCACATCTAGCACCGCAGCAGGTGGAGACAGGACTACGACTGGGACTGCTCTTTACCCCTGCCTGGCGTGCAGAGGGGCTTCTTGCAAAGCTGTTATTTGAACTAAAGTCAGGAAAGGTGTCCCTGGGGGTTAGAGGTAGAACACGCTACTTCCTTCAGCATGGGGACACACACTACAGATGTTTCAGTAGATGAACTGGTAGGCTCGGAAGATAAAGCTGGTGACAGGCAGCTGTGCAGCTAAGTCTCAGTGACAGGACGTCTGCATCTCCAAAAGGTCACTTGGACTCCAGCAAAAAAAGCCAGACTGATGGGCAGGCGTGATTAGTTAGCGCGTTCGTTCTTTCATTCACTAAGTATATACTGAACACTTACATGAGCCAAGCCCTATTCTAAGAAGATGGAGGTACAAGTCAGGCGAGCACGCAGGAGTTTGGATTTTAGCCCAAGTTGGAGGAAGTTAATTTTTATAGCCCCAGTTCTGTCGTTTTTAAACTGTGTAAAGTTGACCTCTCTGAACTTCTGTTCCTCATAATAAATGATCTACAAATTAGAGTTCTCAAGAGAGCTGAGCAGCAAAACGTGTTAAGTCAGTGCCCAAATGTGGAAGCTTGTGGTAATTACAGGTGAAGGACCCCAAGCTCAAGGTTAAATGACTTGCACCGGGTGTCAAGTGGAAGCTCTGTCACTCTATTAGGTCCAGCCGGCGGCCGGGAAGCCTGCAGGAGGTACTCATTTCGCCGAGAAGGAATCTGAGGCCAGGCACAAGGAAGCCCCGCCAAGGTCCACTCAGTCAAACAGCTGGCACCGCCGGGATTCGAACCTCGAGCCCACTGTGTTCCGTCGCTGGCGCGCGCCCCGACGCCACCCATTGCCGTGGAAACGGCCGGGCGCATGCTCTCCCACTCGCTCCCTCCTTGCTTTTTTTTTTTTTGCGGCGGGATACCCCAGCAACTGAACGTGAGCCGCAGGACGCAACTACGTTCGCTCTCCTCCCCAGACCCGGATCCCTCCGCGGCCCGCGGCGAGCGCGCTGCTTCCCGACTCGACGCTCGAAACGGCTTCCCGCGCGCCGCGCCGCACCCCACCCCCACCCAGTCTCACCCCAACCCCCAGCCCGGCTCACCTGCCGCCCGCGTCTCCATGGCAACGCCCCCACCGCGGAGGAAAAAAAAGCCTCGGGCTCTTCCGGGCCCCCTCCCGTGCCGACCGAGGGGGCGGGGCGCCCTGCTGACGCTTCGCTTTTTATTTTTATTTTTTTAAGAAAAGAGCCGGTGAGGTTATGGCGAATCTGCGGCATCCAACATGGCGGATGGAGTCTTCGCCCTCCTCCCCACGGGGCGCAGACGCCTGCGTAGCGGACGTCCGCCTCGGGTGACCCTCCCCCGGCGCCGAGCGCGGCCCGGCAGGGCCGAGCTAACGCGCATGCTCGCAGCCGGAGGCCGTGCTTTTTATCCCACTCCGCGGATTCTGCCGTGCCGCGTTTTGAGCCACGCCCAGGGAGGGGCCCTTGGGAGGTCCGGAGCACGGATCTCGGGATCCGGAGTCTGGCGGTTGTGCCAGGCCTCTGCTAGCGCGACCCTAGACCCGCGGCATGTGGGGCCGCCGGGTTGGGCGTGCAAGGAGAGTTCTGGGTGCCCTTCGTGTCCCAGCTCTACTTCTCACTACCTAACTTGGGGCAGCGAATTAACTTTTCTTGCTCTCAGTTTACTGATGTGTCTGTCCATCGGGGTGCTCCCAACCTGCATCCCGCTCAAAGCTGCGGCGTTTCCCGAAGCGTGGGGTGCTTTCCTTTGGGCCACCCGGCTGGGTTTTAGGGGCTACAGAGCACTGAGCGGCCTAAGATCACACGTAACGAGGCGACTTCCTCCTCTCTCGTCTCTTTTTGTCCCGCAACAAGTCTGCGCTGGGTGTGCGCGCCTCCAACACCCGCTCATTCATTTCTCTGCTTGTGGCACAGCCTTCGGCAGGCAGCTGAGTCTGGTGGAAATTTAATGACCTTGTTTTTGGTTTTGATGTTAAGGTGTTTAGCTCCAACACTGTAGTCCTCGGCTCAAATGATATCTTCCAGCCCCTAACCCTCACTCCCCGAAACCCATCTAAAGTAACCTTCCAAGACACTTCATATTTTCTACGTAGCATCCATTCCTATCTGACGTTATCTCCCTCTGTTACCTCTGTCTGTCTTGGTCACCCCATTAGCCTCAGAAACAAACTGAGCCTGACATTTATTTCATGAGTAATGAGTTGATGTGGTCCATGTTCTAAGGTCATTTTCTGTTTATGACAGATAACGTTTTTCACTTACAGTAGTCATATAAATTTTTCTTTTTAAATTGTTTGTTTACATTTTCAAAAATCAGTCAACTTAAAATGGTGTACGTGCTGCAAAGACATGCCCCCCCCCCCAAAAAAAAAACTAAAAGCAGACTTCAAGAGACTGAAGTTTGGGAAACTGATTTGTGTTCATGGTTCCCCTGAAATGCTAGTCTTTGCCTGTCCTTTTCCTGGAATAACCCTCTTTGGTTGCTGCTCAACATGAAATTCTCAGGCAGCCCTGAAGCTCACACTTCACGTTCCCACAGCTCTGGTCGCACTGGCCTAGCTCCGTCCCCCACTTCTCTGTTTGCACAGCCTTCGTCCTCACTAGACTGAGCTTCCTGAGCAGCCCTTACAGGTCCTTTTCATTTTGTTTTCCCAGCGCCTGTTGCACAGTCATATTACTGAATGAACACTTCGTTCTGGGGTCACTTATTTTTTAGGAGGAAAACTCCCTTGGACGTTGAGCTTCAGGATGACTTATCTGATTTCTCGGGAGCCTTCCTGCCTGCTCCTTAACCCTGTTCTTGGGAAATACGGAACCATGAAAAGACCCTAAAGTTGTCCAGTCCGTTAAATATATGCTCACAGATATAGCCTCCCCCTTTCTTCATTTCATCCTTGCAATCTGGAAGGTTAAGTTGGGCAATATGATTATTGTTCTTTTCCAGATGAGAAAATGGAATGTTCAGAGTGGTCAAATGGCTTTCTGAGATTACACAGCAAAATAGTGAAGAGCCAGGTGTGGACCTCGCCTCTCCATGCCCAGTGTTCCTCCCCCCACCACATCTGAAATGTACCCAAACTGCCCCCCAGGCCTCCAGGAGATCCTCCAAGAGAGTCAGTTCCAAGACAGCCAGAGAGTCGCTTCACAGCCACCACGTCCTCCACCACAAGATACATGGCTAGGTGGGGCCCATCAGAATCTTTATTTGGAAATGAACTGCTCAAAAAGCTGCATTGATGAGCGTTTCCTTTTAGAACTATAAATATTTACAATAATCATTATTTTGCTGTGAATCGATTTCTGTCAGGAAATTAGAGTTGTCCTGGGTTGCTGACAGTATTGGTTTTGTGCCGGTTTGCCTTTCTCACAGCAGCATTTAAATGTTGTTTATTGATTAGCAGATGGATTGCTCCTAGATGTTGTGACCAAACGAATTTTGGAAATGAAACAATTTAAAATTTGTCTCAAAACCCAATTACCTCAGACTGCTGAAGACAAATTAAAAGAAGAAATTGTGGACTGTGGATGATGGTTCTGGGTTAATTATTTGGAAAGCTATGATTTTCTCCACTATTCCCATGGCATTTTCTTCCTCCTACCCATTCATCATTCAGAGAAGAGTTACTGAGCACCTATTATTACTGGAAACTGTCCTGGCCATAGGCAGATGGAAATGACTAAGAGATGGCCCCTTTTCTATGGGGGAATCCAGGTTCATAAATGGAGAGATGAGTCCACAGCTGGCTCTTCCATGGCCTTACTATGTGATTTGCGCATTTTCAATCAGCAAACATCTCTATGCTTTCTATTTGCCAGCAGTATTTCAGAATGCCTTCAATGAATGAAGACACATTTGCGGAATTGGATGTAAATCACTCAAAAGTATATAATTAATGGCAACCTGCCTCGGTGATGGTTCCTAGAGGAGAGCAGCTTCCCAGCTGCCCACTGGTGGCAGTTGGCCTCTTGAAGCTAGTATGTGAATTAATTTGTGTCAATAAATTTATTGACATGAAATGGCATTTAGCTATATAAGAAATATAATTTGCACAACTGAATATATTCGTGTCAATAATTTTATCATTATATCCAATATCTTTATGAGAAATAGACATTTACATGAAAACAATAATTTAGGAACATAATTTCACAGGATGCTTTCTTGAAAGAAGGTTTTGATAAAGGATACATACAGGCGACCTCAAAATAATGGATCTTGGCTGGGCATGGTGGCTCATGCCTGTAATCCTAACACTTTGGGAGGCCAAGGCTGGAGGATTGCTTGAGCCCAGGAGCTCAAGGCTGCAATAAGCTGTGATCATGCCACTGCACTCCTCCAACCTGCGCAGCAACAAAGCAAGGCCCTGTCCCTAAAATTGATATATGTATATATAGATATACACACACACATATATATAAATGATAAAATTAGAGGTGGGAATAATCAGTTTGGGTTAAGAGTTAAAAATCTAAATAGGCACATTGTAGAAAATAATCCACTTAAAAAAATCATATAAAAGAGAAGGATGTAGTAATGCTAGAACTATATGAGCAATCTCACTATGAACATAATTACAAGCTTAGGAAACAGCATCTTTACCACCTGTCTTTCCAGTGGCCATGGAGTGTCATCGCATCCCTGGTCTGCCTGTGCACACCTGTGTGTACTCTCAGTACCCAAGTATTAATCTCCGGAGTGGTTTTCATTAGCAGTAGCCAGGGCGCCTTCAAAGAAGCTAATTCCATGTGTGGGAGTAAGGGAACATCAGAATGGCCTGAAACATTTTGCTATTCTCAGAAAACCAGGTTCCTTCCAAAAATGCTGGGTTAGTGCTGAAAGGACAAAGGAACAGGCAGTGACAATTTGCATATCACAACAACTGTAGATCTATGGTTGTTGATCTACAAGTTAAGCCATGAGGCTTACTGATAAAAAGTTAACGTTGTATATACAAAAATAGACATATAACTGTGTAATTACAAAACTAGTTACAATTCAAAGAAAGGGTCAAAATAGGATATTTTAGTAAAGAGACAGGTTTGGTAGATATGGGGTCCTATTTCTTACTTGAAGTTCTGTATGTCTGTTTATGAAATGGTATATTTGTGTAAGTTTCGAGGGGCAGATAAGTTTACTAAGAGTAAGTCAAAGACTTCCAGAAGACTAGGAACCATGCCAAAACCAGGAAGGGCAGGTCAGGATCAGTGGTCTCATAAATAACCAGGTAAAAGGGGGGTTCAATAATTTATGTTGCAAGTTAATGGATTAGCCAGATGTCCTAAGGGAGTAGCTGATAGATTAAACTGCTATATGGCCCTGCTAATGTTAATGAAATGCTAATGATGCATAATGAAGGTCATTGTAAACTGTGGCAGAACATCATGTACCCAAGACTTCATGCACATGGGAGTGAAGATTGCAAGAACTTGCTGTAAGTCCTGTTGACATAACAGTTGAAAATGGTCTGAGGGAGCCCGTACCAGCAAATGCCCTCTGCCACCAAGAACCCACCAGTCCAGGCCCAAGGCTGCCACTCAGTGCACCTGGGAAGGAGATCATCTTTCTCTCTGTGGTCCAATAAGGGCAGTCCTGAAAAAGTATAAAAATATGTTTTGTAGAGATGATAAAGAAATTGGTCAAGTCAACAACAACTCTTTTTTTTTTTTTTTTGAGATGGAGTCTCACTCTGTCGCCCAGGCCAGAGTGCAGTTGTGCCATCTCAGCTCACTGCAAGCTCTGCCTCCTGGGTTCATGCTATTCTCCTGCCTCAGCCTTCCGAGTAGCTGGGACTACAGGTGCCCACCATCACGCCCAGCTAATTTTTTTTTTTTGTATTTTTAGTAGAGATGGGGTTTCACCGTGTTAGCCAGGACGGTCTCCATCTCCTGACCTCGTGATCCACCCATCTCGGCCTCCCAAAGTTTTGGGATTAAAGGCATGAGCCACTGCGCCCAGCCAACTCTTTTTTTTGGACACAGAGTCTCGCTCTGTCACCCAGGCCAGAGTGCAGTGGCGAGACCTCGGCTCACTGCAACCTCCGCCTCCAGGATTCAGGCCTCCTGCCTCAGACATTCAAGTAATTGGGATTATGAGCACTCGCCACCATGCCCAGCCAATTTTTGCATTTTTAGTAGAGAAGAGGTTTTACCATGTTGGCCAGGCTGGTCTTGAACTCCTGACCTCAAGTGATCTGCCCACCTCAGCCTCCCAAAGTGCTGGGATTACAGGCATGAGCCTCCATGTCCAGCATAATAACAACTGTTTTTTTACAAAGTTAAGGTATGGGTGCAGTAGGTTTAGGTATGGGTGCAGTAAAAACTTTTGTGTTAAATTTTAAGGTATTTCGAAGTTACATTCAACAGTTACATTGAAACGATAATTTGACTGTGTAAATGTTTAGGAAAATTTTATTTTGAAAGTTTTAAGTTTTGATTTATCAGTTGTATTTAAATCGTTTAGGAAAGGCCGGGCGCAGTGGTTCACACCTGTAATCCCAGCACTTTGGGAGGTCGAGGCAGGAGGATCACAAGGTCAGGAGTTCAAGGCCAGCATGGCCAAAATGATGAAACCCCATCTCTACCAAAAATATGAAAAATTAGCTGGGTGTGGTGGCATGCACCTGTAATCCCAGCTACTTGGGAGGCTGAGGCAGGAGAATTGCTTGAACCCAGGAGGCAGAGGTTGCAGTGAGCCAAGATCACACCATTCACTCCAGCCTGGGTGACAGATTAAGACCTGTCTCAAAAAAAAAATGCTTTAGGAAAAGGGTGACTATATTTATAACCAATTTTCTTTAAATCAACTATGAGTAAGAGTAACAGGGCCACGAAAAAAGGGGCAGGGAGTGGGGTTTGGATCCCAGCAACCAAAAGGAAAACCAGGAGAGCTACCAGAGCCTAGCACTGTTGGGTGCACAGCTGGGACCCAATAAACCGTTGTTGAAGAAAAGGAGAAGGGGTAGAGGGAGGAAAAGATGGAGTGAGGGATTGAGGAAAAGGAATAATACGTAATTAAGCATTTATTTCTAGCTGTCGTATAAACAGCACTGCTTTGGATGTTCAGAAGAGAGAAAAACTATTTCAAATAAAGGATGGCATCTGGTGTCCATAACTAGAAGGCTGGGTAAACGGATAGTTCAGCCATACGGGAAAATATGACGTGGCGGTTTGAAAGAATGAGAGTGCCACGTGCAGAGACCCCGGGGTGTGCTCTGCAGTGCATCCTTGAGTGAAAAGAGCCGGGTGCAAGAGCATCGGGAGCACACTGTCGCTTGTGAACATGGTTGTACCTGCACAGAACAGCTGAAAATGTGGAAAGAAACCGGCTAGAGCAGACAGCTTTGGAGACAATGTCTGGGCCTGAAGATCTGGCTCACAGGGAGACTGACTCCACTGAACATCCTTTTGAAATATTGGGATGTTTAACCATATGCATATACTGCCTTTTCAGAGAAGAAGGGGGAGGATTTGGAAGCCCAGTCTCCAGGTCTGGTCCTACTTTTATTACTCAGTGGCTTTGACTTTGGACAACTTACTTATCTGCAACGTGCTTCCCTTCTCTGGTCAATGAAGGTGTTGAGCCCCACATCAGGGGTTGGTGGAAGGGAAATGAGACAAGAAAATGCAGTTGAGTGCCACAGGTGGGGGCGAATCAAGTGGTTTCAGCCCCTTTGGGGACCAAAGAAGCTCAGCAGCAGCAGCAGCGAGAGTGAGAGCCAACATACAGGGTGCTGTTTGATTTAAGGGCTGCCGCCAGCTAGCCACAGAACTCGAAAAAGTGACCTTAAAGTCTCCGGATTTCAATTCTTTCATCTGTAAAAGGGCATTGGTGGGGAGTGGCAATTACACTCGATGGTTCACTTCAGCTAAAAACAGACATAAAACATGATTTTAATATTGGTTGGAAATGACTCAGGGCAGTAACAGAGGCAGAAAAAAAGCCCCCAAGGGAGTTCGCAGCACAGAACCATCGCTTCCAGCTGCGAATGTGCAGAGGGGAAGAGGATGTTGCAGAAAGGAGAAACTGGTGGTCTCTTTACCTAAATCACCCAGACCCTGGTGCCAGGCAAATGTTCACTCTTTCAGCTGTTTTTGTAAAGGCCAACAGAAAGGAGACGTACCTAGACAGTCTGTACAATGGTGGCCCCCAATGAACTATGCCTCCTTGTAGTGATGTCCTAGTGTAATCCCCTCTGACACTGACTTTGGGATTGACCATGTGACTTGCTTTCGCCATGGGACACAAACAGCACAAGCACAAACTTGATAAGCACTTGGACACGGGGTCTTTGGAACGCCGCCTCTGGAAGGCAGCATCCATGCTGTAAGGAAGCTCAAGCTAAACTACCAGATGATAAGAGGACATGGAGAGAAAACCCAAAGGATAGGAGTCCTCATGGGCATTCAATCTTAGCTGTTCCCCAGCTAATGCAGCCACATGGGTGACCTCGGCAACCCTGCACTGTGCAAAAGAACTACCCAGCTGAACCAGTCAACCCATAGGATTGTAAAACATGATAACCAGTTGTTGATTTAAGCCACTAAGTGTGGGAGTAGTTTTTTGGGCAGCAAAAGATAACTTAGTATTGTGGGAAGCTAAAATTTCAGTTTCGGGGAGGGTTTTGAGAGTTGATGAGTCCATTTGGGGGAAGGATGCAGTCTTAAGCTTGGTTCCCTAGGCTTTCAGTTTCAAGGAGGGTTTTGAGAGCTGCTGAGTCCATTTGGGGGAAGGATGTAATCTTAAGCTTACTTCCCCAGAAGCAAAAGGGGAATGAGATAAACAGACCTTTGGCTGGACTCCAAGTGTCTTTCAACCAAAGAAAGTTTACTGAAGAAAAAAAAAGAGAAACTTGGCCGAGATCTGAAGTGTGATGAGAATTTGGAACAGGGAAGACAGGCCAGGAGGCCCTTCTGAAAGTAGGAAGCCACAGAAGCAAACGGTGCCAAGGAGGACGATCCAGGGCAGGCCTGGCCGCAAGAGGGCACCTTGCAGAAAGCACCACAGTTGGCAGTAAGCAGGCATTTTCCAGAAGAATCCCAAAGGCAAATACTCTGTTCTGCTCTCAGTTAACCTGTGCAACTGTCAGACCACATACACCGTAGAGTTCAGAGGTAGCTGCTATGGGAGTGAATCTTCCTGCTGCTGCAAAAGTGAGTAAAAATCAAACGGAATAAAATAATAATGGTGGTATGGGCCCAGTCTTCTAGAGTTTTCCATGCCCTTCATTTCACATAGCCTTCACACCATCCTGTAGGGTCGGGAGGGCATGAATAAGAAGCCTCCTCCCAAAGATGAAAGAACAGAGAACAAAAGGGGCTGAGGGACTTTTGTGAGACCACACGGCAATCTAGGGCCTGGAAACATGAGCTCATCCATCCCGGCCTTTCTGCTGTGCCTCTATCATCCACTTGTCCAGGGAGGGTGCCAGCCCTACGTGTGTTTAGTGAGAAGTGTGGGGTGAGAGCAACCACAGGAAAGAAAGCCCCGTTGGTGACAACGTTGTGCCCTGAGCTGCCTGGCCCACTCATTCCACTGGCCTGTGTTCTACCCAGGACAGGCCGCATGTCCCAGGATTTCTGCTGAGCAACCAGTCAGTGTGCTGCTGAGCACCTGGGCCCGATGTGAAATGGTCAGCTGCTTTCCTTCTACCAGTGCCAACTGCTGCACCTGCCAGTCTCTGCCTAGCCTCCACCACTGATGCTGCTGTAAGAGGAAGAAGATTCCCATCTTAACTGAATTCTCATGTATGCCTTTCAAACCGAGGAGCTCACAGGTTGATGGAAGAGGATGACATGGAGTGGAGGCAGCTGCACTCGGGTGTTCATAGTGCACATACATGATTCATCTCAAACTAGACAAGCCATGCTGCACCTGACGGCTCGCCATTTCTCAGAGATGCCAAGCCTTCTTACAACTCTGAGCCTCTTTATGTGTCTAGAACATTTTACCCATATTTCTCTACCTGCTGGACTCCTTTCCATCCTTCAAAACTCAAACCAAGTGTCCCTGCTCTGTGAAGCCCTTCTTACTTCCCAGGCAAGATAATGGCTCCCCTAGCCCCTTTCCATGATTCTTACATATTGTACCATATCTTGTAACATACTTGGCTTCTCTGTTGAACAGGGGACTCCTGCAGGCCAGCAGCGGGGATGGACTCACCTCCCTGTGCCCTCTCCCAGCATGACCTCAGCCCTCACAGTTGAAGAAGTTGGTAAGAAACTGACAATTTGGTGTAGGAAAATTTAAAAAACTGTCAGCAAGTTCACTGAATAACATTTGAGGGACTTCATTATGAAAAAGGGATCAGGCCATTCATTCATTCATTCCTTAAGCATTTATGGAGTGCCCACCAGGTGCCCAAAGTGTGCTCCAAAGAGGCACAGGTGAGGCCACACTATCTGTCCTCAGATCCGAATTTCACAGCCCAGTGGAGGAAGTGATGCCTGACAAGGTGAGTGTCATACAGCACACCACTCACGGGAGACAAAAAGCTCTGGAGCAATGGCAAGGGGACAGAGCCCACCCGAGGAGTTGGGAAGATGCGGGAGGCACACCTCAGAGGGGTGGAGAGTCCCTGGGAACTGTGCTTCAGGCAGAAGGGACAGCCTAGGCGTAAATAGCATGCCAGGCACAGGGGAACTTTGTCATAAGGGGAGGCAAGAGTATAAGAAAACCGGGTTTGCCCCATCGCATTCAAGGGTGGCTCTCTTGGCCAGCATCATTCAGATGGCTGTTTTGAGTTGTTCCTGGCAGCCTCCACCGAAGACAAAAGAGGACTGTGTACAAGCTCTCACCTGGCCAGGCCCTCGTGACTGGCAGCTTACATTGCCAAGACAGCTGCTTGGATCATGTAGCACAGCTGGTCCAAAAGGCAAATAAGAAACGATCCGTGGTGTCACCTCGAGTGCCTCAAAATCACTGAAGCACATGCTGAGAGCCCACTTCTCACTTTGCAGATGAGGAAGCAGAGGAGGGGAGGGAGTTGTCTAAGGTCACACCGCAGGATAAGCATTGAGTGACAGGGCAGGAATCAGGCACCTGGAGACGGAGCTGCAAAGGACACTGTCCTCGACCTTGAGGGGCTTACAACGTGTTATTGACTGAACTGTGCCCCCTTAACTCGTGTGTTGAAATCCTGACCCTTAGTACTTCCAAATGTGACTGCATTTGGAGAAAGGGCCTTTAAAGAGGTTATTAAGGTAAAGGGAGGTCATATGAGTGGACTCTAATCCAGTATGGCCAGGGCCCTTATAAAAAGTGGAAATCAGGACAGAGACACACAGAAGACACAGAGAAAAGGTGGCCATCTACAAGTCACCTTCTACAAGAGAGGCCTCAGAATGAACCCAACCCTGCTGACACCTTGATCTTGGACTTCTAGCCACCAGAATGGTGAGGACATAAATTCCTGTTGCTTAAGCCACCCAGTCTGTGGTATTTGTTACAGCAGTCACAGAAAACTAGTACACAACCCTTGAGAAACAGACGTGAACACAGCTCATGAGCCCCTGGAGTAATAGGGATTCCTGTGAGCTGCCTGACTGCAGGCAGCACTGTCAGCATCCCCATCCCCCAGGATCACCTGGGACCTCCCTCTTATCACATCGCTCCACCTCAGCTCCTTGGCAGCCAGGCCCACAGCGGGAGGCAGAGGTCACCCTCAAGCTGGACAATTGAAGGAGCATTTAATGAAGGGGCTCTTTACAAAGGTGTGGGCAGGGTTTCAGGAGGTCAGAGAGGAATGATGCAGCCCTTCTGCATCCTCCCCTCACCCCAGGCCTGCAGGCATGCGGAGAGAGTGCCCGCTGGAACCCAGGGCCAGGACAGGGCCTGTGCAGAGGAGTCCACCTTCAGCAAGATGGACCACCAATACTCTACGACTTAGAGCAGGAGACTGAGGAATAAATGCCCAGACCGTACTCCCCTCCTGCCCTCCTGGTTTCCTGCCAGAGTCTCCCCTTGTCTGAAGCCAACCTGAAGACACCCCTTGAGGACCCCTTCACTGTACTGGGACCATAGAGGGCTAAGCCTCTGGGATCAGTCACCTCCCTAACCTCCTGCATGAGGAACAACTTGAACACACATTTCAACCTGTAACAGGGTGGACAAGCAGAATCCTTCTTCAGAAGCACATTTATGAAGTTCCCGCAGTAACTGGCTCAGAGAGAAATGCTGCTGTAACAGCTGAGAGAAAACTGATAACCCGGAAAATAAAGTGTCCATGGAAATCTCAAATATTGCCCATTGTTTAAAAACAGTGTCTCACATAAAAGAGGTGATGGATTAGTTTCTTTCATTATGCTGCCTCAAGCTATCCACGTGGACAAAAACCTACGCGGCTACTTTTACACTTTACAGCCAGAGTTGATTCACTTCCACTCTTAGGAGTCAGAGGTGGCATTTGGTGGGCATCTCTTGATGCAGAATCTTATGCCAGTTTCTATAAGCAGGCTCAGGTGCCATCTGCATAGGAACTCCAGAGGGTGGACATGTAAAGAAACTTTGAGACTGTGCATTGGTCACCATCTTGGAGGGTGATGGCAGCTGCCCTGTAAATTATTGGGTGGGCATCTTGAGAGGCAGAGAGATGCAGTGAGCTCCAAGCCCAGTCAAGGCATAGCGGAAGGAAGGACAATGGAACACAGGTGACCCAGGGTGACATTTATCAATAGATACAGCATGGACGCTGGCTAATCAGAAAGAATGCATGCCCCTGATGTGCCAGGGGTTACTCCTTTAATTTTAGAAGCTGAGAAAGAAGGTCCTAGGAGTTTGGGGCCAGTGGGCTACACTGCCAAGAGTATGGGGACACAGGGCCAGGGCTTAAAGAGGTGCTATTTACTAAATCACTAAATAGGGAAAGATTTCATTAGTATAATAACCACCATGACCATAACTCATGTATATGGGTTAAACAGCAGCCCTGCTGGTAGGTGGCCAACTGGTCTCGGATGGTCTGGGCCTTTCCTGGTTTCGTCACTAAAAGTCCCAGAACCTCTTTAGCCTGCCCCGGGTATCATTCTATCAGTTATAGTACCTGCCAGTCAAGTTACACAGTGCAGGCTAGAGGCTCTCAAAGGGGAGCTGTCTATAGCAAGGGGGAGAAACTCGCCTCCCTTCCCCTTGCAGAGTCAAGATTACCATGGGCTGTGGGGGAATTCACCCCACACTCTCCAGTTAAAGCGCTTCTCCCTTTGCTGACTGAAGTCCGAGCGGTTTTCACCCACGGAAGTCCTTGGCAACCAAGCTCACCTCTCCACCTGTGCTCTCCACCGCAAGCTCAGTTGCAGTTGCACCTCTGCAGGTTCTTTAAAGCACCTCCCTGGGGCCTTGCTTGAGAAAACAGTCCCCCATCTGCTCCTACCCCTGCTCCTCTTTGCAGATCTCCCTCTAGCTCTCTGGGCTGGAGGTAACCTACACAGAGAAGGCTTCCCCAACCTTGCAGATTAAGGCTACCATCCTTCCTGCCTGTTTCCTGGGCACACTGTACTGCCACATCCCACATATCATTATGGCTTGTTTAACTACTTTCTCCCTCAGAACTGTAAGCTGCCTCAGGGCACAAGTTCAAGTGCCTGGCAAAGAGTGGTGTATTAGTCTGATCTCAGATGGCTTTCAAGAAATATCTGAGACTTGGCCATTTATAAAGAGGATGAATTGGCTCACCATTCCACAGGCTGTACAGGAAGCATAGCACTGGCATCTGCTCAGCTTCTGGGGAAGCCTCAGGAAACTTACAATCATGGCAGAAGATGAAGGGGGAGCGGGCACATCTTACATGGCCAGCGTAGGAGTAAGAGAGGGATGAGGAGAGGTGCTATACACTTTTCTACAACCAGATCTCATAAGAACTCTATCACGAGAACAGCACCAAAGGCATGGTGCTAAACCATTCACAAAGGATCCACCGCCATGATCTGATTACCTCCCATCAGGTCCCACCCTCAACATTGGGGATTACAATTCAACATGAGATTTGGGTGGGGACACAGAGCCAAACTATATCAAGTGGACCTCCCATACATATTGAATGAATAAAGCAACTAGATAGGAGTTAAAGAAAGTGGCATGGGCAAACCAGAGCCCTTTTTGATAAGTTAATTAATCATTGGTCCTATGCACCTATAAACGGGAAAAGCTCTGCCTTCAGCTCACCACTGTGAAGCCAGGCTGGGTGGGGAAAGAAGCAGAGACCCAGGACTCAGTAATTACCGTGTGTGTGGTGGTTAACTGTTCATTAATCCATTCAATTCATTCATTCATTCTATCAATGAATTAATTAGTGGACTTAACTCATTCCATTAACTTATTCCATTAATTCATTCTTTTCCTTTAAGACCCATGGTGTGCCAGGCACTGCCTAGGCTCTGTGGGTACAATGATGAGTGAAACAGACAAGCGTCCTCCTTTCATGGGGTCTGGAATTGTTAACAGTGGGGAATTCATATGGGTCCGCAGCAACGTGATTCTTGCTTCTTAAAGGAAAGAATTCATCTGAGGAAGGATCCTTCCTCAGGACAAGCAGGAAAGGAAATGAAGTAAAGTAAACTTGGAAGAGGGCCAAGCGGGCAACTTGAGAGATTCAAGTGCCCTGTTTGACCTTTGAGTAGGGGTTTTATGCATTGGCATGCTTCCAGGGTTGTGCATCTCTCTTCCCTTGATTTTTCCTTTGGGCAAGCTGACTGCATGAGCAGTGGCCTGCCAGCACCTGGGAGGGGCCTCATGTGCAGTGTGTTTACTGAAACTGTGCACATGCTCACTTGAGGCATTTTCCTCTTACCAGTCGAGTGTTCCTAGAAGAAGGTCATATATACCAGTTAAACGCCACCAATTTGCCTCTTAGTGCACGTGCTTGAGCCCACTCACCCAAGTCCTGAGTCCAACTCCTGAGGTCTCATTGGGAAGTTGCTGATCACCAGCTTCAGGGTTTGGAGGGTTTTCTTTGAGATGGGGTCTCACTCTGTCACCCCAGTTGGAGTGCAGTCCTGCGATCTCAGCTCACTGCAACCTCCACCTCCCAGGCTCAAGCAGCAAACAGTCCTCCCACCTCAGCCTCCTGAGTAGCTGGGACCACAGGTGAACGCCACCATGCCTGACTAAATTTTTTTTTTTTTTCATATTTTGGTAGAGATGGGATTTTGCCACTTTGCCCAGGCTGGTCTTGAACTCCTGAGCTCAAGCAATCCACCGCCTCCCAAAATGCTGGAATTTACAAGTAGGAGCCACCGCACAGGGCTGGGTATTTTCTATCTATTGAGAGACTGCCTTTCCCTGGCACTGGCTGTGATCAATTATTATTTTAGAGAGACAGTTTAACAACCATGTGACCATCACCTGATGCTTGCCTAAACTTCCTTGCAGAGAACCTTTCCTGCCCTGCTCATGTCTGCCTTGGTACCCACTGTAACAGGATGACTGACACTAAACAAGCACAAGATAATTTCATCTAAGGAGTGACACGAAGTGAAAAAATAAATAAATAAACAAGGAGTAATGTTTTCTAGAATGTGTCTGCAGGAAGCGAATGAATCTTTGGAGTGGGTGAGCAGGAAAGGTCTCTGCAAGTAGGCGACATTTGAGCTGAAACCTGAGTGATAAGAAGGAGCCAGCCTGGTGGACACCTGAGAGAAAAGTGATCTAGATGGAGGAAGTGGCTGGTGCAAAGGTCCTGAGGTCAGAACACTGCTGTGTTTGAGGAGCAGAAGAAGGGCTGTGGGGCAGGTTCATTCATAGGCAGAGGAAAGGGTCCTGTCACTGCGCTGTCTCCTCTATCTGTCTTTCTCTCTCTCTGATCATTGAAGACCCTGTCTCTCCTCCTCTCATGGAACTGCCCTTTTCGGATTTCTACAAACTCTGAAGTATAAAACCAAATTTTAAATCATACTGCAAATTATAATGCTTTTTAAAGTACCACCTATTTTACACGTCAAGCCAGTTTTGTGACTTCAAAATGAATAGGGCTTTTTTTCGAGAAGTCACGAGATGAGAAACTAAGGCTATCCATCTATGTGAGGGGCAGGGAATCTTTTTCTGTAAAGGGCCAGATAGTAAATATTTTCAGTTTTGCAGATCGCAGGGTGTCTACTGAAGCTACTCCACTCTGCCCCATGAAAGCAGCCAAAGGGAATGTAAATAAAAGCCTGTGGCTGTGTGCCAATAAAAGTTTATTTACAGAACCAAATAGGAAGTGAGATTTGCCCCCTAGGTTATAGTTTGCCAATCCCTAATCTACTTATCATAATGATAAATATCATTATCAAAAATACACTTCTTGTTCTTTTAGCATTAGCTATGGGCCAAGCAAACAGGCCACTTTTGGGTGCTCCTGTCTCCTGGTACTGAGCAGACATGCTGTACCAGGTACAATGTGAGTAATGAGCAGAGGAGTACCTGAAATCTATAATACCTCACCTGGATATACTACCAGTGGTGCAATTCTATTTTTAAAAATTTGAGATTCCAATATTAAATTTTTTAAGTTTACGGAATATTTTTCCTAAGGCCAAGCTTAAGCCAGTTGACCCTTCACAACTGACTGGTCTCGGTGGCTATTGGCAGCCTTCCATGATCACAGGGAGGAAGGTGAGGGCCTGAAAGACCCCGCTGGCAATCTCTGCTAGGTAGCATGTACAGGGAAGGACCCCGCTGGCAATCTCTGCTGGGTAGCATGTACAGGGAAGGCAAACTTCAAATGGAATAGTGCAAAATATTTCTACGCAAGCAGATATAGAAACAGGCATGCAAACTTGTCCTGAAAGTCTGTGAGGCCCTGCTTTGTGCCCTTTAGACTATCTAGTAAATCATGAAAGGTTCATGTGAAGCAGATACACCAATAATTCAGCAGTAGGGTTTAGCTAATCTTCTAGAGGGACTGGCTGGAAAATCCCCAGCTGCAAGTCAAGGGCACCACTCTGGAGGGTGTGAGCATGCTGGGCTCAGCGGGCTCCTGCATCTGTCCACACCAGGACAGGTGTGCCTGCAAAGATGCACATCCAACCCCAGATCCTAAACCATGTTTACTACTGGTGAAAAATCAGCCAAGGATCTAATAAAAAGTTTTGATAACTTATAGCAGCACTCCTGAAGTTTGCATTTCTGAGCAAGGCTTCAAAATGTTAAAATTGCAGAGTATATATTAAAATCAGTTTGCACACACGTATATAAGAATGCTTATGCTAAAACATTTTAAAGTAAATTATGCATTATATAACATATCTCTCTCCTCTTATAGTAAATTTTTGATGCTTTAGAGAGTTCATTCCTTTTTTTCCAGTTACTCATTCTGGATTTTTTTTTTAATGGAAAGTGAAAGAAAATATATGACTTTTTATGTTCAATTTTAAAATTGTGGCAATATACTATACACTAATTGTCACATTCAAAAGTTTAAAATAATCCTTAAATATTCTTAGGAGAATTATACTATCAGGAAAGAATGCATATCTTTTCCAACTAATAGCTTCATCTCTAACTAATACCTTTGTAAAGAACGCTGGCCTATAATTTATAGACATGACCCCTGAATGGCAGAGTCACCATGCCCGACCAGGATGATTTTTTACATCACTTTTAGCACTACAATCTACTTTAGTAAACTCTGTGACCCTGGGATCCTCATTCCTAGGCCCCTCTGTAAAATTGGAAGATGGCTGGATTTGGGCTGCCCCTGGGATTTCATCCACCTCGCCATTCTTTTTTTGTTTTGTTTTGTTTTTGAGACGGAGTCTCGCTCTATCGCCCAGGCTGGAGTGCAGTGGCATGATCTCAGCTCACTGCAAGCTCTGCCTCCCGGGTTCATGCCATTCTCCTGCCTCAGCCTCCCGAGTAGCTGGGACTACAGGCGCCCGCTATCACACCCGGCTAATTTTTTTGTGTTTTTAGTAGAGACGGGGTTTCACCATGTTAACCAGGATGGTCTCAATCTCCTGACCTTGTGATCCACCCGCCTCGGCCTCACCTCACCATTCTAACACCAGAGCTGGCCAACTGGGGTTGTCCGCTTCTGACTGCCAGTGAGGGCTTTCTTCCCAAATGCAGCTCCCTGTTACTACACCTCAATAGCATCGTCCTTATGAGCAATGCCTCTGAAGCTTGACTGCTTGAGTTTGTAATCCTGACGGGCTGGTTACCCTTACAAACTTGGGTCCTGGGCATATTCTAAAACTTTGTATGTCTTGGTTTCCCCATTTGTAAAACAAAACTTAAGAGTATCCACTCCATGGGCTCGCCCTGATGCTTACATGAATTAATACACAATAACTAGATTTTTCTTTTACAGTATTCAAAGCTGTGCTCCTATTAGATTCAGTGGAATCTGGCATCTTGCAAACCTAACCAATATTTTCATTTTCTCCTCCCTGCCTTTGCATTTTGACAGTGTTTAGGTCAGTTAGATTAGGTTGGTGTCTGCCTGCCATCTGGATTTGGTGACCTGGCCTTTGGTTGTTACGCACTACTCCCACTTTTGTCAGGGAGAAAGCAGAAGAGAAATCTGGCCCGGGAATTTCTTGCTACAAAGGAAGTTCTGGGAATACTGAGGGTGAAGCCTGCACTCTCCTCATCTCCAGAAGGAGCAATGCCCCAGGCCCAATGCCCCCAGTGACCAGGCAAAGGCCCAACCTACTCCTCCCTCGCCTAGCTAGCCAGTTACCCTGCAGCTTGCAGTGATCTGCATCAACCTTGACATCTCCCATGACTCTCGCCTTTTAAAGGTACATGTGGCACAGTTACAGCCTCCCTTGGATGCTACAGAGTTGCCCAGGCACACAGTCCACTGCCCCACTCCCCCTTCCTGCCGGAGTTGAATTTGTCACAAGAGCGACCTTTATCAGTCCCATCATCCTGGATTCCTAGGGCAGCACATGGAACATCCTCCGTGTTCAGGAACAATTTGTTAGAGGAGAAGATGAATAAATAAACGTCTCCATTCCCTACTGTCAGCAGGTGGCCAGTAGACATTAACAGTAGCATTTTGGTGTGATCCCCTGTTTAAAGATGTGTGCGGACATCTCTTCAAGGGTCCCCATGACAACATTTAACACAAATCATTGGAGTTCAAATGACTAAAGATCTTTTCATTGAACTCCCTCAGTTTACAGACGGGGGACCTGAAGCCCAGAGAAACTAAACATATTCATCAGGCAGCCAGGATGATGAAGGCATGCAAATTCATGTCTTTTGAGCAACTTTAAAGAAGCTGGAAATATTCTGGTTTCTTTTCCTGGGGAAGATAGCATTCCGTGGGAATATGAGCACTGATTTTTTGAACATCTGAAGGGCTACTATATGAAGAAAAGCTCCTAAGAGATCAGAAGTATCCAAAGATGAAACGGTTGCCCCTTGAGGCCATGAGTGCTCTATTGCCGGAGGTGTCCAAGCACAAACAGAAATAGCTTAGAGAGAGGAGAAGCATCAAAGTGGGGGACAGAAAAAATGTCTGAAATGATAAACACAGAAAATAGCAAGTGTCCGAAGGATATGGAGCAAGGGGAACCCTCAGACACTGCATGCGGGAGAGGTAATGGTGCAACCACTTTGGAAAACTAGCAGTTTTTAATAAGGTTAAACTTACATCTTCCCTGTATTCCAACAATTCCACTCCTAGGAATGGACTCAACAGAAACACATATGTATTTTTCGCCAAACACACATATGAGATCTTCATAGCAGGTTACTCATAATAGCCCCAAGTTAGAAACTACCCAATCTACTGCTCATCGACAGTAAAATGAATAAATAAATGTTAGTATATTCACACAATGGAATATTATACAGAAGTCAGGAGAATTTTTCTGTAAAGGGCCAGATAGTATTTTCAGCTTTGCAGGCCATATGGCCTACATCTCAACCACTCGGTTCTGTCATTGTAGTGCAAAAGCAGCCATAGACATAGACATATACAGAAATAAATGGGCATGGCTGTGTTTCAAAAAAACCTTAATTTACAAAAGCAGATGGAATACACAGTGTGCTCAGTTTTTGAAAATTCATTAAGGTGCACAGCTATGGTATGGTATGTGTACTTTCTGAATGTATATAAAAAGGTTTTCAATTTTTAAAAAGGGTTTTCAATAACAAGTTTAAAAACAAATAGGGGCAGGGCAGTTATTGGCCTGTGTGTCTATGATTCAGCGGCTAGTCCCAGATAAAACAGTTAGATAATAGCAAAACTGGAACTGAAACTCAGGCCTCCGGCTCCCAGAAAGGAAAGGGAATTCATACCTATGAGTGTTTCCAGTATTCAAGGCACTTGTCACAGTCATTCCTCATAATAACTCTCAGAGAAGGCATTATTATGCTCATTTTTGTAGATGAGAAACAGGGGCCCAGAGTGGGTACAAACTTAGCCAGGATCATACATCTCATCAGGAGCAGCAATGCCACCTGAGCCCAGCTCTGTCTGATCCTGACCCCAGGCTCTTAAGTTTCCTCCACAGGCTTTAAATGCAAACATGGCATTTCTTACATGAGCGTTGCACGTGTATAAAAATAAACTGTGAGCCCCACACTATGAAATATTATCCAGTTATCACTGGCTTCTGCTGCTGACAGCCAGGTCTGCTAAATCTTATTAGGCTGTGCCCGCCGCTTCTGGGCAAGCCCTGGCCATGGGCACAGCTGGGACATAGGCCCGCTCTGCAGGTTTTTTACTGTGGCTTTCCTCGCTGAAGCAAGCACAGTGGGATGAGGGGAGAGGGAGAAGCAAGGGCAGACAAGATGCTGGATGATGCAGGTTCTGCAGCCAGGGGAGACCAGAAGGCAGGCAGACTGATGGGGAAGGGGCTTGTCACAAGGGGCCAGTCCAAAGGGGAAACTAAGACCATTCCCCTATCAGGAGCCACTTGCCCCTCCTATCTGACTCTACTTCTGAGATTCTCTCCCTCACCCTCAACAACCCCTACTCCCAATACCAGTGGTAGAAAGAAAGAGAAAGGTACCTACTCATCCAACTCAGAGAATGGGGTGGGATGAAGTTCTGCTTTTGAGTGTTTTGTGACAATTTCCATTAGTTCTCAGTAGTTAAAAATTAGAGGGGTTTCAGAAAGGAATGCATATACCCAGTGAAAGATGCCAGTCTGAAAAGGCTACATACTTTATGGTTCCAGCAACATCGCATTCTGGGTAAAGCACAACTATAGAGACAGTAAAAAGATCAGGGGCTGCCAGGGGCTGGTGCGAGGAGTGGAGAGGAATGGGCACACAGAGCACAGGCTTGTTAGGGCAGTGAGAGTATTCCGTAGGATCCTATAATGGTGGGTACATGTCAGTATACCCCGTCACAATCTACAGGAGATTCCTCACAAAGAGCGAACCCAAATGTGAACTATGGGCTTTAGTCAGTAGTAATGTATCAATATTGGTTCATCAATTGTAACAAATGTGCCACACTAATATAAGGTGTTCATTAGAGGGGAAACTGAGGCCAAGAAGAGGGCATACGTGGAAATTCTCTATACTTTACACTCAATTTTTCTGTAATCCTAAAACTGCTCCAAAAATTCATCTCCTAATGCTATCAAAATTAGGTGAATTCAAGGAAAAAATCTGGATTTCTGTCTTCATGCAAAAATCTGGTCTGGGAACATAGGGCCAATATTCCCAGAGCTGCCAGAGTCCAGCAACAACCGCTCCTGGGGAAGAAGTACAGCTTCTCGAGTCCCCAAGTCCTCCACAGCCAAAATGAGCCAAGATCATGCTTTATGTGACCATCCGGCTTCGGTCATTGGAGTTTGAGACCCCCTGGGATAAAACGAGCAGTTTATGCAATGGTTTTCTGGGTTCCTGAGAAAGTTTCCTGCCCCCGGGGTGTTGAGGCCAGAGAGGGAATGGGGGTGCATGGGCAAGGCCCTAGGCCCCACTTATGATCCTTCTTCTTTATCTGCTGGACCTATTGTCCTTATCATATAAGATTCACCCCAACAAACTGGCCGATGGGTAAAATACACGTGCAACTTCTAATGCCTTCCTTTAACAGACAGGGAAACTGAGGCTGAGAAGGACGATGACTAGCTAAAGGTGGTTGCTTGCAGGTGGAGGCAGCGCTGTGTCTCTTGATTGTCCCTCTGAAGTTCCCTCTATGAGAAACCCAGTTTTCCATCTTTGTTTCGTCCTTGGTAGGTCACCGTGCCATCACCTGTCCTGACATGACTTGATGTCTTAAGGGATGTTTTGTGCATGGAACATTCCTTTCCCATCATCCAAGACTGCCCTGTTTACTGGACAAGCTTTGTCCTGCGGCCACCCCAGCTCCTCAAAGGCCCTCTCATTCCTCTCATTCAGGGTGAAGGCCAAAAGGTTTAATTCAAAGAAAATAAAAGCACAGAGGCCTAACAAACATGAGGTCTGTGGGATGCATTTTGAAAATGAGATCCCTGGATGAAACCCTTAAACTTTCCAAGTGCTCACCCTGGTTAGAGAGTGTGGTTACCTTCCTGCTTCAGGACGCCGTTACTAGGGGGTTTTTTTGCCATGACACTGCTCTTAGTGTTCTGCCTCCATGCTCAGTAGGGGCATCGTCTGTCCTCTGCTGTGGGCTGCTTCTGACACTTCAGGCTGCTCTCCCCACTTCAGGGGACTCCCACCACCACTTCAGGATACTCTGGCGACTTTAGGCTGCTTTCACAACCTCAGGATACTCCTGCCACTTCTGCCACTTCCGGCGGCTCCTATCGCTTCAGGCTGCTCCCTCCACTTCAGGCTGTTCCTATACCCTTGTGACCAGTCTTTATTTTTAGGAAAGATGCTTTCATGAATGTTGGGGCTCCCCAGAGTGTCCGCATCCTGCATGCATCATATAGGTCACATTCTTTCAGTGGGTTGGCCATATATCACACAGTTGAGAGCATTTCACAAACATTTAAAAAGTAGTCATTGTGTACCTGACACTGTGCACAGAGCAAGTCTTCGTTATCCTGGTGAAGCTGCATGAACAAACCCTCGTGGCACAGTGTGAGGGGTGCAGTAAAAGAGGGGTGGGCAGGGGGCCAGGGGAGCACTGGAGAAGCAGCTAAACCCACCCCCAGAATTAGGCTCGTGGCTCCTGTGAGTTGAGAGGAGAGCTGTCTTGCAGAGCATGCAGGAACTGGACCAGAGGGGCAGCATTCCTAACACTCTGTGTTCCGGGAAAGGCAGGTGCTCAGGAGCAGGGAGTGCTGGCCCACAGCTACTGCTCCGACAGAGACTTTTCTAACTGAGAAAGAGCGAGCTGGTGCAGCTGCTCAGTCTGAGGGCATTAGGAATAGTGGAAGGGCAGTGTAACCTAATCCTCTTATCAGATCTGCATAGCCCTGTCCTGCCTCCACACTTGCTGCTCCGTTCCTCTCAAGTTTGTCAACAGCTCAGTCTCCAGGGCCATGAACCACACCTGCCATTTGTTCTGTGCTCAGTGTGGGTGCAAATGTCTGCTTGTCACCTGTTCCTACTCTATGATTTATTAGGGTAGGGTGTCCAGTTTGTGTGCCTTCACAGACCAATGTCACTGTGAGTTGGGACTTAATAATCTTTTTGTGTCAATGTTGGAAAGATTTTACAGGAGGGTTTTAAAAATCTGGGTCCATGGATTTGGGGGATATAAAAACACTCCAAAATTATATATAAAATTTTGTTGATCTGGGCATTTTTCCTAGCAAGAACTCCCAAGCTTTCCTCTAAGCCTAAAAGGGTTGTGTGACCCTTGACACTGGAGCCATGGCCAAATCCTCCCAAGAGTCATTGAAGTCTTTTCCCCAAAAGCTTACATGTGGGAAGTAGCAGCATTGAGGCTAGCACTGGGATTGGAGGGCAGGCTATAGCTGATCCTATGTCCAATCAAATGAAGATTTCCTTTTACAAAACACTTTATTTACAAAAATTCAAAATGAAGGAAAAAAATGGTCATCTTTGACAGTACTTCACTATTTGGTATTTCCATTAAAACAGCAGTTCCAACTGGCTTTTTCTTAAGTAGGTGTGTGTGTTTTCAATTTTATTCCCTTTTTTGACTTCCCATTGGGACTCCTCTGATACCTGAATCTAGAAGCGAAATGCTGAGAAACTAGTGCAACCTGAGTGAGTGGGATTGTGTTTCATTTTTTGTTTTTGTTATAAAATGAAATTAAATCATTCATGAGGCCTCTAATAGAGATTTAAATGCATATAAGCTTATATTTCACTATGACATTATTATACCATTTCCACCCAAGCAAAGCTGACCCCATGAGCCCAGTAGGTTAAAATATATTTTTCACTAATGCTAGTGTTACACAAAATAAAGCACGAGTTGGGATTTTTTAGAATTTAAAAAAAATGTCTAACATTATTGAATATTACCTGTAAATCCATCATGGATATATACACTTTAGAATCATTTCAAGTGGCAGGACATCCGCTCCAAAGAGGCAAGCAGGCAAGGTTAAGGCCCAGCCACCTGTCCTGGAGGGAAACTGGGGTCTCAGCAGCCCTAAAAGATGGCCGAGGAGTAGGGATCAAGGCTCAGTGGGTCCCAAATGTTAGAACTGAAGTCCATCAACAGGGAGATGCAGGGAGAGGGGAGCCAGCCATGGGCCCCAGTTACTAAAATGGAAGCACATATGTAGGGAATGAAGAAGGGATGGGATAGAGAATACATAAAAACAACCACACCCCAGCAACCTACTGCAGGTGGCCTTGTTTATTCTCCCCTCTGCTGACCGGCCCTTTCTTCATGAGTTATAAGTGACCATCATGACGACCTTTCATGTGCAAAGTAGATATGTTCACATATCAGAGGTTTTGGGGATGCAACCAAACATATCAGGGCGTGACATGGTGGCCCTGCCTGCCATCTGACAGCTCCATTTCAACAAAGTTATCATCTTTGTTATACAAACATTATGGAATGCAGAATTCAGTATTATTTGATAGTGATGGCTTCCACACAGCTGCACAGAGCCAGGTTTGCATAGACTGGGCTCCAGATCCCCCAAAGCCTTTCAACATGTGCCATTCTCTCTCTCTCTCTCCCTCTCTCTCTACTGGGTCTTGCTCTTTCACCCAGGCTAAAGTCTGGAGTGCAATGGTGCAATCACAACTCACTGCAGCCTCAGCCTCTCAGGCTCAAGTGATCCTCCCACCGCAGCCTCCTGAGTAGTGGGGTGCGTACCACCACACCCAGATAATTTTTTTTATTTCTAGATACAAAGTCTCACTATGTTGCCCAGGCTGGTCTCAAACTCCTGGGCTCAACCAATTCTCCCACATCAGCCTCCCAAAGTGCTGGGATTATAGGCGTGAGGCACCATGCCAGGCCTGAGCCATTCTTCTCTTATTGGCTTGTATATAGAGGTTCTGCATAGGCTTTCATTTAAAGAAAAGGTTCTGCTGTTAGACCAACTTTTGTTTAAAATGTAAAAACATAGTTCTGGCCAGGTGTGGTGGCTCATGCCTGTAATCCCAGCACTTTGGGAGGCCAAGGCGGGCAGATCACGTGAGGTCAGGTGTTTGAGACCAGCCTGACTAACATGGAGAAACCCCGTCTCTACTAAAAATACAAAATTAGCTGGACGTGGTGACGCATGACTGTAATCCCACCTACCCAGGAGGCTGACGCAGGAGAATCGCTTGAACCTAGGAGAAAGATGTTGTGGTGAGCCGAGATCATGCCACTGCACTCCAACCTGGGCAACAAGAGCAAAACTCCACCTCAAAAAAAAAAAATTAAAATTAAAATTAAAAATAAAAATGTAGTTCTGTTGTACTCTCCACAATTATTACTTTATGAAAGTAAATGGAGTGAGAGAATGAAAATACTGGCGTGAATAGTAAGATGCTGGCCGGTCAAAAGCAGCAGCTTCCTAAGCCCAAATGCTGGTGCTCTTCAAGCTTAAGCTAGGGCTCTGTATGTTCAGTCATGGGGGCTGGGAGGACAAAGTTCAAGGGATACAAAAAGTGGGGAAGGTCAAAGCGTGTGTTACAAAGCAAAGAGTAATTAAGTTATACAGCACGCTTTCTAACATTTGATTTTCAGGACACATCTTTAGGACCTTATTGCAGGTAAAACTTAGGACTGCCTAGCCGGGTCAGGGGTTGCAGTGGGGAGTACCCTGACTGGGATAGTGAGGAGCTAAGGCTAATGAATTAATTTTAACCTCAAATCAGGATGGACCTGGGATAGCATCGTGGGTTGTGATATAAGGCAGGTCTGATACATCTACAACCAGAACCTCTATCTCTCGGCTCCTATCCAAGTCATTGTCTATGAGATTGGTGGGTTTTTCAATCCTGCTTAATTTATATCCCATCAATTATTTGAGCAACGAAGTTAAGTTTCCTCAAGAGAGAGAGAAAAAGACCAGGAGATCTTTTTTGTCTCTGGAGATTGCTCTGCATTGTGCTACCATTAAGGTCTCTTCATTGTAAACAAGGGGCATCTCACTTCCTCTCACGACCCTTTGAGGACTGACATACCAAGGCTGAAATCACCTTGTCATTATCTCAGTTCCTGTAGTCTAGTGTTGCTTTTAGCTCAGTTCCTGTAGTCTAGTGTTACTTTTTGTGTTGATGCACATAAAATGATTTAGAGACCTAAATCATTTTGTGTGCATCAACAAAGAAAACAAACATCATAGGACTCAAGTTGCCTTGAATGGCCCCACCTAGCCTCCTCTCCCAATATCACCAAGCTTGGGGGTTGAAATCAGGCAGCCCTGGGTAGAATTCTGCAGCTGTCCCAACTCATGAGCTCTTGGACTTCTGGCAAGCTCAAATCTTCTGAGCTTCCATCTCATTATCTATAAAAGAAGATGAGTAAGTGTTATCTTGGGAGGAGCTTGTGAGGCTTAGCTTTCCATTTGATCATTAATCCATTCATGCATTCAAAATATTTGAGTACCAACTATGTACAAGAGTGAAGTACTAGACAAAACCAGACACAGCTCTTTCTTCCCAGAAATGTAGACTCTAAAAGGGGAGGTTGTCCTGAAAAGATATGACTTCAGTAAATGTGTACACTTGCAAACTGGAATCAATGCCATGAAGGAGGTGGGATGGCTCCAGGTAAGAGGGTATGAGGTGTAGGGGGTGGAGGAATGTAGGGGTGCAGAGAGGGGAGGCACACTCAGGAAAGGACACCAGAGCTAATGAACGCGGAGGGGAAGGTAACTAGAAGGAAGCAGAGGGGCTGAATTCCAGGCAGAGGGGACAGCATGTGCAAAGGCCCAGGGGGAGAGCCAAGCATGGTTAAGAAAATAATAAATAACAGAAGCCAAATTTGGCTGCGGAGCAGAGAACAATGGGGAGAAGGTAAGACAAGGCACAGAACCTGTGCTCAAAAGCAAGCTTCCCTGGTCCTTTTAGGAAACCAGTCAAGGGGAAAAACAGCTGAGGCTGCTGAGAGTCACCCCAAATCAGCAACACCTTCAGGAGATACAGGATGGCATAGGACTCCAGGTGACAGAGTTTAAGGTCAGCTTGAGAGGACAGAGCTGAGGCCACCCTCCTTCCCTTCCATATATCTTGTGAATCCATCTGGGGCCGTTCTATATCACCTCGGAATGGATAACGCCATAGACCCCAGCTGGGTTTGCAACTTGTAAATATCTGTTAGAAGACCACTCTCACTTTTTCATTCCACCTTGCCACCAGCCCAAAAGAAAAAACAAAGCAGCAAGTATCTACAGAGAAGCACTCAGTGGTGTGTGTAGAGATGTGTGTGTGTGTGTGTGTGTGTGTGTGTGTACATATGCATGTCTTTATGCACGCTCTTGAACCGGGATATGGGAGTAAGAAATGGAAGACAAAATTGCAGGCAGCTGTAATCAATGAGAAGAACCAGGATTTGGAATTGGGAGATCTGATTCTGCTACTAGTTAGCTTCATAACCTAGGGCAGGTCATAGCCTCTCTCTGCCTTATTTTGTTAACTTTTAAAATGAGGATAAAAGCAAGCCCATGCTGAAGTGTTGGAAGGCCCAGATTCATGCATTCTTTCATCCTCTGGGATGAAAAATACCACACTCTACAATGAGATGCAGAGATACAGGATATAGCCTTTGCCCTTAAGGAGCTCCCAGTCTAGGTCCTAGACTCTAAGAAGAGAGATAAACAATAAACAAGGAAATAGATAATTACAAAGCAATGCGATGGGCATGGAACAGAAAGAAACCACAGGGTCTGATGGGACTACACATGGAGGCAGAGTGTAGCAGAGGCTGAGGACTCCCCACCATTTCAACTGAAGGTACCAGCAGTTTCTTGCCTGGGGGCTTTCTCTGGCCACTGGAGACCACTTTGCCCTGCAGGCTGGTAGTGAGGAGGAATTAATGTCCTCCTGAGCAGCTGTCTGCCTATGGATGACCATGGTGTATCAATACCCAGCTTCCTCATGCCTTGGGGGAGCTAACTCCAAGGTGAGTGTCTCCACCCTATTTCTCAGAATCCCCCCAGCAGAACCAAGTGTCAGTTGTCTACCAGATGACTTGCTCAGTTGATCCCTTTACTGACTTTTCCCCTTCTCATTTCATCTCCCCACTCGCTTTCCAATACTCTCTGGGGTTCTGTCCCAATAAACTCCTAACACTCAAACCCTTGTCTCAGGGAAATCCACTCTCAGACGGCAGGCACCCAATCCCTCCTAGGAAGAGTGAGTGAAGTAGAATCCGTAGGAGGAGTGGCATCTGAATTGAGCTCCTGAGAGCCTGAAGGCAAACACACTTAACCATCCTCAGTGCTAGACATGGGTAAGGAGCCAGAATTAGCATTGTCAATGGAAGGGGAAAGTGAACTTGTGCTACCCACAGCGTGGTCCTGGAACAAATGCTGGTCCCTAAACAATAAATTACTGGTTTAATTACCCAAACTTTCTGTTTGAGTAAGCATTGGCCTGCAACAGATTAGAAATTAAACAAAACAAGCAAAGCTTTATTACAGATAGTTTGACCACAGTTTAGAACACCTAGTTCCCTTCTTACGCATGTTTTTTTTCTGTTGTCATGTCCACAAGCAAAATAAGTGGTGCTTTGTCCCAAGTCTTTTCCAGGATAAGTCAACCTAGAGAAAAAACAAAGCACAAGGGCCGCTCACATGGAATTTAGCCTTAGGCTTCCAGAACCATGGAATGTTCTGGCCTTTGGAAGGACCTCTGGCCTCCAGCTTGCCAAAGACTCAGAGCTCATGTGCTTCTCCCTCAGCAGGGCTAGGCACAGCCTATTCATTACTCTGGTACAGCCAACCAACAAGCTCAAGAAGCTAATCAGTAAGACAATGTCTAGAAGACTGAGCCCCATAACATAGGATGAAAGGGGCTGTGGCATTTCATCTACCAGATCCAGCTTGTCAACACCACTTTGAATATGTTTTTGAGAGCAGGTAGGAAAGTCATTAAACTTAATGTGCGCCCTTTCTCCCTCCCTTTTCCCTCTACCATAACCAACAGAACCCAAGCCCTACAAAGGGTAAGTGCTCAAGAAAGTTCTGAAGTGAATCAATAAAAATCATACTATGATTTGCGTTTTAAATTCAGAGCCCCTCCACCTATGTTGACTCATTCCCATCAGAATTCAAACATACCCAAGTTCTCACCTCTCAAAAAACATAACCCCACTTGTCCCGCTCCTACTCCCCATCTCGCCCCCACCCCTCATAGACGAAGTTCTTGAAAGAATGATCTTTTAACTTCACATTGGCTCACATTGACCTCTCAAATCCTCTCCTCTGGCTTCTGCTCCAGTACTTCTCTGAAACTACTCCAGCCAGGGTCTCCAACAACCTTCTGGTCCTTAAATAAACACTTCTCGGAGTCTGGATTGTACTTGCCTTCTCAGCAGTGTTGGGTTCTTACTGGGTACGAATACTCTTCTATTCTTTACTCTTTTTCTTGGCTCTCATGACATCGCCATTTTCACATTTCCTTTCCACGCCCTGGACTGTCCACCTCAGTTGGCTTTGCCAGCCTCTTCTTTTCTGGCTGTTTCTTAAATATGGATGCTTCCCAGGACTTTTTCCCATTTCTCTGTTCTCACTATACACAGTCTTCATGGGTAACAGAGACATGGACCGTGGATTCAATTACCATCTATACGCTGAGGCCTCCTAAAGCCACACCCATTTCAGACCTTCCTTCTTAGCTCCAGACTCATACACTCTGCCTACTTGGTTGTGTCACTGACACCCAAAAAGGAACACACCCAAATCTCACTCAGCATCTGCACCAAATTTACCTCTCATGCTCCTGCCCTGATGCCAGTAGAATGGCAATACCTTTCCACCAGCCACTCGAAATAAAAAACAAACCAAGGATACATCTTCACTTCTCTGCCTCCGCAGTCCCCTCTCCCTGATCAGTAAGTCCTTCAGAGTTCCCCTCCTAAACTCTTCATCTGTGGACTTCTCCCCAGCCCCACTCCTGAGAACTGTGCCTCATCAGTTTCCTCTGGGACCATGGGAACAGCCCTAACCAAGCTCTCTCTGCTCCCCTCTGTCTTGCTATTTCCAATCCAGTCTCCTCTCTGCAACCAGAGAAAATTTTTCTTAAAAGGGTCTTTGAAGCTTTATTTATTTATTGCTGTGTCAGATCATTTCTTTTTTTTTTTTTTAATTTTACTTTAAGTTGTGGGATACATGTGCAGAACATGCAGGTTTGTTACTTAAGTATATATGTGCCATGGTGGCTTGCTGCACCTATCAACCCATCATCTAGGTTATATCAAGCTTTATTTTTAAAGGAGACCTGTCTTACTAAATTAAGCCTTCCCAGAACCGCTGGGTCAACCAGGTGAGAGCAGCAACGCTTTGGAGACGCAGCGCAGGTGTCGTCATGAAGCCCTCGTCCCCTCCTCTCTCCCACCTCAGAGGAAACTTTGGGCTCTACGGAACTGTGTGAAAATCGCAGTCCTCGGGGTTCAATCTGGTCACATTGATCTCCTTTTTAAAATGCTCCAAGTCACCCATTATCCTCTGATCAGATTCCTGAGCACAGTGGCAAGACTTTCCAGGACCTGGCTCCTGCTTCTCTCCAGACTCGCATCTGCCCAGCTCCTCGGCTCTTTGCTGCCACACACTTATTTCATTCCTGAGCTCATCATTCTTGCACTGCAAATCTGTGAGCTCTGGCTCCCTGTGCTCCCTTCCCTCTCTTCCTGGAGCTAACTCCTGCTCTAGTCCTTCCGGTCTCAGCTCTGATGCCATATCCCAGACCTTCTGGATCTGGGCTAGGGTATCACATAGCACATCAGGCTCTCCACTTCTGGCCCTGGGTGGCGGTTGCAGTTAAGGAGCTGAGCTCCCCTCCAGCAAGCTCTAAGGGGAGGGCCCTCCCACCACTGCCTCACCCAGAGGTCCGGGAGCCTGACACCCACTCAGTGCACGCCCCAAGTGTGCCTCTGTCTCAGGTACACGTTAGACTTGCCCATTCACAAAGTCCATCGGACTGTCACAACTGCCTCACCCCAGTTGACAGGTGTGAAAGAGTGACATATAATCAAGACTACACAGAAAGTGGCCGATCCATGACTGAAACACGTGGTGAAACCATCTCTATGCCCTTGCAGGTCTTATCACGATTGACTGCAAAGCCTCACTGGTTTGGGTTAATTGTGGCAAAGGCCAATCTAAATTAAGGAAAATGTGCCAGGTGTGGTGGCTCATGCCTGTAATCCCAACACTTCGGGAGGCAGAGGTAGGTGGATCACTTAAAGTCAGGAGTTCAAGACCAGCCTGGCCAACATGGTGAAACCCCGTCTCTACTAAAAATACAAAAATTAGCTGGGCCTGGTGATGGGCACCTATAATCCCAGCTACTCGGGAGGCTGAGGCAGGAGAATAACTTGAACCCGGGAGGTGGAGTTTGCAGTGAGCCGAGATCACACCATTGCACTCCAGCCTGGGCGACAGAGTGAGACTCCATCTCAAAGAAAAAAATAAATAAAAATAAATAAATAAATAAATGAAGGAAAATGTCATTATACTTTAAAAATATATACAACTTATTGTTATCAGTGACATACCTAATTGCAGCAAAGTGTTTCTTGAAAGAATCACTTTAGGGAACAGCTAAGAAGTCTTTGTGATCAGCCTGCTGGTTATTTGTAAAATAGTGCTTCTCACAGCCTCACAGAGTCTTACCTGGGGAGGGGAAGAGGGGGTTTGGAGATTGCCTTGCCCCAGAAGCGTCTGTCTCTCCTTAGCCTGGACACCAGCCTGCCCAGTCACAGAGAGAAGAGAACCCACTTATCCACATTTTCCTACTTGTCAGGCTCCTGGGGAGGCAAATCTCCACCCAGGGCTGCCAGAATTAAGACTACCTTTCCTTTCTGGCCAAAAGGGCACACTGGTTTCTTATTGCAATGGCATAGAACATGTGGCTATCACGAGATGGTGACAAGGACAGGCCAAACAGGTTTCTTGCTCCTCCGTTTGTTTTCTATTGCTACATAACACATCACCGCAAACTTAGTGACTGCAAGCAACACAAATTTATTATCTCACACTTTCCATGGGTCAGAAGTCCGGGCATGAGTTAACTGAATTTTCTAGTCAGGGTCTCACCATTTTAATGGGGTAGTTGCACTGCATTCCCCTCTGAGGCTCAAGGTCTTCTTCCAAGCTCACTGGTGGTTGGCAGAATTCATTTCCTTATGAATGTATGACTGAGGCCCCCATCTTTTTGCAGGCTGTTGTTCTTGCTGGCTGTTGGCTGGAAGCAATTCCTAGAGGCTAAGAGTTTTTTTTGTTTTGTTTTTTTGGTTTTTTTTTTTTTTTTGAGATGGAGTCTTGCTCTGTTGCCTAGGCTGGAGTGCCGTGGCATAATCTTGGCTCACTGCAACCTCCGCCTCCCAGGTTCAAGCGATTCTCCTGCCTCAGCCTCCCAAGTAGCTGGAATTACAGACACCCGCCACCATGCCTGGCTAATTTTTGTATCTTTAGTAGAGATGGGGTTTCCTCACATTGGCCAGGCTGGTCTCGAACTCCTGACCTCAAGTGATCCACCCGCCTCAGCCTCCCAAAGTGCTGGGATTACAGACGTGAGCCACCACGCCCAGCCTAAAGGCTAAGAGTTCTTTGTCACATTGCTCTCTACACAGGCCCCCTCACAACAAAGTAGTTTACTTCTTCAAAGTCAGTAGGAAAATCTTTTGTACTTCAAACCTCTTCCTTCAGGAAGGGCCTACTCTCTTTTTTTTTCTTTTTTTTTTTTTTTGAGACGGAGGCTTGCTCTGTCACCCAGGCTGGAGTGCAGTGGCGCGATCTCGGCTCACTGCAAGCTCCGCCTCCTGGGTTCACGCCATTCTCCTGCCTCAGCCTCCCAAGTAGCTGGGACTACAGGCGCCCGCCACCAGGCCCGGCTAATTTTTTGTATGTTTAGTAGAGATGGGGTTTCACCGTGTTAGTCAGGATGGTCTCGATCACCTGACCTTGTGATCCGCTCACCTCGGCCTCCCAAAATGCTGGGATTACAGGCATGAGCCACCGCGCCTGGCCAGGAAGGGCCTACTCTCTTGTGAGGGCTCATCTAATTTGCTCAGGATAATCTCCTTTTGATTAACCCTATGTCAACTGATTTGGCACATCAATTATATCTGCAAAATCCCTTCACCCCTTTACCTAATTGTGGGAATGAAATCTACCACATTTACAGCCCTGCTCACACTTGAGGGAAGGGAATCATATGGCATATTCACCAGGGGTGGAGGAGCCTGGAATTCTGTCTACCACATTTCCCTGGTCTCCTTGAGACATGCAATGCCACGCAGGATCAAGGTATCCTTGCACTGGTCTTGCCATCTGCTGAGTGGGATTCTGCAATGGTTAAGACAGTCCTGGACCCTAAAGCTAGCCTAGCTTGCTTGGTTTCGAATGCAGAAAGGTTCTGCCCTGAGTCTACAGCTGGGTGAATGTTCCAATAAGGAGGTGGGAGAGGTAATGGTCAAAGCTGGGTTAGGACTTTATTACTTTCTCTATGACAGAGAAAGGGAAAAGAGGAGTTAGTGAGGACATGAAATCACAATGTTCTTTGACCCATTTTGGTTAGCAAAAAGTGCCGTGGACTCCCCAGTTTCACAGTGATGTTCAACATGGGCAAATGTGATTTCTAGGCAGAGGAGCTTTTATCAGATCATAAAAAGCCAAGGTTCGGGATTTTGCTTGCTGCCTTGCAGGTTTGCGATCTAAGGTCCCACTGAAGGGATTTCCTCAAGGGTTACCAATAATAGCATTACTTTATTTACTCATCCAAAACATCCTGTGAGATGAGTATATTATTATTATTATTCCCATTTTATAAGTATGGAAACTGAAGCTCAGAGAGGTTAAGTAACCTGCTTAGTCACACAGCTGTTTAGTATAGAAAGATGGGGTTGGTTGCAGTCTGTCTGGCTCCAAAGCCTTTGCTGGTTACCATTTATGAGGCAGTTTCTTAGTTTTTCACATCAGCCCCTTTGCCTGTGCTCTTCCTGCTCTCTGGGACTCTACCTAATACTTTACAAGAAAGCCCCTTCCAGGTGTCATTGGCCCTCAGTGTAAAACTTCTTTAATTTGCAATCTACCATTCTATTGATTTCCTCTCAATTCCGCTCTGCAGTAACATTGAAAAAGCAACCAACCAACCAATCAATGAAAAGAACCTCCTCCTTCTGCAAAACATTCAAATGTTTAACAGCAGCTCTCATTTTCCCTCTAGGACTAAATCTTGCTAGGTTTTCTCACTATTCCTCACATGACTTGATTTCCTGATCATCTGTAATTCTATTTGCCCTCTGGTTAATCTTTAATTTATCATTTTCTGCTGAAAACAAGATGCCCCAAATTGAAGACTGTTTGTGCTATGTCTAAAGCATAGAACACCGCAAGACCATCACCCACCTGATATGGATACCATGACTGTGTTAATGTACCCTAAAATCGCATTAGCTTTTTAAACAGCCAAATCACATTGTTGGCCCATGTTTAAATTGCACTTGGCTAAAACTTTGGGTCTTTCTCCACTAAACTAATGTCAAGCCACAGCCTCTCAATACTGACCTTGTGTTGCTGAACTTTTTTTTAACCTAGTTTTCATTTCCTTTCTGCCCTCTTTTGGAACATGTTCAAATCCTTGTAAGTCTGAATCTCCAATGCAATGTCTTAGTTCTTCCCTCAGTGCTGAGTCATCTGTACAGTTCATAAGTAAGTTTTCTAGCTCTTCAGCCAGATATCAGTCAAGTGTTACAATGGACAAGTTGAAGAGTAGAGTTATTTAAGGTTGTTATGACAAGTTAAATAACTGAACAATTAAAAATTGTTAATCCCTTAATTGAACTAGAATCCACGCTTTGTGAAAATTGAGCTATAATATGTCTGCGACATTCCGTTTATTCATGAACCTAGTGATTTCCTTAAAATGGAAATGAGATTAATGATAAATAATTTTTCCCTAGAAAAGCCATGCTGATTCTTAGTCACTACTAATGATTATAAAGTATCTGTTAAAAATCATAGCCTAATGTTTTATCAGGGATTGATACTATTATAATTTGTTCCTGGAATATACCTTTTTTCTAAAGATCTTTTCTTTTCTTTTTGAGATAGGGTCTTGCTCTGTTGCCCAGGTTGGAGTGCAGTGGCATGATCACGGCTCACTGCAGCTTTGACCTCCCAGGTTCAAGTGATCCTCCCACCTCAGCCTCCCAAGTAGCTAGAACCACAGGCACATGCCACCATACCCAGCTAATTTTTAAAAATTTTTATAGAGATGAGGTCTCACTGTGTTGCCCAGGCTGGTCTCAAACTCCTAGACTCAAATGTTCCTCCCACCTTAGCCTCCCAAAGTGCTGGGATTACCGGTGTGAGCCACTGCACTCAGCCTCTAAAGATCTTTAGAGTGTCTGAAAACCTTGTTTAAGCATCCTTTCTGAAATCTTATATAGATTATTAATTGGCTTGTATGAATATTTTTCCTAATAGATTTTTAAAAAACATTTAACACTATTCTTTTAATTTGAAATACCGAATCAGCAAGGTCCTAACAATGTCTCTAACTACTATTATTTATTACTCACATCCCTCCAAAATATAGCCGAATACACATAACAAGCTTGTGAAATACATTTATAGAACTTGTAACTGTGAAGAACAAATTTAGGTAAATCATGACCTTCAGGTCAGCTATGATGGAATCTAGGCCACTTGTTTTTCTTTGTTCTTATTTTGAGATAATCTTTTCCTCCCTTTTTTTACAGCCCTGTAATTTTGTGTATCTAATTCCTTTTTTATTATAATGAAGGCATCATCATCCTATTACCGAGTAGACCAAAGATGTAAATTAATCTGAAGCGTCTCTGGTCTCTGGGCTGGTGGATAGCCACCTGGGCTTTGGTCTTGATGAAGTCCAGAATTAATGAAATGTGGATAACAAGAATCAAAGCTTATTTCTGATAATTGTGCACAGTTTGTTCAGCTAGCTAGATCTGTCCATAATATCAGAAATATCTGGGGTTTCAGAAATATCTGGGGTTTTGGTAGTTTTTAAAGTATTTTTTAATTTAAGATATATTACTTAGACAAATGCATAAAATTTATATGTACAGTTTAACATATGGTAGTTAAGTGAAGACCCAAGCAATCATCCCCCAGGCCAAGAAACAGAACATTAAGAGCACCACAGAGGTCCTTTCTCTATTCCTTGCTATAATAACAAACCCCTCTTCCACCCTCCAGAAGTAACCACTTGCCTTTTATAGTAATAATTTCCTCACTTTTCATTGTAGGTTTATTGCCTGAGGATGCATCCCTAAACTGTGTGTATTTGTTTTACTTGGTTCTAAACTATTTAAAAATGGAACTGTATTGTATTATTCTTTGAAACTTAATTTTTTTCTCAACATTTCAGATTCATCACATTGTTGCATTAAAACTGATTTGCTTATTTTCCTGCTGTAATCTACGGTATGAATATACCATATCATGGGCATTTTGTTTGTTTCTGGTTTTCGGTAATTACAAAAAACAAATGTTGCTTTAGACATCCTTTTACACTTATCTTAGTGAATGTATGTATGTGTATCTCTAAAAAACATGGAATATTCAACTTCACTATACAACACGACACTGTTTTCCACAGCAGGTTTACTGATTCACATTCTTATCATCAGGATTATGAGTTTCTAAATCTCCACATCCTAGCCAACATGCAGTATTGTTAGTCTTTTTAATTTTTACCAATCACAGGTGTGTAGTTGTATTATGTTATAATTTTAATTTGTATTCTCCTGATTAACATTGAGGTTGAGCACTTTTCATATGTTCTTTGGCCATTTGAATATCTCTTCTTGTGAGGTACACGTTCAAGTCTTTGCCTATTTTTTTTTCCTATCAGGTTTTCTGCCTTATTTATTTTTAATATTTCTCATATATTCTGTATGCTAGCCCTTTTAACCTATTTCTTGTTTAGAAAAAAAAAAAAAAGTGCAGCCTACTGCCAGTGCTCATTTCTCGGGGCAAATGGGAAATGGGTTAAAAAATTATGTATGTTACAAATGTGTCCTCCCACTCTGTGGCTTGTATTTTAACTCTTTTTGTGGCATCTTTTGAAGAACAGAAATTTTAATTTTTACTATAACCAATTTATAACTTTTCCTTTGTGTTTAGTGTTTTTTCTATCTACATAAGATATCTACTCCAAGATTATTAAGATATTCTCTTATACTACCTTCAAAAGCTTAGTATTTAGCCTTTCACAGTAGATCTTTGTCTTGATCCATTCAGCTACTGCAAAAATACATCTTAGACTGGGTAATTTATAAACAACAGAAATTTATTGCTCACAGTTCTGAAGGCTGGGAAGTCCAAGATCAAGTTGCCAACAAGTTTGGTGTATGGTGAGGGCCTGTTCCTCATGGACAGTGCCTTCTATGTATTCACATGGTAGAAGGGGCAAGGGAGCTCAAGCCTCATTTATAAGGGCATTATTACCATTCATGAGGGTAGAGCCCTCATTGATCACCTCCCAAAGGCCGCATCTTCCAACACCATCAGATTGGGTATCAGGCTCCAACATATGAATTTTGGAGGGACACTAACATTCAGACCAAAGCAGTCTTCAATCCACTTGGAACTGATTTTACATACAGTATGAAGAAGGAATAAAATCTCAACGTTTCCAATATGAACAATTTCCGGTTGTTCCATTATTATTTATTAAAAATGTTATCCTTTACCTACAGACACCTCTGTCATAGATCAAGCCCATGTATGTGAGATCTAAGTTCTCTATTCTGTTTCATTGGTCAATATTTATTTTATTATATTTTTCCCCTCATTTTCTATACTCTAGAGGAACTACTTGCAGCCTGTTTTTAAAATCTTTGCGTAAATACCACATCATCTTGATAACTAAAATACTGTAATGTATCTTGATATCTGATAAAACAAATCCTCCTACATTTTTCTTTTTCTTCAAAAAGTAGCTTCTCAAATTCTACAAAATAAAATCAATTGGAATTTTGATTGGGGTTGTGTCAAATCTACAGATCAGTTTGGGAGGAACAAACATTTTTAAAATATTCATTTTTCTAATCCATGAACATGGTATAACTCCTTTATTTGGATATTTTAAAATATCTCTCAGTAAGTTTTAATTTTTCACCTTTAGAGGCCTTCTGGGTCTTTTCATAGATTTATTCCTAAGTAATTAATGCTTTTTAAATTATATTACGATTGGTATGTCTTTTTAAATTCTACTTTTAACTGTGTTTTTACTGGAATAGAGAAATACAATGTTTTTTGTATACTGGTATTTTTGTTATTAGTAATAGTTTAGCTGTAGTTTTTTGGATTTTTTAATGTATATATAATAGCATCTAAGAAAAATGATAGTTTTTTCCTTACAACTCTTGTGCCTTATATTTATGTGTCTTCTTTATTTCACTGGATAGGCCATCCAGTACAACATTGACTAGAAGTACAGACTTGCTCCTAATCTCAAAGTGAAATTTTTTTTAAAAAATAATTATTTATATATTTTAAATGGCAAATAAAAAACAGTATATATTTATCATCTAAAATATGTTGTTTTGAAATACGTAAAGCTGGGCATGTTGGTGCGTGCCTGTAGTCCAAGCTACTCAGGAGGCTGAGGTGAGAGGATTGCTTGAGCCTGGGATGTTGAAGTTGCAGTGAGCCGTGATTGCACCACTGTACTCCAGCCTGGATGACAGAGCAAGACCCTGTCTCAAAAACAAACAAACAAAAATGTATATATACATTGTGGAATGGCTAACTCAAGCTAATTAACATATGCACCAAAGGAAAATCTTTTAATGTTTTATCACGTAGTATAAGATTTGCTGATAATTTTATGTTGATATGTTTTATCAAATTAAAGGAGTTTCTTTCTATTTCTAGCTACAAAGGAGATATATAATAAATGTCACCTAATGCTTTTTCTGCATCAACAAAGATGATCATTTAATTTCTTCTTTAGCAGGTAAATGTGGCAAATCACATTAATTTATTTTCCATAAATGTATTTTTATTTAACACGTGCTAAATATATTTTTTTTTCAGGTTCCAGACTTAATTAACTGCAGCAGGAAAGAGCAGAACATGGGTGGATGGGACCTGAAATATACCTACTCAAAATGACCAAGCAGGGTTTTGAAACTTCCCTCCCACTCTAAGTGCTGAAAGGAGGCTGTAGTTGAGTTGGGATTCAAGTGGTCTGAAAACAGGTTCCCATCCTGGAAGCACTTTTCACTGGGGTCAGGGGGCTCCAAGACCAAGTGCTGGGGACTCCTAAGGGACAGATAACATCAAGGACAAAAGTCCTCAGCAGGTTCAGAACCCTTAAAAGTGCTGGATCAGGACACCAGTCGGGATACGTGGGTTGGGGCAGGAGGAAGGGAATTGACAAGAACAAGGCAGAGACCCAGTCCAAAACTGGGACAGCAGCATGAACTTGTGACCAACACTGGAACCACAGTAAAATGTGAGTTATTAGAACAGAACACTACATCAGAATCAGAAAAACAGTAAAAGTGACCCAGAGAGATGTCATTGGAGCTACTTAAATCTCTTATCTCACATGAGGATTGATTTTAGCAGCTGGAAGTAGGGCTGTACTTGCAGACAGATCAAGTAGCGCTAGGTGGGGGAATGTGAAGGCAGTTGGGGATTGAGATAGACCGGGCTGCCTGAAAAACTTAAAGTCCCTAGAAAAGGAGGCCTGGACATGGTTTGAAGCTCAGACCTGAAAAAAATAGAGAGAGAAGTAGCATGAGTTTGGTCGCGTTAGCCTAACCCAACTCTTACCAGAGGAAGCTGATTCATTCAAAGCCCAGTGCTATAGAAGACCATTTCCCTCAATAAATTATGAAATGAGAACATGTCCCTTGCACACCAGGGAATCCACCTGGATCATGGTAGACTTAGTCCATGTTTGTTGAATTCTTGAACTAGCTGGAGTGCCCTGGACACACTTCTTTTTTTCTCTTCACTCCTCAATTTCTTCCTCTACCAAATCTGGGGGTTAGGCTATATCAACTCTAAGATCTCCCTTAACTTTGTCCTCCTTCATTCCTAGTGCTTTGCATTCTTTCAGGCCTTCATCACTGCTCACTTTTGCAGATCTCCTAGCTGAGACCCCAGCTTTCTGCCTTGCCCACCCCACACTGCTGTCTGAGCTCTCTCTAACATCTTAATCTATGTTACTCCTTTCCTAAAACCGTTCAAACACCCGCCTCTGTGGGCCAAAAGTCAAACTCCTGAACTTTCCACAAAAGGCCCTACATGTGCCAGCCTCTGCAGTCCTCTCTTCTGTCCAGTGACTTACCTCACATAGCACCCCCGCCCTTGAGCCATCTTGAACAACTTAGAGTTCTTCAGATGTCTCTATTGACCATTATTGTTCTATAAAATGGGGATATTTACAAGGCTGTCATAAAAAGCAAATAAGAAATGTGGAAACAAATTCTAAATGATCTATTTAGATAACTAATTATCTAATAACATCGCAAATGTTAAGACTGATGGATCCTGAGTGTGTAAGTCAGCTTGGGCTGCTGAAACAAAATCCCACAGACTGGGTGGCCTGAACAAAAGATATTTATTTCCCATAGTTCTGGATGCTGGAAAGTCCAAGATCAAGGTACTGGCAGGTTTGATGTCTGGTGAGAACTCACTTCCAAGCTTGTGCACAGCCATCTTTATGCAGCGCGCTCACATAGCAGAGAGGGAGGGCATGCATGTGAGCCAGCACGCATGTCTTCTGGTGTTTCTTATAATCCGATTACAAGGGCCCCGCCCTCAGGACTTCATCTAAGCCCAAGTACCTCCACAAGGCACCATCTCCAAATACCATCACACAAGAGGTTAGGGCTTTAACAGATGAATTTGGGGGTGAGGGAAGATGTAATTCAGCCCATAACACTGAGCAAAGGGATTATGGTTGATAGTGACTTTTGGTATCCAGTGTCCTGCTCCAGTAGAGCACCTATGGTATCAGGAAGTTCATGTTCAAAACAAGGTATTCTGTGTGTAAAAAACTACCTATTTTTTCAGGGGACTGAGGTGGGAGGATCGCCTGAGCCCAGAAGTTCGAGGTTACAGTGAGGTGTGATCGCACCACTGCACTCCAGCCTGGGCTACAGAGTGAGTCCCTGTCTCTAAAAAAGCAACACAAAACCAACGAACCAACCAACAACAACAACAACAACAACAAAACCTATCTACTTTTGGGGGACAGAGGGAGGGTGGTAGGAATAGAAGAGAAAGTTGGGGATTGTTGGGAAATTAGGAGGGAGAGACAGGCAAGAGCCAGTTCATGGAGGGGTCCTGTATTTACCAAAAAAAGATGAATTATAACTTATGAATGACTAGGATCATGAGGAAACAGGTTCACTGACACACTCGCACATGACTGGCTGTTAGCTTTAAGAGCTATTTAAATTCTCCCCCTAATGATCTTAACTTTTGGGAATTTATCCTAAGAAAATAATCCAAAAGATCAGGAGAGGTATGTGTCCAAAGATATTTATTACATTATTTATGATGATAAAAACTGGAAGTAACTCACAGTGGAATACTTAAGTAGTTATTAGCTAACGAGTTTCTGAATGAACCAATAAATGCTTGTTGAGTATAAAGTGAAAATGAGAACAGGGAGGTCCAGGTTCACAGAATGGAAAAATCTATGAAGTAAAATAAACAAAATATTAAATTATAGCTATATAACACTGCAACTATATAAACACAGTGAAAAAACAGACAACGCTAGAAGTAAATATAGATTAAAATGACAACAGACTATTTGTTACGGTGGCGTAATTATGTGCCACTAAGATATTATGCTTAAAAAGACACTGCCTTTTTGAAAATGAAAAAACAACCAGTCCTGCACAAGGTAATCTGGCTGGTCTGTCTGCAGCACAGCCTCACAAAGTAGCCTTTGTTTGTCCCAGCCTGAATCAACACTTGGCTTTCAGTAACACAAGTGAATTGATGAAATATTTGGGGTCAATATAGTGGAAAGAAGTATTTGTTTTATAATGAAGCCCAGAACAATGGTCACTGGGGAAGCAGGGTGAAAAAGGAAGAGGATTTGAACTGCTAAATGAACTACACGCTCCAGGCCAAAGCATCCATTATCGCCTACAGGCAGGATGAGAAACAGAGTCCTTGTGAATAAATAAACCAAAGGGAACCTAAACCATCAGATGATGCCCGAGTGGAACTGTGTTTACCCTCACTTAGAACAAATACTGAGGAGAAAGAGAAGCAGATATTTGGCAACAGTTATGACATTACTGGATTTATAGCTCATCTAGTAATAAGTTTCCTCAAAGGAGAGTTGTCAAATTTCAGAGCTGGATAAGGGGACCAAGGTCAAAAGGGGTAGGTGACTAGGCCAAGGTCATCCAGTCAGTATACAGCATGGGAATACAAACATGGGCTGCCGGTCACACAAACTGCATGTCCAACTCCAGGACTGCCCCTTCCCAGCTATGTCTTAATCAAGCATTCCCTCAAACAAATATTAAGACGATGTGTGTCTCAAATGAGTCACTCAGTCCTGCCTGCCATCAATTTTCTCACCTGTAAAATAGTACGAGGCCTCTGCTGTGGTCCTCTGTGGCTGTCCACCCACCTCACCCTTCTTCAAAACACCCTGAAGAGCCGTCTGTCACCAACCCTCAGCCCATGGGCTCTGAATAGGCCCCAAGCCCATGAGCACATCATATTCTCAGGGTCTTGGGTGCTGGGTCAGGAAGGATGTGGGACCTGATGAGAGGTGCTGAGGGGTGAGATCTTGGCAACAGCAGAGGATGCAGCAAGTCCTCTTTGCCACTGGCTTGAGCTGCCATGACATCTTGGCCAACACAAGCAGTCAAAGAACAGAGCCAAGAGATGGGAGATGGAGAGCACGGGTCTCACAGGTAGCACAAAAATCGCAGAACCAAGTTATTCCTGAAGCCAGCCTTACCTTTTTGGTTGTTGAGCCAATATATTCCTTTTTTTCTGTTGGTGTTTGTTTTACCTAAGCAAGTGTGAGGGATTTTTGCTTTCATTTTTTATTTCAATAGCTTTTGGGGGCCGGGCGCGGTGGCTCACGCCTGTAATCCTAGCACTTTGGGAGGCCGAGGCAGGCAGATTGCCTGAGCTCAGGAGTTCAAGACCAGCCTGGGAAACATGGTGAAACCCCATCTCTACTAAAATACAAAAAAAAAAAAAAAAAGCCAGGCATGGAGGCATGTGCCTATAATCCCAGCTACTCGGGAGGCTGAGGCAGGAGAATTGCTTGAACCTGGGAGGCAGAGGTTGCAGTGAGCCAAGGTCGTGTCTCTGCACTCTAGCCTGGCGACAGAGTGAGACTCTGTCTCAAAAAAAAAAAAAAAAAAAAAAAAAGGCCTTTGGGGTGTAAGTGGTTTTTGGTTACATAGATGAATTATATAGTGGCAAATTCTGGGATTTTACTGAGTTCTTTTTTGCTTAAGATAGTTGGAGTTCCTGCCTGGTGCGGTGGCTCATGCCTGTAATCCCAGCATTGTGGGAGGCTGAGGCGAGCAGATCACCTGAGGTTAGGAGTTCAAGACCAGCCTGGCCAACATGGTGAAACCATGTCTCTACAAAAAATACAAAAATTGTCTGGGTGTGGTGGCACATGCCTGTAATCCTAGCTACTTGGGAGGCGGAGGCAGGAGAATCACTTGAACCCAGGAGGCAGAGGTTGCAGTTAGCCGAGATCACGCCACTGCACTCCAGCCTGGGCGACAGAGCAAAAGCAAGACTCCATCTCAAAAAAAAAAAAAAAAAAAGAAAAAAGATAGTTGGATTTCCTTTCACTTGCAACCGAAAGTTTCTGAGAATCACCTCCTTTATGGAGAGAGAATGCAGGTACAAGTGCCAAGCCTAGCACCCGGCACATGGTAGTTGTTCAACAAATGTTGACTTCACTTTCTTCTCCGTCTTCCTTACTGGGATTCCATCTCTTTTTTCTTTGCTTCTTCTTTCTTCACCAAGTTTCCTCCTTCCTGTAGGGCTCTTTCCCTACTAGTCCTCTTTTCCTGGAAGCACAGAGATAAGCAGCTTTCTCCGCCTCCTTGTAAAACTCTGCCAGCTAAGACTCTGGCATAAGCCTCAGTGAGCTCTGCTCTAGACTTCAACATCCCCCGTGCACACTTCTTTGAAATCAGACCCCATTAATCAGAACTCCTCACACTCATACAATATTTTACCATGGGCTTTCACCTCCAGATTCTCATTTGGTTTGACTTTAGCCACGTGCAGAGGCAGGGCAAGGTGTTCTTGTGATCATAACCATTACTCAAATGAGGAATCAAATGTTCAGGAACGTGACATTACTTGAACACAGTCACAGAGTGAGCAAGTTTGGGAACCGGGACACAATCACAGGTCCCAGGGCCAAACTCACTGCCCTCCCCGTTCTCCAGCATGGTGCTGTTTCCTTCATTTAGAGTGAAACGCTCATGTGCAGTGGATGCTGTGGTGCTCCACCTCCAATCCCTCTTCAGGGCCGGCGCCCTGTCCTCCAGATGCTGGGCACACTGCCTGCCGGTTTTCACAGCTGCACCCCTCTCTGGGAACTGTGGTCAGTGGCAGGGGCTGCCCCACCTACAGTTCTGCTTCCTCCTAAGGGGCAGCCCACGGCCAGTGACTGACCTTCTTGCTTCAATTTAGAACAAGTGAAGGGCCAACACTGCTCCAGAGCTCCCTGCAGGATCCTGAAAGCTGCCAGGTTTGGGAGGCCTGGAGTGAGAGGCAGCTCCACAAGTGCAGTTGCCGTGCAAGCTGCTCTTCCACTTTGGCCACAGAATCCAGCAGATGTGAAGGTACGTAAAGCCTCTTTGGCAGATAGGAATGCTGTGGGTGGAGGCTTTGGGTTGAGTACGGCCTCAATTACAATGAAATCGCAAGTCAGCTTCTTCCTCTGCCCATTCCCACCTTCCTTCCTTCTTTTTTCTTTTTTTTGAGACAAAGTCTCACTCTTGTCTCCCAGGCTGGAGTGCAGTGGCGCGATCTGGGCTCGCTGCAACCTCTGCCTCCCAGGTTCAAGCACTTCTCCTGCCTCAGCCGCCCAAGTAGCTGGGACTACAGGCACCTGCCACCACACCCGGCTAATTTTTGTATTTTTGGTAGAGATGGGTTTTCACCATGTTGGCCAGGCTGGTCTCAAACTCCTGACCTCAGGAGATCCACCCACCTCAGCGTCTCAGAGTGCTGGGATTACAGGCATGAGCCACCGCGCCCATCCCTTCCTTCCTTCTTTAGAGGCATATTTCCTGAAGCACTTGAGTAAACTTTCTGCATTCCACTCTCCAGCTTAGAGTCTGTTTGCAGGGATTCCTGTCTAAGGCAGTTGGTAAGAGAAGCGATCCTAGGAAGCACACTCTAAAATGGGATTTTAGGGATGAACTACTTGCTGGCCAGCTGGCAGTGAAGATTCCACCACTTGTGGTGGGTGGGGTATTGGCAATGTCCTGCTGTCACTGGCAGTGAATTGGGATGGGACACTGGTGACAGGGGACATGCTCCTGTCTCCTGGTATACTTCCGGCACTAGAGAAGAATGGTACCTAAAAAGACAATGGAATTGAGGGCTTTTGCAGGGTACCAATGATTTGATGGAAAGAGATAAAAACAGACTCAGGATAAGTGGCAGACATCCCATCCTGTTTTGCTGGGGTGAATTGTAGCAGATATGTCCTGGGGCTGGAGCTGCCAGTCGCAGTGGCTGCCTCCTGGTGATGCTGGTTTCTCTCCCTAGTACAGTCATGGTCCCAAGGGGACCAGAGAGGGGAACAGCTCTCTTGGCAATTCAGATCGGCATTGTGTCTTTGGTTATTTTTCCTGGAAGCTCAACAGAGATCGATTTCTTCAACCTTTCAATGATTCTGCAACTGACTGCTGATCAATCTGAAGTCAAATCTTCTGATTTCAAAACCTACATTCTGTCCTCAACACCATGTGATGACTAGGAGATTTGAGATTCCACGAACTCAAATGAACTAAATCAAGGGAAGGAAAAAGTATTGAAGTTGCAAGGATAAATGAGTTCAGTTTTAGACAAGTAAAACAGCCTGAGACCATCCAGCAGAAATGTGTGGGGGATTGACTCTTATTAGCCTAGGGCTAGGAATGTAGATTTGGAGTTCTTTGCTGGAAAGCATGATCCTGGGTATGATCACCCAAGATGAGTGTAGGAAGAGACCAGGACTACAGGTAAGAAAAAAGATGCAGTGGAAAAAACAAAACAAAACAAAACAGTCATTTGGGAATAAAACACTTGGGTTCAACTCTCCACTTTATCTCCTACTAGCTGTGTGATGTTGGGCAAATTACTTAACCTCTCTGTGCTTGCTTTAAGAGTGAGCACTAAGCGTCTTGCTTTTCTGGCTCCAATCTTGGGTTCTGTTTTGGGGAAGGTAGAGGAAGCTTGTTGCCTAAGCTTGCTGTCCCTAGGCTTGTTGCCTCATGTTTGCAAAATGGCTTTTCATGGCCCTGGCCATTGTGTCTACATATAACCATGTTCAAGACAGAAAGAAAAGAAAGACATGGAATGGAAAAGCTGGTTTTCCTCTTACTAGGAGACAGCTTGTCTCTGGCAACTTATCAGCGAATGTGTTCTTATATCTCATTGGCCAGGGTTGGGTTACAAGACCACCCTTAGTTGCATGGGGTTGCTGGGACAGCAAATGTTCCATCAAGGATTCCTTTGACTGATACTGATCATGATCCATCCTGATCCATGGCACATCACTGCCCCAAATAAAAGCATGGTGTGGTGGTCCACCTCAAGGTGGTGTTCCACTGGTGCTCCACCTCAGGGAACCAGTGATGTGGTGCTCCACCTTTGGGGCAATGATGTGCCATGAATCATGATGGATCCAGGATCCATGATCCACGGCACATCAAAGCGCCAAATAAAAGCAGTCATATTAGCAAGGGAGAAGGGACTGACTATTGGAGCGACAAACAACATTGTCTGCCAAAACTCATGAAAGTCATTCTTTAGGGAAAGGTATAAATTTTGAATGCTAGAATTCAGACACGAGGCAGGACTCATCAACAGAGGAGATGGCTTTACCAATGCTATATATTTGTATAGCACTATAAAGTTTATGAAAACTTACACAGGTTCTTATTTGACCCTCACAACAGACCTGGGAGGTAAGTCTAATTTCCATTTTGTAGATCCAGCAAGAGGGATTCAGAAATCATTAAGTGAGAGAAGGGTCAGGCCTCATTCTGGGCCAACATTCTTCCTACTGAGCCAGGTAGATTTGGGACCCCCAAGAATAGACAGCTACCTTGATGTAAATCCCAGGTTACCTCTTCTTCCACCACTGAAAGGCCTGGAACTCCAAGATTCCTATTATCTGGGACATCAAAATTCTGAATGGTAGTAAATTGCTAATTCAATATTGATAGTTTATAGCAAATCAAACCTTTGGTGGAGGGAGGATGGTGGTATTGAAAGAGAGTTGTGGTTGAGTATATGACCATAGGCAAAGAACGTAATTATTCATTTAGGAAAAAAAATCAAGAGACAAACTGAAGAGTTTCAGGAAACTCTACAACTGAATTCATACTTAGAATTGAATTTTTAAAACAACTTCCCAGCTGGGCACAGTGGCTTATGCCTGTAATCCCTGCAATTTGGGAGGCCCAGGCTTGTAGATCACCTGAGGTCAGGAGTTTGAGACTAGCCTGGCCAACTTGATGAAACTTCTACTAAAAATACAAAAATTAGCTGGACATGATGGCAGGCGCCTGTAATTCCAGCTACTCGGGAGACTGAGGTAGGAGAATTGCTTGAACCTGGGAGATGGAGGTTGCAGTGAGCCAAGATCATGCCAATGATGCCAATGCACTCCAGACTGGGCAACAGAGCAGGACTCTGTCTCAAAAAAAAAAAAAAAAAAAAAAGAGAGAGGCCGAGTGCAGTGGCTCATGCCTATAATCCCAGCACTTTGGGAGGCCGAGGCGGGCAGATCACGAGGTCAGGAGATCGAGACCACAGTGAAACCCCGTCTCTACTAAAAATACAAAAAATTAGCTGGGCGTGGTGATGAGCACCTGTAGTCCTAGCTACCCGGGAGGCTGAGGCAGAAGAACGGCATGAACCCAGGAGGCAGAGCTTGCAGTGAACCGAGATCGCACCACTGCACTCAAGCCTGTGCAACAGAGCAAGACTCCGTCTCAAAAAAAAAAACAAAAAAAAAAACCCATCTTCCCATGGATTATAAGCAATGCAAAATGCTAAAGAACATCCATAGGGAAGAAAGCCAGAACCGGACCACTGATTTGGTAAATTGGTGAATTGTTGGTAAACACAACAATTCTATTGGCAGGCCCGGATTACAAGGGAATAGAATGAGAGAGGACTGCTCTTATCTCATTTCTATCTGTTCTCTGTTGGAGAATCACTCAGGAATCACCCAGAAGACTAGATAAAATTGTCAGTCCTCTCCCAAATATTGGAGAAGTTGCAGGAGTGGCGGGTGAGTGGGGGTGCGAGTGTTCAGGTTTCTCAAGTACCTACAATGTGCAAAGCAGTACTAAATGCTGGGAGGAATAAAAGTGTGAATGAAAGTATCCATTCATTGATTTATTCAGTAACTATTCATTAACAAACACTTATTGAGATGTTTTATGTGTGCAGCACTGGGCTGGGTTCCCGGGATACTATTCAAAAAGCAGTCTAATTGGTGAAGGAAGGAGGGGGAGGGGATTACAATGAGAACATACAAGAATTTTAAATAAACATCTGATCAAGGCTATATGACAGGTGCTAACTGCTGTAAATACTAAGGGGAAAAATTCCAGCTGGATCTGGGATCCAGGAGGGGCTTCCTTCCTAAGTAAAGTGGGAATTGAGCTTGGTCTTAAAGGATGGTTAGGATTTTGACTGTATGGATGAGCAGACACTGGAAGGGATTACATGTTACAGTCTTTCCTGGTCTTTTATCTTAGAGGAGACAAACTGCCTATAGCAAACGTCAACAATGCACACAACTCTCCATAGTGAGACAAAGAGCCTGGTATGTACAGAAAGCCCTGCTGATTGGTATTTCTCAAGCTCAAATCATTGTACTTTATCCTTTCCACTCCACAAATATCTATTGAGCCCCTACTATGTGCTGAGCACTGCATGAAGCACTGAGGATACAACTATGAATGATACAGGCACAACCAAGACCTTCAAAAGACTGAGGGTATGACAGGAGGGAAGAGAGAGCAAGCATTTGTGATACATGCATCTAGAGTTATGACAGTGGAAGAATGAGGGTTATGGAAGCACATAGTAGGGGAGCTTAGCCCAATCTGGATTTTCTGTGCAATAAATCACAACAGGCCAGGTATGGTGGCTCACACCTGTAATTCCAGCACTTTGGGATGCTGAGGCCGGCAAATCACGAGATCAAGAGATCGAGATCATCCTGGCCAACATGGTGAAACCCCGTCTCTACTAAAAATACAAAAATTAACTAGGCATGGTGGCAAATGCCTGTAGTCCCAGCTACTTGGGAGGCTGAGGCAGGAGAATCGCTTGAACCTGGGAGGTGTAGGTTGCAGTGAGCCGAGATCGTGCCACTTCACTCCAGCCTGGAGACAAAGCGAGACTCCGTTTCAAAAAAAAAGTAAAATAAAATAAATTAATTAATCACAACAATAAGCATTTATTTTTCAACAGTAAGTCACAACCATAAGCACTTATTTTTCAACAATAAGTCACAACAGTATGCACTTATTTTTCTCATTTATCAGCCCATGATCTTTTGGGGAGCTCCACTTCAGGTCACAGGTTGACTAAACTTGATTCAAGGTTCATATTAGGGCCAGATTCCCGCCACATGTCTTCACATTTTTTCTGGACCAGCAGCTATTCAGTTCTCTCTCTCCCTCTCTCTGTATGTGTGTGTGTGTGTGTGTGCAAATGTGTGCTTTCCACAGGACCACAAGAGGTCAAGCCAAACTTCTCAAACATGTTTAAGGCCTTTGCTTGTGGCCCATCTTACAACACTCCATTGGCCAAAGTAAGTCATGAGCTACGTCCACCATCAAGTAGGTTGAGACATATGCTCACCCTCTCTCATGTACAGCAAGGACCCAAATCAGAGGGGCAGTAAATAACTAGGAACAATATCCAATCTACCACACCATTACTGGTCTCTACAAACCCCTCTTAATTGTCACCCATTTCTTTGCACCTCTTTAAAACAAAATCTCTGCGACAGAATTGTTTGTATCCAAGTGTCATTCATTCAGCACACTCTAAGCCATCTTTCTTTCCCAACCTCCAGCTGAAACTACTCTTGTCAAGGTTGCCAATGGCTTCTATCTTGCCAATGGTCAAATCTCACCTTAGCCTACCTTTCAGGAGAATTTGAAACTGTTGATCTCTTCATCCCTTTTTGTAGCCTCTCCTTGTTTGGCTTTCAGACACCATCATCTCCTGATTTTCCTGATTTCATTGGCCTCTTCTCAGTATTGTTTGTTAGTTTCTCTTTCTTTTTCTGACTTCTAAATGTTGAAGTGCTTTGGGATTTGGTCTTTGTGTCTCTTGCCATCTGTATCTTCACTTACAACCTGTGAACATGGATTATGTTCAAATTTATATCTTCAGATTCATCCTCTTACATGCAACTTAGAAATATATCCAATTGCTTACCTGGCATCTTTATTCTTGGATGTCTAACAACCTTTTTGAACCTAACATGTCTAAAACAGAATACTTGCTCCCCTACCCATACCTCTCTACCCTTGAAAAACCTGCTTTTTCCCAGTCCTCCTCTAGTAAATGGCAGCATCATTTAGCCAAGTGGATAAATAGATAATGAATTACCCATTGCTCAGGTCAACATAGATCCTGAATGCAACTGCTCCTCAGCACTTCCGCCACTACCTCCCCTGTCTAAGCCACCACCATCTCTTTATATGGACTACCACAACAGTCTCTTAACCAGTCTCCCTATTAGCAGCTTTGGTCCCCTACAATCTCATCAGAGTAATCTTTAAAAAATGTAAATCAGACTGAAAAGTCTTCTGCATTAGAAAGAAGAAATGTGAAGGAGCTTCTGATAGAAATAAAAATAATATCGTCATAAAGTAAACAAATAAAAAATGTATATCAGATTCAGATATAATAATGTCAATTCTCTTTCAAAATTTCTAATGGTTTTCTATTTACCATCAACTATAAGGCCTTAACATAATCTGCTTATCTCACTGAATTCACCTCCTGTTACACTTAATCTCTTTCACTCAGTTCCCCTACAATGTTCTTCTTGGAGCAAGACAAGTTTATTACTACCTTGGAGCTTTTTTCTTGTTTCCTCTCATAATCCTTCTTCCTCCAGACTTTAGAATGGCTTGCTCCCTCATTTCTTTTAGGTCTCAGCTCAAATCCTACCTTCTTAAAGACATACACTTGACCTCCCTAACTAAAAATTCAGCCTTCTTCATCTCTACTTCGTTACCGTGCCTTATTTTTTATAGCACTCATTGATTGATTGATTTACAGATTTATTTATTCAGCCATTTGAATATAAGTTTGCTAGAATGCAGGCTCCTCAAGTACAAGAATTTTCATATACTCATTATTATATCCTCGTGCCTAGAACAGTGCCTGGCCCATAGAAGTTGCCTCCCTAAAGATTTGTTCAATAAATGCATAAATGCACGAATGAATGATCTTTGCTGCAACTACCTGAATCAGGTATTATTCCTATTGGGTGACAGAAAACAGTGACTTGGGAATGTCCGGCAGCTTGTCTAAGCTCTATAGTTAGATGATGGTCCTATCTTTCCAGAATCTAAAAAGTCTATCTGATTCTATTAAACTACACTTGGCCCAAGAGTTAGAAAATCAGGTTTCCTGTCCTGATATTTAGAAAATTTTCCGTGTAACCTTGGACAAATTAGAAAACTTGTATTTTCTAAGCCTTGTTATACTGATCATGTATGTAACAGCAAGGGGTTTTCTAAAATCTCCAAGGCCCCTCCCAGCTCCATTATTTAAATAAATATAAAATAATTCACACTTATAAGATAATCATTGTTATAATATTCGATTTCTGCCTTGGGGCAAAGAATGCCTGAGAAAATAATGAAGATGTAGAGTCCAGTGGTCTCACATTTACCCAGCAAAGTCCACATCAATCTTTCTTTTCCTTGCCAGGTAATTTCTGTATTTGCTAAGTAGCTGCTGCCCTTGTCCTTTCTAGTTCTCTCGTCCTGGGTAAAACATGTAGCTCCTCTAGGCTTCAAATCTTTGTTTTGAAGGTTAAGTGGGATAATATACATAAGACAGAAATTAAATTGCTTGTAGTTCTGCAAGTGTTATAATAAATCCTACCAATAAACAGATAAATTGGCTTGAATGGTTTTAAGTTTAATGATTGCTGTATGTAGCTCCTATACTGGAAATATTGCTTAACTATGCAAATACAGTAAATATAGGTTCCATGTGGTTTTCCTGGAAAATAAATTAGATAAACGTGTAAACTTTCACAGATTAGAGACAATAGGAATACAAGCTTGAATGTGGCTCATTGATATAATAAATCACTTCCCTCCATGAGCCACCATTCAAATCCATCTGATGTGCATCTTTTAATTTGAATATTCTTGAATAAGTCTATTGTTTTGTATGCACTTAAATGTACAGTATTGTACTATACATCTAATTCTGCTTTTACTTTTTATCACCAGGCACTATGCTTATCAGTGGACTTTCCAAGTTGGAGGCCTTACTGTTGCTTCAAGTGTGACATGGTACGGCAGCACCCATCTGCTGTGTCCATCTACACTTTATTATATATCTATGCACCTCGTCAGGGAAGCATGGGAACCCGCAGGCACTGCTAGTAGGAAGGCAAGCTGGCCTGGCCATTCTGGAGAAGAACATGGCAGTATACTCAGTCACATTCCAGTCACACAGCCTGTGATTTGGGTATGCATCATGGATAAATGTTCATTGTAGTGTTATTTAGGAAATCCAGGAGCTGGAGATGGAAAGCAATGTGCTTGAACTAGGTAGGATGTATACAGCTCAAATGGGCCAACTGTTAAATTTTCAGGAATGTGGCGAGCTGGTTTTTATACCCCATTATTATTTAAAATTATATAAACTTACCACTAAATAACATATATTTTTAAAAGTAATAAATACTTAAAACACACTGCTTCCTAGTGCTTTCACTAGACTGAACCATCATCTTGGCTTCTGGGGTCACTGAGGCCTACTGTATCACCCCGGTGGACAGCCCACGTCATGGTGGCCTGCCTCTGCTGCTGCCATTCTCTCCCGGTTCTGTGTTCAGGGGTGTCCCGTTGGTAGCTTGAAGGAGGCCATAGTGGGAATAATTACACTATGGAAATTAGCAAACCCTATTTTGGCTAACCCTGACAGCTAATTGTTAAACATTTACCAGTTCACTGGAGACTAGTATTACTCCCCTTTACAAATGAGAAAAATGTGGCTCACACGGCTTATGAAACTTGCTAAGAACCACACACCTTGTGACTGGTGCAAATTGGGTTCAGACCCAAGCCTGTCTCAGACCTTGTAGTTTACTTTTATGAAAATTAGAAGTGAGTTATAACGTTTAGACTATAAAATTCCCAATACTTTACCACCAACATTGCACTTACGTTTTTGTTTAAAAAAAAAAAAAGCCTATGGCTGCCTGCACCTGAGTACAGTGTGAAATCGAGAAACGGCACAGTTTTTAGAAACATCTGCTTACTGATTGAGCTTCATTAACTCCTCATGTGAGATCCCAGTCCTGAACCACAGGTGCTCTTGCTTACAGTGCGTAAGAAAAATAAATGAGTTCAGCTTCCAGGTTAGTGCTGTAAGGTTACATAAACTAATCATTAAACATGACAGCTAAGATATTTTAGCTACTGTTTAACTTTAAAAGATTTGTTAATAAATAATGCTATTTGCACACTGGAGGCCTTGACCCCGTCTCTACCTGAGTCGCAAACTTTTGTGTTTGTACAGAAGTTACACTATTTCCTACATTTGACTTGAAATTTAGTCACATTTTCTTCTCATTGTCAATTATCTACTTTCTCCCTCATTCAGTCATCAATAAACATTTAAAATGATGAACACAACTTGAGACCAAGAGAGTTGGGAAAAATCCTTTCTAACATGAGTGAATGAAAATATTTCATGAATCAAATGTTCTCTAAAATGTGAATACGAGGCAAACAACCTCCAGGACAACTAGATGGTCAGATGGAAAGGTGAACTGAAATGAGCTTCTAATTGGATTTTGTAGGCCAACCTTTTTAAAAAAAGTATTTTTAATAAGGAAAATTTCAAATGTTTACAAAAGTAGAGAAAACAGTACAACAAATCTCCATGTACCTATTGTCAGGCTTCAACCATCATTAACTCATGGCCAATCATCTGTCACGCCCATCTTGTTTCATGCGTGTCTCCATCCAAACCTGTCTGCCTTTCCAATCCCAGCAACGCCAGGGCATTTCACTTATTCAATTTATTATTTACATATATGTCCTAAGTGGATACATTCATCTACTGTACTCTACACACTGGGTTCCACAAGGGCAAGCAGACATTTGTGGTGCTGTACAACTATTTTTATAGAACTTGCCACCATGCATTTATAAATTATAACCATTTAATGTACCAACAATGTTTTGAGGTAGAATACTACCACTTTACAGATGAAGGAACTGAAACACAGAGGTTAGGCAACTTGCCCACCATCACACAGTGAGTTAAGCAGCAGAACTGGGATCTGAACCCAGACATTCTGGTTCTGGAGGCTATGCCTTCAGCCATGACACCACAGCCTTCACACAGGAATTCACATGCGCTACTGAATGCTCAACTGCTTAGCCAAAGCTTCTGCATTAGAATGGTTCCTGCCCTGTTACCTCAGATCAGTGAATAGATACTTTCCTTAAAACACTATTCGGATGACTCTCCTTATCCCCAAACAATATCACAAGTTACTCCAGGGCATATTCTGTTTATAAGTTTGAAATGTCAGGTTTCACTTCATTCATGACATCAAAACTTTGAAATTTGCTGAGATGAAACTTACAGCACAGTATATGATCAGTTTTTATAAATATTCAATGTGTGCTTGAAAAGAATGTATATTCTGCAATCGTTGGGTTCTATACACATCCACTAGATTGTTAGTCATGTGTTCAACTTCATATGCATATAAAATGTTAAAATTTCTCATCATTACTGTGGATTTATATATTTCGCCTTGTAGATGTGTCCATTTTTGCTTCATGGGTTTTGGAGTCTTTTTTTGCAGATGCAAATCTAGAATTAGTATACTTTGCTGGTGATCTGGACTTTTTAATCATTACAAAGTGAGCATCTTTATTCTTAGTAATGCCATTTGCCTTAAACTATTTTACATGATAATACCATGGTATAATTTAATTCCATCATTTTACTTTCAACTTAGTACACAGGCTTTAGGTGTATCTATTAAGTAGCACACAACTGGCCAGGCTCAGTGGCTCACACCTGTAATCTCAACACTTTGGGAGGCTGAGGTGGGAGGACTGCTTGAGCCCAAGAGTTTGAAACCAACCTGGGCAACATAATGAGATGCTGTCTCTACAAAAATTATGTTTTGGCTTCGATTTTGCTGTTAAGAAGTCTATTTCTCACTTTTTTTAAAGGTAAGCACTCTCTATCTTGTGCCTTTAAAATGTTCTCATTGTCTTTAGTTATCTACAATTGTTACTATGTTGTAAATTTCTGTTTATCTTGCTTGACATTTCTATGGTCTTTGAATCTGTGGACTAATGCCTTTCATCTGTTCTGGAAAACTCTTAGGCATCATCTTCTACAAAATTGACCCCACCTTATTCTTCTCTCCTTCCTCTGGGACTCCAGTTAAACATATAACAGATCTTCTCCACTGTATTATTTAAGATCTTACTCTCTCTTCTGTTTATTCTCTATCCCACATCTTTTTGTCTTTTCATTCTTCATTCTGTATACAGGCATACCTTGTTCACCTGCACTTTGGAGATACTGTTTTTTGTTTTTTGTTTTTACAAATTGAAGGTTTGTGGCAACCCTCTGTTGAACAAGTCTAAGCTCCATTTTTTCCAACAGCATGTGCTCACTTCATGCCTCTGTGTCGCATTTTGAAAATTCTCACATCATTTTCATTTTTTAATTATTATTAAATCTGTGATGGTAACTTGTGATCAATGATCTTTGATGTTACTACAATTGTTTTGAGGCATCACAAAACAGACTCTTATAAGACAATTTACTTAATTAATAAATGTTGTGTGTGCTCTGACTCCTCCCCTGACCAGTTGTTCCCCAACCTCTTGCCCTCTTCTCAGGCCTCCCTGTATTAGTCCATTTTCACACTGCTGATAAAGACATACCTAAGACTAGCCAATTTACAAAAGAAAGAGGTTTAATGGACTTACAGTTCCACATAGGAGGGGAAGCCTCGCAATCATGGTGGAAGTCAGAGAGGGGCAAGTCATATCTTACATGAATGGCAGCAGGGAAAGAGAGAGCTTGTGCAGGGAAACTCCCTTTTTAAAACCATCAGGCCTCATGAGACATATTCACTATTATGAAAATAGCACAGGAAAGACCCGCCTCCATGATCTAATTACCTCCCACCAGGTCCCTTCCACAACGTGTAGGAATTCAAGATGAGATTTGGGTGAGGACACAGCCAAACCATATCATTCAGCCCTTGGCCCTTCCCAAATCTCATGTCATCACATTTCAAAACCAATCATCCCTTCCCAACAGTCTCCCAAAGTCTTAATTTACTCCAGCATTAACTCAAAAAGTCCACAGTCCAAAGGTCAGGCACAGTGGCTCATGCCTGTAATCCCAGCACTTTGGGAGGCCGAGGTGGGCAGATTGCTTGAGGCCAGGAGTTCCAGATTAGCCTGGCCAACGTGATGAAACCCCATCTCTACAAAAATACAAAAATTAGCCAGGTGAGGTGGTGCGTGCATGTAGTCCCAGCTACTTAGGAGGCTGAGGCAGGAGAATTGCTTGAACCCAGGAGGTGGAGGTTGCAGTGAGCTGAAATCATGCCACTGCACTCCAGCCTGGGCAACAGAGCAAGACTCTGTCTCAAGCACCTCCACCCCCCAAAAAAGGCCACAGTCCAAAGTCTCATCCAAGATAAGGCAAGTCCCTTTTACCTATGAGCCTGTAAAATGAAAATCAAGTTAGTTACTTCCTAGATTCAATGGGGATATAGCCATTGGGTAAATATACCCATTCCAAATGGGGGAAATTGGCCAAAACAGAGGGACTACAGGTCCCATGCAAGTCTGAAATCCAGTAGGGCAGTCAAATCTCAAAGCTCCAAAATTATCTCCTTTGACTCCATGTCTCACATCCAGGTCTCGCTGATGCAAGAGGTGGGTTCCCATGGTCTTGGGCAGCTCCACCCCTGTGGCTTTGCAGGGTACAGCTTCCCTCCCAGCTGCTTTCATGGGATGGTGTTGAGTGTCTGCAGCTTTTCCAGGTGCATGGTGCAAGCTGTTGGTGGATCTATCATTCTAGGGTCTGGAGGATGGTGGCCCTCTTCTCACAGCTTCACTAAGTGGTGCCCCAGTAGGGACTCTGTGTGGGGGCTCTGACCCCACATTTCTCTTCCGCACTGCCCTAGCAGAGGTTCTCCATGAACCCCGCCTCCCCCATCCCCCACCCATCAAACTTCTGCCTGGGCATCCAGGCATTTCCATACATCTTCTGAAATCTAGGCAGAGGTTCCCAAACCTCAATTCTTGACCTCTGTGCACTCGCAGGCTCGACGCCATGTGGAAGCTGCCAAACCTTGGGGCTTGCACCCTCTGAAGCCACAGCCCGAGCTCTATGTTGATCCCTTTCAGCCATGGCTGGAGCAGCTGGAACACAGGGCACCAAGTCCCTGGGTGGCACACAGCACAGGTACCCTGGGCCTGGCCCACGAAACTGCTTTTATTCCTAGGCCTTCAGGCCTATGATGGGAGGAGCTGCCACAAAGGTCTCTGACATGCCCTGGAGACATTTTCCCCATTGTCTTGGGGATTAACATTCAGCTCCTCCTTACTTATGCAAATTTCTGCAGACAGCTTGAATTTCTCCTCAGAAAATGGGATTTTCTTTTTCTATCGCATTGTCAGGCTGTAAATTTTCCGAACTTTTATGTTCTACTTCCCTCATAAAACTGAATTGTTGCAGGAAGTCAGGGACCTTAAACAGAGGCACCAGCTGAAGCCATCGCAGAAGAACGTGGATTGTGAAGATTTTATGGACATTTATTAGTTCTTTAAATTAATACTTTTATAATTTCCTACGCGTGTCTTTACTGCAATCTCTAAACATAAGTTGTGAAGATTTCATGGACACTTATCACTTCCTTAATCAATACCTTTGTGATTTCCTATGCCTGTCTTTGCTTTAATCTCTTAATCCTGTCAGCCAAGGAGGATGTATGTCACCTCAGGACCATGTGATAATTGCATTAACTGCACAAATTGTAGAGCATGTGTGTTTAAACAATATGCAATCTGGGCACCTTGAAAAAAGAACAAGGTAACAGCAATGTTTAGGAAAGAAGAGAGATAACCTTAAACTCTGACCGCTGGTGAGCCGGGTGGAACAGAGCCATATTTCTCTTCTTTCAAAAGCAAATGGGAGAAATATCACTGAATTCTTTTTCTCAGCATGGAACATCCCTGAGGAAGAGAATGTGCACCTGCAGGTAGGTCTCTAAACTGGCTCCCCTGGGTGTAGCCGTCTCTTATGGTTGAGGCTGCAGAGATGAAATAGACTCCAGTCTCCCATGGCGCTCCCAGGCTTATTAGGAAGAGGAAATTCCTGCCTAATAAATTTTGGTCAGACCGGTTGATCTCAAAACCCTGTCTCCTGATAAGATGTTATCAATGACAATGGTGCCCGAAACTTCATTAGCAATTTCAATTTCGCCTTGGTCCTGTGATCCTGTGGTCTTGCCCTGCCTCCACTTGCCTTGTGATATTCTATCACCCTGTTAAGTACTTGATGTCTGTCACCCACACCTATTCACACACTCCCTCCCCTTTTGAAAATCTCTAATAAAAACTTGCTAGTTTTTGTGGCTTGTGAGGCATCATGGAACCTACCCACATATGATGTCTCCCCCGGATGCCCAGCTTTAAAATTTCTCTCTTTTGTACTCTGTCCCTTTGTTTCTCAAGCTGGCTGATGCTTAAAGAAAATAGAAAAGAACCTACATGAATATCGTGCCAGATTCCCCAATACTGAATACCTTTAACAGCACCCAAGTCACCTCTTGAATGCTTTGCTACTTAGAAATTTCTTCTATCAGATACCCTAAATCATCTCTCTCAAGTTCAAAGTTCCACAGATCTCTAGGGCAGGGGCAAAATGCTGCCAGTCTCTTTGCTAAAGTGTAACAAGAGTCATTTCTGCTCCAATTCCCAACAAGTTCTTCTTTTCCATCTGAGACCACCTCAGCCTGAACTTTATTGTCCATATCACTATCAGCATTTTGGGCAAAGCCATTCAACAAGTCTCTAAGAAGTTCCAAACTTTCCCACCTTTTCCTTCTTCTGAGCCCTCCAAACTGTTCCAATCCCTGCCTATTACCCAGTTCCAAAGTTGCTTCCACATTTTCAGGTATCTATAGCAGCTCCCCACTCTACTGTACCAATTTACTGTACTAAGTTTGTTTTAACACTGCTGATAAATACATACCAGAGACTGGCCAATTTACAAAAGAAAGAGGTTTAATGGATTTACAGTTCCACATGGCTGGGGAGGCCTCACAATCATGGCAGAAGGCAAGGAGGAGCAAGTCACATCTTCTGTGGATGGAGGCAGGCAAAGAGAGAGCTTGTGCAGTGAAACTCCCCTTTTTAAAACCATCAGACCTCATGAGGCTTATTCATTATCAAGAGAATAGCATGGGGAGAACCTGCCATGATTCAATTACCTCTCATCAGGTCCCTCCCACAACACATGGGAATTCAAGATGAGATTTGGGTAGGGACACAGCCAAACCATATCACTCCCTATTATATGAGACACAACAATATTGAAATTAAGCCAGTTAATAACTACAATGGCCTCTAAGGGTTCAAATGAATGGAAGAGTCACATGTCTCTCACTTAAAGCTAAAAGCTATAAATGATTAAGCTCAATGAGAAAGACATATTGAAAGCTAAGACAGGCCTAAGGCTAGGCCTCTCATTCTGGTTAGCCAACTTGTGAATGCAAAGGAAAAGTTCATGAAGGAAATTCAAAGTGCTACTCCATTGAACACACAAATAAGAAAGGGAAACAACCTTTTGTTGACATGGAGAAAATTTTAGTGGTCTGGATAGAAGATCAAACCAACCACAATATCCGCTTAAGCCAAAGTCTAATCCAGAGCAAGGCCCTAATTATTTTCCATTCTGTAAAGGCAGAGGATGAGAAAGCTGCAGAAGTAAAGTTGGAAGCCAGCAGAGGTTTGTTAATGAGGGCTTAAAAAAAGAAGCCATCCCCGTACCATAAAAGTACAAGGTGAAATAGCAAGTGCTGATTAAGAAGCTGCAGCAAGTGATCCAGAAAGTCTAGCTAAGATCACTGATGAAAAGGTGGCTACATTAAACAAAAAAACAGCCTTCTCTTGGAACAGGATGCTATCTGGAACTTTAATAGTGAGACAGAAGTCAATGCCTGGCTTCAAAGCTTCAAAGGGGTGGATGTGGTGGCCCACACCTGTAATCTCAGTGCTTTGGGAGGCTGAGATGGGAGGATCACTTGAGGTCAGGAGTTCAAGACCAGCCCGTGTGAGACCTCACCTCTACTAAAAATTAAAAACAAACAAACAAAAAGAACAAAACAACAACAACAACAAAAACTAGCCTGGCATAGCAGCATACACCTGTAGTCCCAGCTACTGGGAAGGCCGAGGTGTGGGAGGATTTCTTGAGCCCAGGAGTTAGAAGCTGCAGTGAGCTATGATTGTACCACAGCATTCCAACCTGGGTAACACAGCAAAATCCCAATTCAGACAAAAAAAGATAGAAAAAGAAAAAGAAAAAAGCTTCGAGGGACAGTCTGAGTCTCTCATTAGGGACTAATGCACCTGGTGACTTTAAGTTGAAGCCAATGCTCATTTACCACTCTGAAAATCCTAGGGCTAAATCTACTCTGCCTATGCTCTATAAATGGAACAATGAAACGTTGATGACAACACATTTGTTTACAGCCTGGTTTATTAAATATTTTAAGCCCAGTGTTGAGACCTACTGCTGAGATGAGAAGATTCTTTTCAAACCACTACTGCTTGTTGACAATGCACCTAGTTGTTCAGGAGCTCTGATGGTGATGTACAAGATGAATGTTTTCATGCCTGCTAACATACATCCACTGTGCAGCCCATGGATCAAGGAATAAGTTAGACTTTCAAGTCTCACTATTTACGAAATATATTTTGTAAGTCTATAGCTGCCATAAATAGTGATCCTCTGATGGGTCTGGGGAAAGTAAGTTGAAAACTTTCTGGAAAGGACTGACCACTCTAGATGCCATTAAGCACATTCATAATTCATGGGAGGCAGTCAAAACATTAACAGGAATGTGGAAGATGTGAATTCCAACCCTTATGGATGACTTTGAAAGGTTCAAGCCTTCAGTGGAGGAATTAACTGCAGATGTGGTGGGAAGAGCAAGAGAACTAGAAGTGGAGCCTGAAGATGTGACTGAATTGCTACAATGTCATGATAAAACTTGAACAGATGAGGAGTTGCTTTTTATGGATGAGCAAAGAAAGTGATTTCCTGAGTTGGAAACTACTCCTGTGAAGATGCTATGAACATTGTTGAAATGACAGCAAAAGATTTATAATATTACATCAACTTGGTTGATAAAGTAGCAGTAGAGCCTGAGGATTAACTCGGTTTTTGTTTTTTTTTTTTTTTAGATGGCATTTCACTCTTGTTGCCCAGGCTGGAGTGCAGTGGCACGATCTCAGCTCACTGCAACCTCTGCCTCCTGGGTTGAAGCTATTCTCCTGCCTCAGCCTCCCGAGTAGCTGGGATTATAGGCACACACCACCACGCCTGGCTAATTTTTTGTATTTTTAGTAGAGACAGGGTTTCACCATGTTGGTAAGGCTGGTCTTGAACTCCTGACTTCAGGTGATCCACCCGCCTCAGCCTCCCAAAGTGCTGGGATTACAGGCGTGAGACACCACGCCCGGGCTTAACTCCAGTTTTGAAAGAATTTCTATTGTAGGTAAAATGCTATCGAGTGGCATCCTAAGCTACGGAGATCTTTTGTGAAAGCATCAATTGATGCAGCAAACTTCGCTGTTGTCTTCTTTTGACATTGCCACAGCAACCATAACATTCAGCAACCACCACCATGATCAATCAACAGCCATCAACATCAAGGCAAGACACCACACCAGGAAAATGATTATGACTTCTGAAGGCTCAGATGGTTGTTAGCATTTTTAGCAATAATTTTTAAATTAAGATATGTACACTTAAATTAAGACATGTACAATTTTTAGGGATAATGTTATTGCACACTACAGTATATTGTAAACTTAACTTTTATATGCACTGGGAAATCAAAAAACTTGACCTTCTTTATTGCAATATTTACTTTATTACAGTGGTCTAGAATGGAACCCACAATATTTCCAAAGAATGCCTATAATTTCTTCCTAACCTATCTTCTCATTCGTCAACTCTGTATCTAATCTGCTGCTAAACCCTTCCAATGAACTTTCTTTAGAACACAGTTGGCCAGGCGTGGTGGCTCATGCCTGTAATCCCAGCACTTTGGGAAGCCAAGGCGGGTGGATCATTTGAGGTCAGGAGTTCAAGACCAGCCTTACCAAGATGGTGAAACCCTGTCTCTACTAAAAAATACAATAATTAGCCAGGCGTGGTGGCGTACGCCTGTAGTCGCAGCCACTTGGGGGGCTGAGACAGGAGAATCACTTGAAACCAGGAAGCAGAGTTTGCAGTGAGCTGAGATCGTGCCACCGCACTCCAGCCTGGGTGACAGAGAGAGACTCCATCTCAAAACAAAAACAACAGAAAAAAAAAAACGCAGTCCACTTGTTTTCAGTGTTTGATAATACCAATATATGAAGTCCCCGTGGATCTATTTTTGTTATTTTCTCTTATACTGTCTTGTCCTCTTAGGGCCTGATTATCTCTGATTGTGTGCTGTATATTACAATTGAAAATTTATTTGTAGAAATAATTTGAAGCATAAGGATTTTTGTTTGCTTCTGCTAGACACCTGAGAGTGCTAACAAATTTCAAGATTTTCTGTCTTGGCCACTCATATGACATAAAGCCTGGTTAAACAGATTGATGGCTGGTTTATTTCTGGTTCCTTCATGTTTCTACCTTTTGGGTCCCAGGCAAAAATGGGAGAATTAACAAGGACAGTACCCACCTTCATAAGCCCTGAACTTTCAACTTTTGTACCTTGTCGCGAGAGCCATGAATATGCAGCTCTGATCTTTCGTGTTTCTCTTTAGCTTGGCAAATACTCCCAAGACAAAAGTGGTTGCAAGTGCTGGGTTTATCATTCTTAGTTTGCACCTTTTCTCAGATCTCAGTTGGTAATTTCTCACTATTTTATTTTTTGCTCTAAAAGTTTTTGTATTTGGTCCAGGTTTTTTGGTTGTCTTATGTAGGAAGATTGGTCCAAATTATTCAGACTTCCACTACCAGGAAGAGAAAACCCCACTATTATTTCCTCCCAGACCCCATAATAGTTGAAATTATTTGATAAAGAACTGTTCTCTATAGAATAAAGGCATAAAAACTGTACATCAAAGTATGCATGTTCAATATTCAGGGCAACAAAAGGAAGTGAAAGGATCCATAGCCTGGAAGAAAGGAAATACTGGATTTTACACTCACCTTGTTACTGCCATCTTCATCTTTATAATAGACAAAGCTATAACACTTGAATAAAGCATTATGGTAAATGCTGTCTCCAGTGCTTTCAATTTCCAACCTGTAAGTCCTCTTAAATAGAAACGGAAGATCCTCTGTCCACATATTATCTGATTAACATGATGAACACTGTGTGGTATTATAATACTCACTTTGTAGACAGGGAAAATGAGGCTTAAAGAAGTAGACTGCTCTAATTCCAGCTTCTGTGATCCAAGGCCAATGTTCTTCCTATTCTATCATTTTACTCACTCAATTTCAAAGTCACCCCTCCACCCTAAGCTTTTCCTTTGAGATAGAGTCTTGCTCTGTCACCCAGGCTGCAGTGCTGCAGCACGGTCATGTCTCACTGCTGCCTTGACCTTCCAGGCTCAAGGGATTCTCCCACCTCAGTTCCCCAGTAGCTGGGACCACAGGCATGCACCACCACATCCAGCTAGTTATTTTATTTTTTTGTAGAGACAGGGTCTCACCATGTTGCCGAGGCTTCGTTTTTTTTGTTGTTGTTGTGTTTTGTTGTTGTTGTTGTTGTTGTTTTTTAAAGTAAAATGAGATGAGACAACATAACCTCTACAGTTCCCCCCTCCTGCTCTGACATCTGGAAAATAGCTAGGCCTGCATAGCTGATGGGCTTTTGTAGCAGTTACGTAAGAAGCCACAGGAAGAAAATTGCGCTAGAAACTTCTAAAATTTAGTGGGAAGATTTCTAAGCCTTCTTTCTCTACTGTGCTGAGGACCACCTTCATATCATTTGGAATGAATAACGGTGGTTAACTATTTGCATGTGTTTTCCCACACCCATTTGTGCAATCTTCCAAGATGCAGAGTGGTATCTGCACGTTCAGATAATTACAGTGGGATATGGAGAGGCTTTTGTGTACTTAATACATTTCATGCCTTAGAAGGATAAACTTTTCTCAAGATATGAGAAGAAACAAACAGAACTCTGGAGAGTGAAATTCTCTTCCATCCTTACAGAGAAACCCCACATATTCTCATTTGAGGATGCGGTAGAAAGAGTATGTGAAATCAGAAATTCTGGGAGGGGAAAAGCCCTTTGCTAATAATTAGTTCTGTAACCTTGGGTAAATCACAAACTTATCTTGATTTTTAGTTTCTCCTTTGTAAAATGAGGATGAAATAAGATTTTGCAAATTTTTTGTGAATTCTTAAATTGCTACTGAAATGAAAATTATAATCTTTTATAAACTAACATCAATCTGGGCACTGAATAGAGATTAGTGAAGAGGGAACAGGGGGTGCAGGTTTGCTCATCTTCTCCAAAGAGGAGAAAGAGAATTAGAGGGGAGGAGATTAACAACTCAGGGCACTTCTTCTTGCTTCCTGTAACATACTCGACTCTGTTAGTAAGATTTCTTACTGCATGGCCATTGGAACACAACATGGTAATGAAGGGGAAAGAATAGATAACTAAGTCACACGTTCCTTGGCCAAACTGTGTGGATGGGAACATTGCCTAACCTCTTTAAGACTCTTTCTCTGTCTTAAAATGGGGGTAGCCTTTTAGGGTAATGGTGAAGGTTTCCTGAGATACCTCATGAAAAAAAATGCCTAATGGTGTTCTGGACATAGTAGATGCGATATAAATGCAAGTTCTGTTCTCTGTCTCATATAGCGGAATTGCTGCCCTCATAAATTTAATTTTGTCAACTGTTTTTTGAGAATTCATTTAGACCCTTCAATAAAATTATACACAGAAAGGAAAATTTAGGTAGAAAACCTCCATAGAACTTTCTGCTTCTATGATAATTGCCTGGGTGCACTAATATGACAATTAGGCTATAAGGAAAAGGAAGCTTAAATATTATCTAAATGATTTTGAAACCTGCGTTATACAATCAATATATATTTAGTGCAACTTCCAGCTCATTCCATTCCACATTTCGGTGACTCTGACCATCTCGTATCACTCAAATGCAAAACACTCTTCTTTCCAAGGAGCTATTTTGCTGTTTAAAAGAAAAAAATGTAGACAAACAAGTATCACTGGCCTTCTTCCTGCCAGCTTTCAAATTACCCCCATTTAACCTCAGAAGAACAATCCAAAGAGCTGCATCCTGTAGCTGAAATTTCAGCTAAAATGTTTCTATAACTTCCCAGCTGAATTGTCATTTGTAAGCCTTTTAAAAATTAATTATTAAAACCACTTCCATTAGTCTTTTGTTTGGCCTTCATGCAATCATTTTTCTTTTGCTGTTTAACAAGAGAAAACCCACCAGCATTAGCTATAAATATATGGCACCAGATATGGAGAGAAGGCATATGACTCATGCTGGACTGTTCCCTAGGGCTAACTCAGCGATGACTGCATTCTGGGAAGTATGTCAGGTCTACTCTTAGCCCACAGACAAATCCCAATCCAGCCGGCCATATGAAGAGAATTCTCTTTTTTCAGTTCCTTCTATTTCCTTTCTCAGTTCAAGGCACTGGGACACTTCACTCACTTGGTCTGCTGGAAAATTCCTTCATCCATCCATCTGCTCGTCAGTCGATTCATTCATCAAACATACCTGATTACCAACCATGGCCTGGCCGTGGAGGCAGAATATCGAATAAGAACATGTTCCAAAAAGAACACTATTGCAGTGTGGGAGAGTCTGACTAATAAATTACCTATTACAGTGTAGCAAAGTCTATGATAGAGGAAGGAAATGAATGCAAAGGAAGCACAGACAAGGGTATCAGGGTAGATTTCTAGGAAAAGATTATATCAAGGACAACTAAATATCAAAGTGGCAGGAGTATGATGAAGCATTCGCAATGGAAGAACTGGATATAGGAAGGCACAGGATTACAAAACAGGACATGGTGGGGAACTAAACGTGGGTTAAAATGGCTGTATTGGAGAGTCTGTCCAGGCTAGTGGCCAGAGATGAGGATAACAACGAAGGTGGGCTTAACTTGGTGGTCTTGGAATTGTGTGCCTCAGGTGCTAAAAGGGGTAACCAGGGAATCAGCTTAGCAGGTGGGTTCACATTCATGTGCTTTACATGGTAGGCTTTGGTGAATGATTTCTTTTTAAAGAGCAGGTTCCACTATAAAAAATATTTGAAAACCACTGGCTTAGATAATTAAATGTCTGTGCTTAAGCCAGGGAATCTGAACCTAATTCTCAAATTGATGTTCAACAGATTGAGTGACAAATTGTCTTGTTTTTTTCCTCATTCCCCGCAGGACAGTGAGTCTCAACAGGAGGAGGAGAATGAGTTTGAAAAAATAATAAAATTAACAATTTCGATCAGGAAAAAACTGCATACTCTTTTAACTATACAGACTACACAAAACAAAACCCTATAAAACTGGTTGGTGGATTATGGGTTAAAATGTTGCAAAACTGCCAAACAGGTAACCACAGTGTGGGACAGACACGCTGAAGATGCAGAAACCTACTTATTTCGCAGCTCATGTACCCTGCTGACCCTGGTAAACAGCAAAGAATACACACTTAGTGGGAATTCACCGTCTATACTTTTTAAATGTGTTATTAAAAACGTGACAACTGGGCAGTTGCAACACTCATGCTTATGAGTGTCTTATACCCAAAGTGAGGTTCCCTTGGCTTGTTTTCTTTCATTTGCAAAGTCTGGCTACAAGAATGATTTAGTTCTCCTTAAAAATCATTGCCAAAAGACAAAAAATACATAAGTATCTATCTTAAAAACCTTTCGAAGTTAAAAAAAAAGCCTTTAAAACCATATTACAGCATGTTATGATAAACTCCCTATTATACTTTTACAATAGCAATGTCATCGCTGCTTGAACATAAAACCTGTCATCTACATCAATCTTTATATCTTCCAAGTATTTTTATATTGATCATTTTATACCTGCAACCCTGAAGGTAGGATAAATGTGGTGACTGAGGCTCAATACATTCTTATAAATACATATAATCAGGAATTGCCTTAAGGGAAAAGGTATAGAATCCTGGTCCACTGAATTCTACCTCCACTGTTTCTCCAACCCCCATCTCCCTCCCTCCAATACCTAGTACTCTGAAATGAGTTTTAAAGAATCAGCTGCCATCCAAAACATCTTTAAGTAGTTATCTGATGTGCTGTGTTTACAAAATTATGTATGTTATGTTACAGGCTTTACCCAGACCTTGGGCCTGTTCTTGAGTTTTGAAAATGACTAGAATCTTCCATAATTTTCAGGTTTCTTCAATTCTACATGCTGTCTTAATGACTCTCCCATTCACCTGCCCCTATTTCTTGTCCTGGGACCAAATGGTTGCCAGAGGCAGCCAGTTTGAATGTTCTAATCTTCCAAGACACACACACTGGCTCACCTAGGCAGGTAACTCAGTAAATGGTAACTCTAGCTATCACTCTCCCTTGCTAGCAATGCCTATTTTCCTATACCTACCAAATTCCTATCCTCGGGGCTTCTTTCAAGTTCCACCTGTTGCAGGAAGCCTCCCCTACCTGCTCCTTGTCCACATGAATGTATTCTTTCCTTGTGTCCTACAATAATTGTTTCTCTTTACTATTTAACACTTGGATCCTAGTTTTCTTATTGTTTGTTCTGTGAAACACATGTTTAGAAGCCAGAAATATGGGTTCAAATGCTAGTTCAAGACCTATTAGGTTTTAAGCTACTTAACTTCTCTGAATCTCGATTTTCACATGAGAAACAAGGATAATCCTTTTTCAGGCAAACGAGGACAACAGTTAATATATTTAAGTACTTAGCTTTCCTCCACCTGACGGATAGCAGATGCTCAATAAATGCTGAATTGAAAAAAAATGCAGGACCCATGTCTTATTCTTCTCTCATCCCTTAATAAAACTGGCATGAGCTACAAGGAAAGACCTATATGATTATTAGTTATTTCTCCTTATTTATAGCTCACCTCTTGTCTCAGGAAACCAGAGTGAGTAATGTCTTTTTCCCTTTGCAATTATAATTACCCACATGAGTGTCATCACAGTCGGGGTACTAGTAATACTTTTATAAGACTAATTCGCATAGTATTTTATCATTTTTAAAGGTGGGGTGTTGTGGGGTTTTTTTGGACATTGTCTCATTTGATTTTCTAGTAACTCTTGGAATGCAGGTAGGGAAGGTATCATTAAACTTTATATACCAGAAATCTCATTATTATTTACTTATTTTTGAGGCAGGGTCTTGCTCTGTTGCCCAGGCTAGAGTGCAGTGGCGTGACTGTGGCTCACTGCAGTCTCAGTCTCCTGTGCTCAAGCAATCTTCCCACCTCGGCCTCCAGAGTAACTGGGACTACTGAGATGTGCCACAATGCTTAATTTTTTAATTTTTTTTTTTTGTAGAGACCAGGTCTCACTATGTCACCCAAGCTGGTATATACTAGAAATCTAAGTTCAGAGTGGTTAACATCAGGAATACCACTTTTACCTTAACTTACAGTTTACAAAGCATTTTAATACCCATTTTCTTATTTGATGATTACTCAAGATCCTAATAGCACCTAAAATGTAATACCCTTAAAGTCTTCGAGATATCAGTGGACACTGAACTTGGTGTGATCTGTTTTTTGTGGCTGCTACAAATAACCAAGATTTTTTTATTTTTAAGAAAATAGCAATTGGTTACAGTGCATGCTTGAACACCAAGGGTTTGAAATGCGCAGGTCTACTTATGTGTGGATTTTGAAAAATAAAAGTTACACCAACCGTGCCTTGCTTCTCCTGTCTCCTTTTCTACCTTTTCTGCCTCTACTACATCTGAGACAGCTAGATCAACCCCCCTCTTCCTCCCCCTCCTCAGCCTACTCAACGTGAACATGAGGAGGATGAAGACCTTTATGATGATCCACTTTCACTTAATGAAGTGTAAATATATTTTCTCTTCCTTGCAATTTTCTTAGTAACATTCTTTTCCCTAGCTTAAAGAATACAGTATGTAATACATATAGCATACCCAGTATGTGTTAATAGACTATTTGTTATCAGTAAGGCTTCCAGTCAATAGCAGTAGTTAAGTTTGAGAGCAGTCAAAAGTTACACTCAGATTTTCAGGGGGTGGCAGTGTGGGGGTTAGGATTGGTACCCCAACCCCAACGGTGTTCAAAGGTCAACCGTATATTGCCTCCATTGTAAACCAGGGGTGGATTTAATGTCTTGCCCCAAGCCTAAAGAAAAATAACCCCTGCAAAGGCAATGCTTTGTTATTTGTAAAAGAGGTAGCTGTGCATTCTCAGAAAGTTTCCCTTTCTTGTTACTCATGTAATCTCTCAATGTTCTTCTCAACGTAGAGTCACAAAATTAAGAGAACTTGATGTCTCTAAAATGTACGGTATAGTCCTTATATCTTTATTCCTTTATATTTCAAAGATCAAATTTCAAGTTTCCACCATTCAAAATAACTAAATCTGCCAGCACGAAAATATTTCCTATAGAATGCCATCTTTAAGAATTCACCATGACTTGGGCAATTTACCTATCAAGGCCTGTTTCTGACTTTCTATAGTTCTAAGCTAAGCTGATTTAAGGAAATACATGAAAATATTAATTAAAGTAACAACCTTTTCGTTTGTTTTACAAGGTCTGTTTTTTCCCTGAGATATGCACCCGGTGGCAGATAACTGAATCATGGGGGTGATTTCCCTCATACTGTTCTCATGGTAGTGAATAAGTCTCACGAGATCTGATAGTTTTATAAGGGAAACTCCCTTTGCTTGATTTTCAGTCTCTTGTCTGCTGCCATGCAAGATGTGCCTTTTGCCTTCTGCCATGATTATGAGGCCTCCCCAGGCACGTGGAACTATGAGTCCATTAAAACTCTTTTTCTTTATAAATTACCCAGTCTCGGGTATGTCTTTATCAGCAGCATGAAAATGGACTAATACACCCTGCATCTCTTTTTAAGAAACAAAAAGGAGACAAGTAAGTTTTATCATTCATTCCATTTCACCCCCTACCCCAAGCTTTAAGTTTGTGGACATCCTCAAACTATTGTTATGAGCAAATATGTAAATATATATATGTAAATATGTATATATTTACATATTTACATATATATGTAAATATGTATATATACATATTTATATATAAATATGTAAATATATATATACACTCACACACTTATTTATATATGTATATATATACACTCACACACTTTTATTTTCAACATATATGTTGATTTTCTTAATGCATATACATTTTTCATAATTGTTTTGTTTTTAAGTCACATAAATAATACACCGTATCAACCTTCTGTTACTTTTTTCTCCAGTTAAAAGTTTGAGATTTCGTCCATTTTAGCTGTTTTCAATGTATGAAACAAGGTTATTTTTTCATTATATTTCTGCAGGGGTTGGCAAAAGCATTCTGTAAGTCAAGGGTCCCCAACCCCTGGGCCGAGGACCAGTATGGGTCCATGCCCGTTAGGAACCAAGCAGCACAGCAGGTTGACTGATGGCCAAGTGAGCATTGCCACCTGCGCTCCACCTCCTGTCAGATCAGCAGTGGTCTCTGCGAGCTGCACATGTGAGAGGTCTAGGCTGCACACTCCTTATGAGAATCTGACGTCTGATGATCTGAGGTGGAACAGTTTCATCCCGAAACCTCCCCCCTTACCCCTGTCCATGGAAAAATTGTCTTCCACAAAACCAGTTCCTGGTGCCAAAAACGTTAGGGACTGTTGCTATAAGTGACAAAATAGCAAATATTTTAGGATTTGCAGAACATACCGTCTCTATCAAATATTATTTTTAAAAAACAGTTTTTTAAACAGTTATGGCAGGGTCCCCAAGACCACTGTCCAGTTCAGTGACTCACAGACTCAGAAAAGTTATGTTGACAATTAGTTTATTAGAGCATAAGTACAGTTTAAAATCAGTACAGTTTTAAAAAGCAGATAGGAAAGAGTTCAGAAGAGACCAGGGACAGGCTTCCAGTTGTCCCATCTGACAGGAGATGCATGCACAGCACTTAATCATCTCTGAATGAATGTGGGTCATTTATGAAATATTATCAACCAGGGAAGCTGAGACTTGGTGTCCAAGGTTTTTATTGGGTGTTAGTCACATAGGCATGGAGAAGAGAAACGGCAGATGTTATTCCGTTTCCACCTCCCCCAGAGATTAAATTGATACTGCAAGGTGCAACGCCCTCACCATAAATCTGTAGCATAAACTATCTGCTGTGATCCAAGGCCCCAGGTAAACAAAGGCCTTGTGTCAGGCAGGATATTCCAGGGGCTTAGCGCAGTGATCTCCCAGGAGCAAGTTGAGGGCTAGACCTTTCTTTGAAAGGTGCAGGGTTTCAACACGCCAGATCTATTAAGTCACTCCTTTCATACACAGGCCAAAAACGTTCTTAGTTCATGGGCCAGGGAGTAGATGTGACTGGAGACTCTAGCGCTAAGTGTCTTTTAAGTTACCTTTTTCTTCCTGCTATTTCAATAACTGCTGTAAGAAACATTCTTGTACATTTTTCATTGTATACATACGCCATATATTAACAATGACAAAGGTATGTTCTTTCAGATGTAAAATTGGAAATACATAAAATACGTGATTCTCTTTAAAAGCAAATCAGTCTCTAATGCTAATCACTAGAACCCCAAAATTATTAATAAATTTCTGTCTTTCTTAGTATGAAAACTGAATTTACAATCTAGTGGACTAAACATAAAAATTTTGTATTAGATACTAGTAGATTTAAGCAAAGATCTCAAGAAATATTCAATTTGAGTATCATATGTATTCTGTCATAAGCAATAAACTGCTGTTGCTTTTCTGCTATTTCATATAAAAAGAACTTTTTAGTCTAATTGTTTTATTACACATATGTTCTCCTAATCTGAACTGTAACCTCTGTATGAATATCGACGTTATGAAAAAAAAGCCTTACTTGTCAAAATATGACCAATATAGGAGACTGGTAGTTCACAAACCGCATTTATTAATATCTTTAAATGTAGATAAATTTAACAAAATACTGTAGCTTTTTTTTCCCTCTCTAAAGCTAAGGTTCTGTTTTACAATACATCAATGTGATTTCCAGTTTTTGAAAAAAGCAATTCAGTCTTCTGTCTGTCTGCAACAAATGCCTACAAGCTTTAAGTGTTCTGACAATTTCTATACCTAAATATGATGCAAAACTTTGGTCTTGTAAAAAGACAGATGTTGAACTGCTGTTATAAGCAACGTGTAACTTCAACTTTACTGAAGTATGAATTATTTTCTCAACATGTTTGCCAATCCCTGATATTATCTGACTGGACGTGAAATGGTATCTAACTGTGCTGACTGGCATTTCCTTGACTACTAGTGAGCTAAAACATTTTTCTGTTAATTGACCTTTTGGTTCTCTCTCATATATTGCTCATTTATTCCCCCCTTAAGTCGTCCTTTATGTAATTTGGACACTTCCTTTGTCAGTTACTGGTAGATAATTGCAAGGTAAGTACCTTCCAAGTCTGTGGCTGGCCTTCTAATATTCAGTGTCTTTTGTCATACTTAAGTTTCTAGTTTGAATGTAGTCAGATGTGTGACTCTTTCTTCGTGGTTCCCACTTTGAGTCACATCCAACAACTCCTTCCTTACATTGGTTCAAATTTTCCTGTATTACCTTCTAAAATATTTAAAATGGTATTCCCGCCCCCACCCCCCGCCACGTTTAGGTCTTTAATCTACCAGTTTTTTAAAATATGGTGTGAGAAGGGTATATAATTTTTTCACATACAGACATGCAATTGTCCTAGTGCCATTTATTGAAAAGTTACTAATTTCTCCACTCTGTCACGTATCAAGTTCTCATGTATCTGTTTCTGTACCATAGATTTACATGTCTATCCTGGCATCACAAGGGCTGTGTTATCACTGTAGTTTTATAAGCCCTACTGTCTTTTATGATAGGTACTCCCCTATTTTCCCTTTTTACAAAAAAAAAAAAAAAAAAATCTCAGCTTTGTCTTTCCACATTTAGGTTAGGTTGATTAAATTCCATAAAAAGTTTTGTTGAGAATTTGATTGGAACTTCAGTGAATTTATAGATTTGGAGAGAACTGGTACTTTCATGTACTGATTTTTCCCATTCTCTAACATAGAATATTGCTCCATTCATCTTAGTCTACTTTTACAAAATCTTGCATATTTTTATTGGATGTATTATTAGGTCCCCTTAGAGTTTTAATTGTGAATGAAATTCTTTCAAATAATACACTTTCAAACACACTGAAGTGGAAAAGAACACTACTAATTCTTGCAGATTGCTCTTATATCCAAAATCTCTCAACTCTCACATTAGTTTTGCTACTTTGTAGTTTTCCTTGGACTTTCAAATAAAAAATGATCTTGCCCATTAACAATAATTGATTCTCTCTTTCCAGTCCTTATGCCTATTATTTATTCTTCTAGTCTCACTGCACTGGCCAAGATCTCCAGTGCAACATGGAACAGATGTATTAATACAATAGCCCATTCCTGTACTATTGCTGACATTAAGGAACATCTCTAAAGTTGTACCATTAACTTGTAACAATAACTAAGTGTTTTGGTAAGCTATCATTTATCATACTAATACGTTTATTCATCTATTAAGAGGATGTTTTATTTTTAAAATCTAAGTGAATATAACTTGCATTTTGCTGGTTCTCCCCCTCCAACCCCCTGCATTCACTGAGATAGTAACATGCCTTTTCTCTTTAACCTATTAACATGGTATATACTATGTGAAAAGATTTTCCAGTGTTAAATCATTGTCCCATATGGAAATAATCCTTACTTGGTCACAATGAATGTATTTTAATAAACCATCCAGAGCTTGTGCATTATTCATAGTAGATTTTAAAAAACAGATTCAGACTTATTTACTAATACATATTCGGCAACACTCATCAAAAAATATCTAAAATTTCAAATTTATTCACATAAATTCACAATCATTTTCTAAATCAAATAATTTTAATTTTATCCATTTTCATGCCTTCTTTCTTTCCTGATATCAAGTTGTCTTTTTTTTTTTTTTAATTTTAGACAGGCAGGGTCTTGCTCTGTTGCCCAGGCTGGAGTGTAGTGACACAATTATAGTTCACTGCAGGCTCAAACTCCTGGGCTCAGATGATCCTCCTGCCCCAGCCTGCCAAGTAACTGGGACTACAAGTGCATACCACCGCACCCAGTTAATTTTTAAAATTTTTGTAGAGACAAGGTCTCACTACGTTGCCCAGGCTAGTCTTGAACTCCTGGCCTTAAGCTATCCTCATGCCTCAGCCTCCCAGTGCTAGGATTACAGGCATGAGCCACTGTGTCTGGCTGAGTTGTCTTTTCTTATTGATCCATTTTGCCAGGCGAGTGATAACCTCTACCCTGATTCTATCACCACAAATTAGTTTAAAATGTTCCTTTATGCTTTATGTCCTTTAAATAGTTGCCTACCCCAAAGCATGAAGACACTCTCCTGTTTCATTATTTTGTTTCGTATTTAAACCATATTCCATATGGAATTGACTTTTCTGTATATATAGTATCAAGGAAGGGGTCTACTTTTTTCCCCAATACAGCTATCTAATTGACTGTACCATTACGACAGTTTCTCTTTCTCATAAATCACAGATGACTGTGTGGATCTGTGTGGATTACCATGTATACAGAATTCTATGTAGTCTGTTACTTTGGTCTATTTGCCTATCCTTATGCCAGCCAACATCAGTGTTAATTACAACTATACTTTTATAATCACAGGTCTTATGTCTGTTGGTGAACATTTTTCAGTTTTGTTGCTCAAGTTTATCTTGGATATTCTCGGTCCTTTGCATTTCTTCAGTTTGTTAATTTCTCTAACATACCGTTGGGATTTTGATAATATCATATATTGAAGTTACAGGTTAATTTACAAAATTGACTTCCAAGTCATGAACATGGTATATCCATATATTTAGAATTTAAAAAAATTTCTTAAGTGATTAAAAAATCTCTTGTAGGTATTTATTTTACGCTAGTGTAAATGGTATCATTTTATCAATTTCTATTTGTTTCTGATATATAGAAATACAATTTCTGTATAGTTTGTATTCAGTGACCTTGATAAGTTTTTGTTTGTTGAGTCTTTTGAAATTTCTATGCACACAACCAGTTGTCTATAAATGACATTATTTTCTTCTTTCTAAACGTTGTATCTTTTTACTTCAGGCGTTATGTTATTGGCTAATATCTCAAATATGTTAAACAGTAGAGGTCATTATTGTTTTTAGACTTCAAAGAACCAACATTTTGGCTTTCTCTATTGTGTGTTATTTCACTGACTTTTTGTCTTTTATTATTTCCTTGCTCTTCTTTTTCCAGCTTCTTGAAAATAGTTTAGGTAATGGACTTTCAGCCTTGCTTCTTTTCTAATGTATGCATGTAAATCTATAAATTTTCCTCCACACACTGCTTCAGCTGCAACACACGTTTTGGTATGTCATATTATTCACTTGAAAATATTTTTAAATTTGTTTTATTCTTTGACCCAGGGACTATCAAGAAATCTATTACATAATTTCAGAGTAGTTGAGTGTTTCTCTAATCATCTTTTTTACTGTTTTCTAGTTTAATTCCACTGTGTTAGAGAATGTAAGATGAATGCTTTTGATCTTTTGAGATTATCGGTTTGCTTTACGACTCAACATAGGGTAAATTTTGATAAATTTACTTGAAGAAAATGTGAATTACGTTTTTTAAATCAAGTATTCATATATGTAAAGTTCAGATCCTCTGCATCTCATTTTTTGGGGGTAGGGTCCAGATATTCTATCAGCTATGTAAAAAGCTGCATAAGCCTCCAGCTATGGTTAGACACTTACCTATTTCTCCTCTTGTATGTCATTCTTGCTTTATGTATTTCAAATCTGTTTTCAACACATACAGATTTAGGATCTTTATGTGTTTTGGGTGAATTAATTCCTTCATCATTACAAAATGTCCCTCTTTATCTCTTGTAATGCTTTTTGCCTTAAATCTCATTGCCTGATAATACCACAGTCAAACTGTTTTTATTTGGTTTGCTTACTGTGTTTTTTTTCCCTATGCCATTTACATTCAACCTTTTGGTGTGGCCTTGTATTTAAAGTATGCCTCTTGTAAGCAATATGTAGTAGGGAATTTTCAGCCTGATAAATTTTTAAACTTAATTCAACTAACGACTCATTTAAAGTGTTTGGGTTTCTATTTTGCAACTTTAAATTTGACCCATCTGTTTTATGTCCCTTTTCTATTCTTGCCTTCTTTTAAATGCTTTTGTCTCCACTAAATTGTTAGGTATACATTCTATCAGCCTTTTAGTGCTTACGAGATTACAACATGCACCCTTGTCTTCATAGTCTAAAAAAAGTAATCTTACCATTTACCTACCTAATGCTACAACCTGAGGACAAACTCCAGAACAAACCTCTCCTGTCCCTTGTTATTGTAGGTGCATCTTAATTCCACAGATATTTTAAACCACAGAATTTAATACAGCCAATATTCCTTCAAATTTACCCACATATTTACCATTTCCATTGCTCTTCATTTATTCCTGCATTCCAGGATTTCCCTTGGAATGATTTTGCTTCTGCCTGAAGAACTCTCTTCAACATTTCTTTCAGTGTGTATGTACTGAAGACAAATTTCCATTTTTCACTCAAAAGTCTTAATTTTGCCATCACATTTGGAGTGGATCTTTTGTTTCTTGCCCATTCTTCCTTATCTGGAATGTGAGCACTACAGCCACCATTTTTTGATCTTAAAGACAAATGCTACATGGTAGAGAGTGGATCATAAAGAACAGAAAAAGCCTGGGGCCCTACTGATCTTGTGGAGTTATAGTACTGGACACCTGGACGGCCTACATCTGAAAGAAAAGCAAAAGCACAACAGTGTAAGCCAATGTTACATTGGTTCTTTTTCTGGAAGCAAGTATCATTCCTGATGTCTTTGGTCAACTCTGGAAATTTCTTGGCCATTTATTGCTTCCAGTATAGCTGTTGTCTGTAATTTACATGGAAATACTCCAGTATACACAGTGTGGTACACATAACTTATGTAAAGTCATTGCTTAAGTCTTGCTACCATCCTGATAGAACAGTTCACTAGGAAGATGAACTAGTGTTCTAATCAGAGAATGCATACTCCAGTGGAAGCTATTCTAGGTATTGTTGACTGCATCTTGATCAACATACAATGTTTTTTCATACTAAATGGTACAAATTTTTATTAATTAGTGACCTGCTAAAATAATTTTTTAAATGGGCCTCCAATGGTGAGATTAAAGGTTTTCAGATTGACTAATAGCAGAGTAACACACACCACCATTGCAACAAGAGGCCATAAGAATCCAGCATGGCCTGTAGCCCTTATATTTTGGGATGATGTCCTAGTCTAACCCCCTAAAAGGCTCTTGTCCAGCCATGAACACCCCTTTTGTTAAGGTAATAGAATTCTGCTTCTTAAAGGAACCTTTCAGGCAAGATGGTGGTTAGAGCACCTAAATGGGCCGAGAGAAATTTCCTTTAGCCTGCAGAACATGCTAAGATCAGTTTTCTTTCTCAGTTAACATAGATAATTATAACAGAAGCTAGCATGAAACTGTTTTCATTATAACGTAGCTGTTAGGGGGTAATTTGGCGGCATGAGTATGTGTGAGAGAAGGAAGCTACCTGTCCCCGACGCCTCAAAAACTTCGGTGCGTACCATTTACCTACCAAGAGTTGTATACTACACATTCTTAGGTCAGTTCACAACTGCCTCACACCTTCTGTTTTCTCCTTAAACTCCTAAAATATATATGTATATTGGATCTTCCATGAATTACTTTCCATTTTCTATCTCTTCTGTGCTGCATTCTAGCTTATTCCTTCTGTTTTAAAATATTCCTTCAGGCCAGGCATGGTGGCTCATGCCTGTAAACATAACACTTTGGGAGGCCAAGGTGGGAGGATCACTTGAGCCCAGGAGTTCGAGACCAGCTTGGGCAACACAGTGAGACTCTATCTCTACAAAAATTTCAACAACTAGCCGGGCATGGTGGTACATGCCTGTGGCCCAGCTACTCTGGAGGCTTAAGTGGGAGGATCACTTGAGCCCAGGAAATTGAGGCTGCAGTAAGCCATGATCATGCCATGCGATAGAGCAAGACTCATCTCCAAAAATATATACATTTCTTTAAATGTGTCTGAATAGATGCCAATTCTTTCCCCTAATGACTTTAAAAGAGGCCCCAAGAGAACACATACTTCTGTACCTCTTATTCATTGCTTTATTAAAGCCAGTAACTTAACGTGCCAGACATTTTTAAGCTAAGCAAGGATATTCTGAGAGCAAAACTGAAATGTAAACTTCAACTCTTTCTCACAGACAACCTCCTCTTTCTCCACCCTAAAGTCTTGGGTTCAGACAACTTTGTAGTTTCCCTGGGTTATTGTGTAGAATTTTGCTCATCCTCCTTCCTGAGGCTGGAGCACCTTCTAGGGTCTTGGCTTTGTGTAGAGGTCTCAGTCCCAGCTTCCCCGTATAGTCAGGCCATATCTCTTGCTGTTAAAGTCTCAGGGTCCATTGGTGAGACCCACAGCCAACACTATCATCCCCCTAGTCAGTGTACCTTCAGCTGCTGAGTTCACTATTCTGGCTTTGTTTTTTATTCACTTCTGGCAGCTGGGATTTCCTTTTTCTTTTGTGGTTAGCTGTGTGTATATTTGTTGTTTTCTATGACATCTCTATAAGTTTAGAGTTATGGGATGGTGGTGGTAGGATAATTTATGTTAGTCAGAATAAGTAACCTATATAGAAGTTCTTCACCCTTCCAGGAAATCCTCCAATCTATGACAAATGACTACTTAAATTGCCATAAAAGGTGAACTGTAAGTACAATGATCCAAATAAAACTTTGATTTTGCTCAGTGACAATATGCCCAGCAAAAAAACTATGTTTCTCAGCATCTCTTACAGCTAAAAGATAGCCATGTGACACAGTTGTGGCAAATGAGACATAAGCTGGGAGTTTCTGAAAAAGCTTTGTCTTTGTGAAAAAGGCAGCAAGACTTAGGGGTTAAAAAAAAAAATCTTGTTTAAGCTACTGTCTTACACCATAGCCTAATTCAATCACTAGCTGATATACTTTGAAGAGCAGATCAAATGAAAAAAACACCAAACTCAGAGTTGGAAGAAAATGTTTATTTAGCAAAAAGGTATGGAGTAAAATTGGTAGAACAGAAACGAGAAATTAGAAAGTGGGGAATTTTGAGAGGTTGTTTTAAAACATCGTAACTGGGAAATAATTTTGACAAAATTCTCATAGGTAATGAAGCTTCATATGCCCTTACTGCCTAATTAAAAGGCACCTAATAACCAATTTTATTTGTATTAATTGTACTGAGAATAATTTTCTCTAACCTTCTACCTTTCATAAGGAAAAATACAATCCGCGAACACCTAGATGGTTCTGTTTTCACTATATGGCACAAAGTATCAATGATTTAACTGGAGAGTAGTATCAAGTAGAGACTTGTCTTCTTGTGTTCAGGAAGTATTAGCCTTTAACTATGCATCTTAATTGTCAGGTACGCCTTTGCCATTTGAACTGTTACTCTTCCCTATCACAGCATAATGGAGATAAAACCATTGTTTTTCATTACCTAACGAAGAGTATCAACTAATTTAAATAAAATTTCTAGCAGTAAACAACTGTATCTATGTGATTTTTTAAAGTTGGTTTTTCTCAAATTTAAACGATACAGTATTAACTGTAACTCCAAGACATACTTGAGTGTCTTCTACTTACTAGGCACAGTGGTAGTTTGTATGAATATTTCACATCAATCATAACAAGCCAGAAATAGAGATGATCCCTATTTTGTCGAGCCAAAGAGGTACTATAGCTCGATCACTGTCATATGACTAGAAAGTAGCAGGGCTATACTATAAACCCAAGGTTTTTGATTCTAAGATAATACCTTTTTATAGTGCCATTATGTTGCTTTTACACAATTTCTGATCATAGCACTTATTAATTCATATTTAGTGGACAGTTTTCTCCATTTAGCAGTCACTTTATTACTTTATTTTCTTAGTAAAAGGAAAAAAGTGTGAAAAAGAGAAGTGAAAAATTGATCTAATCCTTAGGATTACAATGGCAATTAAATAGCTGTTTAAAAAAGCGGGGATGGGGTGGGTTGAGAATGTGGCCAGATTTTTTAGAAGACCTGTCACCTTTGCTCCCAGACTATCTTCCACTCAGAGGTGGAAGGGACCCTGCTTAAAAATAAGAATACAATTTTATTCTTTCAGCAAATATTTATCATGTCAATGAATTTATAAATATGAGTAAACCCATCTCTGTCCTCAAGGGGCTCACAATCTAAGAAGCGAAGTGGACACACAGATAAATTAGTAGTACATTTAGCACTAGTGATAGCAATTTAGCACTACTGAGTACAAGGCACATTTATGACACAAAGAGAGGACCAACTACCTTGGAGTTCCAAAATCAATATACTATTAAGACTTGACACTGGAACTGAGTTTTGAGAAATGGGATATTTTCTGAGTGCTTAGTATGTGCCAGATAGTGCGCTACGTCAGAGGTCCCCCAAAATTTTGGCACCAGGGACGGGTTTCATGAGATGGGTTTGGGAAGAAACTGTTCCACCTCAGCTCATCGGGCATTAATTAGATTCTCATAAGGAGCATGAAACCTAGATCCCTCACATGCACAGTTCACAAAAGGGTTTGTGCTCCTATGAGTATCTAATGCTGCCACTGATCCGACAGGAAGCGGAGCTCGGGCCTTAGTGCTAGCTTGCTCCCTGCTCACCTCCTGCTGTGCAGCCCAGTGCCTAACAGGCCACAGACCAGTACCGGTCAAGAGTCCGGGGGCTGGAGACTCTTGTGCTAAGTGATTTATCTAGATTATCTAATCAAATCCTCATTACAATTTAAGAGATAGGTGGCCCCATTTTACAAATGAATCCAGGTGGTTTAACCAAGAACTCATTCTGCTAAATACTGTGCTCTACCGACATGCACAAACACACAATAAAATAAATAACTGAATGTAGTCACAGACGAAAAGGAATTTACAAGACTATAACATTCTCATTTACATACAAAAAATATGAAGTCAAAATGTGTAAGGAATTAGTTACAGGTTACATAGTAAAGATAGAGATATCTCATTTCTTCTATTTAAGGCCTGTTGTATGATCACTTTTTCCTAAAAATAGTTTTCTCTTCCTGGTTTTGCCTTTAACTCCTTCAAACAATCCATTAGCACTTAGAGCTATCTCAAATCACATGCCAACTTACCAAAGAATGAGGTCATTAAATGACTGCAGCACAAGGACACACAATTTAATAGGGTTAGCTAATATTTAATATATTTACTGTAAATATCAGTGTTTTATAAGCACTGATCTGAAAAGACTGAGAAACAAGTAAAACAAGTTTGCCACCTTTTATGAACACTGCTTCTTGCATGTTCAACCTGTTACACATGGACATACATACAAGGTATAAGTTCAAATCCCAGACTAGCCAACACAATTTTAGAAGAGACTTCTCTCATATAACCTGCTCTGTTCTACCTATCTTGAACGCTTCATAGCTTGTAATGTTTTGTTTGTTTTACTGTTCCAACAGTAAAAAGCATAAAGCTTTTTAGGCACTCTGATTAGTGTTTTCTAATGTTACTCCTTGATAATCTTTTACCTGCTTTGCCTGAACTGCCTGAGGCAGGCTTAATCATTTTTTAATACATAATGAAATAATACAGACTATTTATCTGTTCAGTTTGAAGCTAAACATTTGAATGCTTGCATAAAAAAGTTTAACTTCCATAGGATCAAAACAAAAAACCTAACATTCTTATAATGCAGTTTTAAAAACACATGTTAATTAACTTAAAGATTCAAGGTGGATGACCTTTAAGATTTGACTGGGATACACATCATATGATTTGGTGGTACACACTGAGGGAGCTCACATGAGCTTGGGAGCAAAATAAATTGAAAAAGTACTTACTAAACAACTTTGTTGCTAGCACTGTGCAGGGCCCTTCACATAGTTCTCTTATCTAGTCCTCCTAACAACCTGATAGCCACCATTTTTTTATTTTAATTTTTTTTTTTTAATAGAGAACTATCCAGAAAAGATGAACAACTTGTTCAAGGTCACAAAAATGGCAAGTGAGGGAGCCTAGATTAGATCAGAGGTCTAATTCCCAAGGGTATGTTTGTGGTATTGTGAAATATATATTTGCTCTTCATCTCCATTTCCTAAAGCCCTTGGAATCTCTGAAATTGTAAGAATGTCATTTGTATGACAATGAAACGAATGTTGCTGGGGACCCGTAGATAGCTTCAGGGTGGGGTCTGGTCATCGGAAAGATCAAAGCATGATGAGATGGGTTGGAGCTTTCAGTGCCACCCTCCAACCTCCAAGGACAGGACACGGCTTGGAGATTGAGTTAATCACCGGCGACCAATGATGTAATCAATCGCGCCTACAGACTGCAGGGGCAGAAATGGAGTAATCCCTTTCCTCCCCATCATATATAATCATGGTGGATACCCCTATAATGAAAAAAAGTTAACAAGTATAACAAAGTTATTACATGCATTTGTGTGCACAGGAGTCATACAAAATGTGAAAACTCAAAGAGCCCATAGATGGCTGACACTTAAATATCTTTTTCATTGGGGAAAGAGGGGGAGCTGTAAATAAATGGGCCTGAAGATCAGACAATGGTTTATAAATGATTCCCTTTGGGAACTAAATGGGACTGGAGAACAGATAATAGATTGGGACAGGTCATCTGGGCTCTAGGTGTGGTTTTTAATTTTCAGTCTCTTCCTCTGTGATTCAAGTTTTAATCTTCTCTGGTTAATGAAATTACAGGGACGGAATCGCAGGCAACTGTGTTCCTCTTTGAGGTCCAGTTTCTAGGTAAATAAGGGAACTTTGGTGAACAGCCTCATCCTGTGCTTTGGGAGAGAAGATTTGGGTGAGGAGAGCTGGAGAAGGCCAAGAGGCCTTGAGGCTGCTTCTTTAATTCAGCATGTCAAAGCTCCATATTTTGGGGTATTGATTTCTAAACCCTAACATAATGAAGCCTCTACAGAAACTCAGAAGGACAGGGTTCAAATGAGCTTCGAGATAGCTGAACACATGAACTGACTATTCCCAGAGGGTGGTGCACCTGGAGAAGGCACAGAAGCTCCGTGACACTTCTCAGTATCTTGCCTATGCTCCTTGTCTTTCTGGCAGTTCATCTGTATCCTTCTTAATATCCTTTATATGTAAATGTAAATGTAAATGAAATGTTTCCCTAAATTCTGTGAGCTGCTCTAGCAAATTAATCACACTTGAGGAGGGGAATCTCTAGCCAGTTGGTCAGAATCACAAACCGCTAACTGCTTGTGACTGACATCTGAAGTAAGGGGTAGTCTTGTAGGACTGAGACCTCCACCTGCGGGATCTGACACTATCTCCCAGTAGATAATGTCAGAATTGAACTGAATTAGAGGGCACCTGGCTGGTATCCACTGGAGAATCTGCCGTAAAGAACTGCTGGTTGTTGGTGGAGAGAAATCCCCACACACATTTGGTGAGAGAAGTGTTGAGTGGAATGTGAGAGGAGAAAGCACTTCTGGTTTTTTCCTTTATCTCTAATAATGTTCCTTCCCCTGCATTGAACTGCCTCCTCAGGAAGCACCAGGAATAAGAAAGGACATCTGCTTTTCACGTGTCACTTGACAGACTTGTCATGATGATGGGTTAATAAAGAGACTAAAGAAAACCATTATGAAAAAAATATCTGAAATTTACTTTGGCCACGAAGATGAATAGCAGTCGGACATTCTTGACAACTGCTTCTACTTTAGGTCTAGTGACTATGAAGCACAAAGATTCTCCACATATCATTAATAAATATATATATGTATGCAAGCATGTATTAAGTTTGCTTAATGTTTTAGTTTAATCTGATATTAATTTCTATATGTTAAAAGTTCATTTATCATCCATGTAACATAGTCTTCTGCACATATAATCATGATATTATATCAGTTTTGAAGACATAGTCTGGTCACTGCATTTAATACAGAGATACTGATTTGAAGAATTTATAACATTAAAAAAGTTTAAGATTACAGACTGAATGACCATTTAGAACGTTACCTGAAAGAGAAGGACTGACAATACCCAATCCATAAACTGTTTCTCATTCATACTCATACCTTTACTTGAAAAATAACTCAGTATTTTGGTGAATACTGACTGTGGTATTGACTACAAACAGGAGACATTTTTTTTTTATGTGCTATTGACTACACATCGGAAAATAATTTTGTTATATTAAGTATAAATAAGATACCTGCCCCCCACCAAATTTTCAGATAACCTATAAAGTGGGGAAAGCTTATCATAATGTCAAAATGACTGGGATATCTAAATAAAAGTAACTGTATACCTTTTAAGTGACTTTTATACCCTTCAAGCAAAAAAACCTTATAAAAGTCCTCCCTACCCCCAGGGAATTTGAGCTCTTACAACTTTGCACAGAAAACAAGTGGCAAAGGAAGTTTCTCAAACTAATTTTAAAAAACAGAGCAACCCACAAATCCTGTTTTTAAATACTTTTTGACAAAAGAAAAATACTGAACATATTTTAAGGAATGATTTTGAAACAAGCAAGGAAAAGGTCACAACTCTGAAACCAGTTATAACTGCACCTGGATAGTCCCAAGACAGAAAGTTAAGTAGTTCAACAGGTTCTACTGCTAAGATTTTGAATCACAGGAATAATGTATATTAAATAGTAAAAATACCCTTGGGACTAGTCTTTTCCATAAAAGTTAAAGAAAGTTAAGGCTAATATTAAAAAAAAATCCTAATTTATATATATATAAAAATTCTAAATGTGAAATTGTTGTCGGTTTTATAATGTACTAGTAGCTTTGTGAAGAATTAAAATTAAAAAAACAAAAATACCTTTACATTTTAACCTGGAATTTAAAACAAGAATATTTCTAGATTTAAAAAAACCTCTCAATATGAAGTCATTATCAATGAAGAGGTTAGTTGATTATAATATTGCATAATATGTTGCACTGAGTAACACTTTGACATTTACTAAAAAAAAAAATCATTAAAACAAGTGGAAATGAACATAACTAAAAGATAAACTCTATTATATATTACAGATTCCCCCCATCTTAACTGACATCTTTCAATTACTGAAGTCTACAGGAGACATTTAGAACCATAACATTGTCCTATTGGAAATCGATGAGAAGAGAAAGAAATCATAAACACGGGAGACGCTAAATAATTCATGCCAAATGCTGACCAAATAATTACAAGATACCAAATCTTCAAAATTCACAGAAAAAAGTTCAAGTTTAATTTCAGAACATATCCCAAAATTATCAAAGACATCCAATTTTACATTATGTTATCTATTAATACCAAATGGCAATATAGTAAACAAGGGGGGAAACTGAGACATTTTAACATATATCCAGATTTCATAACATTTAAAACTGATAAGCACACATTAATCAGAAAATATGCGATTAGAATATATTTACTAAAATTCTGTAACAATTCTAATAAATATACAGTGTTTTAAAAAATGAAGGCATGTACCTTCATGTAAGGGTGGGAGACAGCTAACTATAAGTAGAATGTTTCACTGCATTAATTCAAACAAGAAAAATACTCAAATTTTCACTTAAGTACAACTATAGTTTCATGTATAGCTTCTTCTAAGAGACAAAGTGAGGCAAATCTGATAGCCCACATGATCAAAGACCTTATTATATAATCAGGAATGTATGTAATATAAAGATATAAACATATGGCCATTAAACAAGAAGAAAAAAGGCAATGAATTAAACACTAGAATTAGGAATTTAACCTACAGGCTATTTTGTAGCCTAAACCACATGCATATGCTGAGTATTTTCCAGATCTAGCATATGAAAGAAAAATTCTATATTTTATGCACTGAGGTTCAAAAACAAATTGATGCGCAATTCCCAAATATGCTTAATTTGGGAGAAAAACACTTCATAAAACTACCTTTACATTATATGCTTTGTAATGCATTGCAATATGTTTCTCAAAGTACTATAAATTATAAAATAATGTAAGAATTTGGCAAGTTTCAAATTAACATGTGGAGCTCACTAAAACATAGTATGCTTTGCACCTAAGTACAGAATAAAACAGCTCTCTCGTAATGACAAAGAAAATAACAAATTATTCATTAAACAAATAAAATATATAATTAGAAAAACAGCACTCACCTTCAACAAGTCTCCATGCTTTCATTTCACATTTTTATTTAATCATGCATTTCTCATAACATTTAGACATCTTCCACAGGAGCACCAAACATGAATTCTAATTCTGGATTTAGGCAAAGGCAAGAGCATACAGACACTTGCCAAGCTGCTAGGATGTGTGTACTTCTTACATAATTTTCGTTTTATACTTGTTTGTTTTGCTTTTTACCTATACAGAATGTGGATGCATCACGAAAAAAAGAAAAGGCAGGCTGATTTCATGGAACTGAAAAACAAAGCTATAAAAAATTAATTTTCAGTATTTTAAGTAAAGACATGAACACGGAAATAACGTTTAGACCAAACAATACATATATAGAACTAATTATCAGGTATTAGCTTATTTTTAAATTGTTACATCATTGAGTCTCAACAATCCTATCAGGTAGTTGCTATTATAATTTCAATTTAGTGGACTGAGGAAACTGAGGCACAGAGAGATTAATAACTTCCCTCAAAGTAACATAGCGAAGTAACTGGCAGAATCAAGATATGAGCTCCAGAAGCTGGGCTTCAAAATTCTTTGCCACTATATTACAATAATACCAAAGATTCAAAGCATTTCCATTAAACCAAAAAGTTGGCATCATCTTTATTGCTAAAATAAAAACAACTTATGTCTGCTTTAAGCATTACGGCAACTATTTACTGAACAGCTAAAACACAGCATTAATAATAGCTAACATTTATTGAGTACTTAATATGACAGGTACTGTACTAATGAACAACTTTATATTCATCATATGAGTCAATCCATGCAACCACCATACCTATTTTGCAGATGAGAAAACCACTGAGGTATGGAAACAGTGCCCTTCCCTCCTCCAAATCCCCTAGCAAATTCACTTGTGGAGTCCAGATGGCAACAAATGTCTGATGTCAAAGCCCATGCTTGTTAAAGCACACTGCACTACTACAAACCTGACTCCGACTACCAAACAAGGGCATTCTTTTGTCCCAATACCCAGAGCCTTATGTCATGTTAGTGCTATAGCAAAATTGAAAAGATACAATAAAAATTTAAATTAACAAATTTAAAGGAATTTTAATAAATTTTTAATAAATTTAGGGTAATTTTTCCTCTATAAGCATACTATTTTTCTGTTTTAACTACTCCTACTGCAACCATGCTTTCTTCTGCTTTTCTCTGCAAACATATTCAAGTAGATCCCTGCCAGCTAGACAATTAACACACTTTTTCTCTGGGAGAACAAAATGGTCTCACATTTCCAACAAACCTTTAATTACATTAATTACATTAAAAATTCAAGCCTCTGTATATTATTCTTGCCAAATCTTTTATCAATGTTAATTGGTTGATATTCCAAGTCAGCTGAAGTAAACATCCACCTCCCAGCCAATCCATGTATTACAGCTGAGTGTAGGATGTTTACATGAACTGAAACTTGGTTTAAAGCAGGACTTAAACTCTTAACTAAGTTTGTATGGTCCTTTACGTAAGACTCTGTTGAAAAAAAGAACAGTTAGAGCATTCACATAAATGAGTCAAGACTCAATTGGAAAGATACCCTGAGAGAAAGTGTAGAATCTAAGGAAAAGGCAGAAGTGAGTTGGGTGTTCATTTTTTTGGAAGTAGGGGGCTGTCCAGGGCGGTGGGGGGCACTACAGGCACACTACCATGCCTGGCTAATTTTTCTTATTAAAAAAATTTTTTTTAGAGACAAGGTCTCACTATATTGCCCAGGCTAGTCACAAAGAAGTGATAAGGCTTTTCACTAAAGGAATTTACAACAATAAATGCAGACATTCTGTAGCGTTCCATATCTAAATGTAGCTGATTGTCCAGCCTTCCTATATCCTTCCCTTCAAAACAATCAAACTTGCATTTATAAGAACTTACTTGATGACCAGTATGATGCATCAACCAATCTTCATTAAGAAGATTCCTCCTTTAGGTAAAAGACAGTTAATGAAACACTGTGAGGAGCTTAGTCATCTCTCCTCCCCCTCAACCCTCTTCTCATCTTCTCCCCCACATTCAGAATTCAGATAATTTCATCTCAGGCACATCTTTCCCACACTCTGATCTCTTTCCACCTTCTACTGTTCCCAGTGTCATTAAGGTGTCTCAAAGAAATGTCTCCCCCTCTTTTTGCATTCTTTCTGATTAAAAATATATTCCCACAAATATCTCTACTAACTATTATCAGTGGTCCTACCAACACACTTGCATCAAAGAAGAGGAAATCTTCAAACTTGGAAGTAAAACTACATAATAATCACTGTCAGCAAACTTTAAAAATCTTTGGCATTTCATAGGCAACCCAGGACTTTCAGGAACCTCGCCAGTCTCTACCTAGTCTCTTGTCCCTTAGGGCTGTTTTCCAGAAGCATCGGTTCTCAAGATTAAATACACATATACCTCCCTGCCTCCCCACTCTACAACCATAGGCTTTTCTGTTTTAACTACTTCTATTACAACCATATTTTTTTCTTCTGCTTTTCTCTGAAAACACATTCAAATAGGCCCCTCCCAGCTAGACAATTAATATACTTTTTCTCTGGGAGAAAAAATGGTCTCATATTTTCAACATACCTTTTTATAATCAAACTTCTGGATTAATACATGTTTTTAAGTTAAGGATTTTTCTGTTTTACTTCATGTATTAATTGGGCATAATATCTAGCAGGAAAAGAATGTAAGATGAGCTCCGTGATTCTGAAAGCATGGGCCTAGAGGAGCAGCATCAGCAGTACTTGGGAACTGTGGGGGAAAAAGCACATTCTCATGTTCCACCCCAGACCTACTGAATCAGAAACTTTTTTTGCAGGGCCCAGCAATCTGTGTTTTAATCAATAAGCCCTCCGAATAATTCTGATGCAAGCTGATATTGAAAAGCAATGGACTGTTTCACCAAATCTGTTGGAAAGCTAAAGCAAAGACAGCAGTGAATGTCAAATTACTAGAAGTTTGCAATATGGTACAGAAAAGAAAAAGGCAATGCCAAAACATGTAGCATGGGTCCACCCACAATTAACCAGGCCAGGCAAAGTGTGGCAGAGACTATCTGAAACAGCCTTATTTTAAAAAGTAACTAAGCCCAAACTGATATTCAAACTAAAAAAAAAAAAAAAAGAAACAAAAATATTACCTGAGCACACACAGCAAATAATGCACATTGATCCAATGAATAAAGCTGTAACAAGAGTAGAAGGGAATCACAGAACATGCTCAATGCAATACCACATGCATGCTGGGATTTATAGGTTCACAGTCCATTTCTGGGTAACCTCAAGCCCATGACTCATGTAGAAGGAACTGAGGCATGGAGATCAATGAGAACATGTCCAAGAGTGTATTTATATGACTATTTCTAACCAAGAATATTTGTACAAAAGCATCTAATTTGAAATAAATTAGAAGACCCAATTTTGTAATTAGTTATTTGCTTTAAAAAGTTGTCCCTAAGTGATTTCAGACCATATACTCAGGATAAAATACTGTCATTTGCAGAATGGTGTTCAGTAACTAAAAATGTTTTACTTTAAATATCAATTGGTAGAACAAATCTTAAATAATAAATAATTTCTGTGCTTTCTAAGTCCTATCAATGAATACCACAATTTTTTTCTTCAATACTAAGTTAAGGGCTAGGGAAACAAGTTATTACAGGTTTATTGACAAATACTGATGATCTAACATTTCAAGCCATTTGCTATAAACAATCAATTGCTAACCTTATAGGCCAATGGGAAGTTAGTGGTTCTTCAATATAAAAACATAAAGAAGCCATCTGAAAACTACTAAAAAAGGCTGTACTTATGTATTATACTACACTGAAGCAAGAGCATCCAGAATTAAAACTGACATCGTCTTTGATTCGCCTCATTAGAGGCAGAATAATATAGAACAAATGTTACATAACACAGATTGCCCCATTAATCTGCAGCATCTAGGGATAACTGGCCTAGCTGGGCAGAGTATAACAGCTTTATTATAAAGAATGCCTACCCCCTCGTTTAGCTTAGGTTTGGCCTTATCATTTTGAAAAACCTTTCAAATTTCACTGTATAAATTATGCATCCATCTTACTAAATTTTAAAGCTGTATATCAAAATTTTTCATAAGAAATAAACAGTGTCACCTGGTCAAACAAAATAATCCTATTACCAGAGAACACATTACATTCTACCTTTGGCAGGGAAGACTTCTGAGCTCAGTAATAAGTATCCATTCACTGCTATTTGAGTCTAAGGTTTCCAATGTGCTAAAACAGAAGGCCACAGAATATGCAATAAATCTGCTTTATTTAGAGTTCATAGGAAGGGATGCTTGATGCATGCTAATCATCCAGCCTGAAAATTGTATTTACAAGTTGGAAAGCCACCTGAGTCTGAAGCAACTGACCCCCATCCCCAAATAAGTCTTATAAACTACTACTCTAACAAAAGAGCATTTAAAAAATAAAAGCTGTAGCACAAATACATCTGGGGTAACTACATTATGATCAAAACTGTCATTTGCTCATCTGGATAAAAGATAAAAGGAAACAGTAGACACTGCTGCAATAAGATAATATAAAATTATTACTAAAGTACTATACATGCAAGGTGCTTTACTTGCTGTTTATAACAGGAAAAAACAGAATTATCAAGATTTAATGTCTCTGACCTCAGAAAGCTTATAATCTAATCAAAGAAAATAAGCATGTAAAAAAATTAGATTGGCAAGACCTTTATCTTTTGGTTTAATCATGTACTGAACCTAACATAGTATGTTTGGCAGTTAACAAAAATAAATGATTTAAAAAAACCTATGCTTTATTGAAAATAAAAATGCCAATAAAATAGAAATGTTTTCCAGTGTCTAAAAGACTAACAGAAATAAAATAACCATTTTTTAAAACTCAGAAAATAGCTGTTATAAAATTATACATTATCAATTAGTCCACACTGAGTGTCATCTGTGAGAAAAGCCCTGGATTATTCAGATCTGTGGGGAAACACAAAAAATAGATACAATACAGCTGCTTCCAGGGCAGCTATATTTTAAGGAGGAAGCAATAAATCTGAAAGCAACAATCTGAAAATACTTAGGAAAAATATTAATATAAAAAGACACGCATACCCATTAGCAAATGTAAACAGGCTTAGTGGCTTGACGTCTTGCAGTTTTTCTTAGAGGAGAGTTCTGATTAGGAGCTGTAATATCACTCAGGTTGAGGGGAACAGGAAGTGGGGGGCTAAGAGGACGGAGAAAAATGTTGCACACACCATCTCTTAAGTATACGGAAAGCTGAAATTTCTAGATTGCATACTGCTGGGTGGTAGTGATGAAATTATTCTCCAGAACTTCTACAGAATTTACAATGGAGAAAATCAGTCTCCTGAACTGTTGGGAAGTTAAACTCCAGCCTACTTGGAAAGGTTATAAAGACTAAAATTTCATTGACAGGGCAGAAACAGGAATAGGCGGGGAAACTTTTTATTTAACTAAATTATCTAAGGCCCAGCAGCAGCACGCTAAGTCTGGGAAGCTCGAGACGGCATATCCTGTTATTAGGAGAGCACCCTACATTCAACTATCATAATACGTGCACTGTCAGTGCAGTAAAAGAATGCAGCTAAAGATTTCTGAGGTTTCCCCACACATTTTATAGCCTCCTCAACTCCACTCTAGGACAGAATTATATCAAGAGGATGTCTGTGAATAGCCGGTAGCAGCAAACATCTGACTGAAAGCTTAGCTGTGTCTTACAGCTTCCAGTCGGGGATGTTTACAACAACAGACTTTCTGAACAAGAAATTTAAGAGGAGGAACAGACATAAATGTTGCCAGTCATCATCTTCGGCTAATTTATATAATTTCTAGTGCTGAACAATAGCTGTGACATCTTGAAACAAAAATGATAAAGTTAATGCTAATAATTAAAGAGTAAGTGGTTCACCAAGTGCAATTTCTCCTAAATAATCTAATTTAAAAAGAAAATATGCATTACAAATTTATCTTGGTAAGTATGAAACATTAAAGATATTACCCTGATATCCTACATGAGGATACATTTTTCCAACATATGCAAAAATAAGTTTTCTTCTGTTTTCTTCTCCCTAGAGTTTCAAAATAATAAACACATTAGAATAACAACCCTAATGATCAGAGTGACCACATATCTCATGGATGCCTGTTGCCGTGACATTATTGTTAAAAATGACTCCTTTTATTTAAAAAAGCGTTAATTTAGTTGACAATGAATAGAGCGGGTTTTCCTGGCAGAGGATCTAAACTGAGTAAGAATCTAACACTTTCTTCCCCTATCTACAGCTGATTTAGGTTAGGGATGTACAGTTCAAGGAAATGAGCAAAGCAAAGAGGATAATAAGAGAAACTCATGATCTTAAATTTGTTTATAAGGCAATATACTAAAACCATTTTGTTTCCACACCACTTTTCTGAAAGAAAGGAAAAAGACTAACTGAAATATAAGTAAATCTGCATTCCATCAAAAACCAAGATTTGCTTTAATTTAAAATATGTAAAATTGCCAGGCATGGTGGCTCATGCCTATAATCACAGCACTTTGGGAGGCCGAGGCAGGTGGATGGGTGGATTGCTTGAGTCCAGGAGTTCAAGACCAGCCTTGGGTAACGTGGCGAAACCCTATCTCTAAAAACATACAAAATATTAGTTGGGTGTGGTGGTGCACGCCTGTGGTCCCAGCTATTCGGGAGGCTGAGGTAAGAGGATCCCTGAGCTTGGAGGTGAAGGCTGCAGTGAGCTGAGATCATGCCACTGCACTGCAGCCTGGGCGACAGAGTGAGACCCTGTCTCAAAAAAAATAAAAATAAAAATAAAATAAAATATGTAAAATAACTTTCTTTTGGGGAAAAAAACTATTAAAACAATTAAAGTCCACAATTAAGTCACAGTGATTTATAAGAAATGAACATACATACATACATGAGCATGCATATGTACACACACACTCTACAGAATAACTACTGAAAAAAAACCAATATACAAATTCTGAGAGGCTACTAATTTCCTAATACCAAGTTTTTTGAGAAACTATGAGAAAAGGATTTCAGCTGCTGATATTTACCCTGTGATAATATTTAACGGTTGCTCTCTGAAATACTTTTTGTTTAATGTTGTAAATAACTCTACCCATTATATAAATAATGCTGGAAATAATGAGGAAAGTACATGTGGTCTCTATGGATACAAGATGACCTTCATTGTTTTTGAAGACAAATACTTTTTTAAAAAGTCCAGTGGCTATTTACAACAACAACTATTCAAACTGTACTACAACTAAAACTTTCCAGATTTAAATTAGGAAAAAAATAGCTATTTCATGCCTAGGTAGGCACATGATACTTGACTAATGAGGATGCTGCACATTAAGTTGCAATAAACCAGTTACCACAAGTCTCCAAATCTCCCCTTTAATTTACCTTCCTGTTCTCAGTTTAATTTTTTTAAAGACTGATCAAAAGACATTTTTATCAGAACCACTGTATTTAACTCACACAAACAATACATAGAATATTTTCTTCAGAGTTATGAAGGAATTTTGTGAAATGCTATGACTTTGTATAATATATTCTTGAGGAAACATGAAAATTAAATGTACAGAAGTTGAATATTAAGTATATGTGATAAGAAACCCTATTATAAAATACCTTCTATCATTATAAAATATCTTCTAGACACAATCTTTGTAATAATACACAGTAAGAAGGTAAAGTCTAATGAGGGGATAGCTGAAGCTAAAGGTTTACCATTTTTGGCATGCTTTATGATTTCCATCTTTGTCAAAAACATTACATATTTGAGGGTCAATTTTCTATCAGCATTAGCACTTTACTTTTAACACATTTTTATAAAAATGGGCAAAACACACATGCATACATACAATCTGCTGTACAGACAAAAAAATGGATATTACTGAGCTACTGACTGGAATAGTGCTACTGGTTCAGTAACTGGAAATGTTTGTCAATCTATCAAAGGCAGTTTATGAATATCCATATATAATGTATGCCATGCCACATTTGCCGCAGATTCTGTCCTACCACAGATGTCTCAAGTATAATGCTGAAACCAAGTTAGATACCTAAACACATCTCTTCCTATGTGACAATCCAGAACGAATACAAGCCATTATCCCCCAAGAGTATTGTTATAAGAGAGTTTTACTGGGTTTGTAAAATTTTACCAGAATACATAAGAAAACAATTAACAGGAAACAACATTTTGTAACTTAAGATAAATATTCTGGGAAAAAAAACCCTCAAATGAAGTAAAATTCTGAATTGGCCTAGATTTCGCATCCCTTAAATCTATTAATTAGCTGAAATTCAGTGGTGTCTAGGAAGGCCTCAGAAATGGTTGGCTACAATTTGACTCTGAACTCTGAAATAAGGCAGGGCAGCTGGGAAGGTAAACACAAAGAGTAGTAGCAGGGTGGTGACAGGTAGAAAACACTTGGCAGAAGGCAAGAATTCACAAACCACTGGAAACCGACCATGGAGCAGAAAATGCCCCCAATTACATTGGAAAAAAAAAAACAAAAAAACACAGATACTCCCAAAGAGACTCTATTCTTGTTTTTAATCCATTCAATAATAATTACCATTCTCCATATACCCAATGTTAAATAAACAGAGCAGAGACAAAAAAGAAAAAGAAAACATTATCTAAATTAATAAACTTAATCCACTTGAAAAATTTATAAAATAGAAAGGTGTTTAGGACAGAAAGATGAAAAGGCTTCCTGTTCTATAAGGCTTATTTATCATTTACTCATTACTAACTGCCCTTTATAACAAAAGCTTCAAAGTGTTTTTATACACTTTCTCATCCTTATGCAGTAACTACTTTTAAGGTTAGTAGCAGAGCAGATGATAATTCTATTTTACAGATGAAGAAGAAGGTACAGATTGGAGAAACGATTTCGCTAAGCTCACCTAAGTAAGGAGCTGAGAACAAATTCTGGTTTCCCTGACATGCACACGCACACATGCAGAAACGTATGTAGTATGTGTGTGTATGTTAAAGCTAGGCCCTGGGAGAAACAAAGACGAGCAAGCCAAGGAGTCCAAGGAGGGCCTGTTCTGTGATTAACAATGCTCACTGTCTAGAAGGTTGAGACTAGGAGACCAGAGACTCAGCCTCCCAGGCTGCTGACTACCAGCTAGCTGTGGATTAGGAGCACAGCACTTACTCTTTTGCCTTTATTTTCTTGACACACAAAATGAGGCTTAGGCAAAACAATTTTAATTCAGTGGGCAAACATACCAAATCTTGATCAGACAGGCCCACTATCTAGGAACAACCAAGTACCTGGTGACTCTGAAGACATCTAAGCCCGGCACACTGAAGTCCGTAAGATCTTAGCAACAGTCACAGGGAATGGTAACGTCTGCAGTCCCATCTACTTTCCTGAATTCTACAGACACCTGAAAACAACCAAATGGAACATGAAGATGAAAGCACTGTGAAACATACTGTCCAATAACAAAGTACAGTTTAATCATCACCATGACATCTTATTTGTATAGCATGCTCACATCTTTTATTTAACTAGATTTTTATAGTGATAACTGAGAAGTAGGCAAGATGGGTACCATTATCTCTGCTAAACCCAGCTATAATCAGTTCTGCTATAATAATGAATATCTGTTTTCTGAAGTATCCATTTCAGATGTTGGGACTATAAGACTCAAATTAATTGTCAAATCAAAGTTTGCGTAAGATACTATAAACAATCAAAATATATCCATACCATGAAGGATTGGGCAGCTAGACTGTTTTCAACCCTTCCCCTACTTCTGTCACCTCTAACAGGAGTCTCTTCTTGTGCTGTATGAGCACAGTTCAGACAGAAATACCCTTTGGTGTTGTTGGTGCTTAGGCCCGTGAGGCAGAGAAACACAGCTTCCCTTTCTCCACAATTCTGAAACAAGCATCATCATATACTCACACAGTACACAGCCTGATCTAGGCCAGTGGTTCTCAATGCACTCCTCTAACCAGCAGCGTCAGCATGGCTTAGGCAACTGTTACTAAAGTAATTCTCAGACCCCCACCCCAGACCTACTCCATCCAAACTAGGGGGATGGGAGCCAGCAGTCTGTTTAACAAGTACTCCAGATAATCCTGACCCATGCAGAATCTTCAAAACCATTGATCTGAGCTTAGTCTATAGTCTCAATAACACGCCTAAAGCCTAATCAACAGCACACTCTTGCCGTTAGGGTGACCAGTTGTCCTAAATAGTATTTTAAGAAACTGTTCTGGTTTGTCCAGGACTGAGAGAGTTCCTTGGACAAGAGATTTTGAGTTTTAAAACCAGGAGAGTCCTAGGCAAACAAGGATAATTTACCTTAATTGTGATTACAAATCAAAGCTGAAACAACTATTCACTTAAAATGGAATGATGCTATTACGGACTAAATGCATATTGCATTTTAAGTGGAGGGCGATGGTAACACTAAAATCCTAGGATGCATGAATGGATAATTTCGTTTTTCATGTCGGTAAACAGTCAGCATAGGAATGCTTCAAACCTAGAGGGGAGGTGAAGTGGGAGAGTGCTTTGAACAAAAGGATCAACTACTTTTTATTAAACTATAGGGCATTCAGAATTTTTGTTTTCAAAATTCTCTGACCATAACTGAAACCGACAGTGAGTTGAATAGTAGCCAGTACCTTCTTAGATTCTTGAAACAGTGCCCACTCAAAGACCTAGGTCATAAATATAGTAAAATTTGTCGCCACCAACACACAGAGCTAACTGAGTGTTAAGACCACTTAGAACAAGAGAATCTGAGTGGGTATGTAGCCCCACAGTGCTCAGGTAACTGAAATGCAGAGATCCTAAACTCTGCTTTAGAGACTTAAGTAAACACCATGAACTACACCCAAAACAAAACTGATAACCACTATAGATTCTAGAGCGCATTCCATGATTCATACATACAATAATACATTTAAATTTCCAAGAATCCTGGAGGGTAGCACTATATAAATGCAACCTACATTTCAATAAGTATATTTAATTTTCAAAGTCCACACCTGGAGGAAAATTGCTAACTTCAGTCTCCGTATATAAGCAAAAAGAGATTTCAGAAAATAAGGACTGAAGAGACCTTAACTGCAAACCCCACTGACAGAGAATATGTGTATAACGTCCAGCGGATGCCAGGCTCTGAAACAATTCTTATTATGCACCTAATTTCAAAGCAGTTTTAATTTTCTGAAATGCATTTTCAAGCTTTTCTAGTAAATAATCTACTTCACGCTCTACTTGAGAAAAAGAATCCTCTTTACAGACAAGTGAGATAAATGACTCTCCTACCAATTTATCCTTCATAAAGTCTGACTATTTATACTGTTTCCTGGAAGAGGCCACACCTGTTCCTTCAAATCCTTGTCCTTCCACTTATAACTAGCTATGCAATCTTGAGTAAGTCATTTAACTGCTCCACACTAGTTTCCCCATCTGTAAAATAAGAAAACCCTACAACATAAAAGAATAAAGCTCTCACAGAATAGTTGTGAATATTAAATAAAATTATGTGGGTATAAAAACATTTGAAAACAGTAATACAATGTGCAGATGTTAAAAGCATTTACAGATTTGCAGCCACACTTTTTTGAAAACCTTCCCCCTGAAAGTCTGTATCTGAATAGTCTGCTGACCATGAGGGGCATAATCTGTGAGTACAACAGAGTTCTTCAGTTATATTTGACATGGTATTAACTAACATGGGGGGGAAATCAGTAACACTAGCTAGCACCTGAGTCACTAGCTACATCTTCTGAAAAAGTTTTAAAAAGTAAAAGAAAAAAAAAGCATCAAAAACACAGAGGAGAGAAACAACCGTCAGTTAATTAATAGAAGGAAGTAGTACACAGGGACCAAAAAAAATTTAATTCTGAATAAAGCCAGTGAGATATGTGAGTGGAAAAAGAATGACTGTGCAATTATTAATTTATTAATTCCTTAAACATTTCAAAAGAAAGATGATGTGACAAATAGCTAGAGAATGAAGGAATGATCAGTAACAGAATTAAGATTATCATTTTTATACTTCAAACAAATTTGACAAACATGAAACCATAAATGCTGAAGACTGGGAAGCACAACTGTAAACACCTCTCTGATGCAGGGAACTCAAAAGGGTACTCAGTCAATCCCAGGCAACAAAATTTGGAATCTAAGGTGTGCATCTGGATATAATTGGGGATATCTCCATAATTTCTACTAAGAAAGATAACAAAAAGGCCAACAACCACAATACCATTATTCCCAGGTCAGAAAAAAACAAGTACTTCCATAGTGACAGAATGATAGGGGAAACAATGTATTTGGCAAGGACAGGCATGTCTGTTTCTCTTCAGCCTTTGAAATGACCAGCAAACACAGCATCCAGAGTCTCTCACAGCGGCAAAGTGATCACATGCATCCTTAATAGTATAATTCTATTAATGTTTTGAACTCCAACCCTAGAGCACCCACTCTTTTAAATATCTTTAGGAATGATAATCTGATAGTCTACTGATAGGCAAGCAGTATTAGATAACAAAAGCATGGGCTTTACAGTCTGACAGAACTAGGCCAAATATTTGACTTTGTGAGTTTGAAAAAGTGGCTTTACTTTTCTGTGGCTATTTGCCATCTGTTAAATGACAATTTAAAATACCTATCTTGCCTGTGATCCTAGCACTTTGGGAGGCTGAGGCGGGTGGATCACCTGAGGTCAGGAGTTCGAGACCAGCCTGGCCAACATGGTGAAACCCTGTCTCTACTAAAAATACAAAAATTAGCCGGCCATCATGGCAGGCGCCTGTAATCCCAGCTACTTGAGAAGCTGACACAGGAGAATAGCCTGAACCAGGGAGGCAGAGGTTGCAGTGAGCCGAGATCGTGCCACTGCACTCCAGCCTGGGCAACAAGAGCAAGACTCCACATCAATAAAATAAAATAAAATAAAATAAAAAAATAATAAAATAAAATAAAATAAAATAAAATAAAGTAAAATAAAATAAAATAAAATAAAATAAAATACCTATCTTGGAGGATTATTATGAGGACTGAATAAGATAATGTAATGATCATCAAATGCTAAGCTCAGAGGCAGGCACATAGCTAGCATGCAATAAATGGAAAGAAAGATTCTTTACTTCCTCTTAACAACTTAATTCACATAGCTTTTATCATTTTCAATTCTGTTTCACTTTTACAAATCCTATTTATCCTTCAAGAACCAGTTCAAATGCCAAATTCTCTGTGAGAACTTAACTAATAAAACCAGCCACTTAAAATGTATTACACAGCCAGGCGCAGTGGCTCATGCCTGTTATCCCAGCACTTTGGGAGGCCAAGGTGGGCAAATCACTTGAGTCCAGGAGTTCGAGACCAGCCTGGCCAACATGGTGAAACCCTGTCTCTACTAAAAATACAAAAATTAATTGGGCATGGTGGTGCATACCTGTAATCCCAGATACTCAAGTGACTGAGGCAGGAGAATCATTTGAACCCCTGGAGGCAGAGGTTGCAGTGAGCCAAGATTGTGCCACTGTACTCCAGCCTGGGCAACAGAGCAAGACTCTGTCTCAATCAATCAATCGTATTATAGATATGCAGCAACAAACAGTAAATACTTACATGGTGCTTACTATGTCTGAGGCAATGTTCTAAGTGTTTTATATATATTAACTAATTTAATCCCCATAACAACACTATTAGGTAGGTACCAGTGTTATCTATCCTCTTTTTGTAAATGAGAAATGAGAGACAGAAAGCAATGTACCTAGAATCACAAGAGCACTGGTAGACTGGCTCCAGAGCCTACTCTCTTACCTGTGCTGTACTGTCTGTGCTGTTAACTGAGAAGGATGATTAATTATTGCAAGGAGACATTCAAAGAACTGACAGCTTTATATTTAATACAGCTGGAGATGTTTTCTACGCAGGCTAAAATCACTCACTTTGGATAGCTTATTCACCCTTTCATAGAAAATACTTGCATAGTTCAGTTTCTTGATCTGCACAAAATAAAGATGAGAAAACAATAATTCATACACAATCTGGTTGTATTTTTATATCGGTTTTATATTTTAGGCTGCTAACTTGAGTTCCATTTTCTCAGTTCAAATTTCTAAGATTCTGGCTCCCTTCTTCCTAAGGCCCAGGACATGGATAACCGAGATGGGCAGCCTTATCCTCATGTGACCAAAGAGACAGATAATGCCAGATCACCTACCATATTAGATTGCTAAAACTATTGCCATGTAATTCTTTTTTTTTCGAAACAGAGTTTCACTCTTGTTGCCTAGGCTGCAGTGCAATGGCACAATCTCAGTTTACTGCAACCTCCGCTTCCCCGTTCAAGTGATTCTCCCGCCTCAGCCTCCTGAGTAGCTAGGATTACAGGTGTGGGCCACCATGCCCAGCTAATTTTTTTGTATTTTTAGTAGAGACGGGGTTTCACCACGTTGGCCAGGCTGGTCTCCAACTCCTGACCTCAGTTGATCCACCTGCCTCAGCTGCCTCCCAAAGTGCTGGGATTAGAGGCGTGAGCCACCATGCCCAGCCTGCCATCTAATTCTTTATACAACTATAATACGGTCTTCAGGAATCACTGAATGTTCTCAAAAATGTATGCCATTTTGATTTTATACACACACACACACACACACACACACACACACACACACGTCAAAGATACTTCTTTGTAGATTAAAATATATATAATTACTCTTTAAACAAAGGGAGGCTCAAGGGTATGGCAACAAGTCATAACCAAAAATTACAATTATGAACATTCTTTGTGTGGTAGACAAAAAGTTAATATCTTTCCTTTTTAATCAAACTTTATAACACAGAATCAAGAGAAGGAATAAAACACACGTGCCCAAAGGATAATGTTTGGTTTTTACAGAAAATTATAAGCTCTTGAAAGAGAAAGGGCTTACAAAAAAACTACCATTTTTCCCTAATTATAGCAGTGCTACTTTATCTACTTGTCCTATGAGTGTATTTTTGGTACCTTGTTTTAAGATTCAGAATATGTTATAACATCAACAATGAACTCATGTGCTAGTGTTCTTAGGAATGGCTATACTTCAAAATAAAATACAGTAAAAGGAGCCAAAATTAACAAAATGATAGCTGTTTCTCAATTTCCTTTCAGGATTTTTCAAAATACAAGGCTTAATAAAACCTGTATCGCTTAAGAGAACGAATACATCTATTCAAGACCAACTATTCTTATATTAGTCTCTAACCAGGTTTCTATTTAAAATAAGACATGCTGTCATCATGGTGACTGTCAAGATAGGTAGGTCTTACTGGTCAGACATGGATTAACCCACTAGACCTGATGGATTATGGCCTTCGAACTGGCTTATGGCTGGGAGGCAAACAAGTGCAAGAAAGGCCAAACAGCCAAGGCAATATAGTATGTATTAAATTGAAATGAGGAGCCAAGGACATTCAACTCTATAGGTAAACAGACTCTAAAAAGGGACACTTAACAGACACACCCATCATGTCCTCCACAACACACTAAGCTTGCCTTTATCATATGATGCCTGCAACTTGTGTAGCAACTGTGTGTTTACTTGTCTGTTTCCACACTAAGGGAGCAACTGTTTGACACATCCCAATATACTAAGTCCAAGGATAAGTGTCAAACAGCATAGATGTAAAATAAATGAGCAACAGAGAATGCAGCAGATACAAAGCAAACAGATGTCACTATCTTCTCTCATTCCACATTTTGCCTCAAGAACCTGTCATCCTACAACTGGAAGAATAGTAAAATCCAGGTTTATTTTTTAAATGTTTAAATAATGTGAATCACTTAACCCCTTTGAATCTAAGTTCCCTCTTCTATAAAGGAAAAAAGACCAACTCTTAAGGTCCATTCAGCTAAATAATTTCATAATCCTATAATGAAATATATTCTGGCAATAGATCCTTGTTAATATTAACTTAATGCTTCTATGTGATCAATCATCATGCTTGTATCTGAAACCAGAGTTGTACTCTTTACTGCTATGCTAGTCAATTGCCACATGGATTCATAAAAGGAAAACAATCCACAAAGCACTATTTTTGAAAACATCTGTAACATCTACAAGTGCATAACAAGTCGTAGTAAAATTAAAAAGATATAAAATGGTATTTGCTCTAGATAACCTAGACTTGCCTTTGCTAGAGACTTGCTGGGATTTTTTTTATCAGGGGAAATAAGTTGTTTACCCTCATGTTTCTTGGGCAACTAGAAATCCAAGTTGCTGGTAAATAGTTTGCTAATGTTTCACAGCTAAGTTCTCATTTCCGAAAGTCCATAGCAACATTTCCATCTAATGATCACAACACCTCTGTTTTAAAACCCTCCAGTGGCTTCTCTCTGCACCTAGAATAAAATCCATTCTTCTTACTGTGGCTTGTAAGACCCTACACTAGCTGGTCCTCTCTGACTTCTCCACTACTTGCAATCAGTGCCTCTAGGCTTCATTCAATTCTCTCAATTTGTCACATTTTTCCCACTTTAGAGGCTTTGCAATATCTCTTCTCTCTGCCAGGAAACTTTTCACTCAGATCTTCACATGCCTAGTTTCTCCAAAATCCTAAGGGCATTTCTACGCAAATGTCACCTTTTTAAAGAGGTCTTCCCTCACTACTCAGTCTGAAGTGGGCTTTCACCACAGCAATTCTTTATTACCACGCACTCTTTGATTTTCTTTACACTTCTTACTACAATCTGAAATTGTTGTTTATTCCTTTCCTTGTTTACCATCTTCCTCTTCTGTCAGAACAGCCAAGATAGAGGCTCTGTAAGAACAGGAATGTTGCCTATCTTTTCACTCCCGTAATTCCAGAGTCTGGAACAGTGTCTGGCATATAGTGAGTGTCAAATATTTACTGAATAAATAAAAAAATAGTAATGGGAGCTGCATCTATTTAGCAGCACTAGTCCAGGCTCTTTACACAAAGCATCTCATTTAACTTCATGACAACTCCACAGGAAGTAGATATTACTCTACTTTACAGATGAGGAACTAGGACTCAAAGAAATTAAATGACTTTATCAAAGAAAGAGACTAGCATAAAGGTGATACCTAAAATATGAACCTTAACTTCTCTCCCAAACTTCCTATATCTGTTTTTGGTAACACGTCTATTTTGCCAATTATGCTCTAAATTGACCTAGAATTTTAATCTCTAAAATATTTAAGGACTGTTACAATCCTGTGATGAAAAAAATAACCAGAACATGGCCCAAAAAAAAAAGACAGGATCTTAAAATGAAATTGCCATTTCTGTCAGATGATTCCAGTAAAAAGAAAAAAAAAAAGTGAGAGATTAACAACATTAGGACTTTTCTTTAAAAAAATCATACTTTTAAAGGATATGTCTAAAAATAGAGGGCAATCCTAATTTCAGATGAAAAGGCTGCTAGTCATGAGTTTAAGAATAATGAAGAGAAGGCTAAAGTATTTTTTAAAAAGTAATATGAACTAGCATCAATCAGAAACTGAGCTTAAAAATGCATACCACTGGCCAGGCGCAGTGACTCACGCCTGTAATCCCAACACTGAGAGGCCAAGGTGGGTGGATCAGGAGGTCAGGAGTTCAAGACCAGCCTGGCCAATATGGTGGAACCCAGTCTCTACCAAAAATACAAAAATTAACTGGGCATGGTGGTGCATGCCTATAATCCCAGCTACTCAGAAGGCTGAGGCAGGAGAATGGCTTGAACCCGGGAGGTGGAGGTTGCAGTGAGCTGAGATTGAGCCACCACACTCCTGCCTGGGTGACAGAGTAAGACTCCATCTCAAAGAAAAAAAAAAAAAAAAAAAAAAAAGTATACCATTTACAATAGTATTTTAAAATATGAAATATTGAGGGATTGCAGTGATATTAATAGTTAATTTAATGTGTCAACTTGGCTAGGCTATGCTGCCCAGTTGATCAAACACTAGTCTAGCTATTGCTATTCTGTAGATGTGATTAACGATAACAATCAGTTGACATTAAGAAAAAGAGCTCTCCTCCATAACATGGGTGGGCCTCATCCAATCAAATGAGATTGACTGATTGCAAAAACAGATTACCCAAGGAAGAAGGAATTCTATCTCAAGACTGTAAGAAAAATCCTGCCTAAGGTTCCATCCTGCCTGCCAATTCTATGAATTTTGGACTTGCCAGCCACCACAATCACATGAGCCAATTTCTTAAAATCAATCTCTGTCTCTCTCTCTACACACACACACACACACACAACACACCCTTATTGATTCTGTTTTTCTGGAGAACCCAACTTACAGAGGTATATATGAGACCAAAATATAAAAAACTTGCATCCTATAAACTACCAAACATTACTGAGAGAAATTAATGAAGCCCTAAACCGAGTGCTATACCATGTTCATGGGTCGGAAGACTCAATAATTTTAAAATGTCAATTCTTTCCAAATTGACGTACAGATTCACTGCAATTCCAATCAAAACGTCAAGCAAGCTTTTTTAAAAAACTGACACTTATTCTAAAATTCATAAGGAAATGTAAAATACCTAGACTAGCAAAAATAACTTCGAAAAAAAGAAAATTGGAAGACTACATGATTTCAACACTGAATAATCGACACGGTGTAGCACTGGTGTCAAGATCAACAAATACCTCAATGGAACAAAATCAAGTCCAAAATAGAACTACATATGTAAAGTCAACTGATTATTCACAGGGGGAAAAGGGAATTCAATAGAAAAAGGATAAATTTTCAACAAATGGTGTTTTAAGAACATCCAGATAGAAAGTTTTCTATACTCAAAACTTAACTCAAAATGGATCACTATATTTAGATAGAAAACCTAAAACTACAGGGAGAAAGCACAGGAGAAAACCTTTGTTGACCTTGAATTACGCAAAAACAATTTTTAGATACAGTACCAAAAGTACAATCCATAAAAGAACAAACTGATAAATTAGATATCAAAATTAAAACCTTTGCCCTTCAAAAGACATTGCTAAGAGAATGAAGAGACAAACCATAGACTGGAAAAATATTTGCAAATCATAAATCTGATAAAGGATTTATACATAAGAACCCTCAGAATGCAGTAAGAAAACAACCAACCAGATTTTTTTAATGGGTAAAAGATTTGAACAGATGCTTCCCAAAAGAGAAAGGGATGGCAAATAAACATATGTAAGGATGCTAACCATCAGCAGTCATTAGAGAAATGCAAATTAAAACCACCACTACTCACTAATTAGAATGGCAATAATTAAAAAGACTGACCGCACCAATTGTTAGCATAATGCTGGTGGGAATGTAAAATGGTACCGCCACTTTGGAAAACCATTGGCAGTTTAAGAAGAAACTAGGCAGGTATAGAACATATAGCTACCATACGATTCAGCCATTCTACTCCTAGGTGTATGCCCAGAGAAATGCAAAGTTTATGTCCATACAAAGACATGTACATACATATTCATAGAAGCTTTACTTTAAAAGTCAAACACTGGAATCAACCCAAATAGATTATCAAAGGGGAATGGATACACAAAATGTGGTATATCCATACAATGGAATACTACTTACCAATAAGAAAGAGTAACTATTGGTGCATGGTACAACATGGATGAATCTCCAAATAATGCTGGGTGAAAGATCCTCAACTTCAAAGATCCTTACGTAATATTACTCTCCTTTTCCTCAACTCCCAATAACCTGTGGAAATGTAATACATCTACCAAGACTCTAAGCTCCTTTAGGACAATGCCCAAGTCTTATCATCATCATATAGCACCTTGAGTGATGCCAGTATCATCGCTTGAACTATATTCTGCTATGGTAACGAATGTCCAAAATCATGGTGCCTTACATCACAGTATTTATCTCACACTCATATACTTATCACGGATTGGCTTCAGCTCTGCTCCATTATTCTGGGACCAGCCATAGCTAAGTCATGCTGGTTCCATGACAGAGGGTCAAGGGCCACTGGCAGAACCACAAGATGAAAAATATCTGCTCAAATGTGGGACACGTCACTTCCTTTTAACATTTTATTGGTCAAGGAAAGCCAAATGGTCAAACCTGATGTCAACAGAATGATAAGTATAATCCAACTACAGAAAGAACCCTGATAGAAGCAATAAATATTTTTGAAATAATAGTCTACCACAGTGCCTTCCTTATGAAAAGTGCCTAGTAATTGGTAGTAATTATTTATACACCAGATCATGAACACAAGGATAGAGACTGTAATGTATCTCACCCCTGACACACCAGCACCACCTGGTGCCTACCATATACGAATGGACACACTAAGTGCATGTTAAGTGAATGAATAATGATGAGATGAGCATGAGATCTGGAATCAAAAAGCTTGCAATGAAGTTCTACATGTGCCAATTCTAGACTTAGTGGAAAGTCATTTTTTCTGATTCTCAGATGGTTGTTGTGAAGATTAAATAGATGTGAAAACACCATGAAAACTGTGCTATTTTATACAAACGTTAGTTGATATCTTCAGATATATAAATTCATTTAAAGTTTTATAGTAATGCAATACATAATATCCTGCATTTACTTTCAAAGCATCAACTGGCAAGTAAAGAGTGACAAAGATTAGACTTAAAGCAATTCACATGAAAAAAAAGACAAGGTTTTAGTTGATCATAAGCTGAATGTGATCAAAGGGTAATGTGGCTGCCAAAAAAATGCAATGCAAATTTCAGACTACACATTAATAAAAGCACAGTATCCTAGATAATAGCTTCACTGTATTCAGCAATGGTCAGACCACATCGGAAGTAGTCAGTTCAGTTCTGGCCACTGTATTTTCAGAGGTAAACTGACAAAGACTTTGTCATGAGTAGAGCGATGTGGATGGGGAAAGGTCTGTAAACCATGTCACATGCATGTGGTTTGAAAAAAAAAAAAAAAGAATTTTTTCCCTCAGTTTGGCAAAAAAGAAGGCTGAAGTAGAACAGTCATTTTCAAATACTTAAGAGTTATTGTGTACAAGAATAAGAAGTTTCACATACATAGTCCTAGATTTCCAAAAACTAGTAAGAGAGGAAATACATTTAGCTCAATGAAAAGCTATTTCTATGAGAAACCTAAAACAAGGAAAAGTGGATGAAAACATGGTTAGAAATGCACTTGAGGAGATCAAATTGGGTGTGAGTCCTGTAAATCTAACTCACTCCTCTGTGTAACCAAACATTTTTGAGGCATATGAAAAGGCCCAAACAGCATCTCTTTTCTAATTAAATAACAACAGCAAGGAAGAACCAAGGTAAGAAGTAAAACAAGAAGTTGTTTGGTCTAACAAACATGGAAATGCATGCTGTTGAGGGAAATGAAATTTTAACAATAGATAACATTAAAGATAGATACAGTGTCTTGGGTTTTTTACAGAGAAAACAGGTTTAATCAAAATTGTATTTATTCTAGAATTTATTTTTCCTAATATGACCTAACTTACCATTTTCAGGGGAAATGCAAAAACTATTTTAAAAGTTCCTACGACAGCTGTTGAGAAAAAATTACCCAAATAATTATTATTTGAGATAATAAAATTTTCTCAGCTGTTGAGAAAAGTTACCCAAATAACTTTGATTATATTTTAATTATTATGAGAGCGTAAGTGTGAGAAAGTAAAGGTGGGCTAGAAGGACAGATGGGGGATTGATTATTACAAGAAATATACTTTTATAAAGAATACTTTATAAAATAACTTGGAGAAAACTCTTCTTCCCTTAAATTTTTCTTTGTGTACTACATGTGCATATTTCACAGGATTTAATAGGACATGGTTCCTGACACAAATTACTAAAGCCCTACCTACTTCTCTCACTGCAGGTATGCATCTTACAAAGTAAGATTAAAAAGCAGCTTCATTGACTTAGGAAAATTAATCTGCACATGCCTTTTTGGAATATAAATTCAGATTTTTAAAAAATCTATTCTCCCAAGCCAAAAAAGGAAAATGTGGGGGAAAAAAGGGGAACATCTGTTCTCTACTAAGGAATATGAAAGTTTAGGACTGACTCAAAGTACAGGTTAAGGCTTAAGAACTTGCCACTGGAATTCTGTACTATTTCTCTTCCTGCTCTGTTGTGGACACTACCAACACCTGTGCAGGTCATGGGAACTCAATGATAAGCTCAGAATCAGGAGTACTAGTTTCAAATCTCCCATGTCAATCCATCCAACGGGAACAGCCTACATTCCACTGGGAGACAGGACAATACCTCAGTAGAGATAGTACTTTTGGAAAGTACTGAAACAGTTGCCAGTCTAAAACACAGTAACTAAAAATCTTAAGTTTTAAAAAAATTAGATGCTCAAGTATTAAAGCAATTATCTTTAAAAGATGAAAATGATGCACAATAAATATTAAGAAGCCACTTCAAATTAATTACAGTTAACATGTATTGAGTATTTTCTGTATGTCAGGCATTCTTTTAAGTGCTTTATATACATTAATTCCTGGCTACTCTTCACCACAGCCATATAAAGTAATATTATCATTGTCTTCATTTTACTGATGAGAAAAAGGAGGTATAGAATAGTTAAGTAACTTGCCTAAGACAACACAGCTACTGAGAGACAGGACAGTGATAGGAATTCAGGCAGGATAGCTCCAGGTTCCATTCTACCTTTAGAGTTGGTATTGCTGTATTATATATCTTGACACTTGAAGGACCCTTTAAGTCTATTAGCTTTAATCACATATGAAATATTATCACAGGCAGCCAAGGCTGTACAGAATTATTAAAATGCTTTCACAATCAACTTTAAGATCAGATGACTGAATCTAAGATATCACTTAAGCCACTAAAACCTAATATAATTTTTAAAAATATTTTGGCTTTATTATACTTCATAAGTGCAAATGGGTGCCTTTTATATATTTAGCATAATGTCTGACACTGTCACTAAAACTCTTTTGCACAGAACTAGATCTGGGATATTTTATTCACATTAGTGTTTATTAAAGTAATTTTACTACTTCTCAAATTCTAAATGCAATAATTCAACAGACATTTGATATTGAATAAACACCAAGTAGTATGAATACAAGATAAATTAGATGGTCTCTGCTCTCAAGGGAGGCCACGGTTACAAAACAATGTAATAACTGCTTTTATGGAAAGATGACCAAGGTTCCCAGGGAACTGAGTGCTGCCTAGCTCAAGTGAGAATGGTGGCAGTTCCATGTGCGAAGGCATGCTGATGTAAAAGTAACATTTTCCTCTCAGGGAACATCAAACAATTTAAGTAGAACTAGAATGCAGAGTTTACATGGAAAGGAAAAGAAACTGATTAGAGATAAAGAATAAAGCTGGAGCTAGGGAAAGAAAAGTCTTATCAGTCGTAATAACAATAAAAAAAAAGCAAAGATTTAAGCAGGCAAGTGATAAGATCAAATATGGTAACAATAGAGGCTATCGTATTTTTACACAACAGAACCCTGCTCAACTAAAATACTATGCAAACTTCCACGCCTAAAATTAATCAAAATAAAACAGCACTGGTTGAAACCGGGATGAAATGCTTGACTTCCTCCAGCACACTCTCGGCAGAAGAGTTTCAAAACCACTGCTTTAGAAAGTAAAATTACTATCTCTACACAAATATGTTCTACTTACTTCATGCCTCTCCTGACATGATCCTAACTGCTCAAGTACAATAATTCATTCTAGTAGTTGTTCACCAATTACAGAAATAGTCATATACAGAACTAATCATATAGCATGAGATCTTCAAAATTAATGACAAAAAATTATAATACATTAAAAGGAAGATAAAAATTACCAGCTTTTTCACTCAAGTTAAAACTATAATTTAAATGAACACATTTTCTAACCTAAAAGTCAGAATTCATGGTTGGACAAATACTAGTGTATTTATGGGCACAGAATATTCAAAACTGGTACGGTGCAGTGCTGTAAGACATAGAATGTAACTGGCATAACTGTAATTTTTTTCCAAGATTGGTAAACTTGAATTTTCCTAACAATGACCTTCTGTCTAAAAGCCCTTCTCCACCTATAGCTATGGCATCTATTCTTCCACCTTATGAAATTTGGAAATCTAAATGTGATTACTAAAAATGATCATCATTGTGAAACTGTTTATCTTCCTTATTACCATCTAATATTCCCAGCAATAACATGTAAAACTGGTTAAAGAGGTACATATGCCTCTCTTACAATTCACTACTCCTGACTCTTCACAGTGAGAAGCGTGAATTAAAAATCAAGGTTATAATCTCAGGGAAAAGGCATACAATGATTAGCTCAACATGTTTTAGAATGAAACAATTACACTTACTTTATACAATCTAAACTAATCCCTGTGATCTTTCTCTTTACCTTTACCCCCTTCCCTCCCAGTACTAACATTTGTGGGGAACACAATCACTCAGTCTTAAGAATTTTTAAAGAATCATCTGCTTTATAATTAACAGATTGAAAAGAAATGTTCAAAACAATGTTCAACACACAATAAGAGTTACACAATGATCTCAGATAGTTATTTCTTTACTCCATCAGATAAAACATTAGAAAACAAGAACCCTGGAGCACTCTATCAGTGCATTAAAAGTTCACTCACAGAATATGGCTGAAGACAAACTATTGACAATTACTAAAAGGAGAAAGGAGTGAGAGAAGCATATGCTACAAATTAAAGCTGCCAATACATCATTTGACCAATATGTGTAGTATATTTACTTACAGGCATACTTAAGAAATGGTCCTTAGGCTGGGTGCAGTGGCTCAAGCCTGTAATCCCAGCACTTTGGGAGGCCGAGGCGGGCGGATCACGAGGTCAGGAGATCGAGACTATTCTGGCTAACACGGCAAAACCCCTTCTCTACTAAAAATACAAAAAAATTAGCTGGGCGTGGTGGCGGGCGCCTGTAGTCCCAGCTACTCAGGAGGCTGAGGCAGGAGAATGGCGTGAACCCAGGAGGCGGAGCTTGCAGTGAGCCGAGATTGCGCCACTGCACTCCAGCCTGGGCGACAGAGCCAGACTCCGTCTCAAAAAAAAAAAAGAAAAAAAGAAATGGTCCTTAATCAGTAACAGTATGTCATTACAAGCAAAATACCATTTCCATATGATATTTACTCAATCGAACACTTGGCAATCAACAGTTCATTTCTGGGCACATTCCAGATTCCCTAAATTTGTAAAAAAAGCAAATGATTCAGCTATAAATTTGTTTGGGATAAAGACATCTCTGCACATTATAGTAAAAATAAATTACATCACATGCTCCAAGTAGTCATTTTAGATAAACAGCTTAATAAATCACTCATTTCTACTTTTTTCAACTACAAAAGTCTGAGGACTACCATATAATCACGAAGAACAAAACAACTTTTTTCTTTTAGAGAAGCTTGTTTATAAATCAAAATTAAAACCTACTTAAAAGTAGTTCCACAGAAACATGTAAAAAATCCTCACATGTAAAATAAAAACAATCAAAACAACACCAGTATCACATATTTAACTATATATTCAATTTAATAGTAAAATTTCCACTCCATCTATTTAAGGCATGTTCTTTAGGTCCTTTTGAAAAATATTCCACAGACAAATAGATTTGTTTTTAAAAGACTGTACACCTTACTACATTGATTTTAACAATACAGCAAATAAATTTAAGTTAGAACAAATGCCAATAGAGATATTAAAGTATACATACTGTGCTTAGTTGTCCCCACAGGAATATAAAAATGTTCATAAACTTAAGATAAATTTATATTTCCCCTAGTTTGTGAAAATTGCAATAACCTTTCTTCTATTTACAGTAACCAATTAAACTACATTCGGCAACTGAAGTTCAAACAATTTCTCAGATGAAACAGCTGGGAGAAAACAAACGGAAAAGTTTTTACAAATGACATTTGTATTGACGCTATAGGTAAGATGATCCAACACCTAATAGTAGCATGAGTGGAATCAGGAAAACACAAACATGTAATAGTGAAAGAAAACCCTTTAGGGAGAAAAAGAAATTGCAATTTACAGGGTCACCCATGACTAAAACTCTGAACTCAGCCTTTCGTTTTAGGGGTGTCCAGAGAGGGAGACAGGGTCTTGCTCTGTCATCCCAGACTGGAGTGTAGTGGCGTGATCTTGGCTCACTGCAGCCTCAACCTCCTGGGCTCAAGCAATCCTCCCACCTTAGCCCCCCCAAGTAGCTGGAACTACAGGCGTGTGCCACCACATCCAGCTAATTGTTTTGTTATTTTTTTGTAGAGACAGGGTTTCACCAGGCTAGTCTTGAATTCCTGAGCTCAGGCAATCTGCCCATCTCGGCCTCCCAAAGTGCTGGGATTACAGGCATGAGCCACCACGTCCGGCCTGAACTCAGCCTTTCTTATTTTTAAAAACTGTTGCCCACATTTCTGCAGATCACAAAATCTAAACTTTTAAAAAATCCCATGTAGCGGACATACATATACATATTATTAGATAATATTTTATGCTTAAGAAGTCTAGCAAATTGGCTGGGCACACTGGCTCACACCTGTAATCCCAGCACTTTGGGAGGCCCAGGCGGGCGGATCGCCTGAGGTCAGGAGTTTGAGACCAGCCTGGCCAACATGGTGAAATCCCGTCTCTACTAAAAATGCAAAAATTAGACAGGCGTGGGGGTGGGTGCCTGTAATCTCAGCTACTTGGGAGGCTAAGGCAGGAGAACTGCTTGAACTCGGGAGGCGGAGGTTGCAGTGAGCCAAAATCGCGCCACTGCACTCCAGCCTGGGCGACAGAGTGAGACTCTGTCTAAAAAAAAAAGTCTAGTTAATATTATTTTGAAACCCCAGTTTACATAAAGTATGGTGCACTAATGATTGCATTTTATTGAAAAGAACATTGGGAACAGAAAAATTAAGTGACATTTTAAAAGTGACATTGGCTTAAATAATGAAATTGAGAACATAAATCAGTCTTAACTTCCAATTATAATTCCTAATCATTACCGCTAGCCTCACATATCTTGGCACAAATATTTGTAAACTGCAGTAGTATACTCACCTTTTTTACATGTATTTTTTAAAAATTGTAATTGTGTCCTCATTAATCATAAATCCAATGTAATGTACTTTTTAATCTATGTTCTGAAATTAGCAATCATTTGAGACAGTCCCTTGGGATTTTTTTAAAAATGGAAAACACTTCTTTTAATATCATCTCCTCTTTAATCTTCATTTTTACTCATTTGTTCAACTGAGGAACTAAGAGCCTGTACTAAAAAAATCAATGGCACCATTCAAGCTGTTCCTTCCATTTTTATAATATTCAATTATGCTAAGAGGTATGAAACTGTGCCCAGTATCCCAAAGTTGGGCTTTTGACCCATATTCAGTATTAAAATAATTTCTTGCTTTCTGTCTAATGTATAAAAACAAAACAAAATACTATTAAGCATTCTGAAGATATTTTTTACTTCTTGTATGCCCTGATGCTTAGCTCTTATCCTTCAAACCCCTTCTCTAAGAATAAAATTTCTTGAAAACTAGGAAAAGGTGAAGGCGTCACTGTTACCCAAGCCAAGCATGAACAGTATAAATCAAATGAAACTTGATTAGTTATCCTTAATAAAGTTTGTGGCTACTTCCTCCCTTTCCTCCTTACCCCCACATGAAGTAGGAACTAACCCACAAATAAGTTCTCCTATTAACTCACATTCCTTTTTTTCTACATAACCAAAGCCAAATGATTTCCGAATTAAACTTCCCAAGTACTTCATTCATCGTCTCCTGCAATTCCAAATAAATGCAAATGCATTAACACAAAGGGAAAAAAAAACTCCTTTGAAAGAATACATAGTTGTTCTTTTACCAAAATAGCATTTTTCACAAGTGACTCAAACAGAATTACAGCTTAAGAAAATCAAGCCTTTAATTCTGAAGAATAATTTGCACCTACAGAAAATTTCAAGGTAACGGTTTTTACTGCTCGTGGACTTTAGACCAAATCTATTTATTTTGATTTTGCTGAAGTTTGGGTATAACTGCTTGTTGGCCTCTACTGCGGGACCACTGTCCTAGTGAGAGTGTCTGACAACAAGGTGCTTTTGATACTCCACTAACTAAACTACCTTGGAAGAGGTTCCTGACAAACCTGATCATAAAATTTTACTCAATGGTGAAAAGCATTTTAATTAGGCTTCAATGTACTCCTTAAATCAGGCTTGTCCAACCCATGGCCCAGGACAGCTTTGAATGAGGCCCAACACAAATGTGTAAACTTTCTGAAAATATGATGAGATTTTTGTTGCAATTTTTTAAGCTCATTAGTTATTGTTAATGCATTTGATGTGTGGCCCAAGACAATTCTTCTTCTTCCAATGTGGCCCAGGGAGGCCAAAAGATTGGACACCGCTGCCTTAAATGATATGGGATAAATCAGATGACAATTTTGCCACTCAGTTAAACCATTATAGGTGGCATATAAGTGGAACAACACTGAATTTAACTTTGTCCCCAAACATTTTTGGTAAAGAGAGAACTCAAAGAACACACTGATAACCCTTACATATGCCAAAAATCTGTTCCTAAATTGTTGTATGCCAACTGATTATTCACAAATCAAATCACATTTGATAAATACCATTTAAAGGGATTAAGTATTTGAAAGCAACTTTTAGTGAATCCCTTTTGTAAAATTCTCACATAATATAACCAACTAGTAATTAATTTGTTTTGCAATCTTACACTTTTAAATGTCAAATTTCTTAAAGTAGAGCACAGCTGTTTTCATAAGCTGAAACATTCACATCACATTACTGCCCTTCTTTCTAGTGCCCCTCAAGCAAGCTTTAAAAATGTCACCCAAAAAATGAGTTGTTCACCAGTGGTAGAATATACAAGAAATACTAGAAAAATTGAAAAATAAGCAATTCTTAAAAATGTAATATAGAAATGTGTGTATAGTATTTCAAAAAAAGTCAAAGAATTATTTTATTTTTGGCCATGATCACAACCCTCGATAAAAATGATTTTTTAAAAAAACCAAGATACGCACAGCCCAAATCACTTTCCCATGTGTTTTTACCACCTGGAGTAAAACGTTCAAGAACTGTCTATCTCCATGAACATATGACCTCCACGATGCCACCAAGGTCAACAAGACCTACAGGAGGGGGATATGCTAAGTGTTGATTTGTCCAATTCTACAGTTCCCTTGAAAAAGAGAGAAGAGAGAAAAACATAAAAATTTATTTATATATTACAAGAAATAATCTTTCCAGGTTGTAACAATTAAGTACCCCACCACAGGACTGTATACAGACATATGTCAGCTATGGCCAATAGGAGCAAGATGTAAAAGAGACCTCACAGCACAAAAGTAGCTGCACAAAAGAATTAACAAGATCCCAAACGGACTGATCTCTCTCTGCATCTGGTACTGAAAACTTTTGGTATCCCGGCTACAAGCCACAAGGACTCAACTTCAAAGTGAGGGTCCTCTGTTGAGGAAACTTTTTGAAAATGACAAATAACCAAAGATACATAATCAACAGAAAAAGCACCCACATATCAGAAATGCTTAGGTAAGGAGCAAGTGTGTATGTGCTGAGACTGATGGTTAACACCAAATTCACAGGTTGTTCTCTTATTCTCTACCAAAAATTCTCTCTGGCATTTCCTCAGCTATCATCACAATCCTGCACCTTTCACAAACCAGGAAGTTTTCTTAGATGAGATTTAAATTTTAAAACACATCCACTTGGGATAATGTTTATGCTAGACTTAAGTTCAAAAAATCCCTATCAGCTTGAAACCATTATACCGGTAATTTCCAGGTAACATTCAAATATATATATTTTTAAAGACATGCCACAGCTAGTACCTGATTTAGTGATTTAGTGGAGAGTTTAACTATGGATAATTCATTCTAACATTTGGTAAACAGGTAGCATACACATACATTATGACAGTGTAAAATTAAAAAGGAAAAAAATCAGCAAAAGCGCTGGTTATTCACAATCAGCACAGGACTGTCTCGTAAATTACTTTCAGAGAAGCTCCAAACTGGTGGGTGGCACCGGGTCAATGCGATTACTTAACCCTGGCAGTTACAACTAAACTCCACTTTGATGGGATCCAAAGCTTATTACAAAAAGATGACTGCTTGGGCATATCAAGTACTTCGGTGTCCTCCTATTTTGTTCCCACGGAACACGGAGCCTGACACCTGAAACTCTCCAGACACACATCACCTTGCTTCGGGGCTTTAGAATTTTGTGTATATTATTTGTAAAGTCCACTGGACATAAATTCAGTTGTGTGTGTACAAGATTAATGTATTTTCTGCATGCACAAGTGAAGAACTCATGTCAAATCAAGCAGTTCCCTCTCTCCCAAGTAACTTTTTTATCATTTAGTCCTAAAATAACCATAAGCAACAAACATTAAACACTGGCATGGCAACGTGCACACATCATGCCCTGGTGCTACACACAGGCGGATTCGTTCATCTCTGGTCCCCATCCAGACGGGTGCTCCCGGACCCTCTCCCTCCCGGCAGGTCCAGCCTAGCTTCACCCGAGTTTTGCTGTGAAATCCGCCACTTTCGCTGGCCCCGGCAAAAAGCAAGGCGCCTCGTCCCGAGGGCAGAGTTTCTTGCAACTGCCGGACAAACATTTCCCGAAAGCTTCCCGCGGCCCCCACGCCCGGTCCCCCCACTTCACGAGCCCCGGGGAGGGGCCCACCTGCCTCCCGCCGCCCGCCCCATGCCCTGTCGCCGCGGCTGCACTCCGGGGCCGCACCGCAGCGCCCACTTCCCGGCCCCGAGCCCCCCACGACTCGGGCGCCCGACCCTGAGGGACGGGGGCGCCAAAAAAGCACCCCCCGACACAAGTGACCCCACGACGCCCCCCAGAGGCCGTGTCCCGAGAGCCTGTCAGCGCCCCGGAAGGGGGTCAGGCGGGGGTCTGAGCACCCGGTGTCCTCTCCGCTCCGGACGCCCTCTCCCGCCCCAAGGCACTCACCTGGCCTGGGGTCGGGGGTCGGGCGAGGAGGCCACCCGCCCGCCGAGGCCCCCACCCTCCTGCTCCCGGCGCCCCGCGCCCCGCGCCCCGGGCCCGAGGCGCTCCTGGAGCGGCCGGGGGAGGGGGCGCGGGGACGCGCCAGCGCCGGGGTGGGGGGCGCGCGAGGGGCGGGGGGCAGGGGGCGCGGCGAGAGCTGGGGCTTGGCGGCGTCCGCACTGAGAAAGCAGCCTCCGCCGCGTCCGTCATGGCGCGCGGCGGCGGCAGCGGCTCCCTCCGGTCTCTCTGCTCCCTCGCCTTTAGTTTGACCTTTCCCTCCAGTGTGTCTGAGGGAGAGCGGCTGTGCGCGCGCGTGTGCATGTCTCTGTGTGTGTGTGTGTGCGCGCGTGTGTGTGTGCGCGCGCGCGCGCGCGTGGGGAAGGGGCCGGGTTCGCTCCCCGACGCCTGACGTCACTGCCATGGCAACGGCAACCCCCGCCCCTAGCTTCTCATTTCCTGTCCCCGCCCACTGTGCACGTTCTGGGGCCCTCACGTGCTCACTCACACGCACGCACGCACGCACGCACTCTCGGGGCGCGCGCGCCCAGAGCGCTGGGGTTTGGGAGGTAATTTGGACCTCCGCCTCCCTCCCTTCCCTCGCTGCCTCCCGGAATTTGACCAATCCCGTGAGGAGGAGCCGTGGGCGGGGCGGGCTCGGCTCCCGGAGCGGCGTGAAAAATTTCCCGAGGCAGAGCGAAAAGTCTTCCTGAGCTACTGAGCATGTCCGGTGCCCGAAGTGGCGCTTTGGACGCGAGTGAAGCGAGGAGAGGCGGAGAAGGAACCGAGCGGGCAGTTGAGGGAAATCTCGGAGGAGGTTACCTGCGATCAAACTGGGGCTGCGTAGTGTTAGGGTCAGGCAGCGTTGAAGTGGAATCCGGATCCGCCACTCTCGCTGCGTGATGTTGGGCATGTCATCAAAGCGCTCTCAACCGAACGTCTCGGGTAAAATGGGATTAGTGAAGTCTACCAAGGTGGTTGTGAGGATCAAAAGAGATAACGCGGAAAACGCCTCACCTGGCACGTTATAGATCCTAAATGCCTAGCTATTATTATGGAGCCCACAACCTCTATATTTTACAACTGGGAACACGGGACTCAAAGAGATTAAAAAACTAAATGACTCGCTCAAGGTCAGGTAGTGGTGGAGACCCAGGCTTCAAGTTCAATACTCTTTGTCCTACAAAGCCTTCCCTTAAGCAGGGGTAATAAAACATTTCAGAAAAACCACCTTAAAGAGAGAGCATCGCTTGTGATCTGTGGATCACTTGGTACTCCCCACCTCTCTCCCATCCCCGCAAAGGTTTAGAGCTGGACATAGGGGCCTCGGTGCAACTTTTGGAGGGCAGTTGTTCAGCTTCTGAATTTGCATCTGAACGAGCAATAAGATGGGGTGCTTTCCTCAATTCCCTTGGGGCCCCTACATGTTTTGGTTAAAGTGTAAACAGCAAAGAGCTCCAGGTCCTCCACGTCTCTAACTAGCTGAAGAAAGATTAACTCAATTAACCAGCATTTACCAAGCATCCACCAAGTAGTAAGGTTTTCCCAGCAGGCAAGGAGCCTGTGACCTCAGGGCTGTACAGGCAGGCACCTTGGGATTCAGACACACTTAGGCTTCCAGCCCATTCCTCTAATTTAGCTCTTCATCACTTACTGCTAGGCAGTATTTCTTGAATGTTGTAGTACTATGTAATTTTAGCTATGCTGTTAACTTTTTTTTTTTTTTTTTTTGAGACAGAGTCTCGCTCTGTCGCCCAGGCTGAAGTACAGTGGCGCGATCTCGGCTCACGGCAAGCTCCGCCTCCTGGGTTCTCGCCATTCTCCTGCCTCAGCCTCCCGAGTAGCTGGGACTACAGGCGCCCGCCACCACGACCGGCTAATTTTTTGTATTTTTTAGTAGAGACGGGGTTTCACCGTGTTAGCCAGGATGGTCTCGATCTCCTGACCTTGTGATCTGCCCGCCTCAGCCTCCCAAAGTGCTGGGATTACAGGCGTAAGCCACCGCACCCGGCCTATGCTGTTAACTTTTTTAAAAAGTATGTGTCTGTCTCCCTGTCTTGTAGCCCCAAACCTATACTTGATCTTGGTAAAGGATGTCACCCAGTATCTTAAATAAGCCCTGAAGTTTCCCATGTCCCAGGAATTATTCACTTGACCCTCCCAAGTTAAATGCAATCTCTTCCAAAAAATCTTGGTGGTCTACTTCGTTGGAATACATTAGTATCTTTTCTACAGCATTTGGCAGCTACCTTGCTTTAGACACTGTTTCTAGTTTTGTCTTCTACTACTTATGCATATTATCACCTACAAAAAGTTTCTCTAACATTCATGTATGAGTTGGCTGTTCATATGGATCAATATATCAGTTATTACCCATTCCTTTAAGGCTTGATTTATTTTCCTTTCCCTTCAGATTGTAAAACTCTTGAATGGCCAGAACCCTGTCTAGTTCCACATCGAATTTCCAGCCTGTTCCTCAGTAACAACACCACTCAACAGCTAGCTATTGAATGGCTGAGTGAGCTCCCTGCCTATCTTATAAAATTATTAGGGGCATACTTTATTTTCATATTTATATCTCAAAACCAGGAATTTTCTGGGAAGTTAAGAATTTCCAATAAATCTTGGGCTACTCTAAAATGCACCAGAAATTACATGGTCACAGTCGTGCAATGAAAGAAGGCTTTGACAGTAGCACAAGACATCAAGCAGAAGTAGGAAATGCAGTGAGGAAGAAGTAATGTTTTCAACAGCTGCCACTATGGATCTAGGATGAGAGCTTTCCACATGTTGTTAAGAATGAGAGACAGATTATTCCAAGGTAGGTAAGTGATGTTGCTCAAAGAGGAATTTTGAAATCAGACAGCGTTTGCTTATTTTGAGCTTGTACTTATTTGTCCCTTTGTCTAATTTGGCACAAAAATGGAAAGCCTAGTGGTATGCTTGTATCCAGTATTGTTCCCCTCTTGATGTTCTGTTTAACTCTCTCCGTGTGCAGGTCCTCACCATACCTAGCCCTTTTATCCCTCGTCATATTATGGCACGAGCAAATGCCCAGTAGCATGATCTTGAAGTTGTTTGCAGTTTATCCTTATCTTTATTTGTCAGTCTTCAAGTCCCATAAAGTCTTCCTCTTAAATGGTAGTGACAGCGATTAACTGTCCTCCACGCCCTTGGTCACTACCTTAGGGTGAGCCCTTGTATCTCTCACCTGGACTCTTACCAAAACCTCCTTCCTAACTGGTCTTTTTGACTCATCTTAGGCCCATCTATCCCAACTTCCAACACACCCCAGACTCTAGAGAGACTTAGAACTTACATTTTATGTTTTAGAGTATAAATATTGAACATATAAAGGATAAGATGTTTAAAATTGGCCTTTGGGATCTGAAGGACCCATCTAAGGCTTTTTTGGAGGCTAAACAATGAGAACATCTTTGAATTAGTGACATTGTGAATTAACAGAGAGCTAAGATGTCTCTTGGTATTTAATAGGCAATCCTCAAAAAGTTGGGTTAAAAAAAAATGCCACCGTGTGTGTGTGTTTAAGTACCTTATTACTAAGAGAGAAAGAACATTCAGTTCCCATTTTAGGGGCTCTCCTGCTTCAGGATTACTGAGAGTCCTCTGGAGTGTGCATGGGCTCAGGAGAGGTTATAAGCACACCCTTGACAGGAGGGCACTTCTATCAGGGAAGGCCAATATCTTTCCAAGAACGTAAGCTTGTGGGAGGAGGTGGTAAACGAGGAAGCAGTGGGGACATGAAGTGAGAACGCAGTACTCAGCCAGACCAGCTCAATCAGTCCTGGTGATGAACAAGGTGAATCAGCTGCACTACCCTTATGGCCTGTTAGGACTGATGTATTCAAATTAGGCAGCTGCATACACAGTATGCACTGCACAAACCCAGGGAAGCTATTTGCATGGGAGTCTGTGAATGGCATCCTCTGGGACTGTGCAGTGCTCAACCTCTATGAACATATGTAGCAGTCCTGAGTGACAAGTACATGGCACGTCTCTGTCTACTTTGGCAATCTAAAGTATCCTGATGATATCTTTGATAATAGAAATAAACATTTATGGGATATCTACCAATTGTCATCTCAAAAACTTATTTTAATGTACAAATTTTATATCTAAAGATTTGCACATGTTTCAAAATGCTTATTAGACTGATGTCATTACCATTCATTTATTTGTTCTAAAAAATGACAATTGAGCTGCGAAGTTTCAGGCATGATTCAAAAGCCTGGTTCTATAAATGTATTGAGCACCAACTACAAATCTTAGAAACACCATTAACTGATTTCTTTAAAATATCAACTTATGTTTATTTTTTTTCAGTTTATGCCATTTTATAATATGAAGATGTCCTCTATATCCTCTTTTTTAGAGATGGAGTCTGGCTCTGTCTCCCAGGCTGGAGTGTAGTGGCACGATCTCGGCTCACTGCCACCTCCACCTCCAGGGTTCAAGCACTTCTCCTACCTCAGCCTCCTGAGTAGCTGGGATTACAGGCACCTGCCACCGTGTCTGGTTAATTTTGTATTTTTAGTAGAGATGGGGTTTCACCATGTTGGCCAGGCTGGTCTCAAACTCTTGACCTCAAGTGATTTGCCTGCCTCAGCCTCCCAAAGTGCTGGTATTACAGGCATGACCCACCGTGCCTGGCCTCTAAATCCTCTTTATTTCATAGACAATCATCTATTAAAATCTGGCGATGACATTTGGTTCTTTCATTTCAGACAATTCAATATAGTAGGATGCCTCAGTGAATATAAAGCTTTTACATAATTTTTTTCCTCCTGGCGTTATCAGAAGAGGTAACAGAAAGTTAAGTTGGCTTCTTTAGGAGTCTCCTGGGAGCCCTAGGGAAAGCTACCTTAGTAGAGTGGGTGCAAGACCCCACTGGCCAGAAAAGAGAGTATAATTATGCTTTGAGCCCTGGATCATTCTGTAGAGGAAAGCTGCCCTCCAGCCAGAAACATCTAATTTAGATGGTTATATGAGCGAGAAATAACTGAAAATTTGTTTGTTTGTTGTTGTTATAGCAGCAAGCTTTACTCGATGAATTAATTGGAAAAGTAAATAATATGACCATATTTGCACCCCAAATTTGTGGAGCTGCTCATACTAACAATTTTAAATTCTTTTTTTCAATAGCTTTTAGGGTACAAATGGTTTTTGGCTACATGGATGAGCTATATAGTGGTGAATTCTGAGATTTTAGTGCTCCCATCACCCAAGTAGTGTACATTGTACCTAATGTGTAGTGTTTTTATCCCTGGCTCCCCCCTCCCACCCTCCTGCTTCTGAGTCCATTGTATATAAATGATATAAAGTGATATAAAGTCCATTATGTCACTCTGTATACCTTTGCATATTCTAATAATGTTAAACTCTTAATTTCTGAACAAGCAATTAAGTGAGCCTCTGCCTCTAGTAGTCTTTACAGTTGACCCTTGAACCACCCAGTTTGAACTTCGTTGGGCTGCTCTACTTGGATTTTCTTCTGCTTCTGCCATTGCTGACAGTACAACCAACCTCTCCTCTTTCTCCTCTTCCTCATCCTACTCAACATGAAGACGATGAGGATGGAGAGCTTTATGATGATCCACTTCCACTTAATGAAGAGGAAATATATTTCCTCTTCCTTATGATTTTTTCATTAACGTTATTTTCTCTAGCTTACTTTATTGTAAGAACACAGTATATAATACATCTAACAAACAAAATGTGGGTTAATCGACTGTTTATGTTATCAGTAAGGCTTCTGGTTAACAGTAGGCTATTAATGGTTATGTTTTTGGGGAGTCAAAAGTTATGCTTGGAGTTTTGACTGCACATACAAGGGTTGTTCCCCTAGTTCAAAGGTCAGCTATATTACATGGTTTCCAGGTCTTTGATGGCTGTGCTATGCATGAGTGTCACTGCTGGAAAACTGTTATGTGCAGTTCCAGAAGCTGATATACTTAGTTATAAAAAAAGGATGGGGGGGCTACTCAGGAGGAATCAATACACACATGTGTAGAATCAAACACACACACTCACGTACTCACATACACACACACACACGTGCTCACACATGCTACAGAATAGTAGGATGCAGAGTTCCATCATTTGAAACTCTGGAAAAACTTTCACCATTTTTACTATTATCATTACCAGCATCAACATCTTTCTCGCCATTGTAAGTCAAGACACTGGAAAAAGTCTGAAACAGTAATCTTCACTATTCACAGTAACTCAGGAACAATGAAGGAGGAAGAATGAATGAGTTGCCCCCTGAAGATGGTGGGCTCTCCTTTATGCATGATCATCACGATCTCTCTGCAGTGTCTGTCCTGTGACCTCAAGAGGCATGCAGCGTCATGCCAGACATCTGTGTTTGGATGGCCCTTTGGCTCCTCCACAATTACTGCAGAGTCAGAAGTGGAATTTCCGCCTGATGTTTTATGTCAGAATCAGTATGAAAGACTGCAGCATGCTGAGTGAGCTTTCCGTTCTCGCTGAGATGCGATGCAGGGTCCACCCTCTGCAGGCCACAGTTTTGCCTGGAGGCAAAGCATTCAGTCTTTCCATTGGCCTGACAATTTGAGCCAAGCTTGAGGCCAACAGACAAAATGACTAGAGAGGTGAGTTTTGTTAAATTACAATAACATCCATGCATCCAGGGGAGCTGCAAAAGTCATTCCTGTCAGATGCACTCAAAATCAACAGCCAAATTATTCCTGCCAAATGCTCTGAGGCTATTGAATAAAGTCTTGCACTATTTTAAATAGTAACTTAAAACCTCTAGTTTCATGGCTCAGTAATAATCATGATAATTCTAATCAGTATCCTCATTAGTGAATGCTAATAACTATTTATTGAGTGACCACCATGTGCAAGTGCTTTGCTACATACTTTACGTGTGCCAGATATTTAAGCTTTATAATCGCTTTGTAAGGTAGATGTTATTATCCTGTCCTGTCGCTGGAGAAACAGAAATTCAGTACACGTAAGCAACTTGCCCAGTGTTACCACCCACAGAGATGATGTCAGCGTACTTAAAGAATACATGGGCTAGGCATGGTAGCTCACGCCTGTAATCCCAGCACTTTGGGAGGCCAAGGCGGGAGGATTGCTTAAGCCCAGGAATTTGAGACCAGACTGGGCAAAATGCAAAACCCTGTCTCTACAAAAAAATACAAAAACTAGTGGGCATGGTGGTGGGCGCCTGTAGTTCCCACTACATGGGAGGCTGAGGCAGGACGATCACTTGGGCCTGGGAGGTGGAGGCTGCAGTGAGCTGTGTTTGCACCACTGCCCTCCAGTCTGTGCTACAGAGAGATTCAGTCTCAAAAAAAAAAAGAAGGAATAGTCTTTGAAAAAAATGGCTTAAGACTTAAGTATGTAAGAGCTACTTCCTAGCTCAGGGATATTTTAAACAAGCCTTTTATTAGAAAATTGTAAACATGCAAAACTAGAGAGCTATACTCATCAAGCAGCTCCTATCAGGAATAATTTGGAAGTAAAGGGTTTTGAATGATTTCTACCTTATTTTTCTTGGAGGAGAGCCAGGTCCTTAATAAGAATTTCTGCAAAAGAGGAGCCTGGGGCTGAATCTTATTTATAGAGGCAAAATACTATTTTTATTTCAATCTCACATTCTTACTGTCCCTTTGAATTTTCCAATTAATACTGAAATAGCAAATAATATGAAGACTTAATTTTGAGTTGTCTAGTCCTCCTCATCCCTGCTGCAAATCCTCAGTTTATGTTTAAGGCAGGTTTATGCTGAGTCACATAATAGTCTCCTCCCTTGTTATAATCCACAGCAAGACTGCAGGGGTTCTTCATATTGTGGAACAGGCATAAGTCAACTGTTTAGGAAATAATTGATTTAAACTGAGGTAGATTCAGTGGTATGCTGTAGCATCCTCATAGTGGCTCACAAGAGCTAATTGTACATGTCTCTTCCTAATTTTGCATTTGATGACATGACACTGCTGACTTGAAATTGGCCACGGTGAGAGTATTTATACCATGGAAATTGACAAATGTACAAATCAGGGCCTCTGTTCCTCCAGAGAGGCAGTTGTTAAATATTTATCAGCACATTACTGGGTAGATTCTGTTATTTGCTCAAAAGTATCTGCTGTCCTTCACTGTGGGTCTACTCCCCACTACTCTTCCCTGTGAGACTAGTATATTTTTCACCCATCAGAAGTCCATCTTCAAGGGATAAAAGACTACAAATACGGTGCAGTGTGTAGTGCTTGAGTGATGGGTGCACCAAAATCCCACAAATCACCACTAAAGAACTGACTTATGTAACCAAGCACCACTTGTACCCCAATAACCTATGGGAAAATTTAAAAAAAATAATAAAGTGCATAGAGGGAAAAAAGGAAAAACAGTTCATCCTGACCACGTGACTTGCTTTGTTCAATGGAACGTAGCCAGAAGTACATATGCCATTTCCAAGTAGAGGAATATGTGCCTTTTTTTTTTTTTACTTTTTACTTTGCCCCAAGCCAACATATCGCAGATAATGTCTGCTTCTTCAGTCTAAGTCCTAGAAAAAGATGACGTGTTACAAAATGACAGCCAACCTGTAAAAGACATGGACATATGCAAGGAATAAATCTTTCTTATTGTAAGATTTTTGGATGTGTTTGTTGTTACTCCATCACGACTTAGGCTAAGCTAATTGATACAGCAATTAAGACTTATCACTGAGTTGCTGCCATAGCAGGAAACCTAAATTATGTTGCATGAATTCTGAGGCTTGGGAGTGGGAAGCAAAAAATAATGTTGTTGGATGGAAAAATGGCAACCTATGTTATCTAGTGGCAAGGTATTAGGTAAAACTGTCACCTTTAATCCCTAGGAAGACAGATAATGCACTAAATGAGTTTATGGCTTTAGGCAAAGTTGTGAAACGGAATGTTACTCTCATGCCTAAGTTGCTGTGGGTTGCACGTAGTGAAATGATATGAAAGTTGAGCTTAGGTAGGAATTGTCCATTTCAGGGAGATCAAAGGGAGTAGAAAGGGTCCAGAAATTTCAGAACTCAGAGGACTAGAGGGTGTAATTGATTTTGATTTCCAAACAACAAAAGATAAAACTGGAAATGTCTTTAAGTGACAAAGACTGACTAAAATTGAGCCTTGTGGCAAGGACCAATCAAAGGTATTGTTCCTCTATTAAAACCTCTCAACTGATTACAGTGGCACCAATTAAATCCTTCCAGTTGGACAAAATGACTTAGGGAAAAGAGATTCTAAGTGTAGTTCTTTAATTGGAGCCAGATAAATTTAAGTTACCTGCAATTAAGTCTAGAGGGAAAGTCGCAACTAGAAAAGAATTACGGATGTGGCCATTGGCACATGAGGCTGTTTGGAATCAAATAGATAAGAATGTGAGAAAGTTACATTGCCAAAAGAGTCACCGGCTCATACTAAAATAGATTATAACTGTTTGAGACTTGAAATGACCTTTGGATTTCCAACTTTCTGTGGGAAGAAGACAGAGAAGCCTGGCCAGCTTCCAAAGAGGACATATTGTCCTTTACAAAAAATGCTTTAGGAGAACAATTGAAAAGGAAAAACCTCCCGGAGGACAGTGCCAAGCACCATGCAGAACAATAGATCGAGTGTTATTGTTCTAGGTCCAGAATCAAGTCCTAATCAAAGAACGTTTCCAGTCTCAGTGGAAGGTAGTCTGCAACTTCTGCCCAAGGGACTTTCAGAAATGCCATGGGCAAGTGACTTCTGCGTTCCTCTTCTCCTCTCACTTTCTGAATGGGAGTGTTTGTTTTAGGTATCCTGTTTCACCATGATACATTGGGCATATGAGGGGCAGATAACTTGTCTTTTTGATCCATAGGTTTTGCTCTCAAGGGAATGAACATCTGGGCCTGGTGTAGAGAACTCCATGAGATCATGGAATTCAAGCCTGATGCTGTAATCGAATGGAATCTTTAGGTTATTTTTCTTGAGTAGGGCTGCCAGATTTTGTAAATTAAAATATAGGATGCCTAGTTACAATGGAATTTCAGATAAACAATGAATAATTTTTTAGTATATCTCACTGTGCAATATTTTGGGCATACTTATCCTAAAAAATTACCCATTGTTGATCTGGAATTTAAATTTAGCTGGGCATCCTGTATTTAATCTGGCATCTCTATGGGAAAGAATAGATGTATTTGCTTACAAATAGAGGAAAGTGGAGACTCATGATGCAGAATTCTGGTAGATTGCACTATTTATCCAAAACTTTGTTTCTCTTCTTTTTTTAGGGGCTGCCTGGTGGCCCTCCCTGTGAGAAGGTATTCTTCCTGCTCCGTTGACATCAGGCTTATTAGCCATGTTTCTGGATTTGGTCCATTTTATGTGAGTGAAAATGATAATTGCTGCTTCCAGATAAAAACTTTAAGTGCCATCCTCTGATTCTGACATTTCTCGTATGCCTCTACCACGATTCTGGCGTGCCACAGCTCAAGGTTGTTCCTTTGGTCTCGATTCTAGTGTAAAGAGAACATGGAGCAGGGCTGCAGCTGATCTTCAAAGGGCGTGAACACAAGCCAGAGAGAAGCCGTTATTGTTGTAAGCCCTGAAGATTTGGGGGATATTATTGCAACACAACTCAGCCCAAACAGACTAATACAACAAGTTTCTATGTATACATGGAAATGTATGTAATCTTAGCCTCAAGAAAAAAAAAAGAGTATCTGAAAATCCCAGGATACTCGGGGCTCATGGTGCATAGTCAATGAAATGAATAGCTGTCTTTCTTCATCCTTCCCTCTCCAATCTTTCCTTTTCATTCTCCTTCATCTCATTCTCCTTCTTCTGTCTGTGATTTACAAAGCTGGTCATGGAAAAAAAACATAGGAGTCAGAAGGCTTTGATTCTAGGTTCATATGTATGAGATTTTTTGGAAAAAAATCACATACTCTCAAGGAGTCTCAGTTCCCTCATCTTCAAGTGGGGATAATAACACCCTCTTTACCTATTCTGCTGGGGTTTTTTGTAGATCACATGAAAGAGAGGTTATGGAAATCCTTTATATATGTTTTGAAAATTCTATCCAGTTGCTACAGGCTGAATGTTTGTGTTCTTCAAAATTTATATGCTGAAACCTAATCACTCATGTGATGGTGTTTGGAGGTAAGGCTGTTAGAAGGTGATTGGCACAAACCCCTCATAAGAGAAGCCCCAAAGAGAGCTAGCTTGCCTGTTTCACCATGTGAGGACATGGTGAGAAGAAGCCATGTAAGAATCAGGAAACAGGTCCTCACCAGACATGGAATCTGCCAGCACCTTGATCTGGGACTTACCAGCCTCCAAACTAGTGACAAATAAATTACTGCTCACTAGCTGCCCAATTAATGGTATTTTATTATGATAGACTGAACTGACTAAGACACCAGTTGTATGATGAAAACACCCTACTACTATTACTACTGCTAGTACTTCCTGTATTCGCTCATATTTTTGGAGGTCTTATTATGTTACAAGTATGGTTCTAAGTGCTTTTCATCAGTAACTCTTGTAAGAGCCTATTTTAAATTTAGCAAAGGCAATAAAACACTTTCCCTGGTTTAGTAAGGAGTATTAACTAATTGGGGGTATAAACATAAAATGGTTTCGTTTTTCCAATAGTTACTACTACTCTTGTTCTCCATAGCAACTTTGGTTTCAATTCCATAACTTTCCTGTTGTTTCTGGTCAAAGGACCAGTTGCCTCTAGTTCCTCTGTCTATTTTAATATTTTGACCCTCTCCATTCCTGTCAGGACAGGTGGAACTTGTGGCATAGGAAGTTCAAGTGGTAGAGGGGGCCCAGTCTGTACTTGTCTCTACTCCCCCAGAGGAGGAAAGAAAGCAAGACAGATGCTCCCTCACGTGGATGTCCATGGTATAGTTGTTGTCCTCCCCTTGGGTGGCCATCACTGCTGTTCCTGTCCACTGAGCTTCATGAGGATTGGGGTGCCTCCCTCACCAGGAGCAGACTCTGGGGTCCCCCAGCAGGAGGCACCATGTGTATTCCTCTGTGGACCTTGTACAGTCCTCCTTCCCCTTCTGCTGTATGGGTCCCTAGAGATGCCATTGCTCCAAAAATACTTGCTTTCCCAAGCTGTTTAACTCCAGGGTTCAAAATCCCCTGGGGATCCCCTTCCTGTAGGTCTTGAGAATTGCAACTTGGGGGCAGTCCTGACCTGGTCATCGTCCTCACCACCTCACCGTGCCATCTCCTCACCTCATTCTCCAACCCCCAAAAGATGACCACTGATGACTAGTCTCCAGGTCAGTGGAGAACGTGTGTGGAGAAGTGCAGGAGGGGTGACACAGCATCCCCAAACCTTACAAATTCTTTCCTTGATTTTGGAGAAGAAATCCACTGGGTAGTGCCCACCTCCCCCTCACACAGCTCCAGCTAGAAGTAACTATTTACTCCCTCCCTACACTCCTCTTATTTTGTCTTTGAGGGTGGGGGTGCTGGTTTTGCTGAAATGACTCTGCTCAGCCAGGCTTGTGAGAGTGGGAGGGCAGGGGGCAAAGGCAGGAATGGAAGCAACCAGGCCTTTCTCTGTCTGTTCTCTGAACTCAGAGTATGGGGTACTAAGGACCTGGGTTCTCCGCTGTGGGCCCAAAGAGAAAACAAGAAGATCCACTTGGTACCTAATACCCTGTCACAGAGAGGTACATCTCCAGCTTGAGGTGGTGTCCTGTGAGTGATAGCAGCTCCAGGATGGTGCATTTACCACTGAGGAAAAGTAGAATGAGCCCCAGCATTGGGGGAGTGATCTGGGAACTGCCCTCCTCTTTGCTCCCACAATATCCTGCAGGTTCTATGATACAGGTAGTTAGAGCTACTCACTAGGCTGCCTGTCTTCCCCTCCACTGCAGGACATGCCTGTATTTTGTCCTCATCTGTTGCTGTAGTTTGGATGTGTTATTTTTTTTTTCCTTTGCATGAGTTTCCATGAAGAACACATGTTGGAATTTAACTGCCAATGTAATAGGTATTGGGAGGTGGGGCCTTTATCTAAACTTTAATTAGGTCATTAAGATGATTAGTGTCCTTCTCTGGAGAGACTGGATTAGGTCTCTTGGGAATGAATTAGTTTTCGTGAAAGCTGGTTGTTATAAAGTGAGGCTGCCTCTTGTGTTTGGTGTCTTTGTACGCTCCTGCTCCCCCTTCCTTCTGCTTTCCACCGGGAGTCAAAGCAGCACCAAGTCCTCACCAGATGGGCTGCTGGATCTTGTACTTGCCAGCCTGCATAACTGTAAGCTCATAAACCTCTTTTTATTCCTTATAAATTACCCGGTCTTAGGTATTCAACAGAATTGAATTGCTTAGGTAGCAACACAAAACAGATGAAGACATCTGTATTCCCAGGACCTGGGACAGCAGCTGGTATATGCAACCTACTCAGCAAATGTTCTCTAGAATCTTTAGAGATTTGGGAATATGAAGAAAAATAAACTAGAAAAATGGGGTGGCAGATATATTCCAGATAAAAAATATTTCAGGTGAATTCTACAAACCAGGGTGGGTTTCAGACAACTCTGAATCATGAGTATACTTGTTGGGGGAAAAATTCACATAGCTAAGACAGCTACTTCTTGCGGTACCCATTGAGGGACTGGGGCAAGGGCAATGAGAGGCATAAGCTGACTACAGATAGTTAACCCTGACATTTTCAACTTTAAAACAGTTTCATTTCCTGTTTGAAAACTTTGAGGGTCTTTTTCTGAACAACTTTTTTTTTTTTATTATACTTTAAGTTTTAGGGTACATGTGCACAACGTGCAGGTTAGTTACATATGTATACATGTGCCATGTTGGCGTGCTGCACCCATTAACTCGTCATTTAACATTAGGTATATCTCCTAATGCTATCCCTCCCCCTCCCCCAACCCCACAACAGGCCCTGATGTGTGATGTTCCCCTTCCTGTGTCCATGTGTACTCATTGCTCAATTCCCACCTATGAGTGAGAACATGAGGTGTTTGGTTTTTTGTCCTTGCTATAGTTTGCTGAGAATGATGGTTACAATAGCAAAGACTTGGAACCAAGCCAAATGTCCAACAATGATAGACTGGATTAAGAAAATGTGGCACATATACACCATGGAATACTATGCAGCCATAAAAAATGATGAGTTCATGTCCTTTGTAGGGACATGGATGAAGCTGGAAACTTTTTTTTAATAGAAGGGGCAGACATCAATTTTTTAAAAATTTCAATCTCTAGGTTTTGTTTTTAGGAACATTTCTCAGAGGTTTTTCATCATGGATATTTGAAAATGCTGATGTAAAGAGACACATCTCAATTTCAGTGCTGTCACAGCCATGTTGTCCTTCTTTGGAGAGTCTTCGAACTAGAGTAAGCCATGGAAGATGATAATATACAATGTGGTTGCCTATGATGACTCACCGACCTGTCCGGATTTGTAATCTGCATATTTTAATGTAAATTGAGTAGTTGATTTAGAGACACAAATTATTTTAAAAACCAGTAGACTATATTACAACAACAACAACAACAACAACGGCACCCTAGGATTTCAGCTTTTTCAAACTTCAAAGAGTACTGAAAACTGGTTTAGGCTCTTGTTCTGGGGATGTTCAGCTATGCAGAGGAGATGCTGAGATTTCTGGCAGCCATCTTGTCTACTACATAGTGAGACCTTATATGGAGAATGAAGCCGAGGAAAACCAAGAAAGACACAATCCTGATAGATGTCTAGGAGTCCCCAGACTCAATGTAAATGGAGCCAAATTAAGACAAGCAGAGCAGAGAGATCAGAGGGAGACATCCCTGATAATTCCACTGGAAGTCCAAATCCAGCCATGCTTGAAGTTATTGCATCCCTGGTTTTCCCATTTTCCCAGTTTTCTGAGAAATAAATTCCCCTTTCCTCTCTCGGTTCTGACTTTAACTAGTTTGATTTCCGATGTAATCAAATCACCTGTAACTAAAAACATTCTCTGTAATAAGCTGCATCACGAGGTTATTGGCAGGATAAATTGAGATTATATACATAAAGCAATTCTTGGCGCATAGTAAGTGTTCAATAAATAGACTTTAAAAAATAAAATCTATTATAATCTGAGAGTAGCTCTTGTAACTAACATAGGTCAGAGAGCAAGTAAGAAGTAGCCAAGATTTCACAGTTTAAAAGTTCAATACTTATAATTTCAGCAAACAGAAAGGATCTGGGATGGAGCCAATAATATGTGGTAGATAGAACTTGGGTCATAGAGTCAGATAGACTTGAGTTTGAAGTCCAGCTCTGCCACTTTGCCATCTGAATGACAATGAGAAAATTGCAAGCAATTCTGAGGCTTTATTCCCTCATCTTATAAGATGGGGATAACAGTGATAGTGGCAGGAGGCAGTCAAATGCCTAGGAAAATAGGGGCAGGTCCCTGGTGAAACTGGACCTTCAAACCAAAGAGAATTTAAAGCCTGAAAGCCAAGCTACAAGTCTCAGATAAATCCACAGACTGGATTGAGATCTTCTCTTCCTATTTGGTGTGCTTTCCTCTGGTTGATCCCCACCCTTCACCTATTTTACATATACCTACCCTTCCCTAATTTGTTATTTGCACTGTCATGCCCATCCTTGAGTGGTGCCTTTTTTCAGCCTTTTTTTGTATATTCACAAACCAATCAGCATGCACTCCCCCATTCTGAGCCCATAAAAGCCCCAGACTCAACCACACTTGGAGGACCTCCTGCCTTCAGGTGGGTGAGACTCCCCAACTTTGGGTAGGGGGAGGCCAACTCAGTCCCCATCTCCGCTGAGAGCTGTTTCATCACTCAATAAAACTCTTCATCTTGCTCACCCAACAGCTGTTAGCATAACCTCATTCTTCCTGGGTGTGGGACAAGAACTCAGGACCCGCCAAATGGTGAATGTGAACAGAGCTGTAACCCTGTAGCACTCCCCTCCTGCTCGCCAAGCAATGGGAGAGGGAGCTGCTGGGTGCCACATGCCCCAGTTTGTTGGGGCAGGACTGAAAGAACTGTTAACATGCTGTAATACCCTCTTAGGGGCTTTGGGGTAGCTGGCATCCCAGAGTTTTTCAGTTGCCACCATGTTCCCCTCGTCCAGATGCTGGTGCTGAAGGTGGGAGCAGGTCAAGACATGCCCGGCCCACCCACAGGCTGGAGTGGCAAGCCAAACACAGCTGCCGGGCCAAGTGGTGGAGTATCTCCTGCGGCGAGCCCAGAGCCAAGCGTGGCACTGGGCAGGGGCATCGCTGGCTGCAGAGGTCACCAGCTGGTGAAGCGACACCCAAAAAATCCTGCATCAATAGTACCTCCTTGTAATAATTAAAATAATCAAGAATGTAGCATTATTCCTGGCACATAGACTTTCAGCAAATGCTGGCTGCCTCCCTCCTCCAGCATCTGCCACCACTACAGGCTGGTCCCTTTTACAGGTTAGAATTTTATTTGTCAAAGCTAAGTACAAGGTTTACTGCCCCAAAGTATCTTCCCTTATGATGCTTCTGAAGGTGTGGTAAGGCTGTTGAAGAGTTGTAAAGAGGGGTTTATTGTTTTATATCCAAAGTGCTTTCTAATGAATATTTTATGATTTTTCTCACTGTTTGATAATTTTGTAGGATTCAAACAAGTGAGGAAACTTGATTTGTTTTGGAGAAAAAAAGAGAGAGAATCACTATAACTAATAACAGAGCCCATCTGTTCTGGGTACCAGAGAGCCCTGGTTAGTGACCCCATCCCTGACTGCAGCATTAAGTCCTGAGTCATCTATCCCAATCAGCTCGTAGCATTCTTCTTAATGTCTCCTATTGTTTAAGCATGGTCATTTGCCTAAATTGATACAATAAGACTAAATTAAAGGATATATACTTCAGTATTTTACATGCTTCAAGTAAAGATTTCTCACCCTTGCTGACATGAACATGGAGCACAAAGCTTTAAGACCACGGATTTTTTAGCTGCTGTCTTGGCACTATGAGGGGACCCATCCTTAGGATGAAGCCAGGTGCTGAGGACAGCAGAGCACAGGAATGGAAAGAACTCACGTCTATGATAACATCTTTGAACTGGTAATTATACTGCACCTGGATGCCTCTTACCTCCGGACTTAACGTTATGTGAGGCAATCGATTTCCTTATTCTTATGAAAACCAGTTTCTGTGAAACTGATCAGTATCAAGCGTGAAGCATGCTTCATGAAGCAGCACCAGATGGTAGAAAATACCAGGGCAGCTGCAGGTCACAGCCCTGAAATCTGGCCACTGGGGTTCATATCCTGCTTCCACTTGTGCTAGCTGTGTGGCCTTGGGGAACATACTCAACCTCTGGCGGCTTCAGTTTCTGCATCTGAAAAACAATGATAATAATAGAGTTCCTCACAGGATAAACGTGCGTAACACACATAATGTAGTGCCTGGCCCGTGGTAAGTCTCAATAAAATCTGACTTGTAATTATGGTTCCCTCTAGATGTGAAGATCATCTCAGGATCCACAGATTGATTCAAAAGTGGATTCCCAGTCCTCTTCCTTTCTGTTATTGACTCTGTGTCTCTTTATTACTTTGGGTTTTTCTGACTTTTCCTTTCCTAGTCTTCCTCCTCTCGTTCCTTTAACTAGCCAGAATTGGGATTGATTTATAGCTTTATTTGTTGTATTTTAAAATATGTAATTCTACATTTTCTCTTTTTAATTTAAGAAGTCAAAAGAATGGAACATTTTATATTTCCTTCAATAAAAAAGAATCTTTTTATTTGATTTTTTTTATATATCCCAATTAAATTTCATCTGCTTGGCTTTGGTCCAGTGTTCCACCCTGTCAGAATCATTTTCCATCTTGACACTGTCAGTTATTGGCTTTGCCATCCTTCCTGGCTTTATTTCATCTGCCTTTTAAACCTTCACCAAGATCTTGACAAAACCTGCAATTAAGGACGGCTCTATCAGTTATCAGGTGAGGTGTATGTGCTGAAAAACTCTAAATCAATGCTCCTCAAACTCCAGTGACCATAAGAATCACCTGGAGAGCTTGTTAAAGCACAGATTTGTGGGCCCCTCACCTGAGATTCTGATTCAGTGGGTCTGGAGTGGGGACTTTGCATTTCTAATAAACTCCCAAGTGATGCTGAATAGGGCTGCCACAAATAATAGGGGCTCAGTCAAGTGAGTATAATAGGATTTTTTTCCTCTTATGTTGAAGTCCATAGGCAGGTAGTCCAGCCTAGTACCAAGGTTTCAGAACCTAGGCTTTTCCCCCTCTCCTTCCTGCCTTAAATGGCGTTTGGTTTCCTACTCATGTTTCAGAATGTTTGCTTGAGCTACAGCCGTCATGTCCACATTCAAACCAGTAAGAAAAAGGAAGGGGGAAAGGATGTCTTCTCTCTTTTTAAGGACCTATCTCAGAAGTTGTATGTGACACTCTACTTACATCTTCTTAGCCAAAACTTCCTCACAAATCACACTAGCTGCAAAGAAATCTGGAAAATATAGTTTTTATTTGGGGTGTCATATGCCCAGCCAAAAATCAAGGTTTTATGATCAAGGCAGAAGAGAATGCACTTCTGACATTACTGATTTTTAATGTTACAACAAACCTTTCCCAACTCTCCAGCCAGAGGTTTGCAATCTAAAACCTGCAATGGGCTAGGAAATTCCAATAAAATTCTGAATTTCAAATTCTGATAACCCTTCTACATGTAAGTATTATTTCTTTCATTTCTGTGTTCAGGAAATTGAGTCTCAGAGAGCTTCAGTGATTTTCCTGAGATCTCTCGGTAACTAAATGCCCCAACCAAGATTTAAACACAACCCTGCCAAAGCCCAGGCTTCTAATGCGTCATTCTACATCACAGGAATCCCACATTTGTTTGCAGGATGAGCCTTGACTCAACCAACTACTGTTGCATGCTATGCAACCACAAAACTCTGAGACCTAGACACTTATTTTACTACCATGTCTATGAGTCAACTGGAGACCAGCTGCTCTAGGCTGGGTTGGACTGGACTCCTCCAAGCCACAGCTGGGTCTGGGTCTGCTCCGTGGTTGTCCATCTTCCTCAGACTTGTGGGCCTACCAGCGTAGAGCCTTCTCATGCCAAAAGCAGAGAAGCACATCTCACTGCTGCTTGTGGTGGGTCTGCTTCCATTCCCTTGACTGAAGGAAGTCACATGGCCAAGACAAAAGCTAGGCAGTACAGTCCTCCAGGAGGGAGTAAATATTTCTGAATATGTTCTTATTTACACCAAGCCCCTATGCAGATGCATTGGAATGGGAAGAGCCCCAGACTGAGAAGTAGAAGTCCCTAGTTCTAGTCCCAGACCTGCCATGAATGACTTGTGTGGCCTTGGACAAAATACTAGCCCCTTCTGGGCCTCATGTTTGTTCTAGAGATCTCTAAGGCATACGCAGGCTTTAACTTAAGAAGCTATGGCATGAAAAAACAAATCATTGCCTCTCAAAATTCTAATCTCCTCTGAATGTAGCTTAGTCTTTATGCAAAAATAAACACACACACTAGAGTCTCTTCAAAACCACTGGGCTAATAATGTTCATGATTCTGTTAATGACCAAACTGGAGCACAGTGCAGCTGGTCCTGCTGGTCACGGGAAGACCCCAGAAAGAAATGAAGCCATCAAGAAGCCATTGATTCTGTGACCTTCTGTTGCAGGCTGCTCCTCTACTTAGACAGGTGAGATTTAATTTTGGTGATTTATGATAATGCCTCTAAGGGCACGGGTAAACATGTCACAGTTTATTTTGCAGAATTAATGAAGTCTGATTAATCTCCCGGTCCCCAGCAGATTCTGCTCTGAGAAATGGAGCGAGACTGCCAGGCTTTTGTGCAAATTATGGCAGGAGGATTGATAGCATGAGAATCATCTGAAATCCACACAATCTGACCTTTTTAATCCCATGGATCCTTTAGTTGGATTCGTTGCCATCATACTGGATGACTGCTGGCCAGGGAGAGACCCTTCTATGAACACAGTGTGCAATACCACAATTGCAGCTAAAGTTAATCAAGCTAGTTCCATGCATCAGGTACTTCACATGGTCCTTTATCCCAAGGATTGAAAAAGCACATGCTTTTGACTTGGATAGATGGCAGTTCAAATCCTAGTCCCACAATTTGGAAGCTGTTTGATCTTGGATGTATAGTGCAGGCACTGTTGGTGTCTCTCTGTGTACATTCAACCCTGTGTCTTCTCTATCCATCTGTGTCCTACAGCATGGACAGTTTCAGCATGTTGCCTTTTCATATTTTGGTAGGAGACGTAAATATGTAAGCAACAAATTATATTGGAAATAAAACCCATGGATGACTCTAAGCTGCAGATGGGAAAACTCAGTTTATCCACAACACTGGGGTTAAATCTTTCTTACTAAGAATTGGAGGCCAGGCATGGTGGCTCATGCCTGTAATCCCACCCCTTTGGGAGGCTGAGGAAGGTGGATCACTTGAGCTCAGGACTTAGAGACAAGCCTGGGTAACATAGTGAAACCTCATCTCTACACACACACACACACACGCACATACACACACACACACACACACACACACAGCCAGGCATGGTGGCATGTGCCTGTAGTCCCAGCTACTTGGGGGCTGAGGTGGGAGGATCGCTTGAGCCTGGGAGTTCGAGGCTGCAGGGAGCTGTGATGGGGCCAGTGCACTCTGGCCTGGGCAACAGAGTGAGATACTGTCTCAAAGAAAAAAAAAAAGAATTGGAGATGGTAAAGATTCACAGCCAAATTTAGGGCTTTTGTGTGTTAAAATACACAAACAAGGTGGGATAGATTGTGCTGCAGCAAAAGGAGTGCTGTGATAGCCATCAGGAATCTGGATTTGAGTCTTGATTCTGCTGACTACAAAAGATGTGACTGGGGGCAAAGTTACAAAACTTTTGGAATCTTGGTTTCTTCATCTGTAAAGTGGGAATGATAATGCCTGCCCTGCCTATTGCACAGAACTTCTTGTGGAGATTTCGGAGATAAAAGCTGTCAATGATTAGTAACTCCATTTTACAGATGAAGAAACTGAAGACAAAAATGTAGGCGGTGGAACAGAGACATAGATCTCGTAGTTCTTCTCCTACCTCATCTTTTACCACTGTTTTTCCCACTCACTCTGCTCCAGCCACACTAACTTTTTGTCCTTCCCTTGAATAAAACAAGCTCGTTTTTACCTCAGGGCCTTTGCTGTTTCCTCTTTCTAGAATGTTCTTCCCCTACGTCTTCATGCACTTTGAGGAGGGATTGGCCTTCCTTTCTTGATATGCAGGAGTCAGTACAAACATCTCTTCCTCATAGAGGTCTTCCACAGACCCCCATTCAAGGTGATCTCTCTCCTAGGCTCCCTTTTGCATACCATCCTGTTACATTTTTGCTCTATCACTTCCTGAGATTATCACATTTATGTATTGACTTATTAATCATCTCCCACTACTCTCTCTCCTTGAGAAGAAAGATCCTGAATATCTCATTTTCTGTTACATTGTCAGTGCCAAGAACAGGACTTGGTATATTGTGAGCACACAGTAAATATTTTTTTGAATGAACAAATTAGCATGTATAGACTTATTTTTAATGACTATAATATGTTGCATGAATATACCATCATTCATTTAACCCGAGCTTTAGAGATGGATACTCAATTTTTCTTTTCTGCTTTTACTTATTTTTATTTTCAAATTATTTTGCTACAGCAAACAAATGAGTATAATCTGTGTATACTTACCTGATTTTATCCATAGAGCATATTCTTAGCAGTGGGATTGCTGGATCAAAGGGCATGTGCATTTACAAATTGTGATACGTATTGTCAACTTCCTCTATAAAATATTTTCATCAATTTATGCTCCCATCATCTGTGTATGGCACCACCAGCTTGGGGTTCCCTCTAAGTCCCCGCTAATAACACATTATTGCTGAGAAGCCTTTGCTGCCTTTCAACTTGCTCTCCAAGTGTTTTATCTACTCATTACCCAATGAAAGGCTGTGTGTGCAGCAGCTCTGCTCTGTTTCTCTGAGATCTAAGTGCTTTGGATGGTTTTCTCCTCTCATTTAATTTGCATTCTCTAGACTGCTGTGGCAAAAGAAGGGACATTTAAAATATATGGTAGTGTCTGTAAAGATTAGATTATTGTTCAGTAAATATTCATTCTCCTCCCCCTACCCTGTGGCAGGAAAGTACTTTCTATACTCCCTAACTTTGGCCTTGGCCTCGTGATTAGTTTTGGCCAGTAGGATGTTCACAGAGGTGATATGAGCGGAAGATTCAAATATGCTAGTATTGTTAGGCTTGCTCTCATGCCCTTGTTTTTTTTTTTTTTTTTGCCATGAGAATAACATGCCTTATTTATCTAAATCAGCTAGATCAGTTGAACTCCAGCTGTCATGTAGATGTGTAAACGTCTTGTCATATGACACCAAAATTTTTGTTCTTATTCGTTACACAGCAAAAGCTGATTGATACAAAGTCCAAAATGAAACTAGAGCTTGCATTTTGCAGCGCTTGGCACTTTCTATATTAAATATTAAATATTCCCTAGGGCAGTGGTAGGAGAGGAATATTTGAACCTATTGACATTCATCTTTGTGTGAGTTTAATTGAGTCTTGAAGAAAGTATAGGGCTAAATAAGTCCTAGGTGAGGACTTATAGCAGGAGGAAAGGTATAGAAGAAGGACTGTGCAAGGCCTCTCTTAGGACTAGTGAGCAGACTGAAATATAGGCTACATGTCAAAGAGTATTGTAGGAGCTAAGGTTTGAGTTAGGAAACAAAGAATTTGAAGAAGTTAGAGATAGCTTTTATTCTTTAGCTACTGGTTCCAGCAAAGAAATATAAACTGCAAGGGAACCCTGGATGCCAATTATGTGTCAATTATACCATAAGTCATTGACATTCCGAGGTCAACTACATAATGAAAACAGGTAAGAGCCTAAGAATAGTCTTGCTGTGCCAAATAGAACAGGCTGGCGGGCAGCTTTATTCATACTTGTATCATTTCCATTTAGAACATCATTATTAATTAAGCTGTATTTAATGTAGTACCAGCCCACGTTTTTGCTTCTTAAATATTGTATGACTATGGCTTTGTCTTCACAGAAAACAGACATCAATTGCAGTACTCAGAAGTTATTCTGAATGTAGCCTCATATTTATCCAGTTTTTGATAGCATATTGTTCTTTTTAGACAGGGTCTTGCTTTGTCACCCAGGTTGGAGTGTAGTGGTACAGTCATGGCTCACTGCAGCCTCCACTTCCCAGGCTCAAGCAATCCTCCCACCTCAGCCTCACAAGTAGCTGGGACTACAGGTGTGTGCCACCAGGCCTGACTAATTAAAAAAATTTGTTTTTGTAGAGATGGGGTCTCACATGTTGCCCAGGCTGGTGTTGAACTCGTGGGCTCAAGCAATCGTCCCATCTCAGACTCCCAAAATTATGGGATTACAGGTGTGAGTCATTGTGCCCAGTTGAATAAAATTTTAAACAATTATTTTGTGAGTAGTTTTTGATATTTAACCAAATCAATTGTGGTAATATTCGTTCATCCATTTTAAAATATTTAGCATCATGAGAAGTCATATAGATGCGAGTTTGAATTCCAAGTTCATCACTTACTGGTTATGTGCCCTTGAGCAAGTTATTTTACCTGGATAAGATTGTTTCTTCGTCTGGAAAAGAGGGTGAATAAAATCCACCCCATAAGATTGCTGTAATGATTAAATTAGTCAGTGTGTATGGAGCTGTAGTAGTCCATTTTCACGATGCTGATAACGATATACCCCAGGCTGGGTAACTTATAAAGAAAAAGAGGTTTAATGGACTCACAGTTCCTCGTGGCTGGGGAGGCCTCACAATCGTGGCAGAAGGTGAAAGGCACATCTTATATGGTGGCAGACAAGAGAGGATGACAGCCAAGCTAAAGGGGAAACCCGTTATAAAAACATCCGATTTCATGAGACTTATTTACTACCACAAAAACAGTATGGGGGAAACCACACCCATGATTCGATTATCATCCACCGGGTCCCTCACACAACACATGAGAATTATGGGAGCCTCAATTCAAGATGAGATCCAGGTGGGGACACGTCAAAACCATACCAGGAGCACATAGCATTGTCCCTGGCCTAAGGTAGGCTCAGTAAATGCCATCTCCTGCCATGCAGTTAAACATTTATTGAGAAGCATGAAGGGCTATGAGTCAGGTATCATGCTGGGCACAGTGAAGAAAGGAAACAGAATGTTTGTCCTCAAAAATCTCAAAGGCCAGAGACAAACCAGCCAGGGCTGACTTACAAACATAAGAAGGGAAGTGAGGGATAAGGCCTCAGTGTAGCAGTCCCTGCTTTTTTGTCTGTCTGTTGTAGAGGGAAGTCTGTAAGTAGTAGCCATGATTCAATCACACAGCCATATGCTTGGATGCCAGGTTCTTAAAACCCCGCCATCGTGACTGATCCAAAGCTGGGCACCTGACCCTAATGGGGTCAATCAGTTCAGTCTTCTCCAGAATTTTGTATTTATTCTGGATGGCAAATGGACTTACTCCAGGCTGCAGATCATTCCTTTATCTTAAATTTGATTTTTTGGTTAATAGGAGTATCATATACACCTTGAAAGCAGTACCAGATCCTTTGCTGCCTGCCCTACCTCTGTTCCTCCTTGAGGGGAAATGTGCATTTATTGGTTGGAGCCTGAAGTACAGATTAGGCTACACTCACGAGTGCCACTGGGTGGGTTCATTGTGTGTTGAAGGGTAGAGACTGGTTCTCATGTCCCTCTTCATACTTCCCTTTTGCAACTAGAGCTGGTTGGGTAAACTGAGCTTTGCCTGACCCTCTGAGACAGAGGGTCTGAGACTCTTCTCCCTGCTCTCTTTCTCTCTCGTGTCCTCTTGCTGCAATGGTGGAAATTGCCTACATCTGCACTGTCTGCTATGGAAGCCACTAGTTGTGTGTGGCTTTTGAGTACTTGAAATGTGGCTAATGTGACTGAAGACTTGAATTTTCAATTGTATCTAATTCTAATTACTTTAAGCCTAAATCTAAATAACTTCATGTAGCTAATAGCTCCTGTATTGGACAGCACAGCTATGCCCGATAGAAAAGGCTGGCAGGCAACCTCATTCACAAATTTTATCATTTCCATTTAGGGGAGCAGTATTAATGAAGCTGCTTCTAACATAGTGCCAGCCCACATTTTTGCTCCTTAAATATGGAGGAGAGAGTGAGAAGAGTCAAAATTGGATTTTTTTGGCCGGGGCAGGGGGTGGGGGCGAGAGAGGCTACACTTAGCCTCTGGTCTAATCTGTGTGTTTTAATTCACCTGTACCAGGGAAGATTGAATTCAGGTGCCAGTTGCTGGCTTAGCTAATAATGAAAAGGTTTTTTGTTTGTTTGTTTCCTATATGACCACTGTTTCTTGTAGATCTATCTTTCAGGACTTCCTTACTCAGGAAGGGTAATCGGTGGGGCAGGATTCAGGAATTCCCGTGGGCTCCAGAAATACTACCATGGCTTAGATGATATCACTCGCTCTCAAGTGCGGCTTTATCCAATGTGATGGGACAAGGCAGGCCGAGGAACAAACGTGTCCCAGGAGTGCTGGCCCAGCTTGGGAGTTTGAATTCCAGGTGCACCACCTATTGATTGCATGACCTTGGACAAGTTACTTTACCTTGGTAAGACTCAGTCATGTATTTATTATAGGCTGAGGGGTGGGGTGTCTTTTGTCTTTGCGCCAAAGTGATCTCCAGGTGAGATGACTCCAATTTGTCCAAGGGCCAGCCTCTGGAGAAGGCTGCAGGTGAGAGGTGTTAGCATTGTTAGCTACAACTGCCTCCCAATTTCTAGATCCCTCACCTTATTTCTTTCACCCATTTCTGCCGATCTTGACTTCAAAAATTTCCCCAGATACAATTTCTTATGCTTTCCCCAGTACCAGTTATTTTCTGTGATACCAATTCTTTGATTTAAAAAGTGATTAACACTCCCTAAAATTGTTGTTTGAGTTTCCCTCCTAGACATGAGCTCCTTAAGGGCAGGAATCTTGTTTCTTATCTTCATGTTTTATTCCAGTATGGAGAAATGTGCAGTGAGGCTCCATCATGAACCTGGTTTTCCTGGATTCTGATGTAATCCATACTCAGCTGGGGGCGCTCAGGACCTGTTTGGAATTAAGCAGACCCAACAGCCAATCATGGCTCTGCTGCTAACTAGCTGAGACTGGGTAGATGAGTTGGTGGCTCCAAGTCTGTTTTCTTACCTGTGGAATGCAGATAGATGACAGCTACTCAACAGTGGGGTCATAAGAACGGAATGTCTTCAGGTATGTACAGTACTTAGTAAGGTGCCTGGCACATGGCAGACACTTAATAAGTGGAGTTATAACCATAATTAAACATTTATCACCGCTTGCTTTTGTTAGAAATGAATACTAACATGTTGTCCCTCATTTGACTGTTAGCTCTTTGAAAGCAGTAACTTTGTTTTTTTCCTTTTGGTATCCTTGTTTATCCTTTCCATCCCCAAGCACTCAGCAAAGAGCTTGGGACATGGAGGGGATTCGTAAATACTTATTGGGTTGAAGTCTTAACACATGACAGTTCCTATAATAGGTGGAAAATCGAGTGGAAATAGGGTGAGACAGTTCAGGGAGATAATGTGAAAAGACCTCATGACAGTAGCATCTCCTTAGAAAAATATAGGAATGAACTTATCTATATACTGCATTCCTCAAGAGGAATTTTTGTAAATATACTTAAATGCCTTACGTTCCCTAAAGGGGACTATTTCAAACAGATGCAAATACTTGACTGTGTCTTCTAAAGGACTTGTTTACTTAATTCGAGAGATGAAGAGAGAGGCAGGTGGCTGAGATTTGAAGGCAGGGCTGCCAAGAATTCCATTCTGCGGCTGATGAAATGCAGCACTTTCTTTGATGGATGGTTCTTACTTTTACACAAGAGAGGAAGTTATTTTCAGGGCAGGTATTGTGTCCTTTTCAATTTTGTACCCCCACACCTAGCTCAGTGTTCACGTGGTATAAGATATTTTATGTTAGGTATTTGTTTAATTTTAATTTATGAGTATTGGATCAGTTGGATTGTGTTTCTTCATCTTTGTTTTCATATCCTAAGAAAGGGTTCTCACCCTAACTGCACATGTGGGTCTTCCAGGGAGCTTTTGAGAATACTAGTGCTCAAATCTGCTCTGCAGATGTTCTGACTTACCTGATCTAGGGGAGAACCTGAGCAGGTGATGGTCAGTAGCACCCCGGTGATGCCGCTGGGTGGTACGATGTTGGGATCCACTGGTGAGGACGAAAGTCAGTAGAACTGGGTTCCAGTCTGTGTCACCCACTTGTTATGTGACCTGGGGCAATGACTCTTTCTCTCGGTCTTGGCTTTTTCATCTGTAAAATGAGGGCATTGGATTAGAACAGGCAGTTTTAATTTTTCTAGTGCAGAAGCCAATTAAGAATGAGTTTTCCTTCTCTCCAGGAAAATAAGCATACTTGTGCAAAATTTGCATATATTTCAAGGAATTGATGAAATTTCCTGTATTGGTTAGGATTCTTTTCTTCACCAGTGACAGAGACCCAGCTCAAATTGGTACCTACCAAAAAGCAATGTAATAGTTCATGGTCCTCATAAAACCTGGAGTAGAAGTGGCCTAGACATGCTGGAACCAGGAGCTCAAAGATGCCAGGAGGAACTTAGGTCTATATCTTACCTCTGCTCTCTGAGTTTTCGGCTTTCTTTTTAGGAAGGGTCTCTCCCAGTGATGGCAAAGATGTCCATCAGCAGCACAGGCTGGTATTCTACCCACCTAGCAACCCCAATAGAAAGAGCACAAGCTTTTTTTATGGTCCTGGTAAATGTCTGGCCCAGCCCTGACACAACCCCTGTGGGTAGGGGGTTGGATGCTCAGCTGGCCCCATGCTTGTCACTATTACATGTAGTGGGTGGGCTCCAGTTGATCTTGGTGGAGAGCAGAATGGGGGTGGTTTCCCAAAAGAAAATTAGGCCATTGTTAACATAAGACAGAGGAATAAATACTGGGAAGGCAAGGATACAGATAACATCTTACCTTGGAAGGCTGCACATCTATGGAACCCATAGAGGTGCGTGGCCCCAGGTTGAAAACACCTGAACCCATGAGCTCTGAAGTCGCTCTTAGTAATGTGCAATGATAGATAAGCATGTTGTTCTTATTTTTGAGAGCTTTTGGATATATATATGACATATATAATATATAATTATATATCAATATTATATATATTATATAATCGATATTATATATAATATTTTAAAATTTATATGTAACAAGGGCTATTGATTTTCCTTCCATGTTTAATTTTATATTCCACTCACTTCTGGAGTGCCAGTTATGTGCTAGATCTGTTAACCCCATTTGTTTTGATGGCAGTAATGAAGCTTGGCAGGGGCTGGAAATTTGCAAAAACCCCACAGTGAGGAAGTATAAGAGCTGGGATTCAAATATAGGCCTCCCAATCCAAGCAAAATGCTGCTTCCAAGAAAATACTGCCTGGTGTCCTGTCCTGTTTTTTTCTGTTTTGAGAGATTCACCCTATAGAGTACTGTTCAACTTGAATGAATGGTTCCTCCTTGATCACTTAGGTGAAAGTGCTTTCCTAGCGTCAAAGCCTTGTAACCCGTCATGTGATGAAATGGGGTAGTTTTGTCTGTTTAAAGTTGACCTTTTTATTTTAAGAAAATAATACACCCAGTGATTTTTTGCCTACCTCTTATGACTATACTTATCTAGATCGTATTAGCCCCTGTTGTCTAGTATGTGAACCTCAGCCCAAGAGACATGCCTGCAACCAATGAGTGTGACAATTATTCCTGTGTCCAGAAAACCATAGGTGATTAGTGGAAGAGGGGTTTAGGTTTGGTGCCCTGGAGCACCTCAGGTTTTTTGAAATGCTAAGACCAGGATACATAACTTGTCATTTTAAAGAGAGTATAATTTTAAAAACAGTGGTCTAGCCCAAAGAAACTGGACATGACTTTTGTCTGAACTCTCAAATTAGGATCTCTAATAGTTATCTAATGAAAAAAGATTCACTGCTTAAGTTACCAAAAATGTATTGCTCATCTTCCACAGATAATTGGAGAATGAGTCTAAAGGAAGAACAAAACATGCTGCCTTATTATGTGCAGAAATATTGTTGAAGAAAAGGAATAAAATGAATGATCTAGAAAAAAGGCATTAACTATTAAAGTCCGTGGCAAAGTACATGGACACAAAGTAGAGGTGACTTCTCTAAATAGGTTCTCTAGGCCCATGTCGCAATTCTAATACTCCTTTGCCTTTGAACTTTTCAGGATATTTGGGCACTTACTATCACATGCAAATTCTCGAACAACTCACCCACATCCTCTCTAAACCGGGACCCAGGTTTAAGTCCTAGCTTTTGCACTTAGTAGGTCGAGTCAATGAACCACTATTAACATCTTGTGATATCTCCTTCTAGCCGTTGTCTTTAGCATTTTCAACCATTGAGATATTAGTGCATGATTTTGTATTCTGACTTTGTCACCAAATATAAGTTCTTTATTTTCATATTGTTGAAAGCTCTGTTTTCTATATCATTTTAAATAGCTGCATATTATACCTTTGCATGGATACACAATGATTCTCATGTTTCTTTCTCTGCCATCAGAAGAAGTTCAACCAGGGAGTGACATGATGAGATTTGTGCTGGTAGCTGCCTGGAGGGTGACTGGAAAGAGTGTGGGTTCAGAGGGGCCAGAGCTACTGAGAATTCCTTTCATTAAATGATTATTACAGGAAAGTCTGAGCAGTATCACTGAGGAAGACCCTAAAGTCTATCAGTACAACTTTCTTGATTTGTAATGGAAGAAATGGAGACTCAGATTGATAAAATGACCTCACCAAGGTCTCCCAGCCTTACCTGGGGGATTTCTAACTCTCCGTCCAAGGGGCTCTTTCTATTCAAGTTCAACCTCTACCACAGCCATAACATAACTGAACATAGGCTAAACCAACTCCCAGGGGACTGTTTCAGTAAGAAATAGAGATCTAGTCTTGAAATGCATTTAGCTGTTCATTTTTTTTTTTTTTTTTACAAATTGTCAGTGTTATTAGTGATTTACTGGCTGCTGGCTTCAAACCATTCCTTGCCTATCCAAACACAGCAAATTAAGGAGAACAAATGACGTAACCTTGCTTTTTAAAAAAGCCATTGAAATGTCCCCCAAAGAGAGGAAGCTATTATTATCCCAGACTTATTAATGGAAAGATGGGAAGAGAGAGGCTAGGCAACTTCTCCAAAGTAATCAGCCAGAATTAGAAGTCAAAATTCCTGATGTCCACCAAGGGGCAAGAGCTCTGCTGGCAGTTTGGCTTTGCCCACTATAGGGAGGGCCAAGTCAAACAGGATATAATTAAGGATAGAATTCCCATGCCTTCTCCTGCTCTGTGACCCCCTGACCAAGCAGCTCTTGCCAAGTTTCTTTGCTGCTGCTGACTCTCTTGCTGTCAGCAAGATGAAGCAGAAACAACTGGGCAGGGCTGACTCTTCCACTGCCTCCTAGCCGTGCCTCACCCACCAGTGGCTTCACCTCTTGGATCACAATGTTCCATCTGGAATTGGAGATGAGAACTAATTGCCTGCCCAGCTCCATAATCCAAGACATAAAGTGAAGGCCTGGCATAGGGGCTCACACCTGTAATTTCAGCACTTTGAGAGGCCAAGATGGGAAGATCATTGGAGCCCAGGAATTTGACCCAGCCTGGGTAACATAGGGAGACCTTATCTCCAAAAAAAAGAAACAAAAAACCCCACAAAAACAAAAAAACAAAAAATAAGATGTAAAGTGAGAAGTATGTTTTCAAAAGGCATTTGCCAGGACTTTCTTGGTGGCAGGTAATAGAATGTCAATTCATAAGAGATTAGGCAAAAGATAAATTCATAGCAAGAACTTTGAGCAATTTAGTGCCCACCTTTCCGTGCAAAACATAGGATAATAATAATAATAATCCCTGCTTATAACTGCATTAGATGGGGGCCTAAGCCATGAATGACTTGTCTCATTAAACCCTTGCAAACTCTGCGATGCCTAGATTTGTTTGTTTGTTTGTTTTTTAGAGATAGGGTCTCTGTTTCCCAGGGTAGAGTACAGTGGTATGACCATAGCTCATGGGAGCCTGTAACTCCTGGGCTCAATGGATCCTCCTGCCTCAGTCTCTCAGTAGCTGGGACTTCAGATGTGCAACACCATATTCAGCTAATTTATTTTGTATTAAAAAAATTTTTTTAGAGACAGGGTCTTTCTATGTTGCCCAGGCTAATCTCAAACTCCTGGGCTCAAGCAATCCTGCTTTAGCCTCCCAGATTGCTGGGGTTACATTCATGAGCCATTGAGCTCAGCTACTGACGTGCCTAGTTTTATCAACCTTGTTTTATATAGGGACAAACCAGGGCCTGGGAACCAGAAAGCTGTCAGGCACAATCCAGTCTCTCTATGTATCAGGCTCCAAGCTGCCACTCTCTCTCTGCCTTCTGGATTTGAGGAAGGACAGACACAGGCATTTGTAAGAACCTTGCATCCTGGCATTGTGACAATTCTTTAGAAGTGTGATTATCTCCAATTGACAGACAAGAAAAGCGAGGCTGCCTCTACAAGAAGAAAGTGTTTTATATTTAAAAGAGCATATGGATTATGTTTTTTTCTTTATGGTTTTGGGATCAAACCCAGTCAGGGTGCAAGGGTGTCTATGACTGAGAGGACAGCAGCTTGACCCTGCAGGACTTGTGCTGAAGAGCTGCAAGCTGAGGATGGTAGTTCCCCAAGACTTGCAGGTATCTGTATGCATAAATGAGTAAATTAACATTTACTGATACCTTTGTTGGTCAGACCCTGTGCTGGCCAAAGTCACATTTGCCATCTCATTTAAGGTTCACAGCAACTGTGGAGTAGTAGTATTATTTCCATTCTACAGATGAGAAAATTGAGGCTCAGAGAGGTGACATGACCTGGATCATTGAGCTAGCAAATGGCCAAGATAGAATTTAGACCCACAAACATCACATTCTGGATTTGGGGCTCATTCTGTTTTTTCCTCAATGGTTCTATTTGGAATGAACACCAAAACTTTCTAGGTCATTGGCCAAGAAGAGCCAAACAAACCACAGAAACACTTTATGTCCCACAGAATTACAGAATACCAGAGCTAGAAGGGCTGTTCAAGACTAGGAAGTTTTGTATTCCTTGAATTTTGTGGAGTTTCAAGATGCTTTGACATTTTTCTTAGAAAAATCCACACAGCACAGATACACAAAATCTTGCTTACAAGTCTGGGGGGAAGGATCACCCATTGCTTCATTTGCCTTCATATCCAACATGATTTAACATGATGAAAAGAAGTGGTAAAAAGAAGCTCACCAGACTATGAACTTCTATATTATTAATAGTCAGGATTCTCCAGAGGAACAGAACCAATAGAATGTATGTGTGCAGATTTATATTTAGGAATTGGCTCATGCAATTCTTGGGGCTGGCAAGTATGAAATCTGCAGGACAGGCCAGCAGGTTGGAGACTTAGGGAAGAGGTGGTATTGTAGTTAGAGTCCAAAGACAGCATAAAGGCAGAACTTTCTCCCTCAGGGACCTCAGTCTTTTTCTCTTAAGCCTGTCAACTGATTAGATGAGGCCCACCCAAATTATAAAGGATAAGCTGCTTTCCTCAAAGTCTACTGATTGGAATGTTAATCTTATCTAGAGAATACCCTCACAGTGACATCTAAACCAATATTTGACCAAATGTCTGGGTGTCATAGTCTAGCCAGGTTGACACATAACAATTAACTATCACAGCTCTGCAAAGCAGAGCCTGGGTCTGATTCACTCTGTGTCTCTGGGGCTGAGTGCAGTTCTTGGCAGAGAGTGGCTGCCCCTGACATGTTGGCAAATAAATGAGTCAAATTCCAAAGCTCCCAGAATGACGTTGGAGGAAGCATGGTGGAAGGGAAAGAAGGCTATGCTCAGCCCAGAAGATTAGATGTGATTCCGAGAAGCAATTGGGAAGCAAACAGTTGTGGGTTATCGAGGTGACATTCAGGGACTTTGGCAGAGGTGTGGGCTTCTAGTGACCTTGCAGGTGTGTCTCAGTGGAGCAACCCTGGTGGGGGCTCTGCGCCTGCTGAGATGCTGCAGAACAAGGGCTGGAGTGGAAAGTGGCCTGGCCTGGCAGCGGGAGCTCCGGTCCCTGTGCTGCCCTGGTGATCATGTGCTGTGGGCCTGGCAGATTATCTCATCTCTCCAGACTCAGGTCCTGCATCTATGGAAGGGTCACGAAGTGGCCATGTTCAGGCAGGATCTGACCCACAATCAGATATGTTTGACCCAGGCAACATTTACAAAATGATTTAAATAGTTGCCAATATTAAAACATGGGCAGATTTTGGCTAGGCATGGTGGTTCACACCTGTAATCCCAGCACTTTGGGAGGCTGAGGTGGGCGAATCAGTTGTGCTCACAAGTTTGAGACCAGCATGGGCAACATGATCTCTACAAAAAATATACAAATTAGCCGGCCGTGGTGGTACACACCTGTAGTCCCAGCTACTTAGGAGGCTGAGGTGAAAGCATCATTAGAGCCTGAGAGGCAGATGTTGCAGTGAGCTGAGATCTTGCTTCTGCACTCCAGCCTGGGTGACAGAGCTAGACCCTGTCAAAAAAAAAAAAAAAAAAAAAAAAAAAATTATATAAAACAATTGGCAGATTTCACACAAAAAATGAGGATTTATGGCTTCCCTGAAAATTTCCCTGAAGTCAGGCCAACAACTCTGGGCCTGGCTTTATCTGGTAGCTGCCAGGCAGACAGAGGAGCCACTGTGTCCTTAGCTAGGGATAGCCCTGGTGCTGTCCACTGCGAGGCTCCCATTACTCTGTGTGGTCTCCCTGAGGCGCACGTTGCAGTTAGCTGCCAGTCATCACTGAACTTGTATGGTGGTTTTTCGCTCTTCTATATAACCCCACCAGGCCCTGGAGACCTTGGAGTTTCTAGACCTTGTTCTAGATGCTCTTCAAGGTGTCTAGGTCTCCTTACATGAATGCCAATATGTTCCTCCAACTGGGCCCTAACATGTGTCAGGCATAATGCTGGGTGCATCACAGAGGCAAAACATTCCAAGATTCTTAATTAAAATGCTGGACAGGCTTGGTATGGAGCAATCACAGGGTGGGGCTGGCACAGAGTGGGACGGAGCAGTGAGAGGAACAACATTGTCTGGCTAATTGCATGACTTGCAGTCTGAACAGCACTAAAATGATGTTTTCTCATGGTCCAGCTGCCCTGAGAGTTCTTGCATAACATGCCTTCTAAATATATATCTCTATACCTTTCCCAAAAGAGTTTGAGAAGATTTCATTTATTTCCCTAAGTCCTTCAAATGCCTGGGCTGGACATTTGTACAGACACAGCTGTTACTTCATATGAGAGTGCCCAGGCTGTAGCCTTATTACCCAATGTAGTTGACCATTTGAGGCCCACTCTTGCTCAAGAATCTATGGCTGTACAGTAAGAAGTAAACCTCCAAATTGTATTTTCTATGACTCTTTGGTGTCAAGAAATCTAATTTGAAATAGATCAGGTGCAAGGGAAATTTTATAGGTGAAATTTTACCCATACCTGACTTTAAGCAGTTTGTGGGACAGTGGATGACAAGAAGACATAATCGTAGGTCTCGAGAAGCTTGTGCTCTTTCCGATGGGCAAGGGGAGCCTATAAGAAAAAAAAATTACATTTGATTTTGGCATAGAAAGAGTATGGGATTTGGGGCCAGGAAGCCCTGGCTTTGCCATGTACTGGCTTAGCAAATAGTGAAGTCTCTTAAGTGGGACACTCGTCCTCCCTTCCTCGCATGTTTGTTTTGAGAATGGGCAAGATGTGTGTAAAGAGTCCACCACGTTGTCATCTGTCACGTACTAAGAGCTTAACAAATGACAGCTGTGGTTGTTCTTATTACCATAGTCAGTAGGTGGTCTTGGAGTTGCAGAGACCCCTGTGGTCTGATGGGCCTGGGTGGTTTCAGAAAGGAGCTGGCCTCTAGCTGGGGCTTGGAGGATGGATAGGATGTGGGTGGGTTGTTAGCACTGCAGGTGAGGGAACGGCGTGTGCATGGGCGGAGGCAGAGGTAAGCATGGCATGTTCAGGGGACAGGTCAGACTGGCCTGGCTAGACAAGAGGGTTCACATGGGGGCAAAGGGTTAGAACAATGCCTGGCTTTTGTGATAGCTGGTTAGAATTGCTCCGTGGTCCTCTCTGAAATATCTGCCCCCTTTGCCAAGTGGAAATTGGCATTCCTTGCTCTGGCCAGATACTCTTTTTCTCCCCTGCCTGCCTACCTGTAGGCATAGGCAGTGGAGCCAATGAATTGCCCTTATTCTCTGCCAAGTTTCCAATTAAGAGATTACATACCTGGCGTTTCTATGGAGCCGGCCTAGGAGTGTGTCCTGAGTGAGGGTCAGCCAGGCCCAAGGAGCCGACCAGCATGCAGTGTCCAGGGACAGTGGAGCAGACCAGGCTGGGGATCCTCTGACTTGGGATGGCTGCTTCCCAGGTCTCTCTCCCCCTTTCTGTGTGGATAAGAGAACTGGAAATTCAGAGAGGGAACTCTTCACCCTGGTACACAGGATATTTTACTGGGAAGAGCCCAGAGAAGACATCCAGTACTTAGTCCAACTTCACATCTGACTGCAGAAGACACTGCAGAGCTTTCTGAATAGGTGGTTGCAGCTTCTACTTGCAGACTCCAAATACAGGGGCTCACTCCCTCCACAACAACCCTTGCTTCGGTTGACAGCTTTAGCAGTTTGCAAGCTTGTCCTTATATTGAATTATGTACCAATACTCTGTGTTTTCTTGTACTGCTTTTGTTTTATTTCTGTTTATGTCTAGTTATAAGGATGGATAACATTATCTTAATAGCACTTCATAGAGAGAGCCTAAACTCTAGGACGGGAGATGTGTAAATAAGAAATGCTCTGAAGCCAGCCTGGGCAACATAGTGAGTCCTCGTCTCTACAAAAAATACAAAAATTAGCCAGGCCTTGTGGCATGCATCTGTGGTCCCAGCTACTTGGGAGGCTGAGGTAGGAGGATTGTCTGTGCCCAGGAGGTCAAAGCTGCAGTGAGCATAATCGCACCACTGCACTCCAGTCTGAGCAGCAGAGCAAGACCCTGTCTGAAATAAAAAAAGAAATGTGATGGAGAGCTTGAGAGGGGAAGGGAGTAGGGAAAATTCTGGCTGAGGGTAGAGGCAAGGCTTTCTCAGGTTCCACACTGGGCACTCATCTTCAGGGGTCTCATGGAGGCATGGCCAATAGGGAGAAGACCACTCAAGTTGTGGGAAAGGAGAGTAGGTTTGCTGGGGATGACTCTTCCTAGGTCCCCCTTCCTCCCGACCGTGACAACCATCTTGTTTGTTTTCATTCCCTGGAGCTAAAGAATGAGTGTGGTCTCTCACATACAGGAGAGCTCTTTGAAATTTCCTTCCTTTGGGTGAGTAAGACATAGTCCCTGGCCACAAGGAGATCATAGTCTAGAGAACAAGAGAGATCTAGGAGGAAAAGTATATGAAGATACTCTGTCCTGGGATGGGGTGTATGTAACAGCCAAGAGAAGGAAGATGAAGGCCCCTAATCCACTCTGAGGCATGGATCTTTCCACCATCTCATCTCCACCTAGAGTCTTCTCCTGTACTTTGCTGATAACATCAGTGGTCATTTTTATCTTTTCTGTTTCTAGCACTTTCTGATAGTAACATTTTACTGAATACTTAGCGCATGCTGGGTCCTGTGCTAAGTGCTTTTCATAGATTATTTCACTTAACAACGCACCAGGAAAGGATTGCTCTTCTTCTTCCTTCATGACTGAAGACACGGAGGACAGAGAGGCGAACTAACCTGTTCCAGGTCACACAGCAAGACAGGGCAGAGCTAGAATGTGAATCACAGCCACCTAACCACACAGCTTCCATTCCTTTCCCCTATACCAGTCTGAATACTTGATAGATAATACCACAACAGATTTCTCTCAACAAATTAGGGTTGGTTGGGTAAGAGTTATTGAGAAGAAGAATAAGGGTGTAAATTGTGAAAAGCCTTCTATTTCATGAATTCCATTTGGATTCAATCTATAGGCATTAGGGAAGCATTGCAGTGTTTTAAAGAGAGCAGTTATGTCAGATTTGCATTTAAGGATTATGTTTCTGGAGGTGTTGTGAGGAAATTGATTGCACACAGGAAAGTAGAGGCAGTGGGCACGGTGGCTCATGCCTGTAATCCCAGCACTTTGGGAGGCCGAGGTGGGCAGATCACTTGAGTCCAGGAGTTTGAGACCAGCCTGGCCAACATGGAAAAACCCTGTCTCTACTAAAAATACAAAAATTAGCTGGGCATGGTGGCACATGCCTGTAATCCCAGCAACTCGGGAGGCTGAGGCATGAGAATTACTTGAATCTGGCAAGTGGAGGTTGCAGTGAGCCGAGATCACACCACTGCACTCCAGCTTAGGGGACAGAGTGAGACTCTGTCTCAAGAAAAGAAAAAGAAAGGAAAATAAAAAAGAAAGTGGAGGCAAAGAGATGGCTAGGAGGCTGTTTGGCTTTCCAGGTAAGAGGTAAGGGTGCGAGGGAACACCATTTGGCACTAACTGGGTACCAGGCATGGCACTACACACTTTGCCTGATAATTACATTTGATCTCTATAACAATTCTGTGAGGTGCAAATTGCAGCAGTGTTTCTCAACTCTGGCTGCCCCTGTAATTACCTGGTGAGCTGTAAAACAGTGATTCTCCAAGTGTGGTCCCCGGACTAGCAGCATCAGCATCCCTGGGGACTTGTTTACAACACAAATTCTTGAGTCCCACCCCAGACCTACTGAATCAGAAACCCTGAGGGTGGGGCCCAGCAATTTCTGTTTGAACCAGCCTTTCAGGTGACTCTACGTGAACTCGTGTGTAAGAACCACCGGACTGCAGGTTAGATGTCTTCCCTAACCTGGAGATTAGGTCTCGTTGTTCCTCCCCCATTCCCAAAGCGAGTGGCTGGTCTGAAGTTGTGAAGGGATCGACATTGTTCCAGGGGCACAGAGAGAGCTGCTGGATGGAATACTTCAATAGGAATTTATTAAGTGCCATGTGTGTACTCAATGCCTTGCTACATGCTCTCAGGAATTCAAAAGTCAGGGCTCAGAGCCCACCTTCGAGCAGTTGAAAGTATGTTACTTATTCATCCATCATTCCATAAGTATTTCTTGAGCACCTATCATGGGTCAGGCATAGTACTGGATGTGGTGAACAAGATACACGGTGAATTGTGAACAAGACAGATAAGGTTGCCACGCACAGTGTCTTTTTTTAAAATTTATTTTTATTTTTATTTTTATTTTTTTTGAAACAGAGTTTCGCTCTTGTTGCCCAGGCTGGAGTGCAATGGCACAATCTCGGCTTACCACAACCTCTGCCTCTCGCGTTCAAGCAATTCTCCTGCCTCAGCCTCCCGAGTAGCTGGGATTGCAGGGGCCTGCCACTATACTCGGCTAATTTTGTATTTTTAGTAGAGACAGGATTTCTCTATGTTGGTCAGGCTGGTCTCGAACTCCTGACCTCAGGTGATCTGCCTGCCTCAGTCTCCTAAAGTGCTGGGATTAAAGGCATGAGCCACCATGCCTGGCTCACTTTCAGTGTCTTAATCCTACGTGGGAAAAATAGAAGGTGAACAAGTGAACAACTACATAAATGTAAAATGGTGATATTTACTATGAAGGAGAGGAAGCAAGGTCAAATGTCAGAGAGTAGCAAAGAGGTGGAAGGCAGGGGTGGGTGTCTGTCAGAGAAACGGTGATTTGAACTGAGACCTGAATTATAAGAGAGGCTTGCAAAGATCTGACACAGGGCATTCCACACAGAAAGAAGAAGGTTTGTGCAAAGGCGCTGAGGTGGGTGGGAGCTCCGTGAGTGTGAGGAAGAGGCAGGAGGTCCATGTGGCTGGATTTTGTGGGGGGCAGAGTCAGAAGCTAGCATGGACGAGCACAACAGTTGGGCACCAGTGGTCCAGGTGAGGACTTCAGAGGTCAGCCCCTGAGAAAGCCTGGCACGTCCACACAAGACCCGGAGATTATCCCCAGGCTGGCCAGGCCCCTTCCTGTGATCCCCACACCTGGAAATCATGGGATCTGTCTTTGGTTCCTGAGATCCAAAGAACCTGTGGACTCTTCCAGTCCAAGCTCACTTTCCAGGAAACCCATTTGTGTGCCTTTCTTTTTCTCATTCTCTTTCTCTTTCTTAAAGAAAAATAAACCAGAGAAAGGCTCCCTTCCAGAAGGGGAACCTGGAAGCCTGTTGAAGTTCTTATTAAGGGTCACACTCTCAGAAGCTCCAGTGTTAGAGATGAATCATCTAGTGCCTAAGTCCAGTGTTCCAGTTTTACAGATAAAATTGTGGCCCAGAGAGCAGAGGCTTGCCACTGTAACCAGGAGATTGCTGACCATGTGTTTAAATGTTTTTAGGGATAGAGTCTCACCATGTTGCCCAGGCTGGAGTGCAGTGGCTATTCACAGGTGCACTCATAGTGTGTTATATCCCTGATCTCCTGGGCTGTTTGGCCATGTTTCAAAGTTTCCTCAAGTCACAAGTGGTGCAGCCTGAATGACTTCAGATTCTTTGACTCCAAGGCACTGCCTGTCCTTCCAAAGCCTGACTGCCTGTCCTAATCACAAGGGAAAAATGCAGAGTTCCCACCTTGACTTGTGAAAATGAGGTTATTGTGTTAAGCGATCCTCCTGCCTCAGTCTCCCAAGTAGCACGCCACCACACCTGGCTCTGGCTACAGGTTTAGTACTTTATCTTTTTCTATTGGACATTGAGTTACTGACTCAGCTCCAAACCCACCCTTTGCTACTCTGATTTATGATGCTGGGGCTGGCACTCTGCAAACCACATTTCTACCCTGTCCACTGGCTCTGAATTTAGGTTCTTGGATGGGGGTGTGAGAGAGGAAGAAAGCCTCGGGCATCTCTGCATCCTCTGTCCAAGAATGACCCCAGCAGCAATAGTGGATTCCAGAGTCCCCTTGGTTTCAGGTTGCAGGCGTTGCACACTCCTGGGATCAGCCTCCTTGCACCCCCAGTACCTACCAACTGGAGCCCCTTCTTTAGACATCTGCATTCAAGCTCCAGAGGGCCTCCCTCCTCAGAGATTCTACATTCTAATAATCCCGATCTTTTCTTCTGTTTCCTAGCCCTTGGGTTGGGAGCTGCTTTGACAGTTGCTGCTGTTGTACTCCTTAGTGCTCCCCCTTTTTTTCTATCCAGTACTTGGTTAATGATTCTTTGTATCAAGGTCTCTCTGTTAAAATAACTGGTAGAGTTTCTGTCTCCTGATAGGACCCTAACTAGACACGCTGTTTTAAAAAGCCCTATTTGCCTCCTTTTGCCTCCTCTGGACTTTATTCTTATCTTGTGAAGCAGGGTGTGTTAATGTTATCAGGGAAACTGAGGCTCAGGCAGCTTTGACCATGTTTCGAAGTTCCCTCAAGTTGCAAGTGGTAGAGCCTGAAGGACTCCAGTTTCTTTGACTCCAAGAGCACTGCCCGTCCTTCCAAAGCCTGACTGCTTGTCCTAATTCCAAGGGAAAAATGCAGAACTCCCACCTTGACTTACAAAGATGAGGCAATTGTGTGCTCTATTACAAGCATTATAAAGACTATGTTGTAAATGATATATTCCTTGGAAATGAAAGGGCAAGAACTAGAATTTGTTAGTAAGTCTTCATGATACGTTCCAAAATCTCAATAAAATAGGATTGTTCTATGAGGCTTGCAGTACTAAAAAAATTTCACTGTAAAAATGGTGTAGGTTCTTGTTTATTTTTTGTTCTTTTCTATAAGACATTTTATTGGTTATATATTTTAGGGGCAAGTAATTTAGTTGTATATTTTTCTATATGTCTTGTGTTTTTTCTTTTGAGATGGAGTCTTGCCCTTTTGCTCAGGCTGGAGTGCAGTGGCGCGATCTCGGCTCACTGCTTCCCAGGTTCATGCCATTCTCCTGCCTCAGCTTCCCGAGTAGCTGGGACTACAGGCGCCCACCACCACGCCTGGCTAATTTTTTGTTTTTTAGTAGAGACAGAGTTTCACCGAGTTAGCCGCGATGGTCTCAATCTCCTGACCTCGTGATCCACCCACCTCAACCTCCCAAAGTGCTGGGATTACAGGCATGAGCCACCATGCCCAGCCATGTCTTGTATTTTGAAGTGCATAAAGAATATGTGTGTTCATCTGTAGTATCAAGGAATAGCGTCTCTCCTTACTTGAATATTCTGTTGGAGGGACTGTAATCGTTATATTGGCTAATCATTTGAAAATAATTAGAATAATGTGGCAAATGTAGTATTTACAGTGTGCCATGCACTGTTCTAAGTGTTTTACATGTATTAAATTAACTTATGTAATTTCCACAAAAACCCTGACAGTGGATAGTATTATAATATTTTTTTCATTGATACCATTAAGGCACAGGGAGAATAAGGAACTTGTCCGGAGTCACACAGCTGATAAGTGTGAGAGCTGGGAATTGAACCCATGATATCTGGCTCAAGAGCTCTTGCTCCTGTGCAGTATACTGACTCTGTTTCTAAGATCACTCCTTTTTTGAGTCTGCAGTTGTCATAGTCAGGTTATTTATGAGTGCTGGAATATAAGAAACAGAACAGAGACACCAAGTCTGTAGAGCATATAAACATGATGGTGCAGTGCTATTTTAACAAAGGGATGCGCCCACCCCCAGCGCTTAGAGAGTATGATGGATTGATTGTATTAATAGCCCCGATTATTCATGCCTCTTTTTATTCTACTTTTTGGTAATGCTGTCCCATGCTGACTCTGGGATTAACAGTGTCAACTGCTGTATTAGATGTCTATGTTGTGTAACACATTACTACGATCTTACCAGCCTAAAACAATGTATCTTTCTTATTTCCCACAGTTTCTGTGGGTCAGGAATCTGAGCAGGGTTAAAGGGGCCCTTTATTTAGGGTCTCACGAGGCTGCAATCAAGGAATCAGCTGTGCTGCCTTCCTTTCTGCAGCTCAGGTTCCTCTTCCAAGGTCACATCATTTGTTGACAGAAGTTAGTTCCTTGCAGTCATAGCACTAAGGTCCTCATTTTCTTGTTGGCTGGTAGCTGGGGACAACTCTCAGCTCTTAGATGTCACTGGCTGTTCCTTGCCACACAGCCCTCTTACACTGTGACAGCTCACTTATTCAAGGTCAGCAGAAGAATCTCTTATTTACGTTCGCTATGATGGAGTCTTACAGAACATAATGAGATCATGACAATGACTATTCCAACACCTATATACCATATGAGGGGACTTCCAAAAGTTCACAGAAAAATGGAATTAAAAGATACAAATTTAAAAATATAAACTTTATTTGCCAACACAAGTTCCATCAAGTTCAAGACACCTTTGTAAGTGATTATAAAAGTCATGGCTGGGCGTGGTGGCTCACACCTGTTATCTCAGCACTTTGGGAGGCCCAGGTGGGGCAGATCACAAGATCAGGAGATAGAGACCATCCCGGCTAACACGGTGAAACCCCATCTCTACTAAAAATGCAAAAAATTAGCCGGGTGTGGTGGTGGGTGCCTGTAGTCCCAGTTACTCAGGAGGCTGAGACAGGAGAATGGCGTGAACCTGGGAGGCAGAGGTTACAGTGAGCCGAGATCACACCACTGCACTCCAGCCTGGGTGACAGAGCAAGTCTCCGTCTCAAAAAAAAAAGAGTCATTTAGTTCATCCCTAAAGAACTGAGGGTCCTGGGAATTTAACCATGTCAATGCAGTCTTTTAACATTATTAACTGAAGAAAAATGGATGCCATTTAAGGATTTTTTTAAAGATTAGGATACAAAAAAGAAGTCAGAAGAAGTCAGATCACGAATGTAAGGTGAATGCCTAGTGATTTCCCTTCAAAACTCTTGCAAAATTTTCCTTGGTTGATGAGAAGAATGAGAAGCAGCGCTGTTGAAAGACTCTCTGGTGAAGCATTCCCAGGCATTTTTCTGCTAAAGCTTTGGCTAACTTTCTCAAAACACTCTCAAAATAAGCACATGTTATTGCTCCTTGGTCCTCCAGAAAGTCAAGCAAAATTCCTTGAGCATCCCCCAGAACTGTTGCCATGACCCTTGGTCTTGACCCCTCCACTTTTGCTTTGACTGTAAACTTTCATCTCTTGGTAGCCATGGCTTTGATTGTATTTTGTCTTCAGGATTGTACTGGTAAAGCCATGTTTCATTTCCTGTTAAGATTCTTTAAATAAATGCTTTAGGGTCTTTTTTTTTTTTTTTTTTTTTTTTCCTGAAACAGGATCTTGCTGTGTCACCCAGACTGAAGTGCAGTGGTATGATCTTGGCTCACTGCAGCCACAACCTCTGAGGCTCAAACCATACTCGCACTTCAGCCTCCTGAGTAGCTGTACTACAGTTATGCACCACCACATCTGGCTAATTTTGTTTACTTTTTGTAGAGACAAGGTCTTACTATGTTATCTAGGCTTGTCTCAAACTCCTGGTCTCAAGTGATCTGGTGTCTCAGCCTCCCAGAGTGCTGGGATTACAGGCGTGAGCCACTTTATCCAGCCAGCTTTAGCATCTTGATCCCAGATGTTTAAAATTTCCATTGAAAGTTTTCCTCTTGTCTGCAGTTGATCTGAGTGCAACAGTTTTAGCACCTATTGAATGGAAAGTTTGTTCAACTTTAATTTTTCAGTCAAAATTGTGTAAGCCAAACCAACTGAGATATCTATGGTGTTGGCCATTGTTTCTAGTGTTAATTGTTGGTTCTCTTCAATTAGGATATGAACAAGATTAATTTATTCCTCACGAATTGATGTGGATGGTCTCCCACTGTGGTCTTTCATTTTCAACATCATCTCGTCCCTTCTTAAAACAAGTTATCCATTTGTAATTTGCTGATTTCTTAGGGGCATTGCCCCCATAACTTTTCATAAAACATCAGTGATTTCACCATTCTTTCATCCAAGCTTCACTGTAAATTTGGTGTTTGTTCCTGCTTCATTTTTAGCAGAATTCATGTTGCTCTGATAGGGGCTCTTTTCAAACTGATGTTTTATCCTTCTTAGGGCCTCAAATTAAATCCTGTTCACATGTTATAACAAGGTAGTATGGTTTCATTTTGGTGCAAAAATTTTGAAATCCACACATAGTTTTCTTAAATATGCCATGTGCATAAACTTTTTGAAGGGCCCCTTGTATTCTATTGGCCAGAAGCAAGACCTAGGTTCCACCTGTATCCATGGGTAGGGGATTATACATGGGTGTGACTCATTGGGGGCTCATCTTAGAATTCTTCTTACCACTCTTGTTTTAGCCAGTGGGAAGTGGCAAACTTAACATTAGCAGAAATGTGCTTGCAGGTTTCTGCTGGGCCCCTAACATTGCCCTGAGGCCATGCCTGGGCTAATCTACTGTGAGAGAAAGTGAGAGACATGTAAAGGAGAGCTGAGCCATTCCAGCTGAAACTTAGACCAGCTTAGAGCCAGTCAAACTCCAAAGGTGAGAAAGAGTCTGACCAAAATCAGAGCTGCCTGTCCAACCTGCAGCTGACTGTAGATGTATGAGAAAGCCCAGTCAAGACTAGAATCATCAGCTACCTCATAAGTTTGTGAACAGTAATAGGTGGTTGTTGTTTTCAAGCTGCTGAGTTTAGGTGATTTTTATGCAGCACTGTGCTGTCAACAGATAACGGATACAGTGTTACCATTCATTGCATACCCATTTCTTGCCGGGTATCATATTAGTTTTTCCATGCTTACTTTCTCATTTAATCCTCAAAGGAGCCCTGAATGAGGGTATGTGTCTAATCAGTATTTTCATTGTAGACATTGGTGAGGACGTCAATATTATGATTGCTAATGGCCAAAAAGCTCCTGAAAAGATGCTCGACATCACTAATCATTAGGGAAATATAAATCAAAGCTACAATGAGATACCACTTTGCAATCATTAGAATGGCTACCATTAAAAAAAAAATAAAACAGAAAATAACAAATGTTGGAGAGGATGTGGAGAAATTGGAACCCTTGGGCACTGTTGGTGAGACTGTAAAATGGTGCAACTGCTGTGGAAAACAATATGGAGGTTACTAAAAAAATTAGAAATAGAATTACTGTATGATCAAGGAATTCCACTTCTGGATATATACCCTAAATAATTGAAAGCACGATCTCAAAAAAAGTCTGTGCATGAATGTTCACAGCAGCATTATTTACAACAGCTAAAAGGTGGAAGCAACCCAAGTGTCCATCAGCAGGTGAGCAAATAACCAAAATGTGACATCCACATGTAATGGAATATTATTCAGCCTTAAAAAGGAAGACAGTTCTGACACATGCTGCAATGTGAATGAATCTTGAGGACATTATACTAAGTAAAATAAGCCAGCAACAAAAATACATGTACTGTATGATTCCACTCTATGAGGTATCTAGTGTAGTGAAATTCATAGAAACAGAAAGTAGCATGGTGGTTGCCAGGGGCTGGAGGGGAGAGGAGTAGGGAGTTATTGTTTAATGGGTACAGTTTCAGTTTTGTAAGATGAAAAAAGTTCTGGAAAAGGATGGTGGTGATTGCACAACCATGTGAATTTATTTACTGTACATTTAAAAATGGCTAAGATGGTAAATTTTATGTTATATGTATTTTAACCACGATTTTAAAAAGCAGATTATGGCTGGGCACAGTGGCTCACATCTGTAATGCTAGTACTTTGGGATGCCAAGGAAGGTGGATTGCCTGAGCTCAGGAGTTTGAGGCCAGTCTGGGCAACATGGTGAAACCCCATCTCTACTAAAAATACAAAAATTAGCCAACATCATGGTGTGCACCTTTAGTCCCAGCTACTTGGGAGGCTGAGGCATGAGAATTGATTGAGCCCAGGAGGCAGAGGTTGCAATGAGCCAAGATTGCACCAGTGCACTCTAGCCTGGGTGACAGAGTGAGACTCTGTCTCCAAAAAAAAAAAATTAATTAAAATAAATGAATGAATAAATAAACAAATGCAGACTATGATTACTGTCTCTTCTACTTGTAGTGCAAATCCTCCTGTAAAAAGCCTACTTTTTTTTTTTTTTTTTTTTTTTTTTTTTGAGACAGAGTCTTGTTTTGTTGCCTAGGCTGTAGTGCAGTGTGGCACAATCTCGGCTCACTGCGACCTCCACCTGCCGGGTTCAAGTGATTCTCCTGCCTCAGCCTCCTGAGTAGCTGGGATTACAGGCAAATGCCACCAGCCCTGGCTGATTTTTGTGTTTTTAGTAGAGACGGGGTTTCACCATGTTGGCTAGGCTGGTCTTGAACTCCCAACCTCAGGTGATTCACCCATCTAGGCCTCCCAAAGTGCTGGGAATACAGGTGTGAACCACCGCACCTGGCCTTATTGTTCTTCAGACTACTTTCTCCAAGTAGCCCTCCTTGCTGACGTGTCTCTCTTTTTTTTAAATATTCTAGTTTATCTTTTGTTAGTAAGACCCTATATTTAAGGGTAAGTGATGCATGGGGTTTGCAAAGTCTGTAAGTTCAGAGCCTCTGATGTTGGACTCCCTGGGTTCAAATTTGGACTCTACCCTTGACCAGCTATGTGGTCTTGGAAAATTTATTTGATCTCTGTAAGCAAGGTTTTTCTCATATGCAAAGTCAAGATAACAGCACAACCTCATAGCATTGTTGTGAAGATTGAGTGATGAGAGACATGTAAAATGCTAGGCACAGCGTCCGGCAAGAAGTAAGCACTCAGTAAATGTCAGCTGTTGTTGGTACCTGATAAAAGATAATACCTGCCTAGTGATCCTAAAAAAACACAATAGATACTCATCGTTATGTACAACGTAAAGAACATAATTAAGAACTTGGCAACTGAAAAAATATAGCATATGGTTTCATACCTATTGTATGATCCTAAGAACAAACCATTTGTCCTTATCCATTTAGTTCGTATTCAAAATTAAGGGAAAATTGCCTACAATTGAAATCTGGGCATTATAAAAATGGGTCACAGTACAAAGCCTTCCACAGTCAAATGACTCAATTAGTGTTGAAATGGCCACGTCGCGGCGTTAGTGGCTCTTCCCTGCTCACCCTCGCTTACAGTTGTCTCTCCCCTCTTGAAGATTGTGGTATGGTGTGTCCTGTATGATCAGTGTCGTGCAGTCCTATGTGGCTCAAAGCAGGGTGAGCTTTTTGAGGGATGGGGCCACGTCTGATTCACCCCCGATATATCACTGTGCTTGACACAAAGAAGTCTCCCATGAGTATGCACGGGATTGAATCAATGATTTTGTGGGGAGTTGGGGTCATAGTTAGAAGTTTCCTAAGAATCGGGAAACATACATCTACACATGGAGAGTTGAACTTTAAATTCCACACTTAATGGATCAGAAAGGAGTGGTGCAAAATGTAGCGGTTTTAGCATGAAGACACTCAGGCCACCTGTCTTGATTGGCCAGGGCAGCTATAACACATCATCATAGACTGGCTGGCTTAAACAACAGAGAATATTTCTCACAGTTTCAGAGCCTAGGAAGTTCTAGATCAGAGTGTCAGTGTGATTGAGTTCTGTTGGGGGCTCTTTTTGTGGTTTTTTGACGGCTGTCGTCTTGCTGTGTCCTCACATGGTGGACAGCACAGAGAGAGGAAGTAAACTCCTATCTCTTCCTATGAGGGCACTAATTCCATCCTGGGGCTCCACCATCATGACCTAATTACCACCCAAAGACCCCATCTCTAAATACCACCACACTGAGAATTATAGTTTCAAAATATCAATTTTTGGCAGGGGGCAGGGGACACATTTAGTACACAGCCACTTAACACTTAGGTTTAACCTTTAAAGAGAAAGTGGGGATCACACCATTGCACTCCAGCCTGGGCAACAGCGCAAGACTCCATCTCAAAAAAAAAAAAAAAGAGAGGAAGTGGGACCATGAGAAGCTGGCACTGGCTGGTGGTTGTCAGTGGTGGTTTGTCGGACTTGGAGGGATGGCAAAGAGAGTCACAGATGATAAATATCACCAGGACCCTATCCAGCTTTCATCAGGGTGGGAGTCATACTGGTTTCTGGGTCCATTGGTCAAGTTATGCCCATGGTGGAGGTAGATACCATTGACTGTGTAAGCCTGACACCACCTGGGCTCCAGTTGCATGCTCACCAAGCCTGTGGGTAAGCCTGCCTACGGGGAAATCATGGAGTGGTGAAATGGACTCAAGTATTCTTGTTCTCATGTGTGGTAGGTGGAACCAAAGATGTCCACATCTTCATCCCCGGGAACTGTGACTATGCTGTGTTACACGGCAAAGGCAAATTAAGGTTGCAAATGGGATTATAGTTTCTAATCAGCTGACTTTAAATTAGGGAGGTTATTCTAGATTATCTGGGTGAGCTCAAGGTAATCACAGGGGTCCTTAAAAGTGGAAGAGGAAGGCAGAAGAAGAGTGAGGTTGGAAGGATGTAAGCTGAGAAGGATTCAGCCCACTGTTACTGGCTTTGAAGATGGAGGGAGGGGCCATGAACCAGGCAATGCAGGAGGCCTCTAGAAGCTGGAGGAGAAAGAATAGGGATCCTGCCTTAGAGCCCCCAGAAGTAATTTTCCTGCCAACAGTGAGACCCATGCCAGACTTCTGATCTGCTGAACTGTAAGATCATACACTGGTGGTGTTGTAAGCCACTAAATTTGTGGTTTTGTTACAGCAGCTGTTGGAAACTAATACACCAGAGCAGTGATTTCTCAGTGTAAATGAGTAAATTAACATTTTTATTTGTTTCAGCTTCAAGGTATGTGGTTTAAACTCTCCACGGGATGATACAATCTGATTTCTGACTCTGCAAAGCTGACCAGACTTAGCCCCTTGCAATGAACTGAATGCTTGTGTCCCCCCAAAATTCAAATGTTGAAATCCTGACTTCAAATGTGATATTATTAGGAGGTGGGGCCTCTGGGAGGTGCTTAGGTCATGAGGATGAAGCCCTCATGTATGGGATTATTACCCTTGAAAAAAGGACCCCAGAGAGAACTCTCATTTTTTTTTTTCCATGTGAGAATACAGGGAGAAGATGGCCATCTATCAACCAGGAAGCCCCCACTAGACACCAAGTCTGCCAGCACCTCGAACTTGGATTCCTCAGTCTTCACAACTGTGTGAGGTAAATGTTTGTTGTTTAAGCCACTCAGTCTATGGCATTTTTGATATAGCATCCTGACTAGACTAACATATGCTTGGCAGGACTCTCCACTAAGAGATCATAAGAATCGTCATCATATATTGGGAGCTTCTATGTGTTGAGTGCTTTACCAGTGTGTTGCCTAGAGTTATCTCTATCACCCTATGAATTATATATGGTTATTCTCGTTTTATAAATGTGATAACTGTGGTTCAAGTTGAGCCACGCAACCTCAGATGATGTGATGTCAATATAAACCCTGGTCTGAGTTCCCCACTCATGTTCTTTCGAACCCCCCTAGCTGCCTCACCACCATGCTGTCTCTGAGAAGACTCCATCTCTCGGAGAACAATCTGCCTTGTTCATGGCATGATGCATGAAGAAAAGCAGCTGGGCAGGAGAGGGACAGAAAAATCTCCCATCTTCCTGCATAGCTGAGGCTTTCCCCACTCCTAGGGAGAAGGCACTGGAGTGAATCCCATGAACATTCTCAACTGTTTCCAAAATGTTGCCAATATACTTCTGTGTATTGATATTTTGAAATCCCTAATGTGGTGGTATGTTGTATTTTAGCTGTTTTGCAAATTGTATATGTTTCATTCTAGCTTGGTTTCTGTCATTCTCCATGATTTCTTTATTTTCTTAAATATTTCTGAATAAAAGGGCCTCCTTAGTTAACCTAAGACAGGTGTATTTAACCTGAACCAGGTATGGTTAACCTGAATGAAGAGAAGGCAGCTGGCAAATGGTCAGAGAAAACTGATAAGGAAACAAACATCCGGTATGGTAGAGGTTCTTCTTTATCATACACACAACTCTTGATGAAATGAGAATACATAAAATCAGCACCAGCAAACCTGCTTGGTTTCACCTGCTGCCTCCAAGATTGTGATTGATCTGCAGAGCAGAGTTGAGAGCGGATATCATTTGTTTATGGTCTGTTCCAGTAGAATCATATGACATGTAATATCTGACTATGACTGCCCAAATCTTCCCGACTCAGTTTGCCAAAGAGGGAACTAGGTCTTCAGGGTTGGAGTGACTTACCTAAGGTCATTCTATGGCAAGGTGGCAGGGCTAGAATTTAAACCCAGACTCTAGGTTCCAAGTGCACACCCTTTCTACTGTACTATCACAGCCTCTTGTTTCCCTTCAGTACTTAGTTCTTTGAATATATTAAGAGTCAGCTTTGTAAGTGCTTCCTGAATGAAGCTGAGGTTGTGCACATGAGAATAGTGAATACGATTTTTTGTTTTCCAGCAGTTTTGCTGGGTGACTGCAGGAAGCGCTTGGCTTTCATCATTGGCCAACTGGGAAAATCCACCCCTGGAAGTCATTTGATCACTTAAGCTCCCAACTCACTCAAGAGGTAGCCTGCAAGGGCCTTGCAGCTTTGATCCAAATTTACCATCCAAACAGCCATGTAAACGGAGAGGCTCCTGATTCCAGCCAAGGCCCAAATTGCCGCTTCTTTCTCAATGAAAAGAAAGAAAATGTGTCTTCCACTGTGGCTGGGCTACCTGAACAGATCAAGTGCTGGAATGCACTGATTGCTTTGAGGAGCAGGATCCTTTTTGGCTTCATCTTTTCATTTTGCTGCTAGGCTTATGGAGACTCAGAGTTTATTGCTTATTATAAGCCTCACCAGAAAATATTTCAATCTCTTCATCTTCCCCATTCAGGCTAAGGCCAGTGAATGCAATTCAGTCCCAGAAACAGTAATCGTGCACCATCGTATCCAAGCACTGTGTCAGGAGTAGGGATGTGGAAGTCAGTGTGGGGCCATCTTCTCTCAGGGAGGGCACAATATCTGGCCCAGCAGAGGAAGAGTTAATCCAAAGCAGAGTTGTGTGTGTTAAGCTGTGGCTGAGTTGCCCGACATGAGCATGAAAGACAATTCCTTTTCTGAATTCACACTGTGTGAAGTCTCATGTCAGCTGCCAGATGCTTTCATGACCTGAATCATCTTTGGCAAACTCTGTGACAGGAGCAATGTTCTTCCCATTGTACAGACGAAGAAACTGAGGCCCAGAGAGAGGAGCCAGAGCATTGGAGTGGAAGGGTTCTGGGGGACCTGGGTTCAAACCTTAGCCACAAATCCTGAGACTTTGGGCACTTTTCTCAGCCTCTCTGAGCCTCTGTTGAGTCATTTGTAAATGTAAGTAAGTGGTTGTGAGGTTCCATGGGTAGGTGCAGGTGTTAAAGGGGTTAGCTCAGTGCTGGACAGAGTCACTGCTCTCACAGCTCAGAAGATCCTGTGAGCGACAGAAGCTCAGGCGCCCCTCTCAGCTGAGTCTCATTGTTTCGAGACTACCACTGGGTTATCCTATCAACCCTGAGGAAATGCCCAAATGGATTCTGGATGAATGTGTTTATTGGTTGTGTTCTTCATTATTGATCTCTCTGGAGGGATGTCTGCATCGCCCCTCTCTGGCAGGCTTGGAATTGATGGATGAGAGGGGAGGGAAGAGCAGCCTGGATGGTCTCCCTGCAGGAGCCTGGCCCAGAGTCTACTTGCTTAGGGGCAGCCACCCATGCAGTGATGGTCCTGCAGATTCCTAAACTCCTGACCTGTCTTACTACTCCTGTTTCCCACCTGGGAGAAGGTGGCTGAAAAACCCACTTGCCTGGACTGTAGGACACTGTCTGGCCCTGGTTTTGTCCTGGATGGCGAAGGGACTACCTGGGGAGACTTTTGTTGATTTGGGATGGTTCTTCTTTTCCTTCCTTTCTTGTCTTATTTTATTTCATTCAAGTGATGGGCTTTCTTCCCACTGCCTTTGAGACAACCCTCCAGAGAGTCTGGCCTGGGTCTTCCTCACTAATGCACGTTGGCTCAGGGCTGCTTTGATGGATAGAGGCAATTTTCCTTGGAAATTGGCTGCAATATTGGCAGTTCCATGGGACATACATTACATTCCTCTCAGAGATTTTCTGTGGGATCTTGAGATGGAGTGATGCTGTTCAAGAGGGGTTGGGGGAAGTCCAAATCACCTGAAAGGAAAGGCATCTATTTCAATGTTTGGCATAGCTGTATCTCCTGGCGTATGGGTCCAGCCCACTCTTGCAAAGTGGCTCCTTTTAGAAAATGAGGGAACTTGTCCATGGCTTGTTAAAGGTAGATAAATTAAAAAACGAGGAAACAGGAGTACGTCCAAGTAGAATAGAGCTCCTGCCAGGTGCAAGAGGACTCAAAGGCCCCCAGAACTCTTGGTTTTCAACTGAGATAAGAGAGACCCGTTGATCAAAGGATGTGTCACACATGGTGGAAGGTGCTGGGCACTTGGGAAGAACAGGGCACAGTCACACTCCTTTTCCTACTAGAATTGACAGTTCCTCTAGGGACACACACATGCACAAATAGCCCTCTTGATATAATAGGGCAAGTATTAATAATAACAGCTAAAATTTATTCATAATCTGTAAAAGCATTAAGTAAATGACATTCACCAAAATTTTTCAAGGTGAGTATTGTAATTATCATCTCCATTTTACAGACAAGGAAACTGAGGAATGGGGAAGTGAAATAATTTGTCTCAGGTCATCCCTAGTAAGTAGAGGAGCTGGGGTACAAATCCAGGCCCTTTAGTTCCCTTGCCCCTGCTCTGTGCTGCTGTGTTGCTCTCTTGCTGACCTCTGAAAATGCAGAGCCATCTGAAAGCTTCCAGAGGTATATTTGCTGGCTCTTAAATCCCAGATCCCTGTTCCATCAGCCCAGCACCCTTTCCCCCAACCTCACTTCTTCTTGGAAACTTTGCCTCCTTCTGTGTGTCTTGTCTTGTTGTGGTCGAAGGGCAAGGTCTGGAGGCAGCAGGGTGTGGGGTAGGAGGGCAGAGACATTGATTCAGAGGAAGCTGCAGGCTTCATCCTGGGAGCAATTGTTCGAGAAATCTGGGCCCGCTCTGGACCAAGCTCTGTATTGGGCACTAGGGATGTGCCGGTGAAGGGTCCCTGTTCTCTTGGATCCCTGCTCTCTTGGATCTTACTGTCTTGCTGGGGCACCAGACAATAATCAAACTAACACATGGAAACCCAGGTGGATGCTATGCAGAGCAATAACACTGGATGCTGTGAGTAGGGATGATGAGTGTCTATTTTGGGTTGGATGACCAGGTGAGGCCTCACAAAGAAGTGACACTGAAAATGAGATCTGGATAATAAAACAGAGCCAGCCCATGGATCATAGGAAGGAAGGGTGTTCCAGGGAGAGGAACCTGTGTGTGCCAAGGCCCAGGTAGGAGCAGGATGGGCAGGGAGAGTTTGAAGACAGAGGCTGTGCAGTTGGGAGCATGGGGGTGGGGAGGGCAGTGGGAAAGGAAATAAAAGAAGAGGCTGAATAATCATGTAGGGCCCTGTAGATCATGAGGAAGAGTCAGAGTTTTGTTCCAGATTTATTAGGAAGCCACAGAGGCTGGAAGATGGAGTAGGGACGTGATCTGCTGAGATGCTGCCATTCCATGGACACCAGCCCCTTGACCTTGGTTCTAGGCATTCCAGCAGGTAGAAACCTCATGGCAAGATAGTGAGTCCTGACAGCTAGAGCCCTGGTCAGGGATCAGAATGGTGATTCCACTCATTCTCTTGTTCTTTATCCAGCAAACAGTGTTGGGGCATTGATCATGTGCCAGGTACTTTGCTAGCTAGCACTGAGGATACCAAGCAGTCTGGGATAATACACCCCCAGCCTCCAGGAGTGCCCCTTCTGTAGGTGAGACAGGGAAACGATTGGTTTAGCACAGGCCAGCAGGGGTGTGACAGTTGGTTTCCCCGATGGCTAAAAGACACAGGCAGATCAAGCCCTCCAGCCTTTTGTGAAATGCACATGAGATACATTCAAAAATAAGAGTAATCTTCTAAATATGAAGAAATCTTAAGACAATACAAACAATTACAACACAACGTAATAAATATTAATGGAACAATTAAGTTTGTCTGCTCTGCTTGAAGAGACTCATAGGGAAGTGAAATTAGTAGAAGCTGGTTAGGGTGAGAAAAGCTTCGGGGAAGAAGAGAAGGTGCTCAGGATCCTCTTACTGGAGCACGGGAGTGGGGAGGAGAGGGAGCAGGTCATCCTTAGAAAAAAAATCTTTGTCATTCTTTCATATGAATGTCACAAATGAACATTTTAGCCGAGACCCTTTAATGTGCAGGGATATTAGGAATGCTCAGAATGAATCAAATCCCTGGATGCTACAAACTTAGAAGACCTTGCTGAAGATCTGGCCTGGTAAAGAAAGAAACAAGATTAAAACCAAAACCAACTTTCTTCTAAATGCCAACGTGTATTGGACTTCCCTCTAGTGGCTACATGCAAAATGACAAGCCTATAGTTGCCAAACAGAATGTTGCCTTGTTCTTTACACTGTTTACTTAGCAGTCAACATATTTACTGTGCTTCACTCCATGTACCTTCCATTCAACACCTGGCAAACACCATATCTTCCATGATATTCTCCTGTATCTAGAAATAACTTCTGCCTTCTCAGTTATCATTGGTCATCCACCCAACTCTCACTTGTCTACTGAGAAACTGTTATGTGCAGGACCTGCAGATGTTATGTTTCAGCCCCTGCCTTACATTTGCACTATCTGGGAGGACACGTCTGTCTTCCCTGGGTACACTATGAGCTCCTGGAAGGCACCGAGTCTGATATATTACCCTCTGTGTTTAATAGAGGAGGAAAAACATTAATTAGAACCAAAGCAAAAGTGGCTGGCCACTAGTGCCTTCAAAAGGGATGTGTGTGTGTGTGTGTGTGTGTGTGTAACAATTCACACAGAATTGGAATAAGAAATAATTATGAGTTGATGCTGCTGCTAGCTAACATTTATTGAGTGCTTACAGGCCTGATGGCTTAGCCTTTCTCTGCCTCAACTTATTCATCTGTCAAATGGAGATAATAGTTCTTAGTGCACAGAGAGCGGTGCAAGAGTTAGCTGAGTTGCTGAGTATGCTGTCTTGTGGTTAAGAGGGGCCTGTGTCTGAATCCTGCTCTGCCATTTCCTTGAAATTTACCATGGCTTACGGGATTTTAATAACCAAACTACCTATCTTGTTGTGATGAATAATGATGATAATGCCTGGCATATAGGAATAGCCCAATAAGCATTAAATTACTATAACAGTACATGCCATGAAAAAATAAATGTAAGATATTAATCTCACCATCTCATTTACTTTGCCCAACAAAACATTGAAATACTGCTATGATTAGGCTCGCCATGCAATGAAGAAACTCAAGCACAGAGGGGTCAAGAGCTTGCCCAAGGGATGAACCAATCTTTGAACACAGTGCCTGATTACAGAATTGCCCTCTGCATCACTCTCTTCTGGCTGATATGACTGAAGAACATGGGTCATAATATTAGAACATATTGGTGAGTCCTTGGGGTGCAAGTATGCAGACAGAGCTAAGTCATGGGGTATGGGCTGGAGAGAGATGAATTTCTCAGATGAATAAAATAGTTATTTGATGTTGTTGCTGGTGGTAAAGGAGAGATAGAAGAAGAGAGGGGGGAAAGTAGGCAATGCAGCAAGAGGCTAGTATTTGAGGAGATAAATACTAAATAATTTATGCTTACATTCTAAAAAATTGAGATATAATTCACACACCAAAAAACTTACCCTCTTGAATTGTGCAAATGAATGGTTTTTAGTATATTCACGAAGTTGTGCAACTATCAGCTCTATCTAATTCCAGAACATTTTTATCTCTCTAAAATGAAACATTGTACCCATTAGCAATACTCCCTATTCCCCCACCTCACCCTCCAGGCCCCGGCAACCGTGAATCTGCCCTCTGTCTTTACACATTTGCCTATTCTAGACATTATGAATAGAATCACCAATATGTGGTCTTTTGTGTCTGTCATTTTTCACTTAGCATAATGTTTCTAAAATTCATCCATGTCGTAGCATGGATCAGTACTTCATTTTTTTTAATGGCTCAGTAGTATTTCCCCGCATGGAGTGACCACACCTTGTTTACCCATTCATCAGTCGACGGGCATTTGGATTGTTTCTTCCTTTTTTGCTATTCAAGTAACACTACTATGAACATTCCTGTCCAGGTTTAGTGTGAACATATGTTTTCACTTCTCTTGTGTATACTTAGGAGTGGAATTGCTGGGTCATATGGCAACTCTATGTTTAATTTTTTGAGGAAGTGGCAAACCATTTTCTAAAGTGGCCACACCATTTTACGTTATCACTAGCTATGCATGAAGGTTGTAATTTCTCCACCTCCTGGCCAACACTTGTTATTTTTAATTAAAAAATTATAGCCATCTTAGTGTGTGTGAAGTAATACCTCGTTGTGGTTTTGATTTGCATTTCTCTAATAACTAATAATATTATCTTTTCATGTATATATTATCCATTTGCATATATTCTTTGTGGAAATATCTACTTAAATCTTTTACCCTTTAAAAATGGAATTATTTACTTTTTATTGTTGACTTGTAAGAGTTTTTTTTTTAATATATTCTGGATACAAGTCCCTTAGTAGATACATGATTTGCAAATATATTCTCTCATTCTGTGGGTTGTTGCTTTTCTTTCTTGATAGTGTCATTTGAAGTACAAAAGTTTTTAGTTTTGATGAAGTCCAATTTTTTCACACTCATGTTGCTTGTGATTTTGGTATCACATCTAAGAAGTCATTGCCTAATCTAAGGTAATGAAGATGTGTGTCTCTTTCTTTCTTCTAAGTGTTGTTATAGTTTTAGCTCGTACGTGTTGGTCTCTCATCTATTTTGAGTTAGTTTTTATATATGTGTAAGGTGAAGGTCCACATTCATTCTTTTGCATGCATGTGGATATCCAGTACCATCTGTTGAAAAGGCTTTTATTTTCCCCATTGAATTATCATGGCACATGCTGAAAATTAATTGATCATAAATTTAAGAGTGTGTTTCTGGGCTCTGAGTTCCATTCTTCTGCATGTCTGTCCTTATTCCGGTGCTACACTCTCTTAATTACTATAGCTTTGTAATATGATTTAAAATTGGTAAGTGTGAGTTCTCCAAGTTTGTTCTTCCTTTTCAAGATTGCTTTGGCAACTCTGGGTTCTGGGCATTTCAATATGAATTTTAGGATCAGCTTGTTAATTTCCGCCAACATGAAAGGTAGCTGTGATTTAACTGGGCCGCATTCCATCTGTAGGGGGCTCTGAGGAGTATGCGCGTACTGGGGAGTGTGGCCATCCTCACAATGTTAAGTCTTCCAGTCTAAGAACATGGACTGCTGTCCATTTACTTAAGTCTTTAATTCTTTTCGACAATATTTTGCATTTTTAAATTTACAAATCTGGCACTTCTTTTAAAAAATTTATTCGTAAGTATTTAATTTATTTTGATGCTCTCATAAGTGAACTGGTTTTCTTAGTTTCATTTTCAGATGATTCATTGTTAGCATATAGAAAGAAATACAACTGATTTTTGTATTGATCTTATATCCTGCAACATTGCTGAAATCATTTATTAGCTCTATTTACAAGACAGTGTCATCTGCATAAAGATAAACTCACTTCTTTCTGTCCAATCTGGATGTCTTTTATTTCCTTTTCTAGCTTAATGGTCCTGGTTAGAACTCCCAGTACAATGCTCGTATAAGTGGGGAGAATGGACATTCTTCTCTTATTCCAGATCTTGAAGGGAAAACTTTCATTTTTTCATCATTAAGTATGATGTTAGCTGTCGCTTTTTGTAGATGGCCTTTAGAAGTTGAAGAAGTTCCCTTCTATGCCTAGTTAACTGTTTTTATCATGAGACGATTTTGTTGGAGATAGAATTCTTGAGTTTTTTTCTTTCAGTAGTTTGAATATGTCACCCTACTTCCTTCGGGCCTTCATGGTTTCTTAATAGAAGTAAAATTATTAATTAATTCATTATATTATTAATTATACTTCTTTTAAGATTTTCTCTTTTGCTTTGAACAATTTGATTATGATGTGTGTAAGTGTGGCTCTCTTTGAATTTATCCTCTTTGGAGTTTGTGGAGCTTCTTATAGGTGCAGATTAATGTATTTAAATCAAATTTGAGAAACTTTTGGTTGTTATTTCTTCAAATATTTTTATGCACTCATCTATTTATCTTTAACTTTTGGGATTCTTATTATGTGCATGTTGATACACTTGATAGTGTCCCACAGGTCTCTGAGACTCTGTTCATTTTTCTTCATTCTTTTTTTTTTTGAGATGGCGTCTAGCTCTGTTGTCCAGGCTGGAGTGCAGTGGTGCAGTCTCGACCCACTGCAAGCTCTGCCTCCTGGGTTCACACCATTCTCCTGCCTCAGCCTCCCGAGTAGCTGGGACTACAGGCACCCGCCACCACGCCCGGCTAATTTTTTGTATTTTTAGTAGAGACAGCGTTTCACCATGTTAGCCAGGATGGTCTCAATCTCCTGACCTTGTGATCCGCCTGTCTCGGCCTCCCAAAGTGCTGGGATTACAGGCGTGAGCCACCGCGCCCGGCCCATTCTTTTTTTTTTTTTTTTTTCTGTTCCTCAGACTGGATAATCTCAACTGATCCATCCTCAAGTTTGCTGATTTTTTTCTTCTGCCCATTCAAATCTGCTGTGGAATCCCTCTAGTGAATTTTCCATTTCATTTGCTTTGTTTTCTAAACTACATCTCTTAAGTTTGGGACAGTTATTATAATTTTCATCTCCAAAATTTCTATCTGGTTCTTTTAAGAAAATAATTTGTATTTCATTTTTTTGATAGAATAACACTCCCGTCCCCCTTGTTCACAGGGGATATGTTTAAAGATCCACCGTGGACCCCTGAAAACATGCATAACATCAAATACTATATATACTATATTTCTTTCCTACATATATATCTATAGTAACATTTAATTTATAAATTAGGCACAGTAAGAGATGAATAACAACAATAAAATAGAACACTTCTAACAATATACTGTAATAAAAGTTATATGAATGTGGTTTCTCTCTTTTTCTTTCAAAATATCTTATTGTACTGTACTCACTCACTTCTTGTGATGAGATGATACAATGCCTATGTAATGAGATAAAGTGAAGTGAATGATGTAGGCATTGAGATGTAACATTGACCTTCTATATTCCTTAATCTATGTAGCCATCCCTTACTTGCTGTAAATGCCTTGGTGCCACTTGTTTCAGGGACCTCCTTGCTGAAGTCTTTGTATAGGCTCAATACTTTCTGGAACAACACATTGTCATCAGTTGGAACATGTTTTCTGTTCATGTCTTCCACTCATAAATTTAATGTGTTTTTCCATCTTAACTAAGCATTTAGCACATATTGTAGCTGCAACTTTTGCAGTGTGATGTATGACAGCAAAACTAGTATGAATTTCTTTCTCCTTCTCCACAGTTTCCTGGATAGATTTGTTTGTATTGTGGATCTTACCAATCAAAGCATACATCTTTTTCCTTTCCTTATAAATTAGAGAACTTTCACCTTTTTACTTAAAGGAAACCGTTTACACCTTCTCTTTAGCATAGATGAATTGTTATTAAGTAAAATAAGGATTACTTGAACATAAGCACTGTGGTGCTGTCAGAATTGATTTGATATATGAGACAGTTCCTAAGTGACTAGTGGGCAGGTTGCCCATACAGTGTGGACACCCTGGACAAAGGGATGATTCATGTCCCAGGTGGGATGGAGTGGGATGGCATGAGATTTTATTGTGCTACTCAGAAAGGTGCACAATTTAAAACTTATAAATTGTGTATTCCTAGAATTTTTCACAAATTTTTGGACCACAGTTGACCCTGGAGAACTGCAACTGTGGAAAGTGAAACCTAAGGTATTTGCATGAATAGCACAGTAGCACAGGCATCATCATCACCATCATCACCATCATTATTTAAAAGACTTCTATACCATTTGGTGGCAGTCTGTGACCAAAGGTGACATTAAGATGACAAAACTTAGCCTGGGCAGCATAGCAAGACCTTGTCTCTACAAATAATAAAAAATTGGCTAGGCATGGTAGTGTGCACTGGTGGTCCCATCTACTCAGGAGGTTGAGGCAGGAGGATTGCTTGAGACCAGGACACTGAGGCTGCAGTGAGCCGTGATTGTGCCACTGCACTCCAGCCTGGGTAACACAGTGAGACCCTGTCTCAAAACAAACAAAAAAGATGACCAAACTTATGAATTGTTTATTTCTGGAATTTTTCACTCAATATTTTTAGACTGCAATTGACATAGATGACTGTAACTGCAGAAAATGAAACTGTGATTAAGGAGTAACTACTTACTTGGTAAGATGTGGCTAAGTACTTCCTTTATAATTCTTAACATTGCATTGTTTCCTTTAGTTTTTTTTGTTTTTGTTTGTTTGTTTGTTTGTTTGTTTTTTTGAGGCAGAGTCTCATTCTGTCACCCAGGCTGGAGTGTAATGGCACGATCTCAGCTCGCTGCAACATCTGCCCCCTGGGTTCAAGCGATTCTTGTGCCTCAGCCTCCTGAGTAGCTGGGATTACAGGTGCCCACCACTATGCCTGGCTAATTTTTGTATTTTTTAGTAGAGACAGGGTTTCACCATGTTGGCTAGGCTGGTCTCGAACTCCTGACCTCATGTGATCCACCTGCCTCGGCCTCCCAAAGTACTGGGATTACAGGTGTGAGCCACCATGCTTGGCCTCCTTTAGTTCTTTAAGCATATTTAAAATAGCTAACTTAAAGTCTTTTTCTAGTAATTCCAACTTCTGGGTTTCCTTAGGGATAGTTTCTAATGACTACATTTTATCCCATGTGTAGGCCATAGTTTATTGTTTCTTTTTATGCTTCATATTTTTTTTTTTGTTGAAAATCGGACATTTAAAATAATAAGTCATTTATCAGTTTCTTTCTTTCTCCAGGGTTGCTTGTTGTTGTTTATTAGTTTAATTACTTTATTATTGTTGCTGTTTGTTTAGTGACTTTGTTTATTGTTGTTGTTGTTGTTATTAATATTTTGAGATGGAGTCTTGCACTGTTGCCCAGGCTGAAGTGTAGTGGCGTGATCTCCGCCCCCTGTAACCTCCGCCTCCCGGGTTCAAGCGATTCTCTTGCCTCAGCCTCTCAAGTAGCTGGGATTATAGGCGCCCAACACCATGCCTGGCTAATGTTTTTTTTTGTATTTTCAGTACAGATGGGGTTTCACTATGTTAACCAGGCATGTCTTGAACTCCTGACCTCGTGATCCACCTGCCTCGGCCTCCCAAAGTTCTGGGAATACAGGCGTGAGCCACCGTACCCGCCATTATTATTTATTGTTATTGTTGTTGCTGTTGGTTTGCTGAATGACTTCCCTAAACTAATTATATAAAGTCTCTATTCTTTGTTGTTTGGGGCCATTGCCATCTCCACTTGATTAATTTAGTGGTCAGTGAATAATCAGAGAGTTACTTCCTTTAATGCCTGGGACCAATGAGTCTCCTAGACTATACTAGAGGGCTCTTTGTGTGTTTGGGACATGCATTCAATGTTTGTTTAAGTAGCTTACAATTCTGCCTTAGCCTTTACTTCCTGTTTGCACAAAACCTCAAGGTGAGTCAGAAGTGAGAGCTTAGGGCCAACCTGGGTCTTTCCTGGGCATGAGCACAGCCCCACACATGCATGTGACCTTCTAGATTCCCAGGAACTTTGCTAAGCCCCCATTGGACATCTCATTCCCCTATTTTCCTTTTTTAAGTTGGTCAGCCTATTGTTTGTCCCAACTGTGATTACTGCCTCAGGCAGCTACCATGTTTAACAATTGCCACTAAATATTTTTCACAAATGCCCACTGGGAAAGCTCTGAGTCAGTCAAATAAAGACAAGTTCTGCAAATAAAGTTTTCCAGTGAAATACCACAGAGGCCAAATAGTCTCAGTCTTTTCAAAATGAGCATTTGGAAGAGCTTCAGTCCCATTCTACTGCCTTCCAGTGGCTTGCAGGCTGCTGTTTTTCACTGTGATTTAGGGCTGTTGGTTTTCAAGTGTGGTATGGAGCAGAGGAATGGGGGAATGGAAATAGGGCAGGTTAAGATTCTACGTGGCTCACGTTAAAAAAATAATAATAAGATTCAGCCACTTGAGTAAATGCTTCCCGGCTTGCTACAAGCCTTTGTTTAAGAGTCCTGAAAAAGTTGATTTTGGCAATTCTTGCCAGTGTTCTTGTGGCTTTTATGGAAGAGTGGATTTTTCGAGGTCCTTACCTCACCATTGCCACTGATGTCATCCTCCAAAATAATTTTTAGGAAAAATTAACTTGCATTTTTTGCATTGTGTGTAATACTCCCTTTCTTCTCTCCTCAAATATTCAGTAAATTCCTCCAGAGAGTCACATACCTCATACAAGTAAGTTTCTTTGTGCAAATCAAGAGGAAGGGTCAAGGGTCCCATCTAGGGCAAGAGGGTACAATACAGGGACAAGAAGCAGGAAAGCAGGAAAGTAAGAACTTAGAGCCAGGGACAACGAAGAAAACAAAAACTCTTCTTTACTTCCTCCCTCACTCTTCTCCTAAGTCCCTAAAGAGATTGCAATGGAGGTGAAGCTTAAACACATTTCACTTAAATTTCAAAAGACTGAGAATAAGGCAGATATCTTGGAATTTACCAAAAGAATATTTGCTGAGTACACACTGCAGCCAGGGACTGGGTGTCCAGAGATGAGTACAACACAGGGTTTTCTTTTGAACACCTCTTGGCTTAGTGGAGAAATAAAGATCTGTGATTATGACAGATGAAATCTCACTGAAAATTCAGTCACTTAACACCACAAATGTTTATTTTTCACACACATCACTTTCAGATGCAGGGTGTGTCAGGGCGGGTCCCTCACAGACATTCAGAGACCCAGGTTCCTCCAATCTTCTGGCTCCGTTCTTCTCTGGGTCCTTGGAATTCTCTCCATTCAGTTTGATAGAGAGGAAAAGGAAGTCAGAATTGTGACTGGGAGGGCACAGTGGGTCAACTCAGATGTGTACTTCACTTGCTCATATTCCCGTGGCCTGAACTCAGTCATGTGAACACACTGAATTGCAAGCGAGGTTGGAAATGCAGTTTTTGTGCTCTGGGAGAAGAAGAGAGCACGGATGCTGGTGCATACCAGCAGTCTCTGCCACCTAAGTCAGGCACATACATGGCTGTGATGCAAGCTTGGAGGGGCCAAGTGTCCTATGAGAGGGATCATGGGCAAGTTGGTGGGAGTTTCTGAGTGAGGAGGGGCAACTTCTAACTGAGAGCCCTGGGAACATTTTCTGGAGCAAACCATCCTCTTAGCTAGGCCTCAGTGGCCCAGGCTTTATGGTGTAGACAGGGGGTAAATGTGGGTGGCGTGGGCTTCACATTCAGCTTAGGTATCATCTTCTCTAGATGAATTAAGAATCCTCCCTGACTGATCGTGGCAGCCAGGCCTCGGCAATATTAAAGTAATTTTAATTGTTTCTTTACTTGTGCATCAGTTTTCAGACTCTGTCAGTTGCAAGGGATAGAAATAAAGTAGCTTAAGCAAAGAGGGGCTTTATCATGTAAATGGTGTTGCATTAGGCTACCATAAAGAGACAGAAATCCACAAATACACATGAACAGGGTCACTTTGATATAAAGAAGCATTGATTGTAACAAGGGATTAGAGTAATGAGGCATTGGCTTGGAAAAAGCAAGAGAACTGAAAGGATATAGCGCTAGCTGATATAAGGAGCAGCCATCACTCCTGAGGCTGAGATCAGAACTGGGTTGGAAGTCGCTTGGCTGAAGCTTACTGAAGAGCAGAAAGTTGCTGCCATGCCAGTGTTACTGGAAACAAGCCCTCCAGAACTTGCCAGAAATCTCTGCTCTCAGGGTTTCAAGGAAAGGTGCTCACAGGGAGGTGTCTCACCAGTGGCACTGTGCTGCAAAGTCACCTGAGGGCTGCCAAGGGATGCTGCTGCACCCTGCAGGAGCCAGGCACTGGGGAAGCCATCTGTGCTGCTGGAGCTAGACCCAGAGGGAAGCTGTGTGTGTCCTAGGAGTTGGCCCAAGTTGTATCCTGGGACCAGGAGGAAAAAAAAAATTCACTCCCTCCTGTAGTGTCTCTCCAACCCCCTCTACTGATAAATCTTAATGTTATACCAACTGGCAAAGAGAAGGGTATTGAAAAGATCCGGGTCTATTTTTGCAGAGTAGGTAATGGAGAAGACATTTGATGCTGAAAGGCAATAGATAGATGATTGGCACAGTAATCAGTGGAGATTCGTGACCTCCAGGTAAGGCTGGATCCAGGGTAGTTTAAAGACATAATAAATAAACCTTCTTTTCACCTCTTTGTTCCACTTGTCTTTTCTGGATTTCATTTCACAGGCAAGTTCTTTCCTATGAGTTGGGCTAGGCAGCTTTTGGCAGCCCTAGGCTCGCGGCTTCTCAGCTTAGGCACGTCATAGGAAGAGAACTTTTCTGTCTGCGTATCAATCCCATGGAGGAATCTAACTGGCCCCACTTGGGCTGCAACCCATCTCTGAACCAATAGCTGAGGCTTCGTCAGACTGAGTCATTTGCCTTTGCTAATGCGTACCATGACTGATGAGCCCACCAGGAACACTCAGAAAAGAGGAGTCCTCCCAGGAGCCAGTAATATGGACTTTACAAGGCCAACACTGCACTCCCGATCCTCCTCACCTCACCTCACCCATAGGTTCCTCCATTTTACTTACTAGCACCACCATCCTTCTCGTTGCTCAGGCTCCATACGTTGGGGTCATCTTGCTGTATCTTTTGTCTTCACACTTCACACCTGATTGGACAGGAAAGTCTCCTGCCTCTGCTTCCACTGCTGCTCCCTGCCTATCCGCCACTGTCTCTGATTAGATGCTTGCCACAGCCCCCAGACAACTCTTGCCTCTGCCTTTGCCCTCGCTTGTCTATTCTCTTCACCGTAGTCAGTTTCTGTGAATTTGTAAGCCAGCACCTATGTCCTGTAAATTTTAAGTCAGGCCATGTCACTGCTCTGCTCTAAACATTCCAAAGGCTCCCACATCCTCTTGGTGTCTAGACAAGTCTAGAAAAGATACACAAGGATTAGTGAAGCAAACCATATATGAGTCAGCCTGCTGGGGCGATTCAGACCTTCATCTCCATAGCACTGAGGTCCTCAGTTGCTTTGTCCTCATCAGGGTTTGGTTGGTGGGATTTCTGCAGCTACTCTTGGTCTTGGAGACACCAAGACCTCCAATTGTTCCACCTGCCTTGCTCCTCTTAGAATGAATTCCTGAAGCACAGCTTCCTGCCTCTATGGTAGAACAAACCTACTTCTTCATGTCAATTAGTGTATTAGTCTGTTCTTGTACTCCTATAAACACCTCCTGGAGACTGGGTAATTTATAAAGAAAAGAGGTTTAATTGGCTCACGGTTCTGCAGGCTGTACAGGAAGCATGACTGGTGAGGCCTCAGGAAACTTGAATCATGGTGGAAGGGGAAGCAGGCAGGTCTTAGTGGTCAGAGCAGGAGGAATAGAGCAAACAGGGAGGTGCTACCCACTTTTAAACAACCAGATCTCATGGGAACTCACTCACTATCACCAGAACAGCAAGGGGGAAATCTGTCCCCATGATCCAATCACCCTCCTCCAACATTGGGGATTACAATTCGACATGAGATTTGAGCAGGACGCAAATCCAAACCACAACAATCAGAATCATTCACCCTCTGTCTGTATGCTAATGACTTACCTGGTAACAAGACCCAGACCCTCACCAGTGTGAGTCTGAGCTTCTGGTCACCATGTCACCAAGCTCTTTTCAGGCTATAGCTGTTGCCCTTTACCATCAACAGTTAACCATTTACCATCAACATAGGGTTTGGGGAGTACCAAGGAAATTCTGAGTGGATCATCTGGGTGCTAAGTTTATTTACACCCGTTCCCATTGCATAACAACAGCTCTACCCCTTCTAATGATTATAACCAATGACACCCCTGCCAGGATGATGACGCCGTTCTTTGCCTGTTGGTCTCTTGAAATGAAGATGCTTAAGTATTAGGGTGGTGGACAAATCATAAAATTTAATAGGACTGTCGCTGTGTGGTGGAAGCACTTTCTCTGAAAGCCAAGACCTCCAATCCACAGACCCCAGAACAGTGGGAACAGGAAGCGCATAATCCCCCAGTAGGTTACTGAGAGTGATGGTAAGTGGGGTCACTCATCCTTCCACCTCTTGGTTTCCAAACCTATGGTTTGGGACTCTAGTTGTATAAGACTGTTGATTTAGAGTACATGCTGCATTCTGGGAGATGGTGCCTCGTCCTAACGGGACATTCTTTTCAAGTTGGTATCTAAAACAGGCTGTTCCACTGCTCAGTCAGACCAGCAGCTGCAAAGTGATGTGGTATATAATAAGACTGGCAGATCTTGTGGTTAGTGCCTACTAATGTATCTGTTTAGGTCCAAGGTGATGTTATACAGGTCTACATGCCAGTAGATCAAATACTTTGTAAGTCCTCATGTAGTGGTATTGGCTGAGTGGTATTGACTTACGAGGACAGGTAAAGTCATACTTGGAATATGTGTGTTGATTGCAGTGGAGATAAATTGGTGTTCCCTCCAAGTGGAAGGGGTCCAATATGGTCAATTTGCCATTAAGAGGCTGGTTGGTTTCCTTGAGGAATGATGATGTATCAGGGGTTCCATGTTGTTCTCTGTTGTCCATGTCTTTATCAGATTGGTGAGTCTATCAGATACAATTGAGCCCATTCATAGCCGTAATTCCTGCCACCATAACTGCTTCACTTAGGTACCCATTGTTCCATTAATGAATGGCTGGTAACATAGTCTGAATGACATCAATGGGCTGAGTCATTCTGTCTGCTTGTTTAGTGCTTCATCTGTAGTGAATATTCTTTGTTGTCTCCTTGGCTGTCATCTGACTTTGCCATTCATCATGACAATTGTGCTCAACTTGCTTCTGGTGGAAAAGTACCACCACCCAGCCCCTATTATTTCAAGATCCTATTATTTCCATTTTGCCAGGGAGCCCAGATATGTAACAGCATTTCCTATCCTCCGCCATACCTTCAGGACTACAGAGGAGAGCCACCATTGGGCTTTGTAATGATGCTGCTGTTCCTCTAATGAAGAGTCTTTCAGGCCCTCCCATGATGCATAGTCATCTGGTGGGGTTCTAGTCTTAAATAGTATATATGCTTTAGCATGGCCATTTCTATGAGCCTTTTGATTTATTCTTCTTCCAGCTGCCACATTTCAAGTACTCAATAGCTGCATGTGGTTACTCCCTGACATATTGAACGGTGCACCTCTCTGGAATCCCAGTTCACCCCTGGCGAATTTTTCACAGTTGCATGGCTACTTTGCAGGAAACCATGAGTGTTCCATTTGCTACCAGCAACGGGTCCTCTTTGTTGGCCAGCAGATGATACAGATTCAAAGTTTCCTTTTAGAATCTGCTTTCTTAGATCACCCCTTATATGAATAGGAGTGTGTCATTTAGGAATCAAGCTTTGAGATAGAGATTTGAATATAGGAAGTTCTCTTGCTGTCTCCCTCTCTCCTATTATATTTTGTTCTGACCTATTTGAGAGTAAGTTGTAGATACAACGCCTATCTCTCTCTGAATATGTCAGTTTGCATTTCCTGAAATCAGGGCACTCTTTTACATAACCTACAGTGTAAACATCAAAATCAGAAGACTAACATTGATGCAATGTTATCATTGTACTCTTCTATCCACTGTCTCCATAATGCCCTTAGTAGCAAAATACAATCCAGATCTCTCATTGCATTCAGGCTACATTGCTGTAGCCTCCTTTAATCTGGGACACTTCCTAAGTCTTTATGACACTGACTTTTTTTCTTTTTTAATAAAATTATTATTTCTTTTTGAGACAGGGTCTTGCTCTGTTGCCCAGGCTGAAGGAGTACAGTGATGCAATCATAGCTCATTGCAGTCTCGAATGCCTAAGTTCAAGCAGTCTTTCCATTTCAGTCTTCCAAGTAGCTGAGACTACGGGCATGTACCCCCACACCCAGCTAATTTTTAATTTTTTTGGTAGAGATGGGGTCTTGCTATGTTGCCCAGGTGGGTCTTGAACTCCTTGCCTCAAGCTGTCCTCCCTGCTTGGCCTCCCAAAGTGTTGAGATTACAGGCATGAGCCACTGCACCAGACTGACATTGACATTTTTGAAGGGTGCAAGACAATTATTTTGTAGATTTTTCCTCAATTTGCCTGGTGTTTCCTTGTGATTAGATTAAGGTTTCTTTTTGACAAAAAAGACCACAGAAGTGATGCTTTATTCTTCACTGTGCTTCATATCAGAAGGCACATGATGATTTTTTTTCAATAATTGGGGATGTTAACTTTGATCACTTGGTTAAGGCAATTTCTGCCAAGTTTGTCTGCTCCAAAGTTGCTATTCTGGGGAGATTATTAGAAACTTAGGTAATTATCTTGTTACCTTCAACTTTTACCACTAGTTTTAGCATTCATTGAGTCTTGCCTATCAATTCTGTCTTGTTTGAATGTTAATATTTTAGGTCATTTATTACACTTTTTACTTGAAGATAACTTTTAGAAAAAGAAACTGCTGTAGATATTTTCCTAATTCTAATAAAATCTGCGTCATCTTTATACTACTGAGATATTAAAATCTAGAGTGAGGTCATAGGCAATGGGTTAACTATCACAAAGTTGATCAGGATGACTTTTCCTATTTATGGAAATTTATGGGACTCACCTACTTATGGCAAACACAGATGACAGCTTTAAGTGAATGAACATGGTTCTCTATAATTAAGCATTCTAGCACATGTAGCTTCATATAACAAATATTTATAGTCCCAAGGTTACAAGTTGATGACCCTTGGAATCATTAATATTATTGGAAATAATATCCCTTGGTAAATAGGTATAGGTAAAAATGTAACCTGATGACTCAGCTACAAAAAAGTATAAATTTAACTTAACTTTGATAATTGCTATATAAATATTTGCAAACTTTTTCTTTGTCTTTTTTTTTTTCCTAAATAAAAGGTAAAGGTTAATCCAGCACTTCAAGTTTTCAAAAGGATTTGGGTTAACAGCTTCTCGTTAAGATTCTTAGTAAAGAGCAACGTTTGTGGTGTCTAGTTGTACTTTAGTTTTAATCAAACTTTAAACATAAGAGCTAAAGAAAACTCATTTCTACCCTTTTCAGAGATGGTAAAATTTGTTTAATAAATTGAATGAAGTAAGTATATGGCAGAAATTGACTCTGATAACATTTTCAAAAGACCTCAATGCTGCCACTGTGGGAATGTTATGTGGGTTGCCACAGTGCTTGGTGAGCTAACTCTTTTCTTGGCAAATTGGTAGTAAGCTCAGCTTCTCAGAACCGTTAGCAGCAGGAACAAAAGAATGAATAATCGGGCCTCTTTGACTTGCCCTGATGGAGAACTAAGTGAGAATAGCTACGTAGAAGGGAACAGAGCATTTCCTGTAGTTGCCAGGTCCAAGGACGGTCTAGCTTCAGGTACAGCTAGATCCAGGGGTTCAGTTGAAGCCCTCAGAGCTCTCTTTCTTTCCATGTCTTTTCTTGGCTTTGTTCTGCAGGTGGCCTCTCTCCATATGCTGGGTGTATTAATTTCTTAGGGATGCCAAAACAAATTATCACACACTGGGTGGCTTAAAACCAGAGACTTTCTCTCACAGTTCTGGAGGCTAGAAGTCCTAAATCGAGGTGTGGACAGAGCCACACTCCCTATGAAGACTCTAGGGGAGGATTCTTCTTTGCTTCTTCCTGGCTGTGGTGACTCCCAGCAATCCCTGGCTTTCCTTGGCTTGTAGACGCATCACTCCAGTCTCTGCCTTCATCCTCACATAGTCTCTTCTCTGTGAGTATCTGTGTCTTCTTCTCTTATAAGGAATACCAGTCCCACTCTAATCCAACAGTAAACTTCATCTTAGGTTCACTAATGCCATCTACAAAGACCCTATTTCCAAATAAGCTCATATTCCGATGTTCCAGGTGGACACAAATTTTGGGGACACGTTGTTCATTCTACTGTACTGGGCTTTTTATTATCATCTGCATACCCCCAGTGCCTAGCCGGGGCATATAGTTGGTACTCAAAATGTTTGCTGAATTGAATTGACTTGATTTCGAACAGAAGTGTGCTGAAACCACATAAAGATGGTATCAGAGAGAGGGTGGATTTATTCTCTGGTCTTCTGCTCCTGTGGACCCTGGCAGAAGATACCTCATGTCTCAAGCTGATGGAACATGCCTGCTCGTGGGGCTTTGCCTGCTCTCTCTGACCTTGCTGGGTGCTTCAGGTTTTAGGGTATTTTCTTGCTGGGCTGCCAGGAGAATGCAAAGTAAGAAAAGAGAGAAAGTGACAAGCCACTAGACAGAGTGCTTCAGGGGCCAGCCCTCAGAACTTTTCCCTTTTTTCCCAACAGCTCATCTTCTTCAACTGGCTTTGAACCTAATGCGGTTTGAAGCTTGGAGGCGTATTCATTCCCCTCCTGCTCATTTCCTATCCTCTGAGTCACTAAGGCTTATCTGTTTTCCCTCTAGAATGCCTCCCGAGGGTTTCTCCTCTTCTCAACTGACTAGTTCAGTCCTGAGGATATCTTCTCATGGAATCTCCTGCTTTCAATCTCTCTTTTACCTCAAACCATCTTTCCTGTGGTCCCCAGGGAGATCTTTTTTTTTTTTTTTTTTTTTTTTTTTTTTTGAGACGGAGTCACACTCTGTCGCCCAGGCTGGAGTGCAGTGGCACGATCTCGGCTCACTGCAAGCTCTGCCTCCTGGGTTCACGCCATTCTCCTGCCTCAGCCTCCCGAGTAGCTGGGACTACAGGCGCCCGCCACCACACCCGGCTTATTTTTTTGTATTTTTTTTTTTTTTTTTAGTAGAGATGGGTTTTCACCGTGTTAGCCAGGATGGTCTTGATCTCCTGACCTCGTGGTCCACCCGCCTCAGCCTCCCAAAGTGCTGGGATTACAGGCGTGAGCCACCACGCCTGGCCCCCCAGGGAGATCATTCTTAAACAAAGGCCCAAGTAGGGCTCCTTCCCCAAAGCCCCAGTTGCTTCCTTCTGTGGCCCAACTAAGCTCAAGTTCATAAGACACTCCTCCAGCTCCTCAGAGATCTGGCCTTCACCTGCTTTTGTAGCCTCATGCTCACTTCATCCTCAAGCTTCAGCTCAATGTAACCCGGGTCTAAGTCCTGTTCCCTGTTCCTTCCCTGGCTGCCCCAGTTCTTCAAGGCATGGTGCAAAGAGTGGGCTGTTTTCCTGATGTCCCAACACCAACTTGGTCCCTCTTTTGTGTTCCTGGAGAATGTTGATGGTCTTTTTGTTGGTTACTGAATTTATACTTACAAAAATGTTGTGGCTTTCTCTTCAGCAGAGGGACCTTGTATAGTAGGTGGATAGTTTGTAAAAAGTAGAGTTTGGGACTGATTTGGATGTCAGTCTTGGCTTTGCCACCTACACTGTCTGCGGCCTTCTTCAAGGGCTTTAACCTCTTCCAGGCTGCAGGTCCTTGTTGGGATATGGGGGTAGTGGCCCCTGTTGTAAGGATTCATTTTTGTATTCACATACCCATAGCCCTACTAGACCATGGGATCTTGAGGCAGAGTCTGGGTTTGATTAAACTCCAGGTGCTTATTTATTCCCACAGAACTTGTCCTGCTCACATATGCCAGCTAGAAAGGGAACTGGAGACTGATGAACCTACGGTGGGGCCATGGCATTTGGCTACCTTGCTCCTGCTACCTCTGTCAGTGGGTCCCAAGTCTGGCATATTCTTGCCCACTTTTGCAATGACCTCTATGTGAATCCAGGTCTCTGTGGGGGCACAGGGTGTCACAAGGTAGATGACCTACCCCCTACAGCTCTACCAAGCATGCTCTTCCATGCTCTCTTTCATCTGACTTTGCATGTTCTCTCATTGTTCTTGTCTTAGCCTGAGGGTAGACCACTGGCCTCTTCAGACATGGTCCCAGCACCTGCTCCTTCAATCTAGAACCTCCCCTGGGCCTTGGGGTTGAGCAGGTTGTCCCAGTTCTTCCTTTGTGTTGGGCTTCCTTGTGGTTCTCTTTCCTGCCAGGGGACCTTTTGTGACCATCTTAGTTTACAAGAGAGGTTCCAATAGCATTGACTCTTCAAAAGGAATGTGTGGGAATTTCTGGTCTCCTTGTCTCTTGGCGAATGAGCATCTCTCCCAAGCCTTGTCTACAGAGGAGGGGCACTTGGAGAGACAACCTTTGTGATGTCACCAAATAGTCGTTATATTTTTTCCTCCAGGGACACATTTATATTACAAAGAGGGGCCACAAAAGTGACCATTTGTAGAACAAAGAGGATTTGCTTTAAGCTCTTTCTGAATCCATCTAGACCAGGAAGCAAGGCCACTTTTTCAGAGGGAGTCTCTCTTTTTTCAAGATCTACTGCAGGATTTCTCAAAGTTTAAAGCATTTATGAATTGCCTGGGTATCTTGCTAAAATTGAGTAGTTCTGGGGAGGGGCCTGAGATATCCCACATGTTTAACAAGCTTCTGGGTGACAACCTTGGTGCCTGTCCTCGGACTAAGCTTCAGAAACTAGGGTCTGGCTACACCAACAACAACTAAGTGTATCCCCAACACTTAGTATTAGTCACCTGGTAAACAGTGGGCATTGGGTAAATTGTTACTGGGTGGATTAAATCATTAATTCATCCTAATTGTAATGTTCACAATAAAAAACCATTCATTGAGCTTTTAGTATCTTCCAGACACTGTGATTTACATCAGTTCCCACAAGAGCCTGGTGAGGGACTTGTAATCATCACTTTCATTGGCAGATGAGAAAACCAAGGCTCAGAGAGGTTGAGTGGTTGTCCTGGTGATGAAGCAAGAATGTGAACCCACAGCCTGGGCCCTGAACATCTGTCTTATCCGGACTCTCTATAGGAGGGCATAGAGGTTATACTTCTGCATCCCTTGCCAACTCTACAAGTAGCTTTGAGTATGTTGCAGGTGATTGATAATTTCTCTTATTTAATTAATGAATTACACTTATCTTCAAGTTAATGTCAAAATACTTTAAAGTAGAAAATGTTGTCATTTTTCTCTAAGCATAGATTTCAGGCCAGGTGCAGTGGCTCATGCCTGTAATCCCAGAACTCTGGGAGGCTGAGGTAGGCAGATCACTTGAGCTCAGGAGTATGATACCAGCCTGGGCAATATGGCAAAACCTCGTCTCCACTAAAAATACAAGAATTAGCCAGGCATGGTGGTGCACACCTCTAATCTCAGCTACTTGGGTGGCTGAAGCAGGAGAGTTGCTTGAACCCAGGAGGTGGAGGCTGCAGTGAACCAAGATCGCACCACTGCATTCCAGCTTGGGCAACAGAGTGAGACCCTGTCTCAAAAAAAAAAAAAAAAAAAAGCAAAAAGCATAGCTTTCCAAGTGATCAAGGGAGAAAAAACCCTTTAGAATAGGAATTGTTACTTGAGTGCTTGGAGAAGCATGATAGTTTCTGAAAAACTTTTGAATTGTATGCAGCATTTTGCTATATATTATGTGGGTGCATTTTCTGGTGGACTGAATCCATAGATTTCATCAGACTTTCAGTGGTTATGTGACTTCAGAAGAGCTAAGGACAACTCTTTCAGGTAATTAAAATTATATCAAGGATTATGCTTATGTATATAATTTACTCTTCAGAATTGTTACATAGAGGAAATAATTTTGCATGTGTGACCCCCCAAAAAAAGGGCAGAATTGCTGAAGATTTGTTGACCTGATTATGAACTGCTGAGTAGGTCAGGCACTGTGACCTCGTTCTTCTAGTTTCTCTCAGATCCTTCTCAAATAATTCAAGTCTTATCTCTTACTACATTCTGTTCATTATTGATTCTCTGAAGGCTGGGTCAGTGTCTGGCACAGAGCAGGACAATTAAAATGCTGGAGAGATATCTGCTCTCCCATGTTTATTGTGGCACTATTCACAATAGCCAAGACATAGAATCAACCTAAGTGTCCATCAATGAATGAATGGATAAAAAAAATGTGGTATATATACACAATGGAATATTATTCATCCATACAAAATTAAATCCTGTCATTTGCAACAACATAGATGGAACTGGAGGACATTATGTTAAGTGAAATAAGCCAGACGTGGAAAAACAGATATCATATATTCTTACCAACTTATGGGAGCTAAAACAAATTGAACTCATGAAGATTGAGTAGAATGATGATTACCCGAGGCTGGGAAGGGTAGTAGGTGGAGGATATAAAGGTGGAGGTGGAGGATATAAAGGAGATGGTTAATGGGTATAAAAATACAGTTAAATAGAAATAAGATTTAGCTTCAGTAATGCAATAAGGAGACTGTAGCTAACCATAATCTATTGTATATTTCAAAGTAACTAAAAGAGTAGAATTCAAATGTTCCTAATACAAAGAAATGATAAATGCTTGGTGTGATGGATACCCCAGTTACCCTGATTTGATCATTACACATTGTATGTTTGTATCAAAATATATGTACCCCATAAATATGTGCAACTATTATGTAACCACAGTAATTAAAAATAAAAAATTTTAAAAAGACAAAAATGTTGGTGGAACTGTTAAGCTTGAGTAGGTTAGCCTTTCTTTAGAATTTGATATCCCACCAAAAATGAGGATATCCTGTGCTTCCTATGAGCCTGTGATGGTGGCGAGATGAAGTTGCCATCTCTTAGATCGCCACTAGACTGTGCTATTGGTCTGCAGTAGGGTCCCTCTGTTGCCTCTATCTGCTCTGTGATGATCCGTTATTCAAAAGGGTGGTGCAACCAACAGTTAGACTTACTGTGTATAATGTTACACAAAAATGATCAATGCATTTTGCATCTGTGCACAGGGCAGATGATTAGCTGCATTCCACCTCCCTTGTACCTGTTCTTGCGTGATGGTACCTGCAGGACTGAACACCACCTTGCCTATGCCGTGAGTCACAGATTCATTGTGAAAACCCACAGGCTGCTGCCAACTATTTCAAAGGGATATGTCTTCCTTGCTCCATATGCTTCATCATGAGGTGGATGAAAAATGATCCCTCTGGCGAAAGCTGCACCTATTTTCAGTCTCAATTTTAGTTTGGCAACATTAGATTGTATAACTTACAAGAGTGTCCCTGAAGGGGCGTGCAGGACGTTTTAAGTGTGTGGGCAGCAGCGGGAGGCAGACCTGTGGCCACCCCTGGCTAGGGTGGAAGTGATGAAAGTCGCCTCTGAGGCTGCTCCCAGCATCCCTCTTCCCCCACTGTGGCCCTGCCACCTGCCCAAAGCCCGCCTTCCTTGGGTCCCTTGCTCTAGACTGCCCCTAGGCGGCAGTGTCGCATAACGGAAAGCGCTCCGGAGCTTTCGGTTCTAGCTAATGCTGGTTCTGCCTGGAACTTGCACTGTGTGATTTTAGGCAACTCACTTCCCATCTCAGGCCTCTGTATTCTCCTCTGTAAGACAGGGACACTAATAGCCACTCTGTCAGGGTATGTGAGGCTCTTCCTACACTGTGATATGCTTTTCAAGTGGGAGGCCCTTCGAGGAACTGGGAAACCTATGTTCTAGGTCTTGATTTGCCTTGCGGCGTTCAGCAAATCTCTTAACCTTTCTGGGCCTAAAATCACTGATTTGTAAAAGACAAGGTTAGAGCAGATGATGCTTATCTTAGTCCATTGGGCTGCTAGAACAAAATATCGTAGGCTGGGTAATTTATACGTAATAGAACCTTCTTTCTCACAGTTCTGGAAGTGAGGAACTCAAAGATTAATGCACCAGCAAATCTAGTGTCTAGTGAGGGCTCTTTTCTGCTTTACAGATGAGGCCTCTTGCTGAGTCCTTTCAGGGTGGCAGGGGAAAATAGTTCCCTTTCACCTCTTTATTTTTTATTTATTTATTTTTATTTTTTAAATTTTATTTTACTTTAAGTTCTGGGATATGTGCAGGCTTGCTACAAAGGTAAACGTGTGCTATGGTGGTTTGCTGCACCTATTAACCTGTTACCTAGGCATTAAGCTCCACATGCACTAGCTATTTGTCCTGATGCTTTCCCTCCTCTTCCCACCATCCCCCTTCCTCCCCGCCTACAGGCCTTGGCGTGTGATGTTCCCCTCCCTGTGTCCATGTGTTCTCATTGTTCAGCTCCCACTTATGTGGTGTTTGGTTTTCTGTTCCTGTGTTAGTTTGCTGAGGATAATGGCTTCCAGCTTCATCCATGTCCCTGCAAAGGACATGATCTCATTCCTTTTTATGGCTGCGTAGTATTCCATGGCCTTGCACCTCTTTATAAGGTCACTAATCCTGTTCACGAGGACTCTGCCCTCATGACTTAATCAGCTCCTAAAGGTAACATCTCATTTTTAAAAATTTTTAAATTTATTTTTATTTTTATATTTCAATAGTTTTTGTATAGGTGGCTTACAGTTACATGAATAAATTATTTAGTGATGATTTCTGAGATTTCAGTGCACTTGTCACCGAAGCAGTGTACACACTGTACCCAATGTGTAGTCTTTTACCTGTCACCTTCTTCCCACCCTTCCTCTTGAGCCCATAAAGTCCATTATATCACTCTTATGCCTTTGCCTCCTGATAGCTTAGCTCCCATTTATAAGTGAGAACATACGGTATTTGGTTTTCCATTCCTGAGTTACTTCACTTAGAATAATGACCTCCAACTCTGCCCAAGTTGCTGCAAAAGCCATTATTTCATTTTGTTTTATGGCTGAGTAGTATTCCATGGGGCATATAAACCACATTTTCTTTATCCAGTCATTGGTTGATGGATATTTAGGTTGGTTCCATATTTTTGCAATTGTGAATTGTGCTGCTATAAACATGCATGTGCATGTGTCTTTTTCATATAATGACTTATTTTCCTTTGGGTAGATACCTACCCATTGCCAGGATTGCTGGACTGAATGGTAGTTTTGCTTTTAGTTCTTTAAGGAATCTCCATACTTCCCACCAGCACTGTAAAAGTGTCCCCTTTTCACCACATCCATGCCAACATCTATTATTTTTAATTTTTAAAATTATGGTCATTCTTGCAGGAGTAAGATGGTATCTCATTGTGGTTTTAATTTGCATTTCCCTGATAATTAGTAATGTTGAGCATTTTTTCATATGTTTGTTGGCTGGTTGTATTTCTTCTTTTTTATTTTCTATTCATGTCCTTTGCCCACTTTTTGAAGGGATTATTTGCTTTTTTCTTGCTGATCTGTTTGAGTTCCTTGTAGATTCTGGGTATTAGTTCTTTGTCAGATGCATAGTTTGAGAATATTTTCTCCCACTCTCTGGGTTGTATGTTTACTCTGCTGATTATTTATTTTGCTGTGCAGAAGCATTTTAGTTTAATTAGTTCTAATTTACTTTTATTTGTGTCACATTTGCTTTTGGATTCTTAGTCACGAATTCTTTGCTTAAGCCAATGTCTGGAAGTTTTTCCAATGTTATCTTCTAGAATATTTATGGTTTCAGGTCTTAGATTTAAGTCTTTGATCCATCTTGAGTTGATTTTTATATAAGGTGAGAGATGAGGATCCAGTTTCATTCTTCTGCTGTGGCTTGCTAGTTATCCCAGCACCATTTATTCAACAGGGTGTCCTGTCCCACTTTATGGTTTGGTATGCTTTGGCAAAGATCAGTTGGCCGTATTTGGCTTTATTCTGGGTTCTCTAATCTGTTCCGTGGGCCTACATGCCTATTTTTATACCAGTACCATGTTGTTTTGGTGACTATAGCCTTGTAATATAATTTGAAGTCTGGTAATGTGATGCCTCCAGATTTGTTCTTTCTGCTTAGTATTGCTTTGGCCAGCAGGCTCTTTTTTTTGGTTCCATATAAATTTTAGCATTTTTTTTCTAGTTCTGTGTAGAATGATGATGGTATTTTGATGAGAATTACATTGAATCTGTAGATGCTTTTGGTGGTATGATCATTTTCACAATATTGATTCTATCCGTGTATGAACATGGGATGGGTTTCCATTTGTTTTATGTCATCTATGATTACTTTCAGCAGTGTTTGGTGGTTTTCCCTGTAGAGATCTTTTACATCTTTGGTTAGGTATATTCCTAAGTATTTCGTTTTTATTTTTTGCAGTGGTTGTAAAGGGATTGAGTTCTTGATTTGGTTCTCAGCTTGGTTGCTGTTAGTGTATAGCAGTGCTACTGATTTTGTACATTGATTTTGTATCCTGAGACTTTACTGAATTTATTTATCAGATTCAGGAGCTTTCTGGGTGAGTCTTCAGGTTTCTCTAGGTATACAATCATATCATTGGTGAACAGTAACAGTTTGACTTCCTCTTTTCCAATTTGCATTCCCTTAATTTTTTTTCTCTTGTCTGATTGCTCTGGCTAGGACTTCCAGTACTATGTTGACTAGAAGTGGTAAAAGTGGTCATCCTTGTCTTGTTCCAATTCTTAGGGGGAATGCTTTCAATTTTTCCCCATTCAGCATGATGTTGGCTGTGGGTTTGTCATAGATGGTTTTTATTACTTTGACTTATGTCCCTTCTATGACAATTTTGTTCAGGGTTTTAATCTAGGGATGCTGAATATTATCAAATGCTTTCCCTGTGTATATTGAGATGATCATATGATCATAACTCTGTTTATGTGAGCAACACCTCTTAATGATATCATATCAGCGATTAAGTTTTAACACATGAAATTTGGAGGGACACAAATATTCAGACCATAGCACCACTTCAGGTCTTTTCCACGCTGCACTTCAACCTCTCCTGTGGTTGAAGCCTTAAGGCTGTGGTTACAGCCTTAACCTGGAAAATAATCGGGTAGACTAAAGAATACAGAAGCAAGTACACAAATGGGCAATCAGGATGACCTGGATTACTCCTGCAGCATAACTCATCTTTTACCAGGGGACAAAAATGCCAGGACAGTTTCTTTTCCTGGTCTGCTAGAGAGTTACTATTGCAGCTCTGAGACCACCCCACCCCCTCCAACCCCAGTGCCCAGCTTTTTCTAATACCCTCAGCCAATGTGAAGTCTTCTTGATTCTGTGCTTGTTCATTACACCTCACAACACAAAAATTATATTTGTCTTATGTGTGTCTTTGAGTCTTATTTTTTCCGTTTTTGCTACTCTTTTAGTGTGTCATAGATAAAACTTACTTTATATTGTCATTATCTGAACATTCCTGTTTCTCTATCTGTAAAGTGGATATCTATAATGGGACTGTCAGTCATTTCCATACTTTCAGCAGCTAACACAGTGCCTGGCACATGGTAATCACTTGAGAAGAGATTTTTAGATGAAAGAATGAGTAAGGAGAATAGATGACAGAAAGAATAAATGAATGAATGGGACATCTCTAATAACGGGGTTTCCAGCCCCATGGCAATGCTGCTGATTGGGACAGATTTTATGGCCTCATGCAATGTGTTAGGCTGCCTCCTTTACCGGATGAAAACCATCCTTTTTATACTGTCCAAACAATTGGTGTCAAGGTTGTACATTTGCAATCTCAGGCTCAGGTTTTTTTTTTTGGATGTTGTGTGTGTTCAAGTATAGACTTCATGTTCTCTTTTATTTTCCTTGAAGGTTAAACTTTTGCTTTTTTTCTTTTATAAAGGTGTTTTAAAAATCCCATCTTGAAGCTTTAAAGATTTTTCTCCCAGCAGCTAGATATGGATATATAAAATCCACCCACCTTACAAATGAAAATGATTGATACACATCAAAAGTGTTATCAGCATCGGATAATAAAACCCAGCTCAAGTCTCTCTTTAAAAAGCTCACTCTAGGAATTTAACTGAAAAGGCAGATTCCTTAGAGACTCAATGATAGGGAATTTAAGAATGAGGAGAGTTGGTAATGGTAAAGATAGTTACATTTGTTAACTTTTCAGGCACTTTATATGGGATACATTTTCTAATCCCCCTCACATTGCAAGACAACCAGCGTCAGCCCCAGTTTTGCAGGGAAGGAAACTTGATGCTCTGATATGTTAACCAGTGTGTCCAAAGTCATGCATGTCAGTTGGCATTACTGGTCTCTGATTAGGTTTCTGTGCGTGTAGCCTCCACATGAATGATCCCACCATCAAGAAACCCCATGAAAAGGGCTATTGGTAAGACTGTGACTTCATGCGAAAATTATGTGCATCTGTTGTTGCAGGCCTCTTTTGATTGCTTCTTGCACAAGGCTGAGTCCTGGTGCACCTTTGTCATCCACAGAAGAGTGAGGGCTGGCAAAGTGGGCAGACATGGGGTCAAATCCCAGCTTTTCCACTTATTAGCTGTATAGCTTTGGACAAATAACTCTCTTGGTTTTCCCATCGGTAAAATGGTGGTGATGATGTTGCCTGCTTCACAGGATTGTTTTGAAGATTGACATACTGAATAGAAAGTCCTTAGACATGTACCTGGATATAGGAGGTGCCCAGTAAATGTTAACTCAATAAATGGATGTCTTATTGAGAAATTAATGGTGTTTTGAATTTCCCCCTTTTGCTTTGTAATAGACTCCTCCCAACCCCACCTCTAGCCCTAAAGATACCTTGCTGTGAATTTACAAAGTCCTTCCCTCCCTCAGCGTACTCTGTTTTCATCTTCTGGAGATGCTCTTAATAGTTACATCTATGATGACTGTGAATATGAACAGCATTTTCTAGGGTTATACAGTGTGAAACCTCTACAATAGTTCCCCACCACCCCGAATCACTTAAGAAAAAAACAAAGCACTATTTTCCTTTTCCTAAAAGGAAGAGGAAGACTTCATGTCTGGGGGATTGCTCTCCCTTTTTCCAGGGTGGAACTGACCCATGGGTGGAGGCTCAGCCCTTTCCTGGTTGGGGTGGGAGTGGAAGCTGATTTTCCAGAGGAGAGAAGGACACAGGCTGAACCCTGGAAAAGCAGTGTTGAACTTCCTGAGCCACAAGGATGAATATGGGAGGGTGGGATGAGGGGGATGCCGAGGCAGTAAGACCTTGAGATGGGATACAGTGGGAAGGTTCTGGGTGGACTGAGCCCACTTGTGCTGTGGTGTGGGCTCTGGTTGACTTCTCCTGGTAAAGATCTCCAGGTTCAGGGGGAGTGTGGTCCCCAAGGAAGCCTTTCCCTTCAAATGGACCCTAAAGTACTTAACAGGGAGAACTGGGAGCTGCCACGGCAGCCTTGATAGACCAGAGACTCTTCCTCATGTTTTTGACTGTAAAAACCTCACATCACATGTGTTATGGTGTGTCTGTTAATAACATGAGATTTAGAGGCACAATACTTGAGTTGAAATCTTTCTCTATCACTACCTTGACCTTGGGCAAGTTAATCAGTTTCCTCATCAGTTGCATGGAAATGCTAACAGTGCCTAACCCAAAATGTCATGAGGATTAAATGAGTTAATACACATGAAATGGGCAGAACAGCAGGTGGTATACAGTAAGTGCTCAATAATGTGCCAACTATTTGCATCATTTTAGAGTCTCCAGGGAGATGGGAGGTCTCCCAGATTCCTCCACTCATTATCTGAGAATGGGTTCATTGCCAATCTTGGCTAATGAGGATGACATGAATTTATTTTTATTTAAAAATACATGAAAATATGCCATTTCTGGCACCAGAGTGTTAATGAAACCCTTCATAGACACTGCAGGTCTTGTCATCATCACTGGGGTGTGTGGTGTTCTGCAGGCCCAGGGCCTCAGCCACTGTCCTGCTTCAGACGCCATCATGAGGTGTTCTACAGCTCAGTGTTCTCCCATCACTCTCCCATCCCAGCTGTTATCTCAGCTGTTTTCTTGGTTTGTGGTTCTTTATTCCTTCTGAGCTATTCAGAAATGCTGTCCATTTTAGGCTCTGCTTTCTGACTCCTACACACAGGGCTTGGCCTCTTCCTATCTTCAGTCACTTCTTCCCCTTGATCTTCCCTGTTTCCCAAAGACCCAAGAAGTATCCTCCAAAGGCATCTTAGCCACAGAACACAGAGCTCGAGGCAAAGCTTACATGCCAGGGCTTTGTTGTGAAGTGCAAGCCCAGGGCAGCAAGAGAGCGTGAACAGAAGAAAAGTAGACAGGGGGAGAAAATGAAGGCAAGGATGCATCATGGAGCTACTGGAACTCCACAAGAAAACACGTTTTGGGGGCTGGATGTGGTGGCTCATACCTGTAATCCCAGCACTTCGGGAGGCCAAGGTGGGTGGATCACCTGAGATCAGGAGTTTGAGACCAGCTGTTCAACATGGTGAAACCCCGTCTCTACTAAAAATGCAAAAATTAGCTGGGCATGGTGGTGGGCACCTGTAATCCCAGCTACTCGGGAGGCTGAGGCAGGCGAATTGCTTGAACCCAAGAGGTGGTTGCAGTGAGCCAAGATCATGCCATTGTACTCCAGCCTGGGTGACAAAAGCAAAACTTGTCTCAAAAAAAAAGCAAAACACATTTGGTTACTTGGTCATGTAGGGTGTTGTTAGTGAACCACAACTCAGAACAATCCATCACGGGGAGGAAGGGACAGAATATAGCTGCTAGCTCCTTATCTCCTGCCTCTCATTGGTCAAAGTTTGCTTCAGGAGGGTTAACTCTTCTGTACTTTCCGATGTCATATGCAGGTGCTCTGGGGGCTGATGGAGAAACCAGACTCCACGACTCAGAGCACAGTCCTTCATCTTGCATCTTGAAGTGGCTGGGGGGCCAGACCTGGGCTTGTTCTGGTTGAATCTGAATGCCTGAGGTGTTTGGCTCCCGATGCAGAGGGTGTCATGGGGGATGCTGAGGACAGCTGCTGGTGTTAGGAGACGAGGCAAGGAGGGCAGTGCCAGGGTCGTCTTTAAGTGGCCAAGTTGTGTCCTGGGAGGCAGGCAGGTGGGATGAATGTGCATCTGGGTGCGGGAGCTGCCCTCCCGCTAGTGACTGAATGACCTAAGTTTAACTCCATCATGTGCCATCACTGTTGCAACATGTGGCTGTAAAATTCACTGTCCAAGGAAAGAGCATGATGGATGACGCCCTCAGGTTCTTATCTCCTTCACTTGAAAGGGACACATTTCTGCTCATCGTCTGTGGTCCTGTCAATGGCCTTACCCTTACTTCTCGTTAAGCTGAGAAATGTAGGGGGTCACCTGGAGGAGTCTTGTGATTGCTCCCTGTCTCTGCAACACCACCTCCAATTTCCCCTCTCCTGTCCTTCAGTGTTAGTTGTTTATATCAATACTCAGTATTTACATGACAGTGGTCCTGAAGATTCACCACTCCAATCTCTTGCTGTGGTTCCACGCTGCTGTCCTATTGGAACTGCCCCACATCAGGCTTCCTTCAGCTGTCCGCAGTCAAGTAGTACCCAATGCGTGGGTAGTAATTCTGGCCCCTTTCTTCTAGGTGTGAGACTCTTAATGAGGAACTTTGGCTGGAAGACTCCCTATTGGCCTATCCAAAATGTTCTTGTTAACTTTATTTTTTTCCAAAATATCAGAACTGCCAGGTCTTTCTCCTTTACAGGTGTTTCCTCCAACACATCTCTTTTACCTCTTGTAGCATACACTTCTCAGAGAACCGCAGCTAACACATGCTTCATGATACTTTGTAGATGTTTTCCAACTCTGAGCTAAGGAGTGTACTATACTTTCCTGTAGTTAAAAATTGTGTCATGTATTTCATTTAGTTTTCTAAGTTTTTACATGACCTAAAGTCACAAATGCCCTCAACCCATTTTATTTGCCTGAAGACCTTCCTCAGTGTATGTTTTGGCCCCTTCCCCAGTGTAGAGTGGGGCTCCTCCAGGCCTGGATATTGTGCTGTTTAGATCCTCCCTTTGCCTGCATTACATTTCCTATATTCCCCTTGACTTACTTTCTTGTATTGCTCCCGCGTAACCTCCAGTAGCTTTCCAAGAAAAGGTGCATACAGGATAACAAGGTAACTTCTTAGGCTGGGTGTGCAGGCTCACACCTGTAATCCCAGCACTTCGGGAAGCTAAGGTGGAAGGATTGCTTGGGAACAGGAGTTTGAGACCAGTCTGGGCAACATGGTGAGACCCCGTCTCTACAAAAATTAAAAAATGAAAAAAATTAGCTGGCTGTGGTAGTTCGTGCCTATAGTCCTAGCTACTATGGAGGCTGAGGTGGAAGGACTGCTTGAGCCCAGGAGTTTGAGGCTGCAGTGAGCTACCATCCTGCCACTGCACTCTTGGGTAACAAAGCGATACCCTGTCTCTTAAAAACAAACAAACAGAAAAGATAACTTCTTGACTGCAAATATTTGCAAATGTCTTTATTTTAATCCTTCTGTTGAAAATAGTCTGATGGTATTCCGGTTCCAGTTTCTTTGTACATGACTTTGTTTCTCGATGTGGAAGTTCGTAGGATCTTAGAATAATTTGTCTTAGTGTGGGTCTTATTTACTTTACTGCACTAGGCATCGATAGCCCTTCTCCATCTGAAGATTCAAAAGTTACTAAAAGATGAATATGAAAAGTCAGTTTCCTCCCTAACCCTGTCTGCTGGCTGTGTTCTTTCTCATCCCAATCAGTTACTCGTGTACGTCTGGAGCTCAGCCATTATGCTCAGGCAGCTTTGTCCCCTGACATTTCCTTCAACATTATTAACATTTCCTCAACCCATTAAAAAGTCTTTGCAAACATCCTTTCAGTAGCATCTCAATATTCTAATACATGGATATACCATAAAATTTATTTAATCAATTCACTCATGTGAAGTGTCAGGCTCTGTCTACTTTTTATATTGTAAATAGTGACGTGATGAGCATGCCTGTAAATCTTCATGTATGTTTCAAATTCTTTCTCGGTATTCTGTTTTCAAAGTATATTCACATGCATGATCTCAGTTTTGGGGTTAGAGTGGACATGGTCTCCTGTGGTTTGATATTCAGTTCTCCCCATAGACGATTAAGGATGGGGCCTCATTTTACAGGTAATCAAGCACGAATGTCAGGGAACATTTGGTCATCTCTTGCCCACACGCAGAGTGCAGAAATTCCCTCCCTGCAAATCACTTTTTGCTAAAGGGAGGCTTTCTCACTCATACCAGATGACATCATCTCCAGGCCCAGCTGTCCACAGAAACTCAAAGCTGTGAGGCTTAGAAGTCACGATTTTCCAATCCTACTTTGAGCTTCTAAAGCAATGACAACAAAAAATTATACACCTTGTTCTTCCTCTCCACAAGTTCTGAATGCTTAGAGAGTTCAGACGGTTTTAGAATTCTGCTCTCAGCAAGATCTGATGCATGCAGGAGAAGTACTGTATTATATTGGTTGGGTCGTTTTCCTCTTTAAAGCATTTTTATATCTGGAAACACATTTGATCCCCACTCCACCCCTGCAAGGTCTCAGAGCCAGGCTTGCTGTCCCTCTTGATGATTAAATGGTCTAGAGTGGGGTCAAGGTCACACAGTGATTTCGGGGCAGATCTGGGTCCTGATCCCTGGCCTTCCAAGCCTACCTCCAGCTGGTTTCACTAGGCAGCATAACTGGGGTGCTTTTAGAAAACAGAAACAACATCAGAGAATCAGGTTGAGTTACTGGTTAAAAAAAAAAAAAAAAAGACTTAGGATCTCTGGAGTCAGGAGTGACCTGGGTATCAATCCTAGCAAATCTCTTCCTGTCTGAGTCTCATGGTTTTTTAATTTTATTTTTATTTTTCCTGCAGGGAGAGAATAATGCCACCTATCTCCAGTGTTGTTATGAGCATTAAAACACGAGCATGAGAACATCTATCATAGTGCCTGTCATATAGCTAGTATCAACCCTTCTGAATGTCCTATTCAACACGGTGGCTCACAGCTCCCAAAGGCTTGCATCCTGACACAAAGTGGGTAAGCCAGGGGGATGCCTACCATGCAGCATCACTTCTGCCACATTTTATTGGTTGAGGCAGTTAGAAAAGTTTGCCTGGGTTCAGTGGAAGATAACAGTGATCCTCCTTCTTGATGAAGGAGCATGACACTGTAAGAAGAGTATACGTGATGAGATTTATATTGGTGCAACCATCTTTGGAAGCACTATCTACATCTCACCATTTGCATGTCTCTTGGCTCCTGTACCCACAAGGTCTCTAGTGATTATTTTCGTGGACAGGGGTTATAGTTGCCTGCTCACCAGCTATTCTATTTTCTTCTGGCTGCTGCACCCTGATTCCCATTTGTGATTTGCTCCCCCTGGATGTGAAGTTTCAGTGGGGCTATCAAACTTGGGTATCAACCTCAAGCTTAGCCAGTATGCGAGGACATGAATAAAGTTGTTCCATGAGGGATATACAAGTGAAAGGCTTGAGTCATAGTCCTCAGAATCATGGACTGCATGGTTAGAATGGATCTCCCATATGACAGTCCAGACTGTGAAAGGGGAGGGGACTCCTTAGGAGTTAGAGGCAGAGCCAGGATTAGAACCAAGTGTCTGTCTTCCTGCTCACTGTCCTTTATACCACCCACAGGAATTGCTGGACCAAGTGTCCCCCATGACCCTGTTGTGGCCAGAGCAATAGATGCTGCAGCTCTCCTCCTCCTCGGTCTCTGCCTGCAGCATTTGGCCCTCATGACCATCTCTATCTTCTCACGATGCACCCCTGCTTTGGCTTCTGTGACTTTGTAAACTTCTGGTTTTCTTCCTGCCACTTTCGCTGCCCAGTTCCATCTTGATTGGATTCCTCTTCCTTTGTCCTTCTGAAATGTTGTTATCTTCATAGCTACCAGAGTCTCTCATATGCTTCTTCTCTTCTCATCTCAAACTCTGTCCCCAAAGGTCTCAGCCACGTTCATGTCTCCGTGGCCCCACATTTGCTGGTCCCTTAGCCTGTGCTTTTGCCGCAGCAGTTCCCATGACTGGATTTACCCTTCAAATCTCACCATAACTGTCATTTCCCTGAGAGGCCTTCCTCGACCCCCCTACCCCCTCATTGAAAGGAGGCTCCATCTTGTCACCTTTATCTCTTCTGTAGTGCTTTGCACAATCTGATCTTGCTGATTTATTTGGATACATTCTTATTTGTTGCCTCCCCAACTAGGATATAAATTAGGGAGCACAGAGGACTTATCTGTCCTGTTTACCAGGGCCTGGCAGAGTCAGTGGTTCGTGGTTCAGAGTCATGTATCTAATTCTGTACTGAATGGTTCCAGCACTGTGTGAGCTACTGCAACCCCACAAGTGATTATCTTCCTGGTCCAGTTTCAGCAAGAAGCATCATCATCTGCCAAGTTGCCTATGTCAGAACCTTGGAAGCACTTTTTAGCTCTGAATCCCAACCACCCACCAAGCCTTGATCATCGTAGCAGTGCTCCCAACTCGGGAGAGGCAGTACTGCCACCCAGGGAACATCTGGAGGGTCTTTTATGGGTTGTCACAAAAACTACAGTGAAACCAGCAATTGGTGGGCAGGGGTCAGAGATGCTAAAAGTTCCTTCATGTGTGGGGCAGTCTTATCCCAAATGTTAGTTGTATCCCCTTTGGTAGATACTATGAGGGTCTAGCTCATTCATGTCTCATGAATGGGTCCAAGTTTTTCCATCCCATTGCCATAACCATGGTTCAGGCTATCACTGTCTCATGCTAGAATGTAGGCCCTTTGAGCTCTGGAGACAATGAGTGCAGAAACAAGAAACCAGGGCCCAGGGTTGGTCTTGGGAGCACTTGGAATATGCATGTGGAGGAGAATGGTTGGTGAAGGCGGATTTGGAAGAAGATCCTCCCAGTGATAGGATGCATGTGAACGTGCTTTATGAACTGTAAAATATTTGACTAATGGATGGAGTATCACCTAACATGATTGCTGACTCACTGTTAAAATCATAGTACTGCTGGGCACGGTGGCTCATGCCTGTAATCCCAGCACTTTGAGAGGCTGAGGCAGGTGGTTCATTTGAGGTCAGGAGTTTGAGACCAGCCTGGCCAACATGGTGAAACCCCGTCTCTACTAAAAATACAAAAATTAGTCAGGTGTGGTAGCACGCGCCTGTAATCCCAGCTAATAGGGAGGCTGAGGCAGGAGAATCGCTTGAGCCTGGGAGGCAGAGGTTGCAGTGAGCCGAGATCATGCCACTGCACTCCAGCCTGGGCAACAGAGTGAGACTCTGTCTCAAAAACAAAAAAAGTAATAATCATAGTACTGCCTGTTCCAGTTACTGCAGTTGGGTAAAATGTCACCTCAAAATTTAGCGGCTTAAACAGCAATAATCCTTCTTAATATCTTATACTTTCTGTGTGCCAGAAATGTAGAAGCAGCTTAGCTGGGTGGTTCTGGTTTGAGATATCAGATGAGGTTGCAGCCAGACAGTGGCTGAAGCTATGGCAATCTTGAAGGCTTCTATACTCATGTGACTGGTAACTGGGCAAGTACCAGGGAGTATATAAGTACCAGGGAGACTCAAATCCCTGGGGCTCTTTGGACTTCTCTCTGTGTCTCCATGTAACCTTTCCATATGTCCTATTCAACATGGTGGCCCACAGCTCCAAAAACCTTGCATCATGACAGAGAGTGGGTGAGTCAGGGGGACGCCTACCATGCAGGATCACTTCTGCCACATTTTATTGGTTGAGGGAGTTACAAAAGTTTGCCTGGGTTCAAGGGAAGATAACAGAGATCCTCCTTGATGAAGGGGTGTCACACTGTAAGAAAAGTATATGTGATGATATTTATATTGGTGCAACCATCTTTGGAAAGCACAATCTACATCCCACCATTTGCATGACTCTTGGCTCCTGTACCCACAAGGTCTCTAGTGATTATTTTCTTGGACAAGGGTTGTAGTTGCCTGCTCACCAGCCATTCTTCTTCCTTCTGGCAGCTGCACCCTGATTCCCATTTGGGAGTTGCTCCCCCGGGATGTGAAGTTTCAGTGGGACTGTCAAATGTGGGCATGAATCTCAAGCTTAGCCAGTCAGGTTCTCTCCTCCAAGAATTTGAGTCTTGAGTGGAGTTACAGGAAGCAGAAACTGGGAAACAATACATAGCTAGAGTTATTTCTCCTGGTGGTGCCCAGGACCCGGAAGCTGCTCTCCTTGCTGACCTTTCTGAAACAGGCTGTTCCGCTTTGCTGCAGATGCTTAGAGCTACTCCATATCCTTCCATGAGTTTATTTTTTTTTCCCCTACATTTAGCCAGATGGACTTTCTGTTGCTTGCAACCAACGAAGTCTAACTGGCACCATTGTTTTATACTTGCTATTTAAAATGCTAATACACTGTCACCCTTATAATGCAATTAACTGCCATTAGTGCTGTATTCCACCAACCAATAGCTAAAGCAAAAGAGTGAGAGGCTCTGCCACCTGCTCCAAAGTGAAGACAGGGATGACCTCCTTCCCTCTGGATTCACTACAGTGATATGTGTGGAATGAGCACTCCCAGATGGAGGCGGGAGACATGAGCTTGAATTTCAGCTGTTCTGTGTGACTTACAACCAGTTATCACACTTCTCTGAGCTCAGGTTTCCTCACTGGCATATGGGTCCAGAGGATATTCACCAGATATAAGCTTAATGAGAGCAGACATTGTGTCTTATTCTCTCTGTATCACAAGGAGTAGCACATAATATATGTTAAATAAGTAATGGTCACATATAGGAATAATGGGACATTGAAGAGCTACTTTACAGAGCCACCAGATAATCACCTCTTTTAGGTTGGGACTATTTCTATTTTATTTGTTTATGTACAGGCCCCAGCACAGCCCTGAAACATGAAGTAATTAGGCTAAATATATTTTATACTTATAATGTATTTATTATATAATATAATATGACATAATATAGTATAATGTAATATAAGTGGCAGGCATGCAATTGCTTGTGCACAGATACTCTTGCCTAGGAAAGACAAACTTGGGGAAAGTGTTCATTTCCAAAGTTTGCTTTTCCAGTTTGAACAGTGCATTAGGATTTCAGAAAGTGAATTTTAAAGACAAACTCATTTGTTTCTGCTGTTATTTTCCACCTCTGATTCCCATCTTAGGTCCTCCCAGCTCGTGAATGAATTGGAGTTGTTCCGCTCTGCTGTCAGTGATACAAAAACTGTGTGCATGTGTCTATGTGTGTGTGCATGCAACACGTGCATGTGTATATGTGCATCTGTGTTCATGGGTGTGTGCAGGGCAAATGGAAGCCCACTGGTTACCTTTTCTTCTTTTCCAGTGCTCAAGGTTTTGGTGAGAGCTGACCCTGTGAGGGTTACTGGACACCTCAAGGCAGTTCTCACCTACAGCACTCCGTGCAGGTAGAAAAAAAGAGGAAATGATCTACTTTCCCATTTTCATTTTCCCAGGCTCACAGGAAGGAAGGGCTTTAGGGGATGGCTGGCTGGAGTTCATCCATGACAGCTTTCAGTTTCCTAATTCTCAGAAAGTTCTGTCATGGGTGACTGCACACATGTGTCAGTTAACTTTTGCTGCATAACAAACCATGCCAAATGTAGTCAGGGAAGATAGCAAGCATTTCTTCTTCTTTTTTTTTATTATTCTGTGGGTTGGCTGGGTGGTCTTCTGTTCTGAGCTGGTGTGGCTAGTTTGAGTGCTCTAGAATGGCTTTGCTCTCTTATCAGGGTCTCTAATGCAACGGTTGGGACTCTCCACATGGCGCCTCATTCTCCAAGAGGCTAGCCCAAGCTTGTTCACATGATGGCAGAAGTTTCCTGAGGAGCAAAGAAGAGCAGATCCCAATGTACATGTGCTTTTCAAGTGCCAGCTTGTATTATGTTTGCTGTTGTCCTGTAGGCTGAGGCAAGTCACATGGCCATGACTAGATTCAAGGTGGGAGCAATAAATCCCACTATTTGATAGAAAGAGTGGCTGAGGCCTATTGCAAAGGAGCATGTGCATAAGTGGAGGGAATGCATGGCCACTTGCAAGCTACCACAGCACAGATAGATAGGCCAGGGTAGGCAGTAAGATGTGGAGAACAGTGCAAGATGATAGTCATCCACCTGGTCAGCTCTGGAGGACACGGAAGCATGCCATCTGTTTGTTAATCAAGCAGAGAGACAAGCCTTGCTTTCTTCTCTGTTCTCAGTTGGATACTGGAGAAGCAGACAGTCCTTGTCCTTAAGGAGATCGCAGCCTGGTGAGGAAGGCACAACTCTGCCTAGGGAAGATCATCATGGGCAGCTGTCAGAGACCCTGGAGAAACAGGCCGAGGACCTCTAGGAGCTGTGGGAGCAGCCAGCACCTGTGGGGGCTGAATGATCAGGAGTGGACAGCAGGCTGAACCTATCGGGGACCCAGAGACTAATTCCAGCAGCAGCTCAGGTTTGACCAAGAACATCCCAGATTAGGGCCTGGAGAATCCTGAAATCTTAAAACTGTGCAGCTGGAAGGAGGTTGGATTTTATTCTCTTCAGTCATCTTGTTCTATAGCACCATGACCATGGTTCTTATTATGTATTTTTAGAACATGATTATTAGTCAGGATACATTAACTGCTGTAACAAGCCAACCCCTGAATCCCAGTGGTTTACCTGTCGAAGGTTTATTTCTTATTCTCACCAAGTCTGTTGCAGATGCTCCTGGCCACAGGTGGTCTTCTATGGGGTCATTCAGGGGCCCAGGTTCCTCCCTTGTTGTGACTCTGCCCTCGTCCTGGGCCTCGGAGCCCTCTGTTAGACCCTGCATTTGGCCACCAAAGGAGGAAGAGGCTGTGGGAGCATTTTGTGGGCCAAGCCTGACCACATCCCCATCACCTACATCCGCTGGCTGGAGCTCAGTCACATGGCTCACATTGCAAGTAAGCTAGGGAACATGGATTAGCTGTGTGCCCATGAATACAGTGAGATGGGCTTGGGAACACATCTCGGTGCCTACATGTGAACACCTCTTTGCCTGGAAAGCAAGTTCTTCAGGTGACCGGGACTGTGTCATATTCATCACACAGTCCCAGGACGTGTCCCAGCCTCTAGGGAAGGGAAGGTGCTTGACCCACATGGACTGAAGGCACCCAACTCTTGGACTTTGCCTTGACCTTGGGCTCTGTCTTCATTCATTGGAGTCAGTGCCTAAGCCCAGCTTTCTGTTTTTCTCTGGCCACAGCTTTCTTGGGGCTCATGTCACTCTGGCTATTCTTGATCCTGGCCTCTATCCTGACTCCAGTTTCTTGGCTGCAAACCCCAGCCCTGGGCCCATCCATCTCCCTGTGAAGACCAGGACAATCAGACAACCAGGAGTTTCTTCCATCAGCCTCTCCTCTACTAAAGCATCATGGATCCTTTAGTCACGTCAAGTTTCTAGCCCCAAACAGGCCTCCACCAAAATGACACATCCAGAAACTTTCTCAGCAAGAAGAAAAGCCTAGTCCTTCCCAGGCCTGTTTGTGTCAGATCAAAGGCACAGCCGGCTGGAACACATAATCAGCTTGACCCCAAAGCCGGCAGGGCCCTGAGGCCCCTGCAGCTGCAGTGAGGCCTGAGCAGACAATTCCCCCTCCCCAGGCCATGCCAGTGGGCAGCCTCTCCCCCTGCCAGTCCCTTGTCAGCCTCAGACCCAGAAAGGGCAACTCCAGGGAGGAGAGATAGGAAACAAAAAACTCCCAGCATGCTGCCCAGTGTTATTTCTCAGCGTGGAAAAAGAATGCCAGTTCAAAGGGCTGCCCCACTTTCCAGCAACAAGGTTTCCCTTGGGGAGGAAGGGGGCATGTTGTGTTGAAGCCTAGGGGAACCATTAAAAGAGATGTTTTGGAGACAGAGAGCAGGCCTGCTTTTGATAAAGAACTTTGGCTTCATCTCTGAAAAACAGAAATTTGAAATTAAAAAAAGAACAAGACAGCATTGGAATAAATAATAGCTGCCATTTTTTTTCTGTCTCTATATGCCAAGTACTTTTTATGCCATTGAAATAATCTTCCAAAAAGCTTGTAAGGTGGGCATATTAACAATATTTTATAGATGAAGAAACTGAAGTTCAGAGAGTCTGAGTAACTCCATCAAGGTTATATGTTTCCAAGTGGCTGGGTCAGGGCTGGAACCTGGGACTTTTCTGATTCCAAAACCTATTTCTCCCCTACTATTTCATACTTTCCAGATGCCAGGTTTTTCTTCCATAATAAGAAAGGGTCACTGCTGCCCTAACTTAGCCTCTATAATCTTTGGGTATTTGTGCGTAATAGCCCTTTCCACTGTATATCAGTTAAAGCTCAGAACAGTCCTATGACAAGTGCACTATTATATTCCAAGCCTTTTGAGGATAAAAGAAACCAAGAAACCTGAAATGACTTGCTCAAGGTCTTGGGGCCAGCATGAGGTAGAGGCAGGAATGGAACACAGCTGCCGGATTCCATATCCAGTGCTCGTTCCTTCACACCAGGGATTGGCAAACTATGGCCCCTGGGCCAAGTCTGTTGAGCTGCCTCTTCTTGTAAGGCCTGTGAGCACTTTTTTTGTTTGTTTTTAATAACATTTTTAAGATCTGTTTTTACATTTTAAATGGTTTTTAAAAAGTCAAAAGAAGAATAATATTTTGTGGCATGTGAAAATTGCATGAAATGAAAATTTCAGTGCCCACAAATAAAGTTTTATTGGCACACACCCATGTCTGTTTGTTTCTTTATTGTCCATGATGCTGTGCTTCAGGCTCTGCTCTCAGATGGCCCTCAAGAGCACCCTGGCTGGGGCACTTCATTCCTCTCTTTGATGTGCTGGAAGGATGGACCACACCCATTTTCCCCTCACCCTCTAGGAAATCTGAAGAAGGCTTTCTTCTAGGAAAGATTTTTTTTTTTTTTTTTTGTAAAATGTTTAGGCTCTAGGAGTAGTGAGTAATCGAAATGCAAAAGTAAGAAGGAGGCCAGGAATTGAGGGAGGAGAAACTTCTGGGAGCAGGAAGAGGTGAGGACTCTGCCTGCCAGACTCAGAGATTTCCCTGAGCAGGGCTTGGTGGGGTAGGAGGAGGGCTAAGGGTCTAGGCTCCTAGAGGGTGAGGGAAAACAGGTGTGGCCCATGACTCCAGCATATCAAAGAGAGGAAGGAAGGACCACAGCCAGGGTGCTCACAGTGCAGGCAGAGCCTGGAGAGGAGGAGGAACAGAATGACAAGAAAGGATACTGAAAAACGGGGCCCTGGGTCTTGGGGTGCTGATGTCATCAAAGGTTTCCCCATGTCCAAGCTGTGCAGCTGCAGCCACCTGCCTCTGAGGGGCCACCGTGTGGCTGGAGGATGAGAGTGGCATTGGCAACCAGGAATGAGTATGGAAGAGAAGCTGCTCCCTGCCCTGTGGGAACCACATGGGATTCCTGGGACTGGGTCCACGTTAAAAAGTGAAGGGGCCTAAAAAATGATCAAAAAGGGATTTTCTGACAGCCCACATGGGATGGGGTACAATGCTGAAATTATGTTGAGTTTAAAGAAGATACATATTTCTTAAACATCTTGTTCTGCGTGCATCTAATTGAAGAGACAACCTGAACAGGCTAAATGTGAGCAACAAGGCTGTTTATTCACTTGGGTGTGAGTGGGCTGAGTCCAAAAAGGGAGTCAGCAGAGGGTGGTGGGATTGGAGCTGGTTTTACAGGTTAGGGGTAAGCTGTGGAAAGTTACAGTTAGGGGCCGTTTATTGCGGGCAGGGGAAGAATGTCATAAGGTACATTATCACAAGGTGGGAGGGGTCACAGAGCACAGTGTCGTGAGGTTGATTGATCAGTTAGGGTAGAGCATGTTACGATGGTAGAGTGTCGCAAGGTTGGCTAATCAGCTAAGACAGGAACTAGCTGTTTTTCTTCTTTTGTGGTTTTCCCGTTGTTCCAGACTTTCTGACTCCAGGAGACCTTCTGGATGTGTACCTGTGGGTCACAGGGGTTACAATGGCTTGACCATAGCACAGCCTGCTCTGAGGACCTTACACATCTGACTCTTTGGACTGACAGCCATGTCTGCTACAGATGTGAAATGCTTTGAATAGCCAGGCCCAGGCTGGACACTCAGTATTAGCTCCTCCTGCTGGTCCCCCTCGTTTTTATCATTATTATTGCTAATACAAGGCTGAATTTTGACTGCTTGTTTTCCTAATGTTGTGACTCGTCCTAAATCGATAGCTATTGGGAATGTTCTGGGTGCTCAGTTGTTTTGTAGGTCTTGATGGGAAGATCTGAATAGAGATGTGGTTTCTGGGTGCATCAGAAACTCTGGAAACTGGAACAATGATGAATGATGCAAGAGAGCATAGATGTGTGTGGCACAGCCCATGAAGGGGTTTTCACAGAAAGGACAGGTCAGCGAGATCTGCAGGAGAAGCTGAGTCTCAGGATAAGGGATTGTTAAAGGAGGAAGATGTGAAAGGAAAATAAATCTTGGGGACCTCAGATCACTAAGCTAATGGGAAAAGTCAAGCTGGGAACTGCTTAGGGCAAACCTGCCTCCCATTCTATTCAAAGTCACCCCTCACTGAGATAAATGCATATCTGATTGCCTTCTTTGGAGAGGGTAATCAGAAACTCAAAAGAAGGCAACCATTTGTCTCTTATCTACTTATGACCTGGGATCACCCTCCCTGCCAGTTGCCTTGCCTTTGCTTTGAGTTGTCCTGCCTTTCTGGACCACATCAATGTTCATCTTATGTATGTTGATTGATGTCTCATGTCTCCCTAAAATGTATGAAACCAAGCTGTGCCCTGACCACCTTAGGCACATATCCTCAGGACTTCCTGAGGCTGTCATGGGTGCGCATCCTTAACTTTGGCAAAATAAACTTCCTAAATTGACTGAGACCTGTCTCAGATTTTTGGTGTTTACAAAGACAGAGATGACCAAGTGCAGCCCCTTCATTTTACGGATAAGGAAACTGGAGCCCAGAGAGGTTCAGACAGGTTGAGAGACTTGCATGAGGTCATACAGTGAGTTGGGGGAAGAAGTAGAACTTGAGTATAATTACCTGGATATTTTCATTTCAAAGCATCCAATGGCTACCCCCCTAGACCTAAGATGTCAATTAAATTAATAATGATGATAATAGTTAACATTTATTGAACACTCACTCTGTGTCAGTCGTCATGCTCAGAACTTTATTAGAAATCATCTCCAATGAATCCTCATGTATTCCCCACTGTTTATAGAACATAACCTAATTTCTTTAGCAAGAGCCTCATGGTCTGACCTCAGTCAGCCAATTCTTCTTCTTCTCCTTTTTTTTTTTTTTGTTGAGACAGAGTCTTGCTCTGTCACCAAGGCTGGAGTGCAGTGGTGCCATCTCAGCTCACTGCAACCTCTGCCTCCTGGGTTCAAGAGATTCTCCAGCCTCAGCCTCCTGAGTAGCTGGGACCACAGGTGCACACCACCATGCCTGGCTAATTTTTTGTATTTTCAGTAGAGACAGCGTTTCACCATGTTGCCTAGGCTTGTCTCAAACTCCTGACTTCAAGTGATCCACCTGCCTCAGCCTCCCAAAGTGCTGGGATTACAGGCATGAGCCACTGCGCCGGGCCCAGCCAGCCAATTCTGGCTTATTTTCCATTACTCCAACTTCTGCAGTCTGTGCCTGTGTCGACAGCTCCCTGACCCATCAGTGTACATATTTGCACCCTTCACTTCTGCCCTACTCCTTCTTTCTCATTCAGGCAAGGCCAGCTGGAGCTTTGACTGTCCTTTGAAACCTCCCTCTCAGGACTTGGCGTATGGTGGGTTTGAAAGCGCACATCTGCAGATGCTTGCAGAAGAGTGAGTGAATGGTGCTTCTTGGCTGAGCAAGAAGGTTTGGACAGAGTGGAGGATGACGGGGACAGGTCAGAGGAAACTGGAAGCTACACAGAGCAAACATTGTCCCTTTCTTCTTTTGTGCACCCATTCTATGAATATTTACCAAGCCCCTGCTGCTCCACGCAGTAGGTAGTTGGGGATTGTGAGAGGTAACAGGCATAAATGATTCTAATACAGGGAAGAGAGTGTGCAGAGCCATAAGGGAGCTCATTCATCATGAGAGCTGAGAAGGGATTGGTTATTTCTGTCTTTGCTATGTGGGATGCTTTCTGAAGAACTACCATTGGTTCTGAGTCTAGATGGAGGGGTGGGTTATAGAGGTGCAGAAATGAGGGGGAAAGGAACTCCAAGTGTGGTTATCAAAGGCACAGAGGTGGAGGGGAGTGTGAATTGTGGGAGGGTATGTGAGGTGAGAGGAAAGCTGAGAAGGACTAGAGCAGTAAGACCATGCAACCGAATTGGATATGAGTTATCTAAAGGCATCTGTGAGGTGGGGATATCGACAGAGACCTCTCACCCTTATTGAGCCTGTATGATAAGCAAGACACATGCCTAAGAGCTTTCAAAGTAGTAGCTCCTGTTTTCCGTACAACATGGTCCCCATTTTACAGATAGGAAATGAGAAAATAGAAGTGAAGTGACCACCTTTAGCCAGGAAGTTGTGGTCACAGGATTCAGGCCTGGGGAGTGTCTGCTACCTCTGCTCCTCCTCCACTTAGCATGGGGTAGAAGGGGATGGAGGCAAAAAGGCAAAATGAACTGGGTTCAGAGGAACGGTGGCTAATTCTTATGTGTAAAGTGGATCTTCCCAACCACGAAAATCAGGGTCATTGGAACCACAGGCTCAGTCATGTCCCTGAGGGTTGCCAGATTGCAGTCCTGTGATAAATCGGGTGGGGTGCCCAGGGCCCGTGGGGAACACCAGAAGGGCTGCGGGGCCTCGAAGACCTTCCAGTTACACATCCGATAGAGCCACAGCTCCCCATGCTCTGTCATCCCTAAGCCCCTGCCTGTCTTCCTTTGTTTATGATTACTGAAGTCATTTGCATGAAAACAGGCTTTTCTGTCTTCTGTGGGCTGGGCTTCCTGCCGAGGTTTCTCACCTGAAGCCCCTGAAGCCGTAATTCTCCATTTGTGGCTCCATAACCATCTCCTGGGTGGCTAATTACAGGCCATATGCTCCTGGGTGTGTGCTGGGAAGGCAGGCAGATCAGCTTCCATGTCTGCTTCCGTTCCTGTTCCTCTTTTGGACTCGCTTGCTCTAAGCCTGTCCTCCACAGCGTCTCTGCAGGGCCTCCGTGAGACTGTTTTCCTCCGCAGGTAGTGTTCCATTTTGCAGATGACCCCAGCTGGGCTTAACTGGGCATTCACAAGTCTGCTTGCCAGCATCTCAGTATCGGCCAGTTGGCAAAAATCAACAAACGGGCAGGTGACGTCTGCTGCTTCAATCTCATGCAGGTGGGGTGATGAAGTGGAAAGAGCTTTGGCCTAGGATTTTGGAAGTTGAGTTCTGGTCCTAACTTTGCAGAAATCTCTTTACCTCTCTGGTTCTTAGTTTTTTCTTGTATAAAATGAGATTTGATTAGATCAGTGGTTTCTAACCTGATTCCTAGGTGTCTGAAGGATATTAATGGTCATGGGGGGCATTAAAACAGCTTTGAACTCCTTCCAACTGCAAACTCCTGGAGAGAGAGAATGGCTGCCGATTCATCTTTGAGTCTCCATTATCTAGGACAGTGCATGGCTCAGAGGGTGCAAACAATGACGTTTGTTGAAACATGAAGGCCTTTCAGAAAGTCTAACAAAACCTGTTCGTTGACCCTGATGAAGCTGGGTAGGCTAACAAAACTTTGAATTCTTTAATAATTAGAATTACATTAAGGCTGTACTGCTCATGGGTTTTTTGACTGCATAACTGACTCGGCATAACTTAAGCAAGAAGATGACCTTTGGGAAGTGTGCTGGTGAGATACAGGACTGATGAAAAGGCTGGAAACCAGGCTCACAAAAATGACAGACACCACGGGAGGGAAGGTAGCTGAGAACACACGGGAGCTTCAGCGTTCAAGATAGGAGAGTCCTGTTAGATAAGCCCAGGTTGTGTGGCTGCCCAGCTGCTGCGTAGCGAGGAGAGGGGTTACCAGGGCTCCTGAGGTTTCTATACACTGTGCTTATCACCAAGACTGTAATACAGTTTGGAGATTACTGCCAAAGAGGAAGGAAATTTACATTTTGGGTAGCCAAAACATGACAAAGAACCACTGCACCTAGTACCTCTGGTTCTGTTCTGCTTATCTGGAGCTCTGCTTGGGAGTGGCTTTGATGAAAAGGAATGGGAAAATAAATTTACACATGCATTTTGATATATAAAACATGTGCATTCCTGGCCAGGCGCGGTGGCTCATGCCTGTAATCCCAGCACTTTGGGAGGCCGAGGCGGGTGGATCACGAGGTCAGGAGATCGAGACGATCCTAGCTAACACAGTGAAACCCCGTCTCTACTAAAAATACAAAAAATTAGCCAGGTGTGGTGGCGGGCACCTGTAGTCCCAGCTACTCGGGAGACTGAGGCAGGAGAATGGTGTGAACCTGGGAGGAGGAACTTGCAGTGAGCTGAGATCGCACCACTGCACTCCAGCCTGGGCGACAGAATGAGACTCCATCTCAAAAAAAACAAAAACAAAACAGAAAAAACCAAATGTGCGTTCCTAGAGTCTACGTGAAAGAAATTATAACAGGATGCTTGTGGATGAAGATGGGCACATTTTTAGTCTACAAGGCTGAGGTTTTCTATCTCTGGGTCCAAGATAAATGCCCGTGGAATCCCCTGTAGAGATGCAGATACAAGTGCCGAGGGAGACATCTTTTCTTTATGTCTAGATGTTTAGCAGGGTCTCCTGTGATGGCTGTCTTGTCTACTCTGATCTCTCCCTGAGCCTCATAATCCTGAGCAGTTTACTTCACTGGGATTTCATGAGGTCCAATGAACAGCAATGTTAGCAATACCTACTTCTGATCTGGACAGGGTAGGTGGGGAAAAACACCTTCCCTTTTCCTTCTCACTAATTTATATTAATTATGTTCATTTTGTCTCTGCAATTGACATATGTCATTAGTAGCTGCCCAGTATCTTTTAAATAACATCACTATATCTTAATTATTTCTCCTGCTTTCTCAAAGTAGAATCCAGAATATTTTATCCTGAGGCCTGCTTCCAGCTGCATAACGGTAGGAGACCTCAGTCCTTATAGTCAGATCAACCTGGTTGAGATGTGGAATCCGAAATGAGCAATATGAAGCTTTAATCTGGAAAGGGAAGATTCTTGTTCTGAAAGTGGTGGGGCTATTGGGTTCTTCCGGGGCAGCAGTGATAGGATTGTTGTCATTCAGTCCTGATCATCTAGCTACTCTGTAGCAATGGTGGTGATTATTTGGTTAGATAATCCTCTTAAGTGTGTTTGGACTTTGTAGCTTCAGGGTCAGTTCTTTGCTCTTCTCAGAGATGTTTTGTGCTATCCGCCGACCTTTAATATGTTTGTTTCATGCTATCCACCTGCCTTTAATACATTTGTTTCATGCTTATATTAGGCAGAATGAATTATGTTGTTTGCATCTAAGAACCCTCCCTGATACGGGGAGTATACCTCCCTGGTGTAGGAATTCACTTGGAGTGGCTTCTGAAAGTTACAGAACCTTATACTCTATATGGAAGTGGCTTCATTGAGGTAGTCGGGCATCAGGAGGCAAGAACCCACCCACTGCCAGCTGGGAAAGGAAGTCCTGTCTTCTGTGTTGGCAAATCCATGCCAGTGTCCCCTGCAAGTTAATCCTTTGTTGGTCCTTGGAACACTGACCTCTGCCAGTGGAGGCTGCAGAATTAAGGGAAATGTAGAAGAAATCTTTTCAAAAATAAAGTTATCTCCCTAGTCTCGAGCAGTGGTCTGGGCATCTCCTTTGTTGCCTTGGTTCTCGCTGAACTCATACTCACAGGTGTTTTTCTTTTTTCCCAAGTAATCTATTAGGGATATGTCTATAGATATTCTACATATAAATCCTTCGTTGGTGCTAGTTGCTAACTCCATAAAAATTTTCCCTCTTTTACAAATGGATGTTGTAATCCTTGGGAACATGTAGACAGATAAAAACTAATGGAGGAGATACATGTGACAGAGAGAGAGAGAGAGAGAGAGGCAGAAAGTGACAGAGACAGAAAAAGGGCCCTGGCCCCATCAAAACTTACCTTCAGTGAATTCGCTTCTGTGGCAGTCAGCCTTTAGTGGCCTTGGTGATCCCTACTTCTAATATTTATGCCCTGTGTAGTTCTTTTCCACATGGAAACAGGGCTGGCCTGTGTGACCAACAGAATATGGTGGAGGTAATAGTGTGTGATTCCCAAGGTTAGGTCATAAAATGCATTGCAGCTTCCAGCATGGCCTCTTAGATCATTCTCTCTGAAAGAAGCCAGCTGCCATGTTGAAAGGACACTCAAGAAGCTCTGTGGAGAGCCTGCCTGAAGAGAAACCAACTGGCCAGTTCCAACTTGCTGGCCACGTGGGTGAGCATCCTTGGAAGGATGTGGGGCTTCAGTCCATGATTATAGATGACTGGCATGCCAGCTGATATCTGACAGCAGTCACCTGAGAGACCATGAGCCAGAAGTGCTCAACTGACCTGCTTCTATGTTCCTGATCTGCTGAACTAAGAGAGGTAAGAAATGATTGTTTTTTAAAGCCACTAAATGTGAGATTATCTGTGACACAGCATTGGATAGTTAATACAGCTCCCCTGCTGTCCTTCCTTTTGATAAAGAAGCTATGGTTTCTGAGGTAGGTGGATGCCGTGGGGATGTTTGGGAATCTATCTTCTTGCTGGTGTTATTGTTCTGCTTCATAGCCTCACTCATTGTTCACTTAGTAGAAATTCCTCTTGGGCTGTGGTAGATAACTGAACATTATTTCTGGCTTTCACTGTTATTGTACCTTTAGCTCTCTTGGGTCTATTTTCATAAGTATTTCAATGGGAAGGTGGATGAGGATGAATCCGATGCTCTTATCTTGCTGTCCTCTTAACTAGGAAATCTAAAATCTCCAGGATTTTGATTGTGCATTCTATCAAATTTTGAGCACATATTTTTGAGCACATATCTTCAAAATATATTTTCTTGCATATTCCTTCATTTATTTATTATTTACAAGTGCCACTGTGTTGTTTTATTGTACAGATTATAAGGCATACATAAAATACAAACTTAGAAAATATTAGAGAAAAATAAATAGAAATAGAAGTTTGAATATTTTCTTTTTCTATCCAAGTGGCTGTCTTGGGTATAGCTGGTAAATGTGCTCTTTCTTCCACTTTGTAGACCCCTGCTCTATGGTTAACTTTTTATATTATAGTATCCTGGTAAATGTGCCCCTTCTTCCACTTTGGAGACCCTTGCTCTATGGTTAACTTTTATATTATTGTATCATCTGCATGTTCTTTAAGGGAAAATATTGTGCCTTATTTATTTCTTCCAACATTTCAGGGTAGCTGCTCCATTCATGTTTCTCAAAAGAAAGAAAAAAGGAATGAATGAATGAATGCATGACTGAATAGAGGAATGGCATTTACGTTTCAGCACAGCGCTAAACACAAGATAAACAAAAATCAGTAAGATATGTGACATACGTGAAGCTTAAATTTGGTCTTTTTAGCTCCCTGAATATTTTCAGTGGTTAGGATTTAAGCCTGGGTGTGTGATTGTAAAATCATGTTAACCACCGAGCTACCCCCAAATTATAGAAGCCCGTCTCTACCACACTCACTGAGAATTGCCCCTGTGCTAACTTACCCATTGGAGGAAAGGTTCTGGACTGATTTCTAGGACAAATTGTGTTCTATTTTCCCTACCCATCCTGACCCCCATGCTGACATACACAGGCCCCCACATCACACCCCCGCACACAACAGTTTTCTCCTTTTTCCTTCAAGCTGTCTTCCAGGCCTGGCTCTTTGGCAAACACCCATCCTCAGTAAAGACCTTTCTAGTGAGTACATATGTGGGGGAGGATTTTCCTGTCCCTTAACTAGCTTGCCTCATCAGGACTCAGGCTGTCTGGATTTCTGTCGTCTTATATTTCCTGGAGCTGAGGAGTTGTGGCAGACACAGTTATAACCAGCTTGTTAAGTCTATTTGTTCAGCTGGGCATCTCTCTTCCCTATCAGTCTACTTAGCTCTTCATCCCCATTTAGGCTTCTGAGCAACCTAGCAAGTTAGAATCAGTGTTGTCATTTCTCTCCTGCAGTCCACCGGCTTTCCTGGCCTGGGGTTGTATAACAGCTGGGAACCTAGAAGAAGGCAATGAAGGAGCAGCTTCTCTGTGATGATAGATAGCCTTGTTCTCTGTGTGTGTGTGTGTATCTATATGTGTGGGCATGCATGAATGCATTCAGGAGTTATGGGACGATATACCAAGTTGCATTGAGAGGATTTTAGTTTGACCTTTGAATTCATTAATTGTTGCTGGATCTTGACCAAGATAGCTCCATTGTGACCAGTGGATAAACATTCTTAGAGACATACTTGGAAGCATACAATTACAAAATAGTACGTAGCAAACCTGCTTTAGGCTGTCCTGAATATTTTGAACACTGGGATGAGCTAATTTAGGCACCCAAATCTTAGTAGCTTAACACAACAAAATGTATTTCTCATCAATGCTGCATGTCCATCATGGGTCATTTAGGGGTTCTGCCTCACTCTGGGACTCAGATTGGTAGAGAGGCTGCTGTTTGCCAGTAACTATGACAGGAAAGAGAAAGAGCATGATGAACTTCGCACTGCTAAAAGTAAGACTGTCATCCATTTCTGCTTGTTTTTCAATGGCCAAAGCAAGTTGCATAGGCACGACTCTTTTCAATAGGGACAAGAATGTGCAATATCCTATGTAACCAGAAAGAAACAGAAACATAACATATGTGTAAGCAGCACTAGTAAAGTCACTGATTTTGTTTTTCCATTTTTGAAGAATTTTCTACTTTCTGAATTCTATCTTTCTAAGATTAAATTCAGAAACTCACTACGGTGGGTAAAATAATGGCCACCCAAAGATGTGCAGGTCCTAATCCCCAGAACCTATCAAATGTCAACTTGCATGGCAGAGAAGACTTTAAAGATTTGATTAAGTTAATGACATTAAGATGGAGGATTATCTTGGATTATCTGGGAGGGCCCAAAGTAATCACAAAGGTCCTTATAAGCAGAGGGAAGCAAGAGAAGCATATTCAGAGGAGATGATGTGAGGATGGAAGCAGAGGTCAGAATGATGTGAAGGGGACCATGAGCCAAGGAATGCAGGCAGCCTCTAGAAGCTGGAAAAGGCAAGCAATGGGTTCTCCCTTAGGGCTTCTAGAAGGAACACAGACCGCTCAATGTCTTGATTTTTAGCCCATTGACACTTCTGACCTTCAGACTGAAAGAAAATAGATTTTTGCCATGTAAGCCACCAAGTGTATTATTATGGTAGCAATAGCAAACTAACATACTCACTTTTCACAGTTCCTTTAAAGGTAGGATATAGTACATGACCCAGTTTCTATTCCTCAGAAGGAATGACATCAAACTTGGATGTAAAAGTGGGACATAAAGAAGCAGATAAAACTTGAAATCCATTCTAGTGATGATGATGAAGAGACATTCAGGTTAAGGGGTGGACCTCTTGGCTGTAGTAAACATGGTGTTAGTCCAGGTGACCATGTTAGGCCCACAACACTGGGACTCCATCAGAGCCATCAGTGCAGTAAATAAGATTTTGTTACTGGATATATAGCCTTCAGGCATGATTTTAGGGCCCTCTCAGAAATTCTTTCATTGTCTAAGTTTCCTTTAATAAAAGACTGAATCAATTCTGTTGTTTGCAGCTGAGATCCCTGACAGCTAGAGGTGTTTTAGTCATCTTTGGTTGCATAACAAACCACCCTCAAATTTAGTGGCTTAAAACTATTAGTGGCATATTACTATTCATGATTTTCTGGGTTTATTGGGCAACTTTTCTTATGCACATTGCCTTGCTGGGGTGCTGAGAAGGCTTCCCTCATCTGGAAACTCAACTGGGAGCTCAGTTGGGGCTGGAATTTGGGGGTGTCTAGAAGGCTGGAATCGTTGAGAGGCTTGACCAGAGTCTAGCTGGAGTTGTCAGGCAGGGGCCACAGTTCTCATTCATGTAGCCTTCTCCACATGGCTGCTTGGGCTGCCTCATGACATGGTGGCTGGATTTCTAGAAGAAACTTCCGAGAGGGAGGAAGCAGAAATTTCCAGGCTAAATTACGGGCTAGCCCTGGAAAGGTTACAATGGCAATTTTGTTATAATCTATTAGTGGCAAGGGACTCTATAAGGGCATGGATTCTGGAAGAAATAGTTCCTTGAAGGGTTAGTAGGCAGCAGTCTACCACAGCACGGGATACATGCTCAAAGGATTATGAACTGTGAGAGCTAGAGGAGAGAGTGGCTGACTCTGCCTAAGGAAGGCAGAAGCAGCTTCACAGAGGAGGCGGCACTTGGGAAATAGCAATGCCTTGTCCAAACTCACAGAGGGTAAAAGGTTTTGAGGTATATAGGGAGTCATTTTTTAGTCCAATTTTGGCTCTTGGAATATACAGTGAGCCATATGTGGGGTGAGTGAGAGGCCAAATAGAAGGTGGGAGAGGCATGATGAAGCCACATTAAAAGCCACCAGTGCCTGACAAGGCGTCTATGACACCTTGTAAGTAACAGAGAGTTTTAAGTAACAGAGAGTTTTAAGTAGAGAAGGGGTATGAGCAGATCTTTGTAAAAAGACTGAAGTGACAAATTAAATAATATACTTTACTTTTTTGTTTACATTTAATCATGTTCTTCTTTTCACTCCATTTGAGACACATTTGGATTATTTACCCAATAACAATAAACACCTTACATTTATCATGTGTTATAATGTACAAGAGACTCTGTCTACTACCATGACTTCTGATTCAGAGCATGATGCAAAGAGTTCATCAGAATTGATGCTGCCCTCATTTCACCAGTATTCAGTCTTTTTCGCTGTGTAGAAATCAGCCATAGACTCCTACTAGTATAAAACAATGAGCATTTATTCCCTTTGTTCGTAGGTTTTCTGATTGACTGTGGATAGGCTGATCTCGGGTAGGCTCCATAGGGTGGCTCTGTGGGACTGGCTGAGCCTTGCTCCAGCCTGCAGGTTGAACTCAGTTCTGGGTCCTAGGCTGAAGGAATAGATACTGCACCTCAGGGAAGCTCAGGTCAAGGCAGATCACCAGAGCACAGAAGTAGGCCCAATGGCAGCCCAATCTCATTTCAATTCTCCCCTCCTGTCGTGACAGCTAACATCCCGTTTCCTAAGGCAGGGCACGTGGCTGAGTCAAAGCAAAGGCATGGCAAGGGAGGGTGGATGCAGAGTACTTGTACTGGCGGGTGAAGAACTGGATCCAATTCAGTCTGCCACTATGGAGAAAGAAATTTAGGCTTGAAGAAATTATTTCCATGGATTTTATAGGACCTAAAGGTAAGTCTTTTAAGTCAAAGCTACTTCTCCATTCATTACCCTGCCCTCTCACCAAGCCAGATCTCATGAAAACCTCCAGTAGTATTTATCCTTCTATGTCTGGCTTATTTCACTTAGCATAATGTCCTCGAGCTCCATCCCTGTTCTCACCACTGGCAAGATTTTTCTGATTTTTAATGACTGAATAACATTCCACTGAATGTATATAGCACATTTTCTTTATTCATTCATCTTCCTATGGATACTTTGGTTATTTCTATGTATTGGCTATTGAGAATAACTCTGCAATAAACATGAGAGTGCTGATAGTTCTTCGAGATCCTGATTTCAATTGCTGGGTATATAGATCTAGAAATGGGATTAGCAGTTACTACAAAAGAAAGACACAAGTAAAAAAAAAATAAAGGGAGCAGGAGGACACTCTTGGAGGTGATGCGTATGTTTATGGCATTGACTGTGGTGATGATTTCACGAGTGTATACTTAATCTAAAGTCATCAGGGTGGCTCACAGCTGTAATCCCAGCACTTTGGGAGGCCAGGGCGAGAGGATTGCTTGAATCCAGGAGTTCAAGACCAGCCTAGGCAACATAGCAAGGCCCTGTCTCAAAAAAACAAAACAAAAATACAACTTATCAGGTTGTATACATTAATTATGTACAGCTTTTGTATGTCAATCATACCTCAATAAAGTTGTCTAAAACAGAAGAAAAAAAGAAAACCTCCAGTGACACATTTTGCTCTAATCTTGTCTTTCTGTTTCTGGAGGTTTAGCTGTTTTCAAACTACAGAGCATGAACAACAACAGCTCACTATTTATCCCTCTGGGGGACCCCTTCTCTCTACAATCAAGTCCACACCCCATTCTTGAGATGACACATCTCTCTCCAGGCCTTTGTCTACTCATCTGTAAAAAAGATTAATTTTTCTGTCACATGTCTGTGGGGCAGCAGCTCCGTCCATACACAGGAACTATTTTGTTAGCTTTAGCAGGCTGCTCCGGAGCCTCTTCCTTGCAGCTCCATCCTGGACCACAGGCAGTGAAGTGAGGGTGCTGTCAGAAATATGAGTCTTGTCCCAGGCACGTGCAGAGAAGAAGGTGGTCTGCAGAGGAGAGAAAAGTCTTGCGCTGAGGGCCCTGGGCTGCTCAACCTTTTGTGGAGTATTATGTTTGGGTGAGGTCACTATAAAGTGGGGACTTGTTCCCCGGAGTGATTGTGGGGTCAGGAGAGGCTGAAGACTCTGAGGCACATTTAGCCTGGGGATGAGAAAACTCGAGAGTGGTGGCATGCCAGGTGTCGCTGTCAGCAGATTTAATTCATTTCAACAACCATCTCTTGAGCTCTAGCCACATGCCAGGAACTCTGCCAGACACTGAGGTCTCAGAAGTGCACAGGACAAATACAGACCCTGCCCTTGTGAAACTTAGGATCCAGCAAGGAAGATGAGGGCATTAAACAAACAACTATATTCCCTTCTTTATGCCTGGCCAAAACCATGCAGACAATAGCAAGGGTGTTGTTTAAACAGATTTTGGACCTTGTCTCCAAAGGATAAGCAATTCGTTTTCAGTCTTGTTGCAAATAGTGAATGGCTGCATTGCTAGGGAACTCTTATCTCCAACTCTTAGTGTTTCTGCAGGGAGAATGGAAATCCTACTTCTCAAGAGGGAAAGGTTTTGGAGGAGCACTTCTGGCATCTTTCTCCACACCTACAACCCACTGATTCCTCCCCAGAGATTAAAAAAAAAAAAAAATTGGGATCCAATTAATGAATTCAAGGGAAAGAATGGAGTGGGGCCTAGAGTTCCTGGTGAGTGATAGGACCACCAACATGAATTGGAACCTGTTTGGGAACTGAGGTTCAAGGAGATGAAGTAACTTCTTTATTGTTGTGTGTAGCAGAGGCCGGGCAGCCACCTCTCATGATTGCCTGTATGCACAAAGAAGGGAAAGGCTTGTGGCCGGGAACCAGCTGGCTGCCATGCTGATGATGGAGTGATAGGTAGGTACCCACCAGGCAGGTCCAGGAGATGAGCAGAAGCTTGAATCAGAGGAGGCTCTGAGGGTCAGTGGATAGGTATTTGGAAATGGATCCAATGGGAGTCAGAGGGAGGAGCTGATGGAGAGTACAGTTCCCAGAAGAGGTGAACATGTGGAAAGATGGTGACATCAGAGGCCTCAAGAGAACTTATGATGGCATCATTTTAGAATCACGATGCTGGTCTTGGGTTCCTCTTGAGCAGCTATGAGACGTCTCCCCAAGTGACTCCAGAATAGAATTTACACAGTGGGGTGTTCAGGGCGAATGCAGCCTGCTGACGTGCTGTATTGAACCCAACAATTTTTTTTTTTTTTTTTTTTGAGATGGAGTCTCACTGTGTCGCCCAGGCTGGAGTGCAGTGGTGCGATCTTGGCTCACTGCAACCTCCACCTCCCGGGTTCAAGTGATTCTCCTGCCTCAGCCTCCCAAGTAGCTGGGATTACAGGAGTGCGCCATCACACTCAGCTAAATTTTTTTTTTTTTGTATTTTGAGTAGAGATGGGGTTTCACCATGTTGGCCAGGCTGGTCTTGAACTCCTGACCTCAGGTGATCCACCCACCTTGACCTCCCAAAGTGCTAGGATTACAGGTATGAGCCACCATGCCTGGCCAAACCCAAACAATTTTAAAGCTGTGAATTAGCTAAAGGAAAGAAAATAGGTAGATGATTATAAATAAAAATCTGGATTTTCTATTTTTGCCTTAAAACCAAATAAAGACAGACTGGGCAGAATGGCAAAACCCCATCTATACAAAAAATACAAAAATTAGCTGGTCATGGTGGCACACATCTGTGGTCCCGGCTGATTTGGAGGCTGAGGTGGGAGGATTGCTTAAGTCCAGGAGGTTAAGGCTGTGGTGAGCTAAGATTGTGCCACTGCACTCCAGCCTGGACAATGGAATGAGACCCTGCCTCAAAAACAAAGAAACAACCAAAAAAACAAAGAAAGAATCAGGAGCCCTTGGGCCCTCATTCCTGATTGACAATAATCTCTGAGTAGCGGTTACTGCCTTTGTTGGGGCTGGAGCTCCCAGGTTGCCGCTGTCCACATGGGTCCATTTGTTTGGTTCCTTGCTCAGCTTCCACCCAAGACTACGTACCTGGATTTGGTGGGCATCTGAGTTTGCAGCCTTCTTCCCCATCTAGGATGTTGGGTTTAACTCTCTGAATTCTTTTTTTTTTGTTTTGTTTTGTTGAGACGGAGTCTCGCTCTGTCACCCAGGCTGGAGTGCAGCTGCGTGATCTCAGCTCACTACAAGCTGCACCTCCCGGGTTCACGCCATTCTCCTGCCTCAGCCTCTCAAGTAGCTGGGACTACAGGCGCCCGCCACCATGCCTGGCTAATTTTTTGTATTTTTCAGTAGAGATGGGGTTTCACCATGTTAGCCAGGACTGTCTTGATCTCCTGACCTTATGATCCGCCCACCTTGGCCTCCCAAAGTGCTGGGATTACAGGCGTGAGCCATCGCGCCCAGCCTCTGAATGCTTTTTGATAATTTTTTTCCCCCAGCTTTATTTAGGTATAATTGAAATATCAAAATGGTATATATTCAAGATATACACATGTTGATTTTATATATGTATACATTGGGTAATGGTTACCACAAGCAAATTAATTGACACACCCTTCACTACACTTAGTTACCATTGTGTGTGTGTGTGTGTGTGTGGAAAGGACACTTAAGATCTGCTCCCTTAGCAAAGTTCAAGTAAACAATGTGGTATTATTAACTGTAGTCCGTGCTATACATTATATACATATATAATCCATGCTATATATTGGATTCCCCTGAACTTATTCACCTTATAACTGAAAGTTTGTACCCTTTGAACAACATGTCCCCATTTCTTTTGAGATTTGATGTAATTTAAAGACCTTCTCTTTTGAGAGATTCACCCTGCACTACAAACAATGCATATAATTACAGGTGGTTGCCGGGCCCCTTAAAGCTGTTTAGATCTTCAGCCTCAAGTTAAAAACCCCTGCTTTAAGAAGGATCCCTTAAGGTCTCTGAAACATCACTTGCATGGGCACTTAACAGCTCATAAAAGACCCCCCCAAGTTCCCTTGCAAAGCATGCACATGTCCCTCTCTTATTTCCCTTCCTCATCCTCTCCATGCCCCATCCTTGCTCCCTCTTTAGGGAGGTGGGCGGGGGTCATCCGTTCTCCTTTATAGATCAGGACCTGGGGCCAGAGACTCTAAGTGGCTCCTGCAGAGCTGCACAGCTGGGAGCTGGAGGGGCTGGCTCTCAGCTCACTCCACTAATCTCAGATTTCTTCTTAGCTCCCATCCCACTATCTTCCATTTGCCAGTCAGTTATAAATAGCTCAAAGAAGATTTTATTTTCAGTTCCGAAGTGACATGTGCTGTCAGCGACACCACAAAACACTTCATTGATGTTTTCAAGGAGGTGGGGAAGGGGAAATAAAATTGCTTATTTGCCCAAGGCAATGTTCAGTGAACGAAAATCCACTGACTCTCTTTGGGACTCTCAGCTTTTCCCCAGTGAATGGATTTTCAAATTTGGAGCACAGGTGGCCTTCAGGCTGAATGGCTGCCATCCACCTCTTGAATTAATTCAGTCAGTGCCAAGCTCAGGGGTGGTTAGGGGTTGGAGTTCCCCACCCCCGCCTCTGCCTGGCCCCAGAGCCTGGGGAAAAGCGTGTGTGAGTGGGAGCAGGGGAGTGGGAGGGGTAGGCAATTCCTAGCAGATTTGGGGGCCTTGTCTGGAAAGGGTAAGTGGTTATTTTTCTGTCTTGATGCTTGTCAGGGCAAAGGCAGGAGAGGGAAGGCATTTCTTGACATATTGAGCCTTCCCACCAGAAGGGAAAATCACAACCAAATCTTTGCGATCATAGAGAGACGGAAGGGGTTATGTTAGACATCGGGGTGAGGCTGGAGTGTTTCTTGGTGATATTATCCCATGAATAACCAAATGGAGACTTAGTATAAACAGCAGTGGAGGGAGGACATACACACTAATAGAAACGGGAAGGCAAACAGCCTAGGATTTCCAGCTGAGCCTTACGGGGCCCAGCGATTTGTAGGGGATGCTTTGGTTTGATAATAGCCTAAGAAGCTTCCTGCCCCTGTTCTATTCAAAACAGCTGGCAGTTAGAGTTACACCTAGCAATCCATGAGCTACCTCTCCGTTATCCTTTGAGATGAAAATCATTGTTATTGCGCCCATTTGACAGATGAAAAAATTGGGCTGTGAAGAGGCTGTCATTTTCTTAAGGTCACAAGTGACTGAAGGTGGCAGTTTGTCTGTGGAGTTTGTCCTCCTAACCTCTTTATTATCTCAGTGGGCAAACCTTAGAATGAATAGAGAGCAGCTCTGATACCTAGTGGGAAAGGTAGGGGGCAGTTGAGAGAGAGAGAGAGAGAGAGAAGGAGAGGAGGAGGAGGAGAGGAGGAGGAGAGGAGGAGAGAGACCTGTCCGCTTTTATATCTAACCCTGAGCTGGCTTAGGCTGCCTATAGGAGAAGGTGAAAACCTTGGGAGGGAGGGAGAGATAATGAGACCCAAGCTCAGGACAGCTGGCCTAACCCTAGCTCTTATCACTAACCCTAGCTCTCAGCACTTTGGATTCTCAGAAGGAGGAGAAACAAGAGCTAATTCGCGAACTGACCTTTTAACTCTACTCTCTGAAATCTTCATCACTGGCAACATTGGCTTGTTGTCCTGGAATCTGTCAACCAGAATGGCTTTTTTCCCTCCTTGGAGAGATGGAGAAAGGTAGGAGCAAAGAGGTGCCTGAAATATAGCTCTGAGTTACTATTTCTAGTCCCTGTTCCTGCCTCTGCCTCCTCCCTTAGAAACCCTTGGCTTCAAACCTGGGGTGGGGGAAGAAAAGAACCTAAATTTACGCACCCTAAACCCTGTGCAGGTGCTTCTCCTGGCTCGGCTCATTCACGCCTCTCTAGAATGCCAATAGGAACATCCCCTCTTCCCGTTTTACGGATGAGGAATCTGAAATGATGGTTTTTATTTACTGGCTTGTTTTTATCTCCCCCATTGGAGTATAAGCTCCATGCAGTGATGACCTTAATGATCTTTATATACGTCGCCAGTGGCTCACACAGTGCCTGGCACCTTGCAGTTGCTCCGAAAATACTTGTGGAATGAATGCAGGAAGTAATTTGCCCAGTGCCGGGGACGATAATGTAAACACAGGTCTGTACGATTGCACTGAAAAGAATCAGCTGCATGTATTCATTTCTGGGTGTTCAAGATAGAATCAGCTAAACCCAGGTGCATGCACCTGGATGGAGCTAATTTGCAGCCCTCTGGAAACCAGCCCTTTTGTTCCCCTTAGGACTGGGGGAAGTCTATAGCATTTACTATTCAATTCAACTCAGTGTGTATCTATTGGGCTCCAGCCATGTGCCCAGCACTGAGTAACACCAAAGAAATATATGACAGGAGTTGTCTCAGCTTTGGAGAAGATCCTACTACAGACATGGAGTTAAAATGGACATACCAAGGAAGCTTATTCTCTTCAGGGTTCAGCTCCTTCAAGTGTAAAATAAGGAGTTAGGATTTTCTAGATGTTGTCTTCTTACTAGACTCTACAAAGGTAGAGTTCCCCTACAAGGCAGACCCTGAGATAAGCACTGGGGGCAGTTAGTTTATTAGGAAGCACTGGAATAAGTGAAGGAAGGAATATAAGGAAGGGAGGAAAGTCTTATTGATGAGTGGTCACTGCTGACTGGGACTTTGTCTCACTGGGGACGTCTGGGAGACTGTTTTAGACACATCTGACAACTTTTCCACTTCAGGATGATGATGCTGGGGTCTTTATCCACCAACTTGCAATCTCATTGGTCCATGACTGCTCCTGAAACATTGATTCCTGGCATGTCCAGCCTGCCCCAGGCTCTGAGATGAGAGCATTCTCAGATAGAGAGATGCAGTGAGCTGTTGGCATGTATGGGAATCGTCATCAGGAGCTCACTTCAGGTGGGCTGAGAGGGTCATGGCAGGAAAACAACAGCATCTGCATCTGTGACAGGGAATGTTTTTGTTTCATCCACCTCTGTCACCATGCAGGAGATGCCGTGCATTTGTATTGAATGAATGAGTGAACTCTCCCTCCAGCTCCTACTTTCCCAGTTCTGTGGCCTCTGAAACAATGACCACTGAATAACAAAGTAAAACGGAGTGCTGCCCTGTAACGGAGGAGACCAAGGGTGATAGAGGGCTTCGGACAAATGTGGGACTCTGAACCAGCTGGAGAAGCCAGAAGCCTTCCATGGAGGTGAGGGCTGGGCCAGGCAGTGAAGGACACGGTTTCCAGAGGTGACAGGGGGAAATCCTGGGCATCCACAGAGAGGCAGGAAGACCATGGTGTCCAGGATAGACCTTTTAAGCCACCACCCTGCCCTGTGCTGGCCCTGAGCCCGCACCTCAGAGTCCTGCAGCCTCCTATCTCTGGTTGTGGCTTTGATTCAGCACCGCTTGCCCGCACTGCCCTTGAATACCCTGTGTCCTGCCTTGATTTTCCCGGCTTCTGGCGAGGGCTCCTCTCTCTTTTCTAGCTTCACCTTGCCCTTCTGACTCAGGGACAGATTGGATGTGGGGCCAGGTCATGGGCTCTGGGGTCTCTAGACATGGCTCCAGGACTGCCTCTGCATTTACTTGTTGAGCAACCTTAGGGAAGTGACTTCACAACACTAAGGCTCATCTGCAAAAGGGGATGAGGGTAGCCCTGGCCTCCTTGTGCTGCTACTAGGATTAAATGAGCAGACACATGTAAGGGGCTTAGCGCTGAGCCCACCTAGGGGGTTAGCTGTAACTTCAGCTGAGTTGAGACACTGATTTCTCCCTTATGCAGTGGTGATGGAGATGACATGGTATGGGGCATACAAGGGGCTTTAACTGCTTTGCACAGGGCTCAGCATGTGATAGAGACTTAGAGGACATTTGTTTTTATTTTTACTTTACAAGTGCTGCTTCTGATATCTGAGACCTGACCTTGGTGTCACTCAGCCTCCTCTTTACTCAGCCTCTGACCACCTCGTGTTCACAGATGCTCCCCTGCTGCTCAGTGTGGGGTGTCCTCTGCTCAGACCCTGTTTTCCACACTATATACTATGGTACCATGTGGAGCAGTGGGAGCCAGGCCCAAGGATCCAGGGAAACGTGTGGGAAAAGCAACAAGGGAGTTTGGTTGGGGAGGATGTCTCCTGCTTATAAGGCATGGTCTGGATGGGAGTTGCAGGGAGATACTTCACCTCCACCAGCGGTGTGGCCTGCACCCTTGCCCACCTCTGAGCCTCAGATCTGAAGATGGATCAATTGCACCTGTTGCCTGGGGTTGGTGGGAGAATTCAGAGAACCTGACAGAGCCAGAGCTCAAGCCCAGTTTCTGTCACTAACACCCCTATTTGCTTCCAGTGCAGCAAGGATGGAGGGGGAGGTGACAGTGAGCCACGGAGGGCTGAGAATGCAGGACTAATGGCATCTGAGAAAGTTCTGGCCCTCAATTCCTCACTGTGATCTTAGGAGACTTGTTTTACTGCTCCAAATGTGGTTCCTTATTTGAAAGGTGGATCTAATAATCCCTTGTCATTTTCTTAAAGAGTTGTACTGGAGATCAAAGTGCCTAATGAATGAGAAAGGGCTTTGTAAAATGGAATGAGAGGTGCGCTTATCAGGTTATTATTGTTATTATTATTGTTATTGTTGCTGTTGATTTGTTTTTCTTCTCTCTGGCTATTCCTTTTCTTCCCAGTAACACCACATTGATTTTGTTTTGGGGGACCACTCCTCTGGGTTCTGAATTCATGAGATTTGGGTTAGGCTACCCTACTCTCCTGGATTCAGGAGGCACCCAGACCCAGCCAATTGTCAAATTTGATTTCTCTGGATTTAGTGATTGGTTTAGGGGGATGGGCATGAATCCCAAATCAGTCTGACGACTGAGTCTATGCTGGAACAATCAGGAAGAGAGTCTTTCTGCTGCAATTACAAGCTGGAAAGATCCCACAGGGGTGGTTAAAGGTGCCTGTTAAGTTGTATGGGCTCTAGAATCAAACTTGGGTTCTTATTTCCGCTCTGCCATTTACTAGCCCTTTGTCCATTCCTGCTGCCAGAACAAGATACCTTAGATTGGGTTATATATAAACAATAAAAATTAATTTTTCACAGTTCTGGAAGTTGAGAAGTCTAAGATCGAGGTGCTGGCAGATTTGGCATCCAGTAAAGGCCCATTCCTCTTCAGGAACTCTGTGTCCTTGTTGCAGAAGAGATGGAAGGGCAAAAGGGGACAACAGCTTTCTCAAATTTCTTTTATAAAGTCATTAATCTCATTCCTGAGGGCTCCACCTTTATGACTTAATCACCTCCTAAACACCCCATCTCTTAATCACATCAATAATTATGCTTCAATACACGATTTTTTGGGGGACACATTTATACTGCAGCATTAACTGCATGATTTGGGTAAGTTACTTAACCTCTCAGTGCCTCAATTTGTCATCTATGGAAAAGCATTTAAGAAGCACCCACCTTACGGAGTTGTTCTGAGTTCTAAATGACTGAATGTTTAGAAAATATTTAGAATACTCTCAGGATGGGGTAGGCAATCATGCATGTTAGCTATACCAGCTGTTAGGTTGGCCTGGAACTACCTGCAGGTATAAGGAAAAGGGTCTTTCTGGCGTTGAAGCTAGCACAGATCCCAGCCATGGCGAGACGGAGTCCTGGTGTTATCACTGGAGCACCTGGATCCATTTATGCTTGAATGCAACTGAATCTCTAGAGTTTCCAGTTTAGGCCAGTTAGAGTTGAATTTTTGTAACTTGCGACTAGAAGAGCATTAACTGTTGCAGTGAATATTTCCACATAAGAAGGCTGCTTGCTATTACAGCATTAGAACTTCTTTTGATCCCTTGTTTCTTCAGGCTAAAATTCAGATTCCTTCACGAAGCCTCCAAGCCTTCATGGCCCTGCCCTGCCTCATTCTTTGGCCTCATTTCTCTGCACCTACTTGTCTGCAAATCTCCAGCCTCTCCACACTTTGAGTACCCCAAGTCCAACCTGCTCTATCCTCCTCTGTGACTTTGCACATGCAGTTCCTGCTCCTGGGAATGCTTTTCCCCATAGGTTGCTTCTTCCTTGGGTATTCTTGCTTTGAGAAGCTCTCTTGAACACCCTGAGCCTGGATTGGGTGCCACTCCTCTGACTCTGTGTAACAGACACATCCCCAACCATCACACTCTCCTGCAGGGGCCAGTTTCCTTCTTGACTAACCTCCAATACTCAGATTTCCTTGAAAGCAGAGACTTTAGATATGAATAAAATAGCTCTGCATCTCCAGGGTATGGCACAGTGTCTGCTACATAGAAGGTGCTCAACATACATTCATGAAATGACTCACAACCACGCCTGTGAGTGGGAAAGGAGAGACGAAAGACAGACGCAAGGTGCCAGTATTTGGATATGCTAAGAACCCTTAATGTGATTTGTTATAGTCGAGCCTTTAGGATGCTAACAGAGGCAGGCTGTTCAGAAGGTCTGCAGCTGAGGTACATGCCAGACATCCACTGGTGTCTGGTTTGGCCACGCATTGCCAGTGAAACAAACTTCCACCTGACAGGTGCTTGATTTAATAAAAAACCCTAAACTCACATCAGCCCTGACATGCCCAGGGAATAGGATGGCAAATTAAAGAGATAGAAACTCCACTTTGGTGCAAACCAAGATTTAAAAGGCCCTAATAGCCCTTATTTATAGAGTTTGGATTTCCCTTTAACCCTTGGGTGAGAATGGGACAGCTTACTTGCCCTAAACACTAATGAATTTTGTGCTGTGTTCTGGCTCCTGGCGTGAAGTGCCTGATAAATGTTCCCATCTTTCTACAGGGAAATTTCTCTCCCTGCTAATTGCTGTCAGCACCCATCAGGATCACAGAGAAAGCAGTGTCCCAGCCAGAGGGGCCTTAGGGCTGAGCTCTGTCACCAGGAGACGGTCTCTTTAGGAGGATGAGGGACCCATAAAGGGCTGCACCTGCAGGGCATGCCCACCATGGAGGTCCAAGGAGTCTAGAACAGCAGCTTCCAAACTGTGTCCCGTGGAGCCACAGGGCCCTGGGAGAGGGCTGAGAAACTGGTGTGGAGGTCCCTGGGTGGGGGGATTGATCTGTGGGGTGCTGGATTCTACCAACCTCTTAATATTACCAGCCCCATTGATCCATTTTATATCTAAATCAGTGCTAAAAGGTTTATCCAAGAAGTTCTGCTAATTCAAAAAGAAATATTTGAAAACTACAGATTTAGTCCAGTCCTCACCTTTGACAGGTGAGTAGACACAGCCTGGGGAGTGGGAGGTAGAGAGTGGGGAGGTACCACAAGGTCACGTAGAGAATCCAGTTCAGACCTGGGCCATGCGCACAGACCTCCAGATTGCACAGGCACGTTTCTGCCTTTGTGTTTTTCACTTTCCACATCCCACGTCTGCCTGTTTCGTACTTTGATTAATGCTCAAGCACCCACCTGCCCTGTCGACCTCAGAGATTACAAGTGAGGAAGAATTAGGGGGATTGATCCTCTGCAGGGGAGGGCGTCTCATATGTGCCAGGCACAGGTTAGGAACTTCAGACTTACTCTCATTTATTTAACAAAGGTTTACTGATGCATATAATGTGTTGGGGGTTCAGGGCAAAACAAGATGCAAGTCCTGATCTTAGAGCATTTGTATTTCTATGGGAGGGAAGGGTAAGGAAACAAATAGATGAGTAAACACATACAAAAAATAATTGCAAGTGCTATCTGGTGCAATGGAAGAAGGAAACTGTGTGCATTGTGATGGAAAATAATGGAGGGCTGGAGGGGGCTGATGCGTCAAAGGATGGTCATGGTGTGGTAGCAGAGGGGGTTCCTCTCAGAAGGAGACACTTGAGTTGAGACCTAAGGGTAAGAAACAGGCAATTCAAAGCTGGTGATGAGGATTCTGGGCAGAGGCCTCCAGGCAGAGTCTAGCACCTGGAACAGAACAGTGCCCTGGAACTCACTGGCCTCTGCGTTCCTCCACCTCTTCCCCCAGCCACTCACTCCAGTGCTACACCCTGGTGTTTGCAGCATCTTTTAAATGTCCCTTTAGAATACAGTGCTTTCTGGGCACACCCCTGACCCTTGCAGGTGACAGACTCAGTGACCCAGCTCCCAATGGCTCCATTTCATTGTCATTCATCCATCTACCCCATTTTCATGATCAGTCACCCCCTCATGACCTCTTTTCCTCTCAGACACACTTTATCTTCTAAGGACCATCATTAAAATCACTCTTTGCAAATATTTGTAATGTCCATGCACCTCTCCTCTGCTTAACTGACCCAGCCAAACCTCAACCCTGATTAAGCTCAGATGTGCACTGTCCATCCTATCTGTTCCTACGCACCTGAATGAACTGGAGACAGAGCTGAGACTGGTCCTGCAGGAAGAGTACGGCCTCTAACTGCAGATGGACACTCAAGTGTGGTTGACAACCCTGCTACACTTAGATATTATTTCTCATGCTCAGAAAAGGACTTTCTCCTCAATACCCCACTAGGTTTTTCCCATCTTCATTCTCAGCTGGTTGAATTGCTTACGTAATTCAGGAGAAGCAGTCCCATTGGGACTTCTCTTCCCACCACCAGGCCCACCTTCCTTTCCTCTCTTTTCAGCCGATGAATGGCCCCAGCTTCTATCAAATGACAAACTTTCACTGTGGACTGGATTATAGGACTTTACTCCTCTATTTAGAATTATTCTTTTAGAATAATATCATTTGCTAATATATCCTGCCTTTTCATATTCCCGACTTGCTTCTGTTACTTTTATCTCCATCACAGAATCACTTCTTTCATGCATTTTTACTTCAAATCTCCCATTTCCTCTTCCACCTCCTCCAGCTGGGCTGAATGGGACCCTCCACTTGTGCTTTTTCAGGTCATGGTCAGCCTCTAGACCAGCAACTCTAAGGGTCTTGTCAGTCGTCTCCCTTATTTCCCTATAATATTCCACGTGGATAATGATGTTGGCTTCACTCACACAGCACTGGCCAGGCCCTGCTCTGCCCTCCCTGGCTGTGTTCCCTTGTTGTCTTTGCTGGGTCTCCCTCCTCTGCTCTGGGTCTGAGCCCCAGTCTGACGACCATGCCAGGGCTCACTTCTGGGTCCTTTTTACTTCTTTATCTATACACGCTCTCCTTAGGTGACTCCATCCATTTCCATGGCTTTAAATACTATCTTCATGATAATAACTTCCAAATTTCTCTTCAGCACTGACACCTCTGCTGCAGACTCACATCTCCTGCTACTTGACATCTCCACTTAGATGACTAATGGGCACCTCAACTTAATATATCAAAAAGTCTTAATTTTCCCACCTTACCTCCACAGATGTTCTACCCTTCGTGTTTACCATCTTGAAATGTCACCACCATCCCCCAAATCACTCAAGCCCAAGTCCCAGGAATCCTTTGTAATTCATGTCACCACTTCACCCCCACATTCAGCCCACAAGTGAGTGAGACCTGTGGGTGCTATCCTTCAGAGAGATTCGGAATCTACCTCCTTCTCTTCATCTTCTCTGCTGCTCCAAATGCGCCAAATTCTGCCAGTGCTCCCTCCGACTTTGACAGCAGCCTCCTAATTGGTCTCTGTGCTGCCTGTGTTGCTTTCTATAATCTGTCCTCTACACAGAAGATTGAGTGCTCTTTTAAAAATGTAAATCTGATCATCACTCACCTACTTTAGAACTTCTTAAGACTTCTGCTTTGCTGCTCTTTACAGCATCATCACCACTCACTTCGTCAGTCCTGGAAGGAGAAGCACACAAGCCACTGAATAGTTTTAGAAGAACTTCCACAAGAGCTAAGCACATTCCTTCCATCTCTACCTCATGTTTGGGGTTCAGAAGCTATTTTGGTATGGAGAAATAGCAAACACTTTGGAGCCAAGCACACTCAGGTTAAAATCCTAGCTATGTTATCCGTGACCTCTGTGATTCGGATAAATTGCTTCTCCCTCTAAGGCCCCATCTGTAAAGTGGAGATGCAGATGATGCTATCTGTTTCACCGTATGACCACGGGTATGTGTGAGGTGTCACATGGTGCCCAGCATGCGTTCCATGATGCTGGCTGCTTCTCTCCCCGGTTCCCAATCTGTCACGGGTAATCAGCCACCCCAGAGGTGTGGGGTGGGAAACAGGGGACAGCTTAATAAAGGGGCCTGAAGAGGGAGCAGATTAAAGGCATCTAGAACCTTTTATCTTTTCTGAACTCTTCCGCAGAAATAATGCTCTGTGAGTAATCATGAGCGGAAGTCGTAAGGGCCACGGAGGACAAAGGGGAATATAAATGTTACATGAGGATAATGGCACTGATCTGAAAGCCCCATGGCGAGGAGTCTCTCTCACTCTGTAATTGTCACCAGGCTGTGTCAGTGCCCACGGCAGGGAGTCACTTCAGAGGGCCTGCCAGGAGGAGGGATGTCATATCTGTGGGGGACGCCTGCCCACGGGTCAATCCTGCAATAGTGACAGGCCAGCTTCTGCTGCAAGTGCAGCTCCGTGCCAGCTGCTGACAGGGCAGGCAATGCCTGGGGAAGAGAAGGGAAGGGGAGACCAGCCTTTTCTGGGTGCCTTCTGTGGTCAGGATGGTGGGTGCAGTACTTTACCTCTCAGCACCAGCTGGGCCAAACCATGTGCAGTTCTCTGATATGACTGGCTCTTATTGACCATCTGTTTGGAAGACATTTCATCTCCCCTACTCCTTGGAGAAACTCTACAGATAGTGCACCCTCCAGGAAGCCTTTTCTGAACTCTCTCCTATTCTAGTCTGGGAGAAGTGCCTCTCTATGTTCCATATCCGCCAAGAACTTCCTTCTCTCTCACTATAGCTTAACTTTCTGCTTACACTTTCTGAGCTCCTAGAGGCCAGGGACTATGCCTTTTTTCATCTCTTTTGCATCAACACAAAGCACATTGCTTGGCAATTAGCAAGTACTCAGTCAATGCTAATATAGTAACTTTCTAATGCTACTTTCATAATGAACCTGACATACAGCCTGTGAAATAAGCATTGTAACCTTCACATTTCAAATGAAGAAATGGCATGACAGCAGTAACATAATCACCCAAGGACACAATGCTAATAAATCATGGAGGTTGAATGGGAATCATTATGATCATGGTGATAGTTTCAGTTTGCTGAGCACCTACTATGTGCTAGGCCTTGTGCTTGGTTCTCACATGCATTATCTTTTGTCTTCTCACTAACCCTTGAAATTATATATTATCCCCTTTGCATATATAGAAAAATGAAGGCCCAGTGAGGTTTATTACCTTCCCAAAATTATATAGATAATGTAGTGGTGAGATGGGTTAGGATCTGGCTATGTCTGATAACTTATTTATGCTCCTATTGCTGTAACATGCTTGTTCCCATTCTATTAATGGGAGAGAAGGTGGATTCAAAGAGGGAATAGTAGATGTGGTTGATGAGTTCAGGGTATGATGGTTGAGTGTCTTCAAAGTCAGTGTATGACATGAACAGACAGAGAAGTGTATAATCTTTACTGACAGTCACTTGATTATAGCTTAACCAATGGTAGCTTAACCAATGATAGAAGATAATTAAAACAAAGGATGTGTTCCCCAAAGGGGTTGGGTGGTCAGCACAAGAAAGAGTGCAGTTCAGCAAAATTGATCAGTGTGTAGGGCCAGGAGATGTGATGCTTTGGGGCATGAGTGCAGATGCTGCTTTGTTGTTGCTGCTCTTTGCCAGCCTTCTCTGCTGGAGTTTGGACTATTGAGAGGGAGGTCTTCATTGTTGAGTCCCTGACATCTAGCACATGAATGGCACATAATAGACATTCAAGAAATATGTCTGTGAACAGGCTGGGTGTGGTGACTCATGCCTGTAATCCCAGCACTTTGGGAGGCCAAGGCGGGTGGATCACGAGGTCAGGAGTTCAAGACCAGGCTGGCCAAGATGGTGAAACCCATCTCTACTAAAAATACAAAAATTAGCCAGGCGTGGTGGCGGGTACCTGTAATCCCAGCTACTCGGGAGGCCAAGGCAGAGAATTGCTTGAACCCGGGAGGCGGAAGTTGCAGTGAGCTGAGATTGTGCCGCTGCACTCCAGCCTGGGCTAGAGAGAGCAAGACTCCATCTCAAAAAAAAAAAAAAAAAAAAAAGAAATATGTCGGTCAACACAAATGAACACAATCCTTTTGTTTGCTAAAGGATGTTTTCTGGTCTGTGACTAAATATTTCATTGGGTTTTCTCAAGGGGAGGGGAACTATTTTTGACCCCTGCCAAACCATTCTATGTTGTTGCTATTTTCCATGCTCCATGCTGCTGAAGTACTTTTTTTAAAAAAAGATCATTAGTGAGGAATAATTGATACACAGTAAACTGCATGTATTTAAAGCATACAATTTAACACATTTTAGCATATGTAGTGACATGGTCTGAATGTGTCCCCCCAAATTCATGTGGTGGAAACTTAATCCCCAATGCAAGTGTTGAGAGGTGGGGCTTTTGGGAGGTGTTTAGGTCACGCGAGCTCCACCTTCATCATAAGTTAATACCAGCATAAAAGGGGCTGACTGAGGGAGTTTGGTCCCTTTTCCTTTTCTGTCTTTTCTGTGATGTGAGGACATAGCGTTTCCTCCCTCTGGAAGATGCAGCATCAGGGTACCATCTTGGAAACAGAGAACAGCCCGCACCAGACAGCAGAACCTACAGGTGCCTTGATCTTGGACTTCCAGCCTCTAGATCAGTGAGAAATCCATTTCTGTTCTTTGTAAAGTACTTAGTCTCAGGTATTTTATTATAGCAGCACAAACTAAGAGATATGTACACTGTGAAAATATCATCACAATCAAGATAGCAAACACATGAATCGGCCCCAAAAGTGTTTCTCCAGGCCCCTTTGATTTTTCTCTCCTGTTCCTTTTGCCATCCTGTCCCCTGGCAACCACTGACTTGCTCTCTGTCACTGTACGTTAGTGTGCACTTCCTAGATTTTTATACAAATGTATGATATGTTCTCTTGTCTGGATCTTTTCACACAGTGGAATTCCTTTGAGATTCATCTGTGTTGCCAAGTGTATCATTCCTGTTCATTGCTGAGTGGTATTCAATTGTGTGGATGTACCACAATTTGTTTATTCACTTCATGAACTTTGGGCTGTTTCCAGTTTTTGGCTATTACAGGTGACGCTGCTATGAAAATTCATATACAGGCCTTTGTATGAACACATGCTTTCATTTCTCTTGGGTAGTGGAATGATTGGATCATATAGTGGGTATGTATTTAACTTTTTCTTTTGAGATGGAGTCTCGCTCTGTCACCCATGCTGGAGTGCAGTGGTGTGATCTTGGCTCACTGCAACCTCCACCCACTGGGTTCAAACAATTGTGCCTCATTCAGCCTCTCTAATAGTTGGGATTACAGGCATGTGCTACCACGTGTGACTTTTTTTTTTTTTTTTTTTTTTGTATTTTTAGTAGAGACAGGGTTTCGCCTTGAGGTCAGCCTTGTCTCAAATTCCTGACCTCAAGTGATCAGCCTGCCTTGGCCTCCCAAAGTGCTGGGATTACAGGCGTGAGCCACCACACCCAACCTGTATTTAACTTTTAAAGACATTGCCAACCCTTTTACAAGGCGGTTGTACTATTTTACATTCTCATAAGCAGTATGTAAAATTTCCAATTCCTTCCTTCCAATTCCTTCACATCCTTGCCAACTCTGGGTATGGTCAAATTTTAAAATCTTCTCTATTTGAATAGGTGTGTAAGAGTATCTCCTTGTGGTGTCAATTTGCATTTTTCTAATACTAATTTAAAAGTTGCTAATGCAAATTGGAAATTGATGTTGAGCCTTCTTGTGACCATGAGGGTGTCTAGCCTGAGGAACAAGCCATCTGACTGACTGTGGCATGCTGAAAATACGATGCGGAGATTGTGGGTCCTTGTTAAGGTCATTGAGCTGTGGTTTAACCTGTGCTAGAAAACCTGTTGAGATTTGGGTTATGTGAACTTCCTTATTGCCTAAACATTCTGAGTCAGGTACTCTGCTCGTCGTGTAGAAAGCGTTGTCATTGATTTGCTTGGTTTACCTAGCCTCACTCTCCATAGGCTGGAAGGGGTAAAAGCAACAATGACTTTCAGCCTGAAAAGGTCCCTGGTGAAATGGTCATGGGGATAAGGACACTTACTTACATTTTGATAGTTTTCCATAGCCCTTATATCTTTGCTCCAAGCTCCCAAGATTGTGGTGTTATCTTTGTTTTGTAGATGAAGAAACTGATATTTCATTCAAATTAAAGTGTAACAGCTTTGAGATAACAGCTTCAAGTGTGACTCCAATGAGGATGTTTTGTTGGAGCAGCAATCAAAACCCTGATAGTGAAATTTCAGGCCTGAGCCTGCAAAGGAGAGAGAGAATTGGACAGGAATTAGGACTATTTGTGTGTCCTTGAGAAAAATCATGTAAGAAATTGTGTGCTATGCTTATCTGGGTGGACCTGTGGCCAGGAATCATGGAGATTCTCCTGGATTCTTATGGGCTCTGCTGGAGAATGACTTTTTGCAATTTTAGAATAGTGTGTGATTTCACAGAAAGCCTGAAGATCTAGAGCAGAAAAGAAGCTGCCTCTGACTTGGGGAGAGGTGGTCCCGTCTGAGTATCACTCTGTTGTGAGGATATTTCTAGTTCCAATGAAGAGGCTTTAGAATAAGGGATGTCTTGGGTTGGGGTCCAAGTTGCAGATCTCGATATGAGAACTTGCATGCAGGTGACTTCTTGAGAAAGTGCTCTCAGGAGAAGCTGATGAGGGAGTCAGGGAGGGAAGAGGCCAAACAAGGGTGAGATTTCAGCAAAGTCCTGAGATGGGCACCTTCAGCCTGATCCCATAAAGAAGCTATGGACACCCTTAGCCTTGGAGAGGCCATGCCCTGAGGCAAGGGAACAGGGTGATCAGTCTCCAGCACCCATGGTTGTGGTCACAGTCATCAGCTAAGGGCTGCCACGAGGGAGATACAAACTCCCAGGCACATCCCACTTTCCTTAAGCACAGGACAAAGTGGCGCCAGTACCTTGAGGAGACTCTTCTCTTGAAAAGTTTCAGGTTTAGGGTTGCAGACACAAAGCACACTGAAGCCTGGGGAAGGATGCTCGGGAAAGAGTTCTGGGGGATTTGGATGGAATACGCCAGTGTCTGCCATAGAGGAGGGGGCCCATCTCCTTCAGGTGGGTCAGAAAACTAAGAAGGGAATATACCATGCTCCCTTTATAGGTGAGACATATAGAGTAAATGCAAAGAGACACAGACCTGGAAGGTAAAGATTAGTGTTTGATTCTCGGCTTTCTTATTCATGATGCAAATATCTTGGGCAAAGCAATTAATCTGAGCCTCAGTTCCTCATCTGTAAAATGGAGTCGATCACAGGTTTACCTCTCAGGGTGGCTGTGAGTGTTAAATCAGACTAAGTGCTGCGTAATCCATTGTTTAAACATTAGGTATCAATGTTTTATTTTATATTTTTCTTGATATTTGATAGTTGCATATATTTTTGGGGTGTGCATCTGATATTTTGATAATGGTATACAATGTATAATGGTCAAATCAGGGAAACTGGGATATCTATCTGCTTAAATATTTATCTTTTCTTTGTATTGGGAGCATTACAATTCTCTTCTAGCTATTTTGAAATATACAATAAATTATCGGCTGGGCGTGGTGGCCCACACCTGTAATCCCAGCATTTTGGGAGGCCTAGGTGGGTGGATCACCTGAGGTCAGGAGTTCGAGACCAGCCTGACCAATGTGGTGAAACCCTGTCTCTACTAACAATACAAAATTAGCTGGGCGTGGTGGCACATGCCTGTAATCCCAGATACTTGGGAGGCTGAGGCAGGAGAATTGCTTCAACCTGGGAGGTGGAGGTTGCAGTGAGCTGAGATCAGATGGCTCCATTGCACTCCAGCCTAGGCAACAAGAGCAAAACTCCATCTCAAAAAAAATAAAATAAAAAGTTGTCAGTGTTTTCTAAACAAAGCTACATCCTAAATGGCTAGTGAGAATTGACTTTTGCTGCAAACCAGGCCATTCCCAGGGGAGATTCTGGGTGAAGGGATGTATCCTGATTTGGGTTAAGGCAGAACCAGAGAGGCGCAGGGTTCTGGGTCATGGTGAAAGAAAGTATTGTCCAGCTCCCGTGTGCTGGGTGCCACAATAAGACATTTGCTTGTGTTATTTTGTTGACTTGTCTGATAACCCTATAGTTATTTTTCTGTTTTACAGGTGGGGAAACTGCAGCTTAGATAGGGTAACCTGGATATCTCCTGTCCTGTCTCCAAATCCTTAGCCCTGTGCTCCCAGAGCTGACCCCTATGGACTGCTTCCATGGGCCCCCTGGTCCTCCGGCTTCTGGCCGGGTTTGTCAGTGGGAGGAGAGTATGCCATGGGTTTATGCTGTGGGTTGGCTGTGTCCCTCTACTGAAGGCCACAACTCTTGTCAGGCAGCTGTCCCCACACAGTAGCCACTCCTCTTGGCTCTTGTAGCCTTGAGCCAATAAGCATCCTTGCCTGTCATTCATCCTTAACTTTCCTCAGGTCCGGCCCTTCCTTGTAAATAGTCCTTGGTTAAACTCTCCTCAGCATACTCAGCTTGAGTGTGACACCTATTTCCTGCAAGTAATTGACCCAGGTCAGATGGCTGGAGCAGTGGAGCTGGGATTGGAGCCCAGGTCTCACTTTAGGCCTGTGCCTTTTCCATGCAGCATCATGGGACTGGTGTGGGGGCAGTGCCTGGATGGCCATCAGTGGGCTGATTAGCTGCGGTTCCCATTCCTGCTACAGTCAACACATCTGTGGGTCCAATCAAAGCAAGGAAAAAAAATCACCATGCCGAGGAAGAGAGAGAAGACCTCGATGGGAGGCAGTGAGGGTGACAAGTGGCCAGTCACTCAAGACCTGCATATGACACATCTGTAAGTGCAGCTTTCCTTAGAAGGCTGATGGATGCTGAGACAGAAATTCCCTGGAGGGTCACGCCATTGTTGGCCAGCTGTGGCATCATCAGCTGTAACAGATGGAGAGCCCTGCACAGCCAAGCTGACCTTTGCAGTGACAGCCCTTCAATCAGTGCAGGACAGTCTCTCTCCCCCACCTGGCCTCCCCATCTCTACCCCAGGTGAGCATTCCCCAGCTGAGCCTCTTCAGTAGGCAGATGCAGCTGAGGCTGTCCAACAGGCTCCTGTGCTGCCCTGGGCCAAGGAGCTGAGCCTGAGTGGTTTTGAGGTCCAGGGAAGGACTGGGAGAGGCTGTGCTAATATCTGGCAAGGACACTCAGGACACTGGCCTGAGGCTCTGTGGAGGCAGATTAGTAAAGACGCAGGAGGAAGAATCAGGGCCTCAGTGCGGCAACGTCCCCAATTATTAAGATCCATATGCTTTTGTCCTTCAGAGAAGATTGCCTTGACAGAGAGAGAGAAAAGGGAATTTAAGGGCTTAAGGAAAACTACCACCACCTGATGATACTGGCCAAATTTTATTTTTTCAGGACAGCTGTCCCTCCACCCCATTGAAGGCAACCAGCTTTGATATGTGAAACATAAAGTGAATTTATGTGTATGGCTGTGAAAGAGATGCAGAGAGACAGGGCAAAAAGAAGGGAGGTGGGGGCATTGAGACAGAGAAAGAGGAAAGAAATGAACAGAGAGTGACAGCAAAGCTGAGGGCATGGGGCAGTGGGGTGAGGGCGAGCAGGCATCAGGGGTGAGTCGGGAAGATCCTGTGAGGGGGAGTGTCCTCAGGAAGGCAAGCTCAGCCCAGGGCCAACTCACTGCTCCTCAGATCCCCCCTTTCAATTGATTTTGGAGAGAGGGGTCTAGAAGACCCAAGGAGAATATTGACAAGATCAACTTCCTAACAAAACAAAAGTTGATTTGCCTATTTAATTTCTTGAATAGTATAATGAATGTTGTATACCAATTATTTTTTAAAGATATATCTTGTTCTTTTATTGTATAAAGCACATGGAACCAATACTTGACAAGTTAGAAGCAGGTGTCACGTGTCACCTTAGTCATCTCTTGAATAAAAAGCCAACCTGGGCACTAGACCTAGACGTGGAGATCTGGCTGGAAGCTTGGGGCTGCCACTCGCATATGGTGCAGCCTTGGGCTGGTTGCTTAGTCCCTCTCAATCCACTTTCTTTATCCCAGACATCGGGCACCATAAATAAAGTGTTGCTGAGGAATGAATGAGAGTGTGCACCTCCAAGTGGGAGGTGTATCAGGCTTAGGGAGGACACAGACCCACAATGCTACTGAGTCCTCAGTGCTGGGATCCTCTCCTAGCCACAGGCCAGGGAGGCTCCTGGGGAAGTTCTGGGTTTTGTCCTTGCTGCCCCCAACCCAGTAGGAAAAATGAAACAAAGCAAAACAGAGACCTGGAATGAAGTTCTAAAGGTACCATAAAACATACATCTTCACTCCTCTCATGTTTAGGGTTCAAACTGAGGAAGCATATATGCAAAAACCAGAGGTCAAATGAGAAAGTACACTTTTATGACTTTGGGCAAATACATGAGGATTTCTAAAATATGGGGCCTCTGTAAAACTGAGCTGGAGACTATGGCTTCTAATTGAGATGAAAGTGGATCTTTCTTCCCCTCCTCCCTGAAATGAAGAACAGCAGGCCTGCAGAGCAGGTGTGCTCTGACTTACCCATCCATTCGAGGGCTATAGGAGAGAGCCCAAGAGGGCCAGCCCACTCTGGGCCCAGGTGGCAGAAGAGGAATTCTGGCCTGTGGATAGGATTCATCAGCTCCATTTGCTGGCTCCCCCCATTGCAGCCCCCTAGGTATCCAGACAAGTTCCATCAACATTGAACATCAAAAGATTCAGGATTGGGATCTAAATAATTTCATTCTCAAGAGGCTCTTGGGTTCTTAGGCCAATATTCCTGTGTCCTTCTTAGAGGAGAAAGACCACTTCAGTCAAGTTAAAAAAGCCCCAGTGGGCCAGGTATGGTGGCTCATGCCTGTAATCCCAGCACTTTGGGAGGCTGAGGCGGGTGGATCACCTGAGGTCAGGAGTTCGAGACCAGCCTCGATAATGTAGTGAAACTCCATCTCTACTAAAAATACAAAAATTAGCCAGGCATGGTGGCATGTGCCTGTAATCCCAGCTAGCCAGGAGGCTGAGGTAGGAGAATCACTGGAACCCGGGACGCAGAGGCTGCAGTGAGCCAAGATCACGCCACTGCACTTCAGCCTGGGTGACAGAGCAAGACTCCATCTCAAAAAAAAAAAAAAAAAAAAAAAGCCCCAGTGTACCCCTCCCACATTGCATTCTTCCTACTAGCTTTACATGTAAATAATTAAAAGGGCCACAAAGTGGTTTATCTAAAGTTTTGTTGTGTTCTTTATAAACATAGAAAAAAAGTAGCAGGCAACTTTCAAATAGTAACAGCTTCTCTCACTTAAAAACAGACCCCAGGACTCCAAGTCTGCCCCATCAGACCCCATGCAACGCCAATTCTTTAAGTCCTTAGAAAACTGTAGCCCACAGCAAAGAGGGATCAGAGAAGGCCTCACAGAGGAGGGGTAATCACTGTGTGTCTTCAGTAACAGAAAGACTGTAGAAAGAAAGAAAACGAGGTGAGACAGAGATTCTCAGAGGCACAACCTCTTTAAGGCAATTCTCAGAAGTGTGAATGCTCCATGTGTGTTTGGGGGGTGCTATGTAGACTGTTTTGTTCCGATTGGAGGGTATGGGAAGGTGCGAGCTTTGCTGCAGAAGGCTTGAGACTGGGAAAGAAGGAGTGTGACAGCAGATGTCTGTGACACCTTGTGTTTTCAACCTGACTGTCATCATCCGTGGGTCACCTGAACCCAGTTGTGACTTAAGCCTGAATACCCCTGCATATCTCAGGCATGGGAGTCAATCAATTCTTTCTGTTCAACTTGTTTGAGTTGGGTTTGTTTCATGTGCAACTGAAATTGCTCTAATTGGTCTCTCCAGGGGAATGTGTGTATTGGCTCCATGGTGGGAGACACACAGGGCAAGGGATCCGACAGTCTCTGGTGGATTCTTCCCTGTCTGAGACGATCAGGAGTGTTCATGGATAGAGTGTAGCGGGGAGGAAAGAACATATAATTCTAGGAACGTGAAGTTGATTTCCAGTCCCCCTGAGTCCTACAATAGTGGAGCCTCAGTTTCCACTATTGTAAGATGCAGGAAATATTGAAATATTGATATTGTCCAAGGGTCAGGTGAAACAAAATGTGTGTAGCAGCTTGGGTGCTCTGCAGTGCTCTATACACATGCAAGCAGTGAACACAGCAGGCTCTGCGGGCACTGCACTTTTCCTTTGTACGATACTTGTTTTTCATTTTGTTTTCTTCAATAGTAATCATGGTGACTACACTTTGCACATTGGAGTTTTACCCATCTCAGAGGATCATCCCATGTAGCATCTCGTTTTCTTTCAAGAATGCATTTTCCTTTGGGCTCAGGTGCCTACCGTGCCAGGGGGAAGTAGCTGGGAGATTGGGAACTGACATTTAGAAATCATCTCATGTTCTGGGCTTCATGCATATTTAACCTCATTGAATTGTCTCAACAACCCTGCGAGGCTGGGATTACCACTTCCATTTTTAGGTGGGAAACTGGGTTTCTGCAGGATTGGTTGACTGGCTTTGGGTCATGCAGCTGGCAATAGTGGGGTCTGGATTCAAATCCAGGCTGGAATGGCAGCAAAGTCCCACCTGCAAGTGGGAGTGAGAGGGGAATGGTGTTGGCTCTGTTCTGTGGCTTCATCCAAGGAGAGTCCCAGGGCTCCCAGGAGAGGTGTAAAGCACAAGTGGGATCACACTGCTTCCCTGTCTTTAGCCCCACCAGGACCCTTGGGCCTGCAGTGCTGGTGCCTCTGCTGTGGGGTTGACACACACCCTCCTTCCTCACCCCTCTACCTGAATCTCTCTTGTACCTTCCCTGAGATAGTGGGAATGGTCCCAGTCTCTGTGTAATGAAGGCTTCCTTTTCTCAATCTAAATACTAGCAAAGCCACCTCCCCTTCGTCCCACCTCTCAGGAAGGCTGCTCCAAAGCTGTTGAGTTGACAACTCAGAAGAGAAGGCAACTCAGGCAGCCGCAAACTTTCTCTGGCAGCTGCCTGAGGGAGCCCAGAGCAGGAGGGCTGCCTGTACCTGTAAGAAAGCCAAATACTCTCCAATTGCTTTTGTTTTTAAGAAAAAAGTTTAAACAAGCCCCCACACACCCTCTTCTTACAGGGAATACAATATAAATGTATCTATTTCCCTGGGGGAAGACTGTTGGTGGAGTTTGCTCCCCTGCGCATATCAGTGCTGCTAGACCAGGAAGCCTGCCCACACTATGTATATTGATATATATATTAATAAAATATTTTATATGTTAGTATAATACCACCTACTGCACACTGGGCATTGTGCCAGATATGAAGGGCATGAAGGTGACTTCAGATATAATTCTTGACTTTAAGAAGGTCACGGCTTATAAGGATGTGGGATGGGAGAAAAATAGGCAAATAGGAGACTGTAGTCAAGGATGACACAAGTTTTTGGAGGGTGCCGGGGGGCATGGAGGCAGGGTGAGATGGTGGATGGTCACCTTGCCTTGGAAGGGAGGCTGGGAGAGCTAGAAACTGAAAAGTGTATAGGAAGTAGGATCTAGCCACGTGCAGGAGTGGTGAATAGGAGGTAGGGAGGAAAGAGTGCTCCAGCAGAAGAAACAGCCCAGCCAAAGGCTCAGAGGCAAGAAAGAGCATTGCTTTGGGAGTATGAAAAGATCTTGGCTAGTTCTCAATGTGTTACTCTTTCTAAGTAGGTATGAGGCCCACTCTGGGAACTTTGTGATTAAGTGTGTGTAAGGAAATGGAGTGCTACCGACCAGCAACCTTATGGTATGTGGCAATTTACAAACCCTTCTGAGGCTAACATCTCAGTGGGGCTTGCAGTGGTTCTGTGAAGTAGGGCTGTCTGATCTTGTTACAGTTCCAACTTTACACCTGGGAAAACCAAAGCTTAGGAGATGGTCATGTCGCTTCTGAGATTAACAATGTTCTGTTGTTTCCCCACACTTTGTATAGGTTTCTGTTGCTGTGTAGCAAATTGACACAAACTTAGTAGGTTTAAATTACACATATTTATTATCTCAGTTTCTGCAAGTCTGGAGTCTGAGCATACCTTAGCTGGGTTCTCTGCTTCAGAATTTCACCAGGCTGAAGTTAAGGGAACCCCTTAATGTCTGCCTGTCTCACACTTCTACCCCTTTGTCTATGCAGGAATTCAGGACCAGCCAGGGCAACATAGTGAGACCCCATCTCTATGAAAAATAAAAAATTAGCCAGTGGTGTGCATCTGTAGTCCGAGCTACTTGGGAGGGTAAAGTGGGACGATCACTTAAGCGGGGGAGGTGGAGGCTGCGGTGACCTGTGATTGTACCACTGCAGCCTGGGCAACAGAGTGAGACCCTATCTCATAAGAAAAAAATAAAAAAAGAACCTTCCCTGGTGTGATGGTTAATATTGAGTGTCAAGTTGATTGGATTGAAAGATGCAAAGTATTGTTCCTGGGTGCGTCTGTGAGGGTGTTGCCAAAGGATATTAACATTTGAGTCAGTGGACTGGGAGAGGCAGACCCACCCTCAATCTGGATCGGCACCATCTAATCAGCTGTCAGCGTGGCTAGAATAAAGCAGGCAGAAGAAAGTGGAATGAAGAGACTTGTTGAGTCTTCTGGCCTTCATCTTTCTCCCATGTTGGATGCTTCCTGCTCTCGAACATCAGACTCCAAGTTCATCAGCTTTTGGACTCTTGGACTTATACCAGTGATTTGCCCGGGGCTCTTGGGCCTTTGTCCACAGACTGAAGGCTACACTGTCAGCTTCCCTACTTTTGAGGTTTTGAGACTCGAGCTGGTTTCCTTGCTCCTTAGCTTGCAGACAGCCTATTGTGGGACTTCACCTTGTGATGGTGTGAGTCAGTTCTCCTAATAAACTCCCCTTCCTATATACATATATCCTATTAGATCTGTCCCTTTAGAGAACACTGACTAATACACCTGGGCTCTCTGTGGCCATCCCCACCCATTCTCCAAATTGCAGCTTCACTTTTGGAAGCCTCCCAAATGCCTCTTGCTCCATTTGCGATGCTGGTGCCCTTCCCTGTCCCGTTCCCACTGTGGCGGTTACTTGGAGATACTGAACTCTTACTGTTGCTTTGCAAGTCTCTCACGCTCTAGGTGGGGACTGAGCCTTCTTTTCACTTTGGCATCTCCAGTGGCTGATGATGGTCATTGGTCAGTAAGTATTTGTGATTGATGAAATTGACCAACTAAGTGATTTGCTTCAAGTCCCAAGTCTATTTAGGGACTTGGTCTCAATTCCAGGTCTTATTTTTACCACACCTTCACCTCTTCAATTTCTCAAAAATCCAAATCAAAGTATAGTGTCATAGATACCTCTGTTGGAACTAATTAGGTTGAAAGGGCCAGCTCCCCATAAGACATGATGGCAATGGGTGATAATATATAACATTTAAATTGTGTTATTTTCCAAAGCACTGTGATATTCAATATCCCACAGAATCCCTTCAATGTCCAACTGGGTTTAGCCCCTCATCTATAGTTTAAGTAACAGAAGCTCAGGCAGATGAAATGATTTGCTTAAATCTACACAGAGAAAAGAAACACAAAGCTGTGGCTCAATCCAGGGCTTCTGACTCCAGTCATTCATCAAATGCTTACAGTGTGCCAGTTCTGTGTTAGGCATCACTGGGGATGCAGATATAAATAGGATTACTGTCTTACCCACATACAGTTAATGCCCCCTCAAGATGAAAATAAATAGCTAAGATTGTAAATATAAGACACATTGGCAAGTGTAGTGATGGAGAGATGCACAGTAGGTTTTGGGAAGTAAGATGAGAAATATAGCACCTAGGAGGGGAAGAGGTGTCCTTAAAGTATGCACAGAAAGTCACTGAGAGTTAGTAGGCAAAGGAGAGCAGAGAGGGCATTCATAGGCTGGGTGTGGTGGCTCCCTCCTGTAATCCCAGCAGTTTGGGAGGCTGAGGCAGGAGGACTGCTTGAGTCCAGGAGTTCGAGACCAGCCGAGGCAACATAGCAAGACCCCGTCTCTACAAAAAGTAAACAGTTAGCCAGACATGGTGCTGCACTCCTGTAGTCACAGCTCCTTGAGAGGCTAAGGTGGGAGGACTGCTTGAGCCTGGGATGTTGAGGCTGCAGTGAGCCATGATCCTGCCACTGCACTCATCCTGGGCAATAGAGTGAGATCCTATCTTAAAAAAAATAAAAAGAAAAAAACAAAAAGAAAGGACATTCATGGAACACAAGAGCCAGAGCAAAAGCCTGCAGAAAGGAATACCAATATGATATATTTGGTGAATTTTGAGAAGTCTGGAGTCAAGGTGGAGAAAAATGGCAGATAAAGCATCTAAGACACCCTCTCTTCTCTCTCTCCCTCTTGTTTCTAGAGCTTCTTCCTCTCATCAAGGCCACCCACTCCACTTGTCCTCTGAAATCTATCCTCTCCCACCTTCTGACAGCTTCACTCTGGTGGTTTCCCTTTTTCTCCTGCATCTGCAGCCTACCTCTCCCTCTCTGTTTTCATTGATTCCTTTCAACCCACTCTGGGCTGGCTTTGACCGCCCACATCCCCTACCCTCTGCACTGTGCCAGGACTGGTCTTTATCAGGTCACCCATGACCTCACATGGTGCTGAATTGTTGAATACTTGTGAGCCCTCTCCTTACAGGAGCTCTCATTGTGCTGTTGAGTACAGCAATCTTTCCTTCCAGCACATTCCTCTCACCGGGTTCTTGGTACCACTCTCTCTGGGTTACTGTCCCACATTTCCAGTTGCTCACTGTCATTGCTCTTTTGTTGTGTTTCCTTCTCTACTCTTTGCAGTCCTCTGCCGTCTTCTCTTCCCCTTATCTCAGAAGGGGGGAAGGGCAGTCTATGCAGAGGCTCTGAGGTGCAGGTCTCCTCATGTTTGACCGGGCAGGAGAAGGCCTGCATGACGAGAGCTCAGTTGGTGTCAGGATGAGTTGAGTCTCAGCTGATGCTGGAGACATTGGCAGAACCAGGTCATGATGGCTCTTGTAGGCCGTTGATAAAAAATTGCATTTATCTGATAAAATCGGAAGTCTTTAAGATACTTGAAGAAGCAGGGGACACATATGATTCTCTGTGTTGCTCTGATTCCTCTGAGGAAGCTTGGCAGGAAGAAACAAGTGTGGAGGCAGAGAGACCAGATGATGTACATTAAATACAGAAATGACAGTGTACACTGATGGGCTAAAGCTGGGGGCCGGTCAGTGAAGAGCCACCCTGGTTTCTCTGTTGTTCTTCTAATTGCACAAAACAATTTCTTTCTCTTTGTTAAGGACAAGGCCAAGTTGAGGCCAAAGTCCTGACGGATTTGTCCAGTAAAGGAACAACAGGCCATGCTTAGGTTTGAGCAGTTAATTACTTATATAGTGAAAGGAAAAGCAGCCAAAGATGCCTCTCCCTGCTGGTCTTTGTTCCACATACCAAGAACTCCTAAGCCATAGGGGCCAGAGGACAATGCAACACAAGTGGTGGGATACCCATGGCTGAGTGCAGCAACATGGTTCTATCTATTCTCAGCCATACCCTCGAGGGGTGGGGTAAGAGGCCTCATAACTTATCAGAACCCGAGAGGTCGTGAGAAAGTGCCTCCAGACAGCCTCTCGGGCAGATAGGGAGGTGAGTCACAGGAACTTGAGTAGCCCCTTACAAGCTACCCATCTTCCCGTGTTCTGGAAGGATCCATAAGTGTTCCGTCAAGACTCAGACTAAGTGGGAGCTTTGTCTACCTGCTTTAAGTAGATACGTGTGAGGTCAACAGGACACCCTGGAGGAACCTAAATTCTTTAGTATCATTTACTGCAACTGGAATTAATATGATGGCAGACACACAGCACTGAACTATGTTCCAAGTGCTTTACGCATACTAACCCATCTAGTATGGTTTGGCTGTGTTGCCACCCAAATCTCATCTTGAATTGTAGTTCCCATAATCCCCATCTGTCATGGGAGGGACCTGGTAGGAGGTAATTGAATCATGGGGGCAGTTACCCTCATGCTGTTCTCGTGATAGTGAGTGAGTTCTCATGAGATCTGATGGTTTCATACGGGGCTTTTGCCCCTTTTGCTCAGCACTTTTCCTTGCTGCTGCCATGTGAAGAAGGACATGTTTGCTTCCCCTTCCACCATGATTGTAAGTTTCCTGAGGCCTCCCCAGCCATGCTGAACTGTGAGTCAATTAAACCTCTTTCCTTTATAAATTACTCAGTCTCAGATAGTTCTTTGTAGCAGCATGGGAATGTACTAATACACCATCTATTGAATCTTCATAGCAATCATCTGAGGTAGGTACTATTTTTATCTCCATTTTTCAGATGAGAACCCTGAGTTGCACAGATAATACATAATCTGCCCAAGCTAATAAGGGGTGGAGCTGAATTTGAACCATGAGGGAGGGCATTATGTCCGTTTTGGCCACCATGATTTTCCTAGAGCTTGGAGAATGCATGGCAGGCACATACAAGAAACTCAACACATATCAAGGAGTTAAGTGAAGACTAAGAGAAAACTAAGATTTAGGGTTGATAGATGTAGGACATGAAGGGGTGAGATGGGTCATGGGTAACTCCTCACCTTCTTGCCTGGTGATTAATGTGTCTGTGGTGTCCCCAGTTGAGATAGGGTATTAGGAGGAAGAATGAGTCTAAGGAGTAGGTAAGAAACTTATTTTTATATGTTGTTTTAAAGATATCTGTGGACCAATTGTGCAGTGTGGAGATGTTCAGCACATTTTTGTAAATAAAAGAAAAAGAAATACACTTTCTCCCTTTGGAATGCTCACAGAACTATCAGATATAATCACAATTCAATGCTGCAATAAAACTGGGAAGAGAAGAGGGGGAGAAAGTGTGAGAACAGGTGGAGTGAGCCTCCCATTTTGTATAATTCTTTATTATCATACCTTAAAACTCCTTCGGTGTTGAGGAGGAAGTGGAATCATTGATCAGACTTGAGGAGCTATTCTGGTCTTGACACTTAAGCGGTGGGGTGTCTGGAATTGAGCCTATTCTGGTTAATAGTTCTTCCCAATTGTTCTCCCAATTAGGCAATGTTTCATCTCTCTGTCATACCGGATTTCCTTCTTTTTTGAATAGGACCTCCCTACAATAACCCACTTTCCTTAATTAACTTAAAATTCTGTTCACCCACCTCCTAGTTGATATCTATGTGATTTTGGTAGTCAGATGTCCTGTGGAGGTGGGCATGAGAGAGAACCCATGATGTCTACTGAGACACAGTTCCAACTGGACTCCTTTAAGGGCTCAGGTAGATGAGTTATCACAAGAGATCCAGAGCTCCAAGAAAAGAAGGAAGACCTTTGAGGATAAATACTTCAGAAATGAAGGTGAAGATCACAGTGGGGGAACTTTATTCCTTCCATCATTTCTGTCCATGTTTTCCTTCATCCTCACCAAGGGAGGTGGGTTTTTATGATGGGAGATTTTGAAATTGGGAGAGGACTTGGAAGGGTTAAAATGGGAGATTTTTTTTAACCTGGACTGTTTCAGTGCCTCATAGGTGAGGCACTGTTTCTGTCTCTCTGGGGCCCCTTGCCTCTAGGAGGATTGAAAATTCTCCCCAATTACTACAGCCTGTTGAGTAATCTTTGCATCACCCTGGCAATCCTGAAGACATGAGTTAATAATTGGGGATAACACTTCCACTAATAGACATGGTTCTCATTTTAGCTGCACAGCAACACTGTGGGTAAATTATTATTTATCCTATTTTATTGAATAAAAAATGGATGCTCAGAATGATAAGAGACTTCTCTAAGAGGATACAGCTGGTAATGGCAGAATCAGAACTTTTTCTTATAATTCTTGATTTTTGGGCCAAAGGTTGTTTCCACCACACTATAGTGCATTGAAAAAACGCTATATTCCCTGTATATTCTCATTCTTTCATTTACCTCAATGGCTCGCTTTACCTAAGAAGGTCAAGTGTCTGATACTTGGTATGGGACTTCAAGAAAACAGAATTCCCTTTCCCATGCCCACACAAAAATCTGGCCAAAACTAAGAGGTACCTGATATGTGGGCAGGTCACAGTGCTACTGCACAATGACTGGAAGGCAAATGCACAATTGCACGATGCCCAGATAGCCATGTCACGGGAAGAAAGCACGCTGGAGGAGTTGTCAGGAGGCCTGAGCCCCAGGTTTGTTGTCTGCCCATCCCGTAAGCCAGGTAATCTCTCTGGGGCTCAGTCCTTGTTTGTCAATTAGGAAAACCAGCCTGCCCCTCTCACAGGCAGGGGAAAGAACTGGGTAAATCTGTCAGGCTCTATACAGCTGTAAAGTAGTGTTATAATTATCCTAGAGGCATTTGAACCTGAAACCTGATATATAATTGCTTCTCTCCACATGAGAAATATGATGAGACGCTTGCTTGACTCTTTCACCCACTAGGGAACAGCAGTTATCTAGGGGGCATTTGGCTTGGTTTTTAATCATGCACAGGTGTAAGATTCTGGCAGCATAGAGCCTCTCTAGATGCCCCCTTCACAATCTCTGCATGTAGAGACAGAGATAAGATTATTTACACACCATTCCATTATTCACAGCCTCTTGGAATGTGGCATTAAATAATTCAGAGACCATACAAGCTTGGGGATTGATGGTGAAGCTGATAGTTTTGCAGATACAGCATGCAGCAGCCACAGAAAAGCCAATTCCAGTACAAGTGCATGTGGGAACAATTGTTGGGTACCGAATGCTCATCAGAATCCTGGAGAAGGGCCTTCCCCGTGGTCCAAAACAGACTCTGGATCTGTTTTGGGATGGGGAGCTTTGTCTCTGGGTATGAAAATATCCACCTTCCAGCCACCTTCTAATCTAATGCTCCTTGGAGGCCGCTCATAGGAATTCTCCATCATGCCTGGTGTAGTCCAGTCCCATACAAGGTGTTTGATGAATATTTTTGATGGAATGGTCGTCTTTGTTTTATTAGCTGCTTGCTGTCCAGTAGCAATGGAATTAGCAGAGTCATCAGGAGTTAGAAGACCCAGGTCCTATTCTTCCATCTACTAGTCTGGTCACTGACTAGTAACCAGATGGAAAATCTGAGAGGATGAAGAGCAAAGAATCAAGGGAAAATTGGGTCCAGAGAAGAAGCCAAGAGTGAGAAGGATGCCAAAGAGGGTAGTTTCAGGCAGGAAGTATGGTGAAGAAGATCAAACAGTAGACATTTGTGGAGGAAGAGTTCAGGGAAGCAATCACTGAGTTTGGCAGTGAGGAGGTTGGTCCATGCTTATCTCTGGCTTCTTAAGTAAAGCCTTCTTTCTCCGCAGGCCCATGAGCAGCAGCCCACTTGAGGTCCACCTGATACTTGGCTTCCTGGCTTCTCACTTTCTGCCATTGGCTCCTGGACTCCAGGACTCCCCGGCCTCACATGCTGACTCTGAATCCTTTCCCAGGCCTTCCTCTCAGCTTGGCAAGCTGTCCAAACCTTTCTTGGCCTTACAGACCTCTGGACCTCACTCCTTCTTGACTCTAAATTTACTCTTGATTCAGTGCAACCTGAAGCTATGGACAAGAGGCCCTGATTCTCTGCTTGTCTCCCAGCCCCATGGAATTGTTACTGGCAGAAGGTGTCCAGGTCCTTGGCATCTCAAACAAAGAATTGGACAAAACACAGAAAGCAAGGAAAGCAAAAGCAGGGATTTATTGAGAATGAAGGTACATTCCGCAGTGTAGGAGCAGCCTGAACATAGGGGCTCAAGAGCGTCAGTTACAGAATTTTCTGGGGTTCCAATACTCTAGATGTTTCCCATTGGTTACTTGGTGTATATTCTATGTAAATGAAGAGAATGAAGTGAAGGAACAGAGTCATTTACTCAGAATGTGCCCTATTGTAAATGGATAGGATGTTAATTAGTGCCTGTGATCTATGTAAATGGAGAGGATGAATGTGAAGTTACAAAGTGTAAAACGGTGTGAGTGGAGAGGATGAAGTTACCAAGCCATTCACATTCCTGTCATTGCTGGAGTGCTGTCATTTGATTTAGTTCCAGGAAGTCAGCGTGGATTGGCATTTTGTTCCCTGCCTCCAGGCCCTATCCTCCTGCCCTGGAATCTTCCAAGGGCAGGACGACTCCTAGTTTCAGGTTTCAGATGGACATCACTGACCACCTCCAAAAGGGAGGCTTAGGGGACTTATTAGTTCACCTGCTAGATTTTATTTTATTATTTATTTATGAGACAAGATATTGCCCAGGTTGGAGTTCTGTGGTGCCAACACAGCTCACTGCAGCCCCAACCTTACAGACTCAAGTGATCCTCCTGCCTCAGCCTCCGTAGCAGCTGGGATTATAGGTGTGTGCTACCATGCTGGGCTAATTTTTTAAATTTTTAATAGAGACAAGGTATCCCTATGTTGCCTAGGCTGGTCTCGAACTCCTGGGCTTAAGTGATCCTCCTGCCTTTGCCTCCAATAGTGCTGGGATTACAGGCATGAGCCACTGTGACCAGCCTGACCTGCTAGATGTTAAAAAATTAGGAGTACAATAATCAGCATTCTTATGTTGCAAGTGACAGCTAGTGTTGGAGGATAGTCGCAGATGAAGCGTGAGCACTCTGTCAGGTCCTTCCTGCCAAGGGCTGGGGACATGGCTCTGTTGGATGAGTGTGCTGGGCAGTGGCCAGGGCAGGCCTGTTGCTTCTTGGAGCCAAAGGAACTTGGGCATCATGGCCAGGGTGAAGGATTGAGACATTAAGGGACAGCCTGGAGGTGCAAGCTCAATGGACTTAGGCTGAGAGGCAAGAAATGGGTCCTGTTTTTTGTGACGAGTGACAGAGGAGCATGGAAGGGAGAGGGGAGTAGGAGAGGCCCTCTGAGGCTTTCATGCACATCCGTCCATGTGAAGAGACCACCAAACAGGCTTTGTGTGAGCAATAAAGCTTTTTAATCACCTGGGTGCTGGTGGGCTGAGTCCGAAAACAGAGTCAGCAAAGGGAGATAGGGGTGGGGCCGTTTTATAGGATTTGGGTAGGTAGTGGAAAATTACAGTCAAAGGGGGTTGTTCTCTGGCTGGCAGCGGTGAGGGTCACAAGGTGCTCAGTGGGGGAGTTTTTGAGCCAGGATGAGCCAGGAGAAGGAATTTCACAAGGTAATGTCATCAGTTAAGGCAGGAACCAGCCATTTTCACTTCTTTTGTGATTCTTCACTTGCTTCAGGCCATCTGGATGTATTCTTGCAGGCTTGGGCTCAGAGGCCTGACAGAGGCGTGTTAAGCAGTGGGGGGAGGCCTGTAGAGGGTGCCTGCTGCCCTGCTAGGACGTGAGGAGGGCGAACATAGGGTGGATTTAGACCGGTCAGGCCTGAGGGCATGGGTTGAGGGGCTTGTCTTAGTAATGAACTATAGAAATGATCCCTGAAAGTATAGTCTTGAAGGGCTGGTCTTAGATAGGAGAAGAGATACCTTTACCTGAAAGGAAGACTGAAGACACAGGAGAATGTTGAGGGGAAGAGGAAGGAGCCAAGGGTGCTGCTGTTCATGGGTAGAAGGGCAGTTTTAGGGGTGCTGGATATTTATCGTGCCCAAGTCTCATGTTGAAATGTAATCCCCAATGCTAGAGGTGGGGCCTGGGAGGTATTTGGGTCGTGAGGGTGGGATCCCTCATGGATTGGTGCCGTCGTTGTAATAGTGAGTGAGTTCTGCGGGATCTGGTTGTTTAAAAGTGTGTGGCACCTCCCACCACCTTGCTTTGGCTCTCGTCAAATGACACATCTGCTCCCTCCTTGCCTTCTGCCATGAGTAAAAGCTCCCTGAGGCCTCACCAGAAGCAGATGTCAGCACCATGCTTCTTGTATAGCCTGCAGAATTGTGAGCCAATTGAATCTCTTTTCTTTGTAAATTGCCAAGCCTCAAGTTTTGCTTTATAGCAATGCAAGAACTGCCTAATACAGCAAGTTCTGTGGATGAGCATGATTCCTGGGTCAGAAAATGCTTGGCCATGTGAAATGGCTAAGAGGCTGGTACTCAGGCATCCAGATGTGAGGCAGGGAAGCTAATGTCACTCACCAGGATTCACACATTTTTGAGCTTCTGTGATAGTTCAGGAACTTGACATGGGCTGTCATTTTCGATCCTTAGAACACCATGCTACAGAAAATGTATTCTTTTGCAGATGAGAAAATGGCAGCTTAGGTAAATTAACTTCACCAAGATCACACAGCTGAAAGTGACTGAGATGAGATTTTTTTTTTTTTTTTTTTTTGAGATGGGGTCTCACTCTGTCACCAGGCTGGAGTGCAGTGGCGTGATGTTGGCTCACTGCAATCTCCGCCTCCCATGTTTAAGCGATTCTCCTGCCTCAGCCTCCTGAGTAGCTGGGATTACAGGCACGTGCCACCACACTCAGCTACTTTTTGTATTTGTAGTAGAGACAGGGTTTCACCATGTTGGCCAGGATGGTCTTTATCTCATGACCTCATGATCCACCCGCCTCGGCCTCCCAGTGCTGGGATTACAGGCGTGAACCACCGCACACGGCCCCTGAGATGAGATTTTAATCCTGATCTTTCTGTCTGTGACAGTCCTTGTCTTTCTATGATGCCCACATAAATGGAACTAAGAGTGACGTTTTTCATCAGCACATCATCACCATAATTTATCATAAACTCCATTAAACGACATGACCCAAGCTAGAAGAAAGGATTTGTAATGTTCCCAAATAAGAAAAAATGTTTGAGGTGATGGATATTACAATTACCGTGATTTGATCATTATGTATTATACATAGGTATCAAAATATCACATGTACCCCTTAAAATATATATAACTATGATATATTGATAAAAAATACAAAAAAAAAAAAACCAACATGGCCCAGCTTCGAAACTACAACAGATATACAGCAGTTACCCTTTATCTACAGTTTTGCTTTCTGTGGTTTCAGTTATCATGGCCCAAAAATATTAAATGGAAAATTCCAGGAATAAACAATTCATAAGTTTTGAATAGCACGCTATTCTGAGTAGCATGGTAAAGTCTCACACTATCTTGCTCCATCCAGCCCACGACATGAATCATCCCCTTGTCCAGTGTTTCTATGCTGTACGCGCTAGCTGCCCATTAGTCATCTAGCAGCCATCTCAGTTATTAAATCGACAGTCGTGGTATCACAGTGCCTGTGTTCAAATAATCCATCTTTTACTTGATAATGACCTCAAAGAGCAAGAGTAGTGACGTTGGCATATTGTTATCGTTGTTCTATTTTATTATTAGTTATTATTGTTCATCTCTTATGGTGCTTAATTTTCAAATTAAACTTTATCATAGATACACATGCATAGGAAAAAACCCCAGTATATATAAGGGTTCAGTTCAATACTCAGTTGCAGGCGTCTGCTGGTTGTCTTGATACGTATCCCCTGAGGATAAGGGCGGGATTACTGTAACGTCATTTATAAAAGCATGAACCCCTTCCACTTCAGTGTTTTTCCATCGCTTGTAATTTACTTATTTCATCAAATTTTGATCTTCACAAGATTAATTAACACAGGAAATTAGTCCCCCAGTTGTGACTAAAACTAGATTTTTTTTTTGTATTTTAATATAAGCTTTTTTGGGGGCTCATTCTGCTTCCTGCACATTATAGGATTTACTACATTTACAAGGGACTGATTAAAAGAAGAGGATTTGCCTCAGTGACTGTGTGCCTCCTGTTACTACTCCAAGCTCAGGCCTTGCCATGTGCTGCCACCTGCACTGATGGACACGGAGGACAGGGAAGAGTGTGGACTGAATGCCTGCAATGTGCCAGATTCAGAACTAACATGGGCCAGGTGCAGTGGCTCATGCCTCTAATCCCAACACTTTGGGAGGCCAAGGCAGGAGGATTGCTGGAAGCCAGGAGTTCAAGACCAGCCTGGGCAACAAAGCAAGATTTCATATCTACAAAATAAAAATAAACATAAAAATAAAAATATTAGCCTGGCATGGTGGCATGTGCCTGTCTTCCCAGCTACTTGGGAAGCTGAGGTGTGAGAATTGTAGGAATTTAAAGCTGCAGTGAGATGTGACTGTAGCACTGCACTAAAGAGCCTAGGTGACAGAGTGAGACCCTGTCTTAAACAAAATAAAAAAGAAAAGAATAACAGACATGATCTCATTTCATTCTCCAAAATAAATAAATAAATAAATAAATAAACCCGGAATGTAGGTCTTGCTAGTATACCCATTTTGCAGATAGGGAATAGCATGTCTAGTAAATGGTGGTGCCTGGTCTTGTCTGAATCTAAAGCTTATCCTTGTCCCACAGCCTCTTGGTCCCAACCACACTTCTTTCAAAATGCTTCCAGGCATTGGATGTGGAAGATCTGCTTTCAAACTGCATGGATAAGGGTTGGAAATATCACCCTCCTGGCTTAAGAATTAGGCTTCCTCTGCCCAAACACTTATCAAATTGATTGTAATGGCTGATTTCATTGCTTTTCTTTCCTGCTAGACTATAGGTTTTATGAGGCAGGGACTCAGTTTGTTTTGCTGACTATGAATTGTATGTCTCTGGTACATTGTAGGTGCTCAAGAAATATGTGTTGAATGAATAAATCCCATTTTATAGCTGAGGGGCCTCCATTCCCAAGAGGTTAATAAAATGTGGAGTAAAGATTCAAATTTACTCTCTGCCTCAGAGTTGGCCTACTTCCCACTCTTTAAAAGGTTTCGGGATGAGGTGTTGTTGGTGTTTGTGAAGAGGGAGGAAGAGGCCAAAGTTAGGAATAAATAATTAAATTGAAATGTCCTGGGGAGACTTTTGTGTCGGCCCCTCTTCTGAGGGTCACTCTGATAAGCCGACAAGGAGAATTCCCATCAGAGCTACTGCGTTAAGGAACAGGCAATCGCAAGGCCTGTGTGCCAGGAGGAGGGCAGCCACTGATTAGAAATGTCACAGGGGCTGGTGCTATCTGATCCCTATTTTCCTAAGCTCCTGCTATCCCTAGAGACTTTAGGCTGCATGGGGCATTTTGGAAGCTGCTCACTTTGGACCACACAGTCAAGTAGAAAGAGCCAGAGCATTGGAGATGTGGATAGAGCCCCAAATTCAGACCCTGCCTGTATCCTCTGTGCCTTTTTGTAGCTAGTCATTAATTCTTTGAGCCAATTTCAATAACTCCAGCCTCAAGTGACCCTGGCTTCCATCTGCCTCACCATTCCCAGGATGGCACAGAGGATGCATTAACAAGCCATCGTGAGAGTGAGCAATTGAGGCAGTTTGTCTTATAATGTGGGCCTCGTGTTCTCCATTGACCTGGAGCTTCAGTCCTCATCCTAGCAACAACTCACAAATGGGCTTTGCTTGGTGTCACTTGGTGGCACACGCATGGGACAGAGTGTGGTCTTGGAGCCGACTGCGCAGGTATGAATCCCAGCTCTCCCCCTCTGCTGCTTCATGACCTGGGGAAGGCTACCAATGGCCCACTGCCTTCCCCCGTCTGCAAGATGGGGTTAGGAAGGAAATCTCCTGCAAAGGCCTGATAGGAAAAGGAAGTGAAATTTTATATATAAAAACACTTACCCACGTGGCTGGCATATGGGAAGTTCTCAGTTCAAGTACTGGCCTCATGGGCTTTGGACTACTCTAGGTTAAATGAGATAATGATGGCAAAAACACTTTGCACAAAATTACAGGAGCTGCATGACATCCTGTGCACCATGGGACCCTGTTGTCAGTTACCAGGGGCCCCTGAACCAACAAGAATTTTCACACCTTGTGACCATGTATTACTTGTCTTCTCTGATCATAATGACAACCCACTACTTTGTCAGTCCTGCAAACTCTTACTCATCCTTCAATATTTGTGTCACCTCCTCCAGGCAGCCTTCCTTGACTTTCCCAGGCATTGTTCCTTGTTCTGTCTGCTGTTTACAAGGCCCTTGGTGTACACGTCCAGACTCACACAAGTTTCATGGTTCTATAATGGTCTGGGTAGTGCTGGCTTCTCTAACCCCAAGGCTCCGAGCTCAGAAGACTCCAAGCTCTTGGGAGGGCTCACCAATTCATCCCACTCAGCTCTGTACCCAGCATAGGGGCTGGCACATGGAAGTCCTGTAATTCATGTTGTCTTTAGTTGAAGTCTGATGATGGTCAGAAGACTCCAAGCTCTTGGGAGGGCTCACCAATTCATCCCACTCAGCTCTGTACCCAGCACAGGGGCTGGCACATGGAAGTCCTGTAATTCATGTTGTCTTTAGTTGAAGTCTGATGATTGTCAGAAGACTCCAAGCTCTTGGGAGGGCTCACCAGTTATCCCACTCAGCTCTGTACCCAGCATAGGGGCTGGCACATGGAAGTCCTGTAATTCATGTTGTCTTTAGTTGAAGTCTGATGATTGTCAGAAGACTCCAAGCTCTTGGGAGGGCTCACCAATTCATCCCACTCAGCTCTGTACCCAGCATAGGGGCTGGCACATGGAAGTCCTGTAATTCATGTTGTCTTTAGTTGAAGTCTGATGATTCACTGAAATAATTTATGAAATTTGAAAAGAATTATCTGATCTTTTGCAGGCCTCAGTACAGTACTGGGCTATGAATAGAGATTTAAATTATTCACTTTCTTAGACTTTTAAAAAATCTTTTTATAATGGAAGAAAATGCAGTAACATGTTGTGTGGATGTATGTAATTTTTTTCTTCCAAGAATTTGTTTTCTGCCTCATTAATAGAAATCTCCCACGCATTGCAAGAAGAACTTTTTCTCTCCCTTGCCAGGAAGGACAGCTAAGAAATGACTTGTGCTTGTGCTTTTTTTTTTTTTTTTCCAGTGGGCATGGAATAGATAATTGCTTAAAGCTGAATTTTGGGCTGCTGATAATCCAATTAGGGTCTTGGGCATAATTGTTCCTGCATAACCTGATGCCTTTTATTCTCCATGGTTCTGACTTCTGAAGCTGGTTCTCTTGGCAACAGCATATCTTTCTGTGAGAGAAAGGAACACAGCCATTTGGGGGTATTCTTTACTCAGCAGATAAGAAAGAGGTAACACCTGAGAAAATAGACAGGAAATTGTGGGTATTACTGGATTAATGATTGAGACTTTTATGAATATGCAGATACATCAGTGTCTGAAACAGAAATAAATTTCCCTGCAACTGTGACGTGAGCCCAGCATCTCTTTCCTCCCACCAGTTACTCCTGGCATGTCAGAAAATGAGATATTGAATCGTCTCTTTTGTGCCTTGCACTCTAGCCACATGACACTGCCAAGCTGAGAGGGGAGGCTGAAGTTTGCTGCTCGCTAGGTTAGTTTATAATCTTCCATTTTCGAATCCTCTCCAAGGACTCAAAGGAGAAGTGGCCAGGTGCTATGAAAAAAGCTAGAACTGGGTGATAGGATGTTTGGGTTACAGCCCTGGACATGAAAGGCCACTCCATTCACCTCACTGAACCTCAATGTCTTAGCCTGGGATGAGGAGGATATGGGTTTGAGTCAGAGGGTGCAAACCATCGGCCCAAGGGCCTTAACTACCTTCAGACTTGTATGTTTAGCCTAGAGAGTACACACACACAAAAAAACCGAGTTACTTGTCAACACTAAAAATTTAGAATATGTTTCATAAAACATCAAATTTCTGCCTTCTTTTGGTAATGGAGAGATCTAGAAGTCGTAGGTCCACATTTCTGCAACAGAGCTGGAACTTGACAGTTCTTTTGATAAATCTCTTTTGTTTACCACAATCCCCATTGCTCCCTACTGTACTACACTGAAGTTGTTTCCCTCATTTATGTGGCCTGCCTAGCCCCTAGAGGCATTCAGTTTATGACCCCTGGAGCTTAGGGATCTTGAAGTTCCCTTCTAAACTTGTCAATATCTGGCTAAGACACATGGGTCCTTATTTGACATCGGTTCCCATTTTATGGGCCCAGCACGCTTCCACTACACAACTCTGCTATCTCAGTTCCCATTTTATGGATGCAGAAATTGAGGTTTGGCAGGGACAATGACCACATCCACGGTCATGAGGGTTATCAGTGGTGGAGCCAGTGTGGGCTCTTGACTTCCAGTCAGTGGTTATCTCTAAGAGTTGTACTTCGGTTTCCTTGCCAGGACTGCCTTGGTCCTGTGTCTGTCTACACCAAGAGAAGATCAAGATGTGCACATCTAAGATGAAATGATCTTTAGAGACCACTTGGAATGAGCCTGAGTTATCACTTAGCAAAGGATTCTGGAGGCAAAGCTGCCAGTTCAGATCGATTTTGAACCTGAGAAAAACCCCAATCACTTTGGATAGTTAGAAAAATACCAAATCTTTACATTTTGAGCACTTGGCAATTTTTATAGTACTTTTGGCATTTAATAACTCCGATTCTTGAATTGGTGAATTGTGTGTAAATTTTGACTCTGCCGCTTTCTAGCTCTGTAACTTGGATTCTTGGTTTGTAACACAGGGATGGCAGTATGAACTCCTGACCTTACGTGGTTGGTATGAACGCTCAATGTGCAGTGTCGTATGAAGCTTGTGTCACCTGCATAGCACAGTATCTGGCTGATTTCAAGACCTAACTGTACACACAGGACTTGCTTACTGTTTTCCTGACATTCACTCAGTGATTAATATTATCCCAATTTTCAATTATAGAGTTGAGTCTCAGTGCCAATAAGACATTTTATTTAAGGTTATGTGGCTAAGAAATATTAACATTCTGCATAATTTCAAATCATGTAATTTTTTATAATACCCCAGTTGTTCCTCCTCTTTCTCATCCTTATGTTGTTTCCTTTACGAAATTCTGAATCAACTCAGAATTGAGTTGCAGTTTTCCTTCTGCAAAAGGAAAGGATTGCGCCAGATGAACTTGAAGGCCCTTCCCAAGCCTGAGAGTCTGTGATTTCACTAATGAATAAAGAGGAAAAGGATAACATTAAAGAATGCTTATCCTTAAATTATAAAAAATATAAATCTAAATTTTATTTTATTTTATTTTATTTATTTATTTTTTTTTTGAGACAGAGTCTCGCTCTGTCGCCCGGGCTGGAGTGCAGTGGCGCAATCTTGGCTCACTGCAAGCTCTGCCTCCAGGGTTCATGCCATTCTCCTGCCTCAGCCTCCCGAGTAGCTGGGACTACAGGCGCCCGCCACCACGCCTGGCTAATTTTTTTTTTTTATTTTTAGTAGAGACGGGGTTTCACCATGTTAGCCTGGATGGTCTCAACCTCCTGACCTCATGATTGGCCCATCTTGGCCTCCCAAAGTGCTGGGATTACAGGCATGAGCCACCGTGCCTGGCAATCTAAATTTTATTTTACTCCATTCCTTAAAAAAGGATCAGATAATTAAAATAATTAGCATGAATATAAGAAAGAGTTATTTTTTTTCTTACATTTGATTTTCATTTTCTCTATTCTGTCTCCCTTTAAAAGTTCATTTGTACAGGACAGGCACTGGGGATTGGTCAGAAATCTCTCCTTCTGTTCCATGCCCTCCATTTTGGTTCAGAAAATAGTTCCAAGAAGCCAATATTGACAAAGATTAGCCCAGGGTTCCAGGAACAAAAGCCCAGATCCTTGTATTAGCACTCCTGCAGCAGGGGACAAAAGGGGAGTGACTACAAAAGGAAATTTGAACACACCCTCTGATTTTTAAAATTAGTCTCAAGATCTGTTCCTTTTCTATTTTTCGGGGGAGATTATTACAGGGGTAGCAATTAATAGTCCTCAGTGATTTCCTTTTCCTTTTTTTTTTTTTCTCATTTATTTTGGTGGTGAAAAAAATTGTTATATTTAGGATTAGTCAGCTGGACTCTGTTACATGATCGCAATTTTGTGGGTAACATCCAAAGCATCTTAGGGCAGATCAAATGCACTCGTTTTCACTCAATCAGACCAGATCAGGGTGTCGACCTTGGCCAGTCAAGGTCATAGAGCTTCATCACAGCTTGTTTGATCTGGTGCTTATTGGCCTTGACGTCTACAGTGAACATAAGTGTGTTGTTGCCTTTGATCTTCTCCATGGCCAACTCCATTGTCAGGGCAAATTTGATGATGGATTAGTGGTCAGGCTTGTTTCCCCTGGTGGTGCTCTTCTTAGAGAATTTGGGCTGCCTTGAGAGCCACAGTATCTTATTCCATTGAAATGTGGATGATGTGCAATTTTCATTTATTTTTTGGCGTGAGTGTTTTTTAGCACTGCCTTCTTGGCCTTTAAAGCCTCTGTTTGGCTTTGGTTTTAGAAGAGGCCAAAGCTTCCTTCTTTGTGTTTGGTTCTGTCTTTGTGAAAATATCCTTTTCTTTTTTAAAATAACTTTTCTCCATCTATAAAAATAAATAAAAAATAGTATTATTTGTGGTAGAAATTGTAGAAAATAGTAAACTTTTAAAAAGTTGTTTTTTTAAATGGTGAGCATATTCCCAGATAGAACCATGATATAGATATACTTATAGATACTTTTTCTTACCATTTATTTTTCCTATAATGAATATATGCCTTGCTGAATATATAGATTTATATTCAGGTATTAAACTTAACTTTAGTTGTGAGCATTTCTCCCATGTCATAGCATATTTTTTAAAAATGTCTTTGATGACTGTATCCTTCAGGCATGGATCTACAGCAGTGTACTCCTTTTTATTTTTTTCTTTGAGACAGAGCCTCCCTCTGTCACTCAGGCTGGAGTGCCGTGGCGTGATCTCAGGTCACTGCAACCTCTGCTTCCTGGGTTCAAGCGATTCTTGTGCCTCAGCATCCGGAATAGCTGGGATCACAGGCATGTGCTGCCACACCCAGCTAATATTCTGTATTTTTAGTAGAGGCGGACTTTCGCTATGTTAGCCAGGCTGATCTTGAACTCTTGGCCTCAAGTGATATGCCCGCCTTGGCCTCCCAAAGTGCTGGGATTACAGGTGTGAGCCACCATTCCTGGCCTCGATCTTTTGTTCCATATTTAGTTTATAGTTTTTCACCAACATAGATGATGCTACCATGAATATGCTTTACATTTATCTTGATTTACATGTCTGATTATTTCAGCTGGTAAGTATTTCTCAAGGCTTTTATTGTTTTAAATCTTTTTGTTATTGATATGTAATAGATATACATACTTTGGGGTTATGTGTGATAATTTGACACATTTGTATAATGTGTAAACATTAAATCAGGGTAACTGGGATATCTGTCACCTTAAATATTTATCTTTAGGCTAGGGACATTCAAATTATTCTCTTCTAGCTCAAGACTTTTAAAGTATTGGACTGAGTGTTTCATATGCTCAACCCAAATCCTAATGATCTCGCTGCTTCTGTCCTCTCCCCCATGCACTGCCCTTGGAGGAAACCCCAAACTATTTGGCAAGTGTTTAAAGCAGGGTATGATATGGCTCCTTTCCAGCCACTCAGCCTCTTCCTCACACTATCCCCACATGTAATTTATAGTTCTGCTGGTTTCTACTGTCTGCAGCATCTACCTCATCATGCTTGTTCACATCTCTGTGTTTTAGCTCAGTGCTTCCCAAACTCCAGGCATTTAAATATCACTTTCACGATGCTGCCACTTTCGTATCCCGATTGAACCACTATTCAGTTAATATTTATTTTAAGATTGTTACTTACAAAGTAGACTTTGAGCAACAATAGGTGTGAGAGCATGGGTTTGACGTAGTAGATGTGTGTATGTGAGCATATGGTGTGTGCATAGTTTTTTTTCTAATTCATATGAAAATAAATGTATAACCAATGAAATAAAAGTATAAAGGTTTTGGCTGGGCATGGTGGCTCAGATCTGTAATCCCAGCACTTTGGGAGGCTGAGGCAGGCAGATTGCCTGAGCTCAGGAGTTCAAGACCAGCCTGGGCAACAAGGTGAAACCCCGTCTCTACTAAAATACAAAAAATTAGCCAGGCATGGCAGTGTGCGCCTGTAGTCCCAGCTACTCAAGAGACTGAAGCAGGAGAATCACTTGAACCCAGGAGGCAGAGGTTGTAATGAGCTGAGATTGTGTCACTGCACTCCAGGCTGGGTGACAGAGGGAGACTCCATCTTAAAAAAATATATATATATGTATATATATATATAAAGGTTTCCCTACACCACCTAAAATTATCTTCCATGATGGCATATAATCTCTATACTGCAAAACACTACATTAGTTCTGTCTTCCTGATATGTCATTCTCTCCTGATAGACTAACTGCTATTCATCTCATGGGTCCTAGGAAGGATGCCCTGACCTTAAGTTTAAGTTAGATCCTTCCTTCCTTGGGGTCTTTGAGCATTTTGTGCTTTTTTTCATCTCAGCTCTCAACACATAAAATTGCAATTGTTTACTTATTTTCTTTATCCCTAAACAAGCATTTATTGAACTCCTATATGTGCCAGCCTGTATGTGAGAATGTAGTGATGGAAAAATAATTTTTTTTTCCTTTGAGAAGCTCAGAGACTAGTGTTGCTTCTGCTTTGGCAATGGGAACCCAGAGAAAGACTTCCAATCTAGTCAGGGACATGGGCTAGACTGGGGACTGTGTCAGGAAAGGATTCCAGGTGGAGGTAACTCTGAGCTGAGTTACGGAGAATAATAGGTTAGTAAACATCTATTTAACACAAAAGAAGGCAGTAAAGGAGAAGCAGAGCACAAAAATGACAGAAACATATAGAAAATAAACAATAAAGGGGCAAACATAAATCCAATCACATCAATTGTTATATTAAATACTCCAATTAGAAGGCAGAGATTGTAAGACTAGATGAAAACATCCTAGGATCTGACCATATGGTGTCTACAAAAGAACCACTTTAGACTCAAAACGCAAGTAGGTTGAAAGTAAAAATAATTAAAAAGATATTATCAAACAGTATCCAAGCTGGAGTGTCTGTACTAACAAGATGGAGTGGCTGTAGTAACATTAGACAAAATAGACTTTAAAACAAAATGAATGTTACTAGAGACAAAGATATTTAATAGTGATAAAGGTTCAATTTATCAGGAAGCTATAAAAATGATAAACATATATGCAACTAACAACAGACCTCTAAAACCAAAAGGATTATAAGGTTTAATAGAAAATTTGACAATAATAATTGAAGATTTCAGTACTTACTAGCAATAACTAATAGAAAATATAATAAGCAAAAAATCAGGAAGGACGTGGAAGAATTAAAATAACACTACCAACTAACTCAACTAACATGACTTAACTGACCTCTGTAGAACACTCCACCCAACAATAGTAAAATGTACACATTTTTTTGTTTTTTTAAGAGACAGGGTTTTGCTCTGTCACCCAGGTTAGAGTGCAATGGCATAATGATAACTCACTGTAGTCTTGAATGCCTGGGCTGAAGTGATCCTCCCGCTTCAGTCTCCCTGAGTAGCTAGGACTACAGCTGTATGCCATGATGCCTGGCTAATTTTTAATTTTTTTTTTTTTTTTGTGGAGATACGGTCTTGCTGTGTTGTGTTGCTGGTCTTGGACTCCTTGCTTTCAAAAGATCCTCCTGCCTAGGTCTCCCAAAGGGCTGGGATTATAGGCATGAGCCAGTCTGCCCAGCCCCAAAGTACACATTCAAGTGTTTATTAAATATTCTTTATGTGCTAGGCCATAAAACAAGTCTCAGTAAATTTAAATAAATTGAAATAATACAAAGTATGTTTTCTGACCATAGAAGAATTACATTAGAAATCAACAACAGAGGAAAATTTGAGAAACCGGTCCTCACTGGCGTTTGCAGCCCAAATTCACCCTCTCTGGGTAGTTCAACAGAATTTTAAGCCAATAAATTAATTTTAAATGGCTCTAAGTTGATAGAACTTTCAGAAGACTATTATAAGGAAATGCAAATCATTTCTGAAAGAACTCACCTTTAACTCAGGCCTCAAAGAATTCCCACTGATAAAGTTCCAAGAAATATGAGCTGATGTTAATAGTCACAAAGCCATCCCCCAACACACACACACACACACACACACACACAAAAAAAAAAAAAAAAAAAAACAAGGCATCTTGAATGAGAACCAGTAAGAATAAATAACAGACTGTGAGATCAGATATTGAAGTTATCCGAGCCAGGACACGCAGTTAAGATGTTTCTATATTTAAATAAATAAATAAATTGAAAATGAGGAAAGCGTAAGAACAATAAATGTGAATAATTAGATTTGAATAAAAAACCAAAACAATTTCTATGAATGAAAAATAATTGAAATTAAAAACTCAATAGATAGAATTTAACAGCATATTATACACAACTGAAGAAAGAATCAATTTACTAGAAGATAGACTTACAGAAATTACTCAGGGTATACCAATTAGAGATAAAGAGATGGAAAAAAAAGGAAGCAAGATTAACTTGCGTGGAATTTAAATGAGAAGCTGTGAACATCAGTTTGCAATTTCAGATGGAGAGGGTAGAGGTAATATTCAAAAAAATAATGGTTGAGAATTATCCTACATTGATGAAAGACACACATCTGCAAATGTGGAAGTTCTGGTGAATCTCAGGCAGGATAAAATAAAATAAAAAACACACGTAGGCAAAGCCTGATAGAATTGCAGAATGCCAAAGAGAGAAGATCGTAAGAGCACAGAGAAAAAACATTCAGGTAATTTATAAAGAAACAGCAAATACACCAATAGCTGATTTCTTAATAGCTACAATGGAACATAGAAAACAGTAGAATAATATCTTCAAAGTGCTATGAAAAAATAACTGATAGTTTAAATATCTCTCAAGAATGAGGAGAAAAGAAAGGACTTTTTTGGATAGGCAAAAACTGAGAAAACTGACCACCAACTAACACTCAGTGAAGTAATCATGAAGATTGTATTTTAGGCAGAACAAAAATAATTCCAGATGGAAGGTTTGAGATGCAAGGAGAAATGATGGTAAGGAAAGCAGTAAATATATGGGTAAATCAAAACAAACCTTAATAATATAGAACAGTAAAAATGATATCTTGTGGAGCTTTAAAGAATAGAATTAAAATACATAAGCATAATAGAACATAAGATCAGGAGGGAGTGAAGGGAATAAAAATGTTCCAAGATCTTAGATTCTGAAATGCTAAGTGTGCCAAATAAACATATTAGAATTTCTAGGATGAGCTAGAAATATAGGCCATAACTTCTCATCCAGTAGATAGAAATATATGGAATGAGAAAAATATCAATTAAAAAGTAACATAAGGAAAAGGAGCAAAGGAAACATATAAGATACACATAGCACAGAATTTAGTGATAGAGATAAACCCAAGTATATCCACAAGTGCTATGAAGACAAACATTATCATGCTTGTTTAAAAAAAATCAACATGATATTCATAATGACCTCAAACATAGGACATGAAAAAGACAAAAATGCCCATAATTATATTCTTGGCAAATACAGAAGAACTTGGCAAAACTTTTGCAATATTAGGTAAAAATTAGTTTAAGAAAACGCTTTTGCTAAAGAGATTCACTGTATAATGAAATAAATTTCCATTCCTAAGAAGGTATAACTAATTAAGCTTGTATCTATCAAATTACATAGCCACAATGTATATGAGGCACAGACTGACAGAACTAGAAAAATAAATAGATAATTCCAGCATCACAGGAGATTTTTAACATTTTCTCTCAATAATTGATAGTGTAAATACCCAAATCATCAGTAAGGATAAGTAAGATTTGGACAATGCAATTATTAAGCTTGAGCTAAAAGATACATCTAGGGCATTTTACCCAACAATTGCAGAAAACAGCAGTTTTTCACTCGTATAGGAGCATATGAAAACTAACATACATTAGGCCACAAAACCAAGCAAAACATTCAGATATTTGGTATCATAAAAAGTATGTTTTCTGACTTCAATGAGAATAGCCAAGAAATTGTTAACAAAAATATAACTAAAACCCTCATATGTTTGGAAAACAAATCTTTGATTCTTTACAACTCATGTGTTCAAGAAGAAATATTTAGGAGAAAATGATATAAAAATATTTCATTTGAAAACATGGTATGCATCAAAATGGTTACTTGGAAGTAAACTGTAGACTGAAATGTTTGTATTAGAAAAAGACAAAGGCCAAACAATTAGCTAAGACTCCAACTGAAGAAGTTAGAAAAAGAACAAGAGTAAAGGGCTAAACAATTAGCTAAGATTCCAACTTAAGAAGTTAGAAAAAGAACAACAGAGTAAACCAGAGAAGGAAAAGCGCAAAATAATAATGATATAAACAGAAATTAATGACATTAAAAATAAAAAATAGCAAACAACAAATCCAAAAGCTAGTTCTTTGAAAATATTAACAAAATGGACAAACCTGCGGAATGGGTTATCGAGTTAGTAAAAAATATTTAAAATACATATTAAAAATATATTCAGTGATAAAATTTGTAGCTTACATGAAAAAAAAGAGGACATTATGAACAACTTATGCCAATGTATATAAAAACCTATATTAAACAGATACGTGTATTTAAAAAAAATCAACTGGTCATGTACTAAAAGGAGGGTGAGAGCAAGTCTCCTCCCGGGGGAGGAGACTTTCTTACTGACATTGTTTAGAATTGCTAGAACATGGTGTTAATAAACAGCAGACACACATTTTGTCAACTTTACTGAAGATTTTAAATTCTCTACAGGTAATACACCCCTTATTCCCTGCAACTAGGGAGGACTGATCTTATCTCCTCTCCACCTCCCACCTTAACACTTTACAGCACACAAAATATATGAATACCAGCTGTATACAACAATATGCACTCACTAGCTATGTTACTTCATCTGACTCATTTAATTTTAGAGGCTTCAGTTTTACCACATGCAATACAAAGGAGAATTGTAACCACCTAAGCATTTCAACATTTTAACCATCTGGGTCTCTTCTCTGCAAAATGGGAATAATGGGCTCTGGCTTCCCTTCAGTGGTGTCCAGGTAAAGATTTAAAAACTGTCTTCCTAAAAGTAAACAAATAAGTTACAACAGCAAGAACGAAACAACAACAACAAAAACCCCTGATTTGTAGCATTTGCAAATTTCCATGGTGTAAATACTTCCAACAATTGTAAGCTACCAATTTTAAGCTACCAACATGAAGTCGCTTGACTACAGCATTGGGATGAGGTGTGCACAATCAGCTTTCATGAGCTGGTCTGAGCCAGCTCCAGCATATCACTGTCACCCTCTTTATGTAGTTGTCAGGAACTAGCATGACTGCCAGCAGCTGTCACCTCAAATGATGTCATAAGAAGGATAGCAAAGTTTGACCCCTAAATCAGACAAAATTAAGTTTGAAGTGCAGCTCTACCTCTTACTAATTATAATCCTGGTTAAGTCATTTTGCTTTCTATGCTGTAGTTGCCTTACCAAGAAAATGAACATAGTAATAGTACTTACAACCCAAAGTCCATTTATTCATTCATTCAACAATGTTACTTGAGCAAGATGATGTGACAGGCACAGTGGTAGGCCTATGGGGAGGATTACACTGAAGTGCTTAGCTAAATGTCAGGTGTCTTAACTTCTCTTTACTAAAAGATTTCTCCTATATTTAGTCTTTGGCTTATGCTGCAAACTTTCCACGTGTGATGTCGTCTACTCCACTGCATGGTCTGGATCTGCTCACACTTGGGTAACTTCCTAATTATAATCTCCCAGGGCACTTCTCCTCTGAGCCCCAGATCATTGTATCCATCACTTACTGGCCACCTCCCTTGAGGCACACTCCACATGCCCCCAAATGAACTCATTATCTCTTTCCATCCACTCCATCTGCTCCTCCTCCTGGGTTTCTTCCTTTTCTCAGAGAATGAGGCCACCAATTCTCCAAGTGCTAGAAACTCTTCCTTAAAACCTTCCATGGTATAGTGTTTCCTTCCATATTAAAAGGAGCTCCTTCCACTGCTGTGCTCAGATGGGAATGCTAGACTGGATCCAACCACAATTTCAAGCTCATCTTGCAGAGTTCTTGTCACAATCAATATTTTTTAATTAAATGAATAAACTAATGGTGAGAATTTCATGCACCATAATGGGATTTCAGGGAAGCTATTTTGGGGTGTAGAGAGAGTTATTGATCTCTCTGAAATCACATCGCTCAGACAATAGTACATTTTATCATGTACTGTTAAGCTGGGGCTTAATAGACAATAGAATTGGCTGAAAATTTATTTATTTATTTATTCATTATTTTACCCAACATGTACATTTTGAATACCCACTTATATGGTTTGGCTCTGTATCCCCATCCAAATCTCATCTCAAATTGTAACCCCCTGTGTCGAAGGATGGAAGCGATTGGATTACGTGGTTGGTTCCCCCCATGCTGTTCTTGTGATAGTGAGTGAATTCTCATGAGATCTGTTTTATAAATGGTAATTTTTTCCTGCATGCTCACACTCTTTCCTGCTGTCTTGCGAAGATGTGCCTGCTTCCCTTTCTGCCATGATGGTAAGTTCCTTGAGGGATCCCCAGCTATGTGGAATTGTGAGTCAATTAAACTTCTTTTCTTTATAAATTATGCAGTTTTGGGCAGATCTTTATAGGAGTGTGAGAATGGACTAATACATCCGCTCATGTGCCAGATGCTTTTTTGGGTTCTGAGGATATGGAGATGAACGGAATACAAGTCCATGGATCCCATTATCTAGTGGAGGGGAAGACATGTGAAACATAATGAAATGTGCACTCTGAGGAAGGGTTGTAGGAAGTGCTCTGTGCACAAAGAGGAGAGAGTGACAACTTCTGCCTGTGAGAATCAGGACAAACAGTACAGAGGTGGTAATATTTGTTTGGGACCTTTTATAATGTGGAAGAGTTTGCTAGTTGAAGACACGAGTGAGGGTGAAGGAGAAAAAGGAAGTCCTAGGCAGAGGAAACAGCACATGTACAATACGGAGCTGGGAAATATTCTCTTATGACGTATACAAGTGTGTGCATCAGGAATGAGGCCAGTGTGGTCCACGAGGACCAAGGGCTATGTATGTCCAGTTCAGGGGTTCTCAGGGTCAGCATGCATCAGAACCACCTGGACATCATCTAAAATAGAGGACTCCTGGATCCACTTGGGCCTGAGGACTCACAATCACTGGGGTGGCACCTGAGTATTACTATGTAGAAATTCTCCAGAGGTGATTCTAATGCAGACTCAAGCCTGAAGGTTAGCAAAGTTCAGCGCACTGTCCCTTGTCATACAGAAAGTGGCAGGAATGAATGTCCCACTCAGGTCCCTGGGGTGATTATTAGGAATCCTGAGGTCCAGGGGCTATTGGTCTCAGCTGCCTTTGTGGGCAGTGAAGCTGCCTGCTGGACTCCACAAACTGTCACAAATCCTGATTTTCTTCGAAAAGCAGCAATTTCCCTTGTCTGCCTCCAGGAAGGGCCGCAGCTGATTCCAGAGACTGGCATCCTCCCCAGCCTCATTGGGTCCTTAGATAATGACAAATCCCTTTCATTTGCTCCCATTATTTCATTGTAAATAAGAAAGTAATAAAGCAAGGCTGCGACTGGACTAATTAAATCAGCCATTTCTAATCCCATCGATCTAGGGAAAGAGTTGTGGAGGGTGGAGAAAGAGGCTTTTGATTCAGAATAAGGCAAATACATTTCTGTCACAATGTGGGTGTTGAGGACTGAGAAAGAAACAGCTCTGGACCTGGGATCTGAACTCTGTGGGAGGAGAGGCTCGGCACGCCTGGGGTGGAAGGCAACCCTACTCTACCGGGCGCAGAGATGGAGCACCAGATAAAAGCACATTGTTTTCTTCTCAGGACAAAAGGCACACCACGAGAGGAGAGGCTGTCGAAGTGAGACTCTTAGTCTTTGTTGCTGGGGAATGAACATGGGGGGGTGGATAATCAGCACCAAAGGTGGCAAAAATACGTGGATAAATACATAAATTTTTAAAAAGAGACCTGTAGGAAGCCAGCAGGTGTGATTTTCATGGGCTGACTAATCAGCACTGGTCAGGTTGAGTTTAGAAATATCTTTTCTGTTGTTTTTCTGTGGAAGGTCATTTTTGTCAGTCACGTGGACTTGCCCAGTTCCTCCCAGCTGTGGTCTCCTGATTCATCTCCCTGGCCACCCCATTCTGAACTGCTCGCAATCCTTTGAAGGTGCCAGAGAGATCCATACCTGCTTGATTTTATTCATGCTACACTACATGCCTGGGAGGCTCTTCCCCACCCCTTCCTCTGGAGTGTCTCAAAGTGTCAACTGTGTGCCATTTACCTTAGAAAAACTTAGGAATTTTGCTGAAAGTGAAGAACCCAGACCTTAGCACATTCCTGCTGAATCACTTTCTGGAGGCTGGAGCTCAAGGATCTGGATTTTGGCAAATATGATGGGTGATTCTTAGTAGTAATACCAGGGTGTGAGAACTGCTGGCTGCCCTGTTCTTTCCGTGTGGGAACACCTATTCCTCTTTCTCTTCACTGCTTCAGTGTGTAGAAATAAACAGGGCTCCCTGTTGCTTTAGGCTTAGAAATGGTCAAAAGCATTTTTATTTGATTCTAGCTTGTTGTACACTTCTGCAGAGAGAAGACAATGAATTGTAATGTCCACCTCGAAAACGAACAGATTTTATAATGGTTGGAGAACAAATATCTAGAGAAAAGAAAAAAAAGTTTATTTTAAACTGGGCAATTTTGACTTCAGTTGTGCCTGAAATGAATAATAGTACGTAGAATTTATGAACTATCATTATATCTTACCTTAGCCATATTTTATGACTTTCCAAAGTAAGCTAAAGCATATCTTACAAACTTTGACAACCACACAAACATGAAGATTTACAACTTAGGTGAGTAAAGGCTGACTCTAATAAAATAATTTGACTGTAAAAGAATGCTTGCCTTTTAGTGGACATTAGTCATGTTGTCTGATTGGCAACCTCTCGATGTTTGGGGGGAAATTATTGCTTTATGAGTTTCACATCATCAACACAGAATGATCAAATTTGATTTTGCAGCCTCCCTTGCAGCTAAAACCCAGACCGTTTATACTTTTAACAAATTCCACTGATCGTTAGCCCCTGCACAAGATGGGATTTGAAAGTGAGAAATAAAAATCTGACTCTCTACTGGCCCATTTTGCTGCAAAAGGTCATGGCAGAAGCACCAGCTTTGGGAGGGTCCTGGGTGCCCATCAAGTTCCTGGTTCAGAAGTTCCTTTTGCTGAGGGCCTTTGATTCCTAGTGTTGAAGCTGGGCTACAGCTAAAAGGCAGTGAGAGCTGGAACCGTGGTTTCCCTAGAAGGCATTCAGGATGTTCCTGAAAGCTTAAGCTCGAAGCTGACTCACCAGCTCCCCTTGCAAGTCTCTGAGCTACCCCTCCCTCCACCCCACTTTCTCTAATATCACCCTTAGTACAATGATCAGAATCAGGAAATTCATATGGATATAATTCTATCACCCAAATCTATAGACATTTATCAAATTCTGATTAATATCAAAATTGTCCTATAAAGCAAAAAAAAAAAAAAAAAAAACCAAACAAACAAAAAACCAAAACTCAAAAGACAAAAATAAAAACCAAAAAACAAACAATCATTATTTTCTGTTTCAGGATCCTATCTATGATTACATATGATATTTTATTGTCATAAATCTTTAGTCTCCTTCAAACAGTTCCTCAGTATTTAATTTTCTATAACGATATTTACACTGGTTCAGAGTGCAAACAGGCATTTTATTTTGTAAAAGTTTCCTCAGTTTGGGTTTGTCTGTTATTTCCTCATGATTTAAGTCATATCATACATTCTTGTCAGGAGTACCACAGAAGTGGTATCTTCTTCTTAGTGTATCATATTGGGAGGCACACAATGTTGATCAGCCTCATTACTCCTGGTGTTTCTTTGATCACTTGATTAAGGTGGTGTCAGCCAGGTCTCTTTCTCTACTGTAAAGTTACCATTTCTCCTTTTGTAATTATTATGCATCCAAACTTCTTTCAGTAACTTATTTACTGCTTTATCAGTCAGAGTTGGCTTCTGTTGCTTGCAACTAAGAGCTCTGACAGTGAAATCTCTTTATGATATAAAAAAAGGGAAAACCATAGAGGACATTTTCTGCTTAGGATCAACATCAGAACACGATTAAATCCTGCTTGAGACCTTCATTTCAGCTCGATTAGTCAGTGTTTAGGGCAGAAGCTTTGGTTGTTTTCTTATCAGCATAACCTAAAATATTTTATAGCACATCTGAATAACAGAGCACTTTTAATCCAGGTGATTTGCCTCATAGGTTCCCATTAATTGAAAGCTGTTTCTCTTCTTAGAGGAAGACTCACATTTCTGATGAATCTTGTGTTCTCTCAAGGAAGGGACTTATCTTATCCTATAATCACAAATATAACCTGTTCTAAGAATCCTTCCTGACTGCTTCCTGGCGATAAACACCTTCTCTGAGGTCCTATTCTGCACCGTGCAGATGTAACACCCAAGAGCCCTTGGACCTCTCTGAGTAGACTGCCACCTTTGAGGGCAAGAATTTACCTTTTCCATGTTGGCATGCTCAGCACTCAATGCAGTACGTCCCTGGAATAAGTGCTCAATGGATGTTTGTTGAATCAAAGAATCTATGTAAGAACATATGATTGTGGCAAGTTTGACGTAGTCCGTAGGGCATGTCCTTGCAAAGTATTTAAAAGACTAGGTTTTCTCAGCTCTGGTGGTGCCCATCTCTTCCTATTCTCTTGCACAGGGAATTCTATGGCCCTTTGGAACTATTATGGGGATTTAAGCAAAAAAGTGGCATGACTGTGTCTGGGCTTTGGACAACATTTCTTTGGCTGCATTGCAGGATGAATGGGAAGGCCAAGACTGTGGGCAGGTAGACTTGGCAGGTGATTCTGCTGTGGTCCAGGCATGAGATGCAGAAGGGTGGATAGAAGCAAGAGACAATTTATAATCTAATAAAAATGCTACAACTTATCAGTGGCCTACTCTGAGCCAGACTGTTGCATATGCTGTTTTTGTTCTTCATAGTAGCCCTGAACATTGTGTTTGATACCCCTGTTTCTTTCTGAGGAGGGAAAAGCTGGTAGATTTGTCTAAAAACACAGCTAATGAGGGTGGAGCCAGTGATTAATTCAGAGACATCTGGCCCCAAAGCCCATGCACCTTCCTGTGGATCTCATACCTGAACCCAATGCTGATCTGATGGCCTCTGAAGACTGCCCTCCTCTCGATGTGGCAGTGACAGAAGAGACACAGCTTTGCCGTACCAGTGCTGAGCCACCTGGAAGGACAAGAGGGATGTTGCAATTTAAATGTGTGGCTGCTGCTCAAGGGGATGAGAGAAAGAGACAAGGCCTGTGGTGTTGGCTACTGCATGGGACTGCAGTTCGGGCTGAGGATTTCTGCTCCCCATCTGCCCTGGTCCAGGATAGGTTTTGCAAATGTAGCCAATTGGAAGTAAAGCAGTCGCTGCAAATTCAGATGTCCCCTATGAGCTGGGAAAGAACCATAAGGGTCATCTGTACAGTAGGGTTAAGAATGAGCATACTGTAAGGTTTCTGCTACTTGAAATTCTGCAATTCTACAATTCCACAAATTATCTCCAAGTTTTTCTCATTTCCCTTGGTGTTGCTTCTTTTTCCAATGTTAATTAATATTTCAGGAAACCTTGGTTTTTGAAGCTTAACCTTGTAATTTTGACTATTTGGCAGAGTCCCTGAACATCAATGTGATATGATAATTTGTAACTTTATTGAGGCAAAGTTTGAATTTCAAGGGCTGTAAGACCAACTAAAAGCAAGCACCCAGCTGGTAAGTGAGCCTCAAGCGGCCCCATCGCCACTCGCCACAGCCGTGTGGCATCTACGTGCTATCATGTAATAATTAAGAATAGCTGCTACTATTCTCAAGCATGAATTCTAGGCCAGACACAGTGTTACGCTCCACATGCATTGTCTCACTTACTCCTCACAAACACCTGGCAGAATGGTAAGTGTCTCATTTTGCAGAGAAACAGAAGCTCACAGGAGGTAGGTAATTTTCCCATAGTGTCACAGCCATTAAGTGGCAGAGCCTTCACCATTGTTTCTTTTCAGGCTTAGGAAGGTTCATGGTTGAGGTGACTGATTGCCATTAGGATGTCATAGAATTCCCATATTGAATCAATATTGAGTGGGCACCTACCACGTGCCAGGCACTGTTCTATGGACAGCATTATTACAGCAGTGAACAATAAAGGACAAACAACTTTATTCTCACAGAGCTTTCATGCAAGTGGGTGGAGTGGGCAATAAGCTACCTAAACAATAGACATATTCTGTGTTGGATGGTGACTGGTGCTAGGGAGGAAAATATAGCAGGGAAGGGGTACAGTGGAGGGCAGGGGTGGTTGGGGTTGGTGGCTCAGTTTTAAATAAGGGAGACATGCAGGGATCCACACAGAGAGGGTGACACATATGCAAAGACTCAGAGGGCCACAAAGAGAGCACGTGAGGGCCAGTAGGCCAATTAATTCTACTCACCTCAGCCTCCATTTGGAGGGTGTGGGAGGTCACTGGAAAGTTTGCAGCAGACAATGCCTTGCTGTGACCTGTGTTCGGAAAGAATTACTGTGGCACGTGGAAAATTGATGAAAGCGGGGAAAAGACAGGAAGAAATGAGGAGTCCAGGTTGGAGGCTCTTGCAGGCATCCATGCAAGAGTTGACGGTGGCCTGGGCCAGTGGATGTACTTTGAAGGCAAAGCCAACAGAATTCCCTGTCTGATTGGATGTGGAGTGCAATGTTGAATTTATTTCAGTGACAGAATTTATTTAAATAGATTTTAAAACGTCCTGCATGGTTTCCCAAAAGGGTCACTGAAGGTCTAACCGGGTCTCTTAAATCTTTTGATGATATGTTACTGCACTTGGAGAAAAAAACAATTTGCCACTACAAATGTGGGGACTAGCTAAGGTCTTGGCTTGCAGTCCTCACAGATGTCTACAGTGTATGTGACTATTACCTGATTCTGGGCTTGGGTCAGGGACAGAGACCAAGAAAATTCTGCCGGGGATCTAAGAATCAGAAGCAGCAGCTCATCTTGGAAGAGGTGAGGAGCCAGAAACCAACTGGGAACAAGCCGTGGGGTGCAGCAGCTTTCTGTGCTGGGTAAACCAGGAACCTGTTGTTCCAAGAAGAAGGTGCCTGTGGAAGGGGCGGGGGTGCGGTCTTGGCAGTACAGACCTGCAGATGTCTTTAATTTTCAGAGCAGCAGATTTAAGAAGGGGAGTATGGTTCAGAATCATAAGGGCAGGACTGGGGAGCCCAGACTGTCTGTTCTGGTAACCAAGCTGGTGAGAAGCACTTCTCACCAGTACCCAAACTTCTCTGAATGGGTACTATGGTCAGTAATTTGCTTAGGCTGGCCAGCACACAGAGATTAGTATCCACAGGAAGTGTGGTTCTTCTTGAGCGTCTGCAATAGCATTTCCAAGATGGACAATCACTTAGGTTCATTTGGGGTCATTTGGGGAATCTGCTCTAGACTTAAGAGTTCAAAATCCTGATTTTGAACTTCTGTTCTGCCACCTTCTAGCTGCATGACCTTGGATAAATCACATAACCTCTTCACACCTCTGCTTTTTAAAAAATTATACTTTAAGTTCTGGGGTACATGTGCACAGCGTGCAGTTTTGTTGCATAGGTATACACGTGCCATGGTGGTTTGCTGCACCTGTCAACCCACCATCTACATTAGATATTTCTCCTAATGCTATCCCTCCCCTGGACCCCCATGCCCCAACAGGCCCTGGTATGTGATGTTCCCCTCCTTGTGTCCATGTGTTCTCATTGTTCAGCTCCCACTTACGAATGAGAACATGTGGTGTTTGGTTTTCTGTTCTTGTGTTAGTTTGCTGAGAATGAGGGTTTCCAGCTTCATCCATGTCCCTGCAAAGGACATGAACTCATCCTTTTTCATGTTTGCATAGTATTCCATGCACACCTCTGCTTTTTAATCTCTACAATGGGGTAGCAGAATATATCGCTGATCACCTATATTGTATGCCCCATTTCTGCAGGGAGATTACCCTTGTGAACCCATGATTTGCTTTGACCAATGAAATGTGTCCAAAAGTGACATCTGATACTTCTAGGGGAAAGCTTTAAAGAGTCAGTGCATGGCTTGCCATGTTTCTCTTTCCTAGTCTTTGTGACTGTGGAAGAATGGATCTAGGCAGAGTCTCCATCAGCCTGGGGCCCTGAGGAATTATGATGTGCAGAACTCCCTGCTGACCTGCAGTGGTCACGTAAGTATGAGTAAGAAATAAACTGTTTCGCTTTAAACCATTAAAGATTTCTAGGTTGTTTGTTAACACAGCATAACCTAACCTATCCTGACTGATACAAATGGAAATGATAATCTCGTCATATATATAGCATAATTGAATCACTATGAGAATTGAATTGAATAATTGAATTGAATAATTATTGAGAATTATTCAATTCTCTGAGAATTGAATAAGTATTCCCTTGTCCTGGAACAATTTCCTTCACCACTCTAGGCTCTTCTTCACTTTTTAGGTATCAGACAAAAAGTCCCTTCCTGAGAAACATCTTTCTGGCCCTCAGTGAGTTAGTTCCCTCTGCCGTTAAAGCCTCCTTTGTAATCTTCATCTCACCTATAACCCCTTCTTGTATAATCTGTGACATCACTCTTCTTTGACCTCTAAGAAGGTGAGCCCTTGCCTGTCTTGTTCATGTTGGCCCCCATAACCTTGTACAGAACCTGGCACAAAGTAAGTGCTCAAAGATTAAGGTTCATGACCAAGAAATGGAGTGGCTGGCATGGGGACAGCAGCCTTCTTTTTCTCTTGTCACCACCACAGCTTTGTTTATATTTCTCTTCTCCCCTCAGGGGCTCCATATTTGAAAATATTTCTGTCTACTAAACAAACTGCATTTATTATAAAGCAGTACATTTGACCCATTCGTTATTACTCAAAGACACATGTAGCTGCTGATAAGAGCTTCTGATCAGCAGGAGATAATCACCATGGCCACATCAATGAATATAATTCCAGCCCCAAGCAAAGGAAACAGATGTTTGCATTTGTACAGCTTTACAGGGCCTTTAGCTAACAGTTGCTTCAACCAAAAGGACATTCAATGTTTATGTAACTAGAGGTCCCCAGGGAGGCATTTTTGGGGTTGGTTAGGAAGCTTCACCACGTCTTTGAGGATTTTGGCAGCTTCTATCTTTCCCTGCTGCCATCTTTGCTTTCTCTCATGCCTGTTGCCTCCTGGTATTTCTAGGATGTCTGCAGCTGCTCCAGGAAGCCTGAGTGCATTGTCAGGGTGAAGGGGCAGAGCCAGGAGTCTCTCATCTCCTGTCTGTTGCTTTCACCAGGAAATCAAAAGCTTTCCCAGAAACTCCTCCTCAGACTTTGCTGTAGGTTTCTTTAGGCAAAACTGGATTCCGGGGCCACCCCTAGCTGCAAGGGATTCTCGGGAAGTGGCTGGAAGAGGGCCCGGGAGTCCTCCTGAGCCGTCCCCTGAGCCTGACATATGGCATCCGGGACAAAAGGCTGGCCCATGGGCAAGGAACAAAGTCAGGAGAGCGGTTTCTGGGTGGCAATGAATAGCATCTGCAGCACCTGCTGCAGGAATGACGCCTCGTTATGTCTTCCTCATTCATTTAGTCAAACCCGCTCGGTTACCAGGGAAGGAGAGCAATGCCCAAGGACAAGGAAATCTTCTAGGGCTCATCTTGATTGAGGGGCAGATAGAAGTTAGGCTATCAGTCCTCAAGATCTCTTCATTCTTTTAAAGAAATAATCGAAAGAGGCTCATGATCCTGGCAGGTTGCTCAGTACAAGCAGAGAGGCTCACCCCGCCGGCCATATGGGGAGAAGAGCACAAGGTAGGTAATCTGAGTTCCGGTCCCACTTCCGCTTCTATCTAGCTGTGCCTTGTTGGGCAATTATGTAATGCACTTTAGGCTTGAATTTGTTTCATTGGCTATGTTATTTAATTTGATTTTACAGATAGGGAAATTGAGAGCTGGAGAGGTAAACTAACATCCCAGGGTCACACGGCTAGTAAGTGGTGGGGCAAAGACTTGAACGCAGACCTCCTGACTTCCTGTTTGGTCCTGCCCTTGATAGATGTGTCTGGGAGAGCCTCAAGTACTCCCTGAGTAAGGGGTCAGGGCTGGACACCCTCCCCACTGTTTAGGACATAATTCACTGTGTTAGGAGGAGTTGTTGATCAGTTTCATTTGTTTAAAAATGGACTTACAAAACTTGGCTCTCAACTTGTGTTTATAAAGTGACTCTTGGTAGGTGAATAGATCTGGATATTATTAATTATTGCAAAATGCTGTGTTTATATATCACCGAATCACCCACTGCTGCAATGATGGAATGGTAGGAACAGGGTCATTTTGATCTTTAGTAACAACAAAGAATGCCAATCCTGTGGCAATATTTCCTTCATCCATCTAGATATCTCTCCTGGGGAGATTTCTTTTGTTAAATACAGATTCCAGGACCACATCCCTTGGAAAGCCCAGAAAGGGCCTACAAAATTGTACCTTTACAGAGTTTTTATTGGAGATTCTGATAATCAGCCTAATATTTTGATCACTGTGTAGATAGAATACAATTTCTCAAAGCAGCCCTTGAACACCTTTGAATTGTTGTTTATTTGCTTTGCTCTCAAACAGAATGTGTGTTAGTACCAGGTAGAAGGATGTAATACAGTGATGACCAGATGGTTCAAACTTCTGAACTTCTCAGAAGCATTGTTAACCATGGAGGTGGTTTGCTGTTGCCTTAAATATATATAATTGAAAACATAGATTGAGTTCCTCATTAAGAGAACTAAAGGTACTTTGAGTATCATTATTATTTCGTTCAAATCGAGAATGCTATCAAAACAACTTTTAAATAAATGCAGAGCTGAACTCATGAAATATTATCAATGATCATCTTAGATCATTGATAAATGAGGTAAAGTGGTATTGGACAGTGCCTAAGACATTTTTTGGTTATTTATAATTAGGCAGGCATGGTGGGGTACAAGTATCTGCAGGGTAGAGATCAGGGGTGCTACTACATATCCTACAATGCACAGGACATCCTTTAAGTTTGGCATATGAGTGTGTGTGTGTGTGTGTGTGTTTGTGTGTGTGTGTGATGCTGGTCATGCCATCTATGACTCTAGGACAATCTTGTGGGAATTTATGTCACTGTGAAACCTTCTGCTCTCTTTAGGCCCTGCCTGGAAAGACTTTTGGTTTCTACTTCTCCTTCATTCCTATGTGGCCGTTAGAAGCACTAGGTATATAGTCATCTGTCTCTTTTTTGAGTTCCTAGAGCTGTTGACACCCCCACCCTCTGTGACTGCTGTAATTACACAGGTATGGCCTGTGGACTGCTCTTTCCCAAGGCGAATGACTAGCTCTGTCTACCACTCTTCTTTCTTACTTGGTTAAGAGACCTCACTCTTACCTCCTCTGGCCTGTGTCGTAGCACCAGCTTGCAGTCTCTTGTCAATCACGGGTTACTAGAAAATACTTTCTTCTGTTTTTGAAAGGCTTAGGAAAAAAGCCACAAATTGGAAAATTTCAACCAAACATAGGAGGTGTTGAAGGCATAGGCACCTATAAGTGCACGTTGCAGAAGTTGATGACAGAGGCCTGCATAGGAGTCAGGCATCTTGGGTTAGAGCTCACTGTTCACCATCAATTTGCTGAGTGGCCTTGGGCAACTTACTTCCCCTCTCTGGTCCTAACTTTACCCTGGATGGCTGAGAAGAGTTCTCAGGTCCCTTCCTGTTCTGATACTCAGGTCCCTTCCTGTTCTGATATTGAAAACTCTGAAGTTGGCACAAGTTTCTCTCCTACAAAGACCCACAGAATGACCAGAAAGGACACATCCTGTGAGCCACAGCCTGCACTAGTGTTTTCCTCCTAAGTATTAAGAGGAACGCTCAAGCTTCTCATTCTGGCAGAATCGTATGCCCACGCCGCTGGATGTCAATTCTGGCATTTATTAGAATGCCGGTAAATCTTGAAAACAATAAATATCTCATTACTTTGCTGATGATGTGTCTTTAAGTGCTACTTCAAAATGCCCGTCTTTGCTGTGCTTGATTTATAACACAGACTCATTTTAATCTTGCAATCTTTTATTTTTTGTAAGCACTTTCTTGGACCCTAATCAGATTTCTATAAATTCCCTAGAGCAACTGGCAATGAGGCCAAAGAGGCATCCCAGGGATGGTGTCACCCTACATCCCGACAGGTTTGACATCTGATTTTCTGACCTGTGATTTTTCAGTATATTGCAGATAAAATGATATAGACTTTAATATCAGGCAGGCCTGGATCAATGTTCCATATCCCATCTCTGTCAGGGGCTAGCTGGGTCATCTTAGACAAACTAACTTAACCTCTCTCAGCCTTAGTCCCCTCACCTGTGCAATGGGGGAATGATGGTTTCTTTGTAGATCTAAGGTAAAGAGAAAATGAATTGACAGATGCAAAGCATCTATTCTGATGACTGGAATAGAGGTGATGCCCAGGAATTGGTGAACTAGGAAACTGATTATTACTCTGAAGAAAGAATTCAGAGCTCCTTCTCAGAAAGCCCTGGAGACCAATGTCAGGGGTTGTAAATCAACTCCTCTTCTGTTTTAATACTGAATTAACAACCAGGCAGGGGGAAAAATGGAACATTTAAATATTTAAACCAAACATTTAATTTTTAAACATGAACATTCTTTTTATAACTTGGACTGCTCTTCAAGGCCTGTGGAAAATTCCCTGAGCCTCTGCTGTCAGCCCTCCTTCATGGTTCATGCTAAAGAATGTTGCTAACCTTGGATGTCTCTGAACTTGACAGGGGGTAATACATTTGTTTTATTCAGAAGAAGTCACATTTGTGTCCTAATAAAGAGATTACTGACAAGTTTATTTAAAGAAAGGGGAATAAATACCTGTATAATAATAATAAAACTAAGTTTGATGAAACTGAAGAAAATTATATTTCATGTGATGCTCTTGATTCCTGCTTTCTGCTGGAAACTGTTCTTGGCTTTTATGTTATTTATTTTAAATTGCACAAAAAACTCTGCAAGGTTTCATTTATCATCATCTTTCTGTCCATAAGCAAACTGAGTTTAGATGAGGTTATAAAGCAACACAGGATCGTGTGTTTCGGATGATGGACGTGGATGCTTGGCCCAGCATTCATATGCTCTTCTTCTTGCAAGAACCTCTGATTTTTGCTTAGAGATCCAGTCTCCTTTCCCTCTTTGCTGTTGTTTGTGGAATGAAATGCCAGTACTGTTTTTGTGTGTTCTAGATCCTATGACCTACAACAGTGGCCACAGTGAATTGTTCAGGGACAAACATGTGAATGCATTAGAGTCCAGAGGTGCATGAGACATTGCTGGGAGGTTGGAAGAGGGCATTGAGGCTGCTCTTGCTCATCTTACCACCAGGGAGGGTCTGCTGAGGAGGAAGCTGGTAGGAGCTGGAAGAAAGAGATCATAGCTAGTCTGGTTGAATCACTGAGATCATCATTTCCCTTTAAGTAAAGGAATTCCTCTCCTCTCCTCTTTATGACCTGTATTTTAAATTTTTTTTTAGGTATTACTTTCACCTAATTAATTAATTAAATAATCTTCTCTGGAGCACCAATTATATTTTGAGTGCCCTGTAAGAGCCATGTATATCTAATCTGCTGCAGGTCTCACTAATCTCTGACTACAAAATACTACGGTACTTTCTGTTTATAACCAAATTATGTCATGAGCTCATCCTTCCTCATCTGGCTGATGTCTAAGCCAAGTATCTACAGGACATTGCCTGTTTTTGGGGCACAGTGCTCCTCTGAGGCTAATCAGTACCGAGTCCCATCTTAGCCTTGATAAAGGAGGCCACATCTCTATTCCCTTGTATGCCACCTCCAAATGTGGCACACACATTTCCATTGCAGTTGCAGGCAACTGTCCTTGGAGTCTAGGGGCCTAAACCCCATCTCATGTCTCTCATGCAGTTGCTGTGTCCCCACGTGGCTCTGGCTTGCCCTGTAAGATGGCGGAAAGCATCCCCTAATCCTCCAACCAACCTCTTCTCAGGACCTCCAGGGATCTCTGAGTCTCTGGGCCAGCTCAGTGACTCCTGGGCCTCTGAGAAGCCTGAAGGTTGTTTTCAAAAGAACAATAGGTGGGCACCTACCTAAACTTGCAAATCTATGATGATCCTTCCAGAACAAGGGGAGCAGTTTGTCCTATAGACAGCTCCCCAACCTAGAAGGCAGAAATCACTTCAAAATTTTTAAATGGCCATTTTGTTAGCTTCAAAACAAAATCCAGAAGAAAAACCAAACCTAACCAAGCAGCAACAGACATAACTGCAATAATGACTGGACAGCAATTCCAGTCCAGTTCCCACGGGCACCTTTGGATGGACACACACATGGCTTTAGGGATGGGACTTCTTTCTCTCACAATTCCTTCCCTTCTACTTACAGTCTGTCCCTCAATTCAGACTTCCACACCCAAGCACAGAGCTGCTTTCTGTGAGAATGTGATTTTTTTTAAGTGAATAATACTCCATTGCCTGTTATCCATCTTTGTTTATTGCAGAAAATCTTTCATCTTTGCATCCGCCAGTGAGTTTTGGCATCTCTCTCCTGGCCTTTAGCACATTGGACCTTAGTTTTCTGCCTGACTTTTCTCCTCTACTCATCCGTAAGTGTCTTGAGGCAGGGACCCACCTTGCTGGTCTTGGGGATCCTCCTTGGGGCTGAACAGGATGTTCTGCCGTATTAGCTACTCTGGGTTTAGAAGGAAGAGTCCTGGGTTTCTGTTCCAACCCTTCTGCATTTGAGCTGTGTGGCTGTGGGCAAATCACTCACCTCTGGGAACTCTTATTTCCTCAGCTGTAAAACTAGGATAACATCACTGTAGTAAAATGAAAAGTAGTTACTATTTTTCATACTTCTCTACATTTGTATTCTTTGAAATGTGACTTTGCAATTTTTTCCTTCAATGTTGGCATGTGTGTCCTTACCCCTAGAGTTGGATCAGACTTTTTGACTTGCTTTTGTTAATGAAATGCAGTGGAAATGACAGTGTGCCAGTTTGGAGTCTGAAACTCAAGAAGCCTTGCATGCTTCTTCTAGCCATCTTGGACCCTTGCTTCTTGCATGAGATTAACCCCATGCCTCCATGCTGGAGAATGAGAGCCCACATGGAGCAGAGGCAAGTTATCCCCAGTGGAGCTGCCTTTGGCCAGCTAGCCCCCAGCTGACTTTGCAGACCACATATTAATGAGTGAATCCAATAAGAACAGAAAGCCTCTCAGCTAAGTCCAGTCTAAACTCCTAACCTGCAGAACCATGAGCTAAATAAATCAGGGTTTTAAGCCATTAAGCTTTGGAATGGTTTGTTATGCAGCAAAAACAGACGAATACATTCACTCACTTCTCAGGTGATTTTGTGCATTAAGTGAGATAATGTGTGTGAGTGCTTGGTAAACTTTGTAAACCTCACTGTCTCTCTTGCCTCACTCTCAAAGACCCCTCCTTACATCAGTGGAATCAGCCCCTCTTTCCTTAATGCTGGAGACAGAGGGAGACCTGGCCACAGATGACGTCATCACCTATTCCCTCTGAGGCTTGGATTCAACTTCTCCATGTAATGAAATTTCAGACCTTCTGCCAACCACAGACTCTAGTACTTTCTCAACCCTTAATATTTGCCTTGTTGGACTGATTTCCTTAGTAGAGTGAAAACAATTCCAAAAGGACAGCCCAGAGAGTTTTGTTCAAGTTTCCAAGTTCCAACTAGCCAGTTGTGGAACCTTGGACTAGCTCTCCAAGGCTCAGTTTCCTCACATGCAGAAATGGGTCCAAGCTTCTTACCAATCCCTCACAGGAGTGTCCTGGGAATCACGTGAAAATCATGTATGTGAAAGCACTTTTTAACTAGAAAGCCCTATACAAATTCACAGTATTAATTGTCCATTCTACAAATATTTACTGAGTGCTGCTGTCTCCAGGCACTGTCCTAGAAGCTTGGAGTACATCTGAGAATGAAGCAGATAGCCACCCCTGGCCTTATGTGCTTACGCTATCATTATTTGGGCTTTCCCAGTCCTGCTGTGACCTCAGGTCTCAATGTGACTTTCACCAGAATTTACCTTTGTCTTAGCATGGGTTTCTTAGGAAACAGAGCCTGAGGCAAAACACATATGCTAAGGCTCTATTGGCGAGTAAGATCTCAGAGAAGAAAGACTGGAGGTAAAAGGGAAACTGAGGCAGGGATAGAGGGAAAACACATATAAGGTGAGGCACTGAGCTGCCCACAGCTTCACAAGAAAGCCAGCCATTTGCTGGGTCATGTAGGACATCTTTGAGAGGGCCACACAGAAACATTACATCTTGGAAGAGTCCATTCAGAGAAGAAAGGGAATAAAATTCTTGCTTTTTCCTGTCTCCCATCTCTAAATGGTCACAGGTCACCCAGTAGGAGTTAATTCTCTGGCACTGCTGAGTTTTGTTAACCGATCCTCTGGAAAGCAAGGCCCACCATAGCAGTGGTAGTGGTGACTGGGTGTGAGCCAAACATTCCCAGCCAGCCTGCAGCCTAATGGACATAGCTGGGTGAGCTGGAGAGTATGAAAGGGGCTGTCAAATGTTTTCCACCTTAGTGTTGACAAAGCTCTGCATATGAGGCAAGAGGCTGGTGGTATGAGGCATGAGGCAGGGCACTACTGGGTCAAGCCACATGACATGGGGGGCCATGGTGGCAGAAGGTCTGGCTGGTTAAGCCAGGGGAGGGGTTGACAACAGGATTGCTTCTGTAAGGCTAGTAAGGAGCACACAGCCTCTCTCTATGGAAATCTTCTCTTTTGATCTCCAAGAATATGACTGGTGGCAGGTGCTCTTCCTCGAGGCAAATCATGGCTGAGCCAATTGGGGAAGGGGCATGAAGAGGATCTGGTAAGCCTTTAAGGACTCCTTTGAACAGAAAGTAAAGCTTGGCGTAGCAGGAGGAATGGCTGCAAGCTAGAAGTCCTGGGTCCTGCTCTTCTATTAACTTGCTTTGTAACCTTGTGCACATTTCTGAACTTCTCTGTGCCCCGATTTCCCATGTGTGAAATGAGAGTTGTGTCCAGGCAGAGCCCTTTGCAGCTCTTCTGTGCTGAAGCCCTAGGGCTTTATGCAGATGAAAAGTCATCCTTCCTTAGCCCCTGCCTGTGTCCCTTGTTCTGCGTGTACAGGGATTAAAGCAGACCAAAGGAGAGGCAGGCTCACTAGGAGGGAGTCACAGAGGGTAATGAATAGCCAAGGTCGTGGGCAACTTCACTTCTTCTGGCATTGTTACAGTCCAAGTTAAATATAGCCATCCAAGACTTCCATACAACGCTGACCAACTGCAACTATTTAACACATCCTGTGGTGGAAGAAACAGCCGCCAATCACCAGCAATCATCAGCAGTGACTCTGTGAAGAAAGCTGAGGGCAAAATTTCACTGGTGTCAACATTCTCAGCCAGCATCTGTAATGACTCAGAAATGCCTGGAGCCCTGCTGACTGTATGTTTGAATGAGACTATTATTTATGAGACTACTGGGTCCTTTACCTTTTGAACTTTCTGATGGGTCAAACCTGCCAAAACATGACTCCAGAAGCATTTTGAGCAAGTAATTATTTTTTCCAAAAGAGCTAATATCATTGATTAATAACGATTCTGTATTCACTCTGTGTCGGGCACACATTTTTATGTGCATCACTCCTTTCACCTTCACAACAACTCTACAAGTTGGGTCCTGATTTGTCCTCACTGTATAGATGAGGAGCCTGAGATTCATAGAGGTCAAATAATGTGCCCAGGTTCACCCAGCAACAAAGTGAAGAACTCAGGATACAGAATCCAAGCTTCTAACCGTTTTCTCATCACCAACACTCTAAATATAAAACTACTGATCAGAGGATGATCAGTAGGGTGATCATAGAGCTTGTCATCCAAACCAGTACACTCTTGGGAATAAAGGGGGAAGCTATTATTACCCCAGTGTAACAGGAGTAAACCAGAACTGCCCCTGGCAAACAGGCACATCTGGTCACCCTAGAACCTAGGTAGAGGGAGTCAAGTAAAAGCTGGAGTCAGTCTTGGTGATCTTATTCCTCCTCCTTATACCCCATCTGGGATTAGTGTCAGGCATTTAAGACCTATCTCTTACTGAAACCATTGTAACTGACATAAATGTGAAGATCATCGTAAACTGTAAAACACTACAGATTGAGTTAACACATGCAAATTCCCATTGATTAAAATTGGTTATTTGTTTGGCATGGTGACAGCACTTTACCTGAGTTATTTCATATTTGCAACAGCCCTGAAGCCATACCTTATTAAATTCGGCAGATACAGAAACTGGGGCCAAGCCAAGTTAAAGTGGACCAAGGGGGAGAACAGCATGGTTTGAGACAGATGGTTTTCTGTGCAAACATCTAGTGCATGTTGTCTGCATACCTTGCCTTATTAGAGGGGACTATTATGCTTAAGCAGAATCCCTGGAAGAGAGATGGTGGTTCTACCTCCTTGCCCCATCCTGGATCTCAGTTTCGTAGAGTGCTACAACCCTGACATGTCAGTGGTGCAGACATTGAATGATAGGCCTTCCCCACTGATGTGCTGGTGATCATTCCTTGTCTTTCCTGGGAAACCTCGTGCTGGGACTCTGCAGGTCAGCTGTGAGGGTTTTGAATGCCATAATATAGGAGACTTTCGGGAAAGGGTAGGGAGCTACTGCAGTGTCCTTCAAACATTCCACATGTGGGAAGTGGCACTAGGTTTTAGAAAAAGTGAGAGGCTCTGAGTGGGGGGAGCTGGCTGCTCTAACGTTAGAGCTGGTTCCAGCTCTAAATGGGCTCTGTGGTCTTGCAATCATGTTCCTTCCCTGGGCCTCAGGAACACGAAGCCCTACCTTCACACAGCATTTGGGCAAGAGCTATAAATATGTTCATGGCCTTTGACTCCAGAATTCCCTTTCTGATAATTCACCCCAAAGAGCTAATTCTAAGTACAGAAGTGGTTTCCTGCAGAGAGAGGAGGAGGAGGCCCACAGCATCAAGGAGTGCAGAGGGCCCAGCGATCTGGGTGAGAGGGTCCTGGTGCAGCAGAAACAAAATGGGCCCAGGGGCCAGACTGACATGGTTTTGACTTTCACTCTGCCCTTGATGATACCTGTGAGATAGTTGGCAAGTCACTTCACCTCCATGGGACTGTTTCCTACACATATAAAAAGGAGATAATGATGCCTTTTTCCTAGGGTTGTTGAAAGGATAAGTGGGATTATTGATTGATTAATACCTATCTTCACCAAGTATTTGAGGTATTCTATTAAAATTTTTATAATAAAACAGAAAACATAAAGTAGTGAGATAAGGTTGAATGAAAAAACGATATAAACACGCAAGCCTGGGGATTCCAAAGAGTCATGAGATTTGGGCCATGACATGGGTTGTTCTCTGCCTGTTGTTCAGTGTGAATGAGGAGGCATCTTCCATGGCAGGGGTCCTTTCATCCTTAATTCTGAGGGGCACATAACACATAAGAAGTTCCTGGTACAGAACTGGTGTCCACTGATACATTTTATTCCCTTTCCCCTACCTGGCTTATAAATATCTTGTGACCACTGGCTCATTTGAAATAGACTAGGTTTTTGTGGCTTACAGCTAGAGAGGACACACAGTGAGGCAGGGGGCTTTGGGAGGGTCCCCGTGGTCTGTTTTTGGCCTGTTTTCTTAGCTGAGCCAACGAGGATGCCCAACAGAGAAGCCGGCCTCATCTCCCACAAAGAGGAAGATTAGGATGTGGGGCTGTATTTATTTTTGCATGTTGCAGTTCCCATTGACAGAGCCCTCACTCTGTGTCAGGCACTAAACTGAACAAGCATCTTTGCTCACCTTTCTTACACCAACCCTTTGAAAGAGACAATTTTATCACTCTCATTATGTAAGTAGAAAATGGAGGCTCAAAGAGCTTAAATAACACATTAAGATTTCACTGAGCTGAACTTCTCGTCCAGGATTCTCTGGTCTGTGGACCTTATACTTAGCATTTCATCTGCACTGTCTGCCTCCTTTATGTGTTAATTTGATGAAGGTGGGAAAGTGAGTTTTATGGATAGCATCTCTTTTGAGTTTCTAACCTACCCTCTAGAAAGAAAAGAACCACACGTGCATAATACATTTTACCGGTGACCTAAGAGTAATCTCTCCATTCATGCTACAAATGGTTATTGTCCTCTTTATTCAGCCTCTGAGAATATAGCAGCAAATAAAAAAGACCAAGTTCCTGCTCTTTAAGTAACCTGGATTATATTGAAGGCACTTATGGATTTCAGGAAAAGACATTCTTGTCCATTGCTACTTAGGAAATATCCATAGCTCTTGCTTTCTTAGCACCACCACCTCCATTCCCACTCTGGCTGTGGGAATGAGTTATCTCGTGTTGAGCACCTACTGTGTCTCAGGAAATCTAGTAGGGGCTTTCTATATGCTGTCTCGCTTAAAATACCACAATGATCCTACAAGAAAGGTAAACCTTTCTTGGCCTTTTTAAAGGGCAAACTAAGGCTCAGAGAGGTTGGGTACTTGCCTCAGGTCACACAGTGGTGACTGGGAGAGCTTTGGCTGGAATTTATAGATCTGGCTGAATCTAAGGACCATGGCTTCTCTGTTACACCATGGTACCTTCATCCAGACTGGTCTGAGCACTGCTGGAGTTGGATAAGTAGCCTTTCTTCTTGAGACTTCAATCATCCCTTCTATGAAATAGTGGAACTTGACAATGATTTATCAGGTGCTTCTAAGTTAGCTGTTCTCTGATGGTGGGTCTTTGAGAAGGGCAAAGGTGGGAGCTCCAAGGGATGCCTGAAGCTTCAGAAAAGGCTTGTCTGGTTAGAGAAGTGGAAAAATCTGGTTCTTTTAAAGCCAACCTGGGCACCTACTCCCAGAAAGTGGAGGAAGTTTATAACCCCTACCATGAAGAGGCCTAAGGTCCACAGAATGCATGAGGTTTTCTACCTTTCTGTTCAGATCGTCCCACATTTGGAATTCAGTCAGCTACCTGACAACTCAGGTAGAGACGGAACAGCCATCACCCGGGCAACCACAAAGCCAGCTTTATTGGAAGTGAGTCCTGGATCCTATAAAAATTACTCAACTTTTGGGTTTGTTGTGACCTAATATGAACCATGCATCTAATTAAAACTAATTAGAGAGGTGACTGCATGTTTGAAGAACTAAACCTGGAAAGTAGCAAAATAAAGCTGCTTCCACTTCTTCAGCAGCCTTGAAGATGCCTTGGAGAATGAGAGGGGAGAGGGAAAATTTTCCATCCGTGTGCAACTTCAGGACATTTGCATAAAAATGTTTTTATTGATTTTATCAAATCTGTTTTGTTTTCCTTGAGGTACCAAAATAGTACTCCAAAAAAGGGCTCCAATTTCGACATGAGTCAGGCCTGGAACTGAATCCTGTCTCTGTCATCACCAGCTGTGTGTGACAATAGTAGTTAAGGTGACACTAGCTGCTATGTCGCAGGTTGATTGCAAAGATGATCCCAATTCTCAACCTCTCTCAATGTGACCTGGCTGTTTCTCCAGTGAAGAGAATGGACTACTATTTCCTCACTCCATGAATTTGGTTGGCCTTGTGACTTGGACTGGTGAATAAAATGTGGCAGGAGTGACACTGGTGAATTCCAAGCCTAGCCATCAAGAGGCCATGTGTGCTCTTGCCACTGCCATGAGAACCAACCTGGGTTAACCTGCTGCAGTATGAGAGACCACATGGAGTGAAGTGAAATAACCCTCAGCCAAGCCTTTCTAGACCAGCTATCCCACTGCCAACCTGACAATTGACCTCAGATGAATGACTGAGCCCAGCTGAGGTCAAATAATGCCAAGCCAAGATAAGCAAAACTGCCCTCATGACCCATTGATTTGTGAGCTATAATCAATGGTGGTCATTTTAAGCCACCGTCCTAGTCATTCCAGGCTTCTTTAACATGAAACTATAGACTGGGTGGCTTAAACAATAGGGATTATTATTATTTTCTTATAGTTTCAGAAGCTAGAAGTTTTAGAAGTCCAAGATCAGGATGTCAGCAGGGTTAGATTCTGGTGAGAGCTCTTTTCCTGGTTTGCTTCCTTCTTGCTGTATCCTCAGGTGGTGGAGAGCAGAACAGAAAGCAAACTCTCTGGTGTCCCTTCCTATAAGGGCATTAATCTCATAATGAGGACTCTACTCTGATAACCTAATTATCTCCCAAAGGCCTCACTTCCAAATAGCACCATGTTGGGGATTAGGGTTTTAACATATAAATTGAAGGGAGGGACATAAATTTGTATGAAGTTTGTAGAAGCCACTAAGTCTAGAAGTTGTTTGTTTCATAGAAATAGCTAACTGATATATACCATCATGAATAAACTTCCAAATCTCAGTGGTTTAACACACTGAACAGCTATGTTTTTCTCATGTGACATTTGATTGGTAGAACTCCCTACAGCATGTAGATAGTCAGAAGCTGAAGCTGGAGGATTTCAATGTTGCCCTGAGAACTCAGGGAAGAAGATGGCAGGGGACAAAGAATGGATGACTGATAAGTGTTTCGATGGGTAGCACCTGTGTGTGCTCTGCCCACATCTTTTATTGCCTAAGTCATGTTACAATCATATTACCTAAGTTTTACAATGTAGGTATATAATGGCATTGTGTCCGTTGTATAGCTAAGGATACTGAGGCAAAGAGAGCTTAAAATAATTAGCTGAAGGTCCACAGCCACCTGCTGGAACATTAATTGGCCTTGTTCCAAAGTTTTGCATCATTATGCCTCTCTAAACATAGCTTGGCTGGGCTTTGGGCCTCACCCAGTGTATCTCAAAGAAAGAAGGGAGAAAAGTACATACTCCTGTCTCTCTCCTATAAACAGGTAAAGAGCAGTTGTCTGAATTCTATTCATAGGACCTGAGAACTTTGAATCTGTAATGCTTTTTACAGATTAATAATTAACACTTGTAGAAATTAACATTTCTACAAGTAGTGTATAGGAAGATGTTATTTTATTAATCACTGCTCATTCTTAATGAAGTAATAAGGTGAACTAAGTGACCATCTGAGCTTCTGATAAGATAAAATGCTAGACTCCAACGTGAGACTTCTTAGAGCCAGTTTCCAATCTCATTGGGGGCAATTCGGTTTTCTTCCCTTGGGCAGAAAAAATAATACTGGAGCCCACAGCTGGCTTGGCATAGAGCTGGGATTTACCCCTAGGTCTGCCTGGCTCTAAGCCTTTGGTCTTCTAACTCCATTGCACTGGACTTTTGTCAGCCTGCACCCTGAGAAATGGCTGCCCTGGGGCATCAAAGTTATCTTGGTTTGCTTTCTTAACACTGTCTTCCTGAGAAACGGATGGGTGGTGGGAAAGGCATTTCAGAAACGTTGCCATTGGTTTGCAGAATGATGTTGGCAATGACTTGTAAAATGATCTAACAGTTGAAGGAATCTGTGTCACCTTAGTAATAGAGAAGGGGCTAGGTGATTTGCTGCAAGGTGCTTATAATTCCCAAATGTTTAATGAATTCAAGTATCTGGCCAGGGAAGGGCAAACAGCCAGTTCTGTTTCTCTCTTACCCTTGTTTCTTAGATTGCTTCTTCCTGAACCTTCCACCAGAAAACAATCACTTGTACCACAGTTAGTTGGGGCTGGAGGTGAGAGTGGGTGGAATAAACTAGAAAGTTTCTCTACACATGTTGTTCTAAATTTAGTCTCATCTGTAGCTCTTATTCCTCATTAAGGGCTCTCCAACAATGTTCCTGAGAGGGAGGAAGGTTGCAGGGACTCATTGTTCCACTTTGCAGTTATCTGTAACTGCAAAAATCTGTATCTGAGAAAGCAGCACTCAGGCTTCAGGTGGCTTTATAATTTTTCCTGCAAACAGGAATACCTTTAAAAGTGAAAAAGAGTATTGATACCAATTATGTTAGGACAACAAGTATAAACTAGGGCTGTCCTGGACAAGGCAGGAATTAGGATCATCCTATTCATTATGGGCTTCCATGGGGCTTTAACTGTGATACCCTCTTGAGAAACAAGGGCATACCTCAGATTTAAAATCAGCTCTGCTGGGATGGGTTGGAAAGTATTCTGGATTTGGAGTCAGACCTAATGCCTACTTAGGTACTTGGCAAGTCACTTATCACCAGTTAGTCTTGCTTTCTTTATCTATAAAATGGTATATATATTTATCCCCACATTAAAATATATTCTCAAGATTAAGTGACAGGAGCTGAGAAAAGATTGTGTAAATGTAGTTTCTCCCCAAATATTGTGTCCCACCCTGAAGTCCTCTTCCACAAGTTTTATTGCTCTTTCTACTTTTCTAAATTCCTTTGGCATTTTCCATAATGATATGGTTGGCCATGTCCCTACCCAAATTTCATCTTGAATTATAACTCTCACAATTCCCACATGCCGCGGGAAGGACCCAGTGGGAGGTAATTAAATCATAGGGGCAGGTCTTTCTCATGCTATTCTCATGCTAGTGAATAAGTCTCATGAGATCTGATGGTTTTATAAAGAGGAGTTCCCCTGCACAAGCTCTCTTTGCCTGTCACCATCCATGTAAGATGTGACTTGCTCCTTCTTGCCTTCCGTCGTGATTGTGAGGCCTCCCCAGCCATGTGGAACTGTAATTCCATCAAACCTCTTTTTCTTCCCAGTCTCAAGTATTTCTTTATCAGTAGCGTGAAAATGGACTAATATAGTAAATTGGTACCAGGAGTGGGGTGCTAATGGAAAGATACACAAAAATGTGGAAGCTACTTTGGAACTGGGTAACAGGCAGAGGTTGGAACAGTTTGGAGGGCGCAGAAGAAGACAGGGCAATGTGGGAAAGTTTGGAACTCTGTAGACACTTGTTGAATGGCTTTGACCAAAATTCTGATAATGATATGGACAATGAAATCCAGGCTGAGGTGGTCTCAGATGCAGATGAGAAACTTGTTGGGAACTGGAGCAAAGGTGACTCCTGTTATGTTTTAGCAAAGAGACTGGTAACATTTTGCCCCTGCCCTAGCAATTTGTGGAATTTTGAACTTGAGAGAGATGATTTAGGGTATCTGATGGAAGGAATTTCTAAGCAGCAAAACATTCAAGAGGTGATTTGGGTGCTATTAAAGGCATTCAGTTTTATAAGGGAAACAGAGCATACAAGTTCAGAAAATGTGCAGCCTGTCAATGCGATAGAAAAGAAAACCCCATTTTCTGAAAAGAAATTCAAGCCAGCTGCAGAAGTTTGCATAAGTGAGGAGGAGCTGACTGTTAATCACCAAGACAATAGGGAAAATGTCTCCAGGGCATGTCAGAGACCTTTGTCGCAGCCCCTTCCATCACAGGCCTGGAGGGCTAGGAGGAAAAAATGGTCTTGTGGGCCAGGTCCAGGTTCCCTCTGCTATGTCCAGTCAAGGGATTTGGCGTCCTGTGTCCCAGCCACTCCAGCCATGGCTGAAAAGGGCCAATGTAGGGCTCAGGCTGTGGCTTCAAAGGGTGCAAGCCCCAAGCCCTGGCAGCTTCCATATGGTGTTGAGCCTGCGAGCCCACAAAGTCAAGAGTTGGGGTTTGGAAACCTCTGCCTAGATTTCAGAGGATGTATGGAAACGCCTGGATGACGAGGCAGAAGTTTGTTGTAAGGCTGGGGCCCTCATGGAGAACCTCTGCTAGGGTAGTGCAAAAGGGAAATATGGGGTCAGAGCCCCAACACAGAGTTCCTACTGGGACACTGCCTAGTGAAGCTATGAGAAGAGGGCCACCATCTTCCAAACCCCCAAATAGTAGATCCACCAGCAGATTGCACTGTGCACCTGGAAAAGACATAGACACACAATGCCAGCCTGTGAAAGTAGCCGGGAGGGAGGCTGTACCCTGCAAAGCCACAGGGCCAGAGCTGCCCAAGACCGTGGGAACCCACCTCTTGCATCAGTGTGACCTGGAAGTGAGACATGGAGTCAAAGGAGATCATTTTGGAGCTTGAAGATTTGACTGCCTGGCTAGATTTCAGACTTGAATGGGCCCTCTAGGCCCTTTATTTTAGTCAATTTCTCCCATTTGGAAAGGCTGTATTTACTCAATACCTGTACCCCCATTGTATCTAAAAAGTAACTAACATGCTTTTGATTTTACAGGCTCGTAGGTGGAAGGGACTTGCCTTGTCTTAGATGAGACTTTGTACTGTGGACATTTGAGTTAATGCTGAAATGAGTTAAGACTTTTGGGGACTGTTGGGAAGGCATGATTGGTTTTGAAATTTGAAGACATGAGATTTGGGAGGGACCAGGGGCAGAATGATATGGTTTGGCTGTGTCCCCACCCAAATCTCATCTTATATGGTAACTCCAACAATTCCCACATGTCGTGGGAGGAACCTGGTGGGAGGTAATTGAATTATGAGGACGGGTCTTTCCCATGCTGTTCTCATGATAGCGAATAAGTCTTATGCGATCTGATGTTTTTATAAAGAGGAGTTCCCCTGGACAAGCTCTCTTTGCCTGCTGCCATCCATGTAAGATGTGACATGCTCCTCCTTGCCTTCTGCCGTGATTGTGAGGCCTCCCCAGCCATGTGGAACTGTAAGTCCATTAAACCTCTTTTTCTTCCCAGTCTCGGGTATGTTTTTATCAGCAGTGTGAAAACGGACTAATACACATCTGGATCACAGAGTCAAGGACTCAAATACACACTGGCTCATACCCATCTCTGTTTAACTTTCATAGTTTTGGCTTTAATAGTAACCTTGCACATGTGATAACTCTCTTCTAAAATGTATGTAGCATTTTAAGCCCTATTATTCTAATTAATACTACCTGCTACTTAACAGCTCTGTGGCTTTCAAGAAGTTACTTAATCGCTCTGTGCCTCAGTTTCCTTATGATGGGGATAACCATAGTACCTACCCCATTGGGTTATTGTGAAGATTAAACAAATCAATGCAGGTAATTCTTTACAGTAAGCATGGCACCCATCTTGTGGTTCTACCTCTACAAACTCTAGATCTGGTGGTTGCTGTTAATGTAGATTTCTTGTCCAGAAGATGTGTATCTCATGGCTTCCAGGATCCCCCTGCAAGACCAGGTATCTCTTTAGGTTTCCAATTTGAGAAGGACCATTGCATGCCATGTCTCAGCACTACCTAAACCTGAGAGTTATTGTCTCTCATTCACCCAGGGGAGAAGATAATTTTGTACCTGGTAATATGCCGCTAGCACCAACTGGCAAAGTCTTTTCAGGAGCTGCCAGTTTTGAGAAGCATCACATTTTCAAATCAGGAAAGCTGAGTTAATGAAGAATGTGACATTGGAGGGCCGAGTGGGTGATCTGGTCACCAGTAGTTGGGGGTGTGTGTAATTATTTGGGCACTGAGTCTCAGCAGAGGGAACCCATTTGGCTGGTTAATTACCCTTGAAAAGTAGGGAGGTCAGAGGATGGCCTGGCTGACAAAGTCCATTGAGCCTGCTGGATGGAGGCCAATTCCAATCCACTCTGACCTCCTGTTTCTCCTCTGGAGGTGGCTGTGGTTGCTTAGGGTGTGGGTGCTGAGCAGGCACCCTGATTTCTCAGAGGTGGCTGGTCCAGGCAGCCAGAAGCCCTGGTGCTAAGCCTTCCTTTTCCACTACCTTCATGTGTGACCTTGAGGAAAGCCAGTTCTGTCTCTGGGCCCCAGCCTTCTTCTTTGAAAAGGAAAAGTTCATCCAAGATGATGCTGGGAAGGGCCTTCCTGCTCCAACACTCCTTGACTATTAATTTGGAGAAGCAGAAGCAGCACATTATCAATCATAGGTTTGGGAATTATCTCTTAAAAATCTGCCAAGAAATTAAATTGACCATATGTTAAACATGACTGAAGCCAGGTGATGGGTACAAGGGGGTTAATCATGCTATTTGCTTTACTTTTATATGTGTTTGAAATTTTCTATAATAAAGTTTTAAGAATCTGCTAAAACTTTTTAAAGTTAATGACAAGAATAATTGGATCTAATTCATTTATGCCCCAGAATTTCTGATGCATCAGCTATGGTAGTATGTGGTATAATTCAAGGAACATCTACTCAATAAAAAACTATCTCTACTATCCACTTTCATATAGCCTGGGAGGCTCCCAACATCTACTCTTTCAAGAAAGGGTATAGTATGGTGGGAAAAGTATTGATTTTTCTTTTTTTTTTTTTTTCAGATAAATTTGAATCCTGAGCTTTAGTTTCTTTTGTTGTTTTTTGTTTTGTTTTGGTTTTAATTTTTAAAATCTGTAAAATGGGCCAGGTGTGGGGGCTCGTGCCTGTAATCCCAGCATTTTGGGAGGCTGAGGCAGGCAGATCACCTGAGGTCAGGGGTTTGAGACCAGCCTGACCAACATGGCAAAACCGTGTCTTTACTAAAAATTCAAAAAATAAATTATCCAGGCATGGTGGTGGGTGCCTGTAATCCCAGCTACTTGGGAGGCTGAGGCAAGAGAATTGCCTGAACCTGGAAGGTGGAGGTTGCAGTGAGCCAAGATCGTGCTATTGTACTCCAACCCAGGTGACAGAGTGAGACTCTGTTGCAAAAAAAAAAAAAAAAAAATCTGTAAAATGATAATTGTAGTGACCTAGTGGGTTTTGGTGAGGATAAGGGATGGTATACAAAGTGCTAAGAAAATGGTAGCGCTCATTACGACATCTTGGAAATTCATAATGTGGATTCTTCAAATTACAAACCACTCAGAGAAAGGCCCAGCCTTGTAGCTGAACTTGAATGCAATTTACAAGCTGTAAAGCAGTATCTCTTAGTGGAGATTGATGTCTCTAATTTCTGGGGGTGGAAGGGCAAAGGGAGCCAGACAGGGGGCTGGAAATAGAGGCAGGAGATGGGTGCAGGGATATGAGGTGCTGCTGAGACATTTCCCCACATGGCTGCACTGCCCCATATACCCTCACTACAAACATCTATTTCCGCATTGAACCTGGATGCCTCTTTTCTTTCAGGAGCTCTAAAGCAGCATGATATTGTCAAAAGAGCATGGATTTTGGTATTGAAGAGATTTGGGTTCAAATCCCAGAGCTGTCACTTCTTAGTTCTGTGAGCTTGATCAAAGTCACTTCACCCCTTTGAGACTCATCTCTAAAAGATGGGAGATAATATATTATTGAGTGCATTAAATGAGAAAATGTCATATTATCTGATTCATGGTAGGTGCTCAATAAATGTCTGCACCCTTCTCCTTATGTATTACGGGCAGCTCTGATGATTCAAGCGCTCTGCCTTTTGCCACATGTGGCTTGTACCCATTAAACCATACTACTTCTGTCTTCAGAACATATGCCATTCTTCTTACCCATGATATCTCTTTAGAAATTTGAAAATCATGCTTACATTTTGCTAACCTATTTTTTCCAACATCCCCTCACCTCAAGTCTTCACTTTTCAAGGTAAAATCTCAGCAAATTTAATCCAATTCCCATGTGTCTAAGTATGGTAGATTGTAAAACTGAGCACAAACTCTTCTTCTCTCTGTATCTTCAAATTTACATAACTTTTTAAGCTCTTCCCCTTAAGAACTGGGAATTTTCTCTACCCTTAGAATCTGGAGCAGCCATGGGATTTGTTTGGCCAATGGGACAGCAGCAACCCTGAGATTTGAGAAACATCTACTCTCTTAGTACTCTTACTACACACATGTGAACAATCCTGTGCTCACAATGGGCCCCATGAAGCTAGGATGAGCTATTACAGCCAAACCCCTGGACATGATAGTCCAGCCAAGACCAGAAAAACTATCCAGGTCCCTGACCCAAACCACTGACCTACAGAAGAGTCAGCTAAGTAAGTAGTTGTTGACTTAAGTCATGAAGTTTTGGGGTCATTTATTTTGCAGACCATCTGATACCTCAGACTTCCAGAATATCCATTCTCGTCTGTTTAATTGTGTATGTCCATTCTGCCCCCAATTTTTTTGTATGACATTTTTGAACTATCCATTTTCTTGAAACTTTCTAAATTACTGGGTGCTTGGCACGAGAGGCTTGTTCTGTCTGTTCTTGACTTCTTCCTACTAAATTCAAACCATATGGTATACAAGTACAGATGAATGTCCAAAAAGTCTTTAGAGCCTCTTTGGAAACTTAAAAAAATCCCACCGAAGAGTTTTGCAATGAAATCGTGCTTGGCCAAGGAGAAAGAAACTTGAACAGCTTGAGTTCTGTTCAGTTCTTCCTGCAAGTGGTAAATGATTCTATACTTAGGAGAATTTCTTCTCTAGGTTTGAATTAACAAGGTGGCCTCTGCATGACATCCAATTCTAGAGGTCTGAATAGAATTTTGGAGCTCAAAGAAGCCTCAGATTTTTCTTTGGCCCAACATTATTTTTTAACATATGGAGAAACTAAAGTTATAGCAGTAGGCTGTGGAAAGTTACACTGGAGTGGAGAACCCTAGGTTCCCTGCAAAGGCTAGTACTTACAGTGGTTATATTTGAGTTTCTTTGGACACAGCCTTTGTGATCCAGATATGTATGTAAAGGCCTGGGTATGAAGGCATGGAGGGAAGGAATATGGAGTTGTTGGCATCCTACTGACCATTCACACCGCTGCTGGGCCCAACCATGAGCTGTTTGAGAGAAGGAAAGTAGTTCATTTCTCATTACATCTTCTAGCCTAGCATGGTGCTTTGCACAGTGTAGACATTCAGAGTGTTGGATGAAGCCATAGGCTATAGGGCCAGCTCTCAGGGTTAGAATCTTGGACAAGCCTTAGCAATACTTGGAACAGCAGTTCCTTTCCATTCTTTCTGCCGTAGGCCCTTTATAAGGCGGATGCACGCTTATTCCAAATGCAGTTATCCCATAAATGCAGAGATGCATAAGACCTAACTCTTGCCATAAAGGAGTGTCTACCAGGGAAGACAGATGCATAAATGGATGATTAAAAGGGACTCTTGACAGAAGTGTTGCACCTGGATCTTTGTAAGAATCTTTCTCTTAGTGAAACTAGAAATGAGTGGACAGTTGTTCAGCCTCACTCTTTGCTATATGTAGCTGCTGTCATTATGTCACTGAGATATCAGTGAGGTCTGGGATTTTGAACCTGACAGAATCCTCCACAGGCTGAAAAGCCATGAAAAGGAGAATGGAAGAACTCAAAGGCAATCATAAAGACCATTATTGTTCTTAAATCCCCATTCCCATACTGGGTTATAATATTATTTCTGAATTTATTTAAATAAGCACTGGTTTTTGAGACAAACAAGTCTGAATTTGAACCCTGACTTTGGTACCCACCTATCATCTTAGTTTTCCGAGCCTTCATTCTGAAGGCACTGTTGGTTGTCTTTTATCAGTTCTTTAAACATGTGGCTAATGAACCACTACCTATTTGTTTTAAAAATCCAAATTCCTGGGCAATATCCTAGAACTAATTAAAAAAACAATAGTGTTCCTCAGAATACATTGATGCTTAAGAACTATATCTTGTTGTGGTCATGGTTTTATTAGTTAAAGGAGATGGCTGGGTGTGGTGGCTCCTGCCTGTAATCCCAGCACTTTGGGAGGCCGAGTCAGGCAGATCACCTGAGGTCAGGAGTTCGAGACCAGCCTGGCCAACATGGTGAAACCCTGTGTCTACTAAAAATACAAAAATTAGCCAGGCATGGTGGTGGGTGCTTTTAATCCCAGCTACTCAGGAGGCTGAGGCAGGAGAATCACTTGAACCTGGGAAGTGGAGGTTGCAGTGAGCTGAGATCATGCCACTGTACTCCAGCCTGGGGCCACTGTACTCCAGCCTGGGTGACAGAGTGAGACTCCATCTTATAGGAGAAAGGATAGTCAGGAAGGGTTAGGCAAGAGTATCTATTTATAAAGTGGAAGACATCAAGAAGAGGGGGAAAAGCTAAGGAAAGACCCACTGATAATATGTTAAACTGTGGTGGGGTAGAGCTACATCACCAAGTTAGGAGCATGACAGGGACATGGAGATATTTCTGCTTTAGAAAGAGCACAAGGAATGGAAGGATGTGTGGTGGAGAATGCTAATGCACATCCAACAGTTAGGAGCCGCTCTACATTCCCAGCTTTCTGGGAAAGCAGGTTGGAACCATATTATGGAGTTCTGGCCAAACAGAGGGCAGGCAGAGAATTGTAAGCTATTTCTAAGGACTTTCTTACTAAGATCTTTCATTTCTTTCTTCCTCTTCTGTGAAGAGCTTGGAGGCCACATGCTTCAAAGAGTACAGACAAAACGTGGAAGAAGCTAGCCTGACTCACATCACATGATGGTATAAATAAGAATACTCCTTTCTTGTATCAAGTCTCTGAGATTCTGGGATTTATCTGTTGCTGCAACACAGCCTCTCCTATCCTGACTATCTCAGGGGACAAGACTAGAGATGGAGAGACCAGTTAAGAAGCCAATGTAATAGAAACACTAGTGCCAATAAGAACTTGAACTATGATAGAGACAGTGGAGAGTAGAAAGAAGAAACAAATTTCCAGAACTTTGTGGAAGTAGCATAGCCAGTTTCCTAATCTCTTGAGCAACTTGCCTGGATTAATAGAATAGCCCCTGACCTATGCCCTTGCTTCCACCTGTCTTATCTTTAACACAACAGTAAGAAATGTTTGGTTAAAATGCAAGTCATATTATGTCATTCTTGTGTACAAAACTCATCCACTGCTGACAGTCTTTGGAGTAGAAGCTGAGAGAGTCTTCTGAGGCCAACATGATCTATCCTCTTGTTTTCCTTTTGATGCAATCTCCCATCGCTGCCCCTCTCCCATTGACTGCTCTTTGTTCCGCTGAATCTCCATGTTGTTCTTGAACACACTGGCATCCTCATGCCTCAGGTCTTATGCACATCCCGTTCCCTCTACCTAAAGTGCTGTACCTTCAGGCATCTGCATAACTGGCTCCTTCACTTTCTTTAAGTCATTGTTCAAATGTATTTCCAGCGAAATACTTTACTGAGTGTTCTATTTAAAATTACATCCCACTTGCCTCCAACACTCCTGACTTCTCTGAATTACTTAACTTTAATCCGTACACTTAACACTTTCTAAAATATTATATATTTTACTTGATATTTTGTTTAATGTCTGTCTCCATTCACCAGAATGCAAGGTCCAGCAGGACAAAATTTTTTTGTCTTTTTTTTTTGTACACTGCTATATTCCTAACGCCTGCAATAGTGCCTGGCATATAGCAGGCACTCAATAACTACTTCTTGAAATAATATTGAGTAAATGAATAAACTAAACCTGAAGAATATTAAGGGTGTTTAAGCATGGGTAGGAGAACTACACTTTTAAAACAACATGTGCAGTGAGTAGTAAGGTTACAGAGTAGGACTGGGAAAGCCTACTTTGCCTTCAAAGATATTCTGTTTGACAGTTTGTGCCACTAACGCAACTTTTTTTCTTGGCCATTTTGGGCTATGTGGCCAAGAGATTGAATCTGTTAACTCCCTTAAAGTGCTTTTATCTCTTCCTTACCCTAGCAGCTGTAGAAAGAGCATCACTATTTGGTGATGCTGTTGGGGCCATCTCTCCAGAGTGCCCTGAGAGTGATACGGCAGAATGTACATAAACTCATGTCTATAATGGTGCATAACATATACCAGGTGGTCAATTTACCTCCATTTTCTTCTCCACATTTTCTTCATCATTTCTTCCTCTCCATCCACCTTTTCTTCATCCTTCCTCTTTGCTTATTTCAGCCACTCAACAGAGAATGGATTGACTACTACACTTCCAGGTTAAGAATGGAGGCTGTGAAACAGGGAAGCAAGAAAGGAAGGAGAAAGAGAAGAAAAGGAAGGAGAGGTTTTGGGAGCATTGCTTATGATTAACAACTGTTTGAGTATAATGTCACTGGGTTTAGTCAAGTGTTAGGCCATCTAGTCATGATTAAAAAGATTCTAATCCCTGGCTTTAGAAAGATGATTGTGTATTCTCCAATCACTGTGACACTCAGCCTGCATGGGCTGTTGAGAAACCCCACTGCAGCATTCACTGAATTATCTCAGTCCTGATGAATTCTTCCATCTCCATCCCAGATTCAATTTGGATGTTGCAAATGCAGAAAAGATGATGAATGTGGGGGTGAATCTAATTTCATTAGCTGAAGCCATTATATTCCACATTTCCAATAAATATCGAGGCAGGTATGATGAAAATGCATGTAGCTGGTGGCATTTTTCCAGCCTTGTGTTTCCAGTGTCTTATACAGAAACCACAACAGGAAGTTACTAGATTTAGCTCAAGAGCTTTGGATTTGAGTCCTGGCTCCATCAGTTATTGGCTGGCTGACTTTGTGGGATGAGCCTTAGTGTTTTCATCTATAAAATGGGAGATAAATCAATCCTCAGAAGATCCAGTGAGAGAAAATGTACAAAGTGCATGGCACTTTGCTTCTGTTACAAATAAATTTTCGGTGCTGCAAAGAAATAGCACTCAAGCATAAATTTAATTTTCTCAGCAAGGCAATTTTTACTTCTATAGAAGGGTGTGACTCGTGAATGGAGTAATGGTGAGAGCACGCCTGAACAAGGGTGGGGAAGAGTTTTTTTCCCTGATGCAGGTAGCCCCTACTGCTGTGTTTTTCCCCTATTGGCTAGTGTTGGGCCACACAGTCTAAGCTAATTCCAGTTGACTGTTTTAAAGAGAGCAGGGGTATGAGCCAGAGTTACCGGGTGAGTAGTTTGGCGGGAAGGACAGTTAGAAACAGGTAACTAAAGGTGACTAAAGTTTTTTTTTTTTTTTCCAGGAGTGGGGCTGGACTGTTCTGGGCTGTTGCATCTTTTTGTCAGATCCTGCTGTGGCTCTTTGTATCAGTCAGGATGGATTAAGTCTCAGTGGCTTACAACAACCAAAGTTTATTTCACACTCATGCTTCGTGTTCATCATGGCTTGATTGTCTCCATTCTATGTCATCTTCAATCCAGAATCCGGACTGATGGGGCAGGCTCTCTCATAACATGGCTTATCTCATGGAAGAAAGAAACAGGGCACAGCAAAGTACATAATGGCTCTTAAAGTTTCTTCCTGAAAATGACATATGCTACTTCTACCCACATTTCATTGGCCAATAAGTCACAAGACCACTCCTGAGTTAATCAGGGTAGAGCTGTATAATTCTCCCATAGTGTAAAGAATTTACTAAAAATTTGGTAAAGAATAGCACAATACAATGTTGTTATTTTCGTAAAATTCAATCATTTATGCCCCATCCTTACAATTTTACCATACTTATGTGCCAACTGACTTATTTGTAATTTTTCTTTAAAAACAAGTATTATTACTTAAAGAAGTCACCATAAAAATAAAAACTGGGAATAACAGAACAATAGTATTAGATTCTCCCTGGAGTACATGTGATATTTTGTTACATGCATAGAATGTGTAATGATCATGTTAGGGTGTTTAGGGTACCCATTACCCTGAGCATTTATTATTTCTATTTGTTGGGAACATTTCAAGTCTTCTCTTTTGGCTCTTTTGAAATACACAATACACTGTCATTAACTATATTCACCCTACTCCTCTATTGAACATTACAACTGATTTCTTCTATCTAACTTTACCTTTGTGCCCACTAGCCAACCTGTCTTCATCCCCCCATCACCCTCACGCCCTTCCCAGCCTCTGGTAACTAGCATTCTACTCTCTACCTCCCTGAAATCCACTTTTTAAGCTTCCACATAAGAGTGGGAACATGAGATATTTGTCTTTCTGTGCTTGGCTTGTTTCACCTAACAAATATTACATGTCTATTAAAAAAAATGACAAAAAGTCAAGTGTCACGTAAAAGCTAACCAATTCTAACAAAACATAAGTGTGTATGGAAAAAAATACATTTTTTTAGATTTTGTTTTTAAAAGCTCTGGACCTAAGACAAATTTTCTCTGTCTCTCTCTCTCTCTCTCAGAAAGGAAAATTGGCAAGTTTTAATAAGATGTTACTGCTACATGGCATGAGACTGAGCCTTTATTCTCAAAGTAATCAAAGTGTTTGGAAAAACATGAAAAAATGAATGACTTTCATACTGTGCAATTCAGATATTTAATGCCCTATCTGTGCATAAAGAAAGATTCTTCATGTAGCATTTAAAATCTAAAACCACTTGTGTCCAGTTAGGACAAATCCCACAGAATTAGGAACATTCTACCATGGGCACAATGGAATGGCCTAGATCCTGACTTGTTCATATTTATCTCACATAGTACCTGGCAAGTGTATGTTCCATAAGTGTTTATTGGATGAAGCAATGACTAATTCCTTACCTGGTACAATTCTTGCGTACAAAAGATGCACAAAAATAAATGTTTGTTAAATAAATAAATGAAAAGCCTCAGAATCCTTATAGTCCTTTCTGCTTCTGCCCAAGGTTCAGGCCCCCCGATATCCCCTTTTACTTCTTTCTGCCTGGCCCAGCAGTTCAAGTGCTGAGATGGGCTGAGAGAGCCACTAGCTATCATGACATTGAGCTGTCGCAGCCTGCCCTGACAGTAAGTGTTGATGTCTGGAGGTAACACCTCCATGACATCAAGCCAGGGGCACCCAGTTGATTTATGGAGCCTCCCTTCTCAAAGTTTCAGACTACATGGGTTGATAATCATGTATTTTCAACCCTAAGCCTGTATCTTTTCACCCATTCCCCTGCCCCTAGTTAGGTTGCTTCCTCATGTTGCTCAGTCTGAGGGGAGAAGGCAGCAAGGCAGTGGGGTGAGAGTGCAAGGAGGAGGCTGAGTGGTCACTTGTCAGAAAGCCTCATGAGTGGCATTGCTGTCATGGATTTGACTCCAGGAGCTTCTACAGGTTCTTGAACAGGAATTTCTGAGCACAATATAAGAAACTTGCAATGATGGACTGACATGAGCCAAACACAGACACACACACACACACACCTTCATATATCAAACCAAATACCCAAACACTCATTTACAAAGAGGGTCATTTCTTTTCAGTAAGAAATATGAATGTCCTATAAGCTTGTGGCTTTTTACATTCTGGGATGTGCCCTCATCATCTAAAACCACTTGCAGATTCTTCCCTAGATGGGCCCCATCAGCCGTACACAGATGCAGTGGAACTGAGAATGAAGAGTCCTTGGTTCCTGTTAATTCTTAGAATTCCATTGCTTTAAAGCCCACTTGCCCAAGCTCATATAGTTCAGGCCTCTCTGGTGGCAAAAATGGTCTTGTCCCCAGTAGATGGTATCTCTGTCTGGACAGCGTTAGGCGTACCCAGCTGAAGATAGCCTTCTTTCCCATTTTCCATGCGGAAGTAAGATGCTTAAACATTGCTGACCAAGCTCCCTTCAATCCATTTTTCCTCATGGGCCTGATAGATACATTGTCTCTTTCAATTACGTATTTGGTTATTTTGCTTAATTCTTGGAGGATGTCTCAGCTGAAGCATTTTTGCTTTTAAGTACAAGAAGATCCAGCTCACACTGGAATTTATTGACATTTAGCTGAAAAGCAGGAAGGCGGGGCTTCTGTCTGAGAGGCTTGTTCCATAGCTAGTGATGCCACCAAGTCCCTGCTCTCAGTCTATCTCTCTACTCTGCCTCTGATGGTCTCTACCTCAACTTGATGTTGACTCTTTTTTTATGGCCCCAAGCTGTCTGCCCCCACCTCCTAGGGCTCTCCCATTCTTCCTTATTTACATCCAGCAGAAAACCTGGATTGTCATTTTCCAGAATTCCAAGGAAAAGTTGTATAGTCAAATTGTACTGGATTATATTAAATGCTCATGTTATCATTCAGGGGAATGGAATGTTCTGATTGGCTTAGTGAAATCTGCATCTTCTATACCTGGAGCTGGGGTCAGCTTTATGGGAGCTGTCATGAAAGAGTAGGGGGAAACTACTGAAGAGATGCTGAAGAGACCAACAGGAAGTCTCTACTGAAGATACTAAAAGTATTTCCTCATCTCTAAGTACCTTGCCGGGGTATGGAGGGGAGGACTCACTGCCTTTTGTCTCCATTGTCCATCCCTTTTTTTCCTTCCCCATCTGTCTGAAGTAAAGGACTGCCAGTGAGGCCCAGACCATAAACTTTAAGGGAAGTTGGGGGATACTGGCTGTAGGAACTGCATCAGCAGATTCATCCGTGCTTTGACTTAAAGTTGCCTTTGACCAGTAGGGAGTTCAGGGAGGAAACACAAGGGAAGGAGAGGAGTGGGGCTGAGGAATTTTCTCTCCTGGCACCCTTTCTGTCAGCAGCACTTCCTTACCAAAGACCCCAGCTCCTGTTGGGAGGCATTCTCCATGCAGCTGCTATCTGTGGATTCTGGTAACTTCTCCCTTCACCCCTTTGCTTCTTTGGATGTGGGGGTGGTAACTGCTCCCTGCTTTTGCTAGCCCATGGGTTCTGCACTATTTCCTGTTGGTTTCCTTCCTGCACACAGTTTCATGACCGCACTGTCACACATCCAGCGTGCATGTGCCATTGTTTCTCGGCATGACTGATGCCTTCCTGATGTAGTCAGGGTTATTTTGTGGCAGGTTAAAAAATGTGCCATCCTTTGCCTACATTCTCTTTGTCTCAGGGTCTTGCTTTCTTATCAGTCTATTATTCTTTCATTGTGATCTTAACAACACTGTAGACTACAACATTGCAGTCTTAACAACACGGTTCTTGACATAGCTACAAGGCCACCACATGTAGAGAATATGCTAGTCACCTTGCGATAATGGCTGGAACATGTACAGTTATTCACGGCTGACTTCTAATGGTCAGCCAAGGTCTGTGGAATGAGTGGGTTGACTGAGCTGAGAGGATCAGTGACCAGATGGGCAGAGAAAACACACATTTTGATATTTTAAGCATTGAGGCAGGGTTAAAGCTTGTACTGAAAGGAAAAGCTAGACAGCTCAAGTCAAGGATGGAGCCTCCAGTTTCTTGCCTCAAGGGGCCTCCTGTTTTAACTGCAAAATGCACCATTTAAAAGAGCAAGACTTCCTGGCAGTTCCTGGTGGTGATGGTAGAACTGGGGGAGGAAGGATGGGATGATGCCTGGGAAACTGTCAAACTCACTCAGCCTCCATCCCACGGAGCCCCATGGGCCCAAGCCCTAGCCCTAGCCCTAGCCCTGGAAGAGGTGCCATTTCTCCCTTTGATGCTGGGTCCATTGTCACCAGAGCTCATTATCTGCTCCGTGTGAGTCACCCATGTCCTGCTTAGCGGCCCCCACACCCTGGAGCTGGAGGAGGCTCTGTGAGCCTTCCCAGTGGGAGGACTGGGAACAGGAAAGCCCTGGGCCTAAGCCTCCTGGGATCCAGGAGGAACGTTGGCTTTCTCTTTTCTGCTTTGTAGAGATGTGTGGAATAAGGGAAGGGAGAGGAAGGAGTGAGAGAGTGGGAGGAAGAGGAGCTGCCTGTCAGTCCCTGGGATCCTGTCTCTGGAATGTTCAAGTTGCAGAGTCAGAGCAGCAAGGGACCTGGGAGATCACATGGCCCCCGATTCACAGAGGAGAAAATCTGGCCCTATGCAGACCCTATCCACATTGCATTAATTACAGCCACAACCTTACCCTCCACTCTATGTCTGTGTTGGAATCCTACTGGGCTAATCTCCTGGGTCTGTCTAGACCCCCCAGCCTGTCACCCCTGTTCCTGTTTGTTCTCCACCTCATCATGGTTGCCTCCTAACTGCATTCCCCACCCACTGCCCCCTCCAGCCCACACATCTTACTGCAGTCAAAGCACTCTAACATCAGATTCCCACATGCCAACGGTTTTCCTGCTCTCATACTTGCCTAAGGTAAGTACTGGTCCTCATGTCAGAGCCTGTAGACTGAGATCTCCCAGACGAAAAGCCTTGCTCCATTCATCTCTATTTTCCAGTACCTGGCATGGGCTAAATCAGCGGTTTTCAACTAGGGGCGATTGTGCGCCCGGGAGACACTAAGCTGTGTCTGGAGACATCTTTGGTGCCAGAATTTGGGGGATGATGCTGGCATCTAGTGGGTAGATATCAGGGATGCTGCTAAACATCCTAGGATGCCCAGGACTGCCCCTACAAAAAAGAATGAGCATCATCTCCTTGCTGCTGGTCTTGTAATAGTGAGTGAGTGAGTTATCATGAGATCTGGTTGTTTAAAAATGTGTAGCAGGTCTCCCCACCTCTCTCTCTCTTCCTCCTTCTCCAGACATGTGAAGTGCTAGCTCCCCCTTCACCTTCCACCATGATTGTACATTTCCTGACTCCTCCTCAGAAGCTGAGCTGATGCTTCTTGTATAGCCTGTGGAACCTTGAGCCAATTAAACCTCTTTTCTTTCTAAATTACCCAGTCTGGTGTATTTCTTTATAGCAACACAAGAACAACCTAACACACTCAGGTTTTCTCACTGTTTGAAGTCTCAGGAGTAAATTTAGAAGGATCCCTGAACTTGGTTGGAAGATCTGTGGACAGATTTGTCTCTGTCACTCTTTGACTATATTACTGGAACTTCATGTCGTTTTCCTTATTGGTTAAGTGGAGATCGTGTCAAAGTTGTGGTGAGGCATACAGGAGATAAGGCATGTGAAACTCTTATAATCTCTACAGCTCTATTCCCAGGTGTGGGGTTGGTATGATGGGTTGATCTTTGTATTCAATAGTGATTCCTGGTTATGCTGAGTAAAATAAGCCAGACATAAATGAATACACATTGAGGCCAGGTACAGTGGCTCACACCTGTAATCTCAGCACTTTGGGAGGCTGAGGCAGGCAGATCACTTGAGGTTAGGAGTTTGAGACCAGCCTGGCTAACATGGTGAAACCCCGTCTCTACTAAAAATACAGAAATTAGCCGGGCATGGTGGTACACACATGTAGTCCCAGCTACTCAAGAGGCTGAGGCATGAGAATCGTTTCAATCAGAGAGGCAGAGGTTACAGTGAGCCCAGATCGTGCCACTGCACTCCAGCCTGGGACACAGAGCAATACTCCATCTCAAAAAAAAAAAAAAAAAAAAAGGATGTAAAAGAATACACATTGGATACATATGATTCCACTTATATAAGGCTCCTAGAGTAGTTGATCTAGTTTGGATATTTGTTCCCACCCAAATCTCATGTTGAATTGTAATCTCTAATGCTGGAGGTAGAACCTAGTGGGAGGTGTTTGGGTCATGGGGACTGATCCCTCATGGCTCGGTGCTGTCTTTGTGATAGTGAGTTCTCATGAGATCCGATTATTTAAAACTGTTTGGCAGCTCCCCCTCCCCACTCTCTCTCGGTCTTGCTTTTGCCACATGATGTGCTTGTTCCCCCTTTGCCTTTTGCCATGATTGAAATCTCCTTGAGGCTTCACCAGAAGCCAAGCAAATGCCAGCACCATGCTTCCTGTAAAGTCTGCAGAACTGTAAGCGAATGAAACTTCTTTTCTTTAAAAATTACGGGAGTCTCAGGTATTCCTTTATAGCAATGAAAGAACAGCTGAATACAATAGTCAAATTCATAGCGACAGAAAATAGAATTGTGTTACTAGGTGCTGGGGGTAGGGGAAATGGGAAGTGAGTGTTTAAAGGGAACAGAACTTCAGTTTGAGAAGATGAAAATGTTATGGAAATGTGTGGTGATGAGAGTTGCATAACATTGTAAAAGTACTTGATGCCACCTAATTGTACACTTAGAAATGGTTTAAATAGTTAAAATTTATGTTATATACACATTACTACAGTAAAAATTAAATTGAAAAACTGAGTTGTTTTTTCAAAAGGATTTGTGTATTTGGTCTTATAAAATAGACTTGTTAATTCAACTTTTCATTTTAAAAATTAGGGTATAAAAATGAAGAAGCCACATGACTGGCCTAAGGACATACATGCTAGGTGGGACCATAATGAGAACAGGACCCTGCTTATGTGAATTCCAGCTTGCTGCTTTTCCTCTTGTCCCATGTGGATCCTCCTTAGTGACTGGGGGCCGATCTCCAGAGAAGCTGCCTGGGAAGGTGCCGGGATACCATTTCCACTAAAGAGGAACCAAAGACAAATAAAAGGAATATTCACAAAGACCGAAACCAAGTCAGTATGGCCTTTTGGGCATCAATGTACTTGCTCAACTAGTAAGATGCATTTGTTTTGTTTCATGTGGCTGCATCTGCACAAGGATGTTTGGATCAGATGAGTGACGGCCGGATGGGGCACAGCAGTCCCACAACAGCATGTCTGCCCACTGTGGTGTTGCTTTGGGCTTGGCACCCAAATGTTTATAGAGCGAATGCATAAATAAACCACATTGAATGGAAAGAGCTGGAGTCACATCTAGCATTGACTGTAAGGTTTGCTGCTTAATACCTGAGTCCTGGGTTGAAGTCACTTACCCTTCCTGAGACTCAGTTTTCTCCTTTATAAAATGGGGATAAAAATGTGCTTACCTCACAGGTTCATTGCAAGGAAGAAGTACAGAATGAGATCATTTTACAATAACTTATTTATTGATATGCAATTAGCAGTAACAAGTATTAAGCATGGGTTCTCTACTCAAGACTCTTCTCTGTTCAACATGGAGTCAAAGATCCAGGTCTTCAAGGAGCATCCAGGCTAATCAGGGAGCTGCACTCACTATTGAGAGCTAACAACATTTGAGGATGATAAAAGGCCACATTTGCCCACGGCTGTCCAAGGTGGTGCAGAAAACACAGGACTGGGTTCTGGTTCTGTCTTTGGCTTTGTGATTTCTTAATTGTCAAGGGGGCATGATGTTCCTTTCTTCCCTCAGCCTGGCCCTCAGAATTGCTGGGATTTTCACAGGAGATAAAATCTACAAGATGGTTTTGTGTAGGGTAAAGCACGGTGAGGTGTAAGTTGTCTTCATGTCAGGTGCTGGGTGAGGAGGTCAGGCCACACCCAGTGTCTTTTGCGCCTTGTTTTTTATGTTTGCAACGGTAGATGGGGGTCCATTCACTGAGCGGCTGGGGACCCGGGTGATACTGTTCCTCATGAGCTGATGTCCCTGGAATAGCAGTGTTTTCGAACTTCTCAGGAGAAAAGCTCTGGCTGCTTGCAAGACAAGTCTATAATTATAGTTTTTGATTTAGAAAGTAGAATAATGCAAGCTTAAAGTGGCGGGTGATGTGGGTTGGCACACCTTGGTTTCTTTCCCAGAAAGTCCTCAGCTAGGTACAACACACCTTTGATGAATGTACAGTAGTTTTTTCTTTACCTGATTTCGAAGATCTCATTAATGCATTCAGAATATTAATTAATTCTATTTTCAGCTGTGGAGCATGAACTTGAAGCTGAAACTTTTCTGGCTGTTTCCCACCCCAAGTGACTTTTTTTTATCAGCCATCCTCAGCTTGGGTGCTATTAACACAGCAAGGCAATGACAATAGGAGGAAAAAGAACTCGCTGGGATTGAGGACCTACTATGCATGTGGTGCTCTGTTAATGTTATTTAGACTCTCAGACACCCCAGAAAGTTGCTTTTAATACCACTGATTTAAATCGGGTAGCCAGAACTCAGGGCAGCGAGGTGACTTGACTAAGATCATGTGGACAGTGAGAGCTGGCCTGAGAGCCAGGTTCTGCTGGACACAAGGCCTGTGCCCTTTCCATTGCATCACACAGCCTCTGCAGCTGGCATGGGTGAATGGGTGGGGGAGGGAGTGGAGACGATATGTACCATGGGATGATCGAAATGAATGGCTGGCAACAGAGACAAAGTAGAAAAGCACCCCAGACGGTCTGGGTTCAGCTGCTTAAAATAGGCAAAGAAATTCTTTGGCTAATGCATAATCACCACAGGGATTAATGCAGTTCTGCTCCTTGGGGTTAATTTATACTTCATGAGCACTATTAGATGAGATTTCTAAAATGTATAATAGCACAAAGCTCGTTAAGGACTTTCATAAAAGCCTGGTATGGAGAGAAGAAAGGGAGCTTGGTGCCATGACACTGGCCCAGAATAACCCAGGCAAAGCTGCCTTTGGAGGCAGGTAAAGAAGTTGGCTTTGGACCTGCAAGGCTGTGTCCCCAGCTCTTTCTGCCAGCAGAGACTCCACTCCTCCTGGGTCTTTTTAGCATTGAAGGGAAGCAGCAGGGGTGGAGAGCAAGGAGGTTGGGTTCTCATCAAATCCCAGAATAGAGGATCTAGGAGGGACTTGGGGATCATCTTGCCCACCCTTTTCTGCCACTCATTAATGGACAAGTGGAGAAACTAGGCCCCTGGGAGGTGAAAGCTCACTGTCGAGTGCCTTCTTCCTTCTCCTTTCTGGATACAACTGAGCACCCTTCAGTTCTGTCAAATCATCCCTTGCTCCCACCCACTCCCCTTAATCAGTGCTGATCCTCAGGTGTGACTCGCTCAAGGAAGGTGCCACTCATTCATTTGTTCATTCACCTATTCCTTCATTCATTCAGGATGAGCGTACTTACCGCCTTATTACTGAGCGTTGTGTTCAGTTTTGAAAAACATAGTTGAACATAACACTCATTTGCCCTGAGAGAACTCAGTCTAGTGTGCAAAGCAAAGTTACAAACAATGATTTCTAAGTTTTCTTCTGGCCCTTTCTATTCAGTGAATGTCTGCTGCATAATTAAAGTATCTCCTAATTAGTTGCCTTCTCCAGTCTGTCTCTGTCTCTCACTTCAGGAAACGAGCTGTCAGATTAATCTTCTAGAAAAGAGCTCTGATTCACTCAAAATCCTCAGTGGTTTCCCATTGCCTATGACAAAATCCAAACTCCTGCACCCCTTTGGATCTCAAATCCATCACATCCTGGACAACATGGAATTCTTGGTTGGCCCCAGAGCATGCCCCATGCCATGGGTTCTTGTTGGTCGATGAGCTTTTGTCTCTCCAGGCCGCAGTTTATCCACATGGCTGGCTTCTTTCCCTGTCCACTCATGCAACTCGGACCCACATTTTTTAAACTTTAATTTTAGGTTCAGGGCTACATGAGCAGAGTTGTTATATAGGTAAATTCGTGTCATGGGGGTTTGGTGTACAGATTATTTTATCACTCAGGTATTAAGCCTCGTACCCATGAGTTATTTTTTCTGATCCTCTTCCCCCTTCCCACCCTCTACCCTCTGATAGGCCCCTGTATGTGTTGTTCCCCTCTATGTGTCTATGTGTTCTTACTTCTCATCATTTCGCTCCCATTTATGAGTGAGAACATGTGGTATTTGGTTTTCTGTTCCTGTGTCAGTTTGCTAAGGGTAATAGCCTCTAGCTCCATCCATGTTCCTGCAGAAGACATGATCTCATTCTTTTTTATGGCTGCATAGTATTCCATGATGTATATGTATCACATTTCCTTTATCCAGTGGCATTTAGGTTGATTCCATGTCTTTGCTATTGTGGATAGTGCTGCCATGAACACATGTGTGCATGTGTCTTTATAATAGAATTTATATTCCTCTGGTTTTTACCCAGTAATGGGATTGCCAGGTTGAATGGTAGTTCTGTTTTTAGCTCTTGGAGGAACCACCACACTGTCCTCTCCTCTATGAAGACTTTTCTGAACATTTTCAAGAGGGGAGATCCCTCACAGCTCTGAACTCTTCTCTGAAATCTGCTCAGCTTTTGGTTTTATAATCCTAGAATTCTTAGCTCATACTTAAGCCCTACATACCTTGGTTTCCTCATCTGTAAGATGGGAAACTAATAATGCCCTTGCCACCTGTGAGGACTGACTATAGGTGTGCCAGATATAGCAGCTCATCTGACTCAGCAAGCATTAGTTACTGGAGTAATTATTCCTGCTGTTGCTATGGAGCTTTCTGATTAGCGTCACATCCATTTATTGTTACACTTTGCAGCACCCGTAGGCTGCTCCTTCCATGTAAGCGAGACCTGGTATCTGGCTGTTAAATGATACCAGTGTCATTTAAGATGCTCATCCATTGACTGAAGAAAAGTGCACTGGTTGATGACTGTGATATCCTGGGTGCTGAGGACCCAGAGGGGAAGGAGGCACAGGCTTGCCCTCCAGCAGCTCATAGTCTGGTGGGAAGATAAACACGAAGCACAAAATAGGATGCACTGGGATGGAGTCAGGGAAGGGACAGGATGGTGAGGGCCCTGGGAGCTTGAGCCGGGGACTCATTCTGCTTGGGAATAATGACAGTTACAACTAACCTAATGAGAAGGTAAATGGTGGCTTTTTGTTACCTAAATTTTGGCCAAACCTCCAGGGTTGAGAACAAGTGGTATTAAGTGGTTGCAGATCCTAAAAATTGATGATGGATAATTTATGAACTTACTAAGGTGTGGCCCCCAAATCAGTCCAAAAACCCTAACTCATCACTTCCCTCAAGGGTAGGACAGAGTCACTGAGAAGTTGATCAGTAGAGGGAGGAAGGTGAAGGCTCTCTTTAGGGAGAATGTCACGTGCTGGCGATTCCTGTGTCCTCACCAGGCTTTCCCCCACATTATGCCTGGTGAGGGAGGAAGGGCTCCCTGAGCACCCTGTGGAGAGCCCTGCCTCTGGCACTTGGAGGTAGGCGTGGTGCCTGGGAATAGAATGAGGGACATGTGGAGGATGCAGGGCAAGGGAGCCAGCTATGGGCCCAGGCATGTCCTGGGATGGTCCCCTGGAAGCTAGGGGATGAAGACAGCAGAAACCATGAGTGAGAAGTGGCATCACCCAAGCTATGGGACTGCAGTCAGGGGTCCCCAGTGTATGCATCTCCAAGCAGCTCACAAAAGAGCTCCATGAGGGAAGGGGTGAGCATTTAGACACCTGTCCCACCCATAGCACATCAGTGCTGGATGGCAACTAGAGTCAAAGAGGACATTTTATGCCCCTTATCTCTCCTCCCAGTAGTCTCCCTCCGTCTTCCCATCCAGGCCTGGAGGATCCAGCAGCCTCCAGGGTACAGGAGGAAGAGAGGAGAGATAGTGACAGAGCTGGCACTGCTCTTTTCCCAGAACAGGTGTCTCAGCCGAGGACAGGTGGATATTTGGGAAGAGATGTTTTAAATAGGATGAGGCTTTCAGGCTTTGATGTTAGACTGGACTGGACATTTTAAAAGCTACAACATGAAATGATTTGTTAGTACCTTAGGACTGTCTGAGAGTCAGAGTCCTTTCCTCCCCAAAACCAAGGAGTGAGTCAACCCCACAGGGACGAAAGGCAGAGGTGGGAAGAACAAAGCTGCCTTCTACATGTGCCCTGCTGAGACTGGCTCTCTTGGCCACAGTTACACCCTCTTAGCGGGCACCTCTGATGCCACCCGCCGGGCTGGACATTCATCTGCAGCAGTTCACTTGATCTGCACACAACCTTGCGAGAACAGTCTAACAATCCAAATCTTCACATAACGGAGGAGGATAAAAGCCCAGAAAGGTTAAGTAACTTGCCCAAAGAGACACAGCAAGGAAGTGATAAAGCTGAGTCTTGAAGGCAGGAATGACTCCCATGCTCTGTTGTATACACAGTGAGGAGGCAGAGGAGCAGACAGCACCCAGGGAAAAGCCACCCCTTCCCCAGGCTCAAAAGGTAACTTAGTTTTGACACAGGACATCGGAATAAAAAAATGATTCCAAAGTGTTGAGCCAGAGACCAGTCCCTAAACTCTTGGAGCAAATGGAGAAAAGAAAGGGATCCACCCTGAGTGGGCACTCAGGCACCCCCTGCGATGGGCTGCAACTGTGCAGCCTTCACTTGCTGTGAGCTTGCAGAATCTTGACCTCGTGTCCAGGAGGAATGCCACAGTTACCACTGATGGGGAAATTGATGGTAGCTGGAACCTGCTCTACAGAGCAGCTTTCTCAGCTGCAGCACCTTGGTCAGAGCTGAGGACAAAGCAAGACTGGGAGGAGGTTGCTAGAAGTTGCTGGTGTCCCTGGGAAAGGGAAGGGCTCATGGCTGGGCTATGAATCAGAGGTGCTTACTGCTGGGGCTGTCCATGGCATCAGCCACAGGGAAGCAAATACAGAGTTGTCAGGGGAGAACTCGGTGGGTGGGGGCAGGGTCCATCCTGCAGCAATTGCCTTGGAGACTTTTTCCATCTCCAGGGCTGGGAGAGGGGAGGAAGCAGCATTTGAGGTTTGAGGGGCTTTCACATGGGCCCAGCTCCCTGTTTATTTACCCTCACTCTGGGCGGTCAAATTGTACCATTCCATTTTGGCAGAAGAGAAAAGGGGACCTTAGGAAGGGTAAAAAGCACACCCAAGGTGACACAGGTATTCAGAAACACAGCCCAGATTTGAACTCTGGTCTGTCTGACTCCAAAGCTGGTGTCCCACCATTCAGGGAGAGGAAAGAGGGCCTTTGTGGCTAGCTCAAACTGCCCCAATACCAGCGAATTTAACGGCAGGGTTGCTTCAGCAAAATAGTGACTCAGAAGATGGGAGAGAGATGGGTGGGCCCCGTAGACCAGCCTGACTCCTGGGAGCTCTGCCCTCCTTCTTTTGTCTTCTAACCTGGGAGGTGAAGTAACCTAAGGTCACAGGGCAATGAAGAGGCCAAGCTGCAATGGGAGGGTCTCTGACTGACCTTTATTTACCCGTAAAGTGAGAATGATAATCCCCTCTCCCTTAAGATCAAATGTGGAAGCAGAAGTGAGCCATGCCTTAGAATGGTGGAGAGAGATGGATGCAGAGATTTGCATGTGTTTGGAAGGAGGGTGGGGGCCCTTGGCCTTGAGGTCTGCAGGGTCTCTGCTCAGAGGAAAGACAGCAGCACCTCCTCCCCTGGAGTCCTTTTCTCTTCAACGCAGTGAGCTTGGCTTGGCGGAGGATTGGGGAGAGCAATTTCCAGGGATTTTCTAGCACTTCACTGAAGTGCTTTTAGGCAAAGCAGCAGCTGTTCACACTGATACTGTAAGCATTGGAGAACCCAAGTGTCAAAGCCCAAGAGAGCAGAGACAGAAGAAAAAGTGCTGGAGAAAGATGCAGCTGAGCAATTCAGTCATTTCAGAGCCACTGAGTCAAGCACTGCAGTTTGAGGTGGCTGGAAAGTGAGGCTTCAGGGGGCACAGGCAGGGTGGGGTGCAGGGAGAAGTTACCTGACTTGGGGAACTGCAGCTGTCAACACACATGTGTTGTGAGCTAAGCCCTGGAGGATAGGAGATGGAAAGGATGTGAGCGTAGCCCTTGAAGAGCCCTTAGATGAGTTAGGGAGTCAGAGAAATGAACAGAACATTACAATACAGAGTAATAAGTAGGGGAACACAGGGAGTGCGGGTGCTCAGGGGAAGTGCAATTAAAATAGAAGAATGCAAATAGTCCTCAGCCCGGGCTGCATATTAAAATCACTCGGGGAGATTTAAAAAGATACTGTTGTCCAGGTCCCATCCCAGACCAATTAATTCAATATCTCTGGTGGTGGGACCTGAGTGTCAGTATTTTTTTTTTAAAGCTCCCCACAAGATTTTGTTTTGCAGCAAAGATTGAGAGGACGATATTGGGCTGAGGGATGTGGGAATGATTCTTAGAAAAGGCAGAGCTTCGAATGGTCTTTGGCAGAGGGGAGGAGGAAGATGAGGCTATCTGTGTGAAGGGCTTTCTTGGAGGAAGGGTCAGAAGAGTGCAGAACCCGCCAGAGGAAAGGCCGGCAGCTCTGAGTGACCAAGGGCAGACTCTGGTGTGAGGCGTGGTCTGAGGAAGGGGTAAGTGGGAGCTGGAGACTGCATCAGGAACAGCCGCCTGTGTTCAGCCAGTTGAGGGCTTTCTGAAAGCTATGAGTTTCAGATGCACTGTATTTTTCATTTTTGAGATGGAGTCTTGCTCTGTTGCCCAGGCTGGAGTGCAGTGGCACCATCTTGGCTCACTGCAACCTACACCTCTCAGATTTAAGCCATCCTCCCACCTCAGCCTCCTCAGTAGCTGGGACTACAGGCACATACCCTCATGGCCATTTATAAAATAAAAGAAAAAAAATTTTTTTTTGTTGTTTTTTTAGAGACAGGGTTTCACTATATTGCCCAGGCTGGCTTGAATTCTCAGGCTCAAGTGATCTGTCCGCATCAGCCTCACAAAGTCCTGGGATTACAGGCATGAGCTACCATGCCCAGCCTTGCATTTTAAGCTAGGGATGACATCATTAGGCTTGTGATATTTTTTTCAACTTCTATTATGTATTCGGAGGTACATATGCAGGTTTGTTGCATGGTATATTGTGTGATGCTGAAGTTTGGGGTGCAATTGAACCTGTCATCCACTAAGTGAGCATAGTACTCAATAGGTAGACTTTCAGCCCTTGCGCTCTCTCTCCCTTTCTTCTTTTGGAGTCTGCATTGTCTGTAGTTCCCATCTTTATGCCCATATGTACTTATTGTTTAGTTCCCACTTAAAATATGGGTTAATTTGGTTTTCTCTTTCTACATTAGTTTGCTTAGGATAATGGCCTCCAGCTGCATCCATGTTGCTGCAAAGAACATGATTTCATTCTTTTTATGGTTGCATACTACTCCACAGTGTATATGTACCACATTTTCTTCATACAGTCCACTGTTGATGGGCACATAGGTTGGCTCCATGTCTTTGCTGTTGTGAATAGTGCTGTGATGAACATACCGGTGTATGTGTGCTTTTGGAAGAATGATTTATTTTCCTTTTGGTAGATACCTAGTAATGAAATTACTGGGTCAAATGGTAATTCCATTCTTAGTTCTTTAAGAAATCCCCAAACTGCTCTCCACAGTGGCTGAGCTAATTTTCATTCCCATCAACAGTGTAATAAGTGTTCTCTTTTCTTCACAGCCCTGCCAACATGTTGCTTTTTGACTTTAATAATAGCCAGTCTGACTGGTATGAGATGGTATCTCATTGTGGTTTTGATTTGCATTTCTCTGATTATCAGTGGCAATGAGCATGTTTTCCATATGCTTTTTGACTGCTTGTATACGTCAACTGCATCTCTGATCCACGTGGTCTTCCTTCTGTCACTGGAGCTGAAGGTGAAGCCCTGTCTTAGGCTTGTGGCAGAGAGAAATAATATTATTATGCAATGGCCCTTGAATGGCTTCTGTTTAGAAGTGGCACATGTCACCTCCACTCATACACCATTGGCCAAAAGTCACCCAGCCAAGCCTGGCATTAATGTGACAGGAAGTGTAATTTTATCTCAGAGAGGTGCAGCAAATATTCGAAACAAAGAAAATCTACTAGGAGGTGCAGGAGAGAGAGGGAAGACTCTATATGGACCACAAGCTTTGTGAACTCAGTGGCTGATGATGCTATACCTTTATACTGGACTCAGCTCCCGCAAGGGCTAAGACAATTTCTCTTTGCATCCATGGTACTATGAACAGCAGAAGCTCTCCATGTTGCATAGGGCAGCTCTGCTTCAGCCTGTGTTGGCCGGAAAGCTCTGCCTCATGGGTCTCCCATCTTGCCCCAGGACCAGCAGGCTAGCTGGTGCATGCCCCTCTCATGGCAAATGGTAAAACTACAAGAAGGCAAGCAGCAACATGTGAGGCCTCTTGGGGCTTAGGCTCAAGACTATGATTTTGTCATGTTTGCAATTGACCAAATCAAGTTATATGGTGAAGCCCAAAGTCAAGAGGCGGGGAGTACAGTTTTCCCACAATGAGGCCATGCAAGATGAGGCTGTGTGTGTCATGCTGATGGTGAAAACTAGGGCCAAAGATTCGGCGTCCTCCAAGTTCTCATGTATCTTCCAGACACAATAGGTCTTTAAATGTGGAAACATAGTTCCATCTACGCTTAGCTTCTTTGTTCCCTTTAGTCATTTCTTATCACAAAGGTAGCTTGGAGCTCTGGGTGAGGAAATGAAAGTTCCAGGAGAATAAAATAGGCTTCTTACATCCCACAGGGTTATAGGAAGAACCAAGTGAGGAGATTGTTATATAAGTATTTGGTAAATTATGCTGGTCTATGCATATGTTATAGTTTCTCATGGCGTGGAATATAGTATTGTATCCTGTATTTTATTAGTATCATATCATGGAATATAGTATTCATATATTTTATCAGTATCATATCAGAGCACCCTCTGGTCATATGATCCTACATGTTCACACCTTTCTGGACCTAATATCCAGATGTGACCTCATCTGTGTGGCATTACCCCTCTTGTTATGAATACAATATGCCCAGAAATTATATTCCATTATGTACACTCATGTCCCACTTCTAGCAGTGTGGTGCTGCCGAGAAATGCAGACATGCTGGAGGAAATGAGCAGGATGAACAAGAGGCCCAGGCAGTGCCACCAAAAGTGAGAGGAGGAAAGAACTAGGGGAACAGTAAAGGAATGGGTGGTACAGAGCCACAGGCCTGAAATGAAAATCAAAGCCCAGTCTTGCCCAGATGCAGATAGAGGCATCATCTTAAATGGGAATGGCACTGAACACTCTAGAGACTGAGGTACTATACTTTGCAAATTTCAATGTGTTTCACATATATGGCCTTACTGATTAGTAAGTTACCAGGAATTATAGTCAGAAAGGATCGGAACATTTTTCAATGGAAGGTAGGCAAGTTTGGGACCCAGGCCGGAAGCATGAGGGATGCTTTACAGGGTACCTCTGTCTTAGGCCAGGGTTTATACTGAAGGCCCTTAAAATCCCTCTTGATTGGAGTTCACTGATTATGTTAGCTTCTGGCACATCATCTAGAAGCCCCATCATGTTCTCCAAAGGCAGAACTGTGTTATTAGTCAAAACTGTGATATTAGGAAAAGCTTCAGGAAACTTGGGCTGTAGTCCCAACTCTGCCCATCATTTTCTGTGTGACACTGAGCAAATAGTTTAATCTCTCAGATTCATCTTTATGACCTCTAGCATGAAGGGACTATGAGAGACCTGGAGGGGTGCCATGCAGATCCTCCTTCAAGGCAAAACTAGCTGCTCAGGACCAAAGCGTGATCAGAAGTTGGCCAGATTACATTAAGAAGACAGCCTCCAGCTGTCAGCTCATTCAGGATCAGCTTCATTCTAAGTCACATCCTCCAGCGGGGGCAGCCACATCTTGTGAGAAATTGAGGCATGATATAAAGTCCTGGTCACTTGGGCCTGACACTGGACAACTCTAATGGGCAGCTTCTTCCAGAGCTCCGTGCTGTCTTGGCTGAGGCTTTGTCAAGCTTGTCTTGCAGTTCACCTTCTCCTTTTGCCTAGTCTTGCTTCCTCCCTTTCCTTTCACAGTGCAAATTCCCACTAAATATCTCGCACCCCAATCTCCATCTCAGCATTTGCATCTGCAATACTGAATCTGTGACAGAAGCTAAGATGGGGTTTTGGAGCTGGGTCATTCACTTCCTAGCTGACCGTGTGAACCCCATTGCTGGCAGTGGCAGAGCGCAGACAGTATATCCACTTCCCATCACTGTTGTCACAAACTGCAGCTTGAAACAACACAACCTTTCTATCTCACTGTTTCTGTAGGTCAGAAGTGCAGTGTGGCTCTCTGGACCTTGGACTAAACCAAGGCCTCAGCAGGTTACCTTCCTTTCTAGAGGTTTTAGGGAGAATCTGTTTCCTTTTCATACAGGTTGTTGGCAAAATTCAGTTCCTTGCAGTTGTAGGACCAAGGTTCCTCTTTTCCTATAGGTTGTAAACTGAGGGCTGTTCTTGGCTTATAGAAGCTCCCAAATTTTTATTTTGCCCGTAACCCTCTTCCCCCATCTTCAAAGCCAGCAGCAGCAGTTGGAGTCCTTCTCACACAAGAAAATCTCTCCAGCCTCTTCTTTCACCTCTGCATGCCTCTGACTCTCTTGCCTTCCTTTTCCACAGGTAAGGACTCATGTGATTCAGTTGGTTACTGGGATAACCCAGGATGGTCTCTGCATCTCAAGGTCCTAACCTTAATCACAGATGGTGGGGGTATCAGTGATGGGAACAGAGACACCATGTAGCATTTATGGCAAGCTCCAAAGGGAGAATCGGCGCAGCCTGGAAATGGGGAGAAAGGCCAGGCCACCCCCAGCAGGGAATGCTTCAGTGATGGGAACAGACACCATGTAGCATTTATGGCAAGCTCCAAAGGGAGAATCAGCACAGCCTGGAAATGGGGAGAAAGGCCAGGCCATCCCCAGCAGGGAATGCTTCACTTTATGAAAACAATGCCTGTCATGCTTCTGGGCCCTGTGAGAGAGAAATCATCTCCCCATGAGACATCAAGCTGCCAAATAACCAGAACTGGGTATCACGAGCCGGGTCCTAGGCGACTCACTGAGTTATAGCATTGGGTGCACCCAGTTTTACTCTGCAGTGAGTCAGAATTTGTCCATCTGGGACTGAGCCTGAGTAGAGGCAGAAGGACAGGTAAGGAACATGAGTGGGTCATGCAGAAACCCACAGCCCTGTTATTGTGCCATCAGCTCCCGCCACTCAGCCCATGCCTCTGGCTGTTTGGGACAGTGCCCTATAACCAGCTGAAGGAAGAGGAAAAAGCCTGAGATTGGTCTTGGTATTGGTTGTGACTCCTTAGATCACCTCCTTAGATGTGACTGCAAACTGGAATTGATAGCCTCACTCAGGGGTGGCCTTGAAAGAGAGTGGTGAGAGACAATTACCCCAAAGGGCTGAAGTTCAGGTACGGCCTCTGGTCATCCACATTGCATGAGAGGAGAAGTGGCCTGAGGCTATGCATTAGTCCGTTTTCATGCTGCTGATAAAAACATACCCAAGACTGGTGATTTATAAAAAGAGGTTTAATGAACTCACAGTTCCACATGGCTAGGGAGGCCTCACAATCATGGCAGAAGGTGAAAGTCACATCTTACACGGTGGCAGACAAGAAAGAATGAGAGCCAAGCAAAAGGGAAAACCCCTTATAAAACCTTCAGATCTCATGAGACTTATTCACTACCATGAGAACAGTACAGGGGCATCTGCCCCCATGATTCAATTGTCTCCCACCTGGTCCCTCCCACAACACATGGGAATTACTGGAGCTACAATTCCAGATAAGATTTGGGTGGGGACACAGCCAAACCATATCAGATTAGATGTATAGAGATTTATGGGCAATGGCAAATGGCCTGGGTGGAGGTCTGGAAGGAGAGCAATTAGAAAACCAGAGCAACAGAGTCTCAGGGGGAGGCAGGTGGGTGGGTAGAGGGAGTGGGCTCAGTCTTTGAAGATCTTTGTCTTACAGTCTAATGCCCATCGGAAAGCACACACCATCAAACAACAAGGAGACGCAATGATCCCCCCATTTGACAGTGGCCTGTATCTGTCATTGTCACCCCAGCCTGGGAGGATGGGGATATGAACAAAGTGGCTGTAGTGCCTGAGAAGAATGCTCCACATGGAGAAGTGGACCTGAGAGGTGCAAGGAGGGGCCTGGGGCAGACACGGAGATGACCTCAGATCCTCCTTCAAGAGAGGATTTGATGCCCAGCTGGGGCAGTGAGGTCAGCAGGCAGCCTCCAGCCATCAGCCCCTCCAGGATCTGTCTCAACTGCAGAGAGCTGCCTCACCCAAGGTCCTGCCCTTCCTGGGGGAGCCCGCATCCGTGGCTGCGTGAGGCAGGGGTATAACGGTCCAGCCAGTTTGGCTAGATGCAGGGTGTTTTGGTTGAGCCATACTCTAGAACTCCCCCCATGATTGGCAAGACTTTGACCAGCTGGCATCACAGCTTGGCTCCTCTTTCTGCCCGATCCTGCTTCCTCTGTCTTCTGTCTCAAGTGATGATTCCTGTTATGTAGCCTACATCACAAACCTCGTTTCTTGAGAAATCGATATTGAGATACATGAATAGATAGATGTGGCTATAGGCAGATAGAGATAGAACCGAAGTGATAAAAGGTAAGTGGAAAAATGTTTTTCAATACCACAAACTTTCCCCTTTTCAAGGATACTTGCTAACAAGGGATCTAATCCCCTGCAGGCATCTGAGCCTGTGGCTAGAGTCACCCAACTCACTTGGCTCTGGACCCAAACATGCTAAAAAGATGACTTCCTCTGACTCCAAGGAAGTGGGAGCTTCTTTTGTGAGCATCCATGAAGAAGTCAGGCAGCTTTTCTTTTTCCAGGCCCTGTCTTCCAGAGGGTGTGGTCCCCTGTACTCTGAGGACCTCCAGGGCAGCAGGGAAGCCGTTGAGCTCATTTAATAGATGAAAAAACTCTAGTTTCTTGTGCAGAGTCTTCAGTGACTTTTATATTTGGGAACCTTCCTGAGGGCTGTCCGGTCAGGTCCTTCATGAGCACCACTCCTGGGGGGCCCTTGTTTAAACCTTTTCCCTTTGGAAAGATTTTCATTCTGGCACAAGTGAGTTGGTCATGGAACACCTGGGACATAGAGAAATAAACATGACCAGCGAGTTTACCAGATCTGGGCTGAGCCACAGCCCTTTCACTTACTGTATAACTTTGGTCAGTCCCTTGACTTCTTTAACCTTCAAGTTTTTCTTTTCTGCAGTGGGGTTGCTAATAACCCCCACTCTGCAGAGTGGCTGTGAGGGCCAGATTCAATGCTGACTGCATGGCCCTGTGCTAGGAGCTTGGGCTGCCGTCCTATCCAGACAAACTGGGTGTCCTGCACACAGCTCCTTGTCTACTTCTTGCTTTAGCTTCAGTGACGGTGGACAGTTCTGGCTTTCAAACTTATCTCGTTTTGACAGCCTGTAAGCGCAGGACATTAACACCCCAGGGATGAGGGTTCTGCCACCAATGGTACAAAAAATACTGGTGGGTTAAAACTCCCACCCCACTCCTCTCCTACAGAGGACAGCTCTGGAAAGCATCTGACACATCGAATTGAGCTCCTGTTTGCCACAACCACAACCTTGAAATGCATCCTGATGTTGGCTTTTCATTTGTACCTGATCCCACACTCCTCCTTTCCAGAATCACCTCCTAAGTAAACTACCTTCACCTGTGTCTTTGTCTCAGGCTCTTTTTGTCTCAGCCATGTTAAGATGGCCCCAGGCAACACCCAGACATTGACCTTGAGGAGCTCATGGCATGGTGGTGGGGTCAGATGAGTGTAGTGGTAAATCCAACACAGTGATGCACAGCTAGTGATGGGCAAAGCAAAAACGACTTTGGGCAAGTAAAGGAGAGGTGCCTGGATCTATCTTGTGTTATGCAAGACTTCCTGGAGGAAGTGGTGTTTAAGTTGAGACCTGGAAATTGGGAAGATTCTGGCCAAGTGAAGAGCATGGGTGTAAGTATAAGGTGATAGCAAAGGGTGGAAGGATTAAAGGCTATCCAGCGAGAGGGCAGAGGGTACTCCAAGGAAGCCTGGAGACAGGGTGGCACTGATGAGGACTTGCAAAGAGTTACATGAGCCTGGACTCTACAGTGAGAGGGTACAAGTGGATCTGCTTGGGGACACTGCTATAGAGGCTGGCAGTGGCTCTCACACATGGCTTTTTTTGGGCCACTGCATCCTGAACACCATAGGACAGTACTGAAGGGGTTATTACTATGGATTCAAACTCTGTTAAAGATATGTGAATTTCAGGTGACTAACACAGGGCCTGCACAGACATTGCCTTAGTAATATAAAATGTATTTATCATTCATTCACCTTGAGGTCCTTTCCCCTGTTGCCTTTGCCTATAGTCCCTCATCCTCCCCTACAATTTTGCCTTCACTCTCAATCTGTTTTTTCTGCTGTATGGGAATATCCAACTGCTTCTAAGTTCTTAGTACACACACAAAAAAATCATCTCACCCAAAGAGAGAGTCTGTAGATTCTGCCAGCTGGTCCCTGGCTCCTTCAAAGGCAGGTAGGGATTGGTGGAGGAAAGGAAGGTCTGTCTGCCGACAGGTGGATGACATTTTATGGGGATAATAGGACAACTTTTATCAAGCAGCCATGATGGGTCCTAACAATGTTTGGGTGTGGATATTTGAGTGAGGCCCTGGGCATATGAGAAAATCCCCAGGGGGAGTTTCTTTCTTAACGTGTGTGATGTGCTTCTGAGGCTGGAGCCAGGAAGAATAATAGCACTGAGAAGAGATCCACTGGCTTCCCTAGACTGCCAAGAGGCTAATGAAAAAACAAAGATGAAGAACCCTGCCTTGAGCCACCTTTGGGTGCGCAATCCTGGCTCAGTGTCTGCCTTCGAGTGGGGATGTCATTTACAATTAACTGGCAGGAAAGGGAAGGGGTGCATGTATTTATTAATGACCTACCATGGCCAAGGTCTTTTGTTACTATGAGAATAATGATGATGTGAATATTGTTAGCCCCATTGAACAGATAAGAACATTGAGGGCCAAAGTGAAATGTTGAATAAAGTGGTCAAAGACAAACTAGAAAATCACCAGATTTTCACCAGATTTTGGAAAATCTGGTGATTTTCCAGTTGCCAAGACAAGATTTGTATTCAAGCTGGTCTGATAATCCCCTTCTCAATATACCTTCCTCCCTTCTCTGGAAGGGTCAAATTAAGTCAAGACTTAACATTTCTCTATCCTGTCTTAAAAATAAATCAGGGCCAGGCATGGTGGCTCACGCCTGTAATCCTAGCACTTTGGGAGGCTCAGGCGGGTGGATCACTTGAGGCCAGGCGTTTGAGACCAGCCTGGACAACATGGTGAAACATCATCTCTACTAAAAATACAAAAATTAGCTGGGCATGGTGGCACACACCTGTAATCCCAGCTACTTGGGAGGATGAGGCACAAGAATTGCTTGAACCCAGGAGGCAGAAGTTGCAGTGAGCTGAGATCATGTCACTGCACTCCAGCCTGGGTGACACAGCAAGATTTTGTCTCTAAATCAATCAATCAATCAATCAATCAATCAATCAATCAATCACACCCCTGTGCTCATTTTTAGGTTTCCTTCCCTCTCTTGCTTTTTCTCAACTTTGACCCCAAGCAGCAAACAAAGATGCAAAGCAGCCCTGGGAATCTGGCACTGCAGCTGCATCCATGGATCCCAAGTGGCCCTAGATGCCCAAACTGAAATTATGCAATGACTTCTTTAGCTCTGCATCCTTCGAATCAGCTGCATCCTTCGAATCTCAACCAAGTTAAAGCTTATTTTCAGAGAAGAGGAGTAAGAGGATTTTATAACCTTACAATGATCAAATACTCAAATAACCATTGCAATCACATGACAGTTAAAAGTATGAAACCTAGAGTCAGCTTTCCTGGCTTCAAATGCTTGTTACTCCTCTCAATAGCTGTGTGACCTTGGGCAAGTTTCTTAACTGCTCTGTGCCTCAGTTTGGTCATCTATTAAATGGGGATAATATAGTTCTTGCCTTCTAGAGTTGTGAGAATTAATTAAAGGCATAAAGCACTAAGAATAGAACCTGGAATAGGGTTAAACACAGAATATATATTAGCTTATTTTCTCCTCCTCCTCCTCCTCATCCTCCTCCCTCTCTTCCTCTTTCTCATCATCATCATTGCATCATCCTATCCCATACCTCTCTACTCCCTAGACAGAGGCATCTTATTGGAAAGGTACACTTGTTCCAAGCTCCCAGGACTCCCTGTGCTTAATGTTTCTAGGCTCTTTTCACACTGAATTTCAGCTGTCTGCCTAGTTTCCTCCTCTTCTGAAAAGTGTGCTCCTTGAAGACTGGAGATATTGTCTAAATTGGGGTTCTTATCCTGGATCTTTTGAATTCAGGGCTTTTATTAACTTGGATGGGAAACTTACATCTTTATTTTCATAACCACTTTTATGTCAGTGGTTCTCAAATGCTCAGAATTACATCAAAGGCTTCCTCAAACACACTCTGGTGGGTCTCCACTAGGGTGAATAACCATCCTGGTTTGCCTGAGTCTAAGGTGTTCCTAGGATGTGGGATTTTTCCGTGCTAAAATTAGGAGAATCCCAGGCTAATCAGGATGAGTTAGTCACCCTACCTCTAATCCCAGAGTCTCTGATTCAGTCTGAGGTGGGGTTTGAGAACTTGGATTTGGAATGGTTCCTATATGATACCAATGTTGGGATCACAGTCTGAGGACTCTGCACCAAATTTTATATACTACTATTATAAATGGAGCAATACACTGCAATATTTTCTTTTTTTTGAGACAGTGTCTCACTCTGTTGCCCAGGCTGGAGTGCAGTGGCGTAATCTCGGCTCTCTGCAACCTCCACTTCCCAGGCTCAAGGGACTCTCCTGCCTCAGCCTCCCGAGTTGCTGGGATTACAGGCGCATGCCACTACCACCCGGCTAATTTTTGTATTTCTAGTAGCGATGGGGTTTTCCCACATCAGCCAGGCTGGTCTTGAACTCCTGACCTCAAATGATCCACCTCCCTCGGCCTCCCAAAGCATTGGGATTACAGGCATGAGCCACCGTGCCCAGGCCACACTGCAATATTATTAGTAGTACCTGTGGCTTTACCACAACCAAAAATTGTATATATTTTCTTTTCTTTTCTTTTTTTTGAGATAGAGTCTTGCTCTGTCTCCCAGGCTGGAGTGCAGTGGCATGATCTTGGCACACTGCAACCTCTGCTTCCCAGGTTCAAGCCATTCTTGTGCCTCAGCCACTTGAGTAACTGGGATTACAGGTGCATGCCACCACACCTGGTTAATTTTTATATTTTTAGTAGAGACAGGGTTTCGCTATGTTGCCCAGGCTGGTCTCGAACTCCTGGCCTCAAGTGATTGGCTCACCTGGGCCTCTCAAAGTGCTGGGATTATAGGCATGAGCCACTACATCTGGGCAAAAATTGTATATATTTTCTTATCACATTATAGTTGTTACAGATAGCTCAAAATATCATTTACATTCATTATGTTGAAATTATAGTTGTTGTGAGACAGCTTGCTCAATTTATTATTTAATGAGTTAAATAAAGATGCACATATATTACTATACTACCACTTCCATTTTTAATATTTTGATAGCTACATTTTAACATAATTGATTTCCTTTATAATCTTAAATTTATTTTTTAAAAATATTGTTCTGAGAAAGGGTCTGTAGAATTCCATAGACTGCCAAAGAGGTTGATGGAACAAAAAGATTAAGAATCTTTGCTCAGGGCCAACTCTGTGCTCTGGCAGCAGGCATAGGGACTAACATGCAGTAGGAACTCAATAAAAGTTTGATGAGTGAATGAGACATCTTCTGGGATGGTTGTCTCTTCATTAATACACAAAATATTTATGGAGCACTTAATAAGTGTTAGGCATATAACCATGAATAAGCAGGCCCACTTCCTGCTCCTCAAGCATTTATAATCCACCCAGGAACATCTATAGAGAAGCAACCAGATGACACGAAGCCCGGAGGCCATGCAGTGCCAATTTCTTTTCTGAAGTTTTCGTAATTTCAAATGCCTTCCTCACACTCCACTTCCACACCCTCATTCTGCCCTCCACGCTCTGCCAGCATAATCTTTCTAAGACACACATGGAGTCCTTTCACATCTAACCTTAATGCCATCTGGTGGCTCTCCCAGTCCAGGGGAGAAAGCACATACTTGATGGCAGGGTCACCTGGCCTCCCTGTCTGTCTCCTTCTCCCACCCTCACCCCGTCTCGAGCTTCTGGTGGTTCAAGACATCAAGTTATTCCTATCTCCAAGCCTTTTCTTAGGCAGTGCCCTCTGCCAGGAGTGGCCTCTCAATTTCTTACTCTGTTTTACCAGACTAACCCCTACCTATCTTTCAAGACTCAGGGCAAGTTACCCTTTTCTACTTGTCTACTGATTCTACTAATCCCAGCTACTCAAGTGGCTACCCATTTGCTTTTCTCATGCTCCCTCCCACCACGGTGGAACTGACCCCTCATGGGGTCATGGCCTGTCATGGTATTCCTTCTGTGCCTCCTTCTTCTTCTGACACAGCCCAGCCACCCTTCATGGCACAGAATATCCTTCCTATCTCCCCTGCGGTGCACTGCCCATCACCGGGTGGGTGATACTAAGTTGGAACTTGCAGCATATTTCCTGACACCCAAAGAGGTTTGCAAATATTACGATAATCATTATTATATCCATTCTTTCTCTACATTTCCCCCATAAGAGACAACAATTCTGGCAAGTAACCATCCTTGACAGTCATTTTGCCATGCCCTTTGCCCAATCCAGAACCTTGGATGGCATCTACTTCTTTGCTTGTCAGAACCTTCTTCTCAAGAAGGCTTTGAGGGAGCTCTGTGATCAGCCAGCTTCCTTGCTAGTCACCTCATTTTTCCCACTTTTCTACTCCAGGAAAGCAAGCCTGCCTCTTCTCTCTCCCAGGGGCCCACCAGACTAACTCTGTGTCTCCATTCATGGTTGAAATGCATCCTCTCTCCTTCCTGACTAGTCAGAAAGAATCCTGTCCCATTAAGGTGGGCTCTTTCGGATGATTTAGTGACTTGATGATTGTATTAGTCCATCTGCTCTGCTATAAAGGAATACCTGAAACTGCCTAATTTATAAATAGGTTTCTTTGGGCTCATGGTTCTGCAGCCTGTACAGGAAGTGAGGTGCCAACATCTACTGGTGAGTGCCTCAGGAAGCTCACAATCATGGCAGAAGGTGAAAGATGAACAGGCATGTCACATGGTGAGAGAGGCAGAAGGAGAGGGGGCGGTGCCAGTCTCTTTTAAACAACCAGATTGCACGTGAACTCATAGGTTACAACGAGGGTAGTACCAAGCATTCATGAGGAATCCACCCCCATGACCCAAACACCTCCCACTAGACTCACCTCCAACATTGGAGGTCAACATTCAACATAAGATTTGAAGAAAACATTCAAACCATGTCAGAGATTCCTTCAAAGACCCAGGTGTTCACCATCTCTGTGCCTGCTGTTCCAGGTTGCTGGCATCATGTTAACACTAGGAGTATGGTGGCTTGCAGAAGTTTCACATGTCATATCCTAACAACAGATTATTTAGGGGAAGAAAAAAATGTTCCTTGTGGCTCTTCCCTATGAAGGAAGAAAATTCTCCCAGATACCCTCCAAACAGGCCCCCTCATTTCTCAGTGGTCAGAATTAGGTCATATGCTTATCCCTGGACCTATTATTGGCAAAGGTCAGAATGAGCAGGGAGGCTGGGGCCAGTTCTGGAAGGTTAGTCAGTGGAACAGCAATGTCATCATCACCTGGGAGCTGATCAGAAATTCAGATTCTCAGACTCTAGCCAAGAACTATGGAATCAAAATGTCTGGGTGTGGCCTCCCTCCCAAATCTGCATGGCTATTAAGTGGGGATTCTGATGCTAATTTGAGAACCTGTTTGGATTGACCTCCTGGGATGAAAGGTTTGCTGTGGAGTTAGCTACAATGATGAATTCAACTATCTTTATCACACATCACTTTCCCTCAATACCAATCCACATGCAGCTTCCAGAATTTGCCATATTCCTCTGCCAACCTGACTTTACCCAAGTTGTCTACCCTCCATTATGCAATCTTTCCTTGACCATTGGACACATTTCTGTCCATCCTTTAAGATACAATGTATCAACCCTCCTGTGATAAGCCTCCCCTCTGTGCCCAACAGACCCCTTCCAACCTCGCCCTTTGGGCAGCCAGCATTACTTGCTGTATCTCTTTACAGACCTGTTTTTTCCTCCACTGATTTGATCTTAAAGAACATATCCTTCTTACCTTTGTGGCTTGAGCACAGAAAGAATGCTCCATACTTATTTGTGGAATGAAGAAGATGGCTTAAGTTCTTCCTTTGGGCCTTGGGAAGATGGGTGGGTGAATGTTTATCTTACCTCTTCCACACCTGATGAGGATTGTAGTGGGGAGACCACAGACCTGGGAATCAGACCAGCATGACTTTGAATCCTACTCTGCCTTAAAAGCAGTGTAGCCTTGAATTAATTCAGCTTATTTGAGCCTCAGTTTCCTTAGCTGTAAAATGGGGCTGGTGATGTCTATCTTCTATGACTGCTCTGTGGATAAATGAGAAAGTGGTAACAAAAGCCCTGGAATGCAGAAGGCATTTGGCCAACAGTGGTCGATTGATTCCCTGCCTGCTCATGACTGAGGCTTGCCCCCTTCAGCCCTCTTCATCCCAGTGGTAATTTTGGTAATTGGAAGCTGGAAAATATTATGTCATTTCTTGCATTTCTTAGTCCTCTCAGTTGACTGTGGGCATCTACCTCTACTTTAAAAGGTGAGTAGTATCTGAAAGAAAGTGCTCAATGATTCTCTCTCTCTCATGTGTGTATGTGTGTGTGTGTCAGAGAAAAGAGAGAGATAGACGTAAGAACACACACACACAGAGAAAGGAGGAGAAACAGAGTATGACAATCTTCCTTTTGCGAGTCTAAACAAAAGGGTCGAATGTTGTCAATTTTACACTGTTGTTGTGCTTTGCCAGGAAACACATATGTTTCCTCCCTTGAGGGCATTGGACTGGATGCGTCTCTGCTTGCAAGGTCCTTGCCTCTTGTAAGTGGTCAGTTGTGCACCATGCTTGAGAACTCACGATTCCAGAGGAGAGTTGGTAGCTGGCTTGGCACAGACCTGGAACTAATTGATCACTCATAACCGTTGAAAGGCTTGGTGAAGAATCACTCATCAGGAATCCCAGCTTCCACAGTGTCCTCTCCTGGGAGCTCTGTACAAAAAGAGATGTGGTGTGGGATGGTGGCAAGAGCCCTAGTTAAGGAGTCTGGAGACCCTCGAGCCTAGAGGTCCCCTCTGGTCACTCACTGTCTGTGAGAGGTCGAAAAGTTTCTCAGCCCTCTGGGATTCTGGCCCTTTGTAAGTACAAATAGGAATAGCCACGTGGCCACAGCCAACCCCATAAGGTAGTTATGATGGATAAAATGCACATATTTGGTGAAAACATTTTGAAATGCATACGCACCTGGAAAATAATAATAAAATGGTAACGACAGCAACAACAGCGATCCTATTACTAGTTACTCCTGGGGCTAACATTTGGCCGAGTGTTATGACAAACTTTTAATCAGTCAGTGTCTGAACTTTACTGCTTCCTACACCTTTTGAATTCCCCCGCTTTGCCTCAGACCTCAGAGATTATGTGTTCATGGGCATGCAGCTTCTGGTGCGGCACTGTTTTTCTTCATCTACCCCCATCTCAGTGTTTCCCTAAAATCATCCAGGAGATTTCCTTTCTTCCGATACCCAGGTGCTGGACTAAAAGGAGCTAGCTGGGAGAAAAAGGAAAGGAGGGGTTGACATTTTTAAAGGCAGGATGGTTTTCAAGGAAGACTTTTTTTTTTTTTTTTTCCTCCATTTGCAGGTGAAGTAAAGCAAGTGAAAGGGTAAGTGGGGAAATGATTGAGGAGTGGGGAGGGGACCAGTCACTTTTTTCTCTGAGTTAAGAATATCTTCCTGAGTTTTCCTTTCTAAAGACATCTGTGCACCAGCAGAAAATGATGTGTTAAAAAAAAACATAAAAAATGCTTTTAGCTTCTAGTCAGAGCTATGCAATGTGCATACTCAGTTGCTTGTGGGAAATTGGAGAGGCTCTCTGGAAATGAGTGTGTGGCCATTCAGTCTTAGGAAACTGGGGCCTTGGTATAGAAAGTTCTTAGACTATAGTAGAAAATTGGTAAATTCATTAATTTATTACACAGACCTTTATTGAGTTCCTATCGGAGCTTGAGATATTCTGAACTTGATTTTTTTTCGTATGCCCTGGCACGGGGGCTGGCTCACCATGCAGGGATTGCAATGTTTTAAGTGCTCAATAAATGCCTCTTAGAAAATCAGATAAAAATGGATAAAGGTGGGTAAGTGCCTCTAACCTCAGCTGGCTTCAGAGGTTCCCAGTTCAATAGCACTTCCTTGTATTCCTTTACAAAGTTATTTCATGCTCCCTTCAGCTCATTTTCCCTCAACAGGAGCCTAAAGGAAAAGTATACTTCAAGATGGATTCAAAGCCATTTCCCACTGCAGTATGAATAAATGACTGAATGTGGTTCATGTTTGTTCCTCCTACAATGGTTTGTAGAGTTACAGTAAGAAATATGTTCTGTGAACTCTAGGAAGCAGCCACTCAATAATAAGAGTGTAGATGCAGAATGGAAACACTTGGGTTCTAGACCTGTCTAGATGTGAGTTGTGAGGTTACGGCCAAGTCTCTCTTTTCTTACCTATAAATTGGGTGTGATAGGCAGTGGAATGGTCCCCCAAAGTTGTCCATATCATAATTGCCAGAACCTGTGAATATATGATCTTACATGGCAAAAGGGACTCTTTGCAGATGTGATAAAGTTAAGGATCTTGAGATGGGAGGATTATCTCAGGTGATTGGAGTGAGCTCAATGTACAGTTGGCCCTCTGTATCTGCAGATTCTGCACCTGCATATTCAACCAACCGCAGATGGAAATATCTGGGGAAAAATACAACAATAAAAAATAATACAAATAAAAATAATACAGTGTAACAACAATTTACATAATGTTTAATTGTGTTAGGTATTGTAAAGAACCTAGAGATAATTTAAAGTACATGGGAGGACGTGTATAGATTATATGCAAATGCTCCACCATTTGATTTAAGGGACACGAACATCTGTGGATTTTAGTATCTGAGGGGGTCCTAAGACCAATGCCCATGGATCTCAAGGGATAACTAATCATAGGGTCTTTATAAGGAGGCAGGAAAGTCAGGGTTAGAGAAGGAGATGTAATCACAGAAACAAAGATCAGAGAGAGAGAGAGAGAGAGAGAGAGAGAGAGATCTGAAGATGCTACACTGCTGGCCTTGGAGAAGGAGGAAGAGGTCTTCAGCCAAGGAATGAAGGCAGCTTCTAGGAGCTGGAAAAAGCAGGAACACATTCTCCCTTGGAGCCTCCAGAAGGAACACAGCCCTGCTGACATTTTGATTTTAGCCTACTGAGACGCATTCTGAACTTTTGACTTCCAGAACTGAAGAATAATAATGTGTTTTATTTCAAGTCACCAAGTTTTTGGTAATTTGTCACAGCAGCGTAGAAAAGCAATGCATTGGTATTGTGACATCTCTCAGGTTTTTGTTAGTTGCAAGTAACCCAGGCGGCAGCACCCCATGGGAGAGATTTATGAGCAGTAAACTGATACTGCACTAATACCAGCTACCATCGTTTGGATGCAAAAGGGTTTGAGTTCTAATGGAGGAACACCAGGCATCAGCAACAGGCAATGTATATTTTAAGGGGCAGCACCTCTAATTTTGAGGTGACCAGTGTAGATGATCCTGTCAGTGCCTCATCATATACCTTAAGCCATGCACTCCTGCCAACGTCCAGCACCAGGACCTCATCTTCATGCCTGAGAGATATTTGTTTCAGGAACCATGAAAAGCTCCTCTGCCTAAAATGTCAAAAATGCCAGGGCATCAGTGCTCCCGAGGAACAGCATCAATCTTGCCTGTAAATACCCCAGCTCCCTTGCCCCTCAGGTGGGATTCTTCTGAGCATGTAATTCATACAATTTCCCTGAATTTCCTGGAAGGATGAAGGCCTCATCCCATGCCCATCCCAATAGCTACTAGAGTCACTTACTTTGTTAATAATGCACCATGTATTGGCTGCCTTGTCTTCCTCCCAAATCACTTCCTTACATCAGTGCATTTTTCCTGCACTTTCCAAAGAAACTAGTTGCCCTCAGATCCTTTTTTCAGGGCCTACCTCTGGGAAAATCCAAGTGAAGACACCTTAAAATCTCACTGCCTAGGCTGTTGCTAATGCTGGCCAGTATGGTGCCCCACACCTGTGGTGTCTTGATTTTGTTTCAAGGCCTAACTTGAGTGACAGGCAACATGGCACAGAAGAAAGACCACAGAGGGGAAGGGAGCCGGGTCAGGGACTGTGCCTCTGTGCCTCATTCCCATCTGACTGGGATGTCACGGGTTTCCTGGGTAGCCTCTTTGGACCACAGTATTCACATGCGGCACTCTCCTCCAAAGGGCTGACCTAGGATTGGCAAGTTCTGAGCAATAGAGGAGAAAGGTCCTGTGACCCTTTGGTAGGCTAAGACAAGTCCTTCTGCTCTCAGCTGGCTACTCTGGGGCAACCCATTGCAGCAACTAGGATCTTGGCACGGCCATGGGACAATGTGTGCTGAGAAGAGACTCCAGAGGGTGAATGCCAGAGTGAAGGTGGTCAGAGTCTGGGGAGAAATCCAGCTTCCCCCCAGCCCCACCGCTGTGCTTCTTCTACCTTTGTTATAGTGGACAGATGCAGCTGCAAGGCATGTTGGGACCTTGGCCCAGACCCAGTTAGGGTGTGGGAGGAAGCAAGCCAGTCACTGGGGCCAACAGGGCAGATGAGGAAGCAAGGCAGAAAATGCTTCACTGAGGGCTGGAAGGAATCAGAGAAATGTCCACACAGATGTGCAGGAGACAGAAGCAGCACAAATTAAACAAGTAAGCAAACAAATCAATCTGTAATTACAAATCATGAGAGAGTCTATGAACAAGAATGGGGAGCGTCACAGAGGAAATTAAGTTTGAGCTACAGCATGAAAGATAAGAAGAACCATCCATGCAGAAGCTAGGAGCAGAGTGTCAGAGCAGAAAGAGCAAGCCAGATGGCCCTGTGGAGAAGCGAGGACATGGCCACCTTTTTCACCCTGTTCTGAAAGCAGCTCAGTGAAGCCAAGAAGGCAGAGGAAGCCCGCAAGTTACCTCTCTCTCCTGTAAGTGATCACCCCAAGCCCCAGGCATTTTCTGCAACACACAACAGGAAGGAATGAATGAAGGAAGGAAGAAAGGAAGGAAGGGAGGAAGGGAGAAAGGAAGGAAGGAAGGAAGGAAGGGAGGAAGGGAGAAAGGAAGGAAGGAAATTAACCTTTGCTGGATGCTTACTTTGTGTCTGCTGCTTAGAGATACATTTTTTCTTCAATGTATATTCACCATGACTTTGGACCTGGGTAGGAATTTGACAGTTCATTAAAAGAGCAAACTAAACCAAAGTGGTAGGCGTGGCAAAGCTGATAGGCATTGGAACCAAAATTCATCTTAGGTTCCACATGACTGTAAAGGCTATGTTCTCACTTTCCCTTGTGCTTCCTCTAGAAAGTGACATGGGGACAAATGCAGTTACGAAGGTTTGGCACCTCCTGTCTGATAATACTGTGAGGTTCATTAGCAGCTTCTTCATCACCGGCTTTGTCACACTTCCTCTCTGTCTCTTCACAAGGGTCCCAGTTTTCTCACCCACAGTCTGTTCTCCTGTTACTATCTTCTCTCACCTTGGAGAGCTATTTCCTCTGTGATCCTCGGGAGTCGGAAAGGGGTCACAGGGGATGAAGACGTGTAATGGAATGCCACAAAGGTAATAAGAATGGTCCCTTCCTGAGAGCCCACTCTGAGCCTTTTCAAGTGTTTCTTCTCATAGAATCCTCAGAGGGCCTGTTCAGGAAGTCATGAATCCCATGCATTAGTTTTATCTCCTGTGCCTGCAAGTAGTAGAAATAAGGCCAGCCTAATTTAAACCCTAGAAAATGTGTGTAGGGGTTGTTATTAAGATAAAAGAGTGTCTCGGCTGGGCATGGTGGTGGCTCATGCCAGTAATCCCAGCACTTTGGGAGGCCGAGATGGGCGGATCACCTGAAGTCAGGAGTTTGAGACCAGCCTGGCCAACATGGTGAAACTTCAACTCTACTAAAAATGCAAAAATTAGTGGGATGTGGTGGTGTGTGCCTGTAGTCCCAGGTACTCAGGAGGCTGAGGTAGGAGAATTGCTTGAATTCAGGATGCGGAGTGAGCTGAGATCGTGCCACTGGTCTCTAGCCTGGGAGACAGAGTGAGACTCTGTTTCATTAAAAAAAAAAAAAATAGATAAAAGAGTGTCTCCTGCAACCTAACAGCAAGAATCAGCACACTTCAGGGAGGTGGTTGAACCACAGCCTGCAAAGCTGGGTGGTCTTCCTCCCTGCTGCCCCTATCTCTGCTCCTCTCTGCTGCCCCTATCTCTGCTCCTCTCTGAAGAGTTTTCTTTCTGTTTCTTTCTCTCTCACTCTCTCTCTGTCCAGATAAGCTTGCCCCAAACCTCACTAAAGAAACATGGTAGCATCATGTCTGTCCTGAGTTTACATGTCATGAATTGAAACACTCAAATGACCTTTCTCTTTGTTCTAATTCCAAATATTCAGGAAAGGGTCCAATCATCTGCAGCTGGGGACAAAAGGCATTGCAACAAAAACCAGGACTGCTGTAAACCCCTCATAGTGGGAGAGTGGCAGGATGGGAGAGGTGTGCAGTAATGCTTACAGAGTACGGGCCAGGGAGAAATGGCAATAGGTGGCCATTACACCCCACTATGATGGAGAGGAAATGAAGCTTTGGACAGATCAAGTTTATAATGTCATACAGCTTGTCTGTAAGCACATTGTCTAACTAGCTCCCCAGCCCTTTTTTTTTGTGCCATCCTAGTATTTTTCACAGTGTTGGACACATGCCAAAGACAGTATTTATGATGATTTTAGGTGCTACACTAATAGATACTTAAAATTTCATGTATATTAGTGATATAATTCGGCTGTGTCCCCACCCAAATCTCCTCTTGCATTGTAATCTCCATAATCCTCACACACCGTGGGAGAGACCTGGTGGGACGTGATTGGATCATGGTGGCGGCTTCTCCCATACTGTTCTCGTGATGGTTAGTAAGTTCTCATGAGATCTGATGGTTTTATAAGCGTCTGGCATTTCCCCTGCTGGCACTCACTCTCTCTCCTGCCACCTTGTGAATGAGGTGCTTGCTTTTGCTTTGCCTTCCACCATGATTGTAAGTTTCCTGAGGCCTCCCCAGCCATGCAGAATTGACTCATTTCATTTCATGAGTCAATGAAGCCTCTTTGCTTTATAAATTACCTAGTCTCAGGTATTTCTTTATAGCAGTGCAAGAATGGACTAATACAATTAGAAAAATGATAACTGCCACATAAAACCCATAATATAGAACTTTTTATTAAAAAATTGATGTGGTGTTGGTGAAAGAATAGGCAAATAGAGCAGTGGAACAGAATAGAGAGCCCAGAAGTAGATCCACATAAATAAAGTCAACTGATCTTTGGCAAAGGAGCAAAGGCAATACAATGAAGAAAAGATAGTCTTTTCAACAAACAGTGCTGGAGCAACTGGACATCTATTATACATGTAAAACATGATTAGGGGCATAGACCTTACATTCTTCAGAAAAATTAACTCAAGATGGATAATAGACCTAAATGTAAAAAGCAAAACTATAAAACTCCTGGAAGATAACATCGGAGAAAATCTAGATGACCTTGGGTTTGGTGATAACTTTTTAGATGCAACACCAAAGGTATGACCCATGAAAATAATTGATAAGCTGGACTTCATTAAAATTAAAAATGTCTGCTCTGTGAAACACATTGTCAAGAGAATAAAAAGATAAGTCACAGGCTATGAGAAAACATCTGCAAAGCAAATAGCAGATAAAGAATTGTTATCCAGAATATACACAGAACTCTTAAAATTCAACCATATGGGCTGGGTGTGGTGGCTCACGCCTGTAATCCCAGAACTTTGGGAGGCTGAGGTGGGCAGATCACGAGATCAGGAGATCGAGACCATCCTGGTTAACGTGGTGAAACTCCATCTCTACTAAAAATACAAAAAATTAGCTGGGCGTGGTGGCGGGCGCCTGTAGTCCCAGCTACTTGGGAGGCTGAGACAGGAGAATGGTGTGAACCCGGGAGGTGATCCTGGGCGACAGAGCAAGACTTCCGTTTCAAAAAAAAAAAAAATTCAACCATAAGAACACAAAAAATAAAATGAAAAAAGGGGCCAAAACCTTTGGTGTCCATATACCTCACCAAAGATTTTTTTTTATTTTCAAATAAGCATGTTAAAAGATGCCCATATGTCATCAGGGAAAAGCAAATTAAAACAAAAATGAGATCCCACTACACACCTATTAGACTGGGAAAACCCCAGAACACTGACAACACTAAGTTCTGGGGAGGATGTGGAGCAACCAGGATCTGTCATTTGTTGCTGGTGGAATGTAAAATGGTATAGCCATTTTGGAAGACAGAGTGGTGATTTCTTATAAAACTAAACATGCTCTTACCATATATATGATTTAGCAATTGTGCTCTTTAGTATTTATCCAAAGGAGCTGAAAACATGTCCACACAAAACCTGAACATGGATGTTTATAGCAGCTTTATTCATAATTGCGAAAACTTGAAAGCAATTGAAATGTCCTTTGGTAGGTAAATGGGTAAACCACGGCACATCCGGAAAATGGAATATTTTTCAGTGCTAAAAAGAAATGAGCTACCAAGCCATGAGAAGATGTGGAGGAATCTTAGATACAAATTACTGAGTGAAAGAGGCCAATATGAAAAGGCTACCTGCTAAATGATCCCAGCCACATACATTCTGGAAAGGGTAAAACTACAGAGACAGCAAAATATCAGTGGATGTCAGGGCTGAGGGGGAAGAGGGGATGAATGGGTGGAACACAGGGGATTTTCAGGGCAGTGGATTTCTATAATGGCAGAGTGGATGCGTGGCATTATGCATTTGTTCCAGCCCATAGAATGCCCACCACTACCAAGAGTGAACTGTACTGTAAATTATGGATTCTAGGTTATAATGTTATGCCAATGAAGATTCATCAGTACATTTGTTACAAATGTACCACTTTGGTGGGAAGTGCAGATAACTGAGGAGGCTATGTATGTATTGGGGCAGGGAGTCTATAGGAAATCTCTGTACCTTCTACTCAATTTTACTGTGAACCTAAAACCTCTCTAAATAACAAAGTCTGTTTTTAAAAATGTAAATAGAAAGCAAGCCAATTAAAAATATATTAAGTAAATCATAGTATAAATGGTGTAGTATATAGGTATGACAAAAATTGGGACAGTTGTTTGCAAAGGACTAAAGTTTGGTAAATAGCAGGGAAATTATCATTTTGCCACTGGGTCTTTTTTCCTCCAAGTCCCAAAGATCTCACTGTACTATTTATTCTTTGGTGCACCAATCTCATTTTCTCTCATCAAAACAATAACAACAGCAAAAACAAACAAACCACCAAAACCAAAACCAAATCCCCAAAGAGTGTAGGCCCTCGTTTCTACCCATGTTTCCAAAGCAAAGCAACAGATGTCCATTGAGCATCTGCCCTCTGTTCATGTGTCATGCACAGCACACCCTGGCAGGTTGAATCTTTTGAATCTTTGTGCAGGCTCCATTCTTTGTGGGAAGGGTGTGGCTTGGGCCACCAGCTGGGGTGCAAATACATACCCTAATTTATGCAAACAAATTTATCATGAGATTCCTCAAACTTCTGAGAAAGTACATATCTCTCATTAGAGGTCTCTGGAGTTAGTTGTGGGGCTTGCTGGGCCAATGAGAAGACTAATCTCTAACAGTTTCCGTCACTGCCAGAGGGTGCTGCCAATGGAAATGCCCATCCATTGTTATGCCTGCCTGGCTGGTACAGATCTCGGTGGGAGTCACTGGGGTGTACCAGAGGCTAATGTTTGCAAGCCTGGCAGTGATGACTGGATCTGGAGTGGCTTCCATGTTTAGCTAAACTCTGGTCCCAAACATCTCTCATTTACCCCTCTCTGCGCTTTGCCTAGGACAGTAGCCTAGTCCATTCTCTGCTCATCCTTGGAGTAACTGCCTTTTTTGGGGTCCTTGGTATCCTTACCTGTCAGGAGACACCATCTGGGACTATCCCATATCAACACAACAGGTTTCTTTAACTTTTCATTTCTAAACGGGATGGGACTTTTCGGTGTTTGCCTGTAGAAAGCCTGGCTTTTTTTCTGTAAAATGACCTCCAGAGCTCTGCCAACTCCAAAATGTTTAAAGGGGGCCCTGATTCAACTTGATGATAATCCATCCACTGAAACTCAGCTTGAACATTGATCAGTTTGCCAAAAGACCATTTTTGTAAATTATCAAATCTTCTGAGTAACCAAAGAAACACTGATTTTAGTGATTTGTCAGTCTGTGGCAGTTTGTGGCATGGGGGCAGGGAGTTGGTTCAATAGCTAGTTCCTTGAGAACCTTGGTTGATTGGTTTCCATTTTGTCTCAGGGCAGAGTTTCAAGAAATATTTAATTAGTTCAAAGTTTAGAATTAGGGATAGTTCAGTCTTCCTATCAACTGCTCATCCTTCTATGGGCATCCAGTAGACACACCCTTTCAACATTCAGCTTTAGCTCCTAAATAAATCTTTAACAATTTAATATGTTATAAATAAAAGAAAATCCTAAACTGGATTGAGATTCATTAAACCCAAACCGTGGAATGAAAACTATGAGCTCCACAGATTTCTAACCTAGATACAATCCTATATTTGAGAATGTATTCATAGAGATAAAGCTGGATGGAAATTGACCCAAATGTCAATGAGTTTTTTTTTTTTTTTTGTCTTTAATGAAAAGAAAATCTCTTCAGTAAGTTTCATTCATTTTGTAAAGGTAACACAAGTGTGCACTTTGGCCATGTGAAAAAAAATAGAATAGAGTTGCTTATTTTCTTAATAAAGTACACCCTTCTCAACACTTTAGAAATACTGATCCCTGGGGAGGTGCGAATTCATTTGCTGAGAATGTCAGAAGCCACGGTTGACAATATAAGGCAAATGAGCCAACATTTCCCCTTTTGTGGCCGGCAGCAGGTATTGCTAATTGCAGCTCTTTCCTGACAATCTCAGAGTACCTTAAAATCTTTCTCAAGGCTTTGTTCCTGATAGAAAAGACCAAATGGTGAGCTTTGGGATAGGGTAGAATCTATTTGTCACTCTAGTGCCGATTCTGCTGGATTATAATCTTTCACTGAGCTGGTTCTACTTGCTGACATTCTTCTCCACTGTTCCATATTCCATATTTTACTCTGCTGCAATGGTTGCTTTCTTGCATAAGAATATGTACATCTATTGTAGAGAATTATCCATCATCCTGCCAGCCTTTGCTCATCCTTCTGAATTTATGTACAGAGAGTTGACAACTCCATCTCCCCTTCTTCTTAACTTGCTTCTGAAGAAACAGGGCCCAGGATGGAAGCAGAAAGCTTGCCTCCATTTGTTTTATGGCACACATTACATTACCACTGTGTCTTAGCAACACCCAACACAGTACATCTTGGGACACTGCTAAGCCGTTTCCTTGGCCACAGCCTACACCTCAGATTCCACTGTGCTCTAGGCTCTGGACCTGTGGTCTTTCCATTTATGGAGAGGCTAAGGCGCAGAATTACCTGAATCTATGTCCAAAGAGCCCCCTTGGGGCTAAACAATTTTAGTAGACAGAAATTTATTTGCCTGATCCTGCAGAACTGCCCACATGATTTGAGCAATATTTTCTTCTGAAAAGCCATGAAAGTCTCCAAAGTTATATTCAAGAGTATTTCTAACATCTTAATGCTTCATACATATCTTTTGTTTGTTTTGGCCTTTCTTGCAACCTGTTTTAATTCTACGTGTGTGTATCTTACCTTCATGCTCTCACATACATGGGGGTTGGGGAGTTATTTAGGGCAAGAACAGTTTTTTTTTTCACCTCCACATCTTAAGGGTAAGCCACGTCATCTATTAATTAGTAGGCAACAAAATATACAGGACAGAACAGTACAAAGTATACAGGACAGGCATAAGCATAAAATAAGAGATTTGGGGGTCAAATCCCAGTAATGACACATACTGATTGTGTAGTTGTGTGTGAGTTACTAAAGTCTTTTCTAATAACTTGAATAGGTCACATAGCTTTACAAAAATTAAGTAAAACATTTTTATGATGAAAATGGCAGCCTCTTCTGATCTCCCCTTCTCTGTCCTGCTTCTTATGAGCAATCACTTTTAACTCTTTGAACTATTTATTCTGGTGGTTATCTCCAATTTCTTTAAATAATGGGCTTAAATTGCTCTTTTTGCTTTACACATTTAGATAATATCTATTGATATATTGCCATACTGTATTAGGACTTAACTCCTTTAATAAATATCCCTTTAAATATCCCCACATTCTCTCAACACAGTTACATCACGATGTTTATTTAACTTTTGTTTGTATCAGGGTTTTCAGTGTTTTAAATTTTGCTCTAGAGCCAGGTGGTATGCTGTGATTTTATTTCCTTCCTTCTGCAGTTTTTGTGCCGTTTCACTTTTTCTAAAATTTCTGATTATTATTCTTTTTTTCTTATTGCAATATCTTCTTTATAATTTTCCTCCGTATTTTCCTCGCAGAGCTCTAGCCAATCAGATAGTCTGCTCAGCATTTTTTATTTAAGTTCCTTTCCAGGTTGAACCAGTTTCCATTCTGGGATGCATGGCCATCATCCTGGAAATCCCTTGTACCTGCACCTAGCTGGGACCTCTGTTTTCTGCCTTCTACTCCCTTCTTTCTTGGGCTATTGCTCTATTTTGCTAGAGCACATCCTTCTTTGCTGCCAAATAAGCAAAAGGTAGGCAAACGTAGGCAAATTTTCAGAACCTTGCATGTCTGAACATGAAGATATTTTCTAATTGAGCTAGGTATAGGCTAGAAATGATTTTTCTTCAGTATTTAAAATATGCTCCCTGGTCTAGCATTGAGTGTGCATGGCAAGACATCCACCGCCATTTGGATTATCATTCTTCATAGAAGACCATTATAGGTTAAGTTGCAGCCTCCAAAAAGATATGTTGAAGTCTCAACCATTAGTTCTTCAGAATGCAACCTTATTTGGGAATGGAAGCATTGTAGATGTAATTAATTAAGATAAGGTCATAGTGAAATAGAGTGAGCCTTTAATACAATATAACTGGAGTCCTTACAAAAAGAGGGAAATCTGGACACAGACACAGTGAAGATGGAGGCTGTGATTAGAGTTGTACTGCTGCAAGCCAGGGAATGCCTGAAGCCAAGAAGCTGAAAGAGGTAAAAAAGGGTCTTTCCTGAGAGGCTTTGGAGGGAGCAGAGCTCTGCCCACACCTTGATCTTGGAGTTCTAGCTTCTAGAAGTAGGCAACAAAATATACAGAAGGGGAAGAATCATGTTACATCACAGCTACATCGTGATGTAACTGTGTTGAGAGAATGTGGGGATATTTAAAGGGATATTTATTAAAGGAGTTAAGTCCTAATACAGTATGGCAATATATCAATAGATATTATCTAAATGTGTAAAGCAAAAAGAGTAATTTAAGGCCATTATTTAAAGAAATTGGAGATAACCACCAGAAGAAATAGTTCAAAGAGTTAAAAGTGATTGCTCGTAAGAAGCAGGACAGAGAAGGGGAGAAAATATTCTCTCTGTGAGAGAATAAATTTCTGTTGTTTTAAGTCACCCAGTTTGGGGTATTTTGTATGGCAGCCCTAGGCAACTAAACGAATAAAGGAACTTCCCCCTCACCACCCCCCGCCCCAGTTTTCTGGAAGCTCTTATTATCTTAAGAAGGTGTTATTGCAATTGAAGTATTGCTATAGACAGTTTCAAAAGTCAAATAGTCTTAAGTTCCATAGAACTCTCTAGAAGCACAACTTGAGATAGGGATTCTTGTGGGGGTGATTTACTGAAAAAGTGACCTCCAGAAAAACCCTCCAGGAAGTGAGGGAAGGAGAGAGGCAGGTGGTTTCAGCTGAAGTACAGCCTCAGCCTTATCCCATGGAGAGATCAGAAGTGCCCAGATAGCTGTCCTTCCTTCTCTGCATCCCAGTCCTTGGCTGGTAACTGCCCACATGTGTGTGGCCGGGGTGGGGATGGGGAGAATGAACTCCCAGATATTTCCAGGTGCAGCAGTTCTTGCCATCTGAAGTCAATTCTCTCTAGACAGAGGCAGCTGTGAGCCATTAGCCATTGAGGAATAGGTATGCTGACCAGTAACAGGGATCTGGGCAGAGCACCACCAGCCTTTATTATAGTCCCCTTTTCCTCTGCCTGGTATATTGGAATTCACAAAAAATTTACTTCATCCACACACAGCTTTTCCAGGATTCTGATGGGTCATAATTTCTGGGGAAATGTAGATGAGGAAGGTCGGTGGGATGAATGACAGTCCCCCTTGTTACAATTGGATCCATATCTATTACTCATCACCTCCCTCCTCTCCTCATTCTAGATTCCCTCTCACTCAGATAGCACCTCTGCTGGGCTAAGTGGCTTCCTGGGTGGGGTGATCCAGATCTTCATCCCTGAGGGGGCTGAATCCCCGGTCATCATCATAACTTATCAGGCCATGGTTTTTATATTGCTTATTTACAGTTAAAACTGGACAAGGGAGAGGCAAGAGTTGCCAAGCAGATCACCTGAGCGCCATCTGTATTCCTTCTGGCGCCATCTTGTGGGAGCAGGACTACCTCCTCCTCACGACGGTCAGGACCAATGACCCTACCAGGGTGGTAAAGCTATAGTGGTCTACTGGTCTGCTATTATAAGGTGCTCAAGCTGACTGGGCAACAGCCATTGCTTTAAATTTAGGGGTATCTTACTCTGTTTTCAGCTAGATGCATCCCCTCCTCTCCTTCCTCCATTTTGGGAGCCAAGATCTCTCATCTCATAGAGTCCAAAGTTGCAAGGATCAGAAGTCCAAATTCCTCAAGTGGGTTACTGAGACCGATACTGGATGGGCCACTCCTACTTCTTCCCCTTGGTCACATATATGGATTCCCACACCCATATATCTTAACTACTTTTGGGCACATGCCCATGCAATGGCCGTGGTTTAAGGGTATCACCCCATCCCTACAGGGTATAATCTCCAAGCTGGTGCCTTAGCTGTTCCTTCAAGAGGCCATTCTTTTGGCCATTCAGGCCTGCAGCTTCTGGTTGGTATGGCATATGGTATATAACAGGTCCAGTGGCTTCCATGACATGCTAGCACTATACTTCCTCTGCTACACAGTGTGTCCCTTGGTCTGAGGCAATGTTATGCAGGGAATCCCAGGTCAGCAGATCAGACACCCCATGAGCCCTCAGATAGTGGTGCTAACTAAGGCCTTGTGGTGGGAACAGCAGACCCATAATCAACAACTGAGTCCATCCCAAGCAGGGTATATTGCTATCCTTTCCAGACTAGAGGGGACTGCAATGTAAACAACCATCCAAAGTCTTGTTGGTACCATATCAGGGACTCAGCATCAGTCTATGCTGTTTGAAGTCAGACTTTCAGTGTGTCAGTAGCTGGATAATGCTTGGGGAGAGGAAGCCCATGCATTTCCCCTTCCTTTCCATCATGGCTGCTCTGTTTATGCATATGTTTGTTGTACAGAACTAGGGTAGCCAATGACAGAGGCCAGGGACATGTCCTGGTTAAGTCATCCTGTCCCACAGTTGTGTAATGCTGTTTCTGTGGGGTGTTCTCTGACAGGCTTTGTGACATGCTCTGCAAAGATTCTCTCCCCTAGATCCAGCTACGTGCCTTGTTCCTACGCCTCTTTGTCCTGTGTCTTCTAATTTTGCTCCTTTTAGGTCATTGACAAACCAGCCAAACCATTTAGCCCTGCTTTATGTCTATCCTTCCTCTGGTTACTTTTCTGTCCATGTGAGTGAATGAACAGGTACTGCAGCTTCTTTGGTGTACAATACCTAGCTTTGCTCAGTAGGCAGAACACAGCCACTAAAGCCAAGCTGAGATTTGGTCCCTGTTGTTTGTCTGGTGGCCAGGAAGAAAGGCAGGACTAGGTCTTGGCTGAGACTTCAGTACAGTGGTCAATCAAGTGGGAATACTGTCTAAAAAGGGAGGGAAGGTAGTCTACTTCTGCAGGCCCTATGGATTAAGGGAAATCTTATAGTTCAAGATTCAAAAATGGGTCTACTAGCAAAACACTACCAGTGATTGGATTCACACTGCTAGCAGCTGGAAAGTAGTCTACCTCCATCATTAGCTTCATAGAACCACTAGTACCAATTGCTTGAGGATGAGTTCCTTAGAAACCAAGCCTAAGACAGGGATTCGTGTGCAAGTGAGTCATCAAGGGAGCATACTCAGGAGAAATCCATTAGGAAGTGAAGGAAGCAGGATAAGGAAGGGGGAAAACAAAGCAAAGAGGTGGCTTCAGCTGAAGTCTAAACATAGTCTTATCACATGGGGAGCCCTGAAGCATAACTGGCACCCCACAGTTTTTCCATCTTGAAAGGGTGATGATAGACTTTTGAAAATTCCATATCAGGCTGTCATTACCTTGTGGCTATTCTCAGAGAGAAGGCATAGCTTCCTAGACATTTCCAGATAATGCTGATCCTGTTGGTTGAGTAAAATTTTCTGGAAAAGGGTGCAATTGTGAGCATTAGTGGCCACCGTTACAATACTGGGGGTTAGGTACATCCCCTGAGGAAACGGGACCGGGGCAAAGAACCAATGGAATTTACTAGAGGGCTACAAAGCTTATGACAAAACCCATTCACAGCTTCACAGGCCATCCCTTTGAACTCTTTTAGTCATTACTTCTAATAGGTAACTTCATAATTCTACATTTATATTTATTTATTAGGTCAAATTTTAGGCATTTTCTACTGATTTCCTCTCGTGGTAAGGGAGGAATTATGATTTTTCTCAACTTATTTACCTTATCCTCTCAATAGAGTAATGTCATATTTTAAACTCAAATTTATTATTATAATTATATACAGATTTTTCACTGCTGATCCTAGTAGTATGCAATAAATACATTTTAATTTTTTCTCTAAGTTTTCAGTTTTTCCTGGAGTTAACAACTGCCTATGTTTTTGTTATTTACTTAGTTTTATATATGTAAATTGATAAGAATCAGGGCCTGGAAAATAGTAAGCATTATTTATGTGTTTGCTTTTATCACTGGGCTGTTTTCTTACACCATATAACAACTCTGTTATACCATATAGAATCAGCTTTTCACATTGTCAAACCTATCAAATACTTTATGCATTCTAAATTTTCTCTTAGAAATTCTTGGTGCCTCCATCCTCCTGTTGCTATATGGGACTAATTGCTGTCTAAATATGCTCCTCAGCTGTGGTCCTGGACATCCATGAGCCATGATCCTTGGTGTTCCCCTCACCCCACCCCTGTAGCGGTTTCTCTGTTCCTTGGTTTACCTCTCAGTTTTGTTGAAATACCTCCTTCAGTAGCTTCCTGAGAAGAAGTAAAGTGGAAATGTATTTTTGAAACTTAGCATGTTAAAACAAATGTTTGCTGTATGCTCGCACTTGATTTACAATCTGGATGGCTGTAGATGTTTAAAGTGTCAGTCATTTTCCCTTAGAATTTTGAAGTAATTGCACCATTTTCATAGCTCCCTATGTTCCTGTTGAAAAGCCCAAATGCCATTCATATTTCCATATATATATATATATATATATATACATATATATATATATATATTTTTTTTTTCCCTCTACAGAAGCATTTCAGATTTTCTTTTGTTCCGAATTTCACAGTGATATGTGTGCTTTGGTTTGGGGCTCTGAACTTTTAAAATTTCTTTTTTACTTATTACTCAGAGAAAACTTGTGTACCTCCATTCTAGGAAATATTCTGGCATATTTTTTTTCTGTGAAAATGTCCTCCCCTTTATTTTCTCTGATCTCTTTGAAAATTTTTATTAGTAAGATGTTCAACCTCCTGGATCTTCTAATTTTCTCGTCTTTCCTCTTCTATTGTTAATGCTTATCTTTTTATTCTCCTTTCAGGGAAAATTTCTTGACTTTATTGTTATGCACTTATTTTGAATTTTTTTTTAAATTGAGTCATCATGCTTTTAATTTCCAAGAACTCTCACTTGTTATCTAAATGTACTTTTTAATGAATGCATTTTTCTTGTTTTATGGATTATAACATCTCCTGTTATTTCTCTGAGGATATTAATTACATTCTCTTTGAAGTTTTTTTTTCTGCTTTCTGCATTAATTCTGTTGCCTCTGTATTCTTTGTTCTTTGTTCGGGTTTCTTCTCCAAGTAGGATAATTTCTCCAAATTTTTAGTACTTCTCAATTGTCTGTTCACACTAATGAGTAAGATACTAAAAACTGGAAGCAAGCTGTGAGTGCACTGGTGGGCTCTACTGTAGAGCAGTGGGAGGCCAGATGACACTAATTCATTAGGGATTTGTAGGTCTTTTCCTGGTACAGGCTTATTGTTCTCTAGAAAGATACTTAAATCAAGATTCCCTCCCCCTATTTGCATATCTAGACTTTTACCTGTTTACAGACTCAATACTCAACTTAGTACTCCAGGAGAATAAAATATGATGCCTTGGGTCAGGATGGAGACCTGGGTGTCTAAATTGTTATTCAAACTTTTCAACCACACTTCTGTGTCTGGCTTTTCACTCCACCCATCTACTATTGACTTCAGTGGTACTTGGTACTCTCAGTTTCCAACGAGAGTTAGAAACGTTCTGTGTTCCTGGAGGTGGTGAATTGGGTGGCTTCCTCTTCTTCTAGGGACTTAGGGTTGAAACATTCTCTCTGCTAAGTGCTTTGCTTTCCTCCTTTCCACTCTTTCTATAGAGTGTGTTAAGAAATACATAGCTTTTTTTCTAGTTCTTGTTATTTTTGGAAGGGAAAAGTAGCAGAAATGTATTTACTCTGGCATCTCAAAATGAAAATGCTTCTCTGAGTTTTTAAGAACTTTTTTTATGGTGGTATTTTCAAATGTGACAATAAGTTAGTAAATTATTAGACCATGTCACCGTGTCTCTTTTCTTTCATACTTTTTAGTTCTTTTTATTTTGAGCTACTGTGTTTGGGGAATCCCAAATTCCCAACTAGGAATTGTGCGTGTGTGTGTGTGTGTGTGTGTGTGTGTGTGTGTGTGTGTTTAAGGAAATAATGTCTTTAGTTGAAAAGAACACCTTGGATGGATGTTCTGCCTGCAGTGGAGGTGTGTGGTTAAGAAGGCAGGTTATATACTTGGCCAACTAGAGATGTAGCTAAGAGGAAGAGAAGCTAGTTTGGGTCCAGTTTTTCAGCAAATTCCCCTGGTCCCAGTCCCCTATAATGGTGTTGCTCTTGGTCTCACTGAGCGCTCCCAAGTCCTGGACTTTTCCAGAGTTTTTTGTTACAAGATGTGACTTTTTCATGTTCACCTCACTATGCTAACACACAAAGCTGTGGCTCTATCTGCTTTGTGACATCAATTGCCATTCTCTGTATGTTTCTCAGTATGTTGATGAAATCCCTCAACTGCTAACGGATTTTCTACTGGTACTATCTTCATTGTGGATCTAAATACTTTTTACCTGTTTACAGTCATAATGATAGGGACAAGGGGCAGAGAAATTCTAGGCAGACAGGTAGTTCCCTGGAGAAGCCCCACTCTCAAGCTGAAAAGCTTGAGACTGTGGCCCAAAGTGAGAACTTATATCCCTGTTTTCCTGCTCAAACATTGCCTTTTCCAAAACCACCCATGGCCCTGTGCCTATAAAAACCCCATCCTGTGCCTATAAAAACCCCAGACTTAGTCAGCAGAGAGGAGAAGCAGCTGGATGTCAGAGACTACAGCTGGACATTGGAGAGAAGCATCTTGACTTCAGAGGGACAGCTTCATGATACAACTTCAGAGAAGAACCTGGCCAGAGACGCCTGGACTTAGGGGAAGATTACCTTCCTGCCTTTTCCCCTTTTCAGCTCCCCTTCCCACTGACAGTCACTTTCATTGGCAATAACATTTACCATCCTTCAATTCGTTCATGTGACTTCATTTTTCCTGGTTGCTGGACAAGAGCTTGGGAGCCACAAGTGTAGATACAAAAGAATGTCACATTGACACTTTGCCCTCACTGGCAGAAGGCAATTGCCTCATGCAAAAAGGCAGAGGGCCCATTGAGCTGTTAATACTTAAGCTGTCCATGGATGGAAGAGCTGAAAGAGCACTGTAATACTCCCTCTGCGGCTTCAGGGGTTGCGGGTGCCCCTTCAGACACTGCTGTGGGGTCTGCGTGAAGTTTCCTGCTGGTGCCCAAAGGCGTTCACCCCAGCTCCTGCACCCACTCAGCTGCACACTCCCTCCCATGAGGGGTAGAGTGAAGTGGGTCCAAGTGAGTGGAGTTCACTCCTGCTCGTGCCAGAGCAGCTGGCTGGTCCCAGCAGTCATGCACTCCATTTCCTGCCTTGTTTGCTCACTTTCTCTCTCCTGTGAGGAGTTGAAAGCTGTGGGCTGGGTACGCAAGGCACCCCTGTTGCAAATCTTGCAAAGGGGTTAGGGAAATATCCTGCTTCAGTAAGGACTAAGAGCATAAGGTCTGAAGATACATGCCTGGAAAATGACACTATGTTTTAACTGTGTATCTTTAGATAAGGTATTTAGCATTTCTCTGCCTCAGTTTTTTCATTTGTAAAATGGGAATAATAATATGACTCTCCTTGTAGGATTTTGTGAGCATTAAATTAGGAAATGCAGGTAAATAAACTAAAATATGATATGTGGTCACCTTTCAAAAATGTCATCCATTATTATTTTAGTGGAATTTTAGGATGGAGAGAAGATAAAGGCTTGTTTCAATCCTCTGTTGTTAACTGGAAGCTGCTTGACTTCCCTGAGATTACATATTTTATGGAGTTGCTTGAGGATTCAGGGAGCTAACATTTAGAAAACACACAACACATGGCAGGCACAGAGTTATTGGTAGTTCTAGACACTTGATGAGTGATGGTTGAATGACTGCTGAAGAAAAACTTTATACATGAAAGAAATCCCAAGCCTGGATATAGATAATCTGCATTTAGTCCTGATTGCCACTCACATTCGTTTTGTGACTTATAGAAGGCAAGGAACCTTTCTGATCCTATTTCTTATCTAAGAATAGGGATAATCATGGCGGATACCTAACAATGCTATGGCAAAGATGGATATTGATAGTGACAGGAAGCAGCAAAATGCCTAGGCAGATGGGGTGGGTACCCATTGAAACCCCATCTCCAAGCCAAAGACAGTTTAAAGCCTGAAAGCAAAACTACAAGTTATTAATAAATCCTTGGACCAGACTGAGAACTCATCTTCCTTTCTGGCATGCTGTCCTCTGATTGGTCCTCACTCTTCACCTAGTTTACGTACACCTACCCTTTCCTAATTGGTTTTCTACACTGTTGTGGCCACCTTTGAGTGGTGTCTTCACTTTAACCTTTTGGGCATACTCACAAACCAATCAGCATGCACTTTCCATCCTGTGCCTATAAAGACCCCAGACTCAGTTGGTAGAGGAGGAGATGGCCTGACTTTGGGGAAGAGACAACCTGACTTTGGGAAAGATGATCCGCCCTTCCTGTCTCCTCTCCAGCTCCCTCTCTGCTGAGAGCTGTTTTCATTGCTCAGTAAAATTCTCTGCCATCACCACCCCTCAACCCTCTGTGTAACCTCATTCTTCTTGGATGCTGGACAAGAGCTCAGGACCCACTGAGTGTGGTTACCTAGAAAGGTTGTCACACTGGCCCTTTTCCCTCACCATCAGAGGACAGCTGCCCCATGTGATGAAGCAAGGGGCCAACTGAGCTGCTAACACACCACCATTTGCAGATAGTGGAACTAAAGGAGCACTGTAACACCCCCTCTGGGGCTTTGGGATCTCAAGCACCCTCACCTGGGTGCCACCACGTTCCCCTTGAGGTGACATGCCTGGTCTCCCACAGGTCCTGCACAAAACTTGTTCCTGTGTCAGCACCCAGATTGGCCAGAAACTGTAAAGTACTTTATATATCATAAGGTATGTGTAGGTGTGCATGTGTTACTAAAATGCCAGGGGTTTAGTCTAGGTCTTGTTGCTTGGGCACAGATAGCCAATCACTGAGACAATTAGTGTCACCAGGAAGCAGGGTTTTATTTGGGTGCTGCAGCTGAGGAGATGAGAGATCAGTCTGAAATCCATCTCCCTGACTAATTAGAATTGGGGGTTCATATAGCAGGGAAGAAATGCAACTACATGTGGGTAAACAGGAAGGAGGGGGTAAGGAAATCATGAGGCATGAGGGGTCTGACTTCTCATTGTCTGGATGTGGTGACCTGGTGAGTTTCAGTTCCTTGATACTATCTGGGTCCTGCAGGCTGGGTTCCTGAGGAAGGAACTCAGATAAGACAAACGGAAGTTTCAAGCTTTAAGAGCAGGAGGGTCAATTTCTATGTTTACTTAAAAAGACTGTAAACATCTGTCCCAACGTTCTGGGAACAACTGGGCTGGTTTCCCATGCCTGCTTGTGAGCCTGTTATGAGGACCAAAAGACAAAATGAGAAGGGGAAACATCTACTTGGTATTGTCTCAGAGATGCCAGGACATTCCACCTGTTCTAAAAGATGTTGCACTTTCCAGATGTGGTGACTCAGGGCCTTGTGCCCAAGAATAGCCAATCAGCACCAGGGTCTCCAGACTGGGAGTTGGTGCTCTCCTGTTGGCTGTGGCTCTTAGTGAGTCCCATCACAGGGGGAAGAGCTGCCCCTCACTGATCACAGTGGAAGATGAGTCACTTCCTACCAAGTTGCATCTTTCACTGAAATATACTGAACACAGTTTTGATGATAAGGAAAATACTAGAGGCCACCTATCTCTGATTCTTTGCATGGAGACACAAGATTACAAATCTCAATGCCTCTGAACCAAGAGAATTTTGAGTTTTTTAGGAGCAGGGAGATGGCGGGGGACTTTATCAGTGGCTTTTATTTTTGTAATTTTTCTCACTTGGCACTAAGCAATGTTCAGAAATGACCAGCAAGAGAATAAGAGAATGAGCTGGAAATCCAATCTCATCACTCCAGCAGCTCCCACTGAGCTCCCTTGAAAAGGCTGCTTATATTAACTTCTGAGAGATCAGTCCCCAGCACCCGCATCAGCTCTCCCTCCTTTAGGCAGACTCGTGCACTAACTTCCTCCATGGAGCCTGTTAACAGGGAAGCTAATTATTTTTCCTTGTGCAAAAGCCCACTTTTGACTTTGCAGCTGTGCTCAGCTTCCTAGGGGAAAACAGATCCGAATTTCAGCATTTCCGACTGTACATCGAACGGCCTAAAAATACTCACAAATTGGTCTTCGCTTTCCTAACTAGTCTGAGCCCTAATCGAAAGGCAAACTCTTCTGAGAATTCCAAGGGGCTATTACTTCCCATGGATGGCATCATCTGTAAATAGCAGTACCTTCCAGGTAGTGAGCTGCTGGCTGGCAAAGCCCTGGGCTTGCATTATTCCAGGGAAGATTTAAGGTTGCTGGAGGATTCTGGGAGCCAGAAGCTGGCCTCCAACTTCCGGGCTTGGAGGAAGTCCCACTGAGCCTTCCTGCAGCCCCTTCTCAGCCCCTTCTCAGCCCCTTCTCAGCCCCAGCCCACCAATCTGGGCTTATAAGACAAGCTCTGGCTTTTCAGGATCGCGTAATAGAGAGCACCACTGTCCAACAGAAACATAAGTCACGGACATAATTTTAACTTTTCTAGCAGCCACATTGAAAAAAAAATAAAAGAAATGGGGAAAACTAATTTTAATAATGTGTATTATTTAACCCACACTATCCAAAATATTATCATTTCAACATGTATTCAATATAAAAATGTGCAATACTTTACATTCCTTTTTTATATGAAGCCTTTGAAATCTGGTGTATATTTTATGTATTTAACACATTTCTATCTGGACTCCAACGTCTCACTGAAATTACTTGATTTGTACTTAAATTTCATAAAATTGACAGCAGAAAAAGTACATTCACAACAACCCAGATTGTTTCAAACATTCCTGAAAGTTTTCCAATAACTGACTTGAGTCTTTGTTTTTAAATTTATATTTAAAATAATTAAAATTAAAAAATGTAGCTCCTCTGTTGCACCAGCCACATTTCAAAGGCTCAGTAGCCACATGTGGCCAGTGGTTGCTACACTGGACCATACAAGCTTAAGGAGGCCATAGGGTGAACCCACTTATGTGGAGTAGATCTCAGGTCCGCCACTCACTGGCTAGGTGGTTTTGGGCAAATTACTTAACCTTTCTGTGTCTTCGTTTTATCATGTTCAAAAGAGAGACAACAAAAGTGCCCATCTCCGGGGTTTCCGTGTGTGTTAGATACATTGAGAATGTCAAGTGTTTGTCATGTTGTAAGTATTGAAAAAGTGTTAGCTATACTTCTTGCAGTCAAGCACAGGAGATGAATGCAAACATTATTTTAATATATCATGTGTGCTGTGAGTTAGAGTCAAGTATGGAGTGCTATGAAAATACAGAGGAGGGGTATCTAATTCTGCTTGGGGAGAAAAGGAGGCTTCTCAGAGGAGGTGGCATTTAGCTGGATCTTGAATGATTGCCAGGAGTTTGCCAAGGAGACCAGAAAGAGCTGGGACGGGGAAAAGTCAGGAAGACAGGGGAGCACTGGTTGTGCCCAGGCAGGGGAGGTGTGTTCAGTGTGCTTGGAAGGTGGGAGGTGAGAGTTAGGGGTGAGTGATGAGGCTGAGTGGGCTCTGCTTCCCAAGGACCTTAAAGGGCTCGCATATTTGTTAATTTATGAAGCTAGTGTTTTTGGAGTAGGGATACAGGACCAGCAGCATCAGCATCCTACGGGAACTGGTTAAAAGTGACTGGCTTGGGTCCACTCATGAAGATCCCTTGGGGCAGGGCCAGCAATCTGCACCATACTAAGCCCTCCAGCTGATTCTGATGCACACTTTGAAAGCCTCTGCTAGGACAATGGAAATGATGAAAGTTCCTGAGCTAGGAAGTGCCGTCGTCAGAGATGTGCTTTAGAAAGGGTGTGATGGTAGACTCCGGACAGTTCTGAGCAGATGAGTGATTCTCACTGTGGAGTTAATTGATTATTTGTCCCTCCTCATCTGTGAACTCCACAAGGGATTTGTATGTACTTGCCTTGTTCACCACTTTTATCTCCTAGCTCAGAGCTGTGTACAAGAATACTCAATCAATATATGGGTTTTTTGTCTTTAAAACTGTTTTTTTTTTCCAACTATGAAGCACTACCTGAATGTGAGGAGCTGTGGCTCTCCTAGGACTACAGGGACCCCTAACAGCTGGAAGTGAGGTCATTGGAGCAGCCACCTGATCTGCAGCTGGGACTGAATGCTGAACCTCTGCCTGATTACAGAGGACTGGATCAAAAGGGATGTTCCAGTGACTAGCAAAGAGGGGTGGAGCCTTACATTAGAAGAACGGACTTGTTTCCATCCCAGAGCCAGTGGGCTAGTGTGGCATGGTGGAGAGAGCACAAGCTTTGCAGTCCCAGTTACTGGGTTTAAATCCCAGCTGTGCTGTTTACAAACTGCATGATCAAGGGCAAGTCACCTGGCCTCTTTGAGCCCCAGTTCTTTCTCGGTAGAAAGGGGCAGATGCTTGTTTTATAAGATGGCTGTGATGGGAACTCTCATAGAACCTAAATAAATAGCAGTCATGGAGTTCTGTGGTGTATTGGACCCAGCCTGTGCATGGCTTCTAATCCTCTCGGCCTCTGCTCTTATCCCAGCAGCCAATACTCTGCACAACTTCCCACCAGCTTTAATTCAAGCCTTTGCAGCCTCGTAAGGTCTTGTCTTGGGCTCAATCTCCTCTCTTTTGCTTCCTGTTCTAGGATTCCTCTGGGATGCCCAGGGTAAGCTGCTCAAGCTCTCACATGAGCAGCCCAGAAGTGCAGGGGATGTGACACCTCATGGGGCCATCCATGATGAAGGGGGATGGAGACCAGTGGCGATCAAGCACCAGTTAGCCTCAGCTGTAGCCAGTTGATGATGCAGTTTATATTGGCTTTTTCTCCTAATGAGTTTCATCCCCTGTATTAGTTTTCTAGGACTGCTGCAACAAAATACCACAAGATTGATGGCTTAAAACAGCAGAAATTAATTCTCCCACAGTTCTGGAGGCTAGAAGTCTGAAGTCAAGGTATCTGCAAGGCCATGCTCCCTCTGAAGGCTCTAGGAGAGAATTTTGTTTTATCTCCCAGCTTCTGTTGGCTCCTGGTCTTCTTTGACTTGCAGCAGTATAACCACAACATCAGCCTCCTTCTGCCCGGGACTTCACATGCCTCCTCTGTCTCTGTGTGCCACAACTCTCTCTCCTTTCTCTTATAAGGACACCAGTCATTGGATTTAGGGCTGGCATAAATCCTTTATGGTTTTACTTCATAAAGATTTATGATTTTTTATGAGATTCTTAACTAATTACATCTGCAAAGACCCTATTTCTAAATGAGGTCACATTCACAGGCACTGGGCACTAGGACACACCATTTTGGAGGATGTAACTCAACCCACTACATCCTCCTATCCCTCATTTGTTCTTCCCATGATGGCATCCCTCATGTATTACATGCATTAAGTCTTTTGCTCAGGCTCTGCATCTGGTGTATTCCCAGAATTCAAACAATGTTGTCTGCTATGTTTCCCAGACTCCTTGAAAGTAGGAGTGGCTCTGTTTCTTATAGCTAAACTCTGATGGAGAGAGGCATTTAGTCTACCCTGAATTGAGGGACAGTAAAATGCTACGTATGGCATTTAGGCTGGGGAGATTTCTGGGTGTTCTCAAATGGGACATAAAAGACAGATTGCACCTGTTTTGGTGTGGTCTCAAGAACCAATGGATGCAAAAGATATGAATTGGGTTTTAATTAGTTAATTTAACAAATAGTAATTGAATAATTACCATGTAACACTTGCCATTCTAAGTTCTGGGAATATGATGGCAAACAAGAAAGAACCTTACTTTCACAGAGCTTAGAGCTCAGCGTTTTGAAGGATGTTTCTCTGCGGAAGCGCTGTCCAGAAATGGCGTGGGCTTCCTCAGGAGGCTGTGTATTCTCTCTCCTGGATGCCATCTCAGTGATTTTGACAGAAGCAGTCTTTGATTAAATTTGATCCTTACATCTTTGTTTTTATTTCTTTGTTTTAAATTACTTTAGGAGTTGGGGGAGAAAGCGGCTGTCTAGGAAGGAATCTCCAGGAACAGCTCTTTGTTCTAAAATATCTCCATTTCTTTGCCAAATTTTCAGAAACATTACCATTATCGTATTCTTTAAGGCCTAAAAAGATTCTGGGTTGCTATGAGGCTTTCCTAAAGGGCAAATATTCCCAATAAGTGCTGCTGATGGAGGTGGAGGTGGAGGTGGAGGTGGAGGTAGCGGCATTCTCTTCTCTTTGGTTGTTTTCAGAAGGTCAAGTCGAGGGAACACCCCTGGTGGAGGTTCAGCGATGATTTCCAAGCCTTCCTAGGGGCTGGGCTGGGAAGACATAAGCAGTGTGGTGGGTTTCTATTACCTCCTTCCCTTCAGAGCAGTGCCAGAGTGCACTGAGAGTGTCAGCTCCATGCTCCCTGCCTCTGGGTACCATCCAGGGCCCAGGGTGCTGCTCTGTACATCCTGAAGTGTCCTCACAGCTCCAAAACCTGCAACAGTCTCTGTGTTAGTGCCCTGCACAGTGGTCCTATGTGCCATAGGAAAGCCCCCATTCCCCAACACTCACTGTCCTCCAAGGCCATGCCCATCACTGGCTGTCTGAGCCACCTGCCAGGGCCTCCATCAGCTCTGGGAATGACATGCCTTGTGCCAAGACAATGGTACTTGGAATGAGTCTTTTCCTTGACTTTGTGTTGTAGCAGAAGGAACAGCAAGTTCTCCCTATTGTCATTCCCCTCTTCCTTCACTCTGCCCTCCTCCACTTTGTTTCTTTTTTTTTTTTTATGAGATGGAGTCTCACTCTGTCACCCAGGCTGGAGTACAGTGGAGCGATCTTGGCTCACTGCACCCTCCACCTCCCGGGTTCAAGTGATTCTTCTGCCTCAGTCTCCTGAGTAGCTGGGACTACAGGTGTGTGCCACCATGCCTGGCTAATTTTTTGTGTTTTCAGTAGAGATGGAGTTTCACCATGTTAGTTTGGATGGTTTTGATCTCCTGATCTTGTGATCCACCTGCCTTGGCTATCCAAAGTGCTGAGATTACAGGCATGAGCCACCGTGCCCAGCCCTTCTTCCCCTTTCTTGAACACACTTCTTAATCCTGCATTGTCCAAGGAATGACTCGCCTCCCTATGTGTGCCCTCAGGGGCCCTAATTCCATGGTAATAAGCCCTCTCCTTTTTCCCGCCCCTGCCCCGCAAAGAACCTCACTCTCCCCAGATGACCTTGCTTTCCAGGGATCCTCTCAGGGTGAGGCTGCCTATTCCCCACAGCTCCCATCCTCAGGTTGGAGAAGGGAGATTTCATCCTCCTGTGTTGACAGCAATTCCACTCCCTTTCACCTTTCATTCAGTGACTTCCTGGTCACCTTCTTCTAATCATTAAAACTTTCAAAGGCTGGCTCAATGGCTCAATGTCTTCCTCTTTGTCTTATTTTCTGCTATGAACAAGATGTTAAAGTTCTTCAAGACCATCCTGATTCCCCTCACCTTGGAATCCCTTGTCTCAGTGGCCTTCTCCTTCATGCTACTTTACTCTCTGTTCAGGCCACACCCTGGGCTTTGTTGCCCTCAGCTCTTCTTCCTCTTGACTCAGATATTTCACTCTGATGTTGGCTTCCTTTCCCACCCCGTCCCAGTCTCCAGTTCCACCCTACAGGCACTTATAATCTGGCCTCCTGAATGCAATGCTATGCACTGTGCAGTGCAGACACGACCAGAAATGGGAAATGAGAAATGGTGGACGAACCCTCAGGTTCCTCTCCATTTTCTCTTGCTGTTTCTTTGTGTGCTGCTGAAGCTGGAAAGCAAAAGCTATGTTTCCCAGACTCCTTGCAACTAGGAGTGGCTCTGTTTCTTATAGCTAAATGCTGATGGAGAGAGGCATTTAGTCTAGCCTGAATTGAGGGACAGTAAAAGGAAAGGCTTCACGGAGGAGGTGGCCTTCCAGCAGTCTTGATGGCTGAGTAGGCATTGGCTAAGGGAAGGAAAGTGGAAAGATGTTCTTGGGCAGGGATGTTTGAATGGACCAACATTGAGGATGGGCAGAAAACATGGAGCTTGGTATCTCCTATAAGTTCAGTAGTATTAGAGGGTAAAGGGCAAGACAGAAATAGCAGGCGCTAGTGGAATAGAAAGGGGAATCATCAAGGAAGACCTTAAGGAGGTGCTGAGTTTTTGGGCTTGGACTTCCATCTGCTGGAGTATCTTTGTGGCAGCTAGACTGAGCCGACAATTCCCCTATCTGGATGAGGTTTGTTGGCCTCTGTCCTGGCACAGAACCGTGCCTCCAAGGGCAAAGGGATCTCAGGAGAGCTAGACCTCATGTCTGGGCCAGAGATTCTACATTCAATGTGTTCCCTGGCACTCTTCCTCCTCCCAGGATTGAGAATGGTCACAGGACAGTTCAAAGATCAATCAGTGCATAACAGGATTTGAGAGCTGAAAGCAACCTTAGATGACTCTTCACTTTCTAAATGGAAACTGAGTCTCAGCCTAAATAAGTGATTTACCCAGGGCATGCAGGACTGAGTACTTGTGTCTCCCACTTCTTGGGCCACTGGTCTTTCTGCCTCACTGTTTATTTCTCTGGAACCTCTGAGATGATCTCTTGGACTCTGCATGATGCCTGGGGGCAATTCTGAAGAGAACAGACCGGGCACATCTGTTCATCCATAGACCCCGAGTGAAAGATGAGACTGCCCTTTCCTCTGTCTGTCTCCTCCATCTGCCATTGCTGCCTGACCAGGCATGGTACAGGGACTCTGGGGACTGCACATTCTCACCTTATCTCCAGATGGCCTCTTGGCAAAGGCAGCACAGGGGAGAGTACAGCTCAATTTTTCTCTCTGTGTTATTGTTAACAACCAATTAGAGCCAGTCCAATAACAAAATACACTTATTAATTCTACCTTAAGTTAAAAAAAAAAAGAAAGAGAGTTCTTTAAGGGACATACCTAGGACCTCTGGGAAAGCATCTCCCTCATATCTCACTTTGAATTTTGGTCAGTTATTAGGGCCTCTAAAGAACCATGAGAAAAGAATAATACCTCTGGGATAAACTGCATATTTAGTGAGCGTCTGCCACAGGTAGGGGCTCGGGGCATTATTCTTGCAACTGAAGGAGATTAAGGAGCATCAGGTAAAGAAGCATCAGCTGTGGGGAATGAGGGACACCTCACTTAGTGCAGGAGGTAGGACTGATGAAGGAGAAAGAGATTTCTGAAAATGTGGCTGGCTAGCTACAAATGAAGACTCCCCACCCCTTCTGCTGACCCAGTTGTTCAATATGTACCCATCATCAACCCATCAACCACATTGCAGGCCTGAGGAAGCATCCTGATTTTGTGTGAGGTCTCAATTCTTCTCACATCTTAGGCCCAGGTATCTTGAATACTTGCCACTGCCTCTCCCTCTTTTCCTCTTCCTCTCCCATCCTTATTTTAATCCACCCATTAACCCTTTCTTGCCACTAGGCATTCATGCACCTATACTGCATGCCAGGAATTTATGTGTTTATCCATTCCAAAACCCAGCATGGTATGGCCAAGGACTAGAGGCCTTGAGATGAGTTGTGCCTGAGTTAGAATTGTGGCTCCCCCATTTACACTGGGCACGTTGCTGAGCAATGAAAAAGACATTGAGCAAGACCGAGGGGGCTCTCTCCCCTTCTCTCCCTGGCCTGGTTCCTTTGGAAAAAAAATCTAAAGAAATCCAGGTGGCATCATCTTCTTGCCTGGCTGGCAGTGCCATCTCATCATAGCCAGCAAGGCCAGCTGGTGGGAGGTGGGAGCAGATGAGGGAAAGGAGGGAAAGGAGGCTGGTCAAATAGTCCGGGGGTGCTGATTCTCAGGGGTGGGTGATGCTTGGGCAGGAAGCTCAAAACAGATATCCCCAAATGGCAAGTCCCTTCTTATACCGCCCCCAAAACATGGCACACTGCTGGAAGGACCACAGATGGAGTCCCAGTCATTCAAAGAAGAAAAAGGGCAAGGAACTGGTGAGACAGCTGGGCTGCATCAGAACTGTTATGCTAATCCACTGTCACGCATGCTTCAACACCACTGCAGAGCCTGCTTTCAGGTAGGAGGACACAGTTGAAGTCCTGTTTTAATTTCATGTTTCTTTGGCCAACTGCATTTCTCCTCTGAACTGAAGCGAGAGCTGATATTTGTTGACAGTAGTAGGCACTTTACTGTCCTGGTTGCATTTGTTTTCATCTTTGCAATAACCCCAAGGCAGCAATTGCTATTTGCATTTCAACACTAAGAAAGTTGAGGCAAAGAGGAATTTAGTAATTCTCTTCAGGTTACCCAGTCAGCCAATTTGAATCCAAGTTTGTCTTACCTCAAAGCCTACGCTCTGTCTTTTAATTCATTTGTTTATTCATCTATTCACCCATAGAGGTAAGGAAGACAGAAAACTTTCCTGCTCACGTGGACTTTATAATAGGAGGGGTACAGCTGTTAAACAAGAAACAAACTGGCTGGGCGCAGTGGCTCATGTCTGTAATCCCGGCACTGTGAGAGGTCAAGGTGGGTGGATCACAAGGTCAGGAGTTCAAGACCAGCCTGGCCAATATGGTGAAACCCCCGTCTCTACTAAAAACACAAAAATTAGCCTGGCATGGTGGTGTGCGCCTGTAGTTCCAGCTACTTGGGAGGCTGAGGCAGGAGAATCACTTGAACCTAGGAGGTGGAGGTTGCAGTGAGCCAAGACCGCACCACTGCGTTCTAGCCTGGTGACAGATTGAGACTCCATCTCAAAAAAATAAATAAAAATAAAAATAAAAGAATAAGCAGATAAAACATTATTTTATATCGTGATAAATTTTATGAAGCTACAACATGAATGGGATAACAGTGGAGAATGTTTTATACTGAGTAAGTCAGAAAAGTCTAAGGATTTAGTATGTGAGTTGACACATAAATGAGAAGTAGTAGTCAGTCCATGAGAAGACCTGAGGCAGAGATCTTCCATCTCACCCTATCCATGTCCCGTCCCATCCCATCCCATCCCATGCCGTGTTGTCCCATGCTATCTTATCTCATCACATCCATCACATCCTGCCCCATTTCATCCCATCCTGTCCTGTCCAGTCCTGCCCTGTCTCATTATGGCCGATCCCATCCCATCTCATTCCATTTCATGTCATGACATTCCATTCCATTTCATTCTGGTCCATTTCCTCCCACCCAGACAACCTGAACTCATATTTGTATAGAAACACAATGGCCCTCTTTTCAATCTAATCGTCAAGTTCTCACACAGTCATAGAAACTTAGAAGCCAAGACTGGGAGGGGCCTTAGCTGGCATTTCATCCCACAACATATCACATTTCAGTGCAAGGCTTTGCAATTTACAATTGTCATATAATATTTAATAAGGCACTGTCAGGAAGGAAAGCATGTATTTTTGCCCCATTTTTTTCAACTAAAAAGCAGGAACAGAGGGATTCTCCCCCACGAACAGTTGCCCCTTTCAGGGCAGGTCTTTGCACTTACAATTACTTACCCACTGGGCAGGGCAGGGACTGTGCTTATTGACTGCACCTGGCACATAGTAGGAACTCAAGGGCTGTTAGCCCAACAGGGGCTCTGAGATTGTAAACTCTTTCCTGATTGCTCAGATCCCTGTAATGCACCCTTCCTCTTTACCAGCAGAGTAAATCTACCTTCTGGAGAGCTTACTGTGCCTTAGAGTTATGCTTCTCCTTTTTCCTTCACCAAAATTACCTGATCCATGCTCAGTCTCTCTAAAACTTGAAGTGAGAGTTGTTAAATTGTAAAATGTATATATTTATTTATTCCAAGCTTCTCCCCCCACAAAAAAAGTATTTGAATTGGCTTAAAATAAAATCTTCTAACACAAAAATATTAAAATAAAATATAGAATAGAGACTCTTGGGTAAGGTAAAAGTAAAAAACTACATGCTAATCCTAAAGGAGTTATCTCTCTGCTTTCCCTCCTGTTACAGTGGAGAAACTATTTATGAACAGTCTTATGTAAGGCTAGCTTCCACTTCTGTTCACTAGACCCCACACCCTCTTACAGATTCAAGGAATCATTTCACAAATTCTCTTCTTTTCATTGGGAATGGTCTAATTTTTCTCTTTCAATTGGATCACTCCCAACAGCACGTATATAAATTCTAATTTTGGTCATCATTAAAAACAAAAACAAACCCAAACCTTTCTCAAACCTATATTATTTTCCAGCTACCGACATATTTTGCTGCTTTTGAAAAGACTTCTGTTAGAGCATACACATTTAGGATTCACCTATTAATATTTAGTATTAGATAATTTCCCTCTTTATCTCAGAGTTTATTCCTTGTTTTGAGATAATCTGATATTTGTCAGACATTTGTCTGGTATTTGCCTGATATTAATATAGACATGCTAGCTTTCTTTTGTATTTATATGGTACATTTTTTCTCATCCATTTACTTTTAGCATATTCATTTTTAATTGAATTTCTTACAGACTTTTGTAGCATACTGTTGGGCCTGGCTTTTAGAATCAATCTGACCCCATCTGTCTTTTAATTTGTAGGATTAGATCATTTATGTTTGATATAATTACTGTTATGGTTGAATTTAAATCTAGTAGTTGTGTTCTATTAGTTTCATCTTTTTTTGTTTCTTTTTGCCTTCTTTTGCTGTCTTCTTTTGGATGACTTGAAATTTTTTTTGTGTTTCCATTTTATATCTTCTATTGGCTTATTATTTAAAACTCTTTAAAAATGTTTTACTAGTTGCCCTAGTGTTTACCATATGTATCTTTATCACAGCAAAGCTTCCAATAATGCTATATTGTTTCACATGTAATGTCAAAACCTTAAAACAGTATGTTTCCAATTTCTTCCTCCCACATTTTGTGCTGTTTTTGTCATATATTTCACTTTTACTTATGTTATAAATACACAATACATTGTTGCTAATTTTGCTTTAGAGAATCAGTCATTTTTTTAGAGCAGTTAAAATAAATCTTTTATTTACCTAAATTTTAATAATTTCTAAAGCTCTTAATTTCTTTGTGCATATCCAGATTAATATCTGGTACCATATTCCTCTGTCTGATTTATTTTCTTTAATATTTATTGTAACACAAATCTTTTTTTTTTTTTTTTTGAGACAGAGTCTGGCTCTGTCACCCAGTGCAGTGGCGCGATCTTGGCTTACTTCAGCCTCTGCCTCCTGGGTTCAAGCGATTCTTGTGCCTCAGCCTCCTGAGTAGCTGGGACTACAGGCACGCACCACCATGCCTGGCTAATTTTGTGTATTTTTAGTAGAGATGGTGTTTCGCCATGTTGGTCAGGCTGGCCTCGAACTCCTGACCTCAGGTGATCTGCCCACCTTGGTCTCCCAAAGTGCTGGGATTACAGGCATGAGCCACCATGCCAGGCCATGTAACACAAATCTTCTGATAATTAATTCTGTTAGCTTTTATTTTTATAAAGAAAAATATTTCTATTTCTATTTCACTTTTATTATTGAAAGAAATATTTTTGCTAGGTATATAATTCTAAATTAAGAGAGTTTTTTGTTTTTTCAGTTAGTACTTTAAAGGTGTTACTCCTGTGTCTTTTGGGTTGCATAGATTCAGATGAGGAATCTGCTGTAATTTATATCTCCTCTTGTTTATGTAATTTGTTTTTTTTCCCTTTCACCTTTGGTTTTCAGCAGTTTGAAGATTGTAAGTATGGTTTTAAAAAATATTTTCCTTTTGGGGTTCTCTGACCTTGTTAAATCCGTGGTTTGATGTCTTTCACTGTTTTGGAAAAATTCCTGGTTATTATCTCTCCAAATATTTTAAATATTTTGTTTTCTCACCCTTGTGCTTTAGGAATTTTATTAAATATATGTTAGATGTTTTGGTATTGTCCCACAGCTCTTGGATAAGCTGTCATGCCTTTAGTTTGTACTTCTTTTTCCTTTGTTTTTCTGTTTGCATGATATCTCTTTATCTATCTTCACATTCACTGATTTTTTTCCTTAGCTATGTCGAATGTGCTAATGAGCCTATGAAAGACGTTCTTCATATTTGTTATTGTGTTTTATTTTTACTTCTAGCATTTCAATTTGATTATTCTTATAGCTTAATTCTTGCAGCTGAAATTCTCTATCATGGATATTGCCCAGCTTCCTATCAGAGCCTTTGACATAGTAATCAAATAATTTAAAATTTTTGTTTGACAGTTACAATGTCTGGGTCACCTTGGAGCCTAGTTTTGTTCATTAATCTGTATCCTTACTATAGGTTGTTTTTATGTGCTTTTTGTGTATGTGTCTCTTAAGTTTTGATTGAACACTAGGCAGTCTGTGTAGAACAGCAGGGACAGGGGTAAACAGTATTTACGTCTAGAAATAGGCATGCTTCTTCCGCTAAGCTATTGGTGTGTGGGTTTGAGTCAATCTAGTCAGAAGCTGTTGCTATAGTTATCTTCAGTGCACAAATGGTTTCAAATTTCTCTATTGAAATAGTGTTACCTTACGCTAAGGATGGCAGCTGGGATGCTGGAGGGTTTTTCTCAATGTTCTTGCTGTATCCTCAGATGTCTGTGCCCTAGGGGGAGTTTCCTTCCATGCTCTTGCCCTTTCCACAGTGCTGAAATACTGTTGGTTGTTACTGTTTCTTAGCCCATTGGTGGGTGGGGGTGGTTCGGAGTTCTCTGTTGCTTAGATTTAGTCTCACTCTTAGGCCCTGTGTGCTTGGATTTCAGGGTTGATGCTTTCTCATTGGCTCTGCCCTCCTTTTCCATGGCAGCCAAACTCTGCTTTGTGTCTTTAGTGGTTCTCCCATGTGAGAGAGTTTTGTGCTTCTTTTCTGGTGATAAGTGATGTCTAATAGCATTGATAGAGAATTCAGGGCCCAGGACTGTTTTCTGCCTCTTCCCCTGAGTAGAAGGTTTATTCTTTAATTTTCTCCCAGCAGCAAAGAGTCTTCATCTGTGCCCTGGGGCCACCGGGTTTGCTGCTGCCCCTGCACTCACCCCCTAGCATCTCAAGATTTCGTTCATAGAGGATAACAGCCTGCGTGGAGTTCTGTGCCTTTCCCACAGGACTGCTGCTCCCTTCCTCCAGGATAGCACCATGTTGGGAGGCTCTTTCCTGTCTCCTGCACTCCCTTCAAACTTTTTTTTTTTTTTTTCTGAGGCAGAGTCTCGCTCTGTTGCTCAGGCCGGAGTGGAGTGGCATGATCTTGGCTCACTGCAACCTCTGCCTTTGGGTTCAAGCGATTCTTCTGCCTCAGCCCTCCGAGTAGCTGGGATTACAGGCATGTGCCAACACACCCGGTAATTTTTGTATTTTTAGTAAAGACAGGGTTTCACCATGTTGTCCAGACTGGTCTCGAATTCCCAACCTCAGGTGATCCACCCGCCTCGGCTTCCCAAAGGGTTAGAATTACAGGCATGAGCCACCAGGCCCGGCCTTCCTTCAAACCTTCTTGTGGCTGCTCAGTGGAGGCCTATGGAGAAAATCCCAATAGTGGGTGCAAACTCCCCCTTGTTTGTACCTCTCAGGATTTTATAACTTCATTTTAGCCCACATTCAACCTTTACCTATTTGTTAATTTTTTAGCCACTTTTATATGGTACCCTGGATCTCTTTCTGCCCATGATCTGCTACAGGTGCACCAAATTTCAAGGTCTGTTTTTCTTTGGATTTCAGGCTACTTGGTAGGCCTATGTTCTGAGCTATCTGATGGGCTCAAGAAAAGTTATAATTGTGCGGTTCATTCAGCTTTTTGTTGTTGTTAGGGAGAAGTGATGCTTCACTGATGTAAGCACTGTGTTCTAGATGTTTACATTCTAGGTTTGAGTTCTCTGCTTGTTTTATAGCAAAACACCTGGAAAGAGATGTCTGTACTCACAGTCTGCAAAATATCTCTCTCCACTCCATCTTGGATCTACGGCAGTAAGGCAGTATCCTCATCCTTCCACAACAAATTGTTTTTTAAGGTTACCAATTAGGTCTGTGCTGATACCTGCAGTGGTTAGTTCTGAGTCCTTATCTTACTTCACCTGTCAGTATCATTTTGCATGGACGGTTTCTCACTCCTTCCTCATTGCAATACTTTCTTTCTTTCTTTTTTTTTAGTTTAGCTTCCAGGACACCACATTCTTGAATTTCCCCTACCTCAGTGGCTCCTCCTTTTTGATCATCTTTTTGGGTTCGTTCTCTTCTCTTGACCTCTAAACATCAGACGTTAAGTGCCCAGAGCTCAGTTTCTGAACTTCTTTTCTTCTTTAACTATACTTAGATTCTTTTTGTGATTTCAGCTAGTTTCAGAGTTTTAAAAAGCATCTCACCACTGACAACCTCCTTTAAACTCCAAATTTATATACTACTAGACATCTCATTTGAATGCCTAAGAGACATCTTATTTTAACATGTCTAAAACCAGATCTTCCCCCAACAAACCTGCTCATCCTCCAGACCTCCCAACTTAGTAAATGTGTTCTCAGTAAAAGTCCTTTTAGCTACACAGACCAAAAACCTTGGAGTCATACTTGGCACCTTCTCTCGGATCCCACATCTAATCCATCAGCAAATCTTGTTGACTCTGCCTTCAAAACATATCCAGAACTAACTGCTTCTCACAGTCTCCACTGTTTTTACCCTTATCTAAGCCACAGTTACTTTGGCTTGGATTCATGTAATAGAATTTTAACTGTTCCTATTTTTCTGCCTTCCCCTCCTACCTAGTCTATTCTCAACAGTGTACTCAGTAACACAAATTAATTATAATTAGTAATGTGATATTGGGCAGGCCACACTCTCCCTATATCTCATTTTTCTCATTTGCAAAATAGGAATACGGCTGGGTGCAGTGGCTCATGCCTGTAATCCCAGCACTTTGGGAGGCTGAGACAGGAGGATCACTTGAGCCCAGGAGTTCAAGCTGCAGTGAGCTGTGATTGTACCACTGCACTCCAGCCTGGGTGACAGAGAGAGACCCTGTCTATGCCTGTCTCTAAAAAAAAATGAAGGAATGTGGGCAGAATTCTAAAGTTGTGTCCCCAAAGTTACGGTTTCCTGGTTATTCAATCAAACATTAATCTAGGCAGTATTGTAGAGAGATTTTGCAGATGTAATTTATGTCCCAATGTAACCAATGTTGATCTTAAGATACAGATATTAACCGGATGGGCCTTACCCAATCAGGTAAGTTCTTTAAAAGCAGAAGGTTTTGTCCAGGTGATGGCAGAGGAATAATTCAGAGATTTGAAGTAAGGGGGCAATTCAATGGGCCATTGCTGGCTGTGAAGATAGAGGGACCATGTCCCAAGGGATGTGGGTGGCCTATAGGAGCTTAGCGTGGTCACAAATGGTAGCCAGCAAGGGCCTCAGCCCTCCAGTCATAAGAAACTGAGCTCAGGAACAACCTAAATAAACTTGGAAGCAAATGATTCCCCATAGCCTCCAGATAAGAGCGCAGTCTAGACCATACCTTGATTTTAGTCATGTGAGACCCTAAGCAGAGTGCCCAACTGAGCCTGCCTGGAATTCTGACCTACAGAACTGTGAAATAATAAAGGTTTGTTGTTTTAAGCCACTAACTTTGTGTAATTGTTCTGCAACAATAGAACACTATGCAAGAAATGAGACACTGGTTCTTTTCATGGTAAATTCATTTTCAAAGATAGGTCAGGGTTTTTTTTTCTTCTTCCTCTGTCATTCTTCTTATATCATATTAAATAAAAGCCGAAGATGTTAAAGGCTTCTGTAGGATTTGACTTGACCCTGCCCTGTCACCTGTTTGACTTAATTTACTGCTTTCCCTCATGTTCTCTCATCTCCAGCCACACTGGAACCCGTGCCTCAGGACATTTGCACTCGCTGTTTCTGTGCCTGGAACATTTTTTCCTCAGGTATTTTCTTGTCTCCTTTCTCAGCTGTCTCAGGTGTTTGCTCAAGAATCTGGGGCTTGATATTTCATTAGCTCATTCATTGTGGAAAATCTTCAGTCATGACCTCTTCAAATACTGACTTTAACTGATTGTTTACCTCATCTTTCCCTGGGACTTTAATTACTGTTAAATCTTTGTTGATGTTGTTGTTAAATCTTTTGATCATGTGCCAACTGTATCTTATGTTTTCTCTGTGCTTTCTGTCCTTTTGTTTCTCCATGATGTAATCTGAGTATGTTCTACTGACCTGTCTTCCAGTTCACTAGTCCTTTCTCCCCTACTATATATGCTTATTATTTATGTGTTTATTTTCTGTTTCTTCCACAAAAATATAAGCTCTAAGAAAGCAGGAACTTTTATATATTTTTTCTTCCATGACTGTATTCACAGCCTCTAGAGCAGTGCTTAGCATAGAGGGTCCTTGATAAATATTTGGTTAATGAATAAAAAAGTGAATGAATGAATGAGTGAATAGTATTCTGAGTTACTTAAGAAGTAAATTTGGTTTAGATTTATTTAGTTTTTGTTTGGTGGTAGAGGTAAAAGAGAAAATGTGGTGAATTGAAATGCTCTTATTATCTGATAAAAGAAAAGATACCAATTACTCAAGAAATACAATCTTATTTCGTGGAATGACATTCTTAGGAGAATTTATTACTTGATACTATATATAAGAGCCATTTAGTGACTTAAACAATATATTAAATGATACTTTCATAGTAGATGTACAAGTGATTTTGTATGATTTTCTTGGTGCAATTCTTAATACAGATTGAGAAAATCTAATTTAAGCTAGGAGGTAAGGACTGAAAAAACCCAAGGTAACTAGAATGGTGATATTTGTATTTCTACAGGTAATTCCTAGAAACGTAACAATTGAATCCAGTAACATTAGCAACAGAAACAACCCCCAGAATTAGCAGGATGACAAAACGCAGGCTAGTGATCTCTCTGAGCCTCAGTTTTCTTTTTTGTAAAAGGGGAAAAATGGGATCTTTACTCTTTCCAAACTGCTGTGGATATCAAAGATAAAATTTAAAAATCCTGGGTAATAAACAGCTGAATAGATTTTTTACCATTTACAAAATGTTTTTATGTGCATTTTCATCAACCCTCACAATAGTTCTATAACGCGAGTGTTATTATCACTCCATTGTCCAGATGAGGACATCAGTTCTGAGAGGTCCGGCAGCACAGCCAGCAAGCTGAGCTCCATACACACAACTTAGCCTTCTGCCTCTTGATTCAGTCCCTGCAAAGGAAGGATTCTCAAGTGGTAGAAACTCAGACATCAGGGCAGAGAGGTCTGTAAGGTTCTGGAGGTCTTTCTTTCTCTTTCTTTCTCTCTCTCTTTCTTTCTTTCCTTCCTTCCTTCCTTCTTTCTCTTTCTTTCTCTCCTTCCCTCCCTCCCTCCCTCCCTCCCTCCTTCCTTCCCTCTCTCTCTTTCATTCCTCTTCATTCCTTCCTTCCTTCTTTTTTTTTTTTTTTTTTTTTAGTCTTGGTATGTTGCTGAGGTTGGCCTCAAGCTCAAGTGATCCTCCCACCTCAGTCCCGAGGCACCAGGATTCCAGGCATGAGCAACCACGCCTGGCTTTGGTGAACTCCTAATGCTCCTGTAGTCACTTCACATGGACCCAGCTCATCTGCTGTTGCAGATGTGGAAATAGATAAAAATCCCAAGAACAGGTTCCCCCTTAATACCAACCCCAAGGTCTTGGGACCAGATAAACTCCCCCTAGTTATGAGACCTCTATACAAACTCCTATTTTTTCCTTAGGTAAAAGAAAAAGACATTTCATTTTTTTTCCTCAAGAATCAATATTTGATTTTTATTTGGAGCTGAGTGTAAAGCCCCTCCTAATGTCTGACTCAATAAATTGACTTCATCCTTCGAACTTTGCAATGGCCTCAGGCTACAAGAGTATGAGAAATGCCTTCACAAATATGAAAGATATAGCAAGGGTATCTTTTAAAATGTTAAAGCTGAAATAGCCAGGACTCCAGGGGAACAGCCTTCCTTGCCCTCCCAGCCTCTTGCTGGAGGCTGTGTTGCTACCTAGGGCTCATAGAGTCCTCCTTTCCCTGGAGGGAGGAGTGAGGGTGTGTATGCCTGGAGCCTTCCCGGAGACTTTTGAGTCCAGGACCTGGGATGGCACATCATCAGGGTTTTCTGCAGCACTCAGGACCACAGGCAGTGGCATTTTATCTCAACTTCTAAGATCTAAAAAACTGGGAGCAGATGAAGCATTTGTTTCATGATCTAACAGATTGGTCACTATCTCAGACAAGCCAATTCTTTAGGAAAAAATATGCCAAGAAAATGCAATTACATGGAGCTGATGCTAAAAGCCTCACAAAATACAATAATGATGCCATCATTTATTTTTCATCTTTCTTTGTGCCAAATACCATATGTGCACTTTATATCTTTTATTTCACTTATGTCTCAGTTTCTGTGTGATATGCAGTATCATTCTCTGTTTATAAAGGAGGAACAAGCCTTTGAGAGGGGAAGTAGCTTGCCCTAAAGTCATGTGATAGGCAGGTGGTAGAGTTGGGATTTAAATCCACATTCTGTCTGATACCCAAAGTGGTACTCTTTCCCTTTGCCATTATTATTATTATTAGTGGTAGTGGTAGTTATTTTTAGCATCTTATCATATGTGGTGGGCAGCTTCTAAGATGGCCCCAGTGATATCTCCCTCATGGCATTCATGTTCTTCTGTTGGGTGTGGACTGCAGTTAGTGACTGTCCTCTGACAAATGAGATTCCGTAAAATGATGGGATGTCTCTTCTGAGATTATGTTACAAAGAAACTGCAGCTTCTGTCAGGGTTACTTGCTTCCTTCCTGCATCCCCTCTATAATCTTTGTTCTGGGAGAAGCAAGATGCCCATTGGAGAAGCCCATGTGAAAGTAATGGATGCTTCACAAAGCCAGTGAGGAACTGACCTGCCAACAGCCACGTGAGAGCCTGGAGAGTCAGCCCAGTCTTGAGATGACTGTAGCCACAGCTCACACCTCAAGTCCATTCCTGTGAAAGGCCCTGGGCCAGAACCACCTAGCTAAGCATCTCTTAGATTTTTGGCCCACAGAAACTGGGAGATAATAAATGTATGCTGTTTTCAGTCACTAAGCTTTGGGATAATTTGTTATACAGCAACAGATAGCTACAGCATCTGTAAAATACTCCTTATACTAATACTATAACAATTTGTTACTTTTTAATATTTCACAAGGTAAAGAGTACATTCTAAGTGCTTTACATGTAGTAAGTCATGTTATCCTTTTGACAACACTGTTCAATATCTACATTTAATAGATGAGGAGCAGAAACAGAGAAGTCAGGGAGCTGGGTCTAGAGTCTCTTACAGCTGAGCCCTATCTCTGAAAGTGAGGCCTTATATTGGGTCATTTGCCTTTAAAAGGACACAATGAGAGGAATCCACTGTGTACTGAAAGTGACTTGGCCATAACATGGCTGTGCTGGATTCTAAGCACTGGGCTCCAGGCTTCAGGCTGCAGGTGTGTTCAGGTCTTCTCCATATGTCTCTCATCCTCCTAGGACCAGTAGATACCCAGGGAAGATGGTTTTATGTGTCCCACTCTGGGGCCATGCTGAGTCAGTGGTGGCTATCTGGGCCATGCTCTTCCAAAGTGGGAATTTGAAGTTCCCTGAAGGACAAAGGGAAACCCACTAGGAGGTCTTGTAACATCTAATCTTGGGACTGGCACACTACCATGTCTGCCTGCATTGCAGTTACTGTGCAAACCAGCTGTGCATCAACGGGGCAGGAAGTACTCTCTTTCCATGAAGGCAGGTGGGAGAAGGGAGCTGCCGAACAGTAATCTGAGCTTGCACACCCTGTTCTGCAGTTGAGGGAGCACAGAGTTCAGGGGTGGTACAACCAGTAATTAAGTGCTGTTCTCTGTGGCTTCAAATCCTATGGTTTTTCTCAAAGAAAACCTTCCTCAGTTCTAATATTGTAGGGTTCTTTGGTTCTCTATGCAAGGAAGATAGATTAGAGCTAGCAACAATGTGCTCTGAGAAAAGTCAGTGAAGTCTGAATTAGTTAGAAAAGGAACTTCACCTGGGAACACTCAAGGACCAATTTGATTTGAGTAAATGGAAGAGCAAGGAGGCTGAGCCAATAGTGGACAAGGGAAGTGAGAGGTGCTCAGGCCACCAGGGAAAGAAGACCTAGATAGAGAATGTGGCATCACCCTGGCAGAGGGGAGTGGAATGAGTTGCCTGGGAAGAAGAATTAGCGGGCGCGGAGGCAGGAATCTCCTGGGTTATTCTGGGGCTGCATGGCAGATGGGAAATGTGAGCACGGCATGGGGGAAGCTCTGCAAGGGAGGTAGTAACTCACCTGAATGATTAAACCACACCTTCCATTCTCTCCCCTCCCCAACTTCTGTAATCTAGGAAGCCAGAGAGAAGAGTCTTAGAGGAATTATTCAAAAGAAAGATGACTTTGTTGAGTCTGATGGCCATGCTTGCTGAATTCATTTATTCTTTCACTCATGAAACATTTATTCTTTCAACATGCAGTTCTGAGTCTCTGTTATGTACTAGGTAATTGCATAACATGCTGAGAGGATATAAAACCAATGAATAGGATGTGGGTCTTTCTCCCAGGGAAACCACAGTCCAGTAGGGGAAATATATGTAAACAAGCAGTAAAATATATTGCAGTAAGTCCTATAATAGAGGTGAGTACAAAGCACTGTGGGAGAAGCTAAGAGCCTTGGGGAATTATTGAAGAACTAGAGGAAGTGATAGAGGGTGCCTGAAAGATGGGAAAGACCATGCCCAGGATAGGCAGGGCAAAGAAAGGAGCACTGTAGACAGAGCTGTGTGTGCAAGGCTGTGCAGGCATGAAATGTCACTTCAAATTCTGACAATAGTAAGTTAAGCATGATGGGAATGTGGGATCCTGACAGGGGGAGAGAGGGGTGAACTAATGAGTGGTAGGAATACACCAAGGTAGGACAGTCTGTAGCATAATGTGGCTTCCTACCCACTACCTCACAATTCCTGCACTCAATGTCCTTTTCTTTTTCTTTTGTCTGTTTGAGGTTTTTTTTTTTTTTTTTTTTTTTTTTTTTTTTGCTATGATTGAGTGCGTGGATTTTTGATGCATATTACTGCTGCTGATCATCTTTGATCTAATATTCCTTTCTACACCTTAAGGCTGTTAGGAAACCCGCCAAAGACCTCACTCTGTTGGGTTAAATAAAGCCAATTTCTTTCACTTTTTCTTGGGGCTTTGGTTTTATTAGAAAAGCGAATGAAAAAATATAGTTTTTAAAAAATGCAAATGTCCTCTCCCATGGACCTTATAACCCTTTGGACTTTGAGGTTTTATTCTTATCTCCAATATGCAAGATATGCCTGAGGAGGTGTCAGGAGACTTCACTGAATGAATCAGGGAAAGGGAAAGACATCTTCCAGTCTCTGTGCAAGGTGCTTGGAATGTGGGATTTTCTGTAATCCTCCTAGGGTCAAAAAAGGTAGGTATTTCTTTTCCCAATTTGCAGGTAAGGATGCCCAGGCCCAGAGAGGTTTATGTGATTTTTCACAAGGTTACATGCCTAGGAATAGGCAAAGCTGGGAGTCTAGACCCATGCCTGTATGAATTCAGAGCTCAAGTTCTCATTAAATTCTGCTGTTGTCCTCTCATTTGTCCAATAAAAGCTTATACACTATCAAGTAACTTGCTACTACCCAAAGCTCACCAGACCTGGATCAGAAAAATTGCTCAGCAGCAACAATCACAACGAAAACAACAACAACAAAAAACCCATAGCCACTGTAACATATCATATTTTACTTTTACAAAGAGCCACGCCAAATCACTTTTATTTTGTGTCCTGCCAACCATGTGCAAGGATAGCAGAGCTATGATTAGTATCTTCCTTGGGTAGAGGAGAAAGCTATTGGAATATCAAGAAAATGGATTTTATCTTTGGTGTTTTTTGAAATAGTTTGATAATTTGGGGGTCACAGGATTTGAAAATGTAGCCTCTATAAAGCCTTGTGAACAATGAAGACCAGAAGTTTAGGGGTCAGGGAAACTTAAGAGCTGTGTGACCTTGGATAAGTCACAAACATCTTTGATCCTGAAATTCCACATCTTGTAAAGTGAGTATAAAAATAATTAATACCTTGTGTTAGGCCACATTAAACAAACTGAATTGTAAGACTGTCAAAATACAGCAACCTTTGGACCAGGGAGGGAACGAAAACCCTGAGGCTTTCTTTCAATAGATTAAACATAGGCATCTACCTCCTCTCTTTACTCAAACCCTTAACATGAAAGTAAAGAAGTAGAAAAATGCATGAATCCACAAAAAGGAAAAAACAAGAGGTGTAACATAAGGTGAGAGGTGACAACAAATGTCTGAACATTTAAAAGTTGACGAACGAGTTAACAAAATAAAGTAAGTCAAGTTCTAAGAGCCTGGCAATAAAGGATAGTTGCATTGCCCCCACCAAAACTCAGGCATGCTCCAGGATTGAAGGAATGAGGTACAGAGAAAGGTGAGACTGAAAATGGAGGACTCATAACTCTGTAGGAGAAGCAGCAAGCTTTTCCTCAGATGCCATCCCCTACTCCACACAATCAGGTAACTATTTTCCCCTCCCCTAGAAAAAGATTTATTCTGCAGAAGTGGCTGTAGACGCTGGACACCAGGAAATGCAGAGAAGGGAATGAAAGAGCCAAACTCTCCCACCTCCTTTACTGCTGGACACTAAGAAGGTAGAAGAGACTGAATAACCCCAAAGAAAATGCTTGTAGATCCTGACATATTTCATTCCCCCAACAAACTGCTAAAACTCCATCCAACCATCCTACAATGACTGAAACACAGCTGTTACCATGCCCCACACATACCCACAGAAACTTGACAGCATTTTAGTGCCTTCCTCTTAAATATAAACAGACAAGATAGAATTCTCATGCATTTGAAGAAAACCTTCAATAAGAGAGACGAAAAATGAGGGGGGAAAAGTAACTCAGAGAAAGGGGAAATGATACAAGAAGCAGAAGAAAACTTCAAAATAACTATAATTAATTTCCCCAAAGAGCAAAAAAAGATAGTACATTAATGAAACAGGAATAGAAAGCTACACATTTTTAAAAATCCAAAAGCAAGGAAAAGAAATTTTAAATTAAAAATATTATTGTAGAAATATGTTATTCAAAGGAAGAGCTGGAAGAGTAAGTGGAAATTTAGAAAGTTCAACAGAAACGGAGTAGAGATGGAAAAATGGAAGAAGAAACATGAGTAAATTGGAGAATCAGTGCAGGGAGCCCAACATCTGATTTAGAGTCATAAAGAGAGGAAATAAAAATGTTTTTAAAAGATGTGAAGATTTCTGCTTCCAGGAAGATGGAGTAGATAAGCTTTTTCCCATTACTCCCAGTGACAGCTGAAAACTCTAGACATTGTATGTAAAACAAACATAAGAAGAATTTGCAAGGCCGAGAGATAAGGACAGACAAGCTAGGGGAATTGTTGGGACTCAGGACCCAAGCAAAGACACTGTGGTCAGTTCTCGAGTTTTTTTCTGCCTCATATACCCCATACTTAGAGTTGGAAAGGCTGGTAATCCAGAAATGACAGTAGGCACAGACACACAAAAAAAATCCCAACAAAATCTTCTCTCTGTAGCTGAAGGATCAGAAAGAGTCAGCCTAGAAAGGCAGAAAGCCTTTAGCCAACAGATGCTTCACCCCAGCTGAACACCGCAGAAAAAACTATGGCCCTGCCATACCACTGATGCCAAAAGAGATTAAATTGGGAGCCTGGGCTTCCAGTCTCATGGGGCTATAGTGGGACACCCCAACATTCCAGCCAGGTGGTATCAGGGAAGGCCAAGTAAGGAGCCTAGACTTTCATTCCTGCTAGCTGGAAATTCACCCCTTCCTGCCCCCCATGATGTCAGTGGAGACCAGGTGGGGAGGCTAGATTCCCTGACCTGCCAGCTGTAATGAGACCTTCCTCTGTTTTCCTGCTGGGATGATGCCAGAGGAAACCTATGGGAAGTTAAGACTTTCATCATTGCCCAGCAACAATGAAGCAACCCCCATTAGGGTGTTGGTTGAGATCACATGGCGCTCTGGAACCCCATGCCCATCCAGCGGTAGCAAAGAGCCCTTAACTTGGGTGTCAATGAGGGTGAATCAGGAATCTGGACTTTAAATTCCAGCTGGCAGTAATGGGGTGGCAGTTCCCTCCTTCCCCTGCTGGAGCGGTGCTCAAAAAAGCCAGCTAGACAGAAGGTTTAAATAAGATCCAAAGTCTCATAAGTGAAAATGTCCAGGGTTCAATAAAAAATTAGTCATCATAACAAGAACCAGAAAAATCTCAAACAGAATGAAAATAGAAAATATATGCTAGCAACATGATGATGAGATGACAGAGATGTTTAATTATCTGACAAAGATTTTAAAGGAGCCATGATAAAATATGCCAAAATAAACAATTAGAAGGACTTCTGAAATGACTGAAAAGACAGAACTCCTCAGCAAACAAACAAAAAAAGTTTCAGCAAATACATAGAAGATATAAGAAGAACCAAATGGAAATTTGGAAATTTTAGAACTTAAAAGATATAATCAAGATAAAAAGCTCAGTGGACTGTCTCAACAGCAGAATAAAAGGGACAGAGAAAAGACTCAGTGACTTGGAAGATGGAATAATGAAAATTACCTAATCTGAACAACAGAGATAAAATAGACTGATAAAAAAAGAAACAGAGTCTCAGGGACCTATATAACCATAAAAAAGATATAACATTTGAATTATCACAGTCTCACAGAAGGAGAGATTAAAGTCTCCAAAGGAGAGAGAAGGAGAATAAAAATGTAAAGGTATTGAAAAAGTACTTGAAGAAATAATTGCTAAAAACTCCCCAAATTTGGCAAGAGACATTAACTTCCAGGTTCAAGAAGGGGTGTGAACCCCAAATAGGATAAACTCAAATCTATACCAAGACACATGATAATTAAACTTCTAAACATTAAAGACATTCTGCTGATTGTTTCCTTTGCTGTGCAGAAACCTTTTAGTTTAATGTAATCTCATTTGTCTAATTTTGCTTTCACTGCCTGTGCTTTAGGGGTCTTAGCCAAAAAAATCTTTGCCCAGATCAATGTCATGAAACATTTTCCCTATGTTTTCTTCCAGTAGTTTCATTGTTTCAGGTCTTACATTTAAGTCTTTAATCCATTTTGGGTTGATATTTCTGTATGGTAAGAAATAAGAGGCTAATGTCATTATTTTGCATGTGGATATTCAGTTTTCCTAACACCATTTTTAGAAAAGGCCATTCTTCATTTATCATGTGTTTTTGGTGCCTTTGCCAAAAATCAGTTGGCTGTAAATGTATGAATTTATTTCTGAGCTCTCTTTTCTGTTCCATTGGTCTATGTGTCTTTTTATGTCAATACCATGATGTTTTGTTTACTATTGCTTTGTAGTACATTTTGAAGTCAGGTAGTGTGATGCCTCCAGCTTTGTTCTTTTTATTCAGGATTGTTTTGGCTATTCAAGGTCTTTTTGTGGTTCTATGGAAATTTTAGAGTTATTTTTCTATTTCTAGGGAGAATATAATTGGTATTTTTACAGGAATTGCATTGAATCTGTAGATTACTTTGGATAGTGTGGACATTTTAACAATATTAATTATTCTAAAACCATTAACATGGGATACCTTTCCATGTATTTGTGTCTTCTTCAATTTCTTTCATTCATGTTTTATAATATTTATTGTAGAGATCTTTCACTTTTTTGGTTAAATTTATTCCTATGTATTTTATTATTTTTTGTAGCTATTATAAATGGAATTGTTAAAGAATGAAAGAAAATATGCAAACTATACATCACACAAAGGGTTAATATCCAAACTATATAAGGAACTCAAACAACTCCATAACAAAAACAAACAAAAGCCAAATAGCCCGATTAAAGAAAGGGCAAAAGACATGAATAGTTGTTTTTCAAAAGAAGACATACAAATGCCCGAAAAGGTATATGAAAAATGCTCAACATCACTTATCATTAGGAAAATGCAAGTCAGAACCCCCATAATATTTCACTTCAACCCAGTTCGAATGACTAATATAGAAAAGATGAAAGATGATGTGGCAAGGATGTGAAGATAAGGAAATCCTTGCATGCTGTTGATGGGAATATAAATAGAGCCATTATAGAAAATATTATGGAAGTTTTCCAAAAAATTAAAAATATTAGTAGCATATAATCCAGCAATATCACTACTGGGTATATATCCAAAGCAATTGAAATAAGCATGTCAAAGAGACATCTGTACTCTCATGTTCATTACAGCATTATTCATAAAAACCAAGACATGGAGGCAATCTAAATGCACATCAGTGGACGAGTAGATAAATTATATGTGGTATATATACACAATAAAATACTATTCAGCCATAAAAAGAATGGAACATTGTCATTAGTGACAACACTGATTAACCTGGAGAACATTATGTTAAGTGAAATAAGCCAGGCACAGAAAGACAAATAGCATATGATCTCATTTGTATGTGTAATCTAAAAAAGTTGATATCTAGAAGTAGAGTATAATGGTGATTATCAGAGGCTGAACAAGAGGGGATAAGGAGATGTCAATCAGAGCACACATAATTAAAGTTAGAAAGTAAGAACAAATTTCAAGAGATCTGTTGTAAAGCAAGATAACTATAATTAATAATGATATGTTGTATTCTTGAAAAATATAAAGACAATAGATTTTATGTGCTTTCACCATAAAAATGATCACTATGTCAGGTAATATATTTGTTAATTAGATAGATTTAACTATTTTACAATGCATGTATACTTCCAAACACCGTGTTGTACAGGATGAAAACATAAAATGTTATCTGTCAACTTAAATAAAAATAAGTAAATAAAATCTAAAGACAAAAAAAATTTTGAACCCAGACAAAGAAAATGACACCTTACCTATAGTGAAAAACAGTTCAAATGACAATGGATTTCTCATCAGAAATCATGGCAACCAGAAAAAACATGGCATATGTTTCAAGTGCCCAAAGAAACTTAGTAACCCAGAATACTCCATTGAACAAACTGTGGCACATTTATACCAAGAATTATTTCTCAGCAAATTACTACTAACAGGAAACAAATACTGATAAATGAAATAACCTGAGTGAATCTCCAGAAAATTATACTGAATGAAAAAGCCAATTCCAAAAGGTTACATATGATTTCATTTATTTCACATTCTTGAAAAAAATTTTTAGATATAGAGAACAGATTAGTGGTTACCAGGGGTTAAGGAGAAGATGGGAGCTGTAAAGGAGTGCGTGTAAAGGGGCAACCCGAAGGATCTTCGTGGTGCTCTTTACTGCATCATGTCAATACTCTGGCGGTGACATTGTACTATATGTTTGCAAGGTTTTACCATTGAAGGAAAATGATTAAAGGGTAAACAGGATCTCTCTCTTTGGTCCTTTTTACAAATGTATGTGAATCTACAGTTGTCACAAAATTTAATATTTAATTTAAAAATATTAGTATAAGAATTTTTCCAAGGCAGGAAAACATAATTTTACAACCTGCGAGTATCCACCAAGATCCATCAATTTTTCATGAAATTCAAGAATGAAGTAAAGAAAGGAAAGATCCTAAAAGTATACATGTGATACAGAAAATGAGGAGAAAGAAATGTGCCAATCAACAATGAGAGTAGGATGAAAATACTTTCAGATATGTTAAGTCCTGAAAATTTTTACTTTCCATTTAGCTTTTTAAAAATTATTTTTAACTGACAAATAAAAATTGTACACATTTAAGGGATACAATGTGATATTTTGATATTCGTTTAAGTTGTAGGAAGAGTAAAACTAATTAACATAACCATCACTTCGCCTACTTATCTTTTTGTGTGTATATGGTGAGAACATTTAAAATCTCTTTTAGCAATTTTGAAATATATAATACATTATTATTTGTTATGGTTACAATAATAATAATCACTAAAACTTATTCCTCCTGTGTAACTGAAATTTTGTACTCTGACCAACATCTGCCTTTTCTCTATTTCCTTCACCTGCCTATTAGTAACTACCATTATACTCACTACTTTTATGAGTTTACATTTTTTAGATTCCACGTGTAAGTGAGATCGTGTAATATTTGTCCTTCTGGGCCTGGCTTATTTCACTTAACATAATGTCTCCAGGTTCATCCACGCTGTCACAAATGACAAAATTTTCTTCTTTTTTATGGCTGAATAGTGTTTAACTGTATATATATGTATATATCACATTTTCTTTATCCATTCATCCATTGATGAACATTTAGGTTGCTTTCATGTCTTGACTATTGTGAATAGTGCTGCAATGAACTGAGAGTGCAGATATCTCTTTCACATATGTATTTCAATTATTTTGGATGTACACCCAGAACAGGGATTACTGGGATTTAGTTTCTATTTTTAATTTGTTGAGGAACCTCTATAGTGTTTTCCAAAATGGCTATTCTAATTTACATTTCTGCCAACAGTGTGCAAGGGGTCCCTTTTCTCCACATCTCCACCAATACGAGCTACCTTTTATCTTTTTAATATTAGCCATTGTGACAGTGATACAGTGATATCTCATTGTGGTTTTGTTTGCATTTCCTTTTTTTTTCTTTTTTGAGACAGAGTCTTGCTCTGTCGCCAGGCTGGAGTGCAATGGCACCATCTTGGCTCACTGCAACCTCCACCTCCCGAGTTCAAGCGATTCTCCTGCCTCAGCCTCCCTAGTAGCTGGGACTACAGGCGTGTGCCACCATGCCCAGCTAATAATTTTTTTGTATTTTTAGTAGAGACGGGGTTTCACCCTGTTGGCCAGGATGGTCTTGATCTCTTGACCTCGTGATCCATCCGCCTCGGCCTCCTAAAGTGCTGGTGTTATAGGCAAGAGCCACTGTGCCCAGCCCTGCATTTTCTTTTCTATTTAGCTTTTTAGAGTAAGCTACTGAAGGATGTCCTCAATCAGAATAATGTACCAAGAGAGAAGATATAGAACCCAGAGACAGGGGAGCTAACACTGAAATGAATTGAAAGACAGTCCTCAGATGGCAGCTGTGCTGAGGGCCTAGAGGTTAATAAGTTCAGGCCAAAGTAGGTAGGTGGGGGCTTCAGGAGAGATGTCTTCCAGAAAGGAATTAATCAGTGAAATTCATGAAGTACTTATTTGTGAGAAAATATTATTAACATTGGAGATAAAATTTGTTAAAAAATTTGGGATATAAGCAAATTCCCAACACCAACAACTAAAAATGAAGCAGTTAGTAACTTCTTGGAAAAATTAAAAAGCTGGATAAGAAAAGAAATCCTGTTATTAGTTCATAACTTGACTCAGCTATGAACATATGTACTTATAGCAAATTAAAAAGCTAGATAATTAAATTACCTAATTAAATAATTAAGAAATTAAAAAGCTAGATAAAAAAGAAACCCTGTTAGTTCGTAACTTGACTCAGCTGTGAACATATGTACTTATATCATCATAATAAGGTAAATCTTGAATAATGATTCTACCAAAAATTGTGACAAAATTATAATCAGAAAGAAGAAAGAATAAATGTGAAGGGTGTGTGTGGTGGGAGCTTTAAAAGGTTGACTCACATTTATGTAATATATTTAGATAATGTCTAAAATCAAGAAATCAAAAATGACTATAAATATTTTATGTAAAAATCTAACATGGGAATAAATGCAGAGCATATAGCTGAAAGCTGAAATTGATTGCTTCTGAGGATAGGAGAAGATGGGGAAGTCAAGTGATGACTCGATTGAAAATCTAGTAATTTTGACTTTTAAAAAATTATTTTTTAAAATATTATAGATTCAGGGAGTACATGTGTAGGTTTGTTATATGGATATATTGCAAAATGCTGGTTTTTGTTTTGTTTTGTTTTTTGAGCTTCTAGTGAACCCCTCACCCAAAGAACGAACATAGCACCCCATACGTAGCTTTTCAACTCTTGTTCCTCTTCCACCCTCCCTGTTTTTGGGATCCCTGGTGTCTATTATTTCCATCTTTATGACCATGTGTGCCCATTATTTAACTCTTCCTTATAAGTGAGAACATAAAGTATTTGATTTTCTGTTTCTGAGTTATTTCACTTAGGAAAATGGCCTTCAGTTCCATCCATGTTGCTGTGAAGGATATAATTTCATTCTTTTTATGACTGCATAACATTCCAGGGTGTAAATATATTACATTTTCTTTGTTGATCAACTTAGGTTGATTCCATGACTTTCCTATTGTGAATAGTGCTGTGATAAACATACTACTGCAGGTATCTTTTTGATAAATGGTTAATTTCCTTTGGATAGACAGTAGTTGGGTTTCTGGGTTGAATAGTAGTTCTATTTTTAATTATTTGAGAAATCTCCATATTGTTTTCCATAGAGGTTGAACTGATTTACATTCCCACCAACAGTATATAAGCATGCTTTTTTCTCTGCATCTTTGCCAACATATGTTATTTATTGACTTTTTAATAACAGCCAACCTGACTAGTGTGAGATGGTATCTCATTGAGGCTTTAATTTACATTTCTCTGACAATTAGTAATATTGAGCATTTTTCATGTTTGTTGGCCATTTGTATGTCTTTTTGAGAAGTTTCTGTTCATATCCTTTGCCCACTTATTAATGAGGCCATTTGTTTTTTTCCTTGTTAACTTAAGTTCTTCATAGATTCTGAATATTAGTCCTTTCTTGGGTGCTTTGTTTACAAATATTTTCTTCCATTCTGTAGGTCGGTTGTCTGTCTACTCTGTTGATTTTTATTTTGCTGCGCAGAAGATCTTTAATTAAGCCCGATTTGTCTATTTTTGGGTTTTTCTTTGCATTTACTTTTGAGGTCTTAGTCATGAATTATTTGTCTAGGCCAATGTCCATAAGAGTTTCTTCTACTTTTCTTCTACAATTTTTATAGTTTCAGATAAGTCTTTAATTCATCTTGAGTTAATTTTTGTATATGGTGAGAGGTAGGGATCTACTTGTATTCCTCTGCATAAGGCTAGCTGGTTTTCCCAGAACAATTTATTGAATAGGGTGTCCTTTCCCCATTGTTAATTTTTGTTGGTTTTGTTAAAGATCAATTGGTTGTAGGTGTGTGGCTTTATTTCTGTATTCTCTATTGTTTCATTGACTTATGGGTCATTTTTGTACCTGTACCATGCTATTTTGGTTTGGCCTTGCAGTATAGTTTGAAGTCTGGTAATGTGATGTTTCTGGTTTTGTTCTTTTTGCTTAGGATTGCTTCATGTATTTGGGCTCTCCTTTGGTTCTGTATAAGTTTTAGAATTGTTTTTTCTAATTCTGTGAAAAATGACATTGCTAATTTCATAGAAATTGCATTGAATCTGTAGATTGTTTTGAGCAGTACAGTCATTTTTAACAATATTGATTCTTCCTATTCATCAACATGTAATGTTTTCCCATTTGTTTGTGTCATCTATGATTTCTTTCTTCAGTGTTTTGTAGTTCTCCTTATAGATGTCTTTCACCTACTTGGTTAAATGTATTCATAAGTTTTTTAAATTAAGAAATCATTATTTATTTTTAATTTTGGCGGGCACATAGTAGATGTATATATTTATACGGGTTTACATGAGATGTTTTGATGCAGGCATGCAATGTGAAATAAGCATATCATGGAGAATGAGGTATCCATCCCCCAAGTATTTATCCTTTGAGTTACAAACAATCCAGTTACACTCTTTAAGTTATTTAAAAATGTACAATTAAGTTATTATTGACTATGTCACACTGTTGCACTATCAAATAGTAGGTCTTTTCAATTCTTTCCATTTTTGAGGGGACCCATTAACCATCCCCGCCATCCCCCTAGCCCCTGACTACTCTACTCAGCTTCTGGTAACCATCCTTTAACTCTCTATGTCTATGAGTTCAATTGTTTTGATTTTTAGATCCCACAAATAAGCGAGAACATGTGATGTTTTTCTTTCTGTACCTGGCTTATTTCACTTAACATAGTGACCTCCAGTTCTATCCAAGTTGTTGCAAATGACAGGATCTCGTTCTTTTTCATGACTGAATAGTAGCCCATTGTGTATATGTACCACACTTTCTTTATCCATTTATCTGCTGATGGACACTCAGGTTGCTTCCAAATCTTAGCTATTGTAAATAGTGTTGGAACAAATATAAGAGTGCAAATATTTCTTTGATATACTGATTTCTCTTCTTTGGGTATATATCCAACAGTGGGACTGCTGGATCATATGGTAGCTCAATTTTTAGTTTTTTAGGATACCTCTGAACTCTTCTCCATAGCAGTTGTAGTAATTTACATTCCCACCAACAGTGTACAAGAGTTCCCTTTTCTCCACATCTTTGCCAGCATTTATTATTGCCTGTCTTTGGAAATACACCATTTTAACTGGGGTGAGATGATAATTCATTGTAGTTTTTATTTGCATTCTTCTGATGATAAATGATGTTGAGCATCTTTTAATATGCCTGTTTGCCATTTGTATGTCTTCCTTTGATAAACATTTATTCAAATCTTTTGCCAAGTTTTTTATTGGATTATTTTTTTTTTTTTCCTGTAGAGTTGTTTGAGTTCCTTATATATTCTGCTTATTAATCCTTTGTCAGATGGGTAGTTTGCAAATGTATTCTCCCATTTTGTGGGTTGTCTGCTCACTTTGTTGATTGCATCCTTTTGTTGTGTGGAAGCTTTTTAACTAGATGTGATCTTATTTGTCCATTTTTGCCTTGGTGCCTGTACTTGTGGGGTGTTGCTCAAAAAATTTTTGCCCAGACCAATGTCCTGGAGAGTGTCCCCAGCGTTTTCTTGTAGTTGTCTCATAGCTTGAGATCTTAGATTTAAGTTTTTAATCCATTTTGATTTTATTTTGTCTTTCATGAGAGATAGTGGTCTAGTTTCATTCTTCTACATATGGATATGTAGATAATTCTTCTTTATTTGTCTGACTGGGTTAATTGGAAAGATCAGTCTTCTAGCTCTGAAATTATTTCTTCTGTTTGGTCTAGTCTATTATTTAATCTTTAAAATGTATTTTGAAATTCCTTTAGTAAATTTTTCAATTTCACAAGTTCTATTTTTCTTAAATATAGCTTGCTTATCTTTCATACCCCAAATTGTTTTCCTAATTTCTTTGTGTTGATTTTCAACTTTTTATTGGATTTCAGTGAATTTTCTTGCGGTTCATATTTTGAATTATTCATCTATCATTTCATATTTTTTTATTTTGGTTAGGATCCATTGCTAGAGAGCTAGTGCAATTGCTTGGAGCTGTCATGACACTATGTATTCTTTTACTGACAGAGGTCTTGCACTACTTCCTTCTCATTTGGAAATATCTCTGGGAAGAGTAGTGGCTTAAATCCTTGCAAGAAGGAGCTGTCACTTATTTTTGATTTTGCTATCACTTGGGTGGGACTTTTAACTTTTAAAAAATTTTTTTCTCAAGTGTATGACTGTGGTGTATATGATATGATCATTTGGCTTCATTTCTGGGTGGTTTCAATGGGCCAAGTCTCTCTACGGGTTTTTATGCCTTTCTTATGGCACCTGGCACCCCTGTTGTGGGGTTCATGACCTTCAGCTCAAATAGATTTTGACCTTTGTTTCCCAGCTACAGTGCAGCTATAGACCACAGATATGTTCCCCTGGTGGCTACCATCAAAGTGGGCTCAGGGCATAGCCTCTTACCCCAGTTCAGAGCCAACAACTCTGCAGTTTGTCTGCCCTTCATTGCCCACACACTGCTGTTCTGTGTAGGGAGGGTGAGCTGGGCCCCATCTTTCATGCAAGCCCAGGAAGCACAGAGTCACTTTCAGCTGGGGTACAGCCACTGCAAAAAGCACAAAAAGTACTTTCTCCAAGTGCACATGTACAGACTCCCAGGGGGGAAAGCCTCTAATGCCTTCACAACAGTGTAGAGAGGGTAGGAGATGACCCCATTCCACGTCTGTTCCTGACCAATGATGTGAGGAGGATTTAAGCCACTACTCTTCCCTGAGAAGTTTCCAAATCACCACCAATAGTGTTTCCCTGGGTGATGAGGACAGAAAGGCTCCCCAACAGTTTTGCGGTCAGGAGAATGCCGCATAGGTAAGGGGGCAGAGAAGCACTCCCACCTGCCCTTGCCATGGGGCTCTGAGTTCCTCAGGGGTTTGTCTCTGCCAGACTCTTGCTGCTTTCCTTTTCTTTCTGTGGGCACTCCAGCAGATCCTGACTGTCTTTCCTCAGTTCTCCATTTGGAACATGTCCATCCATCAGTAACTTTTATCTTTTTTTCTGAGGAGAACTGGAATCCAATGTAACTAGTCAGCCATCTTGAAAAAGAAGAGAAAAAATATATGACTTTTTAAGCCATGCACATGTATTACATTGATTAGAAAAAAAAACTTAGGAAAATGAAAGGAAGAATGTGGATGTAGTTTTCTTCCACCCAGTTACTCTTTGGAGATACACTTGGTTGTGTCAGATTCATTCACTTATCTGGGGATATTTTACAATATATAGACACACTTCCAGAGAATTCCTCAGTGCCCTTCATTCACATCAAAGTTTGTAATAACCACTTGATATGGTTTGGATGTTTGTCCCCTCCAAATATCATGCTGAAATGGGACTCTCAGTGTTGGAGGTGAAGCCTGGTGGGAATTGTTTGGATCATGGAAGCCGATCCCTCATGAACAGCTTAGTACCATCCCGTTGATAAGTGAGTTCTTGCTCTGAGTTCATGAAAAATATGTTTCCTTTAAAGGATCCTGGCACCTCCTTTCTCTTTCTCTCTTGCTCCCATTCTCATCATATGATATGTTGGCTCCCCCATCACCTTCTGTCATGATTGTAAGCTTCCTGAGGCCCTTACCAGAAGCAGATGTTAGCACTGTTTCGTGTATATCCTGTAGAACCACAAGCCAATTAAACCTTTATGTTAAAATAAATTAACCAGCCTCAGGTATTTCTTTAAAGTAACCCAGAAATGTATTGACACGGAAAATTGGTACCAAGCAGTGAGCATTACTATAAAGATACCTGAAGATGTGGAAGCAGCTTGGGAACTGGGTAATGGGCAGAGGTTGAAAGAGTTTGGAGGGTTCAGAAGAAGATAAGAAGACAACAGAAAGTTCAGAACTTCCTAGAGACTTGTTAGGTGGTTGTGACCAAAATGCTAATAGAAATATAGTCAGCTAAGGCCAGGCTGACAAGGTCTAAGATGGAAATGAGAAAGTTACTGGGAACTCGAGTAAAGGTCACCAGTGTCACAACCTTATCAAAGAGCTTGGCTGTATTGTGTCCATGTCTTTGGGATCTATGGAAGTTTGAACTTAAGAGTTATGACTTAGGGTGTCTGGAGGAACAAATTTCTAAGCAGCAAAGTATTCCAGAATCAGTATTGCTGCTTCTAACAGCCTACAATCAGATGTGGGAACAAAGGAATGACTTAAATTTGGAACTTATATTTAAAAGGGAAGCAGAGCATAAAACTTTGGAAATTTGCAGCCTAGCCCTGTGGTAGAGAAAGAAACCAAGTAGGTTGTGAAACACCTACTTGATAGAGAGATTAGCATGACTGAAAGGGAGCCAAGTTATAAAATCCAACGGGAAAACCACCTCAAAGACATTTCAGAGATCTTGGAGACAGCCTCTCTTATCACAGGGCCAGAGGCCCAGGAATAAATCATTTCAGGGGCCAGGCCAAGGGCCCCATTGCCTACTCAGCCTTGGGACACTGCTACCCATATCCTGACTACTCCAGCTCCAGATGTGGCTCAAAGGGCCCCAGGTACAGCTCAGGCCATTGCTCTGGAGGGCAAAAAAACATAAGCTTTGGCTGTTTCCATTGGTGTTAAGTCTGCAGGTGCAAAGAATGCAAGCATGAAAGAAGCTTGGAAGCTTCCCCCTAGATTTCAGAAGATGTATCAGAAAGCCTGGATGCCCAGGCAGAAGACTTCCAAAGGAGTGGAGCCCTCACAGAGATATTCTACCAGGGCACTGTGGAGGGGAAATATAGGGTCAGAGCTCCCTCACTAAGTCTCCAACAGGGCACTGCCTAGTGGAGCTGTAGGAAGGGACTGCCACCCTCCAGACTCCAGAATGATAGATCCACGAAGCTTGCATCTTGAGCATGCAAAAGCCGCAGGCACTCAACTCTAACCCATGAGAGTAGCCATGGAGGCTGCACCCTGCAAAGCCACAAGGGTGGAGCTGCCCAAGGTCTTGGGAGCCCACCCCTTGCACCACTGTGCCCTGGATGCAGGACATTGAATCAAATAAGATTATTTTGGAATTTTAATATTTAATTATTTCCCTGCTTGGTTTCAGACCTATTGGCCCTTTCTTTTTGCCAATTTCTCCCTTTGGGGATGGGAATGTCTACCCAATGCCTGTACACCATTGTATCTTGGGAATAAATAACTTGGTTTTGATCTCACAGGTTCATAGGTAGAAGGAATTCATCTCCAGGTGAGACGTTGGGCCTTGGATTTGGGACTTGAGGCTTTTGAGTTAAGACTGAACAAGTTATGACTTTGGGGTACTAGTGCAAAGGCATGATTGTATTTTGAAATATGAGAAAGACATGAGATTTGGGAGGCTAGGAGTGTAATGATATGGTTTGGATGTTTGTTTCCTCCAAATCTCATGTTAAAATGTGATTCTCAATGTTGGAGGTGGGGCTGGGGGGAGGTGACTGGAACATGGGGGCAGATCCCTCATGAATGGCTTAGCACCATTCCCTTGGTGATAAGTGAGTTCTCGCTCTGAGTTCATGTGAGATCTGGTTGTATAAAAGAAGGAGTATGGCTCTCTTTCTCTTGCTCCTGCTCTCGCCATGTGACGTGTTTGCTCCCCCATCACCTTTAGTCATGATTGTAAGCTTCCTGAAGCTCTAACCAGAAACAGATGCTGGTACTGTGCTTCATAAACAGTCTGCAGAACCATGAGCCAATTAAACTTTTTTCTTTATAAATTACCCAGCCTCATGTATTTCTTTATAGCAATGCAAGAATGGTCTGATACACCATAGTAACCTGACTAGATGCTCTGTACCTGAAGCAAATAAAGAGGGCAAGATAGAAAGATAGTGGATATGCTGATACCTGTCTTTTTTGGCCCTTCTCTTTTGGTTCCTTGCCTTTGTGAAGACTGGGTTGTGGTGATAGAGCAGATCCATGTACCACCTTAATGATCCTGTTTTTCTCCTTTATGACCTGCTGAGGGCTAAGTGATTGAAAAACAAGTGTGTTAAAATTTAGCTGCTAGCACAGCTATACAGATAAAGAAGAACAGGAGAAAAAATCAGCCCCCACAAATGGTTTTTTACATCTGACCGAAGGAGGAATCATTTATTGCTCCCTCTGCTCTGGTACAGGCTACGATTTCTGATTTGCACCACACTGCTTTCATAATTTGAAAGTTTCTGCCAACAGGTAGATAATCCTTTATGTGTCATGGAGCTGAAATTCACAAAGCACCAGCTGCCTTGTGAGCAGAGAAGCAAAAGACATCCCCATTTTATAGACAAAAAAGTGAGATTTAAAATTATTCATCCATCTAGCAAAAATTTTTTAATGGGCACCAAGTATGAAGTGGGTACTTTTCTAAGCATCCAGTTATGGAGAAGAAAGTCAAAATTTTTGTTTTCCAGGGTTCAGGGTGTTATAGGTAGAGAAAGAAGTGAAAACTGTTACAGTGCTGTAGGGTAAGTACAGTGATAGAGATGCCCAGGAAGTCATGTGAGCACAGGGGAGGGGTGCTGATCCATCCATTAATTCATTTATTCAACAAATAATTATTTAGAACTCAGTGATAAGTGCTGGCTGGATGGTGGAGATACATCTGAGAATAAACTAAATTTAGTCCTTGGATTCATGAAACTTAAAGTCCAGTGGTTCTTGGCTATGCATTGGAATCACCTGGGGAGGTTTAAATATCCTGATACCCAGACCCACTGCATATTATGATGAGAGAGAGTTGTCTTAGTCTGGTTAGTGTTGCTCTAAAGGAATGCCTGTGGCTGGGTAGTTTTATAAAGTAGAGAGGCTTATTTGGCTCACAATTCTGCTAGCTGAAAGGTTCAAGACTGGGCATCTGGTGAGGGTCTCAGGCTGCTTCCACTCTTGGTGGCGGGGAGAGGGAGCTGTCATATACAGAGATCATATGGTAAGAGATGAAGCAAGAAAGAGAGAGAATGGGGAGGTGCCAGGCTCTTTTTGACAGCCTGCTCTTGAGGGAACTCCCCTCAACCAGGGAGGGCATTAATCTATTTATGAGGGCTCCACCCCCAGGGCACAAACAACTCCCATTAGATCCCACCTCCAACATTGGTGATCAAATTTCAACATGAGATTTGGAGAGAACAAACAACTAAGCTATTGCAAAAGTATCCAGGAATCTGTGCTGCCTAAAGCTCCCCAAGTGATACCAATGTGCAGACAAGGTTGAGACTCATTGGCCCAAAGGAGAAGACTGGTAAGAAATAAGTAAATGCATAATGTCAAACAGTGATGAGTACAATAAAGGAAACTCATAGAATGTGGTGATAAAGAATTAGAGGATGGAGGGATTCTCACTGGCCACCTTGGCCAGAGGAGGCATCTCTGAGGAGGTGATAGTTAATTTGATACCTGAAAGATAAAAATCTGCAGAAAGCATTAAAGGAGGAGAAATAAATGAACATCCATGAGGCCCCAAGAGGAGAGAACTTAGCTTGCGTCTGTTCCTGGGAGGCTGGAGGCTACGTGGCTGTGAGCCTCTGCCTTAGGTATGCAAAGGGGGCCCAGCCCGGGGGTTGCAGAGAAACAGGTTGCTTTACACGTGGAAACAGGAACAATTTGGTTTATGCTCTTGAAATGAGTAAGGAAGAAAGGACAAGGAGGAAAAGGAGCCACACTGCAGGAACCTGAAGTTAAAGTTGTGTGGATGGCTTGGGGATTTCTTCCTCTCTCCCTGTCCTTCCCTTCCTCTTCTTCCCAAAGCAGTTCCTTTCTCCTTCTTCCCCCATCCCCCTCCCTCCTCTCCTCCTCCTCCTCCACTTCTCTTCCTTTCTTTCTTTTTAAGAATTAAGCATGTGAGCCGGGTGCGGTGGCTCACGCCTGTAATCCCAGCACTTTGGGAGGCCCAGGTGGGCGGATCATGAGGTCAGGAGATCAAGACCATCCTGGCTAACATGGTGAAACCCCATCTCTACTAAAAATACAAAAAATTGGCTGGGTGTGGTGGTGGGCACCTGTAGTCCCAGCTGTTCAGGAGGCTGAGGCAGGAGAATGGTGTGAACTTGGGAGGTGGAGCTTGCAGTGAGCTGAGCTCACACCACTGCACTCCAGCCTGGGTGAAAGAGCAGGACTCCGTCTCAAAAAAAAAAAAAAAAAAAAAAATTAAGCATGTGGAATGCTAACTTTTGAAGGATTTGGGCTGCTAAGATGCATATTCTTCTATCTCCATCAAACCTCTAGAATAGTTACACCTGGGTGTGGCTATGAGTACAGCTGTGAGCACGTACACTGTAGAAATTCAGGACACAGACGAATGTCCCATTTGGATCCATGCAGTGTAAAAGAGTCAAGCTCTAAAGTGAGCTCACCTTGAACCAGAGGCTTGTGACAGAGGTGTCCAGGGGAGCATAAGCCTGGTAGAAAGCTACAGGATTTGAGGTCAAAAATTTACAAAAGGCCATACCATTCACTGGGGGGGCGGGGTGGTGGGGGCTTCTTCTCTCCCTCCTATTACTCCCTGGATTCTGGATTCTTTCTCAGTATCTTTCTGCTCCCATTCTTGCTCAGTCTCCAAACAGAAGCAGGAAAGAGCTTTTAAAAATAGCAACATAATCACGTCTCTCTTCTGCTATTAAAAAAAAAAAAAAATCTGCAAACTCTCTTCCTGGCCAGCAAGCTCATGTTGTCAGGTGTGTCAGTCTCTTCAAATGTGTCTTCAGCCTCCCTTTGTTTCTCCTTCTCTCTGCTCTCTGTTCTTCTCCTGTAGATGGGAACTACAGGTGTGGGAGGTGAGTTCAATATACTCTCAAATTACTTACTCTGCTGGTGTTTCAGTTTCCTTGTTTTTGAAGTGGAGGTAGTAATAGTCCTTGCCTCATAGCTGTTGTGAAGCTCTAATGAGACAATGCCTGGACACAGCTTAGTCCCCTGTAGGGATCAGAGTGATCTAGGAAGGGTAGGTGCCTTAGGGGGTGGCATTATTAATTATCTGGTGCTTCCCACAACTCTGGCATGAAATCCTAAAGCAAGATATTTGTCCAATCGGGAAGCTATATTAAGTTACACAGAAAAGTAAGGTCCTAGGCAATCCCCCTATCTCTATAAGAGGGAGGAAAGAAAATAGCAATTCTTAAAATAAAATCAGTTTTATCTATTATAAAAGCATCACTTAAGATGTTTGAAACTTAGAAAAGTCAAAAAAAACACATAAAAAAGCCATCCATGATTCTACCTACAAAAGACAACCATTGTTAAGATGTAGGCTCTATTATTGCCAGTTGCTTTATTAATGCACACTTTTATTTTCCTGTTTTCTTTGCTAGTTTTCAATTGTGATAATCAAACTGTCTAAAATATGTTAATCTTGATTTTTTTTTTTTTTTTTTTTGAGCCAGAGTCTCGCTCTGTCACCCAGGCTGTAGTGCAGTGGCATGATCTTGGCTCACTGCAACCTCTGCCTTCTGGGTTCAAGTGATTCTCGTGCCTCAGCCTCCTGAATATCTGGGACTATAGGCACGTGTCATCACATCTGGCTAATTTTTTGTATTTTTAGTAGAGACAGGGTTTCACCATGTTGGCCAGGCTGGTCTTGAACTCCTGACCTCAAGTGATTCACCTGACTCAGCCTCCGAAAGTGCTGGGATTACAGGTGTGAGCCACCATGCCTAGCCCAATCTTGATTTTTAAAATTTAACATTATCATCTGTTTCTTTATATTTAACAGTAAAAGTAATAACTAATAAATTGCTTACTACAGTCCAGGAACTGACTTAAGAATATTACATAAATAATGTCATTCAGTAAGTTGGATGATATCTGCATTTTGAAGTGGTTGAGGTTAAGGCTTAGAAGTTCAGTAAGATGCCCAAGGTTACGTAACATGTAAGTGGCAGAACTGTGTTTGGAGAAACGTCTGTCTGACCCAGACCCTGGATGCTCAGTTTCCACCCTTCCTTCCCTGCTACAGGCCTTTGCTTAGGGGGTTTTATGGTACAGGTTGGGCAGTGCAGGTAGGAAGCAGTTTTTGTAGGATTACAGAAAGCAGCCCCATCTGGGTGCCCTGGCCAGCAGCCCTTTGTTTTCTGCCACATTCCCCCCGGGGTGGCGGGTTCCAGAAAGAAGCATCACTTTCAGACTCACTTTTTGTTCTGCCTGTATTGAAAATTGGAGCTCAATTAATACTAGTACTGCTGCTAATTCAGCGGCATGATCCTTTTATTATTATTGTTTTTCTGAGACTTACTCCTGAAGGTTATCTATAGAAATGCTTAAACATAGTTTTTGGATTTTTCATGGCTCAGGCAGTGTCTTTTATATGCCTATGTCACCTGCTGCTGTCTGTTGTCCCTGGTCTTTAAATTATATCTGGTTCTTCCCCACTGCCATCCATAGGAAAAAGTCACTTGCAAGAAAAACGCATGCCCCACATGTTCAGAATAGTCCCCAAAGTGGCATGTACCTCTCTAATGACCACCCCCTTAACTTGGCTTATTAATTTGGATGATTTTTTGGTAAAAGTGACGAGAAAGCCATCCCATAAGCCAACAGAAAGTGTATTAGTCCTCATAATAGTAAAGGACAAGGGTTGGCTTCAGACACGGCTGCATCCAGGATCTCCAGTAATGTTATCAGGGCCCATATTTCTCCATCTTTTTGTTCTGCCCTCTTCTCTGTGTTGGCTTCGACTCTAGATAGCCTGCTGTGAAGAGCAAAGTGGCTAAAATCCTTCCACCTCTGAGTCCAGCAGAAAAGAGAGTAAACGTGTTTTTGGAGCTTACCAAATCAAGGTTAATGCTCTTTTTCTCTCCTTTTTAGTTAGATCTGCTTTTGGTGGTAGAAACTGTGTGTTATGAGAGCATAGCTGTTTTCTGTCACTGCATCTATCTTTTAGAAAAAGTACTAGAATTTGCTGTAAGCTATGGCTAAGACTTTCCAGACATGACATCACTCAATTTGGGATCTCAAGGGGTTCTCTAGTTTATCTCCTTCCTCAGGGGTATTAGGAAGGAAGGAGAAAGTGGGGGAGAGAGAATGGCTGAGCATTTTCTGTGACCAGGCACTGTACTGGCTGTCTGACTTGTGCCCTTTCATTTAAACTTGCTCGTGACTCTAGTGACTGTAAGAAGAAAAATTGAATCATCATCTCTATTTTACAGTTGAGGGAACCTTGGCTCAGTCACTAAGTAGAAGAGCTGGGATCTAGATTCAGATCTATTGACACTGGGCCTGTGCTCGGAACCATCGCTTTTCTGCCTACAGGGGGATGCTTAGCTAGAAGAGGCGAAGCCTCAACAGAAAGGTGGTTACTAACTTTCAAAACCTGAAGATGGGATGTAGAAGGGGGTCAAAGGTGGGCTGTCCATATAATTTATTCAGTAAGCTGGGGTAACTTCGAGGCTGAAAAGGGGTGCTATTAATAATTTTACCAGGATAACACGTATCCCCTGTTATCCTGAGCTAAACTGGGGTGCACAGCCATTCCAACCAAAGGCAAATGAATGAAGGGCATAGCAAAATCGCCTTGGGCTCATTTTTACATAAAAGAAAGTAGAGGCTCCAAATCACAAAGCTGGTTGGTAGAGCAGCTGGCATTCTTGTCCAGGTCTGTATGATGCCCAAGTTCATGCCCTCTTTTTCCACTACAGCCTTCTGCCTTCTGATGTCCTTGAATTCCATTTCTCCAAAGTACAGCTCCCCACTGGGCCTGGCGGTGGAGCTGGGCATTGCCAACTGCACCCCTCTTCTGCCAGCACACTGGGGACATCATCTTCTTCTTAAATCTGTTTATTCTCAGAGACATTCTGTCTTCACTTCCCCATATGGAGGCTTCCTCTGTGCCCAGCCTTGGGGACTAGGCAGGAAGAGAGGTGCTTTCCTTTTGCCAAATGCAGGCAGCACTGCTGGTCTCAGGATCCCTGTTCCCATCTGACTGCCCCATGTCTGTCTCTTCACCCAGATCCCTCCTCATGCACCTATGTGTTCATCTGTTCAGTTAATAGTTTATTAATCACAGCTTTGATTCACTGAATATTTATTCAAAAATAAGCTCTGAGCCAGGACCTCTGTTAAGTGTTGGGATTAGAAGAAAAATAAGGCACAAGTTCTCCGTCCTCAAGGAGCTCACAGCCCACTGAAGGAGGCAGAAAGCTCTCATGATCCAATCAAGGAGGTGTTGGGAGCATGAGGAAGGCCATTGCGGGTCAGTGTTGCCACCTGGGCAGGGACGGTCAGTGACATTTTCTAGGATGAAGAGGTAGAAGTACTGTGCAATTAGTTACATCCATTTATCCACCCACAACTCATCCATCTTTTCATCCAACAATTGTGCGTAAATACATTTGTGCCTAATGAGCACTGACAGCTCAATGTAATAGATTTTCAAATGTTCAAGGTCTTCTTCCCTAGCCTCTCTGCCAGACACTATATATAAAAGTGAACATGTCCTCACGGAACTTACAGTCTACTGAACTTAGGTCTATAATTGTGCTGAGCATAATAATCACCTAGGGACACTGCGGATTCCCAAACCCCACTTCTAAAACTCTGGATCATTAAATCAGGACCAGGACCTCAGAATCTTCACTGATACAGAGTATTCCGAGTATTTAACTCGGGTTAAATCCAAGTATTTAACTCGGGTTAAATCCAAGTATTTAACTCAGGTTAAATCGAAGTATTTAACTCAGGTAAAGCATTGCTCTAATTGATGACCAGCAGGCCTTGAAAAGTGAGAAGTTAAAACTCAGACTAGACATTCCAGATAGAGACACAACGTTAAAAAAAAAAAATCCTAGAAGTGTGAAAGTACAGGAGTGTGTATAGGGAGAGAAAAAAATTCAATGACCAGGGAATGAGATATATAGGGTTGGGGCAAGCAGTGGGTGGTCTGAATAGAACACATTGGAAGGTAGACAGCAGCTAGATTTTCATTGCAGGGGCTGGGATTCATGCTGAGAAGTTGTGGCTGTATCTTAGAGGCAAATGGGAATGTAGAAGGTATTTTAAGGAGTCACTTAAAAAAATCTCCATGAATCTGGAGGCCTCAGACATTTTCTAAATCTTTTTTTTTTTTTTTTTGAGATTGAGTCTTACTCCGTCACCCAGGCTGGAGGGCAGGCTGGAGGAAATTGCACCTCACTGCAACCTCTGCAGCTCAAGTGATGCTCCTGCCTCAGCCTCCCGAGTAGCTGGGATTACACGTGCCTGCCACCATGCCTGGCTAATTTTTGTATTTTTAGTAGAGACAGGGTTTCGCCATGTTGGCCAGGCTGGTCTTGAATTCCTGACTTCAGGTGATCTGCTTTCCTCGGCCTCCCAAAGTTCTGGGATTACAGGTGTGAGCCACAGTGCCCGGCCTGGCAATTTTCTTCATTTGAGAATAGTAATATCTAACTTCAGGGTGATTTTAGGAATTTGGTGAGATTCAGTGGCACATACCCTGCTCAGTAAATAGTAGTCTCCTTATTTGTGTTATCATCTGGGTCTCACAGCTTGCAGCATTCCTGAGAGGCAGGCAAAGAGGTGAGACCACTCTCACTGGCCATGCGAGACCCCCAGGGATGGGACAGGGTGAGCAGCTGACTGGAGTCAATGCAGTCACGGGAGAAGAAAAGTTGGAGAAATGAATACCTTGCTCCCAAGGCTTTTTTTGTGTGAAGAGAAGGAAATGAAGAAAAGAAGTCAAAACTTGGGAGGCATTTATTCCATACTTGGCTGTTTATAGACTAGGCTCAGTCATTAAAATGACCTCGGACTTAATAGCGACAAGTATTCACAATAATAGCAACCCCAGTAAAAATAAAAACAAAGGAGATTTGCTCATAGCCCTGGCCTCCTGGCCTTTATACCGCTCGCTGCTGGTTATGCTATCTTTCTGCTTTCGCTATATTCCTCTCCACTGCTTTCCAATCTCTGTTCGTGACTGCCTCTCCTGGAAGCAAACCTGTTCCAGACAAGGTCCCTGAGAGTCACCTGGCAGGAGCAATGCAGTCTCCTGATTCTCTGAGCTCCTGGAGGGCAGGCATCCTGTCCTGGGCATCTTCTCTGCCTTTTAGCTTCCAAAGCCCTACCATTTCCAGCCTCTGCCAGCTCTTCATGGCCAATTCCCCTGGCTCCTCTTTTTCCTTTTCAGCAGGGAGCTGGTTCTGGGAATAGTACCTTTGCTTACAGGGTCTGCTTCTCTCACTAATGAGTGAGTTGGGTGAGTGCCTAGAAGTCTATTAAAGTCGTTGATTCATTAATTGTTTTCTCTTTCTCTTGGCTTAAAGATTCCAATATAATCACATTGTAATTTGGTGGCTGCACCACATGACTCAGCAAAAGGGGTGATTCCTAGAGGGGAGGGGCTGCAAGACCCTCAGTGCAATCACCCTTTCGTCCCTGCCCTTTGGGGCTCATGGGGCATCTGCAAAGCAGGCTCTGAGATGAGAGAGACATGGTGCTTGCTCCTATGGAATCCACTGCCAAGTGGAGAAGATTGATGAATAAATGAATGAACACAGGAATGAATGAATACATGTGTCTTAATTCATGCATACTGTAGCAGAGACTGTTGGTCTCTCACTCAGATGCCCTGAGACCCTTCATACCACACTGTGCACCCCTTTCTCAGCCAGAGCCTGACACTTTTCCTTGGAGAACAGCCCTTGGGCTACTGGAGCCACTTTGCCTCCCTAGACTCAGAAGCCTGGAAGGATTAGTGGTTCTTAGTCTGTGACTGATGACTTTGGGAATAGAAAGGCCCATATCCCTTGTCTTAGGTTGGGACAATTCAGAATTTACCTTCCTTAGGACTTTGCCTGAAATTTCTCCCTTTCCCCTCCCTTTCCTCCTTCTCCTGGGAGCTTCTTCCCTTCTTTTCCTGGGAGCACGTCAATAAATTATCACTTGCACACAAGTCCTCATTTCAGGGACTGCTTTAGTGAAACCCAACCTAAGATAGTCACACCCAAGCATACAGCTCCACATAAACAAGGATGAAGAAAGGAAAAATATCAGAAGAGGTGGTATTTATAATCAAGTCTTGGGGAATTACTCATGTCACCAGGAAGAAAGACTGGAGAGAGAGAGGAGTATAGTCAATGATTTTTAGAATTCCTATACTTTGAGTTTCACCTTCTCATGGTCAAAACTAGAGGTCACCTTCCAAGGCTCCTTTGAAATCTGGCCCCAGGCATGTGACCTAGACGTGACCAATCTAACCCATCCTTGCTAGACTTTCACTCCATGGCAGGAGACACATGATGACAGGGCAGGAATCTCGTTCTATGGCCATGGTGGTGATGGAGGAGGTGATTGTGGAGGTAGAAGGAGTGGTCTCTTCTCAGACCAGTCCAGGGCTGCCATGGGGTTGCTTCTGGAAGTCAGGCCTGGAGCCTGTTTTCTCAATCATTCTACCGGCTCATCTGAATCAACACCTTTTTGCCCTATTAGTTATTCAGCTCTCATTGCCTGCAGCCAAGTTTAGAGGGAAAGAAGGGAAGGAGAGAATTCCAGGCAGAGAAACAGTGTATGCAAAAGCTGGAAGGTGTGAAAAAAGGAACTGGCAATAGGCAGGGCAGCCCAGCATGGACCAGAGATGGAATGGGAGCCCAAGGAACAGATTACTGTGTTCTATTCTACACCAGTCCCCATGCAGCCATTTGCTTCGTCTGTTACCTCAGACAAGTCACTTCTCTATAGTTTCTTTTTTTTTTTTTTTTTTTGAGACGGAGTCTTGCTCTGTCACCCAGGCTGGAGTGCGGTGGCGCGATCTTGGCTCACTGCAAGCTCTGCCTCCCGGGTTCACACCATTCTCCTGCCTCAGCCTCCCAAGTAGCTGAGACCACAGGCGCCCACCACCACACCTGGCTAACTTTTTGTATTTTTAGTACAGACGGGGTTTCACAGTGTTAGCCAGGATGGTCTCGATCTCCTGACCTTGTGATCCTCCCACTTCAGCCTCCGAAAGTGCTGGGATTACAGGTGTGAGCCACCACACCCGGCCTTCTCTATAGTTTCAAAGCAGAGGTAGCAGGACTCACCACGTGCTCCCTCTCCAGAGCAGTTTGCCCTCTGAGCTGTAAGTTGTGAATATCAACCTTCCCCTATGCCGTTAGTTTTGGAAGGTCAGGAAGGCTCACTCTGCAGCCAGAGGAGCATCTCATCACTTGGTGGTCAGTGGGTGCTTATCATCCAGGTCCACAGGGTGCTGCAGTGAGTCTCAATGTCTCCCTTCATGTTGCCTCTCTGTCTGTGTCATGGAGGGTAGAAGGGGCTCTTTGCTGGTAGTCATCTCCCTCTCCCTTCCTCTTTTCTCACTCAATTCCTCCATCCTACATCAGGATCCTGCTTCTGAATTCTCTCACTCAGCTTCTGCCAACCAGTTTCCTCCAGTTTTCCAGTGGAGCTGATGAGCCAAGGAAGAGATTCAAGTCTTTTAGTTTCTTCCTAGGAAGAAGGTCTGTTGGGCAGGACTAGCTTCAGTGGAACATGAGAAAGCCAAGGTCAATGAGACAGGAGCTCACTTCTTTCCCATGTGAGTGAGTCCCTCGGTGGACACTGGAGGCTCAAGTGGAGTTTCCTGACCATCAGGGACCAGGCTCCTTATCTGACCTCTGCTCTGCAAAGGCTGGCTTGTAGCTGCATGGTTCAGGAGAGCTTCTTGGGCTCCAGCCATAATGTTTGCATTTCAGCCAGTGAGGAGGAGGAGGGACCTAGAAGGACAACCCTTTTCCTTTGAAGACCTTTCTGGGAAGTTTCAGAGGACAACTCTGTGGCCAGAACTTAATCATCTGGCCACATGGCAAGAGGGCCTGGGAAGTGTAATCTTAATATTGGGCAGCCTGTGCTCACCTAAAAATCAGAGATGAGCTCCTAAGGCAGGAATAAAGCAAGTCAGTAGGGACCAATTCATTTTGTGCCACAGTGGCGAGAAAGGAAAATGGCTCATGCTGGTCCAACCTCAGAGCAAACACTGACCTGGCACAGAAAGCTTTCTTCTGATGGTACTGCTACTGCCTACCATGTAACTGCGGCAGTATGACAGTGACAGTTTGTCTGTTTTCTCCGACTTCCTAGAGAATCAATTCCGTTGGCCTAGCTTGGTGTTGACCACGTTCCCCATTGGGATTTAGGGCAGGTGCTAAGTGTCCTGCTCCAAGAAGGATTTGAGATAGGTGGTGGCAAGAAAACGTCATCCCATTATTTTGAAAGCACAGTAACCTCAGCCCTCCCACACACTTCATTGAGCCCAGGATACCCTCATTGACTTTCTGGGGACCTTGACTCCACATACAAAATGCCAAGTGTAACTTTTCCTGCTCCAGGAGAAACCCCTAAAGGTTTTTTGTTTTGTTTTGTTTGTAAATCTTAGTGAGTGAAATGACTCCACTATTGTCCAAGCCAGGAACCTAGGCATCCTCCCACCTCTCCCTCCCTGAGTCCTCTCCCCCCACCCAATTCCCCTCCCACTGAGCACCAGCTTGTGTTCATGCGCTCTGCATGTGTTCATTTCCTGTTGTTGCCCAAACAAACTCCCACAAACTGAGTGCCTTAAAACAACAGCAAATTATCGTCTCACAGTTCTGGAAGTCCAAAATCAAGGTGTCGGCAAGGCTGGTTCCTTCTGGAGGGCTGTGAGCAAGAATCTGTCCCCTACCTCTTCTCAGCTTCTGGTGTTGCCAGTAGGCCTTGGCCTTCCTTAGCTTGTAGAGGGATCATGCCGATCTCTGCCTGTCTTCCCATGGTGTTCTTCCCTGTGGGTCTTCATACGGCCTTCTCAGGCCAAAATTTGGTATTCTACACTCTGCTTGATGTAATGACTGTCATTTTTATTTCCTGTTAATGAATATCATTTAGAGAATTTAAAAAAACAATTCTTAAAACAAAGATTTGAATGTTGGCAGATGACCTTATTTTATCTGAGAGAAAGTTGGTGCTTTTCCAAGACATAGTCCCAGTGAATTTCCTGTCTTCAATTCTGTTTCCTTTGAAGCATAGCTGTCTAGTGCTATAAAGAATTTTGATAAGATGATGAATGTGATTAATCCTAATTAAATAACCAATGATGCAGTGTGGTCTTCCTGCCCTTCCCCTCTGCCTCTGATATGTTAGGTCTCTATTGCACCTGACCTAGACAGTTCTAAGAATGCTTTACCCAGATCTCAGACTTCAGCCTTTCCAACATCTACTCTGTGCCCACACAGCCGCTTGTTCAAACTGTCAAAGAGGCACATGAGACCACATCATCTCCTGTTTCAAACCCCACAGCTTTCAGAAGGAAGTTCTGAAATGCTTCAGCCTGAAGTTGAAACTCCATCCCCTGACAACTGGGCCTCAATCTTGATCCCAGCCACACACCCTTTTCTATGTTCCCCCCAAGTCAGGTTTGATTGCTTGGGATTAGATAGCTCATCATTTCCTGCCAGCCCTGTGCACAGAGGCATTTCCACAGCTTGCTGAGGGGGCCCTCTCCATCTGAGGTGCTTTTCCACCGTTCTCCAGTCAGCCAACTTTTTTGCAAACACTAGCACCCAGTTGTAATGTCGCTTGCCCTGTGATGGTTCCCTTGCCTTCATCTCCTGCCCTGGCCTTAACTCCAAACAAGTCAAAGCAGAATTTGCACATTTCCTAAGCTCCCTGCGCCCCATGCACGTGCTGGTGAAGCCCACACCACTTTGCTGTACAGGAGCGAATGCCTGTCTCTGGCACAGCATGAGCTCCTTATCCCAGGGGCTGGATCCTGTTCATTTCTGGAGCCTCAGTGTCTATCCCAACACATTACTCATCATACACACTACAGATATGTGTGGGATGGATGGATGGATAGTTGGATGCATGGATGCCTGAGGGAAGTTCTGACCCGTTTTTCTGAAAGTTTTGTTACTAACACAGCTCAGCTGTGAGTATCAGCAACTTTAACTTATTGAAATCTTGAATTTATAGCATAGGTTCTGACTTGTAATATGTGATGTTGATATAATTTGCTATTGCTTTCATTATTTTATTCAACACACAATTATTATATACAGATTCAGTACACAGCTGGATTCATATCTTTAAAATACACAAAGCAACATTCTTATGAAATTCAATGAGAAAAAGGACAGTCTGAAATTCCAGGTGACTTGTATTCACTGAGAACAATGTGAACAGGCCCCAACAGCCAGGGCAATTCGGAAGCTTCTGGGATTCATTCATGAGCTCTGCAAAGCTCCCAGGGATGAGTGATGCAAAGTTTTCACTCTCACCACACCTCATGGAGTTAATTGACTCAAAGTCCTAGAAGCCTCAGGAGGCTAATGTTGGCAAGAACTATGTTCACTGCTATCCTTCAGAGGTCCGATAAGCAAGGAGAAATATGCATGAGTGAATGTGTTCACAAGAGAACTAATGGATGGATTGAGGGGAAAGGAGGATAATTAAGGGGTTGGAACAGTTATCAGTAAAAGGCTTGGAATGCATCTCGGGGGAGATCAAAGAACCAAGAAGAATATCACTATACTTTACAAGCCCCACATGGCAACATCAGAGGTCACTGGATGAAGTGAGGAAGGGGAAATTGGCTTGCTTGGAGAGAAAGGGCTTCTCAACTTCCCTAGCCCCAGGAGAACCTCCAGGAGAGGATATTTCAAACTGAAATTATATTTTCCTCCATGACTGTTACTTCTACCTAATATTCATCCTCTTCCTCCAATAACTAACTTTCATTTTGGCTTTTCCAAGGAGCACTTACAGGCATCTTTATATCTTATCCCCATGAAGAAGCTGAGGCATAGAGGTGATATGAATGGGCTAGGGGCACACAGCAAGTTTGTGACCAGATTGGGACAGAAATGTACCATTGTCTTGGCCAGTGAAGTCTCATTCAACTCATTATGAATGAGATAATCATTCTCAGAATGATTTTGTCCAGGAACTTAAGAAAATTTTATTGAAATATAATATACCATGGAAAGATGCACATATCATAAGTTTACAAGTTGAGTGAATTTTTGCAACCTGAATATCCCTAGGTAACCAGGACCCAGATTGAGAAACTGAACATACCAGCACAAGGAAGTCATCTGGGGCCCCCTGCCAGGCATTGCCCCACCACTGCCCATTTCTAACAGCCTGAGTTAGCTTTTCCTGCTTCTGTGCATTACATAAATGGAATCAGGCAGAACCCTGGGTCTGGCTTCTTTTGTTCAATGCTGTGTTTGTGAGATTCTTCAGTGTACTTGCATTTGGTTGTAGGTTGCTCCTTCTCTTTGCTGAATAGTATTCTATTACATAAAATGCCACAATTTATTCTATATTGAGGGGCATTTTGGTTGTTTCCCATTTGGGGCTATTACAAATAGTGCTACTATAAACACTTTAATGTTTGTTTGAGTAAAGATACGTATGCCATTCTGAGAGATGCATATTCAGGAGTGAAATTGCTGGGTCATGGGGTGTGCGTATATTTACCTCTACTAGATCCTGCCAAACAGATTTCCCAAGCAGTTGGACCAATGCATTCCCACCAGCAATGCATGGCCACTCCTATGGCTTGACTATCCTCAGTACTTTCTACTTTTTGTTGTTTTAATTCTTGCCATTCTTATAGGTTGTAATGGTGTTGCACTGCAATCTTCATTTGAATCTTCTGAGAGCTAATAAAAACAAACATCTTTCGTATGTTTATTAAGTCCAGGGTCAGTGTCTTAGCTCAGGTAGCTATAACAAAACACAATAGACTGCATGGCTTAAACAACAAACATTCATTATCTCTCACAGTTCTGAAGACTGGGAAGACCAAGGTCAAGGTGCTGGCAGATTCAGAGTTTGGTGAAGTCCTGCTTCCTGGCTTGCAGACAGCCATCTTCCTAGTGTATCCTCACATGATAGGGACAGAGAGAGAGAGAGCTCTGATCTCTTCCTCTTCTTATAAGGACACTAATCCCATCTTTGGGGTTTCATCCACATGATGTCAGCAAAACTTAATCACCTCCCAAAGGCCCGCTTTCTTAACAACACCACACTGGGGGCTGGGCTTCAAGTCAGGAATCTGGGAGGGTTGCGGGGCACAAACATTCAGTCTGTAACAGTCAGGAAAGGGCCTAGACTGCCCTTTCTTGGCACCAGAATCTTGATTGCAATAGTCAGTAGGAATCTACTTGCTCCAGTCATCAATCTGTAAGAAAACTTGTAGAATTTTTTAAATATAGGAATATAAAAACACAAAATAATTCATCAAATTACCTTAACTATCAAACTCATCATATTCCCTCAACTTAATTTGCTAGCATTTATTTAGCTTTTACTTCATGCCAAGCCCTGTGTGGGACTCTTTATTTTAAACCATTCCATTTAAAGGACTGGAAGCAGTTTGTTCAACTGTGGAATTAAGCAGATAGCCATGCATATGTCCACACACAGGTGTGTATGCACATGCAACACACACCCCTCATGATGCAGTCCTAGTACTAGCTTCCCCTGTTCCCCACACTCCCTTCCCAACCCCACCTGCAAGAGGAGCAGTAAAGCTCACGGGTAGACATGACCGAGGAAAACACTTGCTTCCTGACCCTGCTGAGCATCTCTCATTCATTCACTCGACATCTGTTTGTTGAGGATCATCTAATGGCAGGCTCTGCCCCATGCATAGGATACAGCCGAGAAAAACCCAGGTGAAGTCCTGTCTTCATTGAGTTTATAGTTTACCTCTCCAAACTGCAAGACGAATAAAACTATACAAGAATGACCACAGAAACCAAGCCATAGCATGATGCATCAGAGTGTTCTGTTAATTATTAAACCCGTAAACTGACAACTCCCAAATGAAGCCCGATTTGTGCTTATTTTTATGGCTTGGGAGGTGATTCAGCCTTTCTTCCTCCTCCATCCTCTGTCCCACTAAACTAGAGCTCCACCACACAGGAGAAATGGAGACAGCTTCCTCGGTGACTTTAAATTCATATTCTTTTCATCCCAGAAATGAAGTAATACTGGAGTGAAATGCTGTTTTAAAGTGAAGTTGTGGAAAGACTCACTTCAGGAAAAAAGATGTGACTGATGGGGAAGTGGAGAATCTGAAAGATTTCGGAGAACATTGTAAGTGATTATTTATGGAGTTCTGAGAATTTGCTTCCCTAATGAAAGATACAAAGAGGTAACACATATAGCTCATCTCCAGTGCAAGATAACATCATATTTTCCTAATCAAATTCTTGGAGAAAATAGCTAAGTTTCATTTTTCAAGAGCTGCAGGACTCTAGAGAAAGGGAACTAAACCTTATCTTGGGGGAGGGTGGGGTGGAGGCAAATCCCATCCTGAGGCCTATCTTTGTTATAAATCTACAAATAAGGGACCATTTTCACTCACGATTTCCTTTTAAATATTATGCAATTTGTAGTTGAAGAAGAAATAGATTCTTAACTGGTCAGTTTCTTCATTGACTTTGCTAATTGAAGCATTTCGTTAAATGAGTCTCATCCCTAATTTCCAGCCTTCAATCTGCATCAGCATGATCTGAACAAACACATCTTCTGACTTTTATTAGCCTCAGTTCATTCAAAGACCATCCATGACTCTACATTGTCCAAAAGGATAAAGTCCTCACTCCTTGTGGTTTCATTTGAAGCCCCAAAGTCTGGTCTCCACCTAGTTTTCTACCATAAACTGCTACCCCATGCACATAAGTGTGGGCAGAAAGAAACTAATCATTTTGTTGGCTGGAAAACGCCTTCTGGCTTCCAGTCTCCATGCCTTCTGTGGGGCCCTCTCCTCAGCTGAAGCATCCTCCCTAGTTGACTGCCACTTGCTTTTTCCTGTTAGGCTTTATTTGGGGTCTTCGTGTGCTTTGTCCTTCTGCTCTCACCTGGATTGTAAATGTTTTGAGGAAAGTCTGTCTTCCCCATAGGGCCCTAATGAAAATGTCTGCCCTCAAACTACACAAGGCCTTCTAGGTAGGAGTGCTGGAGAGCGCTGTAAAGCCAGATCCAGCAGGGCCCTTCCTTAACAGTCAGAGAGCCTCACTGTTTTTATCTTTAACGTGAGCATGGTAAAGCCTGCAGCATTCTTGTGAGTGTTAGGCAAGAAATCCAAGGCATTTAGCATAGTACTTGGCATGTTATGAGTGCTAACAAGTTCTCCTGGCCTTGTTGCATTCTTCAATTGACCCTCATATAAAAAAGGACTGCTTCTCTGGGATCTAGTAATTTACCGATGGCACAATATCCAGAATAAATATTACATTATTATTTACTTCTGATTGCTGTTTGTGAAGAAGAAAAATATCACAGTACAGAAAATGCAGTTGGGGTGAATGAGTGCCGCTAAATTGTAAGCAAATATGGAGCCCAGGGCAGAGAGAAGAGGGAGCTCCCTGGGGGATCCGGCAACAGCGTACAGGAAATGCAGCGGTGCATTGGTGGAGTAGGAATCGACCCCCCGCTCTTCTTCATGCTTGAGTCTGTGGAAATGTCACCTTGCAGAAGAAACAGGCAGTGCTGGGGCTTTGAGGGGCTTTCAGTTTGTTCTCACCTACTGTGAGGGTAGGAGATGAAGAAGTGAGCCGCAGAACACATCGAAACCCACGGCTCTCTGCTGTGACAGGCAGCCTAGAGTTTCGGTCTCATTGGACAAGTTTTGATGATCTGAAAGCAAGAACTCTCCCATTTTGCAAGCCCAGGAAAAGATGCTGAGGTTTTTGCCAAAGTCAAAGCTGAAATAAAGACTTTCTCTGCCTGACAAGGAAAAGCGTGACCCACAAAGCTCGAGGCTGAGGCTGTGCTCTAAAGGGGTTGCCCAGGGGCAAAATTAGGAAACTAACTTTAACAGTGGTTTCTTCCTTCCTCACTTAGAGGACAATTCAGAACTCATCTGGGTGTAAGTCCATAGTAAACTATGTGGTATTATTTGAGGGATCTGGGAAGGGACATTATATCTAAAAATACTACCCTCACTCTGGATTTCCATCATTAAAAGTCATGCCCTTGAATACCCAAGTGATTTATTTACTCACTTAATAAATGTGTTTATTTATACCAGGCTGCCTACCATAAAGAATTTTAAATACCTTACCAGAACATATTTACTATAAGCTAAGGCATGAAGAAGAATTCTAAAAGACCAAGTGAAAATAAAGATAGAAAATTGCAGACAGGTAAAAATAATACAAATATGAAAGGCATTGGGCTCTCTATAAGTGCTATAATTGAATCTAAAATTTGTCTCTAAGCTGAGAAAACAAAATATAAGACATAGCAGGTTATACAAGTTTTACTACCGGGAAAAAAAATGTATATATTGGCAGAATAAAGGCTCTGAGAAGTCCTGAAGCAAACAATACAACATAAATAACATCCATTTATGATTCTCATGACATTCCAGGTACTATTCTAAGTCCATTGCCTGCATCATCTCATTTAATATCATAATAGCCCATGGAGCAGAGTGCACCTGACCCCACCTTCCTTCTGTGTGCCTCCCTGAAATGCAGAGGTTGGGATTCTGCAAGTGGAGTTCTAGTTTAGCAAAACGTGTCCCACCAGTGAGCTTCGCTGTGGTGAGATGGGGAAGGAGGAAGTCAGGCTGTAGTCACGTTCCTTGGGTGCTGGCTATTTTTGCTCTCCAGGGGGCATGATTGTGAGGATGCCAATGTCCAGATGCCTGCTTTGGGTACAGCAGCATTTGCAGCGGGGACAGCAGCATCACTGACCTCAGTGGCCACGCCACTGCAGCAATGGCACTGGTGGCTTCCTTATCCCTGAATTGTAGCTGCCATGGTGGTTCAAGTGATGATCTTATGATTTCTCACTTTTCAGATCTTGTAGAGTCTGCAGCAAGTCAGTTCCACTTTCTTTCTTTCTTTTTTTTTTGCTAATTTCCGGGAGTCAGTCTTGCAGGTCCAGCCTAGAATTTTCCCCTCCAGCCTTTCCAGGGATTTTTGAAATCACCTAGTTCCATACATTGAATCCTTTTCTGCTTAGAACACCTGGAATGTTTTGTTTCCAACATGGAATCTTGACTGACATAGGCAGGTACTAACCTCATTCCTATTTTTTGGAGGAAGAAATTGAGTCACAAAGAGCTTAAAAAGTGCACAAAATCACATCATTCTGAATAGCCAAGCAAGGACTGAAACCTGGTTCAGTGCGATGCCAAAATCTCTTATCGCTTACTTGTTTAACTCAGAATTTCTCAGACTAATTGATCCCAGAATTTGTTTCGTCTAACACCTCTTGATATTCTATGGGACTAATCTTCAATGAGACCACTTTCAGACATTGTTTTTACAGGTACATTTGTTTTTAATACTGTGGGTTCTGACTAGGTGGGACCTGGCTAACTCAGTGGTAAGATATTAAAGGAGGTGCACCCTTCATCTAGACTCTGGAAAAATACTTGGCTTGGAAGTTGGGAGAAAAAGCACAGTCTAGCCAGCAGCACACGGGAGACTTTTGAAGTAAAGAGCATGGGGTCAAAGCGGTTCTCTATTTGAGGCGGGACTTGCAGTACGTTTTGTGGGACAGTTCATTGCTTTCTGTACCTTAGTTTATGTATCAATGAAATAATTTATACCTTTCACTCCCTGGTATTTTTTCAAGAGAGATGATATTCATAATACTTGGGTCAGAATCCTTCCTGATGTCAGCCACAGAAATCCAATTCATACTAGCTTGAGCAAAAAGACAAATATTTGGCTCCCAGTCTTCCCAGACTCCAGCTCACATCCCCATCGCTCCTGCTAACTTAGGGCCAGCAGCAGTACATCTGTTCAGAAATCCCTCTTCCCTCATGGCAGTTTTATTTCAGGGGCTGCTTTGTACTTTCCCAGCTCTGGGCCAGCAGTAACTGAGTTCACACAATCAATTTCTTTAACTCTGAATTTTGCAAAGAAGGGATAGGTGTCTTGATTTAAGCTCTCCCAGGAGGCATCCATACACAATGTGCAAATTGGCTCCCTTCTCCCCAGAGCTTTGCATGCAGAAAGGGGCAGGCCTTGCTGAACCACACACAGAAACATGCTTGTAATTCATGTACAGTGGACATCTTGTGCTCTTCCTTGTTAAAGTTGGAGGTTGTTAAGGAAAAAATTTGGAGGAGTATGCTAAAAGAGGCAGATGTGTTAGAAAGCAGAGTAGAAATACTCCCGGTCCAAACTTCGCTTTGTGATTTTTAGTTGTAGGGACAAGTCTAATGTAGATCAATGCTCAGTGAATGACAGGCATTCTCAGGAGGTCTGCATGCTTTCCTTCTGGTCTCCCTGCCACCTTCTTCGCACTGGCTGTGTCCTGTTCTTGTATGTGCCGACCTCCACCTTCTGCACTCCCGCTCTGGGATTCATGGTCATTATGTTTATGTTAACGGCTTCAGGAGGACTTGACCCTGGCTGGAGGGGCCATTAAGTCTGATGCTCCCTCTGGGAAATCCTCTCACTCTGCTGCCTGGCAAAGCTTCCTGGGCTTCTCTGACAGGCGGCTGGATGAAGCCGGGGTCCTCAGGGGATCCTGGGTAGAGAGCGATGGCTGATTACCCGTTAAATTGAAACATGCACCAGGACATCTGAAACAAGGGAAAGAAAAATGTCAGAAATGTCAGTGTGGCAGAGTGGGAGGAGCATAGCCCTGGAAAGGAAGGAAACTGGAGCTGGCCTTGTCACCTCCTAGTGACCTTGGCCAAGTCCTTTTGCTTCTCTGGGCCCTGATTTCATCCTCTGTAAAATGCAGAGGTTGGAACATGGGAGCTATATAGTGCCCTTCAACTCTGGGGGAGTGCGGTGAAATAGTTGCTCTGTTCTGGCCGCTTTATGAACATGGTTTCCTCTGGACTTCGAAGAGAACCCATTTCATAATGAAGCACAGAGTCGTGCAGGGACTTGCAATAGAAAACTCAGAGAGAGCAGGCCATGCTGGGGTTTCAGCGCAGATTTGCTCATCCAGAAGTCTGCACTGCCTCCTCCAGGCCATCCTGTCTCCTGCACCACTCCCTGGGCAAGCTCCCAAGTCACTATGCCAAAGACCAGCCTAGCTAGATTAACTGGAATGTCAAGGTGTCATGGTGAATTGTAGACTTTATTTCTTGGTTATCTAAGGGTCATGCAGTAGGAGAACAAGAAGGTAGAGGGGAGGAAGAGGAGGAAAAGGAAGAGGAGGAGAAGGAGAAGGGGAAGAAAACAATGACTTTTGGTGTTTCAATCTGTAACTGGAAAAAAAAAAAAAGACACATCGGAGTCCATTCCTCTACCTGAGGACACTGAGCCAGTGGGTGAGAATCTCTGGGAGGGATCAGGGCCCTGCAGGCTGTGGGGTCTTACAATTATTAAGCAAAAGCTGTGCTCCCCTCCAAAGTAGTCCTGAACTTCTCCATATGCCTCAGCACAACTCTCAACGTTTTATATTGTTACTGCCTATTTCACTTGTGTCTCTTCATCCAAACCCTGAATTATGTGAGGGAGGAGGGTAGAAATGACAGAGTCCTAGAATCTTAGAAAGTTGCCACTATCTGTGCTGCCTGGGGTTCTTGGGACCTCCTCTGACATAGTTCTGGACAGCTGCTTTCTTTATTTCTGAAGGTGGGGCTTAGCACCTCCCCTGCTCTCTCCTTAATAGGCAGAAAAACAGTCCCCCAAAGATGTCCACATCTAAACCCTAGAACCTGTGACTATGAATATGTTAGGTTATGTGATAAAGGGGAATTAGCTTGCAGGTGGAATTAAGTTTACTAATCCACTAGCCTTAGCATAAGGAGATTGTTCTGCATTATTTGTGTGTGCCCAGTGTCATCATAAGGCTCCTTAAAAGTGGAAAAAAAGGCCGGGCACAGTGGCTCACGCCTGTAATCCCAGCACCTTTGGAGGCTGAGGCAGGTGCATCATGAGGTCAGGAGTTCAAGACCATCCTGGCTAACATGGTGAAACCTTGTCTCTCCTAAAAATACAAAAAAATTAGCCAAGCGTGGTGGTGGGCACCCGTAGTCCCAGCTGCTCGGGAGGCTGAGGCAGGAGAATGGCGTGAACCTGGGAGGCGGAGCTTGCAGTGAGCCGAGATTGTGCCACTGCACTCCAGCCTGGGCAGCAGAGCGAGACTCCATCTCAAAATAAAAATAAAAATAAAAAGTGGAAAAAAATAGGCAAAAGATGGGGATCATAGTGATGCAATGTGAGGAGAACTCAACCCACCATTTGCTGGCTTCGAAGACTGGGGAAGATGTCAAGAGCCAAGGAACACCCCTAGAGAAAGGCCTCTAGAAGCTGGAAAGGGCAAGGAAAAAGATTGCCTCTTGCAGCCTCCAGAAAGGAGTGCAGCCCTGCCAACACCTTGATTTTAGCCCAGTGGGTCTCCTTGTGGACTTCTAAACTACTAACTGTAAGATAACTGTCTTAGTCCATTTTTGCTGCAATAACAAAGTACCTGGGCATGAGTAATGTATAAACAACTGAATTTTATTCCTCACAGTTCCAGAGATTAGGAAATCTGAGGTCAAGTTTCCAGCATTTGGTGTCCGGTGAGGACCTTCCTGCTATGTCCTTACATGGTGGAAGAAACGGAAGGGCAAAAGGGGCCTACTTAATTCTCTCCAGCCCTTTTATAAGGGACTAATCCCATCCATAATCCCATCCATGAGGTAGAGCCCTTATGGCATCATCACCTCTTAAAGGTCCCACCTCTTAATACTGTTGCATAAATAAATTTTGGAGGGGACACAAACATTCAAACCATAGCATTCTGCTCCTGTTCCCCCAAAATTTGTCTTTCTCACACAAAAATACATTCATTCTATCCCAATAACCCCAACAGTTTTAACTCATTCCAGCATCAACTCAAAAATTTAAAGTCCAACATCTCATCTAAATGTCATATTAAAATAATTTAAAAAATAAAAATAAATAAGTATTATCTAAATCGGATATGGATGAGTCTCAGCCAGGCGTGGTGGCTCACGCCTGTAATCCTAGCACTTTGGGAGGCCAAGGTTGGTGGATTGCTTGAGGTCAGGAGTTCAAGACAAGCCCAGGCAACACGGTGAAACCCCATCTCTACTAAAATACAAAAAATTAGCTGGGTGTGGTGGTGCATGTCTGTAGTCCCAGCTACTCGAGAAGCTGAGCCAAGAGAATCACTTGAACCTGGAAGGCAGAGGTTGCAATGAGCTGACATTGTGCCACTGCACTCCAACCTGGGTGACAGAGCGAGACTCTATCCCCCCCCAGAGAAAAAAGAAAAAAAGATATGGATAAGACTCAAGTCATGATTCATCCTGAGGCAAATTCCCCTCTTGTTGTAAGCCTTTGAAATGAAATAAGTTATATGCTTCCAAAATACAATGGTGAAACAGACATAGGATAGACATTTCCACTCCAAAAAGGAGAAATCGGAAAGAAGGGGTAACTGGTCCCAAGGAAATCCAAAACCCAACGAGGCAAACAACATTGACATTTAAGTATTGAGAATAATTTTTTTTTTTTAATCAATATTTTGATTTATTACAGATTTTTTTTTCTTTTATTCTTCTTCTTATTATTATTATTATACTTTAGGTTTTATGGTACATGTGCGCAATGTGCAGGTAAGTTACATATGTATACATGTGCCATGCTGGTGTGCTGCACCCACCAACTCGTCATCTAGCATTAGGTATATCTCCCAATGCTATCCCTCCCCCCTCCCCCCACCCCACAACAGTCCCCAGAGTGTGATGTTCCCCTTCCTGTGTCCATGTGTTCTCATTGTTCAATTCCCACCTATGAGTGAGAATATGCGGTGTTTGGTTTTTTGTTCTTGCGATAGTTTACTGAGAATGATGATTTCCAATTTCATCCATGTCCCTACAAAGGACGTGAACTCATCATTTTTTATGGCTGCATAGTATTCCATGGTGTATATGTGCCACATTTTCTTAATCCAGTCTATCATTGTTGGACATTTGGGTTGGTTCCAAGTCTTTGCTATTGTGAATAATGCCGCAATAAACATACGTGTGCATGTGTCTTTATAGCAGCATGATTTATAGTCCTTTGGGTATATACCCAGTAATGGGATGGCTGGGTCGAATGGAATTTCTAGTTCTAGATCCCTGAGGAATCGCCACACTGACTTCCACAAGGGTTGAACTAGTTTACAGTCCCACCAACAGTGTAAAAGTGTTCCTATTTCTCCACATCCTCTCCAGCACCTGTTGTTTCCTGACTTTTTAATGATTGCCATTCTAACTGGTGTGAGATGGTATCTCATTGTGGTTTTGATTTGCATTTCTCTGATGGCCAGTGATGGTGAGCATTTTTTCATGTGTTTTTTGGCTGCATAAATGTCTTCTTTTGAGAAGTGTCTGTTCATGTCCTTCGCCCACTTTTTGATGGGGTTGTTTGTTTTTTTCTTGTAAATTTGTTGGAGTTCATTGTAGATTCTGGATATTAGCCCTTTGTCAGATGAGTAGGTTGCGAAAATTTTCTCCCATTTTGTAGGTTGCCTGTTCACTCTGATGGTGGTTTCTTTTGCTGTGCAGAAGCTCTTGAGTTTAATTAGATCCCATTTGTCAATTTTGGCTTTTGTTGCCATTGCTTTTGGTGTTTTAGACATGAAGTCCTTGCCCATGCCTATGTCCTGAATGGTAATGCCTAGGTTTTCTTCTAGGGTTTTTATGGTTTTAGGTCTAACATTTAAGTCTTTAATCCATCTTGAATTGATTTTTGTATAAGGTGTAAGGAAGGGATCCAGTTTCAGCTTTCTACATATGGCTAGCCAGTTTTCCCAGCACCATTTATTAAATAGGGAATCCTTTCCCCATTTCTTGTTTTTGTCAGGTTTGTCAAAGATCAGATACTTGTAGATATGTGGCATTATTTCTGATGGCTCTGTTCTGTTCCATTGATCTATATCTCTGTTTTGGTACCAGTACCATGCTGTTTTGGTTACTGTAGCCTTGTAGTATAGTTTGAAGTCAGGTAGTGTGATGCCTCCAGCTTTGTTCTTTTGGCTTAGGATTGACTTGGCGATGCGGGCTCTTTTTTGGTTCCATATGAACTTTAAAGTAGTTTTTTCCAATTCTGAGAAGAAAGTCATTGGTAGCTTGATGGGGATGGCATTGAATCTGTAAATTACCTTGGGAAGGATGGCCATTTTCATGATATTGATTCTTCCTACCCATGAGCATGGAATGTTCTTCCATTTGTTTGTATCCTCTTTTATTTCCTTGAGCAGTGGTTTGTAGTTCTCCTTGAAGAGGTCTTTCACATCCCTTGTAAGTTGGATTCCTAGGTATTTTATTCTCTTTGAAGCAATTGTGAATGGGAGTTCACTCATGATTTGGCTCTCTGTTTGTCTGTTATTGATGTATAAGAATGCTTGTGATTTTTGCACGTTGATTTTGTATCCTGAGACTTTGCTGAAGTTGCTTATCAGCTTAAGGAGATTTTGGGCTGAGACAATGGGGTTTTCTAGATATACTGTCATGTCATCTGCAAACAGGGACAATTTGATTTCCTCTTTTCCTAATTGAATACCTTTGATTTCCTTCTCCTGCCTAATTGCCCTGGCCAGAACTTCCAACACTATGTTGAATAGAAGTGGTGAGAGAGGGCATCCCTGTCTTGTGCCAGTTTTCAAAGGGAATGCTTCCAGTTTTTGCCCATTCAGTATGATATTGGCTGTGGGTTTGTCATAAATAGCTCTTATTATTTTGAGATACGTCCCATCAATTCCTAATTTATTGAGAGTTTTTAGCATGAAGGGTTGTTGAATTTTGTCAAAGGCCTTTTCTGCATCTATTGAGATAATCATGTGGTTTTTGTCTTTCGTTCTGTTTATATGCTGGATTACATTTATTGATTTGCGTATATTGAACCAGCCTTGCATCCCAGGGATGAAGCCCACTTGATCATGGTGGATAAGCTTTTTGATGTGCTGCTGGATTCTGTTTGCCAGTATTTTATTGAGGATTTTTGCATCAATGTTCATCAAGGATATTGGTCTAAAATTCTCTTTTTTTGTTGTGTCTCTGCCAGGCTTTGGTATCAGGATGATGCTGGCCTCATAAAATGAGTTAGGGAGGATTCCCTCTTTTTCTATTGATTGGAATAGTTTCAGAAGGAATGGTACCAGCTCCTCCTTGTACCTCTGGTAGAATTCAGCTGTGAATCCATCTGGTCCTGGACTTTTTTTGGTTGGTAAGCTATTGATTATTGCCACAATTTCAGCTCCTGTTATTGGTCTATTCAGAGATTCAACTTCTTCCTGGTTTAGTCTTGGGAGGGTGTATGTGTCGAGGAATTTATCCATTTCTTCTAGATTTTCTAGTTTATTTGCATAGAGGTGTTTGTAATATTCTCTGACGGTAGTTTGTATTTCTGTGGGATCGGTGGTGATATCCCCTTTATCATTTTTTATTGCATCTATTTGATTCTTCTCTCTTTTTTTCTTTATTAATCTTGCTAGTGGTCTATCAATTTTGTTGATCCTTTCAAAAAACCAGCTCCTGGATTCATTTATTTTTTGAAGGGTTTTTTGTGTCTCTATTTCCTTCAGTTCTGCTCTGATTTTAGTTATTTCTTGCCTTCTGCTAGCTTTTGAATGTGTTTGCTCTTGCTTTTCTAGTTCTTTTAATTGTGATGTTAGGGTGTCAATTTTGGATCTTTCCTGCTTTCTCTTGTGGGCATTTAGTGCTATAAATTTCCCTCTACACACTGCTTTGAATGCATCCCAGAGATTCTGGTATGTTGTGTCTTGGTTCTCGTTGGTTTCAAAGAACATCTTTATTTCTGCCTTCATTTCGTTATGTACCCAGTAGTCATTCAGGAGCAGGTTGTTCAGTTTCCACGTAGTTGAGCGGTTTTGAGTGAGATTCTTAATCCTGAGTTCTAGCTTGATTGCACTGTGATCTGAGAGACAGTTTGTTACAATTTCTGTTCTTTTACATTTATTGAGGAGAGCTTTACTTCCAAGTATATGGTCAATTTTGGAATAGGTGTGGTGTGGTGCTGAAAAAAATGTATAGTCTGTTGATTTGGGGTGGAGAGTTCTGTAGATGTCTATTAGGTCCGCTTGGTGCAGAGCTGAGTTCAATTCCTGGGTATCCTTGTTGACTTTCTGTCTCGTTGATCTGTCTAATGTTGATAGTGGGGTGTTAAAGTCTCCCATTATTAATGTGTGGGAGTCTAAGTCTCGTTGTAGGTCACTCAGGACTTGCTTTATGAATCTGGGTGCTCCTGTATTGGGTGCATATATATTTAGGATAGTTAGCTCTTCTTGTTGAATTAATCCCTTTACCATTATGTAATGGCCTTCTTTGTCTCTTTTGATCTTTGTTGGTTTAAAGTCTGTTTTATCAGAGACTAGGATTGCAACCCCTGCCTTTTTTTGTTTTCCATTTGCTTGGTAGATCTTCCTCCATCCTTTTATTTTGAGCCTATGTGTGTCTCTGCACGTGAGATGGGTTTCCTGAATACAGCACACTGATGGGTCTTGAGTCTTTATCCAGTTTGCCAGTCTGTGTCTTTTAATTGGAGCATTTAGTCCATTTACATTTAAAGTTAATATTGTTATGTGTGAATTTGATCCTGTCATTATGATGTTAGCTGGATATTTTGCTCGTTAGTTGATGCAGTCTCTTCCTAGTCTCGATGTTCTTTACATTTCGGTATGATTTTGCAGTGGCTGGTACCGGTTGTGCCTTTCCATGTTTAGCGCTTCCTTCAGGAGCTCTTTTAGGGCAGGCCTGGTGGTGACAAAATCTCTCAGCATTTGCTTGTCTGTAAAGTATTTTATTTCTCCTTCACTTATGAAGCTTAGTTTGGCAGGATATGAAATTCTGGGTTGAAAATTCTTTTCTTTAAGAATGTTGAATATTGGCCCCCACTCTCTTCTGGCTTGTAGGGTTTCTGCCGAGAGATCCGCTGTTAGTCTGATGGGCTTCCCTTTGATGGTAACCCGACCTTTCTCTCTGGCTGCCCTTAACATTTTTTCCTTCATTTCAACTTTGGTGAATCTGACAATTATGTGTCTTGGAGTTGCTCTTCTCGAGGAGTATCTTTGTGGCGTTCTCTGTATTTCCTGAATCTGAATGTTGGCCTGCCTTGCTAGATTGGGGAAGTTCTCCTGGATAATATCCTGCAGAGTGTTTTCCAACTTGTTTCCATTCTCCCCGTCACTTTCAGGTACACCAATCAGACGTAGATTTGGTCTTTTCACATAGTCCCACATTTCTTGGAGGCTTTGCTCGTTTCTTTTTATTCTTTTTTCTCTAAACTTCCCTTCTCGCTTCATTTCATTCATTTCATCTTCCAGGGCTGATACCCTTTCTTCCATTTGATCGCATCGGCTCCTGAGGCTTCTGCATTCTTCACGTAGTTCTCGAGCCTTGGTTTTCAGCTCCATCAGCTCCTTTAAGCACTTCTCTGTATTGGTTATTCTAGTTATACATTCTTCTAAATTTTTTTCAAAGTTTTCAACTTCTTTGCCTTTGGTTTGAATATCCTCCTGTAGCTCGGAGTAATTTGATCGTCTGAAGCCTTCTTCTCTCAGCTCGTCAAAGTCATTCTCTGTCCAGCTTTGTTCCGTTGCTGGTGAGGAACTGCGTTCCTTTGGAGGAGGAGAGGTACTCTGGTTTTTAGAGTTTCCAGTTTTTCTGCTCTGTTTTTTCCCCATCTTTGTGGTTTTATCTACTTTTGGTCTTTGATGATGGTGATGTACAGATGGGTTTTTGGTGTGGATGTCCTTTCTGTTAGTTTTCCTTCTAACAGACAGAACCCTCAGCTGCAGGTCTGTTGGAGTACCTGGCCGGCCGTGTGAGGTGTCAGTCTGTCCCTGCTGGGGGGTGCCTCCCAGTTAGGCTGCTCGGGGGTCAGGGGTCAGGGACCCACTTGAGGAGGCAGTCAGCCCGTTCTCAGATCTCCAGCTGCGTGCTGGGAGAACCACTGCTCTCCTCACAGCTGTCAGACAGGGACATTTAAGTCTGCAGAGGTTACTGCTGTCTTTTTGTTTGTCTGTGTCCTGCCCCCAGAGGTGGAGCCTACAGAGGCAGGCAGGCCTCCTTGAGCTGTGGTGGGCTCCACCCAGTTCAAGCTTCCAGGCTGCTTTGTTTACCTAAGCGAGCCCGGGCAATGGCGGGCGCCCCTCCCCCAGCCTCGCTGCCGACTTGCTGTTTGATCTCAGACTGCTGTGCTAGCAATCAGCGAGACTCCGTGGGCGTAGGACCCTCTGAGCCAGGTGCGGGCTATACTCTCCTGGGGCACCGTTTCCTAAGCCCTTCGGAAAAGCACAGTATTCGGGTGGGAGTGGCCCGATTTTCCAGGTGCCGTCTGTCATCCCTGGAAGGGGAACTCCCTGACCCCTTGCGCTTCCCGAGTGAGGCAATGCCTCGCCCCTGCTTCGGCTGGCGCACGGTGCGCTCACCGACTGACCTGCGCCCACTGTCTGGCACTCCCTAGTGAGATGAACACGGTACCTCAGATGGAAATGCGGAAATCACCCGTCTTCTGCGTCGCTCGCGCTGGGAGCTGTAGACCGGAGCTGTTCCTATTCGGCCATCTTGGCTCCTCCCCCGTATCATACCGAGAATAATTTTTGACTCTGTGTCCCCTCTTCTGAACACATTGGTGTGGTGGTTGGGTCCTCAAGGCCCCAGGCAGCCCCATACCCACTGCTTTCCTGGGTGCAGCCCATGCTGCAGCTTTCACGGGTTGGAGTCTTTGGCCTACAGCTCTCCTAGGCTGGAATTGCATGCTGATGGCTCTATAGTTTTGGGGTCTCAGGGACTGGCCGGCCTCCTCAGATGCGCTAAGCATCGCCGTAATGGGCTCTCTGCCCCACCTTGTGGCAGTTCTCTGCCTGGGCGCAGTGGGTTCCTGAGGCCTCCTACGAAAGATAGATGGAGACAGTAAGACCCACAGTCCTATGGATGCTCTAAGCCTCTCTCTTGGAACCATCTGCATTCAAGGCCTTGGCATTCTGGGACTGTGATGAGTGGGGCAGCCATGAAAATCTCAGAAATGCCTTTGAGGTAATTCTCCCATGGTCCTGATGAATAGCATCTGGCTTCCTTCTATCCCTACTATCTCCTTATCAAACAATCACTTGGTCACACCCTTGGTGTTTTCTTCCAAAGACCCATTTTTATTCTGTATAATCTGGCCAGGCCAATAAATTTTTAAGTTTTTCTTCTCTTTTAATTATAAATTCCACCTTTAATTCATTTCTCTCTTCTTACATTTTACTATTAGCTATCAAAAGAAGCCATACAGCACCTCAATGCTTTGCTTAGATAGTTCTTGTGCCCAATATCTTAGTTCATTACTCTTAAATTTTTCCTTCCACAAAGTCCTAGGACATGGACATAATTCAGCTGAGTTCATTGCCACTTTGTAACAAGGATGGCCTATTTTCTAGTTTCCAATAAGATATTCCTTATTTCCATCTAAGTCCTTATCAGAATGGCCTTTACTACCCATGTTTCTACCCACTTTCTGATCATTACCACTTAAATAATCTCTAAGATGGAGGCTCTGTCTACAGCTCTCTTCTGAGCCCTCACCAGAATCACCCTGTATGGTTCATTCATGGCAATCTAGGTTTTCTTCTAGTCTGCCCTTCCACACTCTTTCAGCCTCTACTCATCACCTAGTTTCAAAGCCACATTTATATTTTTAGGTTTTGTTATGGTAACACCTCACTTCTCAATATGAATTTCTGTCTTAGCCCATTTGTGCTTCTGTAACAGAATATGTGAGACTGAGAAACAATGGAAATTTATTTCCTCACAGTTCTAGGGGCTGGGAAGTCCAAGGTCAATGCAACACCATTTAGTGTCTGGTGAGAGCCTTCTTACTGCATCCTTACATGGTGAAAGAAACAGAAGGCAAAAGGAGCCAATGTAGTCCTCCCCAGCCCTTTTATAAGGCACTACTCCCATTCAGGAGGGCAGAACCCTCCTGGTCTAATCACCTCCTAAACCCCACCTATCAATACTGTTGCATTGGGGATTAAGGTTCAACATGGATTTTGGAGAGGATACATACATTCAAATCATAGCAATAATAAATTCGTGTTGTTTTAAGGTAATGCCTGTGTCATAATTTTCTACAGCAGCCATAAGAAACCAATACACTCTCCCAGCCCTGCTCTTAGAGATGGCCTTGCTGTTCCCTTCCTCCCTATAGCCCCCTCATCATGAAGATGTAATCTGGACAGAACTATCTCTGAATAGCTCCTTTTGGGCATGTGATATGGTTTGGCTGTGTCCCTACCCAAATCTCACCTTGAATTGTAATCCCTGTAATCCCCACGTGCCATACGAGGGACCCAGTGGGAGGTAATTGAAGCATGGGGGTGGTTCCCCCCATGCTGTTCTTGTGATAGTGAGTTATCACGGTTTTGTAAGCGTCTGGCATTTCCCCTGCAGGCACTCATTCTCTCTCTTGCTGTCCTGTGAAGAGGTACCTTCCACCATGATTGTAAGTTTCCTGAGGCTTCCCTAGCCATGTGGAACTGTAAGTCAATTAAACCTCTCTTCCTTATAAATTACCCAGTCTCAAGTGGTTCTTTATAGCAGCATGAGAATGGACCAATACAGTACATTCTTTCAGTGCTGGGAGGGAAGAATGCCTTCCTTGGTCTGGCCCTCCAGCTCACTTTCCTTCCTATCTCACTTCCCCATCTCTGGCATCAGCACTATCACTGCAGGCTCATGAAGTCCCTCACACTCTCTGAATTCTGACTCTCCACTTTCTCACTGGATAAATCTGAACGAGCATCAGTTTTGACAGAGAAAACTATGGGTTTTGCTTTCCAGCCTCCATTTGCCTTCCTCTTCATAACATTTCCCCACATTCCTTCTGGAGCATCCTTCCTGTCCTAGGCTTAGTACATGTACTTGGGATGAGTAAACTCTACCTCTGGCTGCTAGCGTAGACATGGATCCAGCCAGGTCAATTTCAACTCTGCTTTCTACTGGCCAGAATTATTGGCTTGTAAATGCCAAGTGGCCAAGTCAGGGTTAATAGTATACAAATGAACATTTGTTATAACTGCCAAGAAGGAAGCATGCACCTTTTCCTACTTACCAAGAACTAAAGGTGAGAGGAGATGGAGGCTGACCTGGACCACCATGTGGAGTCTTAGGGCCAAACCTACACAAAGGAAACCTGACTTAAGGAACAGAAGGCAAGCAAGTCCTGGTGACATCACATGAGCGCCTGGACTCAACCACTCCTGAAGCCAAATACCCCTGAAATTTTCAGTTCTTATGTCTGTAAATTTTGTTTCATGTTTGACTTAATTTGAGTGAGCTTTTTGTTGCTTACAATGAAAAATCCTTACTAAGAATTTTATTTTCTATTAGATGCAATGTTAGTCACTACTTTACAAAGTTGATAGAAGTCAATGTGATAATAGATATGTCAGTACTGTGTAAAGTGCAGTGCAGCACAGAGGGAGTCGCTGTGGTGAGACACCTGATTCTGGTGGATCCAGGGCCACGAGGCAGGTGACATTTACTGGCTCATGGGACATTAACAGACTCACTGGTTCTGGTGAGACCCCCTGCTCCTGTTGGATCCAGGGCCACAAGGTAGATGACATTAACTGGCCCATGGGAGGGTCAGTTCCAGGGCCTTGATATTAGCACAGACCTCTCATCTGCTAAAGCGTGAGAAATGCTCCCAAATTGAACACAGATATTCTGCAGACCCCAAGGGAGAAAAGGGAGGTGTTTTACCAGAAGAGCAAAGAATCAGAAGCTTCTTGTGGCAAATATTAAGCAGCCAAATGAAGCGTCAGGAGGACCATGAAGCTCAGTGATGCTGACCTGCGTTTCTGATGCCAATGAACCGTGGGAAACAGACCGCTCCAGAGTAAAAGGCACTTTGTCATTCTTCTGTCACGTCTCTTTCTGGCTGTTAACACTCTCGGCTCAGACAGACAGGCTGCCGTATGGTCACATAGGAGCATGAAGACAGATGGGCTTTGTTTGCTCTGAATTTTCAAAGGGAAAACAGGGTGGTGATATTAAAATGGTACCTTTGCTCCTGAGGACAAGTAGCTAGGACTATGCATCTCACTTCAGTAGGGACAGGGGTGGAGGAGTGGGGGAAAGGGAGAGGGAAGGAGGCCAGCATGGGTGAGGAAGACAGATGTAAGCAAGAAAAGCAAGGCAGCAAAGAAGCAAGAAAGGGTGCAAGAAAGCACAGGGGAAAGAAAAGAAAAAAAAGTGAAGCCCAAGGGAGATAGGAAGAGGGGAAGGAATAGGAGAGGGAGAAGGAATAGAAGGAAGGGTGGGAGAAAGGACGGGTCTAGCCTCTTAAAGAAAGGAAAGGGAAGGCTTCTGCAATGAGGACAGGAGAGCGGCAGGCAGCGACCTCCTGCCCACTCCCGCGAGAGGCAGTCTTGCCCATGCCCTGTGAGCTGCATGCAGGGAACAGGTCAGCCACGGCTCTAACTCATCTCCGAGAATCACTTCATTACTGCTGAGGAGGAAAGAAAGAAAATCACCCCAGTCATGGAAGTACAGTGCAGGGATTCTAGAAGAACAAATCCCACAGAGACTTGGGAAGAATGAGGCGACCTCCTTGGATCACTTGTTTTGGGTTTCCGGAGCTCAGCTTCTGCGTGTGTGAAAAGGAACGAAATAGGAAGTAATTGCTTCATAAGTACAATTCCCTTCTTTTTCAAGGCCACCTCAGTTCAGGATCACACTTTCCCATCTTATCTCAATATTTCTCCCATATAAAAAGTTGTGCCGATGACCATTAATTAAGGAATAAATCCAGGAAGAAATGGAAACAACAGCTCTTCATAGCACAGGGCGATCCCCCCTCCCCAAAAGTGTGATGAGTATGACAACAAATCTCCTATGATGAGTGAATAGATAGCTGTAAAGAGTAAGATACTAAATGTATAGGTAATTGCTTTAACACCTTACTCTCTGGGCTCAGCTACTTTCATATGTAAGTATCATTCTAGCTATTTTCATCATAAGCCCTTTTGTTTGAAAGAGGAAGATGAGGGGACCTCCTCTGAGTATAGTTCAGGCAGATACTCATTTTCCATGGCTTGTGCCCTTTGGGTGGGCCATAAAGAAAGCAGGCTTGGCTGGGCGTGGTGGCTCACGCCGGTAATCCCAGCACTTTGGGAGGCTGAGGTGGGTGGATCACCTGAGGTCAGGAGTTTGAGACCAGCCTGACCAACATGGAGAAACCCTGTCTCTACTAAAAATACCAAAAAATTAGCCAGGCTTGGTGGCTCATGCCTGTAATCCCAGCTACTTGGGAGGCTGGAGCAGGAGAATTGCTTGAACCCGGAAGGTGGAGGTTGCAGTGAGCTGAGATCGTGCCATTGCACTCCAGCCTGGGCAACCAGAGCAAAACTCTGTCTCAAAAACAACAACAACAGAAAAAAAAAAAAAAAAAAAAAAAAGGAAGAAAGCAGGCTTAGCTCTGTAGTAGTGACCAAACCAAGAGGAGAAATTCAGGGAAAAAGTCTCCTAACTCTTGGACTTGGAAGGTCTAAACATAGAACATGATGAGAACAACTATTTCTTTTCTGTTCCATCCCATCTCATCCACAAAGGTATGAATTTCAGTTTTCCTTGGCATTTCCATGCCATTTTTAACATACTTTTCTAGAATGATATACCAGTTCTAGATTAAATCGTACCTTCTTCCTTGCAACCTGTGGTGAAATTGTTTTACTGTTATGAATCTCATTTTCCCCCTCTATGCAATGGGAATAATTCCTATTGGCAAAGACTCTTTCCTTGTCCAAACTTGAGACAGGCACCTTTTACATTACCAAGTCAGTTTACTGAGAATCCTCACCCTTGATATCTGATCACCCTTCATATCTGATCAAGATATCTCATATCCTGTCTGCCATCTTTGATGTCTAAGCCCTTGGCCTGCCTTTAGCAAGAACCCTGTTAGGCCAGTTGAGCAAGAATTTGCCTACCCTGAAAGTCTCTTAGCAATTTTCCATCTACTGTCCCTGCTTACTCTGCTTGTTGGCTATAAATCTCCACCTGTCTTTGTTATATTCAGATTTGAGCTCAGTTTTACTGAAAACTCTCTCCCTTGCTGCAATAGTACTGAATATCATCTGTCTTTACTACCTTTAACTAGTGTCTGGCTCTGTTTCCGTTTGGCATTAACTCATAAGGTGATTATTGGATTAAACGATATGACTCATTTGTAGCCTGAAGATTTTTTCACCAATTTAAGAAATGACAACTACATTTAAAGTCCATGGATATCTGACCCACTAGGGGACCGTATTAGGAAAAGTGACCCTGATTTAACCAGCATCGCACCTTTTGTTCTGAAAAAGGCAGTGGCAGAGTTATTCCTTGAGACTACTTTTGGGAGTTGGATAATCAATTTTGGCCATTGAAACTTGGACTGTGTGTGGTGTTTTGAGGATTGTTCTTCTGTACCCTTCTACCGTGCCTATCTGGATGCTTTGGCCCAATACCCAATGTCTAGAGGCCAACTGGGTCTCTTCCTTCACTGCCACCCTCTCCATCCCATTTGCCTCTCTTGTTCTGTTTTCCATAATCCATGTCTTTCCTTTCTTGATCTACTCTCTTAATTTAGTCAATCATCACATCTTCCAGTAGCTTCCTGAAAAGAATACAGGAAAGATAATTTTTTGAGAAATTAAATGTCTACAAATATCTTTATTCTATCTTCACCCTATATTGAAAGTATATAATTCTAAGTTGGACACAATTTAATTTGAAAATTTTAAAAGCATTCCACCATCATTTTCTAGCTTCCAGTATTGCCATAGAAAAACATAAACTAATCCTGATTACTCATTTTTCTATATATGAACTATCTTGTTTTTCCTTTTGGAAGCTTGTATGATTGTGCCTTATTCCCTTATTCCTATTTCTTGGAACTTTTTTAATAACACAACTTGGTTGGTTTTCTTTTTACCCATTGAACGGGGTTCCTGGTGCATCCTTTGAAACCAGAGACCAAGACATTGAGTTCTAGAAAATTAAAAAATAAATTTCTTAGATGATTTTTTCCCCTATGGTTTCTCTAATCTCTCTTTCTGGAATGCCTACTATTGGAATATTGAACTGCCTAGGCTATCTATAATATAAATAACATATATATATTTGTGTAATATATATAATACTTGTAATATACTAGCTGTAACTATAACTATGTATAACTATTTAACTGTAGTAATGGAGACTGCTTCAATTTCCAAGACTATTGGATTTTTACTTTCTTCTATCATGTTCTTAATTTATATTAATTCTTTTGTATTTTCTGAATGTTCCTTTCCAAAAATGGCATTTTGCAATTGTTTTGTGAAAGCCTTGTTTTTCCTTATGTCTCTAGAGACATTGGAGAAAATTTCATTTGGTTTTTTTCCTTGTATAGTTTCTGTTTCATGTTTTCTCTAAGTTGTTTAGTTCTGATTATTGTCTTCTGTGTTAGAAAATTTCCCCAAATAAGTATCTGGTGACCTCCTAGCCATCCACTCATTGATAAGAAAGGGAACCAAGGAACCAAGAGAAAGTGTGGCGCCCATAGGTGGGGCTTGTGGACATTGGGGTCTAGCATGGGGTTATACGACTAAGACTGCTTCCTTGGGGAAAACTGTAATGTCAATACTTAGTCTTTCTGCTTGAGCTGGTTACATTACCCAGATATTTTTGACCTTGGTCCTGAGCCATCAGGCCTGGCTGCTTCAGTCTAGGAGCATTCAGTATCCCCACATCTCCTGAACCTCTCTTCTCTTAGTAAGTTACCCCGTCTTCAACTGTCTCCCAGTGCAGACTGTATAAAGCTCCGGTCTTCTGTCAGGATGGATGACGGACAGTCACCATGGGGATCTAAAACCTAGACAAATCCTAAAGCAGAATTCCAGGAGCCTTTCAATTTTACTTTCAATTCCACAGATGTTTATGGATTCTGGGTTCTGGGGTATTGCTAAGGTTGCTGTATGACTTTAACCATTGCTAGGTTAGAATTCAGCTTTGTGGAGCTTTCTAGTTTAATAACCATTCTCCCATCTGCTTTACAACTCCCATTTTCTTTCCTTCTGTCTCTTCTCCCATTCTCTTTCTGCATATGGATTTATATCTTTGCTGTCCCCTTAGTGGTGTGAACCCCAAATATCTGAGACAGGTCTTAGTTCATTTAGGAAGCTTATTTTGCCAAGGTTGAGGATGTGCACCTATGACACAACCTCAGGAGGTCCTGACGACATGTGCCTAAGGTGGTCGGGGCACAGGTGGGTTTTATACATTTTAGGGAGATATGAGACATCAACCAACACACGTAAAATGAACGCAGGTTCAGTCCAGAAAGCCAGGACAACTCAAAGCGGGGAGGGGGCCCCTGGATCATGGGTAGATAAGAGATAAGTGGTTCCATTCTTTTGAGTTTCTGATTAGCCCCTCCAAAAGAGGCAATCAGATATGCATTTATCTCAGCGAGCAGAGAGGTGACTTTGAATAGACTGGGAGGAGGTTTGCCCTAAGCAGTTCCCAGCTTGACTTTTCCCATTAGCTTGGTGATTTGGGGCCCCCAAGATTTATTTTCCTTTCATAGTGGGGTTTTATTTTTGGAGAAGGAAACAGAAATAAATGTGTGTTCAGTAGTTTCCTTTACTTGTCAGTGCATTCTTTTAAAAAGAGATAAACAATACTTCAGTGAAATTTCTCTTTCACCATCCAGAACCTCTGGGGATGTATGTGCCTAATGTGAGCAATACTTTGGTGGCAAAGTTGAGAAACAATGAGGAGATTCTGCACAGATGGTAGTCTACTTCTCCCTTTTTTTCTTTTCTGTCAAAGATAAGTATTTGGGTTATACGAGTGACAAATCGAGTTCTTTCTCTATTTCTTCATCTTCACCCTCTGAAGCAAAGAATCCTTAGAAAGATGATCACATCTTGGCCAGCTAGACTTTTTAAGGGTAAAAGTCAATTAATTTAAATGTCAATGTCAACTTAATGTCAGGCTGTAGAGTTAGAATTCTTCTCCATTCAAAATGTCAACCACTCCCTGTCTATGATTGGCAGGAAATTCAAAATGGGTTATCTAGATAAACATACATCCAAGGTAAACTCCTAGAGAATTTAAGAGTGGGGAGAGAAAGACATTCAGTTGGAACTAGGACAGCTAATAATGTAAAAGTACATTTATAAAAATCACAGTAATTGTGTCTATTTAACTTGCAAAGCACAATATCCATTGTTATAGGATGTAAACAATTGCATGGATGGCGTTAGACCAGGAGGTATCTAGGTCCTTTTACTAGGCTTGGAAGTGAGTCAGGGCTAGTGGGCTATTCTGCTGGGTGATGGGGTACTGAATTGCAGAAGCAGCCTGAAGGAGTCTATTCAGAGTGGACTCATGGATAGGAGCAGAGTTTGTAGTGAGAGAGATAATTAGGCAAAGGGTGAGGTGCAGCCATGGACAGGAGCAGCCCATGTGCAGGGGATTCCTAGGATGGCTGAGCCCAGGACAGATGGAGGAGGCCCCAGGAATTGACTGGAGTCAATTCAGGACTCAGGACATGTAAAGCCAGCAAGCACTGAAACCTCTTTTGTGAACTGCTGGCCACTTCGCTGGGGCCAATTCAATCACTTAATGAAGCAGCCCTAGCCTGGATGACCAGAATCAAAGTTCAAGGAAGGAGTAAGCTGTTTAAGAAAAAGGTATCAGACAGCATGGATTTTCATAGGATCACAGACATGTAAGAGGCATATTTGTTTAATGTCTTGATGAAGATACTGTTGCCAAGAATACAACACCCTGGTCTTGCAGATATCCATTGATGAAGCAGTTTATCGAGTAATCAATATTACCATATCTAATCTTGGAGTCTTACTCCATCTCTCATTCTCTCTCCTTTCTTTCTCTCTGTCTCTGACTTCTTTCTCCCTCGCATATACCCTGTCTCTCTTCTCCCCCATTCCTCTGTGTCTGTTGTCTGTCTTCATGTCTGCCTGGCTCTCTCTTCCTCTCCTCTCCTCTCTTCTCCCCTCCCCTCCCCTCCTCTTCTCTTTTCCTCTGTGTGTGTGTGTGTGTGTGTGTGTGTGTGTGTGTGTGTATTTCTCTTTCCCTTGCTCTGCTTCCTCATGCCAGGATTTATAAAAGATCAAACAACTCTGCATGCAACCTCGAATTCTATGCTACTCTCTTAATTACTACATAGTGAACCACTGTTTTCAAATACTAATGGAAGTGCCCCTCGGTATTTCTATGACCTCTTTGGAAGGATAACACCAAGAAATAGAAGTCCTTTCCTGGATTTTAAGTTTTAAAAAAGTAGGTCTTTTCAGAAATGGGGGGAAAAACTTGGGTAAAAATAATAAATCAGAGAAATAGATGAAGATCCAAGCCATCTACTCCCTTCATAAGCCCAAGTTAGAACTTTCTGGTTTGGAAGAAGAAAGCAATAAGGAAAAAACATTTTGGACTCCAGTGGGTTGGGTGTCTAATATGTGACCCCAGACTTTGTCCCTAGTACTTCTTCTGGATCTCAATCTTATTGATTTGGAAGGGATATGGCAGGCTACTGTGTATCTCCCAATATCCATTTTCCCTTTTCTTCAGGGATAACATTTTAAATGATCTGTGAATGTTTTTCTTTTGTCTATACCCTTGAAGAATATTTTTGTTGGGCAAAGAATTCTGAGTTTAAAGTTCATGCCACTACCCCCTCTATTTCACCTTTAAAGACTTTATTCCACTGTTTTCTCAACTTCCTCTTTCTGTCCCTCCCTCCCTCCTCTCCCTCCTTCCTTCCCTCCCTCCCTCCCCTCCCTCCTTCCTTCCTTCTTTTTTTCTTTCAGCAGCAAATTCACTTGGCTCAGCTCAAAGTACAAAGTCTGTTTCCCTTGTGGTAGGCAGCAGCTATTATAACGGTTCCATTCTTTCAACCTTATCTGTGCTGTTTGAAGTCTGTTCCAAGTAAGTGTAGTTGAGGCACCAGCCAAGGATCAGGGAAGAGTTTGTGTGCAGAATTTAGGATGCTCCCTTTCTGAAAATCTCCTTCATGTAATTTCTCCTCTCTCACTTCCCAACTGCTGTGGTTGTCTTGAACGTTGTCCTCCGCCTCTTCAACAGGACTCCAGGTTTCATCTTGAATTCTAGACTCAACTGGAAGAACTGACTGGGTCTACCCTCAGGAAAAAGTTTATAAAATGGAAAATCCAGTGTCATTTTTCTCCCGCGTCTAGAGTCCAGTTTCTGCCTGCTCTTGGTCACTCTCCAATGCCTTCAGGTAGTTGTTTTATGTATGTTTTGCTTATGTGTATGCATATACCAATCTTTCTTTCTCCAACACACACACACACACACACACACACACACACACACTCTCATACACACACACGGACAGCGGTTATAGTTATCTGTGGGATGATTGGTCTAATACAAGATACTTCACCATTACTATAAGCAGAACTGTTAAACTCAATGTTACTAGGCAGTAAATGTTATGTCTAAGCCAGGGAAAGATAAACTATGGCTACATACTTTTTTTTAACTTATCGTATATGGCTGCTTTCAAGGTACAATAACAGAGTTGGGTAGTTGCAATGCAGAAGTACTAAACCAAATGGTCCTCAAAATCTGAAATATTTACTATCTGGTCCTTTGCAAAAAAAAAAAGCCTGCCAGTCCCTAATTTGCAGGAATGGATAAACTGTATATCTTAGGCAATTCTATATAAATATTACCTTTTGTTACTAGGATTTTGAAGATAATTAGATCATAGAAATTTTAATGTTACATTTTCTGGCAAGAATTTGGGCTAGAAACTGTGTATGTTGTTGATTAAATAGAGATCTATATGCCTTGGTGTGTGGAATGAGAATTGGGGCTTATAATTATTAATTGAGTGCACACAGGTAGTGAGGTCAGGACATGAGTCTGACCTAGGTCATGTTTCACCAAGATTTGTGTACTTTCCACGACACCTGAAGAACTTCCTCACTCTTAGGGAAAAAAATTCTTCTAATTTAGCATTTTGTGAAACTCTGTGAAGAAAGCAATTACAGCTCTGACTGGAACTACTGGACACTCTTCTGAATCCTCCTTGGGGTAAGAACTTCTTAATGTCAGAGGCCAATGGCTGATCTCCTCCCTCCACTCCTTCTTTGCCTACTTTCTTTCCAGCTCTCTTTTAAGATAGACACATTGGCTCTTATGCTTCAATATATCAATTCCACTCCAACCAGGGGTGCTGTGAAAGATCCATGCTATTATTCATGCATTTCCATATGATATGTGTCAATTCCTAACCCTGCTTGTCTTCCACCTCCAAAAACATTTTGTTTGTTGGTTAAATTGGGTAAATGACTGCCACTTTTCAAGATTAGGAATTTTATCCAAATTTCTTTGTTCTTAAAGAGCACAGAAATGTTTTTTAGACCAATGTGGCTGAAATTACCATTTTATTTATTGACACCCTTAACTCTCTGGAAATGTGTTTCTTGATACAAAAATATTATTCATAATTTATTTATGATGTTGTTACTTGGTGAGGGGCAATGGGAATCAGAGAGGAAGAATGAGAGTGGATGAGGCAATTGTAATTGTGACTTCATCTATAGTTATTTATAAAGCCAGAGGAATTGCAAACAATTGAGTCAAATCAGTGAATAGGACACTGAATTTGGGGGAGGTCTGCATTTTTATATAAAAAAGTATTAGCATTTGTTAACCCTGGATGGAGGATACGTAATAGTTATACTTTTTTTCTGTTCCTTTGCATATGTTCCAGATTTACATCTCTAGCCAGGAACTCTGCTGTGAATTTCTGCCTTGTGCATATAGCTGCCCACCCACCATTTCCACTTACAGGTTCCATATACATCTCAAACTAAAAATGTTTAAAAGAAAAAAGAAAATTAGAGAAGGAAGGAAAGGAAAAGAAAGAGGGATGAAGAAAAAAGAAAAAGAAAGAGTGAAGGAAGGAAAGAAAGAAAGGAAAGAGAAGGAGGGAGGGAAATACTCATTCACATCCCACCCTTTAAAACCTATTCCCTTCGTTTTTCGAGATCCTCCTTTTGGAACAGAAATGCCTGTCCCCCAGCTGCTGGGAATATTGCCTGCTTATCACTATTTTCTTAAATTATACTTTAAGTTCTAGGGTACATGTGCACAACGTGCAGGTTTGTTATATAGGTATACATGTGCCATATTGGTTTGCTGCACCCATTAACTTGTCATTTACATTGGGTATTTCTCCTAATGCTATCCCTCCCCCCCAACCCCTAACCCAATGACAGGCCCTGGTGTGTGATGTTCCCCTCCCTGTGTCCAAGTGTTCTTGTTGTTCAATTTCCACCTGTGAGCGAGAACATGTGGTGTTTGCTTTTCTGTCCTTGTGATAGTTTGCTCAGAATGATGGTTTCCAGCTTCATACGTGTCCCTGCAAAGGACATGAACTTATCATTTTTTATGGCTGCATAGTATTCCATGGTATATATGTGCCACATTTTCTTAATCCAGTCTATCATTGATGGACATTTGAGTTGGTTCCAAGTCTTTGCTATTGTGAGTAGTGCCACAATAAACACGTGTGTGCATGTGTCTTTATAGTAGCATGAATTATAACCTTTTGGGTATATACCCAGTAATGGGATGGCTGGTATTTCTAGTTCTAGATCCTTGAGGAATCACCACACTGTCTTCCACAATGGTTGAGCTAATTTACACTCCCACCAACAGTGTAAAAGTGTTGCTGTTTCTCCACATCCTCTCAAGCATCTGTTGTTTCCCGACTTTTTAAATAATCACCATTCTAACTGGTATGACATAGTATCTCATTGTGGTTTCGATTTGTATTTCTCTGATGGCCAGTGATGATGAGCATTTTTTCATGTGTCTGTTGGCTGCATAAATGTCTTCTTTTGAGAAGTGTCTGTTCATATCCTTTGCCCACTTTTTGATGGGGTTGTTTGTTTTTTTCTTGAAAATTTGTATAAGTTCTTTGTAGATTCTGGATATTAGCGCTTTGTCAGATGAGTAGATTGCAAAAATTTTCTCCCGTTCTGTAGGTTGCCTGTTCACTCTGATGGTAGTTTCTTTTGCTGTGTGAAGCTCTTTAGTTTAATTGGATTGCATTTGTCAATTTGGACTTTTGTTGCCATTGCTTTTGGTGTTTTAGTCATGAAGTCCTTGCCCATGCCTATGTCCTGAATGGTATTGCCTAGGTTTTCTTCTAAGGTTTTTATGGTTTCAAGTCTAGCATTTAAGTCTTTAATCCATCTTGAATTAATTTTTGTATAAGGTGTAAGGAAGGGATCCAGTTTCAGCTTTCTACATATGGCTAGCCAGTTTTCCCCGCACCATTTATTAAATAGGAAATCCTTTCTCCATTTCTTGTTTTTGTCAGCTTTGTCAAAGATCAGATGGTTGTAGATGTGTGGTGTCATTTCTGAGGGCTCTGTTCTGTTCCATTGGTCTATATCTCTGTTTTGGTACCAGTACTATGCTGTTTTGGTTACTGTAGCCTTGTAGTATAGTTTGAAATCAGGTAGCCCGATGCCTCCAGCTTTGTTGTTTGGGCTTAGGATTGTCTTGGCTATGCGGGCTCTTTTTTTGGTTCCATATGAACTTTAAAGTAGTTTTTTCCAATTCTGTGAAGAAAGTCATTGGTAGCTTGATGGGGATGGCATTGAATCTATAAATTACCTTGGGCATTATAGCCATTTTCACGATATTGATTCTTCCTATCCATGAGCATGGAATGTTCTTCCATTTGTTTGTGCCCTCTTCTATTTTGTTGAGCAGTGGCTTGTAGTTGTCCTTGAAGAGGTCTTTTACATCCCTTGTAAGTGGTATTCCTAGGTATTTTATTCTCTTTGTAGCAATTGTGAATGGGAATTCACTCATGATTTGGCTCTCTGTTTGTCTGTTATTGGTGTATAGGAATGCTTGTGATTTTTGCACATTGATTTTGTATCCTGAGATTTTGCTGAGGTTGCTTATCAGCTTAAGGAGATTTTGCTGAGGAGATGGAGTTTTCTAAATATACAATCATGTCATCTGCAAAAAGGGACAATTTGACTTCCTCTTTTCCTAATTGAATACCCTTTATTTCTTTCTCTTGCCTGATTGCCCTGGCCAGAACTTCCAACACTATATTGAATAGGAGTGGTGAGAGAGGGCAACCCTGTGCCAGTTTTCAAAGGGAATGCTTCCAGTTTTTGCCCATTCAGTATGATATTGGCTGTGGATTTGTCATAAATAGCTCTTATTATTTTGAGATATGTTCCATCAATACCTAGTTTATTGAGAGTTTTTAGCATGAAGGTCTGTTGAATTTTGTCAAAGGCCTTTTCTGCATCTTTTCAGATGATCATGTGGTTTTTGTCATCGGTTCTGTTTATGTGATGGATTACATTTATTGATTTGCATATGTTGAATCAGCCTTGCATCCCAGGGATGAAGCCAACTTGATCATGGTGGATAGCTTTTTGATGTGCTACTGGATTTGGTTTGCCAGTATTTTATTGAGGATTTTTGCATCGATGTTCATCAGGGATGTTGGTCTAAAATTCTCTTTTTTTGTTGTATCTCTGCCAGACTTTGGCATCATGATGATGCTGGCCTCATAAAATGAGTTAGGGAGGATTCCGTCTTTTTCTATTGATTGGAATAGTTTCAGAAGGAATGGTACCAGCTCCTCCTTGTACCTCTGGTAGAATTCGGCTGTGAATCCGTCTGGTCCTGGACTTTTTTTTGGTTACTAGGCTATTAATTATTGCCTCAATTTCAGAGCCTGTTATTGGTCTATTCAGAGATTCCACTTCTTCCTGGTTTAGTCTTGGGAGGGTGTATGTGTCCAGGAATTCATCCATTTCTCCTAGATTTTCTAGTTTATTTGTGTAAAGGTGTTTATAGTATTCTCTGATGGTAGTTTGTATTTCTGTGGGATCAATGGTGATATCCCCTTTACCATTTTTTATTGGTCTCTTTGATTCTTTTCTCTTTTCTTCTTTATTAGGTTTGCTAGTGGTCTATCAATTTTGTTGATCTTTTCAAAAAACCGGCTCCTGGATTCGTTGTTTTTTTAAAGGATTTTTTTGTGTCTCTATCTCCTTCAGTTCTGCTCTGATCTTAGTTATTTCTTGCCTTCTGCTAGCTTTTGAATTTGTTTGCTCTTGCTTCTCTGATTCTTTTAATTGTGATGTTAGCGTGTCGATTTTAGATCTTTCCTGCTTTCTCTTGTGGTCATTTAGTGCTATAAATTTCCCTCTACACACTGCTTTAAATGTGTCCCAGAGATTCCAGTATGTTGTGTCTTTGTTCTCATTGGTTTCAAAGAACCTCTTTATTTCTGCCTTCATTTTGTTATTTACCCAGTAGTCATTCAGGAGCAGGTTGTTCAGTTTCCATGTAGTTGTGTGGTTTTGAGTGAGCTTTTTAATCCTGAGTTCTAATTTAATTGCACTGTGGTCTGAGAGACAGTTTGTTGTGATTTCTGCTCTTTTACATTTGCTGAGGAGTGCTTTACTTCCAACTATGTGGTCAGTTTTGGAATAAGTGTGACGTAGTGCTAAGAATAATGTATATTCTGTTGATTTGGGGTGGAGAGTTCTGTAGATGTCTAATTGGTCTGCTTGGTGCAGAGCTGAGTTCAAGTACTGGATATCCTTGTTAATTTTCTGTCTTGTTGATCTTTCTAATGTTGACAGTGGGGTGTTAAAGTCTCCCATTATTATTGTGTGGGAGTCTAAGTCTCTTTGTAGGTCTCTAAGGACTTGCTTTATGAATCTGGGTGCTCCTGTATTGGGTGCATATATATTTAGGATAGTAAGCTCTTCTTGTTGAATTGATCCCTTTACCATTATGTAATGGCCTTCTTTGTCTCTTTTGATGTTTGTTGGTTTAAATTCTGTTTTACCAGAGACTAGCATTGCAACCCCTGGTCTTTTTTTTTTTTTTTTTTTTTTTTTTTTTTTTTGCTTTCCGTTTGCTTGGTAGATCTTCCTCCATTCCTTTATTTTGAGCCTATGTGTATCTTTGCATGTGAGATGGGTCTCCTGAATACAGCACACTGATGGGTCTTGACTCTTTATCCAATTTGCCAGTCTGTGTCTTTTAATTGGGGCATTTAGCCCATTTACATTTAAGGTTAATATTGTTATATGTGAATTTGATCCTGTCATTATGATATTAACTGGTTATTTTGCTCATTAATTGATGCAGTTTCTTCCTAGTATCGACGGTGTTTATAATTTGGCATGTTTTTGGGGTGGCTGGTACCAGTTGTTCCTTTCCATGTTTAGTGTTTCCTTCAGGAGCTCTTATAAGGCAGGCCTGGTGGTCACAAAATCTCTCAGCATTTGCTTATCTGTAAAGGCTTTTATTTCTCTTTCACTTATGAAGCTTAGTTTGGCTGGATATGAAATTCTGGGTTGAAAATTCTTTTCTTTAAGAATGTTGAATATTGGCCCCCACTCTCTTCTGGCTTGTAGAGTTTCTGCTGAGAGATCCACTGTTAGTCTGATGGGCTTCCCTTTGTGGGTAACCTGACCTTTCTCTCTGGCTCCTTAACATATTTTCCTTCATTTCAGCTTTGGTGAATCTGAGAATTATGTGTCTTGGGGTTGCTCTTCTCAAGGAGTATCTTTGTGGTGTTCTCTGTATTTCCTGAATTTGAATGTTGGCCTGTCTTGCTAGGTTGGGGAAGTTCTGGATGATTTCTTGAAGAGTGTTTTCCAACTTGGTTCCATTCTCCCCATCACTTTGAGGTATACCAATCAAACATAGATTTGGTCTTTTCACATAGTCCCATATTTCTTGGAGACTTTGTTCATTTCTTTTTACTGTTTTTTCTCTAAACTTCTCTTCTCGCTTTATTTCATTAATTTGATCTTCAATCACTGATACCCTTTTTTCCACTTGATCAAATCGGCTATTGAAGCTTGTGCATGTGTCACGTAGTTCTAGTGCCATGGTTTTCAGCTCCATCAGGTCATTGAAGGTCTTCTCTACACTGTTTATTCTAGTTAGCCTTTTATCTAATATTTTTTCAAGGTTTTTAGCTTCCTTGTGATGGGTTCGAACATCCTCCTTTAGCTCGGAGAAGTTTGTTATTACCGACCTTCTGAAGCCTACTTCTGTCAGCTCGTCAAAGTCATTCTCCATCCAGATTTGTTCTGTTGCTAGCGAGGAGCTGTGATCCTTTGGAGGAGAAGAGGTGCTCTGGTTTTTAGAAGTTTCAGCTTTTCTGCTCTGGTTTCTCCCCATCTTTGTGGGTTTATCTACCTTTGGTCTTTGAGGTTGGTGACTTACAGATGGGGTTTTGGTGTGGATGTCCTTTTTGTTGATGTTGATGCTATTCCTTTCTGTTTGTTAGTTTTCCTTTAATAGTCAGGTCTCTCAGCTTCAGGGCTGTTGGAGTTTGCTGGAGATCCCCTCCAGATCCTGTTTGCCTGGGTATCACCAGTAGAGGCTGCAGAACAGCAAATATTGCAGAATGGAAAATATTGCTGCCTGATCCTTCCTCTGGAAGCTTTGTCCCGGAGGGGCACCTGCCTGTATGAGGTGTCAGTTGGCCCCTACTGGCAGGTGTCTCCCAGTTAGGCTACATGGGGGTCAAGGACCCACTTGAGGAGGCAGTCTGTCTGTTCTCAGAGCTCAAACACCATGCTGGGGTGAGAGTCGGGGAGAGAGTTTAGAGCCTGCTCTGGAGAAGCAGTGCCTGAGTCCCACAGGTGCTTCCCAAAGTCAGCATTTGGAATATGAGGGGGAGGCTCCACCTTGGCCCTGCTCTCCAGATCAGCTTTGGATACAGAGCTATTGTTTGTCATTGCTTTTGCTGCTGTTATTTTTTCTCAAAGTATTATTCATCTTCAGACCACACAAAGAGAAGTAATATGGGCTTTATTTGGGCACAGAACACCACTCTTAAATTTCTAACAAATAACAGGTGAAATGTCTGAAGGGGAGAAGAAAGTTCACATTTACTGAGAATCTGCTATGTGCCAGCACTTCACATACATCATTTCATTTAATTCTTATTTAATGCATAGATCATCTGAATGTATAGTTTTTTCCCCATGTAATTAAAGAAAACCTGGCTCTGTCTCTTTTTAAGTACTGTCATTCTCTTATAGATTTGGATAAAAGTGGTGGAGGCCACTATCTTTGCCCACTCTGCTCTGACTACACTTACCTCCTTGTGTTCTTCAAACACAAGAGCACATCCCCAGCTTCAGACCTCTGATTTGCTCTCTATCTCTGGCTGGCCCCAAAAAGGGCCTCCAGGTGGGCCCCTCACCTCCTCCCAATCTTTTTCTCAGACCTCACCAAGTCTCCAAGTCCTGCCTGGTGACCCTATTTAAAATCGCACCTGCCTGCCGCTCTGCCCATCATGGCATGATTAATCCCACCTCACCTAGTCTGCTTTTACTATTTTTCCATAGCACTATCACTTTCTCATCTACCATAAAGTATATTTATTTTCAGTTTATTATTTATTGATAGTCTGCTCCTTCTGGCATGTAAGCTCTGTAAGAGTAAGGAACTTTATTCTATATCTAGCAGCACAGTGTCTAGCCCATCAGAAGTGGTCAAAAGGCTTTGTTGTGTGAGTGAATGAGTGGGCTTCCTCCTCTCCTTGGCCAATTGGTGCTACAGTCCTCTTCTCTGCTGTACTTCGTCCTCTCCTTGTCTCCATTTCCACCCTAGGCCTCCACTCACTTTGAGGTTGGCCACCTCCTGGAACACGAGAGCCACCTTCTTTCTCGGATGCTTTGCTGCTACCACCCCATTGGCTTCAGAAAAGGGAATTACACATGTCTCTTCACCTCCTCACCCTAGGCACTTATTGCTGTAAACTTTAATTCCTCCAAGCCACCAATGCTCCAAGTTTGCGGCATATAAGACTTTAAGTGACAGTTTGGAGGAAAATGGGGTGAATGGCAATAACACGCTGTACAGGGGTCAACTTTAAATAAAATGTCCAATGTCACTTACTGATGCTAAACTTTTGCCAATCATTCCTGATCCACAGCAAACTTTTTGCTGGATTGCCTAAGGTGTCAACCTTCCACCATCTCCCCGCATCCCGTCTTCCAATGGTTACTATTTTCTTCCGTCCCCACTTTCCTGGGTTTTTGGCATCTGATAAATTCCATCCTCTGCATCAAGAGTGTAGCTCTCAAGTTCATCTTACTTTATTGCACAGAGTCATTTTATTTTCCTTTTTTGTCATCATCCCCATCCAAACCATTATGATGCTTCACTGTTTATAAGAAAGAGGCTACTGTATTTTTCTCAATCCAATACCCATCTTACTCAGATCTCCACCAGATAACCCGAGGAGTGGTGGGAACTTTGAAGTTCCAATTTTATTTTCTGATTTTGGGTTTTTGTAAGAGCCAGGCTGAATGTTTAGTCAGGTCTCATGACCATCTGCCATGTCCCTAAGTGGAAAACATTTGATGGGAATCTGGCTAGATGAAGCCCCCGAGCATGAAGGCTGATGTTCTTCTCTTTACCCAGGTAATTCTTAACCCTTGCTAAATGCATGAATCATCTGAGGGAGTTATTAAAACTCCAGATGCCCAGGCACACCCCAGACCAATTAACAGAATCTCAAGAGTGGGACCCAGACTCCATCTCCCGTGCTGGATGCAATATTGCCTACTCTGCAGTGGATTGAGAATCTCTGTGTGACAATTCCAGCAATTGTAAGGTGGGAGTTACCTGTTTTAGGGATGTGAAGCTGAAGATTAGACAGATGAAATAGGTTACATGGCCTGCACAGCCAGCTCCTTGTGGAGGATATCAATCATGAGAGTACACATTTCATACCCCAGAGTTCATGTTCTTCCCATTAGAAGTAACTACCATTTCATCTCATAAGGGAGTTACACATGGAAACAAACAATTTCAGTACACCTTTACAGTAGAAGTGTTGTAAATGCTTAACAATCACAGAAGGGAGATGAACTAACTTCATGTGAGAGGTCAAGAAGGGGGCTTTTGTCAACTTTTTCTTCTGCTGAACAGCCATTGACATTTTGTTTTAGCCTGGTTTGACTTGGATAAGCAGATTGAGAGGCAAGGAGAATGAAGTACCTGAGTGTGATGGTTAATATTGAGTGCTGACTTGATTGGATCGAAGGATACAAAATATTGTTCCTGGTGTGTCTGTGAGGGTGTTACCAAAGGAGATTAATGTTTGAGTCAGTGTATGGGGGGAGGCAGACCCCCCCCCCTCAATCTAGGTGGGCATCATCTAAGCAGCTGCCAGCACGGTTAGGATAAAAGCTGGCAGAAGAACATGGAAGGACTAGACTGGCTGAGTCTTCTGGCCTTTATCTTTCTCCCGTGCTGGATGCTTCCTGTCCTCGAATATCAGACTTCAAGTTCTTCAGCTTTTGTATCCTTGAACTTACAGCAGTGGTTTGCCAGGGCCTTTGGGTCTTCGACCACAGACTGAAGGCTGCACTGTTGCCTTCTCTACTTTTGAAGTTTTGGGACTCGAACTGGCCTCCTTGCTCGTCAGCTTGCAGGTGGCCTATTGTGGGACTTCACCTTGTGATCGTATGAGTCAATATTTCCTAATAAACTCCCTTTCATATATACATCTATCCTATCAGTCCTGTCCCTCTAGAGAACCCTGACTAATACAACGAGGGATGCATCAGTGCAACCCTTCAACCTCCAAGGGACAAATCCTTATCAAACTCCCAATGAGCTTGCAAATGTCTCTCCTCTCATTAGCCAGGGAGAGAGTTTTCCCTGCTCCTGTTTCTGCCCTTCTAGGATGGTTCATTGGTTACTGAGCAGTTCTCCTTCCCCTGGGGTCTGCCTTGAGATGACTCCTTCAGGATTTCTTGACTGTAGTTAGGCTGGAGTCTGATTCCTAGAAATGGTCACCTGGGAATATGGGCCATCAGTGGGACCAGGGGCTTCTTATACCTAGGATGTTGCTAAGTTCTGCAGAAGATTATGCTTTCCTGGCTGGCTTTTTGTGTGTATGGTGGGACGGGATGGTGCAAGGGGAATAAACATAGTGTGGCAGAGACAATACTAGGTGTTCTCCAAATCCTGTTTTATTTTCCTATACCTTGGCACACTGACGACTACATTTCTCTGTTTCCACTCAAGTTAAATGGAAATCATGTGATTGCATTTTGTCCAATGGGATGTGTAGAAATGACATAAGCTACTTCTAGACCTGACCATTAAAAAAAACTCTGAGCTTCAATGTACTCTATAAAAGTGGGATGATGTGATCTCTACTTCATATCCCTATGAGGTTATACTGAGGCCATTTCTATGAAAGAATATACTGTTACCACTTGAGTACAAAAAGCATGGTTTGAGTGTCATGGTTTGATGTGTCATGCTCTGTGCTAGATGATAGAATTACGGTGGCAATGTCCTTGAGCTCATGGGGCTTTTAGTTTAGTGGAGATAACCTATATATATATATCTCAGATCCCCATTGGGGGCATTTACAAGGTCCAAAGGAGGCTTTACAGAAGGGCACTAAAGTGGGAGAGTGAAGGAAGGCTTCATAGGGGAGGTGATGGTTGGGCTGTCTCTTGAGGGATAGGTAGGAATTTGCCAAATAGATGAAAAAGGAAGAAACTGTAAGTAGAGGAGCAGCACTCACAAAGGCCTGGAGCATAACATCATGGCTTACTCTGCGGGTCTTGGTAGATGACTGGTTTTATATCTTCCATTTCAAATGTATGTTTTTTATATTTTAATATTTTTGAATGCCGTATGGGTATTGAAACTAAGGAAATATAATAGAACATGTAGGTCTTTCAATGACCTACACTTCCAAACATAAATATAAGATTTAAAAATGCAGCTTACAAAACAACAACAAAAAAATGAGGATTACTGACCAATGAGGTAGAAATCCCCATTTTGGGAGGTAGCCCATTTTTATGTTTTTGGGGCTAAATTTGCAGAGTTGGATGCATCTAATTTATGCTTTTATATTATGCTATTGAATGCAGGAATTATTCCTGAACTACTCCATCATTTACCTGAAAAATTCAAAGTCTACTTCTTCTATATGAACTCAAGGATTTAAGTTTCAATAACTCTGATTTGTGAGTCCCACCTATTGATGACAGTTATTGTAAAAGGATATTAGGGAGTTTGCAAAATAGCAGCTCTATCATGGCAATTTAGGAAATAAAGGGATGATTTCACTTTGGTTTTGGCATGGAAAGTTATTTCCTCAGACAGAAATAAATGCCATTATTTCCCATGGATTTTGACAGTTCCAAGTTTCTCAGTTCACTTTCCATGTCAAGCATCCAAGTTCTCTGCATAACCAGAACCTTGGTGGAACCTGAGTAGCAGTGGCAGAAAATTCCAGGTACAAATTAAGAAATGCATTATGCATTAACATAGGGGAGCCGGGGCAGGGCAATGAGGACAGTAAAGAGAAACTCTTCTTCATATGAGTTACCCACGAGAAAGTCAGAAGTGTTTTGAACATCTTATTGAAATTTATGAGTATGCAATGGCTGAAGCGTCTTTAGCAAATAAAAGTTATGGATAGTATAGATTCATTAGAACAAATGAAATAAATGTCATTGTTGTCTATTTCTGTGAAGGTCAAAATAAGTTAGGGTTTTTATAGGCTCGCTGAGTGCTGTTCCTTCTAGCACTCCTTTCCCATTGGGAATTATGTTTCTAGGCTGAAAATAATCCCATATTTTGATTCCAAATTTTGTTTTTGTGGTTGAAAAGGGATGAGTTCATCTCAAATTCTTGTTCTGTAGCTGAGAAAATTCTTTTCTTACATCTTCTACCTGCCACAATTTTGTTGTATCTCTGTTCTCTTCTATCCCCAAGAGCTTAGGCATGGTCACGTTTTGTTTAAGAGCCTTTGTAAAACCTAGGTCTGCTTTCTAACAATGCCGAAACCAGTTTGTCTGCACTCCTCTTCCCATTCACCTGACTCTGTTTTGCTTTTGGCAATGGAACATCATCTCCTCAAACAGGAATTGTCATCATTTCCCTTCATTCTTGACATCTTCACATTGTTTGGCAACCTGCTTGGATTTTCTTACAAGCAATGCCATGAGCCTGAACACACCTCCTTTGTGTTTTGACACGCATCTTCTCTGGGGAACTTTGCTTTGTGACAGTTATCATAAGAGAATCAATTTAAAAGAAGAGGTGCTTGACGTTGCTGCAGAAACTTCCTGAAGGCTGGTGAAGTGTGGGCAATGACAATCGTCTTTTCATTCTGACTCAGATAACTTGATTATATTTATTGTTGTGGGTTTTCTTTTTTTCTTCAAAACTGTGAAGTAGTGGGCGAGGTTGAAAATCTTCTATGTACCAGAGAATTTGCAAACATATATCAGATATTTTTCACAACAATAATCTTGTGATGTTAATATAATTATAGTAACTTTATTTTATGAATGAGAAAAATAAGAGTTTGAGAGGTTGGGAATCTTGTCCAACTCTATTCAGATCCTCTGATTAAAAAGCACCAGCAACTGAAGGAAAGAAATCAGCTCTATAGTTTTGGAAAAAGCTCTGCAAGTCAATAAATTACAGTGATCATTTTCATTTTTACATCTTAATGCTTCTTGCTTCATGTTTCTCTTTATTAGTTACAGTAAAAAGCTCTGCTAAAGTAACAAGAAGAACAGTAATAACATGGCTTAAAGGACAAAGATGTTTATTTCTTTCTCATGTAACAGTCTGAGGAAAGCATTCTATTCAATGGCACCTTTGCTCCACAGAGTCATTCAGGACTCCAGGTTTCTTCCATCTTCTGGCTCCTTCACCTCCTACAGCACATCCTCTGCACAGTCAAAGGTGGGTTACTGTCATGTCTTATGTCCACCCAGTGGGGAGGAAAAACAGAAAAGGTAAAAGAGGCTGTCTTAAGGCAATAGGTTGAAAATGACACATATCATCTCTACCGTAGTCTAACTAGCCAGTCATGTACTTGAATACACTTCTGTTAATACCGAAGAAGAGATAATTGATTTGGGGATCTATACAATAATCTACACAAAAATATTATTATCTTAAAACTTGTATATTCCAGCAATATCTGACTGCCTGTTTATTTCCCCAGAGTCGGCTAGCTGTAGAATTAATTTTCTTCACATGTTTTTCTTCTGTAAGTTTAGTGAAGGCAGACACTCTGTACTCTGCATCTAGGATCCAGCAAAAAGTCCTGCATGTCTGCATGTAATGGATATTCAGTAATTATTTGTGATGATCCCTAAGCCTAAAGAAGAGGAAAAAATCAGGAAAATTCAGCATGGCCTTTATTTTATTTTATTTTATTTTATTTTATTTTTTTATTTTTTATTTTTTTTGTAGATAGAGTCTTGCTCTCACCCAGGCTGGAGTGCAGTGGTGCGATCTTGACTCACTGCAACCTCTGCCTCCTGGGTTCAAACAATTCTTATGCCTCAGCCTCCCCAGTAGCTGGGATTACAGGCATTGCCACCACTCCCTGCTAATTTTGTGTATTTATAGTAGAGACAGGGTTTCGCCACATTGTCCAGGCTGTTCTCAAACTCCTGGCCTCAAATGATCCACCCACCTTAGCTTCCCAAAGTGCTGGGATTACAGGTGTGAGCCACTGTGCCTGGCCAGCAATAACTTAAAGGAAAAATTAAGGTGACTTTTTTTTCCTTTTCAGTTCTTGGGAGAATCAGGACAGGTGTGGATGCAAAGTGGTTCTTATCAACTGCTCCTACATGCTGGACTTGAAAGAGGACCCTAGAGCCAGTAGGCCTAGGGATATTCAGCTAATTGAAGAGAAAATATGATGAAAGGGTTTTCCTTTAAATTCAAAATAAAAGCAAACAAGTTGAGGGTCACAAACACCCAAAAATGTGTATTAATTATAAGTGCCCAAGAATTCTGCCTCCAAAGACATCTCAGCTGTGCTGGTTTTACAGTCCACTGATCCCCTTAGAAAATCTGTCCTCATTTAATAGTCAAATATGCCCCCCTCTAATCCTGCAGGTGAGAGCTCCACAGGTGACCCAAGTCAGAAAGATGAAATTGGAGTAGACTTGGCCATGATGTCTCTAGGGATCATTAGTTTGATCTTAAACTCAGAGGTCTTTAAAAAAGTCTTTCACATTCCATTCAAAAGAGATGACATCTCTAAATTGCAGCCCATGTTTGTTGTAAAAGTCTCTGGATGCTCGGGAGAACCAGCTTGTTTCTCATTGTGCTTTCCCTGCATTTCTGTGTTCAAGTGCGGAGCCTGAATCACAAAAGGTCGTCAATAAATATTTATTAAATTAATTGATTGATTAGTTACTATGAGGATGTGATAAGTATGGGAGGATGAAGCATTGAGGAGTGTCTAATGCAATCCTTTTATTTTACAGAAGACGTCAGTGGGCCTCAGTCAAAGCCCCACCATAAGTCAGCTTCAGAACTGGGCCCGGGATGCAGCTTCTTTGGGCTTCCAGTCTCAAACTCAATCCATTCTACATTAGCAACAAATAATGGTGATTTGTTAAGGTTTTACTCTGTGGAAACCATGTTCACATCTGCCTCTGTGAATGCATTGCTCATAACATTCTTACTTCTAGAAACACTCCTTGTCCTTAACTGTTGAGTTCAGGGGACACCTTTACCCCCTCCATGTGGCATTTGACCCTCCTCACTTCCCCATTCCTCTTGATTCTCTCTTTTCCTTGAATTCAGAGGTCTAGTTCTCTCTAAGCTTCCTCTTCTCTGTCTTCTGGCTGGTCCTCAGAGTCATAAGCCTGTTTGTCTTTCTCTCTTTCTCTCTCATCACCCTTGATCCCTCAACTGGGGGGCTTTGGCTAAGGTCCCTGATCTCTTTTTTTTTTGAGCAGAGGAATTACTGAAATGAATGAATGATAAATTTTAAAATGAATCGGATCGAGTAATTTATATTTGCATGCTTTAGTATCTGCTTTTATAACCTGAGTTTAAGCAACTTATGTATAGTGAGCACTGGACTGAGGTCATAGTAACACTCTATGATGACTTGTTGAAAACATGACAAAGTGAATGAAATTTAGAATTCTTCAGGTGATTCCTCTTACTAGGGCCTGTAGATTTTTTCTCTCCTTTCACTTTTCCAATTTAACACAAATGAGACCAAGATTAATCTGTGCATAGCAAGGTCTGCTTGAGTTTAAAACCCACTCCTCCTGTCATCAATAAGACTGAACAGAGGAGAATTAACAAAACAGGGGCCATCTCTCACGTCTTCTTAACAAGTAGACCAAGATTCATGATCTGGGGGGAAAGATTGGAGAAAAAGTGAGCATAGAGTCGTGACCATTTCTGAATCTGAAATGGGGGGTCTCAGGACCCCCATTTCTGCCGGTTAGAGATAAAGTCTTTCACCATCTTTGTTGGATTCCTTCATGGGTGGGACAGAAATATGCTGAAAGGGGAAAAAGGATCTCTTTGTGTTCAGCCTCCTCATTGCAGAAAACAGAGACATCCTGGTAAGAGAGATGGAGCAGAGAATTGACAGTCCAGATATGCCACCTTGGGTAAGTGAATTATTATCACCAAGCCTTTGCTTCTTTTCTGAAAAATGGGGATTATCATATCTACCTTTCAGGGTTGTAAGGAAATGAGATTAAGAACATAAAATTCTTGGCAAGGTAGCTAGCTCATAGTAAGCAATAAGTTGTAGCTGTTACTATTTTTACTATTCTATCTTTTCTCAAACTTTTTTCAATGAATATGAATTAGCCTATTCAATGAATATGTTCAATACTACAAAAAGTGGGTATGTATCAGAATCAAGCTAAGTATTGCTATGCTAACTGCATACTCTGGTTCCTGTAGAGGCAGTTCTTTTAAAGAATTGGCTCCTGAACTTGGGTTTCCCTCCCTCTGTCGCAGCCACCCTCCCTCTCTCGGGAGAACAAGCTTCCCTCTCTCCCTCCCTCCCTCCATTCCTTCCTTCCTTTCATTTTTCTCATCTATTCATTTACAACTTATAATCACCAATTTTTTAAAAAAATTGAGGTAGCTTGCACCATAAAAACAAGCAAGTGGTGACATGGTTTATTTAAACCAGAAGACTTAGACTATTTTAAGAGAAGAGAAAGAACTGGACCAAGAGCATAGGTTGATATTCATTCCTCATCAAAACTTTCAACATTCATTGATCATCTTATTAATATCAAAAAAATCAGGTAAGGAGTCAGACCGTCCCTGTCTCCCAAGAAGCTATTGTGTAAGTAAAGACAGAAAGTCATTAAAAACACGTATTTCCATTTTAATATATGTACAGTGAGATCTCAAGATTTCAATAGAGCTCTAAATTTAGCTGCGTTTCTTGGTAGCCAAGGAAAAAGTGTGTATAGAACACAGTGAGTTCAGTCTTTCCCTTTATCTGGTAAAAAGGACACATGCAAAATACTCTGGCAAGAAAGCTAAACCTGGATTCACATGGTTACTGAGTTAGCTGGAACCCCTGGCTACTGTGTTCATGCCATTCATAAACAACCCCTAATTCAAAAATAGTAGCTACAGCATGTTCTATCATCATAGGTTATGCAAACATTGTGTGTGTATGGGAGGGTGTGGGAGTTTCAGCACTTAAGAGAAATAATTATTTCATTCTAAACAGCATGATTTTGCCTTTGGAGTACCTTGGTCTTCCTTTTCTGGCCTCTCTTTGCCCCTAATTTGTTTCCCATCTCTCTTCAAGCTCCTTTCCACTTGGGATGCCCTCTGATTTCCAGGGCTGAGCACTCTGCTGCATCTGTGGGCTGCCCGCCTCTTAATTACCCTGATGTTCTCAGCCTCATTAATTACTCTCTAGTCCACCTAGGTAACCCACCCCTGCTGGCATCCTCTAGATTCTGCTCTTTGCTGAGTTTCCTCTGACAAGTGAGCCAACCCCTGAAGAAGCTGGGTGAGGGGGCACACATGGGTGTGCAGGTCTCTGCTGCACTCTGTGGCTTTCTTTTCATGACCACCTATGCGTCTCAGGCATCGGCTCACCTCTGACCATCATATCACAGTCAGAATGATTCTTGACATGTGCAGGAGGCTTTGCAATGGACAAAGCACTTTCGCACATCCTATTCATACTACTTCAGTGAGACTATGTATATTTTTTAATCCTACCATTTCCACTTTATATGGTAGCTGGTTTTTTTTCTTTTTTTTTTTTCAAATATCATTTTGGAAGGGAGGATGACATTCTGTCTTATACACAGAGCAAAAAAATGCTCCATTGTTGGACAATCAGGGCATTTCCAGTCTTTTAAAAGCTGCATTACATTAGGAATTGTATAGAGATCTGGACTCCACATCTCAGATTATTTTCTGAAGCTGGATTCCTATAAGGGAGATTCTGAGTCAAAAGTTACAAAGCATATAAGATTCTTGAGAATATTTGATCTTTGCCTTATTGGTTTTATTTTCAAGTGGATCCCCTTGTGGATACTTTAAAAAATACTAGTAAGTGTTCTTCTAACTTGATGGTATGAAAATAATTCATTCAGAAAGATATAGTTGGATCTATAGACACACACACACACACACACACACACTGCTAACTATAATTCTTTTTCATTGAGCAAACGGTAAAATTTCTAGTCAAATGTGAAAAAAAAAATGTATCTCTACTCTAATTCTGCCAGAACCTGTTCTTTAGTTGTTATTCCTCTGCCTTGAATATTAATGTCCTTGATCCAGTTTGCCTCACATTCCAGGACAGCCAGTGTGTGCTTAGAAGGTCTTGCCTTGCTGGGTTGTATACTGTGTTTGCAGAGAATTGTTTCTATCTGCAGAGAGGGCAGACTTCCCAGCCACTATCCCTAGCTACGTCCCTTCTTAACTTGCTACTGCACCCATATGTGCAGTGATGGAACATAAGGAGGCCTGCTACCTTCAGGGAGGGCTCTGCAGAATGTTTGATTCTATTGACGATGACTGTAATTACTCTCCCTGTAGCCCGTGACTCCATGTGTATTTTGTGACACTTCCCGTTGATCCAAATAGCTCAAAGACTTGTCCCTAGGGCTTATTTCCCAGGAGGCTCCACTCCTCCCAAACATGCCTTCTTATCAAGTCACCTAGTTGTGACTGGTTTGTTGTTTAAGCATTCATGTATTTATCTGGGCTTTGCTACTCTTTGAGCAGGATTATTTGTCCAGCTTTGGCATACAGGCAACTCTTTACTTTCAAAGTGACATTGTATCATAGCAGTTTTTGTGATGCTGAGAAAGGGCTGGGTTTTCTTCTCATGTTTTGGCATTTCTTAGTCCTGAAAGTGCCTGGGACTGCAAAGTCAGGAGCAGAGTGGGGGAGGGGAGCCCCAAGGAGCAGTGAGACATTTTACAGGTAATAAAGATATCAGTACCGGTACCTCATATTTCACAGGGAAAAAAAAACGCAGTATGTTAGAAACCAAGAGGAGAATTTAGCCCATATGTTTGGAATCTATAACAAGCTAATTTGCTCCCCACAGACAGTTCTGTAAGAAGGAAAGTTGGTTTGGGCAGACGAAGCCTATTTTAAGGAGTTAGAGCTCTTAGCTCAAGTGAAATTGTTTGGGAAGAAACCCCTGGTGGAAACCGGTAAATACTTGCTTTGCAAACACCACCTCCAGCCAGCTGTTTGCTTGGAGCTGACAGGGACACTCATAGGGGCAGCCCCCCAGCTACCGAGTGGCCACTTGGAGCTGGGAGGAAAGGGTTAAAGTAATTGAGAATTTGTTGGCTTCTGCGGGGAAGCTGAAGGGAAAACCACACAGAGGAACTCATGAGCCTTCATGAAAGTTTAATTCGATTTCGTGAAAGGAGAACAACTTGTATCTGGGCTTGCTGTGTTTAATATTAAAGCAAGAATGAGCTTCTAAGACAGGAATGGAGCCGGGTAAAACCGTAATTCAACAGATGGATCGTGTTTGTGTGTGTGTGTGTGTGTGTGTGTGTGTGTGTGTGTGTGTGTGTGTGTGTGTGTGTGTGTCTTGGGGAAGTAGAGAGACAGAGCTCCAGTCAGTGTTGGAGGGAGGATCAGCCCCAGGGTCTGGGGCGTGGGGGGATCTGGCATAGGCCTCCTAGTCACAAAGGGCCTCAAATATAGCCTTTTTCCCAAATGGCGCTTAATGAACATTCACAGGGACAGCTTGACAGAACAGATAAAAGTCAATTTCCTTAAATGAACTTTAAAACTTGCCATCAGGCCTCGGGGCCTGGTGTGCACTCAGAACTTATATTTTAAAATAGATTATATAATTATACTATATAAACCAGTTGTGTATCTTTGCATTTGTTTTTGATGCTAGAAGTGTTGATTTATTGATAGTAAACACTTAAAACAGACCACAACTGGTAAACCTGTTGTGATGTTTTTTCATCTTTTTATTATAATCAGAAACTCAAATGGGAAAAAGCCAGGGCTGCTAAGAGGCCTTGTTTGAACCCGAACACAAATAACCACAATAATAATAAAGGTAATTGATATTAACAATGATAATTATTATTACTACTAGTTAGAGGGTCCTATGAGCCAGTAAGAGCTGGGCTCTATTGTGGGTGCTATAATACATCAGCCCCATATGTAAAGCCTACTTTCTGAAGCCCGCCACATACTGAACAGTGGATAGGGGTTGTGGGCCACTTTCAAATAGGCACAGTCACTTTTTTCCCTACCAGGTGTGTTTTTTGCTTATTAGGAATCAGCTGTGTTTGTTCCCCACCCAGTTTATGCCAGTTGTCCTTACAATCAAATGTTTAATTAGGAGAGAACATGATATGATGGCAAGAAAAAAGTTGCTATTGTTATGAATTCCAAGCTGGAAGCTTTGGAAAGAATTTATTGGGCTCTTACTATGAACTGAGCTCTCTTCTGAGAACTTGTGTGCATGATCCCCTTTCTCCTTATTATTATAACCATTCCAGAATTCAGACAGTAGTATACTTACTGCAACGATGATCACAGTGAAGCTCAGAGAACTTAGGTAACTTACTCAAGGTTACACACCTAATAGTGGTGGAACCACAATATGAACCAAGGCTGTCAGACTCCAAAGCCTGTGTGCTTCACCCCAGACTGCAGCGCTCAGCCCCATCTATGCTTAACACTGCATTAGGTTTGCCAGGTAGTGGTGAAAAAGACACAAGTCTTTGCCCTTGAGTAGCTCAGAGTCCTATGGGGCAGGTGGACGAGTAAACAGACCATGACAATAAAGTTCAGGTCGATGCTGTGAGAAGGAGAGACCTGGGACTCAATGGGAAGGCAGACTTGCAGCATCTTACCCAAGCTTGGGAGTGGGAACCAGGAATGCTTCTGGAAGCAGGGCTCCTGGGCTGAGTCTTAAAGAATAAGCAAGCAGATAGCAGCCCGTGTGCTACAGATTCTACCCTGGATCACAGCAGCCTATTTGGTTAGAGCTTTTCCCCTGTGCAACTCCGTCCTCACAGCTCAGCCTGGCCAGGTACTCTGATCACCTAAGGGAATGATGAAGAAAGCAGATGGGAGCCCAGCATCCCTACATCCCCATGCCTCTGGGTCTGGATGACATTGTTGCCCCAAGGCCTCCCCAAGTTTCATTCTGATTTTCTGCAAGGTAAATAGGACCCTGTCAAAAACCTAGATATTGCTGACCTTGCCTCGTTCATCAGCTTAAAGGTGACAAGTGAAGGCGGGTAGGAGGGGGCTAGGTGGAGGCTCCCAGGACTCTTCTGGGCTCATTTGAAGTAGGAAATGCTAAGTCTGCCATATTTAATGGCAGGCCTGGGAGTGTAGTTGAAAGCACAGAATCAGCGCTTCCCCTTGACTCTTCCGTGCCCTATAACACTGCCTCTGGGCCTTGCTAAGTGGTGGCTCCCTCCTCACCATGGACAGGGGCCAAGGGACCAGCAAAGATTCTCAGACAGTTCCTTGCCTGCCATGCCTGTGGATTTCTCTCTTTTTTTCCTCCCTCTTACTTTGAAAGCTATTGGCTTTTCTTCATGTGGAGTCTCTAAAGGTTCTTTGGGGGCTGTGAAAAACCTGTTCAAAAGGGAGCACTGTTGAGAGGACATGAGGAAGGAACAGCCTCTAATGGAACCCGAAGTCTCAATAAATGCCTGCAGGCCCCCAGACCTCATTCCCCTATTGTCAGCTGCCTTTTAAGAGACAAAATCTTGATGACTGGTCAAGATGGCTAATTGGAAGTTATCCCCTTACACAACATTCTTGGACTAAAAGCTTTCTCAGTTCTTTGAGATTGTGGCTTTCACGGATGTCAATTTGATCCTTTGATTATGTTTGAGCTCAGCACCAGGTCTCCTGGGAATTGCTGAGTACCTTGCCCGTTTCTCCGGGGCCTGGCAACAGCTGGGATCTAAATCTGCCAGTGAAGATATTTTCTTCTCCACCTACTAACATCTGATCAAAGTCTTGGTCCATCAATTACTAAAAATAATAATAATAAATAAATAAATAATAGTAATAATAAAATAATAAAAAGCTGCAGAATCAACACTTAAAATAAACTCTTCTCCTTGCCATTTCAGGATGTCTAATTAATGATGTGAGTGGGCAATTTGCTGCAGTGCTCACTGATTAATTTATCAAATGCCAAAGCCTTTCCCGTGTGCCTCTCAGTCCAATTAGTTAAGCGTTAGATGTGACAGGCAAGGCAGTGTCTCTAGGAAACCCCCTGCCTCTCCCGATCATGGTCTCCCTGCTTTGAACATCCCCTGTGGCTCCATTTCTCTCCCTGTTACTCCTGGGTGAATAGCCCACAGTAGGTTCCTAAGTACCCAGCCCATCCCACCCTCTCTGGCATGAGTGGTTCAAAGCAGACTGTAGCTCAGGATAAAGCCACAAACTCATGAGATGTCTCAGAAGGGCCACAGCCACTGATTCCCTGATGCTACTCCCCCACCCACAACTTGATTAGACTCAGTGTAGCTCTTTACAACAGACCCACTTATGTTGTTCTCTAATTAATTACAAGCAAGGCCTCGCCTGTGCCTGGTGTATTGTCTTTTGCAGAGTGGCTTTCACACCTGTTGTGATGAAGAATCAAGGATAGTAATTATTATCATCTCTATCAGAGACGAAAACTGATGCTTAGACAGGAGGATGCCAGTTGTCCAAGTTCACTGCATCATGGATCTGATTGACAATTTTGATGTGTAACATGCCAACCTAAATCTCTGTGGCAGTCAGTAAGGAGCATTTATTCAGCTCACTTTTCTATGTGTTAGCTGTGAGTTGGCTGATTTTGACTGGATCTTGCTGGGGTAGCTTTGTTCTGCTCTGTGAGTTTCTCATTCTCCTGGAACAGAGGGTTGGCCTAGATGTGTTCTTTTCATGGTGGTGGTAGAGACACAGGAGCCTAGACTTCCTAGCACAGATTCTTATTTCTCGTTCCATTGGCCAAAAGATGTCATCTAACTGAACCAAATCAAGGATTGGGGAAATATACTCTGCTCCCGTTAGTGGGAGGAACTGGTAAGTCAAAGGCAGGAGACATTCATCAAGGAGGGATAAAGAATCATGGCCAACAGTGCAGTCTACCACGGTCAGATGGGGAGAAGAAACAGCCAAAACTCTAACCATGGTTTTGCTCCATGTCTTTTATCTTTTCACTGCACAAATATTTTGAAGATGCCTACAGTATACCAGGCACTTTAAAGAATAAAGGATAGAGCCGTGAATAAGCAAGACAGTTTCTGTTGTTATAAAGGTTAATTTCTAATAAAAAGAGGCAGAAAATGATTTTTTAAGAATCATTTAGTTTTAAAAATAAGGTAGTCATATAGACAATGTAGAGCAGGAAACAGAAATCCTCTATGAAAGGCCAGATAGTAAATATTTTAGATTCTGGGGGCTGCAGAGTCTATGTTGCAACTAGTAATCTCACAGCTGCAGCATGAAAGGAGCCAAAGACTGAACAGGTGAGGCTGTGTTATAAAACTTTATTTACAAAGAGAGGTGGGGATAATATTTGGCCTGGGGGCTGAAGTGTGCCAATCCCTGATGCACAGAATTTAAGACAGTGATGGGATAGAATGAGCAGGAGCAGTGACTTCAGAGTGGGTAATAGAATGGATTCGTTTAGGGCTATGATGTTTAGATAAAAAATTAAATAACAAGAGGGAACCAGTTAGGTGAAAGTCATGTGTAAGAGGGTCCAGGCTATGGGAAGAGCTAGCACAAAGGCCTTAGGGTGAGAGGAATCTGACATGTGCTTGTGTGAAGCAAAAGACCAGTGTGGCTGGAGCGCATGGGAGAGAGGGAGAGAGGAAGAGGAGCTGATAGCTAAATTAGTACATGTGGGCTTTATTCTAAGTGTAACAAGAAGTGTAAAGGAAAAATTTTTCACTGGACACTTGTCAAAAATGACAAGATAGATTTTACTTGAGCTACTATAGTAGGAAAAAGAGGGACCTGAGACTCAATGTGTAGATGTACATACAGTATTCAGCTCTACATTGTATAATATAGAACTGAACTCAACTCCAAATAGAGCAAAGATTGCTGAGGACTTTATAGCCAAGGAGCAAAGTGAGGGGGTCATCAGATGGAAAATTACTAACAGGAGTTTGATGAGACATCAAGGGTAGGGGAATTCTTGCTAAACTATCTGAAGAAGATTCTTGCTAAAGGCAGGTCAAGGATTTACATATCAAGGGTAGAGAATGAGGAACTTTATCAGATATGAGGGTTGAGGATTTTCACTAAACTGGGCTTAGCAGACCAAGGTCAGGGTGGGCAAGCCAATGGCCTAGTCAAGAAGATGGCTCAGAGGAGCCAGACTAAAGCTTGGTCAAGGATGAGGTCTTTATTAGAAGTTCCTGTAGGATTTTGAGGAGAGAAGTGACATGATCTCATTTATAATTGATCAGATTGGCTGCTATTTCCAGATTTATTATAAGGAGATAAGAGTAGAAACAGGGAACTAGTTAGGAGAGAAGTGTTGGTGACTTAGACAAGAGGTATATCAGTGAAATGGACAAAAGTATACGGGTTAGGAGGTGTTTAGAAAGGCAGTTAATGGAAACTTCCAACTGGTTGGACATAGGAGTTGAATAAAAGGACAAATCCAAGATTAGCCCTAGAATTTGGGTTGAGCACATGGAAGGAGTGCTGTGATCTTACTGAAATGGAGAAGACTTGGGGAGGAACAGCTTTGTGGGGCAGGAAGGAATGGAATTCTGTTTGGTTCAGGTAAAGTTAGAGATGGTATTAGACGTCTATGAAGAGATGTAAAGTAGAAAATGGATCTATGAATCTAGAGTTCTGCGGAGAAGTTATTTCTGCAGATACAGGTTTGAGAAGCTATCTGCATATAGATCGCATTTAAAGTCATAGGGATTGCTGAGATTACTTAGGAATGGTGTTGAGATAAAGAAGAGAAGTTCTCCAAAGATTGATTTCTAGGCCATCCTAATATTAGAGATTGGGAAAAGAAGAGGAAACCAGCTAAGAAGACTAAGAGGAAGTAACCAGTGATGTCAAAGGAAAACCAAGAGAATGAGGTGCCACACTATTTAAGAAAAAGGATGACTAGTTGACGGTGTTTGCTGTTGCTAAGAAATACAAAATGATACAGCTGAAGTTCTTTCAGCCTCTGATCACCACTTTTAGTGAGTGGTAAGGATATCACTAGTATTTAAAGCATCCCACCTATGACAAAGGTACAATATCTGTGCTAAAAGTATAAATTATTTAATAAAAGATACCGGGAATATTGACTCATGATATATTTTAAAATTAGATCCCTGCCTCACACGATACAGAAAACCTTTGTTTTCATAGAAACATAAATATGATGGGCAGAACTATAAATATATTGGAAAATGTAGGAACTTATCTTCCAGATTTTGAGGTGGAGAATAATTTCTTTGAAAATCCTTGAAAGGAACTATAAGAAAAAGAAATGGATTTGGCTACATCAAGTATTAATATAAGGTTGCTGTTCAGGAATGAAACCATAGACAAAGTTAAAACATAACCAGCTAAGACTGAGATAATGTATTTTCAAAATATATAACTGACAAAGTCTTTTGAGCATCTGAATTTTGAATATCAGCAAGAAAAAATTAGGCACCTTAAGATTTTTTCTCTGAATAACAAAAAAGGGTATGAATAGATAATTCAAAAAATACCAACCAAGTATATGATGGGTTAAGTTAATCAGAACAATGCAAATTAAAATGCTAAGGAGCCATCACTGTAAATGATAACTACTTAGCAAAATAGGCACCAAAATAGAACCTGCAGAGTATTGAACACTAGTCCTGATGAAGGAATGATTGGTTTCATGTGATAAGAGCAAGCAGCACCTACCTGGAGGCAATGCTTTGAGCTGTGTTTTGCTGGATGCATGGAAATCCAACAGACAGACAGGGATGATTGGAATCAGGAGGTGCAGTAGCCTCCTCTTATCCACAATTTAGCTTTCTGTAGTTTCAATTATCCATGATCAACTGTGGTCCAAAAATAAATGGAAAATTCCAGAAATGAACAATTCATGAGTTTTAAATTGCTCACCATTCTGAGTAGCACAATGAAATCTCTTGCCATTCTGCCCCGTCCACCTGATATTTGAATCATCCCTTTGTTCATATACACACAGTATATGCTATCTGCCAGTTAGTCGCTTAGTGGCCATTTTAGTTATCAGATGGAAAAAAGCTAGTATATACAGAGTTAAGTGCTGTGCACTGTTTTGAGCATGGACTGGGGATCTTGGAACATATCTCCTAAGGATAAAGGGGGATGACTGTAATTGATCAGAAGAATAGAGTTGCAAGTATACCAATAGAAATGATTTTTGATTACGCCTTTTGCAATGAAATGTCAGTTACCAATAACCCCACCCAATGCCCTACGGACAAGTTGGGAGGCCATGTGTCCAAGAATGACTCCTAGAAATGGCTAATGTGCGGAAGAAAATCCCAAGGGCAAAGCACCCACTACTAAAATGTGATGTTCTGAGCCATACAATTAGAGATTTTGCAACCACTGAGTCAGTGTAGGGACAGCAGGCAAGCAGATGCTCCACAGTATGCTTTGAGAGATGCTTGAAAGGCACCCAACTTCTCCAAAATCCTGAAGGCATCTAAAACTTCTGTGTTAAGTGTTAAGGCCCTGGCACTCTCAGTTAAATACGAGCAATGTCTAGGAAGAGTGAGGCATGGATCGGATTTGAATTTTGATGAGAGGGGAAAGTCTGAATTTGATGGGATCTGAGGCTGAGGAAAATTTTACAGAGCAAGATTCACAGCTGCTGGTGACACTGGGAACTTGGCAGGGAAGTCCTGATATGGGGAGTTAGAGGCTTCTGAAACATGTTCCGATGGAGTGGCTTTTAGTACTTGATGAGCTTTAGTTATTCCTCCATTCCTCTCTCAATCCATTTAGTCATTTGTCAATTAGTTATTGAACACATTCTGTATTCTAGGCCAGTTCACAGGGCACCTTGACCCTGACTACATAGAGCTTGGAGTCTAATGGGCGAGGTAGATAATACTTGTGCCAACAATAAAATTAAGCTTGCAGCTGTGATTGGGTTGGGGGGTCACTGTTCTTCAAGAGTGTGTAATGGGGAGTTTTGACGTACTCAAGGGTATCTGGGAAGGCTTCCATGAGAAAGTGACAATTGAGCTCTACAGCATGGGAAGGACTTAACTAGGTAAAAACACCAGGAAAGAACCTCCATGCAGAGAGACTAGCCTGTACAAAGGTGCTGCGGCTGGAGGGAGCCTGGAGAAATGAGATCAGGATGCCTTGAGCAAGACAGTAAAGAAAAGGATTGAGATGTACAAAAGAAAAGGGAGCCACATCTCCTGGGGCATTTTAGGCTGTGCTAAGCACATTTGCATTTATCCCAGGCATAATGAAAAGTCAATTAAGTGTTTTAAGCCAAGAGGTGACAGTTTTGCATTTCAAAATGATCATTTTGACTGCTTTGTGGAAAATCGCTTTAAGGGGGCCAAGTTAAGAGCCAGGTGGAGTATTGCATTGCTCAGATAAGAGACAATGATGGTTTAAGCTAGAATGGTGGCTGAAGAAATAGAGTGAAGTGGATAAATGTAAAACATACTTCAAAGATAACATAGTCAAGGCTTGGATATGGGCTGACGAGAGGGAGAGAGGTATTAAGGAGGACACTTAGATTCTGGATTGCTCAACCAGATGACAGGGTTGTTTACTAAGCCCAGGGTCCTGGAAAAGATCTAGTTGTCTATAAAATGGGGTTAACCTTGCCAATCCTGCTTTTCTCACAAATTTGCTGCCAAGCTTCAATGAGATAAAGTGTGTGACAATGCTTTGTAAATGATGTGGTGCTGCAGACATATAAACTATTATTATTCACCCACTTGCTGGCCTTAATGGCTCAGCAGTACCCTGTGAACCAAATTGTCTAAGTAAATCTAAGTTCTCACTGGGGAGCAAACAAAATAAGTTCAACCCATCTTGGCAACAATCAGAAAAATCAGGCATAATAAAATCCTTGGGGCAGAAAAATGTCTTGCCAAAACTACAGCCCACTCAGAAATGTCAAGTTCCAAGTTTCCAACTCAGATGAAATCTTTTACAGTTCTACTTCTTCTCATAGTTGGCAAGTGGCAATATAGCAAGTGGAGGAAGCTTCCCTGATTATTAGACTTTCTGGACCTCTTTGGTCTTGCAAAACAATATTTTGAATGACACCCAGGTGATTCAGAAGTAAAGACTCAACTGACTTAGCAATACTGACAATGTGGCATGCATCATGTGCTATGAATCTTTCCTCCTTTCTAAGAAGACATCTTTTAGTCTTTGCTGACTTGGAATATGATGCAACTAATGGGTTTTGTTTTCATGGGGTACCTATTATTTCCACGGATAATGGCAGCTCTGAGGAAACTCAAGGGCATGGAGCCATCACCAAGTTATGTACATCAAATTTCCAGCCAGATTTATTACTTGCATGAAAAAGCCCCTTAGTTTTTAACAACACTGTGGATCTCCCTGTGCTCAGTGCATCTGAGAACAAAATTCATGCTCACACTAATGGACTATCAGGATCCAACCATGCTTCTTCTGTTTGGTGTTCTCTCTCACCACTTCCCACAATGTCCTCTGACCCTACAGCATATTCCTTACCATGACCCATGCTGGCCTTGGCTTCTGGCTAACTTTTCATTCTTCCAAATTCAGCAAAGGCATTTTTTCTTCCATGAAGTCATCCCCAGCTCCTCACCTGAGCTTTCTTAGGAACCTGGTTTTACGTCTAGCAGAGCATATACCACATGGGTTGGGGTTTGTAGGAAGGTAAGCCCTAGTATGGAACCTCTAATTTTGCTTCACTCACTCTGTCTACAACCTTGGCTCAGTTACTGTTGTTGACTGTTGTATTAATGGTCCCCCAACAAATCACACCTGCCAATACCCACACCCTTGCATGGTTCCCCTCCTACAGTAATTCTGGGCTTGGCTGTGTGAACTTCCTTTGACCAATGGGACATCAGTAAACTCTGCCCAAGAAGAGGCTTGAGAAGCACTGGTGCATAAGATCTTGTGATCTTGGAATGCTGCTGTGACCTAAGAAACTCACTCTAAAGACCACATAGAGTAGACCTTAGGTGACAGTCTTCATTGACTGCCAGATGGGAGTGAATCGTTTTTCAACATCTCTCCCCCATTGAGCCTTCAGAATAATGCAGCCATTTGAGTGACCCTGGGGAGACTAGCCTGCCCACTTGAGCCCAGTCCAAATTGCAGAATTATAGACAAATAAATAACAGTTGTTTCAAACCAATGAGTTTGGGGAGTACTGATACACAGCAATAGAGAACTGAAATACCCAGTTACCTGGGTTCACCTCTACCAGAGTACTGACCACAGAAGTTGAGTTTCTAGTAACACCTGACTTTGAATCCCTAATTTTGCCATACTCAGTGGCTGTATGACCTTCGATCAGTTACTCTTTTTTTTTTTTTTTTTTTGAGATGGAGTTTCACTCTTGTTGCCCAGGCTGGAGTGCAATGGCACTATCTCGGCTCATTGCAACCTCCACCTCCTGGGTTCAAGCGATTCTCCTGCCTCAGCCTCCCGAGTAGCTGGGATTACAGGCGTGTGCCACCACGCCCAGCTAATTTTGTATTTTTAGTAGAAATGGGGTTTCTTCATGTTGGTCAGGCTGGCCTCGAACTGCCAACCTCAGGTGATCCGCCCGCCTCGGCCTCCCAAAGTGCTGGGATTACATGCATGAGCCACCGTGCCTGGCCTGATCAGTTACTCTTGAAGCCTTAGGCTCATCATCTGTAAAACAGGCACAATGCTGCTTACATCAGAAGGCTTTATGAAGATGAAAAGAAATAATGTGGATGAATTGCTAAGTGCAGTTTCTAGCATAGAATACTCAGTAAAAGTAAAGGGAGTAATTATTATTATGTTTAAATCCATTCCTCTTATTGGTCTGGAGCTTCTCGATCACTAGAATTAATCACTAATCAACTCAGTATTCCCAGGCATATCACAGTGACTGGGGCAGATGAAGGTCTAAGTCAGTGTTTATCAAATGAATAAATGAATTAATGATGTCCTTTCTGGTTTAGTTGGGAGTTTTTACACTAATGCTCAAAAGATTGTGTTTCTATGACCTCAGTGGAAACCCATTACTGAGTGGCCTGTTGGATGAATAAACAAATAACCTCAGAGAGCCAGAGACATGGAGCAGCTACATTTGGCATTTAGACTTTCACCGATCCTGAATGAGTCGGACCTATTGCATGGTTCTCAAACTTGGCTGCACAATAGAACCACCTGATACCTGGTTCCCAAAGACTGATGTGATTGGTCTGGGGTTTGACCTGGACATCAGGAGTTTTGAAAGCTCCCCAGGTGATTCTACTATGCACTCAAGTTTGAGAAGCACTGCTTGGGAACAGAGGTTCCCAAATTATGGATCCATTGGCCAAATCCATTCCACAACCTACTTTTGTAAATAAAATTTTATTGGAATGCTGCCATATTTATTTGTTTATCGTCTATGGCTGCTTTTGTGCTATAATGACAGAGGTGAGTGGTTGTAACAGAGACCATGTGACCAACAAAGTCTAAAATGTTAACCATTTTGCTGTTTACAGAATGTGTACAGACCCCTACTTTGGGCCATTGGAAGATCTTACCCCTCTAACTTCAGCTTTCACCATCACAGCTCCCAGCACCTCTTACTCAGTCATGCATGGTATCACCAGGTCTCTTTCCAACTCCATGACATTGTTATGAGAGATTTCACAGCTGAGTTTGGTAGTGTGTTATAACTACATTTCTACATTTTCTATCTTGACCAAAATTTTCTTTTTCTTCTAATGCTTGTCTTAATTGCCTTGTTTGCTTTGGTTTCTGTGTACATCTTACAGGTTATCTGACATAGTTGTAAAATTCCTCTGGGCACAGCCAGATGCTTCAGATAGTCCCACCCATATCTTGAAGCACTCCTTTTGCTATCTTCCACACCCTTGCTCTTCTGTGCTGGATTTACTTTTCTGGACCTTCATGTCTTCCTCTTTTTTGGTTTACTCACAATTTTTTCTTAATGGTATCCCTATTTATGAAATGTCACACTTCTTCATTGCTCTTCTAGCTTTCTTTTTCATTCATTTCTTCATCTTTATTTTTCTGCTTTTTTCCTACATTTACTTTGTCTTCTATTCATATATTGAATTTTTATTCTAATGCCAAATGTTTAATTTCTAAGAGTTCTTTCCTCTTTCTTGAACGTGTTTCAAATATGTTCTTATTTCTTAGATGCACAGCTTGTGTCTCTGAGTACGTTAATGGAGGACAGGAAAAGATATAGGGAATTAGTTGGGTGTTTTACTGAATATTTTTAAAAGGTGCATTAGGAAGCTTTAGATTCCTTCTAAACTTTGAAACACTTCAGATAACTTGGGTGGCATCTATTCACTGAAGGTTTGAAAGAATTCTTGTGAAAAACTGTCAGAAACCAGGGTCCTCTTCTTAATTTTTGTTTTACATCTTCCCCAGTTTTAGCTCTGGTTGTTATATTGGGGCATTTTTTCCTTCCATGATCAATATTAGTAATTTACAGTTTTTCAGGAAATGATGCATTTTATCCAGAGTTTCAAACATTCAAACACATTATTCTTACTTAGCTCTTTAGAACTTCTCTGTATCTGGATACCTGGTCCTAATGTAGAGTGCAGGCTCAGGAGTGAGATGAATTTGCTTCCAAATCTCAGATATTTCATTTACTGGCTCTGTGATTTTGAGCAAGTCAGTCAACCACTATAAGCATCATCATAATTCTGCTGTATTGTGACAATTAAGCACACAACCAATTTCAAGTATTTAGCAAATCTTAGTAAGTCTTCATTGAATATTATCTCTCTAGTAAACTAGAGCCTCAAGATTTTCCTATGTAGAACCACAAACAATCTTAGAAGGAAGAGCAACAAAGCTTAATTGTACCAGACAAAGTGATTCCCAGCTTTGGGCCATTACACCATCTGTTTCCACTACTGGGAATGATATTCCCCCATGTTTCCACATGGCTGACTCCTTGTTGTCATCCAGATGTGATCACAAATATTCCTTTCTCAAGAGTCCTTCCCCAGGGCTGTTGCCTACAGTTGTCCATGTTGTGCACTGCACAACTCCAGTCGGCACCATTCCCATCAAAATTTATGCTAATGGTGTCCACTAAAGTTGTACAGGCACAATCAGCCCAGTCATGCTAGGTGGCCCTTGTCCTCTCTGACCATGCAATCTAATAACCCAAAACCCCATCCCAGTCATTTTTTATTTCTCATCCTTTTTAACATTTATTCACAGTACCTATCACTATCCAAAATAATAATCTCATTTAATTATGTGTTTACTTGTTTGTTGTCTACCTGCCCAAGCTAAAATGTAAGCTTCAGAAGATCACGGGTTGTCACTTTATTGCCCACGCTGTAGTCCCATTGTTTAGAAGAGTGCCTGGGACATCACAAATGTTCAGTACATTTACATTAACTCTAAGGGCCAAACTGGAAAGAGGCATTGGAGAGGGACAGCAACGAGGAAGTGAAAAATCACAAGAAACCAGTGAATCAACTTTCTCTCTCTCTGCTCTTTGTCTCTGCTTCTCCTATCTTTGCCACTTCATCTTGTTCTCTGCAGGTCAGCTGTCCAGCTTTGTGCTCTACGTGCTGGGTGGATGATGGCTGCTCCCACACTTCCGAGTTACAGTTTCATCCGCAAGGAGGACACACTCATATCTCTCTTAGGTCTGATCTCACACTTCAGAATGAGAAATTAATTTCAGTTTAAGCCATCACTGGTCCAATCAGCTATGTTCAGGAGATTGAGGCCATATGATAAAGCATAGCTAACAGTAAGAGGTAGCCTAGGGAATTTCTTGGAGAGCAGAGGTTTTCATGATCTAGATGGACTCCAGCATTGCTCATACAGGAGGGAGTGCAGCTGCAGGTTCGGGTAAGAGCTGATAAGTCCAAATGCTCAGAAGTGGTTGTGTGATAAGGATCCAGAGTTAGGTAGCTTTTGGTATTTGGCTGTGTGATATGGAGCACACATTTAGCTTTATTTTTCTTATTTGAGAAATGAAGGCACTGGATTCAATTATTTTTGTGGTTATTCCTGACCCTGGCATTTCCTGAGTCTTGTAATGTGCTAACTCCCAGGTTAATCAGCTCTCCCGCTTGCCTTCAACTCATTCTTGAATCTCCATCTACTAGTCCCACTGGCATTGGAAAGGCATAATGGAAAACTTCAACCTCCATACTGTCCAGAATAAGCCAGAAAATGCTGAGAAATCTAACTAGGGGCAAAAAAAAAAAGTTAAGATTCATAAAAAAAGAGATTGCTGTATTCTGAAACATAATAAAGATCACTAAAGACGACAAACCAAAAATGTTCAGACTTTGATGTGGTTTGGATCTGTGTCCCCACCAAATTCTTCCGTGAAATTGTATTCCCTCATGTTGGAGGTGGGGCCTGGAGGGAAGTGATGAAATCATGGGGTTGGTTTCTCCTGAATGGTTTAGCACCATTCCCCCTTGGTACTGTCTTCATGATAGTGAGTGAGTTCTTGTGAGATATGATCATTTAAAAGTGTGTGGCACTTGTCCCTCTCTCTCTTGCTCCTGTTCTGGCCATGTGATGGGTGTGCTTCCCCTTTGCCTTCCACCATGTTTGTAAGATTCCTGAGGCCTCCCCAGGAGGTGAGCAGGTGCCAGAATCATGTTTCCTGTATAGCCTGTGGAACCATAAGCTAATTAAACCTTTTTTCTTTGTAAATTACCCAGTATTGGGTAATTATTTATAGCGATGTGAGAATGGCCTAATACAGACCTCTAGATCAAAATAAAGTGAACAACCTTGAGGGAAAAGAGAAAAAAACTGTAAGGAAAGGTGAACTCAGCAGAAAAAATGATCAAGATGCTAAAATGGAGATTATAGTGTTCCCAGGTGGAGACACTCTACAAATGGATTGGTGCAGTCCTTTCCCCCATGTTATGAAGCTCCTAGCCTTCAGAGAATGTGTTCTAAATCCTCCCAACATCCCCAACTATTACCCCATTAGTACCTTTGTGTGTGTGAGTGTGCTTTGAGACAACTTTTCAGATGGAAGATCATTAAAAACAGAGAGCTCTGTGAAGGCTGAAGATCTGAGAAGGCTTAAGGGCTTAAGTGATTCTGGCTGTGATCAGCAACTGCTGAGATGCCTGGAATCAGACCCAAAACTAATTGAATGTTGGAGAGTTGACAGATAATGGAAAGAGGTACAAGACTGGTCATCTGGAGAAATACTGATGCTTTGATGAAACTTTCCACTTGTTTGCTCTCTACAGGCATGGACTATATTATTCGTGTTTCATTTTTCACCCCTATAAGCAGCTGGCAGGATGTCAGATGTAAAGGAGGGATGATTGTATTTTTGTAGAAGGAACGTCCATGTTGGATCAGTGATGCTTATCATGCCTACACAAGACTTTACCTCTGCAGAGTCTTTCTTTGTAACTTTTTGGTCTAATGTTCCCCTTTAGCCAGCCTGGGGATTCTTCAAGGCTCTCTCACACTGCGCAAAATTCATGGGTGCTATTAAAGTTTTGATATCTGGGATAACACACTGCCAATGAAGCTTGTTTTAACAACATTGACCTTAGAAACTCTATTCTCCTTAGAAATGCTTTAATAGATCCTGATCATCTTCAGGAAAAAGTCCAAATATCTTATCATCACACTCTAGCCTTTGACAAACTCCTTCAGTTCATCTCTTACCACTTTTCCATATCAAACCTTGAAGTTCCCTGAATCTGCTATATTTCTGCTAGTTTCTGAACCTTGCACATTCTATTCCTCCCTTTCCAGGAATGCTCTTTCTCCTCCTCCTCCACCAAACTCATGCTTTGCAATTTTTTTTTTTTTACAATTGAGCTCAGATGCATGTCCCCCTCTGTCCTCTCATAAACCACCACAGCAGTCATCATGGAATCATAGAATCATGATTCATTCCTTCCTTTTCTTCCATTCTAGATTAAAAGCTGCTTGAGAGTTAGAATTCTAACTTCTTCATCACTATGCCCCAAGTTCAAATGGACACACCTTGTTTATTCTAGGTGTTCAATAAATTGTTTGTTGAATGAGTGAATGAATGAATGAGGTGATAGGCTAAAGAGCAATCCAATAAGAGAGCAGAAGAGCATTTCTATGTTAAAAACCCAATTCTCTTCATTTCTTCATTGACGAACTTCACTCAATCACTGTGATTGGAGCCACACTCTGGATCTCTGAAAGCTACTGCCATTATCAGAGCTTATATAGGGAAGCCTCACAAGGAAGTGGAAATTCTTAACCTTGGACTCAGGCTGATATTGACAGCATAGATAAAAAATTCAAAATAAATAAAGGAAGTAGCTGATCTTGTCTCACCTGTCAATGCTTAACATTAATAATATATAAGTCAAAAACTTTACATGCTGCAACTTTTCTCATATTGGGGGAAAGAAGGTGGAGTTGGGGAGAGACCTATCCCAGCCCATATGGAATTTATTTTTCCTATGGTTTGAAGCTCAGGTCAAACATTGGATATCCAGGGTCCTATAGCTAGTAATGGAAGAGGTGATAAAGAGTGAGTGTCTGGATGAATTGATGAATAAGCAGGTAGATGGTTGGATGGATGGTTGGTTGATTGGATGGATGGATGAATGGATGGATAGATGGGAAGAATGGTGGGAGAAAAGAAGGCACATTGAGCAAGAAAAATTTATTTAACTTGATAATTCATTATATAATGGAGACAGAGGAAGCTGAAAATTTAAATATAATTAACAGTTTCCAGCCTGGAATGCTAGGAGAATTGTGATAAAAACTAGAAAAGAGAGAAGAGTAAAAGTGCTTTAAGAGCACTTCCGTGCTTAGGCACAGATGAGAAGTGATTTTGTCTTCCCAAAGCTGAAGGATTTATTCTGATTGTAGAGATAAGAGGAGATTTTATTGGAGAAGATTTCCAAATGTTGCATTGTTCCAATAGGATCTTCAAATTTGCTTTCCACATATTTTGCTCTACTGAAAGGGTGAAAGAACTGAGTTAGTAGTGTATGTATACAAGCATGTATGAGTATAACCTGAAAATGTCCCAGGTGTTCAGGAAAACTGGAGGTTCTGGTACTTAAAGCTTTCTGGTTACAAAACCATAGCCACAGAGAGTTGCAGACATGAGTGTGAAAAGTGGATAAAATCAAAAAGGAGAATGCTCTTATATTCAACAATTAATAGCTATTGCTATAGATGAAAACAGGCAATACAAATACAACACGTTAAGAGAACAGTGAAAGGATGTATTAAGTCTGACCACGGAGAGACAGGTAAGTTGGGGAGGGATACAAGGGGTGAGCCTGTGTCATTCTGCCAGCCCTCCCACAGCCACACACAGCATTTGGCAGGACTCCAACTCTGACTCAGGAGTGCCATGGAGTAGGGTTTTGAGTGTGAAAATGATGAAGTCATATAGCATTTGCATTAATCAGAATTCACAATCATACCCACAGGGAATGAATTCACCCCTGCCAACCTCCTAAGAGAATAGCTTAAGGGCATGTTAACATTAAGCCTAAATTGGGGACTGAAACAGTACCAAGAGGAAAATTATCTGTAATAAATACCATTTGTCAAGAAAAATGGCCCACAGTGCACAGAAGCAGGTAGACCCCTTGGCCAATGGGGGAACCCTGACTGGAGGATTCAGCAGGTGGTCCAAGAGGCAGATGGTCACTTCCTGAATCACAACCACATGTACCATGGGGATGTTTTATGGGTCACTTGAGAGCATTCTTGTCAGCAGCTCACCTGCCTGCAAGCCCAGGAAGTCACTCAAGTTTATATATCAAGGAGGAGGGGAGATATTGTTTGTCCTCTCTCCTTTTTTTTTCTGGAGAAGGGGAGACAAAAAGAGGGCAACCACAAGCTCCTTTTACAAAAACCAAGGACATTAGCTTTTATTCTTGGACTGACAAAAATAGATTTGGGAAAACATTTTCTGCAACCCAGGAAAATAAGGGAATCTGAATTAGCATTTTGAAATTCAAACTCAAGACCTAGGGGGAAGGTTTGAAATCAGGAGTAAGATTTTCCTAGACAGAGAACAAAGGCTGGAGAGTTGCAGAGGAAGGAGCTAAGATAGCTTCCGGGGATTGGAAAGAGCACCTTTCTGTGTGCTTAAGAAAGGGCACTAGGAGAAAACACTACCTGGCTAAGGAAGTCTGAGGAAATACACAGAAGGGGCTGGAACCTCAGATTTGAACACAGAGCAGCTCTGGCTTCAAACCCCAGCCAGACCATTCAGCAACAGGACAGTGTGGGAGTGATTTCTTTAACCTCTGGGCTTCAATTTCCTGCTCTGCAATATATTTGCCCTTCGTGGTGTCTGAATACACCATTAAGTCCATATGAGGCACTCACTTACCAATCAGCACAGAAAGGGAGCAGGGGAGGCTTCCTGCAGAAGCGTGGTGAAGCCTTTGAGCTAAATTTTAGAGAAAGAGTGGTGGCAGCCATGGAGCTCTGGAGAAGGATTGCAGATTGCAATTGTCTACATTCTTCCGGTGTCCTCTTCACCTAGCCTGTCTGGAGTCTGTGTGAGCTGACTCACCCCTCACCTCCCTGGAGCCTCGGAGGCTGAATTTTCAAGTGTAAAAGGCAGCCCTTCTGTCTCAAAGTAGTTTTTTTTTCTTTCCCAATAGATTAGGCAAGCTCATTGCCTGGGGTCTTTAAAGAACAAGTTGTCATCGGTTAGGCATTTTTCACACTGCCTTTTATTTTTTTTCATCTCTGATAGGTAACCTTGGACAGTCTAAGTGTCAGCTCAGGAATCTCATGGTGACAAGCCCCTCAGCAGCCTGTCTAAACTCACACTGGGAATAATCAGAGGCAATGGCTGAACTAAGAGGCCCTGGAAGTTGAGGAAGACTTGCTGGAGAGCAAGAACTCTTTGGGTTTTCCATCTCTGGAAGTTTACCCTGACAAAGAGTAAACTCGCAGATGAGGAGGAACATCCAGAGTAGAAGTTCTCCTGGCAGAGGAGGGGCAGCGTATTGAAGAGCCTGTCCACCTGCAGTGGCCACCGTGACCTTTCTTTAAATACCTGAGCATCTTGCTAGGACATCTGATGTGTGCCAGGCATGGGGCTGGGCTCCAGAGCCACGAAGGTGAATAATTGTTGTCTCTCCATCTCTAGGGTTTAGACCTCTATTGAAGACACACATACACACATACATACACACACACACGCCAGTGCAGTGTGACATTTTTAGTGAATGGCAAGACCATCCACTAGAGGCTGAAATCAGAAATTTGGTTGTCATCTTTGATACCTTCCCACGTAGAAAAAAGTCAGCCTGCGATGTATCTTCTGAGAAGAGGCAGTCCACATGGAAGATACGGGATGTACACTTCCTCTTTGTTGATGTAGCCATAAGACTGAGTGTTTAATGCCCTCAGGTAGAGCTTATTTATACATGAAAAGTCACTGACAAATTATCTTGGTTTGAAAAGTTAATATCGAATGTGTAAAGTTTAAAAATAAAGTTATGTTCTTAAGCTTTTACTTTCAGCTTATAAATATTATTCTTCTGTTTGTAAAAGTCTAGCAAAAATTAATCACTTATAAGGAGACCTTGATTAATACATATGTCCCATTTATAAACTTTAAGATTTTCAATTGTCTTTATAATTTTGATACATTCTATTTTTAGTACTTTAACAAAATTTCTCATGTGCTCAAATCTTATCACTCTAATAGATTACATTAAACTCATAAACATAGTGATTCTTATGGTATTGAAAATATTCAAGTACTGTATGTAAATCTAGTAAAAATTCAACTTAAGTCCAAATCAGTTACTAAATTATTCGTTTTAATTGTGATCACAAAGTTTAACTGCTATTCCAATAAACCAAACTCTCTTAGGTACAAGAATTTCTATATGAATCATACATTGCTCTTAGAATAATGAATTAATAAAAACTATATATTATTTTTTGGTAAAAGTGTGTCCACAAGTATATATATATATACACACACATACACACACACACTATATATATATATATACACACACACACTATATATATACACACTATATATACACGCTATATATATACACTATATACACTATATATATACACACTATATATATACACTATATATATACACTATATATACACTATATATACACACTATATATATACATTATATATATACACACTATATATATATATATATATATATATATATATATATATATATACTGGAATATTAGCAATTGTTAATTCTGGCTGGTGGGCTTTTGACTGATTTTTATTTTTTTATTCAAACCTTTCTCTTTTTTCCAATGAATGTGTATCACTTTTTAATCCAGGGAAAGACATAATTTTGAAAATCTTTTTAGGTGCCTGTTCTGGGATGGATCTTAGGCTTGGTCCCATGGGGTGGTCCCCAGATGTCTAGACCCTCTGTGTAACCTCCTTCCTGGGTCAATTGGAGCCTCAACCCACCTGCTGCTCAGGCCTCATGGTACATGAATTTGATGACTCGTTTTGTGCACAGATACTTCTTGTATCAGGCGCTAAGATTATTATTACTATGGTTTAACAAAGAGAGGAAACAGAGCCATACTTCATAGTCTGAGCCTTATGGGCTATAAGCAAATTCAAGTTAAATTTAAGAAAAGTATTGATTAGAAGCTGTTCCCTCGAGGCCTGGTGGACAAGTTCACTGCTTAACTGGGTAACTGATTGCCTGACTGTCAGAGTGACTGAAAGACCAATGAATAAATGAATAAAAACATGAATGAAAAAATGATTTAGCGACTAACCTTAAATGTTTGAATATATGTGCAAATGAATGGGTAAAATGACTAATTATGTAATCACCGATTGACTGACAGAAGCCAGGACTAGCTTGATAAATGAATGAGTCAAAGAGTCAAATGACTGCCTGGGGCCAAATGCGTGTGAATAATTAATTGGCTGAATAACAGTCACAATCGAATGGGTGAAAGAGTACATGACGGACAATGTATGATTGGCTAAACTGTTGACCGACAGACTGAGTCAATGAATAGGTGAATGAAAGAGTGAGTGACGGAGTGAGTGAATTAAAGGATTGTCTGACTTCCTGATTGTATGTATGTGGATTAGTTGACTGACTGAATAATGGTGCTTCAAAACAACAAAACAATTGAAGGACTGCAATAAATGAGAACCTGACTGAATGAAGGAAGGACATTTGAAGGAGAGAGGCTCTCACTGGAACTGTTTACCTTGAGGTTGTCATGCCTTCATCCCAGCACAGCGGCTTCAGCCCAGTCCTGTGCAGCCCCCTCCCTCAGCATTCCTGGGTACCTGAGTCCCACTGGGCAATGACCAAGAGCCCTCCATGTTGCCTGGCCTAGGTCCCTTTTTTCTCATTTCATTTTGTGGGTGGAAACTGACCCAGGTTTGGGCATATTCTTGCCCTTAGGATTTTTTTTAACAAGTCTTGACTTCTTGGGATTGTCCCATGATATCTAAGAACACTGGGTCAGACTTGAATCTCAGGTCATTCCACTCCTGGGCACATTGGAAAGGATCTGGAATGCAAATCTTGGCTGGGGTCCTTCCCAGCCTCTGGTGGAAGACATTGAGACCTTCGATTCTAAGGACATTCTCTGTTGGGTGAGAGGTTCTACGGCACCAGGAGCTCTGTCTGGAGGCCCAGACCTCATCCATCTCAGTACCTGGGGTCTGATGATCTGTGCGTGTTTATTCTCAGGCCTTTGGGTGGTGGGATGATGAGGACCGGCATGCACTTGTATGACTTCCTGGCACACATCCACTGAGGAATGCCAATGTTTACCCGTTCGTTCTTTTACTGTCAACTCACTTGGTTTGGTCTTATTCCCCTAGCTTACCTGAAGCAGATTAATCCTTAAAAGAGTTTTTGTTTAAATAAACTCTTCCCTAGTGATCCATTCAGACTCAGCATCTGGGGACACAGCCTCCCACCCCTTCTCTCCTGCTGGCTTGAAGCTGCCTCCACAAAGAGAAAGATTTTGCTAAAGGAGGCTGTATGTATTATCAAGAGATTAGTTAATTGGGAGCTCACTGAATGCCTCTTGTTTATCAGTTTCAAGTCACACAGTGGATCTATTTATATTTGTTAAAGGAGCATTTTAGTAGGGTCTTTATTCTTGAAGGAAAGCTCGGAGGTAAGTTACCCCCGAATCTCAGAGTGAAAACCTGCCAAAATCTATGGCAAAGAGGCTGAAAATAGACGTAATGTTTATTCATTAGGAGCCTCTCTGAGCGTGTTATCAGCTGTTGGCATGGAATTGGAACATCACCTATGAATGCCAGGCTGGAGTGAGGGTGAGGCTGACATGACCATGGAGACAGGACTTGATGACTGTTGGAAAAATCATCCTACTTGATTTAAACCTAATAAACAAGAAATCCCAATTAGATGTCGACTTTCCCCTCAGGATTTGTAGAGCGGGTTTAACTTCTCCCAGGATCTTTGCAAGTGTGAATAGTCACTCTAATCCTGGGAATAGGACAGAGAATTAAACCAAGTTTATCCCTCTCTCTATCCAGCGTACCCTTCTGCTTCCCATTCTTGCAATTCCCACAAACTGCTGGATTGTAGCTTCACATCTATTTCACTTACCCTGTGCAGTGTCTGGCACATGACTAATTTTGATAAGTGATTGTTGATGATGTCAATAAATAAAAGAAAATGAAACCCAATTCAGCCTCCAAAGCTTGGATCAAATTCCCATCATCATTTAATTTTTCCTGACCCAACTTACAACATGGCACAAAAGAAGCATCAAGAGCCTTAGAGTCAGGTCAACTTAGTTTCATACTGCAGTTCCTTCACTAATTAGTTGTGTGTTTAACTTCTCTCAGCCTGTTTCTTCTTCCTTATTATCACTATAATCACCATCATCACAATAATGACTCCTGTTGAGAGTTTATCATGTCCCAGTTTTGCACATGGCATGGGTCATCTTTTCATCTTCACAAAAATATTACATAAGTTCTAGTATCTTCAATGTACAGACGAAGAAATTGAGGCACATGGAGAACGAGCAACGGTAGTAGCTATCTCTTTATAAAACTTACTGTTTGCCAGCCACTGCTCTTAGCATTTTTAAAGCCACTCAATCATAAAACGCCCAGTGTGGGCCAGTTTGTCTACAGATATCCTGAATTTAGCACTGAAATGTCTACATCCTGAGAAAACCCTCAGTCCTGGGCAAGTAGGACAGTTGGTTTGCTCTACTCAATTCTCATAACCAAATGTGAGAAAGGTATTATTCCTCCAACTTACAGATGAAGAAACTGAGGCACAAGAGGTTAAGTAACTTTCCCAAGTCCATACCTACAGCTAATAAATGGCACAACAAGGCCATCAGTCCCAGAGTTTAGCCACTGCACTCTGCTTTCTCCCAGGAAGAAAAAGGGAAATAATTTCTCTTTCATTAGATTGTTAGAGGCCATACATACTCTCTAACATGTAGTAAGGGTATAGTATATAGCTTACTTTTCTGCCCCTTCACTTCAAAACTCCTGCTTTATCTTCCTCTTTATTTTAAAGGGCCTCAAAGAATCACACTAGCTGGTCTTCACTTTCTAATTTTCCATTCACTTCCAACCTGTCCCAGTCTTACATCTGCCTCCATTACTTGTCTGAGAAAGAACTCCACGTGAAGGTCATCAAATGGCCCATGGATTCTTCTATCCATTGGTCTCTCCAAAGCCCCCATTCTACTTCCCTGAACTATAACAGAAGGTCTGTGTGTTTGTTAAATTAAAGCAAAATAGAAATGAATTGAATTGGAATAAATCCCAAGGTGTTTTACAACCCTGACCTCTCCTTCTTTTTTTAAAAAAATTTTTTTCCTTGGTTCCCATGACTGAGTTTTCACATGTCTGAAAGCTCTCTGTCACACTTCATTGATCCCCTTTACCTTTCATCTTCTTAAATGTTGCTGTTCAGGGCCTTCCTCTGGCCTCCTTTGTTCTTGCTATGTAGTCTCTCACTAAGTTATTTCATTCATTTCCTGGACTTAACTGCCATATTTATAATGGTAAAGTTCCCATTCCTTTCTCCTGAATTTCAGACACATATGCAAATGCATTAGTAAGAATAGCATAGGTTATGTTGCAGTAATAAACCCCCAAATCTCAAAAATTTTATATGTCAAATACATATTTCTTGCTCATGATGCATGTCCAACACAAGTCAGTCAGAGACCCAGGCTGGTGGATGCTCTGCCACCTCCAAACACGTGTCCTCCTTAGTTCCTGTGGCAGCAAAATTGTGAGCTGGAGGGTTGTGCAATAACTCTCAAATACTTTGGCCTGGAAGGGGCACGGATCACTTCTGCCCCCAGTTCATTAGTAAAAACTGGTCACATGACCCTGCTTAGTTGCAAGGATGCTGGGAAATGTGAGAAAGCTCATGGACATACAGTGGGCAGTAAATGCCTCTGCCAGCTCAGCTGGCTCCTGGACATCCCACATAGCCTTTACCAAGGTAGTTCAGATTTAGCAGTTTTGCCCACAGAAGTCAATACCTTCTACCAAACTGTTCCATCTTCTGTATTTCTAATCTTTTCAAAGAAAAGGGTCAATCTCAGCACCGTATCTGGGGCTGTAACTTGCCTCTGCTCCCCTACTTTAGGCCACTTGTGAAACCTGACTTATTTTATCTCCTTGACTTTCCTCGTCCTTGACTTCTTTGAATCTAAGCCTACTTGCCTGTTCCTAACCCATTAGTCTAAATTTGCTTCTCAGCACCTCTTTTCTGGATCTCTGAAGTGTCTCTTATTACTCCAGCTGTTCACACTCCTTCTCTAATTCATCCTTCCTAAGGCTGCCAGAGTGGGCTTTGTTTGTTTTTCCTAGAGTGCTAATCCAAGCACACAATGTCCCTGCTTAAATACCTTTAATGTCTATAACCTTTTGAAACTCAACTGGTCCAAAACCTAACTTCTTCTCTTCTCCCTCAAATCTCCTCCCCAGAAAGTTCCCCCATCTCAGGTAAAGGAGCTCCATTCTTTTAGTTGCTCAGCCAAAATCCTTGACGTTATCTTTGGTTTTTCTCTTTTTCTCACATTGCACATCCTGTCAATTAGAAAATCCTATATGCTTTACTTATATAAGATATCCAGAATCCAATCAATTCTCACTAGCTCTCTCACTCTGGTCCAAGCCACCAACATATTTCACTTGGATCAATGCAAGAGACTTCTAATTAGTCCCTTGCTTCTATTTTTGCCCCTTTCCGTCTATCTCATACAGATCAGTAAGAGAGACCCTATCATAAATAAGTCTATCAATCACTTCAGTGCTCAAAACCCTCCCATGGCTCCAGATCTCATTCAGGGCAAAAGCCAAAGACATCAGGATCTCACAATCTGGATACCAAATGATCCCATCTTGGACAGAACTTCTCTTCCAGGACTCTCCCTTTGGATCACTCCATGTGGTCACACTGATCTCCTTTTTCTTCCTTGAATTCACCAAAGTCCTTTGCTTCCAGGCCTTTACTATTCTCTTGGCCTGGTGAATAACCCCATATCCTCAGGACTGCATCCCACCCTTCAGGTCTTTGGTCACATATCATCTTCTCTATAAAAGCCTTCCTTCAAGGCTGATGTAAAATTCATCCTCTCCCATTGGCCACTCCCTGCCTTGCACGTATCACCATCTATGCACATATCACCATCTATGCACATATCTATGCACGTATCACCATCTAATGCACATATCTATCTATGCACATATCACCATCTAACATACCACGTTGTTCTTCTTCTTTATCTTGTTTATCATCTCTCTCAGGAGAAGATAAACTACATAGAGACAGGACTTTGCGGTCTACCCCTTCACTGATAGATACTTAGTGCCTTGAAGACTGCCTGGGACATAATAGGTGTTCAATATATATATTTTAAATTGTCCTGAATGTAATGGCTAATATTCTTAGTACAGCCTTCACCTATTTGTGCAGTTTCTTTGCTGGCCATCCTACCTTCTTCTTCCTGGTTGTAACCCAACATTTCCAAATTACAATCTGGACAATGCCCATCCTGCCAGCATAGATACTTTTTAAAAATGTTTGGGAAATACTTCATATTCTTCACTCTCCCACCACCCCACCAAATTGGCTAAGATTCATAATACATAATGGCATAATGGAAAATTCAAGAAGTACTGCAAAATGTTTAATTTTGTTTCTAAGCTTACCTGTTAAATAAATCCTTTTAGATGATTTATAGTAGTATCCTGTGCAATTATAGTTCCAGTCTGTGGCTTTTCTGCTGTATTGGATCTTTTAGTTATCAGAATGTATCATATTATTTATTTTGTCTCATTGTGTTTTCTCATTCTTGAATTTTCAAACGCCTCTACGCTACACGCATTTGCACACACACCCATGCACACACTCACATGCATGCACATACACAAGCACACACACTCACTGTCCAGAGCAAACAACTACTTCCTTCTTCCTTTATCCAAGTGGTCACTTCCTCTGTGAAGCCCACTTTGATCCCCTACTCCTCTAAACGATATTTTTTCCTCTCGTGCCTGCACTGTGGCCTGGACAGTTGCTGATCAGAGCATCCCACTTAGTTAATTCCAGGTATGTAATCACTTGTCTGCCTTCCTGATTAGCTGTAGCTTCCCAAGGCATGTGCGGTATCATTTCACCCTTATAGGCATGGCATGCAACCTGCTACCTCCCACATAGAAGGCTGGCCTTCATCAATAGAAACAGCAACCTTATGGGTCTTCTGGAGTTAGGCCATAAGAATCCTTGAAAGCTTCTGCCTGGTTCTCTTGCATCTCTTGCTCTCAATACTTTCCCTTTCCAAATCCGTTCACATCCACCATCTGTGAGAAACCCAAGTCATGTAAGGAAGCCTTTTGTAGGTATTCTGATAAAGAATCCCAGCTGAACTCCCAGCTAACAGCCAGTAGTACCTGGCAGCCAGGAGATGAGCCATGTTGCGCGTCCAGACGTGTTGGGCCTTCAGATGGCTGCAGCCCCAGCCACTCTCTGCCTGTCACACATGGAGACCCCAAGTGAGAACCATTCAGTTGAGTCCAGTCAACCCGCAGAATCAAGAAAGATAAAATTGTTATATTAACCCATTAATTTTGGTAATAATTTATTAGACAGCAGTAGATAAATGGAATAGTTGTCCCATCCCACCTTGCCATGCAACATGTAAAAAGCTTGGTTTAAACATCCCCTTTGTGGGCAACCCTGCTTTTTCTAATGAAGTAACTTTGGAATGTGAAGCACATGCTTTCCTATTCAAAAAGTCTTGTAAGCTCTTAGATCTGCTAATTAGGAGTAATCCCCTTTAGTCCAATTACAATGTGGTCATGGTGTACCTCCTGCTAGAGTCTGCACTAAACCACCAGATCCCTCCTTTTTCTTTTTTTTCTTTTTCCCCCCCTTTTTTTTTTTTTTTTGAGATGCAATCTCACTCTGTTACCCAGTTTGAGTGCAGTGGTGTGATCATGACTCACTGCAACCTCCACCTCTGGGGCTCAAGCGATTCTCCTGCCTCTGCCTCCCAAGTAGCTGGTATTAGGGGCATGGGCCACCATGCCTGGCTAATTTTTGTATTTTTGGTAGAGACGGGGTTTTGCCATGTTGGCCAGGCTGGTCTCAGATTCCTGACCTCAAATGATCCACCCGCCTCAGCCTCCCAAAGTGCTGGGATTACAGGCCTGAGCCACCAAACCCAGGCGATCCCTCCTTTTTCTATCTGTGCAAATTTCATCCTATTTAAGAGCAGGATGTCTTTTTAGAAACCTTACTCTGTAAATACCATCTATTTCTGTTTGGTATTGAGAAGTGCTCCATGAGCCAGTACCTCAGTGTGGATAAGTTGTTGTGACATATTATCCTTTGGCTATCACCCACAAGATACAGTAATTGGCTTTTAACAACTCATTTTAAAACTTCTATATGGCACATTCTCACTTAGGTATCTCCCCAGTTGCTCCCACATTGTGCTCTCCTATTTGCAGAACTCTTTCATCCCATGATGGCAGCATTTCATTTTCATGGTGGCTTGGTTTGCCGTGGTTTCACAGTTCAATCCCCAGAGATCAGCCTTATTTTCTTAAATTATAAAGTATTGGTGAGACAGGGTGTGCTACTTACAGCCCTCCACTCAGGACCACCTCAGCAAAGCTGAGATTCGGGGTAGGAAGAGAATTTAGGACCTGGAGACCAGCTCTGGGGCTTCCTTGATGGATGACTCTGTTCAGCTGATGAGACCCTGCAGAACATTAACGCCCTCATCTGAAAATAGACATCCTGCCTCCTTATATCCTCAGGATTATCAAATGAGATAAAATGAATTAAGCTTCAGCAAGCTCACTAGATGACCTCTAAGTTACCGTTCGCTGAGGTTCTAGCACAGGGGTTCCTTCTTAATGAAAATTAGGAGGTAGAATTAGAAGTTAAACATCCTCAAATTCACCCTTGTGCTCTTTTGCCTACATCTTTCATCTTCACTAAGTTTGCAGCCCCTGGAGGGCAGGGACCTCTGATAAATGTCAAGCCTCCTCTCCTCCACAGTGCCCCAGGCCGTGCCATGCATTTAGAAAACCTGAAAGGGATAGAAACTTTTCAGGGAAATAGAGTAAGACACAGGACAACTGGTTACATTGGAAAGGAAATATTAGATATAAAAGAGTAACCTTAGTATAATTGGGTACTTTGGATTCACCATGTTCCGTGATTTGTCCCCTGTGTCCACCAGAGACAACCACCACTGGCTTGGGAATGCAATCATTAGGTTTAAAACACATTCTGAAAATGACCAATCATTAAAGAATGATTATTAATATGGCCATGAAAAATGCGTGACTCATATTTAATAGCAAAACTAACTCTGTTGCTTTTGCCCACTGGTCCTGTTGCTGCCCACTGGAGACATTCAGGTAAGCTCTCACTTTCCCAGATACCAGGCCTCTGGGCTTTCGAAGTCAGTGACCGTGTCTCCCCACCATTTCTCTCCAGTCCAAACACCCCCATTTCTTCATTTGATCCTCAGGTAGCTCTTTCTAGTCCTGTCACTATCCTGGACTCCCTTCCAGGTGGCAGTCATGTTTGTTTCTGTCAATCTAAGCACATCTTCTCTAGCAGCTTGTATCTAAGAAAAAAAATTGTGTTGCATAAATACATCCAGGGATTCTTGGTAGCCATGGCTTGCTCAGAACCATAGGACAGTTGTATCTGAGCCCGGTGAGATTTTCTTAGTGTTCCTAAACCCCAAGAGAGACACCGTGTTTCAGCTCTGATCTGACCCAAAGGTCCATATGAGACAGTCTACTTACAGCTAGACTGATCCCTGGCTTATACAGGGCTTGCACGAGCTCTGCAGAGACAAAGACCCAGATCTCTTGCTTACATTGTAGCACTGAATGAAAAATCAGAGGGAGGGAGGGCATGACTGGAGGGAAAAGAAAAGAAGGAAGGAAGAAAGAAGAAAGGAAGGAAGGAAAGAAAAAAGAAGGGAGGGAGGGAAAGATGGAGAAAGGGAGGAAAGAAATCCTATTTTTTCTTGAGTGTCTTCCACATTTTAAAGGCGCACAGGATGATTCTGAAGATGAAAGATCGTACGTCATGACAATATTCATTGCACAGGATTTTACTGAATTCCTACACTGTGCCAAGCACTGTGCTAGTCATCATGTACATCAACATTTTAGTCATCCATAGACATAAGCAAATGGAGCTCCCACCCTAGGATCCAATGTAGTACAGAAAATAGACAGGAAATAAAATTATGACAAAGGAAACAGTAACACACACTAGCAGCAATGAAGCAATTATATGATACCAAACTGTGCTGCTGTTGCTTTGCAGAGGACTTAATGGTCTTACCAGGAAATGAGTTTCCTCCATCCTCCCCACACTCAGTCAGCCATGGCCTCCCAGGTATTGACAGTGAAGCCAAGGACCAGTTTGTAGTTATTAGGAAATGTCGCAAAGCTCGTGGTACTTGCAGCCATATCAGGCATAGGTGATGAATACAAGATGACTATACATTCTGGTTTACCCAGGACAGACATGGTTTACACCTGCTTTCCCAGTGTAATTCTTAATAGTACACTCTGTCACTCTCAAATGTGTCCCAACATGGATGGTAAATTATATGATCACCCCAGTGATAAAACATAATCTCAATCCCAGCTTCCCTTCAGGGAGAAAACTTTCCCAAATTTTATACAGCCTAAATCACACTTTATATCCAACACTTTTCCTAATTTCCTGCTTGTTCTCACCCTTTCCATCATTATTGCAAACGACATCTCATCATCAACAATGGAGGTAGTTGCTGATAGTGATTAGAAGTCAGGAGTGTTTATTTTTTCATAGATTGTGTGCATAATTTCCCTTCTGTGGACACTTACCACCCTGTGATTTGGAGCCCCCAACACTTACCACCCTGTGATTTGGAACCCCAAAGTGTCGGGTGAGTGTGCACTATATTTTGAAGCACCAAGGTTCTGCTTAGATTCATCGTTGTCTTCTAGAGTGAGTTCTCGCCCAGATGAAAAAAAAATGCCACTATTAAAAATCCTCAGTGAGCAAATATGAGGAAACTCGGACTCTCTCAAGGACTCCAATCACAAAGGGAGTCAGCAAAACATCCTAAGACAAAGAAACATTCCAAATGAATAAGACAAAAAATCCTCAGACTATGTCAGAAAATGTCACCACGATAAAAAGGGGACAAAGGGGAATGCAAGGTAAATTGGTGAAGTGGGTTTGAGACACCCAGTTTCCTAAAGAACAGCAGGATAGTATACAGGTTTTAATCATTATAAAGATATTATCCAAAGGGATAAAGAAGAAAAGGAATTGCAGCAGCAAAGCCAACTATTTATTCCCCATGTATACCCATCTTGGATCATCCACTTCCCACAGTTCTGGGCCCCTGTTTGTGCGGGCAGTGGAAGCCACTCCTAACTGGTCATGCCTGGTTGGATCAAAGGTGGACAGATGACCCCAGACAAAGCAAGCCACCAACCACCGACTGGGTTGAGCTGATCATTCTCTTTTGTACATGCATTCTCTCTCACTCTCTCTCTCTTTCTCTCTCTTTTGCCATAATTTGAGCTATGTGATACATCCACAAAGTTAGGCAGTATTAGATGTTTGCATTGTAAGATCATGAGGAATCAGGGTGACAATTTCAACCTTCTGCTTCCTCAACCAAGAAAGTCAGAGACAAGACAATATGATGACCCCCAGTAATAGAAAGTTGCTTCTAGTTCCTTATGAAGCTTTCAGCCTGAGTGTGTGAGTTGAACATTTTTTAATTTGGGAGGGGGGGTTGTTATTTATTAGTTTCTGTTTCTTACAACCAAGAAATCTCTAACAAAAAGGGGAAGGCAGATCAAAGTAGGTTTGAAATGTCAAAAAGCTACAGTAAAGCTGCCCCATGCATTACTTTACCTCAATTCCATGGCATTTTTCCGTATTAAACTTCCCCAACAGACTCCAGAAAAGTACTGACTCCTCCTCCTAGGGAGAAGATAGGACATCAACCAGTGAAAGGGACCCTGTGTTGGCAAAATGGTCCTTCTTGCCAGTTCTTGAATCCAGGACCGCTTTTGAGGTCTGATCTCACTCAAGAAAGCATTCCGCTCCATGCAGTAGTGATGAAGGCGAGCAGGCGTGTGAAGATTGTAATTTTGGCCAGTGTGGGAGCAGACACAAAGACTGGGAACTGTAGGAAGCAGAAGACTTGTATGAAGCACACAGAAATGAGGAGCTAGATTCAAGCACTGTTTTGAAGACTTTTATGTTTGCTGGCCGAGAATCATTATCAGTTACTTATTGAGGAAGGCAGAGAGAGATCAGAACTCATTATCTGTCCCATATATAAAAAGAAGAAACTGTGTGTAGTTCTATTCCACAATGTAGGTTCAGTCTGTCTCCATACATTATTTATTTTCATAAATTCATGAGTTAAGAACCCCTCCAAGCTGTGACTGAGTGCAGGTATTGCTCTGTCTAGGTAGCTGGGTACAACCACTGTAGTCACTATTGTGGGACCTCCAGGGAGAAGGCTGAGCTCCTTACCATGGACAGCCTTGGTTGAGCTATTCATGTGGTTGACCATCCATAAGGGATGTAGAAACCAAACACGGAGTTCCTTTCCTTTTACTAAACCACAATGGCAAATGTGTAGATGGAAATTCAAAACTCAATCTGCCCTCCTTTTCCACAGAATACGTCAGACATACATGGCTATCTTGGTTTTTGTTGTCTTTTAAGCAAAATTACATTGAATGACTGATCAGGGTTTCTGGTTGGTTGTCTTGGTGTTGGCCTGCAAATCCCTTGTGGCAGGTGGCACACCACACGCATGAGAGCATGGGCTCTGGAGCCAGAACATCTGGGTTAAATCTAAGCTCTAGTGCTTACTAACCACCTTTCCTAGAGTTACTTGAGTTCTCTGGGCCTGTCCCCACATCTGTGAAATGGGACATTATAACTACTTCATGTAGGTTATCATGAGGGTTCAATAAGTTAAATATGCAAAGCTTTTAGAACAAGTCATAGCAAATCTGTCCAGATGTGGAATGCTGACCTCCATGATTTTCATAGAACGCAGAAGACCTCATATGCCCAAAGCATTTATGTGTCTGTGAGTTTTACCAAAGATCTAGGGACTTAGAGCAAATACAAGTGCAGTGTTACTGCAGAGCCCAGTGATCCTAGGAGTATTTTGTCCTGTTCACTGGCCTCCTGAGGGCCCCAGCTTCATTTCGTCTCAGGACTCTTTCTTTTTTCACCTTTTTATGTATAATACTGACACAAGGCTGAAGGGACCTGCCCCTGGCCAGGGGACATCTTTCTGTTTTCAGGGGGAAGCCATGGATATTTCTGTGATCCTGGGGAGACACAGGATGGACTCTCCTCTGTTCTTCCTCAGGATGATTGCCAGAAAAAATACAGGACTCCCAGTGTATTAGTCTGTTCTCACACTGCTAATAAAGGCATACTCAAGACTGGGTAATTTATAAAGGAAAGAGATTTAATGGACTCACAGTTCCACATGGTGGGGGAGGCCTCACAATCATGGTGGAAGGCTAATCAGGAGCAAAGTCACGTCTTACATGGCAGCAGGCAAGAGAGTGTGTGCAGGGGAATTGCCCTTTTATAAAACCATCAGATCTTGTGAGACTTATTCACTATCACCAGAACAGCACAGGAAAGACCCACCCCCATGATTCAATTACATCCCACTGGGTCTCTTCCACAATATGTGGGCATTATGGGAGCTACAATTCAAGATGAGATTTAGGTGAGGACACAGCCAAGCATATCACCCAGTTAATTTGAATTTCTTTACATTTTAGTATAAGCTTGTCCCAAATATTGCATGGGGCATACTTAAACTACATTTTTTTTTACTTCATTAAAATTAAAATTTAATGAATGCTCCTGTCTTTTTATTTGACAAATCTGGCAACCTTATCTCCCAGGTCCTTCTATTTTGCTCTTATCATGTCATTTGTTTATTGCCTCTTTATGTCTCTGTCTTCCCAGTCTCATGAGGGCAGTGATGGCATCTTTTCATTTTCACATTCTCAGCATCTATACAGTCTTTATCACTTAGTAGATTCTGAGTATGTGTTTGTTGGAGAAATGATACAAGAAGCATCATTTATTGTTCTCTGTTTCCCATTCCACCTCAGGTACACACACTCACAGACACATCAACAGCTTTCCAAGCACATGGGTTTTATTTCATTTGTTGAGCAACTGCACAGTGTTTCAATGTGAAGAACTCTCTGTACCTCCCCTCCGTGGTCTCATATCATCTCAGCATCTCAGCAAGGTCTTGAAATCGTGAAAGGTCAGAGCTCTCCAATCTGTAGTGATTTGGGTCACCATTTCCTTGAGACTTCCTTCGCCTCTTCTTTGATTAAAGCTGTGTTTGCCTCGTCTCCTGCTTTTTTAGCAATTACACTAATTAGGCTAATTTTTCTTTGTTCTTTCTTGCAATTTGCATAAATGGCAAATTTATATATAGTGTCCTTAATTCTTCTATAACTGCTCTGTAATTAACAGGATGCTCAGGCTAAATATAAATAATTGCAGAAGGAAAAACAGCCTTCTGCTAAAATACTGATAAATGCTGGGAGAAAAGAAAGGCAGAAGAAAGAAAACAATTTTAAGCCCTGTTCCAAACCCATTATGCCTGATTGGGACACAGTTGGAGGACACTAGCTAAAGGTCAGCCACTGCATAAGTATCTCCAAGTGCCCTGTCTCTGGAGCAATTTCAGGACAGAATTTGGGCCATTTGCTTGCAATTATAATAACATGCAATTTCTCATGGGTGTGGAGAAGTGTGGTATGGCAGTCAGTGGGGTTGGGTGTAATGCCTAGTTCTACTTCTTACCAGCTGGGTCACCTTGAGCTGAGGAATCACAAAGCCAAACACCTGAACTTCAGGTGCTTTCCTGTCACCACACAGTAGAACACACAGTAGCCCTATTATCCCATTATTTCTCAGATGTGAAAATATACAGTGATGTAGATGTGCTTCAAAAACAGTACTAAATCAAGGCATTCTTCTACAAATGTGAATTAAAGTAACGACACATAGCTATAAATTAGTCCTTTGTTAATTCGTTTAGGGTAGTGATTACAAAGGTGGCCTTTGCCCCAAAGTATAAGAATCCTGGAAGAGAACTTAGGAAACACCATTCTGGACATGGGCTTTGGGAAATAATTTATGACTAAATTCTCAAAACGAATTGCAACAAAAACAAAAATTTGACAAGTGGGACCTCATTAAACTAATTAAACAAGAGTTTAATATTCTAATATTCAGAATCTATAAGGTACTTAAACAATTGAACAAGCAAAAACCAAATAATTCCATTTAAAAAAATGGGCAAAAGGCATGAACAGACACTTCTCAAAAGAAGACATACAAGCAGCCAACAAACATGAAAAAATGCTCATCACTAATCATCAGAGAAATGCAAATCAAAACCACAATAATGTTGTCAAGGCTGAAGAGAAAAGGGAATGCTTACACACTGTTGGTGGGAATGCAAATAAGTTCAGCCACTGTGGAAAGCAGTTTGGAGATTTCTCAAAGCAACTAAAATAGAACTACCATTCAACCCAGCAATCCCATCACTGGATATATATCCAAAAGAAAACAAATAATTCTACCGAAAAGACTTGCATATTCATTGCAGCACTATTCACAATAGCAAAGTCATGGAATCAGCCTAGGTGCTCATTAATAATGAATTGGATAAAGAACATGTGGTACATATACACCACAGAATACATACTATGCAGCCATAACAAAGGATGAAATCATGTCCTTTGCAGCAACATGATGCAGCTGGAGGTCATTATCCTAAATGAACTAATGCAGGAACAGAAAATCAAATACCACCTGTTCTTACTTACAAGTGGGAGCTAAACATCAGGTACTCATGGACATAAAAATGGCAACAATAGACACTAGGGACTACTGGAGTGGGGAGGGCAGGAGAGGAGCAAGAATGGAAAAACTAACTCTTGGGTATAATATGGTTTGGTTTTGAGTTCTCACTCAAATATCATGTCAAATTGGAGGAGGGGCCTGGCAGGAGGTGATTGGATCATGGGGGTGGATTTCCCCTTTGTCATTCTCATGGTAGTGAGTGAGTTCTCATGCCACGTGATGGTATAAAAGTGTGTGGAACTTCCTACTTTGCTCTCTCTCTCTTCTGCCACCATGTGAAAAAGGTCCTTGCTTCCTCTTTACCTTCCACCATTATTGTAAGTTTCCTGAGGCTTCCCAGTCATGTTTCCTGTTAAGCATGTGGAACTGTGAGTCAATTAAATCTCTTTTCTTCATAAATTACTCAGTATCAGGTAGTTTTTTCATAGCAGTGTGAAAATGGGCTAATACAGAAAATTGGTACTTCAAGTGGGGCACTGCTATAAAGACACCTGAAAACGTAGAAGTGAATTAGGAACTGGGTAGTGAGCAGAGGTTGGAATAGTTGGAAGGGCTCAGAAGAAGAGAGGAAGATGAGGGAAAGTTTGGAACTTCCTAGAGACTTTTTGGATGGTTTTGACCAAAATGCTGATGGTGACATGGACAATGAAGTTCAGGCTGAGGTGGTCTCAGATGGAGATGAGGAACTTACTGGGAACTGGAGCAAAGGTCACTCTTGCTATGCTTTCACCAAGAGTCTGGCTGCATTGTGCCCCTGGTCAAGGGACCTGTGGAACTATGACATTGAGAGAGATAATTTAGGGTATCCAGCAGAAAAAAAAATTATAAGCAGCAAAGCATTCATGATGTGGCCTGGCTGCTCCCAACAGCATATAGTCATATGTGTTCACAAAGAGATGGTCTAAAATTGGAACTTATGTTTAAAAGGGAAGCAGAGCATAAAAGTGGAAAATTTGCAGCCTGACCACATAGCAGAAAAGAAAAATCCATTTTCAGGGAACAAATTCAAGCTGGCTGCAGAAGTTTACGTAAGTAAAGAGGAGCTGAATGTTAATAGCTGAGACAATGGGAAAAATGTCTCCAGGGTACGTGAGAGACCTTCGTGACAGCACTGGAGGTCTGTAAGGGAATAATGGTTTTGTTGGTGAGACCCAGGGCTCAGCTGCTCTGTGCAGCCACAGGACATGGAGATGCTCCACCTCCAGCTGTGGCTAAAGGGGGCCAAGGTACAGCTCAGGCCGTTGCTTCAGAGGGTGCAAGCCCCAAGCCTTACCAGTTTCCACATGATGTTGGGCCTGTGGGTGCACAGAAGGTAAGAGATAAAGTTTGGGAGCCTCTGCCTAAATTTCAGAGGATGTAGGAAAATGCCTGGATGTCCAGGCAGAAGTCTGCTGCAGAGGCAGAGCCCTTATGGAGAACCTCTACTAGGGCAGTGCAGAGGGGAAGTAGGGTTGGAGACCCCACAGAGTCCCCACTGGGACACTGCCTAGTGGAGCTGTGAAAAGAGGGCCACTGTCCTCCAGACCCAGAATGACAGATCCACTAACAGCTTGCACCATGCACCTGGAAAAGCTGCAGGCACTCAATACCAGCCTGTGAAAGCAGCCATGGGAGCTGTACCCTGCAGGAGGGCCACAGGGGTTGAGCTGCCCAAGGTCTTGGGAGCCCATCTCTTCTATTAGCGTGCCCCGGATGTGAGACATGGAGTCAAAGGAGATTAGTTTGGAGCATTAAGATTTAATGACTGCCCTGCTGAGTTTCAGACTTATATGGAGCCTGTAGACTCTTTGTTTTGGCTAATTTCTCCCATTTGGATTGGGAGCATTTACCCAAAGCTTATACCCTGTTTGTATCTTGGAACTAACTAACTTGCTTTTGATTTCACAGGCTCATAGGTAGAAGGAACTTACTTTGTCTCATATGAGACTTTGGATTGTGGACTTTTGAGTTAATGCTGAAATGAGTTCAGACTGGGGAACTGTTGAGAAGGGATAATTGTATTTTTCAGAGTGAAAAGGGCATGATATTTGGGAGTTGCCAGGGGTGGAATGATATAGTTTAGATTTGAGTGTCCCAAATATCATGTCAAATTGTAGGAGGGGCCTGGTGGAAGGTGGTTGAATATTGGGGGTGGATTTCCCCCTTGCTATTCTTGTGCTAATGAGTTCTCATGAGATATGATGGTTTAAAAGTATGTGGCACTTCCCACTTCACTCTCTTCTTTCTGTCACCATGTGAGGAAGGTACTTGCTTCCCTTTTGCCTTCTGCCATGATTGTAAGTTTCCTGAGGCCTCCCAGTCATGCTTCCTGTTAAGCCTGTGGAACTTTGAGTCAATTAAACCTCTTTTCTTCAAAATTACACAGTCTTAGGTAGTTCTTTACAGTAGTGTGAAAACAGACTAATGTAAGTGCTATGCTCAGTACCTGGGTGAAGGAATCATTTATACCCCAAACCTCAGCATCATGCAATATATTCAGGTGACAAACCTGCATATATACTCCCTTAATCTAGAATAAAAGTTGAAAAAAAATGGTCTTCGGATCTTGGTCTTCATTCTACCTCCGGTTCTGTGACCTTGGGAAAATTGCTTAATATGTCAGAACTCAAGTTCCCTTTTCTGTAGAGTGGGACACAACAGCGTCATGAGGTTGTTTGTAAGACTAAAGAAATATCGTTAAAACACTTAGCCTGGTGCCTGACAACTAGGAAGTTCTCAACACAATTTAACTTTCATGCTTGTCAAGTCACATAATTCAGTCATCACTGGTTTTAGGTGAACTGATCACATTGAGTTTCATATAAGTATATGGGATCCAGACCTAGAACCTTGGGTGGTTCAACCAACAAACTCCAGAAAGACCTGTCCAGGGAGAGACTCATATTTCCCCCAGTCTTGGAGTTGTGATCATAATCATTGTTAACAACAACATCTATGCTTCATTTGTTTTTATTCCCAGAAAAGTCTATGGAGAGTCAACTCTGTGCCAGGTACTGTCCCAAACACTGGGCACACAGAGATGAATGAGACCTGTAACCCTAGTACTTGGGGAGACCAAGGCAGGTGGATCACTTGAGGCCAGGATTTCAAAACCGGCCTGACTAACATGGCATTACCCAGGCTTGGTGATGCGTACCTGTAATCCTAGCTACTCAGGAGGCTGAGGCAGGGGAATCGCTTGAACCTGGGAGGTGGAGCTTGCAGTGAGCCGAGATCATGCCAATGCATTCCAGCCTGGGTGACAGAGCAAGACTCCATCTCAGGAAAAAAAAAAAAAAAAAAAAAAAAAAAAAGAAGGAGACCCTGTTCTCCAGGTGGGGAGACATACAGGTAAAGAGATAATTCCAAAGTGTGAGTCAGAGCAATGCTAGTTTCAGGTGCTCAGGGAAGGTGGGGCCTCTCCACATGGATCAGTGGCCTCCAAACAAGATTATGTTTGCATCATGCACAGGTGGTCCATTTCAGTGTGAGAAGATCGCTTACGGTTTCTGTTCTCCCATTTTTTTTTATATATGCCATTTAAAACTTATGTTTTGGTGTATATTTTATATTATGCATTATATAGTGCATTACACAGGAGTGCATGTTCACAAAATTTTTACTAAGAAAGGAGTGATATCAAAGGATACAAAGAAGGATTGGCAAAGGGAAGATCAAAGAAAGGGGAGTTAAATGAGGAAGGTTTATCTGAAGAGAAACTTGGAAGCTGTAAGCTCCATGAAGGCAGGGACTATTTCTCTCTTGTTCTTTCAAGTCCCCAGGGTGTAGAAGGATGTCTGGTGCATCAGAAACACTCAGTATCTACTTAATGAGTGACCAAGATGTGATGAAAGTGCAGGAGGGGAGATGAGAAGCCTCCTGAAATGTTCATGTGTTACGGGCTGAATGTGTCCCCCCAAAATTCCTGTGTTAAAGCCTTAACCCCCAGTGTGATAGTATTTGGAGATGGGACCTTTGGGTGGTAATTAGGTTTACATAGGGTCATGAAGGTGGGCCCCCATGATAGGATTAGTGTCTTTATAAGAAGAGGAAGGGACATCTCTCTCTCTCCCCCAAGTCTTGAAACAAGGATAGGCCACGTGGGCATGTTACAGTAAGACAGCCATCTGTAAGCCAGGAAGAGAGGCCTCACTAGTGCCCGACCATGCTGGCACCCTGATCTTATACTTCCTTCCTCCAAAACTGGAGAAATAAATACCTACTGTTTAAGCCACCCAGTCTATGGTATTTTGCTATGGCAGCATGGGCTAACTAAAACACCACAGTTACATGACCTTGAAGTGTCTGTGAACTGAGTGAATTCTTAGATGAGGGAAGGAGGAGGCATGTTTCAGAATCAGGGAAGGGCAGGGGCTAAAGTACATAGGCTAGAGATAGCTATGTGCTTGGGGGACCACAGCAGCTTGCCATTAAGTGGGAGTTGCCTGTAAGGCTGAAGGACAGACAAGAAGACAGAGTCATGTGCTGCAGGATGCCTAGGCAGGGTGAGGAGCTTGGGCTTCACACTGAGGAAAATGAAGTCACTACAAGGCACACACAGGGAAGAGCATGTGTGCCTTTTGGCTGGCCACTGTCTAGCAGAAGTGAAGAAGGGAACACATTCACACTAGCAAACGGCTTTTGGACCCAGAATCTCACTGAAACTAGTTTAATTTCCTCAAATTGTATCATTGGTGGTGGGCTGAGACATCCAATTTTTGTCCAACATGCAGGAAGGTAACTGTTGGGGGTCCCCAAGACCACAACCAGGTTTAATGATTCCGTAGGAGAACTCAATCACAGGACTTAGCATGTAGTCCGACTCAGAGCTATGGTTTATTACAATTAAAGGAGGTAGAGCAGAATAAGAAAAGTGAGAAGGTGGAGGGGTGAAGTCCAGAGGAATCCAGGAGCAAGCTTCCAAAGCTCCTCTTCCAGTGGAGTCACACAGAACATGCACAATACCTCCAGCAATGAATGTAACAACATGTGCCAAGTGTCTACTATAATATATTATATAACTATAGAATATAATAATATTATAATACCAGGGAAGCTTGTTAGAAGCTCAATGTCCAAGGTCTTTAATGAGGGCTGATCATGTAAGATACCTACATGTGCCAAATTCCAGTCTCCCAGAAAGTAAGCAGATGTTCAGCATAAACCACAATTCTTGGACTAATAGTTAAGGCACTGTGAGTCAACCTCATCAGTTAGGAAAGAGTGGGAACATTCCCAATTTCCAGCTTCCCAGATACAAGCCAAGAACCACTTTGACAGCAGGGCTTTTTACGGATGAGCAGTTTCAGGCCTGCTGTGTTAACTCTTCTCTGTAGAGTGGCCTTGAACGTTATTATAAAGATGTACCCACCCACATGAGAAGATACAAAATGGAATGTATAAAAATTGGGTGACTAGAACCACTCTGACTTGAATTAGAATCCCAAACTGGTTTTCATCAAGAAACTCAAACTTTCAAAAAGCCATATAATAATGTTCCGCTCCTTAGTGAAATAAGGTACCACTAATGTCACAGTGTATTTATGAGAGTTAAAAGGGATGATGTATTAAAATGTCGGGTGCCATCAGTGCTGGTTTGTTTTAGCTTCCTGCCCAGCACGGTGTTCAGCACAGGAAAGGCTTCCAATAAACTTATTGATTGACGAGGTCTCTTTAAGTAGATGGTCAGCAGGGTGTCTTTTAAAAGACCAGAATCAAAGCTGGCATTGGTCAGCAAAAATTGGTGTCCATGAGTAGACATTTCCAAGGATTCTTGAGTGTCTCCGAGATACTTCCATATTTTTCTTGTCTGATAGAATTCAAAGACCCATTCTTTCAACATTACATCACTGGGGAAGTACTCAATTATTTTTATTGAAAAATTTGAAAAGAGTTTTAAAATTTTGGTCGGCAGAAATATTTTCAATAATTTTGGGGGTAGGCGAACTCTTTTTTACTGAATTATTTTGTGAGAAATATTTAATGGTGTCAATGGAGACATGCCTTTTGTACCAAATGTTGCTCATTGCTGGCCCCACAAAGGCAATCTTTGCTACCTTCTCCAATCTTGGGTGATTGACACTTTAGCATGATGCAAGGGAAAGAACACAGATTTTGTCTGAATTCCAGAACTGCTTCAACTCCTTGTCATCCTTCAGACCAGCTGGTTAAACTTTGTCTGAGTCTGTTTCTTCTATAAACAAGAATAAAAATAATTCCAAAATAGTTTTGTTATGTAGGTAAGATAGAATGATGCAAAGTTTCTACATAGTAAGTGGTCACTAAATATTATTTCTCTCACTGCAGGTAAACGTTTGATTGTTTAGGATCCAAACTTAAGTAGTAGTTTTACCTCCAAACCAGCTACTCGGGAGGCTGAGGCAGGAGAATTACTTGAACCTGGGAGGTGGAGGTTGCGGTGAGCCGAGATAGCGCCATTGCACTCCAGCCTGGGAAACGAGTGAAATTCTGTCTCAAAAAAAAATGCACTTTTATACATGGTTCAAAATAATAATCACTACTTTTTCATTGGAGAAGATGAGGTACTCACACTGTGTTAGAAAGATTTGCTGAGGGACAACACCCAGATCTCAGCTGCTTACAGCAAACATTGATTTCTGGATCGTATCACATGCTGGAAGTTGTGGTTGGACCGTGGCTGCTGAGGTTCTGATGGGCTCTGCTCCACAAGTCTTGTTCCTGGATCCCGGCTGAAGGAGAAGCCCCTATGTGGGACACACCCATCCCTGAGACTGAGCAGAAGAGCAAGACCAAGAAATTACATGAAAAGCTCCTGCTCAGAAGTGGCAAAGTCCCTTCTGTATATATCCTGTTGATCAAAGCCCAACAGTAACAGAGCAGGAAGCACACTTGTCCCATGTGAAAGGGGAAAGTATTTGTGAACATTAATATGACCTTCTACACATCCATGTTCTCCCATGCCTCTGCTCTCTATAAACGATGTTTGTACACTTCTTTTAAATGAATGATGCTTGACCATTTTTCTTGTCTGAATTTGGAGTAGCATTTCTCAAAGTATTCAGTGGGCATCATTAGTGTTTTCCAAGCTCATTGGATCATAAGCTACTCTCTCTTTTTTCCTGTGCATGTGATCATTATTTGGAACATGCTTTAGGAAACACTAGTTTAGAGAACATACATTAGGTTTTAAAAGAATTTGTGAGGTTCTGCGTCATTAGATAAGTACCAGAGACAAATGGCTGGGGTCAAGGGCGGATTCACAAGGCCAGAGATGAACATAAGGAATTCTTTCGGAGCACAGCCTGATATGATGGGCCCTGGAGCAGCAACTGTAGAGAAGGGAGGTGGGAAAAGGTAAAACCTGAATAGTAGAGAGAGCAGGTCAGCTATCAACTCCATGCCTGGCTCAAAGTATGCAGTCAACACACACACTTGTTGAATGACTGAATAAATGAATAAAGCCCAGGGAGGCTCAACTGGATAGGGCAGGCTTGGCAGTGCCAAATGCCAGTTGGAGAACAGGATCGGGGGACTGAGTTAGTTACAAGGGTGCTGTGGACCCTTTATACATCTCCTCAGCCTCACTTCCTCCTCCAGCCGTGGTTTCAGCCAGCTTCATGCAGGTGTGAGCTGGCAATATCTCACCAGGGAATCTGTCACGTGTCTCCTGCTTCTTCTCCTGGACTTCTCTAACCACATGTTGGAACCTTGGGCACTTATGCATATACAACCCAGAACTGAGAGAGAGTTAACACCCATGGAGTAATTTTGACCAATGGGGAATGGGAGCTGATGAATAAATGTCTTACCCATCGACCTCCCCTAGCTACTTCTAAGATACTTTCTATAGGTTTCTTGGGTGCTTTATGATGGAGCAACCAGTTACTGTTTGTGTCCATATTGCTAATGCATCTGATTTTGACTTTACATAGTATATTACATAATATAATGATATTATAATACCAGTGAAGCTTGTTAGAGGCTCATTGTCCAAGGTCTTTAATGGGGGCTGATCATGTAAGATACCTACATGTGCCAAATTCCAGTCTCCCAGAAAGTAAGCAGATGTTCAGCATAAACCACAATGCTTGCACAAATAGTTGAGGCACTGTGAGTCAACCTCATCAGTTAGGAAAGAGTGGGAACATTCCCAATTTCCAGCTTCCCAGATACCAGCCAAGGGCCACTTTGACAGCAGGGCTTTTTACGGATGAGCAGTTTCAGGCCTGCTGTGTTAACTCTTCTCTGTAGAGTGGCCTTGAGCATTATTATAAAGATGTACCCACCCACATGAGAAGATACAAAATGGAATGTACAAATGGGGTGACTAGAGCCACTCTGACTTGAATTAGAATCCCAAATTGGTTTTCATCAAGTAACTCAAACTCTCCAAAAGCCATATAATAGTGTTCAGCTCCTTAGTGAAATGGGGTAGCTCTATGCCACAGTGTATTTATGAGAGTTAAAAGGGATGATGTATTAAAGTGGCTGGTGGCTGGCTGAGACATTCAATTGTCTGAGATGCAGGAAGGTAACTTGAACACAGCATTGTAGGGACTCTGCCTTCTCCCTGTTCCTCTGTCTTTAGCACAGTGGGGCAAGAGCAGTGTGGAAACAAGCTTCAGGAATTATAAGGACACAGAAAAGCAGGCTGCCCAGCATGGGCTGTGAGGGTGGGGTGAGGGAAGACTTCTTGCAGAATGTGATATCTAAGTCCAGTCTTCTTTCAGAGAGAAGCTGTCTTTCTCAATACTGAAAATCTTGTGGAGCCTGAAGGTGAGAATCCCTTTCCCCCATCTCCTCTCTGCGGGAGAGGAGCTGATTGGACCCCCAGTTGCAATTCCTCGCTTCTCCTGCTGTTTTGAAAGGTTCCGATAAGAGGGAAAATATCCTCTCTGGGGAGCCCTTGCCCTTTCATGATTTGCCAAACACCTCTTCAGCAAGGTAGCCAAGAGCCTGCCGCAGCCAACTGAGATTCAAAGAGAAAGCAGATCTAAATGAAGGGTTGGAGTGAAAAGACTGTGTTTATTGTTGCTCCCTGGCATCCTAGGCGATCTTCACCAGAGGAATTTCAGCAACAGGCTCACTGCCTGCAGGCAGTCAGAGAATGAAGGGCTTCTCAGGAGCAGCAGATATATCTGTTTAAATGGGAGAAAGGCCCCAGTGGTGAATTGGGAGCTGTTTGGTGCGCTGCGGGGCTACTGCCCTGAGTATTTCTTTGGTGCTTATCTCTTAGTAATGTTAGTTATGACTAAGTATGAAGCCCGTGATTTTAAAAATAAGGGAGCTTAGGAAATGAGGAAAGACAAAAACTATAGTCTAAGCCCTTCATTTATAGTTGGAATCTGAGGTCAGAGCAGGGAAATGACCAGCCCCAGGTCACAGAGTGCATGAGCAACACAACAGAGCCCAGTTACCCATTTCCAGCCTCCAAGGCAAAGGATGGTCACTAAGCTTTTAAGCTCTGGCCTGATTTATTTCCTCCAGATGTCTCCAGACATTCTTCCAGGCTCCAATATATGCAAGTGTAGACATCCCAATGACCAGCGTTGGACAAATTATTGCTGTAAATCAATTAAATTTCACATTCACTTACTGCATGCCAGTCATAAACTTGGGTTTGTGCTACGTCCTGGATAATGAAAGGTGTGAAGTCGAAAGCAGCATCAAAACAAAACACACTCCTCTCAAATTGGTCCTGCCCTCAAGATCTCACAACTTGGTAGGAGACATAGACTTGTAAATAATCAACTATCACACACTGTGAACAACCCAAAGGTTAATATTTCAGTACAGTTATGCAGCAGAACAGAAAGCCACGAGGGTCTCCATGGTCATCCATCATTGTGCCAGATTGAATAGTATTCCACAAAAATTCCTGTGCACCCAGAACCCCAGGAGATGGCCTTAGTTGGCAAATGGGTCTTGGCAGATGTAATTAGTTAAGATGAGGTGGTATTGGATTAGGACAGGCCCTAATGCAATGACTGGTGTCCTAATGAGAAGACCTTGTGAAGACATGAACACAGGGACATCATGTGAAGACAGGCAACAATCAGAGGGATGCATCTCCCAGGAACACCAAAAACTGCTGAAAGTCACCAGAAGTCAGGAGTGGGCCATGGACTGTATTTTTTCCCAGGGCCTTCAGAGGTGCCTGACCCCGCTAACACTTTGATTGTGGACTTCTGGCCTCCAGGACTGTAAGAGAACACACTTCTGTTGTTTTAAGACACCCAGTTTGTGGCGTTTTGTTGTGGCAACTCTAGGAACCTAAGACACTCATCAAGTTAAGGGGCTTGGTTTTATGCTGCAGGGGATGGCAGGTGCTGTTTTAAATATAAGTCTGCCTCATATTTCTATGCTTTTCTGCCCTTTTCTCTACCACTCGAGCTCTACGGCATCATGGTTACCCGCTCCCCAGCATACCTACACCAAGAACTTTCTGGGCACAGCTCCCACCTATGCAGAAAATTGGCCAGGCCCCATCCGCAATCTAGATGAGTGTGCTGCCTGGACACTCTTCCCAGCCCTCCTGCCATCCATAGCTCACTCAGCCATCCTCTGACAGGAGAACTCACATATTGAGCAACCGTATCTCACTGAACTCAGTCTATCTATCAACAAGTCTGTGAAATATGGTCACTTTAATCATCCCTTCCTATAGATGAGGATGTGCCAGTTTCCACATTCCCTCTACCACACCTCAGGAATCTCCTCTTAGTTTCTTTGGCTGATATCTGATAATCCCATCAATGAATTCATTCCAGATTTGAAAGGCTGGCTATGCCTTAATATTTATTTGTCCCAGATATTTACCTTTCAACAGGGAAACCTAGAAAAGTAACACCTTATTCCAGTGGTTCCCAGCCCTGATTCTCATCCTTGGCTATGTATTGGCATTGACTCTGTTACAAGATTAGGAAAAGAAAATAGGTTCCGCTCCAGAGACTCTGGCTCAGTGGGTCTGTGTGGGCTCTATCAGCTGAACTTTTTAAAAGTGCCATCCGTAGAATTCAGCATAGACTTCACAGCCACTCATTGGCTCCTGCCCTCTCTCAAAGACAAAGCTGCTTAGAAATGTGCCAGAACTGGAGAACAGACAATTAAATCTGTGTAAATTCCTTGGCTCCTACCAAGAAGACTTATGTAAATGCCTCCTTTCTTGGCCTGTAAATCCTTCTGGTTTTTTTTTTTTTTTTTCAGTATGACCATCTTTCTTTCTACAAAATTACTCAAAATCCACCTCTTTAATTGGTTCTCTGCAGACTCCTTGAATCCTTGTTGTTAAGACTTCATCTCCATTCATCAGCCTATATTGAACATCAGCTAGGTGTAGTTTGATGATTTACAACACATTTACCAGGTGCAACAAGCTTGCACAGATTTTAGTTCCTAGAACCCTCATAACAACTCTCAAAGGTGGTATTACTACTCCCATCCTTGTGAGGTCCAGAAAACCTCATTCTGAGTTAGCAAAACTCTTTTTATTAGTCTGTTTTTACACTGCTATGGAAAACTGCCCAAGGCTGGGTAATTTATAAAGAAAAGAGGTTTAATTGACTCATAGTTCTGCATGGCTGGGGAGGCCTCAGGAAACTTACAATCATGGTGGAAGGGCAAGCAGGCATGTCTTACACAGCAGCAGGTGAGAGAGAGAGTGAAGAAAGTGAAGGGGGAAGAGCCCCTGAGAAACCATCAGGTCTCATGAGAACTCACTCACTATCACAAGAACAGCATGGGGGAAACCGCCCCCATGATTCAGTTACCTCCCACCAGGTCCCTCCCTTGACATGTGGGGATTACAATTTGAGATGAGATTTGGGTAGGGACACAAAGCCAAACCATATTTCTCCTATAGTCAGTAATGGGGAGAAGGCAGGTTAGAATCCAGTCTCTCCACAAATCCAATACTCTGTCCATGAACCACAGGAAAGAATTGTCCAAATGCAAGTATAAAAGTAAGACCTCTGTCATGTACTTCAGGAAAAATGTACATCTTGGGGTATTTATTTACTGAATAAACTTTTCCTGGCTGCCCACATGTAGTAGGTCCACTCTTCAATTAAGGATACCTAATGGATGCCCATTGTATTCTGTTCTCATGCTGCTCATAAAGACATACTTGAGACTGGGTAATTTATAAAGAAAAGAGGTTTAATTGACTCAGTTTCACATGGCTGGGGAAACCTCACAATCATGGCAGAAGGTGAATGAGGAGCAAAGTCACATCTTCCATGGTGGAAGGCAAGAGAGAGCATGTGCAGGGGAACTCTCATTTATAAAACCATTAAATCTTGTGAAACTTATTCACTACCGTGAAAACAATATGGGGGAAAGAGCCCCCATGATTCAATTATCTCCAGCTGGCCCCACCCTTGACACGTGTGGATTTTTACAATTCAAGGTGAGATTTGGGTGGGGACACAGACAAATCATATCACTCATTAAGTGCCCAGCACTATTCCAGGTGCTGAAAACAATAAAAGTCAGATAAGACTTATCCACTGCACTTAAGGGGTTAGCAGTCTATTGGGTGACACAGACCGGCAACATAGTAGCAGGACAGTGCATTGGTGCAGCCATAGAGACAGGCACGCATTATTATGGGAGCAAAGAGGAACCTGCTCCAGGAGCCAAGAGAGGCTTCCAGACAAAGTGGCCACTGAGAGTGTTTCCAAAAAATGACTAGGAACTAACTGACAGATAGTGATGGAAGAATAATTTATACAGAAGAAACGACATGGACGAAGGCTTGGAGTCAAGAAGTAGGGCTGCGTGTTTGAGTGGGTGTGTTTGTGTGTATATGTGTACAAGCATATGTGGGTATGAACATGTGTGTGTACATGTGAGACAGCAACAAGGAGCTCCCTGTGGCCTGAGGGTTAAGTGTGAGGCAAGGAGAAGGAGACAGGGTTCAGTAGATAGAGTCTTGTTGCCTTTTTCCAACCTCTCATTATGTTGTTTGGACTTCATCCAGGTTGTCATGGGGAGATATAGCAAATAGGATAAATGGGCATTTTATTATATTATTTCTCTTTTAGGAAATTTCCAATATTCAGTACATTATAGAATGTATTTGTTACTGAGCAATGGGCACGCTGTCTGATGATATGCATAGAAGTGAATACTATGGCACCAGCTTTTGAGAAAAGAAAGGCTTGATTGCAAGCAGACTGGCAAAGAGGCAGGAGGCAGCACTCAAATCTATCTTCTGGAGCTGGAGTCTGGGGGCAGATTTTATAGGCAGAGAGTAACAATGAGTGATAGGAAAATGCAATGAGGTGTGATCTGATTGGGTCATGCAGAGGTAGTGCTAGGTCCTTGGCTTTTAAGTTAGTACTGCAACAAAGCAGAATACCCCTCACTTCTTGACTTGGTCTCTGATCCTTGATCCAAGTACTTAGGCTCTGCACGTGGTTGACTTTGTCATTGTGGCTGACTTGGTGGGGGTCGGGGAGCGCACTGGCTTCCTCTGGACATGCTCAGGTCACTGACTTGCAACCTGGGGATCCATTGCAACTGAAAAACAACTCACCATTTTGTTACCGACAAATTGAACTGGTTCTGCAGTTACATATTGATGTGGCAAACAGTCATATACTCACCACCCAGAATTAACGTAGGTTAATATTTTGTCCTCTTTAGCTTAGAACTTTTTTAAAATGTGAAACATCAAAGATAGGGTTGAGGTTCCTTCTTAAGACTTCTAATTCCACTCCTGCTCCTTGGGGACAGATACTGCTATCAATGTGCAATTAAGGATGAAATTTCCTGGGCTCACTTTGAACATTGCACTCCATGTGCACATTTCCACCTAGATCGCCTTATGAGTTTTTGAGACTTACTTAAATGGTAATATTCTGTATGTTGCATTTTGTCACCAAGTATTTTTCAAATGACATCATGTTTTCCGTATCTGTCAATACTGATACCTGTAACCCTAGTTTCCTCTTTTTAACTAGTAAGTAGTATTTCATGAGCATAAATAGAACACAGCTTAAATATTCTTTTATTGGTAAAAATTTTGGTTGTAATTTTTGTTACAAAGTTTACAATAGGTATTTGAACATGTGTCCCTGTGGTTATGTGTAAGAGTTTCTTTGTGGTATACTTCTAGGTATAGAGGCTTGGCAACTAGTTACGTGGATTTTCAACTTTACTACATATTGCAAAATACTTATACCAGTTTACCACTTATTGCAAAGGATTATACCAATATATATTCTCACCTACTGTAAAATGAAATGGTATCTCATTGTGGGATTTATTTGTATTTTCTATAGAACTGGTGACTTTGAGCATCTTTTCAGGTTTTTCTTTTTAATATTTATTGGCCATTGTATCTATTTTTCAAAGACTTGCCTATCCTTTCTTTTTTTTTCTCTTAGTTATTTTTTTCTTTGTGATTTGTAAATTACTCATTTATTCTGTACATTAACCTTTTGTCCATTACATTTGTTAAATTTTCTCTTTTGGTATGTCTCTTAACTTTTTTTTTTTTTTTTTCCTGAGACGGAGCCTTTCTCTGTCACCCAGGCTGGAGTGCAGTGGTATGATCTCAGCTCACTGCAACTTCCGTCTCCTCAATTCAAGTGATTCTCCTTCCTCAGCCTCCCACGTAGCTGGGACTACAGGCACATGCCACCATGGCCGGGTAATTTTTGTATTTTTAGTAGAGGCAGGGTTTTCCCATGTTGGCCAGGCTGGTCTCGAGCTCCTGACCTCAGGTGATCAGCCCGTCTTGGCCTCCCAAAATGCTAGGATTACAGGCGTGAGCCACTGTGCCCGGCTTTAACTTCTGTTTATGGTGTTTTTGTTGATCAAAAATTTTTACCTGTGATACAAATATCTTCACTGGTATTTTCTATAAACTGTGCTTTTTTGGCTCATTAAAGAAATCCTACCCAGTCCAGATATCACAATATTTTTAAATTATTTTTGCAAGTTATAAGCTTTGCTTTAAACTTGCTTGTGTGTAAGAAGGGATGTAATAATGTGAGGTAGTGATCTAATTTTATTAATTTACATATAGTTACTCAATTGCTCAACACCATTAATTGCATAATCCTTTCTTGCCCACTGATTAGTAATTTCACTTTATTTTTCAAGTTGATATATATGGGTGGATTTCTTTTTAGGATCTCCTTTCTCTTTCATTGATGTATATGGCAAATTGTTTGGAAAAATGGTCTGAACTTAATGTGAAAACAGTGGTAATGGTGGGTTAACAGCATTTGTCACATGATTTTACTCTTTAATCCATCAGTGTGGTAATCTGATTAATGCATTTTTCTAATACTGAAGCATTCTTCCATTGTGTGTGTGTGTGTGTGTATGTGTGTATGTGAATGTGTGTTTAAATACCTTGCTGGAACGCGTTGGTTAATATTAGGATATTTACGTCTTTGTTCAAATGATAGTGCCAATATATTTTCCTACTATTATCCTCATTTATTTGGTATTGTTTACAATAGCCTCATAACTTAGATCTTACAATACCCACAGCAATGGTCTGAGTTTCAACCAGGCGTTTAGATTCTAGATCTGAGTAGGTCACACCTGGCACCAGGATACACAGAAGGATGTAGGCACCCCTTTTTGGTGATAGTCCTTGTAGCAGCTCACACAGCAGTCTATTGTCTAATCTCAGATCACACAAATGACAGCTCAGGTGCAAGGGAAAAAGCCCACACAAGTGGATTTCAGAGCCATCAGGTCTTAAATCCCCCACCTAAAATAAGATCCAGTATAGCTGAAACAGCTCCATGAACACAGTCTCTAGATCCCCCCAAGGGATGTGCCCAATTACCAAGTGGCTGCACACACAGGAAGGTCAAAGTTCTAGCTTCCCACCAGGTATGTATGGTCTGTCCACAATCCTCCTAGGAATGATACAACTTACCTATCACAGAGCTTTCTAATTTTTTCCTAACCATACATTATGTTGCCTGGAACAGGGCTGACATTCCACCTTTATCAGTTACCCAGGATTAGTACTCAGCCAAATTTGTCCATAGGGAAAGAGAGTTTTTTCTGGCTTTTGACCCTTACCCACAGCTAGTGTACCTTTTCTAGTTTCTAGAAAAGCTTGCATAAGATAGGAATTGTCTATTCCAAGAAGGTTTGGTAAAATTGGCCTGTGAAATTATCTTATGCTGTTGCTTTTCGGGGGTGAGCGGATTGTTGACTACCAACTTAATTTACTGAATGGTCAATTCAGCCTTTCTGTTTTTGTTGAGTCAATTTTATTAATTTTAATTTTTCTGAAAATATGAATTTCCTTCAAGTTATCAAAATGATTGTCATAATACTATTTGCAGCATTGTTTAATGATTGTTAAATTTTTTCCTGAAGCTCCAGTTATATTTTCTTTGTTGTTCTTAGTATTGTTTGACTCATCTCTTTTTTCTTGAGCAATGTTATCAGAGAGCTGTTTTATCAGTGAACTACCTTTTTAAAAATAAACATCTTTATGATGTCCTTATTTTCTATTTAACTGCTTTTTGATTTTATCTTTAAGTTTCATTCAGTTAATTCTATTTTTTCCTAGCTTTTGAGTTAAATATGTAACTTTTTATGGTTTAATTTTTTTCCAATATATACATTTAAGAAAATGTATTTCTCTCTGGGTATTTTTTAAGTTGTATTACTCAAGTTTTAATGCATAATGCCTTTATCATCATTCACTTCTAAATTACCATTATGCTTTCTACTTTAACTCATGAATTATTAATAGTGCTTTTTCAATTTCTAAACATATGTTTTATTTGTTTCTTTGCATGACTTCACTCGAGTAAGGTGTTACCAGCCTATTCTCTTTTATAGCAATAAAATAAAAGATGTCCAGAAAAGAAATTATGGTGGAGGCCACAGATACGTTGGGTTTATCTTACAGAACAAAAAGAAATAACCTTATTTCATAGATCAAGCATACAACTGCATAGAACAATATTTACTAAGTTTATTCTACTTTTTTATGGGTATGTTATCATTCAGCCGAGGTTTAGTTACTACACAAAATATGTGAGGAATACAGTTGGTTCTGAGGATGCACTTTATTGGAGAAACAAAACAAATATGTGAACAACTCTGTGATGGGGCCAGCAGAGAGTCTTTGGAATAGAAAAGGAATGCCCAGCCCAGAGACGAGTGGGAAATGAGGAGGGTCCACAGAGGCTTCTGGGAGAGGATGGCTGGGCTGCACCTTGATGAGGAAGCAGGAGTCTACCCAGAGAGCGGAAAATGGTTCTCCAGGCACGAGGATTAGCTGGGACAAATGTGTGGAGGAGGACAGAGTAGGTGGACTTGGCCATGACACAATACTGGCTTGAGTTCTGAGTCATTTCTTAGTGTTCGGGAATCACACCAGGAAAACAAGAGGATTAGAGGATTTGAATTAGGGTAGGCTCTTCCAGTGGTGGTTTGTATGTTGTGTTTCACTTCTATCCGTAATCCTTCAGCCTCTCTGAGGAGGCACACTGCTCCCTTGCTGGTGGGCCCAGGTGGGCCTTCCTTACCATCCTCCAAGGAATAACAAGAGCTGGTCAGTCTCAAAGCAGCTAAAATTGTTCAGCTGCCTCACATCTCCACAGGTGGAGAACAGAAACCATAGTGTACAGTGATCAGGCTCTCACCATGTGCCAGGCACCGTGCTTGGTGCCCTACATGTGTTATCTCATTAATTTTGGAGCAAGCGGGGGGCAAGTCCTGCTATCATGCTTCATATTGCAGATGAGGAGATTGAGGGTTCAGGCTGTTAAATATTTGCCCAAGGCAACTGCCATGAGCTGAATCATCCATAGGAAATAATTTCCCAATTTGGGGTGAGAATTGTCCCCCCAGAATCATATGTTGAAGCCCTATTACTTCATATGTTGATGGTTTCTGGAGGTGAGGCCTCTGGGAGATTAATAGGCTTAGATGAAGTGGTAAGGGCGGGGCCCTCATGATTGGATTAGGGTCCTTATGAGAAGAGAAAGTAGAGGGCTTGCTTCCCCTCTCTCACTTTGTGAGGACATAGTAAGAAGGCAGCCGTCTGTCTGCATGCCAGAAAGAGAGCCCTCACTGGGGAAGTGAATTGGCTGGCAGCTTGATCTTAACCTTCAGGACTGTGAGAAATACATCTCTGTTGTTTCAGTCACACAGTCTAGGTGTTTTGTTGTGGCAGCCCAAGCTGACTAATACATTTTTACAGCTATTAGGTTGGTGCAAAAGTAGTTGCAGTCGTTGCCATTGAAAGCAATGGTAAAATCCGTGATTATTTTTGCACTAACCTAATAGAAAGTAGCTGAGATAGGATTCAGTCTCTTCAGGCTCAATGCAAGAGCCCACGTCTCCCTCTTTGTCTCACTGGAAAATAAGAGCATGGGCTCAATCTGTGGGCCTCGCACAGGTAATAATGCAGACTCATGAACAATTCTGAACATTGCCCAAAGCTCTGCAGCAGGTGCATGTATACAGCATGGTCTCACAGGTGAGCAAAAGCAACAGCCAGCTCACTATGCAATTTGTCAGGTAGGACACTCTCAGTTAACAGTAACAGAACAGCCAAATAAACACGACTTAAACAATAGTGTTTTATGTGCTTTTTTTTCAACAATAAGCTTCCCAGAAGCAGGTGGTCCCAGTACTGACTCAGCCAGTACTGACTGAGCGTCTTGACAATGTCATCAAGGACTCAAGTATTCTCCTGTCTTGGAGCTGTCTTTCCTGGTGTATAAATCATATTGCCATACATGGTCCCAAGATAGCAATGGCAAAAGCAAAAGGGAGGCACAAGTGCTTTGGCTTTTTTTGTGTGTGTGTGTTTTTTTTTAATCTATTTTTATCATGGAGTGAGGAGGAATATTTTCTAGAAGTCTCCTCCAAACACGGGAAACTTCTCTTTATGTCTCATTGGCTCAAACAGATTCACATAGGCAAGGTGGAGAGTAAGGGACCAGTATCTTCATTCTCGTCATTGGAAGAAGGGGGGTCTGCTAGGGACAAAGAAGAAGGAGGAGAATTGTTGTTGGCAACCCACAGCATCTGCCACAGAAGCTCAATTTAATAGACTGTTTCATTGCTGTTTGCTGCTTTCCACTTATTGTCTGTTGATTTATACACATCTATGATTAATTTAGGAAGCGAAAATATTGCTTATTACTCTTTAAGAAAGAAAATTTGTTTGACGGAAACACTCTCAAAGCTGAGAGTCAATCATTTATTCGAAATACAAAAAAACATTTACTGAGAACCTACTTTATGCCACGCTAGGTACTGTAGACAGAGAGGTTAAAATAATTTTTCATATAGATAATAATAATAATAATGGGTTCCTTTGTGGTAGAAGAATTACAACAACCTCTTACTTTATTAGCTCTCTTCACCTCTAGGGATGACAGATCAGTACTTATCCTAAACCATTGCACTCTCCCCATTCTGCCTCAGACAAGACATAAGCTGGAAAGACTGAAATGTGGAGCAATGCATGCACGCAGGATTTATCTCCAGGGAATTTATGAGCCAAAGCAGACAAACACCATGAGGTTGTAATTCTAGGAAACATCACATTTGCTGATTTATTTCACAGCAAGTCCCAAATTTCATAGGTCATAACATCCTAGGTTTTCCACTGGAGGATCTGCATAATTTTAAGACTTCTTATCGTCCCAGAGTTTACATTCCATGCAGGAAGCAGAATCCCACACCTGTGATTCCCTGACAACAGTCCAGGTCCCTGGTGTCATGAGTGATTCAAGCAGAGGGAGTGGTTACTGGAGGAGCAAGCTGGCCTTGCAAGGCCTAGGAAGGGTGTGGGCAGAGCAGGGATTCAGGCCCTTTCACCTGAGAGCTGGCTGCAAACAAGGCTTAGAGAGGAGAATGAACAACAGCAACAACAGTAATAATAAAAACTGCTCTGTAAGAGCACTCAGTATGAGTTCCACGCTAAATTATTTAACCCTTACTTCAACCTTGTAAGGCAACTAAGGTACAGAAAGATTTAGAAACTTACTAGAAAGCAAGGGAAATGGGTTGTAAGCCAACATTTACCTGCCTCCAGAACTTTAACCAACACATTGGGAATACATGAGTGCACCTGTTGTCCCGGAATGGACTGTTCACATACATGTGGTGGAAGTTAGGCCAGGAAAAGAATTTGGGTCAGATTGTCATTTATTTGAGGGACGGCCATGAACTTCTTGAGAGTAGTGTTCAATTGAACTTCTTGAGAGTTGTGTTTCATTCTTGAGAGTAGTGTTCATGAACTTCTTGAGAGTTGTGTTTCATTCAATGTTTACTCCTAATGCCTGGTATATAACATGTGACTGATGGGTGTTTATTAATGAATGAATGGATGGAAAGATGTATACGATTTAGATCAATGGAAAGTCGAAATATGGAGTTTGGACTTGAAACTTTGGTTAATGGGGAGTCAGGAAAGTTTCCTGAGGAGGAGACAGGAGAATAGCACTGTTTCAGGATTGAGTTGGCAGTAATGTGTAAAATTTTCATTCCCAGGTCCTATAAGGCACAGCTGATTTGATTGCATTCCACATGGGGAGTCCTGGGTCATCCCAGCCAGCTCTGCCTAGGTTGGTGATCTCGGCCTGCAGGTCCGAAGAGGTAGAGGAGTCTGGAATAGGCAATAGGGAAATCTGGGAGCCAAGAAGTATAGCCAAATTCATCCTCCTCTGATATCTTTCCTGCCTGCCATGCATGAGTCCACCCAGACCCCCCTGATGGCATTGACTTGGGGACGCTTTCCTGGTCCCAACTCCCATTTGCCACCTGGGTCTCCCATTTGCCACTTGGCTCCCCCATTTGCCACCACTCCTATGCATTTCCTGCCTGCCAGGCATGGGTCTACCCAGGCCCCTCTGATGGCATTGCCTTGGGGACACTCTCTTGTCCCGATTCCCATTTGCCACCTGGGTCTAATGGCTTCACTGTAAATTCCCTTCAGATCTAGCTTTTGCTCCCCTGCCTGTTCATTGGGCTTAGCCCTTTAAACTCCTCACTATTCCTCACACAGTCTTAGTCTCTTCTTCGCAAAGGCTGTCTTTGTTTTGTTTGAAGCATTTCCAGAGTTCTGAAATGTATGCCTGGCTGTCAGAAACAGTGGTAGGACTCTTAATGTCTTGGTGCTTTAAAATGGATATGGATGTCTCATTTGCTTGCTTTTTTATATTACCTTTAAAGTCTTGAAAGACAGGTACCCTCTTCTCACATTTTATTCAGATTGCCATTAGTATAAAATACAACTTAATTGACCCAAATTAGGACGCACTTGTGGAATGGAAACATACACACACACACACACACACACACACACACACACACACACACACACAGGCTTTAATTTGTCATTTAGTCCTGATTCTGCAGTTGAGGGCAAAGGAGCATGACTTTTGAAAGTGCCAAGGTGTATGTAATTTTTGAAGGCAATGTGCAAATTAAAAATAAGTTGCCAGCCTTCATGAGTTTTTGCATGTTCAGACACTGTTGATTGTGGGCAGTCAGGTGTACTCGGTGTTTCAGTGAGGCATGGAAGATGGATGGAAGAGAAAACATGGGGTTGTTAGCAAGGCCACTGTTTGAGGAGCTAAGAGAATTCTCACTTTCTTAAATTGGTAAAGTTACTGACAACATTTTGCTTCCAGAAAAGGAAGATGAGGAAGCTAACATTTCTTGAGCAGGTACAATGACAAACTAATTTGCCTGCAAATTCCAAGTTCCAGGGAATCTGTCCTATTCACTCTTTTCCTCTCAGAGCCTCCACACATGTGAAGGCCCCCTTCACACGGAGCTGGAAGTCATCCTTCTGTGTAGCATCAGCCCACTGGCCAGTACCAGAATAGGGTTGCAGGGGCAAAGACAAGCCAGTGTCCTAGAAAGAGGCAGACATCAAAAGCAACTAAGCCATGTTGATCCTCGTGATCACCCCACCTTATACCCCATCCACCATCCAGATGTACCTGGGCTTGCCTGAGAGATTTCAGTGGGCCAGGGCCGGTGCAGGGGCAGCTGCTCAGAATCTGACTAAAGGCTGGGCTTTGTTCGGCTAATCGAGGTACAGGGTATGTAAATGGTTGAGATATGGAGTAGGGGCAAGGGTTTCAGACAATAGGGTGAGGAGAGAGAGAGAGGATAGCTGCTTTAGGGAAGGGAAATTTGAGGGAAAAAATGCTTAAGGGAGAAATTCCGAAATTTGGGCATTGATGTATGTGATTTATTTCTATTCTTTGTAACCTTAAATAGCCTTCAGGAAGAATATTTTTGAAGAAATCTACCTCTCTTTTCCAGGTTTTAGGAGTTGATGTATGATGTGGCAGAGAGGGGGTAGTTTTGAGGATGTGTATGTGTGTGTTTGGGAGTGTGTCAGTTTGTGTTTTGATGCTTATGTATTGAGAACAGACTTAAGTATACACTGGGGCAACCCAAGAGGTTTTAGCTAATCCAGGTTACAGCATTTTACAGACCTCAGAGTCCTTTAAAATGGCACAGGATGAAGGTGGTCAATGGAAAGCCATAACTTCCTCATCCTACTGTACCCAATTCTGAGGACTCTGTTCCTAAACACCTTCTTCGAAGAGAATCCCAGGGCAACAATGAAAGTTCCTAACAGGAGGGTATGAGGGTGCTGATAACAAGGTGACCATAAAGATTCTGACAAATATCTCTCACACAACTTTAAAAAATGGGGACCAGGACACTCCCTAAATAGAGAAAATGCAAGGGATGTTTCGCACATTCTAAGTGAATGATAAGGGATATTGTACAACTAATATCCATTCACCATTTCTTATTCCTAAGTAATTTTTGTTCCCTGGAGCTTGAAAGAGATGCTTGACAAGGTTTTATAAAATGCAGGTTGAAAAAGCACAGCTTGCAGAGAGATTAAAATGCATCCTTATTGTGTTCTCCTGCCATCTATTTAATATGTATTCAATCTTCTCCTGTCCCTGGATGAAAATAAGGCAAGACCATGACTTGTCTGGTGACTCAGGTAACTGGCGGTTCTACAGTAATTTTAAGTCTCCACCACTGCCTTGATTCAGTAATTGAGTGCTCAAAGATATTAGCCCTATATCTCAACCAGATTTGATAGTGAGTCTTCCTCCTTTCCCCACATCAGGTGTCTTTAGGCTAAAAGCCTGTGGAGGGAATGGTGGAGACCTGGGGATTGGCTTCTCCATTTCTCAGTTTTTCCTTGAGGATTGGAGGAGAGGGAGAAGAGGTAAGAGAACAGGACAAGTCCCTTGCACATACCACCATCATCTGCAACCCTAGCACCCGAGGACCTGGTGGAGGCCTGGGCATTCTTGAGCGCTTCATGAATCCTACCACTGGGACTCCCCTGACGTTCCCCCAACCCAGATGGAAGCAACCTGACTTGGGTGGATGCTTCACCTCCTCCCTCAGATTCTAGGAATCCAGGTTGTTCATGATGGATCCCACCCCTACTTGGGGCAGTCCTATTAATTGGAATGTCCCCATCCTGGCTTTCTCTCAACCCATCTCAGTCCCATACTGACTCATGGAAAACATTCCCATGTTCCTTGTTCCAAAAAACAATGGATCCCCATGCAGCAGGTGCCCTGGGTTTTACCCCCAAAATGGCACATCAGCCCTCCTCCACCCACTGCATTTCCTGGTTAGCAGTTAGATCTCAATTGCAGGGAACACAATTCCAAAGGTCTTGGGGTGACCCCATGGAAGACTCACCACACTTGAGGTGACACCCGTAAATACAATTGCATCTCTGAGGAAATCTCCTCAGCAATTTTCCTTCTTTCATTCCCTTAACACTCTTTAAAACCGCAAGAAGTGCTGAGTACGATGGCTCACACCTGTAATCCCAGCACTTTGGGAGGCCAAGGCGGGCAGATCACTTGAGGTCAGGAGTTTGAGACCAGCCTGGCCAACATGGTGAAATCCCGTCTCTACCAAAAATACAAAAATTAGCTGGGTGTGGTGGTGCATGCCTGTAATCCCAGCTACTTGGGATGCTGAGGCAGGAGAACCGCTTGAACCCGGGAGATGAAGGTTGCAGTGAGTCCAGGTCGCATCACTGCACTCCAGCCTGGGCGACAGAGCGAGACTATGTCTCAAAAAAAAAAAAGGAAAAGAAAAGAAAAAACCACAATGAGGAAGAGGAGCCTACTGCTTGGGCAGGTCCTCTGACATTTCCTTCATAAATTCCATATGTGGAGACCTGGATTTGAATCTCTCATCTGTTACCTCCTGGTGCTTATCATGAGGCTTACCATGAGCCTTCAGTTTCAACATTCTGTTACAAATTTGATTCAAGATTATTTGTGTGCCAAGAGAAACTTTAATTTTTTCTCCCTTTGGTTTCCCATCCAAATGTTCTGTGCCTTTGTGGTTTTATGACTCAGACTGTAAGACACACTAAGTCACAAGATGGAATGACTCACACCTGGTCTGTACTCTCTCTAAAGCTCTAAAAACAGGATGGCTATATTGAACTAAGTCTGAGAATTCTAGAATTCTAGGTAAAGAAGATTTAGAATGGAGAGAGGTTTTTTATACTGAGAATTAAAGGAAGAGACCTCTGCATTATTCTGGGAATATGGTAGCTATAACCGGGTAAAAGTACCTGAAAAATGAAGGTGAGATATGCTAACATCTATTTGGGCATCTACTATATCCTAAGGTGAATTGCTGTGTGCCTTATATACTTAATTATCATTGAATTATTAATATTATCACTTAATCTTTAACACAAACATGGCTGTCCCCTAGCTAACCTTCATTAAACACCCCCATCCCCAGCCTTATTGCTGAGGATATTTTAAAGAATTAAGGTTAAGCTGTCAATGTTTGACTTACTTCCTGTGCTTCCTCTTCATCAACCCTCTCCTGATGACCCAGATCTGGGCACCAGAAGAATGGAAGAGCTGTTGGGGTAATGTGGATGTAAGCAATCTAGGAAGAGTCCCCTTTCAAATCACAGCATCAGCTCAGCCTGGATGATGGTAGAGACCATTAATTATGTCCCTCCTACCTTTTCCAAATAAAGCATATTTTAAGTTAGTCAAGTGAACAATCTGGAAGTCAAGTTTCTTTTAACATATTTAATTCTGGCAGCTCTATTGAGTGCCTGCAGTGCTGGACAGGAGCTGAGTGTCAGGAGGGATTACGGATAGGAGTCCTGTATCTGTAGTCCTGCCCTCCAGGCATTCATTTGAAGGGGAGCAGACAGTATTCACGTGGGTCCCTCAGATCCAAGTATGACAAAGGCCCTTGTGAGGGTAGGTACTAGAGCAACATGAGCCCAGAGGAGGAAGCTGCTGAGGAGAGATTGGAAGGGAGATTCACCAAGGGGAGCTTGCAGTTGGAGAAGAGGTTGGGATTCAGAATCAAGGATTGTACATGAGGGTTTGTGTTTGAGGGTTCTGGGCTCACTTTCCAATTATTCCTGAACTAGCCAATGGCACAAAAGGGAAAGCCAGAGAGTTGCTACCTCTGAAACAAATTCCCTTGTGTCTTGGGGACTTGGGCATTAAATAGCCTGGCACAACGGAGAGGGTATGGAATGTTTAAACACCTTGATCTTAGCTTCTACTCTGTTGCCAATCTGTCTTGTGATGTCACACAAACACATTTTTTACTCTAAGCCTTCATTGTCCCTTGAGCTCTCAGCAACATGCAAGGCAGGCAAGTCAGGATTTATCCTCCTCATCTTGTGCAGAAAACAAAACTCAGTGTCAGGGAAGTGAGGAAGGAATGCTCTGATCTGAACTTTACAGTTGCCCTGCAAGGTGAGCTATCACCCTCAGCCTCATTTCACAGATAAAGCAACATACTAGAAAGACTAAGTTATTTTCCCCAAACTTGTGCAGCTGGCTTAGGCGAAAGCAGGTGTTTCCAGCCATGCTGGCCTGCCTCCAGACAGTGTGTTCTTCCACTTCTGCTCACACATTTGGGGCACAAAACCTGGGGTGTGATTTTCAGAAAACGTGAAACATCACCTGTTCCAGAATGAAGATGTTTCATGCTTTAAAAAATCTGTAAGGCATTCTGCCTCCTGTAGCTAATCTCCAGCTCTGAGGCTATGTCACGAGTGGAGTATCATGGAAAAGACCATCGAACTTTGTGTTGCCATGCCTTTGAGAAACCATTTTTTCCCTTTCTAAAGCAAATTAAATATGCCATCAGTGAAGCCTAATTTAATAACCCTTTGAAAATGAAGCTCTGGCCCTCATTAAAGTGAAAGCCACTCATTACCTTGTCTGTCATCATCTGGGGAAGTGTCCCATGACCTACCATACCCTGATTCACCCTAAAGCCTACAATCAAAGCCATCTTGTGCTATTATTCTTCCAAACTCTTTCTTCTTCAAATACTATTACATTTATAAAATCTTGAGTAAAATGACTTTGATCTAGTATCCCAATATAGAAAAACATCATTAATTTAGGTGTCATTAATTCATACAATGTGGAAATCTGGGCTTTGAGTGAACTGCATTTGCTTTTCTACTTTGTAGTTTTCTAAAAGCCTAATGCTTGCAGTTACATGAACTCATTTCATGTCTATCAAGTTCTCCTGGCACTTATTCCCAACTTTCCTTCAAATTGGTCCCTCTTATCTCCCTCTTTATTGTTTCCTCAATAGTCCTGGCCACAATTGTGGTCCAGTTGCCCCAGACTCTAATTTTTCCAGGCCCAAATCAAGTCTACACAGAACAGTTGGGTGATTTGCAGAAAGACCACATTTGCTCCTCACACATCTCTGGGAACCTCCACTCTCTGCTGTCTACAAGTTAAAGTCTAATCCATCTCCTTTTCCAGGTTTTCAAGACCCTTTATGTCTCATACATGCTCCTTTTCTCTAGACCCCTCCCTCTTCACTATTACCCTTACTTGAACTCCACTCAAAACATATTCACCATCATACTTTCCTAAGAAGATGACTTACTTTTTCTCATCCTGCATATCTGCTCATGTTGTTCCTTTTGACTAAAATTTTTCTCCTCTCCCACCTCTGGGAGACTGCTATGCGTGTTCTGACTGGCCTGTGTTCATATTCAGGGCAAACTCAGAACTAAACCATAAAATCCTCTAGGAAGATTTGCCTGACCTCTTAGTCCTGAAGAGGAATGGTTCCTTTGTGTTCTCATAGTCTCTCATACTTCCCTGTTGTTGACCAATCACCCTGAACTATTTGCTGCTTATTAATTTGTCTATATCCCTTATGCGACCATAAACCTACAAGATTGGAATTACCCAGGTATCCTCAGAAAAATATCTGGTGCATGCAGATTCTCAGTCAACATTACATGAATAAACAAACAAACAATTGAAGATAGGCATATTGATGATGAACACTGCATGTAAGGAAACCACAGCTCAGTTTTAGTGATTTTAGTGATTTAACCCAACCGATTTATATTTTTCCTTCACACCATGCTTGATCCATCTCTGTGTCTCCAACTGCACCAGAATAGTGCCTTGGGCACACTAGGTGCTCAGTCAATGTGTTTGGATGAATAATAGTGTGGGTCATGCTGGCTCTGGCTATGACCAGGTGGTTTTCTAGGGGCTGGAACCCAGTGTGGCCAGGAAGCCAGCAGAGGGAGAGCTCAGTAGTCCCAGTGATCTAAAAATGAGTCCCACTGCGTCTGTTTTTGTCCTCTCCTCTGTAGTCACCTCAAGAAGGATCGGGAGGAAGTAAAAACAGCTGGGTGATCCCATTAACAACCAATAATCTGGGAATGCTGCTGAATTCGTTTGAAACTGAACTAGCAGTAACTCCCTATGGGTCCATTAACCTGCAGCCGAAATTAGATTATGTAGAAATAACATTAAATAAAGAGCCACAGTGCTCAGTTAATTGAGAGGCAAACTTGTAAATTGTAAGATCATTTTCTTTGAAAGGCAGACTATTCTATCACCTCAAGACCCTTGGGGGCACTCAAGTGTCCAGTTTGGTGTTCATTTTAGAGAAAACGCATTTTCTGTAGAGGCACTTTAGAAATCTATTTGTTGTAGAAACAGTCTGAAATGAAAATAAATTACAAGCTTTTGAGTGAAACCGAGGTGAGGTAGATTTAAATCTTAGCTCTGTTACATACTAGCTCTGTGACCTTAGAGAAGTGACTTAATTTCTCTGAGCCCCAACGGTCTTGCCTCTTAAGTGGGGGCGATGGTGGTAATAATATGTATCTCCAAGTCTCGTGAGGGAGGCAGGCACATCTAAACATCATTGCAATACGAGGAAGGAACACATTGAGGGATGGTGTTACGGAAGCAACAAGGAGAACCTCACCTGACCAAGAGAACCAAGAATGGTGCCTCAAAGAGATGCCGCTGAACTGAATTCTAGAGCATGAGCAGGTGCAACTGGATTAAGGGTGGGCCACTAGTACTTGCCTTGGAGACCATCTAGGTTTTGATCACTAAGAATACAAGGAGATGGAGGTCAATTTACTAATCAGAACTCCTCAAGGGTGGGGAGTTTACCCCATGTGACTGAAGAAAGAGCTTTAATAATGTGCTCACAGTGAGGGACAAGCATGAATAACTATGGCTGGTTTCCAGACTGCCTTGACTTAGTTTTGCACACATTTGAGTCCAGAAGAGACCACTAGGTCTCGGCATAATGAAACCAGGGCCTCTTGGTCATTGAATGCCCCTCAGAGCTCTCAGTCTCTCTAAACAAACACTGTACACATTTTTAAATAACACTTCGAAAAAGAGCAGCAGCAGTCCTTTGGCTGGGTGCGGTGGCTCACTCCTGTAATCCCAGCACTTTGGGAGGCCGAGGCTGGCGAATCACCTGAGGTCAGGAGTTCGATACCAGCTGGCCAACATGGTGAAACACTGTCTCTACTAAAAATACAAAACTTAGCCAGGTGTGGTGGTGGGTGCCTGTAATCCCAGCTACTTGGGAGGCTGAGGCTGGATAATTGCTTGAACCCAGGAGGCGGAGGCTGCAGTGAGCCAAGATCATGCCATCACACTCCAGCCTAGGAGACAAGATCAAAACTCCATCTCAAAAAAGAAAAAAAAAAAGAAGAGGAAATGAACCAAACTACTGGTCTGAAGGTTGCCCAGCTCCATGAGAAACAAAAGTTGCAGCTCTCTGAGCTCAGGCCTCTGGAACTGCGATCACTTCCATCCCCACTTCAGGACAGCAACTGGCTCAAGACAGCTGCCTGTCCTTACTGGTGGTCACTTCTACAGCCAAGTGCTCCCAGCCTCTTCAGTCATAGGACTTGATTTGGAAACCCATCACCACCCTGCCTGCCCTGCTCTGGCTGTCAGGTTGTCAGGGCTTCTCTCTCCTCTCTGGCATAGCCCAGAACAGAGTACAGCAGACCAACAGGGGAGACTGGCCCAGAAGAGCATGGGGTATCCCATGTTTCCAATGGGATGCTATGCCCCTCTTCATGGTGCCTAACTTTGTAGTTCCTCCAGGACTTCACTCACACTCTGAGTACATAGAGGATCAGAAGGGGAAGTGGCATGTTTTAGTGGAAAAGACAGGCTGTGGCTCAGAAAATTGATTTAACCTTGGGTAAGGCACTTGACCGTTCTTGGCCTCAGCCTCATAATTTTACTTACCTGTAAAATAAGAGTTGTTGTGGGAATTAAATGACAGAGGGTGTGAAAAAGCTTGGCACCTTACCTAATGCATCAGATCAGCTCAAGAAATGGTAGGCTTCTTTCTGTCTTCTCCTTCCTTTCCCGTCTCCCTTCCTCCCACTCCTTCCTCTCCTCCTCCAGCCATGTCTCCCTCCCTCCCTCCCTTCCTTCTCTCCCCTCCAAGCCTCCATATTTATTTCCTTCCTACTAAAATTTTCTTCCACATTCCCTCTCATCCAGTCCTCAATGAAGCCTGAGGACAGCTATCAGTGGTCACTCTCTTGGGCTTGAAATGGAACAGATCTTCTTGTTCCATCTCTTTCTGATAGCGCCAGTTCCTGCTGAGGACAGAACATTGTCTTCTTTTCTCCCTGCCTCAGGCAGATGGCAGGGAGTGTTGTGTGTCCCCACAAAGGAGCGTGCTGTCCCCGCTCCCAAGTCTCTCAGCGAGCCCTGTCATGGAAGGCATCCAGGAGAATGTGGAACTCCACACCCGCTTTCTCAGAACACAGGAGCATCCACGACCCTCAGAATCACAGCATTGAGAGGTGCCACAGGAAGGGCCCTATGTTTGAATGGTCTGTGCACTAGGGACCGAGACCCTGAGGACAAGCCTGTGATTGGTGAGAAGTCCTGCACATTGCACACTGTGCTTCAGCTGATGGGGGCAGCAGGACTGATTGTCATTGTCCCTACTTTACAGACTAGAAAACTGAAGCTCAGATGGGCTTAGCAATTTTCCCCAAATTACACAGTAGTTAGGAGGTAGACAAAATTTGCATGCCTGGTCTTGGGAATCCAAGTTCAGTGTTCTTTCATTATGATGTTTTGTCTCTGTATATTTAAAAAAAAAACATGAATTTTCAACTGAATGTAGGTAAATAACCCAGGAATTTAATTATATTTTTTCCTTCTGGTTCTGGCTTTGGCTTAGCTTCTACCTGAGAATCAACCTCTCCCTACAACAACTGTTTCTTCTTTTCTGACATTCTACATTCTTTTTTGTTTTTGTTTTTGCGAGACTGGGTATCACCCTGTCACCCAGGCTGGAGTGCAATGGCTCACTGCAACCTCTGCCTCCTGGGCTCAAGTGATCCTCCCACCTCAGTCTCCCAAGTAGCTGGGACTACAGGCATGCACCACCATGTCTGCCTAATTTATTTTTGGTAGAGATGGGGCTTCACTATGTTGCCCAGGCTGATCTTAAACTCCTGGGATGAAGCAATCCTCCTGCCTCAGCCTTCCAAAGTGCTGAGTTTATAGGTACAAGCCATCATGCCTGGTCACATTCTACATCTCTGTTGGGGGCTGCACTACGGACCCATTATTCATGCAAAACCTGGCAATCATCCTGAACTCTTACTACCCCTAACCCGCACCCCACCCTCCGCCGGTCACAATGCTCTCCTTGCCATGTACAATCAATGCCAGGACCCGTACCTTTGACTTAACAAATACCTCTTGCATCTGCCCCTCCTCCCTGTACCAACTGTGCCCCCATCCACTGCTCTGCCCCAGGCTCTTCCTGACCGAGCAAAGTGCAATGACCTCGAACAGTTTGCCTTTTTTAAGGTGTTTTCTGTAAATCTATGCTCCATGCATTGGTGGGAAGATCTTTCCACACCACAATGGGTACGTTCAATGGCCTCTCAGTTCCTCAAAGAAGCAACTGTTTATGAAAAAATATTTCTGAGCCAGGCATGGTGCCACAGTTTTTGCACGCAATAGCTCTAAATCACAAAGTAACTCTAGAAAGGAAGCTTTGTTATCCCACTTTCACAGCTGGAAAGTAACAGAGCTAGACCTCCAACACAGATCTGTCTGACTGCACAACAGTGCTCTCTTCATACCCCACACAGCCTCCCAGATAAAATCTTGTTTCCTTGATATCAATTGCAGCCCCAGTCTCCTGCCTCCAGACACCCCTCATGCCCTGCTCTCCAGACACATCCCCCTTCCTGAAGTTCACTCATCTCCCGACATGGTTTTGTGTTCCATGGCTCCATTTGTGTTCTTCCCTCTGCCTAGGATGCCTTCCTCTGTCCAACTGTCCCCCCAAGCACCACTCAGTCGCAAGACTAAGGTTAGAACCCAGGATTATCTCACTCCGATCTTTTCTCCTTTCCACTGCAGAGCCCTGTCTCCCACATGGACAATTTTCACTTCATTCTAGGTTACGATGCTGTAATTGGCATGGACCAGGGTGGAGAAATGCCGCCAGGGAATGCTTCAGTTGGTAGTTAATATAAAGGGATAGGTCTCTGTTGGCTTCTTGTGGAAAATTATTTCAAGAGTTGATTTTTAAATGTAAGGGAAACAGGACTTTATTCCCTGGTCAGACTAATTACTGCACTCCTGAGTGATGCTGATGAGATGGCTTCAGAAAAACAACAGTTCTCCCACTGAGCCATAGGTCAAGGGGTTCTGGGTGTTTTCACAGAAAGTTATTGCTTTCAAGGGGGTTATCGATGGGCTGGAGTGTGAGGTTTCTTGAGGAATAAAACTGTCACAATTAATCTGTTTAGAACTTCTATGTGGGGAGGGGGTGTTATTCCTCAGCAGTGAATGACTCAATGAAAAACAGAATATTTGTGGTACATGTACTCCATGCTGTCAGGCTTGTCAATACCAAGTTTGAAGACATAAAATAAAATAAACAGAAAAAAATAAGGCTTTTTTTTTTTAAGTGATTAAGGATGAAAGTCCTGGCTGCTGACCTAGGCCTCTGTGAATTTAGAACCCAAGATGATCCCAGCTGTGTGATGGGGCAGGACACTTAGTGTGGGAGCTGGGCTCTGTCCCTCACATGTGGGTAGATTATGAGACCCATATGGAGTCAGGGGACCTGAAGCTGGGTAGGGTCTGCAGCTGAGCTACTGGGGACTTTCTGGTGTCTGTTAGCCTCCCTAGGACCCACATTCATTTTCTGTAAAATGAGGGGATTTGAGCCAATTCACTGTCTTCCTAATAACCACTGTTTTCCTGTAATCACACACCACTGTTCTCTTAAAGCTTTTCTTTCCAGTTAATTTAAATCAACCCTGTTTTAAGACTTTGCCATTTATGAAAGAATAATATCCATAAAATCATGGCTTTGATTTGCTAATTAACATGTTTTCTAATTAACACTGTATCAGTCAGAAGATCCTTGGTTGAAAGCAATTGAAAATCTTCCAGCCATCTTAAGCAGAGTGAGATCTTATTGGAGACATTCTTGGGGCTCAGGTAACTTTAGGAGGCTAGAAGATAAGGCTTGAAGACCAGTAGGGATTGAAGTTGGCCTGGTTAACCAGACAGCAGAACCACTGCATGAAACTGGGATGACTGGTCTCTGCGAAGCACCACTGCCACACCACTGTCACCACAATGAATGTGGCTGACACCCATGTCACCATGTCATCTATCTGCTCAGAATTCAAAATCATGGGGACAGTGTCTGGTTGGCCAAGCTCAAGTCACACTTGCACCCTGCCTACTTTGGGACAGGTGTGAGGAGGATGAAAATCTGGTCCCTTTGACTTCCACAGGTGGCCAAGGTCCTCAGGAGGATACAAAATGGGAGATTCCCCAATAGGGAGAACAAGGTGCTAATGGAGGACAAATTGAACGGTGGCTAGTAAAAACTTGAAAATAAAGAAAAAACTCCCCAAAACAAAAAATAGGTATTTATTGCACTCATTAAAATAAATACATAATTATGAAAATAAAAAGTTTATTTGTGTACCATAACATCATAAACTCATGTATCAACCCCATGTACCACTCTGTAGGAAGCACTGGCCTCTCTAAGGATCTCTAAGGATCCTGCAGCTTTGGCCTTTATTGTACACTAGTGAATACTTCCATTTTGGAAAGTATAGACTCATTTGTCTCTTTCTGTAAAACACTGACCTTGGCTTTTTTTGTTTGATTTGCATGGTAGCTATTCTTTACCTGATGCTTCAGAACCTGTATAGAGCCATTTTTTTACTGTTTTAGGTTGACTGTCCACTTCCACTTTATTTTTGATGCGTTCAGAATATCATGCACCCACACATCTTCGCATTTTACTAGGATAAGTAGCAAGCAGTTGAAAAAAAGAAGAACCTGAACCTTTCAAATGACCTTGATATCCTGCCATCATTTGATCACAGTGTAGCTTTCTGGAATTCTGCAGGCCATGTGAGGGAGTGTATGTTCCCAATGTTCAAGATGTAATTTTACACAAGAATTCTAGAGACAACATGTTCTGCATAGGGCATCAGAAACATCCAAATAAGTCAGAGTTCATTCCACTCTTCCTAAACATGTATTTGGCACTTCCTATTAAACTACCCTAAAGCTCATCAAATAAATGTTTGTTAGTTTTGGGAGAAATCTTAGCAATAATCCTGTTCATTTGTATTGATAATGCAAGTGAGACTTCCAAGATAAGGGTACACTGGGCCTAGAATATTTTGGAATTTCTTCTGAAACCCATTATGGAACTTCAGTTGAAATAACAAGTTACTTTTTTCCTCTCTAACGGATCCCATTTCTCCTGTCAGGGAAGACCGTTCCACAGTTACCTGATACTTTATGCAGAAATCAGATTACTTTATGAAATAGGATTCTTTCTAGAGATGGAATTCTGGCTCCACAGAAATTAAATACATCTAAATGCATAGTTCCTTATCCATAAATGATAAGTAATCCCCATGCTTGTGTATAAGCGTAGCATGCACACATACACATGGTGAAGGGAGAAAATAAATGGCTCCAAATATTTGGATGTTTTGTTACAGAAGTTAATATTAAAGGCAAAAATCCAAAGTTTGGTTGGGAAGAAAAAGATTAGCAGCTGATCTGCTAACTATCCTTTTTAAGCTGGAAAATTTCAAGGAGAGATTATGAAGAAGAATGAGAAGGAGAGTAGGAAGCAGGAGGAGGAGGAAGAAGAAGAAAAAAGGAGAGAAAGAAAGAGAAAGAAAAAAGAAAGAGAAAGAAGAAAAGAAAGAGAAAGGGAAAAAAGAGAAAAAGAAAGGAAGAAAAGAAAGAAAAAGGAGGAAGCAAAGGAGGAGGAGGAATAAGAAAAGAAAGAAGAGAAGGAGGAAGAAGAGGAGAAGGAGAAATAAGGGGAAAAAAGGAGTTATCCTGGTCAAATGTGGAAAGATTCTATTCAAATTTCTGATGGTTTTTACTGATTGAATGATAATAAGAGAGTCCTTATCAATAGAATTATTTCACCAGGATATACTTGATCAATTGGCATGGTAAACAAACCTGAAAAGTATAGATTTCTGGGGCATGGCCTGCTAGAAAGTGTCAGTTTTGGGTATTTAATTATCAGAGTATAAAATGGATTTATTTAATGCTTAAAAGTTCCCTTTGGGTCAGTGATGAACGGTATGCATCACTTAGAAGCCCCATGTGTTATACATCAGGGCACATTCTGATGTGATGCAAAAGGGCCCAAGATGCAGCACTGGTGGTCTCAGACTTCTCATGCTTCATCTGCATGTTGCATAGAAGCAGAATAGCTTTTTTGTATTATTAGTAAATTTTGATACTGAATAAGATCTCTAATTCTTATGAGTCTGATTTGGTAATTCAACCCTTTGTGCAATCCTTTTTTTTTTTTGAGACCGAATTTCACTCTTGTTGCCCAGGCTGGAGTGCAACGGTGTGATCTCGGCTCACTGCAACATCTGCCTCCCAGGTTCAAGCAATTCTCCTACCTCAGCCTCCCGAGTAGCTGGGATTACAGGTGCTCGCTACCATGCCCAGCTAATTTTGTATTTTTAGTAGAGGTGGAGTTTCACCATGTTGGTCAGGCTGGTCTCAAACTCCTGACCTCAGGTGATCCACCCACCTCGGCCTCCCAAAGTGCTGGGATTACAGGTGTGAGCCACTGCGCCCAGTCTCTGTGCAATCTTAATAGCAAATGTGGTAGAAGGCAAACATGGTCACAAACTCTTGCCCTTCCTTGATTTCTTTGTCCCTTTTCCCCCACCATATCTCCTCTTCTACCTCTGGGCTCAGCCATGTGACTTGCCTGTGATGTTAGCCATTGTGACACAAGAGAGAACTGAAAAGCACTGGGCAATAGTGATTATTTTCTCTTGCTGCTGTTGGAACCCTGTGACATGTTAATGAAGCTGGACTAGCTGGTTGGAGGATGAGAGACCATATGGACAAGAGACAAGTACCTTAACTGAGGCCCCTCTAGACCACTAGCCCTGATAGCTGGTGGAGTCCCAAGAAAAAGGGGCTCACTGGTCAATGTGCTAGAAGCCAATGCTATGACACCAGATTCTGAGAAAAGAAAAGCTTTTTATTGCAAGTTGACTAACAAGGAGATAGGAATCCAGCTCAAATCTGTCTTCTTGTGTTGGCTTGAAGTCTGTAATTTGACTAGAAAAGGTTTAGGGGGTGGATTCTGAGATTAGCAGGTGATTGGTGGAAGGAAAGAGGAGGTATGGAAAGTCCTTGGGCATGAGCAGTTATCTCTTCAAGATATCTCATGGGTTATGTGCAGATTCGGGGGAGTTAGTATGAAACGTGGTGGAGTTTCAGGCTGGGATGTCAGCAACCTTGTTCTGCACAGACTTCAGGGGGCTATATTGGTTCTAACTGATTTCAGCTAATTTTGTTCTCTTACAAGAGGAGGGAGTTTCAGCATTTCAGCAAGTTGTTTCTTTTTTCTTTTTTTCTTTTTTTTGTCTTCCATCCTGTAAACTTGAGAATTTTTGTTAGTTACTGGTTTAACTCTTTGGGGCATGGTTTAAGTGGGACATGACAGATGTATGAGTGAGTCAGCCCAGCCCAACTGCTGCCCTACAGAAATCATGAGCTAAATAAATGGTTGCTTTAAGCTATTACATTTTGGGAGTGTTTTGTTACAAAGAAAAAGCCAACTGACATAGTATATTTAAAATCCACTGCGGCCAGATTCTAGCCTTCTTCTCCCAATCCTCCCACTCCTCCTGCCTGTTCCTCCTCTTTCTATTTGGGATCAGGGCTCACAAACTGGTGGCCAAGGGTTGGCCAATGTGTCCCATGAAGAAATAGTGTTCAGCCAAGGTTCACTGCAAAGACCATACTTGTTGATTATGCTCAGTGTATATCTGATTTTTCAGGGCTCCTGCCATACTAACTGCTAAATATTTTCAGTATCAGCCCTGGTCCTGTGAACAAGTTTTGTTCTATTCACAAAGTATAAATCAGAAGATTTTCCATGGAAATCTGGATTTATGGCTTCTCTATAAAAGGGGATAGGGAAGGTCTGGGAATGTTGGACTAGGATTGGGCAGGAATGACCTGGAGCTGACAATTGACTGCTCATCGTCCAGACAGGACTCGTGCTGCCAGTTCATCACTGTCCCATCATTCCTAGGTGTAGCATGCTTGTCTTGTTTCACCTATGCATGTTACCTGCCGGACCTTAGAGGAAGTTGGTTGTGTGCATGACACATTGGCTAGCATTGGTTTGAGGGTGTAACCATGTACTGTCATGTTTTTACGCATTTTGATCTTATTGCCTGGAATGTGCATCTCCTTCTTGGACACTTTACTTAACTTCTGCAAATTCTTCAAAATTTAACTTAAATGCCTCCTGTTCTATGACATATTTCTCTCAATAAGGCCGGTTCACCTTCCTCTGTGTTCCATATGACTTTGCGCATAATCTCTACTACAGCATTAACATTTTATCCATCAGCATTGTTTAAAGACTGCCTACAACTATCATGTGACCTCCTTGAACACAGGACTACCCTCTTCCCCTACTTACCCCTTGGGTAGGGCATATGGCAGGACCCTTAATACCTGTGATGCCCCTTGGGTAGGGCATATGGCAGGGCCCTTAATACCTGTGATGGATTAAGGAATCAACTAACTGGACATTCTGGCTGAACGTCAGAGAATGAATTTAATGCAATTTGCATTTTGTGTAAAACCAAACTTATGATTCTCTATGAGACATTCTCTGAAGATTTCTTTATAATCAACAATGTTCTGCTTTGATTTTAAAGAGCTTCTTTTGGCTTCAGGACAAGCAGCGTATAAATGAAATAAAAATTATTTAAAGTATAAGAAAATCTGAGTCAAGTACCTTTGAAGAAGTGTGTTTAAAGGAACCAAGAGGCTGTTGACACCAGAATGATCCTTAAAGCTCCCCACGTTCCTAATAAAAGAGAATCTGCATTGACCAATGGAATTACCTAGTTTCTGTCAGGACAGGCGAGACTACACTTTGATAGGAATCCCCAGATCCAAGTGGTTTGACAGCAAACACACTGCTTTGCTACATGAACATCATGGTGGGCAGAGTGATCTATTCATCTTGGTCAGTCAGGAAACTGTGCCAATGGAGGCTCCATCTCAACTCATGCTTCCATGATCACTTGGGCAGAGCAAAGAGAATCTGTGGCCCATACACTGGCTTTTAAAAGTGTCACCTGGAAGGGACACATACCATTTTTGCTCCTATTTAGTTGGTTAAAAAGAGCATATTGCCAGGCCTAACTTCAACAGGGCAAGGAACAGCAATTCTTCCACATGCCAGGAAAGAGACAAGTTGGAATATTTGTGAGCAAACAAGTACCTACCGAAATTTGTGATTTTACAAAAGACCTTCAGTTTTCAAAATGTATCATCATCATCTACCTGCCAATGACCACCTCAAGATGGATTTAAAGTAGAATTTGACCTCCATCAGCTGGGTTTGGGTGCTTCTCCACAGTTGTTTCAGAATGCAAGACTCCTTTGTTTCGAATTGCCACAAGTAAACAGAAAATGAGAAGAAGAGACCAGACCCCACCTCCAGATTATACCCACTCTGGCAGACACAGAAGCAGTCCATGGCAGTATAGGGTGGAAAAGGTGGTGTTTGGGGGGATGTTGGGTGCTGTGGAGGCACAGAAGAGGGACACAAAACTGGACTTGGGGCAGATGTGCTGCATGAGTGGAATCAAGGAAGAGGTAGGGCTTGGGCAAGACCTTGAAGGGTCCATTGCTGTTTGCCCATTGGACAGGGGTAGAGAAGATACGAGGTCCCAGAGAAGAGGGATATGGATGAGGTCCTTAGGGTCATGACTCTGGTCAAGACACGATGCCTGCCCTAGAAGGAAATTATTTACACACATGACCTTGAGCAAGCGCCTTCCTCTTTCTGATCTGTCTCCTGCTCTACAAAACAGAGGTTATAATCAAAATCCCATTTTTAAAAATAGAGCTCGACAATTTGATTCTAAATTTGCCAAGAGTATAAATTAGTAGAAATAGCTAAGAGTATTTCAAATACGAAATACAATAAGATCAACTTGTCTTATCACAAGTAAAATCATCATATTCTAGAGATATAGGAATTAATTTTGCTCAAAACCTGGCATTATCCAAAGACTGGCCAAATCAATTAAAAGAACAAAAAAGAGAGTCCAGAATTCAATGTGTGGTATTTGAGAATTTGTGATAAGAGTTTCACTTCAAATCAATTAGAACAGAGGTAACAGTTTAAGAAATAGTTTCAACAATTTAATAACCATTGAAAAAGTTGTTATCTTTTAAATTCACATTATATATAAGAATAATACACAGATTTATTAAATGTTTTAAAAACAAAATTTAGAAAGCGTTATAATAAATATAGAAAAATAGTTTTCTTACCTTAAGTTGGAAACATTGTCCTACAGAAGGTTTAAAATTCTTGACACCATAAACAAAAGACTTGCATACTTGATTATAAAATTTTTAATATCTTTTTTGTGGGAGAAAACATAACAAATTCAAAGAAAAGTGACAGAGTAAGAAAAATATAGCAATAGATATATAATAAATGATCAACAATCAGAATATACAAGAACTACTTATGATCAATTATTAAAAATATTCATGGAAAAAATAGGCATAGAATATAAGAGGACAATTAATCTGAGTTATGTAAAGGGCTAATAAACATTAAAAAATTCTCAATCCCACAAGATATCAAGGGCACATACATGGAAATCAAAAGATACAATTTGTATTAAGGTAATAAATAAAAAAAATTCTAGCTGTTTAAATCCATTTGTGCCTACATCACTTAAAAATGGATCTTCTCTTTAAGTGACAAGAAATTCAAACTGGTAGAAACATGGGCTATGAAGCCACACCACCTGGGATTGCATCCTGCCCTGTGTGACTGTAGGCAAGTTCCTGAACCTCTGTTTGCTCTATTTTTCTCATCAATAACAGTGCCTATATTATAGAGTTATTTTGAAATTAAATATGATAATCCATGGAAAATGCTGAGAATAGCACCTGGCCCATCGTGAGTGCTCAGTGATAATTAGCTTTTATTTTTCCACTGTCAGTGAGAGTATCAAAATTAGAAATGCATATGCAACTTTATTTATAGGAATCTGTCCTACAGAAATAACCACCCATGAGCATAAATTTAGATCTTCAATAATAACCATTTCAATATTTGTAATGGTAAAATGTTGAAAACAACAGATATTAATTAAAAGGAGAGGAGTCACATAAATTTTGCCTACCTCCTTTTTATAGTAAGTTGCATTTATTTTATGTAACAGTTTACAAAGAATGAGACAGACTCCTATTTATTAAGATAGAATAAGCACTAAATATATATTATTATATAAAAAACAAAATACACTAGGCATGGTGGCTCGTGCTTATAATTACGGCACTTTGGGAGGCCGAGGTCTGAGGACTGCTCAAGTCCAAGAGTTAAAGACCTACCTGGGCAACATAGTGAGACTCTAGAGCTCTGTACAAAATAAGTAAATAAATAAGTAAATAATTAGTTGGGAATGGTAGCAAATGCCTGTTGTCCTACCTACTTGGGAGGCTGAGATGAGAGGATCATTTGATTCCAGGAGGATGAGGCTGCAGTGAGCCCTGATTGAATCACTGCACTACAGCCTGGGCAACAGAGCAAGACCCTGCCTCAAACAGTAAAATAAAATAAAAATAAATAAATAAATCAGAGATAAATTTGAATAATACAATCTTTGGAAATCATTTCAAATATAATATTTGTAAATACGTCGAATATTTTTAAAGAAAGAGTCACATCAGACTGTTAATAGTAGCTACTTTGGGGGAAGAGGATGTATTGGATGATGGTGAAGGCAGATTTAAATTTTACCTTCACTAGTATTTGTTTTTAATTTTTTTTTTTTTATTTCAATAGGTTTTGGGGAACAGGTGGTGTTTGGTTACATGAATAAGTTCTTTATTGGTGATTTCTGAGATTTTGGTGCACCCATCACCTAAGCAATGTACATTGTACCCAATATGTAGTCTTTTATCCTTTGCCACTCCCCACCCTTTCCCCTGAGTCCCCAAAGCCCAATGTATCCTTCTTATGCCTTGGTGTCTCATAGCTTAACTCCCACATATAAGTGAGAACATTTGATGTTCGATTTTCCATTCCTGACTTACTTCACTTAGAATAGTAGTCTCCAATTCCATCCAGGTTGCTGTGATTGCCATTGTTTTGTTCCTTTTTATGGCTGAGTAGAATTTCATGGTAGATATATATATCAGTTGGGTTCAGATGCTTCTCCACAGTTTATATATATATATATATATACACACATATATATATATCACATTTTGTTTATCCACTCATTGATTAATGGACATTTAGGCTGGTTCCATATTTTTACAATTGCAAACTGCTGTTATAAACTTGTGTGTGCCAGTATCTTTTTTGTATAATGACTTCTTTTCCTTTGGGTAGATAGCTAGTAGTGGTATTGCTGGATCAAATGGTAGATCTACTTTCAGTTCTTTAAGGAATCTCCACATTGTTTTCCTTAGTGGTTGTATTAGTTTACATTCCCATCAGCAGTGTAAAAGTGTTCTCTTTTCACTGCATCCATACTAACGTCTATTTTTTTTTTATTTTTTTGATGATGGCCATTTTTGCAGGAGTGAGGTGGTATTGCACTGTGGATTTGATTTCCATTTCCCTGAAAATTAGTTGGCCATTTATTTATCTCCTTTTGAGAATTGTCTATTGATGTTCTTTTTTTTTTTTTTTTGAGACGGAGTCTCGCTCTGTCGCCCAGGCTGGAGTGCAGTGGCGCGATCTCTGCTCACTACAAGCTCCGCCTCCCGGGTTCACGCCATTCTCCTGCCTCAGCCTCCCCAGTAGCTGGGACCACAGGCGCCTGCCACCACGCCCGGCTATTTTTTTTGTATTTTTAGTAGAGACAGGGTTTCCCCATGTTAACCAGGATGGTCTCGATCTCCTGACCTTGTGATCCGCCCGCCTCGGCCTCCCAAAGTGCTGGGATTACAGGCGTGAGCCACAGCGCCCGGCTGTCTATTGATGTTCTTAGTCACTTTTTGATTTTTTTTTTCTTGATGATTTGTTTGAGTTCTTTATAGATTCTGGATATTAGTCCTTTGTTGGATGTATAGATTGTGAAGATTTTCTCCCACTCTGTGGATTGTCTGTTAACTCTGCTGATTATTTCTTTTACTGTGCAGAAGCTTTTTAGTTTAATTAAACTATTTACATTTGTTTTTGTTGCATTTGCTTTTGGGTTCTTGGTCATGAAGTCTTCGCCTAAGCCAAAGTCTAGAAGAGTTTTTCAGATGTTATCTTCTATAATCTTTATGTCTTCAGGTCTTAGATCTAAGTCTCTCATCCATCTTGAGTTGATTTTTGTACAAGGTGAGAGATGAGAATTCAATTTCATTCTTCTACATGTGGCTTGCCAATTATCCCAGCACCATTTGTTAAAGAGAGTGTCCTTTCCCCACTTTATGCTTTTGTTTGCTTTGTTGAAAATCAGTTGGCTGTAAGTATTTGGCTTTATTTCTTGGTTCTCTGTTCTGTTCCTTTGGTCTATGTACCTATTTTTATACTAGTACCATGCGTTTCAGTGACTATGGCCTTAGAGTATGGTTTGAAGTCAGGTAATGTGATGCCTCCAGATTTCTTCTTTTTGCTTAGTCTTGCTTTGGCTATGCAGGATCTTTTTTCACTCCCTATGAATTTTAGGATTGTTTTTTCTAGTTCTGTGAAGAATGATGGTGGTATTTTGATGGGAATTTCACTGAATATATAGATTGCTTTTGGCAGTATGGTCATTTTCACAATATTGATTCTACCTATCCATGAGCTTGGGATGTGTTTCCATTTGTTTGTGTCATCTATGATTTCTTTCAGCAGTGTTTTGCAGTTTTCCTTATAGAGGTCTATTAGGTTAGGTTTGGTTAGGTTTATTCCCAAGTATTTTCTTTCTTTTCTTTTTTTTTTGAAGCTATTGTGAAAGGGGTTGAGTTCTTGATTTGATTCTCAGCTTGGTTGCTGCTGGTGTATAGCAGAACTACTGATTTGTGTATATTAATTTTGTATCCTGAAACTGCTGAATTCATTTACCAGTTCTAGGAGCCTTTTGGATGAGACTTTAGGGGTTTCTAGGTATATGATCATATCATCAGCAAACAGTGACAGTTTGACTTCCTCTTTACTGATTTGGATGCCCTTTATTTCTTTCTTTTGTCTGATTGCTTTGACTAGGACTTCCCATACTTTGTTGAACAGAAGTGTTGAAAGTGGGTATCTTTGTTTTGTTCCAGTTTTCATGGGGAATGATTTCAACTTTTCCCCATTCAGTATACTGTTGGCTGTGTGTTTGTCATAGATGGCTTTCATTACCTTAAGGTATGTCCCTTCAATGCTGATTTTGCTGAGAGTTTTAATCATAAAGGGATGCTGGATTTTGTCAAACACTTTTTTATCATCTATTGAGATGGTCATGTGATTTCTGTTTATGTAGTTTATCACATTTATTGACTTATGTATGTTAAACTATCCCTTCATTCCTGGTATGAAACCCACTTGATCATGGTGGATTATCTTTTTGATATGCTGTTGGATTCAGTTCACTAGTATTTTTGTCTCTATGTTCATCAGGGATATTGGTCTATAGTTTTCTATTTTTGTTGTGTCCTTCCCTGGTTTTGGTATTAGGGTGATACTGGCTTCATAGAGTGATTTAAGGAGGATTCCCTCTTTCTCTATCTTTTGGAATAGTGTCAATAGGGTTGGTATCAATTCTTCTTTGAATGTCTGATAGAATTCAGGTGTGAATCCATCTGGTCCTGGACTTTTTTTGTTGGCAATTTTTAAATTGCTGTTTCAGTCCTGCTGCTTGTTATTGGTCTGTTCAGAGATTCTATATCCTCCTGGTTTAATCGAGGAAGGTTGTATATTTCCACGAATTTATCCATCTCTCCTAGGTTTTCTAGTTTATGCATGCAAAGGTGTTCATAGTAGCCTTGAATAATCTTTTGTATTTCTGTGGTATCAGTTGTCATATCTCCCTTTTAATTTCTAATTGAGCTTATTTGGATCTCCTCTCTTCTTTTCTTGGTTAATCTTACTAATGTTCTATCAATTTTATTTCTTTTCAAAGAACCACTTTTTTTGTTTATCTTTTGTATTGTTTTTATTGTTTCAATTTCATTTAGTTCTGCTCTGATCTTTGTTATTTATTTTCTTCTGCTGGGTTTGGGTTTGGATTGTTCTTGTTTCTCCAGTTTCATGAAGTGTGACCTTACATTGTCTATTTGTGCTCTTTCAGACTTTTTGATATAGGCATTTAATGCTATTAACTTTCCTCTTAGCACCACTTTTGCTGTATCCCAGAAGTTTTGATAGGTTGTGTCACTATTTCAGTTCAAATAATTTTTTAATTTTCATTTTGATTTCATTGTTGACCCAATGATCATTCAGGAGCAGGTTATTTAATTTCCAAGTGTGCATGGTTTTGAGGGTTCTTTTTGGAGTTGATTTCCAATTTTATTCTGCTGTGGTCTGAGAGAGTACTTGATATAATTTCAATTTTCTTAAGTTTACTGAGACTTGTTTTGTGGCCTATCATATGGTCCGTCTTGGAGAATGTTCCATGTGCTGATGAGTATGTATATTCTGCAGTTGTTGGGTAGAATGTTCTGTAAATATCTGTTAAGTCCATTTGTTGTAGGGTATGATTTAAGTCCATTCGTTTTGTTGTTGACTTTCTGTCTGGATGATCTGTCTAGTGCTGTCAGTGAAGTATCAAAGTCCCCTGCTGTTATTGTGTTGCCATCTATCTCATTTCTTAGGTCTAGTAGTAATTGTTTTATAAATTTTGGAGCTCTAGTGTTAGTTGCTTATATATTTAGAATTGTGGTATTTTCCTGTTGGACTAGTCTTTTTATCATTATATAATGTCTCTCTTTGTCTTTTTTAACTCCTGTTGCTTTAAAGTTTGTTTTGCCTGATATAAGAATAGCTACTTCTGCTCACTTTTGATGTCCATTTGCATTCAATATCTTTTTTTACCCCTTTACCTTAAGTTTATGTGAATCCTTTTGTGTCAGGTAAGTCTCCTGAAGACAGCAGAAATTTGGTTGGTGAACTCTTATGCATTCTGCCATATCCATTTAAGTGGAGCATTTAGGCCATGTACATTCAATGTTAATTTTGAAATGTGGGGTACTATTCTATTCATCATGTATTTGTTGTATATCTGAATACCTTGTTAATTTTCCATTGGGTTATTGTTATATAGGTCCTGTGAGATTTATGCTTTAAGAAGGTTCTAGGATTTCAAGGATTTGTTTTAAGATTTAGAGCTCCTTTTAGCAGTTCTTGTAGTGCTGGCTTGGTAGTGGCAAATTCTCTCAGCATTTGTTTGTCTGGGAAAGACTGTATCTTTCCTTCATTTACGAAGCTTAGTTTTGCTGGATACAGAATTCTTGGCTGATCATTGCTTTGTTTAAGGAGGTTAAAAATAGCACCCCAATTCCTTCTAGTTTGTAGGGTTCTTTTCTGAGAAATAGGCCGTTAATCTGATAGGTTTTCCTTTAGAGGTTACCTGATGCTTTTGCTTCATACCTCTTAAGATTCTTTCATTTCTCTTGACTTCAGATAACCTGATGACTATGTGCCTCGGTGATGATCTTTTTGTGATGAATTTCCCAGGTCAGGTGTTCTTTGAGCTTCTTGTATTTGTATGTCTAGATCTCTAGCATGGCTGGGGAAGTTTTCCTTGATTATTCCCTCAAGTATGTTTTCCAAACTTTTAGATTTCTCTTCTTCCTCAGGAACACGTTTAATATAGTCCCAAACTTCTTGGAGGTGTTGTTTATTTTTTAAATTTTTTTCTTTGTCTTTGATGGATTGGGCTAATTAGAAAGCCTTGTCTTCAAGCTCTGAGGCTTTTTTTCTACTTGTTTGATTTTATTGCTGAGACTTTCCAGTGCATTTGGCATTTCTCTAAGTGTGTCCTTGATTTCCAGAAGTTGTGATTGCTTTTTATTTATGCTATCTATTTCACTGAAGAATTTTCCTTTTATATCCTGTGTTATGTTTTTGATTTATTTAAGCTGGACTTCACCTTTCTCTGGTCTTTGATTAGCTTAATAGTTGATCTTCTACATGGATGAAGCTGGAAACCATTATCCTCAGCAAACTAACACAGGAACAGAAAACTGAACACTACATGTTCTCATTTATAAGTGGGAGCTGAACAATGAGAACACATGGACACAGGGAGGGAAAAATAACACACATTGGGGCCTGTTCAGGGGCTGGGGGGTGGGAGAGCATCAGGATAAATAGCTAATGCATTGAGGGACTTAATACCTAGGTGTTGGGTTGATAGGTACAGCAAACCACCATGGCACACATTCACCTATGGAACAAACCTGCACGTCCTGCACAGTATCCTGGAACTTAAAATAAAATAAAATATTTTAAAAATCGACCTTCTGAACTACCTTTCTGGCAATTCAGAGAATTCATCTTGGCTTGGATCCATTGCTGATGAGCTGGTATGATTTTTCTAGGGTGTTAAAGAACCTTGTTTTGTCATATTACCAGATTTTTTTTTTTTTTAGTTCCTTCTCATTTGGGTAGACTATGTCAGAGGGAAGACCTAGAATTCAAGGGCTGCTGTTCAGATTCTTTTGTCCTTGGAGTCCTCCCTTAGATGTGGTGTTCTCCCCCTTACCCTAGGAATGAGGCTTCCTGAGAGCCAAACCGTGGTGATAGTTTTTGCTCTTCTGGGTCTAGCCACCCAGTGGAGCTACTGGGCTCCAGGCTGGTATTGGGAAGTGTCTGCAAAGAGTCCTGTGCCCTCCGTCTTCAAGTCTTGCAGCCGTGGATACTAGCACCTGCTCCAGTGGTGGTAGGAAAGGAGTAAAATGGACTCTGTGAGGGTCCTTGGTGGTATTTTTGTTGAGTGTGCTGCTTTTGTGTTGGTTGGCCTCCAGCCAGGAGGTGGCGCTTTCCAAGGCACATCAGTTGAGGTCCTATAGGGAGGATGCAAACTTGCCTCCGATACCTAGTTAAGTATTCAGGTTTCTCAGCCAGTGGGCAGGGCTGTAGAGCTCCCAGGAGATTATGACCTTTGTCTTTGGCTACCAGGGCAGGTAGAGAAAGACCACCAGATGCAGAGAAGGATAGGCATGTCTGAGCTTAGCCTCTCCTTGGACAGGGTTTGCTGCAGCTGCTTTGGGGGATGGGGATGTGGTTCCAAGTCCAGTGGAGTTATATTCCCAGGGGAATTATGGCTGTCTCTGCTGACTTATACAGGTTGCCAGGAGAGTGGGGGGAAAGCTGGCAATCACAGGTCTCACTCCTCTCCCATGCAGCCTGCAGTCCCAGAGGCTGGTCTCACTCCCACTGTGCCCCCATAACAGCACTGAGTCTATTTCCAGGCAGCCAGTGACCAGGGCTGAGTCCATGAGTTTCTCCACTGAGAAAGCAAGCAGACTCACAGTTTTTTGGCATCTCAGGGAGACTGCAGCAGTGATCCAGTTCCTTCAAAGGGTCTGTGGATTCTCTCAGCTTTCCTGGTTTGTCCCTGGGGTAGTTCTTGGAGCAAAAGTTCACGATGTGAATCTCCACATGCTGCTCTGTGCATCGGAGCGGGAGCTGCAAGCTAGTTCTGCCTCCTATTCACCATCTTTATCCTAGTATTTATATTTTTGTACAATATATATTTCTTTGGGCACTCAAAAAAATATTTTTGGCTGGGCATGGTGGCTCACACTTATAATCTCAGCTCTTTGGGAGGCCAAGGCTGGCAAATCACCTGAGGTTGGGAGTTCCAGACCAGACTGGCTAACATGGTGAAACCCTGTCTCCACTAAAAATATAAAATTAGCTGGGCATGGTGGTGTGCACCTGTAATCCCAGCTACTCTGGAGGCTGAGGCAGGAGAATCGCTTGAACCCAGGAGGCAGAGGTTGCAATGAGCTGAGATCACACCATTGCACTCCAGCCTGGGCAACAGAGTGAGACTCTGTCTCCCTGCCCCCACCAAAAATTAAAAAAAAACCAATATTTTAAAATTAAACAATGTGGATTGAGCCATATATGCACCAACTAGACATGCTTCTAACTCAAAGACTCCAAGTCTCTACTTCTATCCTCCAGGTGCTGGGGAGCTATGGATGGTTTTTGAGGAGTGATTGACCTGGTCACAGTCACAGGAATTCTTGAATAAACAGCTCTTTATTTTGTTGTTTTATTTTCCTCACCTACTCTTTCCAGTGTTTACATACTTTCTTCATTTTTCTTGCCAGAAATTGGCAGTTTTTCTTTAATTTTTTTCTTCACCAAGCCTGCAAGTTTATTTCTCTCTTAAGGTCTTTATTGTTTTCCTCTTTTCAGACAAAAATTAGTTGCTGAAGCTATTTCTTCTCTGCTGCTTGATAAGCCTCCAGAGACGTTGCTTACAGCCAAAGAGCTTTATCTGTGACTCCCCTAAGACAGTAACAGATGGTGGGAAACAAGCCACAGGGATCAGGGGACGAGGCTTCTGGCCCTGTCTCAGCGCTGGCCTGGGGGCTCTCCCTCCCCAAGTCTCAGATTCTGTGCTAATAACAGGGAGAGGACAGTGCAGAGATCCCTGAAGACCCCATCCTGTCATGACCATCTATGACCCCAAGGCAATGAGTGAACACTGAAGTTCAAAAACATTGGTCATAGAGAAAGCACAGAGCCCTGCAGAACAGCTTGCGTCTCTCATATCAAGAGCTCAAAACTTCCAGCCCCGTGCTGCCCACACAGAGAGTTTCTCAGTCACTGGGCAATGGCTGGGCAGTGATTTGTTCTGTGGCAGAGACCACGAGGGAACTAATGCTGCTGCACTCACCCCAGCATGCAGCCACATCAGCAACACAGAGTTCAAATCCTTTCCTTGATGGGAAAAAGGTTCTTACAGAGATGAAGGTCATATGCCTTGCCCAAGGTCATGTGGCTGGGTTGGGGGTGGGGTGCCAGTGATACAAACAGGAGACAGGGAAATACTGGGTAGAAGAGGGCATTTACCCAACAAAGGCCCCATCCTCAAGCCTGAAGACCCGCTGCCCTAAATGAGGACAGGCATTTCTGTTTTTGTGCCCAGAAAGTTGCTTTTGGCCTGCCATTCTCCCCCTGCTGCCCCCATATAAACCTGAGACCTTAGTGGGCACACACACAAGCGGCTGAACATTGAGACCAGCAGATCAGCAGACGAGTGGACCAGCAGACCAGCAATGGTGGAAAGATGCGGTAGGGAAAGAAAGAAGAGGAGGGACGACTGGACACTAAGGGTGTTTGGCTGGGGGTGGTCAGAGAACAGTCTGGTTGCTGGGTGACCCGACTCCAGGAAAAGACCACCTTCCCACTCCATCCCCCCTTCCAGCTCCCCATCCATCTTGCTGAGAGCCACCTCCACCACTCAATAATACTTTGCACTCATCCCTCAAGCCCATGTATGATCCAATTCTTTCAGGACACTGGGCAAGAGCTCGGGATACAGCAGGCTGTCACACTGGCTCTCTGCCCTTGGGATAAGGCAGAGGGTCCGTTGAACCGATTAACACACAAGCTGTCTGCAGATGGCAAATCTGAAAGAGCTTTGTAGCACACACCCACTTGGGCTTCAGGAGTCACAGGCACCCACCTCTTGACGTTGCAGTGGGGCAGAAGCCCAAAAGTACTCACCTCAGCCTCTGCACCTGCCTGTCTGCAGGCTTCTCCTAGGGGTTTGAGCTGCAGGGCAAACAAGCAGGTGAGCCACACCCCTGTTGCACATCCTGTGAGAGAAATCAGGGAACTCTCCCTTTTCACCAGTTCATTCAATAAGAAGCTCTAAGAAATACCACCCCAGTTCCCACTATCTCCCCACTTCTACCTCTCCAGGAAGAGTTGTCTCCATTGAATTGGCATTGGGGTTAAACAGATCTAAGTTTAAAGCTTTGGTATGTCACTGACTAGCTTTGTGATCTGATTTTTAAAAGGCTCATATCTTCACATGGGTTGTTCTCAATTTCAGATGTTCTACTCCTTCTTTGCCTACATCCATCTGATTCTTATCCTTTAAAATCTCTATCAGGGATCTTCTCCCTGAAGCCCTCCTACCTCCCCAAGTCAGGTTCACTCACCCCTCCTACCCTCTTGGTACGCCTTGGATTTAATTTGTCTCTCCCACTGGATGATGATGCTTTTTCCTTCAGTCTCTCCCATGTGAGACTGCGAGCTCCAGGTAGAAGAGGGCCACACTTATGTATCTCCCAGCAATGGGCACAGAGGACTGTAAAATATGAGACTTTCACAGCTCAATGAAAAGGGCTGTGAGAGCACAGAGAGGACTAAAATGTAACCATTGCAGGCTCCCTGTAGCTGTAAATTCCTTGTGGATGGCAGGTGCTCAGCACAATGCTCTGTACAGGTTGTGGCTCTCAAAATATGAAACAAAAAGCTTCAGAGATAAGTTGTTTCTATTAGTCATTTACACCATAGTATGAAGTTGACCTTGCATTGCCTACCTCTTAGGGATGCTAACTTTTAAGTTTCTCTCCTTGAAGAATTAAAAACTTGTTCAGGATCGTGCATCCAGAAGCAGCAGAGAGGAGAAGGGAGGGGAAAAGAGAGGAGAGAATAAAGCTAAAAGATGTCAGCTTCTCTGAAAAGACATTTAGCCCTCGTGCCCATGCCTCAGGCTGGCTTCTCTTAGTAACTCAGAAGTTTTATTTCCATGAATCCTACCCCCCTGTGATCCTCCAGGAGAATAAGATCTCAGCAAGGCCCTCTTCTGATGCTGATATCTCCATCCTGGGCCTGCCAGAGGCAGTTTGTTTAGTTGTTTACCTGCTGAGAGACACAGCCTTTATTTGGCAGGAAGTGTGAACAAACAGACCCGAGGCGATTTCTTTTCATCACCACCTACCTCCTAGAACAACTGTCCCTTCCTCCTTCCTTCCTTCTTTCTCTCTCAGAGAGCTTTAATGCCAAGAATACCAAATGGAGATCACAGTTCTGGGTGTGAGTCATGGTTTCACTACAGGCTAGCTCTGTGACATTCTGCCTCGGTTTCTTCATCTGTGAAATGGGACAAAGTCCTTGTCATTTCTTCCACTATGCAGTCAGTTCAGGTAAATGTATCAACGTCATGAATTCAGTGAAAGGCATCACATCTTTTTTGATGGTAGGTGCAGCAGCTGCAGAAATGCCTAAGACAAAGTTTGTGGGAAGGATTAAATGAGGCAGTGAGGAATAATGACCAAAGTGTGGAATTATTTTCCAGAGGATGCTTTGTCCATGTTCAGGACTTATGCTTTCCTGATCCATGGGGTCAGATTCACTTCCTGGAGAGCACTGTGGTGCAGGGACAGTTGTGGCATGCGTGCCTCTTTGTCCACCAACCCGTGGCAGAAATCACTGATCAACCCAATATCATCTCAGGATTCTCCTCAATACAGGGCACCCGTGAGCCACTGACCATCAGCCAGAAGCCGAAACCTACATGCTATTACAGGAAAAAACAGCACAGCTTTGGAGTAAAACTAACGTGGTTTGCATCTGGTTCCTCTGAAACATTGAGCAAGTTTGACAATCTCCTTAAATGAAAGTACTCATCCATATCTGTATAAAGAATGTATTTCTGCCTAACTCCCAGGTTTCCTGTGATAATTAAAGAAGACTAAATATCATGGAAATACATATACATAGTAGTACTCCTTTTCTTTCTTTCTTTCCTTCCCTTTCTTTCTTTCTTCCTTTTTTTTCTTTTCTTTTTTTGCACTACAGAGTCTTGCTCTGTTGCCCAGGCTGGAGTGCAATGGCATTACCTCAGCTGACTGCAACCTCCTCCTCCCAAGTTCAAGCAATTCTCCTGCCTCAGTCTCCCAGGTAGCTGGGATTATAGGCGTGCACCACCACACCTGGCTAATTTTTGTATTTTTAGTAGAGACGGGGTTTCACCATGTTGGCCAGGCTGGTCTCAAACTCCTGACCTCGTGATCCGCCCGCCTCAGCATCCCAAAGTGCTGGGTTACAGGCGTGAGCCACAGCTCCTGGCCAGTAGTACTCCTTTTCTACCCCTGCCCTTCCAATTCTAAACAGGTCTTTCCTCTGATTCTCAGTTTTTACCATCTGTAAAATATGAATAGTGCTGTTCTCACAAGGTTGTTTTGGAGTTTCAAAGTGCTGCCTCTTGCATATGACAACTCTTGGTCATATTGAGGTAAGAAATTATAAGTCTTGGCTGGGTGTGGTGGCTCACAACTGTAATCCCAGCATTTTGGGAGGTGGGCAGATCACTTGATGTCAGGAGTTTGAGGTATTTTGTACTCAAAATTCAAAAATTAGCCAGGCGTGGTGGCGTTCACCTGTAATTCCAGGTACTTGGGAGGCTGAGGCAGGAGACTCGCTTGAACCTGGGAGGCAGAGGTTACAGAGAGCTGAGATCACACCATTGCACTCCAAACTGGGCAACAGAGTGAGACTGTGTCTCAAAAAATGAATAAATGAATACAAGTCCTGACTCTCACCCTCATCACTGTCCTCCATGCACAACTAAACCAATGTGCCCCTAGCTGAAGTTCTATCTTGCCTCAGTTTCCCTTCCATCCTCTCCCCAGTTTTGAGACTCAGTCAGCACAAGTTGGGGAAGGACCATTATTTCCAAGCAAATAAAAGAGCTAGATCTTGGTCCAGCGTGTGCGTATGTGTGTGTGTGAGTGTGTGTGTTTGTGTGTGTTGGGGTTAGGGAGGGTGGAGATGGGAAAGATGAGTTCATTCATTCAGCAGCAGCCCTCACTACCTCCTCCTCCTAGTTTGCTCCATCCTGGGGGGTAGGGAAGTGGAGGCCAGAGCCTGAATGTTCCTTAGAACTCTTGGGAGTCTGGTTTTCCCTCAGCCCCTTTAGGACCTTTAGTACCTCAGGGAATAAATGTCCCCACTATGCATGCTCTTGGGAAGGAAGACAGCTGGTGTGTCTCAAAGGTTTCCCCAGCTGTTTCCTCTTCCCCAGTGGATCCCACCAGGGCCTGATCAGGGCTCCTAGGACACAAAATTTAAGGGCGACCTCACTCCCAGCATCCTGCAAGCGCCCATCCTGCAATTAAGAGTGAGGGCCTTCTTAAATGTAGTACTCAGTTCCTTGCCTGCCTCATCTAGCCTGGTCCTGAAAGTATAGAAAGAATTGAATAAAAGCATGAAATGTTAGATGCAAATGTTTGAAGGAGTGGGCTTTAGAGTTGGGCCTTCCAGGTTCAAATTCCAACACCACCACCACTTGAGTTATGGGACTTCCTGTAATTTAACTATATATTTTTTGCATCTGTAAATTGGAGATAATAATAGTACTACCTTCATACTCGTGCTGTGAGGATTACATTAGGGACTGCATTAGCATAACCAAGGAAGCATTAGTAAGAATAAAATAACAACTTTTATTAGACTGTATAATACTGAAAATAATAGGGATCCTGGGGAAGTGAAAGAGAACATATACCTACCAGGTGGCTGGTCCTATGCTAGGTGCCTTATATGTGTTTTTTCATGTTAAGCCTCAAAAATCTTCTCTATATCATGATGCTAAGAAATTAAGGCCACAAAAGTTCAGGAACTTGGCCCAAGATGTCCAATGGATATGAAGAGGTTGCAGTAGTTGAGCTTATGTCCCTGAAATTCCAAATTCTCTGCTCTTTCCTTTTGGCCTAAAGCCATCTTAGTGTGGAAATCCATGCACTGGGTGCATGGTTCCTTAGCTGGCTCTTCATTAGGATCATCTGTGTGGCTTTATAAACACACACTTGCCAGAGTTATGAATCTGTGTTTTGAACAGGAAGCCCTGGGATGGGCATGAACTGTCAGGCTCGGGCACCATTGCAGGCTGAGTGACCTCTAAACTCTCTCTACCTCCAAGTTTCTATGTACAGCCTCATGAGAAAATGAAAGTGATGATTAAACTGTAAGAATAAAGTGTCTTCCTAATGAAAGGCTGGCACTTTCTAAGGACATATAATTAAAGCCCAATAGATTAAGATTCCTTTAAGAAATGAGTAATACAAAGATTAAGGCATATCTGCTGTAGCTTCTTGAATGGCTGCTCAAAGATTTACAGGCAAAGGATAAATCAGCTCTTCTGAGAGAGAAGAAGATACATCTTATTGCTCACATCTGGCAGTGGAAGGTAAAGTGTGCAGAAAAGGAGATGTGGCTGGCAATCTTCAAGCAAGGCAGCGGAAGTGCTTTTGCAAATATATTCTGGATGAAGAAAAAGAAAATCCCCTTCAAGTGAATGGTTTGGTTGTCAGTCATGAGTCAAGTGACTTGGCATGTCACATTTCTTTCTTGGGCAGGTTTTTTATCACACACAGAAAATGAGCAAAGGAACTTAGAGTAATTAGAAGGTAATGAAGTTGTCAGAATAAGCTATTGACCAAAGAGTAGACAAGGGAATAGATGAAAAATTTCAACGTTTCTAATTTAGCTGATCTGGAAGCTGCACATCCTTTGGCCATAGGGGAATTATCCTCAGTGCCTAATGAATGAGTTTTTCTGGGCAAAGCAGGGAGCATCCCAGAAGACAAAGGAAGAAGGAATTGGAATTAAAGTCCAAAACAGTAATGGTGATAGTAATAGAAATTATAATTAATCCCTTACATTTTTATCTGTCTTTGCAAAGCACTTGAACATATATTACCTCATTCAATTTGCACAGAAACCTAAGAGGGAAGAAACATCCAAGGATATAAGTATGGAAACTTGAGGTCAGAGAGTGTAATCACTTGCTTAAGGGTCGCACATTACCCTCACTAGTGCAGGATTGAGACTTGAATTCTGGTCTTTCCAGCCCACAGCAAAGCCCTGTTCATTTTACATTGACATGGGGAGCATTGAGGGTAATTAAAGAAATTGACAGACCGGTTAAATTAGATCTATGCAATGAAAATTGCTAAACCCTGTTTCCTTTCTTCTTGCATCCTTCCCTTCCTGCTTCCCTGGTCCCTTCTGCCCTCTCTTCATTATTCATTATTCATTATTCATTATTTTAATCTAATGAAGTGGGTTCCCTGAAAAGAATCTGGGCTTCCTCTGTTTATTCAGGCTGGTGCTGCCAGTGGGGAAAAAGACCAAAGGATAATTATTTACTTAGCACAGTTTCTGTGTTTTGCCCATGATATGATTAGGCTTTGTGTTCCCACCCAAATCTCATCTTGAATTGTAATCCCCATAATCCTCACATGTCAAGACCAGGTGGAGATAATTGAATCTTGGAGGCAGTTTCCCCCATGCTGTTCCCGTGATAGTGAGTTCTCACAAGATCTGATGGTTTTATATGGGACTCTTCCCCCTTCACTCGGCATTTCTCCTTCCTGCCGCCTTGTGAAGAAGGTGCCTTGCTTCCCCTTCAACTTCTGCCATAATTGCAAGCTTCCTAAGGCCTCCCCAGCCATGCTGAACTGTAAGTCAATTAAACCTCTTTCCTTTATAAATTACCTAATCTTGGGCAGTTCTTTATAGCATTATAAAAATGGAGTAATACAACCCACAAGGTCTCTCTTATTCAGTGCTCAAAATCACTCTGCAAGGTAGGTGTAATTACCCCCTCTGTTGCACAAGCAAAAACTAGGACCCAGAAAGACCTGGCAACTCACCCTAAAACTCCACTAAATAAATTGTGCAGCTCCACCCAGTGTCTCCGTAATCAGTATTTATATTCTTTTTACTATTACTTCCGTCTGCCAGGTCATGTTAGCTGGAGAGCAGTAGGCCACAGAGATGACAATTTAGCCACGAAGGTAAAGGCTGAGAGTGAATATGGCTCAACCTGCAAGTCTGCAAAGATCCTTCCAGTCATTGGTACATTGTCTGCCCAGGCTCAGCCTGTCCCATAAATGTGCATCTCCGGAAATCTGTGCTCAACTCTGATCTGCTTGATCCACAGCCTTCCCCAATGATCTCTTCCATGTCATAGCTACAACTGCCCCCTTCTTACTGATAACTTCTCAATGTGTTTCTTTCACCAGACTTCTTTCCTGACCTAGAAATTTCCATATGCAACTGTCTGAGCAGCCCACCTGTCTGCTTCACATCCATGTCCTACTCAGCATATGTGAAGGCGACAAGATTACACCCCCTCTTTTGGGCTAAGTCAAACCCTAAGCCTTGAACTCCTCCCTCTCCTTTGCACTCCACACTGAATTACTCATCAAGGTTGGGGTAATCCTATTTCCCTAAGTTCTCTTGAATCCATGCTTTTCCTTCTGGTCCTAATGCCAGCCTCATGTCAGCACCCCCCATTCTCTCTCACCTATACAGTTCCAATAGATTGATAGGTAGTCTTTTAGCATCTACTCTTTCTCATCTCCAGCCAACTTTTCAATGTAATGCTGGAATGATCTTTCTAAGAGGAATGAATATCTGGCTGTACCATGCTCCTTCTTGTGGTTCTCTTCAACGTCATGTTAAAATCCAAGCTATGCAGTATGTGATTAAAGGATGTTTGTTACTTGTTTCTGATTTCCTTCCCTTTCTCATCTTCTATGTTTGCTATCTTCGAACTTCAGGCTCCAGAAAGCCCGAACTGCCTGCACCGCCCAAGAATTCTAGCCTCTCTCATCTCTTGATACCTGTGTGTGCTATTTCTTCTGCCTATAGCACCCATCTATTTCTTGTCCTTCAGAAAAATTTCTATTTATTCATCGAGTCTCATCTCAAGTTCTGGCTCTTCTATGAAACATTTTCTTACTCATCCAGGAAAGCTTAAATGCTATTTCCCCTCTATTTACCCTGAACCTTGTTACGCACCTGTGTCCTGGCTGTTGGCATGCTGAGTAGCAACATCTGTAGGAATGACTGTCTTCTCCATGTGACTGGGAACTCTTCAGGGAAAACACCAAATATCTACTTATTTTGGTATCTCCATAAGGGTCAGGAAAAAAAATAAACATTTCTTAAATAAATTTAAGTAATCATCCAGTCTGTAAACCTCTGTCTGACCCAAGCACACTTCCAAATATATAGGCATAATAAGTCTTCATTAGGCAATTACTAAAGTGTTTTTCCATTTGATCAGAGGGAATAAGCTTTATTTCTGATTTTCCTCTAAATTATTGCCAAATGAAATTCTTTCTGCTTCTTTTCTCTGTTCTTAAAATTGCTGCCATTATAAATAAATTTTGCACAGATATTTTGTGTATGGAAATGAAATTGATACCATATGTACCTATTGGAATGGCTCAAAATGATAATATCAAGGACTAGCAAGGATACAAAGCAACTGAAAATTTTATGCATTGCTTGTGGAATGCAAAATAACAAGCATTTTGGAAAACAGTTTGGCAAATTTTTATAAATTAAACTTCACTTACAATATGACCCAGCAATCCTATTCCTATTTACCCAAGAAAAAGAAAGATGCATGTTTACAGAAAAGCTGTACACAAATATTTATGGCAGTTTTATCCATAATTACCAAAAACTAAAAATAAGTCAAAGGTACTTCAACTAGTGAATGAATAAACAAACTATGGTGCATAGTTTGTGTACCATATGCATAAGTGCATAAGCAATGCAGTCATTCTCAGCAATAAAAAGAAACAAACTGCCTAACACATTGTACACACATGCAGCTCAGGGTAGACCATACATGTGGACGTACTTAGTGAGCAGTGAAGCACGTGAAGGTACTTTATCATTTTCAGTCTGATGAATATTCTAACCTAGACAAAGAACTAAAACAGACTTATTTTTCTCCAATCACTGCCTAGACTTGTGCTTTGTTGAATTCCCCATCTTGTCCCTTGGCGGCATCCTAGGAAGACTCCATCACTCTCCTGCCACACCCTGGAATAAAGTCCAGGCTGGCTAGTCCAATTGAAGCTGCCAATCTCCTTCCAAATGCTACCCTCACTTCTTCCCTGACCTGCAGCTCCAAGTTTATGTGTACCTTAGGGCCTTGGTGTGAGGAAGCTGGAGGGTGTGCACTTTTATTCGTCTTCTCTTTTCTCTTCTGTGTCCCCTCCTCTGATAGAAAAGGGATGGAGGAGAGGAAAACACCTCTGTAATGGGCCAATTTTTGGTGTACTCCTAGAAGCCCTAACCCCCACAGAGATGGTTTGTGGAGGTGGAGCCTTCAGAGAATGATGGGATTAGTGTTTTTATAAAAAAGGAAGACAGACCAAAGTGCTTTCTCTCTCTCTCTCTCTGTCCGTCTCTCTCGTCCGCCCCCCACTCCACACATACACACGCTAAGAAAAAGCTATGTGAGGACACAGCAAGAAAACAGCCATCTACGATCCAGGAAGAGAGCCCGCACTTGGAACTGAACGCTGCTGAACTCTGGTCTTGCGCATTGCAGCCTTCAGAGCTGTGAGAAAATAAGTGTCTGTTGTTGAAGCCACCTAGTCTATGGTATTTTGTTATGGCAGCCTGAGCTAAGACAGCTTCTAACCAGTGCTGCCAACCCTTGCTTGGCTGTCACTGGCCTCTGCTTCTTCCAAAAAGGAGTTTCAGATATGCATTTTCAACAACTCTCTTTGCTTCTCTGTCATGAGGAATTGCATGTAAGCAGTGGGGAGCTGCATCTGCAAGCTTCTGGCAGGAGGAGACATGTGAAGTAGAGCTAATTGTGTGAAGTAGAGTAATGCACATTGATGTGCATTAGATTAAAGCCACGGCCAACCAGCAGCCAATTGTAATGCGAGCTAGAAATTATCTATTGTTGTGAGCTGCTGAGAGGTAGGAGTCATTCGGCACCTCAGCAAACTAATCCCCTACTTGCCCAAGCAAATCAGCAGGTCACTACAAAAGCTGAGATCCAACCTTGGAATGTGATGCCTAGGATGCACTATTTTGATTGGCCAGTCACCTGTAACTTCTATGAGAGATTCTCATGGAGTTGCTTTCTTTTGGCTTTGGGACTCAGAGACTCATCTCTTGCCGTGTACACTGAATTCCAACTATGCTTCCCTGGGAAAATTCCCTTGATGTGCCTGTCTTCTACTTCTATTGGCTGGAGAGGGGATGGGAGGACAGGGGATGCAGCACAGCCAGCTCAGCTGTGTCTCAATAATTGTTGGAGGCATTGTCTCCTCATTGACCTTGCCATTATTTTTGGTTTTCTATAGATAGACTGTTCTCTCTCTCTCTCTCTCTCTTCACCCACCACATGCCCCCCGCCCCCCGCCCCCCGCCTCAGCATTGGGTTCTAGTACCCAGTTCCAGGATAACAGAAAACTTCCACTCGATAGTGTGATATTACTTCTATTAACACACACCCCGAGTGATAGTTGGGCAAGACAATCAAGCCATCTCTTCTCAGGTATAGGACTGCTAAGGCAGTCCTACATTCTGAAAATATCACTCACTCACAAAATCATTTGCTCGTGCATTCATAACTTTAACAAATATACATAAAATGCCTACTGAACTTACACAGGAGATGCTTGAGAGACACCTGAGAATAAGCTCTGTAAGGGCTTTATTTGTGCAGGAAATGGGCATGACAAAGGCACGGATAAGCATGAAGCCCACAGGGGGTTACCAGAACTCAGTAGCACTGAAACATAAGAAGAGAGTTATGACTCATTCTGGTGCAAGTGAGAGAAACCCAGCTCCAACGGCACCGAGAGCAGAGGGAAGTAACGTTTTGGCCCATGCAGTTGACAAGCATGGGGTTAAGTTGGTCCAGGTTCACAAACAGAGCCGCAAGAATCTGCCTCTCTGTCTGTGGCTCTCCTTTCTTTCCCGCTGGCCTCGCTCTCAAGCACTGTCTCTCCGTGTTGTGGCCTCTAGCTGCACTCATATCCCATTTTCTTAGGTTCAAGATAAGGCTCAACTTCACTGCCAGGGTTTGTAGAATTATCTCTAATTGGCTCTGGTTTGTGCACTTTGACATTTCTGAACCAATCTCTGCAGCCAGAGGGATGCACTATTCAATTGGCCAGGACTGGGTCATGTGACTGCTCTGAAGGCACAGATGGAGTTGGTATCACCTAAATCACAGTGACTGAGAGTGGGGGAGGGTGGTCCTCTGAAAAGAATTTGGATATTTTTCAGAAGAAAGGAGAAAGACAGCTAGACAAACAGACCACAATATCTACTTTAGAGAGCACCAGGGACTGGGAAAAGAGAAAGTTGGAGGGGTGGACGGGGGCCCATCACGACAGAGGGTAAACTCTATCTTGACGGTAGGCAGGAGCCAGGAGCAGCCAATTTATGTTTTTGAAAAATCCCTTTGATGGCAAGAAAAGGATGACTTAGCTGGGTGATGATGGTGAGGGGTAAAGAGAAATTAGGAAATCAGGGGCTTTTGGGATGTTCCTTTTTAGTTATGAGGCAAAGTCCCAGAGCTGGGAAGGACAAAAGGGATGCAAAATCCTTTTATGTGTAGAATATAATTGATGTGGAGGCCGGTCGGTTGTGGTGGATGAGGGCATGGGCCCATGTTTGCAGGCTCGGGGTCCCTGGGCTCTGCAGGCTGGGGTGACTCTGAGATCCCAGGGAAGCACTGGTTTCTCCCATGCTGGGCCTGCTGAGCTGCTAACAAGCAATGCTGAAGTAACACACAATCTACCTGCTCAGAGTCATGGTCATGTCAAATTCTGGGCAGTATATTCTGGGTGGAAGTCCCAGGGGAGCTTGTCAGCTTGTCATTTCAAAGCTCTGGAGAGGTTTGGTCACCCAGCCCCAGGAAAATGCAAGCAATTTTGATGTTAGCAAAGATCTGCTAAACAGAGGCCAGTTTTCAGAGCAAGAAAAGGCAAAGCAAACCAAAGGCAATTAGTTTCACATACTGCAAATGTTACCCTGCTCCTTGGAGTTGCAAATCTCCTTCAAACTTTGTCCAAATTATGACGTTTGACTTAGCAAATTGGAGGAAACAGCAAACACGTAATCCATTTACATTTTTTATTATTGAAAAAAGGAAATGTCAGAATTAATAAACGTATACTATAATCACACACTAGTGATACCAAGGTTTGGATTCAGAGAATACTTCAATTTTAAGAGTTTTTGAGTCAACAAATATTTGTTGAGTTCCTACTGTATACCAGATACTATATAGATAATTTTGTAACTGGGCTATAATTCTCAAATTACAATTGACAGAATGGAAGCCCAGAGAAGGCCCATGACTTATTCAAGGTCAGAGAGGAATAAAATGCATGTTCACCCCACTCGGAGGGATCACATGAAGGTCAGGTGCAGGAATTAATGGTAAAACATTTTGCGAACTGCACAGGTTTGTAAAAATGGAGTTGGGTAGGCCGGGCGTGGTGGCTCATGCCTGTAATCCCAGTACTTTGGGAGGCCGAGGCGGGTGGATCACGAGTCAGGAGATCGAGACCATCCTGGCTAACACGGTGAAACCCCGTCTTTACTAAAAATACAAAAAATCAGCCAGGCGTGGTGGCAGGCACTTGTAGTCCCAGCTACTCAGGAGGCTGAGGCAGGAGAATGGTGTGAACCCAGGAGGTGGAGCTTGCGGTGAGCCAAGATCGCACCACTGCACTCCAGCCTAGGTGACAGAGCGAGACTCTGTCTCAAAAAAAAAATGGAGTTGGCTATTTTTTATTATTTTTATGGAAGTACTTGCCAACAGACCACTTTACCATGCACATCCACTGCGCAGGGAAATGCAGTAGAATGCTGGTTTGTCCCCATAGCCCCCTGAGCCCTGAGCTCACCTCTTTGAGATTCACAACTTGAAGTGCAATAATTACTTGGTGGAGAAGCTGATTCATTCTATCATGTTACTTAGCAAGACAGAAAGTAAAGAAATGAGGCTCAGAATCTGGAAGACCCAAGGAAATGAGCCTGAGTCCCCTCATGCCTCCTCCTACACCCCTGGTTAGCTCTAAACCCTGCTGCTGACCAAATGAAGCATAAACCCTCACTTTCTCTGACAACGTCTTGATGGCCTGGCCAACTTCCTCCAGAGCTCACCACTTGCTCACTCAGCAACAGTCACTTGCCTGGTTTTCTCTTCCTCGGACATGCCATGTTTATTGCCTTCTGGTGGTTTTTTGACTTTGTTGCTCCTTTTGCCTGCAATGCAGTTCCCCTGAGTCTTCACCTGGCTCTTTCTTCTCTTTAGGTCTCAGATGGGGTGTTTAGAGAGGCTTTCCCAGCCTGTATGGTGACACCAGGCCCAGACTTAGCCGTCTCTAATCTATTGCTGTCTAATTGTGTTCATAGCGCTTACTAAACTTTTCTTGTATATCTGTTTGCATACTTGCTTATTGTATTTCATTCTCATCCCCTCCTACCCACATCTGAATTTAAAAGCCCCGAGAGCAGGGCAGAAGTTGGCCTCGTTCAGGACCACAGTGCACAGAACAGTACCTGCTATGCAGAAGACACCTGATTTTTAGTTTTTACAAAACTGCTCCTTTATCACCAGAAAAAGATCCTGTAAAGTATTGCTGACTTTAAAAGCAAGGCGGGAGGAGACACTAGATGTGCTTGCATTGCAATAGAAACCCAATATCCAGTAACTACAGAATTCAAGAACCACGTCTTTGTGGAAACCTAAGGTCTAGAAATTTTCATGTCACCTTTTTTGTTCCTATTTCTTGACACCCATCAAGGAAAGCCCGGCTCTTGTTGATCTCACAGGCATCATCCAGCCTCAGCAGGGCCCCTTCAAGATGTCTACTCTCCCTTCACCATGCACAGGGCCAGAAGCTGCTTGTGGTCCCATCTGTGGATCTGCCTGTGGATGGCTACTTGCTCCCAGGAGAAGCTCCAATGGGGTGCTGCCTTCCTAGAGGATGGAGGTGCGAGAGGGCACCTTGTGAGAAGGGCTGAGTGCCTCGAAGGACCTGAGCAGGACTCAGCTTGAACATAAAAGGCCCTGAGGAAGCAGAGGGTTCAGAGAGACTGGGGGAAAGCCAGGCATGCAATGTGGTCCAAATCTCCTGTTCCCTGAGTCTGGAAGCAGCTCCACCTGACCCTTGTGCCCTGAGAGCACAGTCAGGCTCATTCCAACAAACAAAACCCAGGGTGTGGAGACTGAAACGGGGGATAGAAACAAAAGACATCTAACAAAGGTGGTTTTGGAAACTGCCTTTGAGCCCCAAAGCCTCTCCTCCAAATGCTGTTCCTCTGATCTTGTCCTATACCTGACCTCAGCCTCTCGCACCCATCGTCATACCATAGAACTTCACTCCCCCATATTCTTAATGTCATGCATTCCGGCATCTGACCACCATCCAGCTCATTCCCACCTGTGCCCCAACTGCAGCGGTGCTTTGTCAGTAGGAACTCTTGCGTTTAAAGCCATTCCGTACCCCATTAATGTCCTCTCCTCCCTCCTTTCCCCAGGGAAATTCCACAATCACTATAATCCCTTTTGCATGATTTTAGGTCTCCTTCTCTCTCTCTCTCTCTCCCTCTCTCTCTCTCTCTCTCTCTCTCTCCATTGTATTCACTTGGAAAAACTCTAACTCTAGTAAAATTCGCCTGCCCTTCTACTCCTCCCCAGCACCCAGTGTGGTCTGGTGGGAGACAAACTCACGGCCACATTGACTGGTCTCATTTAAATCTATGACCTCAAACCCTAGCACCTCAGGTGGCTTTTCACTGCTGCTGGGTAACTGCCCTAAACTTCTGGACTTTTCACTTCTCCTAGGCAACCAGCCTTGCCTTTTTGCCCGACAAGCCCCAGCACTTTTGCCCCACTCTTGGTTCCCAGTGGACAGCATTGCTCCCTACTTCACTCAGAATAGTGAGGTTAGAAAAAAAAAAAAAAGCTTCCATGCATCTCCATCTCCTGTCACAGCCCCGCACCCCAGCCCGCACCCCAGCCTGCACCCCAGCCCACATCCCAGCTGCCTCAACTGTCACTGCAACCTTACCCACCCACACATGGGCACCTGCACCACCAGTCTGCCTTCCCACCGGAGCTGCTCCTGGACCCGTCAGTCCTCACATTCTGTTTTTGCCATTCTGCTGTGACGTTCTGTACACAGAGGGGCCGTCCCTGGAGACTGCTTTTCAGGGTCCCACCTTGGCTGGCTTCCTGGTACATCTAGCCAAAGGGAGGCACAGGCAGGAGGTGGAAGGGCAGGGGAAGTGAGAAGCCAGGTGGATCCAGCTTTTCCCTGAACTTCCTGTGCTCCAGCCCACACTGCTCCATCTCCCAGTGGCTCTAACGGCTGCTGAGTCGCCCTAGTCCAGGGCATCCAGCATTTCTGCCCTCAGTCCCCAAGTCTGGGGGTAGCAATGGCTTCTTCTCATCTCTGAGTTACCTCAGATCACTTGTCTGTCTTCTCACCTCACCCATCATCTGTGTAAATAATTCCCTGCATCAGCCATGCAAAATAAATAAGTTCTAGAGATCTACTGCACAACATCGGGTGTATGATTGACAACACTGTATTGTACAGTTAGAAATTTGCTAAGAGGGTAGATCTTATATTGTGTTCTTACCACAAAAGGAAAAACAAACAAAACAAAGGGTGTGGAGGAAACGTCTGGAGGTGATGGATAAGTTTTTGGTGTTGTTGTGGTGACAGCTTCATGGTTGCATACTCATCTCCAAGCACATCAAGTCGCATACGTTAAATATCTATAGTTTTTGTGTGTCAACCATACCTTCCAAAAGTGGTTTAAAAATTCCTACTGTTACAAATATATAAACTCACCTCCTTTCTTGCTTAATCCCTGAATGATTCAATTCTTGGAAATAGAAGTGAGGTTTATCTTCCGAAAGTCTCACATAAGTGTCTTACTAAGGCATATGATTAAGTTTTTGATAACCTGAAGTTATTCTCAAGGAATATCCTGCTTCTTAAATCAGGTAAAAATATGAAGAGTTGTGATATAAATTACCCCCTCCTCCCTGTTTTTTCAAGTCATCATCGATGGCATTAATCTTTGTAATTCTCCTAGAGATGAGGTATTTGCTTCCATCCAGTGACAAATAATTGATCCTATTTTGACTACAATCAGAAAACATCAGTCTAAGAATCATGGGATGGAGTTGGGAATGGGCCCTCTCGCTAGTAATTATATGACCTACTTACCGGGTCTTTTTGTCTTGTCCGCTCAATCTTGGTCTCTGCTGGTCTAGAATTCTTTATTCCCAGGAGAGGACACTTCTCCCAGGGGACACAACACTGGTTAGTTTAACCTGGAAGTTCACAGTGCTCCAGGTTAGTTGGGTCTCCTCTTTCCACTAAACCAACAGGCCAAGAAGGGGCTCACTATACTGGATGGATATAGTGAGCCCATAGTGATCCTGATTACCAAGGGGACTTTGGGTGTTTGCTACAAAATTGGAGAGGGGAGGGTTATGCCTTTTACCAGGGGATTTATTGGGGCATCTCTTAGAACTTTCATATCTAACAGTAAAAGTCAATGCAAAACTATAGCAACTGAATAAAGGAAGGCTTGCTGAAGACTCAGACATCATCTCCTCCTCCCAGAAAGTAAAAGAACAAAACAAGTAAAAACCAAAATGCTGATTGAGGGCAAGAATGGTTGAGCTCATAAAAGAAATTACAGGTATTAACCATAACCTCAAACAGAAGCCTGAGTAGCTGGGCATAACTTTGTTTTATGTATAACAAGCAATGGATATGCTTTTCTTTTTAATTCCCCTAGTATTTTGTTGAAGACAGTGGTTGTTGTCTAACTTTACAACTTATTTCCTAGGTCCCAGACCAGGAAGAGTCTGATCCAGAGCTGGGGGAGATCCTGGTCTTGAGAAGGATGTGGTGACGATGGAAATTTGTGTCTCCCCTTGCTAGGGAGAAGGGGAGAATATTCTCTTTTTAATAACAGATCATGCTTCCACCTAACATGAGAGAAAAAAGCTATCATCTGATGGCTGCAAACAGATAGAAATGAATGTTAAGGAGTGAAAGGAATAGATCATCCCGGCCCTAAAACTGTTTGACATCGAATCCCTTCCTTGCCCCTCCCTTGTGTGGTAAATTTTACTTTGGTGGCTTCCTAGTGAATCATACTCTCCCTCTGAATCTGGGCTGGCCCTTGACTCACTTTAGCCTATAGATCACAGTGGATGATATGCCATGCAAATTATAGAAATGAGCCTTAAGAAGACCTGGCATTTCTGTTTTCACTATGTTGGAATCCAACTGCCATGTGAGAAGTCTATCTACCGTGAGAACTCAATGCTGTGAGATAGTTCAAACTAGCCACTGGGAGGGGCCTCATGGAGGAAAATCCAGGAACCCAGTGACAAGGAGAACCAAGGTTCCCAGGCCAACAGTGCTAGCTGAGCTCCCAGCCAACATTCAGCAGCAATCCACCACACGAGTGAGTTGCCTCAGAGGCGGCTCCTCCAGGGGGCCCTGTGAGCCATCCTAGCTGAGGCCTTCTGAGGCACCAGCAAGCAGTGGTAATGAAGCCCTACCCTAGTAGTAGAATAATGAGCAGATACAGCAGGTTTTATGTTTTTATAGTTTTTATTTTTTTTAAATTTTAGTTTCAGGGGTACATGGGCAGGTTTGTTCTATAGATAAATTGCACACCACGGGGGTTTGTGGTAAATATTATTTCATCACCCAGGTAATAAGGATAATACCCAGTAGGTAGGTTTTTGATCCTCACCTTCCTCCTTCCCTCCACCTTCAAATAGGCCCCGGTGTCTATTGTTTCCTTTTTTGTGTCATCTGTATTCAATGTTTAGCTCCCACTTGTAAGTGAGAACATGCAGTATTTAGTTTTCTGTTCCCGCATTAGTTCACTTAGGATAATGGCTTCCAGCTCCAACTACATTGCTCCAAAGACCATGATCTCATCTTTTTAATGGCTATATAGTATCCCATGGTGTATGTGGACCACATTTTCTTTATTCAGTCCACCACTGATGGGCATCCATGTAGATTCCATATCTTTGCTATCGTGAACAGTGCTGAGATGAGCACGTGTGCTTATGTCTTTATTGTAGAATGATTTTTATTTTGGGGGTATATCCCCAATAATGGGATTGCTGTGTCAAATGGTAGTTCTCTTTTAAGTTCTTTGAGATATCACCACACTGCTTTCCACAGTGGCTGAACTAATTTACATTCCCGTCAGCAGTGTGTGAGCATTCCCTTTTATCCACAGCCTCACTGGCAACAGGTTTTAAGCCACAGGATTGTGGGGTAGTTTGTTACACAGCCAAAGATAACTGGAATAACCATTATGCACCATAGGAGAAGGGCTTACCCCTGCAGGCGTTGTTTCACCAGGCAGAGTTTGGCCAGTGGGAGCCTCTGGAAGGAGACTGAAAGGCTAGAGGGAGACAGGAGCCTCAAGGGGTGTCTCTGGCAGAAGCTGCTGCCCTTCTGGTTCAAGCTGTTTCCAGAAAGACCCTCTGTGCTTCTGGTTTTGCAAGGCAATCCCAGCCCATTCCCCATTACACTGCCTGTCCCCTTCATCCCTCCAGCCTGGAGTTGGGAGTGGCTTTTGCTCTTGTTCATCACAGTCCTGTTTTCCTCAATTCTTCCATCAGTTGTGTAATTAAATGCCCACATTAAATTCCCTCAATGAAAAATAAATAATTTCTGTTTTGCTGGTTAGATTCTGACTGATACATCTCTTGCAATAAATAAACCATCCCTGTTGTCTTCTACATCCTCATTCTTTTTCGATGCTCCTGATCTCCCATCAAAATATAAACGTGCTCTTATCCTGAAAGCTGGCCCCTCTGGCCTCTCTGATACATCTCTCCTCAATACTCTGCCTTGCCTTGTGGCCTTTGCACTGGCTGCTCTGTCCGCCAAGGAAGCTGTTCTCTCAGATGTGAGCAGGGCTAATTCTCTCACCTCCTCCAATCCTCTGTGCAGGCATCACCTTCTAATAAGATTTCCTCAATCCCTACTTAAATAGCAGCCACTCTGCCCTTCCTCTGGCCCTCATAGTCCCCCTTGTTCTGTTTCTTTTTCTCTCCTTTTTTGCAGCGCTTATCATCTGTGAACATACAATGCAATTTTCTTATTTATCCTATTTATTTTCTATTGTTTCTCTTCCCCATTCTACAGAAAGCTGATTTATCCCATGTGCCTCGAACAGGGCTGGCACATGGCGGATGTTCAGTAAACATTTGCTGAAGACATAGATGAATGTCAAAGCAGAGAAAAGCTGCACCTTTGTGGATGAAGCAGATGAAAGGGCTGACAGCCCAGGCTGCTCACTCTTCCCCTCTCCCTCAGTGATATTCTCTTTAGGACCTCATGAACATAGTTTAAAACTCACAGCTGCAGAGTCCCTGAAAGCCCTGGATTATTTTGGCATATATATTTAGTGTGGGCTCACAACTTGTTGTCTATTATTTATTACAAAGTTTGTTTTACAAACACATTCACTGAGTTTTAACAAGTGATACATCCTAAGATGGTTTGGGAGGGGGTTATCTAAATAAAAATATAGAAAAAAATAGATTGTTTGCTGCAGAATTTCTCACAGCCTTTAATAAGTTCATGACTGTTGTGAATTCCCAAGGGGGACTTGGAATATTTCCCAAATGTATTTGACCACAGAACCCCTTTACTATGAAAGGTCTGGTGGGACACTTTGGGGAATGCAGTTCTGTCTGCTGATATCAGCCATCCACTCATTACTATAGTCATTTTTCATCACCATAAATATTTAACTCATATTCTTAATCACTAATACAGTTAGTAATTCTACATTAACATCAACCCTTCTGTCATATGATCTTAATGATTAAATGATCAACTGTGGTTCACCCCTCAGTGCACAGTAATGAAATTACGGTCCTAAGAAGAAGGTCAAGATGGTGGACAGGAAGAATGAGCTCTCTGTCAGAGAGTCAGACAAACTGGATCTAGTCCTGGCTTTATCACAGGTGTGTGACTTGCGGCAGGTAACAGAACACCCGTGCCTCAGTTTCTTGTTAGCAGAGCTGTCTTGAGTCAATCTAGATGTCGATGCTAAGATTCCTCCCATATGTAGCAACAAGAAAAGTAAGCACATGTGTCTCCATCCCTACCCAGAGGAGCTCTGCTGGCATTACTTGGTGTAGACCTGCTGCTGTGTGTTATTCCCTCTGTGTAGGAGGCAATGTTTTAACAGTCTCTGTCACAATGCCTACAAAAACCAATGCTACAAACGCTTCAAATAAGAGTAATTAAGGAGAGAAGACTGAGGATACTTTACTCCATGAAGTTTATAGCTTCAATGCTCTGTGTAGAGCTACACCTCTACACACTCTTCTCTCTTTCTCTGTCTATCTGTCTATCTATCTATCCATCTACCTATCTATCTATCTGTCTGTCTATCTCTAATGTGTGCATTAGAACTGAAAGACATTACGTTGCAAGAGATTAAATGAATGTAAGAGACCAGTCAAGCTGAAGGAGTTTAGAGAAAGGCGAGATTATCTTTTCCCAAGGAAGGTTGTAGGGTCAGAGCTTGAGGGTGTTCTCTACTCAGAAAGAGTATTTCCATCTGTAATGAGAAGCAGGTCCCCAAAGGTTGAGTATGAGTCAACAGCCCAGAGGCAGAATGTCAATTGGATCTGCTTGGTTGTTTAGAGGTTAGACTAGAAAAACGGTAAGAACATTTCCTTCTCCAAACGCTGCCTAGAGTCCCTGAGAAATCAGATACTAACAAATCAGACACTTACTTTTTCAGTCCGGTCCCTCCATGTGGGACAATCAGTAGTTGAGCGCATCTTTCAAAGGAAAAGAAACAGAGCACTTGAAATAAAACAGTTCTACCTGCAATATTTCCAAGTCTTTGAGCCTCTTTGAATCCTGTAGGTGACATATTAAATTCATCTAGAGATGAGTCTGACCATATGCACTTATGAACTTGTACTCATCTGGAAATTATAAAGATTGACTCCGAAATCAATCAAGTCTGAAGGTGAAGGAAAAAAGTCTCAAATAGAGAATTCCCTTTTCAAAAACCTGAGAGAAGCTCTGACAAAGAAAGATGTTACCCAAGATTGGAGATAGAATAGGTTGTGTTCTCTGAGTTCCAGGACTTGAGCAATCTGAACCCAGGTCCTTAAAACATGCTGTCAATCAAAGCCAAGGAAATCAATCTCAGAGTAATGGGCATCTGTAAGTTCCCAAATCTGAGCCCCATGCCAAATATGAATGGGAAAATAGTGCAAAACAAATCAAGGAGGGTCCTTTAGGCAAGACCTGGCCCTCCCACTAGTTCTCCAAGTGATATTTGGCAAGTCTTTTCCTCACACTGGGCTTCAGTTTCCCCACTTGTAAAATTAAAGGATTGGTACAAGATAGATAGAATATGGTACATGCATAGAATAGATTCCAACATTTGTGCTCTTATAGCAAAGATGGGCATTGTCATTGGGTCAAAGCACTCTCATCCACTAAGCACAGATTCTGCCTTAGAACTCTTCTCAACATTGTGTTTGAAAACCTACCAGAGATCACCTGGGCGTTTTTGAATCAATATTTTCAAAAATTCTTTCTGTGGTAAACGTGCTTTTTAATTCTGCGAAAAGCAGGCTTTTTTATGTCAAAGAATTTTGGCCATTCTAGCTTCTTCTCACTACATTAGTACCACCTCCACAGGTTGCCTTCAAATGTGTAAATAGTTTAAATAATGGCTTAAAATTTGTACCCAGAATGTGTATGAACCATCATTTCAAAGTATTTGCACCTGAAAGCCACTCATAACCTGAAGTCCTTGATGCTGTGGGCAATCTTCCTGATTAAAAAATCCATTAGAAAGACAAAGTCATAGGTGCTGGTGGGCATCTTAATGGCTAAATCCCAACTGCTTTTACAACCAAACATGTTTTCAATTGGACTTCCTTGGAGACCACCTCCTCTGTGGTGTCTTGAGGAATGTTCTTGCATGGTAACCTTGTGTGAAGGACACTTCACAACTTTGAGTGCTAATTATCCTCTGGAGGAAAGAGGAGGGGGACCCTAACTAGAAGCTGATTCCATAATCTAGGTCAACTCTCTGGAGTTGGTCTTTTGTTATTTCAATTTCCTCAAGCTCATTATTAGGAGGAACCTATGAACTCTTGATTAACTGGGCCCCAGTTGAACAGAATGCTCAATTTTCAGTAAGCTTTTCAGAGCTCTCCTATCAAAGAGCAAGAGGCAAATGATGGCACAACAAGTTCATGTGAAGGAATTCAGAACAGCAAAAGGTGCTTAGGGAAAAAAGCATGTGTATGGCCTTACAACATTTGTTGTATTATTATGTAATTTTGTTTGTTGATTTTAGTTGCTTAAAACAGCAACTTGTTTTTGCTCATGCTTCTTCCATGGATCAGGAGTTCAGGCTGGGCTCAGCAGGGAAGGTTCATTTGTGTTTCACATGGTATCAGCTCAGGCACCTCCACTGGGTTACAGGATCCAAGGTGGCCTTACTCACATGCAGTTGAAAGCCTTGCTTCATCTCTACCAAATGTCATTCTCTCCAGATATTCTTTCATTGGCCAGGAATCTAGACTAAGCCTTTTACATGGCAACTGGATTCTAAAAATACATTTTATTTTCAAAGCTTAAATTTTTACATTCCCTGAAATATTAGTCTTTTGGGGAACATCAAGAAGTTGTGGGCACCCATAACTTTGGTAAGGAAAAGGAGTTCTTGGTTCTTACTCCTGCCATTGGGATCTGCTTACTCTCACATCCCCGGCTACTTCTGGTTTGGAGATACAAAGTAACTAGGATGCTTAGACTGGGAAAACATCCGGAAGCCTTCAATAATTGGGTTTCTTTGGTATAAGTTAGAGTAGAAGTCTCTGTGCCTCTCAGTGTGAGATTTCTCCAAACTTCTCCCTAGTACATAGCATTATGGAGTGTAAGCCATTTGTCATCCTTCAAATCCACTGCCCACATGTACTGTCTCTGAGTTTATCTCATTACCCACCTGGCTGCAGACTTCAACAGCTGTTCCATTACCCCTAAAGAATACACTTGTACCAAAGCATTAGTGAGCAATGTGGATTAATTGACAATTACAAAATGGAAAAAAATTTACATAGCACAACCCTCAGCAAAATTAAGAAGAAATATATACCCCCTGTTAGACATTTCTCTTTTCTAATTCCCATCTCCTTCACAGAATCTCTGGGAGTTTTTTCCCTCTCCAATTTCCTCCCACTACATCCAGTCTCCCTGGATCCTTTCTCACCTCTGACAGATGTTACTAGGTCCTTCAAATTCATCTTGCCTCTATCATGCAGAGTGATTCAGCTCCTTCCTCTTAAATCTTGACCTTTATATTAAAACTTTTTTCTGTTTTAAGAGCTGAGCCTATAAAACCTCCAAGGTAGAACAGAGAGGAGCATTCTGAGCCAATTCTACCAAATTGTTCCACCATCAGTATCATCTCCATCCTCACAACCAAGACAACAGCAACAAGACATGACTCTAGAAGCTTGTTCAGTGGCCTGGGTCTACTCATTTATTCATTTACTCAACAAATATTTACTGAGAGACCTAATCTATGTCAGACACTGTGCTAGTCAGTAGCACAAGGCTGAACACATGTCTGCATGGATCTCACATTCTGGTGCATAAAAACTGGCACACATAAATACAATGATATATAGATGGACTTCAGTGTAGGAAAGAAATAGTGTTTTGATAGGAAATAGGAGAACCTTTTTTAGACAGGGTGGTTAAGAAGGACTTCCATGAGGATGGGGCAGTTAGGCTGAAATCTGAAGGATGAAGTGACGCATTAAACTCTTTTCTTCATCCTGCCATTTTCTTGCTCTCCAGGAACAATCCCAAAGAATGTTCAGAAAAAGAGAACATCAGCATGAATGACTAAATTGGCAAAGAACTTGGCATGTTCCAGGGAGAGTGTAATATTGTGAGCAAGGGGAAAATGGATCAGAGTGAGGCTGGAGAGGCAGGTTGAGTCCTACTTGTGTGGGACTTAGAGGGCCAGGTATTCCTCCCAGGGTTTGGTTGGGAAGTAGAGCCACTGCAAGTATTAGGAAATAAGGGATTTAGTATAGGTGTTTTTCCTTACACACATGTGGGAAGCACTGGGAAGTGGATGTATGGAAACAGGGAGTTGAAAATGACAGCAACAGTCACTGAAACTCCAGCAAGGTGGACAGGTTACAGCTGGCAGAAAAACCCAAATTCACAAGCATGTCAGGTGCCTAAAGTAAAACCATGAAGGGGCGCTCAGGATGGGTCTCTGGGAGCTGCTGTCTCTGGGTAGCAGTAGCATTTGTGGAACTGCTGCCTATGGAGTTGCAGCCAAGTGTCTGAGTTGTGATCAGGAGCTAGGAGGGTGAGATGGATGCAGTGGATTATGAACAAGCGGTGCCTAATGGCCTTCTCTGTGCCGTTCATGGCCTTTTATAACCACAGCTACCTTCTGAGAGTTGGAACTCTGCTTTCCTTCAAACCAGCAAGTCCCCTTCTTGGTTAACTCTGAACCAGAACCACACAGGAAATGGGATTTTGGGAAACAGAGTATCCAACCCCCGAGGTGAGGATTTAGCTTTTATGCTCATAGAAAGGAAAGCTCACTCACCTTTACCATGCCAGAGCCTATAATAGAAAACATCAGTCCCTTACCATCTACCTTAGCTTCCCCCTCCAGCCACCATATTTTTTCTATATTTGATTATGACTAACAGAGTTATTAAGCATCAAATTCTTCAAGTCTCCCCTTCTCTGATAGACAACTGAGAGTATCACATATTCTTTTCTTGGGCAGTTAAGTTCCTCCCTGAGTTTACAGATGTCAGTGCATGCCCCACCCCTTCACAGGCTTAAAGATCTTGGGGCTGGAGGGAGGACAGGTTTTATAGACTTGACTTAGGATGCCCACGTGGGTACTATCCACTAGATGGTAATCAGGGGCAAGTTACCCACATGTGCTCACAACTCACCCACCTATAAAAGGGTATGGCAAACCGTACCTCATAGAATTGTTAAGGAGATTAAATTAAATAATGCATTATAAGTGGACAGCTTGTATGCCACATGTTTTATTCACAAAAAGTGCTCAGGTAAGGTTAATTCACTTTTCCTCCACCATGCTGCCTGGAATAACACACAACTTTGGGGTTAATCCTTGCCCATTGACATTACTGATTCCTATTTCTCTTCATTGCACACCACCAATATTGCAGCCATTATTAAGCTACAAAGGCTAAACCAATTCTTTCATTTATCACCCTTTCTAATACTTCAACACTATAATTAGCTTTCTTAACTGTAAACAGGCATGGTAATAATGGTCCCTAACTCAGATTCCTTATTAGGAGTGAATGAGATAATGTGTGGAAAGGGGTTAGAACACAGCTAGACACATAGGAAAGACTCAATGAATGTGAGCTATTCTTATTACCCCAATCATCATTACCATGTACATTCCTTTTCCAAAGAAGTTGATCAAGTCTTCTGTGGTGTGGGTGGGAGGAGCCAACAGGGCACTGGAGCCTACAGTTTCCCCATCCTCACAAAATGAGTGAGATCCTGGCTGGGCATGGTGGCTCACACCTGTAATCCCAGCACTTTGGGAGGCTGAGGTGGGCAGATCACCTGAGGTCAGGAGTTCGAGACCAGCCTGGTCAACATGGTGAAACCCCATCTCTACTAAAAGTACAAGATTATCCGGGCATGGTGGTGTGTGCCTGTAATTTCAGTTACTTGGGAGGCTGAGGCAGGAGAATCACTTGAACCCAGAAGGTGTAGGTTGCAGTGAGCCAAGATCATGCCACTGTACTCCAGCCTGGGCAAAAAAAGCAAAACTCCATCTCAAAGAAGAAAAAAAAAAAAGAGTGAGATCCCGGGACAAAGGTGAAGGAAATGCCTTGGTTGTCCGCCTTAGGAGAGCTCTAAGCCCACGGGCATCCCTAAGAGGTCATGAAGTGAACTTTGTTCTATTTCCCTCTGATTTGAAACTCTGGAGCCTTGTTGCCCAGGACAAATGGGCAATTTTAAGCTCCTTGAATGACTTTTTCCAGGAGGTCACTGTCCTTATGTAAAAAGTCCAGAATTGTTAGCTGAAAGGACAGACCCATTTTATCCCTTTCTAGGATCTTTGACATATTTATAATTATTTTTCTAAGTGCTTATATATAATTTCAATAAAAACAATAATGTCCAACATTTATTGAGCACTTAATATATACTTGCCCTTATGTTGAATGCATAAGATCCACTATTTATCTCCACACTGACCAATGAAGTAGAAGTTATTATATCAATTTTATAGAGGATAAGACTGATATACATATATACATACACATATATATACATATATATGCACACACACATACATATATAAACACATATATGCATATATACATGTATATACACACATATATGCATATATATGTATATACACACATATATAGAGATGTACATATATATACATATATTTTATATATATATATATACACACACACAAATGTTTGTGTATATATATATACAAACATTGTTCTAGTGGTGGCTACTTGGCAGTCTGAAATAATCCAGAACGCTTCCTGCTACTACAAATACAACATACAAATAGAAATGTTGGATAAAATGTTATAATTTAAAAGACAAAAAACACATACACATAGCTTGGTTTTCAGGTAAAGAAAATCAGCAAGTACCGGAAACAAAGAAGGAATTGAAAGCTCAAGTGTTAAATATAAAATCTTATAGTGTGGCCACTGAAAGGTAGGGAATAGTATTGGACTCAGAAAAATGCCCAAATGTTTATGGGCCTAGATTTCAATCTCATGTTGACATAGGAGATATTGTCTGAAGTCTATGATAGGAGGAAAGTTGGAACCCAGACTGCAAAAAACTGGAACCGTAAAAAACAAAACAAAACAAAACCAAAAAAACAAGCCTGAATTCTTGGTGAACACAGAATTAGAAGCTGGGTGTGGTGGCTCATGCCTATAATCCCAGCCCTTCGGGAGGGTGAGGTGGAAGGATCACTTGAGCCCAGGAGTTCAAGACCAGCTTGGGCAACATAGTGAGACCACTTTTCTACAAAAAAATTTAAAAAATTAACCAGGCATAGTGGTACACACCTGTAGTCTCAGCTACTCAGACAGCTGAGTCAGGAGGATCACTTGGGCCTAGGAGTTTGAGGCTGCAGTGAGCTATGATTGAGCCACTGCACTCCAGCCTGGGGAGCAGGGTGTGACTTTGCCTTAATAATAATAAGAAGAAGAATTAAATCAGTTTAAAAAAAGAAAAATAAACAACTTTAAAGAAAGTAGACTTAGGAAAACTCTAACCACCAACCTTGGAAATTTATTAAAAAAAAAAAACGCCTCTCTCCATCCAGGATTCTGTGGAAAACAAAAACCCTAACCCTTTGTTGCAATTGGGTTTGGAAACTGAACTACACAGTGTGAATAGTTCAGAAATCTCAACCTACCAAATTAATATAAAAAATAATTTCTGGTTTATGATACCTTTGGAGCCAAAACAAAGTGCTCAAAAACACAAATTTACTCTCCAAAATGCATGAATGTCCCACAAGGCAGAAAAATTAGCTCTTACTAAATATGTATTAACAATAAAAATGTACAAAACATATGAGGAAGTGACTCAGCACAGGGAGTTTTAATGATCACAATCATTAGGTATACCAATGCTCCCAAGAAGTTGAGACAATAGAACTGTCCAAAGGGATGATAAAATAATAACTTTTATTTTTTTTTTTTCCTCAGAAACACTACAGATGTACTTTTTATTTTTTATTTATTTATTTATTTTTTTTTTCTTTTATTATTATTATTATTATACTTTAGGTTTTATGGTACATGTGCACAATGTGCAGGTAAGTTACATATGTATACATGTGCCATGCTGGTGCGCTGCACCCACCAACTCGTCATCTAGCATTAGGTATATCTCCCAATGCTATCCCTCCCCCCTCCCCCCACCCCACAACAGTCCCCAGAGTGTGATGTTCCCCTTCCTGTGTCCATGTGTTCTCATTGTTCAATTCCCACCTATGAGTGAGAATATGCGGTGTTTGGTTTTTTGTTCTTGCGATAGTTTACTGAGAATGATGATTTCCAATTTCATCCATGTCCCTACAAAGGACGTGAACTCATCATTTTTTATGGCTGCATAGTATTCCATGGTGTATATGTGCCACATTTTCTTAATCCAGTCTATCATTGTTGGACATTTGGGTTGGTTCCAAGTCTTTGCTATTGTGAATAATGCGGCAATAAACATACGTGTGCATGTGTCTTTATAGCAGCATGATTTATAGTCCTTTGGGTATATACCCAGTAATGGGATGGCTGGGTCGAATGGAATTTCTAGTTCTAGATCCCTGAGGAATCGCCACACTGACTTCCACAAGGGTTGAACTAGTTTACAGTCCCACCAACAGTGTAAAAGTGTTCCTATTTCTCCACATCCTCTCCAGCACCTGTTGTTTCCTGACTTTTTAATGATTGCCATTCTAACTGGTGTGAGATGGTATCTCATTGTGGTTTTGATTTGCATTTCTCTGATGGCCAGTGATGGAGAGCATTTTTTCATGTGTTTTTTGGCTGCATCAATGTCTTCTTTTGAGAAGTGTCTGTTCATGTCCTTTGCCCACTTTTTGATGGGGTTGTTTGTTTTTTTCTTGTAAATTTGTTGGAGTTCATTGTAGATTCTGGATATTAGCCCTTTGTCAGATGAGTAGGTTGCGAAAATTTTCTCCCATTTTGTAGGTTGCCTGTTCACTCTGATGGTAGTTTCTTTTGCTGTGCAGAAGCTCTTGAGTTTAATTAGATCCCATTTGTCAATTTTGGCTTTTGTTGCCATTGCTTTTGGTGTTTTAGACATGAAGTCCTTGCCCATGCCTATGTCCTGAATGGTAATGCCTAGGTTTTCTTCTAGGGTTTTTATGGTTTTAGGTCTAACATTTAAGTCTTTAATCCATCTTGAATTGATTTTTGTATAAGGTGTAAGGAAGGGATCCAGTTTCAGCTTTCTACATATGGCTAGCCAGTTTTCCCAGCACCATTTATTAAATAGGGAATCCTTTCCCCATTTCTTGTTTTTGTCAGGTTTGTCAAAGATCAGATACTTGTAGATATGTGGCATTATTTCTGAGGGCTCTGTTCTGTTCCATTGATCTATATCTCTGTTTTGGTACCAGTACCATGCTGTTTTGGTTACTGTAGCCTTGTAGTATAGTTTGAAGTCAGGTAGTGTGATGCCTCCAGCTTTGTTCTTTTGGCTTAGGATTGACTTGGCGATGCGGGCTCTTTTTTGGTTCCATATGAACTTTAAAGTAGTTTTTTCCAATTCTGTGAAGAAAGTCATTGGTAGTTTGATGGGGATGGCATTGAATCTGTAAATTACCTTGGGAAGGATGGCCATTTTCATGATATTGATTCTTCCTACCCATGAGCATGGAATGTTCTTCCATTTGTTTGTATCCTCTTTTATTTCCTTGAGCAGTGGTTTGTAGTTCTCCTTGAAGAGGTCTTTCACATCCCTTGTAAGTTGGATTCCTAGGTATTTTATTCTCTTTGAAGCAATTGTGAATGGGAGTTCACTCATGATTTGGCTCTCTGTTTGTCTGTTATTGATGTATAAGAATGCTTGTGATTTTTGCACATTGATTTTGTATCCTGAGACTTTGCTGAAGTTGCTTATCAGCTTAAGGAGATTTTGGGCTGAGACAATGGGGTTTTCTAGATATACTATCATGTCATCTGCAAACAGGGACAATTTGACTTCCTCTTTTCCTAATTGAATACCCTTGATTTCCTTCTCCTGCCTAATTGCCCTGGCCAGAACTTCCAACACTATGTTGAATAGAAGTGGTGAGAGAGGGCATCCCTGTCTTGTGCCAGTTTTCAAAGGGAATGCTTCCAGTTTTTGCCCATTCAGTATGATATTGGCTGTGGGTTTGTCATAAATAGCTCTTATTATTTTGAGATACGTCCCATCAATTCCTAATTTATTGAGAGTTTTTAGCATGAAGGGTTGTTGAATTTTGTCAAAGGCCTTTTCTGCATCTATTGAGATAATCATGTGGTTTTTGTCTTTCGTTCTGTTTATATGCTGGATTACATTTATTGATTTGCGTATATTGAACCAGCCTTGCATCCCAGGGATGAAGCCCACTTGATCATGGTGGATAAGCTTTTTGATGTGCTGCTGGATTCGATTTGCCAGTATTTTATTGAGGATTTTTGCATCAATGTTCATCAAGGATATTGGTCTAAAATTCTCTTTTTTTGTTGTGTCTCTGCCAGGCTTTGGTATCAGGATGATGCTGGCCTCATAAAATGAGTTAGGGAGGATTCCCTCTTTTTCTATTGATTGGAATAGTTTCAGAAGGAATGGTACCAGCTCCTCCTTGTACCTCTGGTAGAATTCGGCAGTGAATCCATCTGGACCTGGACTTTTTTTGGTTGGTAAGCTATTGATTATTGCCCCAATTTCAGCTCCTGTTATTGGTCTATTCAGAGATTCAACTTCTTCCTGGTTTAGTCTTGGGAGGGTGTATGTGTTGAGGAATTTATCCATTTCTTCTAGATTTTCTAGTTTATTTGCATAGAGGTGTTTGTAATATTCTCTGATGGTAGTTTGTATTTCTGTGGGATCAGTGGTGATATCCCCTTTATCATTTTTTATTGCATCTATTTGATTCTTCTCTCTTTTTTTCTTTATTAATCTTGCTAGCAGTCTATCAATTTTGTTGATCCTTTCAAAAAACCAGCTCCTGGATTCATTAATTTTTTGAAGGGTTTTTTGTGTCTCTATTTCCTTCAGTTCTGCTCTGATTTTAGTTATTTCTTGCCTTCTGCTAGCTTTTGAATGTGTTTGCTCTTGCTTTTCTAGTTCTTTTAATTGTGATGTTAGGGTGTCAATTTTGGATCTTTCCTGCTTTCTCTTGTGGGCATTTAGTACTATAAATTTCCCTCTACACACTGCTTTGAATGCATCCCAGAGATTCTGGTATGTTGTGTCTTGGTTCTCGTTGGTTTCAAAGAACATCTTTATTTCTGCCTTCATTTCGTTATGTACCCAGTAGTCATTCAGGAGCAGGTTGTTCAGTTTCCACGTAGTTGAGCGGTTTTGAGTGAGATTCTTAATCCTGAGTTCTAGCTTGATTGCACTGTGATCTGAGAGACAGTTTGTTACAATTTCTGTTCTTTTACATTTATTGAGGAGAGCTTTACTTCCAAGTATATGGTCAATTTTGGAATAGGTGTGGTGTGGTGCTGAAAAAAATGTATATTCTGTTGATTTGGGGTGGAGAGTTCTGTAGATGTCTATTAGGTCTGCTTGGTGCAGAGCTGAGTTCAATTCCTGGGTATCCTTGTTGACTTTCTGTCTCGTTGATCTGTCTAATGTTGATAGTGGGGTGTTAAAGTCTCCCATTATTAATGTGTGGGAGTCTAAGTCTCTTTGTAGGTCACTCAGGACTTGCTTTATGAATCTGGGTGCTCCTGTATTGGGTGCATATATATTTAGGATAGTTAGCTCTTCTTGTTGAATTAATCCCTTTACCATTATGTAATGGCCTTCTTTGTCTCTTTTGATCTTTGTTGGTTTAAAGTCTGTTTTATCAGAGACTAGGATTGCAACCCCTGCCTTTTTTTGTTTTCCATTTGCTTGGTAGATCTTCCTCCATCCTTTTATTTTGAGCCTATGTGTGTCTCTGCACATGAGATGGGTTTCCTGAATACAGCACACTGATGGGTCTTGAGTCTTTATCCAGTTTGCCAGTCTGTGTCTTTTAATTGGAGCATTTAGTCCATTTACATTTAAAGTTAATATTGTTATGTGTGAATTTGATCCTGTCATTATGATGTTAGCTGGATATTTTTCTCGTTAGTTGATGCAGTCTCTTCCTAGTCTCGATGTTCTTTACATTTCGGTATGATTTTGCAGTGGCTGGTACCGGTTGTGCCTTTCCATGTTTAGCGCTTCCTTCAGGAGCTCTTTTAGGGCAGGCCTGGTGGTGACAAAATCTCTCAGCATTTGCTTGTCTGTAAAGTATTTTATTTCTCCTTCACTTATGAAGCTTAGTTTGGCAGGATATGAAATTCTGGGTTGAAAATTCTTTTCTTTAAGAATGTTGAATATTGGTCCCCACTCTCTTCTGGCTTGTAGGGTTTCTGCCGAGAGATCCGCTGTTAGTCTGATGGGCTTCCCTTTGATGGTAACCCGACCTTTCTCTCTGGCTGCCCTTAACATTTTTTCCTTCATTTCAACTTTGGTGAATCTGACAATTATGTGTCTTGGAGTTGCTCTTCTCGAGGAGTATCTTTGTGGCGTTCTCTGTATTTCCTGAATCTGAATGTTGGCCTGCCTTGCTAGATTGGGGAAGTTCTCCTGGATAATATCCTGCAGAGTGTTTTCCAACTTGGTTCCACTCTCCCCGTCACTTTCAGGTACACCAATCAGACGTAGATTTGGTCTTTTCACATAGTCCCACATTTCTTGGAGGCTTTGCTCGTTTCTTTTTATTCTTTTTTCTCTAAACTTCCCTTCTCGCTTCATTTCATTCATTTCATCTTCCAGGGCTGATACCCTTTCTTCCATTTGATCGCATCGGCTCCTGAGGCTTCTGCATTCTTCACGTAGTTCTCGAGCCTTGGTTTTCAGCTCCATCAGCTCCTTTAAGCACTTCTCTGTATTGGTTATTCTAATTATACATTCTTCTAAATTTTTTTCAAAGTTTTCAACTTCTTTGCCTTTGGTTTGAATATCCTCCCGTAGCTCGGAGTAATTTGATCGTCTGAAGCCTTCTTCTCTCAGCTCGTCAAAGTCATTCTCCGTCCAGCTTTGTTCCGTTGCTGGTGAGGAACTGCGTTCCTTTGGAGGAGGAGAGGTACTCTGGTTTTTAGAGTTTCCAGTTTTTCTGCTCTGTTTTTTCCCCATCTTTGTGGTTTTATCTACTTTTGGTCTTTGATGATGGTGATGTACAGATGGGTTTTTGGTGTGGATGTCCTTTCTGTTAGTTTTCCTTCTAACAGACAGAACCCTCAGCTGCAGGTCTGTTGGAGTACCTGTCCTGCCGTGTGAGGTGTCAGTCTGCCCCTGCTGGGGGGTGCCTCCCAGTTAGGCTGCTCGGGGGTCAGGGGTCAGGGACCCACTTGAGGAGGCAGTCAGCCCGTTCTCAGATCTCCAGCTGCGTGCTGGGAGAACCACTGCTCTCCTCACAGCTGTCAGACAGGGACATTTAAGTCTGCAGAGGTTACTGCTGTCTTTTTGTTTGTCTGTGTCCTGCCCCCAGAGGTGGAGCCTACAGAGGCAGGCAGACCTCCTTGAGCTGTGGTGGGCTCCACCCAGTTCAAGCTTCCGGGCTGCTTTGTTTACCTAAGGGAGCCTGGGCAATGGCGGGCGCCCCTCCCCCAGCCTCGCTGCCGACTTGCTGTTTGATCTCAGACTGCTGTGCTAGCAATCAGCGAGACTCCGTGGGCGTAGGACCCTCTGAGCCAGGTGCGGGCTATACTCTCCTGGGGCACCGTTTCCTAAGCCCGTCGGAAAAGCACAGTATTCGGGTGGGAGTGGCCCGATTTTCCAGGTGCCGTCTGTCACCCCTGGAAGGGGAACTCCCTGACCCCTTGCGCTTCCCGAGTGAGGCAATGCCTCGCCCCTGCTTCAGCTGGCGCACGGTGCACTCACCCACTGACCTGCGCCCACTGTCTGGCACTCCCTAGTGAGATGAACACGGTACCTCAGATGGAAATGCAGAAATCACCCGTCTTCTGCGTCGCTCGCGCTGGGAGCTGTAGACCGGAGCTGTTCCTATTCGGCCATCTTGGCTCCTCCCCAATAACTTTTCAAAATTATTAAACAAGTAAACTGTAGGGGACAATTAGATATTTTTAAAGGGCCAGATTACTTTGAAAGATTGGGAAGTTAATTGACTAGATATTAAAAACTGTTCCTGAAATTCCATATCCAATGGATCAATTGGCTGTCAGACTAGACACAGCTGAAGAGATAATACACGAACTTGAAGGTCAGTCTGAAGAATGCCACACAGGGAATCAAGACATGAAACACGTGAAGGAAGCATAAGGATATCTAGTGGGTAGGGTAAGAAAATCCATTGTTTCACTAGGAGGATTTCTAGAAGTAGAAAATAAAGAGATCAAGTAAAGGTGATATTTACTAACACAACTATGAACTTTCCAGAGTGAATAAGATGTAAGTTCTTAGAACATAAGCCCTGAGTAAGAAGGGTTAGATGAATCTTTTCAAGGCAAAATAACTAATAAGCAGTGGAGTCTGATTCATATAGACTCAATCTGAATGCAAAGTTTTGCATTTTAACCAGCATTCCTATACTGCGAGCAAATCTTTGGTGTCTTCCTTGAGAGCTCAAATTGTGACTAACTCATGGTTTTGTAACAAGAGTCAATTTCTATCTGGCTCAAATCCAGTTACAACTATGAAGCTGCTGAAACAACATTTTCTAAATGTGTGGTTTTGTAGTTGTTGTTGTTAAATTTGTCCCATAAGATGTTCTTTTGAGGGTGGTGAAAAGTAGGAGTGGGGAGAGTTCTCTGATCAAATAAATTTGGAAAACAACTATATGTGGCATATCTTTTTGTAGAGGCATAGGAAATATTAGTATATTAAACTTTCTGATATGTCTGGAACAAAGACATCTGTTTGACTCCAGAACCCATTTCTTCCCAAATACCAACAACTATTGACTTTCGGAAGACTGTGTGTCACAGCCCTGTACAATATCACCAATAATTATTCAACTTTGTTTGAATATTTTAATTTTTAGGTAATTCGCTACTGGCTAAGGTAGGCCTCTCTGTTTTTAGATGGCTTTTATTGAAAGTTTTTTTTTTTTTAATATTGAAGGAAAGCGTTTCATCTTCTACCCATGGGTACTAACCATACCTTGTAAGATTACAAAGAAAATGTCTTAACCAGGTTAATTAATGTTGCAGTGACAAATGACCACTAAATTTTAGTGATTTACAACAAACTGTTCTTTTTTTTTGCTCAGGTATGTATCAACTCCAGGTGAGTAGAAGCTCTGCTCTTTGATCGTCTTTATTTCAGGACACACACTGAAGAAACACCCTCTGTCTTGGTTTTGTGGCCAAGGAGAAAATGGATAGAGGAACCACACATGGTTATCAAAGCTTAATTGTGGCAATCACTATGTTCTCTCACATTTCTTTGGTCAAAGCAAGTCATATGGCCCAGGCGATTATCAGAGGATGGGAAGGTATGTGCCTTCCGAGGACAGGATGGCCGATATTTAAGAACTACCATACAGTCAATCACATAGTCAAATCTCTGTGTCAGAAACATTAGAAGACTGCTGCCATGTGCTCCACAGCCTTGTTTTCCCCAGCTTCTCCCATTTTCAGTTCTTTTTCTATTCTTTTATGACATGATATTGAGCCTCTTGGGATCTTTCTTCCTGGGAATATGCTCCAGTTAATGTGAATATTAATAACCATAATGACTGCTGGTGAATATGTCTGTGGCTATGCTTTGTCCTTTACTGGCATCATCTCTTATAACCCTCACAACAGTCCTGGGGATAAGTGTTATTATTCCCATTGTACAAATGTTCAGATGGGTACACAGAGACTCAGTGAACTATATTGATTTAACTAAAGTCACACAGCTGGCACACAGTGGAGTGTGTCTGAAAGCTCGGCTTTATAGGCTCTCTATAAAGCTCAGCTCCTAACCTCCAAAGCAGGCACTGTTTCCCTGTGTAGCTCTGTTCTCTGGATATGTAGGAGAAGCCTGAGATGAGTTGACGCCTTTCTCCTTTCAAGAGCATATACTGTGGGACATAAACGTTCAAATGTAAGAAGAAATTCTGTGATACAACAAGTGAATCAAGAATAAGAATATGTTGGCACATCTTTCAGAAATGCAGTGTCCTCCGAGCACCTGGAGGCCCTCTGCGCTTTTAATGTACATTAAAACTGTCTGTACATTCTGAGTGCAGTCATCAACAGAGCAATTTATGGACATGATCTGGATCACAGATGTAAAAAACATTTTGTTTTATATATAAACTGATATTTTATAAGTGACCAACTTGAGCCCTGTGTTAAGGAGGATCTGGAAGCATAATCCAGTGGCATATCCCACAAGCAATGTCTGATAAAAAGAAGGAAGAAGGAAGCTATGCTTATATATACCAAGCATTTGTCATCCCTGTCCTAGGGAAAGCCACCCCTATGATCCAGAGAATAGATCTTCTTGGAGAAACACTGGACCGATATTTAATTTTATAAAAGGAAGGAGAAAGCTAATATTATTTTAGCACCTACCACTGAGCATACACTTCATTTCACTTACTTCTCACAACACAGTGCAAATGAGTACAGTGCTCCCATTTTCCAGTCAAGAAGACGAAGGCTCAGAGCTGCGAGCTAACTCTTTCTGAGACCCACAGTGAGTAAATGGCAGAAACAGGACTCAGTCTTAGATCTGATGGACTCTCAATGCTACACTACAGCACACCACCTTCTGAAATCCTCAGAGCTCAATAAAAAGTCCCACTGTTCTATGAATTTGTTTTGCCCAATTTCAAGATATTTAATACCGTTCTGTTCTTGCCTTTCCTCCTTCTCACTGGCTGAAGTCTCACTCTTCTCAAAACACAAATGGCTATGAGGCGAGGCACTTTGTTGGACCAGATCGTGCCTCCTAAAGGTGGCAAGTTTGCATCACGACTTTACATAAATGCTCTTGGCACTGACAGCGGGAGGCAGGCAGGAGTGCGGCTCTGCCATGTGACAAATATAGAGCTGCTGTCCTTAAAGCTCTAACAAGAGACTAACCCTCAAGGGAGACGCCATGCAATAAATAATTTTTGCCATAACACATTTCTTTCTTTGCATAAATTTAACACCCTGCTCTCTGTACAATATGTGATCTTCCTGCTAACTCCCCATAGACAGAAATAGCTCTGGTAAGATGTGATAAAAGACAAGTGGCAGAAAGGAAGGGAGACATGACACATTGGAGAACTTGACTTTAGTGTCGTCTTCTCTACAATGAATATTATCTTTTGCATTCTTCATGGTTAACAATATACAAAGAATGACTGCAGTGGGGCAGATCATTAGTCCGATGGGATCCCCAATGCATCAAATGAACTGTTTTTGGACTGTAAGATGCTGATTCCCTGTTTTCTCTGCCAGGTGTTACCTGGCTTCCAGGCTGTCTTTCTTCTCTTCCCCATGCAACGGTCACCAGACCACTTCCTTCGCCCTAAACATGAAGGTAGCCCAGGCACCAGCCTGCAGAGTCAATCCTGCCTCCAATAAAAGGGTTCTGAGAAGTTCTAGCAAAACTCAGATATTTAGCAGATCTCTGGTTTTGTGGCTCAGCTCAGATTGTTGTGGAACTTTGAATGGGGATATGCAAATATACTTGGGGTCCTTCTTTCTGGAAATCAGAGCACTAACACAAAAGTCTGCCTTAGATGTTTCCCATCTACCTAAATAATTTGTCTTATATTTTATATCCCCCAAAAAAGGCCTTTTGGCACCTGGAAAATCTTTAATTTGGGGGTAGTATCCTGTGTTCTCTTTGATCTAGAAAGCCTGCAGAATCATGGTGCTCCAATCTCAAGGGAGGAAGCACACTGTTTAGGAAGTCCTCATTCCTGCAGATAGAGGATGCCCTGACTAGGTAAGGGTGCCTGGTCAATACTCCTTTATTGCCAGAATTCTGAGAGCAGCACCTTTTCTCTTGCATTGTCTTTCTCCCATCTCATGTCATTCTGTTGGGAATGCAAATCACAGTCACACATCCTCTGCACCTCCAAGTGTCAATGTGACCATGTGAGCACAACCCCACCTCTGGAATCAGACAAGCATTTCACAGGACTAAAGTGAGGATAATCAAGTCACATGCTCAGAACTGGCCAGAGTTTTTCAGTTTCAAGTGACAAAATCTCCAACCCCCAAAATAGAACACATAGGCCTATGTAAACTGAAAACCAAGAGTAGATTTACTTCCGAAAGAGTCAAAACAAGGACTTTGAGGATGTGGTCAGGTATGGTTCTCTCTCCATGGACTTCTTGTCCTTTCCTTCACCCCCATATCCAGGTCTCTGCATTTGTCCACGTTCTTCACTGTCATGTGGCTCCTCCCGATGTGATAGCAAAGATGCCCGTGGACAGCACCAGGCTTGGGTCCATCATGTTGGCAATCTGGAGGAAGCCAAGCACTTTTTCTCCAACTGATTCAGTCCCAGGACTGGCTCTCATTTGCCCAGCTTGTGCAAGTGAGCCTATAACTAATCCCAGCTGTGATGGGTAACATTAGATGTCAGCTTCACAGAAGTGAGGGATGCCTCGTTGGCTGGTGGAGCATTGTTCTGGGTATGTCTGTGAGGGTATTTCCAAAGGAGATTGACGTGTGAGTCAGTGGACTGAAAGAGGAAAACCTGCCCTTAGTGTAGGTGGGCACCATCTAATCAGCTGCCTGCATGGGGCATGGCTAGAACAAAGCAGCCAGAAGAAAGGGAACATTCAGCTTGCAGAGTCTCCTCTTTGTCCCCAGTTGGAGGCTTTTTCTCCTCCTGCCTGTGGACATCAGACTCCAGGTTCTTTGGTCTTTGGATTCTGGGACTTGCTCCAGAAGCCTTTTGGGAGCTCTTGTCTTCACCTTCAGATTGGTGGCTGCACTATTGGCCTTCCTTGTTTTGAGGCATTCAGACTTGAACTAAGCCACACTACTGGATTTTCTCATTCCCCGGCTTGCAGATGGCCTGTTGTGGGGCTTCACCTATGTAATCATATGAGCCGGTTCTCCCCAATAAACTCCATTTTATATGTACATATATCCTACTGGTAATGCCTCTCTGGAGAATCCTCATACACCAACCAAATAGCTTAAGCCACCTTTAGATGGAATTCGGTCATATGCAACTGTGAGAGATGGACTAATAGGTTCCTTTCTGAGGGGTCATTGACTTAGGCCTTGGCATATCAAGAACCCACAGGAAGGAGATTAAGGCTAACAGAAGACATACCAGAGCATAAACACATGTGAATTTGGGGAGATGATAAAAAGACAGAACTCAACCCCAGCTCACCTCTCTCATCTCTTTAGAAAAAGTCACTAGCTGCCTAATATTGCATTAGTGGGAAGTTCTGTCAACCGCTGCACCTGGTATGGTACATTCCTCCCTGTGGTGGTCAAATGGGCTTGGGGTTTAAACATTTTGTAGAAGTTTACACATAAGCACTGAGATTGATACTACATTGCTTTCTACCACAGTGCTAGTTGGCATCAAAAGTCAAAAAAGCCTCCTGATGGCTGAGTATGGTGGCTCACACCTGTAATCCCAGAACTTTGGGAGGTCAAGGCAGGGTGATCACTTGAGCCCAGGAGTCTGAGACAAGCCTGGGCAAGATAGCAAGACCCCGTCTCTACAAAAAGGTAAAAAATAAAAATTAGCTGGGTGTGATGGCACATGCTTAGAGTACCCAGGCAGTGAGGCCCCATCTCTTAAAAAAAAATCTCCTGGTTACTCTCAATGATTCAAGAAACACGAAAGATACGACATGAGAATAGTAATAACTAGGCTTCTGCTGCATCCCTATGACCTAGGCTTCCATTCTTATCACTCAGTCCCAGTCTAGGTCATTTGGTCCAATGTTTCAGTTATAGTTTTGGTTCCTGGCCTGATACATAAGTCCCCCTAGGACTTTGTTCCCCTAGAGATTGAAGCTGTATTCTTGAACCCCTAGCCAGTGCTGGAGAGCTACTGTGTGCTGGCATTCTTGCAGGATGACCATAGTCTGCCGTATCGGTGAAAGTCATCAAGTCCCAAGCTCAGTTACTAAACATATCCACCAATACCACCCCTGGATCAACATGCCCAGAATTAATTGCATGCCTCAAATCTCTTCTTCCTAATCTGCTCTTTCTCCAGTGCTCTCAGTTTTAGTAGATAGCATCACGATTTCTCCATTTTCCCAATCCAGAAATTCAGAGGCCATGCCTGAGTCTGTTTTTCCTTACCCCTACCCCTATATCTAATCACGCAGTCCTATTGATTCTACTTCTGATAATTATTGTGACCTGATTCTCTCTATATCCACTGCTAGCTCCTTGGCCCAAGCCACCAGCATCTTTCATCGCAACTGCAGAGTTACCAGTTTCCATTCTCGCCTTGCTCTCGCCAATTTTTCTCATAGCAGGCAGAGTGATCTTTTCAAAATACAAGGTCAATCCCACACATGCTGTCCTCCAATTGCTCCCTTTTGTCTCAGTCCCTATTCATCCTGTAGATCTTAGATTAAATACAACTGCAACAGGTCAATTTTCCATGACAACTTTTATAGCATCCTACATCTAGTCTTCATAATGTTTATCACAACTTGAATATACCAATTATTTGTGTTACCATTTTATGTCTGTTCTCCCAGGTAGATTAAATTCTATAAAAGGTAAATACTGTGTCTAGTTTTCTCCCCATTTCTCCAAAACCAAGTTCTCCATGTAGTTAATGCTCAGTAAATATTTAATGAGTAAGTTTATAAATGAATGTCACAGCACATTCAAGCAGTGTCTAAGCAGAGGCCGAATAGTCATCATTCTGAAATGTTGCAAAGAGAAATTTCTGCTGTGAAGTTTGGACTAGATAATTCTTAAAGCTCTAAGTATTACTTTGATTCCCTTTGAGAATCTCATTGTCCTAATGTTAAATACATGTCATCAGTGCTCAATGTTACAGCTTCAAACATAGAAGATACAAGAAGTAAATGCTGAGATTTCGCTATTTGTTAACCTATCATGGAGGTACCATTTGTTGTTACAGTGTGTTCATTGTCTCATCTCATTTCCATTTTTAAGCCCTTTCTCCCAAATATGGGAGAGAGGGACAAAATTCTATTGACCTGATTTATCATCATCATAAAGATTTAAGCCAACCAATCCAATAAATTAGGGGATGGTTTTAGACCTTACGAAAGGATTCACCAAAGGGGTTCCTTGAAACAGTAAGCTCTCTGATGGCACTTAAAATTGGATTTGATTTACAAAAATTTGATTTGCACATAACTATTCAGGAACATATTGATTGCTTTAAGTGAGGTACACTGGGACATAACTACCTTTAATCTTTTATAACAAAGGCAGCAATTGAAATTGCTTTTGCTAAGCAATTTTTGAAATTGAGGGTTCGATCTCTCTGCTGGCTTTTTCTCACTCAGAAGATTCCCTGTCTCCCAACACACTTTCCTTCTAATTAAATGAGGTAACCATTTTGTATTATTTGTAGACTGCAGTGGCTGACAGAATCGTACTCGCATCTTAGGGCTACTGAAAAAGCGGCGCTAAGGGCTTAATTTCATTTGCCTCTCTCTTTGTTAATACAGACACTTCTTATTCTCATTTCTTGGAAGCATTTTAGAGAGAATCGATTTGTTGGTTATTAAAAAATGGTCAATTACCACGGTATTAGATGGACCCATATTCCCCAACGACAATGTCACTTTCATCCCATGAAAAAGTTTGCCCTTTGTGTGTATGTCTGTTTGCTTGCTTTATTTAGCTTGTGCTGTAGAGTGCCTAATAAGGAATCCCGACATGAGTTTGCACCATCTCCAGATTGAATTTCTTTATAGATCAGCCTTAGTAATTCATTTCCCAACTGGTTCTGATCAATACAGCTTGACTTGGCTTAAGGTTAGAGAAACTAGCACAACTGTGGCGCTCATAGGGTGCCTAAAAGCACCTCCTTTATAAAGGGTCTCTTTGATGGTGACCTGTTGAACTGATCCACGGCCTCTTAGTGCAGTCAAGGCCTGAGCTCTACTCAAGCCCCAAAGCTGTCATTGTCTTGTTCTCTTTGATTCTGTGAATCCAGAGGCCAGAGAGGCTTCTACGAAAACAGCATGGTGTGAGGGCAAAATCAGTAATGGCACATCAGGGTATGTGAGCCCCTGGCCCAGTTGTACTAAGAACTGACTATTGAGCTTCAGTGAGTGGCTCACATCCTGAGATACTGTTTCAGCATCCATAGACTAAGGCAGCCAGACCTGTTGATATCTAAAGCTCCACTGAGCTCTGAAGTACTAAGGTTCTGTGTAGAGGCAGAAAGTCCTGCAGTACTTTTAAGTATTTTCCTCAATTTTCAACAGCGTACTCTGAAATGACCACCTTTTGGGTAACGGGAAGGAAAATCATTGTTTCTAGATCATAGAAAACTGCTTTCCCTCTGCCATAAGGATCCCAAACCAGGCTTTCATACTTCCCAGCTGTGTGGTCTTGGCCAAGTCACATGATCTCTTCTGGGTTCTGTTTCTTATTCGTAAAATGGTGACACATAGTTCTTCCTTTTACCCATTGAGGGGTGAGGATCAAATAAGGTCACAGATGATGTGAGAAGCAGTTTGGAAGCAAAGCAGAATGCATAAAAGAGACTGTTTAATCAGGTGGCCATTGCATTTCCAGAGAACAGAGGCATGAACACCCCCTGGAGCTTTATAAATCTGGCTTCCTCCTATTCTGTGTCCTCCCACCGTCCCCACTGTGGCTGTAGTTCTTGCTGGGCCAGAACTCATGGCTTGTTTACAAGCTATTTGAATGCAGAGACTCATTAATGCAGGCAATGACACCCATCCTTGGGGACTACTGCAGAGATTCAGCCAAATCAACTCAGCCATCCTGTTCACCCCACCTGGACAAAAGCCCTAATATCCACTTGGTCAACCAACCAGCCAGCCAGCCAATGCTCTGTCTAACACGCTGCAAGCACAGGGCTCACAAATGCTCCAGGGCAGGATCAACCTTGAGGATGAGCTGACCTCATATACTTTTAAGTCAACAGTGACATTCATAGACTATTCAGTGATGTTCTAACAGGAGGCATGTCTATACATTTTTTTTCCCAAAATATTACTCATTTTTTTTCTTAAATGGCACATCTGTAGACCCTAGGATCTGGAAATATAACTATATTCAGCAATCATTTTTTAAAAATATCTGTAATGTCCTGCATCCTTACTACAAGTTTCATATTAGACATGTTACACACATGTTCTCACTTAATATATTCTTTGCAACATCTCTGTAAAACAGATATTCACTTAACAACATTACTTGAATGAACACATTAAAAAATTAATATAGTTAAATAATGAACACTTGTTGAATGCTTTCTACATGCTAGGCATTTTGTTAAGCAGTGGAGATACAGAAATGAGCAAAATAGGCAAGGCAGCCATTATCACTGAGCTTATGGTCTAAGTACTACAATCTCCATTTGTAAATAAACAAGTTGAGAACGCAGAAGATGAATCAACTTGCCCAAGGTACTCAGTAAGACAATGTTAGGTCAAGGGATCAAAAGTTAGCCTGGCTCTGGCCACAATGAAATGACTGATACAAATTTCCCCTCCTGACCCAAACAGTGATGAACCTATAAAAATTGTGTGAAGCAAATGTTTTCAGGCATTGGACGTCAAGCAGCACAAGACTATCACCCTGAAGGAAAGAGAATCACGCAAGATGAGCCTCATATTTATCCTGGCTTTCTGCTTGAGAGCAGTCTCTCAACTTCAATACAGAGAAGTGGGACACAAGTGAAAGAGTATTGCTAAACCAAGGAGGCAGAGATCATGTTTGTTCAAAAGAGTACACAAGAGGTAGGAGCTGTAAGAGGCACACAGGTGAGACATATGTTTGGGGATTCCCGTGGCATGCGCATCAGGGCAAGACTACAAAAAGCCTATCAGAGAGCAGCTGCTGAGAGCTGAAAACTGAAGGGAAGTTGTTGAGGTCATGGAGAGCTGAGACACATTGGAGGTTCAGCCCAGCCAGAGTAGAGACCTCACTAAGCACCTCAAGTATTCAGTTGAGACCTCAAGGACCAACTTCAGAAGGGCCAAACTATAGGAATAAGGACCCAGCCCTTGATTCAGGATCAGTCCTTAGGATAAGGGCAAAATGAAGACAACCCAAGCTTCAACAAATTAGAAAACCAATTTTACAAAGGAAAGATTTGAAAAATTCTAAAACTGAAAATTATAATAATTAAATGTGTGTAATGACTTAACAGCATATTAGAGATGACAAAATAAAGGATTAATAAACTTGAGATAAAATCAATAGAAATTATCTAAACTGAAGAATAAATGGGAGGAAATCTTGAAAACAGGAAAAGCGCCTCATTGGCACATGGGATAATATCAAGTTCCTGGCTTATGCATAACTGAAGCCTCCAAAGGAGAGAATATGCAGGAAAAATATTTCAAGACAATTTCCAGACTGTCCCAAATTTTGTAAAAATATCAGCTTATAGATCTAAGAATCTCAGCAAACATAAAGCAAGGTAAATACAAAGAAACCCTGTAGTAGAAGGTGCTATAACAGTACTGATCTTAAAGACACCGAAGAGCTGACAAAAAATTTAATAAGCATATTTTTACTAATAAATTCAACAACTTAGATAAAATTGAGATACGGACAAATTCTTTGAAAAGCATAATGTAACAAAAGTCACACAAGTCCTTTAAAAATTGAAAATTTATTCTAAAATGTATATGGAAAAGCAAAGGACCTGAAAAAGAAAATAGTCTTGGAAAAGGAAAATTTGGAAAACTCATACTGTCTGATTTCTAGATTTACTGTAAAGCTACAGCAATAAATACAGTGTAGTATTGGCATAAGGACAGACAATTAAATCAATAGAACAGAATGAGGGAATCTACAAATAAATCTAGACATTTGGATCAATTGATTTTTTAAAAATCATGCTAGCAATTTAACAGGGTAAGAAAATTCCTTTCAAGAAATAGAGGGAAAAGAGACATTCTAACACTTTCCTAATCAAACATGAAAATCAATTTAAGATGGATCATGGACATATATACAAAAACCAGTCCTATTAATCTTTAAGAGAAAGAAGAATATTTTCAAGCTCTAGATAGAAATATTTCTTAGAAACTCTACAAAAATAACCCAAAAGAAAAAAACTGATAAATTGAACTTCATTAAAATTGAAGACTCTTAGTCACACACACACACACACACACACACACACATACACACTCCTGTTGATAAAATGAAAGGGCAAATCATAGACTTGGAGAAATTATTCACAGGACCTATATCTTACAAAAGACTCATATTAATAATATAAAATAGTATCTGCAAATTAATGATTTAAAAAATGATGTCAGCTGGGTGCGGTGGCTCATGCCTGCAATCCCAGCACTTTGGGAGGCCAAGGTGGGTGGATTACCTGAGGTCAGGAGTTTGAGACCAGCCTGGCCAACATGGAGAAACCCTGTCTTTACTAAAAATACAAAATTAGCCAGGTGTGGTGGTGCATGCCTGTAATCCCAGCTACTTGGGAGGCGGAGGCAGGAGAATCGTTTGGACCCGGGAGGTGGATGTTGCAGTGAGCCGAGATCGTGCCATTGCACTCCAGCCTGGGCGACAAGAGAGAGACTCCGTCTCAAAAAAAAATGATGTCATAAAAATAGGCCAATGACTTGAGTAGACACTTCACAAAAGATATATGAATGGGCAATGAGGTTGCAGAAAAAGCTCATTATTTTTAGTCATTAGGAAAATGTAAATTAAAGTCACAATAAAATACCACCACATACCTACTAGAATGGCTAAAATAAAAAAAAAAAAAAAAAGAAAATGTGGGTTAGAATGAGAAACAATGGAAACCCTCATACATGCAGTGGAGATGTAATGACAGACTTTGGAAAACTCTGGAATTTCTCACAAAATGAAATGTACGTCAGTCCTACAACTTAGCAATTCCACTCCTAGGTATTTACCCAAGATAAATGAAAAGACATTTCTATGAAAAGACTTGTCTTAGAATGTTTATAAAGCTAAATTTAATATCTCTAATCTAGAAACAGCCCAAATGTCTACCAATAGGAGAATGTATAAGCATGTAATATGTTAATTCAATGAAATGCTAATTAGCAATAAATGCTATGAAGTACTGATATCCACAGCAACATGAATGAATCTTAAGAACATTGTACTGTGAAGTAGCTAGACAGAGCACATACTCCATGATTCATTTATATGAAGTTCAAGGACAGGCAAAACGAATCTATGGTGACTGAAATCAGAACACTGGTTGCCTTTAGGGCAGTGAGGATTAAATGAGAAGAACCATGAGACAACTTTCCAGGATGATTAAAACATCCTTTATTTTTATTGGTATTTTTTAGAGGGGGGTATGTATTTGACACAACTCATTAAAAAATACCTTTTAAAATCTGTTTTCTTATGTATAAATTTGTCTCAGTTAAGATAACCCAGTCTGTTTGACTCCAAGGACCACATTTGTTCCACCATGCTATGCTGAATATGAGGCAAAAGTTAACACCTGGAAATTTTGCTATCCTGAAATGAGGCAGTGCATTGTGGAGAAAAAAAGAATGGACTCTTCTGTTAAATGAACATAAGTGAGCAAGCTGTTTATAAACTATAAAAGTGACAAATATGTATAATTATATTTAAATGTTATTATTACAAATTGTTAAGGCAGTATTGCACCCTATGGGCTTTGGAAACCGTGACCATTTGTATTCATTATCAATCATTGCATAAAAATAATCACAAAACTAAGTGGCTTGAAACACCAGATTTTATTCTTTCATTTTCTGTGGTGAGGAGTTTGGGAGTGCAAACAGTCGAGCTGTCTGCCAGGGCTGTGGTCATCTGAAGGCTGGAAGGTCTTCTTCCAAGTTTGCCCCATGGTTGTTGACCTGCCTCAGTCCTTCACTGGATGTCTAAAGGAGGCCTTAGCCCTCTCCACAGACTGCCATGAGTCCATGAGACATGGCAGCTGGCTTCCCCCAAAGCAAGTAGCCCAAGAGAAAACACAAAACCAAAATGGAAGCTGCAGTGTCTTTTATACTTTTATACTCTAATCTTGGCAGTGACATGCCATCATTTCTGCAGTACTGTGCTGGCCACAGAGCCCTCCCCTGGTGCAAGTGGCAGGAGGGTGTTCCAGCATCACTATTTCAAGAGAAGCAGGGACCAGACTATCCTGGCCAGATAGTCTGCCTAAGCACTCTTACACTTTGCCTGTAAATCTGACTTTTGAAAATGGCACCTTCTAATTTAGGCACCTGAATCTAGTAAGTTCAATAATCAACCTACATTGCGTAACTTCTCCCATCACTGTTATATGTTCCTCGTGTGTTTAGTACCTTTTTCCCTTTCCTTTCCCATTAGACTGTGAGTTCTGTTAAAGAAACTCTGTGCTTTAATCTTCTTTAAAATTTTCACAGGCACTGTTTGAAGTTCACATTGATTTTCACGTAGCCAGGGCTCAAGCTGTGCTTGCTGGTTACAAACATTTTACAAAGCAGAACACCCGGAAAGTAAAGGTAACTGTCATAAGGTATATGAATCAGTTATTTCCCCAATAATAGTGTATAAGAAACCACCTCCAAACTTAAATCCATGTAACAACCACTTATTCCCTTGCTCATGGGTCTGTAGGTCAATTGAGAACGGGTTGATCTTGGCTAGACAGCTCCACTTCAGGGTCAGGGTAAGCTGGGCTGGGTTTCTTGCTGCAAGTTAGACTCAGGTCTATGCCACCTGGGTTCATTCTGGAACTCAGGCTGAGGGGCAGTGTCCACTCTGAGGAAGCTCCTCTCAGGTAATAGCAAAAGCACAAGAGGGACAATATAACCACGCAATGCATGTCAAGTCTTCTTGCTTTGTGAATGCTACCGTCCCATTGGCCAAAGCAGATAACATGGGTGAGCCTAAAGTCAGGAGCAGGGAAATACACACTGTTTCCAGCGGGGGGATCTTTAAAGTCACATAAGAAAGGGCATGAGCAAGGGAATAAAAATGGTGGCCAACAAATCTACTATGTGCTGGCACAAAGTTATTAGAGCTATCTAAGAACTAAGTGTTGCTGAGAATATTTGACTTTGTGGAAATAGTTGAGTATTCTTTTCCTTTTAGAACTGAGAAACCCTTGAGAAGTGAGTTAAACCTGAAAATCAACATGAGAGTGCTATGATACAAAGCATAGATTTTAGCAATCCTACTTTCCCCCACTTACTGGTTGGGGACCCTGTCACAGGTCTTTTAACTTCTGTTTTTTTGTCCAAAGTAAAGGCAAGATAAAATCTATGCCGGTTGTGAAAATTAACATAAATTAACATATTACATATTGGTACTAGATGTTCTCAATGTCTGTTTCCGCATCTATCTTGCTGGAGTGGCGGGGAGGGTGGAGGAGCTTTAATTTTGCAGCAAACTTGGGAGCCTTGGACTCAGTCAGGGAAGGACTCAGCTTTCTTGAAATGAAAAAGAGGTAATGACAGAGACTCTATACCGCATTCACCCTCATGTTGCTTAAAGACAAAAGCATAATCAACTGTCATTTATCTCGTGTACTGAAACACTATGTTATTGCCATAGAGACATCATTATGAGTAATTAAATGGAAGTGTTTTCTAAAATCTTTTTGAATTAAAGTCTAAATATCTACCTTTTTGCTCAATTCATATAAGCATAAGTTAAACACTGCAGCACATATCTTGTTTTGCTCCAGATCAAATCAGTGAGTTATTTGTGGCAATCTTATCAGAAGCAAGTGAATGAAATCCTCTCCAGCCTTATTGTGAAGGTACAGCTTCCACTCTTCCTTAGGAGTAGCATCTGGCTTACCAAAGCAAACTGCAGTATAACGTTGTTTTGTTTCTACATCTCTATAAAGGTCTGTGAGCAATTCAGTAGCTTTTGAGAAAGCTCTTCCAACAACATTGGAATAAATCAGGGCTCTCTTTGCTAGAGAATCCTATAGAGGAATGCTTCAAGATTTGAAAGAGACCTGTGAGCTCTCATCACTTCTGTCTCTCTTCCTCACATGCTAGAATCAGTCCCCACCAAGCCAAAGTACATTCTGTACCCAAAACACATTTCAAATCCATCCACACAACCCCATCCGTGGCAACCTGGGTTACAACTATAGCCTTTTTTTTTTTTTTTTTTTTTTTTGGAGGTAAGAGTCCAGCTCTGTCACCAGGCTGGAGTGCAGTAGCATGATCTTGGCTCACTGCAACCTCCACCTCCCAGATTCACTAGGTTCAAGCGATTCTCATGGCTCAGCCTCTCAAGTAGCTGGGATTACAGACATGCACCACAATGCCCAGCTAACTTTTTTGTATTTTTAGTAGAGACAGGGTTTCACCATGTTGCCCAGGCTGGTCTTGAACTCCTGATCTCAAGTGATCTGCTTCAGCCTCCCAAGGTGCTGGGATTACAGGCATGAGCCACCATGCCCAGCCTATAGCCTCTTAAATGCTCTCCCTGCATCTACTCTCATCACCATCCCAATTCATTTTCACACTGCAACTACAGTGGTTTTTTAAAAACCCAGAACCACATCACACGTCTCTCTGAAAAGAAGGCTGAAAAGCCTTCCAATGATTTATCATTGTAGTTAAGACAAAAACTCAAAATTGTTAAGGGGTCATCAGGGGTCCACTTGGGCCTGTTTGCTCTCCTGCTGGTCTGTATATACCTCAACCTCATCTCTAGTTACTTAACTCCACTGTACTGAACTTTCTCCAAGCTCTTTAATATTCTAGTTCTTTCCTTCTCGGGATCTTTGCATAGTTGTTCCCTCAGTCTGAACCACCCTTTCCGCTACCCTTTACATGTCTGGTTCCCTCTTATCATTCATCTCAATTTAAATTTCACCTCCGCAAAGTGGTCTTCCTTGATTCCAATAGATCTCATCATTCACTGCTACTACTCCATTCATTTCCTTTAGTATTTACCCTAATTTGTTATTGTAAATAGATTTATGATTTGACTTGTTTGGCATCTGACTCATCCATTGGATGTGCGGTCCACAATCACAGGAGTAAAATCTGTTTGTTCACCATATCACAACAGTGCACAGCCCTGTGCTTGGCCCTGGAAGATGTCCAATAATTATTTCTTAAATACATGGATGGATGAATAAATGAATAAATAAATGCATGAGTAAATGAAGGAGGCTAAGTCATCAATATTTACACGAATATCCAAAATATCTTCAAACTCCCATCAGATGGCTCTCCCTGGGGCATTGCTTGTAGAACCAGGAGTCTGCTCTGAAGTCAGGCATTGTCTCCGGGAGGACAAAGCAAAGCTTGGAAGTAAGACAGCCTGGGTTCTCCTGGTCTTTGATCTGTTTCCAATTTCCCACATTACCCTCAGCAAATTTCAGAGTCCTTCTGAACCTTAGCTCCCTTGTAGTTAAAATGAGGGTTTGCAACCAACTCAGGGATGCTTAACTACGAGGGCCATGACACCTGTGGATGTCCATCTTATCTTATCTTATCATGGGGTAGTTAGCTTTCAAATTTTAAAATGTTTTTTTACTCCAAAAAAGGTTAAGAAACATTGGATTAGGTTAACTTTAAAGTCTCATATGCCTCTGATAATTTGTGTTTGTATAAAAGGAAGGCCCATGTACTGGTCAAGGTTAGATATGGTTGCATGTAACAGAGACCCCAAACGACAGTATCTTAAACAAGATTGAGGACCATTTCTGTTCCTGTTCCCTATAGGTCTGGAGGTGAGCATTCCAAGGCTGGTAGGGATTCCAAGCTGCCAGAGACTCCAGCTGCTTCTGTCTCATTGCTCCACTGTTCCTTGGGCAGGGCCCTTATCTGAGTGGATATTTCACCCCATGGATCAATGGATATTCTAGCCAGCAGAACAGGGATAGGGGAGGGTAAATAAGGGGAGTGGACTCCATCTATAAAGACAGAAATGAAAATGTCACATAGCACTGCTGCTAACTTCCTATTGACTACACCTGGCTGAAAGAGTGGAAAATGCAGACACTCTTTTGAGTGGCTGTGAGCTCAGCTAAAAATCAGAGATTCTAACATTTTGGAAGACCAGGGCAACAGAGAGTCTTAGCCAAAATCAGGGATTCTATGTAAGTCTCGAGAGATGTGTCAGAGCTGCCCACTGTCACAGGAGATGTGCTAAGTAAAAAGGAATTTGGCTTATAGGCTGCCTTGTGTAACTACAGAATTTACAAAACTTAGAACATCTAATAGAATGTATGGCTGCAAAAGAACTCAAGAGTTGTATAATTGAGTCCTTTTGGTTTCCATCAGTCTTTCTACAGCATCCATTGTGGTTTCTTCCTGAATTTGTTTATATGTAGAATTAATTATTTATTGAGCACCTACATCTACTATGTACACAGACAGTGTTTTAAACACTATATAAAGAGGCTCTGCTTTCTGGGAGTTTACTGTCTATTGGGGAGGCAGACAACAGATCTTCCTGTGGAAGATAATCTATTCTCATAGAAGACAGTGGGAGCAGAAAGAAGGGGACCCTATTCCACCTTTTTGGCCTTCTTATAGTTCAAGAAGGGCCCTTTGTAGGAGGATCTCAAGCTGAATTTTGAAAGATGAGTAACGGGCATAGTGCCCAGCAAGGAAGGTGGGAAGAAAAAAAGGGAGGAAGAAGAAATGGGAAAACAGAATTTATTGCATTTTTAAAAAGTCACTAGAGGCTTTCAGATTGCTGACCTGGTAATGATTATAACTGATCTTAGACTTTATAATATTTATATACACAGTATTTTTATTATTGAATAAAATGGTGGTGATGTTTTCTGGAACAAACAGGCTATGCTTTTCTTTCTGTACGCCCTTTTCATACACTCATCCCATTATTCCAGGTGTCTGTGCTGTTTGCATGTCCATCTCCTTTCCAGATGGTGAGCCTCAGAGGGCACAGGTTGTGTCTGTTTATCTCCATAGACTCAGACTCCAGCAGGGCCTGGCACAATAGCAGTTTCAATAATTGCTTGGCAAATGAGTGAATAAGCAGGTGTTAGTCGGATGAAGGGGAGCAGGCCTCCTAAGCAGAGGAAACAGCATCAGGAAAGATATGGGAGGTGGGGTAAATTCATCCCTGTTGGAGGCCAGTGTGCATACTGGGGCAGAGGAAATGAAGGCGGCTGGTCAAGAAGACCACCACTCAAATGTACTTCCTCAAATGCCACAGTCCCTTCTAAGCCCACCATCAGGTATAATGCTAATAGCTCAAGTCTTTCTTATATGGTGCCTATTACCATTTCTAACCATACAATTGAGAATTAGTGCATGGAGATTAAGAGTGCAGGCCCACTTCCTGGGCACAGATCCTGGCCCTGACACTTCCTAGCTGTGTGACCTCTGGCAAATCACTTAAACTCTCTATAAGGCAGTTTTCTCATCTGGAACATGAAAATAAAAGTGTCTATTTCATAGACTTCTTGGAAGGCCAAAATGAAAAAGATCACTTAAAGTGATTAGAATAGTGTTTTGATCATTAGTGCTTAGTAAATGTTAGCTATTATTAGGTAGATCGATAGACAGAAAATATACAGATAGATTATATTTAGAGAGAAAGAGACAGATGATAGATAGATGAATAATCTGTGAAATTAGTTGATTAAGGTATACCTACTACTACAATATAAGAAAGGGCAAGAACACATGTTACTGTTATGGAGGCAGCCTAGAAAAGTGTCTGGAATGGAGAAGATGCTTAATAAATGTAGACTGAAAGCTACATTTACTGAATGCGAAGATGTGGCTGGAAAGGTAGGAGGATGACATGGGATCTTGTAAGCTGTCCTAAGAAGCCTGGACTTTTCCCTGAGAGCTGGTCCAGGTTCCTGAAGGAACATGAAATGATCTAATTTGCAGTAACAAAGAGACTGGACTGGAGGGTCACAGGTGGGGAGGCCTGGAGACCAGCCACTCCAGCCGAGTGAACAATCCAGGCCCTGATCGATGAGAGTCTGGATTGAGGAAGAGGCAGCACAGAATGAAAGAAAAGAGTTTTACGTTCTCTGACTTCATGCAAGTTGTCTTACTCAATCTTAGTTTCCTTATTGGGAGAGCAGAGCTGAGAACACTATACTCACAGGGTTTTTGTGGGGAATATATAAAATACAGGAAGAGTGATTCACATATACTTGGTGCAGTAGACAATCAGCATGTTACTCCACTTCCCTTACCGTTCTCCATCATTAAACACATTCCTCCCCCCAAACACACATGGTTAACTTTCTTTTCATTGGTCAATAATCAGGAAAATAGAACCTAGTCTTCTAATCAGATACTCTTAAGAATGAAACAAACCTTTAAGGTCAATTAGTCCTACTTACAGATGTTTAGAAATGGAAGAGATCCTAGATCATAATTTCTCCATACACAGATAACACAAAGGATCAGAAAGCAAAGGTGATTTTCCCAACATTGCACAGCTTATAGGCATTAGAGCTGGTCGGATTTATACCCAACTGTTGATTCCACAACCACCATTTCCTCCACCTTGTCTGAAAGGTTGACCAATGTGTGGTGTGATGTGAGTGTTAACATCCAGGAGTACTTATTAACTATGTTCACAAACACCAATGTCAGTTAGCGTAAGGTGAAAAAGAAACCCTGGAACAATAATATCTATGATGTATAACACAAAAAGTGTGTTCCAGGGACCGAGACACTTTCTTTGTTTACATTCCTTCATTTCATCTTCATTACTATTCCTATTTTACAGATTTAAAAAAGCAAGTCTCCGAGAAGTAAATAATTGCTCCTAAGTGATATAATTAGGACTCAAACATGTTAATCCATTAAACAAGCTGCACTAAGTAGCTTGTATTGGAGCATTTATTGTTTGCTGGATACTCTGCTAGATACTAGATCAGTCCAACTGCAAACTGAGCTGTGTCTTTATTCCAAATCAGCGCTCAGTCATGCAAAGCCCCAGTTGAAAACACCATGTATTGCACTCCTGGGCTAATTTTTCTCTAGCATTCTGATTTTTCTGTATTAAGTATTATTTCCAACTATATTTTCATTGTTTTCAACTATATTTTAAATATCTTTATTTCCTTCCTCTAGCATGTCAAATTCAGTGTGTTTAACCCAATGGATGTTTAATTGAGTCATAACTATGTAAACACAATATAATAGAATGGATTATATGTAAATGTCAAGTAAAACAGAATCCTCGCCCAGAAGGAGCTGACAGTTTCACAGTTTTATACTAGGTGGTATAAGGATTCAGTAGATGTACCAGACTGTGGGGTGGAGGGAGGAGAACAAGACATTTAATGAAGGCCTATCTTGTACCAGATACTGTTGATTGGTGCTTCCCATATATTATCATGTAAACCCTCATAAGAGTCACTTCTGGTGGAAAACAGAAGAACATTGAGGACTCAGAGAGGCTGACTAACCTACCCAAGCTCACACTGCAAGTACTAGTGAGTGGCAGAGGAGGGATTCTGCCCCCAGCCTGACCCCCAAACCTACACCCTATTTATTAGGTCACACTATCCCCAGGAAGCAACCAAATAGTGGAAGAGGAGGAAGCCATAATTCTGAGTGGGAAGCTGTATCCCCTTTAACTGTTTTTTCACTCTCATGTTTAAAATCTAGGCATACGATGTTAAAATGGGAAGGGGATTTAGAGATTATCTGGTTCTAAGAAGGCAAGTGGGTATGTGTGCATGGCCAGTGGGAAGCGTAATTCCAACCCAGCAGCTAACTAATCTTACCTTCCAATTTATGAGATGAGAAGTCCAGAGCCCAGAGAGGTAATGTCTTTGTGTATGTTGAAGACCATGAATTAATCCCAGGCACATTGATTTCTGTCCCATCCCTGCAGCTGTTGATGCAGTGTGAGTTGCTGGCATAAGGATGGCCTTGTTTAAGCTCAGGTGGCTGGAAACGGGGAAGGATAGGAATGGCTGAAGTATAAAAAAAGCCTTGGAGAAAACAGTTGAGATGGATCTGCACTTCCAGAACCAGATGAAGAATTCAGAATGGAGACATATCCAGAGGTTAGAAGAGGATGGTCAAAAAAATAGACAAGAAGACCCTGGTACTGGCAACAAAGAGGGCAGTCCTAAGACCTCGGAAACAGCCAAGAGTAGTGAGACAAAACCATGAGAAGTGGGGCTTGAAATCAATAATGAGGCCATGTCACAGGAGGCAGATCAGTCCCAGAGCTAAGAGGAAAACAAATATTAACCGGACACCATGCTGGTTATTTTTGGATGTGCTAATTTATTTAATTTTCACAAATGCATTGTGGGCTAGGTATTCTAACCACTGATATGTATATGGAGAAACTGAGGCTCAGAAAGGTAAATAACTTGTCACACAAGTGAAACTGAAATCCTGATCTTTTATTTCTAGCAAATTGATCTTTTCACTAGCCTAAGGATTCTCAATTCTGGGTGATGTTTTCTCTCCCAGGTGTGTTTAGCAATCTTTGGAGATATTTTGCAACTGGTGTTTCTACTGGCATATTGTGGGTAGAAGCCAGGGATGCTGCTAAACATCCTACAAAGCACAGAGCAGCCCCTACTAACAGAGTTATCAGCCAGCCCCAAATGACAACCATGTTGTGGTTGAGAAGCCTGGGTCTACACTGCTGGTGTCAAAAACAATATATTTTGAAGCAAGTGCTTTGTATTTGAAAGTATGCATTCACTCACTAGTCACACATGTATTGAGTGCTACTACTTCTAGGCACTGTTTTAGACTCCGGTAATACAGAATTGAACCATTAAAATTTTGTCGCCTTGGAATTGATATTCTAATGAATATACCATCAATAAATACATCAGCCAATAATAACGCCAGCAGGTAGGTAGGCAGTATACAAGCCATAGAACTGAAGGAGCTTATCTAATGACAGTGGCAAAAGCATTCTAATGGAGGAAGAGAAATAACAGAGTTCTGAGCCCTTAACATTCAGAGATTAGAAAGAGGAACAACATCCAGCAATGGGGCTGGAGAGGAGCAGCCGTGGGATAAGAAGAGAACCAAGAGGTGAGTTTCCAAGAAACCCAATGAAATGAGTGTTTCAAAATGAAGAGAGTAATCCTCTGAGTCAGAAGATGTGGATGCAAATTCTGGCCTCACCACTCGCCTCCAGGGAAATGGATCACTAGCTTCCAGGAACTCGGTTTATCTCCCAGTGGCTTAATTTGTTCTTATAAAAATAGGACTCCTGAAGTTTGCTGTGAGAATAAAATCAGTGAATGAATATGGAATATCTTTGTAAATTACCTTATGAATGAAAGAGATCATCATTATGCCCTCCAGAAAGCCTGTGTGTCCAGACTTTGGTTTCATGGTTTGTTTTACTGAAACCATAATACTGAAACCATAACGAAGTGAAGCTACTGATGGGAACAAAGGGAGACGTTTTCTGATACGGCGTAGCTTATAACAACCTGATAAAGGAGTGCAGGGACGATTTTTTTCCAAATTTGTTAAGAATGCTTTGGCTAAATATTTTCGTGTAATTTATTTTTAATAAGTTTACTTAATAAGCCATTTGCTTGGCATTAGAGTAGCGCCAGTGCAATCTATAATCACACTCCATCGTCATATAGGGAGAGTATTTGAAGGTATTTCCCCAAAGAATATTTTGGGCTTTGGAAAAGGGAAAATAAAGAAGGAAGTGCTGGGTGAGCAGCCAAAAATACTTACTAAGGTAATCACTTGTCCTTTAAATCTGGAGCAACTTTAAATAGAGATCCTCAGTTTTTAAAAATAACAAATGTTTACATTGCATTTACTATGCACCAGACACTGTTGTAAGCACTTTACACAAAAAAATGCATTTAATCTTCACAACAACCTTATGAGGTAGATACCACTATGATCATTTTACAGAGTAGAAAACTGAAATTGAGAAACTAACAGAGGTCACTTCGCTACTAAAGGTCAGAGCTGGGCATGCACCCAAAGCATCCAGAGTCTGTGCTTATAAACACACTTTCACATCCCTTCTACTGTAGAGATGAGCTAACAAACACAGAGAGGCATAGGGACTTAGCCAGGCTTGCTCGCTAGTTAGTGATGGAGCGAGGGCAAGTTTGCAGTTTCTTTGTCGCATTAGTCAAGATGATCAGATAGCCATTTATTGGCAAATAAAGATTCTAGTATTTTTAAGGAGCTGTATGAAGACAAGTGTGAATAGTGAGAAAGAGGAGGATGGCAACTGAACAGCCACTACTCATAACTACCGGAAGCTGAAAAATAATGTCCCAACAAGGCCTGACTGATGCTCTTCTGTTTGTGCCATCCCTAGGCCACCAGCTCTAGTGGGCAAGACAGCCTGGATGGCCTATCACTTGGGGATATCGTCAGTATGATTTCGATGTTTTCAAAGGCTAAGCACCCATGAGAAGCAAAAGTCTCTGCCTCTGGCAATTCTGCAGCATTAGAATTCCTCAAGTACAGCTTCTCTGGCCATCCTGGGGAAATCGGTGACCAAATCAGCCAGATAAGTGTGACTCCCTCTGGAATCCATACAGGCTACAAAAGAATTAACAAGGCCGAATTAAGGGTTGTCAGAACTTGGGAAAGTCAAGCTATTTCCTACCCAGGAGCAATCAGTTAAGACCATAGAAATCTGGACAAATAACTAGAAAGCACATCTCAGGGAACAATTTCAGACCAGTGAGCAATACAGAATGATTGTCCAGCTAAGCCTTGTCCATCCCGATTACCTCCAATCTTATTATTGGCAGGTCTCTGTGGAACCATCTACTCAATATCATCTCACCACAAGGTGCTACCCTGGATCTGCCTGAGGAGTTAATCCTCTTTCCTTTCTCTGCTTCCTCACTCCTCCCACTCTGTCCAGGAGAACTTCAAAACAAATTCTTCAAAGAGCCACATACTTTATTTCTGATAAATTCTGCTTTATTATAAACAAAGAGGGATATATATATATATAATATTATATATTATTATATGTATTATATATTATAAACAAAGAGGAAGATATACATATATTATTAGCACATATATATATATTTATTTATCCTTAGCATATATGTATGCTAAGGCTGATGGGAAAATACAGGAAAGGGTAGAACTGTTTCTGTATCTTTGACATTGAAAACCTGTTTTTCCTGATTGATCTTGGAGCTTACATTTTTCACTAATCAAGGAGAGAGGGCTTTTTAATACATTTGTTGTTTGTGTTTAACAATAGAACAAAGAACATCAGCGGATTCCCTTGCTTAATAAAACAAAACAAAATTTTTCCCTATCATTGAACATTTATCAAAATATACAGATGGATGGATGGTGAGTGTAGGGATATACGTAATGGAGCTTGAGGTTTACCGAGTCATTGAAGTCTGATACTGAGTCAGAGAAAAAAACTATTAGAATATCACTAAACTACAGTTATTTTTAGTTACCTTGAGTGTCTACTATGTGCCAGGGATGGTGTCTGAGGCTTTACAGGACTCTTAATAACCCCCAGAAATTGGTACTATTATTGTACTCTCTTATCAATAAGAAAATATAAACTCAAAGATTGGGTAAAACCAAAATTACAAAGCAAGTAATTGACAGAGCCAGAATTTAATCTTAGTTTATATCCACCCCACCTCTCCAAGCACAGGCTCTTATCCATAAAGTCTTACTGTCTTCTACCAAATGATAATAGGTATTTATTTTGCTGAAATACAATAGATCTCATCCATCATGTAATCAGAGCCCTTGGTTTAATGGGGAAAAAAACCATGAAACTCACACTCACGAAACCTTATATTCACATCCCAGTTGTGACATTGATAAGGTTCAGGACCTTGGACAAGCCATACCTTTTTGAGATTTGATTCTTCACGAAGTAAAGAAATGGAACTGCAATCTCTCTAAGATTTATAAACATTTGTACTGAATCAGATCTCATGTACCACTTCCACTGTCCTTGGCTACATGTCTCTTGGGCCATACTGTAGTTCCGAGGGTCAACTGGTCACTGAGAGCACAGACCCCAACCCCTGCTTTGGCCATTCCCACACAGCCAATCTGATCAGTTGCACTCATGGGGTTTTGGTTCCTTCCATCATTTCTACACTGGATGAAATGACACCATCCCTTAAGATGAGGGATCTGTCATTTTGAACAGCCACTAAAGAAGCCAGGTGCTACAACTCAGAAGGGCAGGTTAGTTAGCTTCTAGGGCTTTCATCCAGTAATGGGGTTGGGAGGCATATTTGTGAGTTATACAGTCATCCAAAGAATGAGAAATCCTCACTCCTTTGCCTCTAGGAGCTTTCAGTCTAGTAAGAAATTATAAAAGCAGAACTTACCAAAAGCCATGACAAATACAGCCTTATATTAAACTTAAATAGTTTGTGCTAACCTGTTTTATATTTTCTGGGACAGTTTTTTAAATTATCCATTCACTGGTACTGTGGGAATTCTAACCCAGTAGGAAGTTGTTGCATTGGACCCTATTAACTCCAATAGGGATGGCACCAGGTTCAGGAGGGTGAAGAAGAGACCTAGAGTCAGCATATAGACAGGGTTTTACTAGTAGGAAACAGACATGCGAAGAAGTCCAGTGGTGGTGAGCTGAGCAGGAGAACCACACCTGCCTGCAAAAAACATGCAGTTTATATAGCATTTTCACTTAGCACCTTTCCCCTAACGACCTCCACCTGACAACATTCATTTAACCCAAAACAAAGGGCCTCAATCCCGTGTACTGCCCAGGTTCCATGGGAGGGTCCAGGGGCTCAGATGTTCCTCATAGATAAACATTGGATATATGAGTTGGCTACTCCTGGATCGCCTAGCTCCAAACTCCAAAGACACATTCAGGTGCATCTGCCATACAGGGTCATTCTCAGGGTATGCTCAAGTCAAGTTATTGCTGTCAAGTCCATCTACCGTACAGAGGTAAAACACAGGGGAAGCCTAGCTAATAAATTATCCCTGTATCCTCCTTGCAATAAGCTGCTCCACAGTGGGACTTCTCCTACAAAGCCCATTGTATTAGTTCATTTTACTTTGCTATAAAGAAATACCTGAGACTGGATATTTTATAAGAGAAAGAGGTTTAATTGACTCACAGTTATGCATGGCTGAGTAGGCCTCATGAAACTTACAATCATGGCAGAAAGCAAAGGAGAAGCAAGCATGTCTTATATGGTGGCAGGCGAGAGAGAAGAATGAAGGAAGAACTTCCAAACTCTTATAAAAACCTCCAGTCTCAGGAGAACTCACTGACTATCATGAGAACAGCCTGAGTGAAGCCACCCCCATGATCCAATTACCTATCTCCCTTGACACACGGGGATTACAACTCAAGATGAGATTTGGGTGGAAAAACAGAGCCAAACCATATCATTTCAAAACTAATCATGCCTTCTCAACAGTCCCCCAAAGTCTTAACTCATTTCAGCATTAACTCAAAAGTCCACAGTCCAAAGTCTCATCTGAGACAAGGCAAGTCCCTATCACCTAGGAGCCTGTAAAATTAAAAGCAAGTTGGTTACTTCCAAGATACAATGGGGGTACAGGCATTGGATAAATGCTCCTATTCAAAATGGGATAAATTAGTTCAAAACAAAGGATCCCATGCAAGTCTAAAATCCAGCAAGGTGGTCATTAAATATTAAAGCTCTGAAATATCTTCTTTGACTCCATGTCTCACATCCAGGGCATGCTGATGCAAGCAGTGGACTCCTACAACCCTGGGCAGCTGCTTCTCAGGCTGGCATTGAGTGCCTGTGGCTTTCTTAGGCACACAGTGTAAACTGTCAGTGGATCTACCATTCTGGGATATGGAGGACAGTGGCCCTCTTCTCACAGCTCCACTAGGCAGTGTCCCAGTGGGGACTCTATGTGGGAGTTACAACCCCACACTTCCTGTCTGCATTGCCCTAGTAGAGATTCTTCATGAGGGCTCTGCCCCTGCAGCAGACTTCCGCCTGGACATCTAGGCATTTCCATACATCTTCTGAAATCTAGGCAGAGGCTCCCAAAGCTCACCTCTTGTCTTCTGTGCATCCACAGGCCCAACATCACTTGCAAGCTGCTAAGGCTTGGGGCTTACACCCTCTGAAGCAATGGCCTGAGCTGTACCATGGCCCCTTTTAGCCATGGCTAGAGGTGGAGCATATGGGATGCAGGGTATCAAGTTCTGAGACTGCACAAAGCAGGGGGGCCCTAGGCCTGGTCCACAAAATCATTTTTCTCTCCTAGGCCTCCAGACCTGTGATGAGAGGGGCTGACATGAAGATCTCTGATGTACCCTGGGGATATTTTCCCCATTGTCTTGGTGGTTAACATTAGGCTCCTCATTACTTATGCAAATTTCTGCAGCCAGCCTGAATTTCTTTTTGGAAAATGGTTTTTTCTTTTTTACCGCGTGGTCAGGCTGTAATTTTTCCAAACTTTTATGCTCTGCTTCAACTTTAAACGTAAGTTCCAATTTCAGATAAACTCTATCATGTTCAAAGTTCCACAGATCTCTAAGGCAGGGGCAAAATGCCACTAGTCTCTTTACTAAATCATAGCAAAAGTTACCTTTAATCCAGTTCCCAAAAGGTTCTTTATCTCCATCTGAGGCCACCTCAGCCTGGACTTCATTGTCCTTGTTACCATCAGCATTTTGGTCAAAACCATTCAACAAGTCTCTAGGAAGTTCCAAACTTTCCCACATCTTCCTTTCTTCTTCCGAGCCCTCCAAACTGTTCCAACCTCTGCCACTACCCAGTTCCAAACTCACCTCCGCATTTTCAGATTATTTTTATAGCAGTATCCCACTCTCAGTACCAATGTAATGTATTAGTTTGTTTTCATGCTGCAGTAAAGAAATACCTGAGACTAAGTAATTTATAAAGAAAAAAGGTTTAATTGACTCACAGTTCTGCATGACTGAGGAGGCCTCAGGAAACTTACAATTACGGTGGAAGGTGAAGGAGAAACAAGCGCATCTTACATGGCAGCAGGTGAGAGAGAAGAATGAAGGAGGAACTTCCAAACAGTTATAAAACCATTAGATCTCATGAGAACTCACTCATCATCATGAGAACGCATGGGGAAAAATGTGCCCATGATCCAATCACCCCGTCCTTCAATGCATGGGGATTACAATTCGAGATGAGATTTGGGTGGGAACACAGAGCCAAACCATACCACCCATCATTTCAAGATAACCAACAAGTGGAGCAGATCCCCTGCTAAGCAACCTGCCGCATCTCCATGCAGATCATTAAATGCAATGGTCATTATGCTACTGCATGCTTTGCATTGCTTCCATCCTTCTTTCTACCTTTCTGTCCTTGTCCTCAGCATTACTGCCCTGAGTGTGCAACTTCCAAATATAAAGCATTAATACTTAATCCTCGTCTGTGGCACATTTTTTCTAGGGAACTCAAGAGTAGATAACAGTCATTGATACTATGTTTATATTTGAATTCAGTGTCCATCTGGTTATAACAACCCTACTTCTCACTCCCAGTCTGACAGAAATCTTCAGTAAACTCATCCTTCCTTCCACAGTGTGGCTCCATGGGAAGAATAAAGCTCCGTAGTTGGAACATTTTGGTGATACCCCTTATATCTGTCAGAGCTCCTTTGAAATATTCTAGTACCAGTGAATTGGAAAATGGCCCTAGAATACACAAAACAGGTCAGTGCAAATTGTATAAGTTTAATATAAGGTTATACACATCATGTTTTGTTTTGCTTTATTTGAGACAAGGTATCTCTCTGTTGTCCAGGCTGGAGTGCAGTGGTACAATTATGGCTCACTGCAGCCTCAACCTCCTGGGCTCAAGTGATCCTCCCACCTCAGCCTCCTGAGTAGCTGGGACCTCAGGCATGCACTACCATGCCCAGCTAATTTTTGTATTTTTTTTGTAGAGATGGAGTTTCTCCATGTTGCTCAGGCTGGCATATCATGGTTTATTGTAAGTTCTACCTTATTAATTTCCCACCAGGCTCAAAGCTGCTTGAGAGAATGAACTGAGAATTTCCCATGCTGTGGAAGACTATGTAGCTCACAAATATTCTCCTCCACTGCTGCATACTAGATGAAAGCCCAGTGGCCATGTCTATATCATATAACCCTAAGTCCCAGACACAGCTTTTTGATCCCAGAGAGAAGATCCAACCCTCTCTCTTGTGAATTTTAAGGTTGGAACGGAAAGAACAAAACTAAAAGGACATTCAAAAATTCTCTCTTTACCAACAACTAATGCAAAATGTGATTATATAAAACCACTACAAGAGCCATGTGGCAAGACAAGGTCAATGATGTAGAACAGTCAGGTGTTCTCCTAGCAGTTGAATGTCTGCAGACAAGACACAGTCATGGTCCCCAGTGAGATCAACAAATATTAATTGAAAGGACAAAGAAGTGAATGAATGAATTGGTGATGGCTTCTATGACATTCTGTTAGAGGCAACTTGCCACCTCCCCTCTGGTTCTCACTCAAAGTCTACTTGAGGAATCTAAACTGTTCCTCAGACCCTGAGGATGAAGGTCTCCTTCTAGCCAGTCCTTGACCTGGGTGTTAGACCTTAACTGGCCCTAAAACATGTGGACAGCTCTCAAAATGCACAAGTGAGCTTAGACTCCTTGGTCTTGTGTGGCAGTTTCCTATAGATTTGTCTCCCCTGTCTCTTGCATCCGCCTCCCACCTAATTTCCCACTCCCGTTACACTTGTCATCTTCCCCAACCCAATGAATGACAAGTGCCTGATCATCTGTGGTTAGATATTACTTTAAATTGGATTCAGTGCCTGTCTAATGCTCATTCATTCATTCACTCATTCAATAAATACTTATTGAAAATCTACTATGTTCCAGGCCACTGCAGCTAGAACAGGGAACAAAAAAATAAAAATTATTTTCCTTTTGGGACTTGCATTCTAGTGTGGGAAGACAGGCAATAAACAAATAACCATAACAGTTATGAAGAGAAATGAGGCCAAGTAGGTAGAGCTGGTGAGTCATACCCATTCATTCAATAGAGTTGTGAGCACTGACTGCACAGGGACTCAGAAGGAAACAGGAACACATCTGGACTTCAAGAGGCTCAGAGGCTGGGAGGAGCAGAGACCAAGGGCTGCAGGAGATGTTTGTGCCAGTTCAAGTAAAGGCGAAAGAAGGGAGTGGTCACTTCTACTGAGGGGAAGGGGATGGCAAAAGAAGCTAAGGAGGTCTTTGAGAAGCAAAGGGTACTTAACCTGAGCCTTGAATTAATTCTCTGAGCAAACAAGGAGGAGGCCTATCTTCCACTTTGAAGGATATTCTACTTCATAGCCTTGCCACCCAAAGTGTGGTCTGCAGACCAGCTACATCAGCATCACCTGGGAGCTTATTAGAAATTAAGACTCTCAGGCTGACCCCAGGCCCACTGAGTCAGAATCTTTATTTAAATCAGATTCCCAGGTGATGCCTATGCAAACTTAACTTTGAGAAGCCCTTTCTCAACTAGTGGCTTTCAAATTTTGTGATACATTAGAATTGCCTGGGTTGGGGAAGGGGCAGAATTTTAAAAATCCTGATGCCTAGGCTACAGCCCCTACCAATTACACCAGAATACCTGAGAGTGGAACCAGACACAATTAAATTTAAAGCTCCTCCTGGGGTGAAAGCCCTGCCTGATAAAATTTCTTTCTCACCTCAACCTATGTGCATTGTCCTCAGTAAATACTCAAGGGTCACACAAAGGGACTACTTTGTGAAACAAGAGATTTTAACTCTCACTTGACAAATAGGGCTACATTGGTCATAAACCCCCAGAATGCTTAATCAGAGAAAGAAGAACTTCCAACTGGTAAGTGGGGGAGGATGCGAAAATTTTCACCGAGTGTGAAATGGATTTCCCTGCCTGGTGACAAGCTGGCAGATCCGGCCTCCTGCAGATGGCTGGGCTGCTGCACACACAGTGCCGCATATCTGACACATACGTGTTGGGCTTAGTGTTCCTTCCTGCGCCAGAGCAGACGGATTTGGGAAGAGAGGACAGCGGTCTTTGGCGGGAAGGAGAGCACGCTGTCCCAAGTCCTCATCAACAACAGGCTCTGTTCTTGAGGAGCAGCCAAAACAAGCATTTCTCACCAAAACTGAGTCATACTGAAAAAGCAAGAAGTGGAGCCAAGATGTAAACTTTTCTCAAGAACTTTCTTCCCAGATCTGCATTGGGTACCACTTGCCTATGTATATATTTTGAGCCATTCCTCCTAAAACTCTCCTCTCCCAACCTTAAATCTATAGGAATTGACCAGAGCTAAAAGCATGGTAGAGTGGAATGCTCTGGACTGGAGCATCTGAGACTTTGATGTGAACCTTGGATCTGGCAGTACTTGCCATTACACCTTTAAAAACTGATGCAAATCTCTGAATCTCTTTCCTTGGAATGCTGTAAAATATAATTGTCCTCATCATTTATACTTTCTGTTCTTTCTCCTGTCCCTTTTACCTCACTGTTATCAAGGTTGGGGGCCAGAGATCTACTGGCTCTTCCAAGAATGTGACAATTTAAAGGCAAAGTCAGAGGCCATGAATTTCAGAATGCTGGATGGTTTCAGCCATGAGTCAGTCTACCTCCAACTCTCTAGTTGCTGGTTTCTGTATTCTTGTTCTATGCTAGTTAGCTCATCCACTCTCATGGGTCCATCTATGTCTTTATCCTAGTGGCTCACACGTCTGTGTCTCTGGTCCCAGGCTTAAGCTCCTGATTCAGGCTATCCAATTGCCTCAAATTCAAATGTCCCAAACTAAACACTAAACACTGTGGTGTCTCTGTTACACACGCACACACACACAGACATCCATGCAAGCAGAGTCACACTCGGCAGAACTTGGGCTTCCTCCAGCATGCCCTTTCAGAGGAAGTCATCACTATTCACCCAGTTACTTGTCAAAACTTGGCTCTCACCCTTGATTCCCTTCCCTTTCTCCCTATAACAAATGGATTACCAGCCCTTATGGATGCCGCAGCAGAAATGTCCCTCCATTCCTGTGCATTCTCCTGTCATGATCCTAACCCAGACCACTGTCCTCTGCCACCCAGAGCACTACCTCAGTCTCCCAGGACTGTCCCAGGCTTGAGTCCCTTCCATCCACTGTTCTCAGGGGAGTAGAGTGATAGATCTGGAATGCAAATCTGATTACGACCTTCCTTTCCTAGAGACATTCCTATGGCTTTCCACTGTTCCTAGGATCAAGCCCAAGCTTGTCAGCCTGCCTTCAAGGAAGACCCTTCGGGAACAATAGCAGGTACCTTTGAAGCCTCAGCTCTCACTACCCCTCCTCACACAGGCTGCTCTCAGCATAGTAAACGTCTTTCTGTTTCTCAAATGCTCTGCATACCCTTTCTCATCTCTAAATGTGGGTTCATTTTCCTTTCTTTCAGTGCTTTTTCTCCCAGCTAATTTTTCCTGTCTTTCAGGCCTTGGATTTAGTTCTGCTTTGTACAGGAAGTCTATCCATGCAGAAACTGGACTGGGTGCCCTGTTAATTGTTCTCATATGCTTCTGTGTCTTCCCTGTCACAGAGCTTAACAGACTGCTACTGTTTACTGACCAGAGCCTGGACATGATAGTAATCTCCATGAGAAGAGGAGGCTTGTCTGTAGGGTAATAGCTCTGTTCTCAGCACCAGAACAGACACTTATCAAATATTTATTAAATGACTGAAAGTCCCCTCCTGATCTCTCAATACCACATGAGGACAAAGTCTCATCAACCCTTAGTAGTCTGCAAATTCCACTGCAGCTCAGCTAAGACTCTCATCTTTTAATCAAGCTCCTATCACAAGACCCTCCCCAAATATTTTTCTCTCTTGAATTTGGCCTGTTTTCTACCCAAGAAGCATCTTTCTGCTTCCATATCTCTTTGATCTTTTCTCTTTCTCAGTTAAAATCTTTCTGTAGATAGCCATTGTCTTCAGGATAAAATATAACCACTTCAACATAGCAAACAGACCCCTCTGAGACCGGACCCACAGAGTCCATCACCTCACCTTCATTGTTCATCATTTTCTACCTTCTTCACATCTCATTTTTAGGTTCCCAAATACTTCAGGGCTGCAGGGCTTTCTTAGGCTTTTAAAAATATGGCTCTTTCTGCCTGCAGTGGCCTCTGCCTTTCCTTGTTTTCTCTGTCCTGGCTTGTAAACACCACATTGTCTTCAAAGATTTATCTCACCTATTTATAAAAGTATTTACTGGCCATCTACTAAATGCCAGGGCCTGTACCCAGCACCAAGAGCACGTTGTTGAACAAGACTAATATGGGCATTACCCCCGATAATTTGGAATCTCCTGGGGGAAAACCAGAGGCCTGTGGTTGCATTCCTAAATGTTACCTTTTCTGCTACCTCTTCCCCTACTTTATGCCCTGCTGTGCTTGTTCACACTTCTATTCTTGTCTCTGTTTACTTGGCTTATGTAAACAAAACCACGCAGGTCATGCAGGAAAGGGACCATGCCTGATTCATCTTACAGCCCCCACGCTGAGCTCAACGTGGTCGATATTGAATAAATGTTTGTGAGATAAATAAGTAAGAAGTTAATAATTTCTTAGTTTTTATCAGTAATTGAGGCTCTGATGAGACACAAAATTGGTAAATGTGATGAATGAGATGGCATAAAAATGTTCCTCAGAAGAGGGATGATTCAAGTTGGGCATTCCAGTGGTAATAGCTCTATAGACAAGGGATAGCAGAAAGGCATTACTCCGTGAAAATGAAGGTTGTGACTATGACAGAATGGAGGCCCCTCCATCGAAATCTGTATTTTCCTACTGGACTGTCAATCTGCATTCTATCCCCATCTCTTGCATATATTAAGATGGGCTTGGTTGTTGTGAGTTCAGAGCAACACTTTCAGTTTTTATAACCTAATCATGATTTAGCAACCTTGAAATACTAAGATTCGATATGCCTTTGCCACATGACCTATCAATATTTTGGCAGTGTTGTGCTAATGGGAAGCTGAATGTAACTTAAGTGTGTATTACTAAGGAAATGGATTAATATAATATAGTGGATACGTGCTTCAAAATTATAATCAGTAGTAAGCAATGAACTTGATGGGCTTGCAATAACATGGATGGTCTTAAGAACACAGTAGAGAAGTAGTCAGTTTAATAAAAGGAAAAACAAGATTTACAACACAATAACATTTATATACTTAAAATATATACACTCAAAATGCTATACATTTTTAAAAAGGATACAAGCATAATTAAGGAACATGTATCACACATTAAGGTGGGTAACTGTAACTGTTCAAGGGGAATGAAGAGATTGAGGAACCAGAGGAAAAATAAACTGGAATGGAATCTTAAACTGAATGATGATGTCAATGTAATATCAACTAATATGTTACCTGTCCCTAAGGCTTAATTTTAAACATTATTGCAAATGTATGGGATTTTGACCCACTATCAATGTGATATAAAGTAGCCTCATACTCTAGATGTTTGTTGAGCTGATCCCTCTGCCCTTCCCTCTACGCCAGCCACAGTCTCAGATTGTTGAAGGGTACAATTATTCTTGGCTCAGACCCAACCTGGCAAAGAAGGTGAATTAAATGTAAAATCTTGCAAGGCTCTATGAGAAGATATAGCATAGATTTTAAAAAGGAGTAAAATCCCCCAGTCCTAGAGGACCAAAGCTTTTAAGCCTGAAATGAGTTACTGTCTCCTCAGGAGCATCTAACCAGATCCCTCACAACAAAACCTTCTGAGGCACTGTGGAGCTCTCCTCGATGCTGAAAAAGAAGTCCCTCTGGCGTCTTTCCTGCCATAGATCCTGGTTTTGCTGGCAGAGACCTTCCTGTCTGACCCTACTCTGTGACGGCTCTTAACCACAAGGGTTTACTAAAGGCAGAGGTTGAATCTAAAGTCCCTTTAATTTCCTTTATAATGATAAAATGATTCCTAGGTATTAAGCACTGGCAAGGTTGGCCATGATACTAAACATTTATATGTATGACCTCATTCATTTCTGCCAAAAGCACTAGAAGGTAGACACTGTTACTATTTACATGACGCTAACAAATTTAAGGAAGAGGCCAATCAAGCTCTTGTCTAAGGTTACACAGTTGATGAGTGGTAGAGATTGGATTCAAATAAGTTCTAGTTTTATCCAAAACCTCTGCTCTTACCATTCCTCAGTAGTTCTTTAACCAATCTCAAAATAGGTAACTCTAAAGTTCTCTCTTTCATCTTGAAATTGTCCTGATTTTTTTTCACTGTAAGCATGATCCTAGGACTGAATGCCTATCTTTATAGACTCTGCTCCAGAAATTCATTCGTGTTTTGTCATTAGTGGATCAATGCCTTCTTTAATAACATTTACCTAGGTGTCTTGGAATTGAATCAAGGACACTATTGGAGTTTTTCATCTTAAACTCCTTTCCCATAAGTAGGCCTGCAGGTGACCACAGAACAGACCAGGAGGAAAAAGTGGAAGCTGTGATTTCCACTGGTATTGGTGGGGGATGGAGAGAGAGTGACAGGTACATCATTTGATTGATGCAACCTGTAAGCTGCAAATAATAATATCTGGCAAACTACTAGCTTTTAAAATAATTTCCATACTGTGGAAAATTGAGGAATAAATATTAAAGATGATGTCTCTGATCATCTTTCCCCCTGGAGGTCACTGACCATGGAAATGATATGGTTGGCTGAATATTTAGATGAGACAGCGTACCCTACTCAAGTGGCAAAGGCTTGATCCAAGACTCCATTTATTCCCACATGCTTTTCCTTGTCCTAACTTCCTTCAGGGACATGAGGATAGTTTAGGGAATGATCTCATACAGAGGCAAAGAAAGTAATTTCCTGACTGATGTGATTTACCCCCTAACTTTCCCCACAGTTGCTCCATGAAGACTAAAATGTTGTCATTAGAGGCACAACTTTAGATGGAAAGACAGCATTGTAAAGTGAAAAGATCATGTTATGTCATTAAGTGTTCTTTGCAAATATGACATTTAATAAATGCATAATATTCCATTGAATATTTGTATTATTGAAAATTAAGATTATTTCCATTTTCTACTACTTTAATGCTGCACTAATTTAATACTTTTATATATACATCTCTATAAAAATCTATTATTTACTTAGAAGCGTATTCTAAGAGTGGATTACTCAGTCAAAAGTTCTAAAGCTGGTGGAGATGTGCATTGGTAAATTTTTGAATAACTTTTTTCCAACCTCTACAATTTTGAAACTTTTCAAATACTTTGCATATGGGTTGCTGTTAAACCAAATCCTCCCTACCCCCTACTTGTGCCATTGGTTTTTTGTGCCTGTGTTCATTTAGCACATCAGGTTACCCTTATTACCCTTGTTAAATGCACTCTTACCAGTGTGAGCCCATCACCATAATTGCCCTTTAGAGTTTTGCTATGGCCTCAAACATATGATCTCCCCCTCCCAACATTGGGTCAAGACTAAGTATGTCTTCCAAGCCTCTGGCTGGATCATAGTTGAGGCACAGCACATGAAGCCTTTTTCTAGGTGGAAATGAATCCATTAATAGAGCACAAATGTTCATCTAGCTCCACGTCTATATCAGTACATTGTAACAGACTGTCTATAAGGGTGCCCTTGAAAATCATTTCTGACAGCCCCTTGCACACCATTTCAGTGACGGCATCAGTAATGGAAAATTACCTGACACAGGGGGTTGCATTAGCTCCTGGGAATTACTATTTCTTTTATGTACATTACCACTACCCCCTCTTCCATGTACACACAGAAATCTGCAGAATACTATGTCATAGCATGTTTCTGGGCAGGAAGTGATGTCCACTCAGAGGGTATGATAGTTAAACTTAAGACATGAATAAAAAGGAGGGCCAGTCACAGGAACATCGTGGGGAGAGCAACATCGACGTTGAAAACTCGCAGTCTCCCAGGACCAGGGCAGAGGACACTGCAGGACACTGACTGGTGGGTTTGACAGAGAATGGAAAACAAGGCCTGAAAGCTGTGGCAAGAGGAGCCAAGAGAGATACCATCTGGCCAGAGCTGACAAAGAAGGAGAGTGGAAGGAGCAAGCAGTGGGTGGATACTGTTTTTATGACATTTTCTTCAAGCGGTTTTGAGTTCTAAGATTTTGTTCTCCTTCAATCCAGAAACAAATCAGAATTTGTTTTTCTATTACTGATGATGTTACATGTCATATATTTGTTTATTCCTTTTTAGTTTATGCCAGAAGGATTCTTTCCAACTCCAAACATGGGGGAGTATTTGTGTGTACGTGCATGTGTTCTTTAAGAACATGTGTATGCCACCCAAGGTCTGGCAGAAGAAGATTTGCAAGTCAATGTTGAAGCATTACAGGAGACCAGGGCTGTCCCTGGCACCTCTCTGTGAAATGGAAGGGTCAAGTGGGGCTTTGCCAAATTTGGCCAAAGGTGCCTCCTATTACTAATGAACAAGAGTTTTGGAGTCAGGAGACAAGGGTTCAAATCCTAGCTCAGCCACTGTGACCTTGACCAGCTTACTCCACCTCTGCCTCAACTATCAAACAAAAATTCTCTGGAAGAGTCTAATAAACCCACTTCTATGCCGTCCTAGTCAATAGAAGTATACTGTCTGCTATAGCAGAAATTTGAGTCATTGTTCTAAAACTCTCCTCCTGCTCATATCCCATCCCTATTTTCATCCTGATGAGACCTACTTGAGTCCTTCCCCCTAGTTCTGAGCTCTGGATTTCTTACCCTGTACTGGATGATGCTCTGTCCACCCCCAGGCTCCACTATCTTCTTGGTTCTTCCAGGCAGATGCACCAATTCTTAGGAACTAGGGTGTAGGCACCCCTCTGGCAGAATGCAGCAGGACAAAGGAGCCATGGCAGTGTGCTAGCTATCACTTGAGCAGAAGTCCAGACTGTGTATGCCAGAAAGTTTTTATATGCTTCCTGGACTCTTTCTGTGTCTTTATCTCTTGCTCAACTTACTATTTATTGGAGGTTTGGAAGATTCCACTGTGGCTCAGCTGTGCTCTGAGCACAGAAGTGGAGTTCTAGCTAGGCATAAACTAGAGCATTGAAGACAGGACAGCAGTGCCTTGGGACTGGTGGTGGAGGAACATTTACTCCCATTCTTTGAGTTCTACTTTAGGCATTTCTCTGACCCACCCTAAGCCTCAACCTCTACCTCCACTTGAGGAAAATCAGGAGAGAAAGCCAAGGATCCAATGAGTGAGATGGGGCGAGGCCACTGAGTTTCTTGGCAGCCTCAGGACACCCACATTTTCTGCAAATCTATGTGATTAATTCAGAAGAGTACCTGACTCTCTGCCCCTGCGGTGGGAAGGCCTGAAGGTTGGGCTGGCCAAGTTAAATTTGGTGGGAGTGGAAGGAGTAGGAGACTCAGTGTGTCACAGCCACAGATTCCAAACCCACCTGTTCATTTATAGACCTGATATTTTTATCTTCATTTCTCTGACTCTTGCATGTCAACTCCTAATCTATTCCAAATTCGAAGGATATACAGGTGTTATCTGTCATCCTTCTTAAAGTTCCACATGTTAAAGATTTGTGTGGAAGCTTCAGAGATAGTCATTGGAATTGTCATTTGGAGCCCCAAATAGTGCAGAGAGACACCGTTTCTAGCACAACCAAGGTGGAGGCTTTGGTGCTTCAGAAAACCTTGGTCTTACAGGATTTTCACCTGTGGTTTGCAGCATTTTCTACTATGGCTTTGTGTGTGACTGTTAAATGACACCAGCCAAAGACTATTGGTGAAACTTGATCCTGGAGTCTTGCTGGCTGATTCTGACTAGAGGAGTACCACTGAGGCAAACATCAACTTATAGGAAAAGGAGTCTTTTAGGCTCAGGGAAGGCCTAGCTCAGTGCAGGCAGAGCTTCAGTTTATGGGCTTTTTAGTCTGCCGTGGGAGGAAATATATATATGGTTCTTTTACCATATTTCTTAGCAAGAACTCTAAGCCAGGACTTAAAATTGGAAAAGCTACAAAATTCCACGTGGATGACAGAGGCACTAATAGACGAGGATTAGACCTTAAAATGGAAATGCTGAGGCTAAATGAATCAGCTGCCCCACGCATGTTCTGCGAATCAGTTGCACCCTCACACGGATATGTTAGTCCAGGCTGTGATTTGGATTTCAGAGTCCCAGATTGTTGCTCCACCCACTAACCAGTGATGGATTCATCCGTGACAGAAGGAGGAGCAGAGCCCCATAAGGCATAGGGTTAATATCAATGTCTCAGGTTGAATCAGAAGACAATGTAATAACAGTTTCACAAATCTGATAGACAATAAAGATACTAAAAAGTTCTGTGTATAGGACCCTTTCCTTCTAAAATCATAGAAGAATTCAACTGTTTGAAAATAAACACCAGATTTATTGTCAAGCAGGGAATAAAAATGAGGATGATCATTTTTCTTTATTATCAAGCAGGAAAGAAAAATGAAGGTGATGAAAACCCAGGAAAAATGCAGGTGATTTTTGTAGTGTTTGAGATCTGGGTCAAGTCTAGATAGCCAAGAAGGTTAAGTCCCAGAGGACAAGCTGGACAGGTGTGAAAGAAGGCAAAGATGTACCTGGGCCCCACATTCTTAAAGATGGAGCCAATGGGAAGTAAATGGTTTTGTTGTTACTAGGTCATAGAAAGCAGTAAGGACCAAATAAATCTAATAAAAAGAGAAAGAGTCAAGAACTGAGAGAGAAAACCAGAGTGACTCTTAGAAAAGGACTCTAGGTCCAATAAAGTGTTTAGAATATAATTCCCGAAGCTCCAGGTACAGACCACAATTGGGGAAATTTCTTGGACTCCAGGATAGCCATGCCAAGTGGTTACACAGGTCCGAGAGGGGTAAACTGAGGCAGCTGGCACTATTAAGTAAGCTCAGGCGGAAATGGTGTAGAGAAATGTGCCCTGAGGATGAAAATCAAAATAATTTATGGAATTCGGACCCAGGGAAGAGGTAATCCTTATAAGAATACTGGAAAGTGATCAAAAATTATGTCAAGGCGTAGACCACCTGTTGGCCTGATGGAGGAACCTTTTTTAGAAGGGATGCAAAATTCAGAAGGGGACATCTGGTCAAGAGTTGTTCAAACTATGGATGATTCTGGAAGGCTCAGCTCTCCTTGACTTCATTGTTTTTGCTGTGTTGTACTCACAGGAGAAAATCTAGATGATGCTTGAAACCAAATTCCCTTGTCAGTAAGACAGCCAATGAAAAGAAAAAGGAAAGAAAGAATTTCAGCCAAGAAAGCATAAAAGGAAAGGAATCCATTTAAGATTAAATATGTTAAAAGTTCAGCCAATCAATTTTGAAGCGAGTTTAGAAACAAGGAAAAAGTGGACCATCAGAGGCACATGCCATGACTGCAGGGAATGCATGAGAGAGGGCATGTTTAGCTGCTACTGAAGTCGTACCGATTACCTAGACCTGAACAATTGCAGAGCTAGGGAAAATCAAAGCTCTGGGCATGAGGCCATGGCAGAGGCACCAAAACTCCCCAGGCCTGTAGGTTCAGAACTTCAGAAGCCTGACCTGCATCTCCAGCTGAGGAATCCGCTAAGGATACTTCTGCAGCTGCAACCAAGGGATGTCACATTGGAGGCAGGGGCGCAGCCACTGCAGCTCAAGCCTGGACAGAGCTCACACTCCTTGTGGCAGAGTGGGCCAAGGTTACCCCAGAACTAACAAGAGGGATGAGCATGAAGAGTGAAAGCAAAGCAGCATGAGAAAGTAGAGCGTCTTAGGAGGTGGCCTGCAAAAGAAAAAGTATAACACACCAAGGGAATATCTCAACTTTACAAGCAGACAGAAATATCTCAGGTGCTACCTTCCAAGAGCAGAGGCAGTGTGTATAGGGGGATACGGTTAACACAGCCCCTAAATTAACCTCCTAATGGGAGAGTTCTTTGCTCACAGCTAAGGAATCTGGATAACTGTCTTAGACTTGTCAATATCAAGAAACCAAGTGTTTCTTCACTTTCCCTAAGATATCCCTGAGATTTTCCTCTGGTCTTTGACAACAGAGATAATATAGTCTAGATTAGGAACGAGGCCCTGGGAATATCATTTTTCTAGGGATAACTAGTACAGGAGTTAAGATTTTCTAAATTGATTGTGGGGTGGGGATGGGGAACAGTTGGGGGAGATTGGCACTGTGATGTTGTTTTATTAATTATTTAGACTTCTTAAATGGTAAGACACATTTAAAAAGATAGTTAGGTTTCAATGAACGTTGTGGCCTATATGGGCATATACCCATTCTAGTGAAAAGTTGCCGAGGAACAAGCCCAGGTAGGCTGGTGCCAGAGGGTTCATGTGTCCAAGTCACCTCCCTTGCAGGGTCTTTATGTCACCATTTAATCTCAGTGCAGAACATCTGGGGGTTTCCATTGGACAAGATGCTGGAGTGAATAACAGAGAGTAAATTTTTTTTTTGCCTAGAGTTCAGGGAACCTCACTTTGGGTCTTCTGTGGAAAAGGTTAAACTTCTACCAGCAGTCACAGGAGGAAGAAGAAAGAAGAATTTGGGGGAACCTATAAAGATGGGGGCAGTGCTTTCAGATCTCTTCCAAATGTGAGAGCTGCCACCCTGTCTGATCATCTCACTGGATCTGGAGGACAAGGAGTCTTCAGTAACTATTTGAGGGAAAAGCATTCCCCTTTTGGATCAAACATGCACTTCCAGCTGCTCTCCAGGTACTCAGTTTTCTGCCCAAGACAGGAGAGAGATTTATCTAACTGGGGAGACTGGGTGGAGGCAACGGGCATCTTGTTCCTCTGTTAGGGAACCCTGCCAGGTCGAATGCTGCTCTTGCAATTTGGGATTTTCAGGTTCAGTTTAAAGGGAGATAGATTAAGAAGCCCAAGTATCTTCACACAGCTAATGTCCATTCTTCAGTCCTGCTTTTCCATAATAAAACTTTATTTTTAAATCTCCCAATTTGCCAACTGTTGTGAACTGAAGTGATGTTATGGATTCTGCTGTCTCAGACCTCAACAGTAACTTAGTGAGTATCAGGGATAATATCAGAGATTGTGGAGGGACCTCCGGAAAAGTGGAACTCTGGGGATGAGCCAGTGCTGCTTGCCTCATGTGCTTCCCACACCCCAAGACTACTTTCCTCCTTCCAGCACTCCAGACCCTCTGTGATCTGATATGCTGAGAGGCATTCCCCTTACACAGCATGATATCCCATGATAATTTATCAATATGTCAGGTACAAGGCTACATGCTTTGTTTGTGCCATCCTACATGAATCCTATGAGGAGGTTCTATTTTTATCCCCATTTTATAGACAAAGAAACTGGCTCAGAAAAGTCACATGACCTGTCCATGTTTACAATAATAGCAGGCAGCAGAGTTGAAGATTCAGCCCTGGCACTGTCTGACACAGGGCTTATGCCACTCCATTCTAGGGTCTTTCCTGACACTTCATAGAGGCAAGGATGAGGTCTATAACCTCCAAAGTAACTTCCACAGGACTTTCAACCAACATTGAAAAGGTGGCAGTGAAATTAAAAACAATGAAGAAACTCCCATGTTGTCCACAGCATGGGCAAACAGGAGCTCATATATACTACTGTAGGCATTTAAGCACAATCTTTTCAGAACTCAATTTATTGATGTGTAGGAATTTGTTCTAGGAAAATAATTATAGCAGTACACAAAGATATATGTGCAAAGCAGTTCTCTAAAACATTATTTGTAACAGTTAAAAAATGCTTTAAACAACCTAAATATCCATCTCCAGGAGGACTGGTTAAATGCATTAGAGTAAATCCATCTGATGTACTGCTCTGTGACCATTTACAATGATAATATAGATCTATATGTATTGACTTGGAAATATGTTAACTGAAAATGGCAAGTTACACAACAGTATGCATAATAGCATCTCATTTCTCCGAAAAAATAAAAAAGTGTAAGTGAGTCCACATAAAAAAGACTAAGAGGACCCAGAAATCAAACCTCAGCAATGAGGTAGTCTGCTCAGTGGTAATGAAGGAGGGCTGTAGCCAGGGGACCTAGATCCCACTCAGTTCTTGCTCGTGACCATGGACAAGTTCCTGAACCCTCTCAGCCTCAGTCTCCTTACCTGAAAAGTGGAGATTGCTGTTGCTGTTCTTATCTTTTGCTGTTGACTTAAGGATTAGATGAGATGGTGCATGTCAAGTCTCAGCATAGACTATGGCACATGCTAGATACTTAGCACATGGCAGCACTCTTGATATTTATGGGGGTACCTCTTCCAGTTGTCTAGTGTGGTATAAGTAACTTCCCCAAAACTAAGTGGCTTCAAGCAATAACCACTTCGTTATGTCTCACTAAGTCAGTGGGTCCCAAATTTGGGCGGGGCTTGGCTGATTCTTTTCTCTCTGTAGCATTGCTTGGGTTATTTAGAAGTGCTTGGCTGGTGGATGTGCTGGTTGGAGCATCCAGTGTCATTTCACTCCCAAGTCTGACACCTTGGTGTGGATGGCTGGAAGCCTGGGCTCAGCTGAAACTCTTGATTGGAGTACCGATCTTTGGCCTCTCTAGTATGATGGCCTCAGGGTAAATGGACCTTTTACATGGGGTCTGGCTTCCCTTAAAAATACTGTTGTTGACATCTTTGGAAAATATAATCTGCCACAGAACCTATATCTTACATCTCAGTGTTTTGCAGATATAAAATATACACATCAATAATATAAAGTGTATCTCTATAGACAGAGCTTTAGGAACAACTTTATATAACTGAGCACAAATAGAGACACATATAAAGATAAGTATACATTCTGTAGCAGAATTGCCTTGGCTGAGGAGGCTGGCCTGTTGCATGTGAAGTCTGAAATGTTTGTGCAGAAAAGCGATGGAAAGAAGAAGGAGACGCTCGCTTGTATATATAGCGTAGGTTTTGCCCTTTACAATAAAATGATGTATTTCATTTTGCTTCCCCTGTTGCTATGGTATCTGTCACTTTATTTATAACTGTGTCTGTGTGGTTGCATCCATATACTTCAGAAGCTTCTCTGCTCTAAGAAAGAACCACAGCAAGCATGGGGGGTGCACTGGGGTGGGGCGGGGTGTGTGGTCAGCTTACGCTGTTTCTCTGCTCTCCCTGAGTTGCCTTTCCAGTTCCCCACAGCCCTTAGGCAGAGGGGTCTTGCATGCATCCTGCACTCCCCACAACTGGTCATGCATGTCAGAATTGAGGTCTGCCCTGAGCTCTCTGTTACATCGCTAGCTGTGTGACATTGGGCAAGTTACTCAGTCTCTCTGAGCCTCCCTCTTCTCTCCTATCTTCCCTTGGTAAAACAAGAAGGCTTGAGCAAAACTTACTAAGGCCTCTTTCCAATCTACCACCCTACATGGTTCTCTCAGTTTCTGGAGAAACCTGATCCCTTTCCACTTGATGGCCTTCGCCTACCTGCCTTCCTCTGCCTGTTAGACTCTTCTTCTGCTCCTCATCATCCTTAATGTCACTTCTTCTGAGGAGCCTTCCCTGATCTGCCCATCTGTCACAGATGCACTCAGTGCTTCACCCTTAGGCTCCCATTTCCTTAGATCAGATTCTTGGCAGTCTTTGGCACACTGGCTTCCTAGGTGTATTCACTTTCATCAGCCAGCGCCGGAGCCTCTTCAGCCTCAGTCTGCTCTCTGGTTCCCAGAAGCCCACTTGTCTGAATGCAAGGCCTTGGGGATGTTTGTTCCCAGGGCTGAAGGGTGCAGAAGTGTACCTGCTTCAGCACCCTCATTCAATCGGGAAAACTCTGACCTATGCTATGTCCAGAGCTCCCCTGTTGATTGACAAGGATTTGGCTTGAATTCACTCACTTGCTCATTTCCTTCCCTTCTCCATTATACCTACTGTCCCACTTCCCCACTCACCAGGTTGCCCTGAGAAGACTTCATAACACAGGGCTCTCACTCACAAGCTCTTCTCAGGGTCAACTTCTGGGAAACCCATCGTGGATCACTCTCTGAACTAGCTGAACTAGGTCCCTCTGCAGTGCTGCCTAACTCTGCATCCTTTTTGTTTCCAGGATGTCAGGCACATAGCCCAATCCATATGCACTTTTTTAACTTTATAAATCTCTCTCAGCCCCTCTAGGCTGTGTGTTTTGTGAAGGTAGAGGCTATTTTTATCATGTGTACTATTTTGTGACATGATGTAGTTTTTGGAACAGGAAACGTATGCAACAAATGTGTTAAATGAAAAAAATAAAGAATAATAGAATAATTATCTTTTTATGATGCCCACCTGGGCACCTTCATCTTTGTTCTCGTTGCTGCCTAAGATATCCTCCCTACCATGCTTCCATCTAAATTCTTTTACTAATTACAACCAGTAAATAGATGCTTGGAAAATGTCCAATGTCACTATTAATTTACAAAAGCAAATTAACATTAAACCAAACATATAAAGAGCTCTTACAGCTCAATACGGAAAGGACAACCCAATTAAAAATGGGTAAAGGACAGAGGTCGACATTTCTCCAAAGACATACAAATGGCCCATAACTCTATGAGAAGATGCTCAGCATGACAATCATCAGGAACATGCAAACAAGACCAGGCCTGTAAAGAAGACTGCTGGGATGTGGGCGCATAGGATGTTCTACTCTGTGCTTCCAAATTTTCTGTAATGTTGATATATTCATTTTATACTTTTAAAAATATCCTATAACTTCTCAAAGCTCAATGCCAGTCCCAACTTCCATTTGACACCCGTCCAGAATAATCCCCCATGCTACATCGTTCTCTCACTTTTCCAAATTTTTAGGTGATTTATGGCTTATATGACACAATCTGGCTTGTGATTAAGAATAATGATATTGATACCAATCATTTATTGAGTACCTTCCAGAAGTCAGACACTTGATATAGAATATCTTACTCAATCTTCTCAATAACCTAAGTATGTAGGTACTTTTATACTCCATTTTGGATGAAGCAATTAAAGATGAGAGAAGTAAAGTAACTCATCCGAGGCCATACATCTGTTAACAGTGGAGCTCTGACACGATCCTGGGCTCCCTGGACCTTTCCTCTTTAGCAGCCCACCATGGCATCTCCAGAGTTTCTACAGGACAGACAGTAACAGGCACCTTTGAGGCCTGTCCACATGCTATTAGTGCTTGTCTTCCCCACTGGAAACTTTTTGTTCCAAGGGGGTGGGACTCTCTGGCTGAGGGATTCCTCTGGACTCAGAGCATGGCCCCCCATGCAGAGGGCAGGCCAGAAGTATGGAGGGTGAAGAATTCTAGGAGAGGCCCTCGACCCGTGTGAATTGGAGTTGGTGGATAAGTACCCCAGCTTCCTCACCCCTTAGGTAGAATACACCAGAGACATGTTCCGCCTGGTCTCCCAGAAGTCCCCATGGGATTGGGCTTCAGTTGCCCACAGCAGTGCCCTGCTCACAGATGCACCATGTGTTGGCTTCCTTCTCTTTCTTTGGGCCCATCCCCATGACTGCTTCCTTGTATTCACTTCCAAAAAGAAAAAAAAAACACCTACTTGCATCATATCCTTGTGTCAAGGTCTGTCTAGTGGAACTCAACTTAGACAAGGGCCATGAGGAGGGACTTACATCTGGAAGGAAAGTGGGTCTAGGAGCCTTGACCTGATAAATTTTTTTTTTTTTTTGAGATGGAGTCTCACTCTGTTGCCCAGGCTAGAATGCAGTGGCACGATCTCAGCTCACTACAACCTCCACCTCCCAGGTTCAAGTGATTCTCCTGCCTCAGCCTCCCGAGTAGCTGGGATTACAGGCACGTGCCACCACACCCAGCTAATTTTTGCATTTTTAGAAGAGACAGGGTTTCACCATGTTGGCCAGGATGGTCTCTATCTCTTGACCTTATGATCTGCCCGTCCTGGCCTCCCAAACTGTTGGGATTACAGGCAGGAGCCACCAGGTCCAGCCGCAACTTTTACTTAGTTGTAAATGTTATTATTGGGGGTGGCCTCAGGGGAAGGCTAGTAAAGATTGTGGGTGGGGGGCAAGGCAGCCATAAACCTCTCCTGATTATCTGCTGCAAACCAGCCTCAGATACTCAGCCTATGAGCACCTAGATAAGTCTCTGTTGTCGCCTGCCCCTCAGCACCTGGCACAGTTCTGACCACCTAGGAGTTATTAAGCACATGGTTACAGGTTTCACATGCCGACCTTATTTTGCTGAACTGCTGGCTACTTTTAGGATAAGAAAGAAGACCACAAGTTGAGAAATCACATCTCCAAGCCTCAAAGAGTCCTGCCATGTGGAAATGCAGATCTGCTCTCCCAGCAAGCCTGGGTGGGCATCCTCAATCTTCTGCTTCCAAGCTGTGTGACCTCAGGTAAGTCACTTGGCATCTCTAAGCCTCAGTCCCTAATTGTGTGATGGGAACATAACAGTGCCTAAGTGAGGGGGTGAGTCTGGCGAATGAAGGGGAAATTGGCATGACGGGAGTGCTCAGGATTGGTGTTCACAAGTAAATATTAAGTAAAGTCTGCTGCTGTGGGTTGCTGGAGTATTCTGCAGCTCTGCCTGCTCTGCCCTGGAGCAGACTCTTGACCCTGAACCCCAGACTTGTGACGGGGGCCTGTACTTCAAGTAACCTCTCACATCCACTTCAGCCCAGCTGAGCTCCCCTGGAGCCCACTGGTGTCCGATGCCTCCTTGGGGCCTTTCTCTCTAGGGATGCTCCTGTCTCCTCTCAGCAGCTGTCCTCCTAGGGTGTGTGCTAGACCTTGGCTGATAATTGGGCTGCTCCAAGATGAAATAATAGTAATAGTAATAATAATTACTATTATTATTTATAAGCTACTCTGTATTGGGTATTGTACATCTATTCTCTCCAGTTCCCTAATTATTATCACTGTTTTACAGATGCATCCAAAGGCAACGAGTGAGCAAGGGGCTGAGCCTACACTGGAGCCCAAGGTCTTCCCAGACCCAGAACTTCATGGCCTCGTGGACTCATGGAGCACATCATCAAGTCAGAAGTAGCTCCAAGAAGCCCTTTGTCAGAAAATGTCAGAAATTGTCAGTTCATCCCGGGTCCACCCTGCATGCTTTCTGTGTTGTGACCCCAGGTATGCACACAGGCTTAGGAGAGGTAGGTGAGGCCCTTTGTGCTTTGGAGAAGCCCAGGACCAGAACGGGTGTGCAGCTCCACAAACATAATGCTTCCCAGTACCAATTGCTCACATTGGGCAAATGAGGTCTGAAAACAAATACAAACCAGCCTACCCATGTCCTGAATTGCAGCCTTGTCTAGGCACTGCCTCCTGGCTAATTGCCTTTCTTAATAGTAGACAATAAAGCTGTAAAATCCATTAACAGCTCAGGGTCCTGCTGGGCTCCCCATGCCCTGCAGCCTCTTAGGCAAGCCCCAGCACCTTGTGCAGATAATAGAAGGCATGGGATGCTGTGGGCCAGCATCCTACCCTTCAGAGGAGGGGGTCCCTTATTGGAAGGCTCTAGATATGGGATAAGAGGGGATTGGATGGATACTTGGAAAGAGGCTGAGTCCCAGGCAGACTGACACTGGAACACTGGTCATCGTCATTCACGAGCTGTGACACCTGGTTTGACTCACCTCTTCTTCTGTCCTCATCATAGAATGGGGATAGTACAAGTGCTACTGTGCATCTTCCTGAGGATCCTGTCTGAAAATCTGAGAATCTCAGGTACAGGACCCAGCACAGTGCCTGGTATGTCGACAAGTTTGGGGCTTCCTGTCCTTCCCTAGCAATAAGCCCGAATTTTGCCTTCAGGCCTAGAATGAGGACTTTTGAAAGGATGAAGAGAGGGAACTAGAGTTGGTAGGGGAGAGCATCACAAAGCAGAACCATGGGCTGGACCTTCTGGAGCACTCCTCCTTCCCCCTCATCAGTTTCTCCATCAGGAAGCAAGACCCCTGGGACCAGGAGGGCCCATAGCCCTGCCACTGAATGTGGCAGGGATAGGACAGTGATGGAGGCCAACGCTCTGTGCCACCTTGAGAGAGAGCAGGACTGAGGAGGGGAGGGGCTGGGAGGGGAAGGAGGAAGTAGAACAGGGCTGAGCTGTGGTGCCACAGAAGGAAGCCAGGAACCTAGAGGCCAGGAATCTTGGGGAACCTAGGTGTTCGACAGTGCCAGGTTCCCCAAAACAGAGACCCTTCCAAACAGGACCACCAGACCCTGGTGCCTCCCACCCAAGGGGGTTGGGACTCCCTCTCCTGCAGCTAGGAAGCATTTTTTCACAGATATGAACAAGGGAAGGACAAACAGCCTCACTGGCTCAGAATTCCTTGGGGGCTGTCAGGGAGGGATGCACCCAGGAACCCCCTGCTCTCAGGACTGTCTCCACTCACTCTCTCCTTCTTTGCCTGTGAATTTCCCTGCCTTTCCCGGTCTGTTTGTGACTGACTGATGCCAACTTCATCATCTATCGATACGCTCAGTTCCTGGAGCCCTTGGGAGGCAAAGTACTCTAGAGCCTTGTCAGATCAATACACAAGGGTGAGAAATTGTTGGAGGATTATAAGTAGTGGTTTACGCTGAACTCTGCCTACTGCAAAAAGAAAGGCCTAAAGGGAAATAGTTTACTTTCACTCCTGTGTGGCTTTGCCATTTCAAAAGACAACATGAGTTGCTTCTAGCCCATGAGTGGCCCTTGCCTTTCCAACTGTAGATACCTCTTCTAATGGAAAAATTGCACAGATACGGGGTTCCCACCCCTGCTAACTAAAGGGTAGCTGTTGATCCTGGAAGAGTCACTTATCCTCTCCAAATATCAGGTGCTGCTTCCATAAGATTTTGATTGTATTAATAACTAAATTACGTGGAGGATAGCATTTTATTTTTATTTATTTATTCATTTTTATTTTACTTTAAGTTCTGAGATACATGTGCAGAACATGCAGGTTTGTTACATAGGCATACATGTGCCTTGGTGGTTTGCTGTACGTATCAACCCATCATCTAGGTTTTAAGCCCCCCATGCATTAGGTATTTGTCCTAATACTCTCCCTCCCCTTTGCTCCCCACCCCCTGACAAGCCCCGGTGTGCATTGTTTCCCTCTCTGTGTCCAAGTGTTCTCAGTGTTCAGCTCCCACTCTCAGTGTTCAACCTGCATGAGTGAGAACATGCGGTGTTTAGTTGTCTGTTCCTGTGTCAGTTTGCTGAGAATGATAGCTTCCAGTTTCGTCCATATCCCTGCAAAGGACATGATCTCATTCTTTTTTAGTATTTCATAGTATTCCATGATGTGTATGTGCCACATTTTCTTTATCCAGTCGATGATAGCATTTTAGAACTATTTAGATGTTAATTCCTCCTCTGATTTTTCTCTTATGCTCACTGTGAACTTTCTGCTTGTCCAGAGACTTTAATCCCCTAATTATTAGTAATGCCTTTGTTTTCTAAGCTTCCATCTGAAGAAGAATTAACAATATCATTGAGAAATATTTGATGAATAAATAAATAAATGAATGCCTTCACCAGTTAATCATAACCTATAAAATTGATGATGGGAATCCAGAAGTGGACTAGAAAGCTTCCTTAAAGTTTCAGGACTGCTATGTGCCTGGAGAGACCTTGGCCTTAAATGGAGAGGAGGATGAACATGAAGACCAGAAGGAAAATTTTTAATCTCAAGGTAAGCTAAACAGAGACAGACCTTTCAGAACACAGACAGAGATGGTGGTTGAGAAATGGGGTGGGAATAGAGAAAAGGAGTTGGGGGGAAAAGTGGAAGGGAGGTGTAAAAGGAAACCAAAGAGCCCAAAGCTAAGGTCCCACACTCAGAGGGGCTGAAGGTGGGTACCAGGGATGGGTTAGGCCATGAGAGTGAATTGAAGGGAGGATAATATAGCATCAACTATCTGCATCTGTAGTGGTGGTCCAAGCTTTGATCCCATCATCTGACCTGCTGTGGTGGGACCCTAGGGGGAAAGCATTGATGTCTCAAGTCCTTTTTGGAATAAACTGCGATGGAAAATATTAAAATAAAAGTAGTAAACAACAAAGGAGATAGAAGCTCTGATTCTGTAAGGTTGAAATCCACCATCTGAGCCATGGTAGGCTGTCCTCGGCAGTCCCTGCCTACCCCGTCTACTAGATGACAGTAAAGCTCTTAGGCAGAGCTAGGGCCTTCTGTCTGTCAGCAGGTGTCAGGCACCAACAGTGTGAGCACTAGTCCATCCCAGTGAGGGAAACAGGAATGGAAAGCCTGGCCCAGCCCTCACAGGACTTCTGGCCTAACACGGCATCAAACACAGCATGACAGAACAATCCAGAGAGTGTGGGCACAAGGAAATGCTGTAGCAGTCTCACTCAACAAACATACCAACTGTTTTAGGATTCCATGCCTGTGCAGGGAATCTCTGCTGCTGTGCTCTCCCTCCTCTACCAGTGGACAGAGGCTACTCACCCTTCATGTTCAGATGGCAGAGCCTCCCTCCAGGAACATACTATACCCACTCCCTGTGATGGAGTAATGTAGTTGTGGTTTTAACCCTCTAGCATGGGGGCTTCCTGAGGACAGAAACTGGAGCACACATGGCTAAATAGTTGTTGGATGAGGCCGGGTGTGGTGGCACACACCTGTAATCCCAGCACTTTGGGAGGCCAAGGCGGGTGAATCATGAGGTCAGGAGATCGAGACCATCCTGGCTAACACGGTGAAACCCTGTCTCTACTAAAAATACTAAAATTAGCCGGACGTGTTGGCGGGCGCCTGTAGTCCCAGCTACTCAGGAGGCTGAGGCAGGAGAATGGCATGAACCCGGGAGGCGGAGCTTGCAGTGAGCCGAGATTGCACCACTGCACTCCAGCCTGGGCAACAGAGCAAGACTCCATCTCAAAAATTAGATAAAATAGTTGTTGGATGAATGAATAACTGATGGGTTTCAGAGCCAGCAGTTACTAGCCGTGAAATGCTCGATGTGGTTGGCCTCTCCTAGTCTGAGTATCCTCATCTATAAAGTAAGAAAGTGGATAGAATTTATGATTTTTTAACCCTTGCCCCACCAATCACAAAACTTTATCCAGATTTGCTTTTGCTGTGGCTTGTACTGACCTCCCAAATTATGTTAACTTCATAAATGTAAAGTTATATGATAATATTTAGTATGATTTTATAAACTACAAATTCCACCCCCCCACCCTGCCATCCTTCCCCTCTTGAGAATCACTGGTCACTCATGGCTCCATCCTCTCAATCTGAGGGTATCTCCAGTTCTCAGGGGCGATTTTCACCAGTTTCCTTATTCAATACAAGTTCATTAAGCGTCTATTATGTGCTCTGTGTTGGGATAGTCTGTGAGCAGAGTGTCTGCTTTCATGGAGCTTACCAGCCAGCAAAGAAGGTAAGCAATGAGCAGGCAGCAAGGAAATGGTTCCACAGCTGTGGCTGTGATGAAAACAACATAGATTGAAAGCTTATGTGAAACCAGGCACGGTGCCAAGGGCCCTACGTGCAGCATTTCATTGCAACCTCACAAAAGCTGTGCAAAAGCAAGTGCTACCATCATTTCTTGTCTTATTATTGTTCAAACTGAGACTCAGAAGGGTCAGGCCATCAGTGTAAGGCAACAGCTAATCAGTGGTGGTCTTGCAGTTGGACCTGGGATTGAACATGTGTGGTCTGTCTTCTGCCTGTGTTCTTAACACCTAGACCAGATTGAGTCCTATGTTGGAGAAGTCCAAGAAGCTATGGGAGCCAGAGAAAAAGCAAAAGCCTTTCAACAGCATGTACAATGCCCCAAGGCACAAGAGCAAAGTCTATGTGAGGAAGTTCACTACCACTACAGTGGAGGAGGGTCAAGTGCAAGGAGGAGAAAGGCCAGATACTGGACAGGCAGCTCTTCTCTGCTCCTCCTTCTGGGTTTGGGGATCCTCAAGTATCTTTTCTGGTCCGGCACAGTGAGTTGGGCCCAGAGCCATCCTAACTAATTGCCTAGAAGTGCTATTTTCTTTTTACCTCCTGCCTTCTGGTCCCAAGACCACTCTTACCTTAGCAATTTTCCTCTCTCTTTTTTTTTTTTCATTTTTTATTAACCAGACCTGACAGGCACAAGGATGGAGCCACTACTTGTTTCCATAATCGTTTGACGAGCACATAATGAGAATCGCTTATCAGATAAATATGCTGCAATTAGCTTGGAACCACAATGCCATCTGTGTTTTTTTAACACCCAAATGTGGTTGAAGCTTACGGCAGGAGCTCTTCTGATAATGCAGAGACAGGCAGGATGACACCTGAGGGGGATCCCAGGAAATTACATGGCCAGGTGTTAGAGACAGAAGGCTGAAGAGTCTGGGACATTTCCTGGTGACTCGGGGCTATAGGGTCAACTCTGGCTGGGGATCTGAAAAGAAACCGTCACTTCTTAAGGTTCTGAGCTCCGGAGGAGAGAGAGGTGGGCCGAACACATCTGTTCCTTTCTTTCACCACTTTGCTAATTGGCTCATGAAGGGAAAGTGTCTTTCCTCATGGAGAACACAGTGTATTGTTCATAGCAGTCAACGAATAAATATCTTCAAGATTGAACTGCATAAAGGTTTCTGTTAAGTCTAGACTGACTCTCTAGAACTCTTGGGCAAGATGCCTGCGCTCAGAGAGTTCCTCCAAGTTTATCACCTGGAGGTGAGTGGTGGGAAGGATCCACGTATCGGAAGTAAAACAGATCCAAACTTGGAGAAGCATAGTTTTGTTAGGTTTCCTTTTGAACAATTAACTATGAAATGGGATTGTAAGATTTCTTAGCATCCCTGGGCAAAATTGTGGAGCTGATTAAGTTTGTCCTTCAAGGCACCTGCTCCTCTTATCTTCATCTCCCCTTTCTCTCTTTTTGAGCTCCCAAAGCAATTCCTGGAAAGCTAGTTAACACTGGTCCAAAATGCCAGCCTCTGTTAGGGCTGACGTTTGGCCGCATGAAATAAGAACCCAGCCAGGGTGACATAACCAAATGAGCATCTGAAAAGAAGTACATCCTACTAGACATCAGAGAAATAAAATTAAAGCACCAAGAATCTACTTTTCTCACTTAGCAGACTAGTAAAGAGCTAATATTTGTGAGACTGTGGAGAAAAAAGAACTTTTATACATCACTGGCAGTGACACAAACTAGGAAACCACATAGGAAAGCATAAAGATGATATCTGGTGATGTTGAAATAAGCCTGCTCCACTGTCCTGCAACTCCAGTGCTAGCAGTGCCCTGGGGAAACACCGCAGGTGTGCCCAAGCTGTCATGCCCAGGATGGGAAAGCCAGCATTGTCTGTAACAAGTGAAAAAGAAGGAAAGTGGGGGGAGACAGGGAAGAAAATAGGAAGAAAAGGGAGGGGAGGCGGGGAGGAAGGAGAGGGGAGCGGAGGGAAGACTAACGAAAGAAAAGAAACCTATTTATTTATCAATAGAGAAATGAATAAATTGTTATACAGTTGTAAAATGCAATACATAGCCATTAATGGACCAGACATACATCTGTCAACATGATATTGAATGAGAAAAGCAAATCGCAAGATCCATAAGTATAAAAACCATAAAAATATATATGTAAATATTTTAACATATACAAAACTATTATTGCTTCCAGAACCACACATACATAGTAAAAACATGAAGCCAGGGTTCAATAGGAGGGGTACAAGTTTTAGAACCTGATTACCACCAGGGATAAGAGCTGAACGGAGGGGCTTCCATTTTATTTATGTTTATTTATTTTACCTTTTAGTAGTATATGAAGGAAATGTCTGATTGGAGAATTTTTGTTTATCATTTGCTGTACTTTTTAGTGTAATTTTATAATTTAGGCAATTAAAGGTGAGCAGATGCTTGCATGTGAGGACCCAGTGAAACCACTGGTCCTCAGCTGGCTAGGACAGGAGGTCTCCACCCTTTTCTAAGGAGTGAGGTTTGGCCTCTCCTCCTGATTCACCATATCTCATTTTCTTGGGTTTCATCTTTGAGATTTAAAACATAAGCAGCACCTCCACGTCAAACCCCAGATATTTCTGGCCATCTCTTACTTAATAGATCTAAGATTGCCTCTGGCTTTTAAGGATATTATTTTATTTACTTTTATATACCAGGTAGACTGGATTCATAGCCAGGACCTTAAAAGGCTATATACAAACAAAATGAGGAAGTGCAACAGAGGTGTTCTATAGCCATTTTGTGGAAGATAAAAGAGAAAACAAAGGAAAGTTTTTATGCAAGTATCTGGTCCCCTAAACCTATCCTACCTTTAAATGAAGTCGAATAGGGGCAAACAGGAAGAGAGTCCTAAATACTTCCTGCCTATCTGCACAGCTTAATTTATTTTGTTTGAACACTAAACTTTCATAAGCCTGATATCCTCAGGACAGCTGATCTCGTCTTGCAGATAAACTGATTCGCATTAATATTGATAATAACAACCATGGGTAGGGTCCTTCCCACTTGCCAGGCACCGTGCTAGGCATTATACACATTGTCCCATTTAATCTCCACAGCTGCCGTAGGGGAGGGGATGCATGTGCTTTTTCTTACTGTATGTCTGCAAAGAGGTGAAGAAATGTGTCCAAGGGCACATGACTGGTAAGTGGCAGAGCTGGAACTCAACACAACAGCATAGCTTTGTGTGTTTGTGTGTTTATACATTCCTTATTGAATAGTGCCTGTTTATGCCATTCATACACTGTAACAAATTGTATCTGTGGTCCTTCATGCTCCCTCTGCTCCGCACTGCCTACCTATCATCCTCACTGGAATGTCTAATACACATGTTGAATTTAATAAGGATTCCAGGAGTGTTTTCTTTCACAAACTGTTTCTCCCTCAGTCTTTCCTGTTTCAGTAAATGGCATCAGCATCCACCCAACAACCCAGACCAAAAACTTAGAAGATGCCTCAGGTTTTCTCTGTTCCTCAAGCTCCTTCCCATCCATCAGCAAGTCCTGATGTCTTTACCTCCAAATAATGATACGGATCTGGCCACTCACTGCCCCACTACTAGATTCCATTCCTAGCCACCATTGCCTCTTCCTCAGAGGACAGCAACACCCTCCGAGCTGGTCTCCCTGCTTCCATCCCTCCCTACTGCAGCCCCTCCAACCCACTCCTTCAGAGCAGTCAGTGATTTCAGTGAAATTACTCATTGTACCCCCTGATTTCTACTCCCCAGTGGCTTCTTACGAGGAGACTACATGGTAAGTACTGGCTTACCCAGCCTTATACACAGCCAGCTTTGCAGGTGTGCAACCTGTACAGCCATGCTCAGAAGGGCCCCTTGGTTTAATGCTCTGCTGTCGCTGTCCTGGAATTCTTAAAAATATTTGAACAAAGGGGCCTGCGTTTTCATTTTGCACTGGGCACTATGAGTCATGTAGCTGGGTCTGTCTACACACTAGTGTGAAAGTTGACATTTTTTTCACTCTCTCTCTAGCTCCATCTGGTCCAGTGACACTGGTCTCCTTGCTGTTCTTCAAACTCACCAGGCTTATGCCCTCAGCAGGGACTTTGTCCTTGCTATTGGTTCATCCCAAAATGCTATTCCTCAAAGTGTGTGTATAGTTCCCTTCTTCCCATCATTCAGGCATTGGCCCAAAGGCCACTGCCTCAGAGAGGACTTCTCTGATCACGCCAGTGAAGAAAGCCCATTTGTATGCCCAGTTACTCTCTATCCCATTACCCTGTCCTACTTAATGCATAGTAATTACAACTATCTGAAATTGCCATATTTATTGTTTCACATAATTCTTATCTGTCTTCTACTAGAAGCAAGTAGGCACAAGGGCTTGGTAATTTTAACCAGCACTGAGTAGGCACTTGGTGAATATTGGGGGAGTGAAGAGGGAGGAGAATGGAATGGACCAGCCCAGGCCATTCTGACTCCAGAACCCTCACTCTTGTCCCTTTAGGATATGTAGAATCTCCTAAAGAACGCTGCTTGCTCACTGCAAACTGGCTCCAGCTTCTGGAGATACAGCATCAGAGTAATAATTTCTGCATTTTGCAGGTCTTCACCAGAACACAAATAAAAAACCCTGCCCTTTCAATGATCCTACTGGGCATTGCACTGTCTTCAGCCCACCTGACTACGAAATTCTACCCGTAGTCATTCCTGTAGCCATAGTTCATTCCTTATGTAATGACGTGCTGGGATGAGTAACATTTCCCATAGATGCTACAATCCATATGGGTCCCATCGAAAGTTATTAAACCACTAGGAGAACTCCCATTATGCAACACTTTCCCCATTGAATGTGTGTTCTGATTCCTCTCACAAACCTGGCAGATGATGAAGCTTACTGATATCATCCTGGGCAATTCAGCTTGCTCTTCAATAACTATTCAGAGCATAGCCAAGGAGTAGAACACAGAGTCCAGTAAATGTTTGCTTTGTAAATAAATTAATGACCACCCACTATATGTCAGACACTATGTTACGTGTGGGAAGCATATATTAATGGAACATGGAAAGAGCCAGAATCAAAGTGAGAATTACATTCGGCAGGAGCACAAGAAAGGACTGATCCATTCTTGCCATGAGGAATGTGAATTGGGTCTAAAGGACGTCTAGTTTGTGCCAAGCAGAAGGGCAGACATCCCTGGTAGCAGGAAGGTGCATGTAAAAATCTGAGAGCTCAAACTACCCAAGAATCTCTGCAGGCATTTTTACAAGCCCCTGCAGTTGGTAGCAATTAGAATCATCCCCAGTGTACAGATGAGAACACTGAGACTCAAAGAAGTCAAATAACCTGCTCAAGGCCATGGAACAGAGCCTGGTTTGCCATCTTTTCAACAGGGTTTTCTCAGGTCGTCTCTATCTTCTGGAATAGGTCTGCACTTGTTCCTTGACCTTTCAGGTCTCTGTTTGGACATCCAGAGCTTATAGTGAAATGAGCTGAGTTAGAGCAGGTGCTACAGCAGAGAGACTCAACAGCCAGAGTTGTGGACATGATTCATCTAAATAGTCTGCATCTTTAATTGGAATTTATTGGGGAGTTTAAAATCCTGGTTTGAGCCCTGGTCCTGGCACTAGTTTGCAGAGTAATCTTACGCATACTAATTGCCTGCTTGCCTGCTGAGCTAGTTTTCTCATATGAAAAATGGGCTTACTCCCATGACAGAGTTAATCCAATGAATAAATAGCATACTCCATGTGATGGTATTCTGTGTGCTCTAAAGAGCTGTATACATGTTGAATTTATTATTGTATTTTATTATTATATATCATAGTATATATTATGTTATAATATGCTAATGTCATATTATATGTATCATTAATAAAAATATTTTCACAAGGAAAATATATTTTAATAGGGGATTGCTTGGGACAAAATACCATAGCTTAGAGGAGTTCTTCAAACTTCAGGTCACAATTCAATCACAGGTCCTGAAAACAAGGTGGCATTTTTTTTTTAATGTAAGAGAATACATTTCCTGATACATAATGAACTGTGACATAAAATTTAGCATTGCTGAAGGATCTTGATCATAAAACTCTTAAAATTTCTACAGTCAGAAGAAAAACCTAGCAATGTTAGAGACCAGTGATTAAAACGGACCTTGGAGATGGTCAAATCCCACCACCTCCGTGACTAGATAGAAATCTGAAGCCCAGAGAGGGCATGATTTGATCAAGGTCTTACAGCTGTGAAATGGCAGAGGCGGCTCTCAAAGCCTGGCCTCTGGATAAGGCACTAAACCAGAAAAAGACGAGCTTAGAAATGAGAGTTCTTGCCTTCGAGGAAATGTATTCGAGTATTTAATATTTATTGAGCAGCTACTCTGTGCCTAGACCCGTGCCTAACTTCAAGGAGTTGCTTATTTTTTAATGAAAGTTAGAAAAATATTAACAAAAATAGTAAACTGAAAAATAGAAATTATTGCTGTTTGAAATAAATTCAAGGAAGGAAACAAAGGAAGAGATAAAGAAGAGTGGGGTAGAGTCTACTTGAAGGTGGTCAGGGAAACCTTTATAAACAAGTGACACCGAAGTCAAAAGCTGATGGGTGGTGTCTCTGAGCTTGTCTTGGTCTTTTCTTCACGATCACAGGATGGCTGCTGCATGTGGGGTATCACGCTCTGTTCAAGTCTGGAAGAAGGGGTAGGGGAGGGACAAAGGCGATGCCATGTGCTTATTTATTTTTAATGAGAAAACAATTATTACTGGAGGAGAAATTTCTGATATTTTTTTAGATTAATATGTGTGACCTGGCTTTGCCCAGCTGCAACGGATGCTGAGAAAGCAAGGATCTCATTTCAGCTGATCACGTTGCTTCCAAATGAGAGTGGGCTTTGATCATCAAAGAAGAAAAAGATGATGTATATTGGGTAGGTGGCTAACAGTGATTGCTACACATATCATCCTATTACCTATTCCTGTGCATTTGTTCATGGAATTCCTTCTACTCAGCACATGGCTTTTTTATCTAATGAAAGAAATTAGCCCATGGCAACCCTGTTTTCCCTTCCCTCGCCCTTCTTCCTGACTCACACAGAGCACGGCGCCTCACATTACAGCAGCCATCCTGTGACAATAAAGGAAAGACCAAGATACTCTCAGAGACTTTCATTCTGATATTGACAAGCAGTTGAACCAAGACGAGCAATAGGCAACTTCCAGATGTCTCTTTTTATAACAGAAACAAGGTATACACTTGTGTAAGCCACTGTGTCCAGCTTTCTCTTACTTTTAGCCAAACAGAATCCCAACTGACCTGCGGCAGAGTGAGAAGCAACTTTGCACACCATGAAGGACACCCATGAGTTGCCTTCCTTACGTGATGTGCCTTCACTTACCTGTGCACCTTGGAGAAGGAGGGCTCCACATCTCCCTGGAATTCATTTCTGCACTGTCACTCCGGTGTCCAATGTGAAGTCAGAGCCACCACAGAACCACGGTCTCCAGGACCAATGTGATTCCTGCTGCCCTGCCTGCCTGCCTGGCTGAGAGCCACTGACCTCTGATCTTAATCATCCTGCCCTGTGTGATGTTGGACTCCTCCACAGCTTTTAATCTCAAACCCGTAATTCTGGAAACCCCCCCAGAGTCTGTTGTCTCCCATGTCTCATTCCTCATCTACCTTAACTGCCCCAGTCTTGGTTTCCAGCTGCCTTTAAGAAGGACCCTGGAATGATATGACCATGTCTGATCGTATTTTAATCTATACCCTGTAAGATAGTGAATTTTGTTTTTCTAACAAGCAGCACATTTCCTGATTCATAATTGATTATACATTATTAGCCCCAGCTTTTTGTCAGCCTGATTGTTTCACAAATTGCAGATTCCCACTTTAAATTAATGCTGATTAGGACTTTTCCAGGTGCATTATCTTACACTTATCTATATTAAATTTCATCTCATTTGCTTCCAAAAGCTCCCATTCTTCTCTGTTCTTTAGTCTCTCTGATGCTTGTTGTTGTTTGGAATTTGGTAGCATCTGAAATGTAATCAACTTTTTTTTCTTTCTAAATCATAAATGAGCTTAGAATAAATGTCTCTAACATGTATAGGAGAAGAACCAGGATTTATTGCCTACTGACTAGGTATCTCAGCTGAGATTCCCCCAAAAGTGCACACTAAGGTGAGGATTTGGCACATGATGTTTATGTGGAAAGTCAGTGAGGGGATGCAGGAAAGGAAGCAAAGGGTATGTAACTGAGGGGGTTATTGAGACTAGCTTCTGGGGCTCAGCCTACTGAAGACCCTCTGGGAGACTTCATAAAGTACTCCTCATGGATTCCTGCTCACCATGACTTGATGGTTACTTGTGGTGGAGTGTAGCGTGGTTACCTCTTTGGCATTTACAACTGAGCTTCAGCCTAGCAAGCTCTTGTAACCAGAAAATGCTTTCAGGCAGAGATGGACACGGATGTTAGAGCAGGAAGGCTCGTCCACAGGGCTGTGGTGATCTCCGCTCTGTGCTAAGGATATATGAGCAGCTGCTGCAGTTCACCCTTTGCACCACTCAGAGCCACTCTTGCCACCCATTAAGAACACTTTGTCTTCCCACTGGCTCTGCAAGGAATACTGGATATTCCTTATCTCCCTTCTCTACCATTCATTCAGGATTGTCCTCTGCGTTGGCCAGTACTTCTGCTGGTATAAGTTGTTTTTCCAGTGGGGAACTGAGAGTTTCATCATTGAGGATTAGGAGCTCCTGACAGTGTGACAATGTGGCAATGTCTTTGTCACATCATGGCTGATGCACTCCCCATTTACAGTTATGTCCACCGGGCATGGAAGCGCCAAGAAGCATGCCAGTGAATCTGTTGAACTCCACACTTACTCCTCTCTGCCCCTATTGTAACCAGCAGCCCCAGCTTTTCCTGATAATCAGTCATTTACCTTTGCAAGTACAAGAACTCTGTTTTTGTTTTTTCTTTCTGGTCCACCAGCATGAAAAGTCCAACATAACCAGGAAGCAACAATAATCTTAGGCTTAGTAGGATTCTTAATGTGTTACTTGGAAGAAACATCCTTGTCCTAGGAAATATGACCTTTAGTCCATCAGGGCCAACAGTTGTGGGTTTGGGAGGTAAAAAAATTTCCCAAGAGATTTACAGGGAGTGATGGTGACAGGCCAACATGACTGATGCTCTTCATGTCCACTCCGTGGGTCTATCCACATGCGTCTTCCCTAGACTTCCTGGCCTTCAATCCTCTAATCATATGTCTTTAGATTTCATCCAACCAGTGACGCTATTCACCCCTGTGTGTAGCCTTTCCTCAGACCAGTTCTACCTCCACACAAAGCAGAGGCATGCTGAGATGTCCCCTCCCCACCTTCACGGACACTCCTGAATGGGACTGAGTGTGGCAGCAGACTGTGATCAGCACACTAGCAAATCTAGGCAGCCCGTTGAATAATTAGGACTGGGATTTTCCTCCTCCTTTACTGGTCATAGGAGGCCCTATAGGACAGCACAGGTGTGAGTGGTGGGAGAGATTCTGTTGCAACAGAGGATCTGGGTCAGCTGTTCGTGCAATTTATCTGTGCCCTCCAGACCTGCCTGAGGTTGACCAGCATGGGCCATTTTCATCATAGGATGATTGTTGCACACCTGCCCACCTTCATGATCTGGTAGATCTGACAATACCCAGCTCCTGCTGAGCAGCTCCAACTGCAGGGTTATTTGATTTTCCATGATCAGATATTCAGTCTTTACTGAGATCCAGTAACATGGCAGGATCTGCTTTTTGAAGAGTGTATAATTCTCTATGATAGAAACATATCTTTGATCCAGAAACCTAAATGTCTACTCTGAGATTACCCTGTTGAGTTTGTCAGACTCCCCTCACAGTGTCCTTATTTACCTTGGATGGGTTTGGTATCATAAGTTCTGCCATATTACGTAGCTTCATGGCAGAGAAACTTACTGTAGTCTGAACCTGTTGCAGAGCCCTCTCTTTCTTTTGGCCCTAATAAAAACTGGCAGACTTCCAAGGCATCCAATAAACTGTTGGAGCAGCATTCTGAAACATGGTCCATGCACCTTCGAAATTCAAAGAGGCCCACTAAATACTGTGCCCATCTTTTATTTGTAAGAAGCTCAAGGTGCAATAACTTGACCTGTAGTTTGGAGGGCATGTCCAGATATGCCCCAGATGATTAGACACCTAATTTCACTAATGTGGCAGTCACCAGACTCCCCATGAGTTTATCTTCCATCCTTTAGCAGTGTCAGGGGTACAGAAAATGACACCCCAAAGTATGGCACTGTGACATGCTAAATACTTTCAAGTGAAGGCTATTGGGAGGGCCTCAGGCACAAGGTCTCTCTGATCTTCCAACCCTCCTTTCTTTCTTCCATACCCTTTTTTTTCCCAAGGGGAATCATAGAAACCAGAATTCCTCCTGTCCCCCAATGCAAGCCATATAGCCTAGAAGCTTACCCTCTGAGCTACCTCCCCTGAAAATGGGTCATATGATCCTCATTATAGGGGTCCTGCCTCATACCCAGGGTGATATGGTTTGGCTCTGTCCCCACCCAAATCTCATCTTGAATTGTAGCTCCCATAATTCCCATGTGTTGTGGGAGGCACGTGGTGGGAGATAATGGAATCATGGGGGCAGTTTCCCTCATACTATTCTCATCATAGTAAGTAAGTCTCATGAGATCTGATGGTTTTATAAAGGGGGGATTCCCTGCACAAGCTCTGTTATTCTCTCTTGTCTGCTGCCATGTAACATGTGCCTTTCACCTTCCACCATGATTGTGAGGCCTCCCCAGCCACGTGGAACTGTGAGTCCATTAAACCTCTTTTTCTTTACAAATTACACAGCCTCAGATATGTCTTTATCAGCAGCATGAAAACAGACTAATACACAGGGGAAAGGTATGCTACACAAAGAGGCCAAAAAGAATCTAAACGAACAGGCCTTGCTAGGCTCTCCTCCCAAGTGCATTAACATTAGATCAGACCCTTCTTATCCAATCATGTTTCTCCACAACTTTCCACTTCTTTCTTAAGATTTAGCATAGAAATACATCATTTTTCCCTGGCTCTTTGGGTCTTCACTTCTGGAGGCTCCTGTGTCACACAAACCTTTGTTAAATAAATTTGCGATGCTTTTCTGTTGCTACACTGTCTTTTGTTATAGGATTGTCAGGCATGACCCTTGTGAGGAAAAGGTATTATCTCTTTGCCCCTACAACAGTCATGTGAGTTTTGGTGAAGACATAGCAATCTCTGGCATGTACATGGATACTTATACATATGTGTATATATATCTAGTTGTTTAGATTTGTCAAAAAGTTCATCCCAAGCTTTGACAAAGGGAAGCATGAGCAGAAAAGGGAAGAATGAGGATTGTCCTTCTCTTCCGTACAAGCACATTTCACTTCAATTTACCCAGAATTACAATAACATCTGTGTGTTCAATATTATGGATTCACTGAGGTAAGAATCCATTCACTGAAATCCAGAAATTATGTGGAACTGTACAGACTAAACAGACTTCAGCACAATTAATGCAGTTAGTAGATTCGCCAACATTCCAGTTATTTGCCAATTCCGTATAGGCATAATAGTATAAAGAATTAAAAGCAACAACAAAAATTAGAAATTGAGGATGAAGTATGTATTAATATCATAAAGGAGTCAGAGGGAACTTTCTAAGCAAGTTTTAAGCCACCTAGTTTGTGGTGCTTTGTTACAGCAGCCCCAGAAATTATAAGTACAGAAAAGAATGTGCACAGACCACAGAAGAATTCAATTCTTTTGCATGTCAAGAGGGTATAAATCAAAGTCAAAAGACAAATGATAGATTGGGGGAAATATTTACAACTCTTGTGATAGATAAAGCCTAATAGAGAGAGCTCTTACAAATTAACAAGAAAAATGCCAACAACTCAAAGGAAAAAAAAAATGGGCCAAGGATAGGAATGGTTAATTCAAAGCAGAGATTATCCAAAATGCCCATAGACATAACAGCTCCTGGATATAAACTGATTCATTTCAATATAAAGCCTCCTCTTCTGCACATTGGAGAATAATTTCATGCCGAATAGAATGGAAATAAAGTGGCTAAGCCACTTGGAATAGGGACAAAAGGGGTGCAAATGTGAGCTCTCTCTGATTTGAGCTCAGTGGAGCAAAACAGAGCTCCCAAGTGAAGCTACCTGGGAGACTTCCAGGCACCAAGAAGTTGCTGGAAGGACTTAGGAAGGCACAGAAAAGCTGTGATCTGTGATTCCCATTTTGGTAAGTAAGTACCCACTTACTCATATGCAGACTCCATCAAGTTTGGAGAATGGAAAAGAGCCAGATCTATATTTGAGCCCATCACTGACATTTACTAGCTAAATGGCCTTGGCAAGTGTTATGGATTGAATTGAGTCCCCAAAAAAGATACAGTGAAGTCTGAACTCCCAGTACTTTAGAGTGCCACTTTATTTGGAAATAGGGTCATTGCAGATGTAATTAGTTAAATCAAGATGAGGTAATAATGGAGTAGGGCAGGGCTTTAACCTATGTGACTAGCGGCCTTACAAGAAATGAAGAAGAAACATGGAGACACATAGGAAAAATTTGGCCATAGACAGCAGAGGTGGAAGTTGGAGGGATGCATCTAAAAATCTAAGGAATCACAGGGATTGCTGGCAAACACTGGAAACAGGAAGAGGCAGGGAGGGATTATTTTCCCTTATAGGTTTCAGAGGGAGCACAGCTCTTCTAACACTTTGATTTCAGACTTCTCTCCTTCAGAACTGTGAGCCAATAAATTCCTGGGTTTTTGTTGTTGTTGTTGTTGTTTGTTTTGTTTTGTTTTACAATTCCAATCCTTATTTATCAGAAAATAAAAGCTCTCTCAAGGGTACAAAATAAAATGCAGCTGAGCATGATATACAGCCAACATTTTCCATTTTTATATACAGCAGTTTTTTCCTTGGGACCAGAGCATTTCAGAGAGGTGTCTTATTGTGGTCTCTAAGGTATATTTGCATAACCGAAGATCTGGCCATGGGCACATCCCTCTAGTCCCTTAAAGGCAGAGTCTTTCCGTTGTTTTAAGCCACCCAGTTTATAGTGCTTTGTTACAGCAGCCCCTGGAAACTAATAAAGCAAGTGCTGTGAAGGTAGACGCCGTGTTAGGTACAAGTGCCTCCCACATAGTAGCCTCCCCCAAATCTGTGTCTTCTTCAAGTGTACATGTGTTCAAAAGGAAGATACAATGCTGACCTTCTATTTTCTATTAACATGTATATAGAATACATTTTAGAAATTAAAAGTGCTACAGTGCAGTTGGGTGTGGTGGCTCATGCCTATAATCCCAGCACTTTGGGAGTCCAAGGTGGGCAGATCACCTGAGGTCAGGAGTTCGAGACCAGCCTGGACAACATGGTGAAACACTGTCTCTACTAAAAATACAAAATTAGCTGGGCGTGGTGGCACATGTATGTAATCCCAGCTACTTAGGAGGCTCAGGCGGGAGAATCACTTGAAACTGGAAGGCAGAGTTTGCAGTGAGCTGAGATCGCACCATCGCACTCCAGCCTAGGTGACAAGAGCAAAACTCCATCTTGAAAAAAAAAAAAGTGCTAGAGTGATGATTCCCAAATTGAGTTTTAAAATAAGAAATTTTAGGCCCTTCTTTCTTCTTTGGGATCCAGGACGTCACATCTTATTTTGAAGGGCCCAGGAGATCTGACGTGCAGTCACATTTTGGGAATCACTGTGAGGAGGTAGAGGCTATATAGATATGTGAGGAGTACCAGTAACAGTGGGATAGACCACACAGCAAGAAGTAGCAGGTTACCATAGAAATAATACTAGATTTGGAGTCAAAAGACCTGGGTTCAAGTCCCAGTTCTTCCATTTCCTGGCTGTGTTTCATTAAGTAAGACATTTTCATTAGTTTCCAATGTCTGTTGTAACAAATTAGCACAAATTCGGTGGCTTAAGAGAACACACATTTTATTTCTTGTATTTCTAGAGGTCAGAAGTGTGAAACCATTTACTGGGCTGAGATCAAGACGTCAGCTGGGTTGCTCACCTTCTGAAGGCCAGGGAAGCATCTGTTTCTTTGCTTTTTCCAGCTGTAGAACCTCATTCCTTACATTCCTTGGCTGTTGGCCCCTTCGTCTACCTTCTAAGTTGGCAGGGTACCATCTTGCTTCAGTTGTTCCATTGACTTCTTCTTCTGTGGTCACATTTTCTTCTGATTCTGTCTTATAAGAACACTTATTATTACATTTAAGACCTTCCCAAATAATCCAGGATAATGTCCCCATGTCAAAATCTGTAATTACATTTTCAAAGTCCCATTTGCCCTGTATGGTAACAATCAGAGGCTCCAGGGATTAGACCTGGATTTCACTGGGCCTACTACAGCCTGAACCTCTCTGAGCTTCAGTTTCCTTAAAACTGGGATAATGATGCTTACCTGTTAGGATTGCTGATATGAGTACATCGAGTGATACATTTGAAAGCATCTGGCACAGGATGTGGAAAATAGAAGCTGAACAGCATATACTAGTTAGCCTCTGGGAATCTTCTTGCATGGCATGTAGGTCGGGGTTGTGTGAACACACACTCTTGGTAAATCCCCTTGCCATGCTGCTCCTTTCATAGCTGGTACATCCCCACCTGCTTCAGCTAGGGAAAGATGCTCTTGGGTTAAGAATAGCATTCAATTTCCAACACACACCCAACAGGACTATGTGACAAACCAGATTCTTCTTTCTCTGAGTCTTGTGTGAAATGGATCTTGCGGTTTTATTTTATCAAATAGAAATTGCTTTATCTTTTATTGCTCTTTCAACCTTTAGGGAAACATAGTGCTATTTTTTTTAATTCTCAAAACCTTTTAAGATGAATCTGCCAGAAGACACCCATGGCTTCAAATAACTCTCCAACACTGGGATCCTTTCTTTTAACAGTTCCTATTTTTCTCTTTTTCTCTCTGTCATAAATCTTCATTCCCTTTGTTTACTCCTGATTCGTTCAGGTAGACACACTTTTCATACTGCATTCTTGAGCCAGAGTTGTGTTGTTAACCTGTTTTAATTAGATCTCTGCTTAGAAATTTTAGAAGGCACATAAAATCCCAATTTTTTTTTCCTTTTAAAATTTTATTTTTCTTGTTTTCAGCTGGGATTGCAGCAAATACTCTCTATCTATCAAGGTTGACAGGTCAATTGTGAGAACCTTTCCACCAAGTCTCTGTAAAAATACCATGTGTGAAGACTTTCAAAGAGAATTCCTCAAAACTCAAATCAGCTTGATGCACTGGCTAATGCAGCTGGGTAGTGCAGAAGGGGAAAAGGAAGATGCAGCCACAGGGGCCTATGCTTGATCATTCAATGAAGCTGTGTTCTGTGGTTGTTCTGCAATTTCCTAACTAACCGTGTGACCTTGGGCAAGTAACTTAGCCTTTCATTTTCTCAGGTTCCACATCAATAAATGCAGGTAAATTCACTTTCCACAATGTTGTTGTGAAAATTAAACCAAGTAATAGACGTGGAGTACCTGGCACAATTCCAGAGATGCATATGTATGTACATATCTCTCTCTGTGTCATCTGTCCATCTCTTCATCCATCTATCTGCCTATCTATCTATCCATCTAACCATTCACCCATCTATCTATCTACCTACCTGCCCATCCATCCATCCACCTACTTGCCCATCCATCCATCCATCCATCTACCCAACCACCCACCCACCTACCTGCTTATCCATCCATCTATCCATCTACCTACCTGCCTATACACTATCCATCCATCCATCCATCCATCCATCCATCCATCCATCCATCCATCTATTCGTTTACCTATTTATACTGATAGATAGATGTAGATATAATATAAATAGCTATGGCTATGGCTATAGACATAAATGTAGATAAATGTTTTCTTCCACCATAGAAATAGGTAAATCATTACAAGACATATTAATGTACTCATCAATCACTCACTTACTCATTCATTCTCTAAACATTTATTAAGCCTTCATTGTGATGTAGGCTGATGCTCAGGGATGTAAACAGGGCTACAATTCTGGCTTTTCTTTTCTGGCAAGCACTGCTAGTTGCCCACTGTAGCAGATGCTGTTAGTGCCACACCCATATCTCATCCCCCTTATCTTTCCTGTTCATGTCAGCCTCACTTCCAACTGCCAGCATCTGCATCTCTTTTCCAGAGGGATTTTCCTTGCTCCTGGAACCCATTTTGCTGCTGGCATGGCAGGAAAAGCACCAGGGAATTGGCATGCCTCTGGGAGTCGTTCTCAACCAATGAATGACAGGAGCTGGTGTATCAATGCCCCAGCTCCCTCGGCACGTGAGTAAGATAACTCTGAGGTGCGTATGTTTAACATGACTTCCAGAGTTCCCCAGAGGGATAACTGCATTATGCATAGTAGATGAATAGATAACACAATCTGTATTGCCTGTCTTTCCTTCCCTGTCTCTCTTCCCTACTTCCCTACTGTTGATTTCTTAGCAATCAAATTCTGCCCCAAGGTTGGTGCCTAGCTACCTTCCACTAGTTGACCCCTGGTGATTAAGCTTCAGCCATTCAGATGATGCCAATGTGCTAGGAGAAAAAAAGAGTCACAGAATGAAAGGAACCTGGGTGCCTGAACGACCTGGGGGCAAGGGCTGCCTGTATCCATGTGCTGCTCATCTCAGAACTGCTATGTGAGGGAGAAACAGAGGTATAGTTCTTTAAGACATATGCCATCAGGTCTGTTTGATACAGCAGCCGATGCTTTTATCTTAATTAGTACATCCTCTCGGAGCTTTCAGTCTAGATGGGGAGAAAAAAAATGATGATATAAATTGTGCTCAATAAATGCTAAAATAATAGTGTGTATAGGTTTTCAGAAAAGCATATGTTTCTTTCTTTCACACATTATCTCAGATAATCATCCTGTAGCTCTATGGGGTGGGTGATTAGCTCCATTTCACAAATGTTTACTTTCTAAGCCCCTGAGAAACAGAACTTCTTTCTGTCCTTGAATGTGCCATTTCCTTTTGTTTCTAGGCCTTCTATCTGGCCTGACCTTGTGTGACTACTGTTAACTCCACCCCCTGTGCAGCTTCTAGCTGACCACATGGATCCTCAGGTCTCAGTATATTTGAACATCTTAAAGAGTCTTTGCTGATCCCAGGAGAGGTCAGCTTTCCTGATTCGGGATTCACAGAGCAGTTTGGTGACATTCATCACGCTTGTCTTACCTGTTTGACGAATTGCATCTGTCTTGCTCACTGTTTCTTATAGGATTAATATTCAAAAATTTTTTTATTAATTGAGCTCAGACAGGCAAAGAGATTTAATCAAGTTACAAGAGGTAACTTAGAACACTGCCTGGCACACAGGGAGATTGTTAGCTACTATTATATATTTGTTGGTATCATCAAAGCTATACTGCTAGAACAGAGCAGGGCCAGAACTCAAATTTCATTTCTCTCCTCCTATTGATTCCCAGACTGAGCAGGAGGAAACCCTCCATTCTGCTTCTCCCATCTCCCTCTCCTGACACTGGTCGTATCTGCCTCTCAAGGATGCTGTATGTGTCTGTGTCTTAATTCCTCTGTTAAATGTGAGCTCAGAACAGGGGCTGTGTCTTATTTGTCTTTCTATCCCAAGACAGGTGTTCAGTAAATGTATGTGGAAGGATGAGAGAGGGGAAAGAAATTAGTGGAAATGGAGGAAAAGAAGCAGAGGGAGGTGTTAATGATGGGACATTGGTTCCCGAGGTGCCATTTCTCCAAGTTAATGAAAGTTCTCCATATAGGATTTTCAAGTCCTTTTCCACTTTAATTCAACAAACTGCAGTGTTGCCGACAGCACGGCAGAGTGAAAAGGGGAAGACTTTGGAGCTAACAGGCCTGGGTTCAAATCTTAGCTATACTACTTCTAGCTGTGTGACCTCAACCTCTCTATGCCTCAATCCTCACATAGTGAAATGAATAACCATAGTGTGGTTATGGTAGTTAGATGAAGTATTTTTGTAAAACACGTAGCTTGGAGCCTGGAACACAGGATGTACTCAATAAATGGCCGTAATTAGTACTCCAGTATTTTTTTGAGCCCCCATTATGCGAGTGGCACCGTGAGGGCTGTAGCATGAACAGGGCTGAGACCCTGGGAGAGCAGGCAAGTAGCAGGTTTCTGCCACATTGCAGTCGTATCCATTTCCTGTTGCTGCTGTAACAAGTGACCACACACTCAGAGCCTTAAAACCACTCAAACTTGGCTGGGCGCGGTGGCTCAAGCCTGTAATCCTAGCACTTTGGGAGGCCGAGGTGGGCAGATCACAAGGTCAGGAGTTCAAAACCAGCCTGGCCAACATGGTGAAAGCCCGTCTCTACTAAAAATATAAAAACTAGCCAGGCATGGTGGCACACACCTGTAATCCCAGCTACTCAGGAGGCTGAGGCAGGAGAATTGCTTGAGCCCCGGAGATGGAGGTTGCAGTGAGCCAAGATCATGCCAATGCACTCCAGCCTGACCGACAAAGCAAGACTCTGTCTCAAAAACAAAACAAAAACACTCAAACGTGGAGGTTAGAAGTCTGACGTAAGCCTAACTGGGCTAAAATCAGGGCGTCAGCAGAGTTGAGTTTCTTTCCAGAGGCTCTAGGGGACAATCTGTTTCCCTACCTGTTCCAGCTTCTGGAGGGAACCCAAATCCTACAGTCAAGCCCAGCAACCCTGCTGCAGCTCTCTATGCCTTTCTAATGCAGCCACACTCTCTTCTATTCTCCTGTCCTGCCTCTCTCTGCCACTTTTCAGGACTCTCATGGATACATTGAACCTGCTCTGATAATCTAGGATAATTTCTCTATTTAAAGGTAGGCTGATTAGTAACCTTAGTTCTATCTAGAACCTTAATTCTCTGTTGCCATGTAAGGTATAATAACATACTCGCATGTTCTAGAGGTTAGGATGTGGACATCTTTGAAAGCCTTTTTTTTTTTTTTTTTTTTTTTGCATATTAGCATATTACAGTGGTTAAAAGTACTGGCTCTGGAGTAACATGGACGTTGGTTCTGAGTCCAACACTGTCACTTGCCAGCTCTGTGACATACTGCGTTAGCCATCACTTTAACACTAATAAGTTTAGAGTCTTCATTTATCAAATGAGTCTAACAACAACCAGCACTGAGTTATTATTAGAAACAAATTAGATAATGCCCAGTATCAGGTTTTGCTGTATAACAAACCACACACAATTGAATGATTTAAGACAACATCCATTTATTTATTTCTCAATCATGCCAGACAGTTCTTTTACCTCAACGTTATTAATAGGATTACATGAAATAATGTAAGTCACATAATATCAGACTTTGCAAAAAGTAAATTCTGCATTGTATAGACTGTAGCTATTGAGATGATAACAGAATAAGCCCTAGACTAAGAGTCCAGTCTCTGGCACTTATAAGCAGTGTGACCTGGGGCAAATTATCTCAGCACTCTATGTCTTAGTTGCCTCATAAGTTGAGTGTGAATAAGAAAGGGATACCTGTCTCACAGGGGTGGGAGACTTAAAAGAGGCAGTGTAAGCAAATGACAACATGATACCAAAGCTTCCATGGTTACAAGGAGAGGCCCAGAGTGGGTGTCAGCAGGCCTGTGTTGGATGCTCTGCCTGCCATAATAAGCTGGTTCACCCTGGGGAAAGCCCTTCTTTTAGAGCCTCAGCGGCCTCTAGCAAAACAAGAGGGTTGGACTCAGGGGTCTCTAACTGAACTCGAGATACTCCTCCCATGGAGCTGGCCACACTGTAACATGCAATGAGAGTGCCTTTGGTCCCATCCCATCTCCGCCCTCTTCCCACTTCTCAAGGATGAGATGCTATAGTTCTTCTTTGGCAGGGTGACCAACTTGTCCCTCTCTGCCCAGGGCTTTCCTGGTTTTAGTAGTGAAAAGTCCCGTATCCTGGGAAACCCTAGTTCCCAGGCTCCTGGAGTCTGAGGGCATGGAGAGCAAGCAGTCCCCTTGGAGAAGCCTGTCCATTTCTGAATCAATGAGGGAAGACTGAAGGAGACATGAGGCCGGAGCCTGTTCAATGGAGTATGACCCAGGCTGATTCCGAACTTCATAAGGAACACAGTGGGGAGACTACTGGGCTGAGTCAGCCAGGACCATCCTACTTAGAAGCAACTTCCTGAGACACAGTGCTACACTCTGTAAAAAGCCCAAAGTTGGAGTCAGCCAGACCCATGCCCAGGTTAATAGGGTATTTGTGTGACCCCAGAAGAATCATAAAACCCCTCTATAAGTCAGGAATAATGACTTGCCTCTGCCTGCCTTTGTTGGAGGTTGATATATGAGGATCAAATGCACAGGAAAATGCTTTGCAAACTGCAAAGAATGCAGAAATGATAATACTGACTTATTTTTTAGATAACTCAGGAAACATGTTTAAGTGGGAGTTGGGTGAGAGGTTTCAGAGCTGTTTGTTTGTTACACTATCGACTTTAGTTTAGAAAACATAAACTAAGCCACATAAGATCAAACAGGAGACAATAGAAGCCTGGTGACAAGAGAGATCCTAATCCCAGAGAGAGGAAAAATCTAAATCCAAATGAGAAACAAATTCCAGTTAATGAAAAGGCTGCCAGTTATTTACTCAGGCTGTCAATGTAGCTTATCCAAGAATCAGGACCAGATACGCCTTAGAACAAGGGTACAGGCATTGCAGTGAAACACACTTAAAAACACCTTTGCTATTTATTTACATGGCCAATAAGCAGCAGAGAAATCGATTTTACTCTAACCTGCAAGGACTCACTGATGTTATCCTATAGTCTTCACAGACGGAAATCTGAACAGGCCCTTGGAGATCACCCAGGGCAGGTGTGTGCTGCCATTACCCCATCCTGTGCCATACACAGGACATTTCTGGCCTGCATTGTCTAGACCGAGCCTCAGAATCCTTCTTAACATACCCAAGCTTTCATTTTTTCACATAAGCAAACAGGCCCAGCAAGCTTGTATGACTTAATCAAGCACTGTTTTCTCTCATGTAAGCTATGAGAAGAAAAGGATCAAAGGAAAACATTAAAAATAACACAATACAGATTAATTATACTCTACAGTTAGTTTAATTAAAACAATTCTGTCAGAAAAGAGTTAACTTTCCATCACTCTTTGTAAACATACAAATTTACATTTATGTGACCTAGTTGAATCAGACTACATTCTATTTTCTCTTCTGTTCGCTTTACTCGCCATCATTCAATGCGTGCAATTGTGTGGTTACTCTAGAGAATTTGTATTTTGACAGCTGTCTATGAGTTCATTACCTTGAGATATCAGACTTGGCTCTACAGTCATCCTCTTCAAAGTCGGTGACTGTAAACTGCATGGCTTGTGAGCAACTTTGTACAAATGGCTTCCATATTAGTTTGCTCAGGCTGCCAAAACAAAGTCCTACAGACAGAGGTGACCTAAACAACAGAAATTTATTTTCTCACCATCTTAGAGGCCAGAAGTTTGTGACGCACGTGTCAGCAGGGTAGGTTTTCTCAGAAGTGTTTCTGCTTAGGTTGTAGGTGGCCATCAGTTCCCTGTGTCTTCAGGTGACCTTTACCCTATACTTACCTGTGTCCAAGTCTCCTCTTCTTATAAGAACAGCAGTCATATCGAGTTAGCACCCACCCATATAGCCTCACTTTGGCTTAATTGCCTTTTTAGAGATTCTTTCTCCAGATAAGGTCACATTCTGAGGTACCGGAGGTCAAGATCTCAATGCATGAATTAAGGATGGGGGCACAATTCCATCTGGAGCAGCTTCTTTTCCATCTGGGCTTCATCTCTGGGTTTCTGGACCTGGAGCAGGCCTCATCTGCTTCCTGCTTGCAGCCTCGTGCTCTCTGCCTGTTGGCGCCTCTGTGACATGACCTAGAGATACATATATCCAGTGGCCAACCCCTGCCCAGGGAGCTATAGGAAACAATGGGAAAGTGCCTGTAGAGAAATCTCTTCCTTCCCACCGCAGTAGACCATTCTAAGACACAGAGTCCAGGCACATCCCACACAGCCAAGAATCCCGCTGCATATTTTTGGGAACCTACAACTACCTCAGTAATGGGCCACTTTGTACCTTCTTATCTTCCTTCCCTACCTCACTGCCCTCTTTCCTGCTGTATTGACCAGTGTTTGTAATGCTTTGAAATCTGGGGTTTTACTGACCCTGGTGAGGCTGCCCCTCCCAGGACTTCTCAATTCTTAGAGGAAGCAAGTGACTCACCTGCAAGGGGGCCTTTCCCATGCAAACCATCCAATCCAGAGCCCACACCCACCACCCCTTCTAATGAGTTCTTACCATTCAGGCTGTTATTCATTCACTTTGCCCTAATTACCCTAGGGCCCAGTATCAGACCATTAGAGAGCCCCTACACTCCAGAGCCTGCTGAAATTATTCAAACCAGCCAATCCTAAACCTGTTTACCTTGCTTCACTCATTCCATTCCTTCCCACAGAATCCATAATAAAGGCGTTTGTCCCCCAACCTTCCTCCACCACCAACTTCCTGACCAACCTGCAGCTTCCCTGTGTGGTCCTACATGGCATGGCCTGTACCCTCCTCTTGGGACCTGTAACAATCTTTTCAATGACAGTCATTTTCTGATCTGTTGGCCTCACTATACCTGAATAATAATCAAACCTACACTGTAAAACAACTACCTCTTACTATCCTAGGATTTTATCTCCAAGTGAATATTAATACACCAGATGTGCCTCAGGCTCTATTTTTCTAGGATGACTGGGCTAAGGTATTACCCATAGGGAAAAAAGACATAGCTTCCTTGCTGGCCCGCGAAGTTCCAACCAATGTACTCAGACCATCATTTATTTAATTTCATTTGAAGTAATCCAAAGTAATTTACAAGTCAAAAAGCAATAGTTTTATAGGTGTCGTTACCTATTGCCTTTCTCCAGAAAGATCAAGCAATGTAAAACTCATGTTTCTTTCTATCCCTGACAACATTTGTTTGCTGTTGTTTATTCAATAGAAGTTCACTAGAAAATTAGAAGGGGCTTTTATTTAATGTTACTTTAATTGCTATGAAACTATGCATTTTACATAAGCATTTTTCATTGTTGTTGTTTTACTACAAAGAAATACATTGGGTATAAACTTCCAACCTTGGGTCTGGTGGCACAGCAGACTTACAGGGACTTACCTAGCTGTTGTAGTGGAGTCATTACTGAGAACTTACTGACACCGGAGAGACTGCCCCTCCCAGGACTTCTCAATTCCTAGAGGAAGCAAGTGACTTACCTGCAAGGGGGCCCTTCCCATGCAAACCATCCAATCCAGAGCCCACATCCACCACCCCTTCTAATGAGTTCTTACAATTTGGCTGAGAACTGGTCTCAGTCAGAAAAGAGTTAACTTTCCATCACTCTTTATAGACATACTATCTCCACTAGAGATAGTGGAGGCCCAAATTCCTGACCTTCTTGGAACGGCATATATCAGGCTGTGAGACCCTCTGATTTGGAGGCTGTACACCCAGCTACCAGGCCTTTTGGTGTGGCAAAGCTGCTGCAATCTTACCACTTCTCCTCCTGAGCTGCATCTCTGGACCAGGGTCTCCTTTAACCATGCTGACTTTACGCACAACCTGGGACGTCAATCCAACTGGGGGCCTTTGAACCTCCCCTTTAGAAAAATAATGCTTGTTGGTAAAGCACTTTGAGATTGTTCCAAGAAACCCAGATTCTTGGGACAAGGTGTTATTATTTAGTTGATGAGAAACAAATGCCCACCTAATAACCATAATTATATTGTCAAAACTGTTTAAAATATTCACCCTGCTGAGATGACAGTGATGTCAGGGAGTTTTGTGACTAATAAATTGGAACATTATCATGAAATTAAAAAAGAAAAGTTACATTACAAAGTAATTCATTGGAATGATTTGATATTTCAAGGATAACCACCAAGTAATTTCAGGAACATGTAATTATTTTTTCACTTACTATTTTATGATGCATTACTCAGTAGCTGTGTGGTTGACTGTGCCTTATAAAATAGAAGAATAAGAAACAACAAGTCATTAACAGATCAAAGTCTAGGTGGGAATACAGCTTGGATTTTCTTGAGCTTCTCCTCCTTTTGGAACTAGGAAACACATGTGGTGACAGCATTCTGTAATCTCTCATACCAGAAGCCCATGGAACATGGCCGCATATAGCCAGGCTCAGTAGACGCTGACGTGCTAGTGGTGTCCTCATTATTTGGTGTATTCGCTAGTCTCTGTGCTGTTGCACATGCTACTTTTGTTGCTGAAATCCCACTTTTCCCTCTGACAAACACTTAATTACTTGATACTCTTCCAAGCTTTATGCCATCTGCAAATTTAATTTCTATCATCTATGTCTTCATCAAAGTCAGCCTTGGTACAGTCACTTCTATTCTCTTTCTGTCTATACTGTCAACATCTCCCTGTTGTCCAAGGATTAACAATCCAAGGAAAATCTCCTCTGCAAAGCCTTCTCTGACTTTCCTGGGTTGATTTAGGTATTCCTTCCATGGTATATCACTGTCCCATATACACACTCCCATTTTAGATTTACTGCATTGAATAGAAATGGTTTATTCCCCTACCATATAGCGAGTTACTTGAGGGAAGTGGTTGCCTGCCTTCTTGCCTGACTGCCATGAACAGAAATTGACTAAGCCCCCATATGGGTTGGGCACTGTGCTAGGCACTGGGGATACAGTGGAGATAAAGCTAGATATGCCTCCTGCCCTCAGAGAGCTTCTGATTTCATGACATTTTATTTGACATTGCAGTCTGAGCTTCTGGAACAAAGCCTTTTTAATAAATGTTCAAGGAACAAATGACAAAAAGATGAAAGAAAGGAAGATGGAGGGAGGAGAGGAAGAGGGAAGAGCTTAGAAGGATCTTCACAGGAAGGATATCAGTAGAATATGAAATGTGATTTCATGTTCTGAAGAAGAATGGCCATATAGAAGACCATCTCTACTTCAGTTGCTCAGGTGGCAGAATGTAGAAGACCATCTCTACTCCAGTTGCTCAGGTGGCAGAACTAGGGCCAAGAGCTGGAAGTCACAGGGAACAGAATAACCATGTCAAATACCAAGGGACATAGAAAGAAGAAGCTAAAGTGTGTCCTCTCCGAGATGCTATAAATGCCAGAAGATTGCCTAGCCCAATGCCTCTACATAGTAGGTTTCTGTAGAAAGGAAAATATGGATAAAAGAAAAGAACAGGTCTCCTACCTAAAATGAGACCATTCTTGTGAAACTGCTCAGGGCTGACTGGAATAACTTAGCTCCACTAGGGTGAGCAAAAGTGGTTCTATGGCCATGGATCCAAGGTCAACAAAGAATATGATCACCCACAGTCATTGTCATCCTTTGTTCCAGACCACTCCTGCATCCACAGAGCTGTGTTAGAGTTGTGTCTTCTGGTGGGAGAGTTCCATTGCAGCAGGATCACTTTAGGCGACGTAATGGAGTAAGTGAACCAACATGGTCACTAAACTACATTGGAGGGTGAATGCACAGATGGATAGATTCTTATGGACAATATAGGCATTCATTGACATTGAGGGTAAGCCTTAAAGACAAATCTCAGCCACCTCTAAGAAGCCCACCGTGGTATCTGACACAAAATCTTCATTGCATTTCCTTTACCTCACTTTGATTATAACCAATGTTATATTTTTAGATGTAGAATAATGCAATTCTAGTTCTGATACCTTAAAACGTAGAATAATTTTTGATATTATTATTTTCCCCATAATTCACACAAAAATAACAAATCTCATCATTTTTTTTTCAGAACATCTCTGCAAAGCAGGAAAAGGGTATGCAAACAACTCCAAATTACAACTGCCTACATATGATCAGACAACTTGACCCTGTGCACATGACATTTGTCCCCAACTCCAAACCCAAAACCTCAGACTTCCCAAGGAGAGACCTGGTAGCCATTGGAACACTGAAGGCAGACATGGAGGAGGAATTAGGAGTTAGTGAAAACCCAGGGGGGTAGTGACAGTATAGTTAGAAAGAGAATAGAAGTTACTGTACCCGGGCTGACTTTGATGAACACTTAGATGATAGAAATTAAATTTGCAGATGGCATCAAGCTTGGAAGAGTATCAAGTAATTTGAGTGACAAAATTGACATTCTAGGAGAGTAGGTGGCCTGGCATACAATCAAGATATAACAGAGTAATGGATAAAGGAAGAAGAGAATATTCAATTGAAGCAAGGAGAAGAGAGGCTAAGCCCAGCTAGCTGTGATAGGTTTAGACAAGAGTGCAGATCACTTCAAAGTCCAGGCAGGGCACACAGTAAGTTTCTAGAGATTGCGTGTCTAGTACCAGAACAGGGCCCTTTGTAAATCTGCTCTCTGCTCCTAGGTCTCCTCTTTCCTGTTTACCTGAACTTGAGGCCCTCAGTTACCTTATTGCATTATGACACTGGCAATGTACAATAATAATAGTCATTGTCATTTACATAATCTCATTTAATCCCCTCTACAACCTTGAGAAGAAAGTCTTTTATCCTTAATTTTCATATTAGAAAGCCAAGTTCAAGAATATTTAAATGACTTGGCCAAGGTCATACAGCTTGGAATTGATGAAGAACATCATTTTCAAGTCATGGGCAAAATATAATAATATGAACTCAATTGAGGCAAATGTAAGGTCTTGATTGGGAGCCCCACAATTATGTAAACCCAGGGGAGATATGACTTAGCAAAAGTACATGGGGAGACAACTCTAGGTTTTAGTTTATTGCATGTTTAATCAGGAGGGAAATCAACTCAACTGGCAAAGGCATGTGTGTGATCTCAGGCTGCATTGATAGATGTTCCCTCTGTTGTCAAGGTGGATGACATGACTGACCATACTGAAATCATGAGTGTCTTACAAGTACAACAGTTGACTAAAAAGTAAAAAGACTAAAAGAGATTGTCAAGTCAACACTGGGAACTTGCTGACTTTGAGGCTGAACCTCCTTCCACAACCAGTGCCCTTGTTCCCAGACTGTGGGAGAATACTGCAGGGTGCACTAGCATTAAACAAGCCCACTGTCCAGATACCTGTCTGTTGATTAAGACACCCTGAGTTGTTCCTTTTATAGTTAGATTTGTATTATCATGTAAACTTGTCTTTTCAGAAACATCCTGATTCTAGTTCAGACAGAGCAGTAATCCTGTTACACATTTTGCCCATCTCAACTTCAACACACATGCCGTATGGCTCTGCAATGGGCTATATTGTGTCTCTCCAAAATTCCTGTGTTGAAATCCTAACCCCCAGTGCCTCAGATTGTAATTGTATTTGGAGATAAGGTCTTTAAAGAGGTAATTAAGGTTAAATGAGGGCATATGGATGGACCCTAAGCCAATATGACTGGTGTCCTTATAAGAAGAGGAAATTTGGACACAGTGACACACAGAGGAAAGGCCACGTGAGGACATGGGGGGAAGATGGTCAGCCCCAAGCCCAGGAGAGATGACCCAGAAGAAACCAAGCAAATCAACACTTTGATCTTAGAATTCTAGCCCCCAGAACTGTGATAACATAAATTTCTCTGGTTTAAGCCGCCTAGTCTTTAGTGTTCTGTTATGGTAGCCTTGGGAGACTATTATAGGCTCCAACACTGCAGAACATGCTTAGTCATCTAGCATAAGTAGTTCTCCTATTATCGACTTCATCGGAAATCCCTCAGTAATTGATTTTTATTAACGACTTCATTTGAAAATACCACGACTTCCTGCCAAGGGCTGTACCGGGAATCAGATATGACCAACTCCCAAGAGAAATGCAGTTCCTAGAAAATGAAAGGAGGTATTGTGTTCTGCTTCAGTCTGCTCAGATCCTGCTTGTCTCATAATATTTCTTTCTTATGCTCAAAAATTTATATGAATGTGTCTATTCATCTGCCCCATTAGACCATGAGCAGCTTCAGGGTAGCTGTTCTCTTAGCCGTTGTTGTAAGGTAAGTGCTATTCTCCTTACCTATGCGAGTGCACACACACACACAGGCACACACACAACCCCCACAACATACAGAGTTTCTGGTTCAATGAACATTAGTTGAGTAGATGAATAAAGCCCAACAAGGAAATTCCTGAGAATAATTCTATTTTCCGTAATCTTCCTCATGTAGAGAAAATACAAAGGCCAAGATCCACAAATCCCCTTGTAATTTAGGCCTCTGAACAGGAAGCATGCTTTCTCATTATAACTTAATCAATTGGTCTCTATTTATCTATCACTATGATTGGTTCAGAAAGCATCAGTCCCCCTAAGAATGCATGAGCTCTGTGTAAACTTTTAGGATAGAGTTCCTGAAAAGCTAAAGAAGGCAGCTGAGCTCAGGTCAGACTTTGATGGGTGGTGACCTCTGCTCAGATATCATCTCTGCCTCAGGCCTCACCAAACCAGACTCTCCCTTTTCTATTTCTTTTGTGGCCATAATTACCATGATCTTCCTGGGCTGGACACCAAAGGCAGGCACTTCCTCCAGCTCAGTTCAGAGAGCTCCTGTGTGCACATCTGTGCCAGCTTAAAACTCTCAAAGGTTCTCTGTGGCCTCTAACAAGCAGTTTTTCAAAAATGTCTGAGAAAACAAAACCATGCTTCACACTATTGTTTCACTATTTTGGTGACAATTCAGAACTTATCTTGCAATTTTCAACCGTGTTAAAGGAAGATATGTTATTTTAATGTCTGTGGAATAAGGAAGGTAAAACTTTGTTAAAAGGCCACATTCCTTCTGATGTCTCACAAGCATGACCTGGCTCCTACTTTCTGTCTCTCAGCCTCACTGGCCCCTTTTTCCTACTAGTCTTACAACTCTGAAGGCAGCTAGACACTTGTGTATCCCATGGCATTGCACACTGTCTCCTTCCCCTGGAACTCTTCCTTGGTCAATCCTGCTTATTTCCCGAGGCATAGTCCTCATCACCCAAGAGAAGCTGCCCTAGTTTCCCTGCCAGCATCTTGATTGTGCCCCTGTGATGGAATTTGAGCTAGTCTTTGTTTTGGAGCCTTTCTCCCATTAGAGACAGACAGTGGCTCTCCAAAACCTGAACCTCCATGCCCAGGACAGTATCAGAGACAAGGTGGGTGTTCATGGATGTTTGGTGGAGGAAGGAATGAGAGCCAGAGAGAATAGGAAACACATTGGAGAGGGAACTCCCAACTCACACTCCTTGAACCATGCAGCTCCACCTGCCTCTTAAGTCTTCTGAGGCCTCTGGGGGGTCCCTAATCCATTTTACATCTTAGGGTCTGTGATGTAGTCTTGAGGCATCTGCCTAATTCACTTACGTTAACTCAGTTTGCTTCCCTGGGCTCGCTCCCCTCACCAGGCTGTTGTGCTTGGTGTTTGTTCACCAAGTCTATCAGCAATGTTGGAAATTTAATCGAGATGTATGAACTAAAAGAGAATGTACAGTATTAGCACATGTGTATGTTGGGGTCAGAGCTAGAGACATCAATCATGCCTGAAAACTTGTCAACAAGGTGAAATAGCCAGATGCCTTATTCTCACAATTTTGTAATTCTCTTTGAACAATAACAACAAATGCGCCATCCAGAAAACAGTTTTTTGTTCTAATAGATGTCACCTCCAACTACAACTGTCTACATTAAAATAAAATGTTCTAGGTACCCTCTAACTCTTCTTGCTCAGGCCTGATTTAGGCCCAAACAATGGGACTTGGGAAAATAGAAAGAGGGAGATGAAAGCAAAGTTCTTAATGGAACCAAGAATGACAAAATAGTGAAATAGAAAGCACCATTTATCATATGAAAAAAGGATACATCATAGCTGCATACTTCATGTACTCAGTAAGGCTACATATGGTCTTGTCTTTAACTCTTATTCCCAGAGACTCCACTGTTGGGACTCCTTTCAACATGAACAGCTTCTAAAAGGGACAGTAAACATAGTAGATAAGGAGACACGGTTTAGAGTCAGAAACAACTTTGGATGAGGGACTTAAACACACTGAACTTCAGTTTTCTCTTCTGCTAATTTTGGTCAATAATAGTATTTATATCTTTCCACGGGAATCAAAAAGGACCATTCAGGAAAAAACACTAATCAAAGTATCTGGTACCTAGTAAGTACATTATGATTAGAATATACAAGTCTGAAATACAAAATATGCAATGTAACAATGGCATTTAGTAGGAGAAAAATCAACAGTGCCATATGGTTCTCAGTAATGATGAAACTCTGTCTAGTAAAATTTTTGAAAATAGACTTTCTGGAAGAAAAGCAGAAAATGCAGGATTCTGTGGACACACAGACCTGGGTTTGAGTCCCAGACACTCTACATTTTATTTTGTAAACTTTTTCCTATCTTTATACTCAGTCTTTAAAATGGGTTTAATAAAACCCTCCTTATGGAGTTAATGTGAGAATTAAAGTATAACACGCAGCAAGTGTCAGGGTTAGAGCCTGGCATGTGTTCAGTAAAGGGCAGTCATGATTATTAACATGAATCCTGTTGAGTTTCCACCAAAGGTACAATAAGAAGAGCACACCATACTAAAAGAGGAATCCTGAGTTGAGCCCTGGTTCTTTTACCAGAAGGGGTTGGATATGTATTCTTTTAGAGGCCTCAGTTTCCTCATCTGAAAAATGAAGTCAACATATCATTTAGCTTATTGCTGCATAGTTACCCCCAAATTTAGTGGCTTAACACAACAGTTATTTATTTAGCACATGTTGCTGTGGATGAGCAATTTAGGCTGGGCTGAGTTGCGTGGTTCTTCTGGTCTGGGCCAGGCTCCTTCATGTGTCTGTGGTCAGCTTCAGGCTGGTGAAGCAGCTCTGTCTTCCAGCTGGAGCTCTCCCCCTGTGTCTTCTATCATCCAGCAGGCTAGCCCGGGCTGGTTCACAGGGCAGTGGTTGGTTCCAAGAAAGCAAGAAGCAACACATGTGGCCTCTTGAGGTTTAGACTTGGAATGGTCAAAGATCACATTATAGTAGCCACAGTAAGTCATGAAACCAACCAGATCCAAGGATTGAGAAAACAAACTCCATTTTTGATTATTGGAAGAGCTATATAAAGTCACATTGCAAACAAAGTGTGTGGATACAGGAATGTCATAACTTCGGGTAATCAGTGTAACCTGCCACATCTCCCCTCACTCCTGTGACTCAGAAATATCTCCCTCTTTCAGTTCCCCTAGCTTTTACCTTAATTCAAGCCCTTACCACTTTTATTGTGGACAACAATAATAGCCACCTATGTGGTCTCCCTCTCTCATAAAATGTACCCCTTTGATCTACACTTTTACAATATATAGCAAATCATGACACAGTACTACATCAAAATTTTGATGACTTAGAGATGGAACCCACATTGCTTCCTGTGGCATTCAGGGTCCTTCACTGTCTTCTTTTCCATTCATGTTTTCAATCAATTTCACACACCCTCATATCCTGCATTGCAGCTCACCTGTGGCTTCTAATCACCCCTCAGGTAAGCTGAGATGAATACGTTCAGATCATCTGCCCATAACCCCTTTCCTAGGAAGTGGCTCACTTATTCCAGCAGGGATTATAAGAAGAACTGTGTTGATTCAACTTGGACCAAGCCCTCTGGCCACAGCTGATGTGTTCAAAGATAAACATATATATCAAGACAGCCCAATGAGAGTCAGAGTCCCTTCCTTGAAATTTTTGGAATTTGGCCCATAGGAATAATTTAGTGAGTCTATAGTTTAGGCTGTAAATTGAGGGGCACTCTTACCATTGGAGTCTTTTGTTCAACCTATCCTGGAGCAGTTTCCCTGGCTTGGTTAGTAAACCATAATATTTTGGATTTTGTGAGACAATTTTTTCCCTCTTTATCTAACTTTAGTTTTTCCTTTTTGGTCACTTGTAATCAGAAGAGTACTGAGTGGTACCAAGGTCTTGTATTTTGGCCCTCTATGCCATTTTTTTTTTTTTTTTTTTTTTTTGAGACAGGGTCTGACACTGTCACCCAAGCTGGAGTGCAATGGTGTGATCTTGGCTCACGACAATCTCCACCTCCCGGTTTCAAGTGATTCCCATGCCTCAGCCTCCCAAGTAGCTGAGATTACAGGCATGCACCACCATGCCCCACTAATTTTTGTATTTTTATTAGAGATGAGGTTTTGCCATATTGGCCAGGCTGGTCTTGAACTCCTGGCTTCATGTGATCTACCTGCCTGGGCCTCCTGAAGTGCTGTTTAATAAAATCCTCCTTGTGGAGTTCATGTGAGAATTAAAGAAATAACACACAGAAAGTGTTACAGGCGTGAGCTACTGCTCCCGACCCCTCTATGCCTTTATTCAACTCAAAGAGGCTCCCTTCTCCCACCCTCTCACTCACTCTTCAGGGTCTGGTGCAGATGGCGGCTCCTCCATGACAACTCCCTGCTTTCCTAGCACAGCTGCACCATTGCTCCCTCTGCGAGATACCAGAACACTGCTGCTTCTGTTAGGGAGCTTCCCGCTGTCTGGGTATAGAGTCTTAGCTGTGGCTTTCTCTTCATTCAATTATGTCACCCATTTATTACTTATTATACATCTTAGCTTAAGTTCCCACAGAAGGGAGAACCCAGACAAGGACCCTGTTCAGGTAAATTTTTGGAAGGCAATCAGGCGGGAGGAAACACAGGAGTGAGAAAGGAGGAAAACCGGACATAGGATGTGTGGATGTGGGCACCACTGTGGGAAATAGATTGGATCTGTCTGCGGCCCCCGGGGGAGCAGGCAGACTACCTCTAGGAATTGTACCCACGCAGTGGAGTGGGAGAAATGCTTATCTAGGTGCATCTATATCCTGTTTGTGCCTTTGTGCCTGTCAGTGCGTTTTTTCCAATATGCGCAGCACCAGAGAAATCCTGAAGTAGCAAATGGAAGAAATACTGTGCATTCTTGGGATGCGAGTTATCAGTCTGAAGTGAGTAGAAGCTTGCAGGAAACTTTACACTGCCATCAAAGCTGAAAGGAGAGGCTGAGAGGATGTGGGTCAAGGCCTGAGCACTGTCTGGTACAGTCCACCTCATACAGCACTCAGATCTGTTTGTTTACTACGTTAAATCCAGTCCATAACTGAGCCTGCAAGGTGACAGTCAGCTACGCTCTTAGGAAAAGTCTTTGTACATCAACCTTAGTTGAACAAGCTAAAGGCCCCACTGCCAATGCTGGGTCTGAAGCCATAATTGATTTCTATTTTCTCCCCCATCTGCCACACATTACAGGTGCACTTTCAAATTCATTATTTCTGTTGCATGATGGGTGGCTACTACTCCTGCTTACCTTAAGGCTTTCTGAATTTGACAATCCTGCCTCTTGATGGGCATCTCCACTCACATGGTCACTTAAGTCCTGTGGTTAGTTTCTCAACCTCTAATAGGTCCTAGTAGCACATCAGGAACTGGTTTTTCCAATGGCAAATAGTTTCCTGACACAGGAGGCTTGGTCTTGCTCAAGGACCTTAGTGGTCTGAGCTATGATTCTTGAACTGGGGCTTCCAAGAGACTTCAAATTATATACCCTGGAAATGCCTAGTACCATTGAGTCTGCTGGATCACATGGCCTAATAAGAAACCTTACCCAGTAACCTGGAACTGTTACACCACTTGAAACTAGGAGCCTCTGAGCCGGGCAATAAACGAGGCATTGCAGTCCTCACAAGTGTGGTCACTGCTGCCTCCCAGTTTCAATGAGGGATCCATAGGTTGGGTTTTGCTCTTAGTGGTTGTAATACAAGATGAACATATTGCCTTACCTTAGAGGGGATGTGCTGGAATACCACGGGCCACTGACTCCCAGAAAACTTCACCAATATGGCAGACCCCTGAAACTTGGTAGGTTTACTTCCCACCATCTGGCGATCACTCATCCTGTCAGGGGATCCAGGTGAATTTCTCATTACTGCTCACCAAGCTTAATATGATTTCATCAATATAGAGAACTCTTGTGATGTTCTAAGGACTGTCAAGATGATAGAGGTCCATGCAGAATATATTATGATAAACTCCTTTTGATCCTCCTTAGAGATGAGGCTTGAAAAAATGCATGACAGATTGATAGCCACATACCAAGTAGCACAGCTGTTGTTTCAGGAAAGGATACCATATCTTATACAGTAGTTTCAACTGGAGCTACCCTTGGTTAAATTTACTATCCCTTGGCATACAATCCATATGCTTTCTTTCCAGATATCTTACTAGTGGATTGAATGTGAGATAGATGGTAGGGAAGATCATCTCTGCCTCCTTTATATTTTGATGGTAATATTAACACTATAATTCACCCAGAATTTGACATTGCTTCTGATTTATTCTTGTAGATATGTAAGGGTTATGATTTCATGAACTTCCTCTTGGAGGGAAGTTTCAGGGGGTTCTACTTCTGGGGGAAAATCTTAAGAGCATTCACTTCACCATTTCTATCTTAATGTCTTTTATTACATAGGTCAGGGAATGAATGCCTGAGTTATTCCAGCTGCAAGGGATCTCCATCCCAATTATACACTTGGAAGCCAGGAAATAACCAAGAGGGTAGGCATGCACACCCACTGCACACAATGGAATGGACTCAGACCAAGGCTCCTTCACTGCTTGGCCCTCATAAGCCTCCCATTTGGCTGGGGCAGGAAGGGTATGATGGTATTTCAGGTCTCCTAGTATGAGTGTCAACTCATACCACCAGCCCTCAAAAATATGTGGTATTTCTCTTCCCGCAAGTTTCCAATTACTCCAGTACAAGTTCCTTTGCAGAAGGATCAGGGAAATATTAGTTGAATATACTTGTGATGATGTTGCAAGTATATATGTGTGTTCTGAACTTATGAACTGGCTTAGATCTGGAAACTAGGTGAGGAAATTTCATTTTTCCATTGTGCTTGACAGCTTTAGATTTCTTCTGTTTATATGAATCAAGCAACAACTCATTGGCTGCCAATCTGTCTTGCTACTAGGAACCCCTTGATCTATTAGCCATTGCCTTATGTCCCTAAGAGTCAGCGCACACTAGTTGTCCTCTGCTCTCACTGCTCATGACAGCAAAGATGAGTATTTTGCCTCTGATGTTTAAGTGCTGCCATCTGCTATTCCAGAATTGGACCATCCCCATTAACACTAGGCAGCCTCATTCCATAACAGCATCTTCTATGGCAAAACCCTAACCTAGAGGATAGCTACCACTGAGATCCTCAACAAAACCAGCGCCCTGCTACTTTTCTTATTGTCTAAATGAAAAGGTTGTCCTCTGGACTCTCAAGGAATATTGTCAGGAAGTGAGTTCTCTGTTCTTCTAGAATAACCCATTCTAACACCCCTGCTCTGTGAGCCTTTTGACCTCTTTCTCAATATTCTCTACCCATTTACTATAGCCCATCATGTTGTTCCAACTTCACAAAGCCATTAGCACAGTGTATGAGGGCCAGCTTTAAGTATCTTTCCCAGGATATTTAAACCCCGAGGCACAGGAGAATATTCACATTTCAATAAATTCTTCCCCATCCAGACCTCAATTCTGCCTTCTCTGAACCAATTCTGCTAGCTTTCTCCAGATTTCTGCCAAGTGATATATTGGCTAACTCCTGTCATTTTTTTTTTTTTTTGCATTCATGCTATTTCCTTCTAGTCTAATACTGAATTCCTCAAGTTATTAACTTGGAGCCATGATGAGAGGCTGCTGGATATTGAAGACAGCAACCATAATTTTGTGAGGCACCTGCCTCAGGTGTAATGTTTTCAGGTCTCTCGAAAGAAAGAAAGAAAGAGAGAGAGAGAGAAAGAAAGGAGAGAGAAGAGAGAAAGAAAGAAAAGAAAGAAAGAAAGACAGAAAGAAAGAGAAAGAAAAGAGAAGAGAAAAGAGAAAAGAAAGAAAAGAAAAGAAAAGAAAAAGAAAAGAGATTTGTTCTTCTTATAAGAGAGAAATCTGGGCTTCTTCCAGCCCAGGGGTTTTATGGAAATCAAGAGGTTAAAGGTTCTTGGGTTCTCCACCCAATTTAAGTCTTGGGGTCCTGAAATTAACATAGAAGACCTATTGATGCTATGAATTGAGCTTTATCTGCAGATCATCATCTTTATAATGAAACCCAGGTCTAATTTTTAGTGTAATATTTTCTGCAACTGCAAAAGATAAGGGTCTCTTACAATAGAGTACAGAGACTTTCTAGTTTTCATTGTGAGCTTTGAATTAATAGGTAGCTGTCCTGAACCTGTTATTTTTTTTTTCTTCAATGCTACTAACACAATTAAAACAAAAACAAAAACAAAACAACAAAACCCACGGTAACTATCGGCCCATGGAATTACCATTCTTCATTGGCTTTCACATAATCCACAGTCTTGCCTTCCACCTGTGCCTCTTTCTGATCCACTACCAATGTGAGTCTTCAATATTATGGTGTTATTGCACACCAGTGGTTATCATTACCCCACCCACTGCTGGGACTTTCATCTCACCAATGGGTTTTCCAGTTCCAGAGCCCTATCTTGAGAGACTGCTTCTAGGACCATTCCTGGTACCAACTCTTTTAGTTTGAGCTTCCTCTGGAAACCAGGGCCTGGGAAAAGGACATGTGAGCTGGTGGTTTAGTTGAGACTGAATCCAAGGGAGCAGGAGTGAAGGGTCAGTGAGAGGAAGGGAAGGAGGAAGAGCCAAGGCGGGGTGGGTCAGTGGGATGACTGCTATGGACAAATGGGGCCCATCCTTCCTGAGCACTGCAGAAGAGTGTCCAGAATGCCTCTGAGGGTTTTCTTCCCAAAAACAAACCAGGAGAAGCAGGATGCCCCCATGTTCTAGAGGTGCCCCTGTGGGCACTAACCCCTATGTGTTTCCAGGTTGCTCATGGGCCTTGCTGAGGAGAAGTCTACCAGTATCAAGGAATCAGTGTGGACCAGAAAGATGTATGATGTGAGCTTGGTAGGAGAAATAGCAGCATGAGGGGATTCCAAGCCTGCATGGCATTGTTCACCCTATTAAGGTCTTGGACAAGAGAGGATTCTAGCCAGGGCATGAAGGGATATGATGCATTATATGTGGCAAATAATTTTATTTCTTTATTTTCAACTTTTCTTTTAGGTCAGGGGTACATGTGCAGGTTTGTTATATAGGTAAATGTGTGTTGCAAGGATTTGTTGTACAGATTATTTTGTCATCTAGGTACTAAGCCTGGTACCCAATAGTTATTTTTCTGATCCCCTCCTTCCCGCCCTCCACCCTCTGATAGGCCCCAGTGCATGTTGTTGCCCTCTGTGTGTCCATGTGTTCTCATCATTTAGCTCCTACTATTAAGTGAGAACATGTGGTATTTGGTTTTCTGTTCCTGTGTTAGTCGGCTAAGTATGATGGCCTCCAGCTCCATCCATGTCTCTGCAAAAAACAAGATCTTGTCTTTTTTATGACTGAATAGTATTCCATAGCTTATATGGACCACATTTTCTTTATTCAGTCCACCAATGATGGGCAGTTAGGCTAATTCTACTTTTTTTTTTTTTTTTTTTTTTGCTGTTGTGAGTAGTACTGCAATGAACATATACATACATGTGTCTTTATGGTAGAACAATTTCTATTCCTTTGGGTGTATACCCAATAATGGGTTTGCTGGGTTGAATGGTAGTTCACTTTTCAGCTCTTTGAGGAATTGCCACAGTGCTTTCCACAATGACTGAACTAATTTGCACTCCCACTAATAATGTATAACCATTCCCCTTTCTCCACAACCTTGCAAGAATCTGTTACTTTTTGACTTTTTAATAGTAGCCATTCTGACTGGTGTTCGATGGTATCTCATTGTGGATTTGATTTGCGTTTCTCTAATGATCAGTGATATTGAGCTTTTTGGGGTATGCTTGTTGGTCGCATGTATGACTTCTTTTGAAAAGTGTCTGTTCATGTTCTTTGCCTACTTTTTAATGGGGTTGTTTTCGTAAATGTGTTTAAGTCCTAAGAGATGCTACATATGAGACCTTTGTCTGATGCATAGTTTGCACAAATTTTCTCCCATTATGTAGTTGTCTGTTTGCTCTTTGGTAGTTCCCTTTGCTATGCAGAAGCTCTTAAGTTTAATTAGATCCTATTTGTCAATTTTTGCTTTTGTTTTGACTTTATTGTGTTGTGATTTTGTTGTGAATGGTAGACTGAATAAAGGAAATGTGGTACACGTACACTGTGGAATATTACACAGTCATAAAAAAGGAATAAGATCATGTCCTTTGCAGTCTTCATCATTAAATCTTTGTCAGTTCCTATGTTCAGAGTTCCTATGTCCAGAATGGTATTGCCTAGGTTGTCTTCCAGAGTTTTTATAGTTTTGGGTTTTAAGTCTTTATCCATCCTGAACTGATTTTTGTATATGGTGTAAGGAATAGCTCTAGTTTCAATCTTCTGCATACGGCTAGTCAGTTATCCCAGCACCATTTATTTAATAGGGAGTCCTTTCCTCATCGCTTGCTTTTGTCAGCTTTGTCAAGGATAAGATGATTATAGGTGTGTGTCCTAATTTCTGGGTTCTCATTTCTGTTCCATTGGTCTATGTGCCAGTTTTTGTACAAGTATCATGCTGTTTTGTTTACTGTGGCCCTGTAGTATAGTTTGCAGTTGGGTAACATGATGTCTCATTTTTTTGTTCTTGTTTTTGCTTAGGATTGCCTGGGCTATTTGGGCTCTTTTTTTTTTTTTTTTTTTTTTGGTTCCACATAAATTTTTAAAAAAAATTTTCTAGTTCTGTGAAGAATGTCATTGGTAGTTTGATAGGAATAGCATTGAATCTATAAATGGCTTTGGGCAGTATGACCATTTTAATTATAATTGATTCTTCCTATCCATGAACATGGAATGTATTTTCATTCATTTGTGTCATCTCTGATTTCTTTGAGCAGTGTTTTGTCATTCTCATTGTAGAGATCATTCACCTCCCTGGTTGGAAGTATTCCTAGGTATTTTATGCTTCTGTGGTAATTGTGAGTGAGATTGCATTGCTGATTTGGTTCTCAACTTGGCTGCTGTTGGTGTCTAGGAATGCTAGTAATTTTTGTATATTGATTTTGTATCCTGAAACTTTGCTGAAGTTGTTTATCAGCTGAAGGAGCTTTTGGGCCAATACTATGGGGTTTTCTAGATATAGAATCATATTATCTGCAAACAGGGATAGTTTGACTTCCTCCCTTCTTATTTGGATCTTTTTTATTTATTTCTTTTGCCTTACTGTGGCACATAATTGTGGATTGACTCAAATGTTTGAACCAAAATATTCCCTTCCAGTTCTATAAATTTGATTTGTCCTACCCTGAGTTGATACAACAACAACAACAACAAAAACAGGTGTTGAGCAAAAATATCTTTCAATCAAGTATGTGATGGCAAATTTCTAAAAACATCTGGATGCTTAGTAAAATTTATATTCAGTTTGCTCTCCTGTTCACACATACACACATACATACACATGGAGAGAGAAAAGAGGGGGGAAAACATACAAAGAGAGAGAGAGAGGAAGCCGTAGCCTCTGAGCATCAGAAACAAAGGGGGAAGTGCAGCCTCCCCATGATCATCCTACTTCTCATGCTTGAACTCACACCTACAGGCCAGTGCTTGGGAGGAGGTTCCATTTTGCAGAGACTATGATATAGGGGTAGGGACAAGAGGTATCTATATATTGAGCTTTGACTAAATCATTATCCTAAGGAATTCTCTCATTTCAAAGCTTTGGTAAATTATTTTTTACCAGAAGTGAACAATTGAATTCACCTTTGGAGCAGACCATTCTTTGTTGTAGGAAAACTACCTTGAACATGGGAAAAGAGGAGCATTGCCCTTCAAACATGCCCTTCCTTGCTGCTCATAGCTACGTGTACATAGAGCAAAGGTCCCCTCTCAAGTGAAGAGTTTAAGATGCTCTGGATCCTAGCAGCTAACTAAATCTGTATGAAAAGGCACTTGTATTGAGGGCAGAGTTGAATGTCTACAACGTGTGTTTCCTAGAGAGAATGTTCTTCTCTATATGGCTTTTAAATTGAATTTTCTAATTTGTTCCTAGTGGGATGTGTGTGTCTGTGTGTAATCTTTTCTCCATGGACAGAAGGAACTGAGACCCTGAAGATGCAGGAATGGCACAAGTGCCTGACCAGCATCTCCAGGTATAGCAGAATCTGCAATTTACCCATATTAGGTGGCTGATGCCCTGTATGTGGTAAAATAGAGTCAGGCAATTCCAAGATGAAGATCACCAGCTAGAAGCCTTGTACTGCTTTGGGACAACTGGATTCTGATGGGACTATCTTGCTGGAAGATGCAGCACAAGGCCAACCCACATGAGGAGGGGTATGCAGGGCTTCTGAGTGGCAGTGAGCTTTCTCTGGAAAGAGCAAATCTGAAAACGGGGAGATGTGTCTGCAGGCAGATCTTACAGCAGGAAAAAGAGAACTTGACCCCATGGAGGGACAGAGATGTTCTCAATGTCTCACTGAGATAATGTGGGGAAAAAGCCTGACTTCTGCTTAGTGAGATGGGCCAGGAGAGGTCATAAGGCACTAAATACAGGACCAGCCCCTGGGGAGAGGCTCTGACAGCAGAATATGAAAATGGCTTTATCCGGCGTAAGTGCCTCTGAATTGCAATTCCTTTGTGTTATGCTCAAGCCTGCAGGCAGGTTCTGCTAAACCTCTCAGAACCACAGACTTGGGATGGTGGCAGAAAGAACATCCTCCCTTCTCCCCAAGAGGCACTGACCAAGCAATGAGGGTGAGTCTGGCACTGCAGTGTCCTATAGAGACGAGCAATGAGGGTGAGTCCGGAACTACAGTGTCCTATAGAGGCGAGCAATGAGGGTGAGTCCGGAACTGCAGTGTCCTATAGAGACGAGCAATGAGGGTGCATCTGGAACTGCAGTGTCCTATAGAGGCGAGCAATGAGGGTGCGACCGGAACTGCAGTGTCCTATAGAGACAAGCAATGAGGGTGCATCTGGAACTGCAGTGTCCTATAGAGGCGAGCAATGAGGGTGCGACCGGAACTGCAGTGTCCTACAGAGATAAGCAATGAGGGTGCTTCTGGAACTGCAGTGTCCCATAGAGACGCCATCACAACACAAGGAGTGACAGATGCTCACCCCAGCTGGGAATGAGATGGCGCTACAGCGGGAAAACACCCAGGAATCCTCAGACATACAGAGGGAAGGACTCTGAAAAGAAGGGATGGGGCAAGAAGGAATTCCTCCATCCTCCAGTAGGGCCACAGGAGCTGCAGGGGTTGGATTTTCTTCTTTTCCCTTCGAAGTATTTAATAGTCCAACTCAATTCATTACCAGGCTGGTCTCTCCTTTTAAGTCACCTGAAACACAGAAAGCCAGAAAATTCCTCCAGAGCTATCTGATGTGTGCTGTTACCATCTTTAGGTTGAAAAAGGAATAATGAAACCCATATCTTCAGAAACTTAAGTCGTATTTTTCACCCTTTCCATCTCCCTTTACCCTATTTAATAGAGAAATTGAATCTGAGCTGAGATTTTAATTAAAAATCTCATAATAACATACAAAATCCAGAAGATGAGGAAATTGAATTTTAAATATGGATTTTTTTTTCTTTTCTCTTCCTTTCCACATTTCCTGTTGTTTGGCATGTACAAAGTTTACTAGAACAAAAGGAGACAGAAAAACTCTTGGCATAAAAATGAACGATGCTGCAGAAGGTTTATTTTGGTGTTGAGAATCATTGCCTTTAATTCAACAACCCAGACCCAGACCAAGGGCTGGGCACCCCCTCCTAAACCTGAGAGTTTGGAGACCCCCGGGCCACTCACAGCTTGCTAAATAAATGACAGTCCATGCCAGAAGTTGAATACCTCCGAGGGTCGGAGAGGGTAGGGGTGTGACATGGGGGTTAAATGGACTAAAGTCTTTAATAGAGGGGGAAAGAAAGATTCCAGGGAAGAGAAGCTCTTCTGACAAGTAAGAATTTTCCTCCATTCACCTAATATCTGACAGACTAACAGTAACATTGTTTAATTATGGGATATACAACCCCTTTCTTTCATGATAGGGAGTTTAAGACAGCAGTTGCACAAGAAAGAATAAAAATAAATCTCCCATAATCCCAGCACTTTGGGAGGCCAAGGCAGGAAGATTGCTTGGAGCCTGGGCAATAAATGGAGACCCTCTCTCTCTCAAAACAATAAATAATAATTAAAATTGGCCAAGCATGGTAGCGTGTGCCTGTAGCTCCAGCTACTTGGGAGGCTAAGGAGAGAGGATCACTTGAGCCCAGGAGTTTGAGGCTGCAGTGAGCTATGATCATGCCACTGTGCTTGCTCCAGCCTTGGTGACAGAGCAAGATACCATCTCTTAAAAAAAATTTAAATGTTTAACGTTTATAAATGATGCTTATTACTTTGGTTACACAAGTTTTTAAAAAGCAAAAATGGCACTATATTTCAGTTTCATAGAAAATTCCAATATATTATCAAATTATTGATGAATAAAAGACTCTTAGTCCCTAATTTTACATCCATAGCTCAATAATTCCTTCAGGTATCTGGGACGAGAAGCCTTAGAAGTTGGGAACACTGACTTCCTGTTGACATTTTCTGGTGTTGTCATAAGCCAATTCATGGATGGTATCATCACAAGATTTTAAAATCTACAGTGGCAATCCCTGATATAAAGAACCATCTGGAATGACAAGGGTAGTATAAAAGAAAAAAATTATTCAATAACACTTGTTAAAGCATGGTAAGGTAGACTTTATTCAGGACCATCGCCATTAATATAGGGGCCACCGCAGTGGGATCTTGCAATGAGGGATCTTGCAGTGGCTAAACTCTGAATACAGCATAAGCAAGTGGGAATTTATAGCAAAGGAACACTGTAGGGGCCAGTGGATAAAAAATTACTAAAAGGAAACATCGAGGTACAGGGATTCTGGCTAAACTGGATTCTTACTGAAGACAGGTCAGAGTTTTCAGGTATCACCTGGGGGATGGAGGAGGATAAGGAACCTGATCAGATATTGAGGATGATCACATATCAAGGACTGGGGTTGGGGTGGCGGATTCTTGCTAAATTAAACAGGGTTCTCTGCTAAAATTTGATTTTACAAGGAAGTGAACAGATAGGCCTAGGAGAAGATTCAAAAGCCTGACTAATGTTTGGCCAAAGAATCTTTATCAGTAGGTTAGCGTTTCCATGGGGGATTGAGAGGATACAATGATAAGAAAAGCTGCCATTTTAAAGCTTGATATTGTGAATTCAGAAGGACATATTGGTGTGTGTTTGCCTAAACCCAACCTCATTATGAAAATAATTTGAGGAAGTTCTTACACATAACACAGCAAGACAGAGAATAAAAATACATTTTAAAAACTGAGGCAAAGAGAAAATAAGCTGGAAGAAGAAGACGAAAACAAAATTTTAAAAAGTCATCAAGCAGAAAAGCATGCTGTGAAATTCTACGTGATTATTCCAATTGGGCCACAAACTTACTTCTTAGCAGGATGCACTAATTTTGGGAAGGCACATAGGCCAGGCTTAAAATTAGCTTTTGGGTTCATTTCCATGCAAGGGGTAAAGCTAGATGAAAACTTTATTCATTTGAGGAGCGATCTGTCCCTGGGAGAAAGAGCCACATATGTTTTTCCTTAAAATTTTTTTTAAACTTTAGTTTTTATTTGATCTGGGGGATATCCATGAAAAAGCTTCTAAGCCACTTTGATGTATTGTAGATGGAGGATTCATCACTCATTCAACAATGATGTGTTGAGCACCTATTATTTCCCAAGATCTGGGTCAGGTGCTGGGGATAAAGGAACAAATAGCCAAGCTCACTACCCACATCAAGCTAGGGGAGCCAGACAAGCAAAAGGCTGATGACTCAGCAGGGGTATTTCCCTACAGTCTGGTATGGGTGTGCAGAGTTGGGGCACCCTATAACGTGGGGAGGGGGATGTCTCCCTGCAGTGTGGTGTGAGTGTGCAGAGTTGGGATACCCTATAATGTGGGGAGGGATGGTGGGGAAAGGGCAGTTCCGAAGAGGTAGAAACTGATATTCCTTTGGCCTCTGTGGATTTATTTCATTCACTCATTCTTTATTCATTCATTCAGCAACACCAGAGAGTGACAGAGCCACAATTCCCTGAAGATCTCGGTCAACTGACACATCTTGGCACTTCATGCCTTTCTAACTCTCTCACATCCTCATTCCTACTACACCTGCAATCACAAAGAAATTGGTAGTCTTACATATTTCCAATATAAGAGTGATTTTATTAGATAATTTTTACTCCTCTAACAAAAGCAATTTTGCATCTGTCCCACTATCTGCTATTGTGGCATTACCATATACCATAAAGGGAAAATGTCAGATTGGAAAGTGTCCTGGAACCTGGGAGCAGAGAATCTTCATTCAGGTCTTCCCTGAGATATTTTTACTTGTGTGACCTTGAGCAAGTCAGCTGGCCAGCCTCTCTGAGCCTCAACATCTCACCTGTCAAATGGGGATTAAACACTACCTGCCTCACAGAATGAGAATTAAATGAAATAATGGATACAGAATGCTTAGTATCCAGAGAGTGTTTGAGAAATGTGTTTCTTCTTAGGCTAGAAGGTGTCTTGGAGAAATGTTCCTGTAATCAATTCTGTTTCTCAACAAACATTCATTTTCACTGTATGTCAAGCAGAGCAAAGAGAATAAGAAGAAATATATAATCCTGCCTATTGGAGACGTGTCTAAATGTCCACCGGTTCAATTGCACCCGCCTCTGTGCTCATAGGATTCCAGGGCCTCATTCCTAACTCCTACGTGAAAATTGTTTCTCATGTAAAAGATATATTTTTTCCCAAACCAGTCTGCCAGACACATTCATTACCCTGTATAATAGTAAGTCTCCAAATACGGCCTGCAGTGATCACCGCCTCTTAATAATTTTGCCCTCGTGTAAATCCCCTTCAAAATTAAATCTGAGCTTGCCTTGTGACTCGGTTTGACCATTAGAATGTGGTGGAAGTGATGCTGTCTTACTTCCCATGCTGAGCATTACAATACCCCCAGTTTCCCTCTTATCTCCTAGAATATTCTCTCTTGGAACCCAGCCGCTATGCTGTGAGAAGCCCAAGCCACATGCAAGGCCACATGGAAGGGAACCTGGCCCTCCAATCATCAGCCGCCACTGAGCTCCCGGCTGACAGCCACACGCTCTGCTAAATATGTGAGTTGGCTGTCTTGGATATTCTAGCCTGGTTGAGCCCACTTGTGATGGCAGCCGCAGCTGGCACCATGAAGAAGGACCATCCTGTTGAGTTCAGTCACACCACGGAATGTAGAGAGATAATGAAATGGTCGTTTTAAGCCTCTGTGTTTTGGGGTGGTTACATCACACTAGATCACTGAAATAACTAGAGTTTGCCATGTTTTTTGTCTCCCACTTGTCCTTGTATAATGCTGGCAACGACATCCAGAGAAGTCCCATGGACCCTCCTAAGGACTTGAATGTCCATAGCAAGGGTTGGGTGCTGAGGATCCCAACCCTTCCAATGTTCTGCCTTCTGTGCAGAAGTAGAGGAAATGCTGCTGCCTTTGACATTGGGGCTCCATGGTAATTCTGCATCAGCCCAGAGTCTCACAAAGTCAGTCTTATTCAGAGACTGCTTTCAACTCTGTCTCCAACAGGACCCAAAATTAGTCCAAGGGGATTGTAGTGGGTGCTGTCTGTGCCCTGCTGAATGCGTTGTGGCACATAAGGCAACTTCCAACTGCCAATATGTGGGCAGACAGATTTTTCTAGGACTTTGGAAGGCTGCTCTGCCCAGTGCTTATTGGGGTTTGGTGCATAAATATCCCAGTTCCCTCTCCGCTAGAGTAAAATAATGCAAAAGCATATGTTCTATATCATTTTCCAGAGCTTGCCTATGAGATTAAGCTCCAGTGCCTGCTATGGTATTTGGCTTTAAAATTCACCCTTTAATGGCTTACTTCTCTGTGGAAACTCAAAGAGAGTCCTTCATGCAAGACAGATGCCATTCTGTTTCTCTCTAAAGCTTCTCCACACCTTAGCACACATAAATTGATTTAACTTTAAATAAGCTAATAGATACTTATCTAAAGATACTTACCAGCTCAGTAAATTCAGTGACTGAATTCCAATTTCTTCATTTGTATAATGGATGCCTAAAGATATTTACCAGCTCAATAAAGCCTCTGTGTTTTGGGGTAGTTACATAGCAATAGATCATTGAAATAACTAGAGTTTATTAACAGCTACTATGCAAGCTATTCTGAGGTTACTTGTAAGCCTCCATTAAAGCCCCTAATGCTCTCTCCACCATGTACCAGGTGTTCAAGGAGAGGACTGTATATAGATTGAGTACTTACTATAGTACTAATGCATTGTAAGCATTATACAGACATTAAGTCATTATCTTTACAACAGCCCTCCCAGGTAGTTTTTTTTTTTTTTTTTTTGAGACAGGGTCTTGCCTTGGCACCCAGGCTGTGGTGCAGTGGCACAATCACGGCTCACTGAAGCCTCGACCTCCCAGGCTCAAGCAATTCTCCCAGCTAGCCTCCCAAGTAGCTGGGACTACAGGCACATGCCACTATGCCCAGCTAAATATCATATTTTTTTTGTAGAGATGGGTTTTTGCCATGTTTGCCAGGCTGATCTTGAACACCTGGGCTCAAGTGGTCTGCTTGCTTTGGCCTCCAAAGTGCTGGGATTACAGGTGTAAGCTATTGCACCTGGATTAAGGTAGCTATTATTATCATCTCCATTCCATAGATGAAGAAGAGGAGGCTAACAGAGGTGATGTATCACCCCATGGCCACACAGCCAGAGGTACAGCTGGGATTTGAACCCAGGTTATATGACTCCAGAGCCCACCCAGGTAAGTACAGTGCCATGCTACTTCTTACCATGGTATAACTATTAGCTATTAAAAGAAATAAATTGACCCTAGGCTTTAAATGCACTTTAGATGCAGTCAAAATATTAAAATTCAAAAGTAAAAGGACAAACCTACTGTTTTGTTAAGTTGATCTATTATTTAGCTATCTAGCTATGTAAACTCATCCCAAAAATGACTTAGACTCTTTTCTGAGTAAGCCCAAAAGCCAAGAATAGAAAGTATGGAATGACAAACCTTGGGTCATTATATAGAAAAGCTTTCTAATGGTCAAAAATGTTCAACAATAAGACAAACTGCTTGAGCAATTTCTGGATCCTTAAGAGCATTCAAGCTGATGTTACAATCACTTCTCCTGATATTGTGCAGGGGTTTTGTGCATTCAATCGTGGTTAAACTAGGAGACATTTAAGGCCGTTCCCCGAGATTCAACAAGTCAAATTAGTTGGTGCTTATTCCTTTAGAGTAGGAAAGCGTTTGTTGTGTGTTTTCGTGAGACACTACCATCTCTAATGTGGATCTTATTTTTCTTCACATCTTCCTTCCATCCTCCCTTCCTTGCATGATTGTTACAAATAAGAAATGCTGCCTATGATAGGCAAGTGAGGTGGGACTAGCAGAGGGCGGCTGTTAGGACGAAACATGGATGCTCAGTTCTATATATTCACCGCATAGTGGCCGATGCTGTGCTAAACCTTTGAGGAATGATCCCTTTTTCTTTCTCCCAAGAGCCCCCTGAAGTAGGATTCTTATCCCTATGAGGTAAGAGCATTGAGGCCGAGAGAGGTGCCCAAAGTCATGTCAATGGTGGTGCCACATCTGCCTGATTTCAGAGCCCCTTCTCATCCCTCTAGGAAGCCTCTCTCCACAGAGAACGGTTAGGCCGCATGAATTGATTGTTATCCACTGCTCACCACGACTCTGAACCTATTCTAAAACAATCTCTCCTGAGTTTTGCTAAGAATAACAGGAGTGACTTAATTGAAAGGAAGGGCATTTTGAGGTTAGAGAAGGTTGTCATTTTGTTCTTTGATTGTCAGCTCCTAAAACATACACACAATTAGTGAACTCACTAAAAGCATTGCTTCTCAGATTGTTTTTCTCCTTGCTCCCACTGAAATTGTGACTGTTTTACAATAACTGCTATTGTGACACAAATTACCTTTAGCAAACATCATACATGCTTAATACTTTCACCAAGTGGAGGGGCTGCCTGTAGAACACCCCAGCCAGGGAGAGGTTGCCAGTCACAGCATGGGCTTCAAAAGTGAAGCAAACTCTACCTTTGAGCATCAAGTACAGACTTACCCAGGTGAGCTTCTTTTGAAATCAAACTTACGGATTGATATGCAACTTAAAAATATTAGCTGGAGAGGTTTTTTAAAGTTTTTTGTTTGTTTCATTTTTGTGAGGGTTGTTTTTGGTTTTGTTTTGTTTGTGTTTTGCCAAAGATGTCTTTGCTTTGTAATGATTTTGCTTAATATTCTTCAAATTGCAGCCCTGCAAAACAGTGCAAAAACTCTAGACTGAGATGTAGCAACACTGGTTGCCAAAGCTAACCTTGTGCAAGTCATTTAACTTATTTGGACCTCATTTCTGAAGGAAAAAGGGGAGGAGGGGGAGAAGAGGAAGACAAATGAAGAAGAGAGAGTAGTAAAGGAAGATGGAGACAAGGATATGAGGGGGGAGGAAGACGAGAAAGAAAGAGAAGGACAAGGAGGAGGAGAGAAAGAAGTGGAAGGTAAAAGGAAAAAAACATCAAGGGATTGACTATACACCTCAGGCCATCCTGGATCCAGAGGTCTGCGATTCTCTAATAGCACACAAGATTTATTTCCTGTATCTGATTGACACACACAGTTTTAGGTGCCACATCTGTCATTGAACACAGGGTCATGCAAATGAACCACATGGTAATATGGCCATCAACCTCAAAACTTGCTCCCATGTGGACCACAGCAGATCTATAATATCTGACCTAGAATTGCAGTAGCTGGAAACAGTTGCATAGTATGTAAAACCAATATAAAAACCTCCCATTGCAAGGGCATCAGGCTTGGCCATGCGCTTGGCTGTGGCCAGTGGGACATAGGTCCAAGTGATGTCCACCACTTCTTTCAGAACCTCCTGTGCTTTGGCACCTGCTCCTTTTCTGTTCCTCAGGAATGACTGTCCCTTCATTCTGGTTCCAGAGCAAAGACATAAGTAAGACAGCAGCAACCAGAATAAGGTCTGAACTGACCCAGAAGGGACGGACTTCAGGAGTGAGAAACAAACCTTATTGTTGTAAGCCACTCTGAGTGGGGCTTGTTTGTTTCTACAGACTTATTGTGTTATTCTAGGAACTACTAGTCACAGGGAACCTCAGGGCTAGGGGCAAGTGTGGAGAAATCACATGCTGTAAGAAGTGGCAGGATCCAACACTCCTCCAAACTCACTTCAATTGATGCCCAGCTTAGAGCTTCCGACTCCCACTGAGCTAGTTCCCGCCTGCATATTATTGCTCTAGGTGTCTCTCTCTTTCTCTCCCTCTCCCTCCCTCTCTCTCTCTCTCTCTCTCTCTCTCTCTCTCTCTCTCTGTCTCTTTTTCTAAATAAGCTTGCCCAGCCTCCCATTAGTTTCTGATCCTGCCAGCAGGGAGAAGCCAAACCACGCTTTCTCCCAGTGGCTCTGTTCTCAGTTCTAGACCTCTAAAGAATATAGGCGAGAACTTTCAGGTTGAAATGTGAACTCCTCTGTGGCACAAAGGACTTGCCTGAGCGTTGTGCTGAGAGACTCAACTAAATTCCAGGCTGGCTTCCATGTACACTAAACCTAAACCTAAACCGTGTCTTAAAGGTTTCTATTTAAACCTAGGTTTCTTGGCCATGCCAAGTCTTTAACTCAAGAAAATGCAAAGCAGCCAAACCACAAGATGTATGTTGTCCCAAAGCACATTGCCATATCATTTCCAGTATTTTTTCCACTTACCCTCCTTCTACAATCTTCTATTTACCCATAGCCTCAAATCCCTTTTTGGTTCCCCCCGCCCCCCCCCCAGCTTTTTTCTTTTTTTTTTTTTCTTTGAGACAGAGTCTCACTCTGTCGCCCATGTTGCAGTGCAGTGGCGTGATCTCTGCCTCTGGGGTTCAGGTGATTCTCCTGCCTCAGCCTCCTGAGTAGCTGGGATTACAGGTATCTGCCACCACACCCGGCGAATTTTTGTATTTTTAGTAGAGATAGGGTTTCACCATTTTGGCCAGGCTGGTCTCGAACTCCTGACCTCAGGTGATCCACCCACCTCAGCCTCCAAAGTGCTGGGATTACAGGCATGAGCCACTGTATCCGGCTGATTCCCCTTTTTTCACTTTCCATAGCTCGTTTTTGTTCTCCCTTTACAAAGCTCAGCCACCTTTGTCTTAGTTGGAGTTGAGCTCAGTTTATAGTAGTCTGTCTCTCCTACTGCAGTCATTTAAATAAAACCTGTCTTTCCACCTTTAACAGGTGTCCAGTGTGTTTCTCTTTGACATCAAAGACCCCTGATGGGCACCCCCATCGAGTATCTTCCATTTCTAGGACTCACACTGGAAGTTTCCATTTCTTCTCTGAAAGTATCTTGTTTCCATCAATATACACCACCACCTGGCATGTGAACTCCTTCATAAACTGGTCCCTCTGCTGGCCTTCCTGACTCATTCCAACTGCCTGCCTTTGTATCTGGCATGTTCTCTGCCTATGGGACCCCTGTAGATATGCAGCATCTAGCCTAGCCTTGGAATCAAGGGTGTTAACCTGGGGAAGGAAACAACCAAGCTGAGCATTAACACCTGACAAGGAACTAACTGTGGAGTAGGTCAGTGCAAGGAGATGCATGTATCCCAGGCAGAAGCAACAGCTGGAGGAAGGTCAGGAGGCAAGAAAACAATGCATGCAAGCAGGAAAATGTTAAGACATTTTAAGAGAGGCCAGGGAGGAAATGAGACTGCAGGGTTGAGCTAGGCCAGAGCCACAGGAGGTCTTTAAGCAGGGAAAAGTCAAATGAGAGGTTTGGAAAGATCAAAGGGCACTGGGAAGGGAAACATTCATCTCATTTACTTCTCACTACCCAGCACTTAGCAGAGTTCTTTTCCAGTTATTCCTTAGCTTATTAGCAAATGTCTGAACACTAACATTTAACCACGGGCTTAGTCCTTGCCTCATACTTTGCTAGGTGCTCCATGAACACCTCATTTTATGTTCAAAACGAGCCTAAGGGAGAGGCATTGTACTTGTCTTCATTCCACAGAGGAAAAGCTAATGCAGAGGTTGGTGCCCTAATCTATACGAAGTTGAAGAGTAAGAAAGTAGTAAAGCTGGGGTCAGACTAGCTGGGGTTCAATTTAAAGCACACACAGTCCCAAACACTGTTAGGCGTCTAGTGTTCTCCACGCTCCCTGATAAAAGTCACCTGGGGGCTTTGTTAAATTTACAGATTACCAGGAGGTCTCAGCTGGGTTCCCAGCAGTCTGCCACTTTGTACTAGGCTGTTAGTTATTGCAAGAGCTCCAGGTGATTCTTGCTTACAGGGAAGTTTGGAAAACATCGGGTAATAATATTTGTTGAAGTGAACCACCTGGATGAGAAATGACAGTGCAGAAAAGGATTGAGGAGATGTGTGAGTCCTGGCAGAGGGCACGAGGAGAACAGAGGAGAATTCGGCCCTCTCTGAGTGTCGATGCAACCTCTCAGTCCCCTCCAAGATCTAAGAGGCAGGCAAGATCCATCACGCCCAAGTCATCACCACAAACATCCAGAACCTCAGACAGAAAGATGCAGTAAGACCTGGGTACCTCTCAGCAGCAAGGAGCCTTCTGAGATCCTTCCCTGGTGTCAGACCCCGTGTAAGCTGAGCCAGTTCTGCTAAGGATGCACTCCTAAGTTCTTCCTGGCGCAATCAAGCTCACCACCCACAGCTATTAGGGGTGTTTCTCATATCTGGCCCAACCTTCTCCTGAAGGCAGCCTCACACTTCCCCCAGTGTATCATCCCTGGACATCAAAAAGGACCCTGAGGTTGCTGGGAATTGGCTGACTTCCTACCCAACCTCCAGCCCCCACCCCACCTAGGCTAGCAGCCCCTGCTGCTTATTATTTCCATAGTAACTACCACCTACATAGCAATCATCTGCATCTCCTCACTGAACACAGAGCTCTCTGATGGCAGGAGCTGGATCTTCTAGCTTTCTCTTCCCAGCCACTGGTACATTTCATACTAAGCTTTCAATTGGCATATGCAGCATGAATTCATGCAATGAATGAACGCAACCTACCCAGGTAGATAAAATTAAGTGTATCAAAGACCTAGAGCAGGAGTTGGCAAACTTGTACTGTGAGCAGCCAAATAGCAAATATTTTAGGCTTTGCCAGCCATATGGTCTCTGTCACAACCACTCAATTCTTCTGTTGTAATATGAAAGCAGCCGTAAATGATACACAGATGAATGGGTGTGTCAGGGTTCCAACAATATTTACAAAACAGGCTGTGGGTTGGATCTGATCCAAGGGCCATAGTTTGCCAACCTACTGGCCTAACAATTGTCTTGTTAATTTGAACAAATTACCAACTTGTATGTTTTTTTGCAGTGTCCATCCGTTATTTTACTGAATTTATCAGACCTATAAGAATTACTGGATAGAGGATTAAATTAATTATCTCTAAAACAGGGACAAGGCCCATCCACTTCTACCTCTTAATTCAGCTTATGACACTCCTGCCTAAAAGAAAGTGGTATCACTCTATGCTTAACCAACATTGAGACTTGCGCCTTTCCCGTAGATTCGGCCTTGGTTCACCGTTGCAGCTCTTAGCTTTCCTCTCGACTCAGAAAAAAACCTTAGCCCAAGGCCTCAGCTCCAAGAACCAAATCCCCTTTTCAACTCTAGCCCAGGCCCAGCCTACTCTCCATCACCATCAAAGGGGAGCTCAGGTGAATGTTGTCAAGAGGGGCCGACAGCAAATCTAAAGCACGGGTAGGGTGCCTGACACTGAAGGCACTCTTAATTTTCCCTTCTCTCCTTCTTTCTCCCACTGTCAGCGGGAGGAATATGTCACCCGCCGAGAAGATGGGCTGACTGGAGAGCAGCGGTGGCTGTTAGGCAAGGGCTCTTGGCATCCCTGGGAGAGTGACAAGAAATGTAACAAGCTCCAGATCACACCTCCTTGTCCAACTGTTCCCACCAGATTTGCTTCTCACTTTGAAAGATTCCCCAGGCAGGCGGCTCAGGACAAAGAGACACCTCTGCGTTTTACTGCAATCAGCTTCGGTCGTCCTGCATTCTCATCTAACACTTGACACTTCACACATTTTTCCTGGAGCCCTTTGACCTATTCCATTGTTTCCCAGATCCAGACCAGTGCAGATCTGTGATGTTTCCACCAGTCCAAGGTGAAATGAAGGAAATAAAAGTGGCTGAAGAGCCCTTTCCTGTTGCATTCTCCATTTAGTATATTCAATTTTAATTCTTGTCCTTCCGAGGACTTGTCAGAACCTTTAATTATATATTTATATTAATAGCTGTCTCCCTAGCAGTCTGTATTCTTCATGAAGAAAAGACCATGTTTGTTTTCCTTTCTGAATGGCCAGTGTGAAGTGTGATTTTCACAATATATCCCAGCTGGCATGGAATGCCAGGTCCCGATGATGGGGCATCACCATCGTGGTCAGCACGCTGTACCGGTGGGTTCCAGCTGACTGTCAGCCCTGCCCAAAGCCAGGCATTGTGCTTGCTATGTACTAAGTTGCAGCAAAGTAAAGTATTTATTTATATCAAATATCAGCATCTTGGGGATGAATGTAGAAAGTTTTTCATAAAGCTAAGTTTAGTCAATTTAAATAACTTTAAGACAATGTCCTTTCCACTTTCTGATGTGAAAATACTTTTCCTTTTAAAAATGATGGTAGTAAGTTATTCTTTTAATATCCTGTTTAGTAGAATAAAATTATTGGCAAACCATGTTGGTCCTAAAATCATTTTGATTCATTAGAAGTTCATCAAATCAAGGATTCAGGGACCTTCTGCCTGACAATGGCTTTCATTATCATTATTATTAAGCTACAATTCACATACCATATATTCAAAGAGTTACACAATCATCACCATTATTTAAATCTGGAACATTTACATCACCCCAGAAGACACCTGGTACTATTAGCAATCAGTCCTGATTTCTACCCCTAACCCCTTCCCCTGACAACCACTAATCTGTTTTCTGTCTCTTTAGATTTGTTTATTCTGGATATTTTATATAAATTGAATTATGTACTACGTGACCTTTGTGTCTGGATTCCTTCAATTAGCAATATAAGTTTAAGGATCATTCATGTTGTATCATGTACCAGTACTTTATTCCTTTTTACGGCTGGAAAATATTCCTTTTGTATGGATATATCACATTTGTTTATCAATTGGGTTGTTTCAACCTTTTGGCTATTATGAATAATATTCTTGTGAACATTTATGCACAAGTTTTTATTAGAAGACCTGTTCTAAATTCTTTTGAGTATATACCTAGAAATAGAATTGTTATATGGTAACTATGTATTTAACAATTTGAAGAACTACCAAACTGTTTTCCAAAGTGGGTGCCCCATTTTGCATTCCCACTAGCAATTAGGGAGTTCCAATTTCCCTACATTCTCACTAGTACTTGTTATTATCTGCCTATTTAGTCATCCTAGTGGGTGTGGTGTGCTATTGCTGTGGTTTTGATTTACATTTCCCTAGTGGCTGCTGATGTTAAGCATCTTTTCACATGCTTGTTGACCATCTGTATATTTTCTTTGAAAAAAAAAAGTCTACTTAAATCATTTGCCCATTTTTAAACTGGGCTATTTGTCTTTCAGTTGTTGAGTTGTAAGAGTACTTTATGTATTCTCGATATTAGTCCCTTACCAAATATGAGATTTGCAAATATCTTATTCCTACCTATGGGTTATTTTTTAACCTTCTTGACAGTGTCCTTTGCACGAAAGTTTTTATGAAATCTAATTTACTGATTTTTTTCTTTTTTCACTGTGCTTTTGGTACCATATCTAAAAACCATTGCCTAATCTAAGATCACAAAGATTTGCACCTATGTCTTCATCTAAAAGCTTTATAGTTTTAGTCTTACATTTTGATCTGTGATTCATATTCAGTCTATGATCCACTTTGAGTTAATTTTTATATACGATGTGAGGTAGGAATTAAAATTTATTATTTTGTATATAGATATTTAGCTATTCATGCATCATTCGTTTTTTGAAAAGACTATCATTTCCTCTATTGAATTATCTTGGCATTCTTGTCAAAAATTAATTGACCATAGATATGTAGGCTTATTGACATACTCTCAATTCTATTCCATTGATCTGTGTCTATCCTCATGCTAGGAAGGACCACACATATTAACTACTATAGATTCATGGTAAGTTTTAAAGTCAGAAAGTGTAAGTCCTTCAACTTTGTTTCTTTTCAAGATTGTTTTGGCTATTCTGGGAACATTGCATATCTTTGTGAATTTTAGGGTCAGCTCATCAATTTCTGAGATAATGATTTAGGCCATGATCTGTAGCAGTGCATGAGATAGCCTGACCAGAAGCCTGAGCTTGTCCCAATGCCAGTTCATCTCTGGGAAAACTACAGGCAGGCTGGGGAAGCCTTAGCGAATGGAACCCCACATGGATAACATGGGGCTCCTAATCTTGAATTCCACTTTTTACCGAGCTTCTGATCCTTACATTTCCAGGGTTTCTACCTTTCCTGTGTCTTTGACCAAGGGAAAAATACCAGTGATTGTTAAAGAACCTTGCTACCATGGATGCCCAGAGCACACCGTGGTTGCCTATCATGGTCCTCATTGTACTATTATCATTGGTTAGTCTTTTTCTCTTTTGGGAAACATGGCAGAGATAGAAACAAAGCCCTTTGTGGTGGTCATGACTGTTCTTCCCAAACTATGTTCTTCTCTGGGCTCTGGTAAATAGAAGTCACTCTGAATGTATGGTTGCATCCTCCCAAGGTCCCTGGATGCTTGTCTTCCTTCCAGGAGAATGCAAGACAGTTATGGAGAGGCTGGGGGTAGGGATGGGGGGGATCACAAATTCACAGAACATCAGCATTCAAAGATATCCTAAAAACTGGCCAGCTTGGTATTATAAATTGGGACAACTTAGACAGCTATTAACAATCTCTAATAAAGCATATGCATAAGCAATTCCTAGACATCCACTTGTTAGTATACTTCCTGGAAAAATGCTCCAATATAGACATAGAAGACACACACAGGTTTTGTGAGAACACACACATGAGAAGCTCCCTAACTGTCCTTCTATAAGGAAATATACCAGTGCCTTGTGGTCTTGTAGTGCAATGGAATACTACACAGAAGACAAAACAAATGCACTGATATGCAAGTCAAGGCGCAGGTATATTGAAGATGTACTGTTGAGAGAAAAACAGCAGGTTACAGAAAAACACAAAAGAGGCTGTGCTGCTCACTTAGTTAGCCCAGCCTGCCCTAACAAAATACCACAAACTGGGTGACTTACACGGTAGAGATTTACTTTTTTCACGATTCAGGAAGCTGGAAATATGAGTTCAGGTTGCCAGCATGGTCAGGTTCTGGTGAGGGATGCCTTCCAGGCTTGCAGACAGCTGCCTTCTCACTGTGGGCTTACTTGGTCTTTCCTCAGTGTGTGTACACAGGAAGAGTGAGAGAGATATATCAAAGTCTCTGGTGTCTCTTCTTATCAAGGCACTGATCCCATTCATGAGGGTTTCACCCTTGTGACCCAATCGCCTCACAAAGGCCCCACCTCCTAATGCCATCACATTGGGAATTTGGGCTTCAACATACGAATTTGGGGGGAAAACATGAAATCCATAATAATTGCCAATTCTGGCCCCCCACTAGGCAGAATGGAACCATGTGGGACTAAGGCACAGAGAAGGTCATTAGCTTGCCTATGGCCCCCAGCCAGCCTTCTCGGCCCAGCCCAGTGCCTTCTCTGCCATGCCATGTTGGTCTTCACAGCCACGTCCATTCCTGTCTGCCTCCATGATTATACTTATAAGAATCTGTGCTATTATCATTACTTTCTTCCTTAGTGCCACCCTCTACTCTCCCCACCCCAATTCTACTTGCCTTGGATTCCACCAGGACTTCTTTTACTCTTCACCTCCTCTCCTATCCTCAGCAAGGAGACTTTCTTTGTCCTTGGGTTGCCTTTGAGTCCTTGTGTCTTCTCCCAAGAGCCATTTGCCCACATGTATTTATTTAGTCCACCAATGTGTGTTGAACACCTACTACATGCCAGATCCTCTGCCAGCTCTGGGCATTCATAAATAAAATGTGGTCTCAGCTCTAACAGTGTTTGAGGTTTAGTGGCAAATAGATGTAAAACCCTTCCTATATGCCAGACATTGCTATAAGTGCTTTCCAGAAACAAATTCAATTAATACATTATCAGTCCCATTTTATAGATAAAGCAACCAAGGCAAAGAAGTTTAGGTAAAATTCTTGAGGTCACACAGCTACAAGTGATACAGCCAGGATTTGAACACATGGAAGGTAGTGCCAGGGTCTAGCCATGAAGAAAATAGGCATGTAAGCAAACAAAGACAGGTCAGTGTGATGAAGACTGTGAGACCCACAGCTCAGCAGGCTATGGGAACCCAGAGACAGAGAATGTTCAGGGAAGGCTGCCTAGAGGAAGGGACCTTTGAGCTGAGTCATGAGGATGGTTAGAACTTAGCCAGGTGAATTTGACACGTGTTTTCCAGACAAAAGAAAAACCACATGAAAATGTCACGGGATCCCTGGGGTGTTGCCCTTCCAGCTAGAAGCTTCTGTAGCCGGTGGTGCCTTTGCCCAAGTTTTGCTCAGGCCTGTTGGACTCGAGCCTGGCAGGCCCTGCTCAGCTTGTGCTACCACCCCAGATCCCACACATGCCAAGGACACAGAGCGGCAAGGGCTGCATGAGTAAGCGAGTGCAGGGTCCAGCTACTGTCCAAAGCCAGGTACACTGGCTGCTGTGGTGTGGTGGGCAGCTCCAGGCACCAGCACACATGCTGGCTCCATGCAATGCTGCGGCTGGACCAGGTATACCAAAAATGGCTTATACTTCAGGCTCCAGAGAATGCAGTGGCACCCAAAAGCTTGAAGACATCAGGAACTGCAGAGCCCCAAAGTGGGTGTCACAGCTCTGGCTTGGGGAGACCCTAGGTCTGGGTTCCCAAAAGGGCCACTGCTCTTCTCTCCTTCTTGTTGCCTGTAACGTGATGAGCAAGGAGGCATGTTTCAGCCCTATTTGTGTTATAGCTCTTTGAGTCCTGCCATTTGGCAGGTCCTAAGTTCTTGTCCCACATCCAGGAAGAATGAGGTACATGGACAATTGGAGGGTGAGCAAGGGGCAGAGATGCTTTAATGAGTGATAGAACAGCTCTCAGGAGACCTGAAGTGGGTAGCTCTTTTCCACAGGCAGGTCATCCAGTGGAGTCTGCAGCCCTCAACAGAGAGGAGACCTAGAGTGGGTAGCTTCTATCACAGGCAGGTCATCCTGACTTCTCTGCAGCCCTCAGCAGAGAGGAGACCTGGAGTGGGTAGCTTCTATCCACAGGCAGGTCATCTTGACTTCTCTGCTGCCCTCAGCAGACAGGAGACCTGGAGTGGGTAGCTCCTATCTGCTGGCAGGTCGTCCTGATGAGTGTACAGCTCTCAGCAAGGAGGAGACCCACCATGGGTAGCTCCTCTCTACAGGTTGTCCTGTCATCTGTCCAAGGCTGGCTGAGTCCAGGGCTTTTATGGGCTTCAGAAGGGAGGAAGTGCATGTTGATTGGTCCATGAGCAGCCATGGGCAGGCCAGAAAATAGCACCATAAGTTCTCACTCCAGTCTGCGGAACTGACAACCCAGCCCCCAGGCTTCAGGCCATCCCTGGCTTGAAAGTGGGGCTTCACTGGGGACCCACTCCTTTCTACCCAGAAGCCTGTCTGCCTCCTGCCACCATCAACCTGCTGCCCATGGAGCCCAGGCTGTTCGTACAGAGAGGCACCTGCAGGCCTGCACCGAACTGCCCTCAGCCCCACTCAGCCTCCCTCCCATGCTCATCAGTGCCAAAGTCCAGAGGGGGCTGAGACAGCAGGTGGCTGGCATGTCAGTGCTGCCCTGAGCACACGCACACCCAACTGGATCATGACAGTGCCTGGGCTTGGCCTCAACTTTGCTCCAAAATTAAAACAGGCGCCAGAGCAGAGAGAAGCCAGGTAGTGAGAGCAGGCGCTTACAAGCTTGCTGGGGGAGGTGGGGTTCCTGGGCCCCTGAGAGCACAGGGATGCCTGGGTCTGCAGCTGCAGCTGGGAGCATGCAGCCGCACCTGGTAGGGTGGGGCTCTTGACCCTTCAACTTGGAAGAGGATGTGGCTCTCACCTGTTCCAGGCTTCCACCAGCTCCATGGAGTGTGCAGCCCTGGCCATGCAGGAACTGGAGTTCCTGCTGCAACTGGAGTCTTCATGGAGGCCACTCCAGACAGGCTGCCACTGCCATCACGAAGAACCAGAGTGCCAAGGAGTAAGCATGTCAGCATCCTGTGAGATGTTTGGTAAGGCAAGACCAGAAGGATTGAGAGAAGAAACTCGTGGAGGGCAGACAGAAACCCAACATGCCATTGGTCCATTTCATATCCTTGCCCTTTCTTTTTAAGGCAACATAATGTAGCTTAATGGCTAAGTGCCCAGGTTTTGAATCCAGAGATTGCTTGGGTTCAGGTCTCAGTCCTAAAGCTTCTGAGCTGTATGAATTTGGAGCTCATCATGTCTCATTTCCTCGTCTGTAAAATGAGAATAATGTTGTGCCTGCCTCACAGGATTGAGGTAAGAACTGAATAAGTTTATACATATAAGTTAATGCACTGTCTTACAGCAGTGTTTTGGACCTGGTACGTGTTCTTTATCATCATCCTCATCATCATTATTTGTTCATTTATTTGTGGAGCACACTTATTGTGTTACAGGATCATGCAATTGGAGGATGGAGCTATGGGGGTAAGTCTTTAAGCTCATGCTTTCAGCTATTCTTGCCAGAAAGCGAACTCAAGGCTAGTGAGGGGGGATATGCTTCCAGCTTGTCACTTGGAGTAATGCGAAATGTCCCTACATGTCCCATCCTGATGACAGCAGGCAAGGCCACTGCTGAAAGACAAGGACTTCTATTAACAAGAAGCACAAAGGAGCTCAGCATATTAACATTTGACTTTGCAGAAGGAAAGACAAGGGCATCAAGTGGGTCTCAGAGGCAGATACGACCTCAGAGGACCCTAGTGGGATCACAGCCAGTAGAGAGATGCTCTCCAGGGGCCTCTGGCAGCAGGCGACCCTGAAGCCCACAGAAAATACCCCAATGGTAATGATCACAACATTAATATTATTACTGTTTTTGACACTTCGGTCCTAACTTACATACCTAGGATGTTTTACATTCTATTAGCACTTACATCTATTAGTGTATTTGAACATCACCATACCCATGCAAGTGAGCAGAAGCTGGTCTTATTTTTCCTGTTTTATTGATTTGTAAACAGAGGGCCAGTTAAGTGAGGTGCTTAGTGGCAAACCTGGAATCCTAATCAAGACTCTCCACCTCTCAGGTCAAAGACTGCTTTACTATAAATATATCCCTCCTCCTCACTGATTGTTCCTGAAGAACCAGGCTAGTTTGGGGCCAACTTAAAGAGGAGAATTCACCATCCATGCCATTGACATGAGCTGGCAGTGGCATGGCTGCTGGAGCCTGAGCACTCTATCCTTGAGATGCTGTAGGGAACAAGAAGTCCTACACACCACCCACAGGAGGCTGCACTAGGTCAAGGGTTCCCAGACTTTGGAATCTGATGGATCAGTACAGTTTCAAAGAATATTCGTAAGGTCCCCAATTTTGTGTTTTGTAAAGTGAGAACACGCACAAAAAAAACAAATACTAAGAAAAACTCGACCATATAATATCCCAAAGAAAGAATATGTCAGCATTTCCTCCAAACTCCCCATAAAGGAGAAATAATTCAATATGAGAAAAAGGATATTCCCTGCAAGATAGCAAGTGAGGACCTTACACTGATGCACATCCCATTCAGGGCTGCTGTGTATGTTTGTACAGGTTGTGCACTGCACAACTCCAGTGTTGGGGGTGCCATTCACTAGAATTGTCCCTATTTTGCCCCTTTTTTCCTCATTTTCCCATAGACCAGCAGAAACTCTTTTTTTTTTTTTTCTTTTTTGAGAGATGGAGTCTCGCTCTGTTGCCCAGGCGGGAGTGCAGTGGTGTGATCTTGGCTCACTGCAACCTCCGACTCCTGGGTTCAGGCAATTCTCCTGCCTCAGCCTCCTGAGTAGTTGGGACTACAGGTGCATGTTGCCATGCCTGGCTGATTTCTTTTGTATCTTAGTAGAGACGGGGTTTCACCGTGTTGCCCAGGCTGGTCTTGAACTCCTGAGCTCAGGCAATCCACCCAACTTGGCCTCCCAAAGTGCTAGAATTACAGGTGTGAGCCACCAAGCCCAGCTTGGAAATTCTTTTTAAGAGGTAAACTGGCAGGTTGGAATACCTTCTACCATGTCAGTTCTATAATCTGCTGTGCTCCAAGGGAATATAGAAATCATCTGGTCCAGAAACTTCAATTTGTGCTTCAAGAATCACAAGGGAATCCACTAGGTCTTTTCAAGGGCCACTTACTCTAAGCAGAGCACTAGTCCTTTTTGTCTGATAGCCTTGCATGCAAGCATTTGTTGAAGAAAGTATTTTGCAATAACACATTATTATTAACTAAAGTCCACATTTCACTCGATTTCCTTAGTTTTTACTTAATGACCTTTTTATCTTCCAGCATCCCCTCCACATCCTACCCCAGCCACATTTTAGTTGTCATGTCTCTTTATGCTCCTCTTGGCAGGACAGCTTCTTAGACTTTCCCTGTTTGTAATGACCATGACAGTTTTGAAGAGTACTGGTCAGGCATTTTGTTCTTCACCTGGGATTTGTCTGACATTTTCCTCATGATTAGGCTGTTATTATGGGTTTTGAGGAAGAAGACTACAGAGGTAAACTGCCGTTTTCATCATATGTCAGGGGTATATACTATCAACATGACATCACTGTTAATGTTGACCTTGATCACCTTGCTAAGGTAGTATTTGCCAGCTTTTTCCACTCTGGTCACTCTTTTTCCACACTTTCTTATTATACTGTTTGAAAGAAAGTCACTATGTATAGTCTACACTTCAGAAGTGGGGTGTTATGCTCCACTTCCTTGAGGGTAGAATATCAATATAAATTACTTAGAATTCTCCTGCACTGAAGGTTTTTCTATTCTCCCCCCATTTATTTATTTATTCAATCATTTATTTTTATCAGTATGGACTCATGAATATTTACTTTATACTTTGGGTTATAATCCAGTAGTTTCTTCCTCCCTCCCTCTCTCCTTTCCTCCCTTCCTTCCTCTCCTCCTTCCTTTGTTTAAATTCTTCCAGCTTTGGTCACTGGGAGCTCTTTCAGTGGGTTCCTGTGTCCCTTTGATAGATCCTCATCATTATGAACTCTTTTTTAACACTTTCTTGCTTTTTGTCATTACAAAGTTTATTTCGTATATTCACTGCTCAGTTGTGAATCAGCTGTTTCTCCAAGGAGCTCTGATTCCTTTTATTGGAGAATGGTGTTAGCAACCAAGATCTGGGCACTAGGTATGCTGTTGCTACCAGAGTGTTATTGCTTTTAGATCCTCTCAACTGACAAAAGAAGGAATATATGTGTATATACATGTATATACATATATATGTATATATAATATATATGTATATGTGTATGTATACTGACAAATCTATTTACACATATCCATAAATATTTCTAATATAACCACCCGTATCTATATTAAACTAAACTTGAGTTCATATGGATGCCTCCAACTCTAATTCATCACTGCATCATTCTAGCCTTCCACTCTATTAATCTGTAACCTCCCACATCAACAGTGAAAAACTTGACTCCCTCTGCTCACCAGTCGTTTACTTAATTGTTACATTCCAGTATTCATGATGGTGGTATCAGATTTGTTGACCTGTAACCTCATAGAAGCAACTTTATCAACTAGAATACGATGTTTATGTGTAGTTTGTTTGCCTTTGGTCTTGACAGATTCCACTCATTTTTAAAGCATATTAGGTCACTAACTTTTTTCCCTGTCTCTTTCAGTGAGGTTGTCTCATATATTTGTGATACAGTTAGACTGTTTTGTCACATTCTTCATTCCATCCTGCCATCTACTGACCTCCTGTTACTTGCATATATTAACGTTCACTTTTTGTGTGTTAAGTTCTATGCGTTTTGACGAATGCATAGTGTCATGTATTCATCATTAACATATCATACAGAATAGTTACACCACCCTAAAAAAAACTCTCTGCTTTACCTATGCAACTTTCCCTTTTCCCTACCTTCCAAAACCTCAGGCAATCACTGATTCTTTAGCCTTCTCTGTCGATTTTCCTTTCCCAGAATGTCATGTAATTGGAATCATAGAGTATATAGCCTTTCGGGCTGGCTTCATTCACAATATACATTTAAGCTTCCTCCATGTCTTTCATGCCTTGATGGTCTATTTCTTTTTACTACTAAATAATATTCCATTGTATGGCTGTATCACAGTTTGCTTATTCATCAACAAATGTCGTTCTATTGAAGAACAAGTTGCCTGTTTCTAGCTTTTGTCAATCATGAATAAAGCTGCTACAAACTTTCATGTGCAGGTTTTTTAATGTGGACATATGTTTCCAGATCAATTGGGTTATTTACCTAGGAGCACAATTGCTAGATCAAATGGTAAGACTGATCTTCACTTTGTAAGAAACTGTCACAGTGGCTGTATCATTTTATATTCTCACTGGCAATGAATGAGCCTTCTTGTTGCTCCACACCTTTGCCAGCAATTGGTATTGCCAGTGTTTTTGGATTTTAAATACATGCGTAGAGCTCTCCATTGTTTGAATGTGTAATTCTCCAATGGCCAAAGATGTTAAGCATCTTTTCACATGCTTCATTGCCATTTGTGTATCTTTTTTGATGAGGTGTATGTTTAGATCTTTTGCTTACTTTTTATTGTGGCAAAATATATGTAACATAAAATTACAATTTTAATCATTTTAAGTGTACAGTTCACTAGCATTAAGTACATTCATAAAATTGTGCAACCATCACCAGCATCCATCTCTAGTACTTTTTTAATCTTCTAAAACGAAAACTCTATACTCATTTCACAATAACTCCCCATGCTCTCCTCACCATAGCATCTAATAATCATGATTCTTCTTTCTCTGTGAATTTGACTACTCTATGAATTTCATATAAGTGGAGTAATAAAATAATCTGTCACTCTGTGTCTGGCTTATTTCACTTAGCATATTGTCTTCAAAGTTCATGTTGTAGCACATGTCAGAATTTTCTTCCTTTTAAAGGCTTAATATCATTTAGTTATATGCATAGAGCACATTTTGCTTATTCACTCATTGTTCATGAACACTTGGGTTGCTTCTATATATTGGCTGTTGCAAATAATGCTACTATGAACCCGGGCATACAAATACCTCTTTGAGTGCCTGCTTTTAAATATTTTGAGTACATACCTAGAAGTGGAATTATTGGATGATATGGTAATTCTATATTTAATATTTTTGAGGAAGCATTATCCTGATTTCCATAGTGGCTGTACCATTTTATATTCTCACCAATAGTATACAAGGTTTTTAATTTCTTCACATCCTTGCCAACACTTGTTATTTTCTGGTTTTATGGTTAGTAACCATCCTAATGGATGTGAGATAGTGTCTCATTGTGGTTTTGATTTGAGTTTTTCTAATGATTAGTGATGCTGAGCATCTTTTCTTGTGCTTGTTAGCCAATTGTATACTTTCTTTGAAGAAATGTCTGTTTAAGTTCCTTACCCATGTTTTAACTGGGTTGGTTGGTTGTTGTTGAATTGATTGCATATTTTTTAAAAGTGAGTTGTTTTATAATGGTGGCTTATAGAGTTCTTTGTATGTTTTGGACATAAGTCATTTATTAGATAGTGTTTTGTAAGTATTTTCTTCCATTCTATGACTTAGCTTTGGAATCTCTTAACAGTAACTAACACAGAGCAGAATTATTTAATTTTAATAAAGTCCAGCTTATCAATTTATGTTCATGTATTATTCTTTTTGTATTGTATCTAAGAACTCATCATCAAACCCAAAGAAATGTAGATTTTCTCCAATGTTTTCTTCTAGAAATTTTACAGTTTTGCATTTATACTTCATCTTATTCTCCATTTTGAGTTTATTTTAGCAAAAGGTGTAACGTATGTCTAGGCTTATTTATTTTTTATTTACTTGATATGAATGCTCAATTTTTCCAGCACCATTGTTTGAAAAGACTATCTTCTCTTCATTGAATTGCCTCTACACCTTTGTTGAAGATCAGTTGACTATATTTGTGTAGCGCATTTCTGGACTCTATTCCTCTCTGTTGACTGATGTATCTATTCTTTCACCATTACCATGTTGTTTGATTACTGTCATGCTATAGTATGTCTTGAAATTGGATTTTATTAGTCCTCCAACATTTTTTTCTTCTTTGTTATTTTGTTGACTATACGTGGTCATTGGCTTTCCATATATACTTTAGAATCATTTTGTTGGCGTCTACAAAATACCTTGTTGGGATTTTGATTAGATTTGAATTTATAGAAGAAGTTGAGAAGAACTGACAACAATACTGAATATTCCAATCTGGGAACACAAAATATCTCTCCATTTATGTAGACTTTTTTTTTTTTTTTTTTTTGAGATGGAGTCTCGCTCTGTCGCCCAGGCTGGAGTGCAGTGGCACTATCTCGGCTCACTGCAAGCTCCGCCTCCTGAGTTCACGCCATTCTCCTGCCTCAGCCTCCTGAGTAGCTGGGACTACAGGCGCCCGCCACCATGCCCGGCTAATTTTTTGTATTTTTAGTAGAGATGGGGTTTCATCGTGTTAGCCAGGATGGTCTCGATCTCCTGACCTCGTGATCCGCCCGCCTCAGCCTCCCAAAGTGCTGGGATTACAGGCGCAAGCCACTGCGCCCAGCCTCATGTAGACTTTTTAATTTCTTTCATAAATGTTTTGTCATTTTCCACACAGAGGTCTGGTACATATTTTGTTAGATTTATACCTAAATATTTTAGTTTTGGGATGCTACTACAAATCATATTAATTTTTAAATTTCAAAGTTCAGTTGTTCACTATTGGTATATAAAAAAGCAGTGGACTTCTTGTGTTAATCTGTTTTCCAACAACTTTGCTATAATCACTTACTGTTTCTTGGAAACTTTGGCCATCCTTTAGGATTTTTTTACATACACAAACATGTTGTCTATGAATGAAAACAGTTTTATTTCTTCCCAATCTGCATATATTTTTTATTTCTTTTTTCTTTGTTTTTCATTTCTTCGTTTTTTTTTTCTTTGTCTTATTGCACTAGCTAGGATTTTTTGGTGTGATGTTGAGTAGAAGTGGTGAGAGAGGACATCTTTGCCTGGTTCCTGAGCTTAGGAGAAAAACATCATTTCACTTCATTAAGTATGACGTTAGTTGTAGGTGTTTTTTGTGTTTCTTACTAAGTTGAAAAAATTTCCCTTTATTTCCAGTTTGCTGAGAGTATTATCATGAATGTGTACTGTCAAAAGCTTTTTCTGCGTCAATTGATATGATCGTATTTTTCTTCTTTTACCTATTGATATAGTAATTATTTTGACTATTTTCAAATGTAGAGCCAGCTTTGCATATCTGGAATAAATATCACTTGGTCATGGTGTATAATTCTGTTTATCCATTGTTGCATTTTATTTGCTAATATTTTGTTGAGAATTTTGGCATCTATGTTCATGAGAAATGTTAGTCTGTACTTCCCTTTTGTTGTACTTTCTTATTCTAGTTTTGGTATTAGGGCAATACCAACCTTATAGAATGAATTAGAAAGTTTCTTTCTGCTTCTATTTTCTAGAAAATATCGTGGATAATTGGTATCATTTTTTCCTTAAACATTTATAGAAGTCACTGGTGAAATCATCCAACCCTGGTGCTTTCTTTTTTGAAAGTGTATTAATTATTGACCCAAATTATCTAATAGATAAATATAGGCCTAGTCAGACTATCTATTTCTCTTTTGGTAGCTTATGTCTTTTTAAGAAATTGGTCTATTTCATCTAAATCATCAAAAAAAGATTCATAATATTTGTTATCCTTTAACATCAGATTAATAGTGATGACTTTTCTTTCTTTCTGATATTGGTGATTTGTGTCTTCTCTCTTTTTTAAAAAACTTGGTTAACCTGGAGAGAGGTTTATCAATTTTATTGATATTTTCAAATAACCAGCATTTTTTCTATTGTTTTCCTGCTTTCAATTTTATTGATTTTTGTTCTAATTTTTATTATTTATTTCCTTCTGCTTTAAGCTTAAATTGCTCTTCTTTCTCTAGTTTCTTATGGTGGAGACTTAGATTTTTTTAATCTTAAATCTCTCTTATTTTCTCATATATGCATATAATGCTATAAATTTCTCTTGCAGCACTGCTTTTACTGCACCAATTTCTGATAAGTTGTATTTTCATTTTTAATTAGTTCAACATATTCCTTTAAAATTTTTCTTCATATTAGGAGAGCTCTCAAGGTGAGGGCATTCTAGGTTATGGGCACAGCCTGGTAAGGAGAAGTGAGAGAATGTGCCATGTTTATAAAACACAAATTTATTTCGTATGACAACAATAAAATATGGGAGTGGTGCCCAACAAGGAGAAAGACTTAAGAAGTGAGAGGACAGATCATGAACACCCTCATGTGTCATGATATAAAGTTCAGATTTTATCTCAGAAGTAATGGAGAACCAAACATTCTACTTATTAGTTTTCAATGTAGATACTACACTTCTATCAGAACTCTATGTTGTTATGTATAAGTTTTATCACCCAGCATCTAATCAGTGTAGCTTACGAAGGACAATAGTCACAGTACCCTCGTGTCAGGGAAATGTGGAATGCTAGTCCCTCATATACTACAGAAGCCTAAGCAAAGGAAACAGGATATGTTCCTCCTCCCCTAGACTATACCAGGTCGTCCAGCTATACACACTCAGTCTACTCCAGAATTTCCCCTTACATAATGTGCGTCAGCATTTTTTACATCTGTCTTCCCTCACTGAGAGTTTGGATTAGAGTGCAGTGGGTCCTGACTTTTCTTCTTTAGCATTTCCAATGACAGAGCAAAATTCCAATTGCCTGTATTAAATCCCTTCCTGCTCAGAATACCTGGAGGGATTTATCTTTTCCTGAAACACATCTGGTTTCAGCATTTGATATAGCATTTGGCTCCAAGAAACAGGACATCTGATGTGGGTTAGATTTGAAGGTGGTAATGGCCCCATCTCCAGTGGAAAATCAAATGTTGGGAGTGCTTGGCTAATATTGGCCATTTGACAAAGCACTGCAAAAACAAATTGTGCTCAGGAGACCATTAGCTGGTTTGTAAGCAAAAATAAAAGGGATAGAATCCAGAAATATGGGACCTTGAAGGATCAGAAAACCTGATTGATTCTAAACAGGAATCAAACGGCAGAAAATATGATTGAGAAAATCTTTGATCTACATAGGCAAACAAGCAAACAAACCAAACTTTGCAAGAAAGATCAGACTAAGAATGTGGCCTGTTCACATAACTCTGATAGTCTCAGTGAACTATGAAATTGAGAGAGAAAGGCATGGGGAGGAGGAAGCGAAGAAATAAGGTAGGCTTGAAAAATACATCCAGGAAAGATCTTTGGATGTCGTGATTGGCACTTGGAACTGATTGGAAGCAAAAAGTTTAGAAGTTGACGAAGATTTTGGGAGGATTATATTATCAAAGAAAACACAAGTCTAGACAAAAAAAGTCCTTAACAATGTAATAATTTAACAACCATTAAAGCAAATCATTGAACCTCCAAACTTCCATAAGCAAAGAGCAAGCTCCAAAAATTATACAGCCCCCAAGAAGAGCTTCTTCTCAACAGCTACTTCAAATGTGCTCCTGGAAGATAGGAAGCAAGGAAAAAGCTCCCAGAGAGTTAAGTCAGGGACATTGAGGAAAATGAACATGGTAGTTCTACTGAAGGAGCAGAGTAAAAGTCTAGGGAATTCACCCTCTGCTAGGGCAAGAAAGCTTCACAATGTCTGCACTGCACTGCAGGATTTCCACCTTGCTATGGTCCAGCAACTGTTGTATGCCTTCTTTTCTCTCCTTTTATGAATGGGAGACTTTACTGTGTAATTTCTCTCTGTGGCTCCATTGTACATGAGGAGAAAGAAATAATTAGTAATTTTAGTTTATAAGTCCCCAGATCTTTAAGATCTTCTGTGTGGTCTTCCATGCCACCTGTCTCTTTCCTACCTGCAGCCTGGAAGTTAACACCCAGGATGACCTTGAGAATCTTGCAATGCATGTGGCAGTACCCATTAACCTGGGTCCCTGAATGACCATGTGGAACAAAGCCTTCTGCTGATCCACATTATATGGTGATATGAGAGAGAAATAAATATTTATTGTTTTAGGATATAAAAATTGTGAAGTTGTTTCTTACAGCAACTGGGGTTAATTACCCTGACTAATAAACACATTGAGCAACTATCTAAAGCCATGCAACAACTCAGAAAAAAATAAGCCCTGAGCCCCGGTCTCTTGATCCTAGTCCACTAGGTTTTCTACTCTTGGACTATGTCTTGTGCTGTATCTAAAATGACAGGGAACTCACTCCCTCGAGGCCCATCTTTATTCACTAGAATAATGGCATGGTCCTGTTGTTTTTCAGCTGACCAATCTTGTCTAGGTTAGCGAGCATGATGGAGGCATCGTCTGCTGACCCAATTTCTTTCCCTCTCCTGTGTTGAAAGATTTTATGAAGGACTGTAACTACACAATCACCCTCCTCCTTTATGAGCTTAGACAACATTTCCCCCTTTTTTATTACATTTACTGTCCTTGCTTGCCAAGGCACTTTTATGACTGTGGGAGCGATTGCCTCACTCTTGAGAAACTCAGGAATATCCCTCAGTGCTTCATATACCTTGTCACAATATTTTTAACAGCAATTCTTCTTGTGTTTCTCTGTGAGAACCTCTCACCAGCATCTCCCCTGATGACACTGTGAGGGGCTGGAGGGCTCTGGCAGCCAGCATTGCCATTCTTGCAGCAGCAGCAGCAACACCTATTTCCCAGGGCTGCGTCCATACCCAGCCTCTCTGCTGTCTTAAACTTGCCACCCATGGTCTCCTGAATGTAAAGGCTTGAGGTTGGAGTTTGGGGCTTTCTTTGCATGGGAAGGGAAAAGACATGCATCATCCTGAAATAGAATATGAGGTTCAGAGGAGCAAGAGCAAATGCACATCCTTATATATAGCAGCCATTGTATTAACAGAAAGCATTTGTTTACAAAGTACTTTCATATGTAATCAATTTCTACCTGGTACAACAGTCTGGGGATGGGGACATTACAATTTGGTGCATGATCTTCAAGATTCAGACCTTATTGGTCACCCAGGGAAGACTCTGCCACCTCCACCATCATCCCCACTTTATTTAGATGCCTTTGTCTTGCCTGTGTTCTCCCATAATACCCAATGCTTATCTCTCTTACAATATGTATCTGTTTTGAGAACAAAGAAGCCATTCATCTCTAAATCTCAAACACCTTAACCAGTGTCCGACACATAGAGAGCAATCAATATTCATTAATCCAACATTGATCGAGCACCTACTATATGCCGGGTTCTGAACTAGGCATGGATGATACAGGGTGAATAACACACACAAAGCACCTGATCTCAGGGAGGTTTAATTCATGGGGGAAGATATACAAGAAAGATGTTTAAAAAAGTAAACAAGAAGGAGCATGTCTAGGAGTGACAACTGTCATGGAAACAATATGGCGGTAATGGTCAATGGTGAATGGGCAAGGAGGGGAAACTTGGTGGCTAAGGAGCCTCTTTAAGGGAAGATGTGCGAACTGAAAACTGAATGAAGGGAAAGAGGGAGCAGGAAAGATGTGGGTAAAGAAAAGTCCAGACAGAGGGAACAGCCAAAGTCCTTGCTGCATTTGAGGAATAGCACAGACAATTTTGCCAGGTTGGAATGAGCCTCAGTAGATGAAGCTAGACAAGCAGCTGGGGACCAGGCCATGCCAGGAGCCATAAGCCATCATTCGGAGAACAAAAGGAAGCCATTGCAGGGTTCAAGCAGGGGAGCATCATGATTTGGCTCGTGTTTTTAGAATGATCCCTCCAGACTGCTAGGTGGGGAGTGGTGGGCAGTGTTAAGAGTGGCCACATGAACACCAGAGAGGAGTCTGCAGCTCCCAGCAGGTGCTGAGGGTTTGGATGAAAGCATGGGGTGGGACTGAGATGTGTTTTCAAGGCAGAGCTTCCCAAAGCACAGTATCCTGCTGAGATGGAGATAATCCAACCCCAAGCATTTGATGACATTTGTAAAGCATCTACCACACGGCAAATGCTTTATATTTGTTATTTCATCCTTGCATTTATGTAACATTTATGGATCATCCTAGAGGTCAGGCACTAGGAGGTAGAAATTATTGTCTCCATTTCAACACTTCAGAAATTCCGTGTCAGGAAGAGATGTAACCAAAGCCCCTGAACTGGAAACAGGATACAGGTCTAGCTCCAATGTGCATGCCATTTCAATTACACAAAACTATATTCCCTCCTACGGTTCTCAGTGAGGTAGAAACTCCCGGGGCCTTATCTCCTTCCTAAAATCACTATAACTATGAAGAATAATCCTACCTGACATTCCCTGAAACTTACTATGTACTGGGCTGTGAGCCCAGAGAATGATGTACATCATCTCAATTAACTCTTGACAAGCCTGTGCCGAGAGGATGGAACTGAGGATCAGAGAGCTAATTAATTTGTCCAAGGTCACTCAGAAGTGACCTTGCAGAATACTAACAATGCAGAATATTTGCTAGTACTACAGAAAATTACTTAGCAGTAGAAGCAGATTTTAAAACCCAGCTCTGTTGGGCTCTTTGCCGTCATGATTTTCTGTCTCCAGTGATACACAAATAGCATTTGTATTGCTCCCTGCTCTGTGGTGCTTTCTCAGAAATCGCAGCAACTCCTGTAGGAGTTATTAAGGTTGGTGCAAAAGTCATTACAATTTTTGCTGTGACTTTTAATAGACCGTGGGCCAGCTCAGGCTCAGGTAACCAAAGGACCTAGAGACAGGGGGAGGCAGGGCTGATGCGGATGCCCGCCTGGGCTCCCGCTTGTCCCACTGTGTTGTTTTTCAGAAGTAAAGCAGAAACACAGCCCAGGGTTTACCCATGTGGGTCAACTTTCAATAAGCACATCAAAGCACCTGAAAATATATCCCAGACAGATCTTTTCAGGCTTACATAGGAGAACCACCCCTGAAAATATTGAAAACATTGCCAATGAAAGTGTTGAGCCACTTTTGCAAGTGACCCAAGACTAAAACTTTTTTTCTTCTTTGCCTAGAACGGCATCCCCTTCATCTGTCTTACATTGTAATCAGATACAACCTTGATAGAATGAAAGCAGAGGTCACACTGAACAAACTGCTACTTTACGTGCTCGGAAAAAGTTTCCTTTGTAACAGAGAAATTACAGCATTTCTATAAAGGGATTTTTCTTAAAAAGACAGGCTGCTTTGTTCAAATGGTGCTGATTTCAGCACTCTGAGGAAATGGCCCTTTCAGACTGTCGACCTGCTGAAATTTGTGGGGTTCCTTTTGTTTGTAGAAACTTGCATATATTACAGGCAGTGTATTAAAATAGAAATTGTAAACAATTGTTAGGCAATGTTTTGATTGTCCAAAAAAAGTCAGATGAAATATAAACTGGTTCCCACTTTATAGTTTGCTTAGTGTCAGACGTCATATGGGCATGTATAAAATAGAGATCAACAGATCTCTGTTGCTGCAATCATGTTGATCCTTTTAAAAAGAGAGTCAATATTTTTAAGCAATAGTATTTTAGATCATAGTATCAGACTTGCATTTAAAAGGAAAACAACAGGGTATATGCCCCAAAGAAAGGAAATCAGTATATCAGAGAAATAGCTACATGCCTATGTTTGTTGCTGCACTGTTTATAATAGCTAAGATTTGGAAGCAACATAAGTATCCATTAACAGATAATTGGACAAAAGAAATGTAGTACACATACACAGTGGAGAACTATCCAGTCATAAAAATGAATGAGATCCAGCCAATTGCAACAACATGTATGGAACTGGAGATCATTATGTTAAGTGTATCTGATAAGCCAGGCACAGAAAGACAAGCATCACATGTTCTCACTTATTTGTGGGATCTAAAAATCAAAACAATTAGAGTTCATGAACATAGACAGCAGAAGGATGGTTTCCAGAGGCTGAGAAGGGTAGTGGAAGGCTGCGGGGGATGGTTAATGAGCACCAAAAAAATATAAAAAAATGAATAAGACTTACTATTTAATAGCACAACAGGGTGACTAAAGTCAATAATAACTTAATTTCACATTTTAAAATAACTTAAAGAGTGTAATTGGATTGTTTGTAACTCAAAGGATAAATGCTTGAAGAGATGGACACACCATTCTCCATGATGTGCCTATGTCACACTGCATGCCTGTATCAAAACATGTCAGGTACCCCATAAATATATACACCTGCTATGTACCCAGGAAAATTATAAATTAAAAACATAAATTAACAAATGGTAAATAAGAACATTTAAAAATGTTTATAAAAGAAAAACAATAACAATAACAACATAACCAAACTCCTGAGTAACGTAACGCTTCCTATTACGTACAGGAAGAAGGGAAATGTAACTTAGAACTGTGGTGCTTTGCAATCAGCTGGAGCCAGGCCAAAATTTGTGAAATCATATTGCAAATCCAAGTGTGAAAATACGAGATGTGTTTGAGCTAAAAAACAAGGCTTTGTGTCAATCGAAATGCCACACATGTCATGTCTCAACATGTAATGCTATCAAAAATTAAGCAAAGTGTTTCATTTTCCCGGTGTCAATTTTAACACCTAAAAATATTTTTGGCATTGTAATTGCTGTTTTCATTCCATTAGGCCTTCTATGAGTAGGAATGTTTTGTCTACAATTCTAATAATCACTTATACTTTTCATGAGCAGATTTATTGCTTCATTAAACCTAATTGTTTATAGCTAATAATAAAAGTTTTACCAAACCTAGTGAACCTCACAATTTGTGCTTCAAAAGTGTTTGTTTCTCACCCCCTTAATATGTTATGAATGAAATCAGTATTGTCATTTTTCACAGATTGACTATATGTCATCGTGATTTTCTGTCTCCAGACATGAAAGTCTCATTTTAGGTAAAATAAGAGTTCTAATCTCCTCTTGCAGGTATTAAAAAAGAAGGAATTCAAGTATAATATTCTTTAATTTGATTCGCAGTGCAGAATGTTTTGTAATGTAAATCTAGGTGAGGAGGAGCTGCACTCTCTTTAGTTTCATTAGTCCATTGTATTACTTGCTAAGAAACAGGGTAAAAGTTTCATTAATGGAAAAATTATGAATGTCTTCTGTGCACCAGACCATAGTACAGAGGAAAGATTCAATCCTGGAGGTAGCAAGATGAGTTTGATCTCAGATATACTAGGAAAGACCTACCTACAGCCAAGAGAAAGAGCACCCCTACTACATCCATACTTCAATGCAGCCTGGATTTGCATCACCAATAAACTTGCATCATGTTAAGTCACTGAGCTTTCTGGGTTTATGCACTACTGCAGCAGAGCCTAGCCTGTTCTAAGAGATACTTACTTCTCCAGGTTGTCATGTGTATCAAATGAGATATGCATGTAGAATGTCTAGGGCACTGACCAACATCTTGTATGTGCTCCTCAAATGATTCTCCCCCTCATCTAACCCATACCTAAGTTGGGTCATAAGAATCAATGAAGATAGAAAGGCTCAACCATGGTTCAAGTGGCATGTTATTTTTGCCTCGCCTCTCTGAATGTCATGACAGCCCAGAAAATGTTATAGAGCCTACGTGGCCATATGCAAATGACATGAAACTGCCAGGTTTACAGCAAATTATAATAGAGCTCTTGGGCTAACAAAGGCAGCCCTGGTCTGAAAGGTTGGAGAGCATTTTGATGAATATATATGAAGAGATGTTTTTTCTCTCCCTGTCAGGCCTTCTGCAGCTGAGATAATAAACATTTGAAGCTGCCTGGGCCATTAATCAGATATGACATTCAATGGAGTTGGGATCACAGGTCAGCCTGATGCTGGCCGTGGGCAGAGACAGTCCATGAGTTCCTACCAGACCACTTGCTCAGAGTGAGGAACTAATTCCAATTACCCCAGGAGGAAATAGATTGTTTCTTTCTAGATAATAAGGGTAGAGTGCTGGGTTCAAGTTCCTTCTCTGCCTTAACCAGCTGTGTCCTTTCGGAGGATTGGCTCTCTCTAGGACTCCTTTTCCTCCCTGGTACTTGGGTGGATGGGAATAGAGAGCACTTTGTACATTTCATGCAGAAACAGCAGAATCCACTTTTCAAGTAAAATCATTATGCATAAATTTAACATAAAAAATGTAAAAGTAGAAATGTTTAGGTTGAAATAGGAACAAGGACGGGGAGACACTCCCAAGAGCCACCTCAACAGCCCCCAGGCAGCTCCACAGCAGCCCTTGCTCTGCAGGATTCGGTTTGAAAACTTCAGGCATGGATCATCTCTCGGGTTTTTTTGAGTTCTACTGCTCTGTGACTTTCACTGTTTTTCTTCCACACCATTTACTGTGAGGTTTCTGCCCACAGTGGGGGCCTTACGCGGCCTGCTCTCATGCTTCTCACTTTGTAACAGTCTGTCTTGGGTTTTTCTCAAACAAAGATGGGTTCCTTTTCTTTATGTTTTTTTTTTTTTTTTTTTTTTTTTTTTTTTTTTTTTTCTGACAGAGTCTCGCTCTGTCACCCAGGCTGGGGTGCAGTAGCATGATCCTGGCTCACTGCAACCTCTGCCTCCTGGGTTCAGGTAATTCTCCTGCCTCAGCCTCCTGAGTAACTGGGACTACAGGCGCCTGCCACCACGCCCAGCTCATTTTTGTATTTTCAGTAGAGATGGGGTTTCATCATGTTGGCCAGGCTGGTCTCAAACTCCTGACCTCAGATGATCTGCCTGATTCACCATCCCAAGGGTTCCTTTTCTTTTAAGGATCTGGAAAGAGGTTGTTCAACAACTCTAAAGTCGCATGTACCCCTGAGGCTCTCCCCTTCTCTCTTTCCCTACCTTGGAGAAACAAATAAGATAATAATATGAACCGTTCCCTGTGTGTTTATAGGACTGTGTTTTACATAAGTAATTTTAAAGTTTTACTCAGCTTAAGGGAAATATGAAAAAGAATGAGTGCAGGTGAGCCCACCCCTCTTCACCTGCAAGAGGGTCCCCAGACAACCCCCAGAGTGAACCTCCTCCAGGTGTCATCACCAGCCTTTCTCTCTGAGCCCTCTCACCTGCATCCTGCCTGCATCCTGACTTCTCTCTCCTGCTGCTCCAAGTCTGACTGCCTCCCTCTGGATGTTGCTTTAGCTGTAGTCGGCTTCACTCTCACTTCCCACTTTGCTCTTCCAACACTGGCTCTGCTCTGTGTGGGGTAATTCCACCCCATGCCTGCAGAAAGCAGGCCGAACCTGGTGCCCTGCTCTTCCTTGACAGATTAGGAGACCCCGTCCCCACTCCAAACTCATCCTGGGCACCACATCAGTTGAGTATTCTTGTACCACAGCCTCCAGGCCCCAAAACTCCATGCTGCTCTGAGCTCTACCAGCTACAGAGCTGCCCCATCCTTCCTGTCTGGTAGGACATACATGCAGTCTCCACCTCTCCGACTTTGAACTCTGCATACAGTCAGGCTTTCTCATCCTCCACCTCTGATGATAAGCCTTGGGAAGTGTCTGATAACCCCCTCCAATTTCATCCGTGATGCCTGAGGTGAAGCCCTCGCCTGGCTCTCCTTGATTCTGTCTAGAAGAAAGTGGGAGAATAGAAGGAAGAAGAGAAGGTGGAAAAGGTGGCTTTAAAGTGCCCTGTAGCCCTTGAGATGTGAATCTTGTACCCTCCTATTCCCCTAAAGGGAAATGGGAACAATGAAGAGGATAAGTTGGTGGGTAAAACAACAACAACAACAATTCTAATAATTGCTAAAACATATAGTGTTTATTTCGTGCCAAACATTCTAGTCTCACTTGTTTGCCATTGGATCATTACGACATTGCAGAAAGCACTGCTGTTATTCCCAAAGGCATTATTTTTTCAACGTGATGTAGTGAGGTCTGGTGTCAGACAAACATACATTCAAATTCAGCTCTGTCATATTTTAGTCTTTTCACTTAAACAAGTCATTTCATTTCTCTAAGCCTCAGTTTTCTCACATGTACAATGGGAATAAGAATGCCATGTGTCTCATAGGATAGCAAGAGGGCTAAAGGAGATTTGCCCATAAATGCTTAGCACAGGACAGGACATAATCCCACCACACTGGCTTTTTTGTTTATTCAGAAGGTATTCAAAGTGAGCATTACAGAAATTAACATACCTAAGTGACAGGGTTAAAATATAGGAGTTAAATGAAAAGCTCAGTATTTTCTCCAAGCTATGTGGATCCCAATTCATTCATTTATGCATCCATTCATTAAATAGATACTTTTTGAGCACCATCTGTGCTTTAAGCACTATTTTAGGTAGGTACTAGGAATACAATAATGAACAAGACAGGCAAGCCCCTACTTTTATGGGGCTTATATCTAGTAAGATAAACTGATAATAAACAAGTAACAAGAATATGTTAAGCATTTTGAAGTAGATACAGCGGGGACAATTTAATGTATCTCCATATGCCAATACACACACGAGCACACATATACATGCACACACATGCACATAACACATGTGCACGCCCAATCACAGGCACACTTGGATGCAAACTCACACCCACACACCTTTGCCTGTGTGCTCTTTCAGTGTCTCCTTTTACATTATCTTTACCCTACTCAGCCAGAGAAATCCATTGCCTTAGGGAGGATTAGGAGACTTACAGCAGTAATACTGAGAAAGCATCTATATGGAACTTTTGATTCCCAAAATAGTCACCCAGAGTATGCAGAGACTGGAGATGTCAGGCAAGACTTCTCCCACGAGAGAAGAAGTGGGATACTTTCTGTAGCAGAAGAAGGCAGAGCTCTCTGTGGGTCCTCATCCAGGATGGAGATGCTGCCTTGGTCTCTGAAAATCATCCCCAACACTCAATGCTGGAGCCTCAGCCATAAGATGGGGTGATGCTGCAAAATCCCTGTGTATGTGAGGGCTCCTCTTCTCCACCACGCTCACATTAAATCTGGATTGGTAAGCAGCAAGAAAAGAGCGAAGCGTGTAGAGGGGTGGCCCTGAGATGCTGCTCCAATCTTCCCATTTCTAGGAGATAAAGAAGCTTCCATGTGGACAATGAGGTCCTGAGTGGACAGTGGACAGTCAGAGGCCTGAAGCTGGAAGAGGAGCCACTGAGAGCTGGGATATCATGGCTAGAGTAAAGGGTGGTCTCTACCTAGAGTGGAAAGTCACTGAAAGATTCCAGTAAGGAAATTATATGATCCAATGCATATTTTTAAAATGTTGCCTCTGGTGATGTGTAAATAATACTGTAGGGGAACAAGAGTGGAGTGGAGATTTGTCAGAAGGCACAGCCCACGCAAGGGGCGTGGCCATAGCCACACAGCTAACAGCTGAGGCTGGAGCAGCTGGAGCAGCTGGAGCCCTTTGGGTGTCTCTGGTACTGTGAAGTCTCTCCATATGTCTCTTCCAGCATGACAGCTTCAGGGTCACCAGGCATATGCGTATCAGTCTAGTACTCCAGGTCGTGCCATAAGAGAGTAAGTCAGGTGGAAGTTGCATCACTTTTCTAACCTAGCCCTGGAAGCATCACTTCTATTCTTCAGAAGCAAAGTACTAAGGCCAGCCCATATTCAAAGGGAGTGTCTTCATCCATTTGTGCTGCTATAACAAAATAGCTTAGACTGGGTAATTTATAAGCAACAGAAATGTGTTTCTTCCAGTTCTGGAAGCTGGGAAGTCCAAGTTCAAGGCGCTGGCAGTGTCAGTGTCTGGTGAGGGCTTGTTCTCTGCTTCCAAGATGGCGCCTCTTGCTGCATCCTCACCTGGCCGAAGGGGCAACGCTGTGTCCTCCTGTGACAGAAGGGCAGAAGGGCAAAAGGAGGTCTCGCTAGTTTTCTCCAGCCCTTTCATAATGTCCCTAACTCCGTCCATGAGGACTGAGTCCTCATGGTCTCATCCCTTCCCAAAGGCTTCACCTCTTAGTACTGTTGCATTGGGGATTAAGCTTCAACATGAACTTTGGAGGGGCACAGACATTCATAGCAGGGAGACACCACCTTTCGTGTAGTCTGTATAAGAAGAATGTAGATATGAGCACATGAGAACTTGGCTACCTTAAGACTGCCATGCTGGAGAGGCCACGTATCGATGCTCCAGTGAAGAGGCGAGGTAACACCAGCTTCCAGCCATCCCACTGAGGCACCAGATGTGTGAACCCCCAACCATCCTGGACCCTCTAGAACAGCCTGTCTACCAGTGGAATGCCATCTGGTGGACCTCCACCAAAGCCTCGTGGAAGAGTTATCAGCTGAGTCCTGCTCAAATTCCTGGTCCACAAAATTATAAAATATAATTACATGATGGTTGTTTTGAGTCATTAAGGTTTCGAATAGTCTGTTACTCAACAAGAGATAACTGTAGTGTTGGGGAAAATCCATTATTTGGAGGCAATGAAAGGTTGGGAAGAGAGAATCAACAGTCCATTTGTAAACCTGTTAGGCTTGAAGTTAATGATGTTGTCAACAAGGCAGTTGAAGAAGTGAGGCTGGAGCTGCAGGGAAAGGCTGTGTGGGACCCATGGGCTGTATAAGTGTCAGGGGCGGCTATGATTCAGCAGGGAAGCACTGACTTGCACACTCCATAGAAATTCTTGGATCCAGTTCAGCCACTCATTCATACATTCATTCACGGTGTAGGCCTGGGTAAGGTATTTCACCTTTCTCATTCTCACTTTCTTCATTTGGAAAATGAAGAGTTCTTGTGCACAAGTGAACCAACACTATCTGTATAAAATCACTCAATAGACCAAGTACAGTGACCATGGCTGGAATCTCAGCACTTCAGAGACCAAGGAGGGAGGATTGTTTGAGGTCAGGAGTTCAAGACCAGCCTTGGCAATATCACGAGACCACCTCCCCCACCACCGTCATGACCCCATCTCTTCAAAAAATTTAAAACTTGCCTGTAATCCCAGCTTCTCAGGACGCTGAGGCACGAAAATCGCTTGAACCCAAGAGGTGGAGGTTGCAGTGAGCCAAGATCATGCCACTGCACTCCAGCCTGGTGACAGAGCTAGACTCCTTCTCAAAAAAAAAAAAAAAAAAAAAAAAACTGCTCAGGCTTGGTGGTGACACATGCCTGTAGTCCCAGCTACTCAGGAGGCTGAGATAGGAGGAACACTTGGGCTCAGGAGATTGAGGCTACAGTGACCTATGATCACACCACTGCACTCCAGCCTTGATGACAAAGTGAGGCCTTGTCTCTAAAACAAAGAAAAAGCACCCAAAACAGCCTCTTTCCCTATGCCTTCCCTCTAAGATACAAGAAACAGCCTAAACCGAAGCCCAATATGAGGATGGAAACCCTCATATCCATCTGTGGTATTAATGAAGTAGGAAATATGGCTATTTATATTGTCATTGTCCAGGATAATACCTTGAAAAGGTAATTTCTAAATTAAAAAAATTTTGAACATCCAGGTCTCAGGTGACTCTCCCATTTTGTGGAAACAAGCAGGAAGCCCACGTTATGATTTTCTTCTTTACTCAAAACATCGAGGAAAAAGAAATCTTCTTTTCCCTTTTTAGTCCTGAACCACATTCACATCCCTGCCTCCCGTGGAGACTTCTCTTCAGCTGCGATTTACAAATATGAAAAGCTTCCCTCCAACCCCCACCCGAGACACACTTTATTTAGGAATAAGAAGGAAGGAGGGCCCTGCTGTGTCCTCCTTTTGTCTCCGTCTTCTTTCCTCTCACACGGGTGACACAGAAAGAGAAGGAAAATTACGCATCGAGGAAGGCCCTGAATGCAAGACTAAACAAACACGCTACAACCAAAACTGGGGTCAGAGGCCTGCTTTCCAAACTCGGTCTTGGGGGTGGGTGGAAATCGCGGGAGCTGCTCTATTGAAATTTGCTCTGGCTTCTGGGAGCCACATATCCTGTCCAACATCCCCACCCCCCACAACTCCCCACCACCAGACAAAAGAATTCCTCTTGTAGAAAAACAAGATCATAAGACCATAATTGTTTGATTTTTTTGTTGTTGTTTTCCCTAAGTAAAACATGGCAAGTGTATGTTAATGTATTTGGGGAAAGGGAGATTTGGCTGGAGGGCGCAGGAGGCTGGAGGTGTATGCTAATTGCATGTTCTCTATTAAATCCTCCAGGTCCCTAAAGCTCCCTCCTCCCTGGCACAACATCACAGAGGTCTCAGAGGCTGCTTTGAGGCTTTTGCAGAGGCTGGAAGACAACCCTTTGGAGTTCAGGTGTGATGATGACTGAGTTTTATTCTGGCCCCATGGTGATGGGCTATGCCACTGAGCCTGCCTTCTCCTGGAGAGAAGGGTGCTGATTACAGGCGGCAGGGTGGGGACAGCACAACAGGTGGGCCAGAAGCTCTGGCCCAAGCTAGATTTGGACCTAGAGGGCTGCTCGCAAATGAGCTCAAGCCTTGCATGCGCCTCAGCCGCCGGCATGGACTGTTAGGGGCTTTTTGAAGTAAGACAAATATATCTCCCAGCAGCCTGGGATGGAGGAGACAAAGGAACAAAGATTGAAGTGACAAGGCACAAAGTGAACAGCTGCTCCTGCTGGTTTGGCAAAAGGAAGGGTGGAGAGGTTTAGGGAAAGATACACCCTGAGCCCCTGAGCCTTAAAGATGCCATCGGGGAGCATGGCCTTCCCAAAGCCACGGTTCACCGAGGTATGGCAGCATAGGGTCGAAGGGACCTTCCAGGCAGTTTGCACAAGCCTCTCCTCCTCCAAGGATGGAATCTCCCTGCCAACCACACTGCCGTGTCTCTGCCCGATTCCTTCGTGAAGGGCGACAATGACTCCCGGACACACACTCCATATTTCCAAGGCTCTGACAGCTTTGTCCTCCTCATGCAGCCTTCAGACAGGCGCCCTCCCCACCTTTCTCCTGGCACTCCGTCGCTCCCACTGACCACCATCATGCTATACCATGCTGGGTTTTGAGGGGTGAGCTGTTAAGGGGAATGAGTGTGGCTTGTATCATGTTTAGGAGGAAAGCATCCCCATCTGGTATCCAGAGGCTGGGGTTTAGCTCAGCTCCCCTCTGGCTCCGCAGCTATAGGAAAGTTGCTCCTCTGCTTTCAATGTGTTATCCATCTGTCATGGTGGGATGACCTGGGTGATCTTTGAGTGCCCTTGTCCCTTCAGCCCCAGTGATTCTGTCTGCCCGGTACCATGATCACAAACTGGATATTGGGCTGATGGGTTTGACCCAGCATGGCTCTGATGCCGGTAGGCTTGGTGTTTAAGGCGAATTTTAATTATTACTCTAGGCGGGTGCAGCACACATCAAAGCACATCACAGAGAAAATAGGAAGCAATTCATCAGAAAACACAAGCTGTGAACTCTGGAGACAGAGAGTAAGGGCTGTGTTAGTTTCCTCTTGCTGCTGTGACAGATAACCACAAACGTAGTCGCCTAAAACAACACGCATTTACTCTCTTGCAATTCTGGAGGTCAGAAGTCCAAAACAGGTCTCACTGGCTGAAGTCAAGCTGTTGGCAGGACTGTGTTCCTTCTGAGGGTTCTAGGGGAGCGACCATCTCATCCTTCCAGCTTCTCAAGAGGCCTCCGGCACGCCTTGGCTCATGGCAGCTTCCCTCATCTTCAAACCAGCAGCATAGCACCTTCCAATCGCTCTCTGACTCGGACAATCACTCTCAGACCTCCCTCTCTACATTTAAAGGATCCTTGTGATTACACTGGGCCCTCCCAGGTAATCCAAGATAACTTATTTATTTTAAGTTCAGCTGATTAGCAATCATGACTCACCAAGCCTCTACAATTGCATGAGCCAATTCCTTAAAATAAACCTCTAGACAGATAAATAGATAGATAAACAGGTAGATAGGTAGACAGATAAATAGATAGATAGACAGAGACACACACACACACACACACACACACACACACCCTATTGATTCTGCCTCTCTGGAGAACACTGACTGATAGAAACTGCCCCAAATGTATTATAATTCACTGTCTAATACCTGTATTCCTCATTAGATTGTAACTTCCATGTGGCAGAAAACAGGCTCTGTTTTGCTCAATCTGAAGCACACAGGGTACCAGTCAGCATCTGCCGAGACTCACAGCTCCATGAGTTATGATGCTTTCTTCGATGCTGCAGGTTGGATGCAGGTTCACTCTTATATGCGTTTTCACATTTAAAGATCCAGCCAATGGCAGAAATGTATAATCCTCTTACAGGGGAAAAAGCAAGTAATTGAGAAAAATACAATCTACACTATGCAGGATAGTACCTGACATAAATAGTATTTATTGAATAGTGGTATAGATGAGCTGCCTCTATAAAAGAGGGAAGAGTTGGGAAGGATTGGGTAGGCCCTGTACATTACCATCTCTTTTAATCTTCATAACAAGTTTTCCAATAAGGACTTGTAATTTCTATTTTGCAAACGAAGCAACTGTGGGCTAGAGTGAAAATTAAATCTAGTTCTCTCTGGCTCTAGCGTCCAGACTCTTCATCTAATCTTTTTACCCTGAAGAATTATTGGGAGGATAAAGCATGGCAAAGTGTTGTCTTAAAGGATTGACATTTACTATATAAGCACAAATTATCATTAGCAGTGGGAAGTTTGATTAATATGAATACGGACTACAAAAACAGTAAAAAGCTGATTGATTAAAACTCTCAGGCCCTTTATATCTTATGAATGTAAAGAAATGCTTGAAGTGAGAGCTAGAATCCAGGTTTCTCCTCCATCCAGGTCCTTTCCTATCACATCTCTCTAGGCCAGAGCTTCTTTTTCCTATGGCAACATGGAGTAGTTAACATGTAACTGGCGAAAATTGCATTTGCTTTTCACCGTCTACTAGGATAAGAGAGGCAATGATCCAGTAATCCAATTGCCAAGTGCCAATTTCATTTGAGATAATTGCTGATAAAATCAGAAAGAAAACTCCAGCAAATCTGAAAACAGATTATGGCAGAATTCAGTGGCACAATGGGCTGATATTAAATATTGTTTCAGTGCTTGGGATTAGACTTCATATTGACTCTAGATGAACACTGGGCCACGGGATTTGGATTAAAGCCAGGCAAAGCCAGGTCTCCTGTTATTTATGGTACTTGGATTCTGAGTTGGAAGCAGATTGCTAAAGCAACCTTACCTGTTTCCACCTGAAGCTCACAACTATTACAGATTTGGATTCAAGAATAGCTTGACCTGAAATTGCAGTAATCTCACTGTCTTTGCCACTTATGTACTCCTGCCATCACTCCTAGCCTCACATCCTAGGAGGTGGATATTACTTTCTTCACATAACTGCTGAGAATTTGATTCTTGCTCAAGTTCACATTGATAATAAGGGACAGAGCTAGAATTCAAACCTAGGTGGTTTGTTTTAAGGGACTTGATCTCCCTATTGGACCACACTGCCTCTTAATACATTCTGAATGATGGTAGCCATATCATATAATTGAGGGTCAAAAATCTACCTTGGATAATCCTATTTAGCTTTCTACTATGATTAGTTTAATTTTATTACTGCCACAGTCCGCTTCATAAATGCAGCACAGAAAAAGCCGAATGTAATTAAAATAGCTAACTATTGAAACAGATGTGCATCTGCAAAGCTGAGAGCAAATTGAATTTTTAAGCAATATATCATATTTTATATGCAAAAATATCTCCATTAATTTGTTCATTCAACAGACATTTATTAGTGCCTTGATGCCAGCAGTCACTTTAATAGACCCTGGGAACACAGAGATGAATGTGACTCTGTATCTGTTTTGAGAAGCAGAGACTTTAGTGAAGGGGGATGACCAAAGAAATCATGTGATGACAAGCCTACTCCTTAGTCACCCCTCTCCTTTCCACCCAAGACCACCCTTCTCACAAGGCTTCTATCCCAGGGCCATCTGCAGTTCTTTCCTGCTCTCTGGCTGTGCCCATCCACACTGTCCTGAGACTGTGGCTCTGTGAGCTCATCCTTGTCTTCTCTGCAAGGGTCCAGGTTAATTCTGAGCATCAGTAGTGGCTTCTCTAGTCACGTGACCCAGAGAGACCTGGATGCGATCGAGTCAGACATATTTCTGCTGCTTCCCTTGCCTCACGGAAGTCTAGCACTTGCCTATGCAATTTCTGCTAAGTCTAGGAGGCTCATTTTCTCAGAGCTTCTTCAGCCTCTTATGCTCCTATTTTGTGTGCTGTTTCTGTCCTACATCATGCTGACCTCAACATGAAAGCAAGTTCATTCCTAATTTCTGCATGCATGCACACACATGTGCATGTAGGCACACACATGCACACGTGTATACACAGCACACATATGCTCACATTTGCACAAACACATGTACACACAAGCACACATACTCTGATGGATACTTTTATGTGTCAACTTGACTGGGCTAAAGGGTGCCCAGATAGTTGGTAAAACATTATTTCTGGGTATGTCTGAGGGAGTGTTTCTTAAAAAGATTAGCATTTGAACCAGTAGAGTGAGTAAAGAAGGTCTGCCCTCAATAATGTGGGTGGGCAACATGTAATTCACGGAGGCCACAGATAGAACAAAAAGGCAGAGGAATGACAAATTACCTTTCTCTCGCCTTGTGCTGGGACAATCACATTGTCCTACCATTGGACACTGGAGCTCTTCAGGACTTCGGACTCTGAGACTTCCACCATTGGCCGCCAGGTTCTCAGGCCTTTGGCTTCGGACTGAATTACACCATCAGCTTTCCTAGGTTTCCAGCTTACAAATGGCATATGTGGGGCTTCTTGACCTCCATAATTGTGTAAGCCAATTCCCATAATATATCTTCTCTTCTATATCTGTCTGATACATTCTGTTTGTTCTGTTTCTGTGGAGAACCCTCACTAATAAACGCACACACACACACACTACTTATAATAAGCATTCATGAGTTTGGTAAACTTTACTGAAGATTTGGTGCTGCAGGTGCGGGGGCTGGGGATAGCATCGCACACCACACAGCTCCCAGCTATCTTATTTTCCCACCTGCCCTCCTTCCTGCCATCCCTGCTCCCTACTATTTCCCCCCAGGATTGTCCTGGGATACTTCGATTCTTCTTTCCTTTACACAGAATAATTCAGCTCCCACCCGCTCCATGTCCTCACATACCTATCCCGCCAAACCCGACAAGCAGAGCAAAAGGCCTTCCACATGACGCTTTCACCTTCTATACACAGCCCTTGTAATTTTAGCTTAAAAAACTTGTTTTTCTACATGCTGCACTTGTGGATTCATTCGCTTAGCAAATTCCCTGAGCACTTACCCTGTGCTAGCACTGTGCAGGGGCAGTGAGATGCAGCATTCAGCGGGACACTCAGCCCCTGCTTGCTCTCAGGGAGCCCATTGCCGGGCAATTACAGCACTCAACTGCCTTGGTTAGTTTATCACAGGAAGGGGCATTAGGTGTCCCAGAACTTTCCACAACCAAGGTGTTGCTCTCATCACAGCCTGACCTTCAGCACAGCTTTGCCCCTACTCTGCCTCTTTCTGCTTCCGGATGAAGGAGTCCTTGGGGTCCTCAGAGTGGCTGACAGGTGCTCCAGATGTCCACTGAGCAGGCTGAAGGTGGGGGCCAGAGGAAGAAAGAAGCAGACAAGTGTTGGTGTCCAGAGGTTCTTTCATAGACAATGAGACAGATTGGTGGAGAGAGTGACAGAGTATCCTGGAGGAGGCAGGGAGGCAGGCAGCCTCAGGAAACCCATTACCAAGAAGCAGGCCAAAGTCCACAGTGGAAGCATCAGGCAGCCCAGCCTTGGGAGAGGGAGGGAGGCAGAAGAGCGGGGGCCCCTGGTTGGGTAAGGCTGAGCCACAGATCTCTGCACCTTCCCTTTGCATAGCACACAGGGCCTCTCCCGGCATTCATGCTCATTCTTGGAACAGAGGAGAACTGCAGACGGCATTTTGTGGCTTTAAGGATACTTTGGGGAACCATTTGGAAAATAAATTAAGCATTGGCAATGGGAAAAATCACTCCAGAAGCGATTCGGAATTGGGCCTTCCTAGAATGGACTTCTGAAAGTAGGGACTAAAGATTCTTTCTAAGAGGACAAAGCTGCTGTTTGTGAAGACAGAAAACTTTAGGAAACTTCCAGGGGAGCCAGGTAGGAAGCAAGTGATGGTTTCTGGGCCCGGGGAGGAGAAAGCAGACTGAGTCAGTGTCCTCCAGGAAGATGTAAACATGCACACACTGATTCCTGCATGTAGGGATGGAGAGCAATGTTAAGGGCCAACTTAACGACTGCTAAAACACGTCCTGTGAATTAACCCATTTAATACCCACAGCAACCTATGAGACAGGCCTGGGGTCACAGTACAAAGGGAGACTCTTACCTCATCTTCATCCTTAGTCTGTCTCTTATCACGAGGAGGCAGACATTCAGTGTATGGACTGTCCAGTCACAAGTTAAAGCTCAGTCCAGAAACCTGTCGCAATCAGCAGCCCCTTGGACACCCTGCAGGCCTAGGAGTGTCATGGCACTGTCTGCCCTGAGAAGGACAGGCCAGGGAAGAAGCCGTGTGGGCCCTGAAAGGCCATGGGTTAGAGGCTACTTAGGCCAGGAATTCCCAAGCTCCTTACACCTAGAACATGGTGTGGCAGCGGGTATGGAGGATCCCGGTGAAACTTGCCCCCAGTCCCCAGAGAAGGGTGTGGCTGGAGGAGGCCAGAACGAAGCTCTCCAGAACATGGCCTAGGCTGCCCTGATCTAAGGCAGTACAGCTTGTTATTATTGGCTCCATTCTCACAGATGAGGAAACCCAGGCCCCAGAAGGTCAAGTAACTTACGCAAGGTGAGCGAGCTAAGAGGAGGCAGAGGTAGGATTTGAATGCAGGCGGTCTGACTGGCTCTTACAGATGGCTCCCCCTGCCTCCCAAAACCTCAAGGCTCATGATAAGTGTGTGTGTGTGTGGGGGGGGGGGGGGGTGTTAAGCAATTACTTAAAAAAAATTCTGTTTATTAATTTTGGGGGTTACATAGTAGGTGTATATATTTATGGGGTACATGAGATATTTTGATACAGGCTTTCAATGCGTAATAATCACATCAAGGTAAATGGACTATCCATTACCTCAAGCATTTATCCTTTCTTTGGGTTAAAAACAATCAATTAGATTCTTTTAGTTATTTTTAAATGTACAATAAATTATTGTTGACTGTAGCCACCCTGTTGTGCTATCAAATAGTAGGTCTTATTCATTCTTTCTAACGAGATTTTTGTACCTATTAACTATCCCTCCTACCCCCACCCCACTATCCTTCCCAGCCTCTAATAATCACCCTTCCACTCTCTATATCCATGAGTTCAATTGCTTTAATTTTTACCTCCCACAAATAAGTGAGAACACGTGAAATTTGTCTTTCTGTGCCTGGCTTATTTCACTTAACATAATGATCTCCAGTTTTATCCAGGTTGTTGCAGATTACAGAATCTCTCTCTCTCTCTCTCTCCATATATATGTACACATATATACATATTTGAGATGGAGTCTTGCTCTGTCACCCAGGCTGGAGTGCAGTGGCACGATCTTGGCTCACTGCAAACTCCGCCTCCCGGGTTCAAGCAGTTCTCCTGCCTTAGCCCCCTGAGTAGGTGGGATTACAGGTGCCTGTCACCACGCCCAGCTAATTTTTGTATTTTTAGTAGAGACGGGGTTTCACCATGTTGGTCAGGCTGGTCTCAAACCCCTGACCTTGTGAACCACCCGCCTCGGCCTCCCAAAGTGCTGGGATTACAGGCGTGAGCTACCGCGCCCAGCCAGAATCTCATTGTATTTATGGCTGCATAGTTATCCACTGTGTATCTATACCACATTTTATTTATCCATTCACCTGTTGATGGACACTTACGTTGCTTCCAAATCTTGGCTATTGTGAATAGTGCTGCAATAAGCATGGGAGTACAGATATCTCTTTAATGTATTGATTTTGCATCTTTTGGGTATATACTCAGCAGCATGATTGCTGAATCTTATGGTAGCTCTATTTTTAGTTTTTTGAGGAACCTCCAACTGTTCTCCATAGGGGTTACACTCACTTTAATTCCCACCAGCAGTGTATGAGGGTTCCCTTTTTTCCACATTCTGGCCAGCATTTGTTATTGCCTGACTTTTGGATGAAAGCCATTTTAACTGGGGTGAGATGATATGGCATGGTAGTTTTGATTTGCATTTCTCTGATGATCAATGATGTTAAACACCTTCTCATGTACCTGTTTGCCATTTGTGTGTCTTCTTTTGAGAAATGTCTCAACCAAAACAAGCCACGAAAGTGAAAAATGTGTCTGAAATGCCAAGTTTTATTTAAAAAATGTAAAGTTTGCACACTAGACCAAAATATCCCAGTGTTTGCTTTAACTTAACAATTATGTTAAATTCATTAATATTAAACACAACCCATACTCCAGGAGGACTTTCTGTATTGTGCTGTGTCCTGCCCAGCATGCTGCTAAGCTCTCCCAGTTGAGAGCATCACAGTGAGTGATGGAAGTCCACTGAGGGTGTAGGGCAACTTGATTAGATGTCTCTTTTTAATTAAAATTGTTTTCTCTTGGATTATCTACACTGATAAAATTAGCCATCAACTTCCTCTGTTTTGAGGAGCATACACTACCTGGCTTCTGCCTACAAATTTTTATTCTTCAGTCCTATATGAGGCCACCTCAATGAGCTATGGCATGAAACATTTGAGCATCAAGCTTTCCTGGGAGATCACTGTATTTGTTTGACTCTATCACTTATCACTTCACCAACTAATGGGAGTAAAGCCTAAGGCAAGTGACCTGGAGGCCTAGGAACCCAGTCCCCTCCTGTCTCCGATATTCATGGTGACCTCAATCTCAGTCCATTTCCTCTCATACCCTTCCTTGACCCACTTCCTTAACCTAGAGCCAAGATATATTTCCATCTAGAATCCCGAATCTCCAATGTTACCCCTCTCCCTGGGTTTTAGGACCTACTCTGTGCCAGGACACGTTTCCTGATTTCTTTGTCAATCCAGAAACAGCTGCTGTTGTGGATGGTCTTCAGGACAATCTCCATCAGTGTCCTTCCCTGATATGTGCATGCAGCTTCTCACATCAAGGGATGCTGTTTCATACCCATCTTCTTGAATGTAGCCGAGGTTTGGAGACTTGTTTGGATAACAGAATGTAGTGAAAGTGATATTCTGGGACTTCTGTGGTGGGATCAGAAGCAGCCTTTCAGCTTCCACCCAGACCTCTTGGGATGCTCATTGTTGGAACCAAGTTATCCTGCTGGAGAACCAAAAACCAAATGGTGAAGCCATGTGGAGGTGCCCCATTTGGCAATCCCAGATGAGACACCAGCCAACAGCCACCATCATCTGACAGCCACATGAGTGAGCCGGCCTGGACACCCGGCCTTGGAGAGCCCTCAGGTGACTGCAACCCCAGCTGACATCTGACTGTGTCCACATTGGAAACCCCAAGAAAGAACTTCTCAGCAGAGCCCAGTCAATCTGCAGAACCAAGGAGGAAAATAGAAAGTTTTGGAGTAGTATGCTATAAAACAATAGCTCCTTGAACACGATTTTAGCCAGTACCTTGCTCAAGGCAGTTTGAATTGAGTTCATGTGTTATCTAAAGTTCCTCTTGCAAACTCAGGCAAAGGGGCTAGAAGAGAACTAGATCTTGCATTAATACAATCGTTCTGAATACAGTTCTTCTGCAGGGATGTAGGGGCTCTGGGGACCGTGGATAGCCAGGCACTGTGTGAAAGTGTCAACTAATGGGGAGTTTTTGTGTTTTTTTCCAATGGCGGTAAATATATTTAACGTAAAACTTACCATTTTTATGTGTATCGTTTAGTGTCATTAAGGGCATTCACAGTGTTGTGCAACCATCACCAATGTCCAGAACTTTTTCATCTTGCCCAACTGAAAGTCCATTCCCATTAAAGACAAACTCCCTGTCCTCCTCCTCCCAGCCCCTGGCAGCCACCATCCTACCTTCTGTCTCTATGAAAGAGACTGCTCTAGAACTTCACGTAAGTGAAATCAACCAGTGTTTGTCCTTTTGTGTCTGGCTTATTTCACTTAGCATAGTGTCTTCGAGGCTCATCCATGGTGCAGCAGATGTCAGAATTTCCTTCTTTTTTAAGGCTGAATTATATTCCATTGGATTTACCACATTTTGTTTAACCACATAAACAGATTATATTATATTCCATTGGATGTACCAAATTTGGGTTTTTTTTTTTCCACTTTTGGCTATTTTGAGTGGTGCTGCCATGAACATGGGTGCATAATACTTATTAGAGTCCCTGCCTTCAACTGTTGAGGGTATTACCCAGAGGTAGAATTGCTGGATCATATGTTACTGACATGTTGTTTTTATACGAAATTAAAAAGAGTAATAATGTAGTCAATCATTTTGAATATAGTCCTTCCACAGGACTGAGAGGCTGGAGCAGGGGCTTGACTATCGTCAGCCAGCGAGGGTCCCTCTCCTGTCCAAGGAAGTCCCTGATCCCTTAGGATGGATAGTAGACAGGTATTACGTACAATGTTTACACAGTCTTTAGTGATACAGAAAATGGTTATTCTCCATAAATTATAAAAAACAATAAAAACTGTGTGCATTTGGCCTGAGTGGAACAGGAATCTCTCTTATGCCTACCTGTCTTTCAGGGAGGGGTTCCCACTCATTGAATTGGTCAGATTCCAGGCAGGTGATTCACTGCATCCTGCAGGTCAGGACATGAGTGTGATCCTGTTTCCTCTCTCTCTCTCTCTCTCTCTCTCTCTCTCTAAATGGGTTCTTGCTCCCTCTCCTCTTCTACACCCACAGTAGAAGTAGTAAGAGGTGCTCTTTCCTGGACTTACAGATGATGGTCAACAGGTGATAAGATTGGCAGTCTGGTTTTGGGGTGGGGTAGTAGAAACCCCTTGGACTCCTACTTGAGGCCACCTGACTTAGCTCATTTTATCAGAGTGCTTTGCTTTGGGGGCTGGAGCCCACATCACTAGGCAATCAAAACTCACATTTAGTTTTGCCTCATACTGTTTCCTGTGTGTATGTCTCCCTGTGGATTTTGTGTGTATGTCTTGTGTTTCTCGTGTGTATGTCTCCCTGTGGATCTCACTGGAGGGATGTCTCTGGCTTGGACTAAGATTCCGATGTGCCTGTACTCCTCAGCCATAACATCATCTTAGTGCCTTGGAAAAGCACCCCAAGCCCAGCCTTATTCCTTTATTCAAAACATGTGTATCGAGCACTTACCATGTGACAGGCGCTGGGAATATATCAGAGAACGAAGGTGAAAACTGCTAGCCTCATTTTAGGGGAAAGGGAAGACACTTGATGGCAAGATGAAAAGGTAAATTATATATTATATTATAAGGTGAAAAATGCTAGTAGGTGTGATGAAAATAAAGCAGGGCAGGGGGACAGGGTCCAGTTTTAACTGGAGTACTCAGGAATGGCATGACCCGGAAGATGACATTTAGTCCAGTTTTAACTGGAGTACTCAGGAATGGCATGACCCGGAAGATGACATTTAAGCAAAGATGCAAAAGAGGTGAGCCCAGGCCAAGTGAGCTGTGGCTAAGAATCCCTGAAGACGGAAGGCAGGTTCTGTGCAAATGCTGGGGGCAGGACAGGGCCGGATGTCTGGGCCAGGAAGAGAATGGAGGGCCAGGCCAGGAAGGGCCTGCAGGTTTTTTCAGGACTGTGGCCTTGACTCCCGGTGAGGTGGGACCCTTGGAGATGAGCATAGTCTGAGGTCTGTCTGCAAAGGTGCCCCCTGGCTTGCAGAGTTGAGGAAACAATCTGGGGAGCAAGGTGAAAAGCAGAACAGTTCAGAGACCAGCAATTCCTGAGAGTCTACAGTGAGGTCATGAGGCATGGTTGATTCTAGATTAATTTTGAAAGTAAAGGCAACATGGTTTTTTGATGCATTAGGTGTGGAGTATGAGAGAAAAAGAGTTTTCAGCTTGTGGAATGGAAAATAGGACTCATCCTTGAGCTGAGATGGAAAAAATTGTGAAGGCTCAGGTTTGGAGGGCAATTCCCTTACACTTCATCCTAAATAACATAATTGTGATTTACAGGGGTACTGTTTTGGAATTGGAATTGGGATCTGCCTGTTAGTAATGGTACAAACATGGTCAAATCATTTAACCTCTTGAGGCTCCATTTCCGCATCTCTCACCGGTACAATGGGAATAATACTTTACAGGTTTGTTATGCAGACTGGCCGTAACTTGGTAAAGTGCCTTGCGTGGTGCCTAACACATAGGGGATGTTCGATTAATGTTAGCTGAGTGAATGCTTGAATAAAAGAATGAGTGAATGAGTGAAATGCCTGTGGACATGATAATTAAGTAAAGAAAGGCCAGAATGTGAAAATTAAGCTGGAAAGGCCAGAATTATGTACACTGTGTGTTCATTCATTCCTTTTTCTACTGTGCATTTAGACACATAGGAAATTTGTAGGCAGCTGTGATTCCTAGTTCAGCCGACATTCTGTAAAAAGGTGCACTGCTTTGGTGTAGATTTTAAACCTGTAAGAAAACGGGAAAGCAGTTGGTGACTTTCTTGTCCTACCTTTTTTGGTGATGAGCCAGGAAGACAAGGCAGCAATTGTTTTTTATTTCTTAACCAATGTTCCAGACAGAGAAAGCAGGTTGTTAGATTAAAGTGTTTTACTCTTCTTCTCATTGGCATCCTGGGCGGTCTACAGCTGGTCCAGTTTGTTACCAAACAATGAGATGGATTAAATTATCTACTAGAACATAACGGGTTACTTGCTTAAGGGATAGAGCCCTGTTTTTAGCTTTTTCTTCTATCCCACATAGCAGCAAACCTGAGCAGGTAAAGTAGGTGCTTAACAAATACACGCATGGAATTTGGTTCATTTAGCAACCACGTGTCAGGGAACAATGCCAAGCCTTGAAGTTATAACTCAGAATGTCACCCTCCAGGTGGTGGAGGTGCTAATGTTCTTACTGATTGTAAACAGGTAATGGGCACCTGTTATGTGTCAGATCCTATAGGAGAGCTGATTATGATGTCATCTTAAACTTTCACACCAATCCAATGAAGTATTATTATCCCTATTTTTAGGATGAAGACACAGAGGCTATGAGAATTAGATGATTTGCCCACAGTCCCACCATTGCTATGAATCGAAGTCAGTATATTAACTTATGTCATCCTGACAATTTTCATTACATCATGAAAAGAAAAGCCTCACTCCTGCTTGAATAAATATTTCCTCACCAGCCTGATGAGTACAGTGGGACCAGACTCAAATTCCGTAGTTCTCATCTAGCAAGTCTGGGTTTAATTCAGTTCAATTGGCTTTCTTATTTAAGCAAATAGAGGGCACCAGGAGCTGTTCCATGCACTGTGCAGAGACGAGGAAGAGACTAAGCCCCATCTATGGCTGACATCGTGTCTAGGTGAGTGGAAACCCCAGTGTCATCCTGAGTCCTGCAGGGGCTTTGCCAGCTCCGAGAGGATACACAACAGACAAAGGTGGCAATGGTTTATCAAGCTCCCTATTCCCATTTCTACCAAAAATATTGAGATGTTTTGATATTTTGAGTGAGAGGGAAATGGATAGAAAAATGAAGAGACAGAGGGAAGGAAAGAAGCAAAGAACAATAAAAGGAAGGAAGAAGAGAAGGAAGAAGGAAGGAAGGAGGGAAGGAAGGAAGAAGGGAAGGAAGGGAGAAGGGAAGGAAAGAAGAAAGGAAGAAGGAAGGAAGAGAAGGAAAGAAGGAAGGAAGGGAAGGGAAGGAAAGAAGGAAGTAAGGGAGAGAGGGAGGGAGCAAGGAAGGAAGGAGGGAAGGAAAGAAAGAACAAAGGAAAGAAGGAACAAAGGAAAGAAGGGAAAAAGGAGGGAAGGAAGGAAAGAAGGAACAAAGGAAAGAAAGAAGGAAGAAGGGAAGGAAAGAAGGAACAAAGGAAAGAAGGAAGGAAGGAAGGAAGGTAGGCAGGCCTAATGAAGGAAGGAATACTAAATGCCAACTGTGTGAGAGACTCTGTGATGGGTGACTTATATGAAGGAAGGAAGGAAGGAAGGAAGGAAGGAAAAATGTGAGTTACTTCTATCAGAGAATTTCTGTTCAATTTAAAACAAAGCCTTAGGTACAAAGAACAAAACCACCACGGTGAAAACTCAGAGAACAGTTAGCAGAAGAAGACCATATTCAGGGATTTGAGACACATTCCAGAGATAACTAAAATTGTATTATGAGGACTCTGTCTATTTTAAAAATTTCTTTGCAGCCATGTACTACAGAGGGGAAAAAAAGAGGGATCAGATGCAGGAGGGGAAAGCACTTTGTATTGGAAAAATAATGGTGTTGATACTCTTTAACAGATATTCAAGCAGTTTGTTTCTTTGCTTAATTAATTGTAGATTGCAGAGAACTCATTCTGTGACAAGACTCTGTTCAATTGACATGACTACCTAATGAAATATAGATTATTTTATACTATTTCAGAAATATAATCTACTAGATGTTGATTATATAGATATTAAAACAAGCGTGGGTTATTTGGCCATATTTTTCTTTCCTTGAAATTTTATCCTCATAGGTCTTCAATCAATTGTTTTGTTCTGTGTTTCTTCCTGTTAACACAAACCTCCTTTTCAAAGTTAAATTATGCTGTGGAAGAAGAATGCAGCTTTCAAATATTATAACAAAACATATATGAGATAAATAAATATCTATATATTTAGCATAAAAATAATTCTGAATTATTTTGGGGATGGTAAATGAAATCACCATCATTGTTTTTTGTCAGTGATTCATAATGGAATCAGAATAAAGGGAAATATTCAGAGGGTGTCTATTTCAATAGATTTAATAAAAGAAGTTCATAGACTGTTGGAGGTAGGAAGACCTTAGAAATAGCCTTATTCCATATTCCATCGTTTTGAAGATGAAGCAATTAAGCAAGAGAGGCCTATGACAATGAGTCACAAGCTCTTAGGCCTCCAGTGAGGTAGGTGGAGGACTCATGACAAAGGGTTCTCCCTGTAGCCTGTTCCTTTCCTGAGCATCTGAGTTAATTGGGCCACCCACTGTTCTTCATTCAGAGCATTTATCACCACTTCTCGTTTCCATATTGATATGTGAGCTTATTTGTTTCATCTATGTCATCCTCAGAGAGAAGCACCAGGAGGATTCCATGAAGCCACAGCCATTTCCCTGTTGCTCTTCAGGCCAGGCACATGGTGCTCAATTATTGCTGAATAGATAAATGAATGAATGACTGAGACACATTCTGATCATAGTAGAGGTAGAGATGATAACCTGAATTTTCTGAATACCAGTTATAGGAGGAAGAAAAATAACACCTTTTTTGGCTCACATAGATTTCACTTTTATTGAAATAGATGTGATTTTTTTTTTTACATAATTGGCTTTCTAGATCTGATATATAACAAACTATTAAGTAATTTCGCATTCTCTTTCACACTTGGAGCTGCAAAAGCCCTGAAACTTGATGCTTCTCATGAGTACAGGAAAGTATGCCGTGTATTTAAAGCCCTCCCCACCTCCACCGCCTTAAAAATTCTCCGGGTAATAGCTATAGGCATTTTTTTTTCTAAATGCTGAAACTGATTATTCATAACTAGTTTTCCTTTTCTTTTGTGTTTTAAACTACCACAGCTCAGAACAAAGCAGCCCAGTATGAATATGTTGGATATGAAATGTAGGCAGATGGCTTAAGTTACTTATATTAAAATGTATTTTTTGAACCTATTAATGGAAATACTTGCCACAAATTCAGGGCTACAACAGTGATGAGTCATTTGTTCATCTGTTCAGCTAACATTTACTGAGAACCTCTGGGCTCTGGCCTCCAGGAAAGCACAGCCCAGTAAAGGGGATGGATGAGTGAGCAGCAGGCGGCCATGCCATGAGGAAGCCCAAAGCTCTGGCAGCCCAGTGGAGGGGCACTGCCTCCAGGAAGGGCATGGCAACAAGATGAGTTATGAAGGAACAAGCACAAGTGTGAGGGAGCCATGGGAGGAAGGAGGGGAGTGTGGTGTCAGCTGGGGGACAGGAAAAATGATCCTTTAGAAGGGAGAACAAGGGCAGAAAAATGTGGCTGTCACAGACCCCGGAGTACAAGCATTAAGTAGACAAGCTATAAATGCGGCTATATTAGTCTGTTTTCACGCTGCTGATAAAGACACACCCGAGACTGGGTACTTTATAAAGAAAAAGTGGTTTAATGGACTCACAATTCCACGTGACTGGGGAGGCCTCACAATCACAGTGGAAGGCGAAGGAAGAACAAAGGCACATCTTACATGGCAGCAGGCAGAGAATGAGAGCCAAGAGAAAGGGGAAACCCCTTATAAGATCATCAGATCTCATGAGACTTATTCACTACCACAACAACAGTATGGGGGAAACTGCCCCCATGAGTCCATGATGTCCCACCAGGTCCCACCCACAACAAGTGGGAATTGTGGGAGCTACAATTCAAGATGAGATTTGGGTGGGGACACAACAAAACCATATCAGTGGCTCACAGTCCAGGGGCTAAGAGACAAGTCAACAGACAATTACATTATAAGATGAATGCTTTGTCTGAGGAACTTCAGGGAATTAGCCCATACCTAGGAGGGGCTCCGTGGAGTGATGAGGAGAGATTATGGTCATACATAGACCATGCTCAAATGAGCAGTTACGTGAGCTCAGGAAGTCTTATGATGGGCCTGGGAAGACAGGCTATGAATACATATAGGGGTAATTCTCAGAAGGAAAAGTTTCACCATTTAGTGCAATGCCTCATCGACTGAGAAGCTGAATAATCTTTGGCCTCAATTTCTTTATCTGTGAAACAGGAATGATACTATCCTTTGACAGATGCTACACAAAAATCTAATTTCAAATACTGCCCCAGCCCCCAGCCCAACCTCAACATTCCCAATGTTTTGGCCTCTTGACATCTTCTCAGCTTCCTTCTCAGAAATGTGTCTTAATTCTTGTTTCAGAAAACATGGCTTCTTCAGGAAAAGCACTGTTTTAGCTCAGAGACTGTTCAGACATTACTTCCAGCTGTGAGGAATCAGTGCAATGCACTCATGCTGGAATCACTGGAATTGTCTCTCCTCCTCTCCTTTGCCTCTCACGCAATGTCATCAGGACTTGACAATTTACCAAGTCCCCAGATCTGTACAATGCACAAAGGGAGATAAAGGAAAAAAGAATAAAAGAGGAGGGAAAAGGGAAAAGGACAGGAGGGAAGGGAGGGAGGGAGGCAGGTGCAATTTCAGCCCCTTGAAAAGCTAAATCTTTCATAAGTTAACAAAAAGACATCAAGACTAAGTGTGGCTAAGGTCCTGGCTTTTTCAGATCACTTCAGATCTCTGTGGCCTGGAGCAATCCAGTACTTTCCTGAAAGAAGTGAACACTAATCAAGAATAAGACTGAGCACAATAGGTGTAGGAGACTGAGCACATAGGAGAATGCCATCTCCTGAAGGAAGTCCACACATGGGCCAGGGACACAGGAAGCAGGCTGGGACACCCTGGGCAACCAACTCCTCAGGGATGCATGGGCAGCCCCGTCACTGAGCAAGTTAGCACAGCCTCAGTTCTCAGAAAAGAACAGAATGGGGAAAAATAGAATCCTCTTTACTGAGATATTGTGAAGAGTAAAGAGAACATTCATGAAAAAGGCCTGGGTTAGAAGAAGTGCTCCACCCACTGGTTAGCTACTGTGATGATTCTGGATTTGACTGGTGAAGCAGGCAGGACCCAGGGTTTGGAGTTAGATCCGCTTGGCTCTGAAGCCCTGAGACTTACTGGTTATGTGTGTGATCTCAGGAGGCAATCGTTAATTTTGGAGGATGCTTAGCATAGAAGAGCAGATGGACAGATAGAGAGCACCCTGTGATTTGTTAAATGCCTACTGTGTGAGATACTCTGTGCTTGGTGACTTATATGAGTTATTTTATTTAAAATCTTCTACATTGATAATGTTCTCTCTGTTATTGCTATCCCCCATTTTTATATAATGAACATTGTAGTTTTCATTTTGTAGATGAGGAAACTGAGCCTCGGAGAGGTGACATGACTGGCTGGAGGACACACAGCCGGAGAGCTGCAGAGAAGGTGTTGGAACCACAGTTGTCTGTCCCAGAGACCCAACTTTGCTCTGCTGCATCTCAGACTTGACCCTCGGCCTCTGCTGGCCATCATAGTCAATTCCTTCACATCTTAATGATTCCCTCATCAGAGGGCCTTTCCCTCAGCACTCCACCTAATTTTGAGATGTTCCCTGAATCATCTTTATCATTGCACTTGGTCTTTCCCTTTCAGAGAACTTATAACAATCAGCAGCTACATTCCTTTGTTACCATAATAAAAATATGGAACTAGTGTTTATTAAAGATGGATATCATCCTAATATTATTCTAAGCACTTGTCTTGTATTATCTCCTTATATTTCACATCAGTCTGATGAGGCCAGCTCTTAGCAACTGACATGTTAGTTTATTTCATTCCATAACAATGCTGTGAAGATGACACTGATACTTTAATTTCTTAGATAATGGAACTGGGACACAAGAGGCTAAGTAACTCCCTCAAGGCCATGAAGCTAGTAAGCAGTATGCATGCCCCTCCACTGGACTGTATGCTTTTTGAGGGCAAGGAACTTGTTCCACAGCCTGAAATAGTAGCAGGCACATCATAGACAGTCAGTAACACTGGAGTCAATATAGAGATGAGTACCAAGGGAAAAGAACACAAAGGATTTATGATGCTAGCGATGAGATTTTTTCTGTGCTCAGAAACAGTTGCTGTATCTCTGACTACACTGATTTATTACACTGATTTACTGAGCTTTGTAAGTGCCCAGGTGCTGGCTTAGGTGCTGCAATCTGGGGAGCAGTGTGGGTGTGTGTACTTGTGTACATGTGTGATGGGCTGATAGGTTAAGGTTGTGGAAAATCTGTTGACCCTTAGTTCACCGTTTATGAAGTTCGGGCAAAGGGACCAGAACTTGAAACTATATAAGCCTATGCCGCCCCCAGGGAGAGAGACCAGCCACAGAAGGAACTGTTTTCTTGGTGCAAAGAAGAGAGTTATGCAGTAGAAGGAAATGATGGAAATGGGTTAATAGCCAGAATCAGAGGAATATTAAGTTTTAATGCTATGAGCAGAAGGGAGCCATTCCAGCCTATGGAGCAGCCACACAAATCATTTATGATACATTCCCCAAAACCCAAAGACCTATGTGGCTGGCGTAATATTAGAAGAAATTGTCAAAGTAGGCACGACCAAATCACACAGGGCCTTCCTGGCTCAATAAAGAGTTTGGTCTTCATCTAAACCAACGGCACTGGAGACCCCTGAAGGGTTTTAAGTGAGGATGAAATAACCAGACTTGCATTTTTAAAGATCAGTCTTGGTACAGTGTAGATAACAGACAAGAGGGAGGCCATAGGCCATGAGACCAGTGAGAAGACTCTGGAGAAGAGAGAGTAGGGAGAGAGAAGTGCAGTGAATCCAGAAATATTTAGAAAGAAAAGCAACAGGAAATGCTGACAGTCCCCGTGGGGGTGAAGGGGAGGGGGTGGTATTCAGGTTTCTTGAATAATGGAGAGGCCATTCATTGAGATAGAGAACACTGAAAGAGAATGAGAGTTGGAGACTAGGAGAAGAAGAATAAAATAAAAGCTATTTGTAAGAGGATGGACAACTATTTTATGAAAGGTAGAGATACAAAGGCAAAAACACGACCACAGTAATCCTTTAATCAGGGGTTTTGTTTGTTCTAAGGGGTCTTAGGCTAAATGGAGGGGCCTGTTACAAGAGCAAACTTGACATCTTGGAGAAACTATTCAATGACTGACCACGACAGCTCTCCCCACACAGCCTCAGGTTCTCGGCTAATTTTAAAGGCCCGTCTAGAAGCAAATTTTCCAGCACTAGGTGTAACTCTGTGGCTTTTGCTTGAAGTAAATTGTTCTCATGTCATTAAAACTTAACAGCTTCTTCAACAGAAGTGGCATTATGTATTTGGAAAGTAATGTTTTATTCCTCCCTATGTTTTAGAAAACCTAGAAAATAAATCAGTGCAAGAGCAATTTCTGGAGATGTTTTTCTTTATCTACTTTATAGATATGGTCTGTTTGATTTGATGAGAAGCTTAATTTTATTCAAGGGGACATGAGCTTACTATGATGATTATCATTTACTGAGCCCATAGAGTGTGCAGGCAATGTATGTATAAAATATTACTTAATCAATCCCAATATTTTTGTAAAATCAATATTTACCATTGAGGAAACTGAGGCTTAGAAACGTTGTCACTTGCTAAAGGTTATCACATGACTTGGCATTGAAAAGCTGAATTCCAAAGTCTGCATTTCCTGCTATGCCTCCGAGGAAGTGGCCCTTTTGTTCAAAGTAGAACAGTAGAGACTTCTTTCTGATTAGCACAGGAAGGAAACATTGCCGTACATTGTTTGGTCAGGAAAACAAACAAACCCTGATGGACATTTGGCTTCAAACTTGTTGATGCTTGACTAACTGATGCCTTCTGTGAAATTCAGTCTCCAAAATTAGATTTTTTGTAGACTTTCTCCATATTCATAGACGTTCAAAGATGAAAGGTAGAAGGAAACCACTCCCATTTACTAAGTAACTGCTATATGCCTGTAGGAATATTTGACATAGGAATTATTATCCCCATTTTATAGTGAGAAAATGGAGGCTCAAAGAAAGTGAAATAACTTGACCAAGTCATACAAACAAGCCAGTAAAGGCCGGGCGTGGTGGCTCATGCCTGTAATCCCAGCACTTTGGGAGGCCGAGGCGGGCAGATCCCAAGGTCAGGAGATCAAGACCATCCTGGCTAACACGGTGAAACCCCGTCTCTACTAAAAATACAAAAAATTAGCCAGGCATGGTGGCGGGCACCTGTAGTCCCAGCTATTCGGGAGGCTGAGGCAGGAGAATGGCAGGAGCCCGGGAGGCAGAGCTTGCAGCGAGCCAAGATTGCACCACTGCACTCCAGCCCCAGCGACAGAACGATACTCTGTCTCAAACAAACAAACAAACAAAAAAACAAGCCAGTAAAGATGGAGCAAGAATTTCATTCCAGTTGGCTAATTCTGTTATCCCTTGATCAGGAAATATTGCCAAGGCTTTGTTTTGTCTGTGAGAGTTTTAAAAAATGAAATTATTCTTAGGCTATAGAATGCTAAACAGTGGATTTGAGTGACTCCGTACAATGTACGGCCTCTTGATTTTGCTGACTTAAGCATTTTCTATCTTTATCCTGGACAGACAAGTACAATTTTTGTTTGATCTCAGCACCCAAGAGAGGACAGTACTCAGACCAGTACTGAACACTAGGGAAATCAATTGGGCAAAATTTGTTTACTGAACTGAGATTTTTCTATTCATTTAAGAAATCTTTATAAAGCATTTACTATATGTCTTGCCCTGTTCTGAGCACTTTCAAATATACTAATTTCATCTTCAGTGAGGATGAGGTAGGTGCCATTGTAATCCTCTTTGTACAGGTGAGGAAACTGAGGCACAGAGATGTTAAGTAACTAGCTCAAAATCACACTGCTAGAGTGAAGCTAGCTCTTTAGTTAGGATCTTAACTGCTACGCTAGGCAGCCCTATACTTGGAAGAAACCCAGTTATTTCTTGGGCAGAGGCGTCGGGGCTGCAGCTCTTGTGCTTTCCTTTGCCTGAGGACTGTGAGCCATCATCCATGGGCCCTACTGTATCCTTTGTTCCTGCTCCAATGCCCAAACACTTGCTTGTCTTGGATCTAACAGGGCAAAGGAAGTTCTGACTCTCAGAGCTCAACAGGGTGCTGTCCATGTGCTCAGTGCTGATCAGGCCTCACGCTTCCCTTGAAGGAAAGAAGAAGGGAGTTCAACAGGTATTGAGCACACACTGCGTGCAGCTCGGTGCTTTACATATAGTTGGGGACACTGAGTGTTGGCAAGTGCCACACACTGTCCCAATTACTTTTCATGTCATTGAACGTTTAATTCTCACAATCACGTTACATGGTGGGGACAATTTCTCTCTGTTTTGTGGATAAGGAAACTGAGATACTAAAAGATTAAGTAATTAGCCCAAGGACGCAGAGCCTAAAAATGGCAGAGATGGGATTTGAACCCACAAATGCTACCTTGAGAACCTGAGCTCCTAGCCATTGTGTCTACAGCTTCCACAGGGTAGCAGAGGCATAGAAAACACACCACTTTAATGTTCACAACTACCTAGCGAGGTGACCGCTTTTCCTCCCATGATACTGATTAGAGAGCTTGGTTCCGAGTGGCATGTTAACTTGTCCTAGCTCATATGATGAGTTAATGAGAGAGGCATGGAGTGAAATTCCAGGAGAGCCCAGAACCTGCGCTCTGTCTGTGGCACCAGGATGCCTCTCTGTCTCTGGCTTCTCAACCAGAAGCCACCTGTATGCATAACCTGAATGAGGATACCAAACACTGCAGGGAGAAAACATAATTAACCAGAGTAGAAATCCAGTAAGCCAGTGCCAGATATTTCAGGTAAAATTATTTACTACAAGCCAGTGCCAGATATTTCAGGTAAAATTATTTACTACAGCACATTGCAAAAGGGTTTGGTCTTCTTTGCCGCCTCTAGATCTACTCTCCACCTTTTTCAACCTCAGTCTCTATCCTCAGAGGTTTGCCTTTATGGAATACATCAGTTGGGCTCCCCAATCCCTGACTTTGGTTCCAACTCAGCCAGTGGGAGGCATTGACAGGAGATCAGAGGATGGAAGAGTGAGGTCAGGGTGTTTAGTGCCTTGGCTCCTTCCTGGATCCGCCTCTGTTCAGCAGGGCTGGTGTCTTCTATATTCAGCTACAGCTCCTGCTGGAGGCCTGTTCCCGTCTCCACAGCTCTCTCAGGTTCTGACATCTGCTCTTTCCTGACCTCTTTAGGCACAGGATGAGAAGGTCTCCCACTGGTGGCTTAGACGGCCAAACTCTTCCCTTTGTATCTCTTTGCCTTACCCACACCTTATAAATAGCTGTTTATGAAACTCTCTTTAATGACTCCTTTTGAGTGCATCATTTGTTTCCTGCCAAGATTCTGACCAATATATGAAATAATAGGATACAGGAAAGAAAACACAAAACTCACTGTAACATGATAAGAAAAAACTCAGAGGCCAGGCGCAGTGTCTCACACCTGTAATCCCAGCACTTTGGGAGGCCGAGGCAGGCAGATCACAAGGTCAAGAGGTTGAGACCATCCTGGCCAATGTGGTGAAATCCCGTCTCTACTAAAAATACAAAAATTAGCTGGGTGTGGTGGCCTGCGCCTGTAGTCCCAGCAACTGGGGAGGCTGGGGCAGGAGAATCACTTGAACCCAGGAGGTGGAGGTTGCAGTGAGCCGAGATCCTGCCACTGCACTCCAGCCTGGTGACTGAGCGAGACTCCATCTCAAAAAAAAAAAAAAAGAAAAAGAAAAGAAAAAAGGAAAAAGAAAAAGTTCAGAACGGTTTTTTTGGAAACTATGTGCTGGGGGAAACTGAGTATTTTGTGTGCATTAGTTCATCTCAGCCTCACAATTGGCCTGTGAAATGGTCATAATATTGATCCCACTGTGAGGTTTAGGTTTTCAGTAACTCTCCAAGAGGAAACAAGACCATATCTAGGTGATGCTGAGGTTCACAGTGCATCTGTTCCTGCTCAACAATGAGCAGAGGCATAGTGGGGAGACGAGAGCACAGGGAGTCAGCATCTCAAGAAAGACCTCCAAGCTACAGCTGAGCCCATGGAAATATCTCTGGTGCCTGTAAGAAAGAAACGGCCACAACAGGGGGCACACACCTGCCTTCCATCTAGTCCCTCTCCTGGTTGCTTACAGCTAGTCCCCATCCAGCACTAACTTGAGCCGCAGCTTCTCCCTCAGCCCCCAAAAGGAGGGACTTCCTGCTCACACCACATCTTGCTCTGGCTAGAAGACTCTACTTCTTCCTAGTATCCAGAGTCCACGCAGAAAGGCAGTCCCGTCCTCCTGCCCTCCCTTTCCTGTATGTTCTGGTTCCCTGGGTCATACCTGGCTGAACTATAAGATGCCATGCAGGAAAGGGAGTTTTGTTTTCTTGAACCAGCAAAAAATGCACAACCCTATTGTTTTATTTCTTTAAAGATTGTGAGTGCCTCCTCCAGATCATCTGAGAATTTGATGGTAGTTGTCCAGTAATAGAGCCAGGAGTTGAACCGGTCATGACAATTGCAGATGCCACCTCAGATAGAGGCTGTCAGTTGCTTCCTAAACATCAATTGTCCTCTATTCCTTACTGAGGAACTCTACTTTTGTTGGAGGATGCGATGTGTCCAGGGAAAACACTATAGTTACCAGTTCTGCCCCTTGCAAATAAGTGTATCCATGTGTGATACAGTTTGGTTAATGATGCTTAAGCAAAAGCCATTTGATGAGGCTTCCAACAAGGAGTCCTATCAGCTGCACAGACTCAACAGGTGCTGAGAATTTTCCCTTTAGCTCTTTCCCTTTTCTTTACTCCTGCCTGGAATCAGGTCATGATGCCCATGGTGGAATGAAGACAGCCCATTTTGGCCCCCCAAGTTTGATGAAGCAGAAAGATCGCAGAGGCATGGCACACTAAGGACATCTTGTAGCTGCTGCCCTGGGCCTGGGCAGCCTACTCTGGGACTTCATGGGGAGGAGGGTAAGACAAGGGTGAGCCTATTTGGTCAGGCACTTACAGGTGGGTTTTCTAATCCACGTCCCAGAATATCTTCTTCTGACTCTCTACTGTCCAATACCAGAGCCACCAGCCACATGTGGCTAATGAGCATTTGAATTGGGGCTCTCATTAGTGAATAATTGGTTTTAATGTTATTTTAATTAATTAAAGTTAAATTTTAAAATAGAAGCAGTGTAAGATTTTTTTTCATTAAACACAATTTTATAGTTTGGATAGAACCACATTTTACCTTAGGTGTTGAAAATTTTACATTGGATTGACATGTACTGTAGGTGCAAACTACACATCAGATTTCAAAGACTTAGTCAAAATAAATAAGACTGTAAAATATCATTAATATTTTAAAATTATTGATGATATATTGAAACAGTATTCTGGATATATTGGATTAAATAATCTTATAGAAACTAACTTCATCTTTTTCTTTTCACATTGTCAACTGGCTTCTAGAAAATTTAAAATTAAACACGTGGCTCACATTATTTTGGGACAGTGCTGCTCTACTGATACTGCACCCATTCTGTGCCCTTGGAGTGTCAGGCTCTGTGATAAACACTTTAAATACATTCCACTCATGGAGGTCTTAAAGTAACTGTTTGCAGGGGAGGGGGTAGTACTGCCTTCATCTTGCAAGTGCAGAAAGAGAGGCCCAAAGAGGCTGCCTTGCCCCAAAGCTCCCAGATTATTAGGGGCAGGCGCACAGTGGCATCAGACTCCTTAACTTGTGGCCTCAACGGCTATATGCTCAAGGGTAACTTACTCTTGAGCTGTGCACAGATCATGAGAGTCTGTATATCTAAGTTGCTAATGCTTGCAGACCAACAAGTATGGCTACAAAGACTGAGAGAGAATTTGCTCTCAGGATAAGATTTGCCAGAGGAAGCTGGAGCGTTCCACATGCCAGCTATCATTAGAGGCGTGATAAAGTTGATTGAGGTTGCCCAGGTATAACCAGTAACCCCCATCTCTCCATTAACAACAAGCAATGGATTTTGAGGCATTGTGTCTCCCCTTGGTATAAATCCAGACATGGTGGTGATGAGGGCTGATATTAGTGGGAAGGCTAGTGCTACGCTAGAGAGACGCCAAAGAATGAAATTCACAGAGACGTTCAGCGAGTTTGCAGTTGAGTCGCCAACAAAAGTTGACTTTGATTTTGAGAAAAAATGTTTCTCTTGTAATTCAGTGATCTAACTTAAGTCCACAATCTCAGCTTTATGTCCATTCTTTTTCCACAGCCATTTTTGTTAAGTTTGTTTCTTCCTTTCTTAACTAAAGAAAAACACAAGCCCAAGCTGGCATTTTTCTATGAGACCTGGATGTGTTCACATTTGCAGTGGACGCTAAACACTTTATCACCCCCTTGGTAGCTGTTCGGACACTAAGGGTAACTTGACGCTGACAGAAATATTTTGTTTCTGATTATTTTGCCAAACTCAGATATGTGCAGTTTTGCTGTAAAACATTCAACTAATGTGTACAGAATTGTTTCGTGTGTATCTCTATGCATCCTGACAAGAAATAGTGGACTAGGAGATGGACACAGATATTTTTACTACTGTGGCAATAATGTTTTACATTTTGACAGTGCTTTCCAAATCACAGCATCTTCCAAAGCACCAGAGGTGGTGATAACTTGACGCATTGTTGAAATACAGCAAGTACTTTGGCACTCCAGCATCACATATAACCTTTTAGACCAGGAAGCAAAGGATGGAGGGTTTTTGCTGCATTGAGAAAAAATAATAAAACACATTTCTGTGATGGTTATGTCCAAGAGCTTAGAGCACTTTTCAGGGTTTTCTCTGCAAATCTTCATTGTTCTCATCAGACCTCAATAAAATAGGAAAGAACAACTGCTATTAGCTACCCTTTACAAGCTCAGAAATAGGGACAGAGAAAGCTTTGGATTCTGAAAATATTACCAAGTCAGGCAGTGATGGAGTCAGATACAAGCCCTGTCCCCTCTCATCCTTGGCTGGTCTGTCCCCACCTGCCTGTGTACAGGATGACCAGCTGACCCTGGACACACCAATTCGTGTTATTTTCCATCATTACTTTTTGTGCTTATATTTGAAGTAGAGAAAGACTTCACACTGAGAAACATCCTTCCTTTAAGCTTGCCTTATTTTTTCTCTCTCTCCTCCTATTCTATATATCTTTCTTTAATCTTCCTTTTTTGTTCTCCTGCCTTATTTTTCTCCATCACATTTGTCTTTCTTCCCCCCTTTTCTTTGTCTTTTTCCTTTTTCACTGTCTTCCACATAAGGTCATCTTTCACCATCCTCCTTCCTAGGATGGAGTTGCAGTCCTATCTGGGGTTTCCTTCTTAAACCCAAGTGGTTATCAACCCCAATGCACTTTGTGGGGCATGTGTTTCCACATGTGGCCACTAGGGGGTGTGTGCACAATATCTGTGTGTGTGGTTTTTTAAATTTTTTTTCTTTTTTTTAAGCTGCAGAAAGAGCCAGGATGGCTCGATTCTCTTGTCAAAGAAGAGAGCTGACGAGAGAAACTGAGGTTTCCATCCACCAAATACTGAGAGGAGGGTATAGATTTGCAGGGCAGATGGATAGAGACAGAAAGACAGGTGTCTTCAGGTATGTGAGTGACTGGGATTGAAAGTCTGATTCTATCCATCCTCACATTGGGGGAAGTGTGTTTGTGCGTGTGTGTGTTTGTGTGTGTGTGCGCACGCGCGTGCATGTGTATGTGTGTGTGTATACGCATGCAAGCATGTGTCCAATTCTCCACTTACTATCTCTGAGTCACTTAAACCTTCTGAGCAACAGTTTCCTCATCTCTAAAAAGTGGTGGCTTGTGACTACCTGAATGAGGGAGATTTTTGGAGCTTGTTTGAGTAAAATACAAGAGAGCCACTCACAGACCAAATAGTCCTTGGTGAAGGCACTCCAGATCTACATGGGGCTTTGAACTGTGTGAAGTCTCCCAACTTTGAAGAGTTGCTTTGTGTACTCCCCCACTTGTGTCAAGGCTTTTCAGCCACAGTTACAAGTTTTGAAGAAGTATTTCCTGCTGTAACTGACTGGAGTCAGGGATCAGAGTGAACACTCTTGTCTTCCTCCCTGACACATAAATGACTGATTTCTAGGTAAGGATGTGCCATCTTTTGGTGCCTGCCTTACATGACAAATGAATTGGCCTCAGATGGCTGGGTAGCAGTGCTGTTCCGGGACTGCATTTTAGGAGACACGGATCCAGAATGAATGCTGAGTGCTTGCTGTGAACTGACCTCTGGACCAGGCACTGGGCTGGGCAGCTGAGCAGGCTCTGAGGACAGTGTGAAGGCAAAGGGGTCCACAGATGACCAGGGCCAGATGTGTTAAGTGTGACCAGGAGCACAAACAATGCTGGTGGAGAGGACGGAGAGTGGAAAAGCTTTAAAATGCACGTGGTGCCTATGTGAGCTTAATGCTTCAGTTTCAACCTCAAAATGATCCTGTGAGGAGGATAGTAAGCAAGGCAGCTGGGGCCAAGCTGAGGTCTCTCTGGCCTTTGGTGCAGTCAGATTAGGACTTCACAGTATGGCACTGCAGAGTTCTGGAGTAACTGGGATAGGATTCACCTTTCTTAAACAAAAGGAAGAGGAAGCTTGTAGTGTAAGCAGCAGTGAGAAGCTTGTAGCGTGAGCAGCAAATATGAAAACTTCCTCATAGACGCACTCCCTACATTTTGTGTCTCCTCTGATGACATCGAGTTGCTGCAGCTGTGTCTGACTTATTGCAGTTAGTGTCATAAAGGCCAGGGACTTGTCTTTCTCTCCCCAGGAGTCAGTAGGTGCGGGAAGAGGAGGCAGGTGTGGATTCTGACAGACAGTGCCATGGCGGTGGGCTGGGGCCACAGGGACTTGCTGTGTTTTCTGAGATGGCCCAGTGTCACTGGGTGGGGTGGGTTTGGGAAGTACCCTTTTGTCTCTGGGGCTGAGAGGCTAGTCCCAGACCTGGATGTGAGAAGAAAGAGCAGCCACAGTTCCTTATTGCAGTGCGGGGCTTCCCGTCCAGACCTGAGCGTCTGGTCAGTCTAACCACAAACTCTGCAGATGGAGTAAGCAGCCCCAGTGCCCTGGCCTTAAGGGCCTTTGGAGAAGTCTGTTCTGTCCATGGCTATGTCCTCTGTATCCAGAGCAGTCTCTGCACATAGTATGTGCTCAGTGAGTACTGGTGTATTCTAGAGAGACCTCTTTCGGCCTGGAAGCCGAAAGACCTGAGTGTGAGTACTACCTGCAGCTGCTTGTAGGAAAATCACCACCTTTCCCAAGACCTGATTTCTCCTTTTCAAAAGAATCAGAGGGTTAGCGCCTGCAGGACGGTGATCTCATGAAGATGAGCAGAGTGTGCAGCATGGCATGGAGGTGCCCCACAGCCAACAGCTGAGCCAGGTTGGTGGGTGGGGACAATTTCCTGAGCATCTCACGGAGACATTCATCTCCCTCCTCCCTGGAGGACCTTGCATGAGCACTCACAGTGCTTGGCACCTGCCCTCTTGGAAGGTTCTCGGAGAAGGAGGGTCTGGAGCAGAAGATTCAGTGCCCTTGCTGTCAGTTTCCCAGTGCATAGCCCTCCTCCACAGCTGCTGGTGGACTGACTCTGCCAGCTCAGATCAGGGAGGGATGAAGAGCCAGTCAGGAGCGTCCCAGATTGCCACCTGGGAAGGCAGAACCAGCAAGGGAGAGAAAGAAGGGTCAGAGAGTCAGGTGGGCCTAGGATCCCCGCTGACAGCTGTGGAGCCTTAAGCAAGGTGGTATTAAACTGCCCCGGGCCTCAGTTTCCTTCTTTGTAAGTGGTGATCAATAGAATTTTCCTTACAGGGTGTTGCGAGGACCATAGTGAATCCGAAGACGTAAACGTAGGGCTGGCACTTAATAAAAATAGTGATTCCTCAAGGTCTGGACTGTCACTGGGGCAGATGGTCTGAATGGAAGACACAGAGGGAGAAGAGCTGTTAGAAAAGAGAGAGTCTAAGTGTTCCGATGAAGCCACTGGGCATCCAGGCCCCATTCTCCTCTTCTAGCCTCATCCCAGACATTCTCTGTCTCCCTTTCCCCCTTTACAAGCAGCTGTCAGGGAACCCTACCATAGAATGTAAGTCCTGTGACACAGTAATATAAGCCAGAGGTGTATGCTTCCCTTCAGTTGTAAAAAGAAAAGACATTGTCCTATGAGTCCCTCCTGTTGCACCGCAGGACTACTGGCATAACCCTGGTTTTGGGGGTGTGGACTGGGAAGCTCAGGCTCTAAGTTAACTAACAAAGCGGCATAGTGAGGCAGGTAGCAGCTAGGATGCAGCCTTCCACACTCCTGCCCTTCTGGGTGAGGGTGGTTTGGGAAGTGCCCTTTTTGTTCCTGGGGCTGAGAGGCCAGTCATAGACCTGGGATTGAGAAGAGCAGCACAAGCAGCCTACAAGCCTGACGCTGGGCCCAGGTCAGAAACAGAGGTGCGACGGTCACAGGTCCTTCACTCAGTTGGCCGGGCCGGGGCGAAGCACCATGTCCAGCAGTGAGGAGTCCACAGGTGGGTGTCTGCCCAGCGTCCCTGGAGTTACAGCTGAAGGGAAGGCGAGGGAGGCTCAGAAGGCCCAGAGGACAGCCTTGCAGCCGGAAAAAACCCAAAGCAAAGATCAGCTCAGCATTTCCGATAGGCAGAATGCTGTTTTGGGTATTTCATTATGAGTTAACATATTTATTCTCATGAACTTCTTATGAAATAGGTTTGGTTGTCATCTCCACTTGACGGATGAGGACCCTGAGGTGAAGAAACTTGCCCAAGGTCACAGCTAGTGAGCAGCAGACCCATGATTCCAAATCCAGGCTGTTTAACCCCAGAGGCTTTGCTTTTAACTGTGCTATTTTTCTGCTTCTTGCAAGTTTAGACTGAAGAGAGCCATGAGGAAGACTCTTACTGGGGACTCTGAAATGGCACCTTACCCGGGGGAGGAGTGGAGCCTTGAGAGTGAGGGCAGTTGAGTACTCGGGTCTGGGACTTAGAGCTTCCAAGATTTCTACCACCTCTCACTCTCCTCGGGTTTGTAAAGCTGCCTCCATTTGCACTGGGAGTGCGGGGGCTGCCTGGGGGACTGTGGGGATTGTCCTCAGGCTATTGGCTGGGAGTGGCATGCCACTGACTTATTCCTCCAAGAGACATTTCCAGTACCCTCCATCCCTGCCCCCTGTACTACACGCCGGTGACCTTCCCCCTCAAAAACAAAACTCAAGCTCTGTCCCTGATGCTCATGGTCCACTGAAAACAGAATTACAGCTGTCTGTGAATGACCTCTGACCAAGCTGAGGGGACACAGAGAAGTGACTTGTGACTTGCTTTGCCAGGGAGGTCCTGAGAGGCTGTCCAGGCAAGGTGACATTGAAGCCGGGACTTGAGCTGGGTGTTTGAAGGCAGGAAAAACGGCAGGGCAAGGACTGGAGTCCTTGGCCTTCCTGGGGGACGTTTATTCCACATGCCTCGGGAAATCTGAAATGGCCTTGGAGAGCATTTGCTGGGGGTTGGGGGTGGGCGGAAGGGGACAGAGGGCATTGCCACCGACAGGCGGGGCGTCCCAGGGCCTCTCCCCAGGAGCGGATGAGCTCAGACGCGGCTCACTCAGCTGTGTTCAGGCACAGCCGGTTTATGACCTAAGAGAATGACAACCCAGGAGCAAGTCGGGATGACAAAGACGCCCAGAAGGGCACGCGCTTTTATGTAACCGACCTCTGAGCTGGAGGATCTCAGGAGGTTGGCGCTCTGAGCTCAGGCGCGGAGAAAGGACGGCGCCCCTGCCTTACTCTCTTAAAAATACGAGGGGACAGCAACGCGACATAACTTAGAGAAGTCCAGGGAGCTTTAGAGAGCAGGGCGGTCCCGCTGCTTTTCCCCAGTGCGCGGCTGGGGCGAACTGGGGCGCCCTTCCCAGCTCCAGCTAGACCCTTGTCCCCTCTTCCCAGGATCACTCGCTGGGTGACCTTGGGCGAGCCACTTGACTTCTCTGAGCCCCAGTTTCCCAGTCCGTGCATCTGAAAGGCTGTAAGAGCGTCGTGAGGCTCCCCACTCGACCCTCAGGGCCAAAGGTGGGCGCCGGGCACGCGGGAGGGGCCCTTGGACGCACCCCTTCTCGCAAACGCCGGGTTAGTCAAGGCGGACTCGCAGCGGAGAGCGGCCCCAGGAGGCGGCGCGCGGCGGGGCGCTGGGCGCCAGTGCGCAGGCGCGGCGCGGCAGGGCGGGGCCGCGGGCGCGGGGCGGGGCGGCGGGCGCGGGGCGGGGCGGGGCGGGGAGGGGCGGGGCGGAGCGGGGCGGGGCGGAGCCGGGCGAGGCGGGGCGGGGCCGGCGGCAGGCGCTGGGCGCTCGGCTCGGTGGTTCAGAGTGCTCTGGGCGGCGCGCGGCGTGCAGGTCGCAGCTGTGGCTCGGGTGCTGGCAGGTGCTGGCGGGACTGGCGGGGATCGCCGTGGACTGCCTCAGGGGCGCCGCCGCCCGCCGGGCCCGAGGGCCCGCCTAACCGCGCCGCCCGCGCCCGCTCCTCCTCGGCCCGCGCCCGGAGCGCGGGGGCCGCCGGCGCTGGGCACTCGGCGGCCACCGGGGATCGGGGCTGAGCGGCCGGTTCCCGCCCCCGTGCCGCCGCCGCCGCCGCCGCCGCCTCCCAGCCGACCGCCCGGCTTGGCCGCCGCCGCCCCGTCTGGCCCCCGGGTCCGCGCCGCTGGGGGCGCGGGCGGGGTCGGGGGTTGCCGGGCGCCGCCGCCCGTGCGCCTGGAGTCCACGTCCCGGGCCCGGCGGCCGGCGAGCATGGAGGAGAAGTACCTGCCCGAGCTGATGGCGGAGAAGGACTCCCTGGACCCCTCCTTCACGCACGCCCTGCGCCTGGTGAACCAAGGTGAGGCGCCGGCCGTTAACTGCCGGCCGGCGGCGGTTGGGGGCCGGGTGGAAACGCGGGGGCCCGGGGGGCGCCTCCGTGCCCTCTGCTGTCAGCGGACGCGGCGGAGACGGAGGCGCGGGTGGCCCCCGGGGTCGTTTGCACGGGGATCTGGGAGGCTGTGGGACACCTAGGGGAAGACCCTGATGTGAATTTTGGGGACTTGGAAGGAGAAGGCTGGGGCGCATGGGTGAGAGTTGAAGGAAATCTTTGGGGACTCGGGGACACCCAGGGGAAACTTCTGGGTGGGGGACAGCGACCATCTGGGGGCTTCGTTGGGGACGAGGTTGAATTATGTCATGGAAGGGGAGCGTGTTGGACTCGGGGAAGTAGGGCGTTTGGTTTGTCTAAGGTACTGGAGAAAAAGCTGGAGGAAAATGGAAGGACTTGAGGGACTCAAATGCAGAAGAGGCGAAGGGAACAGGTGCTTGCATTGTTAGCGAAGTTTGGGGACCTTGGAAGAGGGTTGGGGTCAGACCCCAGCACCTGAGAGGAGAGGAGCTCCATGGTCTCAGGGGAGGAGCCCAGTTCCCCCTCCCAGCCCTTTGTATCTCCTGTGACCAGGCTCCAGCAGCCCTGGCGGGGCAGTCAGCCCTCCCCGGGGGTGGGCAGCCCATGCCAAGCCTTGCAGGCTGGCCCTTGGAGAAGTCAGTAGGGGAGAAGAGGCCGGCAAAAGAGCACCGTTCCGGAGGGCGTTGGGTTGGGTGACCCTCATTGGTGGCTGGCTTGAGGTTCGGAACAGTGGTGAAGGGAGTCCTTGCTATTTTCACACGACTCCAGCCAGCTCAGGGTGTGAAAGGTCCTAGGACGTACTGCGGGTCAGGGATACAGAGGTTTCTGGAGGCACGCCTACCCGGGACAGTGTTCCCCTGGCTTTCTCCTCCTCTGGCTTCCTGAATCATCTGCTGGGATGCACGGTAAATTAAGCCTTCCTTCCCGGGAGCAGTCTTCTGCTTTTCCTGGAATATGTGTTTCAGATGAAGATGGGTGTGGGTGCCACTGGTCTGTCTTTTCTCTGGGAAATGGCAGCAACATGATCTGGTCAGATCTGTTAACCTTTTGCAGGGATTACTGTGCACTGACAGCCTGTGGTTCCCTAGTTGAATCGGATCTGCTGCTCTTAGTGCTCGCCCTGGCTCTTTTATTGTTGGAAGTGAAGATGAGGCAGACATATTCTATTTGTATATAGATACCTATATTTTAAAACAGTGACCTCCAGTTTTTGCCTGTTTCAGCCAGTTCTTCAGAGTAGAGTGTGTGTGTGGTCGACCGATGGTGGTGGAGAGACTCTTACTGTCTCCAAGAATTTAAGAATATTTGAATTGTTGAACAGAAATAGACTTATGGAGCGCCCTCATTTTATTTTAATTGCAGGCTTATTTTTATTTCTTTAATAAAATGGGCTTGTGAAAAAGTGAATGGGCATGCATTCCTAATTAAAAGAAAAAAATTTAAGTTTTATTTCTATGCCCTCTGAACAGTTCTGCAGTTGAGCTTGTACTTCTTGTGCCTGATGATTTACATGTATCTTTTATTGCCTGCTGGGCTGTCATCTCTGTGAAAGAAATTTCTTTGTAACATTGCATGAGATCCGTGGCATTGGAAATATTCTGGACTGTGGACTCAAGTGGATTTTTCCTGATAAAGAAGCTGAATCAAAGTTAGGTTGTACTCAATTAAGGAACAGTTAAACTGAAAGTATAGTGCGTTATCTTATTTTAAAAGTCAGAATTATTTTCTCTGCCATGTTGCCATAATATTGTGTTGCTAAAACGTCCAAAATTCTTTTGGATTCTGTGTTTTTACCAGTGTTAATGGCTTCCAGTTACTTGAAACAGATATTTACTGGGGAAATGTTGCCATTTAGTGTTTTTTAGGTATTAAACTTGATAAACTTACTTTTCATAAAAGTAATTCTTATAAGAAGTATATTTCTCACATGTGAAGGAAGGAGGAGGTGCTGCTCAGAATCTTATCTTACTGTTAATTTAGATTACTTCAGACTGAAACATTTTTCTCTTAAATCACAGGCTGATATTCAGAATGCAGAGCTTTATCATTTAAAATATTAATTACACTCTTATGTAACTCCAAAATTACAAGTGTTTTAAATCTGAAGCTACATGATTGTGAGGAAGCTTTGATTTTAAATCCAACCATCTTGTTATGGGCTATTTTTTCTTATTTAGTTATTTTTGTGTTTGCCTGTAATGCAACTGTGTTTTCAGCAGTTATTCACATTGGAGTTGGTATTTCGGCACTCAATTGTAGAATGGGCCAGCATGGCAAACCTTAGCCTGCCATGTAATAGATATGTTTTATGGTATCTCTAAAGTCTAACAAGGCCTTATGTTTGCATAGTATTTTAAAGTTTCCAAGGCGCTAGTTTCGTCCTCACACTTGCATTCCAGTAAGGCAGATGTTCATGTCTTCTCTTTTCAGAGAGGGAGCTGAGGATCCCAGCTATCTAAGCTTGTGGGCAACTGAGATTTAATTTGAACTCTCAGGTCTTCTGTCTCCGAAGACGTTGTTCTTTCTTATTTTGCCTTCCTAAAATGTTGGAATGAAATACTTCTCACTTGCTGACTTCAAACCCTGCAGAAATCAATATAATTAGTATGAGTGTTTCCAACTGACTTAAATGTATAGGAAATAATATATATCCTTTAGGAAGTTTATCCTGATTTTTACAGAAAGTTTCTGTCTGCACTTGCCTTCTTTGAAGAAGCAAACATTCACGGTAGATTTGTCTTCCAGGATTTTGATGCTGAGGCCAAGAGGCACTTTTGAATTAAAGCCCTCCTGTGACTAGTATATTAGTTTAATAATCAATGCATTATGATAATGAAACAGTTTATAGATGAGGTGTAGTCGTTCTTTAAAAATTCAGTGTTCTTAAAGATTGATCAACTTTCTAACTGAATTACTCTTTTTCTTTCTTGAGCTAGGATGACAATAAGAGATATACTCCTGTCTGGTATACATTGGCTTTTATATTTTTCCAGACTTGTGTTTCATCGTGGGCATTGATTGCTGATTTTATTTTCATTTTACCAGAATAACTGGTTCTCCTCCTCCACCTCCTAAATGAATTTGTTTCCTGAATATTTATTTATTTATTTTTTTGAGACGAAGTTGCCCAGGCTCTGTTGCCCAGGCTAGAGTGCAGTGACACAATCTAGGCTCACCGTAACCTCTGCCTCCCGGGTTCACGCAATTCTCCTGCCTCAGCCTCCCGAGTAGCTGGGACTGCAGGTGTGCGCCACCATGCTTGGTTAATTTTTGTATTTTTAGTAGAGATGGGGTTTCACTGTGTTGGCCAGGCTGGTCTCGAACTCCTGACCTCGTGATCTGCCTGCCTCAGCCTCCCAAAGTGCTGGGATTACAGGCGTGAGCCGCCGTGCCCGGCCTCTGAATTTGTTTCTCTAACAAAATTAGTGGTTAATGTTTATTTGATGTTAAAACTCAGTCAAAGAAAATAGGCTTTGGGATCCCACTCCGGACCCCACCTTGGTGCCTGTTGGGTGAATTGACATTGCAGTTCTTGCCAAGGAGAGGTTAATTGGAGATGAAGGTGGTGTTGCATGTTTTATATTTGCTAGTAGGGGATGTGCTGACTCTTACTAAAAAACATCTTTAGAAATGTCTTATGCATTATAATTTAATCCAAGTCTCTGATATTGGTTTGGATGGTTTTCAATACAAGCCAAGTAACCATTAAATAAGATTACATAACGCTGTATTTTTAATTATCTGATATAATGTATGGATTGGTGGCTGGCTCACTGCCAAGTTACATTTAGTTGTCTTTTACAAGAGAAAGTGGAGCAGAGGATTCAAGATTAAGGTGGTCCAGATATGTGTCTAGGTTGATAAAAGTTTTTTGTTGGTATATCAAAATGGTTTTTATATCAGTTTCTCAAATATTACAACTCTTAGCATTACTTAGAATAAATATGGGGGATAAAAATATATTAAGGAAGGATTATTACTTTACTTTATGTACATCTCTTTGTAATCCACAAAACCCAGGGGCTTAAAACTTGATTTTTGGGGACCTCTTTTGGAAAACATTTCGGATTTGCTTGAATGTCACAGACTTGTAAAGTAGAGAGTAAGAATGAGAACTGCAGAATTGTATTTAGGTATGGTGCCTTCATGCTATAGTTTGTGATTTTCTGTTTCATCCAAAGGAGGATGTGATTATTTAGTTTTTAGTTTTTTATTGTTTTTCTTTGTGTTAATCAGTTTTTTTGTTTTGTTTTTTAAGAAAATGCGATCACTCACAGTGTTAGATATGCCATTTCTGAGTTTTATACAGTGCATTATGATTAAAAGTGACCCAGTGATTGTGAGTTACAGGGTTTTGGTATTGGACATTAGTAACAGGCTTACAGAGAACCTGCCATGCCGGTTCTCTGTGTTGAGTCCTAGGGGTAGGGAGGAAAAACAGTCTGCACTGGTGAGAAGCTCCTGCTCTCCTCTGTGTGCGTTTGAGAATGAATTTTCGGTTTGTAGATGCCCTCTTTCCTAAGGAACATCTTAGTCCTTCAACTACGCTGAAATATTTAGTGATTGGATGGCTTAGATTTACTGTTAATAAATCAGCCTGTGGACATTTTTGAGGCACTTGTTGGTACTGGGTCATGTTTGTAATCTTGATACTAGTAACAGCTCAGAGATGAAGAGGTTATTAGCCCAGTTTTTCAGTTGTAGAAACCAAGATTCTGACAGCTAAAGTGACTTGCCCATGGTGACATGCTTATAATAAAATGTCAGAGTGAAGGGTCAAGCTTTGTTCTTTTACAGGTCCATTGTTCTTTTTACCATGTCCTGACTCTCAGTAACACTGAGAGTCTAAAGGGCTAAGTTACTGGTCAACCTGTGATGTTATAATTAGTGAATGATAGAAGGAGAATGAAAACCCTGGCTTTTTTATGTGCAGTTTGTTTTTCCTCTAGCCTGTGCTGAATTGAAAGATAAATTATATAGCATCCATTTTCATACTTCATTCTTCACATTTCTGCCCAAAGATAAGTCCTCTGACCTTTTTCGAAATGGGTTGGATTGCCTATTTTCTGGTGTCACATAACACCTGGTGCTCTTACTGTGTGATCCTCATCACACTGCTTTGTTTGGATCTTTGTCTTTCCTGGTAAAGAGTGATTTCCTCGGAAGACAGGGCCTGGTCTTTCCTCTGTGTCTTCAGCACCTAGCATACGTCTCAGCACAGGGCCCTTGGGAACTCCTGTCTTCATTTCAGTGTTACGTGTTAATTATCATTAAGGGTAGCAGAATCAGAAAGTGTATTTGGAATTTAGCAGTCAGTAAAGAGCTTTGCTTCTTACGGCTTTAGAGGACCTGAATTGGAGGTGGGGATGAAGTCAACAGTTCTGCCCGTATCAATGAAAGAAGGTTCTAAGTGAAATGCAGGGCTGAACAAGCAGAAAAACATCCCAGTGCTCTTTAAATGCAGTTGCACAGTAGGGATCCTTCTCTAGGAGATAATGAGAAGATGTTGTCAGATCTGCTTTGAATCAGATGTTTATTTACTTTTATTCTTTCTTAAGGAATTTATGAAATCACTGCACTCTTATCAATTTGCTCTCCTTCTCTAAACTCCTAATGATATTTCTCATGACAGATTAAAAACAGAATTTTGGAAGCCCTAGTCACATGCCAGATAAGGTTTCTTACCTGAGAGAGTTATCCACAGTTTCAGATGCCGAAGGGAGACTCAGAAAGCCAGAGGAGCAATTGAAACCGCAAATTGAATGCCAGCAGCGACTTTGATATCAAAAGCCCCATTTGCCTGTTGTCACCAGCCCCACTGAGTGAAGATAGAATGACTTATATCTTCTACCAAAACAATAGAAGGAGAATGTTCCTTGGCGTTGGGGATGATGATTATAAAAGCCACCAATTTGAGGCTCTTCTGTGCCAGCTGCTTTCTGTGCATTCTCTCGCATCCCCACAAGATCTTGCAAGGTAGGAGGTTTTATTCCCTGCACTCCTCCTTTATTTTTTTCAAATGAGGCCTCTAAGGCTCAAAAACACTAAGTAACTTGCCCAGTCAAGGTACAAGGTACACAGCTTATAAGTAGTCAGGATGAAATTTTAAATCAAGTCTGCAGTGTTTTGTTAAGATACTTTAAGAAAAGAGATAAAAGGACAGAATTCAACATTGTTGTTTTTAAATAAAAGTTTCATTATAGCAGAAGCCTCTTAGAGATTTCCATTGGTGATGAATTTTTAAAAGGGGCTACTGAAAATGTGTTTTACCAAAAACGCAAGCTCACTTTTTTTCTTCTGTGCTCTCTGGCAGTGTTTTTCAGTCTTCAGTAGGCATTAAAAGTAAGGATTTTTAAATATGTATATATTTCAATGACCAAAAAGAAAATAGAAAAATATTCCATATAGAAAGCCAGTGAAATTCTTGCTAAAGTTCTGTCTCTTGAGGGAGCCTCCTAGAGGTGCAGTGCTCTTTGTATTTTAATACTTTATCACAAAAACAGTCGAGAGTATGATATCAGGGATTTATAGTCAGTTTATGGTATATTTGTGAATTCTTCATTCTCTAAAAGTAGGTTTACAAAAGAGAAAAAGTATTCCCACAGATAATGCTTGTGGCTTTCTGGAAGGTGGGAATATGTTTAAATATACTTGCCCTGCAGTTGCTAATGATAGTAGCTACCATTTATCTAGAGCCTTTTCTGGTTCCCATGCTTTATGTATGTTATTCATGGAATTAGTTTAACAGTCTTAAAAGAGAGTAAGTCATTTTACCTTATTTTATAGATGAGAAAACCGAGGTCAGGCAGGTCACATAATTTGCCTAAGAACACATAGCTGGTAACTGGTGAATCAGGATTCAGATCCTTGTCTGCCCAACACTATGACACTATGTAGGGCACCTGTTAGCACCAGATAGAGGTGGAAGCTTTGAATATGTCTTGTTTTTCATGTTTTACTTTTGTGGGGAATTTGGATTATGCAGCTCTTCAAATTAAATGCCTAGTATTGGACTGGGTGAGCAGGGTAGGTTGCATACCGTACAGAGGGCACACAGGGGCATGGCAAAACGGCATAGGAACTTTCTGACCAGTGGCAACATCTGGTGGGTAGCATTTACTTGGGAAACAGTGTTACTCAACAAGGAATGAGCTGGTGCAGAAAGAGCCATGTGATTACAGGTGACAGCTTTCTAGTCTGTAATCCCCTGCAAGTTACTTTATTTCTCAGAGCCTCAGTTTCCCCGTCTGTGAAATTGGGGACCTTATGCCTTCTTTGTAGGGTTGCTGTTTTAGACGTAAGTACAGTGTCTAACACATAGTAGGTGCTTAATAAACGTTACCTGCAATTTTTATAAAATGTTCTAAGACAGATGTGTGAGTATCGGCATCACTTTTCAGATATAAGGTATATAATAAAAATTCAATACATAAATCATCTACTTTCATTTCTTAGGGTAATTTTATGTTGTTAGAATTATTTTAGTTTTCCAATCCAGGAAATATTGAAGGAGAAATTCAGTCTTTAGGAAGCTTCTTTCATTAATATCATGCACAAAATTAGCAGCAGCTCTGATTGATTTTTATTATGCTATTCAAGACACAGCACCTGAAGCCTAAATTAACAAATGAAGCTTCCATAAACAGTTTTATGACTGCATATCTTAAAACATGTCTGGACACCCAGCAGCCTCTCTCCACAAGCATAAGATACCTTACTCTGAATTGGTAAGCAGTAAATTTCCATAATTTTTTACATTTCCATAATTTTTCACCAATCAGCCCTTGCTGCTATTTTAAGAATTTTAAAAGGTGCTCCTAGCATATTATCGATGTTCTTCCTTGATATGATAAAGGGCAAGAGTGTGTGAGGGCACCCTTTTAAATGTCTCTTTTCGATATATATCTTACACTTGGGGTCACTGTTGATTCGAGCTCCCATGGGAGAAAATATAGAAATTATGATGAAGATAAGGGGCAGTTTTCATTTTCATCATTTTTCCTTGTTCTTTCTCTGCTTCAATGTTTGTGCCGTTTGTGCTCTGCTTTTCTGCCACTAGATGGCACTCCACATAGCTAGGTTACCTTCTTTCTTTCACACTGGTAGCTATTTGAACTGAAATGAGTCTTGATCGATAAACGTGCATTGCTTTTGATTTTCATGCATTGGTATTTTTCATATTATTGATATCTTAAGAGGCGTACTTGTTAATCAATATTTGCAGAAAGCCATGCCTTTTTTTGTAGCCACCATTGCTCAAGCGCCTAAGGTATGCCTGGCACTGTAGCTAGGTTCTTCACACATTTCTTCATTTAATCCATGACTTTCACGTGAATTTAGTTTTGTTGTTTTCATTTTACAGGTAAGAAATGGAGGTTAGAGGGATTTATAACTTGTTCGAGGTCACAAAGCTAACTTATATTATAGGGATCAGTGTGCCCTAAAGAAAAGTATACTCCAAAAACATTAAATTGAAAGCTTTTGTCAAATAACTTGTTAGGGTAGTCTGACTTACGGTTACAGGCCATGGTAATATGTTTATTCTGGGGGAAAATTATACTCCTCACAGTTAATTTGCTTTGGAGTATATAAATCAAATTCCCAAATCTGATTTGTGTAAGAAAGCACACAACAGTAACAAAAGATTTGTCAGTTGGTGTGGAAATTTCTGCTTCCTCTTGCCTTCTGTTTACTGACTTGAGTGGGCTGAGACTTGATGAGTACTAGCTATAAAATGTGGGATGAATTTTGGACAAAGCCAGGCTTCCTGTTTTAGTAACTTTTAGCAGGGCTGAATGCTGTTAACGAGTCCCCAGGACTTAAAAAATTTATCCTTTCATTTTATTCGTTTATTCAACACATATTTGTTGAACTGCTAAGCTGACCTGTGAGTTCTGGACCATGACTTTACCTCACCGAGCCTCTATTCCCTCATCTGCACATGGCAGAGAGGATGCCACCTCAGTGGTTGTCATACATTTTAAAATAACTAAAAGAGTATACTTGGATTGTTTGTAACAGAAAGGATAAATGCTTGAGGTGAGGGATACCCATTTCTCTGATGTAATTATTATGCATCGCATGCCTGTATCAGAATATCTCATGTACCCCATAAATATGTACACCTACTGTGTACCCCCACAATTAAAAATTAAAAAAAAGATTAAATGACAGTGGTTTCATATTTGTTTAATTTCACTATACATTTTTAACATAGAATATATTTGTTGTATCTAAGATGAGATTATTACACATATATTTCTGTTCCTCGTATATCATCTTTTACAAATGAATACTTAAATACCTTGGCATGTATTTATTAAAAATAAGGGCCTTCCCTTTCATAACTGTCGTACAATGATCCAAATTAGGAAGTTTAACAACCATACAGTGCTGTTATCTCATCTACAGTTCACATACTGATGGCACCAGTTGTTCTGGTTTCGTCTTTTACAGGACCCAAGTCAAGATCACACATTTCGTGTAGTGTCAGGCCTCTTTAGTGTTTCAGTTTGCAGTAGCTGCTTTGTCCGCCTTTGCCTTTCGTGATAGGCATTTTGGAAAACTGTACAAAAACTATACAAGGCCAGTTTTTTGTAGAATGCCTCTCCATTTAGGTTGTCTGATGTTTCCTTAGAGTTAGATTTGTGTCACACACTGTCTTGGCAGGAATGCCACCGAGGTGATGGTAGGTCCTTCTCAGCCCCTCATACCAGGGCCCACAACGTCTGTGTCATTATTGGTGAAAAGTTCCATCACTTGGTTAAGGTAGTGCCAGTTTTCTCCTCTGTGAAGTTACTGCTTTTCTTTGGTAATTAATTAATACTTCTGTGAGGAGATACTTTGAGACTATGTAAATAAATATCCTGCTCCTCATTAAACTCTCCCTCACATATTTTAGATCCATTAACATTTCTTACCTGAATTATTACTATGATGGTTGTAAAATGGTAATTTTCTAACAGTCATTCCATCTACATTTATTGGTTGATATTCTACTGAAATGGAATCTTTTATGCTCCTTCTTTCTGCCTCTTTCTCTTTTTCAATCCCTCTCACCCTCTTTCTTATTCAGTCGTATCTGTCTTCTAAATTCATGCATTTTTCTTTAATTCAGTGGGTTATAATCCTTTACTATCACTGTGTAAATTGAAGCTCAAATTGTTTAAGATTTGGCCATTGAGAGCCCTTTGCTCTGGCTCCTGGGTCCATTTGAGAGGATCATCCCCTAAGTTGGCTTAGTATTTTTTTAATCTCTATAACAGCAACTTGTTCCATGCTCATCTTGTTCTTGCTCTGCCCTAGCCCTCAAATGAACCATTTTCCTCAAAGGCGCCCTCGTTTCTTTTAGCATGGAATGTTGTTTAGAAGCCGAGATCTGGAGTGCTGGTAGTCATTGCTTTCCGGCTCTTTCACCGGACAGCTGGGAGGTAGATACCTATCTGTGACTGTACCTTCATTGTCTTTATGCTAAACTCTACGCCTAGGGCCAGCAAACTTTTTCTGTAAAGGCTGAAGAGTAAATAGTTTGTGGGCCGTGCATTCTACTCAACTTCTGCTGCTGTAGCAGAAAAGCAGCCACAGACAGTATGTAAATGAATGGGAATAGTTGTGTTCTGATAAAACTTTATTTATAAAAACAGGCAGTGTGCCATGGGCTGTGGTCTGCTTACCCTTCCCTGCTCTCAGCAGAGAAACTAGGGGCCCAGGCTTTATTACCAAACTTGGTAAAATTCATTTGTACCCATGCCTTCTAAAATAGGGGCACAATAGAAGTTATTTGCATGAATGAATTAATGATAATTGTGGGCTCTTTCTATTGCAGACCTCTCATGGCTCTTTTGGACATCAGTCTCTTATGACTTGTCAATTTGTTCAGGTCCTTATTTAAAGATGAGAGGCTTTTAGAAACATAATGTGCACAATATGCAAAATAATACTGAGAAAAATGATTTTATAAACTCGTGAGGGTATTTTTCTTGTCATGATGAAATAGTTACCTTTCCTTAATGAAAGCATATCTGAAAGCATAGCCATACTGCAGGCAGAGCACATGGCCCCTGCTTTGGTCTGGTGTCGCTGCATTCTGCGTAGGCTCGACTGAGAAGCAAGACTTCAGCACCAATCAATTGGGTGAAAAATTTCAAAGTTATACCCCTTTTATTGTCTCAGAATAGATTTGTTTCTTCACAGTTTTCTTTATGTAATTTATTGCTCTAATTCATTCAAAAAAGGATTTTATTACAGCAGTGACAAATCAGGGAGTGATCCCATTCTCAGAGAAGAGTATGCCATTAGGATGGACCACCTATTTTTTTTTTTTTTTTTTTTTTTTTTTGAGACAGAGCCTCGTTCTGTCGCCCAGGCTGGAGTGCAGTGGCATGATCTCGGCTCACTGCAAGCTCCGCCTCCCGGGTTCATGCCATTCTCCTGCCTCAGCCTCCCGAGTAGCTGGGACTACAGGTGCCCGCCACCACACCAGGCTTATTTTTTGTATTTTTAGTAGAGATGGGGTTTCACTGTGTTAGCCAGGATGGTTTTTTTTTTTTTTTTGAGATGAGTCTCGCTTCTTCGCCCAGGCTGGAGTGCAATGGTGCAGTCTTGGCTCACTGAAACGTCTGCCTCTCAGGTTCAAGCAATTCTCCCGCCTCAACCTCCCCAGTAGCTGGGATTACAGGCATGTGCCACCATTCCCAGCTAATTTTTGTATTTTTAGTAGAGACAGCGTTTCACCCTGTTGACCAGGCTGGTCTCAAACTCCTGACCTCGTGATCCACCTGCCTTGGCCTCCCAAAGTGCTGGGATTACAGGCGTGAGCCACCGTGCCTGGCCAGGACCACCTATTGTTAATGCACAGAGACTGCCATCAAGGTGATGTCTGACACTGGAAAGAAACCAAGCGCTAGAGTACATCGCAGCTGATGCCAGCAGCTTGAGCATAAAGATGGAGGTTCATTCAATTTAAAGTGTCTCTGATGACTCTAAAATAAATTAGGCTTTAATTACTGCTTAAATTTTTATTTAATTTCAAAAATTCAAAAGTCGATTTTACACCTGTTGGTGTGTAGCTTCTTTGGTGTTCAGCAGGCCATTAGCCTTCCTCTCTGTGAGAAGCAGCATGAGGTTCTGCTTGCTCCTTTCTCTAGAATCCAAAGGAGTGGTTTAATGTTCTGGGTCACAAAACAATCCTTGGATCTGTGGAGCGTCCTGGCGTGCTGATAAAGGAAACCGAGCAGGCTTCTTTCCTCCATGGCTTTTATCTTCTGGGTCTTGAAGTGCCTTATAAGATTTTGATTTAACAAGTTTTACTTTTTTGTTTTGTTTTGTTTTAACATGAGAAGTACTAAAGTGTCTCTTTCTCTCTTAGACTCATGAGGAATGTCTCCTTTTTGACATGCTGCCCATCGTTTGGTGTACCACCAATTCAGAACCAACAGCGAGAATCCCCTGCCCTGTGTTACACGGTTTCTAATAGCTTCAGAGAATAAGGAGACAAAAAAAGAAAGTCATGCCATTAACAGTCGATTGATTGTATTCTGGATTGTATTTTTCTCATCCCTTTTTCCCCCTTGGTCAGGGTTTTGCTGCTTCTTTTTTTTTTTTTTTTTTTTTTGTCTTCCCCTGAGACAGAGTCTTGCTCTGTCACCCAGGTTGGAGTGCAATGACGCGATCTCAGCTCACTGCAACCTCCGCCTCCCAGGTTCAAGCGATTATCCTGCCTCAGCCCCCCAAGTAGCTGGGATTACAGGTGCCCGCCAGCACGCCCAGCTAATTTTTGTAGTTTTAGTAGAGACGAAGTTTGACCATGTTGGCCAGGGTGGTCTTGAACTCCTGCGCTCAGGTGATCTGCTTGCCTCGGCCTCTGAAAGTGCTGGGATTACAGGCATGAGCCACCCTGCCCAGCTGGGTTTTGCTTCTTAAATGGGTGAACGATGTGTTGCTACCTGTGCAAATAGTAAGCTTGAATAGCTTCAGTTTCTTCATCTATAAAATGGTCATGAGAAAATCTGTGTAGCGTGTCTGGTGTATCTGTAAGTAATCAAAAGTTAATTAGGCGAGCAGGACAAATTTTCTTGTTTTCCTCCTTCATGGGGCCCAGCATGGAATACTAGGCACAGAATTGATATTCGTTGTGTACTCCTTGAAATGTTAACTGAGAAGAATGTGTGTGAATTCTTGTCTCACCTGTTTTAGGTAGGGCACCATGTTACTTCCAATAAAAGGTCTGTGGCAGAAAGTAGTCTTTTAGGTTTGGAGAGTGAACATTAAGGCAAAAGACTAGCATAATCTATTCAGGCTTCAGACTTTTAGACCCTTTCAGGACATCACTATTTATAGACTTCTGGGGGAAACACCCGTAAGAGAAGACTGGTTGGGTGTCTGTTTCTCCACAGTCTTTCCTACTGGATTGGAGGAGTTGCTGTTATTTCTCCCCTTTTTCAGTAAGGATCACATGCTTAGGCTGGGCTAAGTTCTGGGATGCAGAGCAAGCTAATACTTTATGCCTGCTTAAAGAGTGTTCAGCTCAGTGGGGAAGTGGCCAAATTAAAAGACATTTATATTGTGGGGTGGAAGGGCTGTAATGAAGACAAGTGCACATGGCACTACGGTGCTGCATGGAGCTTTGTTATTCCGATTTGGTGAGGGAGTGGGGACTTGTGTGTGACTCCTCACGTAGTGGTAGAAACATCCTGGGCTCCAGAGTGTGATGGAACTAATGCAAGTTCACTTCTCAGAGTCTCTCTGCTTAGCATTAAATCATGACATCTCTGAGCTCGTAGGGCTCCCTGTCTGGCTTACAGTGTGCAGTGAATGCATCCCTGTTCTCTTCGCTCACTCTCTGTGTGCCAGCTCCTAGTGTAGTACCGTCCTCTGTGCATGCAACATTGCATTTATCACACTGCGATTGTGATGATTGGGTGGGAGTTCTTTCTCCAATGAGAATCCAGCTGCCTTACAAGCAGGGAATCTGACTCATTACCTTTGATTCCTTCTCCAGTGCTCAGCGTGGTGCCTGGGAGATAGTGGGCACTCCGTAAGTGTGTATAGAATGAATAGCCAGTTGGTCTCAGCTTCCTCATTGTGGATGACAGCAATGAATTCATTCTTTCAGAATGCAAGTGAAAGAAGATTGAAAAAGTGTTTTCTCTTTATTAGAACTTCCAGATACTGATTTTGAGGAGAGATCTGCCATTTTTCAGATAGGTGTACCAGGAGTGTTCACTCTATGGCAGTGTAGGCACTGGCCTCGGCTCTGGTACTCAGACTCATTTGGAGGTACCCTTCTGTCACGGAAGAGTTATTGGGCCCAGGTACATACCTTCACCGCTCTAAACTCCAGGTTTTCACTTTGTAAAATAGGCACGACACTACCTCCCAGACACCAGACACACGATGAGGATTCAGTGACCTGCATCAGGATGGTGCCTACTAGACTCCAGGCCCTAGAGAGCTGGGGCATTTATCCTTGCTGGGCCTCCAATGCCCAGAGCTGTGTCTGAAATGCAAAAGACACACTGTGTTTGTTGAATGAATGACATATGTGAAAGCTCTTCCTAGCAGTCTTATTTGGAGAATAAAGCAAATGCAGGAATGTGTGGAGAAATGGGACAAGAGGATTAGACAGGGACTAGGATGAAGGGCCTCATGCATGGGAGCACGAATGTGTTTTAAGGTTCTGGATCACAGTTGAAGGATGTCATGCAGGAGAATGGCATGCTCAACTCTGTTTTAGACGGATCGCTTGTGGGTACTGAACAGGGAGGTTGAAACGTTTTGTATTATGTGAGTTTAGAATCACATGTGGTCTTTCTAGATACCAGCCTTACTAAAATGCATTGCCCTGCCTTTGAAATTGTGGCTGAGGATGAGATCACTCAGGGAGTGTGTGGAATCAAAAGGGAAAGGACAGGAGAGGGATCCTTGTGGCTCTATCACCATTGAAAGGTTGGGCAAAGGAAAAGAATCCCTCAGTTCTTCCTTTCCTTGCTTACTTAGCATAAGTAAATAAAAAGTTTACTGAATTGTGTAAATTACACCTAAAACTGTTTATTTGAAAAGTTTTTTTTTTTTTTGATTATGCATTTTTTAAGTAGGAATCTTAAAACTCGTTACTTCCAGTGATGCTTACCTGTATGCTTCTTGAGCCCTAAGCTGATGAGAATTTGAAGGAGAGACCTTTGGTACAGAGAGCTCAGCAAGTATGGTGGAGTAGCTGGGGTGTCACAGGCTCTTCCGTCCGGAAAGCTTCCTGGCTCCTCAAAGCTTCTCTTCATTGGTGACCATGTGGCTTCCAAATTGACTTGGACTTGGTTCACACTTTCCATTTAGATGATGCGCTTTGTGGCTTCCCGTCCGCACCAGCATATGCATGCTGAAATTGCTGCTTTCGTTCTGAATGTTTTTGGTTAGTGTTGCTACTTCTTCTGGTAGTGGTTGGACTTAGATCTTCATGTCTTGAATATGAATCCCGTTGCTTGATGAGGGTCTAGGTCATGCCTCGGGGATATTCTGAGGATATATGTGGAGTGCAGAGACAACATTCTAGACAGATAAACACTTTTTATTATTAACAAACTTTGGCCACAACTTTTGATGTATAAACTGCCAGATTTCCCCAGCTCCTTTCATTGCGGCTTTGGACAGGAGAAGGCTCACTTGTCTGCTTCAGGCTGCCTTTCTCTTGGGTTGCACCTCAGTTCTTAATTATTTATTTATTTTGAGTGGAGCATAGGGGCCTCTTCCAAAATGGGTAGAGCTCAGGGGCTTTCTTATTGCAATGGCCACATGATAAAAACAGACTGAAAAGGGAGAGTTGCAGGAGAAAAGCCCAGAAAAGAGCCTCTCCTCAGAAGACAGGCTTTAAGCCTCTTGCTTACTGCATGGAAGCCCCACCTTCTAGCACTGAGGCCCGATCCGATCTTCCAGAGGAGTCGGAGGAATCCGTGAGAATGGCCACTGTTCTTGCTTGCTGCTGCTGATGTTGCAGTTTTGAGAGAACAGCAGGATCCTTGTTGTCTTCTAGAGGCTTGAGTCTATCACTGACATTTTTTCAGTTCCTTTGCTCATAGACCATACCAGGAATTAGTGATGTGTCAGTTGATAGTTCACAGTCTCATAGTTCATTTAATTCACTTTAAAGTTGTCAGTTTCTGTGTGAGTAACCTGTAAAACTTTCCAGAAAAGTTTTGCCATCTGTTTCAAAAAAAAAAATCTTTATAAACTTTCCTAAGTATCTGGATTTGGATTCCTTATTTGGAGAGAAAATGTTGGCCCCAGCTCACATCACATTTACATAAATAAAGCAGTATTTCTTCTGATTAAACCAAATCCCAATATTCACAAGAGATTTCATACCACAAACTTTGCCCTGAATCGAACCAGATGCCCAGTGGAAGTATGCAGTATGTCTTGTTTAGTTTCTAAGAATTCAGACTTCATTTGAGTTGGCTGATTCTCCTAAACTCAGGTACTTCTGTGCTATGTGTTATCTCTTGTTTAACACCATTGGCCCAAAATGTTAATGAGCGAGTTTATATTGTTTCATAGTGTCTCAATTCTTTATGGCAAGTCCTTGAAATCAAGCACTATTAAGAAGATCACTCAATTTAGTTTAATAAGAAGTTATATTCTTAATAGATTTTATTTTAGGATGAGGTGTATCTGTGTAGAAAAAAAGATGCTTTTTCTTTTTTCAAGTTTCAGATTCAAATGTTCTTTGAGACCTATTTGAAATAAGATGGAAAAACAAAGTGAGAGTATGCTGGTTTTCTATGGCTGCCATAACAAATTGCTACAAATTTGGTGGCTTTATGATCGTAGGGTCCTGGAGCTCAGAAGTCCACATGGCTCCCACGGGGCTCATGTTAAGGTGTGGGTGCTTCTGTGCTCCTTTCTGGAGGCTGCAGGGGAGAGTCTGTGCCTGAGCTTTCCAGCTCTGGAGGCTGCTCACATTCCTCGGCTTGTGGCCCCTTCCTCTGACTTTACAGCCAACAACTCCAGGCTGAATGTTTTCGCTCTGCCACCTCTCTGCTCCTCTCTCTTCCACCTTAATTTTCCATTTGTAAGGTCCTTTGTGCTGACATCAGCCTCACCTGGATAATCCTGGATAGTCTCCCTATCTTAAGGCTAGGTGGTTACCAACCTTAGCTCCATCTGCAGCCGTAATTCCCCTTTGCCGTGTGACTTAACATTTACAGGTTCTGGAGGTTAGTATGCGGATGTCTTTGGGGGAGACATTATTCTGCCTACCACAGAGGTATGACTGTATGTGGCAAAAAACTAATGTTTATCAAGTACCTAGTGTATCTTCGGCCTGTTTTGTTTTGTTTTTGTGAGACGGAGTTTTGCTCTTTTGCCCAGGCTGGAATGAAGTGGTGTGATCTAGGCTCACTGCAACTTCCACTTGCCGGGTTCAAGCAATTCTCCTGCCTCAGCCTCTTGAGTAACTGGGATTACAGGAGGAGCCCGCCACCATGCCCTGCTAATTTTTGTATTTTTAGTAGAAACAGGGTTTCACTATGTTGGCCAGGCTGATCTCGAACTCCTGACCTCAAGTCATCCACCCTCCTCAGGCTCCCAAAGTGCTAGGATTACAGGCGTGAGCCACCACGCCCGGCCTTCAGCCTGGTTTTAAATCTCAAATTATACATCAGGGGTCCTAGAGACATTAAGTGACTTGTCATTGTCAGATAATTATTAATAATAATGATCTGGGATTTGTTGAGTTCTTGCTAAGTGTCAGATACCATACCAGGAGATTTACAGGCCATATTTTTCCCAACCTCAATATACCCCTCTTAGATGCATGACATAAGTTCCATTTTACAAGTGAGAACACAGGCTCTTCTGGAAGTTGTGACTGATGCAGTGTCACATGGCTAGCTGATAACCGAATGCTTTGGACTTCACCAGTCTGATTCCCAAACCCATGCTGTTTCTACTAAATTACAATAGATTAAAATGGAAGGGCCTTACGGAGTTACTTTGTCTTGCATCCCACATCACAGTGCAGTCTTATCTGGACGATCTGTGTAGTATTCAGAGTGCCTGTCAGGGTATTTGTCAGGTTATTTGGTATCATATGTCAAAATGACCAGGTAGTTAATTCATTGACTTGACAAATTTTCTTTGTTTTCCTTCCATCTTCCCACTTTTTTTTTTTTTTTTTTTTTTTGAGACGGAGTCTCGCTCTGTCACCCAGGCTGTAGTGCAGTGGCGTGATCTTGGCTCACTGCAACCTCCGCCCCCCGGGTTCAAGCGATTCTACTGCCTCAGCCTCCTGAGTAGCTGGGATTACAGGTGCGCGCCACCACACCCAGCTAATTTTTGTATTTTCAGTAGAGATGGGATTTCACCATGTTGGTCAAGCTGGTCTTGAACTCCTGACCTTGTGATCCCGCCTCAGTCTCCCAAAGTGCTGGGATTACAGGCATGATTTACGGCACTTGGCCCCCATTTTTATTAATAAGAATGTATTGTGCTCCTCTTTAACTGCTGCATTTGTTTTTCCCTCAAACGGTGTCTTCTCATCTTAATACACTGCAGTTTGGGAAATGGAAATCAGTGTCTTTGCACTTGCTTTTCCCTCTGCCTTTTCATGCTAGGTGCGTTGTATTATCTAATGCTCCTTTTAGGTAATAACACTATTACCATTGAGTAGATGGGGAAACTGAGCATCAGAAAGGCTAACTAACTCTCAAGATTATGTAGTATGTGGTAGAGCAAGAACTTCAGTTTGTGTCCATTTGGTTTCAAGGCTCCATCTACTCCATGAGTTTCAAGGCTCATGGCCTCAGAAACTTTTCACATTAGGTGGGTAAAAAGTATATAAAAATATAAAGTCAGGATAAAAATGGTAAATGACATTGAAAGATGGGAATAGAGGAAATGCTGAAAGTATAGTAATTATTTGCCAAGTGAATTATACCAGCAATTGATATAGTAGAAGTTCAGAAGAGAAAGATTGTTTCAGGCTGTGGTCATTGTTGATGGCTTATGAAAGAGAAGAGATTATTATTTAATTTCCATAAAATTTATTCTGGGATATTCATAATCAGAAATAAAAATATGTAATAATGACAGTGATAACTACTATTATTTATTGCACATGCAATTCCAGGATCTGTTTTCCAGATCTTTTCATGTATTATTTAATCTTTGCAATAATGTATATATGTTACGTATACAGATAGATAGATAGATACAGCCATATATGTAGATAGATAATAATTATCTTATAGGTATTGTTTTATAGGCAATGAAACTAAGCCTGAGAAGTTAAACCTTAGTGTTTACTAATATGTAGCAGGGCACTATTAAAACTGAGCTCTGTTTTGACTTCAAAACCTGTGCTTTTTTTGCTGTGCTATAAAAGGTGTATCTTATTCACAGATTTTTGCTTCCGTTCTGCATATTCAACATGGTCACTTGAAATGATTTCATAAAATATTGGAAAAATATAGAGAAATGAAAAGTTTCTGACATAATAAGTAAACAGATGTAAAGAATACTCAGAGAACACAAATATACATATTTAAAAGTAAGGCTAAAATGTACTCGACTTACATTGACCCTGATGAGCTCAGTGACATGAAACAAACTAGGACTTGATTCAGTGATTTGTTTCCATTGCTGTCTGCAGTAGGTTGAATTATGGCCCCTAAACATGTCCTTATCCATTCTCCACAGTTTGTGAATGTTACCTTATATGGTAAAAGGTGCTTTGCAGAAATGATGAAAAGTCTTGAGATGAAGAGATTATCCTGGATCATTTGGGTGGACCTGTTATCACAGTGGTCTTTATAAGAAGGATGTGCAGGAGTCAGAGTCAGATAGAAGGAGTATCACAACAAAACCGGATTGGAGTGATATGGCCATAAGCCATGGATGCTGCAGTTTTCAGAACAGGGATACCGTGTTCAGATGTGTCCTCAGTATCTGTCCATGGCTTGTAAGGAACTGGGTGCACAGCAGGAGGTGAGCGGCTGGTGAGCGAGCGCTGCCTCCTGTCAGATCAGCACCGGCATTAGAGTCTCATAGGAGTACAAACCCTGTTGTGAACTGCACATGTGAGAGGTCTAGGTTGCATGCTCCTTATGACAATCCAATCCCCCTGCACTCCTGTCTATGGAAAAATTGTCTTCCATAAAACCGGTCCCTGACACCAAAAAGGTCAGGAACTGCTGTTCTAGAAGATGGGAAGGGCAAGGAAGAGGATCGGAGCCTCTAGAAGGAATGCTGCCTTACATACCCATTTTAGATTTCTAGCCTTCAGAACTGTAAGATAATAAATACATTTTTGTTACTGTGTTAAACCACTAAGTTTGTAATAATTTATTACAGTGACAACAATGACTTTAAATCATTATGAACTTTTTAATAATAATAGTTGGAGACTTCAATACCCCACTTTGAATGATGTATACAACAACTAGGTAGAAAATTGGTAAGGAAATAGTAGATTTGAACAACATTGTAAGCCAACTAGACTCAACAGACATCTGTAGAATCTGCCCCCTGGTAACCACAGGAAATGCATTTTTCTCAAGTGCGCGTGAGGTGTTCTCCAGGATAGACCACATGCCAGTTCATAGAACAAGCCTCAGTGAGTTTTAAGGGATTGAAATTATGCAAAAGATATTTTCCAACCACAGTAGAAGGGGATTAAGAATCAATAACAGAAAGAAATTTGGGAAATTCAAAAATATGTGGAAATTAACAAACTCTGAAATAACCAGTGAGCCAAAAAAGAACTCATAAGTGAAATTAGAAAATATTTTGACGTAGATGAAAATGACACTACATGTCAAAACTTAAGAGATGCAGCAAAGCAGTACTTAGAGGAAAAGCCCTATGTTAAGAATAAAGGTAAATCTCAAATCAGTTACCTAACCTTCCATCTTAAGACACTGGAGAGCAAATCTGAAATAAGCAGAATGAAGGAAATAACACAGGTTGGAATGGAAATTAATCAAATAAGATAATAGAAAATTAATAGAGAAAAGTCAACAGACCGAAAGGTGGTTCTCTGAAAAGATCAACAAAATTAACAAAACTTTAGCTACATTGACTAGAAAGAAAAGAGAGAAGACTTAATGTTCTATAGATGTCTGTTAAGTGTAAAATTAGGAATGAAATCAGAGGACATTCCTACTGACCTGATGGATACAGAAAGGGTTATAGGGAATACTATGAACAATTATATGCTAATAAATTAGATACCTTAGATTAAATGGACAAATTTCTTGAAAGACACAAATAACTGAAACTTGAAAATCTGAATATACTGGTTTATACATCGATAAACAACAGTAAAAAACCTACTCACTAAGAAAAGCCCAGATCCAGGTGGCTTCACTGGTGAATCCTAGCAAACATGTAAGGAATAATTCTTAGTTCTTCACAAACTCTTTCAAAAATCAGAAGTGGAGGGACTACTTCTGTCTTAGTCCTTTGGCATGCTATAACAAAATTTCTTAGACTGAGTAATTCATAAGCAACAAAAATGTATTGCTCAGATTTCTGGAGGGTGGAAAGTCCAAGATTAAGGTGCTGAGAAATTCCATGTCTGGGGAGTGCCTGTTCCTCATGAATGGCACCTTCTATGTGTCCTCACATGGTAGAAGGGTGAAAGGGCAAACAGGCTTTCACAAGCCTCTGTTGGCACTAATCCCATTATTCATGAGGGCAGAGCCCTTCTGACTTAATCACCTCCGAAAGGCCCTACCTCTTTATACCATCACGTTGCAAGTCAAGTTTCAACATATGAATTTTTTGGGGACACAAACTTTTAGACCATAGAAGCTTCCCAACTCATTCTTTGAGGCCATTATAACCCTGGGTCCCAACTCAGAAAAAGACATCACAAGAAAACTATACACATCAGTATCTCTTATGAATTTAGATGAAATCATTTTCAACAAAATATGAGCAAACCAAATCTCAGAACATAAGAAAAGGGAGGATTATGCACCATGACCGTGTGGGATTTATCCTAGGAAGGCAAGGTTGGATTAGTATTCAAAAATCAAGTAATAGAATACCTCACATCAAAAGAATAAAGGACACAAACCTCATAGTCATTTCAGTGGATAAAGAAAAAAGCTTTTAACAAATTCTGACCCCTTTCATGATAAAAAACACCCAACAAATTAGGAATAGAAAGGAACTTCTAAAAGCTGATAAAGAACAATATATGAAAACCCACAGGAACCATTATATTTGTGAACGGATCAGGAAGAAAGCAAAGATGTTGTCTTTACCACTTCTATTGCGCATTGTCTTGGAGAGCCTAGTCAGGGCAGTTGGAAAAGAAAATAAAAGGCATACAGATTGGAAAGGAAGAGGTACAACTAAGTATTTGTAGGTGGTAATCTTGTGTGTAGAAAACAAGGAATCCACTAAAAAACTACTAAAACTAATTAATTTTAGGACATTTCTCCTTCCCCCTCCCCTTTGTATTTAAATTTAAAATGGAATATTTCTTCTGATAATAAATGTAGTATAATAAGTTTCCAAGATTCTTGTCTGTTTTGTGGAACCCTGTATAAGTACCACCTGTACAAATGTCTAGTACATAGAAGGCACTCTTTACGTACTTGAATGAATGCTTATTATAGAAAAAAAGTGGAAGATGTAAAAAAGGTAGAAAGGAAAAAAAAGAGAAATGTGCTTTCCGTAAAGCAATCAATTTGAGATAACTATTGGTTATATTTTAGACAATTTTCTTCATTCTCCGTATGAAATTTTATATTATTTTAAGTTTAATAGTCTGTCGTAGTCATTTTCTTAAGTCGTCAGAAAGTTGTGAATACTGTTTTTCATAGCTGTGTAGTACTCCATGTTACGTATGTCATCATATTGTTAACCGATTCTTCACTAATGAGCATTTCCAGTTTGGGAATGATTAATAATCCTGATTTGTCTGTCCTGTCTTTACACTCTGTCCATCTCTGTTCTTACCTTGATTGGCTTGCTAACCGCCAGCATTATTTTTCTCCCTTTTTAGGTTTGCAATTTAAAAGGTAACAGTGCAACAAGCAAATCCAATGAAGTCATTCTTTTGTTTAAAAATTTTTCGTTAGTTATCTGATTAGATCTTCAAGATTGTTTTAGGATGGTATTCACTGCCCTGCTTACCTGTCCAGTGTTATTTCTGCCACTCCTCCCTTTGACCCTGAGGTTACAATCATGCTGGATTTCTTGGATTTCTTGTCTGATTCATGAAAGCCACTATATATATATATATATATATATAAAATATATAAAAATAAATATATATATTTGTATATATATTTAATGTAAGCCTTCTGTGTACTGTTTTTTTTTTTTTTTAAATCACAGGTGCTTTTTTATCTTATGTGCCTATCATGTGCATATGAACTCATATTCTTATGGACTCAGTTCAGGTGTCATCACCTACAGGAAATTGCTTTGTCACCCACTTTAAATTATGGCTTGAGTACCCACTTCTGATCTCTTAGAGCACGCTGCATACCTCTGTCATAGTCTCTGTCACACTGGATTGGAATCTTCTTTATGTCTCCCCTGTAGAGGGTATGCTTTGTGAAGGCAGGGACTGTGTATCCACGGTGCTTGAAACAAAATAGGTCTTCCGTAAACGTTTATTCAGTAAATTCTGCAGTAAAGCTCTTTGTACCAGCCAAATAATTTCTTAGGAGAGCTTTTTAGAAGTTGAATAACTAGGTCAGAGTTAATCAACATTTTAAAGGTTCTTGGCTTACATCGTCGACTAACGTTGTCAAATTGATTTATAGATGAGTTGTATTAGTTACACTCTGCCATCATTGCATGTGAGCACTTAAGTGGGGCCTTCTAAATCATATTTTGTAGTAAGATCTTTTAAGGTAATTGGTGCTGTCACTGCTTGGGCCATGGCTGTTTAGGAAGATACCAAGTAGAAAACATTTATTTGGCAGGCTTGCAGCCTGTTACCGTTTATGAGTGCTTGATAATGGGAACAAAATGTGCCAAACTAGAAAACTGAAGGTTTGGTTTTCCATTTCCCATCCTGGTGTTTGGTTGCCTTTCAAATAGAATTTGTTGTTCCTTGGTACTGTTAAATGGGCAGAGAGCTTTCTTTGGCACTCAGCATAATGATCTAAACAGTAATAGGCACACTGCCAGAATAATGCTTTTCAGAATTTGGAAAAGCTGTTGGAGAAGCACTTCTTTCTGGTTTTCTTCCGGGGTTTGTGAAGTTAATAAAAGATGTCATTAATGTCATTGGACATTACATTAATGTATAACCTCAGAGTTGCTGATTGGGCTGATGAACTTACAGTGGCTAAAGTTGTCCGTAGGCAGAAAGAAAAATAATTAACAATAATATATGCAGTCTTTGGATTTGCATTTGATAAAACCTGGAGTAGGATTACAGAGCATTTCCCAGTGTTGCCCTGGGAAATGGTAAATGGTCAGATTTTTCTTTTTTAAGCCTTAGTACGTAAGAAAAGAGGGGGAGGGTAGAATGAGCTCTTGGTTACCAGACTGGTTTCTGGAAGAAACTTCGTGTCCCCTGAAATAATTCTTTATCAGTTACATGCTCAGATTGTCCTTATGCTTCTGCAGACCCAAATGTACCTACGTGTCATCTTTTTTTCCCAATCTCCATTTACTTTTTTGAGTTTTTGGACGTGTGTGTATGCTGGGGTGGGTGAGAAGTGGCATTAGAGACTGGAAGCTTGCTGTTTGAGATGATGATTTCATTGTTTGGACAAGGGGTCTGATAGAGTGGATTTAAAATGGGCTCTGCAGCTATTAGCTGTGAGGATTTGGGCAAGTTAGTCTACCTCTGCAGCACTTTGCACCTCTGAAAAGTTGACTAACACCACCTAAGTAGGTAGCAGGGATGTTGGGAAGTGTGTGTGAATGTCAGTGGCAGTAAATGAAGTATTTGTGAAGCACTTTATTAAATTAGTACCTGGCCAGTAGTAGGTACCCAACAAATGTTAATTCCTTTCTTTTTCATAAGGCTGTTTCCATCAGAACATCTAGGAAAGAACGATGTGCGTTAAATAACAGGTAGTGCTTTGTTGTTCTCATGCCTATTCCTGGAGACAATATCATTATTTGTTTTTTTGTTTCTCAGCATTTCTAGACATCAGGTATCTTTCTCCCCCCCGACCCCGTATCTCTTTTGCATTAAAAAGAAAGGTCAAAACTGAAGGGTTTTCTCTATCGAATTGTATTTATTAATTAAATACTCTTTGCAACTGGCTGATATTTGAAAGTTGCTGATTATATTTATGGACTCTTTTCTTCTACATTAAACATGTGGCACAATGGTCTGACCTGTCTGAAAATATCTTCTTCTCAAACCAGTAATTATTCCAGTTGCGTTGTACAGCACTGAACCCAAAGCATGATAGATTGTGGCAAGTAAACACATTCTGCTGCCATTAGTGGTTTGTTGTGGTTTGTAACTGCCCATGCTGGCTGTCATTGCCGTCAGATTGGAGTGTAGTAAGATGTTGTCATGGTAGCTGTGGAGGAAAATGGAGGGAATTTTCTGCCCTTCGGAATCTGAAGCTAATTAGTCTTTGGAACTAAATAGTATAAAGCATAGACTTCAGATTCGTACTCTGAGTTTGCATTATTCTTTACTTTTCCTTTATGAACAGAGGAGGATATTCATGTCATGAGGGTATCATATCCTTATGATAGAGGATATTTGTGTGATGAGGGCAACAGCCTTAGGTGCCTGGATCTGTCCCCTGCCTGGCTTCCTCCTGTCCATCTGCTGTCTCTTGCAGGGCTGAACTTAACTCTTCCGGATTTGGAGATACTTGGAGTGTTTGATGCTTGAATCCTGTCATGACCTGCTCATTCTCTCTCCCTATCTAGGGCTGTTGGGACTGTCTGTTTCTGGGCCTGGACAGGACATTTTTAGATACGTTTAGAGCATAAATGAAGAACTCCCATTGGTTTTGATGTAAGATGACTTTGAATGTTCACTATTTTTGGAAGACAGAATAGCATGAAGTGATGAAGATGAGGCCTCTGGAATTGGACCGCCTAGGTTTGGGTCTGTCTTATTCCTGTGGCTTACTAGCTCTATGTCCTGGGGGAAGTAATTTAACCCCTCACTACCTACATTTCCTCAGTAAATTAGAGGTAAAATGTGGAATAGGTAAAAATAACCAAGAGTTAATGTGAAGTAATATGCTAACATATGTAAAGCATTGAGAAATAAAAATAAAATCCTAAGCCACCCAACTGACTGGGCAGACCCCTCTTGGCCAAGTGGACCCTAGAAAAACTTTAAAAACTAAGTTTCCCAGCCAAGATAAGATGGAAGGCCGATCACGCCTTAGTACACTCCCTTCCTCATCATCGCTAGACCTTCTTCCCTAAGAGTTAAACAGGAACCAGCCCTGGAAAATGAAGAATGGAAGACTTTGGCTGACCCACTGCCTGACACCTGGGCTAGGCCCCTCCTCTCCGCTGGCTGGGCCTGGCAGCCACCTGGTTGTGGTTACAGAGCTTCCCTCCTGAGACCTGACCATTGCCATGAACTGGCTCTGGCCAGTTTCCAGAGGTTGCGCACAACCCGCCTCTGTGTCTAAAACTTCACCTTTGGACATTTAGAGCTTAATTTTACTCATTTTAATATTAAGTCTCTACTGCAAAGTGAACATGGCATTTATGTAACATGTATGTTTGCTCATTACACATGTGACTCCCCTTTCATGAATATTTACAGCTCCTCCTATAAGCTGTTAAGTGTGTATGTTTGGCCAACTTGCTTAGCATAAAACTTCTGTTCTCCCCTTTCTTCCTCAAAGTCCTGCTTTAGATTTCAGCCAGAGGCTCAGCCTGCAGGTTGCAACCCTTAGAAAGTTCTCCTTTCCAAATTTATATATTTTAGGTTGACAATATTTATTGCCTGGGAGGTAGTAACATTTATTAAATGCTAGCTATTATTATTATTATTTTATAGATGCTATTTGTCGAGTGCTGTGCCAACTGTGGAGCACACGAAGATGAGAAATAGCTCCTGACATCAGAAACTGCAGTTGACCAGGATGTGTTCAGTGGCACTGTATACAGTGTGATAAATGCTGTGTACAGAAAAAACCCTGTCTCTCCATCTCAATTATCCTTCTTACTCAGTTCAGTTTTCTTGAGTGCGCTCCTTTGCCATCTGACACATGATCCATTTATCATGTCTGTCCCCACTACAATATCAACTCTGTGTAAACAGTACTTTGCCTGTTTATTGCTATATCCCAGCACCTGCAGCAGTGACTGACATGAAAGAGACATTCAATGAAAGATATTGAATGAATGAATATTGAAAGTGCTCTGGGAAGAGAAAACAATAAATTAATGTGGATGAGACAAGAAAAATTACAGAGAATGGTAGTTTTTAAGTTGGGCCTTACAGGATGAGTAAGAGTTTGCCAGGTATCCACACGGTGGAGAAGGACATTTCAGCCAGAAGAGCCAAGGTTTAGAGATAAAGTATGACAGTCTATGGCATGAGTGAGGGGAACGGGTCACACATGTTGTCACATCAGATCATTTGAGGGCTAGTTTTCCTGGATATTCCTTTTTCTATTTGATTACTTTTTGTCAATCCCATGTTCTCATCTAAGTTCTTGCTTATTGCAGGAGTTTTTTTTTAATATGATAGGTTTATTTTTCTGTGTGAAGTTAATTTGCAAAATACCAGCTATTCCTCAGTGATATAATAACGCACAAATAGGACTAAATAATGATGATAAAGATAAGGGTGATGACGATGATGATGGCATTTGCGAAGTCCTTCACAGTGCCTTCAGCCAAGCATTTTCACCTGTTACTTCATTTTAGCATCCTAGTAACACTATGAGGTATGCAGGATTGATTGGCATTTCAAGTTTATTTATATATATACATATATATATATATATTTTATTTTTCTAGAGCCTCAAAATACAATGTTTACAAAGATACACCAGGCAAGAATCCTTTTAATACTACCAAGGGCCTTAGCTCCCATCTGGTGTCTTTGTTGTTGACTTGTGTTAGGCAGTAGAGCAGTCTGGACCAGAGGGCGCAGAGCAGCATGCCAGAGACTCCATTTGGGTTCCCACTCAGCTTTCTGAGAGTGGCTGTATGCCCAGTTATGAGGCACTCCTGGACTCATCCTCTTCATGCGGTCTAATGGTTTGAGAAGCAAAGTAGAAGAGGTCAGTGAGACAGGGGGTGATGAGGTGAGTCTCTCTCCAGTACATTTCTAATCACTTATTTTTCTCTTTAAAGGTACCATTTTTTTCTCTAGAATGGAAGCTCTATGAAGGAAAGGTTTTTGTATTACTCACTTTTGATTCCAGATAGTCAAAACAGTACTTGACATGTAGAGAATAGCAAACATTTTGGATGAATGGATGCTAAATAGGTGGTAGCTCAGTTTGTCTACAAGTAGTAGTACATTTTGCCCTAGGGCTCATCTGAGCTCCAGTTGTTGGATAAAGGGGAGATGAGGGAAATTTACACACAGCCCAGAGATTAGAGGTTTGCTAGTAGGAAAGGCAGATGCTATCTTCATTTTCTAAGTGAAAAGACTGAGACTTAGAGAGGTTAAATAACTTGCCCAAGGTTATATGACAGGTTAAGTGGAAGAACTATTTTCAATCCCAGGTGTCTGATATCGAGTTGAATGGCTTCCTCAGCTTCATTAGAAAGGATTACTAATATTTGTTTATATGGAATCTATGCATATTTAGATATGTATGTTTTGTGTTTTGTCTCCCAGATGTTTTCAGCATATTAACACAGTTTGAATAATATTCCTTGGTGTTGTGTACATTCATTAAAAATTGACATGCTTAATTGTGACAGAAATTGATGTGGAGAAATATTGTTATCAGATAAGATCAAACATGAAGCTAACTGCACACAAATACTTATATTAAAAAATACATCTGATGAAAGATACATGTTTAAAAGACTCTTGTCTTTTATTTTATTTTCTTAAAGAGGATGGTTTGAGCTAATGTTTGGACAAAATTATTTTTCTCTCCTATCAGGTATTTTGACCATAAACCTTTAGACCTATTTAAAACAAATTTTTTCCTTTATTCTTTCCTTTATATGTCTTTAATTTTTCTCAGCATTTTATATCTTTTAAATGCCATATATTCATTGTCTAAGTATATTTGTTATTTGACACCATTTGTATTTAACATTACACGTAACACACGCTTCTTATGTTTGCTAGGCTGTAGTATTTGTTCACAAAAAGAAAGGTATTTTAACAGCTCAGTAAATGAAAGAAACGTGGTTCCTCCTGCAACCTATCATGTATACCTGGTAAAGCTACTTATTTAGTAAGTAGCTTAGAGGTGCTGCTGGTTCCCAGGAGGGCCATTCTTATGTCTCTTTCTGCTCATTGTTGGTTTCCTAGCACATGGTGGGCTTTAAATGTCTGTAAAATAAGTGAATTTATTAAATACCTACTATAGTAGATACTGTTCTGGGCTAGATAGAGGAGAGGAGGGGAATAAAGATGATATTCTGCTTTCAAGATGTACACAGACATGAAAAATACATTAAGAGAATAAAGTGTTACCATGGTGATCCTATCATGGTGGACGCGTGCCCCAAGCATGGGGAGAGCCCTTGGAGAGCACAACTCATGGATATGTTTGGAGGGAGTTTTCACAGGAATGGTACATTTGAGATTGTGTTTAAAGTGTAAATGGGTTGGAAGGAGAAAAGGGAGACAAGATAATAGCACATACTAAGTCATGGAGCCTTGATAGTCCATGGTGGATTTCAGAATGGTGAAGAGTTATGGGTGGATGGCTGCTGTAAGGAAGGGAGAGAGCATGAGCGAGAACGTTCAAAGTGACTAATTCCACCTGGGTATCTGTACTGATTAATGGAATGTAGACATTGCTCTAAAAGCAAGCAGAGTAATCTTTGTAACTCTGTTGGATTTAAGGGATTGTTCATAAGATGATTAGATCTTGTTACACAGAAGTGCTTCAAAAATTATATCAAATCATTGTTAAAAATTTTAATTTTAATGTGTTTTATTGTTTTCACAAATTGGTGCTGTGTGTGCATGTGCATAGGTGCATATGTCTGTATATACATGTGTATGTATAAGTGTGTATGGGGGACATCAGTATTCAGAAAACATCTCTATATAGTATATAAATATGTTTATATGTAAAGTTGCATATATAGTTATATGTAAAATTATGTATTTTATATAGTTAGATATATTTGATTTTAACTGGTACATGTGCTGATACTGATCATGCTTTGCTTAAAGGAAGATTACTACCGTATTGATTTCAGAAACAGAACTAAGAGGGGAATGAATTTTTTAGGTCTTTGGGTTGTTATTGCCAAATTATTGAATAAGTAGCATTGTCAGGTATACGTGATAAGTTGCAGGAGGAACCATATTTATTTCATTCACTGGGTTGTTAAAATAACTGTCTTATTGTGAATAGATACTGCAGCCTGGAGAGACAAAAAGTTTGCAGACCGACTTCAGATTCAGCTTATTAGGAGAAACACTTTAAAAAAAAAAAGAATTTATGCTCTTATGTGTACTGGTGTTTGGATGCAGCATCTAGAGATTAGAGAAAGTTAAGGATAACAATTCTCAGTGGAGTTCCAGGCATCCTTTTGAAAAATTATGTCATCCTTAACAACAGGGTGGGTTGATAAATAGACCAAGGTGAGGAAGCAAGCCTACTGATATTCATAGTATTGATTTCATATTTGATCAGGAGTCTGGCTGTTACCAGAAGCATAGAAAGAGTAGATGTACAATTTACAGCTACTAAACAGCATCCATGATTTGAATACTGTATGGCATCATAACTTAAGGAAAAGGGGCTTGATTCTTACTGTAGTCAGCATCAAGGTAGTTCCTGCCTTGCTTAATAAGTGATGCTTATGCTTAATCAACATTTTCTGAATGGCTGTTAAATGTTTGTTCCCAGCTAAGCCTGGGTGCTTAACCCAGCACTGCTAATTATTAGTTGTGCAATGTTGGTTACTTTTTTAAGCCTTCTGTATTTTTCTGAAAAATAAAGGAACTATTGTGTATAAAAGCCCAGTAATGTACCTGCTGGTAGTAAATGACCATCCAGTAAATGGCAGCAGTTGTTAGTGTGATTAATATTTTTAAATTATTGTCAAATTTTAGCTAGTAATATATTTAGAGAATTTCTTTTTTCTTTTTTGGTAATTCTGTCCAACCCCTTCCCCAACTCCTTTCAAAGTTTGCCTTACTAGCTAGACTCTAAACCCCAAGAGGACAGGGCCTGTTTTTTTGTTTGGTTTTGTTTTAAATTTACCACCATATCTGTCATGGTGCTAGACAGGTAATGTGTGTGTGGTAAGATAATGTGTGTCTGGCCTAGACTTAATATGTGTGTATTTGTACTCGTTTTTAACAAAAATAGTTTAAAAAGTAAAGCTATTGGCTGGGCTCGGTGGCTCACGCCTGTAATCCCAGCACTCTGGGAGGCCGAGGCGGGTGGATCACGAGGTCAAGAGATTGAGACCTTCCTGGCCAATATAGTGAAACCCTGTCTCTACTAAAAATACAAAAATTAGCTGGGAGTGGTGGCACGCAGCTGTAGTCCCAGCTACTCAGGGGGCTGAGGCAGGAGAATCGCTTGAACCCAAAAGGTGGAGGTTGCAGTGAGCCAAGATTGTGCCACTGCACTGTAGCCTGGTGACAGAGCGAGACTCCATCTCAAAAAAAAAAAAAGAAAGTAAAACTAGAGTCAAAAAGTTGAAAAACAAAAGTTTATAAAGTAAAAAAGTTACAGTAAGGTAATATGAATTATTTATTGAAGAAAGAAAAATATTTGTTAATAATTCAGTGTAGCCTAAGTATACAGTGTTTGATAAAGTCTACAGTAGTGTACAGTGATGTCCTAGCTAGGCCTTCACACTCACTCACTCTTCAGAGCAACTTCCGCTCCTACAAGCTCCATTCATGGTAAGTGCCTTATACAGGTGTTCCTTTTTTTATCTTTTATACCATATTTTTACTGTTCCTTTTCTGTGTTTGGCTAGATTTAGATACACAAATACTGTTGTGTTACAGTTGTTTGCAGCATTCAGTACAGTAACATGTGGTACAGTTTTGTAGTTTAGGAATAATAGCCTACACCATATAACCTAGGTGTGTAGTGGACTGTACCCCTGGGTGTGTGTAAGTGCACTCCATGATGTTCCCACAGAAACAAAATTGCCTAATGATGCATTTCTCAGGACAGATCCCCATCATGAAGTGACACATGACTGTTTGTTACCATTGTGGGTCTTTCCTTGCCTCCCCTTCCTCTCTAGTGGCTTTTAGAAGAGAATTTCTTGCTTTTCACAATACTTTAGTGATGAGAAGTGATTTATCCCTAGTTCCTGGTCATCAGCCTAAGAGCACATCCCCTTTTTTCTCCTGTCTACCTACCTCTTACCTGGCAGGGAGAAGCTCCTGCCATTCCCGTCTTAATAGTGTCAAAGTCGCTTTTTTAGGTTTATAGGCTGCCTATACCTGTTGAAGGTTAGAGCCAGTTTTTGTCCTCAAGTTTAAAATTCAGTAGGGACTAAAGTATGGACAGTTGGTTATCAATATTAATACCAGTATCTTCAGAGTTAATATACCTTTTCAGATAATAGTAATAAATGAAAATAATATGACTTACTAAAAATCAAATGGGAAGTTTCTGTTTTTGTTTTAACCAAAGTTGTGTTTGTTTCTGAAGCTCCCATCTGTAGGTAGTGTAGAATATGAATCACAAGACCAATTCCTGATTTTTTATGATTAAAGGGATAAGACAAAGCTTAGATAATACAGAAGAGAGGATAATAGCTTGAATATGGAGTCAGTGAGCAACATGCTGATAAAGTGTTCCTGGCCAGATGAACCTGCTCTGTGGAAAGAATTTGTACTCTGTATTGTGTGCTCCATTTAAAAATTGGTAATACATGTAATTCAGAAACCAGGAATTTTTATGTTGGCATTATTAAACATTACTTGTCAGAGATACAGGTGTTTCTTTGTGTTTCTTTGGTAGTCACAGACTTAGGTATCTGTTTCATTCTGTTGCTGAAAATGTGACTTCAGCCTTAATTTGTGTATATTTTTCTCCTTTAATTTTAAGAACGCTTTTTCTGCATTGATGCTTTATTATTTTGTACTGATGGTATTGCTCTCCTCTGCCTCATTTCTCCAAATAATTGTGAGCTTTGGAGTTGGGGGTTTTTGTATGTGTTTCTATGCCTGTCTGTATCTCTTTCACCTTTCTTGAGAGGAAGATGGATAGAAAGATACAATATCTTCAGTTACTTTTCATGTCCCTAGATAATTGTGAGGTATCTATTTTTGTGTATGTGGCACTTTACTTCTCCAACCACCGTTAGGTATGTAAGGAGGGAAATTCTTTAGGTTTTAGGAAAAACCAAAGCAGCTTCCCACCTGCCCCCCCCCCCCCCCAAAAAAAAAGAAAAAAAAAATGAACTGGAACTCATGCATTCAGTTAGCTTTATTCCATTTAGGTAACTACTTAGGGCTGGATAAAGGTAAACAATTCTACTGTGTGTATCTTTGTGTGTATACATTCAAGTTTAAACTCGATGCGAGAAAACTGCCCTGGTTTACAAAGCTAAGGACCAGAGAGCCCCAGGAGAGAAGAAGGGGCAGTGGTTTTCTTGGTTGGAGAAGCGAGTTGACATTCATATTCATAGATTAACGCAGTGGTTCTGTGTCATGCATGAAGCCCTGGAGGTTCCTGAGATTCTCACAGGGGGTCTTCAAGGTCCAAATGATGTTTTATAATCAGACAACATTGTTTTAGCCTTTTTTACTATGTTAACATTTTTACTTATAATTCAGAAGCAATGGTAGGTAAAACCTAAGCCTCTTAGCAGAAATTAAGGCAGTGGCAAATTAAGGCAGTGGCACCAAACAGTACTGGTAGTAATTTTCTTTTTCACTGCCTGGTGCCAACTTCTTTTTTTTTTTTTTTTTTTTAAGCCAATTTTACTTAAGAATTTCCTTGATGGAGCAAAAAAAATTATTAATGTTATTTAATGTTGTTCTTTGAGTACCTTTTTAAAGAAAAATATTTATTTGTGACAAAAAGAGAAGTCCATATGCATTACTTCTTGTGGATACCATAGTACTAGATAGTTGTCTCAAGGAAGGTATCAAATAGAATGCTGATAATTGTTTGGCAAAATTCAGGGATCCCTATGATCCAGTAATATGAGATAATGGATATGAAAGTACTTTAGGTAGTAGATTATTAGGATTATTAGCACTAGATACGTGGAGTGTAGTACTTAGCTTTGCTTTGTATTTTTTTTAGCTGAACTTTGTGTATCTTAAAATGCATTTCACATTTACTTTATGACAGTAATTCAAATACTTGTATATCTGTGGAACTAATCAAGATAGAGACAGCTTTATGTCTGGAGAAAGATGTAAGATATATTAAAGAAATTGGGAAGCAAAAAAGGAATATTGAAATATGTGTTCTACTTCCAAGTTAATCTGCATATGGTGAGGATCAAAATTCATTAGTTTACATATATATATTTCCTCTAAAACCATTTGTTAAATGAATGTATTTTCTCCACTGAATGCCTCTCTATCAAAAATCGATTGACCGTATGTGTGTGGGTCTAATTCTGAACACCATTCTGTTCTGTTCCTCTGTTTGTTTTTCCTTAAGCCAGTACCAAGTTATATTGATTATTAGAGCATCTTAGTAAGTTCTTGAAATCAAGTAGTGCAGGTTCTTCAACTTTGTTTTTGTTTTTCATAATTTTCCTCCCTGTTTACATAGGGACCTTGTATGCAAGATCCTTTTGCTCATGTATATGTGTTTTAGGATCAGCTTACTGATTTCTGCAAAAATACTCTACTGTGCTTTTGATAGGGATTGCATTAAATTTATAAATCAGTTTTGGAAGAAATGATATCTTAACAATATTGAGTCTTCTGATCCATGGACATGGTATATGTCTTTATTATTTACATCTTTTACAATTTCTACCAGCAATGTTTTGTGGTTTTCAATGTATAGGTCTTACACACATTTTATTAAATTTATCCCTATTTCATATTTTTTAATGTTACTGGAATTTTTTTTTTTTTTTTTTTTTTTGGGACGGAGTCTCACTCTGTCCCCCAGGCTGGAGTGCAGTGGCGCGATCTCGGCTCACTGCAAGCTCCGCCTCCCGGGTTCATGCCATTCTCCTGCCTCAGCCTCCTGAGTAGCTGGGACAGTGGGTTTGTTGTAGACTCCTTCAGATTTTCTGGATAGTTTTTTTTCTCCCAAATCTGAATTACTTTTATATTTCTCTTTCTTCTCTTATCCTACTGGCTAGGACCCCACTGCAGTGTAGAGTAGATATGGTAAAAGCGGACATTCTTTCTTTTTTTGTGATCATAGGGAAAAATCATCCAATCTTTCATCATTAATTGTGATATGTGTAGGTTTTTCATAGATGTTCTTTATTAGGTTGAAGAAGTTTCTTTTTATTCCTGTTTTGCTGCAAATTTTTATTATAATAGTTGTTTAATATTTTAAAATACTTTTCTGCATCTCTTCAGTTGATGATATAGTTTTATTGGTCTGTTAATGTAGTGAATTACATTGAATATTTTCCAGTGTTAAGCCAGTCACCTACTTGGGGTGAGCCACACTAGGTGATCATGTATTATTCTGTTTAAATATTGCTAGATTTCAATTTGTTAAAAACTTAGTAATAACTTTTTCATCTTTCTGTATGAGGAATGTTGGTATGTAGTTTTCTATTTCTTATAAAACTTTTGTGATTTTGGTATTAGGCTAATAAAATGAGTTGGGAAGTATTCACTCTTTATTCTGGAAGAGTTTGTGTACAAGTGTTATCATTCTACCTTACATGAGTTCACCAGTGAAGCCATTGGGCCTAGAGTTTTCTTTGAGAAAAGCTTTTAAACTATGAATTTAGTTTCTTATATATAGAAGGCCTATTCATGCTATCTTTTCCTTTTTGAGTGAGCTTTGGTAGTTTAAGGAAATAATCTCATCTGAATTATCAAATTTATTGGTGCATAACTGTTAATAATATTCTCTTATTCTTATAGTGAATGTAGGATCTGTGGTGGTGTCAGTGTTATTCCTGATACTATTAATTCTTTACTCTTTTTTTTCTTAATCAGTCTGGCCAGAGGCTTATGAATTTTATTGAGCTTTCCAAAGCATCAACGTTTGGTTTTATTATTTTTTTCCAATATTTTGTACCTGTAATTTCATTGGTATCTTCTTGTTATTTTTTCCTCTTCTGTTTCTCTTATTTTTTTATTTTTATTTTTTTTGAGACAGAGTCTCACTCTGTCACCCAGGCTGGAGTGCAGTGGCGCGATCTCGGCTCACTGCAAGCTCTGCCTCCCTGCAAGCTCCGCCTCTCGGGTTCACGCCATTCTCCTGCCTCAGCCTCCTGAGTAGCTGGGACTACAGGCACCCGCCACCACACCCGGCTAATTTTTTGCATTTTTAGTAGAGACGGGTTTCACCGTGTTAGCCAGGATGGTCTCGATCTCCTGACCTCGTGATCCACCCACCTTGGCCTCCTAAAGTGCTGGGATTACAGGCTTGAGCCACTGCGCCTGGCCCTCCTCCTTTTGTTTCTTGAGCTTGATTTACTAGTTTCTTCAGTTGTCAGCTTAGATCATTGAACTGAACCATTTGTATCAATGCAGGATCCTGAGCAAACTGGTTTTCTGCCCTTCCTCCAGAGGCAGATAACCTTTAGTGTTGGTGCTGTATGTATGTGTAGGCTAAGTTTTTAAATCTTCCATAGTGAGTTCAAGAGAATGTCTTCTCATCCCCTCCACCATCGCCATTCTCTCACGCAGGTGACCTATGGCTTTGGTTCCAACCCTTTGGCTGGAACCTGTGGAGGTGGAGGAAGGCATTGATTGTGAGGGTTACTTACCTTGCCGTGGGGGTAGATGGTTTTTGCCTTGATTGAGAGTCTGTGATAATGCAAGCAGAGTTTGTTGTTGTTGTTTTTTTAATCTAATCTCCACTTGTACCACCTAGAGGAACTCTCTTAAGTCCCTTTCTCCTCCCCTTGTCTTGCTTGTGAGCATCTAAGTGGAATTCTGTGGAAAATGTTGGAGAATGAGTGTTTTTTCCCAGGTATTTTAAACTATTACAGGAGCCCACATTTAGCCTCTGAGGATTTGATAAGATTTTGATTGTTTTCTTTCTGCTTTTCTTTTGTAGCTGCCACTTCTGTGCTCTGCCAAAGGTGAAGCATTTCTTGGGTCTCATCTCTCTTTGGAGGGGCTTTAGAATTCAACTCACCTGTTTTTGTGACCGTAACTCTGTGATGAGCTCAAAAATTATTTTGTCAATTATCCAACTTTTTGTCATTATTATGGGGCAAGCTATGTTCTCTTGCTGTTTTCTAAATCCTAAGTAGAAGTTGAATCTCAGCCTGCTAGGCTTTTAAATGCAAGCAGTTAATTACCTCTAGGACTCAGAGGAATAGCTGAATTAGAGGTAGGGGAAATATATCATGACAAGAATTAATTATATGAGGCAGAACATGATATCAGTGAGAAGACGATATTTTCTTCTTCCTGAATTTGTGCCAGTAAATAGCACTTTTACTCCCACTTCACCCTAGTGTCTGTTGGTCCTTTGCAACTTCTTATTTCACTTATCATATTCCACCATGATTTTTTTCTTTACAAGTTTGTTGAAGCTGCCAAAATCTGAATTCCTAAAGGTTAGGGGCTTATTTTAATCATTGTTTCCCTAGCTGCAGTTTAGTGCCAGGTCTGTGGGCCATCACTGGATGGACAGGTAGATAATTGGAGGGAGAAGAGTGGTGAAGAGTGGAGAAGAGTTGTGTAGGAAGAGCTGATCTTGGCCTCTCCGGAGGTGATTAGAGAATTGGGGGAATGAATCTCTGAGATGGAAGTAGTTACTTGGGTTTTAAGTGTAGATATGTGGCATTTTTAGTATTTTAGAAAGTGTAGTTTAAGCAAGTAAATATTACTTTTGAAATGTAAATATGTGCTACAGAGATATGTATTCCCTTCTAGGGAAGTAAAAGTAGACTCTGCAGATGAGCCAAGGGCTGTGTTGGAGATAGAGCACACTGAATCCTTGAGCTGAAGGGTGCATTTAACTACAGCTAGAGAGATATATGGGCATGGATCTAGTATGAGAAAGCAGAATTAGGAAGGAAAACTGTAGAGAGAGGGAAAGGTCATGCAAAAAAAAAAATTAGCAAAAGATAATCAGTGACTTGAAGAAAACTCTTCAGAAGCATTTTTTTTTTGAGACGGAGTCTTGCTCTGACGCCCAGGCTGGAGTGCAGTGGTGTGATCTCGGCTCACTGCAGCCTCTGCCTCCTGGGTTCAAGCAATTCTTCTGCCTCGACCTCCCAAGTAGCTGGGATTACAGGCACATGCCATCTCACCCGGCTAATTTTTGTATTTTTAGTAGAGATGGGTTTTCGCCATGTTGGCCAGGCTGGTCTTGAACTTCTGACCTCAGGTGACCCTCCCGACCTCAGGTGACCCTCCCGCCTTGGCCTCCCAAAGAGCTGGGATTACAGGTATGAGCCACCATACCTGGCACAAGCATTTTTTAAAACAAGTAATAGGGGTTTGAAAAAAAAAATCTGTAAATATCCACTAGGCTGAACATGAAGGAGGCTACTTAATAGGCAGGTGACTGCCTTGGCAGTTTCTTAACTTAAATTTCCATGTCCTGATGTATATATTTTATTTATTGCTATGTGATCAACTACCTCAAACAAAGTGGTTTAAAACAGTGTGGTGTGAACCCAGCTGGGCCGGACACTCAGCATGGCTCATCCCATGGCTGCTCGTTGGCTGGTGGTCAGTGGCTGGGAACTCAGCTGGGAGCTTAGCTGGAGTTCTTGGCCAACTAGCTTGCCTATTGCTTGCCCATAGCTTGCCCATAGCCTTATCGTGGCTTGGGCTTCTTAGAGCACAGGGACACAGTTCACAGAGGGACTGTTGCAAGGGTGAGCAATCAAGAGGCTAAGACAGGATCGAAATGCATCTTATGACCTAGACAAGGAAGCCCCAGAATGCTACTTCTGCCACATTCTTTTGTTTCAGTCAGTCAGTGGAGTGAGCCCAGACTGAAGAGGAAGTGAATTAGACACCTCTGTCCTTGGAAGGAGTAACAGAGGGAAGTTGGGACCATCTCGTCATTTGAATGGTGATGAGCACAAACAAGGCTTCACTCTTTTACAGGGCATACTAGCCTTTAGAGCCCATTGGTATCGTCCAGTTTGAATATCCCCACTTCATTCCTGGACTGCTCTGAGTGCCAGTTGAGTCAGAAAATCAGCTATGCTGTTAACAGTGCATATGTCGGAAATGCTCCGGCGGTCCTAAAGGCAGGTTTAGAGGAGTATTTCTGATGAGGAGATTGTGTCTTATGACCTCAGCAGCCCCTGCTTGCATGTCTTTTTTGCCTCTTCATCACTACATTTTAATGGCTGTTTTCAAGGCCTTTAGGGTTTGTAAATGTTTCTTTTCTGCATGAATTCAGCCTTATTACCTTTTATCACAAGCATCACAAGCATATCTTGTGGTCTCTTACTAATAGGAAGTGACATACCAGAAAACTCTTTTCTTGGGTGTGAAGGGGGAGTCACAGGCACAAATTATAAGGTTATTAGGACAACAAAAGTAATATATCAAAATAAATTGATAATGTTTTACTATAAATGCTTAAAACAGCAGACATTTATTAATGTTTTCCATATATCAAGCACTGTGCTTAGTTGCTCTTTATGCACTGAAGTTATTTAATTTTTTTCAGTAACCATGGTATGTAAATAGTATTTTCCTCCCTTTTACAAATGAATAGTGTTAACCAAGTGAGTAAGTTACCTATCTGAGGTCGTAAAAAGCTAGAAATTAGACATTCTGTTTGTATTATTCCATTTGACTTCTCAAAAATACATTCTTATTCTGTTAATAATTGGGCCACTGTTAGAGGATTTACATGTGATCATAGGAAGCAGTGCTGTCCTTTTGCACTTAATTACCATGGCATGATGGTGACTTCCTTCCTTGATGCTGCCCTGTGAACCTAGGTTGGTGGCTGGATTCTTAAGCTAATGTGTTCATTAAAGGATGATGCATGGCTCTGTATGAAGCGGATGAATGGGTTAGAAGACGTTCTCAACCTCAGAGATGAAAAAAAAATACAGTTCTATCTATATTGCACTGCTCCAAGGAATTGAAGCTTTAATACATAAAACACACTTTCCTTGGGGATTCTTTTGGGGATGACAAATAAGAGATCTTTTTAGTTTTAATTAAGGAATGCCTCAGCAGCTGTCTTCTAAGTGGTTCAACTACCGTACTGCATTATTTCTCACGAAGCAAGCCATCCTCCCTAGGGTGGCCAGAATGATCTTTTATCAACCAGACCTGATCACATAATTCTTGTGTTGAAAACTTTTCTAGAGATCTTAGTTTACATGTCCTTTCTTTGATCTGAAGTGAACTGGATTGAGCCCATCTGCTGATAGATTTCATAGCCCTGCCTACACACCTGTTCAGAACATTCATTAACCTTTGCTGTAATTGTCTCCCTAATGGCTTCCTTCCCTGCCTGCTTTGTTTCTTGAGCATCAAAACTTTGTTTTTCTTGTTTCTGGAAGAATTCTGCAGCCAGTATATAGTCTCCAAAATGTTAGAGGTATTCAATAAATCAATGAATGAAAATGATTTCAAGTAATGGTGAAAAGTTGTTTTTTCTTCTTTTTTTAAAAATATCATTATGTATGCATAATCATTCATTTAGTCATCTAAAATATGTTAAATATGTACTCTGAAATACGGAGGGTGCAGAATTAAGAAAGCCCTTGATATGGCCCCCATGCGCACAATCAGGTGTGTAGACAGCACTAATACCTGTGGTAAGCGTCGTGGAAGCATTGCACAAATGTACCTGTCATGGACAGAACTGGGTATTGTTTTAAACAAATCTGCATTACTGTACATTTGAGTTAGATCCATTTTAGAGTGGTTTTGCTCATTTTATATACTCTTAGAATTGACTGACCTAATATTTCTCATACCCTACAACCACAGGTCAGTTTTGGTGCCTATTCTAGTGGGCAGGCACCTGATTATACAGGTAAAAGAGATGGAATATGGCAAAGAACACGAGAGAGTGCAGTTGTGGTTGGGAAGGGTAGGTATTTTCAGTGTCTTTTTTTGGTGTCATTGTGTTGTGCATACAGGAAATATAATGACAATACATATAGGTAATACCAGTACCTTCTATGAGGCATTGTTTATATTTGTTTTCTGTTTTAGCTCCTTACAACAGTGCTGCATATTAAGCATATTATTATGTATATTTTGTCAATAAAGAAACAGAGTGTCAGAAATTAATTTTGCTAAAATTATGCGGCTGCTAAGTGGTGGAGCTGTAATTTAAATCCACTTCTGCCTATTCTTGAGTCAATCTTTCTCCTAATCCACCTTAATGCTATTAAAACTCCTGATAGACTTGGCTACCTGTGTGTACGTTCTTTTGTCTACACAAAATGCAAATTGCAACACTTTTCTTATCTGGAACTTGGTCTTTCATTTTAATTTCCTCTTTTTGGAGATATAAAATCTTAGATACGGGATATAACCAGCAAGCAGCATTTTTGTATGACACATTATCTACACATCTCAGTTTGTTCTTTCATTGCATTTTTTAAGTTATTCATTTTCACTCTAGAAGCATCAGAATGTTTTAAAGGCATTATCTTATTTACTTTCTCTTCCTGAGTTTTTAACCCTGCCAGGAGGGAGGAGACTGCTCTGAATTTTTATTTGATCAAAGAGACTTTTTATATCATGTGACAATGAAAACTATTTTTAAGCAATTCCATTTTTTCTTTATCTGGTCATTCCCGTGCTAGAGTTCTTACCCCCTTCTAACCTCACAAAATTAAAAATAAAATATAAAGTTGTTTTGTGACATTTAAAATAAAGTTTCCAGTTGTTAGCCTATAACAGTTACAGTTTACAGTTGCAAGTTTACAGGAGTTAAAACTATATAATGGCTATAATTACCTTCAGGACTTTAAAATGGAAAATCATGTTTTCCTGTTTAGTGATTTTTTTCATATCATTAATTGAAGAAAGTGTATCACTCATCCCAGAAAATCACTGCAGCTGCTGATAGACTTGGCCCCCAAAACATGGATTTTAAGAGGAGATGAAAGTTTAGCACAGAGGTCAGAGGTCAGCGAGAGAAAATTCAGTTCATTGTGAGGTGCCATAAGCCAGGATTTGGTAGTTTGGTTCTTTTTGTTTGTTTGTTTGTTTTTGTTTTTGTTTTGTAACTAAAGGGGTTAGAAGTAATAGAGTGGAGCACGTACTGTGGTGCTTCATATTGTGTCTCTTAAAGTTTTTTGTTTCCAAAGAGTAGAAACTGACTTTGGCCAAACAACAAATTTATCAGAAGGATTTGAGGAACTCCTAGGGCTGATGGAAGACAATGGAAGTAGGTTTTTAAATGCCAGAACAGAGGCTACTCTGAAGAAGAATTATCTGGAAAGGAAGCAGAAGTTCACCTTACTCTCTTCACGGAAGGCAGTTAGCTCTTAACTACGGGCCTTGGCTGGGCTGGGTGGGAAGAGGCAGGGAGCTCTGAAGATACTTCCTAGAAGAAATTAAAAATAAAGCTCAGAAAACTTGTGGTTTAGTTAAGGTCACTCAACTAGTTTATGACAAAAACCAAAAGAGATCTCACATCTGCTGATGGTTTAAGATTCTTTCATGTATTCATTTCTTCATCCAGTACTTGCCAGGCTCCAGGTGCTCTGCTGAGGGCTGGCATTTAGCCACGAGTAAGACGGATCTAAACAATTTATGGTAAATGCTACAAAGTAGTATAGGGTGAATGCTTTTGAAAGATGAGTAAAATGATTAACTAGGAATTAGTGGAACCTTATATTAAGTATATCACGCTTGATTACATATTCTCACTAAAGAATGTGGTGACCGTTGTTTTAGCCAAAAAACATGGACCTTTTATCAGATACAGACTCAGTGCCTACTTGTTCCACTTAGCTTGATAGGGAAAAAAAGACCCTCCTGCATTTGTTTCCCTCCTTTGAAGATTAATTAAGATGGTATATTGAAAAGTGCCTCAACTGTTTGTCTGCTGTTTGGTAGGCTCTCAATAAATGCTGGTTCCCATCTCCTCCTGTCTTTAAACCATAGCTAGAACAGTTTGTGGTTGAAAGATATTTAACTTATGAAACAAACAGAAGCAAAATAGCTGAATTCTGAGCTCTTTTTCTTTATTCTGTTATGTTTTCTTAGAATTTAAGGTCTTCAAACATATCCAGTTGGTGACCGTTCAGTGTACATAAAGGCAGGATGCTTTGGCTTTCAGACTTTTAAAAGGCTGCATAAAATACCAGTCATGATATGGTTCATGTTTTAGACAAAGTTTTTTTCTTTTAGCGTATTGTTTCTATGAGTTGCAAAAATTATTTCCTGAAGAATCGAATGTAGCTATTTGCCTGACAAGAAAATTAAAAGATATCAAAGAATGCTTAAGATATCTGAATACATTTGAAAGAACACGAATTAATTCAACAGATTTAAGCTGGAAGTAAGATTAGAGGAAAAGAAACATAAAGTCATACTATATTTTTTACCCATTGTTTAGTAAGATTTATAACTTTTACCAGTTATCCAAAACTGTAGCTTATCAATTTTTTTTCTCTATCTCGCAGAAAAGTTTGAGTGTAGGGATTTTTTGTTCTTCTTCTTCTTTCATAGATATCATATAGTAGAATTTTCTTTAATGTCTTACATTTAGTCTCAGAGAAGTCTTGTCCTTGCAAAATGACCTTGTAATCACAAGAAGACATTTTCAGATGCTGTTGTATAGTAATTCTCACTTTTTGCACTCTTCAGTCCTTGGCCTTATAACGTATGAATTCTTTCACTGAATTCACACTGTCACATCTTGCACTTTTTGCATGCTTTATTGAAGCCTTTTAATTTGCTTCACTCTACTAACATAGGTAGTTGCAAGACCTGTAGAGGATTTTAGAACCACTTTAAAAAATACATATATTTTTATTCCTGAACAGTCTTGTTGAGATATTGTTGTTTGAGTTGTTTAACCTTAATAATATTAATAGCATTTGACACTAAGTCATCAGAACAGAACAGTCACAGGGCATTGCCATTAGGTGTAGTTTTGTCTCTTTCCGAGCTATGAATCTTCCTGCTACTGCCCTATATAAATGTCTCCCTAGACTTCCCAGTCCTGTCATAAAGGAACTTAGCATAGCATTAAAAATCCTTCCCAATCTGTCTACCTTTTCAGCTTTATCACCAGATACTCTCCCCTTGTACCTTTATGCTTTTGTCTCACTGCTGTTCTTTATTCTTTGAGAACATGGATATATCTATGAAGTTTTGCCAATGCTGTTCGCTATGCATAGGATACCCCTCCACATATCCAAGCCCATTTGTTTGGGCTCTGCTAAAATACTACTCATTCTGAAGTTTCCCTTGATTTTTTGACCTAGAAGTGTTTGTCTTCTATATATATTGTAATATTTTATTTGTACTTTTTATAAAAGTGCTTACAATTTAAATTTATAGTTTACATTGTGAGTATCCACATGTAGTCTTTATTAAATCTGTGTTTCTTGAGAATAGGGTCGGCATCATATTACACAGTAACATAACTACCATTTATTGAGCTCAGCGATGCCTGTCTCCAAAGTCCATGTGTGCTTTTTCCATCCTATCGAGCTGCTGCTTAGAATTATTATGTATTAGGGAACATTGAGAGCACGTTGTAAGCACTCAGTAAATTCTGTTCAATGAAAGAATAAATGTCTCAATTTCAGTGGCATCTCTTTCTGCTGGTCACCTCTTTTTCACTTCCTTTTTGGTTTTTAGGTGTATTCTAGATGTATTCTGTAGTAACCTCTAGCCACATGAGGCAATTTAAATTTAAATTAATCAGAATGAAATAAAACTAAGAATTCAGATCTTCGGTTACACTAATCACCTTTCAAGTGCTCACTAGCCACGCATGTGGCCAGTGGCTGCTATGTTTGACTGTACAGACACAGAGCATTTTTGTGATCATAGAAAGTTATCTTGGACAGTGCTGGTCTTCATGTTTTGATTGCCATCAAGGTCATCACTGCACATCTGTGGTATGACTGTGTGATACAGTTTTAGGACAGAAATAACATAGTAGACAAAAGCGTCATACAGAAATATACCTGTGTATAATATAATAGAACACTTTTCAATGTTAGGTTATTCCAGAAGGACATTTTTCTGTAGACCTTGGGCACGTGTACAGTTCTCTTAACTGCTTTAGGGAAACTGCTTTATCCAGTTGCTACTGTCACGGCACTATGGAGAGAAGCCAACATATTTTTCCCTGAAGCTTTGAGCTTAACAGAGCTAGCCAGGCTACAGAAGGCCTAACTCTGTAGCCCTGGTTTAGTTGGAAAAGTTCCCTGTAATGAACCTTGTTGTGTAACTTATATCTGAGGATTAAACGTGGCCTCCTGGGTTGGAATTGCTTTGGGACCCTTGAAATGGTCACACTGACATAGGAGTAGCTCTTTCAGGTTCTGAAAGTTTTTTTTTTTTTTTTTACCCCCATGAACTCATTTAGTTCCACCTCAGCTAGTGAGGTAGTAGGTGATCTTTATGTTACAGATGCGAAGCTGAGTCTCGGAGAGCTTAAGTAACTCACCCAAATAAACCCAAAGTATAAGTTATGATAGAAGAGTTCTGGAACCTCCAACTTCAAGTTCAAAATTCTTGTAATTTTACCATGTCCATACCCTTGTCAATGGTAGGACTGCCACAATTGATCGGTTTTCTGAGTCAAGAGAATTTGGAGTTACTATAATGATACTTTAATCTTTTTTTGTGATCAACATATTTAATTCTAGTTATATTCATATTTAAATTTTTATTACCTCTTATTAGCTCTCATAAATATGCAGAAGTGTAGGGTGCAGTAAGTTAGAGTTTGTTATGTGTGGTTTCCAGACATGACACTTGAGGTGTGCTGTTAATCACAACTCTAGAGGTAGACCTCAGCCTGCCTAAGCAATTGTCAAGAGGACCGAGAGCCTTCTGACTTGCTTTTTGCTTTTTTCTCAGTGTCATACTGTAAGTAAGTGCTGGCCTGTGATTTGAACTTATGTTTTTATTAGTTTTTATTACTTCATGTCTCACTAAATTAAGCTCCTCTTTCCATATCATTATTAATTTCGACTCTCACTGCAGGTGTCAAAAAGCTAGACAGTTGTGCTTGTCTGGAGGCTGTAGGTTAATATGCTGTTCTGGGAGTGCCAAAGCAAAAACAGATGACAAAATAGCTCGATTAAACGGTCACTTAGGGCTATTTTTGCATTTTCCTCTAAGGAATTTAACTTTACATTCATTTTATGCCTCCTGTTTTGGCTTCATTTGTTCCCAAGCTGGAAATCATGGAATTTAAAGAACGTGGCTGGTTGTAGCATTTGTATGTAATACCTGTAATACAGTTTCTTTGTCAGAGGCATAATTAACAATATGATTTGTACATCTACTGCCTTCTGGTATTCACAACACAGTTTGTAAACTTAATTAGTTCTTGGAATAGCAAATGTTTTGAAGATGATAAACACTTTCCCTCTGAATAATGTGTTGAATGGTTATACATTCATAGAAATTTACTCTATGCTACTCAAATTAGAATGCTGATAGGTATGCTTCTCAAGGTAAACATCACCTGCAGTTGCATATTCCCAGATTATATTGTCTTCCTGTGCTTTTCACAGGGGAAATCAGACATTTAGCTCAGATAATTTAGCCTCCAGGAATATTCATTATGGCTTCATTGTATAGAGAACATCTATGCTAATGTCATTACATAGATGCCATTTTCTCAAACTTTGATGGTGATCATGATGATATATAGTAGGGGAGGAGTGGGTAATAACCAGGCACACCACTATAGCAGTACTTCACTTATCTCTGCTCTCAGCTCTTCAAGATGTAGTCAAGACCAAAGAAGTAGCAAGAAAGCACTCTCAGCACCTCAAAGAGATGCTGCAAAAAAATATGCTGATGCCCAGGAAAGCTTGTCTCGCCTTTTCTTTAGGGCCTTCTTAACCATCAGTACATCACAGTTCTTAAATAGTTTAGCTATTTGGTTTTCCAAAATGCAATATTGAAGTAGAGGGAACAAATTAGAAGACCTCAATGCCATTAGACTAGTGATTTTCAACCCTAGGAGTTGGGGATGGGTCATACATGCCTGCGTTTTCCCCCATTTTTATGCATGGAGAAACTAGAGCTCAGCGAGGCCAAGTGATTTGCCAGAGGTTCTCTAGTGCTGAGGCTTGGTCTGTCCTCCAAAACCTTGGCCTGTCAACCACTTCCGTGCCCTGCTTGTGGTCCCTTGGGACCCTTGAGGGATCGCCTTCAGGGCTAGCATAGTATCTGGCACATTGTACTTAAGACCTCCCGCCTGCTGATTCCCAGGTACTTTCCACTATACTTCAGGAATTTACCAAGAGGTTGTATCAATCAAGTAAACAGAAATCATGCCAGGTATTTTAGCAGAGAGGACTGAATAGCAGGAATTGGTTAGATAGGTACTGGTTGACCCAAAAAGAAAATGGGGAGTACCGAAGCGATACAGAAATAGTAACGAAAGGTTAGCAGCAAGCCATCACCCTCAAGGCTGGAAGAGCAAAAGAAGTAATTTAGAGGAAGTGGGACCAAGACCCCATTAGTATTGTTACCTCAGGAGCTTGAAGAGGGTCCTCACAGGGCTGGGACTCAGACCTCCAAGAAATGGGTCCTATCTTGCTGAGGAGGTATGGTGAGCATGGTTCTGGGAATGTAGGGTAAAAAAATTACTGTAACTGCTAGAATTTAGAACCATCACTCTGGTCTGCTGCCGGGAACTGGAAACACAGTGGGAAGGAACAGGCCCCCTGCCTCACATTCCCGAATGGCAGAACCTCATAGGGAGCCACTGGCAGAGGAGAAATGAGGTTTTCCGAATCTCTACCCAGCATTCCAGGATAGCGTATAGGCAGGTAGGTGTGGAGCTAAGAGACCATAGCTTAATAACTGGCATAGATGGCTTGTTTGTGGAAATGAAAGATGACTTCCACTTTTGTTAATTCAAACCTTGGGTATTCTTAAATGTTCATCAAGTCTCACCATGCTTTTTCATGAAGAATATCATCATTTATTTGCTTGTATTCACTCAACAAAAATTTCTGAATGTGTGTTCTATTCAAGGTGCAAAACTAGTGACTGGGGATAAGATGATGGATAACACAGTTTTACCTGTCAAGCGCGTCAGCAGGACAGATCATAAAAATGTGTGTAACTCTTAGGGTTGAAAGGAACCTCCAAGTCCAAGCTTCCATCAGATCATTGGATCCTTCCTTCTGTAACATTCCTCTTTTTTTTTTTTTTTTTTTTTTTGAGATGGAGTCTTGCTCTGTTGCCCAGGCTGGAGTGTAGTGGTGCTGTCTCGGCTCACTGCAACCCCTGCCTTCCAGGTTCAAGCAATTCTCCTGCCTCAGCCGCCCAAGTAGGTGGGACTACAGGTGCCCGCCACCACACCTGGCTAATTTTTGTATTTTTAGTAGAGACGGGGTTTCACCATACTGGCCAGGCTTGTCTCGAACTCCTGACCTTGTGAGCCACCGTGCCTGGCTGAACTTAAAAATATTTTAAAGACAGTTAGTTCCATCCTTGGTCAAATTTATTGTTAGAATCTTCAACTCAGTAATTTGTACTGGACCTCTTTTCTCTATAATTTCTATCTTTGGTCCTAATTGTACCATTGGTTTTTTTTACTGACAAATCTAACCCCTTTTTAACATAATATACAAAACTATTTGTGTTATAAGTTTGATTCTCTCCTGAATCATTTATCCTGTAGGATAAACATTTTTGTTTATTTCAGTTGGCTTTCCTAGGCAGTGCTCCTCAACTTTTTTCTATTGTTGCCTCTTTTATGGAGCCTTTTAGACATCTTTTTTCCTAATTATCTGCCCACCCCAAATAAATAGACTGCAGGATATATTTTATATTTGTTTATGTATCATGGGCCTTTGGTGAGCTGGCAACTGTTGTTTCTATAATTATTGGCAAATTCTTCAAACGGATCTAACGGAATACTTTTCTAGATTCCTGGCCCTGTTATTAGTCTTAGTGTTACTGTCTTAGCTAGTCATGTGTAATAAAGATCATCAAATTATTCCACCTCCTATTTTTAAGATGAGAATAGAAGACAGTCAGATATCCATCTAAGGTACTTATTGTTAGTTGTAGTCAAAGTAAAGGTCTGTATTTATTCTTTGATTCTGTCTCATTTGCCCAGACAGGCCATGTGAAATGACTAGTAATCTGTATATTCAGCCCTCAAGTAGATCAGTCTGTTTGCAGTAGATTTGGCAAGTGGAACCCTCTAGAATGCGTAATTTTTTAACTAAACACTTTATGGTCGAAGGACAAAATGAAAACAAGTGCCATTGGCTGGCTATGGTGTACTTATTTATTTTTTTAATGAAATCCCTATGTTTTTAACGTGTAACTTGCTTCAGAACATGAATATCTACATTTAACTTGACAACATCCCTTAAAGGAAACCCCCAGTGGGAATGTCCACTGTGAAGAGATAGCATCTGACTCTAGGCGGAGCAACATATAAAATGTGACTGGAGAGTGACCTAGTATGCATAACACTCCCTGTCTTTAAATTGACATGAGAAGACGGGTCTCATTTTCAGTAATTCTGTAGCTCTATGCTGAGATATTTCATTTCCATAGACGCTGTGACTATTAAAGTCTGTGCAAATTGATTTTTCATCAGTGTCTTAATTTTCTATCATGATTAAATCTAAGTGACGATGTATATTTCTGCTGTAATTGTGTTTTGCTTTTAAAAAGTGTTTTATGCCTGTTTGGCCATTTTCAGGTGGCTTAGAAAAAAACATTGAGTATGAGTAGAATTCTTTATATAAAAGTGACCCCCTTTAATATCATCATGCAGAAAATATGATTTAATGTCTTAAGGTTATTTTCCCGCCCTCAATTTACTCTGAGCCTTTACTGTGTAAATAGGGACTGGTTCAGAAACTGATGTAAAAATGTATGGACATAGAGTGATAAATCCTATTTTGAATTTATTTTAAATAGTGTCAGTGTATTATGGTACATCTAACCAATAGAAAATATTCATTTGTAGTTCTATTAGATATGAAAGTAATAGAGAATAAGGTGCTTGTATTATATGGTTGTTATAGAATATTATTAGTACAGTCATATTTCTATCTCAAAGTGTGATAATGCCAGCGGGATAAATGAGAAAGACATTGAATCTTCACACAAAGGAAATGGATTTTATAATGAGTGCAGTCTGAACAGAACTAATCTCTTTCTTGGATCATTACTTCACCTAATCATAAAACCTTTTTTAATTCAGACCCTTGCAGGATTCTAATTGGTGACCTCTGGAGCCTGATAATTGTTTAAGGTAGCTGGTCTTTTGCAGTATACTTAATGATGTTTGCAATTAAAAGTGAGAAATGTGATTTAACCCATAGGTGTAAATAAAAATGTAGATTTTCCTTTTTCAATCTTTAATAGTTATTCCCATCCTCTCCTTCCCAAAGTTAGTGACTTAAGTCATTACTAACTTGAATTAGTCCAGTGCACTGGTTACCTCATTTAGTCTGTGGACTTACTATTTATTTGATAAATGCATTGGGTTATATTAAGAATAATACTCAATTATTTAGAATAGCTAAGGGACTGGTCTGTTTGGGAAGACAGGAACTCCTAGCTAGCCTCTTTTTTTCTGTTGTTTAGGTATACCTTCCTGCTTGTCATTTTTGATTTAAGTAAAAACTTAGCCAGTCTTTCTAGCCAGTTTCAGTAAATATTTATTTCAGAACTTTCCTGACTACCAGATAAAAATGAGTCATTAGAAGAGAAATTCACCAGTATTCACCATTGGGACCAATAAATCTGTAGGTGAACCTCAATCTCAGTCATTTGTTGTCCTCACCACTGTGCATAATAGCATAATATAATTTAGTTTGTACTATTGTACATTTATGATGTTTTTGAGTTCCTCTTTTACGTATCTTAGTAAATGGGGATCATTAAATGAATACAGTTGACTATCCCAATAGAATTCCATATATTTATTGGAGGTGAAACTTAATCTGTTTCATTGACTTGTTTCTTGGAAGGTTTTATTTTGTTTTGAAGCCAGCATTTTGTAATTTGGTATCTGGGGAAACAAGCAAAACCTTTGAGAGTCGGACAATGCTGGAACCGAACTTTAGTTCTGCCATTTATCAGGTGTGGGAAAAAGGGAGTGGTAATTTCTGTCCTGGCACTCTGAGAAGTTATGAGGACTGAATGTTTATAAAGCCTCCAGTATAGTGTCTAGAATATGATAATTATTCAACTTGTTAGATTCCTTCTACCAGTTTTAGGGAACATCCCATCTTCAATTTCTACTCTTTAGTCCTTATGGTTTTAAAATTTTAACAAACCTATGAAATTTACGAATTTATTTAAAATTGTTAGAATATAGTACCAAAATCCAGTAACCTACTCATTTGTGAAGACCTTTGAGTACTTCCCCTTGTTTAAGGGATACATTTTTATCTCATTGAAGCATTGAATGACTATGTCTTATCTTTGTGTTTCTCTTTCCTGTCATAATGCCTTTCATTTTGTGAATGACTATATATAATTAAGGAGAAATTAATGTGACAAATTAGTTTTCTTAAGAAATTTACAAAATTTTAGTAATTCTGAGTAGTGTTTGGAATTTTTAAATGTATCTGGATTTGGTTCTCTGGAATCATTTTGGTGTCACAAATTCTTCTGAAATCTATTCTATAACATAAGAGCTGTTGAGAGATAAACTTAGGTACATTGAAATTTTCTTTTTCTCGTTTTTTTTTGGTTTTTTTTTTTTTTTTTTTTTTTCTCTTAAAGACCTGAGTCTCTCTCTTTTGTCCAGGCTGGAGCGCAGTAGTGCCGGCATAGGTCACTACAGCCTTGACCCCCTGGGCTCAAGCGATTCTTCTGCCTCAGCTTCCAGAGTAGCTGGGACTACAGGCGTGCACTGCCATGCCTAATTATTTTTATTTTTTGTAGAGACATTTTTCAGGCTGTCTTGAACTCCTGGGATCAAGTGACCCTCTTTCCTTAGCCTCTCAAAGTACTGTAATTATAGGTGTTAGTCACAGTGCCTGGCTAGGCACATTGAAATTGTAATGCCTTTATTTGAGCAGACTTGAATTGGGCAGCATCGGAGCTCAAGTGGTTCAGGGTTTCACCAAAGGAGCGTGAGGGCAGAACTTCTATAAAATGTTTGTAGAAACAAGACCAAGAAAATATTTGATTGGTTAAAGTGGAAAGTCCCTAGTTAGAGGATAGTTGATGGTGCTTTTTCTGAGACGGAGTCTCACTCTGTCGCCAAGGCTGGAGTGCAGTGGCATAATCTCAGCTCACTGCAACCTCCACCTCCTGGGTTCAAGTGATTCTCCTGCCTCAGCCTCCTGAGTAGCTGGGACTATAGGCACACGCCACCATGCCTGGCTAATTTTTATATTTTTAGTAGAGACGGGGTTTCACCGTGTTGGCCAAGATGGTCTCGATCTCCTGACCTAATGACTCACCCGCCTTGGCCTCCCAAAGTTCTGGGATTACAGGCTTGAGCCACTGCACCTGGCCAGTTGATGGTTTTTGATTGGTAGTCTCTAGTTCCAGGTTAGTTGGTGGTTTCTCATTGGTTAAGCTTAAGTATTCTCTTCCTAGTCTGTGGTCATTCACTCTGAGTTGTGTTTCAGTTTGCTTCCGTATGAACCCAAAGTTCTGGAGCCATCTCAGTGTACTGGCCTCCTCTCTCCCCGCCACCTTTTTTAACAGTATAAATAAATCATCACAAATTAGGAATTGTATTTTAAATAAACCTATATTTGCTTTGTGTGTTGTAGTTTCAAAGCACTTCCATAGGCATTTCTTTTGATACTTGTAATAACTTGGTGAGTTTCCCCAAAATGTAATAATCCAAAACATTTTTTCTCACCCCAAATCAAGATCTCTCTGCTACAGTAATACTAAGAAAGTAGAGGAAGCATGGACACAGGAATCAGATAACCTGGGGTTGGAATCCTGAATCTCTGTTGGATGTGGGACTCTAGCTTAGTCACTGGATGTCTATAAATAGTCATCTCCTTTATGTCAATGAACATTGTATCTATTTTGCAGCAGTGTTACAGAGATTGACTACTTGGAAGATAGTTGTTAAGTAAATTCCAGCTGCTAATATCATTGTAATATTTTTGTTAGTTAGCCATAATGGGTAGAATTAATTAATTTCTCCTCCTCTCCATCCTCCTCATTATTATTCTTCCTTTCTTTTCCTCCTGTCTTCCTTTTTGGAAATTTGACTGTCATTTTCTTGTGTGTATGTTTTAATCTTATGTGTTGTATGTATATTTAAGGACATTTTACGTACAAATATTTGCTCTGTGTTTTTTTTGTGTTTTGTTGTTGTTGTTGTTTTTGGAGACAGTGTGTAGCTCTATCGCCCAGGCTGGAGTGCAGTGGCGCGATCTCGGCTCACTGCAAGCTCCGCCTCCTGGTTCACGCCATTCTCCTGCCTCAGCCTCCTGAGTAGCTGGGACTACAGGCGCCTGCCACCACGCCAGGCTAATTTTTTTGTATTTTGAGTAGAGATGGTGTTTCACCGTGTTAGCCAGGATGGTCTTGATCTCCTGACCTCGTAATCCGCCCGCCTCGGCCTCCCAAAGTGCTAGGATTACACGCGTGAGCCACCGCACCCAGCCCTGCTCTGTGTTTATAAAAATCAGTTTTCCAAGCATTTGTAATATTTGGAGTATCGAGTGTTTCTTTCTCCCTAGATGGTATATTTATGCATATTTATGATGAGCTTATTTGTACCTATTAGACAGTGATATGTGTCTCTACTCTGCTGTGCCATTTGTTCATGGAATATTATTTGCAAGATTAGGCACTGTATGAATCAATCTAGTTTGGGTAGTTATAGTGTGTTCAACTCTGGTTTGAATGTAATGGGTATTCAGTTAGGTTTGGATTGCTTAAATAAAATAATTCTTTAGTGAAAACATTTGTCATGTTGGAGGTTAAAAAAATTCCTTTTCAGATTAGCAGCTACAGTAACATTTCAGTAATTTGTCCAATAGAATTTACAGTGGCTGTAAATACTCTATATTTCTTTTAAAAACAATTTAAATACTCCAGCTGGACTGTTGTACTATTTTGAAATAGATTTCTGAATGCTGAGCGTCTTATATGAGCTTCTCATTTTATTAGAGATTTGGGCCAATGCCTTTAATTAAACTTTACACAAGAGTTAAGGTGTTTGGAAAAGTGGGTGGGGGGTAATAACTCTATTGATTTTATTTATTTCCACACTAGTAGGTCATTGTGCAGGCTGATTTGAATTATTCAGTTATTTTCTGACCCTTTTATGAACTTCTATTAATAGCTCTTATAAAACAAGTTACAGTTTTTAGAAGAGCACTTTTCAGCAGTGACTGCTACCTAGCTCTTTACAAACTCACTATACTCCTTTAAATTATTTTAAACATTCATTCATTCATTTATTCAACCATTTAGTAACCATTTGTGCAGCCGTTGTCCTAAATCACTATGCTAAGTGTTAGAATATAACAAAAATGAATAAATAGATGTTCTTAACCTTCTATGAGCTTACCATCTTGTTGTTGAGCACAGGAAGTGTGAACAATGAGTATATGAAAATATACTCTGTTGTGGTACAAGTTTTATACAGCAAAACAGGTCATTGCGAAGGATATTATCAATTCATCTGTGGGGTGAAGGGGAAGTTGATGTTTTAATTAAGAGCTGGAGGCTGGGCGCAGTGGCTCACACCTGTAATCCCAGCACGTTGGGAGGCCGAGGCGGGCGGATCACGAGGTCAGGAGATTGAGACCAGGGTGAAACCCCGTCTCTACTAAAAATATAAAAAATTAGCTGGGCGCGGTGGCAGGCGCCTGTAGTCCCAGCTACTCAGGAGGCTGAGGCAGGAGAGTGGTGTGAACCCGGGAGGCGGAGCTTGCAGTGAGCGGAGATCGCGCCACTGCACTCCAGCCTGGGCAACAGAGCAAGACTGCGTCTCAAAAAAAAAAAAAAAGAAAAAAGAAAAAAGCTGGACACAGACTTGCAATTTCTAGGTTGCTCAAGAGATATAAAGTTAAATTAGATAAAATCTCACCCCTAAAGAACTTACTGTCTAGTATAGGCATGTATAGTATTTGGCAAATGCCTATATAGAACTTAACTGGACCAGGTATTGTTGTTCTTTGCAAATATTAAATTATTTAATCCTCATAAAAACCCTATGGGGCAGGTGCTGTTATTTCTACATTTCTTTGATGAGGAAATTGTGACTTAGATTAAGTTACTTTCTGACAGCCATATAATTAAGTACCATAGCAGGGATTCAAACTCAAGCAGTTGGAGTCTGGCTGCATTATTTCAAAGACTCTTACTCTCTGAGGTTTTATGTTTTTGTTTTTTTTACTGAGAAAGTTCTTATTACTTAGCAGTTAAGAATTCAACAATCAGCAGTGTTCAAAAGGTGTCTTGGGTGCAGAAAGTGGACCCTTTTGCCATTATTTTTATCTCTTCAATTTTGGGGGCCAGAGTACCAATTTTTACCTTAACTTAAAACCATGGAAATTGACCGGTTACATTAGGGGATAACAATGCAGGACCTTAGAGTATTTTTTGATTTAATCATCTTAGGCTTCAGCGACTAAAGAGCTATAGTCATGTCTCCTCTGCCCCTCTTTTTTTTTTTTTCCCCTTCATCTACTTTATGCAAAGATTGCTTCTGTTTGACTCCTTTGTACTCACTTAACTCTATAATTTGCTTATTTTGACATTAGTGGAATTTATATTTTCATTTGGATTTGGACCTAGATCTGTCCCTGATATCACACAAAATTCCTTCAGCCGTTCCTTTAAGTCCACTTTGAGAGCTCACTAAAGATCACCAGTACTGAGGTTCTGTAATTTCAAGCTGTTCTCTATACATTGAAGCAGTACTTCCCGCAGAATGACTTGGCTGTAGGAGAATAAAGTGAAGGGATAAGCAGATGTGGCTACATTAAGAACGTCCAATACTTGTGATTTACAGCTTTAGAACATTTTCACATCTCACTTCAGGAAAGAAGGAAAAAAGAGATTAAAAGGTGTAGTCTTTAATTATTCACAATAGGTAAGAGGTGGAAACACTCCAAATATCTGTCAACTGATAAATGGATAAACAAAATGTGTTATATAGCTACAGTGGACTATTATTCCGCCTTAAAAAGTAAGGAGATACTGCCACATGCTGCCCCGTGGATGAGCCTTGAGGGCATTATGCTAAGTGAAATAAGCCAAGCATGGAAAGACAAATACTGTATGGTTCCTCTTATATGACACAGCTAAGCAGTCACATTTATATAAACAAAATAGAATGGTGGTTACCAAGGGCTGGGGGGGAGGGAAAATGGGGAGTAGTCTAATGTGCATAGGGTTTCACTTGTGCAAGACAGAAAAGTTCTGGACATCTGTTGCACAACGGTGTGGATGGACTGAACAGCATACTTAAAAATGGTTAAGACTATAAATTTTGTGTTTTTTTTTATAACAATTTAAAAAATAAAAGGTATGGGCTTGAAGTCAGATATATCTAGATGTGAATTCTGACTGTGCTATTAGCTCTCTAACCTTTGCAAACTTCTTAACCATTTCAGTCCTCAGGATCTCACTCTGTAAAATGCAGGTGACAGATCATATATTTGTTAGCATAAAGAGATAATTTAAGTCAAACACACAGCCCTGTACTTCGTGAGTTATCATCAACAAAGTAATAATTATAATTTAATTACTACTGGTATAAGTGACATCTAAAATAATTTTCATTATTTTTCAATATTTTGATGTGTAAATTTATGTGTGGTGAGCTCAGGTGGATACTTTTGTATGTAAAGGAGGTATTAGAAACTCCTTTTAAAGATTCCTTGTGGGCCTGGGCGTGGTGGCTCAAGCCTGTAATCGCAGCACTTTGGGAGGCCGAGGCGGCTGAATCACGAGGTCAGGAGATTGAGACCATCCTGGTTAACAAGGTGAAACCCCGTCTCTACTAAAAATACAAAAAATTAGCCGGGCGTGGTGGCGGGCGCCTGTAGTCCCAGCTACTGGGGAGGCTGAGGCAGGAGAATGGCGTGAACCCGGGAGGCGGAGCTTGCAGTGAGCCAAGATCACGCCACTGCACTCCAGCCTGGGCGACAGAGCGAGACTCCGTCTCAAAAAAAAAAAAAAAACTGATTCCTTGTGTTTGCTAAAGATGAAGGGTTGGAGTTTTATTGTTGTTGTTGTCGATTTTTTTTGTTTTTGCCTTATCAGGTCCTCTTTCCACCCTTCCCTACTCTGCTCTGTGCCCAGAGGCTGATAAGCATGGTCCAAGACCTGTATCATAGATATATTTACCGTCTGGCTTTGAGCTGGGTTAAGAGCTATCCACTAGTGGTCAATAGCAGAAGCTTGGCAGGAGAGAGAAGTGAGCTCAGAGTGTATATTTGCTTTGGCCCTTCCTGCTGTGTCACCACAAATTAACTGCTTTCCTGTGTGCAGTCTGTGGCCCCATCAGGCTACCATATTAGTCTCTTTTTCTTTTCCTTTCCCGGCCCCTGCATGCCATTTTAGATGGGTAAAATATTCACATGCTTCAGAGACTTAAAGCAGTGCAAAAAGAGATACAGTGAGAAGTATTTCTGTACCCTATCTACTTTGTTCTCTCCATGCCAAATAGATAACTAGTTTCTTATACCGTCTTTTGTTGCTTAACCACAGGGATGTGTGTTCTGAGAAATGCATCCTTAGATGATTTTGTTGTTGTGGACCATGATAGACTGCACTTAAACACACCTGGATGGTGCAGCCTGCTTGCTGTACACATAGGCTAGGTGATATAGCCTGTTGCTGCTAGGCTACAAACCTAGACAGCATGTTGCAAAGCCAGAGTACATGTTACCATACTGAGTACTTTAGGCAGTTGTAACACAATGGTAAGTATTTTGTGTATCTAAACATAGAAAAAGCACAATAAAAATACAGTGCAAAAGATAAAACATGGAATACTTGCATAGGACACTTACCATGAGTGGAGCTTGTGGAACTGGAAGTTGCTCTGGGTGAGTCAGTGGTTGAGTGGTGAGTGAATATGAAGGACTGGGTCATTACTGCACACTTTTATACATCTGGCAGCGTGGAAGGTTTGTTTACACTATCATTGCCACAAACATGTAATGTTTTGTGCTGCGAGGTTACCACAGCTAAGCCATTACTAGGCAGTAGGAATTTTTCAGCTTCATTGTAATCTTACAAGACCACTGTCATATATGTTGACTGTAATGTCGCTACGTGATGTAAAACTGTGTATCAATAGGGAGATGTTTTCTGTGTGTAAGTAAACTAAACATTTTTTTCTTACATTTTGTGTGTGTGTGTGTGTGTGTGTAAGTAAACAGTGCATTTGGTACCGATCTTTGACTATCAGAACATGAAGTTTCCTCATTTTGTGCAGTAGCCACATGCTATTTTATTCCAGGGTGTGCTCTAGCCTACTTACCCAGCTCCTGTTGATAGACATTTAGGTGGTTCCCAGTGTTTTGCTATTAAAGACAATGCTGTAGTGGATAATTTTGTGAGTAATATTCCACATCTATCTAAGTATATATGTAGGTTAAATTTCTAGAAATGAAGTTGCTAGAACAAAGGAAAAATAATCTTTGTGTTTGATTATATGAGAGAAAGGAAGCTACTTTAAAAATTTTACATTACTAAAATTTTTATATTGGAAACTTATTTAGATGCAAAGATTATTTAGCTGTTTTTAGAAGATTAGTGGACTTTAGTATATCTGGTACCTTAAAAAGGAAAAGAGGCCATTGCTTAGGAAGTTCTGTACTAGATCAAAGCAAAACAAATGAACAAATGAAAAACAATACAGATATTATTACTGAAAACAAGAATTCTGCAGTGAGAGGTTTGGTGTACATGGTTTGAAAACATAGCATTTTAATCCCCTACATTATCTAAAACCTTAGTCACACATTTGCTTATTATTTCTGAGCTGGGAGATGGTATTGGTACCTTAAGCTGTTTGGTACCAAATGAAATCTGGGGATTAGTGAAAGTCAAATCCCCTATGCATTCGTCCTTGAAAATCTGATTGGGTTTTCTCTATTGGTGGCCTCACTTTGCCACAGTTAACTAGAGGGTCACATCCATCTTGGTGGATCTCAAGCATCTTTCCTCCCTCAGGGAAGATGAGAGGGGTAGTAGCAGGGGTTTTTGAATATGCAACTCTCAGTTAGGGACAAGCATAAATCCTTGAGACAGCTGTCTCAAAATTTCATAGATAATTTTGTGCAATTCTCCATTTTATGTATTTCTGGATTTCAAAAAAAAAAATTAAGCTACTTATAATCCTCATTCAAGTAGAAAATAAAAATTGTTGATTGAACATCATCTGCTAAAAACAAGAAAAGTTTCAACCAGTTTTGAATTGTATATTGGAAGGCACAAGGGCCTGAGAAAAGTACAGCATTCATGATTTAAACCAGGTCTGTTTGACTCCCGCGATGGGGCTCAGGGCTCTTTGCATTGTTGTGTGGTGCTTTAGGCCTGTTAAATGCAAACCTACATGCTTCTGATATGGCATCAGGCTTAAAAAATTAAAAAAAAATCTTAAAATATTCCAACGTCATTCAAAATTTAAGATAGAAACAGTGCATTCTAGCAACTTAAGATTTGTAGGATGCTGTGTCTATGTAGAGAGGAAATTAGATATTTTATATAGATTTTCTTTATATAAAATCTATATAAAATCTTTATATACATTTTCTTTCATTTTCCTTTTTAAAATAATAGATGATCTGAAACTGCAATATGTGATAAAATACGTAATTCCTAATTTTTAAAAGCTTACCTATATGATTTTCTTACGACAAAATGTTAAATGACACGGACAGAAGGAAGAACGTGTGGAATTCTGAATTAATGGATTTAAATATTGTACATCTGGTGTGAGTTTTCAACAATTACTAAACTACTTTGTTTTTTTGTTTTGACACAGAGTCTTGCTCTGTCGCCCAGGCTGGAGTGCAGTGGCACGATCTCAGCTCACTGCAAGTTCTGCCTCCCGGGTTCACACCATTCTCCTGCCTCAGCCTCCCCAGTAGCTGGGACTACAGGCGCCTGCCACCATGTCCAGCTAATTTTTTGTATTTTTTAGTAGAGACGGGGGTTTCACCTTGTTAGCCAGGATGGTCTCAATCTCCTGACCTCGTGATCCGCCCGCCTTGGCCTCCCAAAGTGCTGGGATTACAGGTGTGAGCCACGGCGCCCGGCCTAAACTACTTTGTTAATTGAAAAGGAGGCAGTTGAATCTATTTTGACACACATACACATACCATACAAAAAAAAATTTTAGGACGTTTCAGTGTACCTGATTTTGTTGAATCGTCTAACTATGCCAAAGGTATTTCTAATTATTGCATAAATAGATAATGAAAGGTGGGATTTATTTTCTTCTAATTAAAGCTGAAGTCATTAATTGTTATACTCGGAGCAGCTGATGTGAGACTTACTGCTCTTTACTGAAGAAAACAAAACCAGTGTAGCTCATTGATACCATCGGTGCTACAATTTTCAAACTGTGTGTGTGTGTGTGTGTGTGTATGTGTGTGTGTGTGTCTTTTCTATTGGTGGAAAATTTCCTAAAGAGTATATAAAAACAGTTGATTATAATTATTTCTGGAGTTGGAGTGATAGGAGAAACCTTAAAAAAATTTTACATACTGTCATATTGTTTTAAATTGTTACTATGTGCATGTATTATTTTTATAGAAAAAAATCAATAAAATTAAAGGTACTCTTCTATTACTGTGTATATTTTTCCTTTACAGGTTCCACTTAAAATTAATTTTTCAGGATCAAAACATAGTGTAGTACAAGAAAGCAGACAAAATGACAAATTCATTTATTTGGTGACTTACTCTATCTCTTCTTGGAAGCTTTGATTAGAAGCTGCAGATATAATTTGCTGTTTCCTTCTCTTAGCCATCCTTTCTTATCTTCAGTTTCTATCCTGCTTCCTTCTGTCTGCCCCACCTCATCACTGTTAATCCCTATTGTATAGTGTTTTCAGACACTAACCAATTCTCTGATGCCAGCTGTGTATCCAATAATTCAATTCTGAAGCTAACTGCAGGAGTTAGCATCAGACCTCCTCCCCTCCCCACAGATCAAGGGCTTAATCCCACAGGACTGCTGCCACTTCAGATGCCAGCCACAATGTAATGCCCAGACTACCCAGATTTCTGCCTAACTACAAATTTGGAGGCTCCAGGATCCTTCCTCAGGTTTGGTAATTTGCTATAATGACTCACAGAACTCAGGAAAGCGCTTTGCTTACTGTTAGTGACCAAAGTTTCATCAAGGAGTGAGAGGCTTTGTCAGCATTTGTAAGTCACATGAGATCCTAAGGTTTTAGAACCAAATCGTTGGATATTCTAGTTCCCTTTTCTCATTTTAAACTTGAAGAACCTGCATCCTAACTGATATACTTTTTTCTAATTGCAAAGACAATTATTAGCAGATCTGAGATGAGAATCTAGAATTTTTATGTCCCATTTAGTGTCCTTTAAATTGTAATAATTCTTTGTTGCTCATTCAAAACCTTGTTTAATAGACAATCATTTAGTTAGAAATGGGTGGCTGCATATTACGATGGAGTGAAAGCTCCTCTGTGGTATTATGAAGCCCATTGGCTGTTTCAGTGGTGACAGAGGCCCCAGGCCCAAAGCCTCTAGCTTAAATAAATCTTTCATTTATCCCAAGATACTGTAAAAATCTTTCTTACTTTTTTTTCTGATATGACATAAAAATGGTGGGAGAGACTGCACAGGCACCTTGTCTTTGGAGCCAAACAAATCTGAGGGTAAATCTTAACCTTTGCCATTTATTGTGAAGTCACCTCTTTGAACCTCCTTTTTGTCATCTGTCTTGAGGATTGAATTATGTCACGAATGTGAGATATGTTGTTCAGGGATGGCACGTATTAAATTCTTAAATGTTCCTAGCTTAACAAGCAAAATGGATAAATATATGTATTCCTTTGTACAGCTGATGCCGTCTTTGATACCTTCTCCAGGCTGTTCTTTATCCTTCTCTGAACCTGGGTGTCTATAGGTTGGTGCTTGGAGGTAACAGTACTCATTCATTCAGCAGTCATGCAAGCACCTAATTTTGTATCTCTTGTGCAACCAAATACTATGGGCCATAGGGTGAATGAAACTTTATGCTAAAATTTTCTGGGATCTGGAGCTTGCTTAGTTTAAGATAGTTATGAGTGAATAAATAGATTTTTACCTAAGAGAAATTTATGTTCCAGAGGGAGAGGTAGCACATTTTTTTTTTCCATCTAAGGGTAGTAGTAGAGTTGCACGTAAAGTGCTTTGTGACTATAAAGGTGAGAGTGATTGATTTTTCCATTCTTGCCACCCCATTGAGGAAAGAAACACTTGCACAGAAAAGGAGATTTAATGTGGTTGAGTCTCGAAAGGAGATGAAGATGAAATCATCATAACAAGTAGAGCGAAGAGCATTAGTAAAGACATTAGCATATGGTTGATACGTGTCACACGCAAGGAGGGAAGACTTGACTGGGGAGGTGGGCTACTGCAAGGTTGTCTAGGGTGTTTAATGCCATCGTAGAATCACTTCTTGGTTGTAGAAGCCTTGAAAAGCCAGGCAAGATTGATAACTAGGGATGTTTCAGCGCTTTGTATCACTGAACTGTGAATACTTAATGGCTTTTCTTCTTCATTTGATCAGCCTTATCTAGTTATCCAGAAGACCTGAAGTAACTTATTTTTGTGTTTGTTATCTGGTCTGTTGTTCTCCTCTGTTGGTATGAGCAGTTGAGATTGGACTTTGTAGAGCCATGATACATGCATTTATTCCATTTATGAAGAATCATTGATAAAACAGGAAATGTACTTGAAAACAATTGCCTCAATTTAATAGTCCATACTTCAGTAGTAGTTGACTTCGTGCCACAACAAAGCTAACCAGAACACCCAGCCCCTGCATTTCTGAGTCATACACTTCATGGTTATCTTTTTGCCTCCACAGAAATAGAAAAGTTTCAAAAAGGAGAAGGCAAGGATGAAGAAAAGTACATCGATGTGGTGATTAATAAGAACATGAAGCTGGGACAGAAAGTGTTAATTCCTGTAAAACAGTTCCCTAAGGTAAGACAGTGAGGTCTACACTGCAGGTATTTTAACCTGAATCAAAGGGGAGCAGATGTTTAATTTATATTCTGTTGGGTGTTTTTAGAGATGTTTTCTCTTAGCATCCCCCTACACACACTTTTAAAGTTAATTAAAAACTTAGTAAATTTAGTCATTCTGTCTTTTCCCTTTAACTTTAGTGTGAGTTACAGATTCCTGAAAATATATCCTTTTGAGTCAAACTAGCAGTGTGACTTTGGGAAACCTCTTCAACTTCTTTCCACTTCAGTTTCCTCATTTGTAATATGAGGTTGGATGGTTTAAAATTAAATGAGATAATCTGTGTTAAATGCTTGGTACATAAAGGTTCAAAAATATCATTGTTTATATTTTATTTAAATCCTATTTTTCTTTTGTCTTTCTTCTGAATGTTCATATACATGATTCTTGCATACTGTTGTGTATATTAGTAGTTCATTTCTTTTTATTGATGAATAATAATCTGTTACCTGAATATATCATTGTTGTTTATCCATTTGTCTAGGCACTTTTAATTTTTTGGTTATTATAAATTAAATTCCTCTGAACACTTTTATACAAGTTGTTTCATTTTCTTTTTCTTTTTTTAACGTTGTATTTTGTTTTAAGTTCTGGGATACATGTGCAGGACGTGCAGGTTTGTTACATAGGTAAATGTGTGCCATGGTGGTTTGCCCCATCACCTAGGTATTAAGCCCCACATGCATTAGCTATTTATCCTGATGTTTTCCCTCCCCCTGCCCCCATGACAGGCCCCACTGTGTGTTGTTCCCCTCCCTGTGTCCGTGTGTTCTCATTGTTCTGCTCCCACTTATAAGTGAGAACATGCGGTGTTTGTTTTTCTGTTCCTATGTTAGTCTGCTGAAGATAATAGCTTCCAGCTCCATCCATGTCCCTGCAAAGGACATGATCTCATTCCTCTTTAGGGCTGCATAGTATTCCATAGTGTATATGTACCACATTTTCTTTATCCAGCCTGTCATTGATAGGGATTTGGGTTGATTCCATGTCTTTGCTATTTGTACAAGTTGTTTCATAACCAGATATGTTTGTTACTCTTTATTAAATATGCAGTATTGAAAATTGTTGTGTATTTAGTATTACAAGAAATTGTCATACTTTTTTCCAAAGCACTTATACCTTGTACCATTTCCACAAACAATGTGTGCAGGTTGTAGCTGCCTCATACCCTCATCAGTATTTGGTGCTGTCAGCCTTTTCTATTTTAGCCATTTTGATGGTATATTGGTATCTTCCTGTGGTATGAAGTTGCATTTACCTTGTGATTGATCATTTTGTTCAATTTTTCTTATCCTTATTGGCTATTCATGTATTTGAATCTTGAGATCTTTGCCAACCTCAAGGAAATGTTAGAGTTCTTAATAAGTTATAAAGATACTCTTCTGTATTTTCTCTAAAAGTGTTATTGTAGCTTTTACTTTTAGGTCTATGATATATCTCAAATGAATTTTTGTATATGGTATGAGATAGAGGTTCAAGTTCATCTTTTTTCCCATATGGTTATCTAGTTTTTGTTGCACTATTTGTTGAAAGATGTTTCCCTCCACTGATTGTTTTGGTGCCTTTGATGAGAAAATCCGGTGAGCATGTAAGTGGGGGTATATTTCTAAGCTTTTAGTTCACTTCTTTTAATCTATTTATGAATCCTTATGCCAGTACCACGCTGTCTTGATTACTGTAGGCTTTTACATAGTGAGACATGAGTTTAGGTAATGTAGTTCCTCCACCTTTGTCCTTCTTTTTCAGGATTACTTAGATACTTTAGATCCTTTACAATTACATATAAATTTAAGAATTTCTTTGTTAATTACTACAAAACCATCTGCTGGGATTAGAATTGCAATTGCATTGCATCTGTTGAGCAATTTGTGGGAGATTTGACATCTTAACAATATTGAGTCTTCCATTTAATTTCTATCAACGGCGCTTTGTACTTTTTAAGATAGGGGTTTTGTATGTCTTTTGTTAAACTTATTCTTAAATATTTTGTGTTCTTTGACACTATTGTAAATTGAATATTTTTAAATTTCTGTTTTCCAGTTTTTTTCTAATATAAAATTTTGTATGTTAACCATGTCTCCTGCTACCTTGCTAAATTTAAATTCACTTATTCTAGTAAGTTGTTTTGTAGACTTCTTAGGATTTGTCATGCACATCATTATACCATTTGCTTAAATAGTTTACTTCTCCCTTTCCAGTTTCTATGCATCTTATTATTTTACTTGCATTATTTTGGCTAATATCTCCAGTATAATGCTGAAGACAAATGAGGAGAGTAGGAATTATTCCTGTTTCTAATCAAGGAGGAAAGCATGCAGTTATTTTAACATTAAGAACAATATTAGTTACAGGTTTTTTTGGTAGATTTCATTTGCTAGGTAGAGGAAGTTCCCTTCTGCTTCAGTTTTACTGAGAGTTCTGATCCTCAGTGGGTGGTAAATTTTTTTGAATGCTTTTTCTACATCTGTTGAAATAAACAATGTGTTTCTCTACACTGTTTACATGGTAGATTTTAATGATTGATTTTTAAAACTAAAACCTTTGTATTCTTGGGTTAAACCCTACTTAATAGTGACGTGTTATCTGTTTTATATAGTGCTGGATTCAGTTGCATCTTATTTTAATGAGTGATACTGACTTATACTATTTTTTTTTTTTTTTTGAGACAGAGTCTCACTCTGTTGCCCAGGCTGTAGTGCAGTCACGCGATCTTGACTCTCTGCAACCTCCATCTCCTGGGTTCAAGTGATTCTCATGCCCCAGTCTCCCGAGTAGCTGGGATTACAGACATGCACCACCACACCTGGCTAACATTTGTATTTTTGATAGAGATGAGGCTTCTCCATGTTGACCAGGCTGGCCTAATGTGATTTGCCCACCTCTACCTCCCGAAGTGCTGGGATTACAGGCAGGAGCCACCACTCCTAGCCTGACGTGTACATTTTTTAAAATAATATTTTTGTCAGATTTTAGTGTTAGTGTTATGCTGGTTTCATAAAATGACTTGGGAAGTGTTTCTTTCCATTTTCTCAGAGAACATATATCAGATTGGTGTTACTTATTCCTAAATATTTGATAGAATTCACCAGTGAAGCATTCTGGGCCTGGAGTTTGATAATGAATTCAGTATCTTTGGTATGACACTAGACAGATTTCCTATGACATCTTTTGTGAAAATTTGTTTTTAAAAGGATTTGTACATTTTATCATAATATTTCAGTTACTACTTCAATTATTTTTCTGATCATTTCTCCTCTCATTCTTTTGAGATTTCAGTTACACATATTTCAGTCTTTTGTCACTCTCACAGAGGTTTCTGTGGCTCTGTTTTTCTTTCCTGTCCTTCAGATTTTATAACTTTTACTGCTGTATCTTAAACTCATTGATTCCTTTCTGTCTTCATTTTGCTATTAACCCACCAAGTAATTTTTTTTTCATATCAGGAATCGTAATTATCTGTTTCAGAATTTACATTCGAATCATATATACATGTATGTATGTAAAACTATGGTTTTCTCTGTTGGGATTTTCTATTTTTTAATTCATTGTAAGTGTTATTTTCCTCTCTGTCACTGAGTATGGTTAAATAGGTCCTTGAACATCTCTGTCTACTAATTTCTAAGTCTTCTAAGTCTTGGCCATCTTAGATTTATTTTGCACTGGGAGTCTTTTATCTTGATGAAGAGTCATATTGCTTCAGTCCTTTGCATTTTGAGTAATTTTGGATTGTGTGCTGGCTATTGTGAATGTACATTGTAGAAACCTTGGATTCTGTTACTTTCGCAGAAGAATTTTGATATTTTTGTTTTAGCAGCTAATTAACGGGTATAAACTGTGTCTGTTGGGTAGGAGTTCAAGTCTCAATTCATTTCTTTCCTTAGTTTGGCTTTTTGTGTCTAATTTTTGTCATGTGATTCAGAGGCCAGCCAGAGATTTCAGAAGATTTTATACATAATATTTGGTTATCTGCAAGTCTGACTGTCTTTTCTAGTATTCCTCCCTCACATTTCAAGCACTATGGTTTTCTCAATCTCTGCCACTAAGGCCAAAAACTCTAAAATGAGTAAATTCACCCCAGGGTATTTCCTTTGATGAAATCATAACTTTCTTTCAGAATCCTCCTGTTTTCGATCAGTCTTCAGCGCTTCAGATAGTTAACTTTTATATTTTGCTGTGAGTTTAGGAGTTTACAGTTGATATTTATAGGTGGGCAGCCTGTTAGGAATGTACTCAGCCATACCTGCAGAACTCAGGGGAATATATGTGTCTTGTAAACAGAAAATTACGTTACAAACATTTCATAGACAGACTCATTACTCAAACAAAACATGACTGATGGAAACCTTTGTATATTGATTCTTTATGCTCAATATGCTCTGTAACTTAATATGCAATAGATAGAAGGATGATCAGATTATAGACCCTGTCTTTAAGTAGTTCATAGTCTAGTTGATGATGATTAACGTGAAACTAATACTTTGTTGTCTCCAAGTTTGTAAATGAAATAAAATAAATTGCAGTCATGTGCTGCATAGTGATTTCAGTCAATGATGGACTGCATATATGATGGTGATCCAATAAGATTATAATACTGTATTTTTGCTGTATCTTTTCTATGTTTAGAAATACAAATATTTACCATTGTGTGACAATTGCTTATAGTACTTAGTACAGTAGCATGAGGTACAGGTTTGTAGCCTAGGAACAATAGGCTATACCATACAGCCTAGGTATACAGTAGGATATGCCATCTAGATTTGTGTAAATGTACTCTTCGATGTTTGCACAATGAGGAAATCACCTGACAATGCATTTCTCGGAATGTGTTCACATCATTATTGACTCATAACATCAATAAAGTATGTGAAATAAAATCTCAAATATTGTTTTTCATTGTCAGCTTTGTGGTAAGGGAAGAAAAATTATAAATTTAAATTATAATTTAAAAATTATAATTTCTGTGTTTGAGATTAGAGTCCATTTCAAGTACTTACAATGTCTGAAGTAGACCATTTAGAAGTTACTGCTTTCAGGATACTGAAAAACAATATTTCTGCTTAGCATAATGGAGCATACAAGTTTCAAGCCAGCCCTGTTTCAAGCTAATATAGCACTGCAATCAGTCCTAAAAAGAAGCTTTCATGCTTGTGTCAGTTAATAGAATGAACTGGAGGAAACAAAATAGCTGGAATAGCTGTGAGTAGAGAATAGTGTAGTGTGGAATTAATGCTGATGGTACACTTCCAGCTTCTGGGGCAAGAGAGAACTACTGTTTGTGAAACTCCATCTGATAAAGTGATTTCCATTAATTGAATAATTTCTCTTCTGTTAATGAACCATTTTCAACACTCTTTCAATGGCACAGCATCGGACACATGAATCATTTAGTGTTCAGACCTTAATGTATATTCACTCTCTTGAGTTATGTATCTGAGCTTGTAAAGGGTGAAATTCTAAATGCTGTTTTATGATTTTTTTAGAAGTTTTTTTAAGAAGCTATGGAAATTGTTCTCCATGGGTTTTTTGCAGATAAACCTTAACCTCTGGTGCTGATCAGCGCCAGCTTGGAACATGGTCAATATAAACGCCAAATCAACATTGGAACAAGGTACCCTGTCTTTGAGGACCTACAGATACATTATGGTTTAGGGTTTACATTTATTTTTTTATTCACTGGTTCATCCGTCAGTGGATTCGGCTCTGTCTATACCTAGCATTTATTGAGGGTCTTCTCTGAGCCAGACATTGTTCTGGGAAAATCGAATTGGTTAAGTCATGGTCTTTGGGCTAAAATAACTGCCAGTTTTTTTGATGAATGCAGATGAATAAGTTAATATTAATAATACAGGGTGCCCTGAAAGGACAGAGAAGAGGATCCTGGTGATAGGCTCAGAGAAGGCTGCTCTAAGGAGGTTGTCTCTAAAGAGTCTGGCTGGCTGGGGTCAGAAGTGAGATAGTGAAATTGAAGGGTGGTGACAGAGGAGCACTATACTGAAGCACAGAAGGCATTTGGGGAATTACAAGCCATTTTATTTGACTAGACAGATTTTTATAGAAGACATAAATGAAGTTGTAAGGGAGCAGAATGTGGGTGACATTGGCCAAAGGTCCTGCAAAGTTAAAGTATAGAATGACATTTGAACTGTTTTAGACAATGAGGCTTCTCCAGGTGCTTAATGATGGCAGACTATTTCAAGAGAGGGAATGCCACATGCATAGTCATGCTGGAGTGAAAGAATGCTTATGGACCATTTTAAAAAGTGAGTTGTAATATGACATTAAATACGTTATATCTCTATGCATAATGCTCTGTTTTAAGTGTCTGTGCTATAATATTAAGTGAAAAAAGAAAAGTCAAGATACAGAAAATCCAGAATCCAAGTTGGAGAATTATTTGAAAAAGTGAACCAGAATCTTAATAGCAGTTATTTTCTGGAGGATAGGTTTTTGTGATATTTTTCTACTTTACATGTTTCTGTACATGAATGTTTTAATAACTTAGTGTAACCTTTATTAATATAAAAACATTTTCCATTTTTTGGGAAAAATGTGCCTGAGGTTTTTACTCAGAAGGTATTTTTGTACTGTGATTGTGATTCTCAAGGTTTAGTGTGCTATGTTGTCTATAAGTTTAAATTAAGTTTATTAAATTTATTAATTTGATAATTGTTCTTTTAGCCTCTAATCATTCTAATCTGTGTACATACTATTTGCAGTAACTTTGTCTTAACCAGCAAAAGTTTCTTATGTTAAAAGTATTTCTAGAATCTGAATGTTGGGAATGTGATATATTTGTTCTGTTCATATAAATGGTTAGGTCAGGGATCTTTGAGAAATAAAACATGTCTGTTCCTGGAGTTTCAGGGAAACTTTCTTTTTTGAAGTGGGCTTGCATTTTTTCCTTGTAGTATAGTATGTCATAGACAATTTAAAACCCTTTAAACTAATACTTGGTAGAAGCCTATTCCATGGAAATCATCATGGATTTACAGATTTCCTAGGATAGTAAATATTTTACAGTCATAGAGATATCTTAAATATTGCCATTTTTGTTGCTCCTGATTGATTTTCAGACATAATATTTTTTCAGATAATTTATGTGAAAATGATTTTTGATGTTCACTTGGTAATTTACCTCTAGAAATAAAGTGATAATATGTACATGTAGGCTAGTTTTTTGTATCCACAGTGCCAAAATTAATTTGGTTGTCTTAGACCGTTGTGGTGCTATAGCAAAATACTGAGATTGGGTCATTTATAAAGAACAGAAATTTATTTCTTACATTTCTGGAGGCTGGGAAATCGAAGATCAAGCCACCTGCATTTGGTGTGTGGTGGGGGCCTTCTTGCTGCCTCCTCACATAGTAGAAGGTGGAAGAGCAAAAAGAGCCTCAGCTAATTACCTTAGCCCTTTTAAAAGGCTTGAATCCATTCATGGGGGCAGAGTCCTCATGACTTCAGCACTTCCCAAAAGGCCCCACCTCTTAATTACCCCCCCAGTGGCCATTTTCAACATGAATTGGAGAGGAAACATTGAAACCATAGCAACTGGCTAGTTGGGATGTTGAATCTTGTTGACATCAAGGCAGCCTGATATTAAAAATAATCACTTAAGGATACATTTAGTTATTATGAGTCACTCCTAGTATTCATTAAATCTTGGGCCTATGATAAAGTAGAGAGGCCATTATGGATTATATAAATTTAGAGAAACTGATTGGCCCATAATGGCCATTGTTTTATGATGGACAGTTCCCTTCTACCTTCTCATTTTGTCAACCCACATCTTGTAGTGGGAACTGGAAGGAAGAGAACAGGTAAGCGGCAGCAGGAGGAGTAAATCTTTAGAAGCTATGTTTGTCCTGTTCTCAGAGGCTCTGGACTTGGGTCTTGTGACACAGCCCCTGTCTGTGAGAATTGGGAAGTTATTTAGATTGGTATTTACAAATATGACAGCATTTCAGATGTATCGTGGAGGGAATTTAAATCTTAACGTTTGCTCTCCTTACAGTGCTTGATTATTGAGGCAGAAAGCAACACTTGAACTTAAATTTGTTAAGTGAAATCCAAAAACAGCCAGGCATATATTGAGGGGTTCCTGAAATAATCTAGTGATACTGTTTGGGGGGGGCATATTGTTATCATTGGTGTTATTTTCCTGAGCCAATGAATAATTAAAAATTTGATTATAATCCTTATATATAGGCCCCCTAAAATTTTTATTACATTTAAAAGACTAGAAACAGTCTATTACATGTATATTGGTCACAAAGCAGTAAATTTAGAAAAAAGTGTGTGGGCCAGGCGTGGTGGCTGATGCCCTGTAATCCCAGCACTTTAGGAGGCTGAGGCGGGCAGATCACGAGGTCAGGAGATCGAGACCATGGTGAAACCCCGTCTCTACTAAAAAGACAAAAAAAATTAGCCGGGCACAGTGGCGGGTGCCTGTAGTCCCAGCTACTCGGGAGGCTGAGGCAGGAGAATGGCATGAACCCGGGAGGCCGAGTTTGCAGTGAGCCGAGATCATGCCACTGCACTCCAGCCTGGGGGCACAGAGTGAGACTCCATCTCAAAAAAAAAAAAAGAAAAAAGAAATTAAAGTGTGTGATGAATTTTGTTATATTTAACTCTTTAATTAAATCTCTGCTTACTTTGAGGGTATGTCATAGAGGATACATCTCTATGTCTATTGCTGAACCAAAAAGTGAAAATATTTTTAGTGGTTTAGCAATATACTGCTGGGCTTATATATCTTGGATATTACTATACTGATTATTTTGGCTCTGGGCTCCGTAAGGATCACCAAATTGGACCAACTGAAAATTGCATGACTGTACTGGTATTGGAGATAGGAAATGTGAACAAAACGTAATCCCTCTTTTCTAGGATGCAGTCTTTTGGAGGAAAATGGCAAAAATTCATGCCGTAGACTGAACTATAAATTTCCATTAAAAGAAATAATCAATATGTAATTATATGAAAAATGGACACATAATACAAAGACAGACTGAGAATCATGGTTATAGAGAAAGAAGTCAGGCTTATGAGCCATCCTGACCTGTGCTTTCTGGCACTGGGTGCATCACCTGTCTCTGTTCTGACTGTTAGACCAAATGGCCACTGAACACTTCCACTTGGATATCCCACAAACATCTTAGAGATTTGCCATGTCCATATCTGAACTTCATACCTCCTCTTCTTGGCCAACCTTGACTTTTTCCTGTGTTTTTTACTTGAGTAAATGACAGACAACTGTGTATTTGAGTGCTCATGCCAGATACCAGGACATAATTTTTACCTACACACTTCTCCCTCATTGACCTGCTTGCCTCCATCTGTCAGGGAACCTGCCCCAATAGTCACGTAGGTTCTTTTCTATTTTCCGTAAGCATCGCCTGGTTTGAAAAATAAAGGGACAGAATACAAAAGAGAGAAATTTTAAAGCTGGGCGTCCGGGGGAGACATCACATGTCAGTAGGTTCCGTGATGCCCCACAAGCCGCAAAACTAGCGAGTTTTTATTAGGGACTTATAAAAGGGGAGGGAGTGTGCGAATAGGTGTGGGTCACAGAGATCACGTACTTCACAAGGTAATAGAATATCACAAGGCAAATGGAGGCAGGGCCAGATCACAGGACTACAGGCCCAGGGCGAAATTAAAATTGCTAATGAAGTTTCGGGCACCATTGTCATTGATAACATCTGATCAGGAGACAGAGTTTGAGAGCACCCGGTCTGACCAAAATTTATTAGGTGGGAATTTCCTTGTCCTAATAAGCCTGGGAACGCTATGGGAGACTGGGGCTTATTTCATCCCTACAGTCTCGACCATAGAAGATGGCCACACCCAAGGGGGCCATCTATAGACCCACCCTCAGGGGTGCATTCTCTTTCTCAGGGATGTTGCTTGCTGAGAAAAAGAATTCAGCGATATTTCTCCCATTTGCTTTTGAAAGAAGAGAAATATGGCTCTGTTCCGCCTGGCTCACCAGCCGTCAGAGTTTAAGGTTATCTCTCTTGTTTCCTAAACATTGCTGTTATCCTATTCTTTTTTCAAGGTGCCCAGATTTCATGTTGTTTAAACACACATGCTCTACAATTTGTGCAGTTAACGCAATTATCACGGGGTCCTGAGGCGACATACATCCTCCTCAGCTGACAGGATTAAGAGATTAAAGTAAAGACAGGCCTAGGAAATCACAAGGGTATTGATTGGGGAAGTGATAAGTATCCATGAAATCTTCACAATTTGTGTTTAGAGATTGCAGTAAAGACAGGCATAAGAAATTATAAAAGTATTAATTTGGGGAACTAATAAATGTCCATGAAATCTTCACAATCCACTTTCTTCTGCTGTGGCTTCAGCTGGTCCCTCCATTTGGGGTCCCTGACTCCTGCAACATCCATCCTTCAGACACCATTCATTTACTTTCTAAATTATCATCTATCTCTCTTTACATTTCATTTCACTGCTTGATTTAAAACACTATCATCCCTTACCCTATCTATTGCAATAGATTCTTTGCTGTATCAGTTTCTTGCCTTTGATTTTAAATCTTTCATTTCATTCTCCCCACTTGTAGCCTGACTTTTGCATTCTGGGATTTTCTGAATTAACGGTTTCATGTTTATGGGCTTCATAGCTTGTCCTCCACACACCTCCTCCTGGAATATCCAACCTTGAGCAAATGCAGATAGCAAGTATGTAAGATAGCTTATTTCAGATTGTATATTACTTGCGTGTGCCTGTGTGTGTGTATGTCTATGTTTATTTTGCTCATAGTATATTCTGGAAAAGTTACTTGTACACTTCATTGATCTTTAGAATTATTAACATCTAAATAAGTTGGGCTGTTTATCATTTAGAAATAGATATTAGGTTAAAATTACAGTCAACAGAGCAACACCAAATAATCTCAACCACTACTAATAATACCTTGTGATCTGTATTTGGAAAATTAATGTATTTCAATAATAGTATTTATAGCTTTAATATAGTAATCTCTGCAACAACAACAAAAAAATCAATAAAAACCTTATTGAATAGTGCCATTCAATTTGGAGAAAAATAAGCTTTAACTCCATAAGTATTTATTGAAAAACCATTATATAGGAAAAATGCTTAATTAAATGTGGGTCCTACTTGCTCTCAAGTAATTCATAATCTAATGGGGGAAATGATAAATTTTACTAAATAATATAGAATAAAGATTGAATTAATATTACAAATGTAGAGGCACAGCATAGAATTTAAAGGCATGATAGAGAGTTATTTCTAGAGAAATAATTGTGGATGAAATTAAATTTAGTCTTTAAGAATAAATTCAGGACATTAACAGACATGAGGGAGAAAGGTAGAATAACTGTTGGGCTAGAATGACTTCATTATGGGGAATAGTGGATCATAACATTCATTTAAATCATAAGGAATATATTCTGGAATGCCTTCAGTGCTTTACTTGGGCATGGAATTGTATATATCTAGAAGAGAATCCTGAAATATTTGTGATATTGAAATAAACAAACACCTAAACACAAGTTTGGAATGACTTACTCTTAGGACATTAAAATGCCCACTTAAAAAGTGATTGTTATTCTCAGGGGTGATTATCAGAATCTGGAAAATGATTATCAGTAATGCAAAGCTTGACTCAGTTAGCAACTGTGCTAAGAAACAAGTGTTTTGTTTCTGAGGAGGCTACTCCATTTCATGTGAATGCCATGGTCCCAATTCCATTGTTAGGTTTACTATTGTTTAGAGTTTGGCATTATATACGCTGATGTATACACTGATGTATATATACTGATATAATTCAAATGAGGTCAGAATCCTGAATACCAAGAATGGGGATTTATTTAAGTAATCATTGTGTTAGTGGTCAAGTTATTAAACTTAAAATGTCCCATTGAGCTAATAAAAGTATTGATCGGTTCTTTCAAGAGAATAAAGGGAAAATAAACCTTGTTTGTTCTCCCTTTGTATTTTTGTCCTTGGGCAGAAAATAGCTAAGTGTAGATTATAAACTAAAGATGTTCTTTGACAGCTTTTGTTCTCCCCAGTAAAGTACAGAGAGCAAGTGCTTGAGTGGTGTTCTCCAAAGAGGGGTGCACGCTTTGTAATACATTTGGGTGCTGGGAAAATACAGTAGAACTTCTATTTATGTATAGACTTCTGTTTATGTGTGTGTACACACACGGAGTGGTTTTCCATGTGTGAGGCATTATTCTAAGCACTTTACTATTAACTCATTTAATCCTTATAACGTGAGGTAGACATTATTATTTCCTGTTGACATATTAAAAAAAACGAAAGAACAGAGAAGAGAAGTTGAGTAACTTGCTAAAAGTTACTAAGTATCAGGCACTTGAATCCTAGAAGTCTGACTCCAGAGCCTATGCTCTTAAGAAATTAAACTTTATTAATATTTAGTGAATGGATTAATGCAGTACCCTCGCATGATTCATCTAAGTCCAGTTATATGCACTTTGAGACAGTATCCTGAAGTGAAAGGGGCTATTCCACAATGCAGGTCTCACAAGGATATTAGTATTAGATAAACAATGTAAATTTATTTTGCTAGATGTGGGTCTGAAGTAGAATGTAAAAAGGAGGCTATAAAGAATTTTTTAAAAAATGTTTAGATACAGTACAAGATACAGTTCTCAACTTACATTGGTTCAACTCAGGATTTTTTGACTTTATGATGGCATGAAAGCAAAACACCATTTATTAATTCATTTGCTTTCAGTGTACTGGGGCATACAGCTATTTATATGTGCCTGGTTGCAGATTTATGGATTATGTTAGCTAGTTTTAATTAAACATGTCCTCCAGTGGGCAAATATTACTGCAAAAGACACTTAATTAAAGGTTATAGATAAATACAATCTAAATTAGTGAGAAAACCAGAGAGCTGATCCTTCTTTTGTGCCTAGTACAACTCAGCCTTATAAAAAGATTAAAAACAACTATGATCCAGTTGGATATGACAAGAACAGTCTTCTCAATTGGAACTATTTCTCTACGTATAGTAGTGTTAATGATGAATCTCTTGGCCTAGATGTTAAGTATTGCAGTATTAACCAGTGATAGAACAGGCATATGATTTTTAGATAGATAAATATGTGTGTGTGTACACACACAGTGCCCATTGAAGGAGCAAAGGTGTAAATGTGGGTGGGGGTAATTCTTACATTGCCTAACTTAAGACTGCGGGATATTTGAGGTAATAACCTATAGGTAGTATTTACATTTGCTGTCACCATGGAATGTACTGATGGACCTGCTTTATGGCCTTCTTCCTTTCTCACAGGTTCTTCGCTGTTAAACTGATTTGAGATATATACCGATCCTCACTTACAATGGGGTTTTGTCCCAATAAGCCCCTTGTAGGTTAAAAATATTGTAAGTTAAAAATGTATTTGACACACCTAAGCTACTGAACATCAAAGCTTAGCCTAGCCTACCTTAAATATGTTCGGAACACTCAACATTAGCCTATAGTTGGGCAAAATCATTTAACACAAAGCCTGTTTTATAATGAAGTCTTGGATATCTCATGTAATTTATCAAATATTGAACTGAAATTGAAAAACCAGAATGGTCGTATGGATACTGGAAATAAAGTTTTCTACTGCACGTGTTTTGCTTTCACACCATCATAAAGTCAAAAAATACTAAGTTGAACCATTGTAAGTCAAGAACTGTCTGTATCTTGTACTGTATCCAAACATTTTTTTAAAAAATTCTTTATATCCTCCTTTTTACTTTCTACTTTAGACCCACCTCTAGAGAAATAAATTTACATTGTTTATCTGATACTAATATCCTTTATTCTACAATTCTTCTCAGGTTTTTTTTTTTTTTTTTAACATTTTTAGATAAACACTTAGAACTTAAGCTCAATTACAAGTCCTTGTTGGCCAGTTAGACCCCATATACCAAAAATATGCTTCCTTTCATCTCCCTCTGTGGTATATTCTAAGTTTTGTTTTAATTAACATCTTGGGTAGTGACTAATACTTTTTGGGCATTAATTTCAGTTGGCATTTGTCATTCACTTTTGTGTGCATGAAATATTGCTTGCCTGTCATAAGTTACATGCTGTTCTAGACAGTCATTGAGGTACAAAGATGAGTAAGACAGGGTTTCTGCGCTCAGAGAAATCACCACCTTGCTTCCCAACTTAGGAAAAAGAGGGCGACAGGCAGGTAGCTAGCCAGGCCTTAGAAAAGACCATAATGTTTGAGGGTATTAAAATTTGACTTTTTGATCAGTGACTGCTTTGTCATTTTTATCAGTGGTGTAGTGTATATATTGTGCTCTGCCCCCATGACCATACATGCAAGCCTTCAGGCCCTGCGTGGTGCCCTTCCCGGAGTTTGTCTGACTCTGCATCTCGCTTACCTGATTGCGTGCAGCAGAACCGACACAATGCCATTTCCAAGCCTGAGCTTTAAGAAAGACTTCTAGCTTCTGCTTTTCTCATCTTGGAAATCAGACACCGTGCACAAGCCTGTCACGCTGAGGCTACCATGGTAAGTGGAAGCTTAAGATACTCAGGTGAAGAAGAGTCAGGCAAACCAGCAGGAACCAAGGTCCCCGCTGACAGCCACCACTAACTCATGAACCTGTCTGCCCCCAACAGTGCCGAAGTTGCTGAATTGTGAGCAAATGAATAAGATGGTTATTTTTCAAGACCATTCAATTTGGAGGTAGTTTGTTATGTAGTAGTGGATAACCAAGATAGCCTTAAAGTAGAACTTTTCTGTCCCTAATTTTCTCATTGCCAAGTCAGTTAAGGTTGTGTGAAGATCATATAATTTATACCTGTTACTTGCAAATAGGGACTCATAATTTCTGTAGAATATAGTTTGTTCTGAAAAAAGTTTTGTCTTTAATTGAATATAATATTATGGTCTTTATGGGATAGAATAGTTATTATATATTTATATGTGTGTTGGGTCAAGAAGTTTAACTCAATTGCAAAATGCTGTATTAGAAATTTTCTTTTTTTAATCCTACGGGTCACTTAACTTTGCAGAATGTGACTTTTCTTTTTAAATACCAGAAGGTATCCCAGTCCATTTGTGCTGCCACCATAAAATATTTGAGACTGGGGAATATATAAAGCACAGAAATTTATGTTCTTACAGTTCTGGGGGCTGGGAAGTCTAAGGTCAAGGCACCGGCAGGTTTACTGTGTGGCGAGGCTGTGGTCCCTGCTTCTAAGATGGTGCCTTAAACACCCATTCCTCCTGGAAATTAGGCTTTTGTTCAGGAGAAGGACATAGGATAGGTGGGTCTGGGCAGATTTCAGCAATCCCTTATCCCCCACTAGCTCCCCAGGGGAAGTGGTTTCTTTATTCTGTTTAACTTTCTCTGTGAGTGCCTGGGGGCTAGGAGGGATTTTTCTGCAGAAAAAGCTTTTAAAAAGGTTTCAACTTTTCTAATTGGGTGGTTTCCAGGGCTTCATACTCTCATGCTAGCCCACCCCAGATGAGCAAATGCTTGAGTTTTATTTCTCCCTGTAGATGCCTGGACAGAGATACCTACAGGGAGAAATAATTTTTGCCCAGGGACTTCAGTGTTAATTTGCTTTCTGTCCAGTTTTTTTTTTTTTTTTTTAATTGTTTAAAGGGTGGATGTGACATTCCTTCCACCTCTGTACGTCTGAACTGAATGTGCAGTTCTTGGAGCACAGCAGTTTTGAGAAGCTGAAAGAAATCCAGAATGGCTAAAATTAAAAGTAGAAATGTGGTGAGGCTAGAGAGGTGAGCCAGAGCTAGCATGCTTGGGAAGGGCTTTTCACAGCAGTAGCAAAACATTGGCACTCAGGTTCGCAGGACAGTCACATTGTTGTATTTTAAGCAGAGGTGTAATATGGGCAACTTGTGTTTTAAAAAGACCTTTCTGTTGATTGAAGGAGATGGAAGTGGATACAGAGAAAGGACTCTACAGTGGTCCAGGGAGAGGAGATGGGGGCCTAGACTAGGGTGGTTGTGGGAAGACGGAAGACAATGGACAGATTTAAGAGATGTTTAGGAGGTAAAATCGTTAACATGTAACTAATTAGATCATTAACATGTATTAAACGCCGTCTCTATTCATGTTGGAGAGATAAAGCAGTGAACACACAGGCCTAGTCAGTGCCCTCATGCAGTAGGTGGCAGGCTTCAGGCTTGAGTTGCTGCGAAGACAGTGGCGCCATTTGCTGGGCTAAGGGACTCTGGAAGAAGAGCATGTTTGAAGCTATGGTGGCGGAGTTTCCAAGTTCAGTGTTGAGTGTTGTGTTAGAGGTCAGTAAGATATCCCTTTATTATACCAATCAACTTTTTGGTGAGCACTCAGTTATGGGAAACCTTTTAATGGAGACCATGACAGGTTCTTGAGATTTAGTTATTTATGAAATGACAGCTTAACTGTAATTGCTCCCCAAGGAACAGTGTCATGTCACAAATATAGTTTAGATCAATTAAAGCTAGTTCAGAAAGGCACTTGGTCTTTACCAGTGAATAATATAATTATTGTAGCTTATACATCATGCAGTGAAACTCAGATATACTTACTATATGTTGTTATACCATCTTCATAATCACTTGGAAACCGACTCAGGGTATGTCACTTTTCCTGATTAGTAGAGACAAGCAGTTCAGCTAATCTTTAATGGAGAAAATAATGGGACTTTGGATGGTTTGTGTTTAAAAATGTAACATTTGTGTGTCTGTGAGACATACAATAATTGACATCTGGAGAAAAATTGTTAGTCTTAGGAATGATAATTTGTAAATTTGTAAAATGATAATTTCCATGTAAGTGAACAAATAAAATTATTAATGAATATTAATATTAATAGTAAATTAATATGTATTAATGGACAAATGAGGTTATTTATACAAATGAATATTAAAATGTATTTTCTTATTTCTTACTGTCTTGCAGATATAGTTTTTAAAATAAAAAATCAGGACATGGATAAGGGGAGAGTTTATTTGAAAAGGTGACTGCAAGAGCACAGAAAGGGACTATTGGCAATAGGGAGAAGGGGATATTAAAAAGGGAAAAAGCACTGACCATGAGAACTGCAAGTTACATCTCAGAAGTCAGGCAGAAAAAGGCTTTCCTTTCATGGGTGAAGTGATTGAGGCCAGAACGGTGTGGGGCAGTGTGATGAATGGGTTGGGTAGAGCTTGTCTACTGGTTCAGACTGAAGGTGGGTCAAAGTTCAGGGGTCTGGACAAAGGAGAGAAGTGGAACCAAAGTTTAACTAACTCAGGATATATGTCTTTTTCTGATTGACCAGTGGAAACAAACAGTTCAGCTAATTTTTAAGGGGCAAAATAATGGGAATTTTGAGGGTTTGTATCTGTCGTTGCTGTAGGTAAATAAAGGATCCTCTGTGAGTCTTATCTAAGTCACGTGGGTAAGAGTGGGCCTTTGCAACAAGCACTTTCCAGAAACACAAAAGGGTGGGGAGATTTCATGATCTTCACTGTTTTTAGGTGCACGGGGCTGCTCAGGTAAAATTCAACATTGTCACCGTGCTTAGCACTATCTTTTATTCTTCATAATGACCCTGAAATGTAATGACTTTTATAAGCCACACCTGGTAAATGTGAAATTGAAAACTAGAAATGCTAAGAAACCGCTGTGTTCACATTGCTGATAAGATGGGGGGACTGTATGATGACACCCCTTCAGAACCCATAGCAAGTGGGACATCAGGAGGTGTTATGGGACTAATGGCAAATAAGACAACTATGCCGCTTTCGTTGTTTATTATTTATATCATCCAGAAAGTCCAAAATACATACTCAGTCCATCTATTGGTTAGGCCCTTTCTTGTTGCGAATACTGACTATGACTAGCTTGAAGGATTTTTTCTTAAAAAAAAGAAAAACAACAAAAAACAACAACCAAAAAAACCTACCTTAGGGTGTCCTATAGAATGCATGGAGGAATTGAACTTGCAAACTGAGAAGACAGTAATAAGGGCTTTAAGCCTAAGAAATTGTCTGTGGCTTTTCCCTCTAGCAGTATTTCTTACCTGGGCCACAATTGACATTTTAAACAGGACACTTTGGTGAAGGGCAGGATCATCTGTTTCTGATACCTGACATAGGCCTTTGCCCCTGAGTCCCAGTAGTGACCCTAGTCATTGTGACAACCAAATAAACATGCTAAATATTTCCAAATGTCCCACAGGGAGGTGATGCAACATCTGCAGTTTGAGAACCTGCTGGAGCAGCCAAGCACATTACCATTATTGTGACTCAGCTCTCAGGACATTCAGTATCCACATAATTAGTTCTAAATTTCAGAATCTCTTGACTTTCAGTCAAAGGCCAATTCCTTGGCCGATCTGGGTGGCCTGGGCCAGGTCGTGCCATTTTCAGCATGGTGGCTCCCTTGGTAGCCTTGTCCCACTTGCCATAGGTTCTGAAGGGGATGCAGTTCCACAGAAGGTGGGTCTTGTTCAGATAAAATTGTATATATGCACAACAGTTAAATTCATCTGTTTATTACTTACTAATTTGGCATCAAGTATGCACAATCTGCTGGCTACTCTCGTAGGTGATTTTCATATACTTTCTTATTTAATTCATGCAACCTGCACCCACAGTAGGTAATATGGTCTGTGTTTTGTGGATGAAAAGTCTGAGACTCAGGAGGGTTAATTTGACTCAGGAGATAGAACTAACTTGGCTAGGGAGATACATGGTTGAACAGAGTTGAGAGGAAAAAGAAGGGAAAATAAGTGTTTCTGGTTGTCACAGTATTCATTTATGTACTTTTTGTGAACAGAACACCAACAGAAGTTAAGTGGAAAAAAGAAACCCCTAAAGGTATATAAAAGTCATATAAAATGCTCTTTCTTTTTACCTAGAATGCTGTCAAGTGACCTTTAATCAATCATATCTCTCTATGGACTTCAGATTCTTCCATGTAAAATTAGATGTTTGGATTGGATGATTTCTAAAGCCTCTTAATTTTTATCACTTGGGAACTATTTGACCACTTAAGATGCAAGATAAATGTGACTATTTGACTATCAAAATTTATTTTTGCTCCATTTTTGAAACCTATTAAAATAAATATAAATGAAATGAAAAGGCATGAGTTTATGAAGATCACAAGAATGGAAGAGTGAGACAACAATAGGCAAATGATGTCTGTAAAATTTTGGTGCTTGCAAAATAAATAGATAAATGGTAATGGAGACCAGAGAAAGCAGAACCTGAGCTGGCAGGCGGGGAGGAATTCAACCAGAAACATGTTCATTACTGTGGGAAAACTCGAGAGCACTCAGGAATTGTAGGTAGTGATTACTGTAAAGGTGGATTTATGGAGTAGAACTGACAAGAGTAGACTTGGTTGAAAAGTAAAAGAAGTAGTTAGATCACAAGATGTTCTCATCTTATAAAACCAGGCATCTGCCCCTCCACACTCTAGCAAAAGACCAGAGGTTTCCTGAAGAGGTTGAATTGGACAACTGTGAGGCTCCAAGATACAGATACAACTGAGGATGGGATGAGGGTGAGATGTCACACTGAAAATGAGGGAATTGTTTCCTTTAAATAAAAGTGTGCGTGCTTAGTGATGGGATTCCCAGTATTCTGGCAGCTGGGCTTACACCTCCTCTTAAGAGATTGAGGAGTTTCTCTTCAGGGAAGTGCCTCACCCAAGTGAAAAGAAATACAGATACTGATATTTCAGTAGCTCTTGATAAAATAACTCAGCTGCCATATTTACAGTGAAGACTACTGTTGCCAAGTCCCATGTATGAAAACAGAACTTCCAGTCAGCAATCCTGAATTTTTAAGAACAGATAGTAGAGGATTACCAGACATCTGAGGAAATCCCATAAAAGAGAAAGAGACTAGCTCACAAAATGGGGAAGGGGAGACTCTTGGAAGAAGCAGATACTTTAACCTCCAAGGTGGGGACGGGCTGCTGTCATCAATATCTCCAGAAAGGACGAGAAATTTAATCGTTTCCACAAAGTATAAACAAAACACCATAAAGAAGAAACAGCTATAAGACAGTCCTATTCGTAAACATTTGATAGCAAAAATGAAGGAATCAGTAGGTATATAGGAAATGTAGTTAAATTCTCCAGAAAGTAAAACAGAGAGACACAAATAATAAAAGAGAAATTTAGAGATAGGAGTCCATCTCAGGATGTGCAATGTCCAAATAATAGAATTTTCAGAAAGATAATAAAAGTAAATGGGGAGCTAGAATCAGGTGGGATTGTATGGGTCAGTACCCAATCCCACCTGATACTTGCTCCCCATTTACTCCACTTTTTCACCCTGTAGTAGTATTAGACTTTGTAAACTCTGCAAGTATAACTTTTATATTTAAAAATATTTTACTGAAAATGGCATTTTAACAAGCAAAAAATAATTACATGCAAATATTAAAAATATATATTTGAATTTTGGTTGAAGACCAATAAAATTAAAAGTGGGAAGGAAAAAAATACCATTTAGATTTTTTAAAGTGCTAAGTACTTATTTCAGGAAAATTACTTCAATTGCCATAGTTAGGTAAATTGAGGAACAATTTTCTCTTAAAAACAGCAGCACAGCAGTGGCATGGATCATGGAAGAAGTGGCTGCTATGTGAGTTTGTAATCAAGCATCTTGCCAAGGCGAACAGCTTCCTCCCTGCTGATTGTCTATTTGGTAGCAAGAACTAGTCATGATTTACCTTAATTATAGCAAGGCTTTTCACAATTGTGTGAAATTCCTAATTTTTTTTTTTTATTCAAGCTGTATGTATTGAGTGTCTGTTATCTGGCAAGCATTGTTTTAAACAGTGTATTTATATTATTTAATCCTTAGAACAGCCCTATGAAGGTAAGTCTTGTTGTCATTCCTGTTTTACAGATGAAGAAACTGAGGTATAGACAGGTTAGGTAACTTGCCCAGGTTTACTGAGCTGGCAAACAGAAAAGGCTAGGTTTTAAATCATGGTAGTCTGGTTACAGAACGCATACCCTTAATTAATTCACTACTATTCTGCTTGTTAAATAAGGAACCACAGACATCTAAGGTTAAATAAATTGCCCACATTCCCATAGCTAGTTATTTTAGAAGCAATAAATTTTATTGTAAAGCTTCCATCAGCCACTGAATAGTTAAGAACTCATCTAAGCCAGTCCTCTCATTGATTGAATAACCAGATCTAAGGGCTGACCAGGTAGAAGAACCAGGTATTCCACAGTGACCAGTCTAGTGCATGTTAGAGACACCTGGTGTCCTTTTTCCTCACCTATGTTCTCATCCTAGAAGTGTTCATTCATGGTGATATTTAACGTGTGCTGAAACTGTTAGGATAGCAACCAAGGAATTCTGGGAAATTAGCTTCATTCACAGTTGTGGAATATAGCCATCACTGAAATAAATATAAAGAAATATATCAGGGTTTTTTATTTTACGTTTAGCCTCGTTTTATGTGGTTTGTGGGAAACATCATATTTTAATGCATGTAGCAGGAGCTTAAATATTTGCCATTAATCAATGATGTGTAGCACACTACAGTGTTTCTTAACGTTCAAGATTCAGAAATTACTTTCAGATATAAATGCTACAAATTTGGTTGTTTATTTTTCCTAGTTCAACTTTGTGGGGAAACTTTTGGGTCCACGTGGCAATTCTCTGAAGCGTTTACAAGAAGAAACCTTGACAAAAATGTCCATCCTTGGGAAAGGTTCCATGAGAGACAAGGCCAAGGTAATATTAATTATAGAAAATAGCTAAGTTGTGAGTCATGTTATATTATGTGCTCTTACGTTATCCACTGTATTCATACATAGTTACATAAGGGGATATATTTGTGATACTGTTTAGAAAATTGAGTCACTCTGGTCAGCTTCAGAATATGTAGTAGATTAAACCTGCATCTGTAACCTTTATAGTCATACATTAAATAAAAGCATAATACTTAAAGTTTTGATTGCAGTTGTAATATGTCACCTTGTAGGAAGTAAGGTAATATTAAAATTATCATGAAAAGAAATAAAAGCTTTCTATAGTCTCATCATTACTGTTTGCATTTTAGATTAGTGTTTTTGGAGTCTTTTTTTCTGTGCAGACCTTACATATGGTTGAGTTTATAACGTATATGCTTTTATTTCTTCTTTTTTATTTGATATTGTGTGCATTTTAGAATGTTATTAAAATTGATTTTAAGTGTTTTAGTAATTGCTTATTGTTCTAACACATAATTGTTCTACTTAGATGTATTCACATTAATAGTCATGTTTTTTAACCAGCTAAAAATACTGTTATTTTTATTGATCATTTTCTTAAATATGCCAATTCTGAAAGGAATTTTCTCATACCGTAATGTGTATCACTTACATTGTTTTCTAAAGACACGTGTTGTTTTCTCATTATTAAAAGATTTATGTTACTGAGAACCAAATCCACATTGAGCGATCACATACCGTGAAATGTTGAACAATGATATTGTAAACACAGGTGATTTAAACACAATGCAACATCCTCACAGAAAAGCTATCTAAACAATAGCTTTTATAATACAAATGGCCAGTATTTGTTTATTGAACTGCTACTGTGAGTCAGGCACTGTGTGAAACATGTTACATGCACTCCTTCATGTTATCCTTGGAAAAATGATGGGAGATAGTATTTTCCTCGTTTTACATATAAGGAAACTGAGATTCAGAGAACTTGAGTATATTATCTGGGTTAATTTGAGAAATTTTTTGTTTTTGATTAACACGGTTAATAAAACCATGGTTTTCTGACAACAGCACTCGTATATTTTCGACAGCATTGGAAAACATGACACGTTTCAGATTTGTGTGGGATACTGTTTAAAAGTACAGATTCCCATACCTCTACTTGTTTAGGGTAGAACCTCAAGATGAATTTCAGTAGGTGTTTGAAATGATTCCAGTGCATGGCTTGGTTTTTTTAATTACTCACTAAACATTGCTGTCTTAAATTATGACTTCAATTCTCTGACTCATCTATTCTGGCATTAGGAGAAAATGAAAACATATATTTGTCCGGTTGGTCAGAAATTATGTGTATTTTGCAGGAAAGTACTGTACCCTTGCTGATATCTTAGTTCACCCTCTAATAAGGCCATCTGGTAATGGGCTGCACGATATGAGCAGTGAAACCCACAAGCAGGATTCCACTGTCCCACTTATTTAGTTTGTTGTTAAGGGGGTTGGTCAGAACCACTGCTTTGTCAGAAACCGTGTTTTGTAGCATACAGTGGTAGTAATCAGGACATCCACCAAGAATTTTACAGGTAGAAGGGAAGCAAGGAAGGCAAAACTTTATCTGGATTGTATGCCCAAGTTAACAGCAAGTGCCTGACTACCCATATAATGAAAGGGATCCTAAATATTATCAGCTTGGTGTCAGGGCTTGGTGGGCCTTCCAGATTATATTGTCATATCAAGGCTCTCTGCTGTTGGCATATTGGACACACAGCATGTCAATAGCCAGTGATCCTTTTTGAGGGGAGTCTGTGTTATGAAGTAATGCATGACTTCCCTCCCGGCCACCGTGGCCATTTTGCTGATGAGCACCTTGAGTTGCATGGAGACTGCTGGGGGTTAAGGTGCTTTAGCGTCTGCTGCAATGAGTCCTCTTGACTACCTGGCTGCATGCCTGCTCTGCATTTGCATGGGACACCCTGTTTTTACATGATTGGCCCTCTTTTCCAGATCATTTATCACCCATTCATTGATTCTTTCATTTCTATGTCTTTGGAAATCAATATGGTGATTCTGCAAGTGGCTGATTGTGTGTATTTCATCAAGGCACTCAGGAACCAGCAAGGGGAGTAGCATACATTGTGGATTTACAATCCACTGAACCCACTGTCAGTGGACTGGGACCAGAAGTCTCCTTACTTTCTAATCCTATAAGCCCCACTCTGCTTGGTGGCCCTCAGTGGAGTGGCATTAGGTCAGAATGAGTTCTGTTAACTCTCAAACTGTCTAAGTGTTTCCTCTGCTTGGTGTAAAGTCATTCTAGTAAAATGTCCCAGATCCTTGCTGGGATCTGAGATTCAGAGAATTTGAATATCTTATCTGGGTTTATTAGAGAGAGTCACTGTTTTGGGAGGACTAGGAGGAAGCTCACACACTAGGAAATATCATAGTTACTGTATACAAGCAGCCTTTCCCCTGGGTTTAACATAGCTCTCTTATTCTCCGCATGTTTGGTTAAGCAGAGATTGATCGTAGACCAGGAGATGATAAGGAGGAGGAGTAGTGAAGCGTGAGAATTGTCATCTCCCTTCAAGGAACTACCTCGGCTGTGTAAGCAACATGGGAAAAGCATCACCAGACAGGCTTTTGCTGTGTGGAAGGCTCTGGCATTTCAGTATTTGAGTACTCAGAGTTGTTGGAATCCTCCCAAATGTCAGTGTGTTCTCAGGTTTAATTTATTCTTAGGTTTTCACTGTTATCCAGACACTGTCCTGAGTCTCACATAAGAGACGGCTAGGCGTCTGCATTGTTATTTAGCCGCACACAGACTTGAACTCTGCATCTGCTTGTTGGCCCCGTCAACCTGTGGCTGCAAGCAGTGCACCCTAGCTTACTTCTGGCTCTTTGGGCTTGAACTGATAACATAAAGCCCCCAGCCTGTCATTTTCTCTCTAAACTGTTTTCCACCAGCTTTGTCTACGTCTTGCCCACCTGTACTCGCCTCCCCATTTTTGTCCCATACTGTGCTGTAGCCTCTGTCACATTATCCATCAGTCATTCTTTCAAAAGCATTTTACTGAGGTTGACCACAGATGATCATTTAAGTAACAGGTTTGCAACTTAAATGGATACTGGCCGGTCGCGGTGGCTCATGCCTGTAATCCCAGCACTTTGGGAGGCCAAGGCAGGGGGGATCACCTGAGGTCAGGAGTTCAAGACCAGCCTGGCCAACATGGTGAAACCCCATCTATACTAAAAATATAAAAATTAGCCAGGCATGGTGGTGCACGCCTGTAATCCCAGCTATTCCAGAGGCTGAGACAGGAGAATTGCTTGAACCTGGGATGCAGAAGTTGCAGTGAGCCGAGATGGAGCCACCGCACTCTAACCTGGGTGAAAGAGCGAGACTGTCTCCAAAAATAAATAAATTAATTAATTTTAAAAAAAAGATACTACTAGTATTCCATCTGCTGTATTATAATCAGATCGTCACTGCCAGAATTCTTGAATATTTATTTCAGTTGATCCTTTTTACTAGTTTTAGTTTTCAGAAGTTATCAGTTAATATGTTTATTTCTAAAGGGATTCCCATTACTTATTATTTTAATCTCATCCATTTAGATTTTCAAGGTGTTCACTATTTAAAATCTAATGTGAATATAATTTATTTTCTGCATTTATTTGCTATGTTTATGAAATTATGGGAGTCATTACTGATGTATATCAGTTGGTTGCATAGCATAATAATCATGACAGTGCTCCGGTCTGTTGAGCCTTCAGTTTGTGCCAAACTTCATGCTGGATGTTTCGCCTACATCGTCTATACTATACAATAATAGAATAAATAAAATGATAGTTACATAATAATTATCATTACTATATTTATCATTTACTGAGTGCTTATTATGTGCAAGGCTTCATCCTAAAGACGTTTTGTTTGTTAACTCCTTTATTACTGTAACAGCCTTATGAGATAAGTACTATACTATTATTTTCCCCACTTAAAAATCACCCCTTTAAGATGAAGGTAATGTAATCTGCCCAAGTCATACAGTTAATGTTGGATTAGTTAATGTTAATGCAGAATTTCAACATCTGTGTTTTTCTCCAAATAACACATTGCCTCTCATCATTAATCTATAGAGTAGTTTGGTAATAACTCCTCTCTCTGTGGAATTATACCATGGCTACAGCTATGATAAGAAATCCTGTCTGTCCAGCTTAAGTTTGGGATAGAAATAAAAATGCTTGAATAAGAATGAACAATTATAATCTTTCATTAACATCATTATTTTGGTACTCTATTAGAAAAGGATAAGTGTTTGTTTCAATAATTTGTGCTTTCAGGGATGAATTGCTGTACATAGAATCCAATTTTTAAAACTTGAGCAATGAGAGAGATTCAGATCAGATGGTTGAAATGTTCTGATCAGAACAATGAAAAGTTGGCATAAGATAATGTTTTTTATAGTCAAAACAAATTTCAAAGGAAATTTATAGAATATTATAGGAGCTTATATTTACATATATTCCCTTATATTTTTTCCTTTCATTCAGTTTCTGGCCTACTTCTATTAATGTGATGGAAGCTAGCATGTATTGGTGCCTATTATATGTTAGGCAGTGTACTAGGTAGTATATACACTGTCTCCTTTCGCCAGCATTTATATAAAGCTGTCCCTTGTATTCTCAGTAGTTCTGCATTAATATACATGTGCTACCAATAAAAGATTTTGCAAATTAAGTATTGGATTACATACAGTCTGTCTAAACTCACATGGCTAGTGACTGGCATAGCTGAGATGAAATTATAGCTGACTAAATCCCATGCCCATTTCCTGCTCTGTGTATTAGTCTTTCTTTTCTTTGTAAGAGTTCAAATTGTCAAGTAACAGAAGTTGAATCCTTCACGGGTGAAGTCAAGGGTTATGTGCCTCTGGCATTTATTTTATCATTGGCCTCTTGCTTAATTGTGAAATTAAAAGGTGGTATTGCCAGGAATTCCTGGGGTTCTCTTGGTTATGGGATAGCCTTTTTGAGAGAATAGAAAGATTTCTTACCTTTTGGAAATTAGTCTCAGATTCCTGTTAATCTTAATCTGTCTGATAGTAACATTGGAAACAAAGACTAATGGAAGACCCAGATTCTGAAATCAGGACCTAAAATTGAAGGTTGGTTAGGAAAAGGCAGTGGAGCAAAATCAGTAGTTCCTTAACAATCTGTTTTTTCTCCTCCCAGTTTTCCTCCTGCATTTCATTATGGAAACAAACAAAGATTAAAAACTTTTGTCATAATTATGTAAAATAATGTAATAAAGTCTTTCATTTTGTTTTATTCACTGTTTTATTCTCGGATAGAATACAGTGCTTGGTATGTAGAAGTGTTTTTTGAATGAATATGTGAACGAGCAAGTTGACATAGCAATGAATGAATGTTTAATCATTCATTCAACGAATCTTTGTTGAACATCTGTATACCAAGCACTTTTCTAGACATGGAAAATGCATCACTAAGCAAAGCAGTCACAGTGTCTGCTCCATGGTAATCACTTTTTACCAAGAGAAGATAGAAAATAGACATGTTTTTTAAAGTAAGGTATTTCAGATAGTGATAAGTGCCTTGTACCAGCATCACAGAGACACACATAGCCAGTGTAGAAGTGAGCACGTGAACTCAGCCAGGTTGAGAAGCACAAAGGAAGCGTGGGCAGTGGCTGCTGAGGGTTGAGCAAAGGAGACTGGAGAAGGTGAAGACACCCTAGCAGCGGAAGTGAGCAGATGATGGGGCTCCACAAGTCAGCATCTGGAGTGGGACATTATTCCAGCAGCAGTAGGAAGCCTTTGAGTGTGTGTAAAAGCCTGGGAATATCAGGATCACATTTATACCTTAAACCTTCTTTTTTAGAGTGGTGTCTACTGTTGCATGAATTTTCTGTGACAACCGCATGCCAAATGGATTGTTTTTATTTTGGGGGTTAGTTTTTATTTATTTATTTATTTATTTTTCATTTCTTATAATGACACTTTTTTAAATGTGATTTCTTTTTTCTTTTTTCCAGGAAGAAGAGTTGAGGAAAAGTGGAGAAGCGAAGTACTTCCATCTCAATGATGATCTCCATGTTCTCATTGAAGTGTTTGCCCCACCTGCAGAAGCTTATGCCAGGATGGGACATGCTTTGGAAGAAATCAAAAAGTTCCTCATCCCTGTTAGTACAATTTTTCTTGATAGTTAACTTGTACTTTAAAGTCTTTGCTTTAATCCTTGATAATTCTTGTCTGTAACTGTTATTTGCATAGCTCCTTTTCTGCTGAAAAGCTGTATGGACATCACCTCAAGTAGACCTTACAGTGTCCCTGTGAATTACTGGGCATTATTCCTTCTGTATATATGAGGTGTTAGAATTTCAGGAAGATTCAATAATATGGCCAAGGCTACATGGCTAAAAAGCTTGCATAGCACAATCACTAGTTCAGGTTTTGAAACGCTTTTCCTACGATTTTATGTGACACTGTACAATTTTTCTGTTCTCCAACACAAAACCATTAGTGCCTCTGTGTGCCATGCGCTGTGCTTGGTGTTGGCATGCAGACTTGAATAAAAGCAGTCCCTGCCCTCATTTAGTATAATATAATATGTAATTTAGAGGAAAAGAGAAACATCAACAGATGATTTCAGTACAACATGATAAATATAACAGACATAACCATAATGAGCACAGAGGGGATGGGCTATTTAGCTAGCTTCTGCCAAGTATTTTGGATGTTTTGTTAAAAATTGACTGTTTTAACCCTTTCAGACACCTTGACATTGCTAAGGATGTGACAATTTAAAGAGAATACATCTCTACCTCTGTTACGAAAGTTGATTTAAGTCTTTTGTGTGATTTGTACGCTCTTGATAAAAGGACTTTTTATGTCATTTGCATGCTCTTGATAAAAAGAATCGTAAAGCATCAACACTTTGGCTCTGCAGACAATTTATTTTAGAGAAGCTGACACATCTGCCAAGTAGTTCTCTGGATAAGACTGTCTTTGGTCATCCCAGGCTAGTTTGGTGGATTGACTTACATACTACAACACATGTACTATGATTATATTATCTGTGAGGAAAACAATTATTATATTTATAGGGAAAGGATATTTAAATCACTTTTGCCTTTAAAAAGCCAGGACATAGAATTGCATTAAGTATGTAATAACCTGGGAACTGAAATGGCTAGTATTTTTTTTAGTTCCCATGAGCAAATATGACAATCTGTTTCTTCTTTTAGTTTAAAAACAAAATTTCTAAGGGCTTACATGTGGTAGGCAGATGTGAACTAATAAAATACATGATCCCTCATGGAATTTAATGGCAAAGTCAGATATGACTCAGTTTTTCATATAAATGACTACAAAATTGAAACTATGGCAAGACCACAGCTAAGGAGAGGAGTACGTTTTGGTGATCATGCAGTGTGGACCAGGCAGTGCAGATCTAGCCAGGTGAGACAGATTCTCTTTTCCAAAGATGGCTGCAGTAGCACCATTTCTCCCACGATCCTTACAGTCCTTCCCCAGAGGTAGACTCTAATTTACCTCACACAGAATCTGGGCTGGCCAAAAGAGTCTCTGCCTAATGAAGGTCACCAAGATTTTCTACTGTTTTCTTTTAAAAATTTTTCGGTATTCTTTCACTTAAAATACATTTTGAGTTAATTTGTGTATTTGAGGTCAGTCTCTAAATTTATTTTTTTCTAGATGGATATCAGTTGTCCTAGCACCATATGTTGAAAAGACAATCATTTTCTCATTCAGTACCTTAGTACCATTCTTGAAAATTGACTAAACATAAATGTAAAGGTTTATTTCTGCATTCTCAAATTCTTTTTCATTGATTTGTATGCCTACTGTTAATGCCAGTAGCATGCTCTTAATTACTTTAGCCTTAAGTAAATCTGGAAGTCTAGGTTGTGTAAATTGTCCAACTTTGTTCTTTTTCAAACATTTTTTGGCTTTTCTGGCTTCTTAGCATTTTCATATATGTTTTAGGATCAGCTTCTTAATTTCTATTAAAAAAAGCTGACTAGGATTTGATAGATATTATATTGAATCTATATCAGTTTGGGGATAATTTTCATCTTAACAATTTTGAGTTTTCTAATCCATGAAATGTTTCTTCACTTTTAAAAAAGATATTTTAAAATTTTTCTCAACAGTGTTTTATAGTGTTCAGGGTGTCAGCCTTTTCCTTTCCTTTTGCAAAATTGATTTGTAAATATTGTATACTTTTTGATACTATTGTGAGTGCAGTTTTTAAAATTTCATTTTCAGATGGTTACTAGTGTATAGAAATACAATTGAGTTTTGTATATTGATTTTGTATCTTGTGATCTTGCCAAACGTGTTTATTAGTTCCAGTGTGGTGTTTTTTAATAGAATCATTACAATGATGAAGCGGAATCCTAATTAGTGGAATACAGGAGCATGTCATCTGTGAATAAAGACAACTTAACTAGTTCCTTTCCAATATGGATGCCTTTAATTTTTTTTAATGTAATGTTGTTATTCTATTCTGTTCCATTCCACTCCATTCCGTTCCTTATTACACTGACTAGAACCATCAATGCAGTGTTGTTTCTAAAATTAGGGGGGAAAGCATTCAGTCTTTCACCATTGGCTATAGGTTTTTTTTATTGCTACCCTTTGTCATGTTGAAGAAGTTCTCTTATATTTCTAATCGGTGAGAGTTTTTATCATGAATAAATGTATAAACATGGGTATTGAATTTTGAAAATCTTTTTCCTCCTGAGATTGTGTGGTTTTATTCTCCTTTATTTTGTGAATAATAGTGTATTACATTAGTTGATTTCAGATGTGAAGCCACATTTGCATTCCGAGGATAATTCCCACTTGGTCATGGCATGTAGTCTTCTTTATGTGTTGCTAGATATGGTGTACTAATAGTTTGTTAAGGATTTTTACATCTGTAATTATGAGGGGTATTGGTTTGTCGCACAGTATTTTTCTGGAGTCTTTTATATTAACTATTTTGGGTGCCCTTCATTTCTTCCTGTGGAAGAAATAATAACATAATTGCCATATGTTATTATTTCTTTTCAGCCTGAAGGTTTTTCTTTAGGCTTTCCTGTAACCTAGGTCTGCTAGCAAAAAGTCTTTTGTTTTTCTGGGAATGTCTTTATTTTACCTACATCCTAAAAAATAGGTTATATAATTATTGATTGATAGTTTTTGTTTTCTGTTTCTCCAGCACTTTGAATATGCTACTCTGCTACCTTCTGACCTCTGTTATTTTTGATGAGAAGAGTCATTAATCATTTTGCTGTTCTCCTGTGTATAATCTGTTGTTTTTCTCTTGCTGCTGTCAAGATTTTTTCTGCCTCTGGTTGTCAGCGATTTGGGTGTGATGTACATGTTTATCCTATTGTTGGCTAAGCTTTGTGCATCTATAGGTTTATGTTTTTCATTAAATGTGGAAAGTTTTCAGCTATTTAAACTTTTTCTGCCTTTCTACCCCCCACCACACCCCCTAATTCCAGTTATGTGTATGTTGATACACATGCTGGTGTCTCATGGATTTCTTACATTCAGGATTTTTCATCCTTTTTTCTCCATGTACCTCAGACTGAATAATTTTAATGGACTAGTCTTCAAGTTAACTAATTCTTCTGCCAGCTCATAGCTGTTATTGAACTCCTCTAGTGAATTTTTCATTGTCGGCAATACGCTTTTTAAATTTTCTTTTGTTGCAATTCTAACATCTGGGCCCTCTCCAAGACAGTTTCTTTGTACTGCTTTTATCCCCCTGAGTATAGGTCACGTTTTCCTGTTTCTTTGCATGTTTCTTAATTTTTTGTTGAGAAGTCTGTATTTTTGATAACATAGCAAACCTGTAATCTGATTTATTGTCTTCCCGGAGGGGTTTTTGTTGCTGAGGTGTTTTTTTTATTTTTTATTTTTTATTTGTTTGTCTTCTATTTCTTTAATAATTTAGTTGAAATAAATTTGCAGCCTGTCTTCCTCATAGTTACAGCTAATAATATCTCTGTTAATGTGTTTTTTTCTTGCTTTTATTTTTAAACCTGGCCTGCTAGGGTTGTTGTCTGTGTCAGCACTGCTTAGTGGACAGCCAAGGGGAGCTCATGTTCAGACAGCTGTGTTAGTGAGGTTTCTATCCTCCGATGATGGAGCTGTGTGTGTACATAGGGGAGTGGATCCAAGAAGACTCTCGTCATGTCCACCCTGGCTTTTCTGTTGCTCTGGGATTCCTCCTGTCTCCGCTGCATATATGTGCACTCACCTTCAGGAAAGGTTGTATGGAGAGCTTTGTCTCACTCTCTTCTTGCTGTCCATGCATATAGCCTTCCATCCGGCCAGAGGTGTGTGGCGAGCTTTTCAAGACTGTCTCATTTCCTGAATATCTGTCCAATTTCTGGCTAGCCTGATGGTCAGTTTCTTGACGCCACCCAAGATGGGAATACTAGGTGCATCCTTAGGCAAGCAGGCCAGACTCTCATATTTCTTACCTGAAATGCAGCACTTTTTAATGAATAAATATATTTTCAGTTTATTGTGTACCATTAGTCAGTTTTCAGACTCCTAAAATGGTTACTTTGAACCATTTCGTCAGTTTTTATTTTGCTTTTTATGGGGTAGGCTTTGCTGAGCTCCTCCCTTAGCTGTACCAGAAGTCGCATGTCCTATTAGTACCTTTTGTTTTTAACTTACGTGATTTTGGACCTTGTTCCTATGAGTATATGCAGTTTTATTTCATTCTTTTTAATGTCTGCATAATATTTTATTATATGCATGTTCCAAAGTTTATTTAATTGGCCCTCAAATAATGAACATTGAGGTTACTTCTTATAGATCACAATACAAACAGTGGTCCTAGGATTAACCTTGGACATAACTATTGGCATATTTTGGCAAATATATCTGAAGAGTAAATTCCTAACAGAGAGCCCAATGAATTTTTATGAGTTACTTTTAATGATTTCATTTAAAAACTTTTTCTCCATTCTTCAGACTAACATACGTTTGAATAGATTCTAAGCTCACTGGATAGTCAAGTCCTGCTTACACATATTTACTCAAAATTTTAATGGCTTTTCTGCTCTTTACAATTCATGATGGTGTTAATGTTGTAATAGTTTCACTTTTCAGACGGGGAGTTAAAATGATAATTTAAAATGCAAAATTAACAAAAATAAGTCTGTAAGCTACTATGAATGATTTGCATTGTCTACTAATTTAAAAGCATTTTTCAAAGACCAAGAAAATACTAACTATAATGGTTATATCAACAGTGTCCATTTGACACCAGGAGAAACAGTCACCTAGAATTTAAAAAAATTGTCTACAATCACATAGCTGTTAAGTTCAGTTGGTTAAATTTAGGCTTAGCCTCAGATGTGATTGACTCAAATTCCATATTTCTTTCCCTACTACACTATTGTTAAATGTAGTTTTTCAGAGAGGATATCTTAAATGGACGTTAGTTTTTGTGACACTGTTATAATCACCTAACCTTACTTAGAACAATACTTTTTAATTTTTTAATTTGTTTTTGAATAGGGCCTTGACTGTGTTCTTTTTGCATGAATCTGTTTTTAACTTCATACAATTTAGTATTACACCTCCTAACACTTGTCAGCAGATCAAATATTTACCATTTATATAGCACATTATATTTAGAGCTTTACAAATCACTTATTTAGAATGTGTTTTACAAATTATGTATTAATCTTCACACGTTTTCAGTAAAATGACCGGGAACATACTAATAGGCTTATTTTAGAGAGGTTGAAATAATGATGGAAAGAATCAGATGCTTCCCCTGAGGTCACAATACCTGAAATAAGTCAGGGAAATAATTTATATTTACAATAAAATATTGACTCCATTCTTAATTTTTCTTGTCAATCACAGTTACTTGTATTGGTCATTATTTGCCTTCTCTTCTTCCTGCTTTGCAAGTGTTAGCTGATTATGATTTTAACTTTCTTTTTGATTAGTGTTCATATTTTTTTAAATTCCAGAATGCCTTCTACTACAAGTTTCAAGTCATTTTTTGCATTCTGCTTTTGAAAAGAGGTAGTATTTTTTAAAATAAATATCCTGAATTTCTTTCAGGTTTTTAATTCTAAATAATAAATAATTCAGGAATCTGTCTCCTCTAAATCTTCTGTTTACACTCGAGTATGCTCATGTTTCTTCTGTCTTAAAATCCTCTGCTCCTGCCTGCAAACTGTGATCCTTTCTGTCTCGTTTTCATTGTGGCCATACAGCTGGAAGAAGCTGCCTGCCTTTACTTTCTATGGCTTACTGCTATTTATTATTTATTCCACTGAAATGGATTCCATCTCCACCTTTCACCCAAACTACTATTTCTGACAGTAGTGGCTTTACTGTTAATGAATCCCATAGAATTAGGACTTGCTGCTTTGACAGAATGTAAATACAACACTGACTTCCTGTGGCTTTTATAATGTAATATCTTCTTATCCTTCTCAGTTTCTTGCCACACCTTTTCAGTATACTCTGTGAAGATTCACTCCTTATGTTTTCATCTAAGACAAGCTTGTCCAACCCATGTGCCACATGCAGCCCAGGAAGGCTTTGAATGCGGCCCAACACAAATCCGTAAACTCTCTTAAAACGTTGAAACATTGAGGTTTTTTTTTTTTTTTTTTTTTTTTGGTAGTTCACCAGGTATCATTAGTGTTAGTGTATTTTATGTGTGGCCCAAGACAATTCTTCCAGTGTGGACCAGTGAAGCCAAAAAATTGGACCCCCCTGATCTAAGAGTTGTATAGTTTTAGTTATTTACAGTTAGGTCTCTTGATTCATTTTGTTCTAATTTGTGTGTATAACATGAAGTATGTGGGGCTCCCACTTTATTTTTTATTTGTTTATATTTATATGGCTTTCTAGTTATTGCAGTACCAGCTGTAGAAGAGACTACTTAAAAAAGCAGTTGACTGTAGCTTACATCTGAGCTCTCACTTCTCTTTCATTGATCTTTTTTAAAATTTATTTTTTATTATACTTTAAGTTCTGGGTTACATGTGCAGAACGTGCACATGTATGTGCACATTTGTTACATAGGTATACACGTGCCCTGGTGGTTTGCTGCACCCATCAACCCGTCACCTACATTAATTATTTCTCCTAATGTTATCCCTCCCCTAGCCCCCCACCCCTTGACAGGCCCCGGTATGTGATGTTCCCCTCACTGTGTCCATGTGTTCTCATTGTCCAACTCCCACTTATGAGTGAGAACATGCAGTATTTGGTTTTCTGATCTTGTGATAGTTTGCTGAGAATGATGGTTTCCAGCTTCATCCATGTCCCTACAAAGGACATGAACCCATCCTTTTTTATGGCTGCATAGTATTCCATGGTGTATATGTGCCACATTTTCTTAATCCAGTCTATCACTGATGGACATTTGGGTTGGTTCCAAGTCTTTGCTATTGTGAATAGTGCTGAAATAAACATACGTGTGCATGTGTCTTTATCGTAGAATGATTTATAATCCCCTGGGTATATGCCCAGTAATGGGATTGCCGGGTCAGATGGTATTTCTAGTTCTAGATCCTTGAGGAAACGCCACACTGTCTTCCATGTAGTTGAACTAATTTAAACTCCCACCAACAATGTAAAAGCATTCCTGTTTTTCCACATCCTCTCCAGCATCTGTTGTTTCCTGACTTTTTAATGATCGCCATTCTAACTGGCGTGAGATGGTATCTCATTGTGGTTTTGATTGCATTTCTCTAATGGCCAGTATGATGAGCATTTTTTCATATATCTGTTGGCTGCATAAATGTCTTCTTTTGAGAAGTGTCTGTTCATATCCTTTGCCCATTTTTTGATGGGGTTGTTTGCTTTTTTCTTGTAAATTTGTTTAAGTTCTTTGTAGATTCTGGATATTACCCCTTTAGTTCTCATCCTGAGGCAAGACTTCTTGTAACGAACTTACTATTTCCTTTTTGATCCTTTAGACCTGAACTTTCCCTTTTTTGTAAAATAGATTACACTTAAATTTATCCATGTCTTAGTTGATGATTGTTGAATGGAGTTCAGGGTACTAAGGAAGCAGGAGAAATCAAGGATGACTCCTAAGTTTCTTATTTGAATATTTTGATACTAATTTAAGATGAAAGAGCAAATTTTCAGGAATAAGATTATGTGTTCAATTCTGAAAATGTTGAATTTCACAACTTGTATGATTTTCTGCTGGAAATGTACAAAAAGCCTGTGTCCCTGTGGTTCTTAACTACATGAAGGCTATGCTGTTGTATATATATATATCCTTCCTCTTTGCTAGAGTGAAGTCCTTGGGTGCTGGGCTATGGCTTAATTCCTCTTTGCTTCTCTGTTACTTGGTTCATTATAGATAATCAATACCTGCTAGTCGAATTGAGTTGTAAATAACAACGCCCATATATCAGTTTTATGGTATTTTAATTTTATTATAAATGTCTCACTTGCGAAGTATGCCCAGAGAAAGGTTAGTGGCTGATTATAGAAAATTTTAGCTTGAGGAAAAAATGCTGTAGTTTTTTTCTTCCTTTTTTACAAAAATTTATTACCACATTTTTATTTTAGCATATTTGTATTTTGTTTTGTAAATTCAACTATTTTCCTAATCCTTTTTTCTATTAAGAATTACTTGCTTTTTGTTCTGAATATTTTTGCATTTCTAATATGAAGTGAATTTTGCTATCTTCTGTCTTTTGTGTAGGATTATAATGATGAGATCAGGCAAGCACAGCTCCAGGAGTTAACATATTTGAATGGTGGTTCAGAAAATGCAGATGTTCCAGTGGTTCGAGGGAAACCCACCTTGCGTACAAGAGGTGTACCAGCCCCAGCAATAACAAGGTAGGTGTAATTTTTTTTTTAGGTTAACGTACCGTGGCAGCAGTTTTAATATTTCCTTTATTAGTAGCCAAAACCAGTTCTATCTGAACAAAACTTGTATTCATGTGGGCGTGGTGGCACATGCCTGTAGTCCCAGCTACTCGGGAATCTGAGGCCAGGAGTTCGAGGCCATGGTATGCTGCGATAGTGCCTGTGAATAGCTGCTGCACTCCAACGTGGGCAACGTAGTGAAACCCTATCACTTTAAAAATCATAATCATAACTTTTTTAAGCCTATGGTCAAACAATGTGATGTCATCATATTAAGGGGTTTATTTTGGAGTGAGATATTCCTGGGCTTAAATATAACCTGTGACACTTATTAGCTGATGATTCTAGGTGAATATTATTATTCACTGTAATACTACTTTTTAAATTTTTTTAAATGAGACTTGTTTTTTATGTGAGTAATCGCACTGATATGAAGATTGGGCTAGCAGTCACTTGCGTTTTGCCATTGAGTAAACCATCAGCCTAGTTCATTGCGACATCACCAATCCTAAGCACAGTATCAGACACCAAGTCAGTGTCCACATACTTGTTGTCATTTTATTCACTGTAAAAGCTCTGTGGCATCTGTAAATTCCTGAGCTGGTCTAGGCACACATATTTTTTTATTTCTCTCCTTGGATTGGTGATTAATGTTAATGGGAAAAATGTTTTGAAGAAATCATAAATCTGATATGACTATCTCAAATTTATTTGAGAATTATTTTTAATTTTTCAATCTGAAGTCAGTGGAAAGAAGTAATGCAAATTTTTCAATTAAACTAATGACTATGGATAAATTTTTATTTTAGATAGAATTTTGCATGAAATAATTTAAAATAGCATTCTTGTATATCTCTAAGTTTATTTGGGAGAATAAAAAGTCACTTCCTCAATTATGCATTGCTGATTAGAGCAATGTCAGAGCAGTTATGCAAGAAACATAGATATGGGTATGATACCTATGGATTTTCTCTATTAATAAAAAGAGCTAATAGTAGTAGGATTGCTATTGATGATTTTATGAGATAATTTATGTAGGGACTCAGTAAATGGTAAATCTCTTTCATTTCTATTTTTTCTACCATTAAATTTACTTGAAATCTTAGGAACTTACTTACCTGCTTCATTATTTTCATGTGGCTGCTGTGACAAAGTAGCACAGATTTTTTTTGGCTGAAAATGATAGAAATGTATTCTCTGATCGTTATGGAGGCCAGATGCCAAAATCACTCTCACTAGGCCAAAGTCAAGGTGTTGGCAAGGTCGTTCTCTCCCTAGAGGTTCTAGGGGAGATTCCTTTCCTTGTCTCTTCCAGTTTCTGATGACTACAACATTCGTTGATTTGTAGGCACGTCACTTTAACCTCTCCATCCTCACACTGCCTTCTCCTCTTATATCTATAATCTTCTGCCTCCCTTTTACAAGGAGACATGTGATTATATTTAGGGCACACCAGGATAATCCAGAGTAATCTTTCCATCTCAAGATCTAAATCACATCTGTAAAATATCTTTTTCTAGATAGGGTAATGTAACTAGATAAGGTAACCTTATCTAGAAATTTCTTTTTCTAGATAAGGTTCCTGGGATTAGGACAGCATAATTTTGAGTGGCCTGCTAGTCTAGTTAGTTTTATCTTTGTTGTGATAGGAGCTTGTACATTTACAAGCCAAATACAACAAAATATATTTTATTTTATTTTGTTTATTTATTTATTTTTTGAGCTGGAGTGTTGCCCTGTCACCCGGGCTGGAGTGCAGTAGCACGATCTTGGCTCACTGCAACCTCCGCCTCCCGGGTTCAAATAGTTCTCCTGCCTCAGCCTCCCGAGTAGCTGGGATTACAGGCGCCTGCCACCACACCTGGTTAGTTTTTTTTTTTTTTTTTTGTATTTTTAGTAGAGACGGGGTTTCTCCGTGTTGGCCAGGCTGCTCTCTAACTCCTGACCTTGTGATCTGCCTGCCTTGGCCTCCCAGAGTGCTGGGATTACAGGTGTGAGCCACCACACCCGGCCAACAAAATATATTTTAAAAAGTCTTCTGAAAGTCTCCAAACTTATCCCTACATTACCAGTTTATGTTTGTTTGTTTATTTGTAAATGCAGGTAAATAGTACATGTTCATTCACAAGTGGCCAGGTGCATTATTGATGCCATTGCAGACAGCAAACCTCCCAATCAAGAAATTATCTCCTACCCCTTTGAAATAATAGAGACTCAAACATCTGTCCTCAAATCTCACGCAAAAAGTGAACAGAAAATACATATAGATAAGTAAAAAGACAAACAGGTCAGGCCCAGTGGCTCATGCCTGTAATCCCAGTGCTTTGGGAGGCCAAGGCAAGAGGATTGCTTGAGGACAGGAGTTTGAGACCAGCCTGGGCAACATAACCAGACCCCATCTCTGCAAAAATAAAAATAAACTAAAAAGAGAAACATAAGTCTCCCACACATGACATTTATATGTCAGCATTCCAATCTTCTTAGTGAAATATAGATAAAAAGATATCTCTGTATATATATATACTTTAGTGATATATATATATATCTTGTGATGAACACTATATGTAGTATTCATCGTAAGAAGTTATTTACCTGGTATATTAGTTTCCTGTGGATGCTGTATATAACTTTATACAAATAAGAGTAGTACACAGAAAAGTGCATGTTACAACATTTATTTTATATATATACATATCTTTATATATGTGTGTATGTAATAAAATTAACCCGGTGATATTTCACTTAAGATTAAATTACTCTTATACCTTTTCGCAGAATACCAGCACAGAATGAATATCCCCTCCAGAATAGAGAGTGGAGAATTGAGCCCACCCACTGCTGTTGTTTAGGGGATACTGTGTTCCTTACACTAGATCTGCCATTTTTACTGAATATAATTTATAATTCAGTTGTCGATTTCTAAATTAAGTTGTTGAAAATGTTATGAACAGAGGAGGAAGACAGAAGTAGTTTTTTTGTTTATTTTGAATACAGTACCTGGACAGATACCTCCATCTGCACAGATGAAAACCCATCCCTCGTGATTACAGCATATGCATTGCTTGTCATTTAAAGCTGTTTTAATGTCTTGATGGTTAATATTCTGTGATAGCATTATTTTTAAGTTCAAATTTTAGACCCTGGTTTCAGTTTGTGGTGGAGTAATGGTTGGTTCAGTGCCAGAATTAAATGCCTTTATTTGAGTACTTACGGTTACCACCTGCGTACTTGAAATCATAAGCAGCTCATATGCTAGGCAACAGCAGGGCACTGAACACACAATCTGCTTTCCTTCCTCCATATGATTGTGGTCTTCCTTCGTCCCAAATCCTTTAAACACCTTGTTTCTACAGTACGATGTTTATATTCGTATGACAGGAATTCAAAGCCTTCTCGGTACGTGTTTTCTCAAATCCTTTGTACAGTTGAATCTTTACTGATTATTTTGCCATATTTCCTGTGTATTTAACCAACCCTAGGGTAGAAGCTTTGTTTCATAAAGTTGGTGCTTGTATTCTTCTATATCTTTGCTCACTTGTTTCTTCAGTCTCGCCTTTTCAAAATCATTATTACCTTCAAGTCCGAATTGAAACTCATTTTAACAAACACTTATATTGCAGCTACTATTGATTGAGTACTTTTCTAAGGACTTTACAGATATTAACTAAGTTATGCCTCCTCATAGTCCGATGAGGTGGGCACTGTTTTGTAAACCACCATTTTTCAAATGAGGACAGTGAGACCAGGGAGGTAAGTTCTTTGCCCAAAGTCATGCAGCTAGTGGTTGGTAGAGCCAGGTGGAATCCAGGCAGTCTGCTTTCATCATCCAAACCTCTCCTCTCTGTTTGGTCCTTCCCTTGTGTTTTGATCCAGAATAAGTAATAAGTTTTTTTTTTTTTTTTTCCATTCTCTTACTGTAGTTCTCCCAGATAATTTTCATTCTAGCACTTTCATTGTGTTTTCATTATGGTCTAATACAAGATGAAAAGACTTAAATAGTCATGCACCGCAAAATGACATTTTTGGTCAAGGACGGACAGAACATGTAACAGTGGTCCCATAAGATTATAATAGAACCGAAAAGTCCCCATTGCCTAGTGACGACGATGATCTTGATGATCTTGACCCTGTGTAGTCCTAGGCTATAGGCTAATGTGCGTTTTTATCTTAATTGCATATGAAAACAGCTTAAAAAATAGTTTTTAAAAGTTAGCAGAAGAATACTGATAGAATAAAGATATAAAGAAAATATTTTTATACAGATTCACAGTGTTTGTGTTTTAAGCCAAGTGTTGCTAGAAAAGAGTCAAAAAGTTAAACAAAAGTTAAAAGTTGACAAATTTTTAAAAATTACAGTAAGCTAAGGGTAATTTATTGAAGAAAGGAAAATATTTTTAAAATAAATTTAGTGTAGTCCAAGTTTATAATGTTTATAAAGTCTACAGTAGTATCCTAGGCCTTCACATTCACTTGTCACTCACTCACTCACCCAGAACAACTTCCAGTCTTCCAAGTTCCACTCATGGTAAGTGCCCTATCTAGGTGTACCATTCTCCATCTTTTATATTGTCATGTCTCCATCTTTTATTGTGTCTCCACTGTACCTTTTCTGTGTTTAGATATGTGTAGATACACAAACACCTATCATTGTGTTATTGTCGCATACAGTATTCAGTACAGTAACATGCTGAACAAGTCTGTAGCCAAGGAACTGTAGGCTGTATCATATAGCCTAGGCGTGTAGTAGGCTATGCCACCTAGGTTTATGTAAGTACACTCTATGATGTTTGTACAATGACAAAATCACCTAAGGAGCTGTTCCTTAGAAGTTATCCTCATAACTAAGCGACTGTATTTATCTACTCCTTTTTTTCATGAAATCACATGCGGTAACTAATGATAGGTGGTAACTAATGCCAAACTAATATAGTCCACAGAATAAAACTAAGGTAAAAATAAATTGATGAGCAAATTAGGGTAGAAAATTACAAAAACCCAAGGGTAAGGTCAGTACACAAAAACGTACATATTACAACATTCCGTAGTGTTGGCAGAATTGGTCTTGAAATTATACTTTGAGTTGCCTTGTGGCTAAAGATGAGGGAAATATGGCTACAGAATTCAGTGTCTAAAGTCCAAAACCAGTCACAATACATACAAAAGAAAAACATACTTGTTGGAGCCTATGAATTTCTACTTAAGACTTGTGAGAAAAATCTCCAATGAATAGCCATAAATTGGCCTTCATATGATGTGATAATATCTTTAATGGCATTCTTGTTTGCCATATTCAGTTCCTTAGTAAGTCATTTTTATTTTGCCTTTAAAATCAACCTCAAGTCATTTTTTCTTTAATCATCTCTGCCATCCTTCCCAGTCTAATCCACACTACTCTTCCATTTTTAGTCACAATGACTTTTTCAAATTAAATGTGATCTTACATTTTCCATACTTAAAATCCTTCAGTGGCTCCTTTCCAGTTAGAAGAGAATCCACACTTCCTCATATGCACTTACACAGTCCAGCACTTGGCACTCTCCTCCCCTTTCTGACTCTATCTTATTCCACTTTTCCATTGTCTTAACTCCAGCCTTACTGGTCTCCTTTCTGTTGCTCCTTAAATAGCCCAAGTTCATTTCTTTCCCAGATCCTTCACATTTACTCTCCTTCTCGTTGGAGGCTTTGTCTCCAGGTGTCTGGCCGCCTCCCTCTCAGCATTGCATCCTCAGCATACACGGTCAGAGAAGCCCTTGCCGAGCACGCAGTGTGAAGGGGCCTTCCTCTCCGCCAGAAGCTGGCTCAGAACACCCTGTCCTGGTGGAGTAGTATCATTGGTCAAGCCAATTTACCTTATTTATTCACTTTGTCATTGGTTATTCCTTATGGGTAATGCAAATCCATAAAGACTCATGTGTCCCTAGTACCTTGCATATGGTAATTGCTCAGTAAACAATAATGTGAATAAAGTGCTATAGCACATTCTGTAGCCTCTTTCTGATCAAGTGTTGTCCACTGGAAATATTCTTTTGTTAATGCTGATCTTATTTGCCACAGGACTGGGTATGTCAAGGTACTGGTTTTGTCTGACTTAACAGTTGTGAGCCCTCCAGGATGCTGCCTTCTGTTCCTCTCCCAACACTCGGTGGCTTCTGTGCTGCTTTTCCATTGACCTTTGCTCTGGCTCTTCTGGCCCTTTCTTCCACGTAGGAGCAGTCCTACCTTCCCACATTTGATACCAGAAGCAGCAAGAAGAAACATGAACAAAGGAGATTATGCCCTCTTTTTAAGTAATAAGTGCGTGTTCACAGATATTGGTGTTTAATGTAGTGGTTTTGTTTTAAGTGAGAACATTAGGCTAACCCAGTCACCCAGGGTCGTTTATCAGTTTTCATCGAATCGGGGAAATTTTCAGCTACTGTTTCTTCCGATATTTTACTTGCCCCTTTCCCTGTTTCCACACTATGGGAAGTGTCAGCTTAAGATAATCCTTTGTAGTTTCTTTTGAGCATTAGATCATATGTTACTGATTTTCATGATGTCACATCTTTGTGACGCTGGTATTTTACCAGCTGCTGTGATAAACAATAAACATTATCTGAAAATAAGTGTGGATCAGGAAATGAGAGTGACAGTGTCCCATCTGATCCCATGGTTTGAGAAGTTACGTAGCACCCAATATGCATAATTGCTGTTATTTAATAATGAAATAAAATATTTCCTTTCAATTATAATACATCTTATAATATGTATTATTTTTCAAACAGCTGCAATGTTGTTGAGAAATAAATATGTAAGTTGTTTGGTACTCACAATTTAATTACCAAATTTGTTCTTATTGGTTTGGCCTGGGGTAAATATCATGAAAAAATTACTGAAACACTAAGGACATTGTGAACTAAGAAATTTGGGGAAGTGTGTTTATGATATTGTCCTACAGGCTGAGTCTCTGCTCATTTTTCATTATTTTTTTGTCTGTTTTCCAGACAAAAGAAAAGAGGCTAGGTCTTGACCTAGCCTCAAAGTTCACTGCCTCCTTCCTGTGTATTTTGAAGCCAATCCGATGATATTTTCATTTCAGATGCTTTATATTTTCAGATATAAAATTTTCATTTGATTTTTAATAGTTTTTTATTTGTCTGCTGAGATTTTCTATCTTTTTGTTCATTACCAGGATATTTTCTTTTGTAATCACACCCAGGTTTGGCTGCTGGCTGCTCGTTGCTCAAAAGCCAAACACAAGAGGCAAACACAGGAGGTGAGGGTTGATGGGAAGAAAAGCAGGTTTAATTAGAGAGCCAACAAATTGAGAAGATGATGAACTAGCATTCTAAATTTTAAATTTTATCCTAGGGTTTTTAAAGGGAAACTTGGTGTGGGAGACACGTGGGAGTGCTGCAGAGCGTAGGGGCTGCGAGTCTTGTTCCAGTGGCTGTCGTGGATAATCGCCTACCCGGAGGCCTGGCTGGTGTCACCTTGACTTCAGACCAGTGGCGGTGGACTAATTGTTTGTGATTCCCGCTAAGTGGAAGGATTCCGCAGGGGCTTCTTGCCTGGTTTAAGATTAGCCTCTGGAATTTCTTAAGCAAGAACATGATTTGATAAGCATGCATTGCCGGAGGGGAGTTTCTTTAGAGGGAAAGAATGAAGAGGTGAGAAGGGAGGGAAGGAAGAAGAAGTGGGTGATTTTTAAAACTGAGATCCCTGGTTATACTTTTACACATAAATTTTTGAGAGTTTTGTTTAATTCCTTGTCTGCTAATTAATCTGGTTATGTTGGAGTAAATATTGTGCTTTGAAAACTCTGGAATTTGCTATATTCCTCCAAACAGTGTTGCTTTTATTTATTTTTTTAGACTGTTTAAGCAGATGGCTTGATTGAACTCCAACTGCAGACAGTATCTCTTGGTAAGCAGCTAAAATCTCAGATGAGCTTCTTCATCCTCTTCAGGGAAACTTGCAGTCTGCCCTGTGCATTTGTGGTTCAGTTGTCACTAGAGAGTTGGTGAGAGTTCATACACAGAATCTGTGGCTCCCAATCTCTGGCTCTCTTCCTTCTACAGTTCCTTCCTCACTTTCCAGCAGCTATGGTTGCTGGAAACTTTGGCCTGTGATTCTTCAAGCTCAAAGACTCAGAGCCTTCCATTAGAGTGTTAGCTGCTCAGCATGCCCCCTGCAGCTTGTCCTCATTGGAAACACCATAAGAAGTCACCTCATTCAGTTACCTTTCTTCAAGCGTCATAACCCTTTGGAATCTACCTAGTCATTACCCAGTAACTTCAAGTAATTGCTTTTTGTATTTTATCCAAAGTTTAGTTTTTTGCCCAAGGTGTGATTTGATTGGAGCTTATGTTGTTATACCAGAAGTAGAACCTTGTGTGTTTTGAGAAAACACATGTGCCAGAAATTTCATGTGTGTGGCTCTTTAATGCCTCACAACAGCCATGTATAAGCTAAGTATTATTATCTCTATTTTATACATGATGAAAGTAGACTATAAATATAGAGTTATACATCTTCTTCAAGTGTTAGACAGTTAGTTGTTAGTGGAGTCAGGATTAATACCTAACTCCCTCAATTGAGTTGTTGCTCTCCTTGGTTTCCTCTGTAGTTTTATATTTGAAAAATAATACTCTCAATGTTTGCTGAATATACTAAATTTCTTATTAGCAGGCATTCTTTCTGAATATAAATGTAACGTTAAAGTCAAAGTTCTTCACATTAGAGGAGGAACTTGATTTTTTAATGTTGAAATGTTATGATAAGCCAAAGCCAAAGTATTATAATAATATCTTCATAATTCAGTCAAACACGGTACATTCAAGCCTCCCAAGAATGTAAAACTAGAAACAGTAGAGGATGAAATAAATCAGTTGATGAAAGAAATGCCGAGATAGAGAGGAATTAACAATGAAACCTTCATGATTAAAGTTGTATTTTGGCTGGGCACCATGACTCAGACCTGTACTCCCAGCAGTTGCGGAGGCCAAGGTGGGAAGATCACTTGAGCCCATGAGTTTGTGACCAGCATGGGCTATATAATGAGACTTTATCTTTACAAAAAAAAATTCAAAATTCAAAATCAGCCAAGTGTGGTGGCACATGCCTGTAGTCACACCTACTCAGGAGGCTGAGGCGGGAGGATAGCTTGAGCCCAGGAAGCAGACGTTGCAGTGAGCCGAGATGGTTATAAAAACAAAAAGTTCTGTTTGAATATTCAAACCTAGTAGTACATCATCAATTGTACTTAATCCAGCCATGCATATTACAAAGCCAGTGCTTTGGCTGGTAGAGCAGTAAACAGTTAATAGAAGAAACAGTCACATTTACTTCTGCTAAATAAAACAGCACAGATCCTTTAATGGACCCCAAGTGGTGGCAGTCTTCATTGACTGCATAATTACTCCTGAACACCTCTGAATTAACTTCCTGCATATTAACGCCCTTGGACACATCTATAGCAGCTGAATGGAGTTGGAGTTGACCACTTGTCAGGATGATGAGGAACTGTGTTAACTGCTGTGCCAAAGAGCTTTTAAGCTAGTCCCTTGTGATTATTAATAGCACTGTTAACAATGGTTTGGGTCAGAAAACTGGATGCAACTCATTAAAACTTCATCCTAGATACAAAGAATAAAGACGTTCTCAGATGTGGAAAACACGTCAGTTCACACTTGTGTAAGCACTTCTGAAGGCCCCAGAAGAGAGACTGCATCAGACATTTTCATTAGTATATTTCCCCTGTGTTTAATTATTGAAATGTACTATTTCCAAAAGTATGGAATAACTCGTTTGGGTACTATACATCTTTTCTGAGCATCTAGCACCCCGTGCTATACTTTGCTGTTGCTAGGACCATATGGCAATGAAATTACTAAGTGTGTTAATCTCCAGACTAGCTTGGGCTCATAGTAGAGAGGGAATGTGCCTTTTGCCCTTTGTATCGTTGGGTCCAAGCATGGTGTTGAAATTCAGTGTGTGCTCAATAAATATTCACTGAAATAGTAAGTGGAGATCAGGTTTTTAAAAATCTAAGAAATCCATAACTGCTTCTATGTCAGGATTACATTTACCACCACCCCACCACCACAGATTGTATGTTCCATGTGGCCTTCCCATTACCCAAAAGACTAAGAGCAAAGTACTATGACTGAATACATGTTTAACAGTTTAATTTGCATGCCTATTGCCTGCTGGAATTAAAAAATTTCTTTTTTTGCCCCTGAAGGGTAACACATAGAAAAGAAAGCTTTAGAATCAGACCTAAATTCAAATGTCACTACCACTACTCCTTAAGAGGCACAGGAAAGCTCCTTCTCTACACTTTAGTCAGATGGGGGCAGCACTGCCAATATTACAGGTTTCCCCTGAGGAGTCAAAGCATGCCCTGTGTAACGTGGTTACTGCCTTACTTGCCACACACACAGCCCCAAACAAAAGCTGCTTCCCGTCTTCCATTTCCCTCACCCAACTTTAATTTAAAGAATATTAAAATACTTTAATTCCTTATGCTGTCTCTATTCTGGATATTATATATTTTCTTTAAAATTTTCAAAGCCTAAAACCATAACACCGTTATACAATAAAAACTATAAGCATGATTGGCTGCTAAAATTGAATTTATTCTAAAAAATAGGGTAACTCACTGGTTTTCAATATAGAGGTTTTTCAAAAAAATAACTAATCAAGAACCTCACTTTCAGAGATGCTTATTCACGTACCCTCCTTTCCCCTAAATTCCACTAAATGAGTGAAAAAAATGTTTTAAAATCTGTAAACATACTGGAAATTATTAAATTACTAAATGTAAGACATTTCTGGAAGAGAGAAAGTGATGGGACTAAAATGACAAGAAGCATCAGAGAAGAATGCATTATAAAAGGCTGCCAGGGAGTTAGGAGTGTTTATAAAGAAGCCCAAAAGAAACTCTGAGCTAAGAGAATAAACATGGAGAAAAGAATTAAAATGACAAGTAAACAAATATACGTAGCTGTCAAGTCCAAATATAAAGATTCTGAAAAACTAGTGAAAGTAATAAACATGTGTTCTCTGAAACAATCAGTGGAAACCTGTTTCTTAAAATAATTTAAGAGGTTAAAGAAGACTGACCGGTCATCTGAATTTGTAGGAATTCTCTTTTCCAGCACATTTGCTGACCAGCTTTTGAATGATCATTTTCCTGTGCTCTGCTCTTGCCTCCCCCTGTAACTGGTGCCTACATTTTATAGTCAGTTTTGTCTACAAAGCAGCCTTTCATTATCAGTTTATATTGAAGGACCATGTTAAAATCTAGGCTTAGATTTTTTTAACTTCACATTTTTTAAATTTTGTGTTTTTATTCATTTGTTTAAACAATGGTGTCTTCTAAATTTTACGAGACAATTGAGTTTTACTGTTTGGAAAACTAAACCAATCACCATTAGGAGCCCTGTAGTTTAAAAAAAAGCAATAATGCTTCAACCGTTTTTATTCATAGTTGGTTTCATTTAAAAAAAAAAAAAGAATATTTTACGAAGAAGTTTTCTGAAATTCATAAATTATTTCATCTTTTGAAATATAATGCAGTACTTAAGAAATACCAAATCTGTATGTAATTCTGATGTGCACTGAAATGAAAATTTAGAATCATTAACTCTAGGCCTTGAGATAGAGAAATGCACATTTCAGGATTCAAAATACATAGAAAAACTAGTGTTAAATTGGCTGCTATAAAATTACTGGGCAAATTGGCAAGATAATTATAGAATTATCATTAAGGAAAAACTTTAGGTAAGGACCAGGTAAGAGGTTTTAAATTAAGTAGCAACATCAAATTCACCAGGAGTTTTTCTAAGTTTGGATTGTCTTAAGATACTAACTTGAGAGTTAGTAATTTGAAATTATAACAAAAAGTGAACACTTCCAGGAAAGTTATACTTTCCTTCCTTGTAATTTCCTGGAAAGAAAAAATATATATATTTAACCTACTGTAGAACGTGTGAATCTACTTAGAAGGTGAGCCGCATGGTCTCTGGGCGACACTCCTGTCTCGGTTACTGTTACATTCCTACTGCCCACAACAGGGCCTGCGGCACAGCAGCCACCCAGGTTCTGTGGTGGAGATGAAGGAGTGAATGCTCTCTAGGAGGCCTTGCTCAGTGCGGAGTGCCAGGCTGCAAAGACCTTGTTTCCTGTTCCCCCTCACCCAGCCTGGCCCCCTCTGTCTTTTTACTCCTAACACCAAACCCAATTCCATACAATTTTTTAAGAAGAAAGGAAAAAAAAAAAAAACCTCTCTGCCTCTTACTTTATTAAAAAAGATAGTTTTTGTCTATAATCTTTAATTATCTGTGATTCTTATAAGGCAGCCTTAAGGGGCAATTCTGTATCTGTTGATTATGAATTTATGTCTATATATATGTAGACTAGAAGGCAGAATGCACTTATTTTGGCAAAACTTTCTTTTATGCATACACATTTTAGGAATTTAATATTGTGTTATTTTGATAATATAAAAATAAATGTCCTCAACTCCACTGCCATTTGGAATGTTTAAAGCCTTCCATTAAAAAAAAATCTTTATTTTTAGAGGCATAAACACCAAAGTGTTACATACTGAATAGAAATGTTATGAGATATTATCTTTAAAATTGATTAAGAATATTATAGATGCTAAAGATTATCTTCATAACTGAAAATGATGTACTTTCCTTCTATAGTATATGAAGTTATGAAAAATTTTATTAGGAAAACTGCATAGTTAATATTAGGGCCATAAATGTTTTACCAGAGTATGGTATGATTTATATTAATGTACCAATCAATATTAAAAAGTACTTTTTTATTAAGGAAAGGGTAAATATAGGAAAATGGTAATATATTTCCTAACTGGATAAAATTATGGAAATTTTAAATAAAAGAACACTCCATTGGGATGTTATTTAAATTGCTTGTTTCTCTACCGGCTTTACCTGCTCAGGCAGTTCTCCCATCCAAACAGTCACCCTCTTCTCCTCCTTCCTTCCAACTCTGTGCCTACTGGGTAGTCTGTGCATTTAATCCCAACTAGGCTTGTTACCTGGCATGAGTATCCCACATCTCAGGCAGAAAACTGGATGACTTACCATGGAAATGAGTTTCTGTGCTTTTTCTTTTTTTTTTTTTTTTGAGACGGAGTCTCGCTGTCACCCAGGCTGGAGTGCAGTGGCGTGATCTCGGCTCACTGCAGGCTCCGCCCCCCGGGGTTCACGCCATTCTCCTGCCTCAGCCTCCCAAGTAGCTGGGACTACAGGCGCCCGCTACCTCACCCGGCTAATTTTTTGTATTTTTAGTAGAGGCGGCGTTTCACCCTGTTAGCCAGGATGGTCTCGATCTCCTGACCTCATGATCCGCCCGCCTCGGCCTCCCAAAGTGCTGGGATTACAGGCGTGAGCCACCGCGCCCGGCCAAAAAGTCCACCGAATTCCTTCTACTGAAATCAGCCTTCAGTATTCAATTACTTTTTATTAAAGCACTTTCTGATGGTGTGTTAATGAGCAACCACACTGGAGCTGATGAAGGGGAGACAAAAAGCGGAAAATCTTTGGTTTCTTTTAAAATCACTTTCATAGGCTTTGAGAAGACAGTAACAGAGGCAAATAGTGTTACAAATTGGGTAACTTCTGACTAGAACTTGTAGTTGAAATGCTAGCCAGGGATGAGCAGACAAGAAATGCAACTAGGCACAGATTCTCTCAGTTACAGCTCAGCCAGCACTTTTACATGTCCCGTGCAGCATAAAACTGGAGAAATGTTCTGAGCCTGCTGTAGACATCAATGCCAACGGGAGGAAAGTTGACACCTGGGTTGCCAACTTATTTTTTCCTAAAGTTTAAACAAGATCCACTAATAAGCTAAGACAGTTTAGGGCAAAAGGAATCCAGTGAGTATGTTCATGTACTGTGTGGCTCTCTCTTCCCCACCACACTTTGGTTTTTCAGAACTTTTAATAGTTCTTTCAAAACCTCTTTGAAAATCATGTTTCTGAAGCTAGGTCATTAGTATCACAGATTTTCCTTAAATCCCTTTTGTGATAAGAATTGAAGTTACAGCGATGAGGAAGTCATTGTATTTACCTGAGTAAGTCTAGAGTTTAAGAGGGGAAAATCAGAGACAAACAACTATTACAGAGTGGTATAACTAGAGGAAAAGAGACATGAAGAAAAGAGTGCCATGAAAATACAAATGAGGATGCAAGTAATTCTGGAGGGGGAGAGCGGATATGAACAAACAGAAGAAATCAGATGGGATAGTGCTGGCGGGAAGTCATCCCAGTTAAGGGTGCAAAGGCTTGGAGGCAGAAAAGAAGCAGGGTGTTCAAGGCTGGGGATTAGAGTGGGGGAACTCTGGCACTGGGGAAGCCAGAGTTTCCAGAGTCACCCCTGACTCTTACTTACTGTGTGGCCTTGGGGAGCTTGGGGTTACTTCTCTCTAAGCCATAGTTCTCTCTTCAATAAAATGGAGATAGAAAGATAAGCACACACTTCCAAATCCTACTTAATTTTTAAAATTTCCTTTTCAAGGAATCAAACTGTGCTGTGATTCCTTTTTTGATTACTCAAAATAATTCGACACTAAAAACTGAATTCCTGTAGCACAGATATTTGATCAGTCCCTCAACAGAGGACCATAGGCAAATTACTTCTCTGTCTTAAACTTATCTATTATCAAATGGATCATTGTTTCCAGAGAGGAAGGAATTTTTTGCTGCAAAGTTCCAAAAGGCAATAGAGCTGATAGAAATGACAGAGAAAGATTTTTGTTTTTAAATGAAGGAAAAAAGTAAAAGCATGCTAAAAATCAGAATTGGAAGACAGTGGGTGATACAGGCTTCAAAATAAATAAGGAGCTCTCTGTTATCAGAGACTTCACTGGGTACAAAGAGAAGAAAAATAACTCTTGCAGTTAAGAATGTACTTCCTTATACGCTGTCTTGTTTGTCAATAATTTTACCAGTAACCACTTTGTAACTTGTTAAATTGTATCTTGTAAAGTGCCTTGGATTTCTTTTATACTCTATACAATGTAGGATAAGGAAGCAGTTGCTCAATTAGTTTTTTTTTTTTAATTGCGTTGAAGATTGGATGAAACACAGAATAAAGAAAAGAAATAACCGATAACCTGCTTCATAAAAAGGCTACAACCTCTGGATCTAAGACTCAGCTCATCAAAAGATGGTTTGCAGACCAGCAGCAGCGCTTGAGAGCCTGTTAGAAAAGCAGAATGTAAACCCCACTCTGGCCTAAAACAAGGTCCTCAGGCAGTGTGGATGCGCATGAACACGTGAGATGTGCTGCCCTAGAACCATATTTTGGGTGGTCTCTAGAGTTGCTCAGACTAAGAGCCGCCAACATCATCTCTTCAAAAGTTTTAGTCTTCATCAGCTCTGACAGTTTCTTCCCTGTGTTGTAAGAGACTATAACTGTAGGCTGTTTCGCCTTTTCCTTTTGTCAGCCTTCTCATTTGCATAGCAACCTTAGGCAAGGAAAACACTCTTAGAATGATTAAACTTTATTCTCAGAAAAGCACTCTCACAGAAATGAAGCAAGATTGTCAAATGTATTAGGAATGTTACAGGAAAGATACAGTTACCCTCAGGTGCTTATTGCATCAGGACACAGACTTCAAATGGATCTCTGGGAAGGTTTTTCTCACTGTGACCCCTGGTAGAAGACTAAGCCCCTGTCACTAGATCTTGCAAGCCCCACTCTGTAAGATGTGGAGCATGGGTCCTGCTCCATCTGAGTGAACCCCAGGAGTCAGCTGTATTTTCCCAGGTCACCAAGTTAGCAATGCTGGAACTTGCTTAAGCAATCAGGGCATCTGCCACTGAATTCATTGTTCTACCTGCTGTACTTGGCTGCTTCTCTGTATTTATATTTTGTCTATAGAATTTATAGACAAGAGCCAAAAAATTTAGTATGTGTTTACAAACTCTAATCAGACCACATTGCTGTTGCTAAATGTGCAAAATGAGAACTGGCATGAGTTGTACTGTCTCCTTCCCTCATCTTCCACTAAACAGACAAAAGGAAAGTATCAGGACAGAGTAGAAGCAGAAGTCTGTGTACTAATTACCACTTACTACATGCCTGTTTTAGGCTATGCACTTTATATACCCAGGGTGTAAACATCACAGCTATTCTGCCATAGGATTTATTAACCCCAGTTTACAGATAGGAAAACTGAGGCTTAAAGATCAAATGACAGAACTGCATTTGAGTATTAATGTGTTGGAATCCAAAGTGTATGCTTTTTCATTACATCTTAAAACTTTGTATTAATCTGTAAACTAAATAATTCGTTTCTGAGTGACTGGTTTTTTTTGTTTCTGTTTTTGGTATTTGTTCATTCAAAGCATTCTTCCCATGGCAGCTCACTACAAAAGCCTTCCTGGATTTTTTTCATATCTGAGTTTCAAGACCAGAAACCGTGTCACCCTGCTGAAAAACCCAAACAGAAAGAATTATTGCATTGTAGACCATCCGTTCATCTGCTTTCAAAACTCTGTGCAGATGTGTTATCTTTTTGCTCTTCTGTTACACTCAGTTTGTGGTACCCTATTCCTATCAATTTGGATCTACTTTACTGTTTTTAAAAAAGTGTCTTTGATTATCAAGTTCTCACTAATAGACGCTTTTTCTCTTCTCATCCCCATGTTATCAATCTAGCTGTTCAGCCTTGCCCTGAATGTTACTTGTAGCACTCAGTGAAAACTTTGCGATAAGACAGGATTCTTGTGTTAGCACGTCACCTCCATCATGCCTTTCTTCCACCAGTGTCATCTAAAGCATTGTTAATGTTATTGCTGCTTAATATCACTCCTGTGGAATTTCAGCACTTAAAAAACTAATTTTCAAAATATCTTTTATAGATAAGCGTCCAGAACAACTAGATGTGTATCAAATGACTTGTCTAAAATTCCATAGCAGATAAAAATACCTTAGTGTGATTTCATACACCAGTGGGACATAACCAGTAATGTCAATGATTGTGGAAGAGAAGTGTGGCCTTCTTGAATATATAAATGTATGTCTTTCAATTTGATGGAAGGCATACATTTATATATTCAAGAAGCATATTGAATATTTTGTAATTCATAAAGTACCTTGGATGGCAATCATGGATATTGGATAAGGAAAACAGGAAGCGTTAATTAGTTTAAATATACACTAATTAATGAAAATGTCACAAAGGAGTTAAATGCACTATAGCTACAAACTACTCTTATCATGTTAAAGATTTCTCTAGATATATATACTGGAGATACGCAAAGATGAGTAAGACACTACAGAAATTATATCATCATTACCATTCAGAGTGATTGAAGTTTAAATAAACTGTTGATTTTTATTGAGTCAGTAAAAATTCTAAACACTTTATGTGCACTGTCTCATGTTTCTCTCCTAAAAACACAAAAGTGGGCTCTATGTTTAGCCTCATTTCACAGTTGAGGAAACTGACCTGGAAAGTTCAGATTCTTGATTAGTATGAGTGCTAACTGGCAGGTAGATGTTAAGCTAGTAAGTACATGAGGAATTGAATCCAGATCTGATTCCAGTGTTTTTGCTCATGACAGCTATTTTTACTGTACCAATTGTTAGGGTCTAGGATTTTAAAGAAAAAGCCTAATTTACAATAGTCATTAAAGGGTTACCTGAGGGTGAGATGACAAAAAAATGTAATTTTTCTTTCTTTTTACTGCATTAGACATATTACATTAAGATTAAGTTCAACTGCTAATACCAAATATGCACCTGTAGTGGCTTAACCCAGTAGAAATATTACATCCTTCTCCTGCCCCACTTAAAACCTGTACAGCGATGCCACACTGTCCTTCCCCAGCTCCATAGAGCTTGTGGCTCATTGTGGCTCCCCACTTAAAACCTGTACAGCGATGCCACACTGTCCTTCCCCAGCTCCATAGAGCTTGTGGCTCATTGTGCCTCCCCACTTAAAACCTGTACAGCGATGCCACACTGTCCTTCCCCAGCTCCATAGAGCTTATGGCTCATTGTGTCTCCCCACTTAAAACCTGCACAGCGATGCCACACTGTCCGTCCCGAGCTCCATAGAGCTTGTGGCTCCCCACTTAAAACCTGCAGAGCGATGCCACACTGTCCGTCCCGAGCTCCATAGAGCTTGTGGCTCCCCACTTAAAACATGCAGAGCGATGCCACACCGTCCTTCCCCAGCTCCATAGAGCTTGTGGCTCATTGTGGCTCCCCACTTAAAACCTGCACAGTGATGCCACACTGTCCTTCCCCAGCTCCACAGAGCTTGTGGCTCCCCGCTTAAAACCTGCACAGCGATGCCACACTGTCCTTCCCCAGCTCCATAGAGCTTGTGGTTCATTGTGGCTCCCCACTTAAAATCTGTACAGTGATGCCGCACTCTCCGTCCCCAGCTCCATAGAGCTTGTGGCTCCCCACTTAGAAACCTGTAGAGCAATGCCACACTGTCCTTCCCCAGCTCCACAGAGCTTATGGCTACGCTTTTCTTAGCCTTTCACTTTTTCCTTCGAGCCTGCTGCCCTTACAAACATGTCTGCATCCTAGCAGGAAGAAGAAAAGAGTGAAAGGGAGAAGAGAATGCCAACTATGTAATTTTAAAGAGTTTCCCATAAATCTCAGTCAGTGCTAATTAATATCTTATTGGCCAGAACTGGATCACAGGCCACTATAGCTGCAAGAAAGCTGCAAAATTGAGATTTTTTTTTTAATGTACTTAGTATTTTAGAACAGTCGTGGCTTTACAGAAAGATTGTGAAAATAGTACAGAGAGTTTTCGTATATCCCGCATGTGGTTTTTCTCTATTATTAACATCTTACATTAGCATGGCTCACTTATTTCAGTTTATGAACCAATATTGACACATTGTTAACTGTATTATTGACAAACTGGTACAGTATTAACTAAAGTCCATTTCGGGTTTCCTTAGTTTTTACCTAGTGTCCTTTTTCTGTTTCAGAATCCGTGGAATACAACATCACGTTGAGTTGTCCTGTCTCCTTAGGCTGCTCTTGGCTGTGACAGTTTCTTAGACTTGTTTGTTTTGATGATCTTAACAGTTTTGAGGAGTACTAATCAGGTTTCTTCTAAGATGTTTTTCAACTGGGATATGTCAGATTTGTTTTCATCAGTAACCTGGGCTTATGAGTTTGGGGAACTAAAACCACAGAGGTAAAATGCTGTGTTTGCCACATCATATCAAGTATACGTACTGTCCACATGACTTATACTCATGTTACCTTGATAACGTAGCTGAGGTCATACTTGTCAAGTTTCTCCACTGTCGAATTCCTCCTTTTTCTTTCTTTTCTTACTATATCCTTTAAAGGGAAGTCACTATGGGGAACCCCTAATTAAGAAGTGGGGAATTACAGTTCACTCCCCCTAGGTGGAATATCTACAAAAATTTTCTGGAAGATTTGTGCCTTCTCCCCTATTTATCTATTGATTGATTGATTCAGTTATTTCTATCAGTGTGGACTCACGGATGTTAATTTTATACATTGTGTTACAATTCGGTACCACTGTCTTTTCTTGCTCAGGTTGTCTCAGCTTTGGCCATTGGGAGTTCTTTCAGTTGGCTTTGACACACACCCATAATTTGAGGGTTTTATTCAAATATAATTTGAGGGGTTTTTAAGCACTTTCTTACTTTCTGGCACTACACATTTGCTCCAGACTAGTCTTAGATATTTCTACCTCCAGTCCTAAAATCAATCATTTCTCCAAGAAGCTTAGGTTCCATTTATTGGAGTACGGTATTAGAAACCAAGATCAGGCTGCTGGCCCTGCTTATTGTTTCTGGGATGTGCTGAAGTCTGCGCTTTCTCAGCTTGACATAGAATGGACATATATGTGTATGTACTCACTGATGTATATACACATATTTATGCATATTTCTTTAACCATCTGTAAATACAGTAAACTAAACATGAGTTCATACTGATGTCTCTGATTTTAATCTGTTCCCACATTGACCATTATAGCATCTTCCCTTTGCTTATTACTCCACTCCAACGTGAGAAACTGGCTCCCACCATTCTTTTATTTAATTGTTGAGTTCCAGGATACATGTACAGTGATATCAGAATGGTTAACCTGTACTTACACTTCTTCCTGTAGAAAAATAACTTCATCAACTAGAACAGTGCTTATTTATGGTTTTTGTTTTTTTTTTTTGCCTTTTTCTCTCATTTCTAAGTTTACTTTTCTCCAACCCCTTCAATAAAGTTGTTTTCATATGCTTTAATCTAGTTAAAATGTTTGTTCACATTCAGCATTGCATCCTGAGAGTCTCCTACTTCCTCAATAATATTGTGGTTTTTAGCGTGCAAACATGAAAATTCACTCTCTGTGCTGTGAAGTTGTTTGGGTTTTGACAAATGCTTTGTGTCGTGTATTCACCGTCATTTTGGTATCATACAGAATAGTTTTATCACCCTAAGCTATAGTTATTCAACCTTCTCTCCACCCCTTAACCTGTGTTAACTACTGATTTTTTTTTTATCATCTCTCTAGTTTTAGTATTTTCAGTATGTCATACAGTTGAAAGCATACAGTATGTAGCCTTTCCAGAGTGGCTTCTTTCACTTAGAAATGTGCATTGAAGATTTATTCCTAGTTTTTGTGGATTGTTCATTTCTTTCTACTGCTGAATCATTTTCTACTGTATGCATGTAACCCAGTTTGTTTATCTGTTCATCTATCGAAGGGCATCTTGGTTACTATGAATAAAGCTGCTATAAACATTTATGTGCGAGTTTTTATGTAGGCATAAGTTTTCAGATCCATTGGGTAAAAACCTAGGAATACAACTGCTAGATTGTATAATAAGGCTATGTTTAGCTTTGCAAGAAATTGCCAAACTGTCTAAGTGGCTGTATACTATGTTGCATTCCAGGCGGGAATGAGAGTTTATGTTTTTCATATCCTCACCAACAATTGGTATATTCAGTTATTTATTTTACTCATTTTAATAAGTGAGAAGTGGTATCTCACTTTTGTTTTAGTTTGAATTCCCTAGTGACAAATGATGTTGAACATCTTTGTTTGGTTATTTGCCATCTGTAGATCTTCTTTGGTGAGTTGTCTGTTCAAGTATTTTGCCTGCTTTTTAAGTGGGTCATTTGCTTTCTTATTGTTGAGTTATAAAAGTTTTTTCTATGTTTTGGATACAAATCCTTTATCAGCTAACATGTTTCCCAAATATTTTCTTCGTTTCTGTGGCTTGTCTCTTTATCTCTTAATAGTGTCCTACACAAAGTTGAAGTCTATAATTTTAACAAAGTTGAACTTACCAATTTTTCTTTCAAGGACTTTTTTGATATTGTATCTAAAAACTCATCACCAAACTAATATAATACAGATTTTCTTCTGTGCTTTCTTCTCTAAGTTTTATGTTTCATATTTGGTTTTAAGATACATTTTGAGTTGATTTTTGTGAAAGATGTAAGGTCTGTGTCTAGGTGTCTGCTTTTTTTTTTTTTAGCTTATTGATACTCACTTATTCCTATACCATTTGTTGAAAAAAACATTATTTTCCATTGAACTGCCTTTGCTCCTTTGTCAGTAATCAGTTGACTGTATTTCTGAGGGTCAGTTTCTGGGCTGTGTGTTTTGTTCCATTGATCTGTCTTTTCTTTCACAAATACCATGCTGTATTGATTGTAGCTTTATAATAAGTCTTGAAATTATATATTATGAGTCTTCTAACATTGTTTTTCTTGTCAGTATTGTGTTGTCTGTTCTGGGTCTTTTGCCTTTCCATGTGTACTTTAGAAAATGTTTGTCAATGTCTAAAAATATATCACTTGCTGAGATTTTGGTTAGGATTGCATTGAATCTGTAGATTAGTTGGGAAGAACTGGCATCTTAACAATATTATGACCATGAAGATGGATGTTACTCCTTTGAGTTCTTCCATCAGAGTTTTGTAGTTTTCTACATAGGAATACTGTACATATTTTGTTAAATTTGTACCAAAACATGCAATTTTTTTATGGTTTCAGTAAATGTTTTTTGTTCTTAAAATTCCAATTATTTATTGCTGGTATGTAGGAAAGCATTTGACTAGTAACCTTTTATTAACTTGTTTTACTAGCTTATTAACTATAGGAGTATGTGTAGGGTTTGGGGGGTTTTGGGGACTATTTTGGGGGACTTTTTTACATAGCCAGTGATGTCACCTGTGAACAAAGGAAGTTTTACTTTTTTCTTCAAAATCTGTATAAGTTTTATTTACTTTTCTTGTCCTATTGAAGTAGGTGGGACTTCTAGTATAGTGTTGAATAGTAGTTGTGAGAGTAGACATCCTTGCCTTGTTCCAAATCTTAAGGGGAAAGCATTCAGTTGCTCACAATTCAATGTTGTAGGTTTGCTGTACATGTTGTTTCTTTTCTTGAGATAGTCTCGCTCTGTCGCCCAGGCTGGAGTGCATCTAGGTGGCGCCATCTAGGCTCACTGCAACCTCTGCCTCCCAGGTTCAAGTAATTCTCATGCCTCAGCCTGAGTAGCTGGCATTACAGGCATGTATCACCACGCCTGGCTAATTCTTGTCTTTTTTCAGTAGAGACGGGGTTTCACCATGTTGGCCATGCTGGTTTGGAACTCCTGATCTCAAGTGATCCACCCATGTTGGCCTCACAAAGTTCTGAGATTACAGGTGTGAGCCACCACTCCTGCCCGATGTTCTTTTTCAACTTGAGGAAATTTACTGAAAGTTGTTATGAATGAATGTCGCCGTTGGCCGCATGCTTTTTCTGCTCTATTTATATAATCACATGATTTTCCTACTTTGGCCTTGTTGATGGGGTGGATTACATTGATTTTCTAATATTAAATCAACCTTATGTACCTGGAATAAATCCTACTTGGTTATGGTGTATAATTCTTTTAATACATTATGGAATGGAGTTTGCTAATATTTTTGAGGATTTTTGTACCTGTGTTCATGAGAGATGCTGATTTCCAGTTCTTCACTTTAGACTGTCTTTATCCACATTGGTTATGAGGAGGCCTTGTTCTTGTTCCCCCTCCGGCCACATGTCTCATCCTAAGGAGGTCACAGAGCAGTTGGGCTGGTCACAAAGCTGGCACCTGTTAACGCTTTTCCTCCCCATCTCTGGCCAGTTGTAGCCTCTGAGGGTGATTTAGTATTTTGAGAGATACTTCCTTTGTCGGGTCCTAACCAGTGCTCAAGAGTAGGCTGGGGACAGTCACCTCTGGCCTCCCTGGCTGGCCCAGACTGGTCCCAGCCTCTGACAAGTAATGTAGAAATACTTTTAACGAGGCACTTCCAATGACCAGCCCCACAGATTGGGTTAGGAAGTGTTCCCTCTGCTTTTATTTTTTGGACAAGATTATAGAGAACTGGTATCATTTCATTCTTTAATATTTGATAAAATTCATTGAAACCATATGGAGTTGATGCTTTCTTTTTTGGAAGATCATTAACTATTGATTAAATTTATTTAATAGACATAAGCCCATTCAGATTATTTAATTCTTTTTGTGTTGGTCATTATGAATCAGAAGCAGTCACATTCACGTAAGTTAAAAATCTGTGAGCTTGGAGTTGTTCATAGTATTTCTTCATTATTCTTATATGTCCTTGAGGTCAATAATAATGAAATCCTCCTCTTCTCTCTTTTTTTTTTTTTTTTTTTTCTGAGACAGAGTCACTCTGTCACCTAGGCGGGAGTGCAGTGGTATGATCCTGGCTCACTGCAACCTCAGCCTCTTGGGTTCAAGTGATTGTCATTGCTCAGCCTCCCAAGTAGCTGGGACTATAGGCACACACCACCGTGCCCAGCTAATTTTTGTATTTTTAGTAGAGATGGGGTTTTGCCATGTTGACCAGGCTGATCTTGAACTCTTGGCCTCAGGTGATCCACCTGCCTTGGCCTCCCAAAGTGCTGGGATTACAGGCCTGAGCCATCACACCCGGCCGAAACCCTCTTCATTTCTGATATTGGTGTTTGGGCTTTATTTTTCTCTTTAGCCTGTCTAGAAGTTTATCAATTTCATCAGTCTTTTCAGAGTCCAGCTTTGGGTTTTGATAATTTGCTATTTTTGGAAAATGAGTCTTTAGCTGCATATTCGCTATCCCAGACACACTGAAGAAGGAGGAAGCTGATCTGTAGGCAGCCAGCCCGCCAGCTGCAGTTCTTGCTGGAGGGCCTTGTCCAGATGAGGTGCATCATACTGTGTCTGTATTCTCTGGGGTAGACACACTTTTCTGTCCGTGTATTTTCTCAGGTTTTTGCTTCTGTGGAGCCATTCTTGATAGAGCCATCTCCTTCCTTCCTGACTTGAAGTCTTATGATTTACATTAGAAATACATGAATATGTTGAATTCTACCTCAGAAAATGCCTGTGTTTACTTAACGTAAGAATGTTGTTTTATTGCCATGTGGTTGACATATTATTCAGGAAAGTACATTTTATTGTCTCTCTGGTGGAATTTTGGCATATATTTTGGCCTCTGGCTTTGCTCACAGCTGTTCTGAGACAGTTTTAAAATCTCTCTAAGCCTCAGTTTCCTTGTCCTGAGATAAGCAAGAAAAGGCACACCTCATAGTGTGGGAGTGAAGTTTGGGTGTAATCCTGGCATGGCATTATATAGAAGTCTTGGGTGCATGTGGCTTCTCCAAATATCACAGTTTCCTACTCTGTGTATTGACCAGAGATTAACTCCAGACTTCTATATTGTTGCTAGACGAACTGCCTAAATGACTTAATTTCCTTTTGGCAAACACCTGTTTCATGTTTGCTTTAATTCTTTGCTTGTGACTTCCGTATTCCTTTTTACAAAAATATAGAACATTGATTTTGTTTCTGAGGTATAAATATATGTGAATAACAGAATGTTAGAGACTATGATAGATATTGCTAATTTGACCCTCTTGGTTACAGGGGAAGGGGAGGAGTTACAGCCCGGCCAGTTGGAGTTGTAGTACCACGAGGGACGCCAACTCCCAGAGGAGTCCTGTCCACCCGAGGGCCAGTGAGTCGGGGAAGAGGACTTCTCACTCCCAGAGCAAGAGGAGTCCCCCCAACTGGGTACAGACCTCCACCGCCACCCCCGACACAAGAGACTTATGGAGAATATGTAAGTGAAGGTGTCAGACAACAGCCTTGTTCATCATATTGACTTAATCCAGACTTAGCACTGAATATTGTACCCATGTACGCTTCCTCACCTTGTTTTGGTTCTTGAGTATTCTACTTTGTTTCAGCAAATATTTATTGAGTGCTAAAGAAGTACTTAATACTAGAGGTATAAAAATGGCCTGATCTTTTTCATCAAATAGTTTAAATCTAAGGTATGGAAGAGGAATTTGGGTGGTCGGGAGGTGTAAGACCGAGGTTCAGGGGACATATTTTCAAGCCCTTACAGGAGTTTAATGTAACATTCTTGCATATTTCACTCCTGAATACTTCAGTCATTTAAAAAATAATTGCCTGCGTGTACCAAGATGGTTTCAGCCTTAACTGTTTCCTTTTAAGCTACTCTGATGAATATGAATTCTTAGTGGAAATTCTTTTCAGTGAAGAAAACAAAAGTTCTCTATTTTCAATTAGTGCAAATCAGTTTTTCATTTATCATTCAGTGATTCTTTGATATAATTCATAGACTGACTTAACATAAGAGAGATTAATAACCGTGAAAGTTGAGGGGGAAGGGAATTCTTTGATGTCCTCATTTACCATAAATGAAGAAAATAAGAAGCAATGGATAGGTGATTCATATTAATAATTGAAATTGTTAAAGTAAGAGTATGTGAACTGTTGTCAATGAAAGGGAAGCAGTAACAATGATAAAATGCAAGTATCAGTAGGTTTTCATGTTTTACTTTAGGAGAGATCTCTTGCTAGGTGCTCTGTGCCTCTTTGCATAGTTTCTAGAAGGTTGCAATAATCCCCTGGGCCTCAGACAACCTCTTCAACCTCATCTGTGTGGCCACTGGTAAGATCAAAGTCTTTGTCTTGGACATATATAAGTTTTTGTAATTCCCTGAACATTCTGTGTCATCTTAGTCTTCCAGACCTTTGCTTATACTGCCTTCTCAGCCTAGAATGGTGTTCTTATGTTTCATTTGACTGTCTCCTTGTGTCCTTCTACACTTAGGTCAACCATTGCTAGGGAAATTTAGAGGCGGTAATAGCTAACCTGTTGAGCATTACTACAGTTCTTACATTTCTCTCTCCCACCTAGCTTGTGAACCTCTGGAAGGGCAGGAATGGATAGCTTTTATCTTTTTATACTTGGGAGAGAGTGCATACTGGGAGCTCACTGAATTATATTTTAACAAATCCCATAATAGTTTTACAAGTTTATTATTCAGTTGAGGAAGGATGTGGTTCCTCTCTTTGAATTCGTTACAGTTAGATGTGTTCCTACTTCCTAATACTCTTACCAGACGACAATAATAATTATGCCTCAGCTCTTCCATAAATGCTGAGTCTCCTGAAAGTATCAGCGACTCTAAAGGAGAGGAAATCTTAAATTCCTTTTAGGTAGGCCCAGTGTCTGTTCATTTCCACTTTGGCTTACATTGATTTCTTAGGTTTAGATTTAATACAGATGTGGTTGGATGATGTAGTAGAAATTGCCAGGCAGGTTATGTGGGAAACCTGGATCCTATACCCCATTTTACCATAAATTTTAATATCAGGCAAGATATTTAACTTTTTGGGCTTCATAATCCACTTATTTCAGAAAGAACTATTGCCTTCATTACATGTATTCATCTTTCCATTCAATAAAGATTGGATTTCTACCATGTGAGCCAGACACACATGTTGTCTGTCTCAGCATGTATACTCTAATTATTAGAGTCTGGAAATATATAGATTAATAAAACTGAAAAATTCTTGAAAGGTTAAAGTCCAAAGGAGGAAAAGCAAAAGCAAGAGACATTCAAGACATTTGGGTTTGCTGCTTGTACTTTTGATTTTTTGATTTATTTTTTATTTTTGTTAATGATAGGAAAGGCATTAAAACAATTGAATTGAGAAGTATTCTGTAGGATTAATTTACTCCCTTTTCCATCTGCTACCAAGGATAATGGGATAATGGCCCTGTAGAAGATTACCTGCGTTTTTCCAGAACCAGACAAAGGTTTAAGAGCTCTAAAGGAAAAAGTCAACCTTCATTGTTTAATTCCCACACTCACTCATGCCTGGCACTCTTCCAAGCACTGACTGTTACTGCAGCTGTGATTTCAACACAGAGCCAGTGCTCTTTCTGTCACATGGTAGTATTGCCTTCAAATAACTGACGGCCGTATCCGCCAGTGTTCTAATTTGGCTGGAATGCAGCATTTGCAATTTTATCAACTTCATACAATAACAAGTCTTGCACACATAAAACAGCTGTGTGCTTTCCAGGTGTGCTTTGGGTGGTGTAGTGGGACACCAAAGGAAAAGAAATACCATCATGAGTGCACCTCCTTCCCCGAGTTGAATTACCATCATGAAGGGTTCAGATTACAAATGTTATAGCTTTCCCACTTAATTTAGCATCTATTATTCCTGGCAATGCCTTTTAAGATTACTAGTCAAGAGGAAAGATTTTCCTCATTTAGCCTAGCATTTTGTGAGCTGCCTTGGCACAGTTATAGTAAAAGCTTCAGTGGCTTTTTCAGTATAGTAAAAACTTCACTGTATATAACAAACTTTGCTGGTACTTCGTATAAGGAGTAGAAAAAGCCCTTCAGCTCGCTTACAGTGGCTTGCCATCAGTAGCACCGCCTTGCAGATACCCGTTTGACCTCATCTTCCTCCACTGACCCAGTTTTAAATGAGTTTTCTACTTCCAATTTTTCTAATACAGCTTGCAACCTCTGGCATAACTTCAGACCTTGGCCATTGGTCTGAACTGTTTGAAATCCTAAAGATTACTCACCCATCACGCTTAGTTTTGCAACATGGTAGGGGGAGTGGGAAATAAATTCTTCTTAAAAAATTTTTTTATGTTGGGCTCGGCACGATGGCTCACGCTTGTAATCCTAGCATTTTCAGAGGCCAAGGTAGGCACATCACTTGAGGTCAGGAGTTCAAGACCAGCCTGGCCAAATGGTGAAACCTCATCTCTACCAAAAAAAAAAAAAAAATACAAAAATTAGCCGAGTATAGTGGTGCGCACCTGTAAACCCACCTACTTGGGAGGCTGAGGTGGAAGAATTGCTTGAACCCGGGAGGTGGAGGTTGCAGTGAGCTGTGATCGCCCCACTGCACCCCAGCCTGGGCGACAGAGCGAGACTTCGTCTCAAAAAAAAAAAAAGAAAAAGAAAATTGTTTCTTTGTTTCTTGGATTTTAGATAGGGTGGGTGTATTATAAGATACCCAACTTAGAAAACCAAGGAGCTTGTAACACAAATAAATGGTTATTCATTCATGTATCAAATGGGAAAGTTGGCCATCTTTGAATAACTAAAATTATTACATGGAACTAGAACATCATAAATTAGATTCTAAATTCCATGAGGGTAGGCACTCTCCCCTACCCTCCCCTACCTCCCACCCACCACACTTCACTTTTTTATTCCCAATAACTAGTATATAATGTCTGGCACATAGTAGGTCATTAGTAAATATTGACTGAATGAATGAATGGTCACAAGATGGTTTTCAAAAATTGTCTCCTGCAGAGAACCCACCACAGATGCCTTCTGTGTGATTTTTCAGTTTTATTCACATAGCAGTTTATATGTAACATAGTATTTAGCATATAGCTATGTAGTACAATCACAATATGTCTAGTTTTCAAAAGATTATTAACTTCTAAGGAAAAATTCTATATCTCTAGGTTAGTCTCTGGCTGCTAGCTCAGTTTTTGGCACATTGTAAGCATTTAGTAAATGTTTGTTGGATTGAACAACCCTATACAGAGACTTGATGACATTGTTCAGATGAAGATTACCATTGATTTTTTCTAAGTTACTGGTAAAGCATGTGATGGGAAGAAATATGATAGTATTTGAGAAAATAACTTGCCTAAGTTACTGTAGTCTTATAGCACTGGACGGGTAGTCACAGGTTACAAATGAATAAGATTAATTTTGTTAGCTCCTAAAGGAAACAGAAAAACCTACTGTAAATCTCATCTCAGTATAAAAAGGGGCTTTCAAGAAGGATGTAATATTTGATGAGAAACTGCTCTCCACAAGGCACTTTGATATATGGCACGTTTTCCTTAAACCACTTACTCTGATCTCTATTGTACAAATGAGAATTTAAGGTCAGGGAAGTTAAGTGCCTTGCCCAAAGTCACAGGTCTGGTAAAGAAGGAGCACATTCAGGATTCAAAGTTCAAAGCCTATGTTCTGTCTTGAAAAACCAGTACTTTAAAAAACAAAACCAAAAAAAAAAAAAAAACACAGTGTTCCACTAGCCGAGGTTATAAATAAAATCTCTTCATCTTTGGAGAAAGTGTAACAGATGCTGCTTGTTCCCTTCATCAGAAATGCCATGAAAGGGATTATAGGACACTGGATTAAATAACCTCTGTGTTCCTTGCGATTCAGTAATTCCCTGGTTTTAAGCTACCCGAAGTAGGTAAATGGAAATGAACTATTAGGAAGAAAGGGATGATGTTTGGATTAAAAAAAATGAACAAAGTGCTACTAATACATTTATTGGCAAAAATAAGAATAACACTTTCATTTAAGAATTTCACATCTGTATCTCTGAAAAGGGCTTGTCATTTCTTTGGAACTCAGAAACGTAATTTTTAAAAATCTCCTTGGAATATATCCAGTGATAAAGGTTTGATTTCTATGCAATGTGTTTGGCTATATCAGACCAGTTCAGTTTCCTTTTCATTAGCTTTCATTGAAAGTTTACTATCTGAGGCCATTATTTCCAGAATAAAAGATGAAAAAAGATCACATCAGTAGTTTACATAAACAAAATGAGGAAAATTCTATTTTTTAAAATCCCTCCACAATAGCTGCATTTTTCAGAAAGTATGCATTTCAATCCTGAAAGATACTCAGTGATTTTCATATTATGTGTACTGCAAGTATTCTGATACAGTTTTAGGCCCAAGAAAAATTTAGTCAATGGTATCTGTTCTAGTTATTTTTAAATAGTTATATTGTGCCCATTTTAGAAAATGTACTATTAGCCAAAGTGAGAAAACTTGATAATTCACAGGTATTTCCTTGTAAAATGTGCCTATTGAAATTCATCAGATATTTCTCAAGGTGAGTTGGTGAAGATATTTGATCATTTATACTGTCATCTGATCCATCTGTTCTTCATCGGAGTCACTGTAACAAAATATTCGCTGAGTGTGTGTCATTGAGATGAACATCTGTTAGCAAATACATCTATTTGACTTTGTGATTATTATTACAGGAGTACGTATGACACAGTAGCCATTTGAGTAGGATAGGCTAGCCATTGGTAACACCAAATCCATCTCTCAGTAATTCTCCTTTTCAGAATAACTCTCAAACAAGGTAATTTAACATGGTTAGCTTTTTTCCAAAATGAAGAAAACAGATAGTGGATGTTTTTTAAGTCATTTAAGTATAAATCTGGGACCTTCCGCTCTACTTTTAACTTAGTAAAATTAGATATAATTACAGTAACTCCTCTTTTTGGAGAACAAGAAGTACCTTTTTTCCAAAATGACATTGATTTATTATTTATGTCCAAATAATTAAATAACTGACAAATTAATTAGGATAATCCAGTACACATTCAATGAGAGCACTTTAATAATTTAAAATGCTGGTGTAATTACACAGGAAAGCATGCCTGATGTGTCCTGGCAGAGCCCAATTTATGAATTTCTGAAGTGAAACCATTTTTTTATAAATTGTTTTAGGGTCAACATGCAAAGAAAACACACAATCTGAATAAATCAGCATCCCCCTAACACTCAGTATGGTAGTTTCGTCTGTTATCTCTATAAGATCTTTTTCATTTCCATTACTTCACCTAAGCACTTGCATGTTATTAGCTACTGAAAGGAAAACTGTTTCCTCTTTACTGCTGCTCTCAATACATCACTTTTGCACTGTATGTGTAGGTTGTGTTCAGTTCTCTGCAGACATCGACTGTGTGTCCTGCAGTTTAATTCTGACACCAATTACCAGGAGTTAGCACAGACCCCACAGTTAAAGGTTTAGTCCCACTTGAGGTGCCAGTTGCAACTGGTGGGCCCCCAGGTTACCCACAGCTTGTGTTGGACTTGGATAGAAATTGGAGATTCCCACAACCCCTTTCTCATATTTGATAATTCGTTAGAACGGCTCAGAACTCAGGAAAGTAGTGTACTTACTATTGCTAATTTGTTATGAAAGGATACAAGTGAGGAACAGTCAGATTGAAGAGACACATAGGGCAAGGTGTTGGGGAGGGCATTCCATGCCCTCTCCAGGCAGCCACCCTCGTGGCACCTCCGTATCTTCACCCAGCCCGGAGACACTCGAAACCCCTTCAGCTGGAGTTTTTTTTTTTTTTTTTTTTTTTTTTTTTCTTTTATTATTATTATTATTATTATTATTATTATACTTTAGGTTTTATGGTACATGTGCGCAATGTGCAGGTAAGTTACATATGTATACATGTGCCATGCTGGTGCGCTGCACCCACCAACTCGTCATCTCGCATTAGGTATATCTCCCAATGCTATCCCTCCCCCCTCCCCCCACCCCACAACAGTCCCCAGAGTGTGATGTTCCCCTTCCTGTGTCCATGTGTTCTCATTGTTCAATTCCCACCTATGAGTGAGAATATGCGGTGTTTGGTTTTTTGTTCTTGCGATAGTTTACTGAGAATGATGATTTCCAATTTCATCCATGTCCCTACAAAGGACGTGAACTCATCATTTTTTATGGCTGCATAGTATTCCATGGTATATATGTGCCACATTTTCTTAATCCAGTCTATCATTGTTGGACATTTGGGTTGGTTCCAAGTCTTTGCTATTGTGAATAATGCCGCAAAAATCAATTCAAGATGGATTAAAGACTTAAATGTTAGACCTAAAACCATAAAAACCCTAGAAGAAAACCTAGGCATTACCATTCAGGACATAGGCATGGGCAAGGACTTCATGTCTAAAACACCAAAAGCAATGGCAACAAAAGCCAAAATTGACAAATGGGATCTAATTAAACTCAAGAGCTTCTGCACAGCAAAAGAAACTACCATCAGAGTGAACAGGCAACCTACAAAATGGGAGAAAATTTTCGCAACCTACTCATCTGACAAAGGGCTAATATCCAGAATCTACAATGAACTCCAACAAATTTACAAGAAAAAAACAAACAACCCCATCAAAAAGTGGGCGAAGGACATGAACAGACACTTCTCAAAAGAAGACATTTATGCAGCCAAAAAACACATGAAAAAATGCTCACCATCACTGGCCATCAGAGAAATGCAAATCAAAACCACAATGAGATACCATCTCACACCAGTTAGAATGGCGATCATTAAAAAGTCAGGAAACAACAGGTGCTGGAGAGGATGTGGAGAAATAGGAACACTTTTACACTGTTGGTGGGACTGTAAACTAGTTCAACCCTTGTGGAAGTCAGTGTGGCGATTCCTCAGGGATCTAGAACTACAAATTCCATTCGACCCAGCCATCCCATTACTGGGTATATACCCAAAGGACTATAAATCATGCTGCTATAAAGACACATGCACACGTATGTTTATTGCAGCTGGAGTTTTTAATGGAGGCATCACTACATAGGTGTAATTGATTAAATCATTGGCCATTAGCGATTGACTGAATCTCCAGCCCCCTCCCCTCCCTGGAGGTCAGAGGTGGGGCAGCAATTTTCAACTGTTTAATCACACGGATGGTTCCCTTGACAGCCAGCCACCTCTCCTCTATCCTTAGGCGCTTTCTGGAAGTCATCTTATTGATGTAAACTCTTCTGTGATGGAAGGGGACTTGTTATGAATAACAAAAGGCCCTCCTTTCACTTTTATTGCTCTTATCACTTAGAGAATTCCAGGGGTTTTAGGAGCTGCGAGCCAGGAGCTGTGGAAGACAAACTATACGTTTCTTACTATATCATAGTATCAAAACTACCAAATCTAAATTTCTAACTCTAGTGTCATCTGTTCACGATCCCCTCTCCCTGAATGCCCTATAAGCACTTTGAAAGCTGTGATATAGACCAACACAAAGGGCCTCATTCTTCCCAGAGTTTCTTGTTAAGATGAATGGCACTACCATATAACCAGACTCCCAAGTTCTAATTCTTTGATCTTCCTTCTCTGTATTCAAATGGCTACCAAGTCTTTTCACTTGTTCCTCATGAATAGCTGTTTGATTTCAAGCTCATCTACATTGCTGTTGGTTTTGTTATGATGCTATTTTTGTGCACTATTTTATTCCCAGCACCTAACATATAGTAGTCACTTAATAAATACTGGTAGTTTGGATGGATGGATGCACAGCAGACAGAGGTTGTCATAGCCTCCTCAGTTGCACCTTTGCTTGTAGTCTTGCTCCAGCTCATTCCTCTCCTTAAATAATGTATTCTTCATACTACTTCCAGTATACTTTCTAATATCTAACATCGGATATGCTACTGCCCTCCACCTCCCCCCATAAGGAAGAGAACTAGTTGAAAATTCTAGAAGGATCTTAGTCTCTTCAGGATAAAGTTGAGACTCCTCTGCATTGTGTTTAAGGGCCTTCCTGAGACGTTTTATCCTCCTGTTGACTAACCGACTGTCATTTTGCATTCAGTCTATCCCAGTTGCAGTCCCTTAAACATAGCAGGAACTGTAAACTGTTTTCCCGAGCTCTTGGCTCCCTTTGAATGCACTTTCTTATTTTGTCCATGCCAACTCTGTTTACTATTTATAGCCTTAGATCATGGAGCCTTCTGGACCTAATCAAGCATAGTTAGCAGCATCTTTCATGTCCCTTTAACAAATTGTACCCACCTCTATGTTGCTTGTCCTTGTCCTCAGTATACTGTGGGATCCTTTAGGGAATGAACTGTGTCTTTGTTTTATCGTAGTATACCCAGTCTCACAGAACCTGACATTTTGGAGATACTAAGTAAATGTGTGGAGGATGGATAACATGACCTTTGTCAAGGCCAACTAATTCTTTGTCATGCCATGTGTTATGCGTACTTTTCAGCACACTTAGTGCAATAAAATTGAGTATCTTAAACAAGTTTTAGCAAACATAACATGGTCCACTTAGTGAACTAATAAGTATGAAAGACAATGCAATTTAATATAAAGATTATTATTCTGAGAGGCAAAATGCAGTCAGATATCCCTTAACAAAGGAGATATATTCTGAGAAATGCATCATTAGGCGATTTCATCATTGTGTGAACACCACAGAGTGTTCTTAGACAAACTTAGATGGTAGAGCCCACTACCACCTAGGCTATATGCTTTTAGGTAACAAACCTGTACAGCATGTTACTGTACTGAATACTGTAGACAGTTGTAACACAATGGGGCATCTGTGTCTGTAAACCTGTCTAAACATAGAAAAGATACAGTAAAAACATGGTATTAAAATCTTACGGCTCCACTGTCCTATATGTGGTCCATAGTGACCAAAATGTCATTATGTGGTATGTGGCTGTACTTGGTTTCTAACCTCCTTTCTCTTCAGAGTGACCCTCTGTTATGTTTTTATGCAGACTATTTAACCTTTCTGGGCCTGAATTTTCTTTTAACCTGCAAAATAGTGGTGATGATACATAGGTAGCAGGTTAGTCTAAATGACGTTCTTAACCTCTTTCCAACTTAAAAAGTCTGCAGTGGTTTGAGTATTTTTGTCAAAACTTGGTTTCCACTCTCACCCTAAAGATGGTTTTTGAAATAAAAAATTGTGTTTTCATCAAATAGAAACCTTTAATTGAAAAGTAAGTTACAGAATAAACAAATACATTTTTTAATGATGGTAGAAACAAGCTAAAAATGGGTAGCTGTGAGCCTTTTGAATTCTAAAACATCTTGAAAAATGTTTTACAAAATGAGATTTAAAAAATACAGACTTGCCGTCCCTTAAGATGTATAAACTAAAATTGCCTTAGGAATTCTAATCATACTGTTCTCTAAATCATTTAATTATGATTGCATCAGCTCTCTTCATAGGAAGTACTTATTATTCACTAATATCTCTTGATATCTCAATGTTGTATAATCAATTTTAAGCATTTGAGGCTGAGCTGATGGCTTAATCACCTTTAAAGGTAAGTATGGTAGGGCATTTTAAATGTAGTCATACAAGCTCATAAGAATACAAAAACTCTTTTCTTCAGCAGATATTTTTTATTCTTTGATTATCTAACTATAAGATGTTTGTTGAACAGAGTGTGGAATCGTCCTTAAATCATCTCCTGAGGCTTGGTAGTGCCTACTTAAGAGAGGCACTAGGTACGTTTTCAAAGTCACACAGTCTATTAGGGCAGAGCTAGAATTTAAAGCCCAGCGTTCTGGCTCTAGAGCCCATGCTCCAGCACCCTGTCAATGTATTCTAATGGAGAAGCTAACAAATAAATGGGAAAAATTATTTAATCTCTTTGGACATAAAAGTTATTATACAGAATTTTGAGCAAGTGATACTAAGGAATAATTGGTTTTACCAGTCCTTCTGCAACTACTGCAGGATGTATTATTTCCTCATAGGACAGCTGCCTTTGGTTAACTTAATCCAGGTTTAAAGAGTCAAAGAGATAGTTTTTTTGAATAGGAGCAGAAATATAAACCTCCTGTTGTACGAGCAGGCCTCCCTTGTCTGTGTGTTCTCCAGCTTCATGACTCACTAAGGCTGTGTAAGATGAAAGTTGTCTTGAAGAAAACACTGTTGCTACCATAAATGGTGCCCTCATCTGTACATGGGAATAGAGGGACCACTGTTTTCTCTTTGTGATAAGAATAAACTCTTCTGAAATTTTGATGACTAGGAACATCAATGAAGGCCTTTAGGGGAAACGAAATGTATTTTTTAGTATACATGTTGTTATTTAATGTGGATTTTACTTAAGGACTCAGTGAAGTCATCCTTCTCACTTTTTTGAGAAAGCTAGAGCTCACCTGAAGCTTTAATTGTGACTAGTTTGGGGATTTTTGTAGAGACGGGAGTTGTACTGACGGCAAATTTCCCCAATGCAGTGACTACTCACATAATTTTTGACAGTTAACTAATCTCAAAACTGCTTCAATTATCTTGTTTTCCATAGTGAGAAATTTAATTAAAACAGAGTACAGATTGTGAAAAGGTTATTTATGAAAATGCATTTTAAATGTGAATTGAAAAGCCTAGGGACACCTTTTTATTTTAGATAAAAAGATGAAGGTTCTATAATTTTTCATATTCATTTTACCAGAAGCCAGGGTAAGAGCAGTATGCAATTTACTTGAAATGTCTTATCAGAAGCGTCACAAATCAATCTTTTGCCTAAATTGCTTGAAAGGTTGACTTATTTTAGAAATGTAAGACTTTAGGAAATAAGTTCAGATTTAAAATATATGAGTATGGAAGTTTTTTTTTGGTTTTTGTTTTTTTTTCTTCCTAAGTTAAAACAACAACAAAACACCTTATCAAGGAAGTAGAAAGCTCTAAAATGAAAATGTCATTAAGGCATGGAAAGCAAATTGTGCTGTCATAATTAGGCTTGCCCGTCCAAGTTAGTTGAGCTATAATGGTTTTATTTGAGCTGATGTGACAGATGTAACATGTCCCTCAGGTGATTTAGGGCTGAGGCAGGGAAAGGAACTTGTGAACCACTAGATTATTCCTTTGTTATAATGGATTTTCTGCAAGAACCTGCCATGTTAGTTTTACAGTTTTCAACCAGCATTCATAGAACACGGTCTCTGCCTGTAAGTAGATTAGAGTCTAAGAAGGAACATAGTGTTGGGGAGGAAAAGTAATTTTCTGTCTGCCCTCTGAGTTCTTAGCTGGAATGTACCCAAAAGAAAAATAAGTTTTTTGACATGCATATTTTATATATATGGGAGAGATACCCAGGGAATTAGTAAATCTCAAAGAGGGGGCTTCGAACTCTGGTTTATATAGCGTCTTCCGTAAGGAACAGTAAATTTTTTAGAAATGACTAGATAAACAAAGGCAAAGGACTGTAAGTCTCTAGGGAGAGCGAATTCTGGAAAGGTAAATAAATGGAAGTTTGTTATGTAGATTCCTCTATTGTCATCTCAGGCTAATAAGGGTCCAAAGTTATCTTGGTGGGCCTCAGTGTCTCACTCCTGTAATTCCAGCACTTTGGGAGGCTGGAGTTGGAGGTTTGCTTGAGGCCAGGAGTTCAAGACCAGGCTGGGCAGCATATTGAGACCCTGTCTCTGCAAAATTAAAATAAATTTAAGAAAATAAACTTGTGTTCAGTGATCAACCTTGGTCCCTCCTGGTAGACAGGGGAGGAGGGAAACCTTTGCCTTTATAAATTTATGTCTTGCTTTGGTGCAGATATAAGAGGGCAGAGAGGGCAGAGAGCTTTTTTAATCTGCTGATTCTCAATTAGCTTCTGCTCAAAATAATCTTTATGCTAAAGTGGCATATTTTGGGTTGGCATGCCTGATCTCCTGCAGTAGTTATCACCCCCACTTTGAATACTTTCATAATTACTTGTTTATTTTAGGTGGTCAATCTGTTATTTGGATCCACAAGTATACATCTTATTTAAGGTACTTATCTTAGAGTAATGTAAGTACTCTTTTATTTTTCTTATTACTTTCCATTATACTTTAAGTTGTTAATGGTAGGTAGGAGCCATGTCTTTTGATCTACAGGACCCAGTATATTTTGGTGGAGACAGGATCTTGTTCTGTCACCCAGGCTGGAGTGCAGTGGTGCAGTTAGAACTCACTGCAGTCTCAACATACTGGACTCAAGCGATCCTCCTGCCTCAGCATTCTGAGTAGCTGGCACCACATTTGTGTGCCACTTTGCCTGGCTGATTTTTTTATTTTTTATAGAGACAAGGTCTCACTTTGTTACCCAGAAAGGTCTGAGACTCCTGGCCTCAAGCAACCCTCCTGCCTCGGCTTCCACAAGTGCTGGGATTACAGGTGTGAGCCACTGTGCCCAGCCTGGATTTCCTGATGCAGAGACGAAACACAGTTAATCTTGAGAATTAGAACACCTATAATTGACTTTTGTACAAAGAATAGGGAGGAACAAACAGGAAAGAACAACTGCTTGATGGAATGTGGTAAGACTTTAGAGGAGATAACATTTAAACCAAACAGGAAGGGGATGAGTAGCACTCAGGTAGGAGGAACTAAGAGGACTCTGCGCAGACTCGATGTGATATTTAAAGGCATGGAGACGGGGAGGATCTTAGTGTGCTGCAGTCAGCCAGAAGAATTTTGGTGATGTCCATTATTGATGAGGTTTATTGTCATCTTTATACATTTTTATTCATTCATTTTGTTTATAGGTAGAATAGAGCATGAGGTGCATAACAGGATGCAGAATCGGGACTATAGTGGTTAAAAGTAAATAAAATAAAAAGCAATTTTAAAATAGAACCACGTTGTCAGGTTGGGTGACAGAAGTGGAAGGCCAGTTGGCCATCTCGATATGTTCTTATAGTGTGGCATTATCCTGGAGAGTTCACTACAGTACAGGGTCTGGCCCTCAATTTTATAGGGCCAGGCAGCATATCATAGAGGTTAAAAGCAAAGTTGGGAGCCAAACTGACTTTCGAATCCTTGCCCTGTCTTTAATTGCTATGTGACCTTACTCAAATTGCTTAACTGTTCTGTGCCTCAGTTCCTAATTCAAAGGTGGAAATACTAGGGCTTATCACATGAGATTGTTAAGTTATAAAGATGAGGTAAGTTGCCATGTGGAAAGTACTTGATACCTGACACATGAAAGGTGATAAATAATTTTGTTGTTGGCTCAGAAATCTAATTCTTCAGTTTACAAGGTAGCTCAATCTTTCAGGGCATACTCTTGCTGTATGTTGGACATTAATATATAAAAATTATAATATTCAGTACTATTCACATGTGCTAGAATGACTAAAATTAAAAAGGTACTTTGAATTGTGGACTGGGATGTGGCACAATAGGAACTCTGATGCAGTGCTGTGGGAATGTACACTGCTCCAGCCACTTTGGAAAAATGTCTGGCACATTTGGCTGTCTGTTATGTGCACAGGCCTCCCCAGTACCTAGCAGTGGGTAATTCCTCAGCAGAGATGCACACATAGATGCACTGGAAGACGTGTATAAGAATCCTGTAGGCAAAACCTAGAAAGAAGCAAAATGTCTATCAATAGTAGAATGGATGAACAAATTATAGTATAATCATTCAGTATTTTAAAGCAGTAAGAATAAACCAATTGTTGCTACACACAACATTGATGAATCTCACAAACATAATACTTAATGAAAGAAAAATGGCACAGAATAGTAGATATTCTGATTTCATTTATATAAAGGTCAAAGCAGGCAAAACTCATTGATGATGCTGAGAGTCAGGATGGTGGTTACTTTTGGGGGAAGACGGTGATTCAGAGGAAACAAGGGCAGCTTCTGGCAACTGTTGATGTCCCATTTCTTGATCTGAGCATTGGTTACTTTTTTACTCCTTGCTGTGTGGCTTGGTTGTATTCACTTGGTGAGAATTCACTAAGCTGTGTACTTAGGATTTGTACCTTTTTATGACTTATTTTATGCTTGAATAAAAAGTTTAAAAATATGACCAATTTGTGAATTAAGATGATAAGACTAAATAGACCAGATGCTCTCATTTATAACAGAATAACACATCTTCCTTCAAGCAGATCTGTTATTAGACCACGTGATAATCTGAAGGTTTCTCAGTAAGTCTAAAAGCAGATCAGAGAATAATCTTAATGCAAATGTTATAAAACTCTGATAGCTTGTTCTTAACATTTTCCCAGTATAGAAGCCTCTGCACTGTGAATTACATATGCCTTCTGGTGGGCCAGTAGCCATTTCCCCTTCACAGTGGGACTAAGGACACTTGGCATCTCTCATCTGGCACATCATTCAAAGAGGGGCTGTTGTTCTCAAGGAAGAGCACTTGGAAGAATGAATGAATCAGTATAAATCCATGACTAATTGAACGCTCACCCCATGCCAGGCACTGAGAACACAGTGGTCAACAGGCAGATGAAGCCCTTGTTCATGTGGAGACTCCATTTCTATTGGGAGACATGGACAATAAATAATACATATTGGATATTGATGAAAGTCAGCTTCCAGACTCTTGCTGAGCATGACTACAAAAGGTGAAAGAAACAATCAACAAATAAACAAAAAAATCTTTGAAGGCATGAAAGCTAAAATGGTTAAAAAATAATAATAACTGGGCCAACAGCTTGGAGGAAAATGAAAATGAAAGACAGTTTTCCTCTGAATCACAGAGTATGAAAAATGACTCATGTGACTATTTCCTCAACTGTCCTAAGAATGGTACATAGCTAGTATCATTCTAGATACAAACGAAAGACATTAATTCATGTTATACACAGTGGATGTCTTAGGACATCGGGTTTCATTCTCTGGTGGAACCCTGGTGAGAAAGACTGCAATGAGCTTCTGCCAATTTCTAAAGAAGGTAGGTGAGAATGTGAACTGAGTCTTAAAAGAAATCTAGAGCCCGGAGAAGTTTTAAAAAATGGGCCTTAAGGGTCCACCCAGCTTAGGTGAAGGGACTGATAAATCCCCTTGGCTGTGGAATGGATCCCAGAGAAGCTATACTTCCAGAGAATGCACTGATGGTCAGCTTCCAATCATAGCAGTCCTTTGTGGGACTAAGATTAACCTAGACTTACTAATTCTCCTATCCTGGAGAAATATGACAACCTGGTCCTGAAATTATTTTTTTCATGTGTAATTGCTGATATTCAATAAAAAAATTACAGACATACATGAAGGTACTATAATAAACTAAGGAAAAGTACAGAAGCAGACACAGTGGATTCAGATAGCAGACATTATACTCAATTATAATAAAGGAATTAAAAAATAAATTTGATGATTTAAACAGAACTAGAATGTATAGAAAAATAGACATTTTGTAACTAAAAAGAACTACATGGATGGGTTCAGTAGCAGATTAGACAGAGCTGGAGAAAGGACTAGTACGCTGGAAGTTAGATCAGCGAAGCGTGAAGAGAGAGACTGGACCACATGGAAAGGACCCTGAGCACAAACTCTCTCATGTCCACCTTGCTCATTTAAAGCCCAGAGGTTCCACATGGTCTGGTCCCTGCACCTCTCTCCCAGCTCACTCCACTTTTACTTCTTGTCTTACTCTATTCCTGCTGCTATAATAAAATTATAATATTAATAAACTATAATAATTAGATGTAATTCGATATCTTAGATGGATAATTTATAAAAGAAATGTATTCTCACATTTTTGGAGGCTGTGCAGTCCAAGATCAAGACACCTACAGATAAAGTGGTGAAGGCTTGCTCTCTGATTCATAGATGGTGCCTCTTGCAGTGTCCCCACAGGGCAGAAGGGCAAAATGGATGGCAGGGACTGGAGGACCAGGCAGCTCTCTGAAGCCTGTCATGAAGGCATTAAACCAGTTCACGAGAGCCTGCATGTCTTAAGCACTTCCCAAGAGGCCCAACTTCTTAATTCCACCACAATGGACATTAAGTTTCAACATAAATGTTGGAAATACACAAACATGCAAACCACAGCACCCCTCTACCTCATGGCCTTTATGCTTGCTGTTCATTCTATCTGAAATGCTCTCCCCCAGTCCCCTAAAATCCGTGTGACCAGCTCCCTCACGGCTTTCACATTTGTATTCAAAGTCTTGTCTGTAAGGACTTCCCTGGCCATAGTGTCTAAAATCTCAAACCTCCCCAACACTCTCATTATCTTATATACCATATATTTTGCTTGGTTTTGTTTCTCTGCTTCCCCATGAGGACAAAGATATTTGTTTTGTTTGTGTTGAATGCTGTGTCCCCAGTGCTCAGCACAGTGTCTGACACCTAGTTGGCATTCAACAACATCTGCTTCCCAGGATAGATGGAAAGATGTCCATAAAAATCTGTAGCATGATGCAAGGTTAATATGGACCCAGTGAAATTTAGTTATTCCCCCTTTTTCCTATCTTTGTGGAATTTCTGGTTTAATTTCATTTTCTTTAATTTTTTTATTTATAGTTAATTTTCCCTTCACTTGTTTGTAGGATTTCTGACTTCATTGTTATTTTGTTTTTCTTTCAGTGTATTTTTCAGCACCTTGACAAATTAAACAAATGAAATTCTATCTCAGTTGGATATGAACTAAGAGAAGAGATCCTATGAATGATTGACACAGACATATTTTAAAAGGCTGTATTCAGATGTGGATAGAATAGCAGCTAATCTTGGTCAGTCATTACCTAAAAACCAAAGTAGTTAATACAAGTGATTGCAGGATGGGAATGTAGACATCACATTTTAGAGAAAGTTTTAAGAATTCATCGTATTCTATAAAAGTCAAATACCTGGATAGCTTTGATTTTTCTCTGATCTGACAGCTTGAGAGTGTTAAAAGGAATAGGTCTTTAGCTAAAACAAAACTACCTTTATTAGGTATGAACTGTGCCAAACAATTTTCATAAATATTTTTTGGCTAATCTTCCCACAACCACTGGTAACAACCAAGAGGTATATTATGATTACCATTTTGCAAATTTTAAAATTGGGATTCAGAGAGATTAGTGACTTCCCCAAAGCCACACAGCTAGTAAGTAGCAGAGCTGGAATTTTTGAACATAGTCATCAGACTCCAAAGACTGATGCAAGGAAGTTGTATTCGTCTACAAGTCACACAATATTTTCCTCACAGCCCTAAAATAAACAACTGGGCATGTGATTTAATTCTTAAATGATGACTTATTTAAATGATATGAGAAAGATTCTTATTTAGAATCATTGTTAATATGGTAATTTTTATCTTTAGTTGGCTTTGTGATGTGCTCATAGTCTAATTAATGAGTCTCAGAGGTGACACTACATCGACCCGGATGCTATTACCCAGAACCCCAGTGAAAACTGAATTTCTGAAAAGACTGTTTTCAGTTAGTTTGTTTTTTAAACTCAATCAAATTATTATGAGACTAAGCTTTTAACACTGCGTTTATATGAAAACTTTTTACGTGTTGAAGTGACCAGTTATTATCCTAATTAAAGTTAGATGTCAGATAGCATAATTACATTCTTTTAAAATGACTCAAAACTGAAACAGTATTTAAAAAATCACTCTTTTGTAAATTCATCTGTTCACTTAAAATGATTTTTCCCGGGTTTAAATGTGAGTTTACTTGTAACAGAAATAGAATTAAATAGGTCATAGTGTTTCCTTTATCCTGGAAAACCTCTTCTTTTTAAAGCAAGATTTCTCTGGTGTTTGGCCACATGTCGGTTTGAGTTTTATAGGTCGGGAATGACAAATGAAGACTCTCCACCTGTGTAAGAACACATCTTCCCTTCCTGTAGCCTGGCATCTGCCAAGCAGACAGCTCACCACTGCCAGCTCAGTGCCGTTTCTAAGCTAAAAAGTCAGACTTGATGAATAAGCAAGTCTTTTTAATGAGGCAAACATTATTTATGTTTATAATAACTAATTTCTCATCCATGTTTGTTCAGTTTTTAATAATATTCTGATTTCAAAAGTAGAATACAGAGTTCCATAGGCAATTTTCTGCTGAGGGCAGGGAATCTAAGACGGATACTTAATGTTTGACAGAAAATGATATAGGTGAGTTCTTGTCATCAAATTTTACAGTATTGTAATACATACTGCATTTTATTATACAGTATCTCCTCAAGTTGCATTCTTCTTAAAGAAGCACTTAACTACATTTCCTGCCACTTGTCATTAATTAGTTCTTTTCGTCATTTATTCAACAAACATGACCACATGCCTCCTATGTGCTAGACACTGGGAATACAAGAGAAAAGGCCTGCTTTTTACCCTTAAGGACCTTACAGACTAGTGAGAGGAGAGGAGGCAAAGAAATAATTACAGAAGCTGTGAATATACAAGTTATTGGTTATCATGGACGCAGGAAGGAGAGAGGGATAATTCACCCTGGAGTCTTCTTGTTGGCTCACTAAAAAGGTGATGTCAGAGGAAACAGCCTGTGCAGAGGAATTGCGGGTGAAACGACACAGCTGCTGCAGGGCCCTCACGCAGGTGCTGAAGCACACAGCACCAAGCAGCAGCGGCAGGCACCTCCCTCACAGCACCAGGCAGCAGTGGCAGGCACCTCCCTGGGTGAGTTGCTGAGGGCAGAACTGTGAGAGGCTTAGGAATGTGTTCTTTATCTTATATCTTTATTTATTGGTTAGTCTTCCCCTATTGTTCTCAGGACAGAGGAGTGCAGAGTGGAGATTTTAAGCAGGGAGGGAAGGAGTACAAGTGAGGGTTTGCATTCTAGGTGTATAATTTTTGGAGGAATGTTTAGATAAGCATTAGAAATCCAGGATCAGTTAGGGTCTCTGACTAGTCCAGTTGAAGAATTCTGAATGATTCTGATGAATCTAATAATTCTGAATGAAATGATTCACATTAGGAATGTAGAGGAAGGGGGGATGGGTGTGAGAGAGACTTAGGGAGATTAAAAACAGACTCACTGGCTAGTTGGATGACAATGGGATGGTAAAGCAGAAAGCGCTGATTTTTCTCCAGATGTTAATGCCTTCCTACGTGTGTGTGGACTGATGGATTCTCACCACAGTATTAGAGATCTCTTGTATCTCCTGCACTGCCTCGCTCACAAGTGCACGGTCTGATTTTTAAAGTGCAAGGAAAGGGATAAAACATCTTTGCAGTACATTTTGACAACATAGCGGTGCGTTATATATGTATGTATGTATGTATGTATGTATGTAGGTATGTATGTATTTGACATAAGGTCTTGCTCTGTCATCCAGACTGGAATGCAGTGGCATGGTCGTGGCCCTGCATGGCCTTGGTCTGCAGCCTCCGCCTCCCAGGCTCAAGCAGTCCTTCCACCACAGCCTCTTAAGTAGCTGAGAATACAGGTGCCCACCACCATGCGTGGCTAAGTTTTGTATTTTTTTTAGTGGAGACCAGATTTCTCCATGTTGCCTAGGCTGGTCTCAAACTCCTGGGCCCAAACAATCCGCCCACCTCAGCCTTCCAAAGTGCTAGGATTAGTAAAGGAGCTTTATTTAGCTTCTTCCAGAGGAAATTCCTTAGGTTGCTTGTAACTTTATACCGCCAGGTTTCCTCACTTTTGGTCATCTGATGAATGGCTAGAGGCTCTGGCGATATATGGATCAGCTGAGGAAAATTCAAGAAAGAGGTGAGAGGACTAAACAGAGAAGGATTTGGCCTGCTTTGCCTCTAGAGGGATTCAATCCAGCAATGTAATGAACATCTTTTAAGTCCTCATTATGTTCCAGGCACTGTTGCTACTCTGTGCCTGGTGTGATGTTGTGAAAGAATGAATAAGACACAATCCATATTCAGAAAGGTAGGTGACTAAGCAAAAAGCAAGGTATATCCAAAGTACATATATTAGGTCCATTGTTGTCATAACAAAGGTGTCATAGACTGTTTTCATGGGACTCAGAAGTTATAACAGAATTGGAAGCTCTCATTTGAGCTTCACCTTGAAAAATTCACTAGACAGAGCAGGCCAGAGACTTACAGGAAACAGCACATGAACTAGAAATAGTCATTGCATGGGAGGCACAGGACACATTGCAAAAAAATGAGTCTGACATGTAGACTGGGGCTTGTCACAATGGGGCCCTCTAGGAGCAAATATGGAAATGTGAAAAATTACACAAAAATTTCAAATATAAAGTAAATCTTTCAGCATATCTGAGCAGTGCCAGCACTGAAGTGTAGTGAGTTCCTCATGCCAGGTCTCGGCAAGCTTTTTAAGAGTAGAGTCTAAGCTTAGATGTGTGCTTGATCTAAATCTTTGACATCCCCTTCTATAATTTGATTCCACTCAATTATCTGTTGAGTTATAGCAAATAATGCATTCACTATTTTTTTAATTTCTATCTTAGCCTCAGAAACATCTACTGAAGAATTTTATAATATAAAACTATGTAAATAAGAAAAAATGAGCAACCAGTGGTTCAGAACACTGGAAGATAAGAGCATTAGGGAAAAAAGGGAGGCCTGCTAAACCCTCAGATCACCCAGTCCTCAGACAAAAAAATCTTAAGGTTTAGAGGCTCTTACTCAGCTCCACTACTCTCTCCTCTTCCTCATTTTAATCATTTGCTGAGTCATTTGTTTATTGGTTAATCCCCCTTCACTGTTGTTCTCAGCCAGTAACCTCATCTCCTACCTTGTGATAAAAATAGTAGATGTTCAACAAGAAGTCCCTGTGCTCCCTACCTGGAACCTTAGACACTGATTTGCAGTCACACTCAGCTTTTCCTTCTTTTCTCCTATTGCACCCTGCTTCATGCTTCCCTATATGTTTCAAGCGTTGTCCACTGAACAAATAATACTCGTCATAATGGAAGTACAAAATATTCACCACCATGGCCAAATCGAACTGTGAAATCCTCCTGAATGAAATCTTGTGAAAATTGCAAATTTAATCTCTTAAAATCTTCAGTATAAAAATATCAAAGTCAGTAATTCAAAGACCTAAACAATTTGAAAATTCGGATAAATTGCTAGTATTGTAATATCTGACAGAAAAATTGAGTAAGGAATGAGTGTCTTAACTGTAGGGTTAAAACAGTATACTGCTTAATATTTTAGTTTTTTTTAATAATTCTAGTCATTTACAATCTTGATTCTTCAAATAAGCACAGAAATAGAATTATTTGAAGAAGCATATTCTTTTCAAGCTAACATTACTAAAGTAACCATGATCTTTGCATTTTGCCAAACTGTGTGCACGATGCAGTGACCTAGTTGCAAGTCTCAACTTCATCTTCACCCTTTCTGTTTCGTGCCCACACACCAAGAGATATTTCATAAACACAACTTGAATGATGTCATCCAAATTCAAATCCTTATTCCTTAACTTGGTCCTTCATGAGCTAGTGTATAATTTTCTGGGTCTCCTCTTCCATTTGCACCATACAGAGGAACCATAACAAGCTCTTTGATTCCTTGAATGAGCTTAGTTCTTGTCTTCCTGTACCTCCATTGTTTTGCACCTGCTGTTCATTCTGCCTAATTTTAATTTTTAATGACTATTTTAATGGCAACTTCTACTTTCTGTGCTTTGAAACTAATTTCTAGCATTGATACACCTGGGAAATTTTCTTCCACTTTTCTCTTTCCTGACTGGGCTGGTCTGTCCCACCTCAGTGCTTACCCTTGACACGGCAATTGACTTGTAGAATTATAGTTGTCTCTTTAGTTGTCTGTCAGCTGTCTCCCACTACACCTTATGTCATCCTACTTACTAGACTCCTTTCCAACCATGGTGTCTAGCAGAGTGCCAGAAATGGCATAGGTGTTAAGTCATGAAGGTTTAATTTAATAGGAATTTTCCTTCCATTAGGAGCCTCCAGCTTCTTTTAATTCATAAGAATTATTTGTAATGTCTGTATTTTGCTACTTACCTGATAACCAAAATCATCTCAAAAGTATTTGTTTGTTGTCTGATAGGTTTCTCTTCCTTGATTGACTATTGGAAGATCATACTCAAATTAGTAATCTACCTTCAGCTACTATGAAGAACACTATGGCTTGCAAATTGTGTTATAATCATATTCATGACTTCTGTTATTCCTCTGCCCCCATTTAATGACTATCATTTTATATTATACATTCTCATCAAAGTACAAAACATATAGCTCTTTGACAAATATTCAGTTGCTGTTTTCTAAAAAAATTTTTTTAAATATTAGTGATCATATATAAATAAATTATGTATTACTCCTACAAAGACAGCACCATCCCTTCATATTAATATTTGTTTTACAAAGTTGAAAGCTTTATAGTACCACACTATTTTGATTACTGTAGCTTTATAGTAAATTTTAACCTGGGAAGACTTATGGTCTATCCTGAGGAATGTTTCATGTGCAGTGGAGAAGAATGTGTATTTGGTTCTTTTTGAGTAGAGTGCTCTATAGATGTCTGTTAGGTATAATTGATTTGTATTGTTGTTCAAATTTTTTTTTTTTCTTTTTTGGCCTTCTTTCTAGGTATTCTACTTATTACTGAAAGTGTGTTGATGAAGTACCCAACTATTGTTGTTGAATTGTCTATTTCTCCCTTTGATTCTGGTAGTTTTGCTTCATGTATTTTGAAGCTCTATTGTTACATATATTTTTTATATATGCATACGTGTTTATAATTATTTTACCTTCTTGATGGATTGATCTTTTTATCGTTTTTTGTCATTTTTCTCTAATAATTTTTGTCTTAAAGTCTCTTTCGTCTAATGTTAGTGTTATAGCTACTCTACTACTCTTTTAGTTACTATTTTCATGGAATATCTTCTTCCATACTTTTCCTTTCAACCTCTTTTTATGTTTGAACCTAAAGTGTGTCTCTTGTAGGCAGCATGTGGTTGGATCATTTTTCCCATGATGCTAATTTCTTCCTTTTAATAGGTGTGTTTAATCCATTTACACTTAATGTAATTACTGATAACATAGGATTTATACCTGCCATCTTGCTATTTGTTTTCTACATGTTTTAGGTCTTTTTTGTACCTTACGTCCTTCTTTTGTGTTAAATGTTTTTTTTTTTCACTGCACTGCTTTGTTGTTTCTTTTTCTACATTTTTATTTTTAAATTACTTATATTGCTTTCTCAGAATTAAACCAACACAAAAATGCTTTTTAATAGCTCCATTCTCTCCACTCGTTTTTGTCTTATTACTATCATACAAATTACATCTTTGTACATTGCATACCCATCAACATAGATTTATAATTATTTCTTTATGTATTTGTCTTTTAAATCATATAGAAGGAAAAGAGTTACAAATAAAAAAAAATTTATATTATCTTTTATATTTACCTAAGGATTTACCAGTGTTCTTTGTTTTTTTTAATGTGGATTCAAATGACCTTTGTCTTAATTTCTCCTTCATTTTTGAAGGATAGTTTTGCTGGATGGAGAAATTTTAGTTGACAATCTTTTTTTTTTCTTAAGAACTTGTTAATATGGCTTCCTATTGTCTTCTGGCCTTTATGGTTTTTGTTAGAAATCAGCTGCTAATATTATAAAAGTCTCTTGCATGTGATAATTTGCTTATGTCTTTCTACTTTCAAGATTCTGTCTTTGTCTTTCAGCAGTTTAACAATAACCATGTCTACATTTGGGTCTCTGAGTTTATCCTTTTTGGAGATTATTGAGCTTCTTGTATGTGTAGATTACAGTTTTTCATTAAATTTTGGAAGTTTTTAGCCATTGTTTCTCAAAATGATCTCTATTCCTTTCTATTTTTTCCTTTGGGTCTGTCAGTATGTATATGCTTATGTATGTTGATACATTTGATGCTGTCCCATAGGTCTCTGATACTCTGTTCATTCATCTTTTTTTCTCTTCCTCAGACTGGATTTTCTCCACTCATCCATCTTCAAGTTGACTAACTTTTTTCTTCATCCTAGTTCCATCTGCTGATGAGCTTCTCAAATGAATATTTTACTTTAGTTATTGTACTGTGCAACTTAAGAATTTATTTTGGTTCTTTTTTATGTTTTCTATATCTATATTAATATTCTTTGTTTGATGGGACACTGTTCTTATACTTTAGTTGATTAGAAAGGGTATTGTTTAATTCCTTCACTACACAACTATCCCCTGTGTATACCGAAATCCACACATAATCAAGTTTCATAATCAGCCCTGCAGAACATACATATTTTAAAAGTTGGTTCTCCATATATATGAGTTTCACATTCTATGAATACCGTATTTTTTAGTTGAAAAAAATCTGCAGTAAGTGAACCCACACAGTTCAAATATGTGTTGTTCAAGTGTCAACTGTATTGAAAATAACCAAATTAAAGTCTTTGTCTAGTAAGTCCAATGTCTCAGCTTCCTCAAGGACTGTTTCTATTGACTGCTTTTTTTCTTGTGTAGGGACATACTTTTGTGAGTTTTTTTGCATGTCTTAATTTTTTTTGTTGTTGTTTAAAACCGAACATTTAATGTGTAAACTCTGGAAATCAATTTTTTCCAGGGTTTCTTGTTTGTTTTTGTTATTTAGTGACTTTTCTAAACTAATCTTATAAAGTCTCTATTTCTTGTGCGTTGCTATTGAAGTCTCCTCTGTGTTAGTTTACTAGTCAGCTAATGATTGGGCAGAGATTTTAGTAAATGCCTGGAAACTTTCTAATCTTTGCCAAGGGCCTCTGGGTGCCTATTGGGACTCATGCTTAACCTCAAGGTCAGCCAGGAGAGAGAGAGCTCAGAGCCCTCTCAGGTCTTTTCTGGGCATGGATGTGGCACTGTGCATGGTCCCGGCCTTCTAGATTGCCAGGAATAATTCAGAGCTTTACAAGACCTGTTTTGGACACCTCATTCCCCACTTTTCTTTTGAAGATTTTTGATTAGCCCATTGTTTGTTCAGTTTTTATTCACTACCTCAGGCAGCAGAAATGTCAAACGATTGCCTTTAAGTATTTTCTTCAGATACCCTGAGGAAAAAGGCATTTTGCAAGGGGTGTAGTCTGAGTCAGGTCAAATGAAGACAGTTCTCTAGGAATGGGGTTTTGTCAGAACTCCAGCCTTGTTCTGCCCCCTCCAGCGGCATCCAGACTCCTGGTGATGGTGGCTGTTGGTTTTCAAGGTTCCTTCAGAGCTGGGGAGTGGAGCATGGGAATAAGACAAGTTAGAATAGCGCAAAGCTCACTGTTCTTACCAGGATTCAGCCATTTAAAAAAAAGAAAAAAGACAGTGTTTTCTAGAGCTCTGCAATCTTTTGATTAATTTCCAGGATTCTGAAAATGGTGATTCTGACCATTTTTACCAATTGCTCTTTGCTTTTGTAGAAAGAATGTGTGGAAGTTCTTCACCATTTTCACTGAAGTCACTCCTATATTTTTCTTTACACTATAAGTAGACATATAATTAAATGCTAGCTGAATTAATGGAAATTCGCTAAAAGCAGAATGCTTCTTTCTTTTTAGAAACTTCTCTGAATGTTTTTGTACTTCTCCTGTTATGTTTTAGGACTATGATGATGGATATGGCACTGCTTATGATGAACAGAGTTATGATTCCTATGATAACAGCTATAGCACCCCAGCCCAAAGGTAAGAGTCAGTCTTTATTACCAGACCCCACAACAGAAACCATTCCCTTCCACATTCATATATTCTGGGAAAAGTATGGCAGTCAGCTAGAGAGGGTAATTGGCTTGCCCTGTTTTTGTATTTGTTTAAATGGAGAAGCCCTGTCTGTTCTAGCAACCAGCATGTATTACCCTACCCAAGTTTACTATAATGTTAAAGAAATCAGGCTTGGGAAATAAAAACTGAAATTTTAGTCTAAAAATTCAACTTAAATGTTCAGTATATTTTGAGGAGGAACAATGGCCTCAAAGTCTGTAACTATTTAGTCTTAAGGCCCAAAATTACATTGGAAATGTGTAAGTATCCTACATTGTCAGTGCCTGGAGAAGAAAGTGTCAAAAGTTTTGTTTCCCATTCATAGAACATTTCAGTTTCTAAGTAGCAGCTCTCCTGTTTTCTATCAACTTCAAACTCCTACCTGTGAATAATGACTTAGTTGTGATTTATTTTCCAAAGAAATATTTACCCACAGATAATTAAATGTTACCAGAGGCAAAACAGAGCTTCATAGTTACCTCTTCTGATAATATTACCTTGATGTTCATTGATACATGAAATTAGTGTTTCTTATGTTGAGAATGTTTTCCTAAATATGTGGAAACCTTTTGTTTTATGTTTAAAATTCTAAGTGGAAGACAAAGGTAAATATACACATAAAACAAAATATTGACTTTATAGTGATTCTGAAGCATAAGAAAATATGGACTATGAGGTGATTTTGATGAAACAGAAATTCACTTTTGAACTCGTCCAGTGCCAGTCAAGCTTTGAACACATAGGTTCTCTTTATTTGTTAACTCTGGTACTGAGGTAGATAGGGATATAAAAAAACTTTTTGTTTTTGCTCATACCAAATTTTATTCTTCTGTAACTTGTAAGTATTGAGTAACCTTCAAACTTTGACTCTCAACTGGTCTTTGTTGGTGGAAGCCTGTATATCGTGTTTGTGCCCTTTAGTGTGTTGAGGGTAGACCTAACACTTACGGAGCCCAGTGACTGGCATGTGGTGAATGCTTGATAAGACTTTGTATACACCGTCTCATTTAAGTATCCCAGCAACTTTATGAAGTATATGGCATTGTTTTCATTGTATACATGAAGAAGAGGAGCACAGAATTAAGTAATTTGCCAGAAATCGCACAGAAAGTGAAAAGATGAAATTCTAAGTCAGATATTCTAACTCAAAGATATGTACCCTTTATAAATAAGTCCTTCTCAGATTTTGTTTAAAAACATAAATATCCACAAATATTTCAGTATGTAGTCTAAATATCCTAGCAAAGCAAGTCTCCCATCCCCACAGCATTTGCTGAGTGCATACTGTATTCCTGGCACTGTTTCCATAAGTTCTGTAAGGCCTTACAGTCTAGGTTGTCTGAACACATCAGTCCTGACAACAGTACTATAAAGCTGATGGTATTGCTGTAGATGAGGAGGTCACATAACCAAAAGATTCTGGCACTTGCTTGTGACCAAACAGCTGATAAAATGGTAACAGGTGTGTGACTGTCAAGTGCATATTCTTAACCCTGGTACATTTGTGTGAGAGGCTCACTGCACATTTCTGTTAGTTCTGTTCCCGTATCTGTTATGGGATGTTTATACAGTTATGCATCGTTTAACGACTGGGATATGATCTGAGATGTGTGTCCTTAGGCAATTTTGTCATTGTGTGAACATCATAGAGTGTACTTACACACCTACATGATGTAGCCTGCTACACATCTGGGCAGTGTGGGCTATCTGAACAGCATGTTACTATACTGAATACTGCAGGCAGTGGACACACAATGGTATTTCTATATCTAAATATGTATAAACATAGAAAAACTTCAGTAAAAGTATGGTATAAAAGATAAAAAGTGGCATACCCATACAGGGCACTTACCATGAATGCAGCTTGAAGGACGGGAAGTTGCTCTTGGGTGAGTCAGTGAGTGAGTAGTGAGTGAATATGAAGGCCTGGGACATTACCGCGTACCACTGCAGGCTTTATAAACGCTTAGGCTACACTCAATTTATTAAAAAGTCTTCTTCTTTCTTCAATAGTAAATTAACCTTAGCCCTCTGTAACTTCTTTACGTTATAAACTTGTTTTTATTAATTTTTGACTCTTGTAATAATACTTAGCTTAAAACACATACATTGTACAGCTGTACAAATATATTTCTTTTCTTCATATCCTTATTCTATATACTTTTATCTATTTTAATTTTTTTTTTTTTTTTTACTTTGTAAATTTTTTTTTCCCCTCTATCGCTCAGGCTGGAATGCAGTGGCGTGATTTCAGCTCACTGCAACCTCCTCCTTCCAGGTTTAAGGAATTCTTGTGCCTCAGCCTCCAGAGTAGCTGAGATTACAGGCATGTGCCACTATGCTTGGCTGATTTTTGTATTTATAGTAGAGATGGGGTTTCGCCATGTTGCTCAGGCTGGTCTTGAACTCCTGGGCTCAAGCAGTCTGCCCACCTTGGCCTCCAAAAGAGCTGGGATTACAGGTGTGAGCCACCACACAGGGCCTACCTTTTTGAAAATTAAAAACAAAGACATAAATACACACATTTGCATAGACTGCACAGGGTCAGGATCTTTGAGATGTCATAGGTGACAGGAATTTCTCAGCACCATTGTGATATCATAGCGCCACCACTGTACCTGCAGTCTGTTGTTGACTGAGACGTTGTTATGCAGCACATGACTCTGTTCAGTGTGTCGGATTTTCAAATGCAAGCATGTTTTTTGGCTTGAACTGTATCACAGTATAGTGATGTTTACAGTTCGATTCATTCTGTGGAGAAAAGAGAAGCGACTTAATATTTATTATTGAGTTTTTAATGTGTTTCAGATACTATGCTAAATGCTTTTTGTATTTGATTTCAGTAGATCTTCACAGGCATCAACCCAGTCCTATACAATAAATAGAGTTCCCTCCAGTTAATAGATGTAGAAACCAAAATGTAACTTTCTTTATGAAGTATATTTACAATACAAGATTATAGTCCATGTGATCTTTTGGTTTTTGATATTTGATATAAAGAGCCAAACTTAAAGCATTTGTCCTATTAAATCCTGTGATCTGTCAAGGCGAGTGATGTCAAAATGTGACTGCGGGTAAACTGATAGATCACTAAGGGAAGCTAGCATTTACTTAGAGCCTACTCTAAATCAGGCATGGAATTTAATCTGTTACTTACATGTCTTGTTTTGATACAAATGAAAACAGCAAGAGTTAATATACATGATGAAACTGAGGCTCAGAGAAGTAGGTGACTAATCCCAAATGTGAACCCAGGCTTTTAAAGCTCATGGTCTTCCTACTTTAAGCTCTGATTGTATATTTATATGATAGATGACAAGCATTTATTCTTTGGTTATTTATTCAATCGGTGTTTATTGAATGTCCATTTTGTGCTAGGCATTATGCTTGATGCTTGGAATACAAAGATTATTAAGACGGAGACTCTATCCTTGAAAAGCTTACTGACTTGAAAGAAACAAATATAAATATTTTAAAACAATGTAATATTCTAATTATCGTGAGAGGTCTGAGGAGAAATTCATTGTTTTCATAAGATGGCTATGCTAAATTCTGGTTGGGAATACTGCGGACATTTACCTGAGAAAGTGAAGGATAAGTAGTAGTCACCAGGTGACAAACAGGGAGGAGCAGTTCACAGAGTAAGGCTAGCAAGTCACAGAGGCATGAAACGGTAAGTTTTGTGTGGCAACTACACATAATTGTGTAGGGCTGGAATATGTGGCACACAGGAGCTGTGGGGAGAGAGGGACCAGGAGGAGTGACAGCATGTTTCCTCCACAAGGAGCTGAGACAGTGCCATTGAAGAGTTACACGTAAAGGTATGATGCGTTTATACTTGAATTTAGAGAAATTAATTAGATGACAGTTGTGAAGGCTGGATTGGCAGATGGTGAGCCCAGAGGCAGAGACTAATTAAGATACTGATATGTTATAAATTATAAGCCCTTTAAATATCAGGAAAGATTCACTAAAAGAAGCGTCTTTTGTGACAGCCAGTCTACCTTCTTTGAAGTGATCTTTTCCTTGCTACAACTTGTCTTACCTGAGGGAGTACAGAGAACTGTATGAGAAGTGCTCACATGGACAAGTGCAGAGGCCACTGCTAGATACTCTTGAGTGTTCATTTAATCCTCATAACATGGCAAGTAAACATCTGTCCCTTTTAAAGAAGAAAACAGTGGCTCACACAGTTAGATAACTTGCTTCAGATCGTACAGTTTACACAAAGGAGACAAACTTTGAACTGAGGTCTCACTGTAACTATATATTAGTATCTTTTCCACTACAGCACTCTTAGCTTACACTAAATAGTTTCTCTGCTATAAATTGAAAGGAAGCAGCTATATATAGCATGGGGTGAAGAAATGGTTCTATGCACCATATTAGTTTACTATATGGGGCTGCCATAATAAAACACTCCAGTCTTCTTAAATCCTCTCTCCCGGGCTTGCAGATGGCTGCCTTCTCTCCATGTCCTCACGTGCTCTTTTATCTGTGCACTCACATTTCTGGTGTCTCTTTTTGTATCCAAATTTTCTTTTCTTTGAAGGACACCAGTCAGATTGGATTAAAACCCACTCTAAAGGCCTCATTTCAATTTAAATCAGCTCTTTAAAGGCATTGTCTCCAAATACGGTCACAGTCTGAGGTACTGGATTAGGATTTCAATATATGAATTTCAGAAGGCAAGGTACACAATTCAGCACATAAAATGCACATACTCTAACACCAGTTTAAGCACAACACTGCATGTTTCAGAATTAGGAACCTGGTATGAACCAGTTAGGATAGCAGATTTTCAGATCATCCCCAGTATCAAATAGTAGACATTAACAAGGAAATCATCACGGCCATCATCTTAGATTTCTTTTGTGCTTGGCATTATTTCATCTACTTTACATAAATTGTCTCCCCTCTCTGCATCCCCTTTGATATTGCTAAATTCAAGTTTAAAAATGTCATTCCCAAATTCAGATAAGTGATGTTCCTCATTTCCAAATTCAGAGAAGTAAAGCCCAAAGAAATCACCTCAGTGCCAAAACATTCTCTTTTGTACTGTCTCCATTGCCTTTCAGCTCTTCTTTTGTCATGGTTTTGATTACAGTTGCTGGGACTAATTACTGTTTATATTTCCCATATACAGTATTCAAAAATCTAATACTTTGTGATGCTTTAAAATCTCTTAGGAATTATGCTTCAATATGAACTAGAAGTTTTGCCTTATCAAATTTGGACTACCTTAAGCAAATAGGGAATTTAATTTATATTAAATATACATATTAAAGTTGTAGGCTTAGACTAGTGAAATTAAGAAATTTGTTTTTCCACTTTTACGTTAGATCCTTTCAGTGAATAGCATTTACTGCCACTGCTGTCAAGGAGCACCCAGTTTTCAGATGCACCTGTAGGCAGTGCCATGATGTCTAATCTAACATGTCTTGATTTTGACAATTCAGGTTCCGTAAGATTTCATACGTAAGTAGTTCTCTCAATTCAGAATTTGAAAGTACGTGCTATGCTACAGTTATAGTTCAGTATCAGTGAAGAATTTTGCACTTGGCCTCCTTTTAGAGTACAAAGCTGTTCTGCAAATGTTCTTTGACATTTTGTGTGGTAGGAGGGAGTACAGAGCAGAGGTAAAAGCTGCTCAGTCCCCCATGGCAGCCACTAGACATGGAGCTGTGGACCCTTGACCTGTGGCCAGTCCAGATTGAGATGTGCTGGAAGTGTAAAACTCACACCACATTCCAGAGACTTTGTATGAAAAAAAGAATGTTAAAAAAATTATTAAAATTAATTTCACCTATTTCTTTTTACTTTTTTTTACATGTGGGTACTGGAAAGCTCTCTATTACAGTGTCTTCTCATAGACAGCACTGAGTTAAATGATTCTGGCTGTGTCTGTCTCTGGCATATACTCACTTAGGGGTAAGCAAGACAGTCCACAAGCCGCAGAGAGAGAACTGGAAAGCGGCACCTCATATTCCTACTTTTTAAATGTCTATTTTAATGTTTTGTATGTTATTTAAAATATAGGTTAGTAATATTATAGTACGCATAAGCACATTACAGTTACAAGGTCAGAAACATTTTTATTTATGACGATGTGTTATCAGAAACAGAGACCGGTGCCACAGTGGTTGAGTCTGACGGACCTATGGTCAGACACCAACTTTAACATTTACTGGATCTGTAATTTGGGGTGAGTTATTTAACCTCTTTAAGCCTCCTTTTATAAAATGTGTAACTGTTTCTACTTGTGAGAACAGTGTAAAAAGATTCTCGTTTAGAGGGCCTGCCTGAAGGCTGAAAGAGACAGAAAAGCATGTAGTCTTTGTAAACTGTGTGGAGGGAAGTCTGTTGTCCACTCTGTTGTCTCTGCTTGAGGACTGAATGAGATGGTTTGCATAGGGAGGTAGCACAGTGTGAGCCTGAGTTCATGCCATCCTCTGCAGCTCTAAATTCCTTCGCTTGTTGTTTCACACAAGACTGGCTACGAAGAGCAGGTTCTGGGAAACCTGCAAGGACTGTGCGAACAAATGTTTTATAGTGAGAGAGGAAACCTTGCAAAGGGCTTCTTCCCCTGTGGATGGTCAGTGTCAGTATTTCCTATACACTGGGAGTCAGTAAGGTCAACAGCCATATCCCACCTGAAAACAAAATTGAATAAGACAGCAAGGCGGCCTGGCTACCGTTGAGTATGATCTGTTGTGTGGAAGGGCTTCTTTCCATAGTGACTTTTAAACTCCTGAGGTCCTCATTATTATGACACTGTTGTGTTACAGAAACAAGTTTCTCTTTGGAGGTTTTATAAATTAGGAATTTTTTTCTCCCAATTTTCAAATACCTTGTATTCAAATCAGAGTACAAATGAAAATTCCTATAAAAAATTCAGTATGGTTCAGATACATTTCCCGATTGATTTTTGTAATGACCTTGATAATGCTAACATTACAGTATAAAACAAAAGCATTGTTTGTCTAACTTCACACATTTAATGAGTAACAAGATTTTGACACAATTACTATGAAGAGAAACATAAACTATTCTTTACAATATTGGAATTATTCTAATACACATTGGCTCATAAATAGATGTTGATTACTTCCTGTGGGTACGCGGCTTCTGAGTAGCTAGTATAGGAATCAAAATGAATGGGTGATAACGGCCTCAGCCCTCACAGCCCTTCCTCTGCCCCGACCTCGCTTGAATCTTCACAGACCATTTCTGACTCCTGGAAACCCCTTGTAAATGTCTTTATTTTATTCTAAACTAAGTGGAATTAGTTTACATTTGATGTCTTATTTACAATCCTAGTAACTATCATAATATTTTTAGTCTATGTTTCTGAATAAGTATAAATTCTCCAAAGAACTGTTCGGCTCCTATAGTGATCATAAACTAAATAGAACATAAAGGGTCTCAAAAAGTGCTAATAAAAATTGAGCATTATAAACTATCAACAGAAATACTTCTAACACAGTACTATGTAGACATCAACAAAAAACGAGACATCAACCCAAATTACCCCACAGACCTGTAAATACTGAATTCTCAGGACCCCATGGTAAGAAAAAAACAAAAGAGTAGAGACAGGGGTGAAAAACTGAAGCTACAACCCTGTAAAGAAAAAATAAATTATTTGGTGACACTTGTTAAAGCACAGTAAGGCAAACTTTATTCAGGACCACTGCAATAGATACATGGACCACTGCACTGGGACTTTGCAGTAGGGAAGAGACACCGGGCTCCACTCTGCATCTAGCATTGGCAAGTGGGAATTCATAGCCGAGAAGTCGGGCTAGGGTCAGGAGATAGAAAATTACTGAGAGGGAAACATCAGTGGTAGGGGGGATTTTGGCTGAACCGACCTAACAGGATTCTTGCCGGAGGCAGGCCAGAATGGTCAGACATCCCCTCCCCTGGGGAATGATGGAGGATAAGGAACCTGATCAGATATTGAGGGTGATCAGATATCATGGGTGGCGTGTTCTTGCTAAACTGACTCAGCAAGGTTCTTTTTTAAAACTGGATTTTACAAGGAGCTCCACAGATGGGCCTAGGAGAAGGATCAGGAGGCTGACTAAAGTTTAGCCAAGCAGAGAATCTTTGTCAGCTCTGACAGGGAAAAGGGAAGGAACAGCCCAAGACTGAGTGTTAGCATGTGTAAATATTGCTGTTTATTATAGTTGTTATATATTGACCATCTGCTGTGGTGTATCAGACACACACACACACACACACACGCACAACCACCCTGTGATCTTAATTTTAACCTTAAAAGGTGGATATTATCCTCAATTTATTATTGAGAAAACTGAGACTCAGAGTTTAAGTAGGCTGAGTGACACTCTTAATGACACTATTGATTTCAAAGTCCATTTTCATTCCATTATACTAGTGTTTTTCAAAGAGTAGTACCCATATCATTGACGTCTCACAATGTGATTTCAGATGCTACATGGGCAGACTTCTTAAAAAATTTTAATGATTATATTATAAAGTTATTGGAAGAATGTGGTTAGCATATCAAACACATGATTTTATGATTATTGCTATAATTCAGTGATGGCAAGTTTATTTAAAGTAAAAGAAAGTTAACATGGAGAGTTAGTATGAAGTCACAAACAGAATAGGTGTGTATGTAGATGTCAAGTATACTGCATATCCTGAGAGTTGTCCCTGAATGGCTGGGGTTTGGTGAATGCTGCACTGAGCATTTGTGTCACCAGTCAGTGGACAACCTGAAACACTGCTCATACTGAAAGTTTGATTAGATGAGTCTGAGAAGCAAGACTGAGCTTCTCACTAAGTTACAGTGTCCTACCAAATCTGATGCCTTGATTATATTGAAAATAAGAAGTTTTGTATCTTCATCAGGAATTTCTTTAGAATTAAACTAATAAAAAAGGAAAATGTTTTTCAAGATTCATTTACTTAACAAAGTTTGAAGGAATGAAATATCTATTGCGTACTTACCAAGTGTGAGTTACTATGTATCTAGGTGCTCTCATACATATTATTTCATTTAATTCCTAAGAACTTCTGTAGGATTGTCATTCCTTAATTTTACAGAAGGAGTTGACATTCACAGAATTTGAGCTTGACCAAATTCACATAGCTAATTCATATCAGGTAGTGCTCATACTCTGTTCTCTTTGAGATCAAGGTTACATTCTTTTGCCTAACTCAAAAGCAGCCAGTAAGGGGGAAAAATTAGGTTCCTATAAATGTAGAGAAGACCACCACATGGAATCTTCATGCATGATCTCCACAAGTGTATGACAACACGGTAGCAGGGCAAAGGCAAGCTAGTGGCAGTAAATCAATTGCCACTGTCACTTTACTCTTTAATGTTCTTGAGAATACATGAGATTTATCGCTGAGGAATTGTAGAATAATGGTAGTAAATGAAAACAAAGTCCGCCAGGGATATGTACTACATCATTTGGATTTAGTGCTGCCATCTGCTTAATAGCATTGAGAAGACTACAGCAGTACTTATGATCAGCCATTCATAGCAATGACAGATGCTGCAGAGAGTGAACATACCAGGGAAGCAGGTTCATTACTAAAATGTAGATTATGTGACAGGGTTTCTAAAAAGTGCTTGTGTTGATGATCAAACCTCCAGTTTTAAATCTTCACTATAGAATTTTAAGTCTGTAAGATAAAGACCTACTCTAAAGTCTTCCCATGTTTTATTCCTCGTGTTTCATACATTCTTAAAATGTATTTATTTTTTAAAGAATTTTTTCTACAAATCTTGCATATATAGTCTCTTTGATGGAAGAGAATAATAACTTTTGTATAATTTCTGACTTTTAAAATGAGGTAGCATGATTATTAGTAAAAAAAAGACAGTGACTATAAATCCACAAAAGCTTGGATTTGAATGTCAGCTCTACTACTTTCTTAGCTCTATGATGTTGACTCGGTTGCTTCTTTGAGTCTTTTCTCATCTGTAAAATGATGACTATTTGACTTACAACATTGTAATTAAGTGAGATAGCAGATGTAATATACATAATAGTTCAATAAATTTGCTATAGTAGCATGTAGTAGGTGCCTACCATTGTAAGCATTTTATAGCCTTTTTAGCTACTTTTATTTTATTTTTCAGAGACAGAGTCTTACTCTGTCTCAGGCTGGAATACAGTGGCACCATCTTTGCTTACTGCAACCTCCACCTCCTAGGTTCAAGTGATTCTCCTGCCTCAGCCTCCCAAGTAGCTGGGACTACAGGAGTGCTCCACCACACCCAGCTAATTTTTGTGTTTATAGTAGAGACAGGGTTTTGTCATGTTGGCCAGGCTGGTCTCAAACTCCTGACCTCAGGTGATCTGCCTGCCTCAGCCTCCCAAAGTTCTGGGATTACAGGCGTGAGCCACCACACCCAGCCAGTAGCTACTATTATTATACCATTTTATGGATGAGGAAATTGTGGCACAGAGATGGTGAAACTTCCCTGAACTCATGGAGAGTGAGTGCTAGAGCTGGCATGTGAACCCAGGCAGTCTAAGCACTCTGCTATACTACCTCTCTATGTAGCTGTTGTTATTATGAGTTTAAGTATTATATCCAGAAACTATTATAGTCTTTTCTGAGAATGTCTCCAGTCAATAAAATCCCAACAAATAATCTAAATAAAATTATGCATGCCATTTTGATACCTTATTTGTGCAATAAAAAGTTGTTAAAGGCTCATTTAATTCAGATTGTTTAGTCCTAAAATGTGTCAGGAGCACTGACTTGAGGACAGAGCTCTAAGTTACTTGTTGCAAGTTGACTTGTAATGGAGGATGTCGTTGCCTGAATTCCCCAGAATCGATTCATACCTCATTGTTAGACTCACAACTTTAGAAACTGAAATAATATTCAGACATGGTGTGATCATATTTTTCCCTTGTGTTTGTCATCATGAAGGGATATGTTCCTTTTTGGAAGGTAATTTATGAGTGTGCATTGAGAGCCTTAAAAATATTTGTGACTTATGACTCAATATTTTTATAATAAGTGCCTGAACTTACAATGTAACAGTGAGTGTCTGACAGTGTGAATATATTTAAGAGTTCTTTAATTGAAAAGAGTAAGCAATTTCTGGAAGAGTTCTGGGAAAGGGGGGTAGGTGATAAATTCAGTTTCTCAACCTGTTGGATAGATAGTGATATAATTAATTTAAGTGGCAATGAGATTTAGGAAAAAGTTAATAGGTTCATTTGGGATGTGTTGAATTTAGGTTGTCCACAGAATTGTAACAATTACATTAAATAATTGATATAAAAATGGTTTGCATACTAATAAGTGATTATATCAATGGTAACTATATTTCTCTCCCAGTTTTTCTTAGTAGTTACAAAATGTATTATTATGGTTAGATTTTTACCCCAATTTTAGTAAGTAACTGAGTTGTAGTTTTATTTTTTGTATTCTCTTTGATCGATGTCTTAAAGTATGTGTACCCAGCGTTTTGACATGGTTAATCTCCCAGAAATTAGAGTAAGATAGTCAATTCCAAAATATATTAAACAAGATGGAGTGAAAATATTATATGATTAGGAGTCAGGCAGACCTGACCTTTCCACTTAGCTGTGTATGTGATCTTTCACTAACCCTCAATTTTCCCACCTACAAAACATAGTGAGAGAATATACTTGAACAGTTTAGTATGGAGCCTGGCATGTGGCACTCGGAATTTGTGATTGTGTTTTATTTTATGTATCTGTCACTGCTGGGCATTTTGCTGGTGCTCTGTAAGTAGTACTGACTATGGGGGGATAATCATTGGCACCTTTGTTATCACCAGGTGATAGATTGCTTCCAGCTCACCTCATATCTACTCATTTTCTGTGCAGAGCATCACAAACCTAACTTGGAGCACACTGCAAGTGTAAAGGCGTGAACACTTTGCTCTTTTGTTGGTTGTTTTCTTACTCTGATGCTTTTTTGTTCAGTGTTCTGTAAAGGACCAAAAAGTAGACATATACATTAGAAAGTAGGAAAATAATCATTAAAACTTCCATGTATTTCCTTTATCTACCATTTATAAGGATTGCTGTACCACGTGAAAATGAATTTATGTTGTTTGTAAGTTTATAAAATAGAAGTATTCCATCCAATTGCAACCTTTTAGAAGTGATTTATAAAAAGTATTGTATATAGTCTTAAACATTGCTAAATTTTAGAGACATTGGAAATAAAAAATGTATATAGGTATATAGCCCAATAAGACATCTTACATAGAGGAAAAGAAACCTATGCATATTGTCTTAGCCAAAGTAATATAATTAAAACAGTGTCTCAATTAAGGCTGCATAAAGATGTAGTAAATTAAAGTGTGACCATGGGCAAGTTATTTAACCTGTGCTCTAGAGTAAAATGGGGATGACAGTAATAGTACTGACCTCATAGGGTTGTTGTAAAGTTAAGCGAAATGGAAAGCATGTCATTTATGGAAAGCATGTCATACATCATAAATGCTATCAATAGCTGTCATTAAAGTTCTACAATTCTTTATCTAAAACTGTCGAAGCTAAATATGTGTTACATTCCAGTTTTTGGAATTTTGGAAAAACAATACAGGATACATACACATACCATATGTTAGTACAGCTCCAGTGGAGCCCTGCATGTGCTTCTCCAGGATAATGATTGCCCCTTGGATTCTTTGAAGTTTATGGTCAGGGAAACTGATTACAAAGGGTGTAAAGCATATGTGGCAATTTGAAAAAGGAGGGGATTTCTTAAGGGAGGTGTGTGGCATTCACCCTTGGCAGTTTCTAATCCCACCAAATAGAGCAATATTGCTAGTGCTAGCAAGTTATTTTGAAACAGAGTGGATTAAATAATTGATACAAGACTGTTTCTTCTGTTCGAAGTCATCACTTTAGCAAGGCCTTTTTTTTTTTGATTGCGACAGGGTATCAATCTGTCGCCCAGGCTGGTATATAGTGGCGTGATCTCTGCTCACTGCAACCTCCGCCTCCTAGGCTGAAGCGATTCTCCATCCTCAGCCTCCTGAGTAGCTGGGACCACAGGCACGAGACGGTGCCACTGTCACTTTACTCTTTAATGTTCATACTCAGCTAATTTTCGAATTTTTTTTAGAGACAAGGTTTTGCCATGTTGCCCAAGCTGGTCTTGAACTTTTGAGTTCAAATCGATCTGTCTGCCTCAGCCTCCCAAAGTGCTGGGATTACAGGTGTGAGCCATCACACCCGGTAGCAAGGCCCTTCCTGACCTGGCCCCAATTCCTTCTCTGCCTCATCTCAGGTCACTCACTCATGTAATATAACCTGATACTGAGTTTCACAGTTATGGCTCATTTATACTTGACTCAATAACCTATTAAAATGTGAAGTCTAACTTGTGAAAGTACATTGTCATCAAAATCTTCATGGCTCCTTAGTTAATCTCAAATATACCTTTTGAAGATATTGTGGTTTTTAGAATGTTCTAAAATGGTGCAAACAGGACAATTTGCCTTTCTTTGTATTTTAGTCTTTGACAGATTGCTTGCAACAGAGCTACCAGTTTCTCGGATGAGTAGTTATACCATCCAACAATCCTCAGTGATTCTCCTCACCTCACATCCCACTCTTCCATGTCCTATAAGTACTAAGGCTTCTGTGTTTTGGCAATGCTCTGTGCTTGCTCTGTCCTCCAGCAGAACCTGCTGGACTGTTGAGAATCCATCTCCTTTTCATAGAGTCCCTTAGCAGCAGGGACCCTTTTGTACTCATGTTTATATCACCAACACCTAATGCAGTACTGATCAGAAAGGTGATCTATGTGTGTTCTTCAGTTGAATTGATAACGTGTAAATCTGCATCTGTTTTAAACATTTCTTTGTTAGAAACCCAGTAAGAAATCTGGTACCATTGTAAGTCTAATGTGAAAATTGATGTAGTCTTCAACTCTGGCTATATAGAAGAGTCACCTATGCAGCCTTAAAAAAAAAAAAAAAAGAGTGCCAAGAAAATCACCTGTTATTTTTTAATCTGAGTCTTGGTGTAGTGCAGCTATCTGTAAATTCTTTAAACTCTACAGATAATTCTGATAAGCAACCAAAGGTTGAGAACTGTTCTTCTTGAGTAATAAGTACTATATAAATTAGATAATACGCGTAAAGCACTTTGCACAGTGCCTACCAGATAGTTGCCAAGGAAATACTTGTTTCCCCCAAAAATAAATTGTTGGCCTTTCTGTAATGTCTTCCATACATTCATTCTGCAAACAACTATTGAGACCTTCAGTGGGCCAAATTGTTCAAAAATACCTTATTCCAAAGGGAAATTTGACGTTTTCTATTAGAATATAAGTGCCCAACATACTTAAAACTGTCACTATTTGAATTTAAGCTCTGTGAGGGCAGGAATCTTCATCCTTTTTTGTTCATCAACACTTCTTAAGCACCTAAGATAGTGAGTTGTTGTTTAGTGGGTATATTCTCAACTGTTGCCAGTAATAGATGACCATTCTACCAGGCAAACCAGAAGGAGGTTTTTGTGCAGAAGAGCACAAAAAAAAACTTGCAGCGGTCCTATGAAGAGATTGACTTGGTGTGCACTGGTAGTGACCAGTTTTTCAGTGAGGCTGCAGCCTACGGTGCCTAGGAGGGAAGGTGCACTAAGTGTCTATAGAAAGATCCATAGAGAACGTTTTGTGATGGACCTTAGTAACAGGCTCAGGAGTTCCACAGAGTTTTTTTTGTTTTGGTTTTTATCAATGAAGGTGCTCCCCATGCCCGTAACCTCCACACTGGTCCGAGTGAATGTCACCTTCCTTGTGGAGCACCCGGAGCCTGGCTGTTGCTTGCCTCACCTCCACTCCACTCCTGAGCTATCATGTCTCCCTACTGCAGCCCATGTGATATTTTCCGTATAATTACATGCTCTCATAATACCCAGCAGTTTTCCATCATAACTGCAATTTTATATTGAAGTGATTATTTGCTCAATGTCTGTCTTCTTTTTTAAATCTATTCACTGTCACCTCCCCCAGGGCCTACCACAGTGCTAGAACATATGTAGTGCGCAATAAATATTTATTGAATAAATGTGGAGAGGTAGAATTTTACTTTACATCAGTAATGTTAAAACAAAGTAGGTATTCTTATCACAATTTCTTATCTGATTAAAATACAATACTATAAGTATCATAGTTTAAATTCTTTTAATCCTGCATATTTGAAGAGTGAGCCTGTATAATTTGATATGCAGATTGATGTAAGTTAGTGTGCCACCAGATTCCCCAGAAACACTAAAAACCATTTGCTGCCCTAACATTGTGTCAAAGGAAGATGCTGACAATCCCATAAAAAATCAAAAGGGATAATTATTTCACGTGTAAATATTGCAGATCACAATCAGTGTTTTCCTAAAGAGTAATAGATATGGCTTTGAAATCTAAATATCAAATGTGTTTGTCAGAAATCTCCTCAAAAAGATACCTTAGTATACCAGATGGAAGGATTGGCTGCAAAAACAAATGCAAGATTAATGAATGATCCAGAGAAATACTGTAACCTGGCTCATAACATGTTGATGGACCATTTCTAATGGTATCAGAAGAGCCAAGTAATCCAATACCAAAAGATTCCATGCCTTGACACCCAGTGTAGTTGGACTTGGGGAATCAAAAACAGAAATACAAAAAAAATAGGCTTAAGGAACCCAACCTTGATCTTGTTCTTTCTCCAAAGAAGTTGTATATTTTTTGAACTTCTAAGCACATGTTTCATTTGCGGTAGCCTTCCCAGCCTCCCTGCCACTTGGTAACCAATCTCTGACCCCTTTTCTACTCTCCAGACCTTCTCCGGAACCTCAGTCTGTGCTAACAGTTCTCCTTATTACATGTCCCCAGTATTTCAACCTGGTTTTTCAATGTTAGGTTCCATGAAATTCTAATATGTAGTTTCAATACTTCATGCAAAGAATTGTCATTAAAATTACTCGTGATGTCTAGTGACAGTATCTGTAATTGATAGTATTTTGTAAGTCATCCTTTGCCAGAAAAATCTAAGTGATAAGGATCTGTTCCCTTGTGTCTCTTCATAAGAAATCTTAGTTTTCTTGTTAGCGTTTCTGAGAAATCGATGTTTGAAATTAACTAAGAAGCTACAGTAAAAATACTGAAGCTTGAGTCAAAAGACATGTCTGAATTTGAATCCTCAATGTCATTTATTGTGTGACCTTGAGTGAGCCGCACAGTAAACCTTATGAAACCTTACGCTTAACTAATAAAGTGAGTAGGCAAATTAATGTTCACCTTCCTGAAAGTTAAATAAAATTATGAAGTTGCAGAGTACTAAGCGAACAAAAGGAAACTGTTAGTTGTTGGTATTTTTTTAGTGTAGTGTCACCAAAGCTAAGTTCCTTCCTTTTTTTTTTTCTCTCTCTCTCTCTCGAAATACAGAATTTTATTTAGAAACTGTTTAAAGTAGAAAAAAACCTTCTCAAGAAAGACCAAGTGGAAAATGGGTTCCCAATAAAACAGAATTTTAGGGCAACAAAAATCTAAAAGGCCACAAAAGAGAAATAGCACCATTGTCATTTGAACAATGGCTAGTTACTCACATTTTTTGGCATTGTTAATCACTGAATCTGGGTTTTCCTCTGAATTCCACACAGCATGCACTATACAACAATTTTATCATAAAATACTTGCTTTCTACACACATTTTAGGACAAGCTACCACCAGAAACGAATCAATACCAATACATCAGGGGCTGAACAATCTCAGTAGTGGGTGAGACACATTTTGCAGAATCCTGCAAATGAGGGAGAGTTAAGGAATGAAATATTTTAAATATTAATAATTAATTCAGACACGGTACTATATTTTCTGCAAAAGAAAATTAACATCTAGCAACACACTAATGCATTTTATCTCCAAAGAGATTAGTGCACTGGCAAAGTATTCAGATTACAACGGAGAGCTGTGGACAGCAGATACTGAAAATACCCCAGCCTTGCAGATCCCAAGGTAACGATGGCTTTCACTGACCACTCCCTTTGCTAGAGGTCCAGAAAGAATTGCAGCATGGTCACCTGCCTGCTTCACTTCCAGCTCCAAGCAGCAAACTTCAAGGAGCCAAAGAGGAGTCCCCAGTGGGCAAAGGGAGCAGAGAAGAGAAACATGGTAAATGTAAACCTAAAAGACAGTAAAATGGAATACAATCCCCATTCAAATCCCAGAGATGTGCACAAGTCCCCAAAAGTAGTTGTTAGATTAAAAATCTGGGCACACCTCACTTCCCCAAAAACATAATACATAGAAATTTTGGGGATAACTGGAAAAATAGAAATGCTTAATGAAAACCGAGCTCTTCAACTCGAACATCTCAGGGCTAAAACACATCCTCTGTTATATCCAGGCAACGATGCCGCTTGCTTTTTAACATGGATGCAATTGGCCAATGACACCAAATGGCTCATAGGGCAACTTTTTAAATGTCCCTTTTAGACCAAAGCCTAGGCCTATGAGGCTTCAAGCAGCCCTGTAAGACAGCAGGTTCCAAAGGTTCCAAGGTCTGGCCCTTCCTTCCCAAACACAATGTCAAACACAGTATCTCCTGTCGTGTTACATTTTATATTTTGAAATACGGAAGCATATTTTAAATACTCTTAAGGCATTTATTTATTACAACATTCTCTGATTTCACATTTGCTTAAAATTCAATTCAGTCTTTACATTTCTCCACTGAGGTCGCCACGTCAGCATGTTACATAACACCTTCTCCAGCACTCAGTGTGACCCGCATCTTCATGGTAAGCCCCACGGTCAGCCTCTTTGTTTCCCAGGTGAACCAACTAGATGTTAATACTGCTCTGCTACAAGGTAAAAGCTCCTGACTCAAACTTATTGGAAAAGGAGTGAAATGTCTGCAAAATGCACTTTAACAAGAGGCACTTTTTGCTTATGAAAAGAAACCAGTGAGTCCTGTAAGGATAATAAAAGGGAGTATTTTACAGTTAAGCACATGATTTGGAGTGAAGAATTCAGATGTTGCTCTGCTGGTCCAGGCTGTTAATACTCTTCTTGCTCCTCCTGTGGGCCTCCTTCATCAGATGTCACAAAGCCTTCATCTGTGGCATACAGAATGTCTACAATCCTCTGCGATACAGGGTCGTTTTCCCCCTCGTTCTCCTGGCAAATCAATTCAATGTTCCATAGCTTTCCAAAGTAGAAATCCCTCTCTTTCTCCAAGTCTTCAACAGTAAGTTTCAATACATTGACTGCTGCATCAATTCAGCTGCCTCGTCGTCCCCATTGCGCACACCAGCGTTCTTTCACACCACGCCAGGGCCAGCCTTAGAAGCCGCAGCGGTTCTCTGTGTTGAGATGGGCCTCTGGGGAGCTGCACTGCTAGAACTGAGAGGTTTCTTGGGTTTATTCAGAGCTGGAGCAATGAGAGAGGGAGGCACTGCAGTTTCTTGACCTTGTCTGGCAGCCACAGGGTCAGTCTTTTCCATTATAGTTTGCATCAAAAAACTTCTTGAACCACTGAACGAATTCAAAATTTTCCTGAAACTTTCCTTTTACTAATTTGTCCACAGGAATTATTTTGTCAACACCCATCCTCTTAAAACCTACTTATAGTATTTTGAAGTTCTGGATGCACCCGTGTTCTAGCTTAGCTTAGAATTTCACTTTCTTCAAGGCGATGGAGCCAGGGAACAGCATGTCCATAAACTGACACTAGGCAGCCCCTGAGCACAACTGTTCGATCTTTGTCACGTTCAACTGCAGAGACTAATTGATCCAGGCCAGCATGTCATGTCGACTTAGGTTATCACTGGTCACTGACGTTGAGTATACGTTACACTGCCATCTTCGGCTCTTGGCGGAACTGTGTCCACTGCCCGCACCCAGCTCCGGTTCCAGTTCCTTACTTTTTAGGCAAGAATTAATGTTTGCTGAATAGATTGTATGACAACAAAAATAAGGACTCATTTAAAAAGGACTTCTGCTTTAATATCATTAACAGCTGTCCTTCATATATGTATATAACACATTATTTCATTTAAACTTTACAACAGTCCTATGAAAGATTTTTTTTAAAACTTTTACAGATGAGAAATTGAATTAACTTTAAGCTGACAGGGAATAAATCCTAAAGCCTAATTTCTGATATTTGTTTGGCTTCAAAGCCTGGTTTTTAACTATTCTATGCCAACTTCTAAAATGATTACAGTAAGATGGAGAAACCTGCTTAAAAATGAAAACCTGAGCCTATAAAAGTAAATATGGCATTGCATAGACCTCGCACATGGACATCAGCATGTCCTCTGAACTGCACGCCCGGCCATTGCTGAGGCTTCCTGGCATGGTGGACTTGGGTGTGTTGGAGGAGTAAAGAGGCACAGTGGGAACTGAGGCCGTTCTCATAAGGAAAACATTATTCTCCTTGTCTCCTTTTTCTTGGAATCTAATAAAAATTCATAATTTTTTTTCAATTATGTAGAACGCTCTGCAACCTTTTAAGCAACTTTGTGTGGTAGGAAGGAGTAGCAGGACATTGCCGTTTTCTGTTAAAATAAGAAAATAAGGTTAGCTATCTCTATATCAGAAAAATACAGGGATACTCACACGCTTTATTTCTGATGCATTGCTCTATCTTTTAGGGATGGGTTAAACTCTGAATTAATCATAAATTCAATCAAATTAGATGTTTTATTTTTCTCTCATGCAAGGATGTAATCAGCTCCAAGCTCATGTGACAGTTTTCTGTAGTTACTAAGAATCCAGGCTGCTTCTGCCCTTCTCTTCCGTACTCCTTCACCCTGGCTTCTATCCCAAGGCTCTTCTCATTCACAGTAGCTATTATACTTCCAGCTGCCAAGTTGAGGTTCAGGCAGGAAGAAGGGGGAAGAGTGGAAAGCCATGCCTCCTAGGTGAGTTGGTCTTCTGTTAGGAAATTTCCTGGAAGCTTCACTCCATGAATGTTGCTTCTGTCTCATTGGCTACTTCATCTGCAAAAGGACTGATACATTATCACTAGCACCCAATCCCCAGTCTTATAAGGGATCTGTTGGTAAGAAAGTAGGTGAAGATGCATGTTAAACAGGCAGCAACAAATGCCTATTGGTTCTTACCTTTTAACATACAAATTAGGGATTTTTCTTTTAGATTTTTTCCTTTTACTGAGATATAATGTACATACAGCAAAGAGCATAAATGTTTATTTATCTGAAAAAAAATAGTTAAGTGAAAGTTAACATATGTATACACCCACATAACCATGAGGAGAACATTTCCAGCACCCCAGAAGTTTCTCTGGCTTTTTCTCTTAGATGTTGGTTATCAGTTATCTTACCTCTAGCCATCTCCTTTTGATTTTGAATTACATGGCTTTTTTTTAGAGTACCCAAACATACCTCTTCTTATTCTGAGAATGTAGTGATTGACAGTTAAATTAGATGGTAGTGAAAAGCAGGTGGTGTTGAAAAAATCACCACTTGGCATTCGGAGTAACTAGACTTTTATCCTGATTCCATGTATTCTAGCCATGTGACTTAGACAATGTCTAAACTTTATGCCTCTGATTAGCTGCTTTCTTATTACTAAGCCAGAATGAATGCTGTTGTTCTGCTTAGAATGATTTTTTTCTTCGTCTTTGTCTGGCTTTTCTGTTAGTTGTCAATTGAAGCATTTCTTTTTTCAGGAATCTTCTCATGTCCCCCAAAACTGGTTCAGGTATCCCACCTCTGAGTTCCTACAGAACTCTGGGTTTCTCGGTGTCATCATGTTCCATTCCCCGGTTGACACTTGTCTCATTTGTACACTAAACTCAACATGGTTTATCACAAAGACCAAATCTTGTTTGCTGCTGCATTCCAAGGCCCAGCATATAGTGGGTGCTCTGTAAATATCTGCTAAACAGATGTCGAATGAAAAAGATGGTCTCTGAACCTCCTAATTTCATACTAAGATTATTTCACAAAACGCAGTAGAATTGGTGAGAGCTTGTTTTCTTAAATGGCAGAAAAATGTTGTTTTTAAACCTAAATTTATGAAATAGACATAACAGCTTTATTGCAACTTTATTTTAAAGATGAAAGATAAATTGTGTAGAATACATGGCTTATAATAGGTATTTGATAAGTGTTATCTGTTATTAGTGTGATATTAAATTTTATTTGCATGTCTTTGTGTCTCATGTGACTGTGAACTCATTGTCTCCACATGCCCGTCATCTAGCATCAGATAGTAGTAGTTGCAATAGGGCCGTCTCTAAATCGGTCTTGCCAGAAACTTCCAGGGCACATGCTTCCTTATTGCTTCCTCTGAGTAATCTGTCTTCCTGAGTCTTCTTACACAGAAGGTGGTACTCAAGCTTTGTGGAGAATAAAATAAGAGAAAAAGGATTCTGAGTGTCTCATGAGAGATTAAGGTTAAACACAAAGCAAGAACTTTCTGGCAGACCTGTTCGAGGGTATTACTGTGACAGGTTATACAGGTTTCATCGCTAGAAGTCTTTGAAAGTGGAGAGATAATCATTTCTCTCAGATGATGAAGACAGTTTAGGCTGAAGGCCAGTAGATGGGCCACATGACCTCTGAAGGTCGATTTCTTCCCTTTGATTCAGCCAAGTACCAGTAAGTTCCTGCACTTTGTAGTGGAGATAAAGTTTAGAAGTATTTCACAGTAGAAAAGGGAAGGGACCAGCTGTAAAAGCAAAAGTTTGTGTCTCCAATTCTCTGGCAAACCTGTGTTAGCATTTGAAATCCTTTTATTTGACAAAGTGATTGTTATATCTGAGGTTTTGCAGACTTAGTTACAATAGGGTTAAGGATAATAGTCACCATTTATTTTGTACTGACTAAATGGCAGGCCAGTGACTAGTGTTTTGTGTAGGTGAACTCATTTAATTATTATTCATTCATTATCAGCCTGGCTGTAAGACAGCTGCAGCAGACACTTATTGAGCAGAAAGTATAAGCCAGATTCCTTCGTTCATTCATTCCTTCTATCAGTGTCTTTATTGAGCACCTTTTATGTCTGAAACACTTCTAGAAACTGGAACTTAAAAGATTTAACTGCCTGCCCAAGCTTACCCTGCTTCCAAGTGGAAGAAGAGGATTCAAAACTCAGAGAGCCTTTAATCCAAACTCTGGGCTCTTAATCATTACTGCATGCTAGGTCTCCATAACAATAATGGACTTTGTTCATAAAATGCTTTCACATACAATCGTAGTTGATCCTATAGCAGCCAGTGAAACACCTAGAATGTGAGATGGAGAGGCATTGGATTGAGGTGCAAAGAAATACTGAAGTTATTGATTGGGACATCTAGAATACTGTAGGACTGTTAGAACCCATGTTCTATGTCTGAGCTTGAATACTTCACCTGATAGGAGAGCAAATGCTCTAACCCCAGTAAATTCAGTAACTCTTGTCAGGCATCTGACCGTTTCATGGCAGCAGACTCCACCCATGTAGTAACTTCTGGAAGATTATGGAAAAAGCCGAGACAATGGGCAGAAACACCTCCGGAGGGGAAACATTATGCTGCTGGACCCTGTTAGGAGATGGTTTATGGTGGGAGTGAAGAGATGAAAGACAAGCCACCAGCATTTACCGTGACATGATTGGGGGCAGAGAGGGAGTAAGGAATGTCTGGTACCAAGGCTAGAAAACCTCTTGGAAGAGAACCTGGAACAAGTAATTGCCTATGGAGTCCCACCTGAGCTTGATGGAGCCCCACCTGAGCTTGATGGAGCATCAATGCCTGTGCTTTCCCTTGGGTCTGGAATTCCTGTGGTGGTCTGGGTTTCAGCAGACTGACTCCCTGGGGAGTATCTGGGTAGTCTAATATTGCTAATTTTGATAACATAAAACCTTGGTCTCAGAGAAATTAAGAAGAGCATTGTTGTATTTACACAGACCTTTGTTCTAATCCTGGCTTCACCACTTACCAGCTGTGTGATTTTAAATAAGTTTCTTAATTTACCAAACCTACTTTTTTTTTTCTGTTTTGTGAAATGGGGTAATATCTACCTGCAATGAGTTATAAAGTTTAATGAATGAATGTATGTATGCATGTATATATGTATGTATGTATATATACAGATGTGTTGCTTAACAATTGGGATACATTCTGAGAAATGCATCTTTAGGTAATTTCATCATTGGGGGAACATCACAGAGTGACTTACTCAAACCTAGATGGGATAGCCTAATGCACACCTAGGCTAGATGATACAGCCTCATGCTTCTAGGCTACAGACCTGGACAGCATGTCATTGCACTGAATACTGTGGGCAATGGTAACGGTGGTCAGTATCTGTGTATCTAAACATAGAAAAGATACAGTAAAAATATGGTATAAAAAAAGATGGTACACCTGTATAAGGCACTTACCATGAATGGAGCTTGAAGGACTGGAAGTTACTGTGGGTGAGTCAGTGAGTGGGTAGTGAGTGACTATGAAGGCCTGGGATGTTACTATGCACTATTGTAGACTTTATAGACATTATATGCGTAGGCTACACTGCATGTACTAAAAAGTGTATTCCGGCCGGGCGTGGTGGCTCATGCCTGTAATCCCAGCACTTTGGGAGACCGAGGCAGGCAGATTGCCTGAGGTCAGGAGTTCGAGACCAGTCTGGCCAACATGGTGAAACCCCATCTCTACTAAAAATACAAAAAAATTAGCCAGGTGTGATGGCGTGCATCTGTAATCCCAGCTACTCAGGAGGCTGAGGCAGGGGAATTGCTTGAATCGGGGAGGTGGAGGTTGTGGTTAGCTGAGATAGCGACACTGCACTCCAGCCTGGGCGACAGAGCGAGACTCCATCTCGGGGGGGGAAAAAAAAAAAAAAAAAAGGATTTTTCTTCAATAATAAAATTAACAGCTTACTATAACTTTTTTACTTTATGAACTTTAATTTTTTAACTTTTTGACTCTTTCATAATAACACTTAGCTTAAAACACAAAAGTATTTTACAACTATACAAAAATGTATCCTTATTTCATAAGTTTTTTCTGTTTTTAAACTAATGTTTTTTTGTTTTTTTTTTTAACTTTTTAAACGTTTCTGTTAAAAACTAAGACAGATACACACTACATAGTGTCAGGATCATCTACATCCTTGTCTTCCACCTCCACATCTTGTGCCTCTGGAAGATCTTTAGGAACAGTAACATGTATGAAGCTGTCATCTCCTAGGATAAGAGTACCTTCTTCTGGTTACCTGCTGAAGGACCTGCCTAAAGCTGTTTTACAGATCAAGTAGACACAGCTAAAACAGCTTCGGGCAGGTCCTTCAGGAGGTAACCAGATACGTTTTTCTTTTTAATAAGTAGAAGAAATATACTCTAAAGTAATGATAAAAAGTATAATATGGTAAATACACAACCACTGGCATAATCCTTTAATTTTATTTTCTAGTATGATGTACTGTACATAATTGTATGTCCTAGACTTTTATATGACCGGCAGCACAATAGATTTATTTACACCAGTGTCACCAACACAAGTAATGCATTGCACTATGATGCTACCACGGCTACAGCAATAGAAATATTTTAGCTCCATTATAAGTTGAAGGGACTGCCCTGGTATATATGGTCTGGCATTGACTGAAACATCATTATGCAGTGCTGGACTGTTTATGTATACACATGTGCACACACTTCCTCTACAAAACCCAAAGCCAAAGTGTGCAAGAGTTGTCTCAACTCGCTGTCTTCACTTCATCTTCTTCCACTTTCTCTTGAACTTGATCTTTTGGTCCCCACCCTGCTACTGAAACAACTCTGTTTGGGTCCTCAGTGACTCCTCTGAGCACCTTTGCTGCACTTGATGAGGGATCCGTCCTTCCTTCTGAAGAGCCTTAGGCCCTCACCATCTCGGAGCCTCTGGACTCCTCTCTCTCTGGCTGGGTGTTCTCCATCTCTTGCTAGACCCTCCTCTTCTTGCCCTCTGCATTCTGGAGTCAAGGGGCTCACTCCTTTGACCTCTTCTCCATTTGCTCTCTTCTCAGTGGTCTCACTGTCTCATGGTTTTAATGACCAAGAGCAATGATGATGACTGCCAGATTTATGTCTGCAGGTGAGACCTGTCTCCTGACCCCTAGATTCTCTTTCCAGCAGCCTCCTCTCCAGAGGAGGGTCTCTCACACCTAACATGTCCCACATCAAACTCCTGAATTCTCCCTGCCCTGAAAGCTGTTGCTGCTATCCTCTTCCCTTTCCCTGTAAATGACAATTCTGTTTTTTTCTTGGAACCAAGAAAAATTTCCTATTTCACTCAACCAGGATTTTAAAAACACACACACATAAGAAACGAAAGCCTGTCAGTGGCCTGCATAGCCCTGCGTGGTCCACCTGCCTTCTTACTGATTGCGTGGCCCTCTCCTGTCCTCTCTGCTCCAATTGCGCTGCCTTCCTTTTAGCCTTCAGCTGTACCAAGAATGTGTCCCCTGAAGGACTTGGACATTTGTTGGTCCCTCTGCCCGCAGTACTGTGCCCCCAGATAATATCTGCATATCTCCTCCAATTCCTTCAAATCTCAGCTCAGATGATACCTTATTAGAGAGAGTTCTTTGACTAAACTATAAAATAACAATCTTAGTTCAGTTCTTCCAATCTCTTAGCTGCTCTTCGTACTCTCAGTAGCACATCTGATCATGCGACATATTATTTATACATATATATAGTTTATTGTCTGTCTTTCCCATTAAAGACAGCTCCATGAAAGTAGTGAATTTGTGTTGTTTATTAAATATGTTTTAAATAACTTGAATCCATGCATGAATGAATGCATGCATGCATGATATGATTGTCTCATATTATTTGATTTTGTGCATGGCCAAAAGTTGGTAAGTGGCAGAGCCAGGACTCAGCCTGGTCTCACTAGAGCAGGAGCTCTCTCTCCTGCACAGTGCGGTGTTCATGCCCTCACCTCCCACTGGGTGATACAGAGATACTTGACAACAAGGCTTCACTGCTGTGCACCCCAGTTTGCATATAAATGCAAGGGTAAAATGGATAACTTTCTTCTAGAGCAATGGCAAGACTTAATAAATCAGGTGAGTCTACTTTCCTTGTAGAATTTATAGAAATATAAGCTCATGTTAATGCCACAATAAGGTTCAGATTTTAATAGTCTCTGTCTTATGAAATATAGGGACTGTTAAGTATTTAAGTAAAACCAGTTTCATTTTTTTAATTACTAATTTTAAGAGGAAAGGATCTGTTTTCTCAGCTATCATTTTAAAATTCTGTTTTGTCCCTGGGAGATAAATTTTCAGTTATGACTTTTTTAAAGATTTTATTTTTGCCACAGTCCTAGATTCACAGCAAAATTGAGAGGAAGGCACAGATTTCCCATAGACACCCTGCCTCTACACATGCACAGCCTCCCCATTATCCACATCTGCCACCAGAGTGGTATGTTTGTTACAATCAGTGAACCTACATTGGCACATGATCATCACTCAAAGTCCTTAGTTGACATTAGAGTTCACTCTTGGTGTTGCAGATTCTCTGGGTTTGCAAAAATGTATAATGTCATGTGTCCGCCATTAGAGTATCATACAGAGTACTTTCACTGCCCTGAACATCCTCTGTGCTCTACCCAGTCATTCCTCCCTCCCCTCAACCCCTGTCAGTTGCTGACTTACTTACATGTGTATACAGTTGATATCAACCCATTTCTTAAAATAGGATTCTGTTGTAAACTGGGATTTTGTTAACTCTTAATTAAATGGGGAGCAGGAATGATTCCTCAAATTATTTTAAGTCCTGCGTCCCACTGTTTTTCCCAAATCACATTTTATAGCTTGAGAAACATAGTGAAATTATTTTTTAAGTTTGCCCTTGTTTTCCCTCCCCTGTCAGCACTGTGATGGGTGTTCTCCTGAGCAGTGAAATGTCTAACAGTCAGGTTCACAATATCAACTCTGAAAGCTCTATAATTTAGAAAGCCAGACCTTCAATTTTTGTAAGCTGATAGGATTGCTGAATTTTTCTCTTAGAGGGGGCTTCTCTGATTAAACTATAAATTTGGTTTGGCGTTTTCAATGGAAAATTATTTAAATATTCCAGTTATTGTCAAATGAATGTGATTTTTAATTCCTAAAGAAAATTATTTATTTGAAACTTAAGTTTGTTTCTCTTTTCTTATATTCTTGGCACTAGTAGATAAAACATGCCAGTTAGGGAACTGAAGCTATTCCCATGTTAAAACTGTTCGTAATGATTTGAGGGTAATCTCTATATTTGCATTGCTTATTTGACATCCTAGTTTCTCTGACTTTTTGCTGTCTGCCCCAGAAGACCAAGTTTTGTAGTCATGGTGTTATGTGAGATCTGAGACTAAGCAATTGTGACATCAGGCTCTGTCCTCTGGCTAACTAGTTAGTGAATACTTCCTCCCTCATCACTGCTGGACAAGGAGACAGTTTTCCAGATAAAAGAATAATTCTTCAGGCAAGCGTAATGCTCACTCTGCCGGCCTCCTAAAATTTACTGAAGCCATGTGTCCTAGGCCAGTGGTTCTGAAAGTTTTTGATCTCACAATCCCTGTATACTTCATACTCTTAAAAACTAGTTAAGTACATTGGTGTGGTGTGGGGAAAAAAATTACTGAGAGCCACAACATGCTTTAATGTATGTGGTTTATATATATTAATATTTATCATATTAGAAATTAAAACAGAAACATTTAAAAAATTTATCAATCATTAAATGTAATAGTCAACCCATTGCTTGTAAATATAATCTATTTTTATGAAAAATCTCTATTTTCTTAAAAAAATGGTAAAAATTGTGGATTCTCATTTATGCTTTTGCATTCCTTCTGATGTGTTGTGTTGTTTTGATTGAAGTAGTTGGAACAACAGATATGTCACTGGAAAGGGGAAAGTAGCCTTTTCAAATAATAGTTGATATTCTTCTTTGATACTACATCAAAACTTGGCAGGTAGTAGTGTTTGTTTGTTTGTTTGTTTGTTTTTGAGACGGAGTCTCGCTCATTGCCTAGCCTGGAGTGCAGTGGCACGATCTTGGCTCACCGCAACCTCTGCCTCCCGGGTTCAAGCGATTCTCCTGCCTCAGCCTCCCGAGTAGCTGGGATTACAGGCATGCGCCACCATGCCTGGCTAATTTTGTATTTTTAGTAGAGATGGAGCTTCACCACATTAGCCAGGCTGGTCTCCAACTCCCAACCTCAGGTGTTCCACCTGCCTCGGTCTCCCAAAGTGCTGGGATTACAGGCATGAGCCACTGCACCCACCCAGCAGTTTCTTAAAGATTAGTTGTAATGTAGACTCTAAAACCATACCAGTAACCTTTTCATACTCTGTTACATTAAAATACCTTGGTCTGCCATATACTTGATGGGTTTTTTGGCATCATGCATGCATCATTTGAAAAATGTCACTTCACTGAGTTATGCGTATCTTCAAAGTGCTCTTATACATTTCATTATGCAGTATCAAAAAAGTCGTATTATCACCACTGATCTCAACAGAGATAAGTATTGACTTGGCCATCAGTTTACAGTAGCAAATACAGGTTTTCCAAAATTGCAGTTTTTACTGGAAAGCTCAGATTCTGTCATTGGTAATAAATACTGTCAGTTGTTTTACTTAAAGTGACAGGCTCACTTTATTCATTTTTGAGAAAATGTGAACCAGATACCCAAGTCTGAGTAAGCCTAGTTCGTTGCTGTGAGTTATTTCAGGTAACAATGATGTTTATGGAAAAGGCAGCTAGTTGGCCTCACAATGTAAGGAATGGCCCCAGGTGCTTTTCCTTGAGATCACCCTTGTACTTCAGTGTGCCCCAGAACTGCTTTCAAGAGCACTTTTTCTGCATCATACAGAAGTTGAGTGTCTTTAATAGTTGAGATTTAATAAAATTAGTAAACGTTTACTTCATCAAGGACATTGTTAAGTGAAAATGCCTTAAAGAAAAGAAAAAGAATTCTCATGCAGCTTGGTGCCACTGCCTTGACTTTTGGTCAACCACCAACAATTTTACCCACCACATAAAGGGTCAGTATAGTGAAAAAGACAAATAACATCTTAGTGTTATTCTGAAAACATTTTGACTTGATGAAACCCTGAAAGAGTTTGTGGGTCACACTTTAGAAACCACTACCCTAGGCTATTTTGAAAAGTAAGATGCAGTAACACTGTGGGAGAGGTGGGCTCATGATGGATCCTGCAGCAAGAGAAGAATAAAGCAAGCTGTCTGAAACATTTGACACCTCATGCGGCCTTCCCATCAACTGAATCGCCCTCACATTGTAAGCCCCTTGAGGGCAGAAATATCATCATTGCCTGCGGTCACATGGACAGTAGTCTGTGCATGCCAGGGACACCCACAAAGAGAGGCTGAGCTTCTGCCTTACTCATCAGAACCGGCCCCATGTAGTCTCGGAATTCTCAGGGGAAGAGGGACAGGCTAACCGTAATGTATTTACTCTGAACACATTTAACAAAACAAGACAAGAATGAAGTTACTGCCATCTCTTTTCCCAGATTAAATGACAGTAGTCGTAGCAGTGGCATTGCCCTAGTAGGAGCACTAGTGAACAAGGACCAAGGAAAAGCCAAAATTCAGCAAAGTTGTGGTCAGGTGACTGGACTTTGGCTGTAACTCTTTTTCCACCCAACTTGCATAACCTAATTCTGGAACATATTATTCAATACCCTCCTGGGGAAATATTGTTAAATGTTATAAAAGAACTATTAGATAAGTAAGGCTTTTATTGAAAGCAGACTGGAAATTTTTTAGTCATTTACCTTAAAGGAATTTCAGATCTTCAGTTATGTATGATAATGTGAAAACAAGAGTAGTCCCAAATTTTATTTTCAATACTACATTTCATTTATTTTGCTTTATTTATAAAAATTCCTAACGGTTAGTATGACAATTAAAGCCTCCTTCTAAATAGAAAGGAAATACAAAACTAGGTCAGTCTAGAGCAGTTACCTGGATTATGCATGACTCTTTCCATTTTTCCTATCACATAATAAGCAGTTAGTAGATGTTAGCTGAAGTCTTAAATTTTATCATAACGATTACAGGTAAGGTTTTCCTTAAAGGAATGGGGCAAAATAATCAAGAAAAATTTTTGCATTAAATTTAAATAGTACAGAACTTAGTAATGTGACTTCCGAAGGAATTTACTACCCCTTCGCCCACCCCCCCAGATTGTCACAGACATGGCAACAAAACATTATTATTACAGGCGAGTCATTGAGACATGGACAAAGTTTTCAGTCCCAGTGTTTGTATGAGCCATTCATGTATCTGTTGGAATGCTGCTACATGCTAGATGTCAGCACTGTCCAGAACAAATATGAATGAAGTGTCATTCCTGTCTTCTGTCTCAGTTTTCTTACCTGTAAAATTAAATAATATGTCTACCTCAAATAATATATTTTGAGAATTAAAAGATTAAGTGCATTGTAAACTGAAAAGGACTTTTAAGAAACAGTAGATCGAATCAAGAAGATGGACTAAAAGCGTATACCTGTTCCACCCACCCCTCCTTTTTAAAATCCCATGAAGTGACAGAAACAAGTTTTGAAAGATTCCTGAGAAAGAGGAAGTAGATGAAACCAAATCTCTGAAAAAAACAAAATCAGACAAAACCCCATTCAAGAGAAGGGTGCTACAATGGTAGAGTGGCTTAGGGAAGATTTAACCCCCACATCAATGGCTATAAAGGATAGAAAGAGGCTCAGGGTGTTCTCATAACTGATTGAAGAACTGTCTCTGAAACAGCAAGGCTGGTCTGCTCTGCCTCCAACTCAGTGGTTCTGAGTGCAGGGTAATGGTGTTGGATCCCAGAGTAAAGCTGTAACAATGCGAGGCCAAACCTCGGGTAGTCCCACCCTCTGGAGGACCCAGGAGCCCCCAGAGACAAAGCATACATTACTCGCACATCCCACCCAATAGTATATTGTGTCCTTCTCCATAGCCACCAGAAGAAGCCTATTTTAAATAAGGGGTAGCTTTTATACACAAGCAAACTGAAAACCTCAAAAGCAAAAACTAACACATACCTAAAATTTATAAAGCATTTAAGAGACATCATACTCAACAAACTGGAAAACTAACACCTTGAATAAACAGCTCACAGAATAGAAAATGATTATAAAATAAGTGACTAAATCTTAGATGGATAGGAAGACATAGCGTTCATAAAGTCCAAACCAGTTATAGAGTTGGGAATTTAGAAGTTAGTAGATGGCTAGCTGGGCGCCGTGGCTCACGCCTGTAATCCCAGTACTTTGGGAGGCCCAGGCAGGCACATCACGAGGTCAGGAGATTGAGACCATCCTGGCCAACATGGTGAAACCCTGTCTCTACTAAAAATACAAAAATTAGCTGGGCATGGTGGCATGTGCCTGTAGTCCCAGCTACTCCCAGCTACTCGGACGGCTGAGGCAGGAGAATTGCTTGAACCTGGGAGGTGGAGGTTGCAGTGAGCCAAGAGCGCGCCACTGCACTCCAGCCTGGAAACAGAGCAAGAGAGTGAGACTCCGTCTCAAAAAAAAAAAAAGAAGTAGCTAGTGAGGTAGGAAGGAAACCAGGAAGTATAACATCCTGGGAGCAAAGTGAAGAAAGTATATCAAGGAAGAAGTGTAGTAATCAGCTATATCAGGTAGTTACTGATTGGTCACATAACATGTGGATGAACACTGACCATTGAATTTAGCAACTTGAAGTTCAGTGGTTACCTTGATAAAGGATGAAAAGTTTAACAGGAATAATGGCGATGATTGCGATGAAGTTGAAAGGCTAACTGGTATAATCCTAGAAACTAAAAGAGAGGAAATCATAGAGAGTGGGATATATGAAGTTGAAGATTGAAGTTATTGCTAATGGCAAGATCTTAGAGTGTGATGTGGAGGGGTTGGCTAAAGGAGGCCGGGTCAGTGGACAAGAGGAGCCAGAAAGTTGAGAGGCCTGCGTGTTTGAAGGATCATCTTCCCATATGCTGAAATCACCAGGACTCAGGACAGTGATGCTGTTGGGAGATTGAAAGCTGGGTGTTTGTTCAGAAGAGTGAAGCATGATGGTGTAGAAGAGGCAGAGGTGTCTGTACCTTAGGGGAGGGGAGGAGTTAGCCACAAAAAGAAAAATACTCTCCTTTCCTTTAGGCCTATTGTATTCAAGCCATTTTTGCATTGCTGTAAAGAAGTACCTGAGGCTGGGTAATTTGTAATGAAAAGAGGTTTAATTGGCTCACAGTTCTGCAGGCTGTACAGGGCCTCAGGGAGCTGTTACTCATGGCAGAAGGCCAAGTGAGAGAGGGAGCAGAGAAAGAACGGGGTGGTGCCACAGACTTTTAAACAACCACATCTTGTGAACTGAGCAAGAACTCACTTGTCACCAAGGGATTGTGCTAAACCATTCATGAGGGATCTGCCCCCATGATCCAGTCACCTCCCACCAAGCCCCACTTCCAACACTGGGGATTACATTTCCACATGAGATTTGCAGGGGGACAAACATCCAAACCACATCACCCAGTGATATCTCGGCTGTGGGAGTTAAAGAAAAAAGTGGAGAGGGTTGCTGGGGAAGAATTGTCATTAGAGGTAAATCAAGTTTTCATTGAGCAAGAAACTTTCAAAGAAGAGATTGAGACTATATAAGGGATTTTTGCTAGTGATAGAGCACGAATTCCAGAGGGTGCAGTGACAGAATTGCAGGGGTGGGTAGGAGTTGAGGATAGATGGGGGTATGCAGAATTTTAGGTGTGCTAAAGACAAAGAGCAACGTAGTGATTTAGAGCCTCCTGAGCTGACATAAATACAAGCAAAAGGCCTAATGAGATAGTTCCAGTGAATTTAAAGTAGAAATTGGTGGAGAGGCTCAAAGAGGTTGCAGGAGTAGAGGAAAGACAAATGTCAGGAGTTTCTTCTTAACCCCACTCATAGAGGTGGGATGACCTGGGGAAGGTAGACTTCATCCCACTTGAGTCCTTGCTCAGGGTTTGTGGTCTTCCTGTTGGCCTCTGTAGATGTAGGGTAGAAGGCCTAGGTAGTCATGAACTTGGTCTCAGTGCTATGATTTGTTCCTTGACACCTATCAGGAGAGGGACAGAGGGACATGCTGTCTCCTGATGTTAGGGGCTATTTCTTGACTCAAGCTGATGGAATTGATGAAAACCTCTGGGAAATCCAGGAATGATGCTGAGCACGCTGGCTTCCTTTGACCCGTTGTAATGGGGTGGGTCGTGGAGAGAGGATAGAGACATGGTCCTGGTGCCAGGAAGGGAAGCCCCCCTCTTGATCTGTTGAGAGAGGGGCCTCCCTGGATCCCTTTGATGGAGTTGAGAAGTCTTTGGCCTAATGTGTTTTCTTGCCTGTTATCAATATGAAAAGTTGTATCCATAAATGAAGAGATTTTTAGTGTTTTTCCCCTTTGGCATATGTTGGGGTTTTAGTTTATCATTGGGAAATAGGACATGTCTTTGGTTAATAGACATTTGAGGTACAAGAAATGAAATGCTGTGAAAGCAATTCAGATGGAACTGACAGGTATGAGAATGGGGCCCAGCTGCTCCCAGCTCTTTGGCTTGATGACAGTCTTGCAATAAGTAATCAGAAACTGGGTGAAATGATAGCAAATGTCAGTTTTAAGTTTTCACTTGTCAAAACTAAGATTGTCTCATCACCAAACCATTGCTGGACCTAATCATGCTACCTTTTATCTTCTTGTGCATTAAAAAACATTCCTTACCCTCATTTTTATTATGCTGAACTGTGTTAAAGCACCTCAAAGTAAATTTCCAGTCTATGCTCATGTTCATTACTGCTCACTTCATTTAATAAAGGAGGTTTAGTTTGGTCAGAAAGGAGTTGTTAACTCTTCTGTTTATTAGTCACAGGACCTGTCATTTACAGTTCCAAGTTAAACAATTGGGAACTGTCTCAGTCAAGGAAATCCCTTTCAGTTTTATGGTGAGGTTACTCATTTATCTGTGCAACAGACATAAAATTCTCAAGAACATCAAGGTTGTATTTGTCTGAGGAGCCATTATGATGTAACTTCTGACCCTTGGAAAGAAGACTGAGGTTCATTTAATTTAGCACTGAGTTTCCAAGAAGCATTTGCCAGTTTATTTTCAACAAAATGAGAAATTATGTTGACTACTGTGGGGCTAGATGCTGTGAAAGAGCCATGGAAGATGTTAGAGCTGCCAGGAGACCTGAGCAGCGTCTAGACCAGCCCCTGATTTGGCAGATGAACAGGAAGACTCCCACGTGGAAGCCACACTCCCAAGGTGGCACTGCGGGTAAAGGCCCAGGCCTTGACTGACAGCTGACAGACATTTTTGTCAAAAGCTTTAATTGAGTCTCAATTTCAATTCTCAAGACAAGAGAAATATTCTATTAATACTTTAATAGCATTCTCATATTTAAAGCTATCATATCTTAAGAAGCAGGAAAGCCATGTTTTTTCTTTTGTTGTTAGTATCTGCTGGTTTATTATCTTTTTGAATATGAAAATTGATCTGCTCTCTTTTCAGTTAGTCCCTCTTCTTCTCACCATAACTTTCCCCATAATTTTCCCCATAACTTTCACCATAATTTTCCCCATGAGGGAAAATTAGGACTACAGAAAGGAAGCCGGAGAGAGACTAAGGCAGTCACAGATCACTATGATCACATGGCGGCATGTTTCATGTGGGCCCGACTTCTGTTTCTGAGCATGAGGAAGGATCATTAAAGCCCCAGGGAGAGCAAACAAGAGAAATTCTGGAAGAGCAAAAGACCAGGTCAAAGTGGGAACCAGTCACACAAGGTGGCCACCCGTGGTGAGCAAAAGCCACCTGTAGCATTTGTGTTCAGCACATGGCAGTGGTAGTGTTCTGAGCTTTGAGTATAGGTGCTGCCACTTATAAGTTGAGTGACCCTGGGCAGATGGCTCAGCTTGGGCCTCAGCTCCTCGTCTATAAAAGCATACAGTTTTTTAGATTAGGTGAGCTCATGCACGCGAGAAGTTGTCAATAGGGCAGTGGTGTAGCCCACAATAGTTGCATTCCTCTCACGCTCCTTTTTCTTCTAAATTTTTTTAGGAATGCCAGCCCTCAATTTGAAGACCATTTTTTAAAACTCTGGCTCATGTACCTCTGTGGAAAAATTGCACATTGCTACTTGGTGTATTAGGTCAGCTGTAGTAGTGACTATTCTGTAATGTGTGAAGCCAACAGAGCTTAACACAGCACATTTCAGAGAGCTTATTTTATACAGAGAGCTCAAATCATAACCACTGTGTTACATCGTATTTAATTAACTTGTAAGGATATGATTAAGCCAGGATAACAAGGTGGGGCCTATGTTCTATGTGTGGAAGAAGTATTCTAAGGAATATTCCGGTCCAGGCATTTGTCTTTTTTTTTTTTTTTTTTTGTGATGGAGTCTCGTTCTGTCGCCAGGCCGGAGTGCAGTGGCACAATCTCAGCTCCCTGCAACCTCCACCTCCTGGGTTCAAGCAATTCCCTTGCCTCAGCATCCCAAGTAGCTGGGACTACAGACGTCACCACGCTCAGCTAATTTTTATATACTTCTTTTTTAATAGAGACAGGGTTTCACCATGTTGGCCAGGATGGTCTCGATCTTCTGACCTCATGATCTGCCTGCCTCAGCCTCCCAAAGTGCTGGGATTACAGGTGTGAGCCACAGCACCTGGCCCGGTCCAGGCATTTTTCATCAATACTTACTATATTTGATTGAACTACTTGTAGACACCTAGATTTTCCAACCTGCTTCCTGCCTCTGCTTTGCATATTCTGTTTCTTCTGCCTGGAAGACCCTTGCTGCCATTGCCTCTGTCCATTCCTTCTCCTCCTGTCTTCACCTTCCCCCTCAGAACACTGTGCAAGCGCTGCATGCTCCAAGCCATTCGTGACACACTAGAGTGATGGAGGTGCCCCTTCTCCGTACCCACTTAACATACGTAACGTGAGGGTCTCCTCCAGGCCAAAAGAATGACAACCAGGGCATGCTGTCTTGGGAAACCAACCTCACTCAGGGATACCAGCAGGGTTCTCTTTGGAAGTGGCATTTAGGTTAAGGGCTTGAGTTGGAAATAGCCTGGAGGAGAGGAGAGAAGGGCCTTCTGGGAGAAAGAGTAGCAAATATAAAAACTCATGCCCACTGTTTGAGATAAAAAGGAACATAGCTCCATTGCTTACACTTTTCTCATAGGAATGGCCATGCTGTGCCGTAGTCATTAAATGTGATGATTAGTCTCGGGTGTCATTTTCCTGAGAAAGAAAACGTGGGGGAAAAACTCCGTGTGGTTGTGACCACAAGTCTGGCCTGTGTAGTCAAAGAGATTCAGCTATACTGTTCTCCATGCAATTTAGCCTGGCTTCTTAGCTCTCCTGGTCTGCGGTATCCTTATCTGTCAAATGGGTATGACAGTTTTACTATACGAGGCCAGGGTTGATGTGGGATCTCAGTGGCTGGTGTTCAGTAGGCATTCACAGCATGCATCTGTGCTCCTCAAACTGTGACTTCCTGAGGTGTTAAACATCTGAGCTGGATCATTTTCCATTTTGATTAGAAACCTCTTGATTGTATGAAATTGGAAGAATGGGGATGTTTATTTCCATGACAATCTAAGATAACCAATTCAGGATGGTGGTTTCCCTACAAAACTGAGTGGGAAAGAGGAAAGCCTGAGAGGGTACATGGAAACTCTTTCTCAAATACTCAGAATGGTTATGGCTTAGTAATCTAGACTTTTCACAAGTCTGTTCCTGTAAAAAATTATTCCTAGTTCAATACATTGTATGTATGTGGGCTGCTTTGCATCATCTGCAAAATGGCAGTGATAACTGCTCCGTCTTGCCGTCAGTGATGGCTCTTTCCTCGTGCTCACTCAAGGATGTTGTACATTGGAACATGGATGTGCCTGGACTTTGAAAAGATCCCTGGCCTCGTGTAACCAGACTTGTGACTGGATTGCAGAGATCCATTTCCCTGCTCTCCTGTCCGATGTGGCCATGGCTGCTGAGTCGCCTTTTCCCAGCAGCTTCCGGATGGGGATGCAGCAGCGCTGGTGAAAGAAAACATTTCATCTGGGCATTTGTTTTTAATGTATTATAAAGTACAGCACCCACAATTCATGCAGCACCAGGTTCTCTGGTAGACGAGGGTGTAAGAAGAAATAAAGTCTTTGCCTTCTGTAAACATCCCATCTATTGGAAAGGAGGTGTTTACCTCCTCCCCCACTCCCACAGTGCCTTGCACAGGCCCAGCCCTAGCTCTTGGCACCCTGGGCTAGAATTGTCCACACACATCCCCCCTCTCCGCAGACTCCCAGTCTTCCCAGGTCAGGGGCTGTCTTTGTATTCCTCGTGCACTTTTAGACACTTACTGTGTGTTGGGTGGCCAATTGTTGTGGTTAAAATGTCGAAACATATTTATTATGTATTAAAATTAGGGAGCTAGACAAGGGGCCTTTGATAATCCTAAAGTTAACACTTCTGCTATAGAACTCTGTGATCTCGGTGGGAATTTCTTTGAATTTTCAGTCCTCCCCTTCATTAGTTGTCTTTAAGTTTTACAATACTTTTATTGAATACCGTTGAAACTCACAGCCAGATGATTTTGTCCTTTGTTTTGTTTTGTTCACTTGCAGTGGTGCTGATTACTATGATTACGGACATGGACTCAGTGAGGAGACTTATGATTCCTACGGTGAGTGGCTGGCCAGAGCATGTGAAGAGAGGGAGGAGAGATGGCCGTAGAAAGACCTTAAAGATCTTGATGGGAAGAGAATAAGGACATTTGGACTCTGAAACAGCAGCTTCCTGTCAATTCATTTGTGCGTGTCTAGCTATTTTTAGAGCTCCTTTATTATTTAAATATTTAAAGAGGACTAAAGACTTGCCGAAGATTGCATGAATCCAGATTCTGAACTTGAATTTTATGTTTGAGTTGATTGCTGTGTGCTGATTTTCTCACAGAGTAGTTTTTCAAACTGCAGACACTTGATAGCTGGGTCTTTTTGAAGTGTCTTTGTTTCTTGACAGTGAAGGGAAATGAAGCAATTGAGACTATAGCTCTAAAGTGATTCTCCCACCTTCATCTTTATATTTTAATTCATTTCCAATCTCAAACCCTCTGAAAAAAATTACACTGGGAGTCGTTTCATAAAGGTTACAAAAGCACCGAGCCAAAGAGGAGATACAGTGTCTGTAAGCTTTACAGGGCAGCAGCTAAACCCCTCTTAATTCAGTGGAGCTGGTAGAGATGCTGGGGACTTTATGTCCAAAGTCTCACTATGCAAAAGGATGACAGGTTTAATTAAAAGAATTGGCGGCAGCAACATAATGATAGTAAGAAGAGCCTTTGCCGCAGGGCAAGGAGATCAGAGAACATGAAGCTTCAATCAGTTGCAAAGCTCTGATGAATCCCTGGTACCCGGTGCAAGTGTATCAGGATTGTGGTTAATGGATGTTAGGACATTTCTCCTAACAGAACTGAAAAACCGTTTTCCAGTGTTAAACCTTTTGAAGTGCATTTTGTTGTATCACCTGCCCGAAGCTGTGATGGCTGCACCTTGGATTTTTTGTTGTTGTTGTTGTTATCCGTAACAAACACTTAAGAGAAGTATGTTGGTTTGCTGAATGCAGGCTACCTAAATTGATGCAAGTTAGCTTGAGGGAGTGATGTTGATTGCATGTTTTGTATCAAAAGAAGAGGTCATTTTAAGCATTTTTCCTTTCCAGCTTTCTAAATTGGTCTCTGTGGACACATGGCTTTTACATTGCTGTATGTTGCAGCAGGGATGTTAACTGTTTGATGTCCAAGACTTATAGATAACTCATTAAAAGTTATCTTCAAGCTGAATAGGTGTTTAATTTCAGGAGATAAAGATGATAGAATGTCCCTGGTTATTAATACCATTGTCCAGTACGGATTTAGCATTATGATGAGTGAAATCTGACATTATGTCGTTAAATTTATTTCATGTTCATGAAGTGCTATTGAGAAGTGAAGTTCAACCCAATGCAACTTTCCTTCAGTCTTTCCGTGAAAGCGCCTGTGAAAAGTGAGATCATATTTCCCTTTCTCAGTCTGCCCCTTCCCGTTTTGCTCTCCAGTTTTCTTCTCCTTTGTCTTCACAGATGTTTATTTATGTTTTTTCTTTGTTTTTGCTGTTGGAAGACATCTAAGTGATCCTTTTCCCATTCTCTTTTTCACTCATAAATGTCCTGATGTTTAGCAAAAGGCAGTTCTCTTTGCTACTTGAGCTTGTAAACTGTTGTTAAATGAGTAACCCAAAGGAAAGTCCTTGCAAAGTTGGTTGCCATTTCAGATACAAGAACCATTTATCTTCCCATGATGACGAATTTTGCGAGTGAGATGATTATTTTTCCTTGTGTTTGTAATTTATTTAAGTAAATTCCTTGTTTGTTTTTCTTTTCAGTACACCAGGGGTATATATTTTCAATATGACATGTACCTTTGGTTCAGGGCTAAGTTAGAGAGTCTGAAAAATGAAGCCTGTGGGATTCATGGCAGCGATCTAATTGTGATTCATCTTACTGATTGTAGGGCAAGAAGAGTGGACTAACTCAAGACACAAGGCACCTTCAGCGAGGACAGCAAAGGGCGTCTACAGAGACCAGCCATATGGCAGATACTGATTGTACTGTCTGATGTTGTGAAATAGCCAATCTCCACCAGTCCTGTATACTGTTCAAAGTAATTTTTTTCTATGAACAATCCCTTTTTAAATAAATCAAAATACTTAAAATCTGAATGGATGGAACTTAAAACTACTTTGTTGAAACATCAACCTGGGCAGAAAAAAAAAAAAAAGACATGTAAAATTTTGTTATTTCCAGTCTGTATATGAAAAAATAGGTCATCAAAAGGAAAAAAAATAACTTTGATTAACTAGTGTTAAACAAAAAATAGGTTTACTAAATATGTTAATCTATTCTTTTAACATAAGCCTCACCTTTCATTTTAAAGGTTTCCATAGAATTTAGTTATTTTATCTTTCAGCCATGTGCTAGTTTTTTTTTCTCTTGCCAACATGCGTAAAAAGGGAAGCCAATTACAAGTGCAAATAATGTGGTATTCTTTTGTAACTCAAGTCTTGAAATGTTCTGTAGTGTTAAGCAAAGTCTCCTCTTGCTTGATACTAAATAAACTTTTGAAAGAAATTTTGTGTGTGTGAGCTAACAATTTCATGGGGTTTTTTTTATTTAAAAAGGCCTTCATAAATAGTTGTAAACAGGGAAAGAATTCATTTAACAATGCTTGTCATAAAAGGGTCACACTAAACATTGTACAACTTATTTTAAAAATGGTATAAAATTAAATGTACCATTATATACTCACCATAGATTTAAATGCTGTTTAAAGAGTCCAAATGGTATCGAGCTGCTTGAGTGGCACGTTAAACTACGCAAAACCAAATCTTGTTTAAAAACTGGTTTTAAAATAACTACTGGATTTTCTGAAAAAGATGTGATCAGTTTTCATCTTGTTGAGCGTTTTTTCACTAGTGCAACTTTGGATTTTTTATGAGAATTTTGGTACCTTAATGAACACCTCGCTCCATGCTGGAAGCACTAAGCACAAAGCTTTTAAAGACTTTCTGGCTTGACTAATTGAGGTCGCACTCGCCAAGGCTGAGGATGTGTAACCCTTAAACGGTCTTCATTTTCAAAGGTAAATAAATCAAATAAGATTTTAATCTCACTTAATTTATCTTAATATAACTAATAAAACCAGGGAGATTACAACTTAGCAAGTTTCATTATCCATTTTAGAAAAGTTTTAAGATCACCTAAATTCTCATTTTAAAAAGTTTAATTTGTTTTAGTAATCTAAAAAGTCTTAGTTTAGTCAGTTTAATTGGGGCCAATTACTCCCTATTAAACAACTGTAAAACCTCATAACTAGTTATTTGTAATACATTATTTGGTTAGTAATTGAGGGCACTTCTTAAAACTGACAAATATTTAATAAAGCTATTCTTTAATCATTAAGCTTTTTTAATTGTAGATTATGTAAAATGTTTAATTTTTATTTCTTGGGGGATTTTTTTCTCTTTATTTTGAGTAAAAAGGTCTTTTCTTTTGTTAGGAAATGTCAGCCATCTTGGAATGTCACACGAACTGGTTGAACACCTGAAGCAAACAAAGGTAAGTTTGCCTTTTTGTTCCAATTATCCTGACCTGTGTGGAAGATGAAGACAATTTCACACTTACCTGAAGTCACATGGAAAATTTCCCCTGCTGGTTTCCTAGTACAACACTAGTGATTATGTCAGATTAACTCCAAAAGTCAGAAAAGAAGCTTCCTGAATGTAAACAGGTCAGACCCAGGAAGCTTCATTATAAGCGGCAGAGATTGGAGGCTCAGGTCATCCTGATATTTAAATATTCAGATTACTTTCTTCAGAAAATATCTAGCAGTCTAGTCAATAGCATGAAAAATAATTTCCAGATTATTCAGTAAAAAGAGCAGTTTGCCAAACTTAATATATAATATCCCAATTTTAGTTTTCTATATGCGTGCATAGGCAAAAAAATTACACAGATATGCTGGAAATTTTTGACAGTATTTATCTTAGTCTTGTGGAAGCATGGTTTTCTGTGCTTCTGAATTTTATGAAACAAATTATAAGTATTATAAAATGTATTTTATAAAAATTACTTCATAAAATGTAAAAATCTGGGGACCTATAAAGGAAAGGTATTATTATTTTTGTCTCTCTTTTTACATTTTCAGGATTTTTTTCTAAAGCATCAAAAAATACTACTTAGGCCCTGATCTTCCAGAGAGTCTTACTTTTTCAGTGTTTGTATCTGAGCTCTGCCACTTAGCTGTGTGACTTTGGGCAAGTCTCACTTTCTCCGTCAGTTCAGTGAAAATGATGCTTATCCCATGCAGTTGTTAGAAGAATTAAGATAATATCATCAGAGTGTTTTGTAACCTGAAAGTGATACAATCATGTAAAGTTTAATTATCAAAGTTGTATTCACATATTTAATATATATGAAAAATATATGAGCTTGGTTTTCCCTAACAGCCAAAATTAGCCTGAAATAATTAAATTACTTTTAAGAAAGAAAATAATTCTCATCATTTTTGTAGACCAAACTAAGTTCATTGTATTTTCTGTTTGTTTGTCTGTTTGGATTTTTGTTGTTGTTTTTCTCTTGTACGGAATGGGAATGTGACGTCCACCACATCTCTGTAGTGTGTGATGTTATTGAAATTTTTCACAATTTTTTTCTTTATTAAATAATTTTCTTAAGGGGTTGGCACACAGAATAATAAATCAAGAATTATGGAGAGGTAGAGGGTCAATCCTCAGGTGCTATTCAGAGTTAATTAACAGGAAATACTGTACAATTTTATGTTTATTGTCATTTTTTCAAAGCATCCATAACTTTATCAGACTGTAAAAGGGATTATGATCCAGAAAGGCCCAGATCACTATCGGACAGGAACTTTCCTACTTGGCCTTCGAGATCTTCTCTTATCTGGCTGATGTTCCACCAGACCTGATTTTTTTCTGTTTCCATAGGAAGACCCTGCTATAGATAAGCCAGTCTTCTCATGTCTCTAAGAGCACATTTCATTGTTCCCAAATCGCTTCCTCCTAACCTGTGTTTTTGCCCCCTTGGAATTCATTTATTTTTTCATATGACAGCATATATGGAACATGAGCTCCATACTGGACACAACAGAGGCACTGGTCGTACAAAGACTGATAAGACATGGAACCCTGTATTCAAATACCACAAAACCAAATGGAGGTGACAGCCCCATGACACACAACTTTGCTATTGCCTGTATCTTTGCATGAAGAAACCATACCCGTCCTTCAGAACTCAGCCCCATGCCCTCTCTTCCATGATGTCCTCACCGGTTAAATCAGGCTGTGATCCTCCACCTTCTCTAAAGAGCATGCCTGGTTTATATTTCCTCATTTTAGTATTGGTATCATATGACTCATATTGGTTGTAAGTTGCCATAACAGCCAAGCATGTGCTTTTCACCTTCTGTAAATTATTTTATTGAATCCTCACAGCCATAAGAAGGTATCATCTACATTTTAAAAAAGGAAGAAATTTAAGCTTCAGGAGGTGAATTTCATGCTTATGTTGCTCATGTACCTTATAACTGGTAGAGCCCAGATTTGAACCGATTGACTTTAATCCCGAGTCTTTGATCTTAACCATGTTGTTACACTGTCATTCTTTATATTACAGTGGCTCCTCCGTTAGATTAAAGGCTCTTTAAGAGCAGGAGCCTTTAATTTGCGTTACCTTGTGTCCCAGAGAGTATCTCACACAACGCTGAGCATTGTGAATGATAACTGCCCCCTTCTCTTCCTCTACCCCGCCCCTGCCCCAGATTCCTTCATGGAGAGAGTCTTTCACTTGTTTAGGTTCTGAATCTTCTTCTACTCAGGTATTCCAAGTCAAGTCAGTATCAGTATTTACTCAGATATATTTCCTGAACACCTGCTGTGTTGCAGATGGTAGGAAGACAGTGATTAAAGACATCATTTTTGTCCTTGCAAGTGCCACAGTCTACTGGGGAAATGGGCAAAGACCACGTCTGTAGAGCTCTGACAGAGATACATGTGCCTTCTAGGCACATGGAAGGGAGATGTGTAACCCAGGCAAGTTGGTCAGAGGTAGCAGAAGGGGCCCATGGAGATATTAAGACCAGTAGAAGATAACCACACAGGGCAGGTACTCTCAGAGCATCCATACTTCCGCTCTGCCCTTCACCCGCTTTGTGACCTTGAGTCAGTGACTTAACCTCTCTAAACAAGAGTCTAAACTGCAGGTTCCCCACTTATAAAATAGACAGTCATGATACCTACCTTAGTATTGCTGTGAAGATTAGAAGCATGCCTGGCACAAATAAAGGTGTTCACTCATTGGTTGCTATATGTAAATATTTGCAATTATAAGAAAACATGATCATTGAGGAAACTTCAGGTATATTAGATAATTAGAGAAAGTAAGAGGCAATGCTGGCTGGGTAGGACCAGGGACATGTAATGAAGGGTCTTGTAGGTTGTGCTAAGAAGCTCAAATTCAGTGCAACCATTTTCAAGTGTAGTATCCTCTCTGCCTTTAAGCTTGACCTACTCCATTCCCTTGGGCAGATATAGTGCCTCATTTAGTCTGTGTTCCAAAAAGAACTCTACAAACTTCTGTTTCCACTGGTTAGTGATTTTATAGCCAATCAGTGCCTTAAAAAATAGTTGCCCTCACTTTTTCATCCTCTTGTCCCCATCTCTTAACATAGTTATTTGACAGTGTAAGGGTTTAGTAAGTGAATGGCATTGTCAGTGTGATCAAGATGATTCCTAACAGGCAGTGTTAGGAACGGTTAGCCCAGACCCCAAAAAACCCACACAATCATGTTAACAATACTACAATTTAGACAGTCTAGCTCCCTTGTTTAACTCAAATTAAAGACTTTGGTCACTGTATACAGAGACAGGTTCCGGAATGTAAAACTAATGATTTGAAGAAAAAATAAAATTGTAGAGTCAAAAGTTAAATGAAAATATGAGACATTTTATAGAATATGTGACAAATTTAAGGAATAAAGTTTATTTTCTGTGCAAACAATATCTACTGTTTATATTGATATTCAGTGTTTTGTAGGGACAGAAAGGAAAAAATCCATCATTATTTTAAAATAACAATCTATTTTATGCCTGATTCTCTTTCTGTTTGTGATTGGGAAAGGCTATAGATCATTTTTCAATCTGAATTTCACCCTCCCTTATCGATGGAAAATCCTGTCCAGTTGAAGTTGATTCTGACTGACATTCCTGTTTCAAAAATCTCAGTTGTGTATTTCAGTGATTAGCATCCATTGCTGCAATCATTTTTCAGATCTTAATGTGATGAGTCCTTCAGTGACTTTCAGGATAAAGCTCAGCCTCCTTGGCTCTGAACATCAAGCCCTGCGTGATTCTGCTGCTGGCCTCCCCAGCCGCCTGGAGCACAGCATGCTCTGTCCCCAGCCTACTGTGGTCCAGCCCTGATAGATTGAAAACCATCTAGAGCTTTTCTATCAGTGCCATTCTCTGCCTGAAGTCACAGTTCCTTACCCCACTCAAATAAATGAACACAAATGAATGAACACAACTCTCACCCAGCTCTTGGTCTAGCTAGTTGTTGCTGGCCTATCCAGACTTCCCAGTGGAGCTTGAAGCATCCCCTCACCCCGGAGGCCCTCCCTAGCCCGCCATCTTCTCAGCTCTACTGTGGACCCTCATCTTACTCTATGAATTCTGCAGTACAGTATCCTGAGATTGGTTGTTTACCCTCCTTTCCTCCCACCAGATTGTAAACATCTTTAGTGCAATTACCATGCCTTATGCCTAGTAAGTGGTAAATGAACAAGCCATTGGATGTATGAGTGAATAAAGTGGATGTGGTAGCTCGGTGGCTGATAGTACAGGACGATGTACTAGGTCTTGTTTGGCCTTATTAGATTAAATTAGTCATCCTTTCATTTGAGGAGAACTTACCAGATTATTAAGTTCTGTCCTGTGTGTTTATCTCATTTGAACCGCTGCTGGCGGAATTTATGTGTGTGCTACCTAACACAGGTCCTAGTACCTAACAGACAGTCAAAACAAGGAGATAGAATAAACAAACAGGTACCACTGTGAAGTGTGCAGGGATGATGGTGTTATCCTGAGGCTAGATTTCTGTTCTGCTTGTTAGTGGGTTTTTCTCCCTGACTGCAAGACTTGAAGTTCCTTAAAGATAGAAGAACCATGTCTTATTGGACTTGTACTTCCAAATCCTAGCACACTGCCTGGCACATAGACATAGTGGGAACTGACAGGGTGTTCAGTGAGGAACGAATGAGTGAACAAATGAACCTATAATTCTCGAAACACTAACACTGAGCACTTTTCAGTACAGACAGTCCCTACTACAATAGTTTGACTTAGAAGGTTTCCCCTTTACAGTGGTGGAAATGTAGTACATGTTCAGTAGAAACTGTACTTCAGATTTTGAATATGTATCTTTTCTGCAGCTAGCCATAGTGGTATGATACTCTTGCCATGCCAGGCAGTGGCAGTGAGCCATTTTGTTTTTCACTTTGAGTACAGCATTCAAAAATTACTTGAGATATCAAACTTTATTACAAAATAGGCCTTGTGTTTGATGATTCAGCCCAACCATATGCTAATATAAGTGTTTTGAGTATGTTTAAGGTAGGCTAAGCTAAGCTATGATGTTTGGTAGGTTAAGTGTGTTGCATACATTTCCAACTTAATGTTTTTGACTTACAGTGGGTTTATCAGGACATAACCCCATCCTAAGATGGGGAGCATTTGTATTAATTTGTTTTCTTAGTGGAAGTGTGATATTTCTCTAACCGTTAGATTTTTTTCAATGATAAATGTGAAGTTGGAAAACCAAAATATGCCCTTTATTTAGTCGGTAATACATGTGCTTGGTACAAAATATACACACACAATGGTCTTAATTCCCACCTTTACCCCCACACACCCACAGGCAACTGTTTGTATTGATTTTCATGTATCTTTCCAGAGATAGTCTGTGCATAAGTAAAGCATTTTTTTTAATTATCACAGTTTTTTACATAGAAAACATTATACCATTTTCTCCCCTGATTTCACTTTGGAGTATGTCTTAGAGCTCATTTTCTGTTATTTTATACTAGAAAGCTACCTTTTTCTTTTTATTGGCTGAATAATATTTATATGAAAGAGCCATAATCCAAACAACTACTGACAGAGATGTAAGTTAGTTTCTAATATTTTGTTCACATTAAAGGCAATGCAAGAAGCCATGTTTATAAACATCTGTGGAATGAATTTTTAAAGTAGACCTACTGGGATTTTATAGATGTTTCCCATAGAGGTCATGGTGCATCTTAATATGCTTTTGTGAAAGAAACCTATCTAAATGCTATATGTATTCATTATGATCTGCAAGATTAGCTCCTGTGGCCACACCAGAAGCTCATCTGCTCAAAAGTTAGTTTCAAATGGTCTTTTATAGACAGCATGACGTCTGGCATGTGACAGGCTGGTTACCCTGTGTGATTTGGCGAGGAGGTGCAGGGTGTGCTGGGTCCAGTAAGGACACCTCCTGCACACTCATCTGTGTGTTATGGGGAGGGCTGAAAGTCCTGCCACCCTTCCTCAGACTCCTGCTGGTCTCCTCGCATTCCTGGAGCTTATTTACATCAGCAAGTGTATTGTTAAGGGCTGGCCTGTGGTGGGGTAGGCTTTGTGGAAAGTAAGGTGGCCACACCAGGGTAGCAGGAGAGGCCAACAGGCTCTCTGAGGAAACAGACAGGATCTCCTCTAGCACTCCCCTGCATGGGCTCATTGCCCACCCTCTCCTCTTCTCTGGTTATCCAGATCCTCCCATTTCTTCAAGATCTTTTATCTCTCTCAGCCAAAAGAGCCTTCTCTTCTTTCCCCATGAGAACCCTGGCTGAGAGGACTGGATTGGCAGATGTCTCATTCTGACCTGCCAGTTGATGGGTTGGTGCTGTGTATATGTCCTTCATCCCTAGTATGCTCCTTGAGGGTCGCAGGTGTGTCTGTCACATTTTATAAACCTGAAAGCATTCAGCACAAGCCATTCAAGAAGTATTTATTGGTTAATTAAGGCAATGCCCTCATCAATAGATTTACTGTATTAGATGTTTAACTTTTTAAAGGATTCACCTTTAAATAACAGTTTGCATCTGATTCATCCTAGCAGTACTGATGCTTTATGCAGGTGACGCTGAGATGCCCACCGTGTCTCTGGCACTCTGCGGTAATAAAAGGCTAGAGAAGGGCAGGGATGGTGCAGAGGAGAAAGAGACGAACTTGCTCCGAGGACAGAGGAAGAAATAAAACCTGAATGGAGTTTTGAAAGTGGAAATCTTGCAAGCCAGGAAGGGAGGAGAAAATGTTAAGACATAATAAGCTAATACAGGTGGGAGAGGAGGGTGTCGACCAAGACATGAAATGGTGTCGTGTGTTTTAGGAACGTATAAGCAGCTGCTGGAATGTAACATGCTGGGAGAGAAATGAAAGAGATGCGTCTGGAGACATAGGAAGGGGCTGGGTCCTATGGAGCCATCAGCGATGTCCTGAGTTGTTTTGAGCACACTTTGTGGTATTGAACAGTTACCTAGGGCCTGGGACTTGTATGACCAGAGCCGTGAGAAGTCAACATCACCACAATGGCCATTTCTCCACAGCGATTGCGTTTTTTGTTTGTTGGTTTTTCTGATCACCAGCCAGTTTTTTAAATAACAGAGTTTTGTTTCGTATAACACATCAAAATAGGTTCTTTGGGGTTAGGTAATACAATTTAAAATATATCTGAAAGTTCAGTCTTTTATCAGATGACAAGAATGCAAGGACTCTGCCAGGGTGGACCCCTAGGAACTCATAGGTTAATATTTGAGGTTTTATGTAAAACAAGGCATTGCCATTCTGAAATCACTCCATAAATATCATAATGGATAGTAGTGCAATCATCATTAAACCAGTTAATCATTTGTCTGTCTTTATTGAACACAAATATTTTATGTCCTTAATTTTAACGATTCTGTTTTGCATTGTTTTCCATAAACATCCTTATTTCTATTAAGTGTCTACTTGCCTGAATCCTCTAAACCCTGCCGTTCCCAACAGAGCATATGGTTATTATTAATTTCTTGATATATACAAATATATTTCATTTTCCTCTCTTTCAGGAACTTTCCTTCTATTTATGGACTGCTTAAGAATAGTCAACTCACCAACGTGCCTAGTCAGTAAATGAATCCACTTGGGAACTTGAAAAACATCTTAATTAATTTTTTGTTTGCATAATTTTGTGTTCTGTGACATGTTTTTATTATATGGTATGCTTTTAATTTGGAGAACCTACCTTTTTAAAAAACGGAAAGAAAATCTATCTTATTTTGTTGTCTCCCAATAACAAAAAGAGGACGATTTGTATAGTAGTTAATAAAGGCTGCCTATTGAAATCTCTTCTACTTTAAACCTAGAAAAACAAAGTCTTGTTATTTCAGCACAGCTCTAAATTGTGTACACTTGAAAACCATGTACAGCTGCAACTCACTGCAAGAAGTCAAGATTCTACACATATTCCACATTTGAAAATGATTTATCCATCTCAGTTATGGACTAATAAATATGAAAGCATTATGCAAAAAGTATTCTGTCACATAAAAGGTTAATTATAAAGGCTTCTGTGGGAAGCAGAGTGGCATTGTCAGAATAGAAACGTGATTTTCATGCCTCAGTGTAATTTGTTATGGAACATAAAGGTCATAATCCCTGTGGACAGTATTATTCTGTTCATTCTCTTTTCATCATTTACTAGTGCATTGTGATTTTAATTCAATACACCCCGGGAGGATGTGTTTTATTTCTTCTGTTAGAAGCTTGCACAACATGTTCCCTGGACTTGGAATTTCAAGAACTGTCTTGCACATTGTTAAATTGTCGCTTTCTTGCCTCAAAGACACAGTTTTTTTGAGACATTGACTTTTTACAGCATGCCATGTTTGGAGCATTGTGTTAACGACAGAATGACTTCAAATAGCTTAGCTTTTTCTTATCCTCGTATGCATCCTAAAACATAATTCTTTTGTACCTTTTAGATGTGTCCAGTACACATTTCTCTGTCTCAGAAATGCATAGAATACAAGCCTGTGTGTTAGAGCAGTGGCTCTCTGCAGCGAGTCGGGGCTGCGAGAGTGAAGGGTACATGTCTATCATGAGGGCGAGCTCGGGAGGGCTACGGACAGCTGGGAAGCAGCTTCAGGCACCCTTTGTTTCGGAATTAATTTTAAACAAATAGGAACTTTAGAACATAAGCCAGACTATGGTAAATGGAAAAGAATTTGAACTTTCTTTTTGCTTGCTTCCTTTTTACCTGCTGAGTCACTAATACAAATCACAGATCTACAAGTAAAATCCCATGGATTCAAACTTTCTGACTTAACTTCCGTCTGTCCCCTTCTCCTTGATCCCACTCCTACAACCTAATTTTGGCTTCTTATTTTACTGCCTACATTATTTAATTCATTAAGCACATTCTTGAGAACTTAACTGCTGGGTACTGTCTAACATACTAGAGAGAGAGCGGAGAAAAAAAAAACAGAGGCTGTCTTACCCTGGAGAAGCTTAGATCCCCGTGGGAGGGACCGGCCACACATCACAAGAATGTCAGGTGCTGACGGAGCCATGGAGAAAATTAGACCGTGGTAACAGGAAGAAGTGCTAGACTTTAGTTTGAGTAGACGAGGTAACATTTTAGCAGGGACCATAAAAAGTAAAGAACTAAGCTACATGAAGACACTAGCAAGTGCAGAGGTCCTGAGGTGGAGCATGCTTGGGCACTTGAGGACCAGCAGCAAGGATGCCAGAGCAGAAGTAATGGAGTGAGCAAGGGACAGAGAATTAAATGAAATCAGTGGGCTGGTTGGGCGCCAGAGAATGAAGTGCCAATGTTGAGCTTTAATGGGAGCTGATGGGCAGATGGGAGGAGGTGTTGACAAGCACAGGAGTAGTGTGATGCAATGTGTTTTTTAACAGAACCACTCTGGCAATGTCTGAGAATAGGCTATAGGGCAAGGTGGAGAGACCCATTGGAGGCCACTGCTATGAACGTAAGAAGGAATGCTACCACAGTCCAGGGTGGTAGGGTGTAAGCACTGAGAACTGGCCAGACTTCAGGTGTATTTTGAAAAAGTAAAGCCAGTAAGACTTAGTGCACAGATTGGTTGTGAGATATGGAAAGTAAGTTGGATGATCCAAAGATTTGGGTCCAGAGGCACTGGAAAACTAGAAATTGCCTCTTTCTGAAATGGGGAGATTTTAGGAGGACAAGGTGATTATGTTAAGTTTTGAGATACAGATCTGGAGGTGGGAGAGATCTCAACTGAAGATAGAAATTTAAGAGCCATCAAAATATAGATGTCATTTAAAGCTGTAGTTTGGAGATCAGAGAACAGACCCATGGAATGTCACATCACTTATAAGTCAGTGAGATGAAGAGGAACCAGAAAAGGAGACCAAGAAGGAGCTGCCGTGAAAGAAGAAGAGAACCAAGAGTAACGCCCTGGAAGACAGCTGAAGAAAGGATTTCAGGGAAAAGGGATGCGATCCTTTGCTGCAGATAGATAGGTCAAGAGAAATGAAGAGTGAAGATTGGACACACACAGTAATAGCAGAAAAGTCATTGGTAGTCTTGATTTACTTCATAGAACGAAGGCTTGGAACAGATTCAAGAAGAATGGGAGGAGAGGAATTAGTCTAGTCAATTCTTTCAAGGATCTTGCTTTAAGGAATTGTTGGAGAGGGGTACAGAGTTGAGAGAAAAAGCTTGAGCATGTAGGAGAGATAAGTGAGGGTTGCTGGAGAGATGTCCATGAGCAGGTCTGTGCACACGCATTATTCTGTACACGCACAGCCTAGGTGGGTGCAGAAGCAGGAAGGTAGATAAGACAGAGGGCACAGCACGTGCACTCACCATGCCAATAGGTTCCACAGTTCTGCTGCTGCCAAAGCTATATGACGTAGACATTAAATGGTGCATGTTCCACCATGACCGAAATCCTTTGGAGCCTCCTACAGCTTCCAGGCTAACTTGCAGATTCCTTGGGTTATCACACAACATTCCTTCATGATTTTCCTCCTACCTACCTCTTTAGCCTGACATTTCCACTATGGTAACTATCAGGTCAATTCTAACTTCTATGCCATCTTGGCATTGCTGTCTGTCGTTTTATTCAAGATGTTCCTGGTCTCGATAGAATGAGTGATTTTCAACCAGAACATGGACATTTTAGGTATTATGTGAGGAGATTCTGGATCATACTTAGATGGCCTCCTTAGGGCTTTGCTGAGGGAAGGGAGGTGCTGCCTTGTTCCTGCCAGGTAGAAGAAGAAACAGTCCAGGTTCCCCATTTGGCCTCTGTTGACAAGGGGAGGGGGAAGCAGGGCCTTCTTGTTGCTGCTGGGTAGGTTCCAGGTCCTAAAAAGCTGCCACTGATACCAGCCTGACTCCACTGGCATGATGTGTGGGGGTGTGACAGCCTCATTACCACTGAGCAGTGGATGATAAAACTGACTCTCCACTATGCCTCTCTGACACCACCCCAGCTGGGAGAGATTAGGGTGTCTCCTTACTGCCAGGTGGAGGTCCAAGTTTTTCCCATAGTGTCCATTGACACTATTGGGTATCATTGCCACCAAGCCGACGTGAAAGTCCTGGCTTTCTACTTGGCCTCTCTGGCACCAGGCACTGTTCCACACCTGCATGTATTCTTCATTAGGGCCACTAGGAGCAGCTTGTAGCTCTTCAGATTGGCTGATCTTTTTCACTTCTTCACATGTATCCTTTTAGCTGGTCCACCTCACTCTGCTTCCTCTAACCCAGTGATTCCCAACTTTTTCAGGGCATGGCACATAAAGAAAATTATAATATATACAGAACTCACTGGGGTGAGTGGAGGAGACCCAGGGCTTATTAACCCTAACCCAGTCCCAAGCTGCCCCAGAAGCTGAGGAAAATCAATGTTTTTGTACACCTTTCACCCATTCACAGCACAGTGAAGCTCCCAAGATTCTAGCCAACTCATTCTTCAAGACTTAGCCCCAGAAACTCTAACCCACAACACCCCATACCTATGTCATCAGACTATGTTAGAGTCATCCTAACAGTTTCTGTCCTCCCGCTAGGCTTTACAAGCCCTTGTCTTAGTCCCTTAGGGCTGCTATGACAAGATACCTTAGCCTGGGTAATTTATTAACAATAGAAATGTACTGCTCACAGTTCTGGAGGCTGGGAGTCCAGAGTGCCGGCAGATACAGTGTCTGCTGAAGGCTTGATCTCTGCTTCAAAGATGGCACCTTCTGTGTGTCCTCACATGGCAGAAGAGGATAAAAGGACAGGAGCTTCTGTGACCCTCTTTCATAAGGGCACTAATCCTGTTCCTAAGGGCAGCCCTCATGACCTAATCACTCTTTTTTTTTTTTTTTTTTTTTTTTTTTGGATACCGGGTCTTTGCTCTGTCACCCAGGCTGACATGCAGTGGTGCAGTCATAGCTTGCTGCAGCCCTGAACTCCTCAGGTCCCACCTTTCAATACTATCACATTGGATACTAGGTTTCATCATATGAATTTAGGGGGACATCAACATTCAGACCACTGCATTCTGCCACTGGGCCCCCAAAATTCATGTCCTCACATGTAAAAATATTCATTTCACTCCAGTGACCCCAAAAGTCTTAACTTTTTCCAGTACTAACTCCTGAGTCTGAAGTCCACAGTGTCATCTAAATCAGATATGGTTGAGACTCAAGGTACAATTTATTCTGATGCAAATTGCTCTCCAGCTGTGAAATCAAATGTGCCTCCAAAATTCAATGGTGGGACAGGCATAGGATAGACTTCCACTGCAAAAGCGAGAAATAGGAAAGAATAAAGGGGTAATAGATCCTGACCAAATCCAAAACCCAACAGGGCAAACATTTAAGGCTCCACAATAATATTCAACTCAAAGTCCTACATTCTGGACACACTGGGGTGGGAGTTGGGCCTCCAAGGATACACAGGGCTCTACCTCCATGGCTTTGCTGGGTGTAACCCACGTGGCAGCGCTCACAGGTTAGAGTCTCACGCGTGGCTTTCTCGCTGGAGTTTCATGCCGGTAACTTCACCAGTCTAGGGTCTCCAGAGTGGCCCCGCTCCCACGGCTAGACTAGGTATTGCATTAATGGGGGCTCTCTGCTGTGGTCCTGCCCCCACCCACAGCTCCACTAGGCACTACCACCTCCCAAGATCTTCAAATGCCTTCAGGGTCATTCTTCCATTGTCTTGATGAAATGCATTTGCCCATTCATGCTAATCTCCTTATCAGGTGGTCTCTTTGCTACACCTTTGGTGTGAGTCTCTCATGAACACATTTTCTCATTCTCCGCAGGCTGAGATTTTTCCAAATTTTTGTTCTGCTTCCCTTTGGATTATAAATTTCATCTTTAATTTGTTTCTTCTTGCATTTTACTATAAGCTGTCAAGAGAAGTCATGCCACACCCTCGATACTTTGCTTAGAAAGATTTCTTCTGGTAAATATTCAATTTCATCACTTGCAACTTCTACCTTCCCCAAAACACTGAGACATGAACACAATTCAGCCAAGTTCTTTGCCACTTTGTAACAGAGATGGCCTTTCCTTTAGTTTCTAGTAACACGTTCCTCATTTCTGTTTGAGACCATCAGAATGACCTTTACCATCCATATTTCTATCAACATTCCGTTCACAGTCATTTAGGTAATCTCTAAGAGGACTAAGGCCTCTACAGCTCTCCTCTTCTGAGCCCTGACCAGAATCACCCCTAAGGCTCCTGTCATGGCAGTGTACCTGAAAACTCTTCTAGCCTCTGCTCATTACCCAGTTCCAAAGCCACTTCACATTTTTAGGTAATTGTTACAGCATTACGCCACTTCTTGGTACCAATTTTTGTCTTGGTTTGTTGGGGCTGCCGTAACAAAATACCTTAGGCTGGGTAGTTCATAAACAATAGAAATGTATTGCAGTTCTGGAGGCTGGGGAATCCAAGATCAAGGCACCAGCAGATTCCGTGTCTTGGTGAGGGCTGCTCTCTACTTACAGATGGCACCTTCTTCATGACCTAACATGGTAGGAGGGGACAAGGGAGCTCACTCAAGGCCCTTTCAGAAGGGCACTAATCCTGTATGAGGATGGAGCCCTCATGACCTAATCACTTTACAAAGGCTCCACCTCTGAATACTATCACATTGGGTACTCCTGACCCACAGCCTCTGGTGAGGTAGTAAACAGTCATCTGGGGCTGCAGTCATCTGAAGGCCTGGCTGGGGCTGGAGAATCCACTTGCAAATTCAGCTTCCACTCACACAGCTGTTGGCCAGTTGTCTCCACTCCTTGCCACACGGGCCTCTCTGGAGGCTGCCTGAGTGTCCTCACAACATGACATCTGGCTTCCCCAGAGCAGGTGTTGCAAAGGAGGGAGAGTCCGTGAGTGAGGGGCACACAAGACAGAAGCCACAGACTTTTATACTCTCATTTCAGAAGTGACTTCACATCGCTCCTACCACATGCGATTTGTTAAACACCACTCCTGTGCCACGTAGGAGAACATTCCACAAGGGTGTGGATGCCAGGAGGCAGGGCCACGGAGGACTGCCTTGGAGGCTGGCTCCCACCTAGGCAAGGTACATTACATCTCTGTGCCTTAGTGTCCTCACTACAAAGCGGGGATAGTACTGCCTACCTCAAGGGGTTACCAGAATTTAGTGATATGCATGCCAAGCCCTTAAAATGAGGCCTGACACATAGTAAGCACTTGATACATATCGGCCATTTATATCAGGGTAATACTCCCCCACCACACACACACACACACACACACAGCAGTGTAGAATGTGGAAGCCATCCCTTTGCCTCCCGCAGTTCTGCTGCTCCACAGATCCTCCGTGCCGGATCCATGTCTTCCCCTCTCTCCTGCCTTAGCTGTGGGCCACATCATTTCTGCAAGATGATTGCAGCATCAGCGACACTCCTCAGGTGTCCACTCCAGTTGTAACCCATCTGTAATTTGCCCTTTATCCTGCCTTCTATTAATCTTCCTAAAGTGCAAATCATTTTCCCAAACCCTTACACCTTTTTAATTGCCTCCAGGGTAAAGCTCAAGCTCCTTGGTTTGGTCCTCATGCCCTTCACCCTCTGGCCCAGCCTCCCTCTCCGCACTGCTCCCTCCCCATATTCCATGCCCACTGGACTCACTATGTTCAAATGCTGCAGCTGGCCCTACACACCTCCATGGTCTGTTCTTTCCCATGGCGTCCAGGTCCTCCTCAACTGCAGTGTCACTCGATCCCGAAGGCGTCCCTGACCCTGTCAGAAATATTCCTTCCTCCTTCCAACATGTGCCCCGAGAGCCTGGCCCTTCCATCTAGAGGGTGGTTTCACGTTGCGCGGAGGTGCCTGCCTTGCATGTCTGGTTCTCCCCCAACCCAGTGCCTGGAACCTGGTTCTGGATGCCACAGTGTCCCCATCCCCTGCATCTGCCTCCCTAGGTGCTTCTGCTTGTCCAGGCATAGAGAAAGGTGGAAATCTTGCAGGTGGGAGGGTGTAGTGAGGAGCAGGGAACGTTTCTCAAGCACCTCCTAAGACTCACTGAAGTCGGAGCATCCTCCCAGAACCACATAAGGTGGGTGTGCGGAGCCTGAACTGGAAGATGGCGAAACAGACTGGTGATGAACAGTCCCTCAAAAACCTCACAGCCACTGCCTGTGGAGCTGAGGTCTGAGCCCCAGGCTTGCTGGCCACTGCACAGCCTTCTAGGAGTGTTAGGCATCAACGGCAGTGCAGAATATAAAAATATAAAACACATTTTTATAGCACAAAGGAGTACAGTTTTATTAATTAACATCAGAAGATTTCATTGACAAGAGAAATGTTTCCCATGTTCCCTGAAGGCATTTAGATAATTTTACAAATGGAAGAAATGTTGCAGTTTCAGATACTGGCGAAGCTCACTCTCTGCTCTGAGTCCCTTTCAAAATCCCAAACTCTTGTAGCCAGTGAGGGGCCCATTAAGAACGGTCCATCCACATAGCCAGCTCACCAGGAAAACAGGGACATCTGCTAACGAATGCAGGAAACTCAGAAGTCTCTTCTACTAGGTTGCATTTTTACTATTTAGGTATCTTTCTTTTGAGGTAACAGACAAACAGAGATACAGAGATAAAATAGGTACATACATAAAATTGAAAAGGGTTGGCATCCCTCCATGTGCCACACAGCAGAGGCTTTCTCCGGTTACCACATTTCAGGAGCTACTTAGGAGAGGCGGGGTTTTCATGAACCCAGCGTTTGCACTGGGGCTAGAAATGCAGTGTCTGCTGGCCGGCACCTTGCTGGCTACTGCAGGAGCTGCTGCTCGGGATGTGGGGGCCTGGCCTAACATTCCCTTTGGGCTCTCGGCTGTGGTTCTACAGAAGCTCAGCATGGCCTTGCAGGCTGCAGCTTCTTCCTGGCTGGCTGGCGTGCATGGATCCCCTTGGCATGCCACAAAGCCTTTTCCTTTGGAAACTGCCCCTCCTTCTCTCACAGGTACCCTTTTGTGTCCCCTCTTCCTCTCTTCAGGCAGCAACAGCGTAGTGCCTTCATTCACGCATTCGTACCGCAAGACCTCCTCTGTGCTGACACGCCTCCCCTACGTCACACAGCTAGTGGGTGGCCCATCTATGCAATGAAAACCTGGCATAGCACTGGCCTTTTGAGGCATGTCCCCTCTAAGGCAGTGACCTCCAAGGGCAGGATGAGGACACTTACACACCAGCAGCAGCCGAGCAAAATGCTTGCTAAGGGAGAGAATGTGCCCATAGCTTCTCCCCTCCACCAGCACGTGTGGCCAAGAATCTGCCAGCGGCCACTCCTCATGCCTGGTGCACCTGTTGAGCATTTGCCACCACATTTCATGCGAGTGAGTCACAGCCTGCCTGAAACTGCGCTGTCTCTGCTGGGGCTTTAGCCTCGGTTTCCTTGGCTGGTTCTCCATCTCCCTACCTGCTGCTTCCTGAGCCTTTGCCTGCCTGGCAATCTTCCTAGCCTTCTTCCCTCCAGAGGATTCCAGCCCCCTCTGGAGCTGCTTACTGGCCTTGGTCAGCTGCCTAACAACAGGAACCGAGAGGCGGACCCCAGACACTCTTCCGCCAGTTTCTTCCAGTCTTTGGCCATGTCAGTGTCAGATACAGAGTGTATCCATGCCAGCCTCAGATGTCCTGTTACTGGATTGGTTCTCCAGAGCCAGGCTATGCTTTCAACTTCTTTTCCCATCAGTCAGCTAAGCAGCATGGAAGATCCCTCTCTGAGCCTCAGTCCTTTCATCTGTAAAATGGAGATACTTCCTTACCTACTTTAGAACGTTATTGAGAGACTCTCAAGCCTGAGATTGGTAAAGTGGACCACGGACAGTAGAAAAGTTATATGGAAAATAGGCAACTGTGGCTCACCTATTCATTCACCAAACGCTGATGTGCACCTGCTATGTGTCGGCCTCTGCTGGGTGCAGGAGATGTAGGGAGGAAAGACATACCCCGTCCCGAGCAGCTCACAAACTCAGAGAGAGGGAGAGAAGAGGGGAAGGTAGACAGGAGAGTCACAGACACACACATTTTCTAAAAACCGAAAATCAGACAAAGACTGTTTAGCTCTCTAGTCTAATGTGGTATGTCAGCTGAACAAAATTCAGGGTGATCTCAAACAAAATGCTGTGATGTGCTAATTTGTTCTCTACCCCTGACTTCCCCAAACCATGCCCCTGGGGAAGCAGCCTGGAGCTGTCAAGGGGAGATCAGCATCCCTGCCCAAAAAGAATTCATCCCTGTCACAAAAACACTGCGGACAAAGGGCATGGTTTCCAAAAATGTCAAAAGATGATCACAGAGGTAAGATCAGAAATCTTCAAAAGCAGGAAGCAAAAGGCAGCACAGCCCAGGCAGCTGAGGCTCCTGCTACCTGGGCCTCTGGCCACACAGCACCGTCTGTGAAGCATCCCTAGAGGAAACTTAAAATCCAAGCCAGTTCCTGGAGCACTGGGCAGCACAGGCCTCCACCTGCGTACTCTAGGTTGAGAGGGATACGGTGTTCATAATGGAAACCATAAGCTTTTCACATGGAGAACACAGGCTGCATTCATCATTCCAAAGACCACACTGGCTTGATTGAGGTGAGCTGTTCCTTCCACCCCTTAATTCCTCCAGCTCAAACTAACCGCTGCAACTGTATTACAGGATATTTATTTCCCCAGATCTTTTTTTTTTTTTTTTTTTTTTTTTGCCTACACATCTATTATACTGAATAATTGAGGTCAAATTGTAGATACTTAAAAGAATTCTTTCCTATTCAACAGTATTAAACAACATGCCTATTTCTCTGCTTCCACATAGCCAACAACATGTTGCTTTTGGGCCACACTGTGTTTCAGATTTCATTTATTGCCAAATAAACACACAAACGTCCAGCTTTCTGGCTTCTCTTGGGAGAGCGGATGATCTGCAACTGCGGCCTCCCTTCCACGTGCTCGTGGGCGGCTGAGTGGTGGGCTGTGTGGCCGAGGCACAGCCCGGGGTCCCCCCGTTCTGTTACCCCCAGCCAGCCTGCTTCAGATACTTGCTGGTAACTATTCAGCCTCATTTGCCATTTGCAGTTGACATCCATGGCCCAAGCAGTGAGGCCTTGTCCTATACATTGTTTTGTGGCACAAGGGAGTCAAATTAGCTAGAAAAACTAGCAACTCAGTCCTGTGACTGTACCACAGTAAGATGGCTGCATGAACCACTCAGCAAGACATCTGCTTATGCCCGTCTCCTAGTCCACCGTGAGTGAATGGGAAGGAGGGGGGCAGGACTCCAGATGGCTGCAACGCCTCCACTAGGTTCCCTGGGTGGGCATCTGCCAGCCCCTCATTGATAACCTGCAGCAAGCCCGGAAGACAGAGTCATCCCCCACCTCCCAGTCCTTCAGGTGAGAAAGGAGGGGCCCTACCACAGCAGCTACAGGTGACAGGAGAAATCCCACACCTGAGCAAGTGTCAGTAAATAGCTGACCCCTCCCCCTAAAGCCCCCCAGCACCCCAGTCTCCCCCCAGTGCAGTTCTCCCTGCCCGCTGGGCCTCAGGCTATTCTGCTCCTTTCTCGTCTTCACGCCTTGCATTAAGGCTGCGATGGCTGCACTTCTGCGGATGCGGGACATTTTGGGTCTTGGGACCCTCTTCCTGCTGGTGCTCAGTCTCTCTCCATCCCTGCATCCTCAGAAGGCACAAGAGATGATTCCCCTCGCCAGAGAGCTGGCCTCTTTATCCAGGCAAAAGATTCCACCAGACACACAGCAGGTGCGCCAGGCGTTCTCGGTGATCAAGGGAGTGAAAGCCCAAGCCTGGACACCCCAAGGACACTGTGAGCACGTGGCCCCCCAAAGCCCTGAGTTACAAACTCAGACCAGCCACTGCCTAAACCCTTCCCGACGAGTCATTTCCACCACGCTGAGTACGTCCTTGTTGGTAATGCCTGGACAGGTAGGGGGGATGCTACTGGAACACAGCGGGTCCTCCACAGCTGCTCAGTGTTCCTGGGAAGAGGAGGCCGGGGAGAGGGAGAGCTGTGAAGGGTAGAGTCAAGATGAGGGCCAGCCAGAGGGCCGGACCCATGGCCTAATTTAGATTCAGGCACTGCCTATGCTAGGCCCAGGTCACAGACATGCATTCAGGGCAGTCTCAAAGCACCCAGCACTCTGCCCTGTCTCTACTAAGAGCAGGGCCAGACTCCACAGAGGAGAGGGAGATGCATTGCCTCTGAACCCATTACCATGCAGGTACAGGCTGTACCAGGGAGATGCATTTCAGCTGAGGAAGAGGGCAGGAGAAGGGCACCCCTACACTCCCGAACCACCCTTCCAAGTACTGGGGTACATGCCCTTGTGGCTGTGATGGAGTCAGTGCGGTGCAGTGGGCCTGGCTTTGTGATTTGAGGGCAGTCCCATAATCCTCTGAGCCTCTGTTTTCTCAGTTAACAAGTTGGGATGATAGCAGCAGCCTCATGATGTTTGTGGAAAGAAGGAAAGAAAGAAAGAGAGAGAGAAAGAGAAAGAAAGAAAGGAAGGAAGGAAGAAAGAAAGAAAGAAAAAGAGAAAGAAAGAAGAAAGAAGGAAAGAAAGAAAGAAGGAAAGAAAGAAAGAAGGAAGGAAAGAGAAAGAGAAAGATGAAAGAAAGAAGAAAGAAGGAAAGAAAGAAGAAAGAAAAAGAAAGAAAGAAAGAAAAAGAAAGAAAGAAAGAAAGAGAAAGAAAAAGAGAAAAAGAAAAAGAAACAGGAAAACTTGGGTAAAGCTGGCCCCGGTCCTCGCACAGAGCAGGCACTACACCATGGCCTGTCTCCCTGTCTCTGAGAAGTGCCCCATGGTCCCCTCAGCCTATAGGCAGGGGTGGCAGGTGGGGAGTGGAGTGCAGAGAAGCAGAAAGGGGAATAAAGGAAAGCAGAAGCTGCCCTTACTCTCGCAGACAAGCTCCTCGTCTGCTCCGTGATGACTTTCTATTTTTAGGTGACAGTGCTCTCTGCGACCTGCTTTGTAAACAGATGTTTTGCAGAAATAGATTGGGGCCATCCTGTGGGGGGTGAGAGGAGAAGTGGGCAGGGGACCAGGGCGCACCAAGGGGCTTAGCCTCCCTTCTTCCTCCAACATGAGAACTGGGCCTTGAGAGATGAGAGCCAGGAGGACATCAGTTGTTGGACGAGGGTTACAGAGTGGCAGCCCAGGCTGTGCCTCCTTTTCTGGGGCCATTTTGAGGGCATTCACTGCACGAAAGTTGTTTCCTTCATTTTATCAGAATTGCAGTAAATTCAGCCAGAAAGAAAAGGAAGAGGAGTCAGCTGGTCACAGCAAGCCCAGCATGATAAAAAGAGCATCAGCCCAAGATCCACGAGGAAGAGAAAGGACCTAAGCTCAGGTGCATTTCCTGCGGGAGGTGCTACACTGGGGACCCATATACAGACCACACTGGAGTGTGGTCTGTAGCCCTGACAGCGGGGACCCACGGCCCCACTTGACTCCTGAGGGATATGACCCTCCGAGATTCTAGGGCTTGCCCGTGATCCACAGCAGGAGGGGGCAGCGTTGGGATGGAGGATCCCTCCGCCTGGCCCTGCAGCAGGGGCTGCTGTAGCTGCACCTCCCAGGTGCCCTCTCACTCCCGATGGGCATTGCATCCCAGCCCTGGCCCCTGGCCCTCACCGATGGCAAGCGAGGGCTGTGACAGACACCACCTCTGGGCCAGGTCACTTACAGATGATGTGCCTTCTCTGCTCAGCTCCTCTCTGGGGGGACAAAACCACTTCTTGCACCCAAGGAAGGGGCTCAACAGCTGCCAGGACTCCCCGCAAACCCTCTGGGACCACAACACAAGTGGAAATAGTTCTTCATGAGGTGATCCTGGAGACAGAGGACTTTTTATGTTTGCTTTTGCTTTTTGGATAGCCTGTTCTCATGAATGCAGACGCCTGGGTCTATGTTGCTCCCCACTACATTTTGCAGTTATGGGTCCTAAGAAGTTCTAGATGAGCCACATCCACCCTCTAAACCTCAGTTGTCTCATGGGGAAAATGGAAGGATTGCTATAAACCTGTCCCAATCCTTTGCATCCTATGGTTCTGGGGTTCTCAGGACCACTCTGCTTCTGGCCCAAAGCCCTGGACGGGCACAGAGAGGACAGAGAAGGTGGGGCTGCCGGGTCGGTTGGGGCTGGCCCACCTCTCTCTGCGTAGGCACCGGCAGCCCTAGTGGCCCCTCCTTTCTGCCTTTCATTTCCTCCCTCCCTCTTCTGCCTCACATTTTAGCGATAAAGTCAAGTAACCTCTCCAGGCTCAGTTATCTGACTGAAAATCTAACAAACACTGTCAATATCCTACTGGACACTCTCGGCCACTTCTGAGAACACCAGAAGCTTCGGTGGACAACCCCTACACACGTTGGTGGCTTCTTGCCTCAAGTACCGTGGTTTTGTCTGCCTCAGGAATGTCCCTGTGGAATGGCACCCCCAGAAGAAATGCTCAGCCAGTGAGAGAGGGCATCTGGTGGGTGGCACTTGAATACCCTGGGTTCCTTGCCTCTTGCTGTGAGAATTCAGAAGCATGTTCTGCCCCCACTTTTCAGAGGAACCCAAGTGAGACTGAGCCCCAGGTTCCTGAGCAGCGACTGCGCACAAGCACACCCTCTCTCGGCCCCTCTCCTGTCCCCCAGCCTCCTCGCTGTCCCACTGTGCTTCCCCAGATCACCTCCCAAGGAAATGGTTTGTATCCTGTCTTAGGGGCTGCTTTGGGAGAAACACAAACTAGTAGACAGAATGATGTCCATGCTCTAATCCCTAGAAGCTGCAAACATGTTATGTCACCCGGCAAAGGGGACAGTGTAGTTATGATTGGTGAAGGATCATAAGATGGGGAAATTATTTTGCATGGTCCAGGAGGACCCCAATGGAATCATAAGCGTCCTTCTAATGGGAAGGCAGGAGGGTCAAAGTCAGAGAGAGCAGATGTGAGTATGGATCCTAGGACTGGAGTGATGTGCTTTGATGATGGAGGATGGGCCCACGAGCCAAGGAATATGGGCAGCCTCTAGAAGCTGAAAGAGACAAAGAACAGAATCTCCTCTAGGGCCTCCAGAAAGAAACATAAACCCACAACTTGGTTTTAGCTCAGTGAGACCCATACTGGACTTCTAACCTACAGAACTGAGAGAAAATAAACTTGTGTTGCATTCACGCACTAAGTATGTGGCAATTTGTTACAGGAGAAATAGGAAACAAATACACAGAACTAAGACAACTTGGGCAGTCCTTGAGTGTAACGGGAAGAGCTCAAGTTTTGGAGCAAGGTGGCCTGCTTTGAATTACCTGGCTTTGCTAACCAGCCGGAAGGCTTTAGGTGAATTCTGCAACCCCTCTAACTCTTGATTCTCTGACCTGGGTTTTCTGACAGATTTCTGAGGTTGCTTAAGAGAAGACTTTGCAGGAGGTGGGTAAGAAGAAGAAGTCAGGGCAATTTATTTTTCATTTCCCTTAAATGCCAGCAACATTTTGCATTCTGCGTAGAGAAAACATACCATCTCATTGCCTCTGAGGAAAAATGTATTGTTCCTGTTAGTTACATAATTGAATTCATAGAAGTTGGTGGATTTTTATCATTTTTATTTACTTTTGTGCTTTGTTTCACCCCTCATAAAAGGACTTGGGGATGGTTTCCAGCAATGCATGTGTGCTATACATAAGGATGAAAAGAAGAGATGAAGACGTGTGGGAAAAAGCAACTGAGGTTGAGGAAAGGAGATGCAGGCAGAGGAAGGTGTGATTGGAGGGCATCCTGCATACCATAAGGCCTAAAATGGTCCCCTGAGCATCCCAGCAGCCAAGGCAAAAAGGATGGAGGATAGCTGCAAGGTTCAAGTGTCCAGAAGATACATCCTTTGGGGTGTGTGGAAGAACACACAGGAACACCCCAGCAGCCTGAGGAGGCAGGGGCTGGAGGGAGGGTCAAAGGCAAAGGGCAGGAAGGTGTCACCCAGGAACCTTCCTGGAAGAGGCAACGCATGCTTCCTCTTGTAGAGGAGAGTCAGAGGTTAGAGGAAGAATGAAAGACAGTCCAGGTAACGAAAGCAGTATGCCCCAAGCCCCGGGAAGAAATGGAGCACGTATGCAGGGCATGCAAGCAGGCCACGCTTCGGGGGAAGGGTGGAGCTGAGGCTCGGAGGTAGCAAGGCCTCCACGTCTTGCAGCACTTTGCTGCCCTGCTGAGGAGCTACAACTTGGCTTTCTGGACAGTGAAGGGCCCTTGGGGGTTTGAGATGGAGATGCAACATCATGAGATCCACATTTTAGAAGGAGCCAGCTGCTATGTGGAGGGGATCACCGCAGCTGGAGGCAGCTCAGGGCTCTCGCAGCAGTCCTGGGAGAGAGAACACATTTGTCGAATCCTCAGCTCGCTCCTTTTCCACTGCCCCAGGCGGTGTGGGGAATTGTCTAAGGGAGGTGCAGGAAGAATAGAGATGCAGGAACTGGCACAAGCCCGTGAAGCCAGAGCTCTCCCCTGATCCCATTCATCAGCCCTCCTGGCTCATCTGGTTTCTGCGGCCCCAACCCGAGGGAGCAGATGAAGCCCAAAGCATATTCCCAGCAATATGGAGGCCACCTTATCGAGCTGTGATTGGTCCAAAAAGCCTGGGCTACCCTCAGACCCTAAACCACTTCATGCCTGGGAAGCTCCATCCATAGGAGCCCTGGTTTTCTGGGGCCATAGAAGTATCTCTCCTCTCTCCCTCCAGTCTCCGCAGGATGACCAGAGGTGCTTTTCCAAGATAGGCCAACCCGCACCAGCTGGCTCCACTCACTCTTAGGCACTCCTTCCCCTCCTTCTGAGCACCCTCAGCCCTGGCCCCAGCCTGCCTCTCAGCCTCCACCCCATGCTTTGAATGCTGCCAACAAAGGAAGGTGGGTGGTCAGTCCCTAAATGGGAGACGAGCACGCTGAGGCCAGGAGAGGGGCCTGCTGGCCCTTCCTAAGCAAGTGTGGGCTGGGGCCAGGATCTAAATTATCTCTAGGACTCTGCGAGCAGCTCTTTCTGCTCTCCCAGCTGACGACCGCTGCCGTGCCCTCGCCAGCCCTGGCACCCAAAACAAAGGCAGCTTGTGATGAAGAGTGCAGGCTCCGGAATGGGACTCCAATCCCGGCTTCACCTCAGGGCTACCCACATTGCCTTGGGCAGGTTATGCCATCTCTGTGTCCTCTCGGCAGGGCAGGCTGCAAAATAGCAGCTCAGTCAGAGTTGACGTGAGGATCAAATGAGAGAACAGGGGAGAGATCTCCGCCCTGAACCTGATTCTCCAGCCGGGGCCATGCTAGCTGCTGTTATCATGATCATTCCCTTATCTGTTTCGCCGCAATGAGGGCTGTGGTAAGGGCTAAGTGGAAGCGCCCTGTGGACCCCAGAAGGGGAAGGAGAGCCGAAGTCTCAGGGGATCAGCAGTGTGCCCAGCACTTTGTGTTTGTTGAGATGGGACAGGCTTGCTGGACTCTCACTTTTCAATGCCGGTTTTGGAGATTTGTATCCGTTAGAAGCCTTTTGTTTCCAAGCCTCAGAACAACCCAGAACATGCTGGCTGTCAGCCAAAGGGAATTATTGATTCAAGTAAGCCAAAAAGTCCAGAGGATAACGCTAGCTTGTCTCTTAAATCTGGTCCCTTGGGGCTGGTGCCATTCCTGGACTAACTGCTCTCTTCCAATCTCAAGACAGCCAAGCCTTCTTCCAGGTGAGATCTGGTCACCCTTACCCAGCCAAGACTCTGTGGTCCATTCTGATTGGACAGACTTGAGTCACATGCCCCAGCCAAGACTCTGTGATGCATTCTGATTGGACAGACTTCAGTCACATGCCCCAGCAAGGCTCTATGATGCACTCTGATTGGACAGACTGGGGTCACTGTGCTAGTCCAAAAACAAATTGCTGTAGCCAGACAATGAAGACTTTGAGGGGCTCCAGAGGTCTTGTTCTCCAGCCCTGGGTCTGAGGCTGAGGTGAGGATCACTTGTACACCAGAGGCAGAAATGGGGCACAGATGCCCTCTGGGTTGATGTAGGCTGGAGTTAACAGGAAAGGCTCGGTGGAGGCCATGGATTTGTGAAAAAGGCGAGGTTAGAAATGGCCCAAGGATGCCAGGGAGAGAAAAGAACATTGCAAACGGATGTTCAAATCACACCCCTTTCTCAAAAATCAGTGCAGCCCATCTGAGAGTTTGGAAATTTGGTGTCTCTCGGCTAAGGTTGCCAGATTAAGCAAATAAAAATATAAAATGCCCAGTTCAATTTGAATTTCAGATAAGCAACAAATAAATCTTTATGTATAAGTACGTCCTTTGCCATATTTGGGACATGTTTTATAAGAAGAAATAATTCATCGTTTAAAACTCAGATTTAATTGCATGTGCTATATTTCACTGGGCAACCCTGCAATCTGGGCTCTCCCTTTATTTTGAAGCATCCTCAGACCCTTCAAAGAGAAAGTAGACTTGTTCTGTGTAAATGCCGGTAGAACTCACACTCCCTGGCATCATCCCCCAGAACGGAGATTTTCCAGCTCAGTATAACGTCAGTAACATGAGCAGCTTCCAGCAGTCAGAGCTGTCCCAGGAGGCAGAGAGTCTTCTCACGGTGGAACAGTTCTCTCCCCACTGCAAATTCCCAGGGGCAGGGAGCTCCCCTGGCCTTTGTCAGCTGGGCAGAGCTCATCTGTTAGAAGACTCCGTGTGCTGGAATCCTCGCTTTTTTCTCATCTCTGGTTGGGACCAGAAGAAAGCAGTTATTTTGGAGAGTGTGTCATCCTTGTAAAACTAAACTTGCCCATGCAAGGGGTGGTGGAGAGGGGGCTCTCTCAAGTTCTAAAGTTGGGTTATGGGGAGGCAAAAGTGTTGGCAAATCCTTCTAGCCATGTAGCTAGGTCACATGATCCTTTAACCAAGCTTAATAATGAGAAGCAGACTTAGTTGCATGTGACAGAAAACTTCAAATAATTGTGATTAAACAAAGTTTGTTTCTTTCACATACAAAGGATGTCCATAAATAAGTCAGATAATGTAGGGCTGATACGGGGACTCCACAGGGCCATCAGATCCCAGCCTTTCTCTCCACTCCCTGAAATGCAGGCTTTCATCTTGAGAGTCACCTCACAGGCCAAGATGGCTGCTGGAGTTCCAGCCATTGCCTCCACATTCCATACTGCAGAAGGCAATACAGAAGTAGTACCCATCCCAGCTAAGTTAGCTCCTCTTGTACAATCTTCTTGGAAGTCTGACACTACATTTTAGTTTACATCTTCTTGGCCAATACTTGGCAACCACTTCTAACTGCAAGGGAGGCTGGACAATGTTGTCTTTTGATGGAGAAAGAGAGAAGGACTGTCACATGACCACAAGCGGTTACTGCTATAAGTAACAGAAGGTGCCATTTTGATCACTCAACTGACTTCAGAGTTCTCAATTGCTTCTGTTATCTTGGATGGAGCAAGGCGGATTTTTTGTTTGTCTGTTTGTTTCTGATTGAGACAGAGTCTCACTCTGTTGCCCAGGCTGGAGTGCAGTGGTGCAATCTCAGCTCACTGCCAACCTCTGCCGCCCAGGTTCAAGCCATTCCCACGCCTTAGCCTCCCGAGTAGCTGGGAATCCAGGCACCCACCACTAGGACCAGTTAATTTTTTGTATTTTTAGTAGAGACAGGGTTTTGCCATGTTGGCCAGGCTGTTCTCGAACTCCTGACCTCAGGTGTTTTGCCTGCCTTGGCTTCCCAAATTGCTGGGATTACAGCTGTGTGCCACCACACCTGGCCAAGGTGGGGTTTTGTATCAGTTCCCTGAACACACAGAAGTTCAAGCTGATAAGCTGCTCCCTCTGGCCTGGGAAGGGAGTCCTGCTTTTACTGATGGTTGTACATGGCCAGCAGTTTTCTAACCCTTTCTCCTAACAAAATCTTACCAGTATGAAGAACTGGTGAAATTGGAGCTGCTCCAGCTAGGACCATGCTCTGGATCTTCCCTAGGACACCTCCTGTGCTGAGCCCTGGCAAACCCCCAGTTTGTAAGGAACAGAGTTGGAAAACCACTAAACCAGACAACCTTGGAAACCCCTTCCTGTTCTGAGGTCCTACTACTCTCAGGGTTGGTGATGACCACAAGGTCCCCTTTCTCCAAGGTGACCTCAGACACAGGCCTACCGGCTTTCTTGAAGATTCTATCATGGAGTGCTCTGCTTAGAGTTAGGGAATCCCTTAAGGATCAGCTTTGGACTTGGGAATTCACTGCTGCCAAACTGTCATTAAAGGATAAGGCTCCAGGGGAGCTCAGGGCTCCCTCCCCTCACCCAGAGTCTGGGTCAAGGCCAGGCCAAGCTGAGCACAGCACTGGGGGTAGGGTTGTATCTGGTATCTCTTCCTACTGTGAGAAGGGAAAGGACTTGGACACACAGTGTCAGCCAAGGCTCCTACTCATTTACATCTGCTGCCTGCCCCCTGGACAGCAGCACCTATCTCCATGGCTTCCTCCAGCTTGAGAGAAGGTGGCCTCCTCCCCACCCCACCCTCTTGGAAACCAGTTAGGAAGAGGATGAAGACTGGTATGTCCCTTTGTGTCTGCTCCTGAATGGTGTATTTTGGGTCCTACCTAATCCAGCCCTTGGGTGGTGGTCCAAGCCCTCATGGGTGGTCACGGCTGTCTTCGTCAATTTCCCTTGACCCTAGGCATCTCAATAGGCTGGTGAAAGAGGTTTATGGAGAAGGGACTTGGGAATCCATCTCTAATCTTTTCACCAGAAAAGACTCAGCAGGAGGACCAGCGAAGAATGACTTCCTCCCACACATGCACACTTCAGGACAGTTCATCATTGAGGGGGTGTGGCCGCCTCCCAAGGGAGAGCCCCTCCTTCCCGTCTCACTGGGCTGCTGCCTTGTCTCTGGGCACCTGTGCTTCCTCAGAGCTGGGCACAATCACACACAGCAGGTGCTTCATGCACACTGGGTGAGCCGAGGCCTGGAAGGGGTGAATGGTTGGGGCCACACAGTGAGCAATGCATTTGCCATGAATGACAGACGCCCACAAAGGAATGAAAAATTGCTTTAAAAAAGATGCTTGTGTCTGCCTTACTTATTTCTGTGTTTATTCATTTATCACTTACACTCTGTCTACCTCTTGGAAAGGATTTGGGAAGTCTTACAATATTTAAACACATATAAAAGAAGCAAAAAAAAAAACCTACACAAAATAAAGATCATATAAAAGAAACTAGGAAAAATATATATGTATAGACTACTTGTGCTGAAGTCGTTTCTGCCTCTGAGCTATTAATTTAGCTCCGAGGTGCCTGGAGGTAAAGCAGGAAGGGAAACATAGTCACATGGGCTGTTCAGCTCACCAGGTCGAGGGGAAATGACACTCGTTCTCCCTCACCTCTTCTCTCCCTCACTTCTTCCGTCCCTCATCTCTTCTCTCCCTCACTCTGCCTCATGGTGTCCACACCCGCAGCCTCCTCTTTAGCTTCATGAATAATGGTGAGGATCATAGCTTGGTCCACTCTTCAGCAGATATTAAATGCTCAGTCCAGCAGTTCTCAGCTGTTGTCACGATCAGCTAGGGGTGCATGTGACTGGTAATAGTTTGCATATCAAAGTATATGAATGTATTTGCTTTGTTAAAATAATTAGGAATGGCTTCAAGAGCATCCCCAAAGCAGCTCTCAGAAGCAGCAGGGAAGGGAGGGGAAGCTCCATCCTCTGCCAGGCCAAAACCCTTAGCCTCTGCCAGGACCTTCCTCCCAGCATCCCTGGGTGTGCTGGCACTGGAGAGCTGCCAGAATGGCCTCTTCCCAAAGGCACAGCTCCATGTGACAAGGAGGGCAAAATGGATGCCCCGTGCATCTGGGTGGGGAGAGGAGGAGGAAGGGACGGGGAGTTGGTGAGGATCATTGCCACCCTGAGCAATGACCTCCAAGTGCTGTAGGAATGACCTTCTCCCCTTAAAGCGATGCCAGCTGAAGGAAAAATATGGGAGCCATTAGGACGTCATGAAGATGAGGCAAAGGGTCTTGCAGTGAGGGGTAGGTGAAAGGAGCACGCTGGGTCTGTGGAGGCCAGGTCTGCTTGCCAGTCAGGGGATCTGATTACTATGAAGACGTGTGTGGGAGAAGGGATATTGCCCATTTTTGACCACAGCACTTCCCCTTAGAAGTGACCATGCTGGGCTGGGTGCAGTGGCTCATTCCTGTAATCCCAGCATTTTGGGAGGCCGAGGTGGGCGGATCACTTGAGGTCGGGAGTTCGAGACCACCCTGGCCAACGTGGTGAAACCCCATCTCTACTAAAAATACAAAAATTAGCCTGGCGTGGTGGCAGCTGCCTGTAATCCCAGCTACTTGGGAGGCTGAGACAGGAGAACTGCTTGAACCCAGAAGGTGGAGGTTGCAGTGAGCTGAGACAGCGCCATTGCACTCCAGCCTGGGTGACAGAGTGAAACTCTTCTCAAAATTAAAAAAATAAAAAATAAAAAGAAGTGACCATCCTGTCCCATCTTCACTGTAAGAATACTGCCTCTCTCCCTCCTCTCCTCCTGACAAATAGTTCTGATTTTGCTTGCATACTTCTGATGATGGGCAGCTCACTGTCTCTCCGAGGCAGCTCATTCCTTCTTAGACAGCTCTGACAAGACAGTGTGAAAAGTGTTAAAACAGAGGTTGACGTGGGAGATCGGGAACCAGAGGAGGGGCTCACTTAGTTCTGTCTTCTTCCACTGGGGTGAGTTGGAAACTCTCATTTGGAAGGTAAGGAACTAGAGCTTCTGAGAAACTAGAGCTTCTGAGGCTAAAGAACTTCCCAAAACTCAAAGATAGTGCTTCCTGGCAGACCTGGGACTTCTCCCTCCTTTCCCAGGTCAGGACCTGGATCCTACCCAAGCCTCTGACCCATGGTTCCTGCAGGGCCGAAGGTGCAGGCTGTTCATATGCATGCTTTGGCTCACCCTACAAGGTTCGATTCAGTGTGTCTGGGGTAGAGCGCAGGGCCCAGGCATCCATATTTTTCAACAGTTCCCTGAATGATTCTGTGTGCTGTTAGGTTGAGCATCCTTCTAACCAGAGTAGGGAATCCTATGATGCTAACTCTTGGGTGTTTGTCCAGTCTTTGCTGAGAAATCTCCGATGACAGGGAACTTGCTCCGTCTCAGATTGTCCAGCCCATCCCTGATGGTCACCTTCCACTGAACTCACACAGTAGCTGTTCTCCTTCTACCCTGGATCCTTCTCCCCTCTGCTCTACCCTGTTCCCTCCCCCAGGAAGCTGACCTCTACGGCTTCTGGTTGGGTTCCATCAGTGTGGGACCCGGGTCAGACTCTGGGGTGTCTGCTCAGCGGGTTGGTCCCCACATTCTTTTGGGGCAGTGGTTCTGAGCATGACAGTGCTCTTCTGCCTGCGGCCACTGCTCCTGTCTGGCACCCTCATTCATGACTGTGCTTCTTACCAGGTTCTGGAAACCACCCTCTCCCCTGATCTCAGGCATGGCTGGCAATGGCTTCCAACACTGCTGGTCTCTGGGGACATCAGCAGCTTCTGCTGGTGCTCTTACTGTGCCCACATCTTTGCCCACAGTCCCTCTTGTGAAAGCTTGGAGCATCATTCCTGGCAGTCCACTAGAGGAAGTCTACTGCCTCATCCCCAGGCAGCTCCCCAGGCATTTCAGAACAGTCGCTGTGCACATGGAGAACGCTTCTTCCAGCTGAAGAGCTGCCTCCAGCGTCTCCATCATCTCCCTGCTTCTTCTCTTATTGCCGGGAGACCGTAGGAGAGGCCCACGGCATCCTCCACTTCCAGACAACTCAAGGCCCACCATGATGACTGGAGCCCCACTGTCTAGAATATGAATGTAATATCGGTAAATTTAAAACCCTAGTACTCAGAAAGCACTAATCAATTTTGCATTTTGAATGAGTTCCTCGAGGAGCTAAAGCTTTATACTGTATATTAGCCTTGCAGAAACCTGAAAAATGGGTTTAAACAAGTTAGTCTTTCATAGTGCCTTTCCTAGTGCTGACCCTGGAGGCCCTGGTCCCAAGGTTATAACAACAAGCTCCAGAGAGCACCAACTGAGCCTGGCACTGGGCCGAGGGACTGATACCTAATCATTTAGTTTAATCCTTGGAACAAGTCTGAGGAAGGTGGACTCACAGCTCCACCCTGCAGATGAGGAAACACAAGCCCAGAGAGTTTCAGGAACTTACCCAACACCGCACAGCCTTGTGGTGCAGAGCTGGGGTTTTTCTCCCAGGCAGTCAAGTGCTAGGTCCCAGACTCCTCCCTGCAGTGCAGCAGCCGCATGTGCACTGGTGGGCCCAGTTCCTTCCATTTCTCTGCTCTGCCGTCCTCAGCAGGGGCTTCCATTCTCAAGGTGGCCACAGCAGTTCTAGCCACTGCATCTGTGGTCCAAGCAGGAAAAAGGAGAAGGCCAGGGGCAAAGCTCGTCTGTCAGTTGAGACAGCCCCATTTAAAGAGCTTTACCAGGAGCCCCGCCTTGTAACTTCTAATTGAAGCCCATTAGATGAGACAGGAACAGAGCGACCCCAGCACAAACTCTTTCTGAGAGTCTCAGTCTGGGTCTTTCCCAGAACAGGGCTTCAGATGCAGGTTTGGCTGCAGGTACAATATACATGAGGGAGCAGAAAGAATGAGACTGAGAAAGGAGAAAAAGCAATACCGTGTGTTATTGCCTGGGAGCAACTAGGGCTCAGTCTCTCCTGCGTCCCCTAAAAAGGATGCCTTCCAAAATTGCCTCCCCAGAGGTGGTGGCTGGACCTTGTGCACTGACACCATCCCCACTAGCTGGAGGCTGCCCTGCACTATCATGTTACTCTCATCCAGCCAAGCAAGCTGGTAGAGGGCCCCAACCCTCCCTCCCTGAGGGGCTATGTTCTGGTGGCCTTGACCTCAGGTGGCAGTCACACATTCCCTGCTATCTCTGGGTGTGAAGCATCAAAGGCCATCCCAGTGAGTCCCCTGAATTCCAGACATGCTTATCCCTTCTGCATCATGTGGGGCCAACCCTACCTTCTTGTGTCATCAGGGTTGAGTGTCCCCACTACTGTAGGAACTCTTCTCTCTGTCTGCTGGCCCACCAGCATGAGGCCCCAAAGTGGCCAGGCAGCAAGCACAGGGTTAGATTAAGGGTAAACTTTACCTGTGTCCTGGCGGGACCATCTTATTCTGGGAACCAGGACATTGAACCCAGCACACACTAGAGCTGCAGGGACGGGGAGCCATTTTCTTTGAGGAAGTTACCAGCTGTGACAGTGAGGGGACCAATCCTCCTTCCACCTGCTGTTCCTAGAATTGTGTACTCCAACTACTGGCTCCAAGTCCTGCACACTGACCACGAGCTCACTGCACACACTGCAGCCCCCAGGACAGAGCCCTGGCCTGCTGTTGGCTGAGCTTCCATCTCAGCTGAGCCTGCTGCCTCTGGGTGATGTGGCGTCGGGAGGAACAGTAGATCCCATGGTCCTGCATTCGTGATTGTACCGCCTTGGCCTGTGCACCTATCTGGTTCTGTGTGGTGCACAAACAAGCTGTCCCCAAAGAGCCATCCCCAAACTGCACATAAAAGAGCAAAATAAATGTTAAGTCAGAGGTCAGCAAACTTATTCTGTGAAGGACAAGGTAGTAAATATGTTAGGCTTTGCAGGATATACAGTTTCTGTCATAGCTACTCAACTTGCCACTGTAGCATGAAAGCAGCCTTAACACATGGGCATGGCTGTGTTCCAATAAAACTTTATTGACAAAAACAGGTGGAGGGCCACATTTGGCCCAAGGGCTATAATTTACTCACCACTGTGTTGAGCCACTAAGTTTTGGTGTGGTTTTATTGTGCCGCAGTCAGTGGCTGGAGCATCTGTGCCTCTCCTCCCTCTACCTCATCTCAGATCCCCTTTGTCTTGGCAGTACCTATCGTGTGCTTGTTACTGCTGACCAATGAGGGACCCAATGCTAGAATCCCATCCGGAGTGCTGCCTCCTGGGGCCACTTTTGGTACCATCTGTCTTAGTCTGGGTTCCCCCAAAGCAGATCCCAACACAGACTTAACCACTGGCAGACTCAAGGGTGATCCTGGGAAAAGAAGTAAGGCCAGAGGGCGTGTGCACCATGGATGGAGAAGGCACTGCACAGACTATCACTGAGCTGATGATGCTTGGAGCTGTGGCCATGTTTTGCAACTGTCAGGGCAGGGGGCTGGGCTGAGGCTGGGGCTGGGCCACGGACGCATGCCCTCCAGTGGGTGAAGGTGGCTCCAGTGATGTGAATTCCCCCATACTCTGAACATCCCTGGGTGAGCAGCTGCAGCTCTGGACACACCCTGGGGTCAGACAAGCTGAAAGATGTGGCTGGTATAGGAAGTGGGATGCTGCCAGGAGACACTCAGCCCAGCCACAGCTGAAACCCTAGGTGGGCTGCGGGGAGGGGTGGAGAACACAAAAAGCATCCCCTTCAGCAGTGGTTTTCTTTATTATTATTATTATACTTTAAGTTCTAGGGTACATGTGCACAACGTGCAGGCTTGTTACATATGTATACATGTGCCATGTTGGTGTGCTGCACCCATTAACTCATCATTTATGTTAGGTATATCACCTAATGCTATCCCTCCCCCCTCCCCCCAGCCCACGACAGGCCCCGGTGTGTGATGTTCCCCTTCCTGTGTCCAAGTGTTCTCATTGTTCAATTCCCACCTATGAGTGAGAACATGTGGTGTTTGGTTTTTTGTCCTTGTGATAGTTTGCTGAGAATGATGGTTTCGAGCTTCATCCATGTCCCTACAAAGGACATGAACTCATCCTTTTTTATGGCTGCATAGAATTCCATGGTGTATATGTGCCACATTTTCTTAATCCAGTGTTCTCTAACTTCAGCTGCATCAGAATCACCCTGAGGCTTGTTATAATGCAGATTCCAGGGACCCACCCCCAGGGTTTCAGATTGATTTGGTCTGCGCCGGGGCCTGAGAATTTGCATTTCTAATAAGCTTCCATGCCATGCTGCTGCTGCCGGTCCTGGGTCAATATTTGGAGAACCACTGGATAGAGAGAGTGGATGCTGGGCAGGCAGCTGCCAGTCTCTCTCGTACTTATCAAGTGGGCTATCCTTTGTGCCTGCTAAGGGTGTGAGTCTGTGTGTTTGTGTGTGTGTGCGCATGTGAGAGAAAGAGAGAGGGAGAAAGAGAAGGGGATTGATAGAGCCTGGTGTATCTATTACTATCTAAAAGTGTGATATTGCTAAAGTCTCCTTGCCTCCAAGCCTCCAAGTTTCCCTACCTGTACACTAAGGCTGGGCTGCATGATGGCCCAGGGCTCTTCCAGCTCTGATTTGATGATTGTTTACAAAAGGAAAGGGCTCAAGTCCAGGCTTCACAGTACACTGAGATTCAAATGCACCTCCCTTTCCAACTTTTGCAATGGAACTATCTCCCAGAAATGTTTAAAAGTGCTTAGGGGATAAAAAGAGGAAAGAAATGGAATGAATTGCCCAGTGAAGGGAAATCCCCAGCAGGTTTTTCTATACACAAGTGCTGCGCATTCCCACAGGGAGCTCCCACTCTCAAAATGCTAGCAGGGGAGGTCAAGGCTGGGGATTTGCCCAGAAGTAAATGAGGTCAGAGGCACTCCCAGGGCTCAGCCCTACAGGTTGGCTTCCAGTCCTCTCAAAACAGAAATTCAGCAAGGCCAAACACCCTGTGCCCCTCTACAGTGGCTCAGCTGGGTGTTTTGCAGAAACTTGGGCACAGAACCCACACAGACTTCCCTTTGAGTCCTGCCTCCCACACTCAGCGCTGGGTGGCCCTGGACAAGCCACTTGGATCTGCCTGACTTGGGGCCCTGCGCATGCATAATGGAAATGATAATGGAACCTCATGTGGCATTTACCCAAGAAGCATTTGTGGCACACCTGAGTTCCTAGGATTTTAGGGAGGATTCCATAAAATAACATGGTGGGATTATTGTAACAATAATTGTTTTGTCAGCAGTAACATGGTCTACAATAGCTACCATTACCAATTTTTATTACTGTCAATTTTCTACTCTAAATCTGCTACGAATTTCTCTGGAGTTGTTCCGTTAGGTTTATCTCCACCATGGTGTGGGAGGGACCTTGCTGTGTAACCTCGAGCAGGTCACCTCACATTTTTGATATTGTCTTTTCATGAGTCACAGGATGGCTAATTATGTTTATTTGCAAGATTGATGTGAGAACAAAATGCTAAGGCTGCTCACGTGAGAACATTTAATGCATCATCGGGTCCCCAGCAGAGAGGAAGTGCAGACGGCAGGATGGCTGTGTTCGCCGCAGGCCTCCCCGCCTATGTAGGCACTAAATTTGTTTTTTCTTTTTTAGGTAAAACTTGTTCAGCCCTGACTATAAGCCACGCACTAGGCTAAGAGCTTTCCTTGAATTATTTCACTTGACCCTGATTAGTTTATGGGTTAAGTATAATCATTATCATCCTCTTTACGCTTGTGAGGAAGTCAAGAACCCAGAGCGGGCAAGTGGGGGGCGAGGCAGATTCACACTCAAGTCCTGCAAACCCCCAGGCTTGTTGTGCACCGGGGGCCTGCTCCAGGGACCCCAGACCAAAGGCCCAGCTGTGTGCTCAGGGCTGAACAGAATGGATGGACTTGCCTCTCCTCGAATGAGGCTCTTTCTTCTGCCCCATTCTCTCCACAGCCGCTGCTCTGTCCCCAGGTTGTGAAGATGCATGGGCTTGATTAGGCTGGGCTCAAGCCCTGTTTATCATCATCTGCTCACCTTTCAGAAAGCCCCTTGTGTTTTAAGAAGAGCGGACTTGGTGTTATGCAGCATTGTTCTGATTAGAAAGAACAGGCATGGCTGTAGAATCGATCCAGGGGTCGGGAGTCCGGCTGCTTTCAGAAGCTTCCAGGGCAGGGCCTCAGAGAGCAGAACAGCCAGTCTGTAATGATGACGGATGACCCAGCCTATGACACTGAGCTGAGGGGAGTCTACAGGGTCTGAAGGTTCTGGTCGGTTCAATGAGATACTGACTGCAGAGCTCCCTCCCCATGTGGCATCTGGAACTATGGTGGCATCTCAGAGTGTCAGGAGCAAGGATTCTGAATACGAGTGACTGTGGAAGAATCCTGGATTTCTCCTAGACTAGCAGCCATCCATCTACCTGTGCCAGTGAGATTATGGTCAGGCATGGACACGGCACATGGCATGGCCTGTGGGCAATGGTTCTTTTTCAAGAAAAGGCTCAGGTTTCATGGCATGTCAGCAGATGTGCCCCACACATGGGTGTGGACTTCCTCCCTTAGTCCTGTACTCAGGTATGCCACCTGCTCATGGGCTGTGGGTCCTGTCCCTATGTCACTCAGCCAACTCCGCCCCTTTCCCAGGAACAGTGAGCATGAATGGACACTTCAAACTCTTAGCTCATTTAATCCTTGCAACAGTTCTGTGAGGCAGATTATATTATGAGCCCATTGAACAGTTGAAGCAATTGAAGCAAAAGGAGATGTTGCGTCAAAGGTTACTCAGCTGGTAAGTGGTTCAGAGTGGATTCAAGCCCAGGCCTCCCATTCTAACAGACACACTCCCCAGCCCCCTCTGGACTCCCAGGGCTTATTAGCTCAGGTGCCACCAGCTCCAGGAAGACCTCTTGCCCGTGCCAATGGAGTGGCCTTACCTTGATTCCTGTTTTCCCCATTAGAATGATATGAGGCCCTTCTGTATCTGCCTCTCACATTAGACTTTCAGCTCCTCTCGGGGGAAAGACTGTGTCTGGTGCCTCCCTGTTTTTAAAGCCCCTGAGCTGAGTCCTTGCCTGAGGCTGCAGCCTCCAGTGTTTATTGTAGCCTTGGGCTAGTTCCTCACATTCTTTCATCGGACTGTATTTGTCAAGGTTCTCCAGAGAGACAGGACCAGCATGATATAAATAGATATAAAAGAGGTATTTATCAGGGGAATTGGTCACACCATAATGAAGGCTGAGAAGTCCAATGACTGTCTGCAAACTGGAGATCCAGGAAAGCCAGTAGTGTGGCTCAATGCAAGTCTGAAAGCCTCAGAACCAGGGAAGCCTATATCATAACTCTCAGTCTGAGGACAAAGGCCCGAGAATGGGGCTGATGGAGTGAGTCCTGGAGACTAACAGCCAGAGAACCTGGAATCCTGACATCCAAGGACAGGAGAAGACGGGCATCCCAGTTCTAGAAAACAGAGAAAGAATCTACCCTTCCTCTGCCTTTTTGTTCCATTAGGGCTCCCAGTGAATTGGATGGTGCCTGCCCACATTGAGGGCAGATCTTCCTCACTCAGTCGACCAGCTCACTAGTCACAGCTTAATCCAGTGAATTGGATACCTGAGGTTGACCATCACACTGACCTTCAGGAGATGATGAGGGCTCCAGAAGACGATGTTTGCAGAATCCTCAGCACATTGCAGGCAGCTCAGAGCCTGCGCAAGAGATGGACGATGCCCTTCCTAGCCCAGAGTTCCAGTTCCAGTTGATACCCCAGGCTGGCATTGATGCCCACATCACACACGCACCCTCTGTGGGTGGGATCACACCAGAGCACTATTAAGTTGTGGGAAATTCACAGTCCCCATCCTGACCCTGGGCCTGGCTTTCAATGAGTGTGCTATGAAGAGTTCCATGGGTGAAGGAGGGCATTCCTAAGTCAGTTGGCAGAGATGAGTTTTGACCTCTTGAAGGCCCAATTCACACTGCACCATTTCAGTAAGCTCCAGCTGTTTACCAACCCACTGTGGACGATGCTGCTGAGCATCCTGCATACTGGAGGGCCCAGAAAGGCTGTGCCCCTGACCCTGTCCCTGAGTGAGTGGTTCTAGGGTCTTAGATACATCAAGAGAGGCCTGTATGCATGACCCTCCTTGACTATCACGGCAACCATGCATGATCGATACCATTATTCTCAACTAGCATATTAAGACAATTAGGCACCGAGAGGTTAAATGCTCTTTTGGAGGTCAGAATTGGGTGCTGACCACTCCAATTGGGCTTCATACCAGCTACTCCTCTCCAGTGGCAACTCTGCCATATGCTCTTCACACAAACCCTCATTTGGAATTCCTATTTCCACTGACCAATGGACTCTCGGAATGCAGGGCTCCTTTGAGGGCCAAAGGTTCCTTTGAGGTCCACTCCCTGAGAACAATCTGCAGGAGAGGCAGCACAGGGGTGAGGGTTGGAAACAGTGTGTCTAAAGCACGAGGTGGGCATTCCACAGACGCAGGCCTTTTAACGCAATTGTGTGTGCCACAGCCTAGTTCTGTGACCTTGGGGCTGTCTCTTCACCTCTCAGGATCTCCATTTCCTCGTCTGTAAAATGCATGGGATTGTGTGATTCACGATTCCCTTCTGGCTCCAACATTCCATGGGTCTGTCTGTCCAGTGGCACTTGGTCATCCCTGTAACACCAAAAGGCAAGCAGGGCAGAGTAGAATTGCAATTGAGTAATCAGAATCGTCAGAATTGAAAAATCATCATCAAACCATGGAAGCTGCTTACAGAGTGTTCAGTAAATGATCTTCATTTATTGCCGCAAATTGTGTCTGCATATAAAATTGGCAAAGCCCCCTAACAGCTTAATACTTCTGGAACAGAGGTTGACAAACAATGGCCTGCCCCCTAAATCCAGCCCTCAGACTGATTTTGTAAATCAAATTGCATTGGTCACACAGCCATGCCCATTTTCCTTTATACTCGCCCTGACTGCTTTTGTGCTACAAATTGAGCGGTTGGGACAGAGACCATGTTCCAAAGCTTAAAATACTATTTCGTCTTTTACAGATAAAGTTTATTGATATTTGTCCTAGAAGATGAACAGTTAACTTAGCCAAATAAATATCTCATATGTGAGATTGTGTCTTCTTGGCCTAGTCTCAATGGTGTCTTCTGAGATTCCTCTAAACATAGCTTAAAAGTTTCAGAAGTAGACCAGGCAGGTGGCCCACGCCTGTAATCCCAGCACTTTGGGAGGCCGAGGCAGGTGGATCATGAGGTCAAGAGATTAAGACTGGGCCAACATGGTGAAACCCCATCTCTACTAAAAATACAAAAATTAGCTGGGCGTGGTGGCACGTGCCTGTAATCCCAGCTACTCAGGAGGCTGAGGCAGGAGAATCACTTGAACCCGGGAGACAGAGGTTGCATTGAGCCAAGATTGCGCCATTGCACTCCAGCCTGGGTGACAGAGCAAGACTCCATCTCAAAACAAACAAAACAAAAACAAAAAACAAAAGAAGTTTCAGGTGTAACAACGTACATACTTGTGGTTCCTTGAACACTGAGATCTTTGCACCTCCTTGCCTTTGCCTGCGCTGTTTCCCCTGGTGGAAAGGCCATACCTCCCAGCCTTCCCCCGTTCTCCTCCCACTTGGTCTCCTCTGCTAACCTCCACTCTCATAGCCTGGGCTGTTTTGAACCCCGGAGCCCACTGCTTGCACTTCTCTGGCGTTTAAAGTCCTGCGTTCTTTGTGGAATCACTTGTCTCTCTCTTCCATTGGACTGTGTGCTCCTGAAACACCAGGACCTTGCTTTTGTGGGTCACTGAAAATTACCCATGCCCCAAGCAGGGTCTAGTGTGTGGTAAGTGCTCAGTAAAGATGATTGAGTGTATGACTAATGATACCCCGCCCAAACAGGAGCACCTGATTAATTCTAACATCTATCAGTGCTTAAGTAGGAGCCTCACAAAGACCTTGTTATCCTTTTAAACAGTTAAAAATATGATTACCAGCAGGATGATACACATCTGCAAATAGCATTTCTAAGCAAACAATCGGAGTCTATAACAATTGCATTATATAATTGCACAGCGTGGAGAATTGGAAATGGCCTAGCCTTTATTCGGCATCAGGAGGAACTGGATGTACACCAGGAAGCTAGAATCTTAGGGGCCATCTTAGAAGCGTGCAAGGAAAGAGGAAGGGTCCCAGTTAATTCCAAGAAAGTATAGTGTTTTGCCCTAGTAACGCCTAACATCTAACTTCTTAAATCTCTGAGAATTTTAGAATCTTAGAATTGAAAATAACTTGGAGAGTTTTTGGTATTTTTTTTTTTTTTTGAGACGGAGTCTCGCTGTCTCCCCAGCTGGAGTGCAGCGGCACGATCTCGACTCACTGCAAGCTCCGCCTCCCGGGTTCACGCCATTCTCCTACCTCAGCCTCCCGAGTAGCTGATGTGTCTGGAATTGGTGGGTTCTTGGTCTCACTGACTCCAAGAAGGAAGCCGCGGACCCTCACGGAAAGTGTTACAGGTCTCCAGGGCAGCGTGTCCTGAGTTTGTTCCTTCTGATGTTCGGATGTGTTTGGAGTTTCTTCCTTCTGGTGGGTTCGTGGTCTAGCTAGCTCAGGAGTGAAGCTGCAGACCTTCGCAGTGAGTGTTACAACTCTTAAGACAGCGCGTTTGGAGTTGTTCCTTTCTCCCGGTGGGTTCGTGGTCTTGCTGGCTTCAGGAGTGAAGCTGCAGACCTTTATAGTGAGTGTTACAGCTCATAAAGGCAGTGTGGACCCAAAAAATGAGCAGCAGCAAGATTTATTGCAAAGAGTGAAAGAAGAAAGCTTCCACAGTACATAAGGGAACCCCGGCTGGTTGCTGCTGCTGGCTCAGGCTTTTATTCTCTTATCTGGCCCCACCCACATCCTGCTGATTGGTCCATTTTACAGAGAGCCGATTGGTTTGTTTTACAGAGAGCTGATTGGTCCGTTTTGACAGGGTGCTGATTGGTGCATTTACAATCCCTGAGCTAGCGGCAAAAGTTCTCCACCTCCCCACTAGATTAGCTAGATACAGAGTGTGGACACAAAGGTTCTCCAAGTCCCCACCAGAGTAGCTAGATACAGAGTGACGATTGGTGCATACACAAACCCTGAGCTAGACACAGGGTGCTGATTGGTGTGTTTACAAACCTTGAGCTAGATACAGAGTGCTGATTGGTGTAGTTACAATCCCTTAGCTAGACATAAAGGTTCTCCAAGTCCCCACCAGACTCAGGAGGCCCAGCTGGCTTCACCCAGTGGATCCCGCAGGGACTGCGGGTGGAGCTGCCTGCCAGTCCCCCGCCGTGCGCCTGCACTCCTCAGCCCTTGGGCGGTAGATGGGACTGGGCTCCCTGGAGCAGTGAGCGGCGCTCCTCAGGGAGGCTCCGGCAGCGCAGGAGCCCCCGGCGATGGGGAGGCTCAGGCATGGCGGCTGCAGGTCCCAAGTCCAGCCCCGCGGGGAGGCAGCTAAGGCCCGGCGAGAAGTCGAGCACAGCAGCTGCTGGCCCAGGTACTAAGCCCCTCACTGCCCGGCCCGCGGGGGCCGCAGAGCCCACACCCACCCGGAACTCGTGCTGGCCGGCAAGCACCACGCGCACCGCACCGCTAGCAGCCCCGGTTCCCGCCCGCGCCTCTCCCTCCTCATCTCTCCGCAAGCTGAGGGAGCCGGCTCCGGCCTTGGCTAGCTCAGAAAGGGGCTCCCACAGTGCAGCGGTGGGCTGAAGGGTTCCTCAAGTGCTGTCAAAGTGGGAGCCAAGGCAGGGAGGCGCCGAGAGCGAGTGAGGGCTGTGAGGACTGCCAGCACGCTGTCACCTCTCACTGGGACTACAGGTGCCCACCACCACGCCCCGCTAATTTTTTGTATTTTTAGTAGAGACGGGGTGTCACCGTGTTAGCCGGAATGGTCTCGATCTCCTGACCTCGTGATCCGCCTGCCTTGGCCTCCCAAAGTGCTGGGATTACAAGCGTGAGCCACGGTGCGTGGCCGGTTTTTAGTATTTTAAAGTGGTGTCATTTATCTGCTTCCTTCCAGCTCCATGAAAGATTAATCCTGGCTAACAACCCCCTCCCTGCTCCATTCGGGTGAATATGCTCATCTCTCGTGCCCAAGAGTAACTATTATCATGTGTGTGTATTTGTGTGTGTGTGTGTGTGAGAGAGAGAGAGAATCATCTTTTTGCATTACTTTATACTTTCAGTAACTTATTTATATGTCTTCAAACAATATATTGCTTAAGTTTGCCTTTTTAGAAGCTTTACATAAGTGTGATAATATGAGATATATTCTTCTGTAACTTGCTGCTTTCACCCAACAGTGCGCATTTGAGATTCATTTGAGTGGACATGTTTAGCTACCACATCATTATTTTCTCTCCTGGATATTCAATTATTTTAATAAATCAAAATATGTTTATCTTTAAAAAATAAAGGCAGCCTTGCTGTCTCTAATTTCCATGCACAACTTTCTTGGGGATCTGGTGAAAGTGACTCTGGACACGGTCAGGGGCTGATCCAGAATTCAGGATTCGGTTCCCTTGCCATGTCTTGGTCGATGACATCAATCTCATCGGGGGCATGCTGAACAATTTATTTGCCCAAGTATAAAGGAAGTGATTACTTAAAAAAAAGAAGAAAGAAAAGCCCATTTGAATCTCTGAAAAGACCGGAAGTGGAGGCATGGCCTGTGTCTTCTTATCTTGTATTTATACTACAAAGTCTTCCCTAAGACCCAGTCCTGCCCTGTAGGAGCTTAATGTCTACGACAGATCATCAGACCATGTGGTGCCCCAGATGCACTCAACTGCTTCTATTCTGAGCTTTCTATGTCTTGGAGAGTCTTAGAATTTTGTGCAAACACTTGGAAACAGCTCAGAGAAGGGTGCACAACACCTAACTAGAAGATGAAAACTGTCCTTGGAAGAATTCCATGGAGAATTTGTTGCCATCATTATGCTGCCCCATTTATTCTCACATTATTCTCTTCTATTTCATTCCAGTCTGGGTTTTTTTGTTTTTGTTTTTTTTAATGCACACATCTTGACTTTTCCTCTAAGAATGCCCATGTGGCTCCCCACCCTGGCATGCTGAGGGCTGCCCTCTGAGACCCTCACTGTTGCTCATCTCTGCTGGAAATTTACTTTAGAACTGGAGTGGCTGCCATGGAGTCCCACTTTTTTATGTCAGCAATGGTTTCAATACATCATCATTAAATTGACTGACTGTGAGGTGTGGGGTGGGGGCAGGTAGAGAGAAACTCATCAAATGCTTGTTGTCAGGAAATGTAGGAAAAAAGCACAGCAGCAGAAATGGCCAAGGCACATTTGGGAATTGACTTTTTTATTCTTTCTTTTGCTTAGCTCTGCCTTGAATTTCCAAACTCATTTTTCAATTTCAATCTCAATGTTAGTTGCAACATACAGGTTGTAAGGAACTAAGGGGAGAGAAAGTCAATGTTCAATCAGGTTTCTCTGTATACGTGTGCTTTTATTTTAAAAAATGATAAGTGCACAAGTAGAGGGAAAAATAACAAAAGATTGAATTTTTGTTTTAGGCACTGGACAAATATGTTGGTAATGAATGGAGATAATTCTCAGTATTGTTTTATTGCTCATGCTGGGAATGTCACACTTGGGGTTTTATTACTATTTAGAACTTTTAAGTTGAACCATATGAAAATGTTGGCTTTGGGCCAGGTGCAGTGGCTCACACCTGTAATCCCAGCACTTTGGGAGGCTGAGGCGGGCAGATCACGAGGTCAGGAGATGGAGACCATCCTGGCTAACACGGTGAAACCCCATCTCTACTAAAAATACAAAAAAATTAGCCGGGCGTGGTGGTGGGCACCTGTAATCCCACCTCCTCGGGAGGCTGAGGCAGGAGAATGGTGTGAACCCAGGAGGCGGAGCTTGCAGTGAGCTGAGATTGCACCACTGCACTCTAGCCTGGGTGACAGAGCGAGACTCCGTCTCAAAAAGAAAAAAAAAAAAAAGGAAAGAAAGAAAATGTTGGCTTTATAAGTTAAGATGACCTAGCACTGGCAATTTCATATGATTCAAATTAATATACATTAATTTGCATTGCTACCTGATTAACATCTGTTTCCTGCACTGATCTGACAGCTCCACAGGGACAGGAGCCATGCTCATTTTTTATACTAGAACTACCAGGATGTCTAGTAAATAGTGAGTGCTTGTTAATTATGTCATCGAAGAAATGCAAAATGACACAAGAAAGGGGAATCACAGACCTGTGTGGGCTATGAGTAGGGGCCTCGCCCATCTAGCTGGAGCTGGAGTTTGTGTGATGCCAAGTGTCAGAACGCCAGGATGAGTGTGTCAACTGCCAGTGGGAGGCCGGCATCTCAGACAGAAAGAGGTCCTTGGCATCAGCATTTCAGAGGGACAAATGTAGGAGATTCCTGCAGGTATTTCAGGGCAGCTTCTTTGGGAAGCAGACTCAGATGGGCATGCACATGGAGGAATTTATTAGGGAGTGCTCTGGAGGTCACTTCTATGGGAGTAAGGATAGAAAGAAGGGTTAGACAGTGGGAGGAGTTGAGTCGTGCAGCCCCAATAAGCCTTCAGCCAACCCCACCAGGAGCTCTGAGGCTGGGATGGCCCTTCAGAGTAGTCCTGAGGTGGAGGAAGGGGACTGTGTCTATTCTTGACCAGTTATTGGATGTGGGCTGACCAAGAGGGGCCATGACCTTGGATGAGGTAAGTCAGCACTTGCAGCAGCTGGGGGAATAAGTCCTTCCATTCTGAAGGGTGATCTTGGTGCATCAGAGCATCCACTACAGGCATAATGAGACAGTGAGAGTCATGTGGAATGGATGGAGGAGAAGTACCTGCAGCCCACAATGTAAGTGCTGGGGGAAGCAGAGAGCCTGGACCACAAGCGGTGCCAGGGATGCCTGAAGCTCCATAGAGATCTGAAAATCCAGAGTCTCTTGGGAGCATGGTGGAAAAGCTCACTGGAAGAAAATCCCAGGACTTAACTCTGCTCTGAGCAGGTTAAAATTGGTCAGAGTTGCAGTTCTAGCACTGCTGGAGGTAGGGAAAGAGCCTTAGAAGTTCTCTTTGGTATTTTTTCGTAAAACCTCATTTCATAACAGGTAAGTGTGCTGTGAAACATGACAAAGTTACAATTCTGTATTTATTTTTCATAATGAAAATAATATGTCTGTTTAAGGAGGTCAGAAAAACACAGAGAAGAAGAAAAATGGAAATCAGTTATAGATCCCCTAATCAGAGATCACTATGAACACTTGGAAATCTTTTCTCCTGTTTGCTATTATTCTCCTCATAGTTACCTTTGTTGAGTTATAATCAAACTCTTCTTGTAATTTTATATCTTGATTATTTACTCTAACATAATAAAGCATTTGTATTGGCCGCATCTTATTTCCTTGAGTACCATAATTTGCCTATCCAATTTGTTTTCATATTCCTCCTATTATAAACATTGATATGTTAAAATTTTGTATGTCAATGTCCACATATTCATCATTAATTACATTACTAGAAAAGCTTTTTAATATGGAATAACTTGATTAAAATATATGAATATGTATTAGTCTGTTCTTATGCTGCTGATAAAGACATACCGGAGACTGGGTAATTTAAAGAAAAAGAGGTTTGATGGACTTACAGTTCCACATGGCTGGGGAGGCCTCACAATCATGGCAGAAGGCAAAAGGCACATCTTACATGGCAGCAGACGAGAGAATGAGAGCCAAGAAAAAGGGGTTTACCCTTATAAAACTTTCAGATCTCGTGACACTTTTTCGCTACCATGATGACAGTATGGGGAAAACCACCCCCATGATTCAGCTGTCTCCCACTGGGTCCTTCCCACAATATGTGAGAATTACGGGAGCTACAATTCAAGATGAGATTTGGGTACAAATACAGCCAAACTCTATTGGAATATTTCTACTTTCTTTGATTGGAAGAGGCTTTGCAACATACTGATTTATCTCCATCCCCCAGCAGCACACTGAAGGAGGGCTGTGGTTGGCATCACACAGGCTCTGCCTCATTGTGTTCATTGCCTTTCTCCCAGCCACTCCCTGAAGTTCTCATCATCTCGCAAGGCTCAGCTCTTGACTTCCCTGTCTCCCGCAAACTGAATTGGTCTAGCCTTCCCCAGAACACCTATCAACTTTGCCTGACCTCTTCACTGCCCATTCCCTGGTCCCTGTCCTATGGCAACAAAGAGTAAGCATGTGCGGGTTTTGGTCTTTACATTGCTCACCACCCATGGGGGAGACCCATACACAGAATATATAACAATGTTCTTAGTTGCCTTTCTATATTAGTGAAGTTACTTTCCATGTTCTAACTATCAAAAAATTATGGAATGGACATTTTCCTTGGTTTCCTAAATCACCAATTTAAATTCTTCATGGAAGTTCATTCTGTGTGTGTGTGTGTGTGTGTGATATGTTCCATGCAAGCCTGAAGACCAGATGGTGTTCAGAAAAGCTGTGTGGAATAAATGAATGAGTAAGTGAATGCTGTTGGATGATTATTATTTTGCACAGTTTTTTTAGATTTGCCTATATATTTACCAATGTAGTTGCTCATTCTCTCTTCTGAAATCTTTTTTTTTTTTTTGAAATGGAGTCTCTATTGCCCAGGCTGGAGTGCAGTGGCATGATCTCTGCTCACTGCAATCTCTGTCTCCTGGGTTCAACCGATTCTCCTGCTTCAGCCTTCTGAGTAGCTGGGAGTACGGGCGCATGCCAACATGCCCAGCTAATTTTTGTGCTTTTAGTAGAGTCAGGGTTTCACCATGTTGGTCAGGCTGGTCTTGAACTCCTGACCTCATGATCTACCCACCTCAGCCTCCCAAAGTGCTGGGACTACAGGTGTGAGCCACTGTGTCTGGCCTATTCTGAAATCCTTTAAGCCTTCAGAGGATGATTTTTCTTCTGCCTGGAATGTTCCCTTCAGATTTTTTTTGCAGTGAGAGGCTGTGGGTCACAAATATTCTCAGTTGATAATTCTCTTTTATTGTGCCCTACATCTTTATAGATTGTTTTGGAGAACGTACAATTCTAGGTTGACATTTATTTTTTTCTTCACACATTGGAGACATTTTACTGTTTTCTGGCTTTGAGTGTTGCTATTGGAAGTCAGTTTTACATTTATGGTTATTCCTTTAGAGATAATCTGTCTTCTGTCTCTGGATGCTTTTAGAATGTTCTCTTGGTTTTTGGTATTGTTCAGTTTCTTAATGGTTGGGATGGTCTATTTGTGATGTGTTGGGCTTCCTGAATCCTGACCTGTCTTTCATCATGTCAAGGAAATTCTTTGAAATGTCCTATTCACATGTTCCCTCTTTGCCATTTTCATCATTTGGAAATTTGATCATAAAATGACAAGACTTTTCACACTAGTCCCATTGTTGTTTTATTGATACATAATAATTGTACATATTTATGGGGTATATGTGATATTTTGATAGAGGCACACAATGTATAATAATCAAGAGAATGAGAATATTCATCACTTCAAACTTTTGTCATTTCTTTGTGATGAGGACATTTTAAATTTTCTCCTCTAGCTGTTTTGAAATACACAATATATTGTTGTTAACTATAGTTACACTACTGTGCTATTGATTACTAGAACTCATTTCTTCTATCTACCTGTATTTTTGTACGCATTAACCAACCTCTCTTCACTGCTCCCTCATTCTTCCCAGCCTCTGGTAACTATCATTCTAGTCTCTATACCCATGAGATCAACTTTTTAGCTTCCACAAAATAAGTGAAAATATGTGATATTTTTCTTTTGTACCTGGCTTATTTGATTTCTGGTTTCATCCATGTTGCTGTAAATGACAGGACTTTATTCATTTTTGTGAATAAATAGTATTCTATTGTGTATATATGCCACATTTTCTTTATCCATTTATTCATCGATGCACACTTAGGTTTAGTTTTTTGAGGAACCTCCACACTGTTTTCCGCAATGACTGTACTAATTACATTCCAATTAGCAGGGTACTAGTTTTCCCCTTTCTCTGCATCTTTGCCAGCATCTCTTATTTTTTGTCTTTTTGATAATATCCAGTTTAACTGTGGTGAGATGATATCTCAATGTGGTTTTGGTTTGCATTTCCCTCATAATTAGTGATTTTAAGTATTTTTTCATATGCCTATTGGCCATTTGTATGTCCTCATTTGAGAAATGTCTATTCAGATCATTTGCCTATTTCCTAAAGGATTATTCGTGTTTTTTTTTCTATTGAGTTGTTTGACTTCTTTATATATTCTTGTTATTAATCCCTTGTTCAGTAGTTTGCAAATATTTTCTCCCACTCAGTGGGTTATCACTTTACTCTATTGACTCTTTCCTTCACTGTGCAGAAGCTTTTTAGCTTGGTGTAATTCCATTTGCCTATTTTTGCTTTGGTTGCCTGTGTTTTTGAGGTCTTATCAGAAAAATCTTTGCTCATACCAATGTCCTGAAGCATTTCCCCAGTGTTTTTATTTTTCACTAGTTTGATAGTTTCGGGTCTTACATTTAAGTCTTTAATCCATTTTGATTTGTTTTTTGTAGATGGTGAGAGATGGGTGTTAAATTTGATTCTAGATATCCAAATTTAGATTAGATATCCCATTTTAAATAATGTATGTTTTAAATATAAATTAAATATAAAAATTTAAATAACTTCAACATTTTGCATTTAGGTATTTCATTTTCCCAGCATCATTTATTGAAAGACTGTCCTTTCCTTGATGTACGTTCTTGGCACCTTTGTTAAAAATAAGTTGGGCATAAATGCATGAATTTATTTCTGAGTTTCCTATTCTGTTTCATTGGTCTGTATATCCTTTTTGTCTGCCAGTACCATGCTGTTTTTCTTACTATAGCTTTGTAGTATATTTTGAAGTCAGGTAGTGATGCCTACAGTTTTGTTCTTTTTACTCAGGATTGCTCTGGCTATTCAGGGTCCTCTTTAGTTCTAAATAAATTTAAGAATGATTTTTTCTATTTCTGTAAAGAATGATATTGGTATTTTGATAGGGATTACATTGAATCTGTAAATCAGTTTTAGTAGTATGATCATTTTTATAATGTTAATTTTTCCAGTCCATGAATATGATATATCTTTCTATTTTTTGGGTGACTTCTTTAATTCTTTTCATCAGTGTTTTATAGTCTTCCTTGTAGATATATTTTAGATCCTTGGTTAAATTTATTCCTACGTATTTTATTATTTGTGGTAGCTATTGGAAATGGGATTGCTTTCCTAATTTATTTTTTCACTAGTTTGCTGTTGGCATATAGAAATACTACTGATTTTTGTATGCTAATTTTGTATTCTGCAGCTTTACTAAATTCACTCATCAGTTATAAGAGTTTTTTGGTGGAGCTTTTAAGGTATGTGTATATATGATCACTTCATCTGAAAACAGAGACAATTTGTCTTCTTTCTTTCTGTTAAGTGAAAAGGTCATATACACAAACTGGCCCCCAAAAGCTGAAGGGGCTGAGAAACCAAAAAACAAAACAGCCAAACCAGTTTGTCTACAAAATGTGTTTTATTGGGGAACTTACAGACAGAAGCATGGTCTTGGGTTGCCACAAGACAAATACATCACTGCACTGTTACTCTGCAGACTCAAAGCTTATATAGCATAGGAAAAGGTTAAACATGCTCCAGCAAGACAATTAAAGACAACCCTCCAGAATGGGCAAAATGCTGTATGTGTAATAGCCTATAATTTGTGCAATAATATCAAGGTTGACATATACTTACACTAAGCACAGTAAATAAAGTAGAAATCAGGAGGCTTTCACACGACTGGGGCTATTCAGAAGTCAACATGGCAGATTAGCATCTGAGATGGAGTCTATTTTTTCTTCCCACTTTCCGGTTTGGATGTACTTTATGTTTTCTCTTGCATAACTGTGCTGGGAAGGACTTCCAGTTCTATGTTCTAAGAGTGGTGAGAGTAGGTATCCTTGTCTTGTTTCAGTTCTTAGAAGAAAAGCTTTCAGCTTTTCCCTATTCAGCATAATGTTAGTGGTGGAGTTTTCATATATGGCCTTTATTATGTTGGAAGTACACTCCTTTTATACCTACTTTGTTGAAGGGTTTTATCCTGATACAATGTTGAATTGTATCAAATGTTTTTCTGCATGTATTGAGATGATCATATGGTTTTGGTTCTGTTCTGTTGATGTGATGAAGTATGTTTATTAATTTGTGTGTGTTGGACCATCCTTATGTCCCTGGGATAAGTCCCACTTTATCGTGATGAATTATCTTTTTAATGTACTGTTGGATTCAGTTTGCTAGTATTGTGTTGAGGATTTTTGCATCTATGTTCATCAGGGATATTGGGTTAGAATTTTTTGATATTGTTGTTGTTGTGTCCTTGTCTGGCTTTGGTATCAGAGTAATCCTGGCCTCATAGGATAAATTTAGAAAAACTCCCTTCTCTTCAATTTTCTGGAAGATTTTGAGAAGAATTGTTATTTGCTCTTATTTAACTGTTTGGTAAAATTCATCAATAAAACCATCAGGTCCTGAGCCTTTCTTTGATTGAAGACTTTTTGTTACTGATTTAATCTCATTACTCATTATTAGTTTGTTCAGTTTTTCATTTCTTCTTAGTTCAGTCTTAGAAGGTTTTATGTGTCCAGGAATTTATTCATTTCTGTTAGGTTTTCCCATTTGTTGGAGTATAGTTGTTTTCAATAGTATCTAATGATTCTTTATCTTTCTGTGGTATCCGTCATAATGGCTCCTTTTTTTGTTTCTGCTTTTATTCATTTGGGTCTTTTCTCTTTCTTCCTTGATTAGCCTAGCTAATGGTTCGTGGATGTCATCATTTCAAAAAATTAACTTTTTGTTTTGTTGATCTTTTGTATTCTTTTGTCTCAATTTTATTTCTGGTCTGTTCTTTTTTTCTTTTTTTCCCTTTTTCCATAGGTTATTGGTGTACAGTAGGGATTTGCTTATATGAGTAAGTTCTTTAGTGGTGATTTGTGAGATGTTGGTGCACCCATCACCCGAGCAGTATACACTGCACTCTATCATAAAAGACCCTATGAGTCTTTTATACCTCACCCCCTTAATGGTGACTCATAAATCTTTCTTCGTTCTTTTTTATTCTAACTTCTTTTTTTCCCTCTACTTGGGCAATTTCAAACAACATATCTTCAAGTTCATTGATTCTTTCTTCTGCTCAATAAAGTCTTCTATTGAAGCTCTTTGTTATATTTTTATTTCATTCAATAAATTCTTCAGCTGTGGAATTTCTGTTTCATTCTTTTTTATGATATCTCTCTTTGTTGAATTTCTTATTCATATTATGACTTCCTAATTTTGTTGAAATGTCTTATTTGTATTTTTGTATATCTTGTTGAGTTTCCTTATGATCATTATGATCATTATTTTGAATTCCTTTTCTGGTAATTCATTGATTTTCTTTTTACTGGGGTCTATGACTAGAGAGTTATATTCTTTTGATAGTGTGATGCTTCCTTGCTTTTTCTTGCTTATTGTGTCCCTGCATTGATGTCTGTGCATCTGGTGGAACAGTCACTTCTAAACTTTCTAGAGTGGCTTTTGTAGAGAAAAACTCTCACCCACAGTTGGGTCTTAGTATGTCACTTGGGAAGGGCATGGTGACTCTGTTTCTGGGTAGGTGCAATGGTACAGTCTTCATGCCATTTTTTAATTTATGTTCAATATCAGCAATAACTGTGGGCACCTCACTGTTTAGGCTATAAATGTCTGTGGTAGCAGTGGTGTTAGCATAGGTGTTTAATGTCCTCAGTGGCAAGGGCTTTTAAATTTCTCCTATTCTTATTTTTCCCACAATGGGGAGACATAACTGAGGGGATCCTTCTTGGTGTCTGGCCTCATATGGCCTAGAAGCAGCTGCTGTGATTCTGGGTTTCAGGTACAAGTGCTTGGAGTGGCTGTGGAGCCAGGGTCCCAGTCTCAGGTTCTCAGGAACCTATGTGGCACCTGAATTTTGGGGTGCAGTTTTGCTCTGTGGCATGGTTGAATGTAGCTTGCCTGCAGCACTAGGGTCTGGGATTCTTAGATACCACCTAGCAGTTTGGGTCCAGGCGGTTGGGTTGTAGCTATGATTCTTCCCTGGCCCAACTCCAGGGAAGAAGGGTTGCTCTGGAAGTTTGAGCCCAGGGTACAGGGTATGGCTGTAATTCTGTAGCCTGAGCCAACAGGGCTGAGTAGCATCTTAGGTCCTTTGGGATGAGGCACTGTGTAGTGGTGACTCTAGACCCTGAGATGGTGGGGCTCAGCAATATCCCAGACCTTATGGAACCAGGTAAAGCAGCAGAAAGTTCCCCAGAGTGGCCAAACACAGCTGTCATTTGGACCCTGGAGGACAGGGAACAGTATAGTGATGACTCCACTGCAGAGAGAGGGGTGTCTCAGTAGCTCAGACTCTAGAGTGCTAGTCCAGCTCCAGGGAAGCAGGGTGCTAGAGTTGTTTGGCCTGTAGTGTGGGATGTCTCAGCTCAGCCACTGCTCTGTTTTCCTGAGATGCAGGGTACTATGTCAGCTTAGCCCTAGGATGTGTAGCTGCTCAGGTCAGTGAAAGCAGCAATTTCCCAGAAGGTGATGTGCCACTTCAGCTCAGGCCTAGGAGTGCGACTATTCTGGATGGCCCAGATACCGTTTCCCTGCAATGCAGGGCTTTTCCAAGGCACCATTTCCTCAGGAGGCAGTGTGCAGTTTCATCTCAGGGCACTTAGGGACAGGGCACAGCTACAGTTGAGAGAAGTAGATGGAGCTGTTTTGCCACGGCACCATTTACCCAAGAAGATCTAGCCCGAGGGGGTGAGGGTGGGGTAAGTGAAGCAATTCCGCCTCTACTTGGCCCCACGAGGAAGGGAGTAGCAATTGCTTACAGCTTGGCTTGGGGATGGGTGGCCACTGGGTGGGGGTAGTTTGATGGCAGTTTAGCCTCAGAGATGAAGGGGTACCATAGCTACTCACCCTCAGAGTAAGACACATTCCAGCAGTTCTTCTAGTTCCTAGATGGTGTAGCACAGTAGCAGATTAAACCACATGAGAGGGGCACAGTGTCAGCTCCTTCCCTGAGGGGACCACAGCTATGTGGCCTTCAGGAAGCTTCCCATCTGGGCTTAGTGCCTGTGAGGACTGCAGGGGACCCCAGCGGTGAGGTCTGAAATATCCAAGGTGTAGCTGGGGGCTGCTGGCATCCTCTTGTCTACCTTTCACTGTAGGGAGCAGTTCTTCCTGGTTCCCAGCTGATCCTGGTTGAGGGATGAGGTGGTGTTGTCCTGGTGTTTCCTTCCATTCTCTGTGTGGCCGTCCTGACTTTCTGTGCTCACCAAAGTTTCTGTTACTCCTTTGACATACTCCAGTGCTCTCCTTTAGTTATTTTTGTTAAAATGTCATTGTTTGTTCATTGTTTTGGTTGTCTTTGTGGAAGGGATGAGCACTAGGGGCTTCTAGTCGGCTCTCTTGCTGATGTCACTCTCCTCATCCATTCTACTCTCCTTGATTTTTAACCTTGTGTTTATATTTTTCCAGCTTGATGTCTGTATGCTACACTCAGGGTAATTTCTCTAGAATCTCTTTCATGAATTCTTCCTTTATCTGTAGCCAGTCTGCTCTTTAGCCTACACATTAAGTTTTAAATTTCAATTATTTTATTTTTATTTAGAAAAGTACTACTTTTTAGGTCTGCTTGTTTATTTTCATCTTCTCCTATTCCTTATTCATGTAGTTTTCTCTTTTTATGTCTTTAAACAGTAAATGTACCAATTTTATATTGCATGTCATTATTTCCACTTCTGATTCCACATTCACAGTGTCTTGTTTCCTCAAGTGTTTTGAGATTTAAAAATATTGTAAACTCATTTTCCTTGGATATTTATCTACAGGAATTATTTGATTACTGGAATGAAGTTGTATTCTTTTAGAAACAATTTGTATTTGCGGCCGGGCGCGGTGGCTCACGCCTGTAATCCCAGCACTTTGGGAGGCCAAGGCGGGTGGATCACGAGGTCAGAAGATCGAGACCATCTTGGCTAACATGGTGAAACCCCGTCTCTACTAAAAATACAAAAAGTTAGCCAGGCGTGGTGGCGGGCACTGATAGTCCCAGCTACTCGGGAGGCTGAGGCAGGAGAATGGCGTGAACCCGGGAGGCAGAGCTTGCAGTGAGCTGAGATAGCGCCACTGCACTCCAGCCTGGGGGACAGAGCGAGACTCCATCTCAAAAAGAAAAAAAAAAAAAAAGGATTTGTATTTGCTTCATTTTAAAATAAATGTCAAACTTTGAGTCTATTATGGATTGAATATTTTTGTACCCTCCAAATTCATATGTTGAAGTCCTGACCCTCAATGTGACTGTATTTGGAGATAGATCCTGTAGGGAGATGGATAAGGTTAAATGAGGTCATAAGGGTGGGGCTCTAATCTAATATAATTTATAAAAAGAGGAGGAGACACAAGAGCACTCTTTCTGCATGCATACGCAGAACAAAGGCCACGTGAGGACACAGAGGGAAGGGGCAGTCTTCAAGCAAGGAAGAGAGACCTTACCAGAAAACAACCCTGCTGGAACCTTGCTTTTGAATTTCCAGCCTCTGGTACTGTGAGAAAATGAATTTTTATTGTTTAAACTGCTCAGTCTATGGTATTTTGCTGTGGCAGCCTGAGCAGTCTAATACAGGGTCTTTTAAACAACACAAAGAGTAATAATTTGTTCTGTAAATATGCATGACAGCTTGCTAGTGGCTATGAATTCTCAGGGAGGTATTGTTTCCATCTACACAGTTTTGAGGTAGGGCTGGGCAAATTTTCCTGTTGCTTCTATGCAAGTTATGTTTTCCGTTTCTTCCCCCATCTCTCCAGTTCACACTTATGGAGTAGATTCTAGTCCTTTGGGATTCCAGCTTCATTTGGAATCTCCTGTTGGACTTCCTACCACTGCCTAGCTCCATTTTTATTCTCCCACGTGGAATGTGGTCATTAAAATGGAAGCTCAGATGCACCAGGGCCCAGCAGACAGCCCTGGTGAAAGCAGACTTCCCACTGCCTTTCTCTCTGGCTGCCTTTTCCACTTTGATTTTTGGCCTCTGAGAATTGTTCTAATTTTTTTCCAAGTTTGGTAATACATTGAAAACATTACAAAACTTTCTCCAGCATCTGTAGTTGTTGTCCAGTGAGAGGAGAGTTTGGGGTATTCAGTCTCCAACACTGCCAGAGATAGAAGCTCACTTAGTTCAGGACCATGTCCAGTCAATCTCTTCCTGGTGAGGCACTGGGGAGGGGAAGAACCTGTCTATTCTGTGGGGATAGTGAATGTGGCAGACAAGTTCATGGATGTCCCCTATGAACTACACTTCCTGGTATTCATTTCCTGTCTGACATTGACTCTGAGTTTGGCCATGTGGCTTGCTTTGGCTAATGGTACATTAGTAGCCATGATGCAAGCAAAGTCTTTAAAAGTGTTCAGGTATTGGGGCTTTTCTTCTGGGAATCCAGTTGCCATGTTCTAAGGAAATCCAGACTATGGGCTGTCAAGAGAAGCCACGTGGAGGAGTTGTAGAAGATAAGACACCACAGAGAGTCGGGTTAACTGAAGCTCCTAGACTAGCTCGCAGCTGAATTCAGTGGCCTGGGTGAGCCACAGAGACCTGTAGCATACCCAGTAAACCCAGAAATAGAACCCCCCCTTAGCCCAGGGCCAGATGTCATGAAACTCTGTGCTCCAAGCACGACGAAGCCCTGGGCCAGGCACAGAGGGAGATTCATGCAATGCATGTCTGTTTGGTTGTGGAGGAAGAATGATGAAAAACAGCGAATTGATGCTATTTTAAGGCACTAAGTTTTGGGGGACGCATATGCAGCATAAATAAACCAATGAGGATTGACCTGTGTCTCCAGTTTCCCCCAGGCTAGGGACACACATGTAGGAGAGTTAAATCAGACAGTCTGGTTGAAGAATTTCTGTCTTGGCTTTTTATTTCAATCCTTGTGTTTTATGTAAGCATGAAGGCTGTCACACATTCCCTGGGGTATTTGGTGCAGCATCATCCTCCCTTGAGGCCTCATTTTCTTCATCTCTGACATGAAAGGCTTGGGCCACTGGTTCCTTGAGTTCCTCAGGTCCTTTGCAAATCTAGCCTTCAGTGTTCTATGTATACTGAACACTGGTTTGGATCTGTCTTCCTACTAGGCCCTCAGGGAGATAAGAACAGAAATAAAAAGCACCACCTCTAACCTTGTGAATTTGGAATCCCAGTGGGGAACACGCCTTATAGACACATCCACTAGACTCACATGATGGCGTAGAATCCAGGAATGCCTTTCGGGTTCTATTGCCTTTTCCTTTGGACTGGGTCTGCGGTTTGATGTATGAGTCAGGCAATAGGTATCCACTGCTCTCCTCTATCTGCCTGGATATAAGCTAGATTCTTGTTTTTTAAGAGACAAGGTCTCACTTTGTTGCTCAGGCTGGCCTTGAACTCCTGGGCTCACGTGATCCTTCTGCTCAGCCTCCTGAGTAGCTGGGACTACAGGTGTGCATCACTGTGCCCAGACATAAGTTAAATTCTGTAATCAGAAGCAAACGACGAGCGGGCAGGTCTCTGTGGGATGGTGCTTTGCTGCTGAGACTTGTGGTGTAAGATGAAGTTAACCCTTAAACAGCCAGGAAGTTTGCTCCAGACCACAGAGCCCTGCACATAGAAAAGATTTGGTAGTTTCAGGAAGAGAAGAAAAGCCACTATGACTTTACACTTAGTGAAATGGGGCTGGGGTAGGGTGAGGTCAGAGTGGCAGGTGGGAATCCACGTCATGAAGGGTCTGATAAACCATGGGGAAGAGTCAGGACTTTTCTCTTGATGGTGATGAAAAAGCAATGAGGAGTGGCATGGTTGGTTTTATGTCTTTGAAGACCACTAGTTGTTGCTGTTTAGAGACAAGCTTTTGGGAGGGAAGAGTTGGGGCTGGGATCAAGAGATTCAAAGGAAGCCAGGACAACCACAGATGAGGGGCCTCATCCAGGCCGCGAAATCAGGTCAAGTGTCCACCCCCACACCGGTGAACTTCAGGCAGGCAAATGGAACCTCAGCAAGGGTTTCACCAAGGAGTTTAAAATGGGAATTAGGGTGTCTGTGGATGTGGGGGTGCTGGGGAAGCCAGGTCTGGAAGGGTATGTCAGAGAGTCACCCTTGGGGACTGGACAAGTTGGAGCTTGTGGGAAATGCAAGAGGCTGAAGCTATCTGGCCCCTAGACTGCAGTTATGGAGGGAGAGTGGGTGGGAGGGCCATGGAAACGCTGCTGTTAGGCAGTGTTCCCCCTCTGGTCACCGCTGCCTCTGTGGCCTTCATTGCCTCTGTGTGCCTGGTGGATCTCAGGCTGTGATGGTCAGCAGGGCTAGTGGTCAGGGCATGAGCAAGGGTGGCTGAGGCCCACCAGACAGCTCTGCACCTGCTCATACCGGAGAATGGCCTCTGCCTTCCTCCTACCTCCTAAACTACACACAGGTCCTCCCTTCTTCACCTCTATCTGAGAGCCACTCAGGAGGGACTTGGGGGGTGTAGACCTCTGCAGGCAAGAGCACAGTGCCAAGGTGACAGCACCCAGCCCAACCCCTGCTCCTTCAGCTTGCTAGATTTATTTTCATTTGCTGAAATTGGCTTTCTTCCCACAGTGTGAATTTTGTCTGCTTTCAGCATCTTCATTTCATATTCTGTGGACCCTTTACCTGAGAGAGATGAAGTCTTGTTTCAGTTGAAAGTTCCTGGGAGAAGAGCTCTGACGAGGCTGGATCTAGTCAGCTTCTCAGGCATAGAAGAGCAGGTGGGGAGGGTCTGAGGAAATACGGGCCCTATGGTGACCCTGGAGAGGGACTAGGGGTGGGATGGCAGTTTCCAGGGAAAATGGGTAGGGGTGTCCTAGGTAGATAATATCACAAATTTGTTGCTATGTTTTGCATGTCTGTGTGTCTCCAGTAGTTATGTTGAAACTAAATGCCCAACGCAACAGTATAACGATGTGGGGCCTTTAGGCTCTGAGAGCTTAGCCCTTGCAGATGGGATTACTGATCTTATAGAAAGGCTTGAGGGGTGAGTTCACCTCTTTCATCCCTTCTGCTCTGTGAGGACACAGCATTCATCCCCTCCCAGGATGCGGCAACAAGGTGTCACCGTGGAAGCAGTCCGGGCTCTCACCACTGAACCTGCTGCTTCCTTGATCTTGAACTTCCCAGGCTTCAGAACTGTGAAAAATATTTTTTATTGTTTATAAAGTACCCAATCTGTAGTTTTTTGTTTTAGCAGCACAAACAGACTAAGACATCAATGTATCACCATTGAGCCCAGGTTACTCAGGCTGGGGGAGGTGGGAGGTGGTTTCCCTGAGAACGTGGGGGCAGACAGACTCAATAGTGACTTCTGAGAAGGAGAGAGAGAACGTCTGATCTGGAGAGGCCACAGATGTTATCAGCCTAAGGAGCAAAGCTGAGAGCAGGCTTGGGAAAATGGATGTAAGTTGGGAGCTGAGTAAATACTGGAGGGAGCTGGAGGTAAGTGTGGATACCAGGTGAGGGGTCCTCAATACATGCCTCTTCATAGCAATCTAGGTGGTCTGACTCAGATGGTCACTGCTGTAGCAAGCCTGGAAGGAAGAGGTCAGTCAGTTGTCCCAGAGAAGCTGGGGAGTGCTTCCTGAAGGAGGCAAGATTCTTCTGTGTTCCTCATCATTTTACTGAGTTGAGTCTGCTCTCCTTTCCTCTCTTGACTCACGTCCCCCGTTTTTGGTCTTTATCACCTCTGCTTATAAGAGAAGAAGTTAGGACTGGGTGTGGTGGCTCATGCCTGTAATCCCAGCACTTTGGGAGGCCAAGGCCGGAGGGTCACTTGAGGTCAGGAGTTCAAGACCAGCCTGGCCAACATGGTGAAACCCCATCTGTACTAAAAATACGAAAATTAGTTGGGTATGGTGGCACATGTCTGTAATCCCAGCTACTTGGGAGACTGAGGCAGGAGAATCGCTTGAACCAGGGAGGTGGAGGTTGCAGTGAACTGAGATCACGCCACTTCACTCCAGCCTGGGTGACAAAGTAAGACTCTGTCTCAAAAAAAAAAAAAAAAAAAAGAAAATGATGTTAGAGGTGCAAAAATGGTATTCCCAGCCTGATGATAAGCAGCTTTCACTGAGCTCTCCCTTCCTGGGGCACTGTGATCAATTTATGTCTGATTTAATGCTCTACTATACTATATGTTTTTAAATTATTACTGAAGTATAACTGGCAAATAAAATTTGTATATATTCAAGGCATATAAAATATGTTTTTGATATATGTATGCACTGTGAAGTGGTTATCATTGTCTAGCTAATTAACTTATCTATCACCTTATATAGTTACCCATTTCTTGGTGAGAACACTCAAAATCTACTCTCTTAGCAAATTTCAAGTATACCACACATTATTATTAACTCCAGTCAGCATGCTGTACATCAGATCTCTATAACCTATTCATCTTATAGCTGAAAGTTTTTACCCTTTGACCAAAATCCTTTATATTCTCCACCATTCATCCTTTGGCAACCTTCTTTCCACTCTCTTCGTCTATGAGTTTGACTTCTTTAAATTCCCCATGAAAGTGAGATCATGCAGTATTTGTCTTTTTGGGTCTGGCTTATTTCACTTAGCATAGTTTCCTCCAGGTTCATCCATGCTGTCTCCAATGACAGATGACATGATCTCCTTCTTTTTTGGGGCTGAACAATATTCCATTATATATTTGCATCTATTAATATCTATCTATCTATCTATCTATCTATCTATCTATCTATCTATCCATCTATCTATCCACCTACCTGTCTATCTGTCTATCTCCCAATTTCTTTATCCACTGATGGACACTTAGGTTGCTTCCATATCTTGGCTATTGAGAATCATGCTTCAATGACCAAAATATATAAGGAGTTCATATAACCCAATAGCTAAAAAATAACCCAATTAAAAATAGACAAAAGCCCTGACATTTGTATCATTACATTTATTTTATAGGAGAGAAAACTATGTCTCAGAATAAATCAGAACTTTCCCTGGGCTACCTGACTAGTTAAGTGTGGTGACAATTCACAAGCAGATCGGCCTGTGCTTGTATCTCCTCTCTGTGTTGCCACTGACTGGGGGCGGAGACCATTTCTCTCTCTCTCTCTCTTTGTTGGGAGCAGAATTTTCCTTTCCCTCTTGGGACTAGAAAAGCCTGCAGTCATTGCTGCAGGTGTGATGTTGTTTCTTAGCCCATGTCAAGATCAGTTAGCCCATCTCCATAGCTCCAGCTCTCTGAACACTTCAGGCGTCTGGCAGTTACGAAGTCTTTCAGCCTGGCAATTATTTCTTTGCTGGCATCTTGAATTTCTCCAGTTCTCCTGGTGACTTTGTTAGAGGTGTGGATGAGGTGACACACAGTAATGTTAAATTGCATGTCTCAGGAGGCCTGGGCAGGTGGATTGCTCAGTGAAGCTCTTCGAAGTGTCCTTTTGCCTGGTACCCAGAGGGAAAGTCAGGCCAAGGTATTTCAGGGACCCTGGGTGAAAGGCAGCTGATCTCAATCTGAGTCCCTCTTACTCTCTGCCTCTTAATCTCAGTGGACATTTCCTCACTGTGAAATGGTGATGACAATAGCTCCAGAAGTTGGGTGGAGCTGAGGAGGTGACAGCTGTGGAGTGGCAGTAATAAGTTTGGAGCATTTCTCAAACTTCAGCGGGCACAGGGTCTCTGGGGATCTTATAAAAATGAAGATTCATTTGAAGCTATTAGATCTGGGATAGGGCCTAAGACTCTGCATTTCTAATATTCTTCAGTGATGCTGACACCTGACAGGAGGACCACACTGTGTGTAGTGAGGGTGTGAAGCACTGGGTGGATGGCAGGGATGAGCGTGGTTATTTGTCTAGACAACGAGATCCCAAACACAGAAGTTTACTAACAGAAAACCAAAACCACCAAGGGATCCCACAGTGGTAGAGAGAGTAGAGAGAGAAGCACGGCATCTCAGGCTCAACGCAGGGAGCACACGGGTCCATGGGCTGGGGTGGGTGCCCACACTTCCTAAGCTTGTACCCTGGTATGCATCCTAAGCACGTTCCAGGGGCTGTGGCAGGTGGTGCACTGTAGATGGAGAGGGAGATGCTTTAGTCCTGTTTCACCAATGACTAAACTGATTCCGTAGAGATTAGGTGCCTTGCCCAGAGTCACACTGTAACAAGGGATACAGCTGGGACAGGAGCTCAGGCTGTCTTGCTCCAAGCCCATGGCATCTCCTTATTAAAGGGCAGAGGGAGTTGAAGGGGGTGTATGTGACAAGAGGCTCTGGCACCCCTTGGGACACCGGGGAATGGGAGACCGCAGTCTCCAGTTGCTGTCCCCGTAGAACACTCTCTTCTCCCACTCTGTCCCAGAGACTCACTCGGTTTTCCTGCCTACTCAGAGCAGCCATTAACCTCATCTGTCCATGGCACCCTCTGCCCCAATAGGCCCCCAGCTGCAGGGCAGTGTGGCCTCCCAGCAGCCACAGGCTTGTCTCAGTGTATCGAATGCTCATAATTTTACGTCATCTCAGTGTCCATTTTTAAATTGAAGCTTAATTTTTTATACCAGAAGCAGGACTTAGTCCCCCTTGGCACAGTTCCTAATGCTATCCCCAATCCAAGTGGCTCCAGGTGATGGCCAGAAATAAAACTGAGAGGTCTGTCTTACCTAGCAGGCTGGGCTCCTGGCTCTTCTGCCACTTCCTTTAAAGGAACCATTCAGACATTTGCCACCTCTCAGTCACAGTGTGACCTCCTGGAAATAGTGCCTGCTTGCTTTAAACCCAGCATTAAAGCTCCCCACGGGAAACCTGTTGGGATAACACCCTGGGCCCAGTGAGGACGTTGGCCCATGGGTCACCCCCACCACCCGCCTGTGCCGTGCTCCCTGACCTCCCTGCGTGCCTGTGTACGTGAGTATGTGTGAGTGCGTGCATGTGTGTGTGTGGCCTCTTTGCATGCTGTGTACTTCCCAGGGTCTGTGAGCACTAAAAATGCTTAAAATTTCACATTGTGGTTGTGTCATTGAAGCTGTGCCCGCCATCTGACCCCTGATGGGGACTCGCGCAGGTAGGTTCCTGCTGGCACTCTTTTGTCTGGGCCTCTCAGCTGCTGGCGACAGTAGTTACCGGCTGAGTTGATAATGAAACTCAAAGAGTTTCATTCAAAACACCCTCTTAGTGCCTCGCCCTGGAAGCAGATCAGAAACTAAACTCACAGAATCAGCTGTGGGACACAGTGAATGCCCTGATCACCCCCTGAGAGTCTCATTTCCCGTGGGCCATATGACAATGTTCCAGCCAATGGGTGTGAATGGAAATGCGCGGCCGACCTCTAGGCCACATCTTTTATTCATTTATATTTATTTATGGATTCACTATTTTAGAGACAGGTTCTCACTCCATTGTCCAGGCTGGAGGGCAGTAGTGTGATCACAGATCACCACAGCCTGGAACGCCTGGGCTCAAGTGACCCTCCCATCTCAGCCTCCCAAGTTGCTGGGACTATGGGCCCATGCCACTGTGTCGGCTAAATTTTTTTATTTTTAGTAGAGAGAGGGTATCACTATGTTGTCTATGCTGGTCTCAAACTCCTGGGCTCAAACAATTCTCCTGCCTCGGCCTCCCAAAGTGCTGGGATCCTGACAGCCGTGAACCACTGTGCTCGGCCTCTGCGTCTTTTAAGAAGAAAATGGCTTGTCTCCCAAGACCTGATTTACTCCTTCCTCCAGCTGGAACTCAGATGCGGAACAGAGAAAGTGGCTTCAACTGTGCAGGTGAGGTCAGTGCCTGAAAGAAGCAAAGCAAAAGGAGTAAGGACCTTGGTGCTGGAATTCCCTGTGGGGCCGAGCAAAGACCCTCCCTGGACCCACCCACCTCCAGGCTGTTACCAGCAAGAGCGAGAACTGGGTCTTGTTGGACTTTGATATTTTTGGGCTTCTCTTATAGCAGCTTAGCCTGTCCCTTCAGGAACTCATAATCAGTGGTTTCGAATCTTAACTCAGAATCTTCTGAGTTACTTTAGTCATTGAAGTTTTCCTTTCCTCAGAGATTGTTTTTAACCTTCCTGCCCAAGTCAGTTTCCATAATGTGCTTTCTTATTTCCACATACCTCCCTGTCAAAGCACTTATGGTTATAATTTTGCATTTATGGTTGTGCATCTATGGTCAACATCTAGCTTCCCTACTGGGCCTTGAAGACAGAAGTTGTCTTTCTTATTTTTGCTTACTCATGTAAGCACCTAATCATGTATCTCAGCACCTAATACAATGATGCCATGACTTTTTTAAAGCATGGATGAATGAATCAATGAATAAATGAGTGAAAGAGGAAGGGAAGAAGAAAGAAAGGACAGAAGGAAGGAAGAAAGGACAGGAGGAAGGAAGGAAGGAAGGAAGGAAGGGAGGGAGGGAGGGAGGGAGGGAGGATCTCAGTGATTAAAGCTTTCGGAGATGTGAAACCTCAGTTTGGAGTCAGTGTGAGATAGAGCTGGTGCATAAGAAGATGGAAATCTTCTGTTGGTGTGCTCATCCCCCCACCTCTGTTCCTCCTAGATCACCCCTATAGAAAAAGGGAGCTGCCTTTCTAGAGGTCTTGGGTCCCTGAGATCCAGAGAAAGAGAAAGGACTGGGCACAAAGGGAAGTTGCTGGTGCACTTTCTTGGAATCCTAACAATAACAAGACACCTTATCGAGCATCTCGGAAACTCAGAATCAATCTTCAAGCTGCATTTCATGTGCCACCTTCTCCTGGCTCTCAGAGAGCCTTTCTGTCATCCCTCTGCACAGTGCACCTCTTCTTGTATCTTTTTATATCAGCAACTGCAAACTTACAGAAGGCTGGAAGTGTGGGACATGCTTCTGGAACTCTTTGAGAGTCGGTCCCTGACCTGCTGCCATCACCTGTGTGTCCTATAGTGTGTGTTTCCTACAAACAAGGACATTCTCCTGCATAACGACACTGCATCCATCAAAATCAGCAGGCTGACACTGATGCATGGCTACATCCCATCCTCAGACTCACCCGAGTTTCCTCAATCGTCCCGGGAACATCCTTTATATACCAAAAGTATAACCTATTGCTTTAGTTATCACGCCCCTTTAGGATCCTTCTTTCCCTGACTTGGAGGGCCTTAACACTTGAAAATTTCAGGCCAGTCCTTTTGTAGAATACTTCTTGCCCCAAAATCAGATTTTCTTGATGTTTCTTCAAGGTCAGACCCAGGCCACCAGATTGTTGCCAATATCCTTTGGCAAGGATATTGCAAAAGCAACATGGTGCTTGTGTTGTCCCATCCCTTGAATAAGATAGAATGTCCCGTCCCACTCCACTGTGAAATGTCTTTTCCTTTACAAGTGCTAAGTATTATTTGGGGAAGTTACATTCAAAATATGTTAATATTCCATTCTTCAAGATATGTTCTATATTATTTGTCAGTATAAACTAGCAGTTTCCTGTGTTAGTCTATGAATTATAATCTATTACACTCATTCTGATGCTCTGGTTTCTCTGATTTGGTCAGTGGGAACCCCTTTAAGTTGGCTCCCATGTCCTATGGACATGTTCCTTTTATTCTTTTTACACTACTTTGATCTCTGGCACAAGATGTGCCAGGGTCATTTTGTACATTCCCTTTCTTAGCCTTGGACATAGGCATGGCTCAAGAAGCCCTGATTCCTTTTAGAAGAGAATGGTGGCTAGAGGCCAAATCAGGATGTGAGGTGTGCTCCTCACTAATGGAGTGTGGCTGCTTCCAGGCGCTGCCATTGGGCATTTGTGTCTATGTCTATTTCTGTATCTATCTGTATAGACTGAAACCATGAGTTGACTGAGATGAGTGATTTCAATCCACCACCAGAGAATGTATTCTAGCTTTCACCCCTTCTGTGTTGTAAGTCCTTCTCCCACTGAGAAATCTAGCTTCTCTCCCCCTTCATATATTCACCCATTCAATCAATCCTCCTGTATATGTCAAATCTTCCATTTCTATTGCCACCACCTATCCCACACAGATGCTCCCCTACTCCAGCTTAGGCTCTGAATTCCCCTTCCAGCTACCCCATGCATGGCTGCCCAACTCCCCCTGCCTGGGCTCCAACACTTCACACAGAAGGCATTCAATAAATGCCTGTTGTGTGAGTGAAGGAAGAACATCACGGGTAGAGCACAGAGGGAAGGAGGGAGGAAGCAAGTGGATCAGTACCGCTGGAGCAGGAGCCTAGAACTAGCTGTGGAGCAGGGAAGATGGAGAGGAGAGCTCAGAATTCTATGGAAAAGAGGCTCTCTGAGTCCTCAGAAGAGTAGGAAGTTAAGAGCCATCTTTTGGCTGGAGGAGAATAGATGAGACCTGTGTTTTGGAAGCAGCTCTCTTGCCAACCTATGAAGGAAGAGCTATAGGGAAGGGAAGAGAAAACCGGAGGGCCACAGAATGACTCAGGAAAAAGGCAGTGCCGTGTGTGTGTGTGTGTGTGTGTGTGTGTGTATGTGTGTAGAGGGGCCTAGGGGTCCAATCAGAGGCCATGTCATCTGGTGACATTGCAACCTTCTGTTCCTGACTTTCAGTTCTATAGTTACTTCTGCAAATGGAAATGCAGTCTCTCTCAGATGTGATATTTTCGATGCTCTCATGTATAAATGCATAAAAAAGAGAGATTCTTTTCATACTTCATCTACTTTCTTGTCAGTCTCAGCTTCATTTTCAATTCCCTACTTCAGTGTCCTAATTTCCTTCTTGATGGATTGCTTGATTCCATCCTTGTCGGCTCACTGCTTAAGAAAAGCAGCGTGAGCATGGGGTTGGGTTCTCTCTCACTCTCTCCCTCTTTTTTCTTTCTTTTCTTTAAATTCTAGAAGCAGCTGGGGAATGTGGTTAGTTGTACTGAAGGCGGGATCTAGTGACTGGAACCATTTTTAGATCCCACATGCTGTTATGGCTGGTCTTGGGTGGGGGTGACCACTGGACCCCTAAAAACAGCTCCAGGATGGGAACTAATGGTTGCTGAGCATGCATATAAACCAGTATAGGACTATGTACTGTGAACATTTTCTCACCTCTGATAACCTGATGTGTTTTCTTTTTTGGTCATTATTTACTTTGTTGTTTTCCATTTTTGCCTTGTCATCTAGGTTGCTTAGGGCTACAATATCATCCACTTAGAGCATGCACTCTTCCCTTTATAGAAGAGGAAACTGTCTTAGTCCATCTGCGTTGCTATAAAGGAATACCTGGGGCTAATACCTAAGGTTCTGCAGACTGTATAAGGAGTGTGGTGCTGGCATCTGCTCTATCCCGTGAAGGCCTCAGGCTGCTTCCACTCATGGTGGAAGGTGAAGGGGAGCCAGTGTGTGCAAAGACCACACAGCAAAAGAGGAAGCAAGAGGTGAGCAGAGGTGACAGGCTCTTTAACAACTAGCTCTGATGGGGACTAATAGAGTGAGAATTCACTCCCCTCCCCTCCAGAAAGGGCATTAGTCTATTCATGAAGGATCCACATCCATGACTCAAACATTAGGCCCCCCACCTCCAACAGGCTCAAATTTTAACATGAGGTTTTGGGGGACAAATGTCCAAATTACAGTGGAAATTAAGCTGTTAAGTGACTTCCCCAGAAACAGCTACTAAATCACAAGGCCTAGAAAGGCAGTCTCTCTATGGAATAATGGATCCCAAATTTTAGAGTTATAAGAACAATTCTGGGTCCCAGAAATTTTGATGCAGTGTTTTGGGAGAGGGCAGAGCACACCACTTTTTAACAAGCAACTCTGTCATTTATAAGCTGTGTAATAAGGAAAATTACTCGGTTTCTTTGAGTCTCAGCTTTCTCATTTGTAAATTGGGAACACTATTCCTTACTCACTAGCTGTTCTCTCTGCCCAGAATGCTGTCACCCACATATCCTCTCTTTCACCTTCCATGAGACCACCCAATTAATATAGCCTCCTGTGGCCCAGCACCTCCAATCCCCTCACACTGCCTGACACTTTTCCCCATAGCATCTGTGACCTAATGTACTCCAGATGTACAAATTTATCGTGCTGGTCACTCATTGTCTGCCTCCTTCCTCTAGAATGTTTGCTCTGTTGGGTAGTTATTTTCAGTGATGTGACTCAAGTGCCTGGGAGATGCCCAGACACACTAGATTGTTTTGAAGATTAAACTTAACATCATCTTTGTGCAGTTAGCACCGTTCTTGCTGTGCAGCAAAAGCCTTTTGATAGATGGTGGTTATTATCAATTTCCCTCTCTGCTGGCTTTGTCCTGGAGCCTGCTTCCAGCACCCCTCACCCCACATCTATACATCTTCCCTCATACCAAAGCTCTCCTGAGGCACGTTTCCAAGCCTGGCACCCACCTGTGCTGGGAACTGTCACTATTTTGGTTTTATACCCAAGGGTTGGCAGAGCAAGGCATGCATTCTTCTTGGTGAGTGAGCGGAAGGGCTCTGCTGGATAAGTTTCAGAGAGAGAGAAGCGGCTGTGGCTGGCGGGGCTGCACCAAGTGTGCACCCCATTTCCTGGGCTGATGTAAGCCCACACCAGAGGCCCTATCCCTGCTCAGCTACTCTCCTGTTTCTGCACGGCCAAGGGTGAGGCAGGGAACAGGCTGTGCAGCTAGGTCAGAGCACCTTGGGTCATATCTCTAAGAGCTGCCCTGGGGCTGGGAAACTGTAGGGTGGGTGAGCTGCTGAGACTGAAGACCAAGCAGGACGGTCTCAGGGTACCCAAATTTGAGGTTGTTATGGACTGAATATATCCCCCAAATCTATATGCTGAAACCCTAATCCACCCGTGATAGTATTTGGAGATGGGTCTTTGGGAGGTAATTAGGTCATGAGGGCAGAGCCCCCATGATGGGATTAGTGCCCTTAAAAGAAGAGACAGGACAGAGCTTGCTTTTTCTCCCTGCTCTCCATCATGTGAGGACAAAGCAAGAAGACAGCTTTCTGCAAACTAGGAGGAGAGTCCTCACCAGAACCTGGCCATGCTGGCACACTTCTCTCAAACTTCACAGCTTCCTCAAATATGAGAAATAAACTTGTTGTTCAATTCACCCAGTCTATGGCGATTGGTTATGATAGCCTGAGCTAACAAAGACAGGAGCCCTGGGGCTGAGGGCCACATTCAGCTTCTCCTCTCAGCCAACTTCTATCTAGGTCCCTGAGTGGGCTGGATGCTTCTCCCACCCATACAAGGGCAACCATTAGCTTCTGGACACCCTGGCTGTGGGACAGATGAAGGAGGAAATGGTGTTGCATGTTTCAAACTGTACTGCAACCCTAGAAGAGGTGATATGCCCAGCATCTCCACAGGATTCCTTTGAAGCACCCACTTCACTGGTAATTACAGTTTAGTATCTGTCTCCCTTGCTAAATCATGAGCTTCTCAAGGGCAGGACTGAGTCCCTTGTTCGCTGTGTGTCCGCAGCACTCAGCTCAATGTCTTGTTCATAAATATGTGTTAAATTAATCAATAGTTAACAAAATGTTAAAATGGAACTCTTTCTGTCCCCGAAGTCTAGAATAAAAAAGGTGATTAGCATCTCTAAGTTCCAGAGAGAGAGAGACGATGGATCAGATGTGTGGGGCTCATCCACATGTGTAAGGTCACCTAAACTGCTTTTGCCACCTGTACTATAATAGTTCTATTTAGGCCCTCAATTGATTGAATAATGCTCTCCTACATTGGTGAGGGCAGATTGTCTGTACTTAGTCTACTGATTCAAATGCTAATCTCTTCCAGAAACATCCTCACAGACATACCCAGAAATAATGTTTTTCCAGCTATCCGAGGATGTATCAAAGCATCCTTTAGCCCAGTCGAGTTGACACATACACTTAACCATCCCAAGGGGATTTGAGGCAGAAGCCTTTTCATGTCTTTCCTGGAAATCACCGAAGTAGAGGACTGCTGGGGTGCAACATAAGACCTGGGTTCAAATCTGCTCACTCTCCATCTAGTTGTGCAAGCAAGGACAAGTCACTTCTCTGAGCACACTGCTCATCATCAGGGAGATGGGAATAATGAGAGCTTGTCTTTCAGAGCTGTTTCGAAACTTAGAGAGTTGTAAAAAGTGCTCAGTACAGAGTAGGCATTCAATAAAGGATGGTGGCAATAATAACAATAATAAGACTGTTATTGTTATTCCCTGTTCTGAGAAAACCACCTTGCATTTAATAGATGTTCAATGAATTATTCTGGCTGAGTTAATTTTCTTTTGATACTCAAAAACAGGAATGTCCTGACTGCAGACCAAAAGGCTCACTCAATTAACTCCATGTTTTGAAGTGTCAATAAGGGCAGAAAAAAGGCATTTCTTTGCTTCTTGTTTTTATGATCTCATCATCTGCTATGGTTTTTAGATGGGAAAATGTGATTGTCAATTAAGAATCTGAAAAAGTGTTCCCTTTATTAAAAGACACACACACAAAACATAAGCACCATATTTCACACTAAATCGGAGCTGCTGCTGGCTAGCTGAAATTTACTGCCTCGTGTCTCAGCAAAGAGAATTTGCAGCTGGATTAATGCCCCTTTCTCTGGTAGTGAATCAATTTTGTACATATGGCCATATTTTCACCCAAGTGATAGGCAGCAATGGCTGCTATTTTGTAGTCACTGTAGGAAAACTCAGGGATACCTCCCAAGAAAGGCACTTGGAACATCCTCCATGAATAATGTAGCATCATGACATTTTCCGGGGACAGGCATTTTAGCAAGTCCAGCTTGGTCATTTCAAAGATGGGAAAACTGAGGAGGGGCCTTAGCAAAGCACATACATTCCTCTCCATTGGGCTGGGTTCCTCACCGTGACCCCTGAGAGTGGCCCCAGAAGCCTCTCCAAATGCTCCATCCAGAGAGTCTTCTGGGGCCACGTTCCTCTTTGCATCCCACATTCTGGGAATGCCGGGATTCTTCCTTTCTGGCCTCATGCACCCCTTCCTCTGCCTGGCCTGGCTGCATTGTGACTCTTCCTTGTGACTCTCTTGCCCCTCAGCAGAGGAGTTGTATTAGTTTGTTCTCATGCTGCTAATAAAGACATACCTAAGACTGGATGATTTAAAAGAAAAAGAGGTTTAATGGTCTCACAGTTCCACATGGCTGGGAAAACCTCACAATCATGGCAGAAGGTGAATAAGGAGCAAAGTCACGTCTTACATGGCAGCAGGCAAGAGAGCATGTGCAAGAGAACGGCCCTTTATAAAACCATCAGATCTCATGAGACTTATTCACTATCACAAGAACGGCATGGGAAAAACCTGTCCCCATGACTCAATTACCTCCCAACAGGTCCCTCCCACAACATGTGGGGATTTGGGGAGCTACAATCCAAGACAAGATGTGGATGGGGGCACAGCCAAACCTTATCAGGAGAGTTCTAGGTTAGGCACCTGTTATGTGCTCCTCTCAGCCAGAAAATCTTTGCGGCACTTACACATGTGTCTTTAATCAATGAATGTTTAGCACCAGGCTTCCTTCCTAAGCATCTTCCCTGCGTAGATTCCAGGCTCCATGAAGTCCAGCCCCCTCGGTCCCCTGCATTGAGCCCTGAGCATCTTTGTGGAAGGAATGAATTCGCAATAGCTGGATGACTGCAAGGTCCAGATGTGGAGACATGTGGCAGCATCTAGGGGGGTGGTAAGAATCTCCTTATGTTTGAAATGAAGGTTCTGGGCAAGTGGAGGGAGATGAGATTGGTGAGGTGGGTGGGTGGGCTGGGAGGACACACCATGTCTTACCGGATCACGCACAGGTGTCTGGGCCCTCTGCCTCAATGCTGGAAGACATGGCCTGGTTGGGGTGTGAGTTAGAACCGTGCTCTCCAAACTCTGTTGTGCAGAGGAATCACCTGGGGGTAGCGTGAAAATGCACATGGAGACTCCCTAGGGTTGAGTGACCCCTGAAGGTCTATATTTCCCACAAGCTCCTGGGTGAGGCCAATGCTGCTGGCTTTAGAACCATCATTTCCATCAGTTAGTGGAGGATGGCATGGGGGCCGAGGGGGAAGGAGGCTGAGACTCCAGTTTGGAGGCAGTCAGAGTGGTCCAGGGTCATGAAGAGGCAGAGCAGCAGGGATGGAAGGAGGGGCAGCCCGTGGAACTCAACCACCATCTGTCATCATGAGGGTTCGAGTATCTGAATGCTTGGATTTCCTTAAAAATTTAGTGTCTAGTGGCATGTACCTCACCTGTCAGTGCTTATGGTTGCTTATTTCAAAACTGAAAGAACTCTATTAAAAAAATAATGGACTGTAAGGCCATGCTGCTCTCTGTACCCTGGTACCCTGTGCTGGGCAGAAGACTAGAGTCCTTTCTGGTTCCTGATAAGATTCAGGTCCTCCAGGTGTGGGGCTGGAGCCTTGGGCTTGAACCTAGCTCCTCTGATTGGAACCTAAGCCTGCTAGACCCCTCTCTACTGGACCTGACCACTGTTTTCCTACCCAGATAAGCTGGGCCAGCCAGCTTCATGCAGCTGCCACATGGTCCTGTTGTTCCTCAGCCTGCAGCTCAGACCCTCCTGTGTCAGAGGAGTCAGGGGAGGCCGCAGGGGATTGGTTAAGAATTTGGATTTATTCTAACTGCAAGAGAAAGCTTTTGGTTTTTTAAAATTTATTTGACTCTGATCAGCCCAGATACACAGCTTCTCTTTGGCATTGGACTTATGTGCTGGTCATCTTTCACCTGCAAGGACAGCCTCTTGCAGAGACCACCCCTGCCCTTCCCCTGCCTGGTGCACTTCTTCTTTCCTTCTGGGATACCAGTCATCTTGGGCCAAGCCTACCAGAGTCATGATAGTCCCTGACAAGAGCCACTTGGGTAGAAGCCACCTGGGACAGAGTCCGCTGGTCACCTGCCCATGTCTATTCTCTTCTTCCCTAACAACAAACCAATACAACTCCCATTTTGTTAGCGGGAGCAATGACCTGCTAAGAGAGTCCACCTCCCAGCCGCCCTGGTCTTGGGCTTGGCTGTGTGGCTGGGTTCAGTGGATGTGATATGAGGGAAAGTTGCTGGATGCACTTCCCAAAGTGCTCCTGCAAACGGATCTTATTCACCTGGGAATCGCCTTTTGCCCTTCCTCAATTCTCCCTCCTGCTACCTGGAATGAAAGCGTGGAGGCTGGAACCCCAGCACCTATGTCGTGGGTAACAAATACGTTATTCATGACCCACTGCCAAGAGCAGTGTGTCCTCACTTGTTGGCAGTTCCAGCTTCTCATGTGGGTCTCTTACATTCCAACCGGCACCTAGGACTTTTCAATGAGTACACCTCATTTCTCTCTCCACAGTATCCTTGGCTGGTTCCAAGTCCAAAGGAGAAATTCTGGCACTCTCTAGTCCCTGCTCCTGCTCTGCTGTGAGACCACAGACCCCAGCTCTGCCACCTGCTGGGATGGGCAGAAAGAGCAAACCCTTTCAGCATGGTGTGCTGGGCACCATGCTGTATTAATAATATATTAGTAATATTCCTGGTTATGTTACATGGTATATTTGGGACTAGTCCATCATAAAGCAAGTCCTGGAGAAAAGCATATTTGTTGCATTCTTTACTGTTGAAAAAGCAGTCTCAGAGAGATTCTCCAATTCGTCATTTGTTTGTTCCCTCACTGGATAATCATTTGTGGCTCTCCTGCTATGAGCTGGAACTTTATCTATGGACTAGATAGACAATATCTTTAATATTACTGAGTTGGCTTTCTAGGGAAAGAGATAAACAGTTGATAAATTGGCAAACATGGACAAAACCAGAAATTAGGGTGACTTGGACAATTAAAATAGGCCAATGAGGCAGAGAATGACCGAGTGCTGGAGAAAGGAAAGTAAGAGACATTTAGATTGAGTGACAGAAAGGGACTGGGCACCAGTTCTTTAAAACTCAGTGAGAAGAGCTTTCTGGTGAGGAAGAACAGCCAGGACAATGGTCCTCATGCAGGAACTGTCCTGGATGTTTGGGGAATTGAGGGTGGGTGAATGGAGCCACATGGGACAAAAAAGGAGGCAGGAGAGGCCACGGGGCCTTGGCAGGCTTTGGTTAAGAATTTGAATTTTATACTAAGTGCAAAAGGAAGGTTTGGATTTTTTAAATTATTTGAAAATAATTTTAGATTTACAGAAAAGTTGCAAAGACAGCACAGAGAGTTCCTGTCTACCCTTCACCAGCTTCCTCTCATGTTAACATCTTACATAACCATGGCCCATTTATCAATGCTAAAAATTAACACTGATGCAACACTCTTCACTAAGCTACAGACTTTATTCAGATTTCAGTGGCTTGTTCACTGATGTCCCTTTTCTGTCCCAGAATCCTATCCAGGATCCTAGGCTGCATTTAGTCATCCCGGCTCCTGAGGCTCCTCCGATCTGTGACAACTCCTGGGTCTGTCCTTGTTTTTCATGACCTGATGCTTTTGAAGAGTAGCAGTCAGCATCTTGCAGAATGTTCCTCAGTTTGGATTTGTCTGTAGTTTTCTCGTGATTAGACTGAGGCTGTGGGTTTTGGGGAACAAGATGGAGTGCCCTTCTTATCACATTGTATCGTATCGGAGAGTAAGTGGTTGCAAGAAGACCTATCCCTGGTGGCATGAACCTTGTTGCCTTCAATAGGGCGGTGACTGCCAGGATTCCTCACTGGAAAGCTGCTGTTTTTTCCATCTGTATCAGTTTCCAGGGCTGCTGTAACAAATCGCCACAAACTAGATAAAACAACAGAAATTCATTCCCACAGAGGATGGAAGCCAGAAGTCTGAATCAAGGTGTCTGCAGAGCCATACTACTTCTGGAGGCTCCAGGGAGGTCCATCCTTGCCTCTTCCAGCTTCTGCTGTTTGCCAACAGCCCCTGGGGACCCCCTCATTCCAGTCTCTGCCTCTGACTTCACATAGCCTTCTCCTTGCATGACTCTGCATGTGTGTCTCTGAGTCTTATAAGAACACCGGTCGTCTTGGGTCTACAGCCCACCCTCATCTTAACCAGTCACATCTGCATAACCCCAGTTTCCAAATCAGCCACATTCACAGGTACCAGGGGTTAGGACTTCATCATACCGTTACAGGGCACATGATTCCACCCATAACAACTCCTTCGATTAACATTTGGCAATGATCACTTTTGCTGCTTTATGCAGAATGCTCTGTTGGGGGTAAGGGCAAAGCAGGGAGGCCAATTAAAAGGTCATTACTGTCACTGAGGCAAGAAAAGAGACACTGGGGGTCTAGACCAGGGTGGGGACAAAGGCCCTGGAGGGCAGAGTCTGCACTCGGAATACATTTTGGAGGTCGAGCCAATAGGACCTGCTGGTGAGTGGGTGTGTGTGTGGGATATTGAGGGAAAGAGAAGAATGAATGAATCTCCAATATTTGGCTGGAGCCACAGTAAGGTGCCACTTAGAGTGACAAAGGAGACCCATGGAGGGACAGGCTGTCAGTGCTATGTCTGATCATGTTAGGACATCCAAGGAGGGAGGTTAAGGTGCCACATCTCCCAGCCCCAGAGGAGCTGAGGGGTCTCCCAGCAAAGCAATGACAGCTGCAAGAGAAGAGGTCGGGTGCGGTGGCTCACGCCTGTAATCCCAGCACTTTGGGAGGCCGAGGCGGGTGGATCACGAGGTCAGGAGATCGAGACCATCCTGGCTAACACGGTGAAACCCCGTCTGTACTAAAAATACAAAAAATTAGCCAGGCGTGGTGGCGGGCGCCTGTAGTCCCAGCTACTCAGGAGGCTGAGGCAAGAGAATGGTGTGAACCCAGGAGGCGGAGCCTGCAGTGAGCTGAGATTGTGCCACTGCACTCCAGCCTGGGCGACAGCGAGACTCCATCTCAGAAAAAAAAAAAAAAAAAGAGAAGAGTTCATCTCTCCTTTGTCCAGTCAAGGTTCTCTGGAACGAGATGGGTCTGTAGGGGAGACATGAGAGGGCCCCTCAGGTTTGATTCACTTTAAAGATTAACAACCCATTTCCTGAGGGGGATAAAAGGCAAAACCTTTCCAACCACCTAAAATGAAAGATCTTAATCTAATTCTGTACCCTCCTGGCAGCTGTGGTTACATATGCCCACCTCATCAGCGATCACACAGTCCAACCTAAAGAGTTTTCTGTTCTCTTTTCAGAAAGCAAATGTTCCTCGGGCATCGTGAGTTCTGTGTGTGGGGCTGCGGCTATTTCTGTTGAGCGCTCGGGGTGCCTTAATGGCCTGGCATTGATTAGAGCTTTCAACCTCTTTGTTTCAAGTAACTGACAAGGTTTCCAATGGATCCAGATAACTAAGACTTCTTAAATGGCAACTAATAATTTGCATTTGCAGTGTGGCCAGCCTTAGGAGCTTGGGGAACCCACACAGGTGAGAAATGAAAGAAAAAGCTCCTCCTGGTGGTCATCTGATCCTTCCTAATGGAGTCTTAGAAAAATCATTTCACCCTCCCAACCTATCTTGCTGAAGTTATTAAGTGACCTAGGGGAGCTATTTTCATTTATTGGAAAGCACTTGGGACCAGCTCACAGCATTAAGGAGTGTGGGGTGGTTCTCAAGTCTATCCCCTGCTTCTCATCCCTCTGTCACTTACTAGGACACCCCCTGAGGGTCTATTCTAAGAGGTCTTTGTGCTTCTAGCCCCTCCCTCCTCGAATACCTCTTTCACATTGTCACCAGTAAGATCTTCCTAAGCCCAAGTTTGGACCATTGTCCTTCTGTTTTCACACCTCCATTGTATCCAGAATTAAAGTCCAAATTCCTATGTAAGATGGGTCCCAATTCTTTGCACCCCCCACTTCCTCCCTGCACACCCTCGCCTAGATCTAAGTGGATACGGTGGGTGTAGATCCTTAAACATGGAATTCAGGCTTACCCATGTGAATTTCTTAGCACTGGAATATCAGTGGGTGAGCCCTGAATGGAGTCCTGACAAGTGCTTGAGTGGCTGGGGTCACCCTCTTGAGGTCTGGTGATCTGATGATGAGAAGAGCATGCCAGGAGTAGCTGCTGGGCCAAGGACAATAAGAAACATGTGGAACCGACTGGGACCTATGCTGCAGCCTGGAGCCCAGCCACACCACGCCTGGTGTAGATCAGCGAAGCCATGACCAGCCCACACAACTGCAGAATGTGAGAACTGGTGCTTATTGTCACAAGCAACTGAGTTTGGGGGAGGCTTGTTATGCAGCACTGTTAAGGCCATAGCTGACAGACACTTCCCACATCATATGATGGTTAATTACGTATGAATTTCCCCCCTCAAGACTGAGATGTTAAAGGCAAAGACCCTGCTCCTCTTTATCCCAGATACAGCTCAGAGCTGTAATACAATAGGTGCTCAGAAATTGTTTGGAGAAACTAAAATAACTGCACAAGAAGCAAACCCCAAAAAAGGAGAAAAAATCTTTTTGGGGGACTGGATTGTTTATAACATATGTGTAACAATAACAACAGTATTTATGGAACATTAGCTGTGTGCCGGGCTGTGTTCTAACACTTTTAAATCCATTTCCTCATTTACTGTTATTATCCTTGTTTTTCAGGTGACAGAGCTGAGGCTCAGTGAGGTTGAGGGGTTTGCCCCAAGCACACGGACACTGAGGGGAGGAGCTGGGCTTTTCAGCTCATCTGTGTATTATTTCCTTTTATCACACAGAGTGAGAGCTGGGCTGCCCAACCCTGTAAGGATGGCAAGTCAGGCTCTGAGGCTAAGGAACCTCACCAGTTGGAACAAGACACCAGGATTTGAATCAGTTTCTGTTTGCTCCCAAAGCCAAACGCTGAAATGGGGCAATGCAAGAGCTCTCCTGGGAAAAAACGAGGCTGGGATGAGGCCAAGGAGAGAAGGTGCTGAGTGTAGGGACAGTGAGCATGGGGACTGTGTTGGGAACAGAGACACAAGGAGGGGGAGCTCAGATAGGGCTGGGCAGGGGAGATTCTGGTAGGCAGTTGGATTTCAATTCTGTCCTCTCTGGGTAGAAAAGGCTCTGGCTCCAAATGTGTGGAGCACAGGAGTGCAACATAACTGTCAACTCGTTTTCTTCTGGAATCCATCTGAACTGACTCCATCCTGGAGCCCTGGCTCCTGGGTGGACTTGATTTCCTGGCTTTTCGTCACTGCTCCTGTGGCCAGCTGAGGTTTACTGTCACTGGTGAGCCAGACTTCCAGGCTCTGTCTTGTTCATCGTGTGGGCCCTGGGCCAGGCACACTTCTGTCATAATAGTAGACAGTTACTGAGCACATGATAAGCACGTTCCCCTCGTGCACTCATGTTAGCCTCACAATGGCCTAGAAACCAAAAGCTGTTACCATTCCCACTTTACAGAGAAGGAAACTGAGTTGCAGATGTTAGTAGCTGCCAAGTTTATGCAGTTAGCAGGTGGTAGAGTAAGGATTTGGCCCCAGGCATTCTAACCACTGAGACCAGGCTCTCAGCCACCAAGCCATGCTTGCCTCATGAATACAAGGATTCTCTCAGTCCTCTCCTGTTCTCTTCTTCCTTGCTCGCCTCTCACTTCCCCTGGGCTACCCAGCTACCTATATATTTCATTTTTGTAAATTAGAAAAAAGGTGCCCTTCCTTTTGGACAGATGTAGCCCCCCATCAGGGTGCAAACCTTGGTGAGTGGATGTGGGCTGACCTCAGCTCTCTCTGCACCCTTGTTCAGGGCACCCCTCACCTCCCTCCACTATAAGCAGCTGGCAACACCCTGATTTGGTGTTGCCAGCCTGGCTGTCCTCCAGGTTCCACCCAGATGACTGTTCTGGCTTCTGTCGTTGCCCCACCAGGCGGGGATGGTTGGCAGGGAGGATGCAGACCCTTGTCCCCAATCCCAGCCAGCCAGGCTGCTGCACAAGGGGTAGAGTGCTTGGCAACAGCTGCAGGGAGGTGAGTGGGGTGAGGAAAGAAAGGATGTGAAGGGAAAGGTTTTGATTTTTCTTATGTTGGAGTCAGAAAAAATTAAATTTAACTCCTGACCAGCCCCCCTACTGGCCTGAGCAGCACCTTTTTGAGAATAAGAAAATGCTGCCCATCCCTCAAATCCTTCACTGCCAACTGCAGAGAAAGTGTCCCAAACTGTAATAATGACAAATGTAAATGGCACCCCTAGAGCTGCACAGTGGACAACATGAACAACTGTGTATGGCGGCCCTGATCCTGACAAGTCAGTGTTCTTGAACTTCATTATCTTCATCCATAAAGAGCAGTTTTATAGTCCCTATAGAAATCGGTTAATACGCATTAACTGACACTATATTATTATTGTTGCTGTTGCCAGATTTCAGTACCGATAGAAATGATTGTGATATTGATGAAGACACTAGGCATTGATAGAGGATTTATGCTCTTCCAATGAGGTTTCAAATCTATTTTCTAATTGTCTGGTACAGTCACATAGCGGTCTATGTATCCATTTTACAGGTCAGGAAACTAACTGATGTATTATTCAGTGGCTTGGACAGAACAAGACAATCAGGAAAATCAAAAGCGGCATTCCCACTCCCCCAGTTCTCACTCAGCTTCTCACCATGGTCCTCTGCCCTTCTGGAGCAGTGGTGTGTGTGTGTGTGTGTGTGTGTGTGTGTGGTGTCTTTGTTCAGTGTGTCTTTGTTCAAAGTGTACTGTTGTTGGAAAGTTTTATTAAGTTGCCTTCTGTCATTGTTCCAGATTTATTGCTTTAATTTGTTTTGGCTTTTTATACACAGGAGCTGCATTTTCCTTTGTTCTACCCCAGTTTGAACCTGCCTGTAGGGTATAAAAATATATTTTTATATTTCAGCCTCTACAGTTTTCTTCTCCAGTGACCAATGTTAAGCAAGAAAATGATTTACTTTGGACTTGAGGGTCAGCAAACTGTTAAGTCATTTGTACCAGTAGCACTCATATATTTATGGAGAAAAACATGTACACATGTGCTAGGACCATCGAAGGCCACTGGAGTCCTGTGGGATGAGCCAAGATTTTCAGGGGAATTGTGGTCTCTCTCTTTCTCTCTCTCTCTGTCATTTCACAATATATCATCTACCCTGAGGAGATTCTCCCACAGCAATGCCCACTCCACAAGGGGGTCTCTGGGACCTCCACAGAGCTCCCTGGTCTTGTCCCCCCATCCCAGCCATATGGGCTCTTGATGGGTCCCCTGTGAGCTGGCCATGCAGAGGTGATGTCTTAACCTGTGGCCTTTCTCCCATAGCTTCATGGAGGCTGCCCACTGGTGGACTCCATTGTCTCTGGAAAAGTTAAAATGATACCTTGAGACGGTGTGTCACTCAAAGCTTTTACGGCATACGTACATAATAACACTACGTGGGGAGCCACTGGGGGAAGGAAGAAAGGAAGAAAAGATGTTGGAAGGAGGGAAAGAAAGAGAGAAGGAGGGAGGAAGAAAAGAAAGAAAAGAAAGGAAGGAAAGAAGAAGAGATAGAAGGCAAGAAGAAAAGAAGGAGAGAAAGAAGGAAAAAAGGAAACGAGGGAGGGAGGGATGAAAAGCAAGACTAGAGTTTGAGACTGTGAGAGACAAAACCCATGAATTCCTGGTCTTTCCTTCATTTAACTCTTCTTTTTTTTGAGATGGAGTTTCACTCGTTGCCTAGGCTGGAGTGTAGTGGCATGAACTTGGCTCACCACAACCTCCGCCTCCCAGGTTTAAGTGATTCTCCTGCCTCAGCCTCCCAAGTAGCTGAGATTACAGGCATGCACCACCACACCCAGCTAATTTTGTATTTTTAGTAGAAACAGGGTTTCTCCATGTTGGTCAGGCTGGTCTCGAACTCCCAACCTCAGGTGATCTGCCCACTTCGGCCTCCCAAAGTGCTGGGATTACAGGCGTGAGCCACCACACCCAGCCTCATTTAACTCTTCTATGCAGGTATGCAAACCTGTATTTTCCTCCTCTCTCTTCCAGATGATAGTCACTGACATCCCCTGTAACTTACATTCCCTGATGCCTCTCTCCTTGTCAGGCACCCTCTCCCCCCACCATCCACCATTGGCAGGGCATGTCCGACTCCAAAGTGTCATTTTTGACCCCTCACTTGCTTACTCCCATTTTCAATCCATCAACAAATCTTGTTATTTTCATGCCTTTCTGTCCACTTTCCTGTCTCCACAAAAACTGCCACCAAGGCAAAGCTCCCACAAAAGCTCCCACAGCCCATCTCCACCTGCACATCCACCGAGCGGACCCCATCTCTGCCTGCACATCCACTGAGCAGACTTTCCAACAGACACCCACCTGCTCCCATCACTCCCCTGCATAGCACCCCCAGGGCCCTCTCCTGCTCTTAGAGCAGAACCCAACTTCTTGCCCCATCTGTGAAATCCTGAACTGTCAGTCAAGGTTCTTAGTTGCAAACCACAGAGCACACTCTAAATAGAAAAGAAATCTATCGAAGGAGAGCACGTGGCTTTCAGCATCTCCAAGAAAGCAAGAGAATTAGGCGTGGGAGCTTCACCACCAGGTACAATGCCCCCATCATGGGGCATGGCTTCTTCCACGAGTGAGGCCACCCTCCCAGGATGGGAAGGAGTTCCTTGTTTCTGACTTGGGAGATGTGGTCTGAAAATGGGAAGGACTCAGACACCGGGCAGGCGTTTGAGAGATTCTCGCACAGACACTTGGCAGGATGTGGACAGTTGTCCCCACAACAACTGTGCACACCCTGCCCAGCCCATCTCAGATGCCCTCCGCAGCCATCCTTGCCCCCTGTGACTCTTATTCCCTTTCCTCCCTGCCCACAGCCCACTCTTCCTTCAGCTGTCTCCGGTGGCCCCTGCTGCAAGTCTGTCTCCTCCCCCGACACCCTGCTGAACCAGGTCTCTCTGCCCCCCTCTCTCATTGGTCTTTTGCCTTTGCCTTCACAGCATTGCTGGGGTCCACATCCTGTGGTCTGGTCCACTTCTGACTTCAGCTGCAGCCTGCTGGACAGTTCACAGCACTCAGATGCCCCTCATGCCACAGAGGTCGATGGGTATGGCTGGATCCCTGTCTCTCCTACAAAGTCAAGAGCTTGCTCACTGGAGAACCAGCTCACAGAGAAGTGCAGAAGAGGTCATCACCTGGGGGTGCCCCAAAGCTGTGGGATGGAGCCAGGGTGGTGCCCGAGTGTCCCACCTATTGGGAGTTTTCCATCCACTTCTCAGGTTCCAGCTGCACCGAGCCCTGCAGCAACCCCATGGAGGCCTCCCTAGATTGGCCTTTCCTCCATCACAGCCTCACTCTCCCTCTCCTGCTTCCTGCAATCAACTTCCAAACAAATATGTAAATCCAAGTCCATGTCTCAAGCCTGCTTTTGGGGAAATCAAAACTAAGTCAACACTTCTCAGGTTGTGATTTTGTTTATGGGGCTGACTTGTGAAATATCAATTTCCTCTGAGTCTAGGAGCGCATGGACTCAATGGGCTCCACTCTGTGGCAGCTCCGTGTGTCCAATTTGCCTGGCACCATATCCTGAATGCAGTTCCTGACACATAATAAGTGTTCAATAAATACATGTGAAATAAATGAACAAATGATCGCTGTATTATGGGGTGTGATGCCAATTATCCTGCTTTGAGGAGGCAGTTGCAGGTGTGTCAGGCATAAGACACCGTTCTTTGTGTCAATGTGGCCTGGCTCTTCTGGTTGTTGTGGATTGAACCTGACCCTAATTCAGCCATCTGTGGCCTGACAAAAGGGAAAGCAATGTCCTAGAGCTCTGGCCAACAGACCATCCTATCCTAGAGGACATCAGGTCCCAGAGGGAGTGTCAGTGTCAGTGGAACGGGAGGCAGAGACAGAGATGGAGCTGAGCTGGGAGCCGCTGGGGTTACCGGACACTGCACTTCCTGCCTCACCTTGGAGAGAACAAAACACACACAACTGGGCTGCCCTCATCTCCATTCTAGGCTGGACCCCCCGAAGAGGAATCTCAAGTAAGTTCCCCTTGGCCTCAGGCTGTGTGAGCCAGGCTGAAAGCAGCACCACCTGGAGGTGCACTGGCTGGAGGTGCTCCCTCCCAAAGGTGTACTTGCTTTGGTTGGTCCCACCTAAAGGTGCATGACTGGAGGTGCTCTGGCCTCTAGGTGCACTGGCGGGAGGTGCTCCCTCTTGAAGGTGCACGGATTTTAGATGCTCTCACCAGAAAGCGCATGGGCTCAAGGTGCTCCCACCTGAAAGATGAATGGGAGGGGCATTTGTTCTCATTCTCAGACAGAGGTTACAAAAGTTTTTCTGTTAAAGACCAGATAGTAAATACCTCAGGCTCTGTGGGCCAGGTCAAAAAGTCTCTGTTTCAACTTCTCAACTCAACCGTTGAATCACTAAAGCAGCCAAAGGCAATACATCAATAAATGGACATGGCTGTGTCCCAATAAAACTTTATTTAAAAATGAGCAGATTCGACTCGCTGGCCCTAACTTGCCAACCCCTGCTCTAAAGTCACCTCAGGGATCCTATCCTGCCCCTGATTGGTGGGCAGGTGTTTCCACTGCCCTGCTCCCTGACCCCTCACCTGCAGCCATTGGGAAGTCTGGTTTCTTGGCTGAACTCTCAGGTTTCTGGCAACTCACCTGAACTTATTCTATGTGCACTTCCCTGCCTCCTTTTCCTTCCCTCCCACAGCATGAGAATTGTGAGGGCCCAGATCATGTCCCATGAGCTGTGGAGTCTGGAGTTGGCTCTTTCAATGTTGGCTGTGTGCCTTTGGCTAATGGACTCAGCCTTTCTAAGCAGAGTTCATCTGCCAGCAGGGAGCACTGGGAAGAGACACCAAAGTCAGCCAGGGGTGCATAGCTAATGAATAGAATAGCCAAGGGGCACACTGAAGGGTTGGTAGGACTTGAATGACATAAGGAGGAAGGGTGCTTCTGGCAGAGGGAGCCCCAGCTGCAAAGCTCAGGCAGCATGAACTAATGAACCTCTCTCTACAGAATATTGAAAACAAGCAAACAAACAAACTCCGTCATTGACATTGGTACGTAATTTCCTGCCCACCTCTTAAAGTACTTGTGAGGCTCTGAAGAGGTATGGCAGGTGTGGATGGGGCCTGGATGGGCAGAGGCTGGGGTTTGGTGTCTGGCTTCGTCTGTTGCATCCAGGAGCTCTCGGCCCTTTGGGCATTTGATCAGCTTGAGCTAATGTGCCTGGGAAAGGGAAAGGGATGGAGGGTTTTGCACTGGGGCCTGGGCTGGAGGCCTTGGCTGTGCAGATTGTTTCCTCCCAGCTGTGGACCAGGGCTCGGTCCAGAGTTCTTTTCTTTGCAAACCCTGGAGGTTCCAGTGGAGGGGAGCTGCATGGCTGGGTCTTACTCTCAGAACAGCACAAAGCCTGGCCCAGCCCTGGATGTCTTCACCAGCAGAGAATGTTACCAAAAGGGTGGCAGGAGGAGGAAGGATTGGCTCCTGCATCCCCAGGCGGCACCCCTGCAGCCCACTGAGCTTACCATGGGGTGCTGTGCTCTTAGTCATACAGGTGGGGCCAAGGAGCTGGTGCAATGCATCACTAAAGGGTCAAACCACCTCATTCATCTCCTGGGACTGTGAGGCTCCCAGGAACCCAGTGAGAAGCCTGATAGAGAAACGTGCTTCAGGCAGCTCAGGCCCTCTTGTAGGTGTACTCATTTCCTAACGCTGATGTGACAAATTATACAACCCGGTGGCTTGAAACAACAGCAATTCATTCTTTCATAGTCCAAAATCAAGGTATCAGCAGGGTTGGTTCCCCCTGAAGGCTCTGAGGGAGAAGCCACCTCAGGCCCCGCTCCTGGTGGCTGCAGGCAGTCCTGGGCATTCCTAGGCTCGGAGCTGCATCCGTCCAGCCTCCGCCTCCACCTCCACAGGGCCTTCCTCCCTGTGTCCCTTTGCGTCTCAAATTTCCCTCTCCTTTCTCTTATCAGGACACTTGTCATTGGATTTAAGGCTCACCTCAAATCCACATGATCTCATCTCAAGATCCTTCACTTAATTTTGTCTGTAAGGACCCTATTTCCAAATAAGGTTACATGCTCAGATACCCAGAGGCTTAAAACTTGGACACATTTTTTTTTCAGGAACACAGTTCTACCCACTCAGTGGGTGTGTACCTCGTGGAGGCAGCCCTTCCCCCAAAATCCAGCCCCACCTCCTTCTCACACCTCCCGGTCTCCTTTGGAGGCGCCCTTAAATCTTGCCTCGCCTTCACTGCTTTCTCTCTGTCTGGCTTCAAATCACCCTCATTCCATCTCCTCCACAGCTGACTTCAATGAGCTGAAGGGCAGACTTCCCTCTCTCCAGGCAGCCACCCAGGCCTGAACCTAATCCTCTCTTCAGCGCTCCTTTTGGGGTCCTGCTATGTGGCTTTCCACTGGGAAAGTGAGAGGCAGAGATACCGTCCCCTTTGTCTGGTAGCCACAGCCCAGTGTTCCAGGGCTGGGCTGGGTTCTTAATAAGTTTTGGGGGATGAGAGGCCGATGGTGAGGCTGGGCCCAGAAGGCTGATGAGGTCAGAATCCATTACCGCTCTGCAATTCTCCTTCTCCGAAGAAAGATTTTTACTCTGGGAGTGAGTTTTCCCAGAAAAGATTTTTAAGACAACTGTCTAAAAGCTCTTCTCAAAAACCACACCTAAAAACAGAAGCCTTCCTTCTAGCCATCTGGACTCCTAGCAAAGAAAAAAATTGACAAGGCAAAGGAAAGTAGTGTAAGCGGAAAAGTCAGCATCAAGAGAGTGAGTTTGCCAGGTCAGGCTTGTCCTAGGGAGGGGAGACTTTGCCCCTTCTTTACGTCTTGTCTGGACTTTGATTCTCTTGTCTGTTTCTTTAAATGCAGGGGCATGTTAACATCACTTAGAGTTCTCCTAAACCTGGCGGCACAGACTAGCTTCAGGCAGGTTGCAGTATTCACTCCGGGCTTTAGTCTCCTCACCTGAAAAATGGGGTAATAAAACCCGCCTTGCAGGATGGCCTAGAGAGTCAATCAAATAAGATGGAGAAAGGGCGAGCATGGCGCCTGGCACCTAAGCAGTGATCAGCAGTGTTTGCTGTAGCTTCACTTCACCTCGTGAACACTTGATGGAATTGGTATGATTCTCTTTCCCACAGATTGGACCGGTTCTGTCACTTGTCCATGCTCACCAGCTGGGCAGGACCGAGTCCGTAAAGGTCCTGAGTCCATGTGATTCCAGAGCTCCTCTCCGACTCCTGACTGCTAAGTTCTGACCTCTCTTCATCCTCTCTCTTTCTCAACCCGGTTTTTCTTCAGTCTTCATCCCTCTCAGCTCTGTCCTTTCTCTCTTAAGCCAGGGTTTATGATCAGGACTGGGGCTGAGGTGAGGCAGAGGATTTGGATTCAGGAGACTAGAGACAGAGTGCAAGTCCAGACTCCATGTGTAGTGAAACCTGGGCCCCTACCTCCCTGCCTGGACCACTATCCTCACCTGTAGCTGGCTGTGCGGGTCACTCCAGCTCTTATCTTCTCTCAGGCTGCAGTGAGGTACTGGAGGGAGGTGATGGAGCCCGCTCTGTGTGCAGAACATTGCAGCGTGCAGTCCCTCATTTCAAACCCAGATAGGACTTGCCAATGCACCCTGCAGGGCACTAGGAAGCCAGGACACAGCCCCCACCCTATGTCACAGAGATACGTTTGCAGACACAGTTATCCAAATCCACTTCATGCCTGGCTCAACATCTTCCAGGCTCTCTAGAAGGGACTCGCAAGTTCAACAATTTTTCTTGTCAGTTTCCTTTTAGTTCCAATATCAATGGAAGAAAATGTTTTTGTATGTATGTTTACTGTTCCTGAAATTTAATATTTAATGTTCTTGAAAAAAGTCAATTCCCCCAGAAAAGGTGCCTTCGTTCATGCCACCTGACCTTTGCACATGCTACTCCGTCTCCCTGAAGCACCCTTCCTTCCTATTTTCCTAAAGTCCTACCAGCCCTTCCTTGTGTAGCTTGGCCAGTGTGTTCTTTTCCTCTGAGCCCCTGGGCTGGCTCAGGCTTCTGTGGCTTTTCCTAGGGCCCCTGTGGATGCTGTCATTTTCTGCCCCTGGGCATCAACATTCCGTGTCTGTGTTGTGGACAAGCTCCTGGATATGGAGCTCTGTCAATGGGACCAATATCTTCTCCATCTCCATATTCTCCATCCCCACCATGATGTGAGTGATGGAGTGAGGAACAGAGGCTTTGCCCACCTGTCTCTGTGCCAATCAGGTCTAAGAACCAGCCACAGAGGCTCAAAAATGCAAATCAAATGTGTCTGCTTCAAATTAAGTCCATTTTCTGGTCTAGTGGGGGTAGCTGTTTCTTAGCCAATAAATATTAATAAGAAAAATAAACCAATCTTTTAGACTTCTTTCCCCCAGCTGCCACCCCAGGGTTATAAATTATGTACTGCCTGAGTCTGTTTTGACAGTTGTGATAAAGTGGTTTTCAGATTCAAAGAGCATTTTTCCTGAAAGAATGCAGCATTGTGAATTTTCGGTACAATCACCACTACCTTGCCCCTGCCCCCCCACCTTTTTCCTGTCTAGGAGGAAGGTTTGACTAGAGTAGCTATTTTTCTACTCTGGGGCCTTTTCTGTCGCCACTTTGCCAAAGAAACACTGTGATTTTTTTTTTTTTTTGAGACAGAGTCTCATTCTGTTGCACCCAGGCTGGAATGCAGTGGTGCAATCTTAGCTCACTGGCTCACTGTAACCTCCGCCTCCCAGGTTCAAGTGATTCTCCTGCCTCAGCCTCCCGAGTAGCTGGGATTACAGATGCCTGCCACCAACGCCTGGCTAATTTGTTGTATTTTTAGTAAAGATGGGATTTCACCATGTTGGTCAGGCTGGTTTTGAACCCCTGACCTCAGGTAATCCACCTGCCTTGGCCTCCCAAAGTGCTGGGATTACAGGCAAGAGCCACTGCACTGGCTGATTTTTTTTTAAACTTCTGACTGTTATCACAAAAACTCAGAAAGATTTTAACGAGCTGGAGTAACCTTCCTTCAGTGGTGGGCGTGATGGGCTGTGGTTGCCCCAGCTTTTGACCCCTGTTTGCATCTGTTTTCATTTTCCAGGACCTGGTGCCTTGTCTGACCTCCAATCTCCCAAGCAAAATCCAACCCACTGAGACCCTGGTGAGACCCTGACTCTTTCAGCTTTTCACAGGCTGTCTTTGCTCCTGTATTATTACTGTCAGGACTAAGAGTCACCCTTGAATCTTCCCTTGACTTTCCCACTTTGTGTCTGTGTGACTTTCAATCTCCCTCATTCCGTCTCCTCCACAGCTGCCTAGTGCCCCCGCCCCTTGTCCCACTGCTGCTAACGCCCCTGGGCTCTTCTCTTGGTTCATCTGGGCTTTCTTTTTCCTTCACTGAGGTATCATCTGTGCGCAGTTAAGTGCACAAACCCCAAGTGTTCCCTCAGCACATCTTCACATTTGTCTACACTTGTGCAACCTCCAGATCAGGATAGAGGAGGCCAGCCCCCCGGCAGCCTTCCATGTGCTTTCTCAGTTGATGATCAAAGGTGTGATGATTCTGACCTCCCACCGAGGTGGCTTCCACATGCTTCTGAGCTGCTTGTTAATGGAATTCTACAATACACACATCTGTGTGTTCAGCTTTTCTTTCTTCTCTGTTTTATCTGTGAAATAAATTTGATTTATTGTGTTCAACAATAGATTATTTTAGTTAAGAATTATTCAACTGAGAAGTGTATATACATAAATATAACATAGAAGATTTATCGTTTGTACTCTTTTCTTTTTTTTCCCTTCTGAAATAGGGTCTGGCTCTTCTGCCCAGGCTGGAGTGCAGTGGTGTGATCATGGCTCATTGCAGCCTCGACCTCCCAGGCTCAAGAGATCCTCTCATGTCAGCCTCCCAAGTAGCTGGGACTATAGGCATGTGCCACACCACACCTGGCTAATTTTTGTATTTTTTTGTAGAGAAGAGGTTTCACCATGTTGCCCAGGCTGGTCTTGAACTCCTGGACTGAAGTGATTCTCCTGTCTTGGCCTCCCAAAGTGCTGGGATTACAAGTGTGAGCCAATGCACCCTGCCTGTTATACTCTTAATGGACACTTAGTAATTCCCAGGTTTTGGTTGTTATAAATAATTCTATGAACACTCTTGTACCTGTCTTTTGGTCAATGTAAGTCTTTATCTCTCTTAGGGAAAAATCAAGGAGTAGAATTTCTGGGGTTAGCTTTAGTTGATATTGTCAAATAGTTGTTGAACTGATTTACACTCCCACTAGCAATGTAGGTGAGGTCTAGTTATCCTACCTCTTCACTGACACTTGTTATTGCCATTAGGCTTGTGAGGTTTGTGTGTGTGTGCATGTGTGTGCTCATTTTACATTAATCCATAGGTCTTTGATTTGCAAGAGTTATTTATGTATTCTGAATCTGAGTCCTTTTTCAGATACATATGCTGCAAATATCTTCCCTAAGCCATGACTTGTTTTTATCACTCTCTTAATGGTGTCTTTTGAAGAACGGAAGTTCTTAAAGTTCTTAATTTAATGAAGTCCAATTCATCAGTCCTTTCTTTTATGGCTAGTGCTTTCCATGGCATGTTTAAGAAATCTTTGGCTGCCCAAAGGTCATGAAGTTGCTCTTCTATGTTTTCTTCTAGAAGCTTCATTGCTTTACTTTTTGCTTTCAGGTTTATGAATCATGTCGAATTAATTTTTATGTATGTGTAATGTTCACCTTGACTTTGAAAATAGCCTCCTCCCTGGTGACATAGATGCCAGTGTCCCTACCCAAATCTCATCTTGAATTGCAGTTCTCATAATCCCCATTTGTTGTGGGAGGGACCCAGTGGGAGGTAATTGAATCACGAGGGCAGTTACCCTCATGTTGTTCTCATGATAGTGAGTGAGTTCTCACAAGATCTGATGATTTTATAAGGGGCTTTCCCCCTGTTTGCTCAGCACTTCTTGCTGCCACCATGTGAAGAAGAACGTGTTTATTTTTATTTTTATTTTACTTTAAGTTCCAGTATACAAGTGCAGAACGTGCAGGTTTGTTATATATGTATACGTGTGCCACGGTGGTTTGCTGTACCTATCAACACATCATCTAGGTTTTAAGCCTCCCATGCATTAGCTATTTGTCCTGATGCTCTCCCTTTCCTCACCCTCACCTCCTGATTGGCCCTGGTGTATGTTGTTTCCCTCTGTGTGTCCATGTGTTCTCATTTTTCAGCTTCCACTTATGAGTGAGAACATGTGGTGTTTGGTTTTCTGTTCCTGTGTTAGTGTGCTGAGAATGGTGGCTTCCAGCTTCATCCATATCCCTGCAAAGGACATGATCTTATTCCTTTTTATGGCTGCATAGTATTCCATGGTGTACATGTTTCTGTATCCAGTCCATCATTGATGGGTATTTGGGTTCGTTTCATGTCTTTGCTATTGTAAATAGTGCTGCAATAAGCATATGTGTGCATGTGTCTTTATAGTAGAATGATTTATATTCCTTTGGGCATACACCTAGTAATGGGATTACTGGGTTAAAAGGTAATTCTGGTTCTAGATCATTGAGGAATCGCCGTACTGTCTCCACAATGGTTGAACTAATTTACATTCCCATCAACAGTGTAAAAGTGTTCTCATTTCTCCATAGCCTTGCCAGCATCTGTTGTTTCTTGTCTTTTTAATAATCGCCATTCTGACTGGCAAGAGATGGTATCTTATTGTGGTTTTGATTTGCATTTTTCTAATGATCAGTGATGTTGAGTTTTTTTCGTGTTTCTTGGCCATGTAAGTGTCTTCTTTTGAGAAGTATCTGTTCATATCCTTTGCCCACTTTTTTTTTTTTTGAGATGGAGTCTCGCTCTGTTGCCCAGGCTGAAGTACAGTGGCACGTTCTTGGCTCACTGCAACCCCCGCCTCCTGGGTTCAAGTGATTCTCCTACCTCAGCCTCCTGAGTAGCTGGGGTTACAGGTGTGCACCACCACACCTGGCTAATTTTTGTATTTTTAGTAGAGGCAGGTTTCACTATACTGGTCAGGCTGGTCTTGAACTCCTGACCTCGTGATCCTCCTGCCTTGGCCTCCCAAAGCCTTTGCCCACTTTTGATGGGGTTGTTTTTTTCTTGTAAATTTGTTTACGTTCCTTATAGATTCTGGATATTATAATGACCCTTGTCAGATGGGTAGATTGTGAAAATTTTCTTCCATTCTGTAGGTTGCCTGTTCACTCTCATGATTGTTTCTTTTCCTGTGCAGAAGCTCTTTAGTTTAATTAAATCACATTTGAGAAGGATGTCTTTGCTTCCCCTTCCTCCATGATTGTAAGTGTCCTGAGGCCTCCCTAGCATGCTAATCTGAGTCAATTAAACCTCTTTCCTTTATAAATTACCCAGTCTTGGGTAGGTCTGTATTAGTAGCATAAGAACGGACTAATACACCTAGTATCCCCTGCTTCTTTTTTTAAATTACCTCAATTTTCGCTTCTATCATGGTGTCCAGTCTAAGGCCAGGTCAAGTCACATGACTCTTCTGCTTAAAACCATTTTGTGTTTCTCTGATCATAAAGTCTACAATCCTTTGCGTGGTTTATTTATAATATTAGGATAAGAAAGCAACTTATCTTTCTAGCTTCACCTCCTATTAATCGTCTGTGTTATACTTTAGCCACTCCGAATATCTTCTATTATGGGTTTAATTGTGTCCGCTACCGAAAGACATGTTGAAGTCCTGACTCCCAGTGTCTCAGAATGTGACTTTATTTAGAAATAGGGTCTTGATAGAGGTAATCAAGTAATAATGAAGTCATTAGGTGGCCCCTAATCCAATATGACTGATGTCCTTAGGAAAAGGGGAAATTCAGACACAGACACACATCCAGGGAGAAGGCCATGTGAAGAGGAAGGCAGAGACTGGGGTGAGGCGTCTACAAGCCAAAGAACACTAACGACTGTCAGCAGACTCCAGAAGCTGGGAGAGAGGCCTTGAACAGATTCTCCCTGGCAGCCCTCAGAAGGAATCAACTCTGCCGACACCTTAATTTTGGACTTCTAACCTCCAGAACTGGTGAGAAAATATATACGTTTTGTTTAAAGCACTCAAATTGTGGCAGTTTGTTATGGCAGTCTTAGCAAACTAATACATCTACTTCCACGCTCCCACCTCTTTGCAGCAGCTTTCTCCTCTGCTTTGATCGCCCTTTCTTGCAAAATTTCTAGTTAACTCCTACTTGACCTGAGTCCAAGTCTATCCATCTTTTTTGATAAACACCTCTTTTAGAAGTGTTTTCTAGGTCTTTTTCTAAACACCTTTTTAGAATACCTGGGGGCTGGCTTGTACACACCAAATGCCACCAGCTCACTGTCTTCTGCCCCCCACCTTATTTTCTATATGCATAGTATTTGTACATACCTCAATTACAGTAAGGATCCTCTGGATAATCCTGTTTAGTCCCGAGTGCCTATTTCTACTTCCCTCTGTGTGCCTTCTTGTACTGCAGAGCTAGGAAAATCAAAATCAAAATCTGCCTCTCCTGGACTTCCTTGTAGTCAAGTTCTGGATGCCAAAGTTCTGGATGCCAATTAGAGCATAAGATTTGGAAGGCAGAGGGGAAGTGGAGGCTCTTGTTCTTCTGTTTTTGTTGGGTTTTTTTTTTCCCTGCACGAGTGTGGAAAGGTGAGTATTTAGAGGCAGTTGAAGCTGCTGGACTCAGAATCTTAGTGTCTAGTCTTCAGCTTTGTCTTAGTCCATTCAAGTGGCTATACATAACATAACACCATAAACTGTGCAGCTTAGAAATTTATTTCTGACGCTTCTGGAGGCTGGGAAGTCTAAGATCAAGGCACTGCCAGATTCAATGTCTGACAAGGGTCTGCTTCCTTGTTTTTGTGTCCTCACACAGTTGAAGGGGCAAGGCAGCTCTCTGAGGCCTCTTTCATAAAGGTACTAACCCCATTCATAAGGGCTCTACCCTCATAATCTGACCACTTCCCAAAGGCCCCACCACCATCACACTGGGGGCCAGGATTTAACGTAAATTTTTGGGGAGACACAAACATTCAGTTTATAGCAAGATTGGAAGGTCTCTGGGGATTTTTGTAGTCATGGAGAGGCTTGAGCTCAGTGTCTAAATTATTAAGTTTATGGTTAATTGGAAGTGTGGCTATCTACCTATTCTCCACCCCTCCCTTCATACTGTTTCTACTATAAGAATAGAGACAAGCAGTTTACAGGGCTGTCTTTCTCCTATTGATAACATCCAACACGGCTCTAATTTCAGATACCTTATATTGAGTAACAAGTGACCCCAAAATATAGTCACATAAAGTGATAGTTTCTTACGATCTCTCATTGTTATGTGGATGAACAGGTCATAACTGAGTGGGTCTTGCTTGATCTTGCATATGGTTGAAGTCAGATGGCAGCTGGGGCTGGAGTCACCTGAAGACTCAACTGGGCTAGACATCCAAGATGCCTCTTCACTCATGTCTGGCACTTTGGTTAGGATGAATAGAGCACTTAGGGCCTGGGTGGGCCTCTCTCTTCATGTGACTTCTCTGCTTGGCTAGCTTGGGTTTCCTCATATCACGGCAGTCTTAAGGTGGTTAAACTGCTTACGTGGAATATTATTTCTCCAAGAAAGAACGTTCTCGGACCAAGCAGGGAGGTGCAATATTTCTTCTGGCCCAGGTTCAGAAGTCATGCAGTGTCACTTCCTCCACATTTATTGGTTAAGGTCACAGGACCAGCCCAGATTCAAGGGGCAAGAATTACGCAAGGGTGTGCATATTGGAGGCACAGTTCACTAGGACACATTGAGAGACAAACTATGATAGCTCCCTGTGTATCCTCGTTAACTGTGAACGCACTATCTTCCGTCCCTGGAAGGCTCTAATATGAGTTTGGAGGCAGGACACGATGGCTTACACCTGTAATCCCAACACTTTGGAAGGCCAAGGAAGTCGGATCACTTGGAGTCAAGAGTTTGAGACCAACCTGGCCAACATAGTGAAACCCCATCCCTACTAAAAATACAAAAATTAGCTGGGCATGGTGGCATGTGCCTGTAGACCCAGCTACTCGGGAGGCTGAGACATGAGAATTGCCTGAATCCAGGAGGTGGAGGTTTCAGTAAGCGGAGATCATGCCACTGCACTCCAGGCCGGGTGACAGAGTGAGACTTTGTCTCTAAAAAAAGGGGTTAGGAAAGGGCATTAATTAGACTAGTAATTTATTCTGGTCAATTTCCTACTATGAAATACATCCCCATCTAGATATTAAAAAGCTAGAGATGAGCCCAAAGAATGGCCTACAACTTTTTCTCCAAAAAATGTCACCTCAACAAACTACTACACAACACGCTGTACTGATTAACTAATGGCCTGTGAGGGTGTATCACTACATGATATTCAGAGTGCATTTTGAAATATAGAAAATAGAACAGTTTTCAGATATTACCTGAAAACTTCAGTTGAAGAAGCACCAGAATAGATTATCTCATTTTAATGTAATGTTAACAATTAGCATTTTTATTATACCCAAAAGAGCTCATTAAAACAACCGTGTAATTGAACTAAGATCTGTTATCCACATTTTATAGAAGAATAGATGGAATTTCAGAGAAGTAGACTGATATACCCAAAGGAACAGATCTTCTGTGGGTGAGCTGAGGCTCAGATCTAAATGTGTGACTCAAAGTTCACTGTACTTTTGACTATAATAAAGACAGCAGGTATGTGTCTTGCATGACATTACTTGCTCTCCCATGTCTATGCAGACATCACTAATCACTCAAGGATACTTATTCTGCTAAATTGCGACATTGGCTTGTAATCCTTCTCAACTCAATGTACTACCAATCACTTGAGGCTCAAGATAACATCTTACCATCTTGACACTCTACTATGTTGCCTGTCCGGAGGCTGAATGAAGCCCACAATAGAAAGATTACTTCTTCTTTGATTTGAAAATTTTAAAACATAAGGCGTATTCTCTATTTACTCACTCATTTATTTATTTTTTAATTAAAAAATTATAACCACAAATTATGCAGTCAAGTTTCTCACATTTGGGGAAATCATAGGGGTCACATCTGGAGTGCAATGGATGAGTCTTGCCCTGGGAAAACCACCTTTGTGATCATGGTATCTCCCCTGCTAGGTAAGTATTACTCAGTCAATTCTAAGCTGCACATCCCCACCAATCCCCATGCACATTTTAACATTTCTGATTTGGGGATGTGTCTTGCAGTCAATGTGGTGTTTTTTTTCCCCTCTTCTGAGCAATCTCTTTTGAATTGATGGTACATTGTTCAATTGATAGCATTTTAGAGTTAACAAAATATATCCATTCATGTATTTATGTATGTATTTGTGAAGTAAGTATTTGTTTGTAGGTACTGGGTACTAAGCAGTTAGCCCGCATTAGTGAATGTGGCCCAGACTCAGTGTTTGGGGATAGGGTTTCTCAGCCTTGGCATAATTGAGACTTGGGTCCAGATAATAATAATATATTTTGGTGGGGTACTGTCCAGTGCATTGGAGGATGTTTAGCAGAATTCTTGGTCTATACATGCATACATATTGGTTGCCAGGGGTCACCTTCACTCCAATTATGACAACCAAAATGTCCCCAGACATTGCCAAATATCCCCTAGGCAGGGGGCAGGGGGCACAGGGAAGGGTAAGGAATTATCCACAGGTGAGAACGACTGCTCTAGAAGTTAGCTTTCTGGGTCATCATAACCTTCTGTCTCTGTCTTATATCACTCATCCATGGAGTAGAGATTTTACTAAATGTGAGTCCAAACAACTGTACTTTTTACCCATGCGCCTTGGGAATTGAATGATACATACTATTTTTAGGGTACTTGGTATGCACTGGACACAGGATTATGCCCTTAACTCATTGAATTCAGAAAACGAAATGCAGAGTGCGAGGAGGGATTATAGGTGGCCCCCAGAAGCCCTGTCTGAGTTTAAACTCCTGGCTTGTGACTGCTAGCTGTTTGTTATCACGGGTAAGGCAACTATCCTCTCTATGCCTCAATTTCTCCATCTGTAAAATGGAAGTGCTAATAGTTGCTGTTATAAGAACTATACAGTGAAAACATTAAAATATGCAGAACCATGCAGCACACATAAGAAATACTCACAAAGCACAGTTATTCTTCTTAAACTCAATGATATAGGCATCGTTATCTCACTTATCAAATGAGGACATCAAAATCAGGGAAATAAAGGAAATTGTCCAAGATCATGCAAGTGGCTGAGTGGCAGAGCTGAGATTCAAACACTATCACTGATTTAAAACCTGATGGTAAAACTCAAAGGAGCATATAGCTCTCCTGGGCGGGGCTCTGGCATCAGCAGGAAGCTGGAGTCTAGGCTAGGCTTGTGCACACTGTCTTATTCTGTCAGGGTCACTGAGGGTCGTGGGTTAGAACACCCGGGGTGGCCCTGTGAAGCAAGGTAATGGAAAAACACCATGGACTGTGACAAAATAAATGAGAAGCACACAGAAAGAAAGGTGGAAAATAACAGATGGGAACCAATATAGAAGACACATACTGGCACGGAGCCAGGGCTTAGCAGGTGAGTGAGGTCAGCATTTCTTATCACAGGCTTCTTTGTGCGCTAGTTTGAGCCCTGCACAGCCTGAGTGTTTGGCGAGTGCTGCATGAGTTCAGTTCTCTCTGGCTGTGGCTCCTCTTCCTTTGGCTGTACTGTGCTTTGTCGCTTACAGGTTCATTGCTTTCGTCTCCATGAAGATGGCCTTGCCCTGGGCTTGGAGCCACTTACTGCTGGGGCCATGCCTTATTGTCTCCAAGTTACCAGAATGTAATGCCTTATGATGCTTGATTATTGTTCGCTTGATAGAGAAACAAATGATGGCATTTGATTCTCACAGAAATCCTTTGACTCAGTCTCATTTCATAGTGAGGAAACTGAGGCAAATGAGTAAGGCGCTTGAGCCTGGTTAGTGAGGAGGGAGTCTGGGTCATCTGACACAGCCTCCCCTACTCTTTCCATAGCTGTTCACACACATAATAAATGTCCATAATGTGTGATGCACACATTCATTCACTCATTCATTCCTTCATTTATCTAATGAAGTTATTGGTCCTTGGTATATTCCAAACATCTGCTGAAATTCTTGACCCATGTTGTCTGAACCATTCAGTTTAGCACTGGAGGCAGCTGCCTTGTGCTATTCATTCCTTCAGGAAATGTGCATTGTGTATTTGTTCTGGTCTAGGCAGAGATTAGTTGCTGGGGATCCGTGGAGAATCTAGACCTGGTCCTGCCCTCAAGAAGTTCCAGTTCAATGCTTGAGACAGACTGGCTGATAGTTATTTTATCTGACAGTCACTAAAATTTACACAAGGTAGAGTGTGGCGACTGCTTGTTGATTGCCTTTTGGATGTGCATCATGTTTCTTCAAGTGGATGGCAAGTCCTTTGCCGGCTAGGAATGCATCTTCTGCCTTTTTCATGTGCTCTGCTAATGGCTGTTTAGGGCTTAGAACATCATACCTTGGTCAGGCCCCACTGATATCCCTGCTAGGAACTCACCTGGTAGCAGCAGAAGGAAAGTGAATGGGCTCAGGGCACGGTGTGGCCCATGGTGAGGAATGAAACTGACCAGATATTCAAATAGGTCCAAAGGGTTTTGGGGACCTCAGCTTGACCTTGGCTGAGTTTGACATCTGAAAGTTCCCAGGATGTCTGGAGGTTGTATCGGTTAACATATTGGTTTATTATTAATGCATAACAAACTTTTCCCAAACTCAACTTCTTAAGGCATTAATTGCTGTTAATGGGTTGAGAGGTCAGCCTGCTTTTCTTCTGCTCTCTGCTGGGCTCAAGCATCTGTCTGCAATCGGCTGTGGTTCATGTCAGCAGCTCTGCTAATCTTGTGTGGGCTGGCTCACAGGGATCAGCTGGCTGTTGGCTAGGCTAGGATGGCCTTGGCTTGAATAGGGGTCTCCTTCCCACATGCTCTCCCTGCTCCCACCAGGCTAGCCTTTTGAGATCTGGCTCAGAATTGTCAAAAGGTCACTTTTGCTGCCTTCCATTGGCAAAACAAGTCATAAGGCCAGCCCAGAGTTGAGAGATGGGAAATAGATTCCACCGCTTGATAGCAGGAACTGAAAGTTTAATTGTAAAGGGTGTAGACACAGGGAAAGATGGAGGATTAGGGTGATCACAGGGACAGAGTGAGACCAGTCTTCTGGCAGATTCTATTTCTGAGAAACTCCCTTAACTGCAGGTTATGGCCCTGACTAAAGGCTGGGAGCATAAGCCTTAGGATCTGACCCCTGTGAGAAGAGGCCAGTCAGAGCCTCACAATTGTTCCAACCTTATGCAAGTATGCTGGGCTACAGAACATGGCTCTAATGTTAGTTAGAGTTCAAGTAGGGCAGGAAGCCAACACAATAATCCATTTCATCCCCTGGTCAGATATGGCTGGATTTGCAGTGGCTGCAGCCATTCAGGGGCCCAGACCTACATCCTGCATGGTGGGCTGAGGCAGATGGTAACTCCCTCCCAGTGGTGATGATAAGGTGCTTGAAGTACCTCCTTCTCTGCTTAGATGGATTCAGGCAGTGGTTAGGGCTGAAATTACACCTAAACTACTTCTGTACTTAGTGCTGAGCAGACCTAGGAAATGGAGGATCCCATGGGGGTTAAGGTGTCTGTCAAGTGGAAATAGACAGGTGAATCCTAGCTCCCTCATATGCTAGCTATTGACCTTGGATAGATGCCTTCATCTCTCTACACTTCACGATAGTGAGACTTAAACGAGACAACACACATAAAAAAAAGTCTTATACAGTGTCTAGCAAAAGTAAGCATCCATAAAATGTGATTTCATTTAAAAATACTTTAGCTTTTCAGTCTTTAATGACTCTGGCATCAAAATGTTATACTAAAAAGAGCTGTAGCTTTAGAGAAAGGTAAACCCACATGAAAGACTAACTCTACTACCTGACTCTGATTTGTGTAAATGAGGTTAGCATTTACTTTTAGACTTTGGGGGAATAACTGTGTTCCCATTCTACCTTAATCTTGCTTAATGCACATGGTCTGTGTGGGATTGAATTTACTGAGCCCCTAGCTGGTCCTGGGGGCTTGTTTAACCTTTTCTTTGGCTGCAATGATTAGTGTAGAGTTGTGCACGAGCCCCAAGCTGGGCCAATCAGATTTCTTCCCAAGATTTTGGCAGTGCAATCAAGAAAAAGACCTTCTCTTTCTGTGGTCTCGTGGGCTCTAAGATCCATGTAGACGAAGAACTGCTGGGGCCAATCTTGACACTCTGGGGATGGAGACTGTCTGAGAATAAAGCCAAGCAGAGGCGATGCAAGGCTGAGAGATTAAGAATGATTGAGTCTTGATGCAATAGTTGAACCCCAGGATCTAGCTTTTCATGAGGTCAACACCACCCTTAGACTTCCTAGTTATGTGGACTATTTTTATTTTTTTTGGTTTAAGTTTGCATTGTTTTTCTATTTGATTCAACTAAATGATCCTAAATAATATGTCATGTAACTTCTTTGAGTGTCAATATTCTCATCCTTAAAATATGAAAAAATGACACCTATTTCTTAAGGTTGTTTGCGGATTAAGTGCCTGTTTTCCGGGGCTAGCAGAGTGCCCAGGACTGGAAAGGCTGGCACGGCCAGATCAGCAAGGCTCTGGATGCCATATGAATTGGTTTGGACTCTTTCATCACCAGTGGAATGCTATGAAAGTCTTCTTCTCTTGTTGGTAGTTGTAAATCCTCCAGTTTCTGAGACCCAGTGGTGGCTGAGAAAGGTCAAAAGGTTTGCCTATGTCAAGTGGAAGAAATAAAGCAGGGGAATGAGCTTTAAGGAGAGAAATTGAATAAACAGCCCCTTTAGGCTACCAAGATGGCTATAATTCCTGGCTCTTTTTCTACATGCTTCTTGTTTATTAAACATTCATATTGACTTGAGTTTCTCGGGACTCTGTACCAGATGGCACTAAATTATGGTAACTGAATAGTCTGCCTTCATTTGCTGAGTGGCCGTTTGAGGGTTGATTGTACTTAAAGAAATTCTCTACTCAGCCTTGCTGTCTGCAAAGCCCACTGCCAAACACACAGTCACAATTTCTCCAGATACGCATTTGTGTTGGGAGGTAGAAGAGTTTAGCAGACTCTTGTTTTTTTGTGTGTGTATTTCCAATGCTTAACTTTCATTTGACTTTATTTGAAGAAGTATTTTAGGAGCATCTACTATGTACCAGGCATGGTGCTCAGCATTGGAAAAAGAAAGGTTAGTAACTATGGATGGCTCAGACCTTCTAAGACATTTAAAATATAGTCAAGTAGGAGGGACAGTGGCTAGAAACTTTTCATAAAAGTTCATATTAAGAATAGTTACCATTTGTTGAGCATTTACTGTGGGGCAGACACTCTGCTAGGCACTGAATGTGAGTTATCTCATAAAATTCTCACTGTCGCCTTGGAAAATTCATATTCCCCTTGCATATATGGGAAAATTCAGGCTCAAAAGAATTGAATGCTGCAGAGACTCCAAGTTTCTTTCAATATGTATTTTTCCTTCTTCTTTAATGATAGAAGATCTATTGATTGCTGGGTATGACAATGTGCCCAATTATAAAAGTACAGGAGAATCACTTGAACCTGGGAGGTGGAGGTTGCAGTGAGCCAAGATTGCACCATTGCATTCCAGCTTGGGTGACAAAAGTGAAACTCCATCCGAAAAAAAAAAAAATCATGGTTGATATTTCTAAGGGGAGAGGACTCTATGAAAGATGAAAGGAGATAACTTGACTTAGAGAAGCATCTTTTTTTTTTTTTTTTCATGTTCTCTACTTCCTCCTTCTTGCCTGGGACAATGATGTGATAGCTGGAGCATTTCCAGACATCTTAGAACAGGAGGTGAGCTTGAGAATGGAAATCACAGGCAAAGAGTGATGGAGGAGAATAATAGAAAAATCTGAGCCCTTTACTACCATGGAGCCACCAGCAGAGCCCTGGGTTGTGTACCCCAGACTTGTTTTAATGAGAGAAAATTACCATATCTCATTTACCGCACCATTTAGGTTTTTTGTTCTACACAGCCAAGTCACAGCTAGTCAAGTCACACAGCTAGTAAGTAGTAGAGCTGGGATTTGAAATGAGGACTTTCTTAGTTTAAAGCTCATTTAATTCACCACTATGCTGTTTATTCAGCTGGAGAATATCCATGTGTGTTCCTTTGCATGCCCTCCATTGTGCTAGGTACTAAAGACACTAAGATGAATAAAACCATATGACAATTTAGTTCTAACATACACCAGAGGCATACAAGAGAGAATAACTACTTACCTTGGTGGCAAAAGTAATTGTACAGTGGGCAACATCAGCAGAAATTTTTAATATTTGGATTTACTAATAAAATGGAGAAAGGGATATTACATTCAAAACAACTAGATGACTCAGGGTTATATTGAGGATTGAGAGAAGGCAGAACTTTCTAACAATTATGACTGTCTTTTGACAGTTGTTTTTTAAATCGCTTTGTAAGGGTATTGGCTTTTGCCATGTAACAAACCATCCCATAATATAAGGATGTAAATAAACATTTTATTTGCTTATAATTCTTTAGGTCAGCAACAAGGGTTGGGCTTAGCTGAGCAGTTCTGATCTTGCCAGAATCTCCAAGGTCTTGAATGATGGGATAAGAAGCTTGGCATCATTCTAGTGATGTGGTGTTCCCTGGTGATCCTTGCATTAGAAACATAGTTTATCATTTATATTTTCTTGTTAATTAGCTCCAAAAAGTCAGTTTGCCTTTTTTCTGTTTTCCCATTGATCTATACCTAGTAATTGTTATAACATACATAGGCCAGCGATTGTAAATTACTGGGGAAGGAGGGAGATTCTGAATGGTGGAGTGATGGAAGAGGCGTTTTGTAATATTAAATTTTAAATAATGGCTCAACATTTTTACCCAAAATGCGTGTCTTCACTGATGGTCTCCTCAAGTATTGAATTAAACTGTTGTTTTTATATATAAAATATTATTATCATTGCTCCTAAATTTGCTGAGATGTTATGAAATGAATCATGAACTTGAAGAATCTTACAACACAGAGGGCACAGAAGTGATTGATATGACCCCAGAAATGGTTAGGGGAGCTGCCATGGTACACGAAGTATCTCTATCCAGGTCAACTTCCAACTGTTCCATGGGAGACAACCATTTTCCTTCTCCACCCATCCAACCCTCAGGTATCTAGTCACTAACACGAACAAGATCCTCTGGGGTATTGCTGCAGGAATGAGGGATGCCAAAGTGGGAGGAGAGGGCCTGGGAGCGCATGGGCACAAACAGTTCTGTGAGATGAAGCTACAATTAAAGAGGGACGAGGCTTTGGGTGTGTGATCTTTGGGATAGAAGTGGGCTACTGAGTAGGCATTTGGTTCAAGAGAAGACCAGAAATTTGGGCTGTGCTTCTGGGCTTCTTATGTTCAGAGCCAATGGTGAGTATGCGTGGGTGGGTGCATGGTGTGAGGCAGGGGTCCCCAATCCCACTCCCCAACCCCTAGGTCGTGAACCCATACCAGTCTGTGGCCTGTTAAGAACCAGGCTACAGAGGAGGAGCACTGTCACGATCCCACCTCCTGTCAGATGAGCTCCTAGATTCTCATAGGATCATGGGCCCTATTGTGAACTGTGCACTTGGAGTGTCTAGGATGAGCACTCTTTATGACAGTCTACTGCCTGATGATCTGAGGTGGAACAGTTTCACCCCAAAACCATACCCTTCCACCATCTGTGGAAAAATTGTCTCCCAGGAAACTGGTTCCTGGTGCCAAAAAGGTTGGGAACTACTGGTGTGGGGGAAGCAGGGTTGTGGAAATTCCAGGTAGAGGAAACAGCAGACTTAAAGTGAAGTACTAAAGAAGCCCAATGTTACTGGGGAAGAGAGTGAAAAGTGAGGGGCCCCTGTTCTTCAATCTCTGTAAAACCCAGGAGTCACACCGAGGTCCAGTACTTCCTCCCTCTTTGGAAAGCTCTATCTTATAGACTGTGTTGTTCTCTTGGCACTGCTAGACTTGATAATGTCAGCATTTTACATTTTACATTCTTACAGGTTTGTTGAGACAGTGGCCATGAATAGATAAGTATCACTGTTAATCTAATTTTCCAGTGAAGATAGTGAAACTTGGAAGTGTTGGAGTCTTGGTAAAGGTGGCTCAGTAGGTAAGGGGAGGAACTAGAACCTGAACTGAGGTCCCTGGGGTTTTTCCTATGGGCCCGTGTGGCTCATTAGGTGCATGTGTGTGCATTTACATAAGCCCAGATCTGCTTAGATCTTGTAATCTCCATCTTGCAATCTCTGGTTCTACAAATATGTGTTAAATGCCTAATGTATATCCCAAAGTGCTCTAGGCATTGGGGATACAGTCCTGAGAAAGAATATGTCTCTGTTCTCATGGAGCTACCCTTCTAGTCACAGAGGAAAAATGATGGGTAAGCCATCAAACAAACAGAACATTGTTTTAAGCAGTGCTAAGTGCAAGGAAAAAACAGAAAGCAGAATGAGGGGGTGACGAGTACTGCATGGGATTTCAGGACGGTAGTCAAGGAGGGCATCTTTGGGAAGGGGGCATGAGAGCAGAGTCTTCCTGCCTCTCTCTTCATCACTCTGCCTGGTGGCAAGCCCAGGGTGTGCAAGGGCTGAAGATTCTACAACTATATGGGCTGTCTTCAAGAAAAATCATATAGAACTATAAAGAGAAAATTCAATTTAAAATGAGTATTTATTTAGGATGAGAAAATAAATAACAGATTATATAAATTGAAAATCTGGCTGGGTGCGGTGGCTCACGCCTGTAATCCCAATACTTTGGGAGGCTGAGGCGGGTGGATCACGAGGTCAGGAGTTCAAAGCCAGCCTGGCCAACATGCTGAAACCCCATCTCTATCAAAAATACGAAAATTAACCAAGAATGGTGGTACGCACCTGTAATTCCAGCTACTTAGGAGGCTGAGGCAGGAGAATTGCTTGAACCCAGGAAGCGGATGTTGTAGAGAGCCAAGATCACACCATTGCACTCTAGCCTGGGCGACAGAGCAAGACTCTGTCTCAAAAAAAAAAAAAAGAAAATCTACAAAACCCAAAATAATCTCACCAAATGTGGGAAAACAGCTTAATTTTAAAAAATTAACTTCCAGGCACACCACTATGACATGTTTTCCCTAAGATTTTAAGTGCATTCTCATCTGTTGCCTTGTCACATGTCAACAATTTTGTAATAATTTCTAGTGAGAGAGTAGAAAGTGGAGTCAGTCTTTTTTCTAGCATGGTGGATTAAAATAGTTTTTACTGATAGATAAGAAAGGTTATTTTCAGGATCCCAAGACATTGTTGGCCGTGTTATGCAAAATTTCATCAACTTGGGGAAAACTCTATCAAATTTTTGACGTATGTGTGCTCTAAGGGTTAAGTTTTCTGGTGTAATGACTAAATATTAAATCAGCTTTGAATTACGGATACTCATTACTTGCTTGTCAATAATGTCCTCTTGTGGAAATGTATTTTGAGTTTTACAAGACCTCCATTGATGGCAGTATTTTGTTTCAAATCAGCCAGAAATTTGAATATCTTTCCAATATGTTTACTTGATTCACTCGTTTACAGACAATCCGAGAACCTATGCATTATTTCTATGAGGAGGATCACTCTTCCTTTTAATGAATTACCACATTTAGTATGACCTGAATATTGGTTTTGTTATAATTTGCTCCTAAATGTCAGGATAATGTCTATTGTTTTTCTTCACTCATATTTTAATTTTGTTTCCATTAATTTTTAATTGAGTTTCCTCTCATCTCCTTAATGTATAAATTCAAAGATAATAAAATAATGTAGCCTTTATAAACATCCAATTCAGGAACCTGTAATTTCTTATTTGTTTTACAGAAACATTCCAGAATGCCTTCTTGAATTATAATTTAAATGGTATATTGAAGCTTTATCAACTTTTTGAATAATTATTTTTTTTATTTTGAGATGGAGTCTCACACTGTTGCCCAGGCTGGAGTGCAATGGTGTGACCTTGGCTCACTGCACCCTCCGCCTCGTGGGTTCAAGTGATTCTCCTGCTTCAGTCTCCCGAGTAGCTGGAATTACAGGCACCTACCACCATGCCTAGCTACTTTTTTTGTATTTTTGGTAGAAATGGGGTTTCACTATGTTGGCCAGGCTGGTCTCGAACTCCTGACCTCGTGATCCGCCTGCCTTGGCCTCCCAAAGTGTTAGAATTACAGGCGTGAGCTGCCGTGCTTGGCCTAATTTTTTTTTTTTTTTTTTTTTTTACATTTTGTTTGTTCTCAGGTTTCTCCTCTGAGTTTTAAAAAATGTACATCAGTGTCCTTCAAATATTTTTGGCCCCATGTGCTAGTCTTAAATAGCTTCGTAATGGCCAAGGCATTTTATCAGCCCTAAAAGCTTTAAAGGAAGATCCGACTTGGCATGTGTGATGTACAGATAATAACACATCTACATTTCAAACCTGAAAAGATAACATTTAACGTAGCAGAATAGCAAAGTCATCAACAACCTCAGCACTGTGGAGGCAGCTTTTTCTCCAACAGTATTAAGGGAATGAGATGCCCACCACACACACTGTGCCATTTACAAATATTTTTAAAGAGCAGGTGGGGCCCTTTGTTCTCTGTAATAGCAGTGTTTTTGTGTGACTGACCATGAATGACATTCAAGAGCAGGCAACAGTCATCCAAATGTTGTTTCACTTTGTTGAATAAAGTCATAAATAGTTGTCAGCAAAAAAGTTTAAAATTTCTCATAGGGTTTTCTCAGGAGTAGCACAGAGTATTTTCCACAGATCAATGTTTGTGACATCCAATGCAGAATCTATAATAATGGAGTAGTATTTAGTGTCCGGTTCATTTGAGGTACCACTTAATGGAACACAGTTTACAACCAAAACAGCACCAAGCCCTCAGTCTTCAGAGAGGCCAGCCACCATCTCAGTGGTTTGGCCATTATTATTATTTTTTAAACATCTGTTTCAGAAGCACCTTTAGTCCTTCTTATGTTCTGTTTGATTCTTTGTAAACATTACTGTGATCACGATATTGGAAAAAGCAGTGGTTTTTAGGGGAACAGATATAAATGAAACTACTGTTCATTGTAACAGACCATCACTTAAAGATCACAGAAGTTCTTCAAATTGATGAATTCTGCAAAGTGAAGCTGCTGTTGACCCTAGTGCCAGTTCTGTTGATCGTACACATTGTGTCTTACTTTGCTCTTGCTTTCACCTCTCTTCCGCTTTTGGTTTCTGTTTGAGAGTGTCCTGATTTTCACAATCTTTATTATCCTTTCAGTGGTCATTTTATCTTTATATTTTGGCCTATTATGCTTTGTTTCCTTCTCTTTACTATGACTTTAACAATTGGAGCTTTTATTTCTGTTGTTATATGAGTTTTTAACATCTTGAAGATTCTTCCAGTCTTCGTTCATTCATGTATTTTTTTAGCTTCTCCTAAGATACTTCCTTCATATCAAATTTAAATTTCGATATGATCAATAATTCTGAAAATTTGTACAATTAATCTCAAAGTAAGACATGAAAGAGCAATTCAAATGCTTTTAAATGTTGCCCCTACAGTAGACCCCACTTTATCCATGTTTTGCTTTCTGTGGTTTCAGTTACCTGAGGTCAACCACAGTCTGAAAATATTAAATGGAAAATTCCATAAATAAATAATTCATAAGTTTTAAATTACTTGCTGTTCAGAGTAACATCATAAAATCTCACAGTGTCCAGCTCTGTCCCACTAGGGACATTAATCACTCCTTTGTCGAGCATATCCGTGGTGTAGACGCTACCTGCCCGTTAGTCACTTAGCAGCAGTCTTGGCTATCAGATTGACTGCTGCAGTCTCACAGTGCTTGTGCTCAAGTAACCTTTATTTTACTTTTATTGCAGTAGATTGTTATAATTGTTCTGTTTTATTTTTAGTTATTGTTGTTCATCTCTTCATGTGCTTAATTTATGAATTAAACTTTATCATATGTATGTATGTATGTATAGGCAAAAGTGTAGTATATGTAGGGTTTGGTTTCAGGCATCCGCAGGGAGTCTTAGAACATAATCCCCGATAGAGAAGGCAGGGACTGCTATACTTTGTATTGTGCTACTTAATTGTGTAATCCAGTTATTCTTACTCCACATGTATTGACTTCCTGATAAATGTGTAGGAATTTGTCACTTGTTTCTTCAGGCTGTTTTGCTGTATTGCTGACAATTTTGTGTTCTCTTTCATCTGGAACCAGGAGACTCCCTCAGGACAAAATGGACTGGATATGCTAGATGTAAACCAATAGGTTGGGATGTAGAGAACATGTAACTTCTCACATAGACATACTGGCTATCTTCTGCTCTGCTGCAAATTTATACTCATGGGATCTGATAAATTCTATTTTGTGCAATTTCCATCATTAAAGAAAAACATGAAAAGTGCATTTATAATTGTACTTGCTGAGTTTTGAGCTTGTTACTGACAAAAGAGAACTTCTGTTTTGACTGGAAATCAATGAGAACCAAACATAATTGTACACAGTTGATGACTGGAAGAATTTTCCACGCATTGGCTTCTGGCTATGCACATTTCAGATCTCATTCCTCTTCTACTAGCCACATATGGCTAGTTCAGAGGACTAAAGCAGGGGTCCCTGACCCCGGCTAGGAACTGGGTCACACAGCAGGAGGTGAGTGGTGGGTGAGCCAGCATTACTGCCTCAGCTCTGCCTCCTGTCACATCGGTGGTGACATTAGATTCTCATGGGAGCACTAACCCTATTGCGAATTGCACATGAAAGGGATCTAGGTTGCATGCTCCTTAAGAGAATCTAATGTCTGATGATATGAGGTGGAACAGTTTTATCCCAAAACCATCCCCTCCATCATCCTGTTTTGGAAAAATTGTCTTCCACACAACCGGTCCCTGGTGCCAAAAAGGTTGAGGACCGCTGTACTAAAGGACAGGTTTATATGGTGATGGCCCTGCATCTTCACCTCTCTGGGGTGCGGGGTGAGTTAGCCCACAGGGAGAGTAGAGACTTCTGGAAGCTCTTCCTATACCGGGATGGCTAGCAATAATTTAACTCTAAATGGCAGTCCCTTGGGACAAGCGATGCCTCTCTCTTCATGGCAGGAATCAAGGGCAACAGTGCAAGTCACTAGAGCCACTGTCCATGAGTTATGTCATAGCAGCACAAAAGCCTTGCTGAGGTGAGGAGCAGATAGAGACAGGCAAACTCCACCCAGCCCCGCTGCACTTGGACCTCCAGCCCCTGTGTCTCTCCCTCCAGGATCCCAGGGCTGTGCTCCTTCTCCAGAAAGGTGTAAAGATGCAACCTCAGGAGGGAGGTGGTATGGAGGATGGGCCCTGCTTCTCTGGGTAACCTGAGCTCTGTGGCCTGGTCATCATCCCTGCCCTCCCAATAAACACACCAGAATTTTCTCAGACTAGGGGTTTATTTGGCTGTTCCCCAAAATCCATAACCGGACAGGGTAGCTCACACCCCAGAGAGCAGTAGCTTACAAGACACGAAGAGTAACATATCACAAAGAAACACTAGACAATGGACAATGACACCTTCTGAACCACAAATGCCGATGGTTGGTGGGGAGTGATAGTAAAATAAGCAAGATAAAAATACTTCAGAAGACAGGAGAAGCCATTAGTAATGGGAAGTAAGGAGGTAAAAATCATGAATAAAAGCCACATACTAGGAACAAAGTAGAAATATTAGGTATCAATATCTATTGTGTTCTAGATTTAAGAGCGCAGCTCCTATAATCTACTGGTCATGATGTCCAAAGAATTGCATTGATAGGGAACAAGGAGAAACAGAAAGTGTGCATGAGTGAAGTTCCAGGGCCAGGGGTCTGCAGCATGGTCAGCCCTGGCTTCAACATAGACCTGAGCTCTTTCGTTAAAACCCAGGACATTTTTCCTCCAGAAAATGGTAACGTTCTTAAGCCAATTGAGGCCAAGTCCCCTCAGTACCTCCCCCTCAAGGCACTTCTGCAGCTCTTCCCATTTCGTGGCAGACAGATTGAGCCTAGATTGCTTAGGATAATGAGCTTCATCAAAACACTGGGAAAACTGGTGAGGCTCATCATCCCTTCCATTTCAAAGTAAGAATTAAAAATAAGTTAAGTTCTTATTTTTAAATTCACACATGTAGAAAATTATGTAGGGGCCTCAAATTGCACCCAACCCGTGGGTATGCCACTTTCCATTGTGAATTTCGACCCTCCTCCCACCTAGAGGTGAAGTCAATATCTCTACTCCCTTGAATCTGGACTGACCTTGTAACTTGCTTTGACCAACAGAGTACAGTCGAAGGGTTGTGGAGCAAGTTCCAGAGCATCCACCGATGAGGCCTTGCAATATCCATCTTGCCCTTCTGGGGTTCTTCTTTGAGACTGCCAAGCAGCAAGGAAGTTAGAATGAAAGACCAAATGGGGAGAGACCCAGTGATTGCAGCTGCCCCGGCTGAGCCTTCCTGCCTCGCTTGTACAGCCTCAGCCAATCCACAGCTGGCTGCAGCCACAAGCATGAGCCAGTGAGACCACAGGAACCACACCATCAATAGATTAGTCACTAACACATAACTCATCATTGCTTCAAGCCACTGTTTCAGGTTGGCTTGTTACACAGGAATTATCAGAACCACATCCATTATTGCTTCCTAATCACATCTAAATGTAGTGGGTTGTAGATTATTGACCCTTTTGTTCAGATGAGAAATGAAATCTCAGGTTGTTTATGTAGTGTGGTGCAGTCACACAAGTGGGAAGCTGTGGGCTGGGGGGATCCCTGCATGGGAGGGGTGCAGACCAGCGGCTGGCCTGGGGGAGGTGGAGAGGGGTGGGGTGTGAGAGGATGCTGCCAGGTGATTGGCAGCTCTAGGCTTTGTCTTGCCCTTCCTTTCTTAATATCCAAGACACTTTCTTGGCATAGAAACCTTGAAATGGGACAAATGAGGATTGGCTTTCTGTCTCCACCCCTTCATTCCTGGCTGGGGAACCTTGATCAAATGACATAATTTCTCTGACATCAGTCGCTTCCTCTATAAAACAGCGGCCATAATATTTTTCTACTGAGGTTTCCCAAGATTTTATAGGATGACATTTTTTTTTGTGACTACACACCATGCCTCATACATTGGTGCCCAATAAATGTTTATTTACTCTCTTTTTCCACCAGCTTCATTATACCTCTATTTTCATTGCCTCTTCCAGAAAGTGGGAAAACAGTGCCTAAGCTCATAGCTATTTTTTTTTGTCAAGATGAAATAAAATAATAATTATGACAAGGTATTTTATAATTTGTAGAATGATATTAGTATAAATCTTTGAGACCCAGGAACAAGGTAAGGTGGCATTAGAGTACTGTGATGAATGATATGGGGATTTGGTGTCAGACAAGCCTAGCTTCTAATCCAGAGGTCCAGTCTTACTGGCTATATAACATTGGGCCAGTTAACTAACCGCTCTGTGTTTCAATTTCCTCATGTTAAACTTGCACGTAGTAATAAGAACTACCTCAAATATTTGTCATTTAAGGATTAACCAAGATTAAAAACCTAAGTATTTAGCTTGGCATATAGTAAATACTAATAATGCTGTTATAGTGAAAATAACTAGTCCACTTTCTTCCCTCTCATTCTTCCAGCCTTATCCCATAATGAGGATGACAGCCTTACCCAAGAATTGAACTCCTGATTTTAAAGAAAGGAAAAGACAATGATACAAAAATTTCTATTGGTACCTTCAACAGCATAGAGCAGATAACTGGAATAGGTGGCTCTTTGCTTAGCACAGTGTTACAGATCTCCCTCTGGTCATAATAATTCAAAGCTTTCTTGTGTGAAAAATACATTCACTCTTTCCCCATAGTCTCATCCCATTATAGTGGCTTGACGTCCAGGGTTTTGTCGTCTCATCAGGTCCAAGTGCAGATGAAGCTCCTCAGGTTCCATTCCGTGATCACCTCTTTTTGGATACTGATCCTTTCCATCTGAAGACCTATGAACTAGAGATAGGTTATCCACCCTATCTTGCAGCACACACACATATCAACAATTGATAGCTGAGAAGGTATGAGAAGGTATAGTATAATTGCCATAGATAATCTTATTCAAAAAAGGGGAAACCTAGAGGTACACAGGCATCACTGGACCATAGCAATTCTGAAACCCAGGGGGGTGCATATTGCCTGTTTCTGGGGTGGCACTCAGCCTCACTCCTTGGGAGTTGTTCTTTATTCATCATGGCTTGATACTGGGCTTCTCAGACTTTAGAACTGTGAGCCAGTAAATTTCTGCTTATTTAGTTTTTTATTTTTTTTATTATACTTAAATTCTGGGGGACATGTGCAGAATGTGCAGGTTTGTTACACAGGTATACATGTGCCATGGTGGTTCGCTGCACCCATCAACCTGTCATCTACATTAGGTATTTATCCTAATGCTAACCCTCCTCTAGCACCACCCCCACCCCCCACATTTCTGTTTATTACAGATTACCCAATCTGTGGTATTCTGTTGCAGCAGCATAAGATGGACTAAGGCATAACCGATTGCAAGAAAATGGTGAAGTTTAAAAGGAATCAGGGAAGGGAAGAGTGAGTACTTTGTAAAGCAAGTATGATATTAGTACTAACTTCATAATGTTATTACAAAGATTAATTGAGATAATACTTATAAAATATCTGTTACAAAGCAAAAACTCAATAAATAATTGATTTATTTTATTTTAATTTTATTCTGTGTCCAAAGAGTAAGGGAAATGAAAAAGTAGTCCCTGCTACATGCTGACTCTGGAGAGAATTTATACCATGGTAAAAAGAAAAATTATGACATCCCTGGAAAGATGTCAGTGTCCTAACTATCAAATGTCTTTTATGCATAAAATCCCCCAAAGTAGGCAGAATATAACTAAACTGTGTTGAGGGCTAGGACACCCAGATGTTGCAGGGCTCGTGTCTCTTTCACAAGTAAGCACGTGCATGGTACCAACTCCACCCAATCAACACTTAGACTCTGAAAATGTGACATACTTTTTTTTCACTTGTGCTGTGATTTGCCAATTTCTAATGAAATAAATACTGCTCTTATTCAAAATGCAATTTACTTCACTCAATAACAGTAAACTGTGCTAGGCATAATGATGAAACCCATACAGGAGAGTCAAACCAGAAATAGATGTGCCTGCTGCTCGTTTGTACTACACGGCAGACTAGGAGTTGTTTTAGAATAAAGAAGACACCATGGGAATCCAGGAGAGGAAAATGATTCAGATTGGGAAGAAAGTTCTTGTGGAAGTTGCTAAGTTGCTTCCTACAGGAAGCCTTCCTGGTGTTTAACTAGTTCCTCCTCTGTGCTACCTCTGCACCTTGTACCTCTTTTTAGTTTAGACATTGCAGAGTGACACTATAAGTTGGAGCTGGAATTTGAATTGAGATTGGTCTGATTTCAAACCGCCATGACCTTTTACGGTTCTGTCGAAAACTCTGGCTGCTTTGTGTATCAATACTTTGCCTAGTTGAAAAGCTATGTGCATAATGTTGGAGTTAATTAACTAATAAATAATACTGACTTAGAAGGTTACAAATAAATGTGCTAGGGAAATTCAAACAAAAAGAAAGCAGAGGATGCAACTTTAATATAAGACAATGTAGACTTCGTGGTAAAAATCATTACGTGAAGCAAAGAAGGCACTAAATAAATGTAAAGGATGACTTTGACAATGAGAATTAGGAACACCTCTGCATCACATAATACAGCATAACACCGTTCACCTCCATAAAGCCAAACATGTGAGAGACATAGGGAAAAACAGTAACACACCAATAGAAGGAAACGCCAACAACAGGAAACCCACACCCACACTGATTTATCTCAGTCCAGGAAAGTCAAGAGGAAAAAATATGCAAGATTACAGAAAAGCCAAACAAAACAACAAGGCAGTTGTAACTGATATATTAAACTTTAGATGCTGAAAAATTTTAAATGTTTCATGGAACAGTCACTAAAATTTGGCAAATAGTAGTCTCAAAGGAAATGTCACAAATTACAAGTAGTAGAAGTAATACAGACGCATTTGATAACAATTACATACCTCTAGGCATGAACAAAATCAGAAAAATTATTTAGCTCCTAGAAGTTAAAAATATATGTCTCAAGTAAGTATAGGTTCAAAGAAAATCTACAAACTCAAAATACAGAATATCTACAAACTACTGCTAATGAAAACACTGCATATCAGACCTCATAGGGTACTGTGAAAATAGCAGTCAGAAGAAAATTCGTAGTCTTCAATACATACTTCGATAAACAAAAGGAAATAAAGATTTATGAATTAAACATAAAATCAAGAAATTAGAAAGAGATAATAGCAACAACAACAATGACAAAGCTAGAAGACGGCAGAAGAAAAAGAATAATAAAGACAAAAGCAAAAATTGATGATTTGGAAAGTGTGAAAAGAGAAAAGCCGATCAATAGAAAAAAAGATGATTGTTGGAAACAAATACACTACAAGAAAAGGTGTTGGGATTATGTGGAAATACACGACATTTTTAAAAGGGAAAGAATAACAACAGAAAGAGAAGAAATTAGATTCATAAAAGAACATGCTGCTAAAATCTCTGCAAATATGAAACTTAGATGAAGTGGCATTGTTCCAGAGAAACACATATTCCCAAAGCTAGAAGACATGAAAAGGAATCTAAACTGGACAATTTACATGAAAGAAATAGAGGAATATTGTCAAAGGACAACCTCCTCCACAAATAAAACACCAAATCTAGATGGCTTCATGGGGGATTTTTGCCAAATACTTAAGGAACAGATAGTTTCAATGTTATTCAAACTTCTCCATAATATCAATAAAAAAGAAAAACGTACAAATTCTTTGTCATGTATATAGCATTGACTCCAAAACATTAAAAAATCACACAGAAATGAAATTATAGGAATTCTCATTTATGGTAATAGTGCAAAGTTCTGTATAATGTATTAAACAATTCAATAACACATTTAAAAAGCTCGGCATCACTATGTGGCATTTATTCTAATAACTCAAGAATGCTGCATTACAAGAAAATGTGTTCAAATCATATTTATGTATCTGAGGAAAACATTCCGATGAGAATCTTCATAGATGCTGAACAAGCATCAGACAAAATTGAGTATTTATTTTTGATTGAAAGAAGTTCAACAAAAGGGGAATTCAAAAATATGTTCCTAACTTGGTAAATAATGTCTCTTTTGTCACAAAGGCAGTTTTAGTGTGAGTGAGGCAGTTCTAGAAATATTCCCACTAAGTTCAGGAGAAAGACAAGGATTCACATTTATCACTGTTATAAATTATATTATAACTAGTTGTGTTGGTGAGACAAAGAAATTATATGTACAAAAGCTTGAAATGAGGAGGAAAACCATCATTAGTTAAAAATGACAAGGTTATATACCTGATAATTCAAGGCTATCAACTATAAGTGAATAAAAATAGTAAAATAATTTGATAAAATGATTCAAAATTAATATATAGATACCAATAAATCAATTGTGTATATAAATATAAACACACATATATCTACAATATATAATAAGCTATTTCATTATGATATATGATGGAAGAAAATAATCAGTGAAATATGAACTTCTAGCCTAGTCCATATCTGAGGATATTCTTTTTGCTAGTTTCTCAGAAACCATGCCATCAGGAATCCAAAATGTCTGTATTTCCAGGACCCAATTTCCCTTCAAATAAAACTCCGTAACTGCATCCTTCTAGGCTGCAGGTTTGTGTGTGGGCAGCAGGAGAAATTTCAGAGCCAGAAAGAAGGCTCCCCACTTGGTAGGGGAAGCATGGGAAAAGAGGTGAAAAGGGCCAGGTCCTGGAGGATTTCAATTGCTTTGTGCTGAAGGCAATGAGCCATTTAGAGAGCTAGGTGTCAGTATGGAGGTAGAGAGAACTATTCAGTGGCACCTATAGAAACAGCTTAATTGAGAGTTTTGAAAATACTGCTTGAGTCCAGGAGTTTGAGACCAGCCTGGGTAACATAGTGAGACCCTGAATCTATAAAAAGAAAGAAAAGTAGTCAGACATGGTGGCATGCACTTGTAATCCTAGCCTCTCTGGAAGTAAAGGGAGGATTCCTTGAGGCCAGGTGTTCAACACCAGCCTGGACAACATAGTGAGACCCTGTCTCTACAAAAAAAAAAAAAAAAAAAAAGAATTTAAAAATAGCGGGGCTCTGTGGTGTGCACATTTAGTCCTAGCTACTCAGTCAGCTGAGGCAGGAGGATTGCTTGAGCCCAGGAGTTTGAGATTACATTGAGCTATGATTGTGCCGGTGTCATCTAGCCTAGGCAGCAAGGCAAGACCCCATTTCTTAAAAAAATAACTGAAGAAAATATTGAAGAAGTGAAATTGGCTGGATTCGGGATAATATTATAGTTAGTTTTGTCCATGGTGGGGGCCAAACTCTAATTGGTGCCGTGTCTCCAATATTTGTTCTTCTAATAGTATCATTAACATTTAGTTACTATTATTGTTTTGGCAAATGACAGAAAGCAGAGACTAGTGTTTATATCTTGATAGTTATAAAAATGCTTCACCTATCCCCCTCAGTAGTTACTCTCCTCATTTTTGTAGCTTTTACTGTTACTCGTAATTCACAATGAAAGTCAGATATTGTCATAATTCTTCTTTATGGGGTATCTTCAACTTGAAGTCATTGGTGGAATAAAAAAATGGGAGGCAAAAAATCAAGAGTGAAGTCTGAGGTGGAAACTGATATGATAGCTCTGGAATCAAATGTAGAAAATTTGAGAAATTTCCACTAATAGCTTCAGAGTTTGTTCAGCTCAGTGTTATCAGTCCTTGCTTGCATGGTGTATTGGGGTGGCTTAAAGATAGTGTGTGCTTTTTCATGAGCATGGGACAACACAAGCTACTTTGAGAAATAAAGAAAAAGAAGCAATAGATGCACCTTCATGCTTGTTTGCACAAACACATAAGAATGCGCTTTACATTTTTCAATGATGTTTTATGAGCAATCACCTACTCATTGACTTGTGAGCATATTTTTGCCAAATGAGCCAGTCAAAATAGGAACCACGATTTAGAAACACACAGACAGAAGTTATTTTTCATGAAGTTTTAGTAAACTAGCACATTAAAAAAAATTGTTTATTTGAGAAGCACACTTGGACAAAATTGGAAAGTCTTCCCAATAACTTTTAACAGTTCTTAAAACTCCAAACCTCTACTTTTCTTTGACCAGAGCTTTAGAATCTACCCCACGCTGGCACTGTAGTGTATCACCACTGACCTTTGCTACCTGGCTTAATTTCCCATTCAGCTTGGCTGGGTAATAAAATCCATCTAATGGAATCCCATCTCTGAAATTTCTAGTCATCCCTGCATTGCACAATGGATGCAGCTAATCATGTTTTAAAGAGACTAAATATTACAGTGACATAAAAAGGTTCATTATGTCTTAGTCAGAAATATTAAACATCTGTGACCTGGGACAGGAAAAAGGCAGAGATTAAGTTTGACGTCTGAGTGAAAACTGGGTGATAAAAACAATTAGGGCATTAATGGAGGAAGATTCTGTGCTTTTCATGTCATTGACCTTTCCAAGCCCACTGCCTCTCTTCGCCTGCTCTCTTTGATTGCTACGTCTCCTGAGAGGCGAAAAGAATAATTTAGGGGAATGGATGAAAATTCATTTAATTTCCTTAGCCAAGCAGGGCTGCTGCTCTGCCCCATTACCTGGGGGATGGTAGCTCTGCAGGCTCATTTCCAAATCAGTGAGCCACTGAACCATCAGAACTCATACCTCTACTCCTTGAGATTATGAAGATGGCAGTGTTTGGATGATCAGTCTGACTTTTAACCTCTAGCAATGCATTCACTAGAAGGGAATCACAGACCAAGCTGGAGGGGTGGAGAAAAGAAGAGACGTTGAAGGTCAGATGGAGCAGGTGCCAACCCTCATCCACCACTTGCTAGTTGCCTGTATGGCTTGTGCACGTTGCTTAACCTCTTTGAGCCTCATCTCTCAGAGGGAGATAATAATACCAAGGGTTGTGAGATCAATAATATATGTAAACAAAACATTTGAATAGTCTTGACACAGTGGCAACACAGCTAGATCTTCTTCCCTTTGCTTTCTAGATTCCTGTGAAAAACCCCTTCTATATGAGGACATTCATTGAATTACTCATTGTCTTCCCTACTTGGCGCTGACAATGGATCAGGCACAGGGCTCTGTGCTGGGGATTCAAAGATCACTGAAATGCATATTACCTTTAGTGGGTTCAGATTAAGTTGATCAGAGAGTGGAGAGAAGAGGGACAAGTTCATAACTTTGATCTGAAGATGAGCAAATTAATTTGGCCTATATTCTTGCTTTAAATAATTATAACAGTAATTGGTATTTAATGAGCACCTGCTATGTCCTAAGCATTTGTGATGGTTGATACTGAGTGTCAACTTGATTGGATCGAAGGATGCAAAGTACTGTTCCTGGGTGTGTCTGTGAGGGTGTTGCCAAAGGAGATTAACATTTAAGTCAATGGATTGGGAAAGGCAGACCCACCCTCAATCTGGGTGGGCACAATCTAATCAGCTGTCAGTGTGGCCAGAATAAAAGCAGGCAGAAGAACGTAGAAAGACTAAACTGGTTTAATCTTCTGGGCTACATCTTTCTCCCATGCTGGAAACTTCCTGCCCTCAAACATCGAACTCCAAGTTCTTCAGCTCTGGGACTCGGAGGACTGGCTTCCTTGCTCCTTAGCTTGCAGACGGCCTATTGTGGGACCTCAGCTTATGATCGATTGTGTGAATCAATACTCCTTAATATAAACTCCGCTTTATATATACATCTATCCTATTAGTCCTGTCCCTCTAGAGAACCCTGACTAATACAGCATTGTACTAAGCATTTAAAATGTGGGTTTTATTTTTATTTTTATAATATTATTTTCTGATTACATTACACAGATTCATTGAGATTATAAAGGTCTAACAATGCCATTAGAAATAAATTTGGAAACAAGAGTAATGGATTAAAGTTTTTCTTGCAGGAACCATAAAGATATCTGTTGTTAGCATTTTGGTATACAAGTTTCTAGAACTTACTGAGACTTTCTCTCTGTAAATATATAGATAACCATGAAGTGGTTCGTGTGTGTGTGTGTGTGTGCGTGTGTGTGTGTGTGTCCGCGTGTATGCAGTAGTTCCCCCTTATCCACAGTTTAGCTTTCCTCGGTTTCAGTTACCCACAGTCAACAACGTCCAAAAAATATTAAATAAAAAATTTAAGAAATAAATAATTCATAAGCTTTTAACTGCATGTGGTTCTAAGTCGTGTGATGAAGTCTCACATTGTCCCACCCTGTCCAGCCAAGGACCTGCATCAGCTCTTTGTGTAGTGTATTTACCCTGTATCTGCTACATTAGTCATTTGGTAGCCATCCAGGTTATCACATCAACAGATCACAAGAAGAAGGGTGAGTACAGTACAATAAAATATTTGGGAAAGAGAGAAGGAGAGACAAAGCAAAAGAAAGAGATCGTATTTGCATAACTTTTATTACTGTATATTGATATAATTGTTCTATTTTATTATTGTTGTTAATCTCTTACTGTGCCTAATTTATAAATTACACTTCATCATAGGTATATGTGTATAGGAAAAATCATAGTATTAATAGATATAGGGTTTGATACTATCTGCAGTTTCGTGTATCCACCGTGGATCTTGGAATGTATCTCCTACAGATAAGGGAGGATTACAACAATATGTTAGAAAATGCAGAATTTTGAAAACAAAAATGGAATTGCATCTTACTAATGCACAGCATGCTTTTAGATCAATAGTATAATATGAATTTTTTTGTGTTCTATACTTTTTAATTCACTTTTTTCTGATTCTTGTACTGTAAGCAAATCTGAAGTGACTTTATACATACATGCTTGTATACTTAGCCAATAATTCCCCTAAGGTCAATTCCTAGAACTAGAATTTCTGGGTCAGCTTTTTAATGAGGTGTTTTTATGTCTACAGCCAGGTTTATTCAGAACACATGAAACAATGTGCTAACTTATAGACCTGTCCGCAATACAGGAAAGTGCCTATTTCTCTCCAGCCTCATCTGCATTTGTATCATTTTGGTTTCATCCCTTTTAATTTAATAGCTGAAGACATTTTCTTATTTTAGTTTTTATCTCTTCACTTTCTGGTGAGGTTGATCATTTTTTGACCATTTATGTTGACTTAGCCAATTCTTAAAATAATTTAATAAAGTTTGAGCTAGTTTTCCCAGTTTTAGAATAACAAAATGGGTATCAGAGGTGTTAATATGAGTTAATCCAGGCTTGTATGCCCAGCCTGTGCCAGAGCTGGATTTACACTGAAATTCAGCCTGTATGGGAGCTTATACTCTTCCCTACAACTTACCTCCACCTATCTGCTCTGATGACCACCTTCCAAATCCGTGATGGGTACCAGCGTGTTTTCAATGAAACTCTAGCAACGTAGCTGGTAGTCACTGTCCCCTTAGCCACCAGAATCCTGGACAAAGGAGCACGCAGGAAATCCACCTGCCTGGGTCCCTGTGGGGGTGTTCTCTGCATCAGGGGTCCGACTGCAGGCACAGTTTCAATAACACAACCACAGTGTGAAAGTTTAAGAGTTTTAACATTGCAAAGAATTTCTCTCATTCTGCAGGTGGTCCCTTCACTTCGTTGATTGTTTTCTTTGCTGTGCCGAAGCTTTTTAGTTTAATATAATCCCAGTTGGTCTGTTTTTGTTTTTATTGCTTGTGCATTTGAATTCTTCCTTATAAAAATCTTTGCCCAGACCAATGCCTTGAAGCATTTCCCCTGTGTTTTCATGTCATAGTTTTACAGTTTCGGGTCTTACATCTAAGTCTTTAATCCATTTTGAATTGACTTTTGTACCTGGTGAGAGATAGGGGTCTAGTTTCATTCTTCTGCACGTGAATATCCAGTTTTCTCAGTAGCATTTATTGAAGAGGCTGTCCTTTCTCCAATATATATTCTTGGCAACTTTGTTGAAATCAGGTGGCCATAATATGGGGACTTATTTCTGGGCTCTTTATTCTGTTCCATTGGTCGATGTGTCTGTTTTTATACAAGTACCATGGCACTCAAAAAACTCAATAGTAAAAAAAAAACAACAACCCAAATAATCCAATTAAGAAATGGGCAAAAGATCTGAATATACTTTTTTTTTTTAAAAAAAGACATATAAATGGTCAAGAAGTATATTAAAAATGCTCAACATAACTAATCATCTGAAAAGCACAAATTCAAACCACAAGGAGCTGCCGTCTTACTCCTATTAGAATGGCAATGATCAAAAAGACAAAATACAACAAATGCTAGTAAGGGGGAATCTTATATACAGTTGGTAGAAATGTAAATTAGTGCAGCCATTATAGAAAACATCATGGAGTTTTCTCAAAAAACTAAAAATAGAAATACCGCAGGATCCAGCAATTCAACTACTGAGTATTTATCCAAAGGATAGCAGATCAGTGTATTGAAAAGATATCTGCATCACCATGCTTATTGCAGCACTATTCACAATAGCCAAGATATAGAATCGACCTAAATGTCCAACAAAAAGTAAATGAATAAAAAATGTGGTGTATATACATAATGCAGTATTATTCAACCATACAAAGAATGGAATCTTGTCATTTGTGGCCACACGAATGATTCTGGAGGACATTTATATTAAGTGAAATAAGTCTGGCACAGAAAGATAAATATTGCACATTCTCACTCACATGTGGGAGCTAAAAAGTGAGTTAATGGAAGCAGTGAATAGGATTGTCGCTATTAAGAGGCTGGAAGCACAGTCGGGAGGGGAGGCTGGGGAGAGGTTGCTTAACAGATACCAAATTACAGCTAGGCAGGAGAAATAAGTTCTAGTATTCTTATAATACTATAGGGTGACTATAGGTAATAATTTGTATTTTCAAATAGCCAGAAGAGAGGATTTATGAATGTTCTCAACACAAAGAAATGACAAATGTTTTAGGTGATGAATATACTGATTACCTGGATTTGATCATTAATACTGTATAATGTATTCAAATATTACTCTCTACCCCGTTAATATGTATAATCCTTATGTGTCAACTGAAAACACAAGAAAGAGTCTATGAGAAAAAAGAGTTTTTAGTCCTCACAAACTTGAAGTGTGGGGACACAGCATGCCTGGAAGCCACACACATGAAAGTCTGTGAGCAAAGACAGAAGAGAGAAGAGAGTGTGACAACTAGCCACATAGATTGGGAAAGAAGGGGTGGGCCATTTTAAGTTTGTGGGCAGATGCCTGCATTTTCTACTTAAAGAAGTAGGGAGCCCAGTCTGGTAGGAGAGAGATGCCTCTAAGTTCTCTCTGGCTACCAGCTTGAGCGATTTGGGTGTGGTGTAGAACTGGAAACTGTGTCAAGGGGGCCTGAGCCCTGCCTCTGGGATGAGAAAGCTAAACCCACGTTGAAAACGGATACTGAGGCCCCTTAAAATTAAATGCGCTCACTACACAGAGGGACTGGGTGAAACACTTGAATTTACTTGCTTCTTTATTTAACAGGCATGGAGAGCACCTGCTCCCTGCAGAGCCCTGGGTAAGGCATGAGATCGTGGAGAATCTATGACTACTCTGTTTTGGTTATGTTTTGTGGAGATCAGAAAAATATACTGGGGTAAAAATGTTAAGCCCATTGAGTGAGCCAAGGACTTATATGAGGAGACATTGGGAGAAAAGCAGAAAGCAATGATGCAAAGTAGAAGCATATTTGGGGGCAAAGTCACTTCAAATGGGAGCAAACTTGGAGGTCAAGATTCCTGTAGACAATAAGAAGAAAATGGAATTTTGAAATGTTTATTGTAAGTCAGTCCTGGCAGACTATGTCTTAACTTAACACCAGTACCCCCAGCCTGAACAAAGCATCCAGCACTGAGTCTGCTCTTATCCACGATGGTGGGAAGAACAAGTGAGGCTGGCCTGTGTCTTTGCTGCCACTCAATCCCCACATCTGCCAGCATTTATTCTCACCTCTTAGTGGAAGATGTGACCTCCTCCCACACAAGGCTATTTCTTTGACTGTGCTTGTGATGGAAGATGCTGCCACCGCTCCCAGACCTTGTCCCATCGGTTGGCCTCTACATTCCCTGGGTTGGTTACCTCTCCCTCCAGTGTTTGGATGTGCTCAAGTCTCTCTCAACTTAAGAGTCACCACTCACCACATCTCATCTTTTGCCTATAGAAAATAGATTGTTGGTTACCAGAGGCCAGAGGAGGGAGAGGGTGCTGGAGTTGGGGGATGAAGGGGAAAAAGAGAATATAAATGTTTTTATTACCACTGAACTGTATACTTAAACTGTATGCACTCCTTTCCTATACATTCATACTTGAAATAATGGAATGCACATGAGGTCTCTACTTTCTTACCGTTCCTATCAGCACACTGACATCTGACTTCTACCTCCTCCACTCCAAGAAAGCAACACTTGGCGGTCATCAATAGCCTTCTTATTGCTAAATCCGATGATCACTTTTCAATATGCATCTTACTTGACCTCAAGGATTTTCAAACCTGCCTCTCTCCTGAATAAAGCCCTTTCTTTGCTTCCTTAGCCCTACATCAGCCAGGCTCACCTCCTGTCTCTCTTGCTTTTCCTCAGATCAGCCACTTCTCTATCTTCCTTAAGTATTGATGTGGCAGGTTGGGTTTCTCTATTTCATGACTGCGAAATAGATATGTATGTGTAGGGGGATTTTGGGAAATCCTCTTGGGAGATACACCTGAAACGGAGGGAAGAAAAAAACATTGAGTTGAGAGACAAGTTGAACTGTGATTCATTTGCAACAGAGACATCCTTTTTTTGGAAAGCTCTAGAGCTGAGTTAGCCCTTCAGAATTATTTCACAGTGAGCCAAGAGGGTTTACCTTTACAACTCCTATCACCTGATCAGGAATTGGATGAGGGTTGTCTCCAGGAAAGGGATAGGACCCTGGGTAAAGCAGCTGTCTTTGAATGGGGGCAATTCCAAGGGAAGGCTCAGCCTCTGGGCAATGCGTGCCTCAGGCTAGAGGTAGAATATCATGACATGTGACAATCAGGGTTTCTCAAAATTTTGTTTTTGGCCTCTTCTCATCTCACTCTGTAAGCTGACTGGGTGAACGAACCTCCAGATTCCGTTAACTTCTAGAAACTGATGACTTGTTTCTCCAGCCTAGACATGTCTCCTGAGTCACCTATGTAACATGCCACCTAATAACTGCAGTCATCAATAACCTCAACCTTGATACGTCATACTACTAATAATACAACATTCATTATTGTTTTCCTCAAACACCAATTACCACCATTTCCTCAAGAGTCTGGAAACCTGGATACCACTTGGACCACTTTCTGCACATTAGTCTCAAACATGAGCAGTCCCTAAGCCTAGCGGCTCTACCTCCTAAATCTGTGCTGTGGCTTTCAAGGTCTCACCATCCCTTCTGCCAGTGCCACTGACGACCCAGGCTCCTCACTGCAATACCTGCCCTCCCCTCGGGGCTTCCTATGTCTCTGCAGATATTCTTATTTGCAATGTATCTTCACACAGCAGGAAGTATGATGGTGTAGAAATGCTCAAGTCTGGAGGCCATTATGTTAAGTGGAATAAGTCAAGCATAGGAAGGCAAGTATCAGGTTTTCTCACTCATATGTGGGAGCTAAAAAAGTGGATCTCAGGCTGGGTGCAGTGGCTCATACCTGTAATTCCAGCACTTTGAGAGGCCGACGGGGGTGGATCACTTCAGGCCAGGAGTTTGAGACCAGACTGACCAACATGGTGAATCTCTACTACAAAATACAAAAATTATCTGGGTGTGGTGGCACATGCTTGTAATCCCAGCTGGGGAGCTGAGGCACAAGAATCACTTGAACCTGGGAGGCAGAGGTTGCAGTAAGTTGAAATAGCACCACTGCACTCTAGCCTGGGTGACAGAGAGAGACTCTGTCTCAAAGAAAAAAAAAGGGGTCTCATGAAAATAGAAAAGAGATTGGTGGTTACCAGAGGCCAGAGGATGGGGCTGGAGTTGGGGGATGAAAGGAAAAAAGAGAATATAAATGTTTTTATTACCACTGAATTGTACACTTAAAAATGGTAAAGATGTTAACTCTTACGTGTATTCTACCTCAATAATTTTTTCATGCTCAAACCTGTTACCATTCACCTACTAATGTCATCTTCAGTGCCTCCTTACTATTCTTGTATTCACTCAACAATTAGCTACTGAATGCCTAGTGTCAGGCCCTGTCCCATGTGCGGGGGCTGCGGTAATGACCACAGTGAAGTCACTAGCCTTGTTTGTTGTGGTCCACGGTGCAGAAAGAGATACTAAGTAATTGCATGCATCGTAGTATTAGTGGTAGAAGCAGACGAAGACAGGAGAGGGATGTCAGGGGTTGTGAATGCTCAGGAGAGTCTGTAAGAGGCCCAGCTGGGTGGAGCCTTTTGATCATGGAGGCATTTGGATTTTATGCCGAATGAGCCGGGAAGATGTAGAGGTTGGAGGCAGCGGAATGAATTCATCTAACCTACATTAAAAGGACTCCTCTGGCTCCTGTGTGAATAGGTTGTACGAGGACAAAGGAGGAGGGTGGGTGCCTCAATACGAGGCTACTGCACTTGTCCACGTGAGAGACACAGGGGGCAGAGGGGTGGGTGCAGAGGGCAATCATCCTTGTTTCAGGTGCCCCTTTTCATACTGGCCTCACTTTGAGCCATGCTTCTGGGCAGCAAGGGCCTCATGGGATGAAAAAAAGCAGAGCCAGTACCTAGCTCAGAGCCTGTCTCATTGTTGGTGCACCATAAATGCTTGTTGGATAAATGACAGGTAATTTTAAAAGAGCAATGTGATACCATGTGATCTTTGATCAGGAAAGACCCTCTGCTTCAAGGGAGAATATAAGGGTCTAACACAGCAGCCAATCAAATAAGCCACTTCTTTCAAGAATACTTTGCTGCTCTTCTTAACCAAATGGGATTAAAGAAGTTAACTTTTAGCAAAGTAATATTTGTATCTACAATAGTGGACAGAAACAGTTATGCAAAGATTATTACCAAAAAACAGCACTTTCCTGCCCCACTTTTCCATATTCTCAATTCCTGCTTTCCAAAGCAACCATGTTCTGCTCTTTACTGTTTCTTCTGGTATCACCTCCCTTATTTCTAAACAAAATGCTATTACCACTTGTATTAATCTGTTTTCACACTGCTAATAAAGACATATCCAAGACTTGGCAATTTACCAAAAAAAAAAAAAAAAAAAAAAAAGAAAAGAAAAAGAGATTTAATGGACTTACAGTTCCGCATGGCTGGAGAGGCCTCACAATCATGGCAGAAGGCAAGGAGGTGTAAGTCACATCTTACATGGATGGTGGCAGGCCAAGAGAGAGCTTATGCAGTGAAACTCTTGTTTTTAAAGCCATCAGTTCTTGTGAGACCTATTCACTATCACAAGAACAGCACAGGAAAGACCTGCCCCCATGATTCAGTTACCTCCCACGGAGTCCCTCCCACAACACATGGGAATTTAAAGTGAGATTTGGGTGAGGACTCAGCCGCACCATATTACCACTATTGATTGATGTTTTAATTGTAGATATCATCTACTGACTTTATGGAAGAGTATGATATAAACTCTTCTATACCCTCTCTACTCATGTTCCCTTTTTTCAACCTCTAGAAAGCATTATGTCCCAATTTTGGTTAAATCATTCATTGTGGATGACATGACTATGAAGCATTGTTCAAGGAATATTTAACAGCAATTAATGTGTCTCCACGCTAACTATTTTTTTCCTGGAGTTATTAAATACCTTGAGTCTTTGTTTGCTTAGCTTTCTATGCACCTACCATTAAGTCATACCTAAACTCCCAAAAGATTCTAAATCACCCCTGCATCTGTGCAAATGCATTGCATATTATTTTCCTTTTTCCCCTTGCATATGCTTCTCAGATCCCTCTGGCTCTAGATTGCTCCGGTCCAGTCTGCCCTGTTGACTCTGGATCTGCTCCACAGCTGCCATTCAGGGACTTACCCTTCACCATGACATGCTCTTTGCCCTGCCTTAGTTTTAGGGGCCTCACTTCCTTTATCTCTGTGAGTCAGCTAAAACTGCAGTCTACTTCAAGTACCAGCAACCTGCGGGCAGTGACTGAAACAAATAGTTTCTTCCCCACATACCAAGAAGTCTGAAGTCAGCAGTTTCTGCATTGGTTCAGCCACCTAAATATGTCAGGGTCAGTGTCTGCAATCCTTTTGTGCTTTTCCTCAGGATTGCAGAGTGGCTGTTCCAGCTCCAGCCATGACAGTTACATTCCAGTCAGAAAGAAGCGGGGGTGTTGATGGTCCTGGCTACTTATATCTCCCTTGAGTAAGAAAGCAAAATAATTCTCAGGATTTGCCCCAGAAGACTTCCTCTTTAGCCTTGTTGGCCAGAACTGGTTACATGACTGTACCTCTCTAGGAAAGTGGAGTATCATGCTTGGCTGAGACCAGTCATGACCTATTGTTTGGGTTGGCATATTGCACTTTAAGCAAAACTGGGTTCTTTTTTCAACAGCAGGATGGATATTGGATAGCCAATGAGGAACAGCTCATTTCCTGCGGGTGCCCCTCTAGGTGGCTCAGGTTTAAGTCTAACAGGTCAGTTGCCTTGTATGTTTGCTTCCCATTGTCTAAAATTCAGCTGTCCCTCTCATGGGCTCTCATCCCCTTCCTCACCTTTCTTGTCTTTATGGCTTTACATTTAATGAATTTTTTTGTTGTCATCTAACTGTGTTATGAGAAGTGGCTGTTTTTGCTAAAAGTCCAGACTACCATCTTGACTTGCTCTGGACTGTCAAAGCTTTACTTTTGTCCCTCATTTTTAACAATGCATTTTTCCAGAGAGTCCTTTACACATTCCCTGAGGGCAGGACATCTTTCTGCTCAGCTTTTCTTCCCTTCCAGAGCTTGGCTAAGTGTTTTGCTTATAGCGGTGCAGAGGACATATTTGCTTAACTGAGACACTTTCAGGAAATGAAATCTTACGTCTTATTCAGGTCATCCATGTGACCACTTTGGCAGTTGTCTTTTCTTCTCATTTCTGGCCTCTATAGAACTACAGAATGGTGAATTATATTTTTCATGATAAAGCAAGCAAAGTAAATGAAGCTCCTGGGGGCAGAGTTACAGAGTCCAGAGCCAGGCCGAGGTGTATTTTTAGTTGGAGGCTTCTGAGATTGAGTAGTGGCTGGAAGGAAGGATGAGGAGGAGGTGAGCCCAAGCATCCAGAAGCACTCAGTGAAGCTGCAAAAGCCCTCAAAGGAGCTGGCTCTCAGTGAGTGGAGGGAGACAAACTTCAGAGATTTATCCTGGGTGGGGCCTGAGATAGAGGAGAGGAACGTGCTTCTCTTAACAGTTTGGCCACTGACTGTGTGAACGGTGGCCAGAGGAGGCAGAAACAGAATGGCTCTTCAGGACTCTGAAGGGAACTGTCCTATCTGGATTCATATGTTTGGGGCATTCGAATCTTGACTTTAAAAATCAGGTAGCCTCCATCCAACCTCAGCTCCCACATATATGAGTGTGTGAGGTCTTTTAACTCAGACTTGATGAAGACAACAGGATTTATTAAAAGAATGACCATCCCAACACTGCAATGAGATAGGTCCAGGGTTTATTTTACCAGTGTTAAGTGCAAGTTGGGATCTGATATGTCTCTAGCCCCTTAGCTACTAATGTAACCAAGGAAGGAGTTTTAGGAAAATGAGGTTTCATACTCTGTCTTTAAACAGCTTTACTGATGTATAATTGTTATAGAATAAATCGTACGTATGAAACAGTTGATGTTTTGTTATATGTCTACACCTATGAAACCATTACATTAATCAACATGACAGATGGTCAACAAATCCATCAGGCCCCTTTGTAATCTTTCCCTTCTCCCCTCCCTATCCCCAAGTAACCACTGATTGGCTTTATGTCACTACACATTAGTTTACATTTTCTAGTAGTTACATAAGCGAAATCATACAGTATGCATGCACTCTTTTGTGTGTGGACTCTTTATTATGATTATTTTGAGATTTGTGTATGTTCAGTGTGTACCAATAGTTTATTCTTTTATTGCTGAGTAGTATTCCATAATAAGGATACACTAAAATTTGTTTAGCCATTTACCTGTCAATAAACATTCGGGTTCATTCCTAGCTTTTTGTTTTGTTTTCTGTCATAAATAAAGCTGCACTGAACATTCCTGGATGTGATGTGGACTGGGACCTTTCTGTATCTTTTACATTATTCTCCTCCCACAGTGGTAGAGATTGTCACTGAGTCTCTGTTTTCTCCTGTCATTGTCCACATTGCAGAGTTTACATTCTGCATCTTTACTAATGAGTTGTTCTGGAAACTTTTGCATCCCACAGATACAATCTGCAAAATGGTAGCTGGGGCGGAGTGATGCTGCAGCTTTTGGTCTAGCATGAGCCCCTATGGTCTGAGCCTGCATTCCATTTCACATCTGTGTTCAGTATGGGCGTGGCCCTTTATTAGTTTGCTGCAGCACTGGGAGAAGGTATTTTTAAGCTCTTGGTAGCAAGGGTCATCTCCTGCTGGGATTCCACACCAAAACATGCCTCACCTCTTGGCAGTAACAGATGCTAAGCTGCTTTCTGTGCAACCCCATTAAGTAATCTTCCAGCAACAATTGATTGGGAACGGCTTAGGGCCTTTGATAAACTCAGGATGGATGATCACGTAGGCTGCAGCAAGACATTAACCAAGACCTCTCACGTTTCCCTTTCTGAACCACAACAGGTTCAGATAGTTTCTGAGGACCAGCTTGGGTAACTAACAAATAACAATGTGGATTCCTCTGTTATTGTCTTTTCCAACTTTCCAGTTTCAATTCTTGCAAGGAACCAAGAGTCTTTTTTCCCCTCTCAACTCCTCATTAGCATCATGGCTGTGTTGTTATTTTATAATTTATAGGTTTCAATATTAGGCTTTCCCCACAAGACTGTGCAACATACAGGCCAGGGCTGTGTCTCTGTCATTCTCTCTCTAACTCTGGGGTTTATTACAGTGTTTTACTCAGTTGATATTTGTTGACATAATAAAGAATGAAGGAGTCAGAGTCCTGTGCTCAGTCCCTAGCAATGTGACACAGTGAGTGTGCTTGGGCTACATTTTAGTCTGTTCAGGCTGTGGGAACAAAATACCACAAACTGGGTGGTTTATAAACAACAGAAATTTGTTTCTCACAGGTCTGGATGCTGGAAAGTCTAAGATAAGGATTCTGGCAGATTCAGTGTCTGGTGAGGGCCTATTTCCTGATTCATAGATGGCACCTTCATGATGTGTTCTCGCATGGTGGAAGGGGTGAGGGGTCTCTCTCAGGCCTTTTCTATGAGGGCACTAATCCCATTCCCCTGAGATTAATGATGGCTCCATTCCCATGGTCTAATCACCCCCAAAGTCTCCACTTCTCAATGCTCTTGGGGGTTAGAATTTCAACACAGGAATTTTGGGCAAGACACAAACATTCCGACCATAGCACCTCCCATTACAGACTACCACAGGTTGCATCACTTACACTAGGGGTCCCCAATTTCTGGGCCACAGACAGGTAATGGGGGTTGGGGGACCCATGGTGTACCTGGTACCGGTCCGTGGCCTGTTACGAACTGGGCCACGCAGCAGGAGGTGAGCAGCAGGCGAGTGAGCAAAGCTTCATTTGTAGTTACACCTGCTCCCCATTGCTCACATTACCGCCTGAGCTCCGCCTCCTGTCAGATCAGCAGTGGCATTAGATTTTCATAGGAGCATGAACCCTATTGTGAACTGCTCATGCAAGGGATCTAGGTTGTGCAATCCTTATGAGAGTCTAATGCCCGACGATCTGTCACTGTTTCCCATCACCCTGAGATAGGATCATCTAGTTGCAGGAAAACAAGCTCGGGGCTCCTACTGATTCTACATTATGGTAAGTTGTATAATTATTTTGTTATACATTACAATGCAATAATATAGAAATAAAGTGCACAATAAATGTAATGTGCTTGAATCATCTGAAGCCATCCCCCACCCCGCCCTCTTGGTACATGGAAAAATTGTCTTCCATGGAACCAGTCCCTGGTGCCAAAAAAGGTTGGGAAATGCTGACTTACACAACAGAAATTTATTTGCTGAGTTTTGAAGGCTGGAAGTCCAGGATCAAGGTTCTGGCAAATGTATTAGCTTTTCCTCCTTCTCTGTCTCATCATTCCTTTCTTCTGCTTCCTGTGATCACCTTTTGAACTGTTTTTGCAAATTTATGTCTTGGGCTTTGCTCTTAAGGAAATCTAAAATAAGACACCATAGTTTTAGAAAAAGCTAAATAGTTTCTCTTTTTGAGAGTTCTCATAGGGTTTTATCAACTATTTTGGATTATACTTATCTAATTATGGTATGTTTTGGCCATTGAACCCTTTAAAATTTATTATCTTGAAAGCATGTGCCCCACGGACTATAAGCGTGCTTTTGTGTTAGTGTTGGTTTAACATACAGAAATATCAGAGCTTAGGGTATCCTTTTAGATGCCAATTAAACATCACTCAGCATTGAAGACATATAGTCTTCTGAGAATACAGTAGCAAAGGGTACTGATGGTTGCACAAAAATATCATAACATTATGATCCCTTGGTACTACTTACAATTTATAACACCCAAACACACATGACAAGACAAGGAATAATGACTGGCAAGGCTCAGTCATTATGTAATGACAGATCTCTCTGTGAGATACCTATTTTGATTTCTCATTTGATGAAAAAATTGTGATGCTTACAGAACAATAATATAATTTTGATTTAGCTGATTTTTAATTCTATTTTACTTTAATTTCCAGCAACAATTGATAGGGAATGGCTTAGGGCCTTTGATAAACTCAGGATGGATGATCATGTAGGCTGCAACACATGATCCATGTGCAGAACGTGCAGGTTTGCTACATAGGTATACGTGTGCCATGGTGGTTTGCTGCACCTATTGACCCATCATCTAGGTTTCTTCCCCCACAGTCCCCAGTGTGTGTTTTTCCCCTCCCTGTGTCCATGTGTTCTCATATTTCAACTCTCACTTATGAGCGAGAACATGCAGTGTTTGGTTTTCTGTTCCTGCATTAGTTTGCTAAGGATGATGGCTTCCAGCTTCATCCACGTCCCCTGCAAAGGACATGATCTCATTCCTTTTTATGGCTGCATAGTATTCCATGGTGTATATGTACCACATTTTCTTTATCCAGTCTATCATTGAAGGGCATTTGGGTTGGTTCCATGTCTTTGTTATTGTAAACAGTGCTGCAATAAACATACATGTGCATGTGTCTTCAAAATAGAATGATTTACATTCTGTTGGGTGTATACCTAGTAATGGGATAGCTGGGTCAAATGGTATTTCTGGTTCTAGATCCTTGAGGAATTGCCACAATGTCTTCCACAATGGTTGAACTAATTTACATTCACACCAACAGTGTAAAGTGTTCCTATTTCTCCACAGTTTCACCAGCATCTATTGTTTCTTGACTTTTTAATAATCGGCATTCTGACTGGCATAAGATGGTGTGTCATTGTGGTTTTGATTTGCTTTTCTCTAATGATCAGTGATGTTGAGCTTTTTTCCATATGTTTTTTGGCTACATATGTGTCTTCTTTTGAGAAGTGTCTGTTCATATCCTTTGCCTACTTTCTGATATGGTTGGTTGGTTGTTTTTTTTTCTTGTAAATTTGTTTATGTTCCTTAGATATTAGACCCTTGTCAGATGGGTAGATTGCAAAAATTTTCTTCCATTTTGTAGGTTGCATGTTCACTCTGATGATAGTTTCTTTTGCTCTGCAGAAGCTCTTTAGTTTCATCAGATCCCATTTGTCAATTTTGGCTTTTGTTGCAATTGCTTTTGGAATTTTCATCATTAAATCTTTGCCCATGCCTATGTCCTGAATGGTATTGCCCAGGTTTTCTTCTAGGGTTTTTATGATATGGGGTTTTACATTTAAGTCTTTAATCCATATTGAGTTAATTGTTGTATAAGGTACAAGGGAGAGGTCTAGTTTCATTTTTCTGCATATGGCTAGCCTCCTTTCCCAGCACCCTTTATTGAATAGGAAATTTTTTCTCCATTGCTTGTTTTTGTCAGGTTTATCGAAGATCAGATGGTGGTAGATGTGTGCTGTTATTTCTGAGGCCTCTGTTCTGTTCCATTGGTCTATATGTCTGTTTTCATACCAGTAACATACTGTTCTGGTTATTGTAGCCTTGAAGTATAGTTTGAAGTCAGGTAGCGTGATGCCTCCAGTTTTGTTCCTTTTACTTAGGATTGTCTTGGCTATACAAGCTATTCTTTGGTGCCATATGAAATTTAAAGTAGTTTTTTTCTAATTCTGTGAAATTTGATAAGAATAGCAATGAATCTATAAATTACTTTGGGTGGTATGGCCATTTTCACAATATTGATTCTTCCTATCCATGAGCATGGAATGTTCTTCCATTTGTTTGGGTCCTGTCTTATCTCTTTGAGCAGTGGTTTGCAGTTCTCCTTGAAGAGGTCCTTCACATCCCATGGTAGCTGTAATCCTAGGTATTTTATTCTCTTTGTGGCAATTGTGAATGGGAGTTCATTTGTGATTTGGCTGTCTGCTTGTCTATATTTGGTGTATAGAAATGCTTGTTATTTTTGCACATTTATTTTGTATCCTGAGACTTTGCTGAATTTGCTTATCAGCTTAAGGAGTTTTTGGGTTGATACAATGCGTTTTCTAAATATAGAATCATGTTATCTGCAAACAGAGATAATTTGACTTCCTCTCTTCCTATTTGAATATCCTTTATTTCTTTCTATTACCTGAGTACCCTGGCCAGAACTTCCAATACTATGTTGAATAGGAGGGGTGAGAGAGGGCATCCTTGTCTTGTACCAGTTTTTGAAGGGAATACTTCCAGCTTTTGCCCATTCAATATGATATTGGCTGTGGGTTTGTCATAAATAGCTCTTATTATTTTGAGATATGTTCCATCAATATCTAGTTTATTGAGAGTTTTTAAAATGAAGTGATGTTGAATTTTATCAAAGTCCTTGCCTGCATCTATTGAGATAATAATGGGGTTTTTGTCTTTGGTTCTGTTTATGTGTGATGGATTACATTTATTGATTTGCGTATATTGAACCAGCCTTGCATCTCAAGGATGAAGCCAACTTGTTTGTGGTGAATAAGTTTTTTGATATGCTGCTGGATTTGGTTTGCCAGTATTTTATTGAGGATTTTTGCATCGATGTTCATCAGGGATATGGGCCTAAAGTTTTCTTTTTTTGTTGTGTCTCTGCCAGGTTTTGGTATCAGGATGATGCTGGACTCATAAAATGAGTTAGGAAGGAGCGCCTCCTTTTCAATCATTGGGAACAGTTTCAGAAGGAATAGTACCAGCTCCTCTTTGTACCTCTGGTAGAATTTGGCTGTGAATCTGTCTGGTCCTGGGCTTTTTTCCATCAATAGGCTATTAATTACTGCCTCTATTTCATAACTTGTTATTGGTGTATTCAGGGATTTGACTTCTTCCTGGTTTAGTCTTGGGAGGGTGTGTATGTCCAGGAATTTATTCATTTCTTCTAGAGTTTCTAGCTTATTTGCATAGAGGTGTTTATAGTATTCTTTAATGGTAGTTTGTATTTCTGTGGGATCAGTGGTGATATCCCCTTTATCATTTTTAATGTGTCTATTTGATTCTTGCCTCTTTTCTACTTTATTAGTCTAGCTAGTGGTCATCTGTCTATCTATTTAGTTAGTTTTTTAAAAAGTACAGCTCCTGGATTCATTGATTTTTTGGAGAGTTTTTCGTGTCTCTATCTCCTTCAATTCTGCTCTGACCTTAGTTATTTCTTGTCTTGTGCTAGCTTTTCAATTTGTTTGCTCTTGCTTCTCTAGTTCTTTTAATTGTGATGTTAGGGTGTCAATTTGAGATCTCTCTAGCTTTCTGATGTGGGCATTTAGTGCTATAAATTTCCCTTTTAATAGTGATTTAGTTGTGTCCCAGAGATTCTGGTACATTACCTCTTTGTTCTCATTGGTTTCAAACAACCTCTTGATTTCTGCCTTAATTTCATTATTTACCCAGGAGTCATTTAGGAACAGGTTGTTCAATTTCCATGTAATTGTGTGGTTTTGAATGAGTTTCTTAATCCTGATTTCTAATTTGATTGCACTGTGATCTGAGAGACTGTTTGTTATGACTTTGGTTCTTTTGCATTTGCTGAGGAGTGTTTTACTTCCAATTATGTGGTTGATTTTAGAATAAGTGCTGTGTGGCACTGAGAAGAATGTATATTTTGCTGATTTGGGGTGGAGAATTCTGTAGATGTCTACTAGGTCCACTTGATCCAGAGCTGAGTTCAAGTCCTGAATATCCTTGTTAATTTTCTGTCTTGTTGATCTGTCTAATATTGACAGTGGGGTGTTAAAGTCTCCCACTATTATTTTGTGCGAGTCTTAGTCTCTTTGTAGGTGTCTAAGAACTCGTTTTATGAATCTGGGTGCTCCTGAATTGGTTGCATGTTTATTTCGGATAGTTAGCTCTTCTTGCTGAATTGATCCGTTTACCATTATGTAATGCCCTTCTTTGTCTTTTTTGATCTTTGTAGGTTTAAAATCTCTTTTGTCAGAAACTAGGACTGAAACCCTTGCTTTTTTTTTGCTTTCCATTTCTTGGTAAATTTTGCTTCATGCCTTTATTTTCAGCCTATGTGTGTCTCTGCATGTGAGATGGGTCTCCTGAATACAGCACACCAATAGGTCTTGACTCTTGATCCAATTTGCCAGTCCGTGTCTTTTAATTGGGACATTTAGCCCATTTACATTTAAGGTTAGTATTGTTATGTGTGAATTTGATCCTGTCTTCATGATGCTATCTGGTTATTTTGCACACTAGTTGATGCAGTTTCTTCATAGTGTCATTGGTCTTTACATTTTGATGTGTTTTTGCAGTGGCTGGTACTGGTTTTTCCTTTCCATATTTAGTGCTTCCTTCAGGAGCTCTTGCACAGCAGTCCTGGTGGTGATGAAATCCCTCAGCATTTGATTGTCTGAAAAAGATTTTATTTCTCCTTCACTTATGAAGCTTAGTTTGGCTGGATATGAAATTCTGGGTTGAAAATTCTTTTCTTCAAGAATGTTGAATATTGGTCCCCCTCTTTTCTGGTTTGTAGGGTTTCTGCTGAGTGGTCCACTGTTAGTCTGATGGGCTTCTCTTTGTAGATGACCTGGCCTTTCTCTCTGGCTTCACTTAACAATTTTTCCTTCATTTTGACCTTGGAGAATCTGAAGATTATGTGTCTTGTGGTTGGTCTTTTCATGGAGTATCTCAATGGTGTTCTCCATATTTCCTGAATTTGAATATTGGCCTGTCCTGCTAGGTTGGGGGAGTTTTCCTGGATAATATCCTGAAGTGTGTTTTCCAGCTTGTTTCCATTCTTCCCATCTCCTTCAGGTACTCCAATCAATCATAGGTTTGGTCTTTTTAAATAGTCCCATATTTCTCTGAGTCTTTGTTCATTCCTTTCCCTTTTTTTTTTCTCTGATCTTGTTTTCACGCCTTGTTTCAGCAAGGTGGTCTTTAAACTCTGATATCCTTTCTTCTGCTTGGTCAGTTTGGCTATTGATACTTGTGTATGCTTTATGAAGTTCTCGTGCTGTGTTCTTCACCTCCAACAGGTCATTTCTGTTCCTGTCTAAACTGGTTATTCTAGTTAGCAGCTCCTTTAACCTTTAATCAAGGTTCTTAGCTTCTTTGCATTGGGTTAGAACATGCTCCTTTAGCTCAGCAGAGTTTGTTATTACCCATTTTCTGAAGCCTACTTCTGTCAATTCATCTATCTCATCCTCCATCCAGTTCTGTGCCCTTGCTGGAGAGGTGTTGAGATCTTTTGGAGGAGAAGAGGCCCTCTGGCCTTTTGGGTTTTCAGTGTTTTTTTCATTGATTCTTTCTCATCTTCATGAGTTTAGTTTTGATCTTTGAGGCTGCTGACCCTTAGATGGGGTTTTTATGGGAACTTTTTTTGTTGTTGATGCTGTTGTTGCTTTCTGTTTGCTTGTTTTTCTTTCAATGATCAGGTCCCTCCTCTGTAGGGCTGCTGTGGTTTGCTGGGGGTTCACTTCAGGCTCTATTCATCTGGTTTGCTCCCCCACCTGGAGATATCACTCAAGGAAGCTGGAGAATAGCTAGATGGGTGCCTGCTCCTTCTTCTGGGATCTCTGACCTTGAAGGGCACCAACATGATGCCAGTAGGATCACTCCTGTATAAGGTGTCTGACAACCCCTGTTAGAAGGTCTCACCTAGTTGTGTGGCACGGGGATCAGGACCCTTTTAATGAAGCACTTTGTCTCTTGGTGGAGGGGGTGAGCTTTGCTGGGGGAAAACCCACTCGTCTGGGCTGCCTGGATTCCTCAGAACTAGCAGGAGGAAAGGCTAAGTCTGCTGGTTCACAGAGATTGTGGCCACCCTCCCGCTAGGGGCTCAGGCCCAGGGAGATCAGATTTCTGTGCCTGAGCACCTGGCTGGAGTTGTTGGAATTCCTGCAGGGAGGCCCCACCCAGTGAGTAGGGATGGGTCAGGGTCAGGCCTGAAGGGGCACTCTGGCGACAGTCTGCCACAGCTGGTGTGTGGGGCTGTGGGGGACACCACTCGGGACCAAGCCATCTAGCCTTCCTGGCTCCAGCAAGGGAAAAGCGCAGCCTGGAGCTATAGAGATGGCTGCCGCCCTTCCCCTATCCAGGGAGCTTAGTGTGTTAGGCAGCTATCAGTCCCAGTGCTGGTTGCTGCCCCTCCTCCAAGGATCTTAAATGGCATAGACAGCAGGGAGCCACAGCCCTGGTGCTGGTCCCTCCTTCCCCGTGGAATTCCACAGGCTCAAGCAGATTCTAGCTGAGAACCCATTGAGAATCTGTGTGGCTCTGGAGTTGGGACCCTAGGCCCTGGTGGCATGGGTTCACGAGTGGGATCTTCCAATCCGTGGGTTGCACAGTTTTGTGGAAAAAGCATGGTTTCCCCGGCTGGGTAGCACACTCACTCACTGCCTCCCTTGGCTGGTGGGGAGCTCCTCCGCCCCGCGTGGCTCTCAAGTGGGCCGCTGAACCACACTGCTCTTCCTTCCTCTCCGTGGGTCGTGCTGGCCACTTACTCAGTTCTGATGAGAGAACCTGGATACCTTGGTTGCCTGTGCAGGATTCACATGCTATTATAGTTCTTTTTGATGGCGCTTCTGATCACTGCGGCTTCTAGTTGGCCATCCTGGCCCTGCTCCCTGATTTAGCTGATTTTATTTGTTGAAAAGTTCCATGCTTTATCACTTATTTTATCTTAGGGGTATTGGAATTCCGTTGTAATGTTGGCTTGTATGCATGTGTGTATTTTGTATGCAGTGAGAGCTTCTTGTTGGCTGCTTATGATTTGGGGCACTTTATTCTCCCTCCAGATGATTTTGGTGATGCCTCACACTTTCAGGTGGTTAGAAGAGTCCAACGATTTCAGCCAATTTGAGACTTTGCCCAGACTTTATTAAATTGACAATAGATGAGCTATTCTCCAGCCCCCTTGAGTGATATCTCTAGGTGTGGGAGCAAACCAGATGAATAGAGCCTGAAGTGAACCCCCAGCAAACCACAGCAGCCCTACAGAAGAGGGACCTGACCATTGAAAGAAAAACAGAAAGCAAAAACAATAGCATCAACAACAAAAAAAATATTGCCACAAAAACCTCATCTAAGGGTCAGCAGCCTCAAAGATCAAAACTAGACAAACTCATGAAGATGAGAAAGAATCAATGAAAAACCCAAAAAATAGATAAGCAATAGTTGTGATCTTTTAGATCAAGGGTTGTGAACATGGTCTGGGGGCTGAAGGCCTGTCACGTGGAAAAGGCTTGACTATATAGATGCTCGTTGGCTTACTATGGGGTTATGTCCCAAAAAACTCATCATAACTTGAAAAGTCCAAAAGGCAATTAATACACCTAACCTACTGAACATCATAGCCTACCTTAGCCCACCTTAAACATGCTCAGAACACTTACATTAGTTGGGCAAAATCACCAAATACAGAGCTTATTTTATAATAAAGTGTTGAATACTGTATACAGATGGGTGTTTTGAAGACATGACAGGATGTGAAGACACTAAACACAGTATCCAAAAAACACTGTCAACACAGCACACTGTAGAGTGTTGGTTGTTTACCTCATGATCCTCTGGCTGGCTGGGAGCTCCAGCTCCTTGTCACTGCCCACCACCGTGAGAGCGTATCATACCACATACTGCTAGCCCAGGAAAAGGTCAAAATTCAAAATCTGAAGTACGGTTCTACTGAATGGATATTGCTTTCACACCATCATAAAACAATGAAATCATAAGTTGAACCATTGTAAGTTGGGGACTGTCTGTAGTCAGATAGAATAAAGCCAGTGACCAAAGATAACCAGAGACAGACAGGTGGACAGAAAGGTGAAACACTATCATCATGATCTGAGCTCAGGTAGATAGCTATGCCTGAGGCCAGCTTTATATCAGGACTTGCCAGTTGCGCCAGTCAATAATTTCCCTTTATTGCAACTTGCTGAGCCAGTTGGTCTTGAAATTCTATTGCTTCCTACCAAAGTTCTTGCCTTAGAGTATGTCATAATCTGAAATGTGTGGTAAATATTGTGCTTGGCTCTGACTCTCCTTCTACCTCCTGTCCTGCTGCCCCTTATAGGAGAGTATTTGCGATAGAGTCAGGCAAACATGGGCTTGCAGTCTAGTTTTAGCAAACGTTATTGCCACAGTTTGTGAGAGAGGTGTCATGGTGTCAGGTCAAGAAGGCATGTTCAAAGTCACTCAGACCTGGGGTTTTAATCCTGGCCAAGTCACTTTCTAGCTTTGTGTTATTGAGTACATTTCATAATCCCTTTGAATTATTTTTCCTCAATATAATGTGGTAATTATACCTCCTAACCTTTGGAGTTTCTTTGATAATCACAGATGACTTGCTTTGCCATCTTGATAAATAATAGTTATTATTTTGACAATCTCTTCAGTTTTCTTGTTCCTTAAAAAACAGTCTTTTATTAAACTCCTTCAGAGTGTTTTTCTAAATTTGCAAAACAAATTGACAAATGAACCAAACAACAGCAAAAACACTCAACTTTAAAATCTTTTGCAGGTGATTGAAGATCTAGTAAATAGAGGTCACAGGACAATTTGTTTTGGATATAACATAATACAGTTTCTATTTCTGCATTCCCCTCAAAAAGGACTAAATAGTGAAGTTTACATTCATTGATTTGTAAATTCATGAGCATAAACAATCTAATAAGTCCTCTTGTTTGCAAGACTTCTGTAGGGGGGCACTTCTTGTGGTCTTTTTCCTCCAAAGATAATGGGGTAAAAAGAAAACAAAAATTTCTACATTTCTTTCACCCCTACGGTCTATTGCTAATCAGCCACAATATTAAAGGCAGATGTGAACGCTCATCAAGAAATGGAAACAGCATTACCTGTGCACAAACTGTTTGTCAGGTATTCTGTATTGCTTTTTTCTTTTAACTCACCCCTAACAACCTTGGGAGGTGCAGGAGAAGCTCAAGAGGAGTAACTTTCTTCCTGCAATGTCTTTTCAGCACCCTCTATTGGTAAAGTTAACAATGGAAAAATATTTAAAGGGCCCAGCTCCATTTTTTTGCAGGGCTGTCATTGAGGGGTTACTTTGCAGCCGAATGGCAATACATTGATAAGTGGCGTACTTGCAACATGAAATAAAATAAAATGACAAGAACTTCTCACAAAGGGAGAAAAATTGGTACCAAGAAAAGACACCTGAGAGCAATTTGGTTTTAAAAGAAGAAAATGTCATATGAAGTGGTACAGAAAAAAAAAGATGACTGAGATTAGATTTTGGAAACATGAAATTAGAAATTTAAAAAGTGCATTTCAAGAATAAGGAATCATAGCTCAGTAACATTAGAACTATGATCAACATCTCTGTGCCTCAGTTTTCTCATTTGAATGAAAAAGATAATAATAGAACTTACTTCTTAGGGCTGTTGTCAGAGACTTAATGGTGTATTACACAAAATAGATTTTAGAGTAGTACCTGTATTAAATGATCAACAGACATTAGGTACTACTTTTAATTTTTAGAATGCACAAATTGTTAAGTACTTATTTTGTCTTATAAAATTATATTATAGTAATGTATTCAATCATTTCATCGAATATATATTTATTGAGCACCTACATACACTTCTGTAGACATTCAAGTAGATCAGTGGCCAAATCAGGCAAAAATCCTTGATAGAGCTAATAGTCTAGCATGGAATGTATAAGCATTAATAGCCTTATGAGGTGTGTCTTGCTTTTCTTCTCTCTTTCCCCTCTACCTTTTTTTTTTTTTTGAGAGGGAGTCTCGCTCTGTCACTCAGGCTGGAGTGCAGTGGCATGATCTCAGCTCACTTCAACCTCCACCTCCTGGGTTCAAGTGATTCTCCCTCCTCAGCCTCCTGAGCAGCTGGGATTACAGGCGTGCACCACCACGCCCGGCTAATTTTTTATATTTTTGGTTGAGACGGGGTTTCACCATGTTGGCCAGGCTGGTCTCGAACTCCTGACCTCAAATGATCTGCCTGCCTTGGCCTCCAAAAGTTCTGGGATTACAGGTGTGAGCCACCGCACCTGGCCCCCTCTACCTTTTGAGTAAAGAGGAGGAGGAAGCTCTAGAACAGGAACTGGCAAACCGTAGACAGTAAGCCATACCCAGCCCACCACTTGTTTTTGTAAATATAGATTTATAGGAACACAGCCATGCCCGTTTATTTATGTATTGTTTACGACTGTTTTCATGCTACAGTGGCAGAATTCAGTGGTTGTGACCGGGACCAAGTGGCCCACAAAGCTGAAAGTATTTACTACCTGGCACAGATTTCCCGTCTCTGCTCTAGAAGATGGCAGAGCTCCACAGACAGAGGGAGCCTGAGTGGAGGAAGGAACGTCTGCCTCTTTCCCCAACACACCCTGATCCATCCACATTAGACCATGTGAGTGAGAAATACACTTGCATTTAGGTTAAACCTCTGAGATTTCGGGCTGTTTGTTATGGTAGTTAGCTTAGTGTTATTAATTTAAAGTGTCAAACTTTCTAAGGGGATCATCAATTTTATGAATGACCACTCTAATCCTTTAATATTTATATTATTCTCTTCCGAAGTACCTGTTCAGTGTGCAGATTTTGTCTTTTTTACTTGATAATTGTCTATTCGAACTTGTCAATAGATGTCTTATGCTTTCGGCAATTCTCTGACATTACTTTTATTGATTTCATGAAATTCTATGTCTTTGAAAAAGTTACAATTTCATTTTGTAAACAACTCCCAAAGTATTTGTATAAGATTTGAAATACTTGACATGCATAGAATAATCAACAAGAAAACAGAGTTGTTCATGGGGAAAGAGCCTAGTTATATCAGGAACTCTTTTTTTGTTTTGTTTTGTATTATTTTTCTTTTTCTCTTTCTTTTTTTTTTTTTTTTTAAAAAAAAGCTTATTTATGACTATTTTTGTGTTAGGTTAATTTTGTTTTTCTACTCAACTTTGTAACTGTGAGGAATAGATATCAAAGTATTCAGATGGGGCCACTGTCAAAGAAACAAAGAGGAGAGCACATCTAACTTCTCCTGGGGGAGCTGAGAAAGGATTGACAGATGATGAGACATTTGAGCTGAGTATTAAAGGATTAATGTGAGTTTGCCAAGGGAGAATGATTGTAGGATGAGTGGTTGTAAGCAGATATTAATGACATGTATTGGGGCATGGAATTTTAAGATGTAGAGAGTTGTCAGTGGAAGCATTAGGTATATATATATAGGGCATGCAAAGGTTGGACAGGTAGGGAAGTAATAGCAAGACTGTAAAGGCTTTGAACACTTTTCGATGAGTTTTGTTGACTTTTTTTTTTTAATCAATAAGCCACCGATTTAAAAACTGTGAACTTGCCATTTCTGGTTCCATGTCTCTGCTGTACCATCCATTCTAGTCCCTCAAGAAAGTCATTCATAGACAGAAAAATCCTTAAGATTGGGTGAAACCCAGTTTGAAAACCACTGCAGAAGAGAATGGGATGTCATAGAGGGCTTTGAAGCAGTGAAGGGACATGAGAAAATCTGTGTTTCAGTTAGACCATGCTGGTGTCATGTGAGAATGGACTGGAGAAGGAGAAACTGGAGCCAGAAGAACATTTAGGAGAATGAAGTCAGTCTTCACTGCAGCTGAATTCAGAACCAATAATGATACAGACACCTTATAAATATACATGGGTTTTAAAAAAATCCATAACCATTTTAGGAGTAGGCAGAACAACTATTATATATCTTATTTGAAGAGGAACAGCCCTCTATTACTGTTTGGTACTCTAATGTCATTGAGATGAAAGTTCATGGTATGTTTTAGAGGCAAGAGCATCTGGTTAAAGGGAGGGTTAAAGGAGGCATCTGGATAAATACTGCCAATTTTGGAGCATTCCTGTTGGGAAAATGAAAAATCTGAGTTGATTCCTGGCCATAAAGAATAGAGTATGAACTAACACTATGGTTTTGCCAGTTAAACCAAATTCTATGAATAAATGCTAAGCCCAAAGCTGAACAAACCAGGAGCTCAATATCTTCCATGCCCAGTTGGACAAAGGCTGTTAATATGACTTTGTGGTTGGTAAGACATACCAATTTCAAACTCATATGGCCAGAGATTCCGGGATGGTAAAAGTATGAAAGAAATAAAATGGAAGTACTAACAACTGTCATAGTTATTTGATACTAGAGTGTTGTTACTATTAACTGCCTTTTTTAAAACACCCACTATGGACCCAGGAATTTGCTTATGTTGCATTTAATCTTTACAGGCACCTGCTTGGTTCAGTTAGTTTAGTCCTAGACATCCTCTAAGGTCAATTTCATATGGCACTTCCTCCCATGAAGCCTACCCTATCCTGCAGCAGTAGCTACTCTCCAGTATCTGCTTTTAAAGGCTTTCCTCTGAGCACTCCTCATCACATTCAGCACTTTGCTTGGGATTTCTATTAATTTTGGGCTACTTCCCCTCCTAGATACTTAATTGATGGCAGAATCTGTGTCTAACGCATTCCATCTTCATTTGCCCTCACATTCTTCAAGAAACACCTATCATTCACCTCTATGGTAGGTGCAGGAGGTCCAAAGTGAACAAGGCCTGGTGTCTTTGTGGAATGAGTTCCCATCTCCATGGAGAAAGAAGACAGTTAAACATAATTTCAGAATGTCCAGAGTAATTGCAGACACTTAGGCTGGGTGTTGAAGTATGAAAGGGTAAAAATATAGCCAAAGATTTGGAGATGTTGGGGGTCAACATCACACTGGCAGTTGGGCTGCAAATTGCAGTTCAGATGTTTGGGGTACAGGGTGGCTGCTGGATAGGGATGGGCCATTAGTCTTCAGAGGCAGTTTTGAGAGTCATTTATTCTACCACTTCCAGTGCAGCCTCTGTGACAAAATAGGTACTCAGATGTCTGTTGACTCTCTTGCTTTCACTCACACGTGGCATTTCTCATAAAGCCCTTTGATACCTCTCGTGTGATAGTTCAACTCAAAAACTTTGTGGAAGGTGATGATAGAATAAGAAAGCAATGTTTTGAAGACCTGGATTTGAGATTTGATTTCCTAGCCCTTTCTTGGCCTCTTCTGCTTTTGTTCTAACCGAGAAGGATGCCTTGAAGTCAGCAGAAAGTCTGGGTTCTTGGCAGGACATAAGTTCAGGCCCTTAGACATTCTATTTTTAATAGACAGGCATGGTCGAGTTTTGTAAATGAAAAAAATCAATAAGGCTTTGATATAAAGACTTTGCTTTTCATTTTTTTCTCTCTTTTTTGAGCACTTTTTTTTCAGTCAGGAGTGAAAGTCACTGTACTGAAAAAAAAATTATGTCCACAGATGAAATATGTTTTCCCTGATGTTTTTTGATCAGCTCAATGCATACCAAGTGCCTTCAGGTACCCAGGGTCCTGCTGGAGCTGGGGCAGGCATGTGGAAACTGAATTTGTGCATCTGTTGGCATTTTTGTGATCTCTTTGATTATTTTTAGGGTGTCTGTTGGAAGTCAAAGTTTTTATGGTTTATTAAATTTAGAAACAGAGAGAGCTCACCAGATAAATGGAGCCTCCCATCCACAGGGCAAGAACTCTTCCCCCAGTCCCGGTCCTTGCCAATTATTACACATGCTTGGTGTCAAGCCCTAATGAGCAATTTATCATGTTATTCTTTGTAACCCTTTGATAGGTCTCCATTATCTGAAGCCCAGATTCCTTAGACTGCCCTTCACAAAACAACACAATTTGACCTCAACCAGAAGTTCTTGGTTGAACATTAGAAGATCCAGGTTCAAGGTGCAGTGAGGTTGCTGATTGTTCATGTGACTGTGGATGGGTCTCCTCGCCTGCTTCCCTGGGTTGCAGAGCCTCCACAAAGCAATTTTGTTGGGAAAAATGATCTCTAAGTTTTCTTCCAATTCTTTGTTTTGTTTTTGTTTGAACATTCTTTATCTGTCTCAAAAATTTTCAAACTTACCTCCCACTGAATATCTACTATATGCCAGAAAATTCAAATATATTATCCCCTTTGCTGTTTACATAATAATAAACATATTTGCATGTTAGAGGAAAGGAAGTGGAGATCTATCATCACAATGCTGGAATCTGGCGAATGATGACCGAGTAATGGCTCAGATGATGTCCTAAGAAATGGGACCCTCATTTGCTCTACCTATTTTCCAATATTATGAATCGTACTAAGCTGATAGGACTTAAACAAATGGAGGGTGCAAAGTCTCAATGGCAAAATAAGGTGAGAATTGGCTCTAGTCTTCACTGAAGGAGCCTCAGTAATTTGTAGTCATATTTTTTGAAGAGACATAAAAACAAATATGTAAGGACAATTTGGTCTTGTGAAAATAATCTTGTGTTAGCCACTAGGACAGATGTTTTGTCTGTTTTATGTGTTTGGTACATGTGGAATAAACTATTTTTAAACCGGGTTCAAAAGCCATGGACATCATTTCTATCTCCATCACTAATTTATTGTGATATTTATCGTCACCTTAGTTTAGTGGATTACAATTCTAGGATCAAAATTTTCTCATTAATAAAATCAGATGGTTGGATAGCAGATGATTCTTATTTTCAGATTCTAGGAAACAATGGAGAATGCTGCATTAGTAAAAGTTACAAATATTGTATCTGAAAGACTCAGAGATAATACTTGATTATCTAGAATAACCTCTTTGTCTGAATAGGCTGGGGGCTAAAGGAAACTGTCAATTATCTCCAAAGCAAAGCTCATCAAACTTCCAGTTAAAAGGAAGAGGATTTAAATACGCTCCACTCAGAAGGTTTTTATTCTGTCAATTAAGGGCTTCTCTTGTATTTTCAAATTCTCTTTTCATTAGCTTCTTTCTTTCAGTCTATTAATATGTTTAAGTCTCTGTATCTTTAACATAGATCATTTATTTGAGCCAATGCTGCTTCTAGTTACCTCTCTTTCTCTTATCAGCTATTCCTTTATCTTCATCTAATATTTACTTGAAACCTGGGATATGTAAGTTTCAGCCTTCAACACTCCACTGACATTAAGTTTCCCAAGGTTTCCCAAACCATCTTTGGTGGTAATTCCTATGAACCCTTTCTTCATTTGGCAGGGTTACTTCCTCCTTAAAATGCTCTGCTCTCTAGATTCCATTCATGTTCCTCACACCCCCAAATCTCTTGGTATATTTCATTCCACTTCTCAGGTTTTTGTGGGCTCTACTTATTCTTCCCATTTAAATATTCCTATTTTGCAGGGTTATGCTTCCAATCTTCTCATTTACACACTCTTTCCCCAGAGCTCCAGCTAATGACACCAACATCTATATCTCTGAATTCAGACTTCTATCCAGCAGCCTTCTGCATGTGAGTATCTCCCCGTCCCCACATATCCTCTCCCTCTGCTCTTCATCTTAATGAATGGAACATCAATCACTCAATTGTCTGAACCACAACTGAGGCACTATCTTTGTTGATAAAATAATTGTTAACATTACTTAGTTGTTTACGTGGATTGGAACTCTGCTAAACTCTTTATATGAAGCATTTCATTTAAAAGTCACCACAATATGATCATGAGATTTTTATTATTTTTATTTTATGGATGATTTTTTTCGACTATCCGTTGCTATCTTTTCCCTAAGTTTCACTCAGGCATTTATGGCCCTGCCTAGAAAATGAACGTGTTGGATTAGATGTTGTGTATCACCACTTTTTGCTCCAATACTTCTTTGACTTCCAAGCTAGAATTGGAGGCCCTTTCTCTCTGCTTTGTCAGGAATGTAATAACCACCTCTCCTTGCACTCATGATGCTATTCTAATTCTTCCCTGGCTTGTGCGTAGCCCCGTTGAGATGCGGTAACTTCTCTGTTGTTGCATCCTTTTTGTCCCTAGCATAGAGCACAGTATCTGATGTGTTCACCATAAATGTTTGTTGAACAAATAATTAAATTCTAATGTAAGTTTTTTATACTTTATGGTTGACTTTAATTTAACCTATCCACATTGGAAAACAATTACCCATTAGCTTGTAAAATTAAACATTCACATATGCAGCTGCCCAGGAATTGTACCCCTAGGTGTACACTGAAGGACAATTCTTGCACAGGATTCAGGAGACATATTTAAGAATGGGAATAGCAGTACTTTTGCATTATTGTACTATTAGAAACCTCACTAAAGGGGAGTAGGTGAAGACATAATGGTATATTCACATAATAAAATAGTATACAGCTGTAAAACTGAATGAACTATGACCACACCCAACAGAGATAAATCTTATTAACATAATGTTTGGTTGAAAAGAAAAACATAAATTGTTTTCGATATGACAGGCTTTTTGTAAAGTTAAGATATACGCAAGACTAAATAATATCTGTAGTTTAGATATATGTGCCTGTGTTGTATACATGTGAGTATGTGACGAAGATTTTATAAACTAAAAGTAAATTTAATGATCCACGAAATTTAAAGTAATTACTATCTTTGGACTTGGTTAGGAGAGAAAGGCAAGGAAATTGGAAGAGGAGAGCCTTAAATTAAGTAAATGGTGAGGTTCTTATTCATGGATTGGGCAATAGATATATACATGCTTTTACATGATTAAATTATAATGAATGAAATGAAAATAAGCATGGATCATTGATAGTGTTTCTTGAACCAAGACCTGGAATTACTCAACCTTTGTTTATGGTCACACAAAATAAACACAAAAATAAAACTCTGATTTTTTGAATTTTATCTTCCTGTAACCCACATGACAGTACCCCGCTCCCCACCATCTGCTTACCATTCATGTCAGGATAGTGCTAGAATTTAAAAAGGAAAGTGAAGAATCCAGATGATCTGTGGATATATCACAAGAAGACATTTTCTATCTGTCATCTATCTTATCTACCCATCCATCCATCCAACATGCCTCTCTCTGCCTTTTACTCTTAGGCAACTGACAGATTTAGATCTTGTTTATAAACTGCTTGAGAGAAGAGGCCACATCTTTCATCTTTGCACTCTCCACAGTGTCTTGCTTCTGTTATAACTACAAAAATTTAGGTTATATAAAAAGAGTAGAAAATATGTAAGAGTATTCATTAAACAGTTGAAACACACACTTATCAAGCAATGGGACCTTAATCAGTTTATCTCTAAACAGAGTTAGGGATGATACTGTTCATTCCACAGATTCCAATGATGAGAAAATGGAGGCCCAGATAATGAAATGGGCCTAACCGTGTTCACACAGTGAATTAAGAGCAGATCTTGGGGCCTGGCAGGGTGGCTCATGCCTGTAATCCCAGCACTTTGGGAGGCTGAGGCAGGCAGATCACTTGAGGTCAGGGGTTCAAGACCAGCCTGGCCAATGTGGCGAAACCCCGTTTCTACTAAAAATACAAAAATTAGCCCGGCATGGTGGTGCATGCCTGTAGTCCCAGCTACTCAGGAGGCTGAGGCAGGAGAATTGCTCTAACCTGGGAGGCTGAGGTTGCAGTGGGCTGAGATTGTGCCACTGCGTGCCAGCCTGGGCAACAGAGCAAGACTCTGTCTCAAACAAAAACAAAAACAAAAACAAAACAAAACAAAAAGCAGATTTTTCCATTTCTCTAGGCTAGAAGTTTTCCAACCTGGTTGCACATTACACTCATGTAAGGAGCTCCTAAAAGATGATGCTTTTGCTGGACACTGCTGGCCCAGATATTATGACTTAATTGGTCTGAGGTGCGGCCTGGAGATACTTGAACAAGCTTGCCAGGTGATTGCAATGCACAACTACTAACTCTCATGCCCATGTTTTTCCTGGAAATCCTCCTGGGAGTTGGGTTATCCGCTGGTATGACTAATTATTGTTTCAGGCTCCTATGTGAGTCTCCAGGGTGGAAGCTCCTCGGCCTACCTAGACACAGTAGGAACCAGAGGGGGTAAACAGCCACTGAAACTGCAGGAGAAAGAGAGGAGACTTAATGGATTCAAGAGGAGAAGCTGAGTCTCTCTTTCACATAAGGGAATTTTGAAGAATGTAATTTATTTCTAATCTTTATGCTGTGCTCTGATTAATTAAAAAAAAGAGATTCTTCATAAATCTTTCACACTTCAGTCAAGTGAACTTCCTGGAATGAGAAAACACTAAAGATTACGGTGCTTCAAAAATAAACCAGATCTTGTTCCCTCCCTCCTTCCCTCCTTCCCTCCCTCCCTTTGTGGAGGCTCTGCAACCCAGGGAAGCAGGCAAGGAGACCCATCCACAGTCACATGAACAATCAGCAACCTCACTGCGCCTTTCCCTTCCCCTTCCCTTTCCCCTTTCCCTTCCTTCCTTCCTTCCTTCCTTCCTTTCTTCCTTCCTTCTTCATAAATCAGCAACTAATGGACTCTTCACTGTGTGCTAGGTTGTTGCTCAGATACAAATAGTGACTGGAGAGAGCAGTGGATGAAACAAGCTGAAAAAGACATGGTGCCCCCTCAAAAGCCCTAAACTTGAGTAAATAGGGAACACTTCTGTGGGAATGTCTTGTCAGAGAACCCCGGAGATGATCAAACAACTTGAGCATAATTTCAAAGCAGATTTATATCCATGTATTCACATTGTTGTATGGTTTTGTGAAATCCACAATAATCATATATTTTTGTATTCTTTTTCTTTTCTCTCTCTCTTTTTTTTTGAGACAGAGTTTTGCTCTTGTTGCCCAGGCTGGAGTGCAATGGCACAATCTCAGCTCACTGTAACCTCCACCTCCCGGGTTCAAGCAATTCTCCTGCCTCAGCCTCCTGAGTAGCTGGGATTTCAGGCATGCGCCACCACGCCCGGCTAACTTTGTATTTTTAGTAGAGACAGGGTTTATCCATATTTGTCAGGCTGGTCTCGAACTCCTGACCTCAGGTGATCAGCCCACCTTGGCCTCCCAAAGTGCTGGGATTACAGATGTGAGCCACCGTGCCCAGCTCGAATTCTTTTTCTTTTTTTGTTTTTTGTTTTGTTTTGTTTTTTGTGGTGTTATTTATTTATTTATTTTATTATACTTTAAGTTTCAGGGTACATGTGCACAACGTGCAGGTTAGTTACATATGTATACATGTGTCATGTTGGTGTGCTGCACCTATTAATTTGTCATTTAACATTAGGTATATCTCCTAATGCTATCCCTCCCACCTCCCCCCACCCCACAACAGGCCGTGGTGTATGATGTTCCCCTTCCTGTGTCCATGTGTTCTCATTGTTCAATTCCCACCTATGAGTGAGAACATGTGGTGTTTGGTTTTTTGTCCTTGCGATAGTTTGCTGAGAATGATGGTTTCTTAAAGTTGTCTCCCAAATTGTGTGAGCTCATGGCTCTGTGAACAATGCCTGCTACTACCCTAACTTTCTTCCATAATTCTTTTCCTTCAGCATTTATTGAACACGTATTTCCTGATTCAGTCTGCACTCTGTCATTGGTTATTTGACACAGGGCTGAGGGTTAGCTCACAGGGCAAGTAGCCTGGGGCTGGTACAGGAGCCCAGCTGGAAGTCTTTGCTTAATGTATTCCCATCATGAGAGTAATCACACACATTAGTATTTTAAGTGCTGTAAGAAGTAAAGAAACCTGGGCAATTTTATTAAAATCTGCATTTCTAGACTTACTTAATCCAGATTCAGATTCAGGAAATACTTTTTTTTTTCCTTTGTAATAAAACCTATTAGTATTTTCTGGAACTCATATTCCACTTTGAGGAACACTGAGTTGGGAAATGCGACAGGTGGCTCAGCAGCCTACTCTGGTGTTGGTGGAAACGGGGAGTCATGCTTGTATTAATTATGCAGTTGTTGTTGAGTGCCAGTTAGGGGTTAGGTTCTAAAGTAGATGCTGGGGATTCAGTGGAGAGCAGAAACAGATGTGGTCCTGCTTTCAAGGAACTTAGAGAAGAGATATGTCAAAAAGATGCATGATTATCAGCTGATATGGTTTAGCTCTGTGTCTCCACCCAAATCTCATCTCAAATTGTAATTTTCACATGTCAAGGGAAGGACCTGGGGGGAGGTGATTGGATCATGGGGGCAGTTTCCCCCCTGCTGTTCTCATGATGGTGAGTTCTCATGAGATCTGATGGTTTTATAAGGGGCTGTCCCCCTTTCACTTTCTCTTCTCCCCCCTGCCACCTTGTGAAGAAGGTGCTTGCTTCCTCTTTGCCTTCTGCCAAGATTGTAAGTTTCCTGAGGCCTCCCCAGCTATGTGGAGCTGTAGGTCAATTAAATCTCTATTCTTTATAAATTACCCAGTTTCATGCTCTTCTTTATAGCAGTGTGAAAACAGACTAATACATCAGCTTTGATAAGTACTATAAAATGAAAACTAGAGCGGGCAAGGGGGTACCTGTATAAAGGGGGCTAGCACTTTATCTAAGTCTAAGAGAATATCCTTGGAAAAGCAACAAATGAGTGGAGATCTGAAAAATAAATAGGAATTTCACACATAAAATGTTAGACTGAGGAGCTGCAAGAGAACTCCAGGCAGTGGAGCAGTGCACACAACCCCCTGTGGAGAAGAATGCATGGCATCGCTGAGTGAGTGAGGAAGTGGTTTGAGAACTATCCTTATTCTACCTTCTGCTTCCTTGTGGAGCCTTTGGGATATTTTCTTTTTCCAGCACCATGAAGATTATATGCTGACTTTGAATCACCTCTATGGACTGCTGGATAATATCTTCATGGTACTGACCTGAAGGCATTTCAGAACTAAAGTTCTAAAGAGAGATGTTGTTTCCACGTCAAAGGCATTGGGTTCACAAGGCAAGTATGTGATGCTCCTTTCCAAAGCCTTGTGCGTGCTCTTCTCTTGACACTTTGTCCAAGGGATACTTCCTTCAGTTAACTACCTGCATTTTGTTGAAAGGGTGCAAATTTCTGTTTTCTTTTTTTTGCTTTAAAAAATATGATATTGCATTTAAAAAAGAAGATGATAGTTTGAACTCTTCTCTAGAAGGAATGTTATATATGGCAGAACTTGGCTATCACAGTCCTTGGTACATATACCATAGTCACTAAAAATATAATTTGGAATAAGCTGCCTGTGAGCCTTGGAATTTGAGGTATCAGTGACTGTCTCTTCAGCCCTATGAGTGCTGATGCTTTGGCTGCAAACGTGCTCCTCAATTTCATTTCCATAAATCATTCTTTTATAGAAAGTCCCCTTGCTTGGCTCTGAACCTGCATCCAAAGGCAATAGAAATCCTCCCATGCCTGGAATAAGTCTGCAAGATGAGGCTGGTGAGCAATACCTCAGAGATCTGGGTCCATGCTCCTCAGGAAGGTGACCCCCTCTAGAGAGAAGTCCTGAAGCAAAACTTTCTTTCAGATCCAGGCAGGAGTTGGGCTGGAAGCTGACCCTTAGACTAGAATTTAAGTGCAGGTGATTCATTTAAAAGATGATTTTGGGAAACAACAGCAGGGGAGGGGTAATATAAGACAGCAAGAGAAGGAAGCCAGCAAAGTGTATGTTGTCAAGAAAGTTACTGTTATGGACAATGGGAGTCAATTATTTGGGAGAACTTTGGGAGCCAGAGTAGGGCATAAACCTCCGAGTCCTCCCACCTGATGTGGAAGGGTGCTGCAGTAGTTAGCCACCAACTCTGCATCTTTCACTGTTGAGGGAAACCTTCAGGGTCTTCCAGCTTTCCTGTATACGGGTGGCCCCGGGATTCAGGAAGAGCCTTCCCTGTATAGAGGTGGGTAGTGAGTGGATAGGAGAGGTCACTAATAGTGTCTGGCACAGGGTTGACTCCACATGAGCCTGGGCTTGCCAATGGTCTTGGGAAAACAAAAAGCTATTTTTAAAAGGGACAGAAATGAGTGGCAAATGGGCTGTGCATCTTGGGCAGAAGTCCCTTTTGGGAAGAGGGAGGCTCTTTCCTAATAAGGTCATGACAATGAAATAAAAGGCAAATCTCCACATTTAATACACACAGTGCTTTCTTTAGGTGGCGTGTGCCAGGATGGCACGGCAGTGTGTTAGTTCCTTTTTATTTCCCAAGGTGATGCTACATCATTGGGCTTTTTTTCATGCTAATAAATATTAAGGAGCTGTTAGGGTTATTTCTCTTGCTTTTTAAAAAAAGTAGTGCCAACATTCTTTAACCTATTCTTGTCACTCAACCATAGTCTTCTGTGGGCTGGAGATTGGAAAATCAGTTAAGAAGGGCATATGGGATGAGCACCAGATAGGAGAGGCTGTTTACAGTTTATTCAAATAGCGGAATGCATATTTTCTTTTTCTTTTTTGTTATAGAAAGTATTGAATACACTGCCAAGGTTGAGTTGGAGATAGAGCATTAGATTTTCCACATGTTGCTTTTTAGGACCAGAGGTGTTTTATTCCCTTGGAGATCTCTGCAAGTAGAGTTTGGTGACTGTGGCTATTATCATACCAACCTTAACCTGGACAGATGAACTTGGCTCATTATGTAAGAAGCTTAACAGCTGGCTACTTGAGATCCCTTAGAACAATGGGTTAGAAAGCAAAGAAGCTAGTACAACTGTGAGCAGGCCAACATAATTTTTCACTTCATAATATTAATAATATCTAATGTCATTTTTCTGACAACTCTTCACTGCCACCACTAAAATAAGGTTATTTCTCAATAGGAGAGAACAGGGAACAGAGGTTAGATCAATCTACTTTCAATTTCACTAACACTTTTAAGGTGCTTCTCTATGGCAAGGTCTGTGCAGAAAACAATGCTGATACAGAGAAGGAGAATCACTGGTCTTGCCTCTGGAAATGTACAGCTTGGGAAGGGACAATGATAAGTAGTAGAACACACTTATAAAACAGCTGGTAGCTATTGTAGCAGAGCTTTCTATGGTGCAGATGGATGGAGAGAGGAGGAGGAAGTTTTTGGATGAGTCTACCTGGGAATTGCTGAAGATATGACTCAGGGCAGGAGGAGTGGGGGGTGGGTACAGTCTGGAGCTGGCTTCAGTAGAATTTGCTTATGGTGCATGTGGGCCAGATGATTATGACTTCTGTGTGGGAGGCTGAGAAAAGGCACAGGTTGAGGGCCTGGGTGGGAGGAGATGAGTTCTCGTACATGTTACATTTGGGGTGCTATGAGACATTCTCGCAGAGATACCAGGTTGGGTTCTTGAGAAAATATTTGTCCTGGAGATAAGGGTTTAAGTGTCAACAACATGGATTTCCATCTGCCACAAATGGGTAGAAAGTGATTTCTTTAATTAAAATAGGGAATATAAGATGAGAGTAGAATGGGACTGGGAGAAGAAAGAGAACACGTCAAGAACACCATAGATCATCAATAGATTTTTTTCTAGGGTAAAGATGGGAAAGAACTAACATTCTATTTGGTGCCAGACTATTTTTCATATGCTGTTTCTTTTATTTCCCACAATAGTTTGATGATATGAAGTGCTAGTCCCATTTTACAGGTGGGGAAACAGAGACCTGGAGTGATGGCGTGGATGGCCAAGTTTACACATCTGTTGGGGAGGAGGGGGCTGACGTGTAACTTCCTTCATTTCCTTCATGCTTTTAGCATTCAATACCAATGAAACAGGAAATGGGAGACAGAAAGATAGCATTCAAAATGTTAATAAGAAATGGGAAATAAAAAACGTCATTCAAAATGACAGCTTTATTACACAGGCTGATTGGATACTAGAGTTTAGATATGTAGCGTGGTGGGTATCCTAAGACTTTACTCCAGAATTGAATTTACCAGCTCTCTTAGGTCCATGGGTCATGCCAAAATGTGTGTAATATGAGCTTACGGTAGAGGAGAAGGCTGACCCTTGAGGTCAGAATGAGTTAATCCCTGTATGCCAGAAAACCTTTCAACATCTCCATTCACTCCCCTCCTCTAAGTGAGTGATGGGTAGAGAGAGGGTGAGAGTGTTTCTCCAGCAATGTTCCTTCTTAGGGAGTGAAGTAGAAATTTATTTTCCTCCTTGGAAATACAAGTGGCTAGTAAGCTTTTGATGATATGTAGTCAATGGGATTCGAACTCAGGTTCAACAGAGTCTTGGATCCATTTTTATCACTCTGCAATAGAGGGCACCAGTTAATAACATAAACTTTGGAACAACAAAATTAGACATCTTCAGGCACACAGTTATTTTTCATGCCTAACATCCCTCTCAGCCCCTTCTAGGAAGAAGCATCTTTTTGGAAGCTTGGCCCTGGCTTCACATCCTAGCCTCATCTCACTTCTCCCTGATGAGAATGAGAACCTAGCATTATTCACGAGGCTCTGACTCTGTCCTGGTACAAAGACAAGACCGCTGGGTAGAGAAAGTATGAATCCTCCCTTTCACCTTAAGTAGTATTTGGAATTAGTGTTTCTTTTTGTGAGGATAGGAAAAAAAACTGTTTTTTTTCTTTTCTTACACCATCAACATAACACAGCATATTCTACCTCACTTCACTTCTGGTCATCAAAATGTGTATGGGATTTCTCCCCATATAACCAATTCTGAGACAAAAACCAGCTATGTGTGCTTTAATTCAGTTCAATTCTGATATTGACTTGGAATGAGTTGAGTTGGGTTGACATAGGTTAAACTGACTGGTGTTGAGTTAGAATTGGAATGAACTGAAGGCGAAGAGATACAAGAATACCTCCAGCCAGTGAACTAGGATACAGGACAAATGAACCCAACTCAACTGACAGAATGAACAGATGAGATGCTATACAGGTCACAGGAGGAAGCTATATTAATGAATCAAACATTTATTGAGCACCTACTAAGTGCTTGGTGAATGCAATAGTGGAATAAATTCAGAATATTGTGGTTGTGCTCAGGAAGTGAATTTGACCAAAACTGGGGAGATTTCCAGAGGAACTGATATTTGAGCTTTGTTTTAAAGGGTGGTTTATAGTTATCTAGACAAACAGGAAAGATAAAACATTCTGGACAGGGGAAAGAAAGACAATTTTCTAGATTCTCCAAGATATCAAAAGTGCCTGAAACATGGAATACAGGGAGCTGAAGAGGTAGGACTAGAATGAGAGAGACAAGGTGGGAAAGCTGGGAAGACAGGCCAAGCTCAGATCACTAATGGCCTTCTGTGCTATGCCCAGGAGTTTGGACTTACCCCGAAGAAGCTGGCCTCCTAAAGCTGAGCCCATCCCATTCTTATGATGCCATTGCTTGGTGTGACATTAAACCTTGGATGAAGTCTTAGTGTTCCAAGAATCTGAACATGTTCAGCTACTGGACACTCTCAGAACCCAGTCCTTTTGGGTTTGTATGGGAGCCTTATTATATAGGCATAATTGATTACATCATTGGCGGTTGGTGATCAACTTGAATTTCAGCCTCTCTTGCCTCCCTGGAGGTTGGAGGTGGAGCTGAAAGTCCCAATCCTCTAATTGTGCCTCCATCTTTCTGGGTGACCAGCTCCTTTCTCAAGCTAACTAGGTCCCCATCCATGAGGGAATGGCCAGGAAATGCAACCCTCCTCTGCCTTGAAGTCTGCCTCCTCCGCCTCTGTTCCCCATCACTTTTGGTAGCTTCCTAACTCGCATCCTTCCAAACTGAGTGTATCTTTCCAGATTGCTAAGCAAATGATATAACCTAGTCCTTTACTGGAATCCATAGAGCCATTCTGGACCACAGATATTTTGTGTCTGGCGGTGAGAACATATAGCTATAACTTCTAGTCTTCTTATGTATCCATGACATATCGAATACATGTTTATGTTTTAATAAAAACAGAACTCTCCCTCCTCCTATTTTGGGGATACTCAGGCATTTTAATATAGAGAAATGATTTGACAGGATCTTCCACTGACAGTGAAGAAGTACAAAGGTACACAAATGCAAGCACTTAGTAATATAATTGAAACTACCTATGTTCCCTTCCCAACTGCTTTCAGAGATGTAGGACCAGTTGCAGACAGGGCAGAGCTATTACCAGAAAACAGGTCTTCTTCCGTCTGGACTTGTTTCCTCCATAGTTCCATAAGACAGGACTATAAGATCTGAGGGAAAATAATGTCCTGCTGGTATTAAGAGAGAGTCGTTGCATAGTTAAATGCACTGTACCACAGATGCTCCTGCAACCTGGGTCATTCTATCCCGAATAATGTCTAATTATATATTTCCATGGTTACTTTGAGAGATATTATAAAAATGAGTCCCCCAACCCCCTAAAACATCACAAGGACTTTAGGAAGCATATCGAAGGGAGGGCAAAACAAAACCATACAATTACCATATTCAAGCAAATAATCAGAGGCAAAATTGGCGACTGAGGCATATTATCTCCCACTAATTATCATTTTAAATGATGAAAAACTCAAAATGAATGGTACTTTCCCCACCCCTGTGCTGCACAGAGCTCTCCTTTTCCCAACTCCAGGAACTAAGGGCCTAATTATTTGCACTTAATAATGGAGCCCCATCTCCTTGGCACGAATTCCATTTGCTGCTGTAAATGGGGGCCACACATCTCACAGAAAGTGTGGTTGTTAAATAAAGCCCTTGCACTCCCTGCCTCCCCTTCCGATTTCCCAGCATAAAGAATGACTGTAATTAAGAGCAGCCCAATTAGCAGCCTTAGCTCAGATTCCTTCACTCCCCAAACCGGCAGGCATACCCCCTCTTTGTCTTGGATGGGATGTCATTCTCAGAGAAGTCAAATTCAAACATACACTCCAAATCACCTTGAGCTGAGTGAAACTGTGCCATATTCCCTGTCATGCATTTCCAAAGGGAGTTTACATAGAAGGGATAAGATGGCCTTTCCAAAAGATTTTGAATTGTTATGTGGATGGAGATGAGAAATGGCTTGCTTTAAATACATCACTAATTCAGTACTTCACTTATGATATGGCTTGGCTCTGTGTACCTGCCAAAATCTCATGTTGAATTATGATCTTTTGTGTTGGGGGAAGGCCCTGGTGGGAGGTGATTGGCTCATGGGGGCAGATTTCTCCTTTGCTGTTCTGGTGATAGTGAGTGAGTTCTCATGAGATCTGGTTGTTTAAAAGTGTGCAGCACCTCCTTCTTCACTTGCTGTCTCCCACTCCGCCATGTGAAGAAGGTTTTTGTTGGCCAAGCATGGTGGCTGACTCCTGTAATACCAGCAATTTGGGAGGCCAAGGCAGGTGGATCATTTGTGGCCAGGAGTTCAAGACTACTAGCCTGGCCAACGTGATGAAACCTTGTCTCTACTAAAAGTACACAAAAAAGTCTGTAATCCCAGCATTTTGGGAGGCCGAGGTGGGCGCATCACGAGGTCAGGAGACCGAGACCATCCTGGTTAACAAAGTGAAACCCCGTCTCTACTAAAAATACAAAAATTAGCCAGGCGTGGTGGCAGGCACCTGTAGTCCCAGCTACTCGGGAGGCTGAGGCAGGAGAAGGTGTGAACCAGGGAGGCGGAGCTTGCAGTGAGTGGAGATCACACCACTGCACTTCAGCCTGGGTGACAGAGTGAAACTCCGTCTCAAAAAAAAAAAAAAAAAAGCAGGGCATGGTTGTACATGCCTGTAATTGCAGCCACTCAGGAGGCTAAGACATGAGAATTACTTGAACCCAGGAGGTGGAGATTGCAGTGAGCCAAAATCATGGCCATTGCACTCCAGTCTCAGTAACAGAGTGAGATTCTGTCAAAAAAAAGTTCTTCTCTTTTGCCTTTGTCCATGACTGTAAGTTTCCTGAGGTCTCTCAGTCACGCTTCCTGTACAGCCTGCAGAACTGTGAGTTGATTAAACCTCTTTTCTTCTTAAAATACCTTGTCTCAGGTAGCTCTTTATAGTAGTGTGAGAATGGACGAATACAGCTTATTAATTGAGTATAGGGCTGGCACCTGTCATGGTCTAAGCATCATGCTAGGAGGTAGCTTTTCTGTGATGCACCTGACAGAATGCCTTTGTTCAAGTTGATCACAGCCAAGCAAGGCTAGATGGATTCATAAGCGATTGGAGTACAGTGTGATAACTGCAGTAAAAGCTCAGTAGCTTCTGTAGTGGGGGCAGTAGTGGGTGTGAAGACAGATAAGGGTAACTTTTGAGAATACAGGAACTGCAAAGTAAATACTTTCCTAGGTCCACTCCAGAAAATTAGGTCTGGCTTACAACAGAGAAAATATCGAATTGCTACTGTTGAGTACTTGTAGGTGGAATCATGCAGCTAAGCACCGTGCAAAGGTTTTCAAGGCATTTCATGCTCTCCCCTCAAAGTTCTTTCAGCCACATTTTCCATGTACGTCTACATTTACACTCTGCCTTGGCTATGCCTGACACGCTGTATTTCTCTAATGCAATGCATCTTCATGCCTGCGTTGTTCCTTCCTCTGACATCCTTTCTTCCTATTCTGTATCTACAGAATTCTGAACCTGTTTGGGCAGCATGCTCTCATGGAAGGTAACCCGACTTTGGAGAAACCCGCCCCCCCACTTCATTATTGGTTCTGCTCTGGGCAAAATGTTCATTCTCTGTGAACTCAGTTTTTTCATATATGTGAAGGCAGGGATAATGATTCCTACCTCAAAGAACTGTTGTGAGGACTAAGTGAGAAAATATAGGAGACTCACAAGACAAGGCATGTGGTGGGTACTTTAGTTACTACTTTCCTACCTGGCTTTGTGGGATCAAACTGCAGGAAATTCAATTAAAGAAACAAACCAATAAGAGCTCAAGTCCTACCAACAAGATTATACACCACTTCCTGTGGTTCAAGCCCCACGCTGGCAGCTATGGGAAGGCAGGAATGTGAGGTCTAGAGGTTTTATGAAGGTGTTGCTGGACCAGGTGTGGAGAGAAGACCCATTGCACACAGAAAACAAACCAGCTCGATATTGTGTTGTAGTGTCTACTTGTGAGAAACCTGAGGGCTGGGGGTATCCATCTTTGAATGTTCAGAGACTAGCACGGTGCCTTTCATTGAATGAATGTATAAATGACTGAACTGAATGAACAAATAAATGCACGATATTTTGGTACCTTCCGCTATTACCAGCCCAAAGTATATGCTTAATAAATTAGTACTGACTATTTGAATTAATGAAGGAAGGGTTTGCATTGCACGTCACAGGCAATTTATGATTCAGACGGGTATGCAGAAAATTTGGAAGGAGTTAGACGTGGGTTTTCTGTTGCTACTTTCCTACTTGGCTTTGTGGAATCCCACTGCAGGAAATTAGATCTGCCCCCACATTTACTCTCTGTGTGACCTTCAGCAAGCCAAATATTTGTAGCTAACCCAAGACTTAGAAGAGCAGTGATTCCAAATGAACAGCTCTCTCTCTCTTTATAAATGGCTTAGAATCAATTTCTGGGGTGCCATCGTCCCCTCCTCTCTGTAATGTCATACTCTCCATCTGCAGGTTGGTTGCTTAGATAAAACCACATGGGGCCTTCATGGAGAAGTTTATGCTTGAGTGAATGGAGTTTTAGACGATGAGTAGGAATTAACCAGAAGTTAAGGGGGGAGAGGGACCAGTGGTTTAGCAAACCTTATTTACACAGGGAGTAGAGAGAAATGTGCCAATAAAATGAAGACTGTGTTGAGGCTGGGAGGGTGAGTGGAAGGTACAAGGATAGTTGGAGATGAGGGCAGACATGTAGGTAAAACTAGAGTATGAGGGGTTTTGCAAGACACTCTAAGAGGTCTTGGTTCAGATCAGGAAAGATAAAATTATCTGAAGCCCTCTTGCATGCCAGGCAGTATCCTTCTTACTAAGTAATGACGGACGAGGAAGATGAGGTCTCTGTGCTTGGAACACACGGTCCCATTGGGGAAAAGCAGGGAAGGAACAGAAAATTTAAATGTAACGTGGTGGTGAATGCTGTAAGGGAGGTAAGAACAGATGACTGGAGAGCACAATAGAGGTCTCACCACCAGGCTGTGATGGAGCTACAGCTACCATCATCATTTTACAGAAGCAGGAACTGAGTGTGCTTAACTCTCAAGCTTGAGCTCAATCTACCACACAAGGGATGGCAGAAAAAATGCCAGCAACAGTGGCTGTGTTCCAAGCTCTGCTTTTGGTGTGAAATCTCTTTTATTAGCTTCAAGGCCACAGAGAGGCAAACTCACCCCTGAGGTTATTCTACCTGCCGGGAGATGGGAAAGAATGTGGGTGTCCCAAGTGGGTCTCTGCATGTCCTGCAGTGCCCAGGCCTTGGTGCGTTTTCTACCTTCTGTCTCCCTGTGCCCCCTGACATGCCACCAAGCAGTTGCTTAGCAACATCTCCAGCAAGACTATGCATCCTGGCATAAATTGCTGTTATGCACAGGGAGAAATTTCTCCCTCCTCTCTCTCCTGCGTTTTAAGCAAAGAGACATCCTAAAATAGGGCATTTTTTTCTATTCCTTTTTTTTTTTTTTTTTTGACAGACAACTTCTGTGTAAATGTTGAAATCTGTGTTGTCTGTCAGGAGCAGTCAATCTGAAAACTTTGCAGAGAAGAATGTATATTTAGTAACGGGTGACAAAGAGAGGAAGACATTGAGATGTCAATTATTCTGGTGAGTTAATACAAAAGCTGGGTATTTAAATCAAGTGGTTTAGGGAAATGAGAAGGGAAAAGAGAAGGGCTCAGTAGAGACCCTTGTATCTGAAACAGTGCCGGGCTCTGTTTTGTTTAACTCCATCTGTTGCTGAGGATGTCCGTGGGGTCATCCTAACCCTGAGAGTATCTGTGAGATCATTTGTGCTGCCACATGGAGGTTCACTCTGGATCCCTGCAGAAAACAATGCTGGGTTTATAAGCAGTGAGGCCAGATTTGAGCCCTAGCTCTGTGGATTTTCGTATTTGGACTCTGATATAGCATGCCCTTTGTTAAAATATGGAAGATTTCTGAATGATTCGGTACATAGCTCATCTCCCTCAGGCCCCTCTATAATCTCCTGTATCTAATCTCTGCCTCACCTCCCTCTCCCCACCCCACAGCCTGGGCCTTCAGTCCCCTATATCAGTGTTCTTCCACATGGACAGTGCCAGGGTTGTCCTGCTTGCGGAAGTTGTCCAGTGCCACCCCTATCACCCTAGGGCCATTGGTAGCAACCTGGGGCAATTTTGTGCCCAGGGGCTATTTGGCAATATTTGGTCTATCTTTGGTTGTCACATCTGAGGGGCAGGGTTACTACTGGCATTCAATGTTTTCAGCCCAGGGATGCTGCTAAACATCCTACTATGCACAGTGCACCTCCCCACAACAAAGAATAAGCTGACTCCAAATGTCAGTAGTCCTGAAGGTGAGAACCCCATTCTGCAGTGATCCTCTGAGGGAGAGAACCTGGCTGAGTCACGTTTGCATTTTCTGACCTTACATAGTGCTTGGCATGTCCTAGGCTGCTCAGTAAATCATTCTTTAATGAGTAAACAGCTAAACAAAAGATGAATTCTCGTAATGATTGAGCCAATACTTTCTAGTTTCAAGATACTAAAGCTGAACAGTTCCAACAGCATAGTTGGTGTATTATTTCATGCCAGATTTATTCTGGATAGCAACTAGCATTCAAAAGTAGTTGTGATGTGACTATGTGGCGTAAATTTATTATTGAACAAGAAATGGTTGGGGATCAAATGTCTTAACTAGCTTCTTAGGTACAGTTCTGCAGTTGATCTACAGTTTGCTGATGCCCATAGAATTTTGTCTGTTTCTCTTGGGTAGACTTTCTAGTTCCTAGTGTCCTCCTTTTTTAACCTCAGCTCACTCTGATCTTGAATGATCTCCAGTCAGTCAGCTCTTTATCCCAAGCCTTCAAGATGTGACACAACAGACCTGTGAGAGTCAATATTTCCACATTTCCTGAGTGGTGATTTAAGTTATGTCCCCTCAAAAAATATGTCCAAGTCCTAACCCCCAGTTGCTGTCGCTGTGACCTTATTTGGAAAATGGGTCTTTGCAGGTGTGATTAAGTTAAGGATATCAAGAGATGAGATCATTCTGTATTTATGGTAGGCCTAAATCCCATGACATGTGTTCTTATAAGAGAAAGGAAAGGACATTTTTGGACACAGGGGCACAGAGGGGAGAAGGCAATATGAAGAAAGAGGCACAGATTGGAGTGATGTGTCTACAAGCTGAGGAACACCAGGAAGCACAAGAACCTAGGGGAGAGGCATGGGCAGATTCTCCCTGTGGAGGTTAATTTCATGTTTCAATTTGACTGGGCCATTGGGTGCCTAGATGTCTGATTACACATTATTTCTGGGTGCATCTCTGAGGGTGTTTGGAAGAGATTAGCATTTGAATCAGTGGACTCAGTCAAGTAAATGGCCCTCCCCTGTGTGGGCAGGCACCATCCAATCCACTGGGGCCTAAATAGAACAAAAGGAGGAAGAATGAAGAATATGCTCCTTTTGCCTGACTGCTTGAGCTGGGACATAGGTCTTCTCCTGTCCTGAAACTGGACTTGCCCTCTGGTTCTCAGGCCTTCAGACTTGGACTGGTTGGTACTACACCACTGGCTTTCCTGGGTCTTGAACGTGTAGACAGCAGATTGTGAGATTTCTCAGCCTTCATAATCAAGTGAGCTGATTCCTCATAGTAAATCTCTTTATATCTCCACCTATCTGTGTATCTATATGTGTATGTATCTATCCTTTGGTTCTGTTTCTCTGGAGAATCCTGACTAATATACTCACTGGAAGCCTTCAGAAGGAACCAACCCTGCTAACAACCTATTTCAGACTTCTGGCCTCCAAAACCATGAGAGATCATGTTTCTGTTGTTTCAGCCACTCAGTTTGTGGTCATTTGTCAGCACAGCCTCCAGAAACTAACACATCCTGTAAGCCTCCTACTGTTCCTGGTCCCATTACCTTGGATCAAGGCATCATCGACCTGCCATTTGCTCAAGTTCCAATTATGTCCTGACTCTGCCCCTGTTGGACCCATGGACTCTAGCCAACTGATGAGTTCTACAAACTCTATCCACTTTATTGCCCTTCACTCTTTTGTCCAATATATGCTCAGTGACCACTGCCCAGTTTGAGGCCTCAGTAATTTCCACTCAGCACACCACACTAGCATTCTTCTAACCTGTGTCTCCATGCCTAGCCAGGCCACTCTCCATCTGCCTCTGAATTGAAAAGCTTCCAGATCCTTAAAACCCTTCATCCAGTCCTCCTTATAATGCCGAATCGTTCAAATGCTTTAGTAGACATATCTTTCTTGATTTTTTTAAAATAAATTTTCTTTTTCTATTTTTTAAAATAGAACCATTTATTTGGCCCCTAGAATGCACTAGTCCCGGCTCTCATTTTGTTCTTCCAGATATGGTTCCTGTCCTGGGAGCTTATGCTTGAGTCGAAGCGAAAGACACAAATAATGAGTTCATCCCAGTAGAGATAAGTAAAGGACGAGAAGTTATTGGTGTTATGAAAGCAAATGACGGGCAGTGGGATTACTAAATTGCTAACCTAGTTTAGGGACAGAGAAATCTTCCCCTGAGGAAGTAACGCCTTAGCTGACAGCTGTGAGATGAGCTAACAGGAGGAGCGAGGAGAGGGGAGGGTTCTGGGCCAGGCACAACGTGACCAGGGATGCAGTGTGGTGCATCTGAGAACACAGGTGGCAGTGAGTGAGGCCACAGTGAGCCAGTAGGGCAGAGATGATGTGAGGCAAGGCGGAGTAACAGGGAGGGGCTGACCGTACAAAGCCTGGATTTTACTTTAAACAAAAGGAGAAGCATTGAAGGGCTTTATATAGGGAGTGAATTGATAAGATTTTTCTTTAAAATATCACTTAGGCTGCTCTGTGGATGTGGACTGGAAAAAGGCCAAGGTTGGCCTTGGGGAACCCCATTAGGGTGAAGTTCGGCCTTGGAGACACCCCATTAGGGTGAAGATTGGCCTTGGGAGACCTCATTAGGAGGCTCTGGAGGTCCTGAGAGATGAGGGTGGTTCATCCCCGAGTGCAGCTCTGGAAGTGGATGGAAGGTACCTGGGGAATGGTGGTGGGTGAGGTGCTACGGAAAGAGAGATGGCAAGGGAGATGTCCCAGGTTTCTGACTGAGAAACAGGATGCTTGGTCCCATTTATGGCTCTGGAGAAGACAGGAGGATAGACAGTTGCAGGGGAGAGGAGTCACTGAGGTGTGGTGGGAACTTTCCTCTCTCTGGCTTTCTCTCCCAGCTTCTCTCATCTTGTCCAGCTCTTGGAACATCTTGCAGCCCTGCAAACCCCAGGCTCTGTTGCCTGTGGTCAGTCCCACCTGCTGCTCCTTCTTCCTACAACACTTCTTATGTTTCTCCTTCCCTTTTCTGGGAAGTCCACCTGACTACTCACTTATTCCCCTGCCTAGAACACCTAGAACTCACTTTCTCCCAAGCAAATGCTCCTCTAGTAAAGCTTCCCTGAGCTCCCTCTCTATCCTCAGGCAGGATATACGTTTTTCTTATGAAGTCATTTCTCAAGGGTAAGTGCACCAATGTAAATAAACAGACCTAGCTAGATGAGGAGAAGGTTGTCCAGCTTCACACACTGGACATCTCACACTCAACTAGGACCCAGCTACATGTAAACACGCAATAATGATACATTTCTGCCTACCAATATATGGTTGTCATGAGCATCCAGTGAAATAAGGGATGTGAAAATGTTTTATAAACTCGAGGAACTAATGATAAGTGAAGTATTGCAGGAAGCAAAATAGAATCCTAGCAGATTTCACTTGATTATTGGTGGGAAGTTGCATTTAGTTATAAAAGTTTGAAAGAGACCTCCCTTTATGACCTAAATATACTACCAAAAGACATCCTTTAAATCATGGAAGCCAGAAACAGCCACACAATGAGACTTTAGTGGAGGAATTTTTAGAGCAAAGTTTCCCAAACAGCAGTCTGTGAACCAAGACTAGCATGTAATGAAGTTCTTACCTGTTCACAGCAAAACTGTCAGTGTAACGTTGTGTACTTACCTATTTTGGGAAGAGCAATTTTTCCTTTTAAATTGATGTTTTGTTTTGTTTTGTTTTACATAATCTGTAGCAGCAAAATAATAAGTTTGTTTCCTTACTCTGACCATTCAATTATTATTTAAAAAGTTGTATCCACTGTTTTAGCATACTCTTCATTTTTTAGTTTTTGTTGTTGTTGTTGTTGTTTACCTATTGAATTTTTTGAAAGTGCCAAAGAAACCCCAAGGGAAATAAATTGGCCTGGAAGCATTGGTCTATTTCCTCTGGAACACCATAGGGCTGGGAGAAGAGTGAGACTCTGTGATTTATTAGGCTTTAGTGGAGTGGATCTTACAAGTTATCTAATTTCACAACCTTCTAAGAGATGCTTTCATGCCCTCAATAATATCTTTAAAAATTGTGCTCCACTTCCAGTGATCAAATACTCATTAACTTCTGAGGGGCCATGCCATCTTTGAACAGCCATGACTCTTAGAGTGATCTTCCTTAAATCGAGGCTGAATCCATCTTCACCTCATTCCACATATTGATCCCATTATTCCCATGGAATCCCAGAGAACATTTATAATTTCTTCTTTATGGATATTATTCAAATATTAGAATTCAGTTACCTTGCTTCTTTTTCTTTTCCCTAAGACAATCAGCTTGCATTCCCAGGAAATACATTTGAATGAACCTGAGTTGATCCCGTCTCCATTTAAGTGCTTTTTTTCTTAGCCTGTTTCCTACTTCAGGGCCCTAGTGGCCCTGTAAGGATCCCTGTGACAATGCATCAGCTTCCTAGGTTACAATTTCTTGGTTAAAACTTTGTTTGCTCTGTCTGGTGCCCCTTCTTTCTGCCTGGCCTGCCTCTCTGTCCATTCACATCGGTCTGAGGTTCCGGTGCATTATCTGTTTCTTTGATAGAGCCAAGGCCCTGATGCCGACTTGATGTAGGTTCTCCAGGTTCTCTGGGATGGAGATTTGTGTGTGTGTGTGTGTGTGAGATTTATCAAGGAAGTGCCTTCGGGAAACCCACACAGAAGCAGAGTAAGCCGGATCTGTGCAGCTTCAGGTGAGTCCCGGGCTAAGCCAATGTCTGAGGCAGCCCTGGAATGTAACTACCCTTGGAGTCTGTCCCGCCCTGAGGCAAGGGAGCTTTCATAACCTCACACCCCTCAGTGGGTGATGCACTGCTCCAAGGCCCTAAACTGTTGGCTCTTAGTTTGTCTGTGTGAAGTGGCTCCAGTAGCACATGGATCATATTTTGAATAAAGTTCTAGGTGTGACTCCTTTGGAGAGCAGCATGCAGAAGCTGGGGACAGGGCCAGAGGGGCTGGGTCAAGTGCTGTGAGCCTCTGCTATAGCTCCCTACTGTGCAATGCACCTGAATCTCCTACTCTGCAGTCTTGCTCTATCCCACCCAACTCACTACCAAGCTAAGGAGTCCAGTCTGAGTGTGTCTCCCTGACGCCCTCCCATCCAACTGAGCAGCGTGTGCCAGTATTCTGAGCATGCTCTAGCTTGCTGACAGCTTTCCCTAAATATATACCTTTTTCGTAACTTTATTTTATGTACAGGGGTACAAGTGAGGTTTCTTACATAGGTGAACTTGTGTCATGGGGTTTGCTGTTCAGATTATTTCATCACCTGGGTGTTAAGCCTAGTACCCATTAGCTATTATTTCCCGATCCTCTCTCTCCTCCCACCCTCCAACCTCTGAAAGGCCCCAGTGTGTGTTGTTCCCCTCTATGTGCCCGTGTGTTCTCATTGTTTAGCTCCCACTTAGAAGTGAGAACATGCAATATTTGGTTTTCTGTTCCTGTGTTAGTTTGCTAAAGATAATGGCCTGTTGCTCCATCCGCGTCCCTGCAAAAGCCTGAACTGGACTCTAGGTACATTTTGACCAGGTGAATGCAGATCAGAGTAACCACACTCTTTGTTCTCTATCCATCAAAGAATCTAAAATGGAATTGTGGGATTTTTGGAAAGCGATGTTTTGCTTGCCTCCAATTCATCCCATTAGTGAGAGAAGGATCCCCTACCCTAAATAATGCATGATAGCCAAACACACAATGCCTGACACTGGACAGATGAGACTGACGGTGGTTTATTACTCACATACACTCAGAGCCCAAAGAGGAGGGCGCTGCATGCTATGCAGGGTCACACGGAAGGAATAAATGCGCCAGTAGGGACAGTGGGAGGCGGGCTCTGTAGTAACAAGAGGACGGGGCAACAGTTGGTCACATGGGAGGATGTACATGCTTGGTTGTTTGAACATTCCATGGCTGACAGGGAGAAGAAACCTGTTAGGATGAGGAGTGGGAGCAGTGCGGCATGTCTGGTGGATGAAGGAAACTAGCTGAGTGGGGAACCTTTCCTCCTGAATGACGGCCATATCTGGGGAGAGCAGGGCAACTCATGGTTAGGTCTGTGGGATCCTATAAAGCTCAAAGATGTCAAGCCAGCAGCACATGTAGTGTTAGTTCTTACGACAGAGAGAGGCAGCCTCATTTTGAGCTTGCTGTTGATGAAAACATCTGAATATTTTCTCATATATGCTATAGGGCTGAACTATACCCCCATCCATCCCTGTGTCCCTCATGTCTGGTCATGTGTTCAAGGCAGCGATCTCTGCAGTTGCCCACTCATTGCAGGCATTCAGTAACATCCTCCTGCAGGGAGTCTGAGTGAATGAATGACTTGAGGCCTGTGGCTGTGGGAAAGGGGTGGATAAAGAGAACAGAGAAAAGGAAGTGGCTTGGGTCCAGACAAATTTCTCACTGCGATGAGCAGCAACACTAGCTGCTTCAGTCCTCTCCTACCATCACGGTTATTCAGGGAGGTCCATGCTGGCCTTTTTCAGGGACCCAGGAAGAGAATAAGAGCTCATGTACACCAAGGTCCAGGAACTGCTGCTCAGTCATTTGGCCACAAAAGTCCATTTATATCAATAAAACAGTTCTGTAAGCACAATGCAAATTTCATTACTGGTACACTAGGCTGGCTGAAATGCTTGGGTGCATCCTTAAGAAGAACACAATTATTATGCCTGATTTGTGATTTTACAGCCGTGGAGGATAGGGCCAGGGAGTCAGAGTGGTTTTTTCAACATTAGCAAGATTGGAGAGAAAAAAAAGAACAAACCCAGCAACTCACAAAATGCATAATCATTTTGCGTTTTCTTAAAATGCAAAATGTAATATGTAAAGAAAGCCTTGATCTGCAGAAGATATGAAACCAAAGTGAAATAAATCATACTCCATGCCAGGAGCACTCAGCTCCAACATGGTTAACGAGCTTGGTCATGCACATGTATCAGGAAACAGTGAATTGCTGACACAAAGAGAAAACACAGTTGCAAAGAGTTGACTTCATTTGTTTTTCTCCTAATACTATTCTCTAAGGTTTGTTTATTTGTTTTTAATTCCAAGTATTCCCTTGAACTTGCCTGAGGAAAATGTTGTGTGATGTGCCATTACCCAGATTTTTAGAAGCCAAAGGACCTGGTTTTGTATTGCTAAGGGAAGTGACTTGGCCTAAAGATTTTTTTTTTTTTAAATCTAACTTTGTGAATAGTCAGCTTTCTTTTGAGGTCACAGCCAAAATACAAGGACCCTTGAGTAGTGGAAAAAACAGAAGTTTTGTCAGACTGTTTGGATGGAGTCATGGCTCCCTCTAAGCTAGTGGCATTTGACAAGTTAGCTAACTTCTGCGATCCTTAGCTCTCCTTGTTTTCAGATGTAGATGATGAGAAGAGCCCTGCCACATGGGTGGAGCATGAACAGTACATCGGAAAATGGATGTGAGTGTGCAAATGGCAAAGCCTGATGTAAAGGCAGCTTGTTACTACCCTCCCTAGGTTTTGATTTCTCCAATTGTCAAATGACTAATTTTTAAGGTTTTCTGTATTAGTCTGTTTTCACACTTTTGATAAAGACATGTATGCGACTGGGTAATATATAAAGAAAAAGAGGTTTAATGGACTCACAGTTACACATGGCTGGGGAGGCCTCACAATCATGATGCAAGGCTAAAGGCATGTCTTACATGGTGGCAGGCAAGAGAAAATGAGGACCAAGCAAAAATAGTTTTTCCTTGTAAACAACAGATCTCATGAGACTTTATTCACTACTAAGAGAAGAGTATGGGGGAACCGCCCCTATGATTTAATTATCTCCCTCTACGTCCCTCCCACAACACATGGGAATTATGAGGGCTACAATTCAAGATGAGATGTGGTTGGGGACACAGCCAAATCATATCACTTTCAATTCTAACACTGCCAACTTAAGGAGGGGCACGTTTCTTATTTCATACAGTGTGCATGTGATGGCATCTGTAACTTGCTATACATTACGTTGAGAAGAATGACCAGATGAAGAGGATAAGTCTCTGCCTTCAAAGGGGGTCACAACATAAAGAGAAAGAGTGTCATATAAATACATTGACCCCAGTAGGAAATGTGGTCCAAGAGCTGGAGGTGGGAGCTGTGTACATGGGAAAATGTGAAGAGGAGAGTGTGTGCACAGCTGCCTTGTCTTAGTTCACATTGGAGCCAGTATGAAAACTTTTGGCCTTGGTGTGCCAGATTGGCAAATGGGGGGGATTTGCAGGTCCTGTTTTTAAATCCCCTCTTGATGGCATTGTAAGATGCAGGAGTTATGCAGCAGGAAGGAAAGATGTGGACCTTTTCTCCCCATCCTGGCTGCAGCCCTCTAGATTCATTCTGGCTCAGCCTCACAGGTGCACGTGAGGGTTTCATGTCTTATTCAAAGTGAAAGAATCAGTGAGTATTTTAGAGTTGGGCAGATGGATTCTTGGAGAACATCTAGTCCACAGTGGGAGGGAGAAGCTCTGGGGATGAGAGCTATCTTAAGATTATGATGTCTTCTCCAAACCTTTTTTCCTCCTCTCTGTCATTTAGGTCTAGTTTACAATCTTAGCTGCACCCTAGAATCACAGCAGTGATGATACAAATACCAAGGTGAACACCTAACCAGTTAAGTCAGAATTTTTGAGGGTGGGACTAAGCTATTAGTATTCTTAAAGCTTCAGGGGATTCCAACATGCAGCTAGGGTTGGGAATCCCAAGCCTCCTGCTTCACGTCTGCTCCTGCTTCCTCATGTCACTCAGCAGAGGCACCCCATCTCTATCCTAAAGACAAAACATGTCCGATGCTGAGTCAGTGCTGACCAAGGCAGGCTCACCCCAGAGGCTTGTATCTGGAATGGGTCTCATTGCCTTGACCCAGCACCTGGGGCCACCCAAGCCCACTGCACTGATTTCCCTTCTGACAACTGTCTCCTTCCTCATTTCACTCCAGTCCAACTGGCCTTCCTCTTGTTTGTCAGACACACCAAACTCATTCTCACTTCAGAACTCTGGCAACTCCTCTCCCCTTTGACTGGAAATTTTTTCCCTTTGACAGTTGAATGGTGGTTCCTTTTCACAATCAAGGGCTCAGCTCAGTCACTGCTTCAACTTTCTCTACTTTTGCCTCTGCTCCCCACCAGGTGTTCTTAATTAGAATTGCCAGAGTTCTTTTTTCCCATAGCACTGATTACTTGGTGATATAGTTTGGATTTGTGTCCCTGCCCAAATCTCACATCAAATTGTAATCCCCAGTGTTGAAGGTGGTGCCTGGTTGGAGGTGATTCGATCATGAGGGTGGTTTTTCATGAATGGTTTAACATTATTCCCTCTGTGCTGTTCTCACCATAGTGAGTTCTTATGAGATCTAGTTGTTTAAAAGTGTGTACCACCTCCTGTCTCTCTCTCTCTTCCTCCTGCTTTGGCCATGTAAAGTGCTGGCTTCCCATTTGCCTTCTGCCACGACTATAAGTTTCCTGAAGCTTCCCCAGAAGCTGAGCAGATGCTACTATGCTTCTGGTACAGCCTGTGGAGCCATAAGCCAATTAAACCTCTTTTCTTTATAAGTTACCCAGTGAAAGGCATTTCTTTAAAGCAATGGGAAAATAGACTAACACACTCCATGAAATGATTTGCTTACTTGATGATAGCCCCTCTCATTCCACAAGAATATGTGTTCTGTAAAAGCAAGAGTCTTGCTCTCTGGGTCACGGGTTAGCTCCAGGGTAAGGGTAGTGCCTCTCACAGATCTTCATAAATATTTACAGACTGAATGATGTTTTTCTGCTAGTAACCCAGGCTGTTCACCTTGCAGTGGTGTTTCGCCTCTTTCCCTCTTTATCCATTTCTGTGTCTCCCATCTTTCTCCTCCCTCCATAGTGTCATACACACAGTAGATGGACATTCCCTGGCTTGGTGGGATCTTCAATATTATCAGGCACCAAGGCACAGACCCAGCAAGTGTTAAGCATATGAAATCTTCCACTCACTGGAGCAACACATCCATTGACATTTTCTTTTCCTCCTGCTGCATTATCGCCAAGTTTGAGGACAAAATTCTGGACCAAAATGTTTCAGTCATGAGTTGTTTGTATGTTCTGCTACATTTCCTTCCTTGAGGGGGTTTATTAGCTTAAAATGGAAACTCTCCTCCTGTGAAAAGTATTGAAATGTACTTCCAAAGCCGGTCAGACTGCAGCATGTAGGTCAGTCAGAAGCAAGTCCCATCTCTTCATTGGCTCGGCCCTGGGGCCTTTCTCTCAGGCTCATGAATGAGGTGCTCTCCAGGGCCCCTGGACTGACTTTAAACTTCAGCCATCTTGGTCACAAATTAGACAGGCATAAAAATAAAAGGGACTAAAAAAAACTTTTCAAGCCATAAATCTGGACAGGGCTGCAGGGAACAAGGGCAGAGCCACCTAAGCCCTGGACTAGAGCACAGTAAATGGTTTAATTATACACAGAATCAATAACATCCACGTTCCCTGGACACACTCCACTGTGCAAAAGCAATCCAAACTCCAAACATTTCTTCTGTTTAGTTACTTGTATTACTCTCCCTCATATCTATTCTCTCACAGGACCGTCAAAAAGTTTGGGAGCAAACTGGTTCTGATATTGTATTAGTCCATTCTCGTGCTGCTAATAAAGGCATACCTGAGACAGGGTAATTTATGTGGAAAGAGATTTAGTTGACTCACAGTTCTGCAGGGCTGGGGAGGCCTCAGGAAACTTACAATTATGGCAGAAGGGTAACCAAACACATCCTCTTTCACATGGTGTCAGGAAAGAGAGGTGCCCAGCAAAAGGGGAAAAGCCCCTTATAAAACTATCAGATCTCATGAGAACTTACTCACTATTACAATAACAGCATGAGGGTAACCGCCCCCATGATTCAATTACCTCCCACTGGGTCCCTCTCATGACGTGTGGGGATTACAGGAACTACAATTCAAGATGAGGTTCAGGTTGGGGCACAGCCAAAGCATATCAGATATCCTGAGGGTTTTTGCCTTGGAGTAAGGAGACCACTGAGACTTCAGTGTCCAAGGTCACCTGGGGGATGGGTGTGTGAGCTGTGGCTCAACTCCACACCCTTGCAGAGCCATTGCCAAGGTGCACATGTGCATCTGAGTGTGCGTCAGGCCCATGGGTGCCTGTGTTCTAGCAAAGGAAAGTGGTAAAGAGGCAAGGATGCAGAGTCACAACTGTGAGGTTCAGCTCCTAACGCTGGGGCTCACCAGCTGGGTGGCCCTGAGCAAACTCCTTCCCTTTTCTCTTTAGCATCTCTTTTGTCTGTAAAATGAAGAGGTCAGAAATGTGGGCATCTAAGATTCTGTCTTCTTTTCCTATTTTGTGTCTCTCTGACACTTGTACCATTCTCCAAAACAATTGTGGGGTCTTATGGTCAGTGTTGGCTTTTAGGGGTGAAAAAGAATTTAATATAAATGTGAATGCCTAAATTGTGACCAGTTATTGATAAGATTTTTCCTGGGTAAGGGTCTACTCTTTCGTGAGACTCATGCATAAAGAAATGAAAAAAAGGATGAAAAAAGTGAAACAAGAAGCCCTGGGTACCACTGCTGGCTCTCTCCACCAGCTGATCATCTCTCACAGCTTCAGTTTCCTCATGTGTGGGTTGTGTACGGTAGTAATACCTTCCATCCACGGTTGTAAGAAGACTAAGTAAAATAATGAATATGAAGATGTTGGACACAACACATTGATATCATGAATGAGAAGAAGACAGGGAGAAAAGGCAGGGAGCATAATGTCTGGGAGGGGTTTTCCTGCTCCTTCTTCCATGTTGTGAGCCCACTGGATATGACACTCTTTGATTCTTTGCTTACTATGTCCCAGGCACAATAGTGACCTCTCTGATTGGAGGATAGATAAGATTAAATTGGGCATGTTCAGCTCAGACTTTACCTTCCCCATAGAGAGTGATTTGCATGCAGAGAGCATGAGGCCGAGGACTCTTCCAGTGCTCTGTCTCTGCATGCAGCACAAAGGCTGTCCCAGGCCACCCTTGTCTGGGACCAGAGGACAAGTAGGTCTCATTCTGCAGCTCATTTAACAGGTCTGTTTGGCCTTTACTTTTAGATATGTCCATCAGTTTAGACTTGTGCTTTAAAAAGGTGATATTTTGACCTCCATCTTCTTTGCTATTAATCTGATTTCTTTTTCTTGAAAACCTGGGTGGAAAGGGGAGTGCAATTTTGCCCCTCACTTCCCCCTTTGATACCCCTCAACCTCTGCTCCCACCTGACTAGGCCCGGACTTGTCCCTCAACATCTGACTTAGACAAAGACTTTCCATCTCCTTCCCAGTGATCTTTCGGGGGGAATAAATGACACAGCCTCATAAGTCACTTACTCTGGTGTTTCATAACCCTCACTGAAATGTTCTCCTTCTGGAGCTAACCTACATTCCACCTGCCACCATTTATTAAGCCCATTCCCTCCAGGCTCATGGCACTGGTCTAATTCAAGGAAAGATAAATACCTTGCTCACAATCACTCTCACCTTTTGTACAAAGTCACCCCTCTGCCTGTTATTGTTTGCTATTAGACAGATCTCCAGTAATGTGGCTTTCATTGAGTTATCTTTCCTAGGCATAATTGAATCTCAAATTTAGACTGTTAGAATTTGAAAAGTATACCAGCCCTCCTCTACAGATGATCTTGGTCTGCTGCTAGGCATTAAGCACTTAAAGATGCCATAGGTCAGCTTTATCTATTCCTTTGCACAGATGCCCAGGAGCACACATGAGCTGTCCAACCTATTAGAGATACACCTGATTCAGATACTCTAGTGCTCCCTCTTGTAGATTGATATGGTTTGGCTCTGTGTCCCCATCCAAATCTCATCTTGTAGCTCCCATTATTCTCACATCTCGTGGGAGGAAACGGTGTGAGATGATTGAATCATGGGGGTGGGTCTTTCCCTTGCCGTTCTGATAGTGAATGGGTCTCATGAGATCTGATGGTTTTAAAAACTGGAGTTTCTCTGCACAAGCTCTCTCTTTGCCTGCTGCCATCCATATAAGATGTGACTTGCTTCTCCTTGCCTTCTGCCATGATTGTGAGGCCTCCCCAGCCATGTGGAACTGTGAGTCCCATTAAACCTCTCTCTTTTGTAAATTGTCCCTTCTTGGGTATGTCTTTATTGGCAGTGTGTAAACAGACTCATACACGGATAAACCATGCCTTCCCAGATTGAACCACAACATCACCATATCACAGAATATTCCAGGCCTGGAAGTTTCTGGAGAATTAGAGTCTGCATGTATAAGTTCTAGAGGTATTCCAGGGATCCTTTTCACAGTCTGGTGACCTGTTCTGAGATCTGAGCCCTGCGTTTAATTCAAGACAATTTCAGCTCTTGATTTCTTTGATCCCTTGTTTGACCAGAATTATTTGCTTTGGAAATAGATGATCCTCCTCTCTCTCATTGTAGCTCACTGCATCAGTCAAAATAGACCGGTTGTGCTGCAGTAACAACAGCCTCACAATCTCGGCACATTTATATGGGTCAGCAAGGAGAACTCTGCTCGCGGTAGCCATTCAGGGGCCAGGCTGATGGAGCAGCCACCATCTCAAATATTTTTGAGATGCTAATTTTCATGTCAGAGGGAAGAAGAGAGGGAGGTGATTCATGCACGGGTCCTTAAACCTTATGTCTGGAAGTGTACTTGTCACTTCTGCTCACAATATATGGGCAAAACAAGTCACATGGACATATCTAACTTTATCAGGGGAGGAAATAGTCATCCCACCACGTATCTGCAAGAAAAGCACCCAAATTATGTGGGAAACAGCATTAGTGATTTTCACCTCACCAGCTCACTTTCTCTTTCCAGAGAGAAAAAATAATTCTATAAACCATTCATTAAAATGAGGAAACTATCCAAGCATGTATTCTAATTTACTTCATTTAAGGAGGAGCAAACTTTGACCCAAAGAGGGAAAGTTTTTTTTTCCCAAGATCACACAATGAGTCAATGGCACATTATTTCTAGAAACCAGGTCCCCTGACAGTACTTTTTTTTCCTCTTTTTGACCACAATACCATGTAGACATATTGCTTTGTTGATTTATCTGTGTATCCATTTGGGTTTCAGAATCGATAAGGTTGTTAGTAATTTTAGCATGAATGGCTTGTGGATGGTGATACTCTGGTTGGCTATTAGCAAGGGAACTATTTAATTTAATAACCCCCTGGGCTTGTAAAATAAAAAGAGAATGATTTTCTTTATGGGAACAGACATCTGCATGAAGCAGCAATGCTGCCTGCATCCCCTATTGAGATACCCAGCCTCAGAGCTCAACTCATGTACATTGGCCAATTACTAATAGTCCAGCACAATGCTGGGCACTTAAATTGAAAATGTCATTGGACAATTACATTGGGAAAGCATAGCAAAAGCTTTGACAGTCTTCTCAATGCCACTTGCTGTGCCACTTGTTCCATTTTTATTAACTCATTTAACCCTCATGCTGAGTTGGCAGATAGGGATTGGCAGCCATACTTTATAGTTGAAAATAACATGGCCACAAAGTCTGAATAACTAGCTGAGAGAGTAAAATTAGTGAATAGAGAGAATGGCTTTTATCATTATTGCCATATTTATTCCTGGATAGAGGATCCAGTTTGAAACCATTGTGGTGATTTATTTATTGCTTTGGTTAGTCTTCTGCAGTGCTGATGTATATGACTTATAAGTGTAGTGATCTTGTTTATCTATCACTACCATATCCATAGCTCCTAGCCCTGTGCCTGCAATAGAGTAGACATTGCATGAAAGAGAAATTTTTATTACTATAGGCCAGGACTGCCTGGTTCCCAGGCAGGGATGTGAGTTAACCTTCTTGATTTAGTCACTCAACTTTGGAAGCTGAGTTTGACCCTCTTTCACTTCCTTTCTTCTATAAGCTGTATCTATTTCTTTGGAGTATTTTACATTTTTGCGCACTAAGTATCTTATAATATTTTGGTATCTCTCTCCTTTGTTCTTGCTCTCATTCTTGTCATTTCTTGTTCTTTCTCTTTTTCTACCCTCTCTTATTCGTGTTTTTGGTCTTTCTCTCTTTTAATAATCAAGATTAGAAGTACCAGCTCCAAAACTCTTATATGTAAAGTAGCTTCTTGCTGGGTGGTTTAATTCTGAAATGAGAATGCACACCTCAAACACAGACCAGAACCCAGTCTTTGATGCAGTATCATACAATCTCATTTGATATCTCTGCTCATTAGTGCACTAAAATGTCCTTTAATTATTTCATTCATCCAATGTTAATTTTGTCATTTAACTGTGGGATGTAATAATTGGATTTATCCTATCCAGTCCTTACTGAAAATTGATACATCCTATAATATACTTTTTGGTCTAGGTTGTCCAGTGATTTGTCAATCTGCCAGCAATGCCGTTAATTGTTGAATTTGCCAAGTGCATATTGAGTGTCTGCTATGTGCCAGGCATTGTACTGGTTAAGGCAATGTAATGAGTGAGACACGATGTGTCCCAGAAGAAAGCTCACAAATTAATGGGTGAGAAAAATATGTAAGCAGAAAACCACTGTGACTGTGTAATAAAAAAAAAAAAGGTTAGAGGTATGCCTGAGGGCCACGGGAACACAGAGGAAGATCCATAGTTCAGCCTTGTTGGCTGTGGTAGATAAACTCTATGATGGATCCTGATTTTCCTTGCCTTCTGTGCTGATGTCCTTGTGTAATCACCTCCCCAGGAGAATCCGTGGCTTTCTTTTAACCATAGAAAACAGCAAAGATATTCCATATTTATGTTGCCTATGAGTGTAATGTCCATTTTGCCAGCTGACTCTTCCTTGGTACCTTTGATGAAGTGAGTGGCCTTGTTGTGAACTGTTCCATGGAGAGGCCCAGGTGGTAAGGAATTGTGGCCTCCAACCAACAGCCAGCAAGAAAGTGAGGTCCAGTTTCAACAGTCTGCAAGGGAATGGATTCTGCCAACAACCACATGAGCCTGAAAGCCTATCCTTTTCTGGGTAGCCTTTGAATGAAAACTCAGCCAAGACCAGTATACCTTGATTGCAGCTTTGCAGAAAACCAAGCTAAGCCATGCTCTGACTCCTGACCCATAGAAACTGTGAATAATGAATATATATTGGTTCAGACTACTGAGTTTGTGGTAATATTGTTATGTAGCATAGATAACTAATACACTGCTCAAGGAAATCTTGGAGGAAGTGATGGCTAGATTGTGCCTTAAAGAATAAGGTTAGGAGCTAGCTGGCACTTTAGGGAGGGATGGGGGTGTGGAGGGGAAGGTGACTTTTAAAATGGGGAGCACAGCCTGAATGAAGGTTTTGGGTGAGTAAAGGCCTGGGATGTCAGGGGGCTTCTTAAATGGAGCTGTATGAAATTGCTGCTATCGACGTTTTGATTTGCAAAAATGCCCATTTCATTAGGTTGGACTTACTGTAAGCAGTCCAGTGCTGCCAGAGCTTAAATTTTGAGATGAGGGAGGCCCTGTTAACACTCATTTTAATTCATCTAATGTATTTTTTGACTGAAAAATAGAGATTAAGATGGCTCATCTTCATGAAAACCTCTTCATTTCGTTGAATTAATTTAAAACGTTAGAATTTCTGCAGACATGTTTGAACTTCACAGAACTCGCATTCCACATGGTCACACAGTGAAGGACAGTTTCAAGAATTATATAGTGCTCTCACATATAAGCCCATTTCACACTGGAAATACATGCTCCACCTTCAGCAGTTCTTCAGCAGACAAGAACACCATAGCTTAGAGAAGTTAATTATCTCCATTCATATTACCCTATCTAGACACTTACCTACCTCCGCAACCTGTGTGTTTTCCCCTTCTGAGGCTATCACTTTCCTCTTGACAAGGCTAGCCCCTCACCTGTGTGTGTGAGACCCTGGCCACTTTTGTACATCCTCACCCCCTGTCCCTTCCTCCCTGGTCTCTTTGATCTTTTGCTCCCTCCTGACAATTTCCTTTTAGCTTGCAAAGATGACTAAGCATTCCCAATTCCAAAATGAAATTCTCTCTTGCTCCTACATTTTCTACTTTCTGCTTTTAGTTTTTTTCTCTTCCTTTTGTCCTTCTCCATGGAGGTTCTTGAATGAGTGGGGAGTTCTTGCTGGTTCTGTTTTCTCATCTCTCCTGTCCTTCTCAATGTACTACAGTCTGACTGTCTGACTTCCCACTCTCCCTGACCTCTGCACTTCACTGACACCGCTTTGGTTAGGTCATGCCATCTTTGCTGCAGTGATGAGGTTAGCCACATCCACTTTACTCTGCAACGGCCCTTGCCCTTGTCTTCCACATCAGCACTCTCCCCTGTTCTCCTCCTTTCCTCTGATTGGCCCTTCTCTTTTTCCATTATCTGTCCCTCCTCCTCTCTCCATTCTGTCCCTTATCCCTTAAACATCTGTGTTCCTCAGACTCCTTCCTTTCTGCATGTGCACTAGGTTGATGCTCTTATCTTTTCTCCTGAATTTAGTCTCCATTGTAAGCAGATGGCAATCTGATTGGAATCTCCAGCCCTGACCTCTGCTGATTCTGCACTTTAGCCTCATCACCTGACACACCCCACATATATGATGCTGTATTTGTACAGAATTAGCTTCGCACAAACGTCTGGATTCTGAGGCTCCCTGGCCTTTGATTCCTGACATTGCCAAGGCTGCCTTTTCCCTTCCTCCTTCCTTACCTTGTTCCTTTCTACTCATTCTTCAAGGCTCAGCTGAGGTTGTGGCTTCCTCTAGAAGCTGTCGTGAGCCTCTTGCAGAGGCTGGCTAATCTTCCCCTTCTCACACGTGTTCCTACTCAAGTGACATTGCCTCTTTGCAGCTGCTTCTTGTTGCTTCTTCTTTGTAAGCTCCTGGAAGACACAGGCTTTCTTCTCTTTCACCTTTTTATACTCAGAGACTATCACTGACATTGCCATTCATCTGTCCGTCCATCTGTCAATACATCCATCCATCCATCCATCCATCCATCCATCCATCCATCCATCTATCCATCCTCTCCATTCATCCAATCTATCCATTCATCTATCCATTCAAAAAGTAATGTTATGGCACTTACTCTTTGCCAGATAACTTCGTAGGCACTTAGGATCCATGGTGAACAAGGGGTCCTGTTTTCATAGAATTCCATGTGTTGGGAGATAAAACATAAAAGCTACAACATCCTGGGAGTTGTGTGGTAAGAGGTGTCATGGGACTTTGAAGAAATGTCTGATTCAGATGAATAGTCAGGGAATGTTTCCCAAAGCTGAGACCTGATGGAGGGAGAGGAGCTGGCTCAGTGAAACACACAGGGTAACACTGAGGAGATAGGGCTGCCGCAGGTAGAAGGAACAACCATGCAAAGGCACAGAGGCAAAATGAAGTGTGACTTGCTGGACAAAATCAAAGTAATTCTGAGGCTTGATCTGAGCATCGAAGTAGGATTTGCAGAGAGACGAGGCAGGAGAGGATTTTACGGCTCTGATGGCAGCATGGGGAACAGATGGAGGGGGTCAAAATGCACATACAGAGCCCTCTAGGATGCTTTTGCATCAACTCAAGAGAGAGATGATGGTGAAAAGTAGTTTCTAATTAAAATTTATTTATTGAACGAAAGTATTTGTCAAAGGTGTAATACATGACAAGCGGCAAAGCCACATCTTGAATTCAGGCTTCTAACTATGCCACAAGGGCAGGATGCAGGACTAGTCAGCACCCTTCTTTAAGGACGTTTGTGACTAAGACGTAGACATCTCATTCTGACTTAAGCCAGTGTGTGGTTTCCTTCTTAAGAGAGGATGGATCAATGTTGGCATTCGCAATTTTGCTACTGGAACATTCTGTATTTGGAATTTACTTTTGCATTTTTTTTCTTAAGATGGAGTCTCACTTTTGCCCAGGCTGGAGTGCAGTGGTGTGATCTCATGCTCACTGCAACCTCTGCCTCCTGAGCTCAAGCCATTCTCCTGCTTCAGCCTCCCAGGTAGCTGAGGTTACAGGTGTCCACCCAATGCCCAACTAATTTTTGTATTTTTAGCAGAGATGGGGTTTTGCCATATTGGCCAGGCTGGTCTCGAACTCCTGACTTCAAGTGATCTGCCTGCCTCGGCCTCTCAAAGTGCAGACAGATAAAACTGTATGGAGTTATCTCATGCAACTTGATACTTTAAAGCATATAAGCATATATATATGTATATATGCTTATATGCTTTAATGGCTGAATATGTGTGTGTGTGTGTGTGTGTATATATATGCTTTAATGGCTGAATTTACCTAAATAACATATGCATTAGTTCACATAGCCATTGTTTGTGGTGAGAACATTTAACACTCACTCTCATAGGAGAGGGTAGAATGGAAGTTACCAGAGGCTGCAGCAGTTGAGGAGATGTTAGTTAAAGAGTGCAAAGTTACTGCAGTACAGGAGGAAGATCTATGGGTCAGCATGGCGACTACAGTTAGTGATAATGTAATGGATTCTTAAAACACACCTTTGCGTTCGTGTTGAGTGACCACGTTGATGGCAGGGTTTTGCCAGTTTTTTTTTTTTTTTTAATTATACTTTAAGTTCTGGGATACATGTGCACAACATGCAGGTTTGTTATACAGGTACACGTGTGCCATGGTGGTTTGCTGCACCCATCAGCCTGTCATCTACATTAGGTATTTCTCCTAATGCTATCCCTTCCCTAGCCCTCCACCCCGCAACAGGCCCCGGTGTGTGATGTTCCCCTCCTTATGTCCATGTGTTCTTATTGTTCAACTCCCACTTATGAGTGAGAACATGTGGTGTTTGGTTTTCTGTTCCTGTGTTAGTTTGCTGAGAATGGTGGTTTCCAGCTTCATCCATGTCCCTGCGAAGGACATGAACTCTTCCTTTTTTATGGCTGCATACTATTCCATAGTGTATATGTGTCACATTTTCTTTATCCAGTCTATGACTGATGGGCATTTAGGTTGGTTTCAAGTCTTTGCAATTGCGAATAGTGATGCAATAAACACACGTGTGCATGCGTCTTTGTAGTAGAATGATTTACAATCCTTTAGGTATATACCCAGTAATGGGATTGCTGGGTCAAATGGTATTTCTGGTTCTAGATCCTTGAGGAATCGCCACACTGTCTTCCACAATGGTCAAACTAATTTACACTCCCTCCAGTGGTGTAGAAGCATTCCTATTTCTCCACATCCTCTCTAACATCTGTTGTTTCCTTTTTAATGATCACCATTCTAACTGGCATGAGATGATATCTCCTTGTGGTTTTGATTTGCATTTCTCTAATGACCAGTGATGATGAGCTTTTTTTCATATGTATGTTGGCCACATAAATGTCTTGTTTTGAGAAGTGTCTGTTCATATCCTTCACCCACTTTTTGATGGGGTTGTTTGTTTGTTTTTCTTGTAAATGTGTTAAGTTCCTTGAAGACTCTGGATACTAGCCCTTTGTCAAATGGATAGATTGCAAAAATTTTCTCCTATTCTGTAGGTTGCCTGTTCATGCCAACAGTAGTTTCTTTTGCTGTGCAGAAGCTCTTTAGTTTAATTAGATCCCATTTGTCAATTTTGGCTTTTGTTGCCATTGCTTTTTCTGTTTTAGTCATGAAGCCTTTGCCCATGCCTATGTCCTGAATGGTATTGCCTAGGTTTTCTTCTAGAGTTTTTATGGTTTTAGGCCTTATGTTTAAGTCTTTAATCCATCTTGAGTTAATTTTTATATAAGGTGTAAGGAAGGGGTCCAGTTTCAGCTGTCTGCGTATGGCTAGCCAGTTTTCACAACATCATTGATTAAATAGGGAATCCTTTCCTCATTGCTTGTTTTTGTCAGGTTTGTTGAAGATCAGATGGTAGTAGATGTGTGGCATTATTTCTGAGGCCACTGTTCTTTTCCATTGGTCTATATATCTGTTTTGGTACCAGTACCATGCTGTTTTTGTTACTGTCGCCTTGTAGTATAGTTTGAAGTCAGGTAGCGTGATGCCTCCAGGTTTATTCTTTTTGCTTAGGATTGTCTTGGCTATACAGGCTCTTTTTTGGTTCCATATGAAACTTAAAGTAGTTTTCCCGGTTTTAAGTGTCAGAAAGAGAGCAGATGTGCCTGCTTTGCTTTTCTCAGTTCACCCTGATTAGGAGCAATCAAGGTGATGGGGCTGCTGCTGGGATCTGCGGGGAAATCAAGCTTCCGCCTGCCCTTGTGCTGTCTACGTGGAGAAACTCCAGCATGACTGAAGGCAGCCTGCATCCCAGCTGGCGCAGATGCAGCCTTCCTAAGGCAGGTAAGAAAGGCAGACTCAGCAGGAACGTTTAGAAGTAAGTTTGTCTGCTTCTGGAAGCACAGAAAAGAACCAAGAGAAATAATATTTTTGTGAGATGTTATTTTTCTCCGTATTTTGTTTCAAAAGTTCTGATGATTTCTTTTTGTGTAGCTGCCTGAAGATGCATTTTCAGCCCACCTCTCCAGCTGAATGCAGCTTTGTGGATTGGTAACCTGATAGAGCAGTGTGTGGAGGAGGGGGCCAGGCAGAAAATGATTTTTCTCCCCCACTAAAAAAATATCCTTTGCTCTGCCCTCTGCTCACCCCTCTGACATCACTTCTTTTAACCCCACCGGGCCTCATCTGACTATGCATGCTGCACCTCCCTTGGGGCCTTTGCACTTGCTGTTCCTTCTGTTTGGGGTGCTTTTTTCCTAGGCTTTTGCACTGGGGGCTCCTGCTCACTCTGACATCACAGCCAGCATTGGCTTCTTTCTAAGGATCATGTCCCTGCTCACCCTTCCTAAGGTCTCGCCTCTCTCCCCAATTAGTTGCTGGGCTCTATCATTGCCCTGTTTTCATTCATAGAACTTGTCACCATCTGCAAGTGTCTTGTTTATTTATTTGCTTCCTCATTTATTTCCTCTCTCTGCCACTACAATGTAAACTCAAAAAAGCCAGGCAAATCCAGAGAGACAGAAAGTAGATTTGTGGTTGGCAAGGGCTGGCGGGGCCAGGGCAAAGGGATGGGAAGTAACTGTTGATAAGATTGCATTTGAAGAGATGCAAATGTTCTGGATTTGGTGCCCATGGTTGCACAAAATTATGACTACTCTAAAAGCCATCGGATTATACACTTTAAAATGGAAAATAGGGAACTTTATGTTACGTGACAACCACCTTATGAGTGAATCCAGCTTTGTTACTGAGCAGGGAGTTGAAACCCTTTTCTGAGAGGCCCAGAGCTGGCTAGTGGCAGAGTCAGAAATGCAATCACCGCCTACTTGGTTACAGTGGCTTTTGAATCCATCTGTGTTTGTCCGCTCTCTCTGTGTTGCCTCTGATTCAATTTGTAATTACTCTTGTTTGGACTGTCTTGATTCTCCTTTCTCACCTCTTGTGTCTCCGCTCTCCCTCTACCTTTCATCCTCTACCACATTCTCCTTTATTAAGAAAGCCTGTTCCTTACCATGTTATTTTCATCCTAAACTCCTTTCATCATTCCCCATTATTTCATTCTAACAGCCAATAGCGTCCTCCTCCTTCCAGCAGCGATGGCTCCTTGTCATTAAGCCACACTACCCACTCCTCTCCACGCCTCTTCCCCTTCAAATCTGTGTTCTATCCACTCTTACCTGGTATCTGTTCTGTGAACGTTTCACCTCACGTCCAGTACTATTCTCAAGAAGACTGTAGATTTTCTTCTTTCTTGTCTTAGCCAGGAAATTCCTTAGCTCCTTAGCACAAATGTCACCTTTCTGGTGGGTTTTCCTCTCTATGCATTCATTGAAATCAATATTTTCATTTCCTTTACTTCCATCCCTTCCTAGCTGTGCCTCAGCCAATGCGCTCTCATCTGTCACCTGGAGGTAGATGCTGGAGATGTCCACGGGCCTAGTGAGTCACCCACTCTAGACAACCTGGGTTCTGACCCAAGAGAGGATCCTCTAAGGAGTAAGGCAGTTGGGGGCCAAGATGTCTTTATTATGTGTAATTTTGATATTGGAGGACATGGCTTATATCTATGTCTACAGGCAAGAGCCCTCCTAATGATGGTCCCCAGAACTAGGCAAACATGCCTGGACTCTGGGGAAGAATTTTTACTCACCCCAGAGGCCAGAGCCTGATTGTCAGAGCAGTAGAACAGAATTAATGCCTCCTGTGTGCATCTAGCTCCTAGAATGGACATTTCAGACCCACGTAGTGGTCAGGATTCTGCAGTTCTACCACGCCAAGTGTGCTGAGTTGGAGAGAGAGAGTGCATGCAAGCAGGGGTGATGTGCTAACGGGCCTCTCCCGCAGATGATGATGTCATATCAGTGTAAGAGGCATCACCTGCTGTCATGGACATTAGCTTGTATCTCTCCGTAGTCTCTGGTGGCAGCACAGAGAGCATCGATGTGAGAATGACACAGACAGTTTTCAGCTTTTACTAACAGTGCCGCAAGAATACCTTGTGCTGGCCTCTGTGCATACGTGAAAGTATTTCACTTGGACACACACTGAAAAGGAATGGTTGGGCTGAAGAGTATTCCCATTTTCAATTTTAATGTATTTTACCATGTAACCTGCAAAATTTCAGTCTCCCCAACTTTGTCTGAGAAAATGATTGAAAGGAACTTAATAAAAGTAAATAATTAGATAGGCATGAATTAGAGTCTAAGTCTTGATGTTTATATAAGTGTCCTTAGGCCACTGACATGACTATCTTCATTGGATATTTTACCATCTATAATTCAGAAATAAGATCCACTTTCTGAGCTCCATAGGTTTAAATATGTTAAGCTAACATTTATTGAACTATATATATTGTTATTATTTCCTCCCTTCCTTCTTTTCTTCTTCAATTCCTTTCTTCTTTCCTTTCTCCTTTCCTTTCTTCCTCTGTCTCATTCCTCACATTGTCTTACAGTCCCTAAGCACAGGGAATGGTACATTGCGGCTTATTACATGTGACTTGAGTAAGTGCAATGAATTGTTCTTCAGGGTAGGGGTCCTGGGTGGGGATACTTGTCTGCTAAATTCTGAAGGAATTTATGAGCTTCTGTGAAAAGCAAGGTCCTTTTTCTTCTTGGTGATGTTAATATTTTAATATATTCAGTCTCAGTAATAAGGTAGGGAGTGTGAAAGGATTCTTTTTCTGTGGTTTTTCTCCATCTACAGAGGGGGGAGACAGCTTCCTCAATGCTTCATAAATTCTGAGAGTTAATGCTGGTGAGCCCTCTGCATCTCAGGAGAAGAGAGACCCGTGTTGCTGGGGAAAGCTAACAGCTGGGCCACAGTCATGACATTTTGCCTTATGATGTGATTGGCCAAGGGCCCAGGTCGTTTATGCTCATACTGAACAGTGGATTGGAGGATAAGACCTCAGAATGACTCTTGTTTAGAATTTATTTTCTAGGCTCTCCAAGTTATTTTCAATTAATGCATAACAAATCTTTCTTATTGTATTAAGTAATCATTACAGAATTCTGGCAAGATGGGTGTTACTATTTACAGAACCATAGTATGTCAGAACTAGAAGGTGGCTACCCCTTCTCTCAGTGGATTGGGATACCAAATTCCACAGAAACCAAAAAGGTCTTGGGCCAAGGTCACACATTGAGTTAAATACAGTCTAGGAATGATAATGCCTAGGGATAGCCATTGGTAACAGTTTATGCAAATAATTTCTGACCTATTCATGCACACAATAAAAGTACACATGAACACAAGCACACTCACACACCTTAATGAGGTCATTAGATCTATCTATCATCTATCTATCTATCTATCTATCTATCTATCTATCTATCTATCTGTCATCTATCTATCTAATCTATCCATCCATCCATCCATCCATCTATCCATCCATCACCATGCTTTATGTCTACAACTTTTTTTTTGTTTGTTTTTTGAAGTGGGATCTTATTTTGTCACCCACGTTGGAGTGCAGTGGCATGATCATGGCCCACTGCAACCTCCACCTCCCAGGCTCAAGTGATTCTCCTACCTCAGCTTCCTGAGTAGCTGGGACAACAGGTGTGCACCATCACACTGGGCTAATTTTTTGTACTTTTGGTAGAGACAGGGTTTTAGGGTTTTGCCATGTTGCCCAGGCTGGTCTCAAACCCCTGAGCTCAAGCTATCCACCCACCTCTGCCTCCCAAAGTGCTGGGATTATAGGTGTGAGCCGCTGCATCCAGCCTTGCAACTTTTCCACTTTATAGCCTGTCATGGGCAGGTAACTTTCATATCAGTGTCTTTTGTTTTCTTTATTAATCAACCATTGCTGTTTACAAACAACCACACTTTTCATGGCATAAAGGTCAGTATTCATTTCTCCCTCATGAGTCTGTGAGTTGACCGGGCAGCTCCACTCCATGTGTCTCTTCTTCTAGGACAAGTTGGCTAGTGAGCATGTGTTCTTCTTCTGGTGAGGTTGGTCCCTACAGGTCAGTCAGAAACATATGATGCCTTTTGAGGCCCAGGCTTGGGACTCACACATAGTCACTTTTGCCACATTCTATTCACTGAAGCAAGATACAAGGTCAAACTCAACATCAGTGGGGCAGGAGGCCTACAGCCGCCTGCGGCTGCCCTGAGACTTGTGCGTCAGTGCAGAGATGGGCCATCAGTGCGGCATGCCTACAGAACATAGGCCGTGAGATCATGAATTCTGGAGCCAGGCTGCTGGTTTACATTCCAGCACTTTCTCTTCCTAGCTGTGTCACCTTCGCTGAATGATTTAACCTTTCTGTGCATCGATAGACTCATCTGTGAAATAGGGGATGATGACAATATCTATTTTATAGAGTTGTTAAAAGAATTAAAAACATATAAAGTGCTTACAATAGCACCTGGCACATAGTAAGTATGCAATAAGTATTAATTGTTGTTATGGTTGTTGTTATTGTTGTTATTTGCAAGACTGCAAAGAAATGTCTAAGAAAAGCATCTCATGCTGGGATGTAAGCCCTGGATTGGGAGCTGGGCCACTGGGTTTTGAATTCCAGCTCTGCCGCCCAGTGTGGTGGGACCATAGGCTTTCTATATTTTCAGAGACTAAGTGAGCTCCCTTAGGACATGAGCTTGATGTCCAGGCTGTCTATGGCCTGGTCTAGGCAATGCTCCTGATGATTTCACCCCATGCTTCCAATGCTCCAGCCTCCCTAATGGATCACACTTCCTGAACCTGCCACTCAGCCCCATCCCTATTTGCTCTTTTCCAATTGCTGTAGCCTCAGATGTTCAACTTTTCTGGGGACCCAGGGCTTGATGCATCATGGGTGCTTGATAATATCTGTTGACTGATTGCTGCTTCCCACAATCCAGCTGAGGTAACTCTTCTAGGAAGCCTGTCATGAACATTGCAGGCCAGTGAGTTCTTTTTGAGTTCTCTTTGGCCTGGTTAATGCTCAGTCACATGCCAGCCATCCCCGTGAGCATCATTTCCCAAAAAGCACTCCCTGTCTCCCACTTCTCTGGCCCATCATAGGTGTCCTCTCTCCTGGCGCTGGTCACAGTCACAATTTTGCTGCATGTTTTTACAATTATTTGGTTAATGTCTGTCTCTCCAATGAGACAGGAATCTCTCTGAGAGCAGGGGCCATGTCTATTTTGCCCACTATCACCAGAGCCTGCCTAACACATAACAGGCAGACAGTATGATGTCACAAATGGTATGATATTCACGTGATATGACTGTGTAGATATTTTTTCATAGCACCTCTACATGGTATTGTGATTATCTGTTTATTTATCTACCTGTCCTGCTACACCATGAAGTTTATAAATGAATTTCATGTGGTACCATTAGGTCCTCCCAGTAGCCTTGTGAGGTAAGCATTGAGAGTGTTATCATAATTTTAACCTCAAGGAAACAGGCTTAGAAAGGCTGAGGGGCTCATGGAAGCTCAAAAAGTTGTGGTGGTGTCAGCAACAGGAATCCGTTGTCTTTGCTCCTGGCCTCGCACATGCCTCAGACAGATAGCATCATCCTTTCTACCCAACACGATGCTCACCTCAGTAAAGGACATCTGGTTTTCACCCAGCAGCTCTGGCCACAGGTTTAGGAGTTGTCTGTGACTTCTACCTTTTCCTCACAGGCAGAGCCTGACCAGTTACTCGTTCCTGTCAATTTCTTCCCGTAAACATTTCTCATGGGCTCCACCTTGCCTCCACATTCTTGTTTGAGTCAGCATCTCTCTGAATCTATGCATTTGCCTGACTTTAAAGCTCTGGCTCTGATGTCAGACAGAACTAATTCAAACCCTGTTCCCCATTTATTAGTTGTGTGCCACTTATTGGCATGCCCTTAGCCTTGCAAGCCTTGGTATTCTCATCTAACAGGTGAATCTAGTCATGGTCCTTGTCTCTTAAGTCCTTCTAAGGATTAAAACAGGCAATGAATGTTAGCACAGTGCTCAGGACCCAGTAAATTCCCAACAAGTGTTAGCAGGTGTTATTGTTGCTCTATGACACCCTATGAGAGTGTTGGAGAGTTTGTAAGGTGGAGGTTGTGCAAAAGTTGAGAAATACAACCTGGGAAGGGATGCCAGCTCAGCTCAGGGAGGCCCAGAGTCATCATGCAGCAGGGATGGTTGGACGATTGAAAGTTCCCATGAGAATGAAGCCAGGATTGAAGAGAACGGGAAGCATGGCGCCATCAGCCTTCTAGCTAGGTAGGAGGATTTTCTGGGAAGGAGTGTCTTTGCAAATGGAATAGCAGCCCCCCAGAGTGTGGGAACTGTCATGGAGATTTCTTTTATGGGGGTGGTCTCATGGGTGATCCCCGTGGTCCAGGCTAACTTACTGAATCTGTACCCCTGTGTTACAATCAGGAAGCTAAGAATAGCTCAGTCAGGGAACTCCTTGAGGGAGTGTTGATTACAGTAGATCTTGTGGGAGAGGGATTTGGGGGTGAGTGAGGCATGGAACAGAGACCTAGGAATAAAATAAATACAATGAGAAAAAAGTTTTGTTTGGTTGATGTTTCTTCTTAAACCTAAAAAGCAAAGCTGCAGTGGGAATTTGAGTCACTGAAGTGTGCGTGTCTTCTTGCTCATTGGTTCCCTTTCTGCCAGAGACACAGCTCTAGCTTCAAAAAGTGTTTTGATTTCTGTCGCTCACCGATGAGCCACTCCGAAAGCCTATCCCGTCTCCCTCTCCTCCTCTCTTCTTTAGGAAGAATGTGGTATGAGCCTCTTATGAGCAAGTTCCAGGCCTTGCTGCGTACCAAGGACTATTTTACGAGTTTTCCTGACTTTACATCTGTATGCCTCACATCCAGTCCTGCAAAGGAGAATCCATTATTGCTCTTGTTTTGCAAATGAGTAAACTGAGGCTTGGAGAAGTTAGTAACTTGTTCTAAGTTACCAGCTAGTAAGTGGGAAATCCAAACATCCATGGAGTTAGGGTAACTCAGGGGTCCCTTTGTTAACTATGTTTGCATATCTTGCCTCTTTATTGCAGGATAAAGGGAAGGACTTTCCTAGGCCCCTGTCCCCATCTGAAGATTGGGAAAGCCAAGGAGAGCTGAGCGCTTGGAGCAATCCCTGCAGAGGGGAGCCATGACCTGGGCTTTGTTGATGAGGCTCTGGAAGGCCTTTCGGGTTGGTGGTGATTTCATTTTCCCAGGCCCAGATAAGGGGCAGTTTCTTCATCTTTTATTAAACAAAGAAAATTAAGGAATTTTTGAGACTTTTGCTTCTGCTTCATGTGCTCCTTGATCACAGAAAATAGAGGGGAAGTGTCTGCAGGAGGCTGTGCAACCTTAGGACTGATAAAACAGAGGAAATACAGATACAAAGAGCAGGACACACCTGGGAATGGGCCTCAGAGCACGATGAGTCTGAGGTCTGATGAAAGTGGACAGAAACTTTTCAGGGCTTGGGCTGAAGGGGGCTTGAGCACTCCACCACGACAGCCCCTAGCACATTCTATCCTTACGAACTGCTTCATTTCTCTGAACACCCCTGAACTCTGACAACTCCAGGGTAGGACCTGGATCTTTCTTGCTCCTCATTGCATTTCTAAGGCTTAACACAGATGGCATCTAGTGCACTTACGTTAATGTGGGTTGACTTGCATCAAGAGTGAATCATGGCCAGGGACAGGATACGGAAGGTTGGTCTGGCCTGTGTGCTGGGACATGGATGTGAATTGCAGAAAGGCATGGAAACATGATGTTCATCCAGGGCTCTTTCTTTTGCAACTAAAAGAATGCCAAGCAAATAACGAAGCAGAAAAGAAACTTCTGGGGTCACATAAAGAAAGAAATCTAGGATTTGGGCAGACTCTCAGCCTAGCTGGTTTCAGGTGCTCATCACTGCCCCAGTGTTGTGTCCCTCAGTCTCTTCACTCTGCTTCCTTTGTGAGGCAGGAAAAGATGGCAACCAATGGCCTTGAGCTGAATTGGTCCTAAAGTCAGAGGCCTGAGAAGAGGAAGGAGGATGTTGCTCAGTAGCTCAGGCAAAAGTACCTTGAGGGGCTCTGATCGGTTCCACTTGGGTCATGTGCCCATCCCTTTAACCACTCATAGTGGCCATCAGATGGCATCCTCTGATGGGCTAGGCAAAGATCACACACCTACTGGGAGTCAAAGGGGTTGAGCCACACACAAACCACAGGGACAGAACAGTATTCCAGTGAATGGTTCAGGATGGAGCCTCAAGAGGTGGGGGTGCTGACCCATAAAAAATTTTCATTTCTAACGTATAACAGGCTTTTGATCTGCATTTTGGGTCTAACTAGATTAATCTGGGTTGACATTTTTTTGGCAGAGCACCAATGCTGAAAACCACTCGCAAAAGATGAACCCTGACTCCACAGGGGTGGCCCTGTTACTGTGAGCATCTCTGCTAGCCTCATAGGCAGAAAGAACATCAATAATTAAGTGGTAGGAAGGCTGGCCGCAGTGGCTCATGCCTGTGAATCTCAGCATTTTGGGAGGCGGAGGCAGGCGTATCACCTGAGTCAGGAGTTGGAGACCAGCCTGGTCAACACGGTGAAACCCCGTCTCTACTAAAAATACAATACCAGGCATGGTAGTGGGCGCCTGTAGTCCCTGCTACTCGGGAGGCTGAAGCAGGAGAATGGCATGAACCCGGGAAGCAAAGCTTGCAGTGAGCCAAGATTGCGCCACTGCACTCCAGCCTGGGCGACAGAGCGAGACTCCATATCAAAAAAAAAAAAAAAAAAAAAAAAAAAATTAGCCAGCTGTGATGGCAGGCACCTGTAATCCCAGCAACTTGGGAAGCTGATGCAGGAGAATCGCTTGAACCCAGGAGATGGAGCTTGCAGTGAGCCGAGATGGTGCCACTGCACTCCAGCCTGGCCAACAGAGCAAGACTCTGTCTCAAAAAAAAAAAAAAGGGATAAGATGGGGCCTGAGTATGTGGATGGCAATGGTTTGATCATTTTGACTTGAATAAAAAAGAGGAATGTAAGGATGAAGTTGAGTAGATCAATGTGGTTTTGCTTATGAAGTGGGTACAAATGGAAAGAAGAATTTTATTTATTGATCATGTATTGGATGATTAATACTTCTGTGCTTCACTTCACCCATAAGAGGCTATTATGAGCATTAAACGATACAGTAACTGTAAAGTGTATCTTGGTACCCTGTCTTAGTTCATTAGGCTATAACAAAATATCATAGTTTGGGTAGCTTATAAACAACAGAAATTTATTGCTCACAGTTCTAGGGACTAGAAATTTGAAGTCAAAGTTCCTGCAGATTTGGTTCCTGGTGATAGCCGGCTTTCTTGTTCATGGACGGCGCTTTCTAGCTGTGTCCTCAGCATGGCGGAAGGCGTGAACTCTAGTCTTTCCTGCCTCATATATTGGGCACTAACATTTAAGGAAAGGGTGAGTGGCCTCTCTCAGGCCTCTTTTATAAGGATACCAATCCCATTCTGAGGCCTCTACTGACATGATCTCCAAAGTATTCACCTTCTAATACCATCACATTGATGGTTAGATTTTAACATACTTGGACACAATCTTCCAGATCATAGCACACACGTTAAGTGTTGGGAGGAACACCAGTTTCTTACTCCTGATGTTTCCTCTCTGTAGAGGGACATTGACTGGAGTAACACTCTTAGTTTCTCACCTCCCTGATTGGTAGACTTGGGATAAGGAATTACATATCTTCAGCTCTACCTCTTACTGTTTTCTGAGGGGTGGTGGTCGTGGTGGTTGTGAAGGGAGCTCTGTGGCTCCATGCTCTGAATTTTACAGGAGCAAGATACTCATACAGGGGTAGAATGAACAAGTCTTTCTAATCCTAGACTTCAGTGTTAGGAAGTCCACTTGCTCACATATACAAGCCACGTTTTTCATTATCAGCTTTTATTAAAAAATAAACGTGACATTGTGACCAATATTGTTTTAGTGCCTTTTTATCTCTTAATTTGTTCTTCAATTGGGTGGTGGGTTGAAGACCTATTAGGCCACTTTAAATTTCCACATAATTTGGCTTTATAATAATAGTAATTGTTGTTATTATTTTGCATCTCAGTGTTGCTCAAAGACTGATACTTTGAAACACCTCCATGAGCATAACGTGCAGGGTTGAGTGGTACGTATAAAAATGCGTCTTTCTAGATCTTTCTGGGCATCTTTCTAGACCTAGTCAGAATTTCTAGGGGGCCATGATTTTTCGTTTTTAACAATCATTCCAGTAATTCTTAGGCAAACTAGCATATGAGAGCCACTGCATTTTCTTACGTAATTTCTACTAGATTTCATACAAAGAATAAAAGTTTTTTCTTTTAAAGGTGAGGAACCTCAGTTTTAGAGAAGAAAATTAATAATTAACTGCCCAAGGCCATGCTGCCACTAAGTGGCAGGATTATGACATCTGCATCTCCTTCTAAAGCACTTGCCCTGCTTTCTCTAAATCTGGATTGTTCTGTGTCCTTAGGACTGTGTAAAGCTCTGACACTTAGAAGAAGTCTAAAAATGGTTCCTCAGTTCACATTGGTTATAAGTTAATTGGGGTCATAAGAGGCATATACATGAAAGGGGAGCAAAGAATTTGGATGCAGGCACAAGTTCACAGATCAGGGCCATGCTCTAGAAGTTATAGGAGCTTGGCAGAGGGAGAGCTGAGACAGGCTAAACCAGAGAAATTTCTTTAAAATTTATTTTAAAATTAAAAAAATTTTAAATGTATTATTATACTTTAAGTTCTGGGGTACACGTGCACAACGTGCAGGTTTGTTACGTAGGTATACATGTGCCATGTTGGTTTGCTGCACCCATCAACCCGTCATTTACCTTAGGTGTTTCTCCTAATGCTATCCTTCCTGCAGTCTCCCACTCCCCGACAGGCCCCAGTGTGTGATGTTCTCCTCCTGATGGGGAAATTTTAAGAAGCCCATGGGATTTCGGATTGACCCACCAGGAGGAGTAAAAGTGATTCAGGTAAAGGGAAGTGAAGAAGAATATTCCAGTTGGGAAGATAGCCAAAATAAAGAATGGAGGCAGGAAATTCTCAGCAAGTTTTAAAACCTTCCAGCCTAGACCACATCAGCCACACAGCTGGCAGGCTGTAATGACTTGGGCCTGGCTTATTAAGCACATTTGAAAATTGGGTGAATTGCTTGATTTGATAAAAAATTACATGGTACATTTAATCAGGGCTCCTTTAAGGAACAAGTGTCATTAAACACCACTTAATTAGCTGCCCCTGCAGCCTGACTGGGTGAAAATTATATCCTTGACAAACTACAAAACATTTTTAAGGTCAAATATGGAGAATAAAAATATCACTGGATGTCCTCGGGTAATAGGTCCATAAAAGCTTGCTTCATTTTCATTCATTGAAAAGATTCATTCTGGATTGCAGCTAATCAGAACTTGATAGGCTTTCTTTGGAGCAGACTCTTAAGACCCAGCGTGTGTTGGTTTTTATGCTAAAGAAGTGAAAATAAAACAACCAGAAAAACAGGCACATGCACATTCAATCATACACTTGTTTATCAGCCTGCTGATTTGTTATGGGAATAAAAATGGCTACTTGCTCTATTAACCCAGGATACAGTGGTATGTTATAGAGACCCGAGCTCTGGCTATGCCCAGGACAGAGAAAGCAAATAAGGGAATATTAAGGAGCTAAAGTGGATGGGAGTCATTATTTACTTCACTGCATTTTTCAAAAACTTCTAAGTGATGTATAATATCCACAAAATTGCACATATCCTAAGTATACAACTTAATTTTTTTTTTTTAGTTTATGAGGAAAAGAAGCTTAATTGGCTCACTGATCTGCAAGCTGCACAGGAAGCATGATGCTAGCATCTGCTTGGCTTCTGGGGAGGCCTCAGGAAATGTACAATCATGGCAGAAGGCGAAGGGAGAACAAGCACATCACATGGCCAGAAGCAAGAGAGACAGGGGAAATGCTACACACTTTTTATTTTTATTTTTTATTTTATTTAATTTTTGAAAGTTCTGGGGTGCATGTGCAGGACGTGCAGGTTTGTTACATAGGTAAATGTGTGCCATGGTGGTTTGCTGCACCTATCAACCCATCAATCACCTAGGTATTAAGCACAATATGCATTAGCTCTTTTCCCTAATGCTTTTTCCCAGAGCTACCCTCCCCTGACAGGCCCCGGTGTGTGTTGTTCCCCTCCCTGTGTCCATGTGTTCTTGTTGTTCAGCTCCCACTTATAAGTGAGAACATGCAGTGTTTGCTTTTCTGTTCCTGCATTAGTTTGCCAAGGATAATGGCCTCCAACTTTATCTGTGTCCCTGCAAGGGATGTGATCTCATTCCTTTTTATGGCTGCATAGTATTCCATGGTGTATATGTACCACATTTTGTTTATCCAGTCTATCACTGATGGGCATTTGTGTTGATTCCGTGTCTTTGCTATTGTGAGTAGTGCTGCAGTGAACATACGTGTGCATGTATCTTTATAATGGAATTATTTGTATTCCTTTGGGTGTATACCTAGTAATGGGATTGCTGTGTCAATGGATTTTTTAAGAACCGAAATCACCCTTGCAACCAGCACCACCAGATCAAGAAACAAAGCATTATTATTATTAGGGGGTCCAGAAGCCCCCTGATGCTTTCTTTACATCATTCCCTCTCTCCCCACCCTATGCAATACCTATGGTAATTATTGTCCTAACTTCTCTAAGGACTGACTGATTTCCCCTGCTTCTGTACTCTATGTGAATGGCATCATACAGCATGCATTCTTCTCTGCCTGGCTTATAGTTTGTGAGAGTCATCCATGTCGCTGAGCGTGCTTGTTCTTTGTTCCTTCTTATTGCTATATAGTGGTCCATTGAGTGGTCCATTGCTATATAGTGGTCCATTGAGTGGTCACTGAGCGTGCTTGTTCTTTATTCCTTCTTATTGCTATAAAGTGGTCCATTGAGTGAAAAGGCCACAACTTCTTTGCATATTTTTTGGTTCATGCATATTTCGGTAGATTTTTTTTTGGTAGCTATTATGACTAGTGCTTCTCCAAACATACCATTTATTAAGTATATTTGTGTATGGGGTCCATCTAGGTGAAAGATTCCTGTGATGTAACATATGCGCATGTTTAACATGAGTGTCTATGAATCTACTGCTTTGTGAGATATGTATGTAAAATGCATTAATATGTTGATAATAATATATTACATAATTACATATAATATGTACATTTATGTGTACCTGCCTAATATGTACGTATGTACATATATGGGTATAATATATGATATGTTCATATATGTATATATAAAAGCACATACATACACACACACACACACATATATACAGTCATGCACTGCATAATGATGTTTTGGTCAACAATGGACCATGTACATGACTGTGGTCCCTTAAGATTATAATACTGTACTTTTACTGTACCTTTTCTATGTTTAGCTATACTTAAACACACAAATACAATTGCCCACAGTATTCAGTCCAGTAACATGCTGTACAAGTTTGTAGTCTAGGGGCAATAGGCTATACCAAATAGCCCAGGTGTGTAGTAGGCTGTACTATCTAGATGTGTGTAAGTCGCCCTATGATGTTCACACAGTAACAGAATTGCCTAACAATAACGCTGTGGGAATAACATTTCTCAGAATGTATTCCCAGTGTTAAGTGATTAATGACTGTGTGTATATATAAACACAGACACACACACACGCAGTTAGCATTCCATGTCTGTTGGCTCCACATTCATAAATTCAACCAACCTCAGATTGAAAATATTTGGGGAAAAAATTTCACAAACTTCCAAAAAGCAAAACTTGGCCAAGTACTACATTGAATGCATGCAGCTGAAGTGGTGTGTAGCCATTGTATTAGATCATATAAATAATCTAGAAATAATTTAAAGTATGTGGGAGGATGTGCATAGGTTACGTGCAGATATTATGCCATTTTATATAAGAGACTCGAGCATCCTTGGATTTTGGTATCTGAGGGTGTTCTGAAACCAGTCCCCTACGGATACCAAGGGGAAGGTGTGTGTTTGTGTGCACACACGTGTGTGTGTCTGTGTGTGTGTCTGTATGTGTGCATATGTGTGTGTGTGTGTGTGTTTGTCCTATCTGTCTGTTCCTTTCGATCATCAGCTCTTGAGGTACAGACTGGCTTATTTTATACTAGGGACAAGTATAAAGAATCCCTGCTTGGCACAGGGATTCTTGTTTTTCATGAGACTTATTATTATTATTTTATGTATTTATTTATTTTTTGAGACAGAATTTCACTCTTTGTTGCCCAGGCAGGAGTGCAGTGGCACGATCGCAGCTCACTGCAACCTTCGCCTCCCGAGTTCAAGCAATTCTCCCACATCAGCCTCCCGAGTAGCTGGGATTACAGGCACCCACCACTGCACCCGGCTAATTTTTATATTTTTAGTAGAGACAGGGTTTCACCAATTTGGCCGGGCTTGTCTCGAACTCCTGAGCTCAGGTGATCCACCTCCTTCAGCCTCCCAAAGTGCTGGGATTACAGGCGTGAGCCACCATGCCCGGCTGAGACTTCTTATTAAAGACGGTGTCTACTTAACTTAGATTGGGATTCTGACATGATATCCCCCCAACAGAGAAAACTTTCTAATTGCAATCAGCAAAATCAAGCCATAATTAAGTGCTCACAAATTGTTATGTTAGTAGAAGAAGCATTTTTCATCCCTTCTGGTCATTGCCTCCCTGTCTTGAACCTTCTCCTTCTCACTGGGCATTTTCTTATGTTTCACTTGATTTTTTAAGTGTTGAGTAAATGTATTCTTGTATACATTTAAGATAAAATCTAATCCAAATGATGCAAACTAGAAAACATAATTTGAACACAGTTTCTCTTTTTAAAAAATCTATATTTCAAGTGATCTGCGTGTGTATTTGATTCACCTGCCCTGTTATAAAGTGGGGAAAATAGGACTTACATGGCAAGATTGCTGCGTGAGTTAGATCACAAAATGTCTGCATGGAGATGGGCTTGGGGATGTCACGGAATAGTTTCCAACTATTCTAGCACTTTTGAGGGCAATCTCTTTCACCCTCACAGCTGGCATTAAAAAAATTAATTTTAATTTAATTTAAAGCTCTAGAGTACATGTGCAGAATGTGCGGGTTTATTGCATAGAAAACCATGTGTCATGGTGGTTTGCTGAACCTGTCAACCCATCACCTAAGTAAAGCACTGGCTCTGTATCACTGAATAGGTCAGTGTCTTCTCTGGGCCTTTGATTCCTTATCTACAAAATGGGGGTTTAGATCAAATTATTTCTAGCTTTACATTATTCCTCAAATTTGGCAATAATTTTAGTAAGAATTAGGGGGTGACAGGCCGGGTGCGGTGGCTCACATCTGTAATCCTAACACTTTGGGAGGCTAAGGCGTGCGGATCACGAGGTCAGGAGACCTAGACCATCCTGGCTAACATGGTGAAACCCCGTCTCTACTAAAAACACAAAAAATTAGCTGGGCGCAGTGGCGGGTTCCTGTAGTCCCAGCTACTCGGGGGGCTGAGGCAGGAGAATGGCGTGAACCCAGGAGGCGGAGCTTGCAGTGAGCCGAGACCGTGCCACCGCACTCCAGCCTGGGCGACAGAGAGAGACTCCGTCTCAAAAAAAAAAAAAAAAAAGAATTAAGGGGTGAGATAGATGACAGATGTGGTTAATTGCATTCTTCTTCCTGATTTTTCACGCCTTCCTGTATGCTTGTCTTAAGATCTAGCACTTCTATTCTCTGGGGTTGGAGGGTATTGTCTTACTGTGTCTCTGTTGGACATGGCCTTGTGATTTACCTCAGCCTTTGACCTTTGAGATGTAGGTGGAAGCAACAAAGTGACAGTTCCAAGTCCCTACCGTAAGAAGCATTGTATGTTTCCATTTGTGCTTCCAACCGTTCACATGACAAGAGCATGCTCTTGGATATAGCTGCTACTCTTTGGTCTTGGACCCCAGAATGAACATGTGGATCTCCAGCCTCCCTACTAACCTGTGGGCCTGAGAACAAGAGCTCCCTGTTGCACTGCTGACTGATACACACAGTGCAAGCACAGCTGGCCCTCCATACACGTGGGTTTCGAATACTGTATTTTCAATCCAAGTTTGGTTGAAAAAAATCTGTGCATAAGTGGACGCTCGTGGTTCAAACCCTTGTTGTTCAAGGGTCAACTATATATTATTTTGTCAGTAAAAGAAACAATGACTAAATATATCCTTGCCTTGCGTGTACACTCTCAGTAAGATAAGGAGGATGAGGTAATTGTCAAAGAGTAGAAACTTGTCACAGGTAATACTAAACATTGTTAGCTTTCTGTATAAAACTCCTTGCTGAGCTGTTTACTTACATTACTTCACTTGGTCTTTTTTTTTTTTTTTTTTTTTTTTTTTGACGGAGTCTCATTCTGTCACCATGCTAGAGTGCAGTGGCACAATCTCGGCTCACTGCAATCTCTACCTCCTGGGTTCAAGCAGTTCCCCTGCCTCCAACTCCCCAGTAGCTGGGACTACAGGCCCAGCTAATTTTTTGTATTTTAGTAGAGATGGGGTTTCACCATGTTGGCCAGGATGGTCTCGATCTCTTGACCTCGTGATCCACCCGCCTCAACCTCCCAAAGTGCTGGGATTACAGGAGTGAGCCACCACACCCAGCCTATTTCACATACATTCTTTATAACAGTCATATAAGGAAGTATGATCATTGTGATTTTATGGAAGACAAAACTAGCGCTCAAGGAAGTTAAGAGGCTTGCCCAAGTATGTAATTTACAAGTTGGGGGCATTGGGAATAATCCCAAGTCAGCTCTTAACCACTCTGTTCTCCCACCTTTCAAAACTGAGGATGTTAAGTGTGAGTGGTTGGGGGCACTCCAATGTGCTCTCATCAAAATCATGTGTGTAAGCATAGGTCATACAGGAGGTGACAGAAGTGGGACATGGCTACAGAATTCAGAGTATGAGGGAAAGGTCTGGATCACACTCTTCTACCACAGTATGACAAGCCTTTGGTGTCCACTGAATATCCACGTGCTCCTTTATATCTACCTGCCATCCTTATTTTATTTTATTTTTTTTTTAGACAGAGTTTTGCTCTTGTTGCCCAGGCCAGAGTGCAATGGCAGGAGCTTGGCTCACCCCAGCCTCTGCCTCTTGGGTTCAAGCAATTCTCCTGCCTCAGCCTCCCAAGTCGCTGGGATTACAGGCATGCGCCACCACACCTGGCTAATTTTATTTTTTGTGTGTGATTCTTTTTTTTTGATTCTTTTTTTTTTGTGATTCTTTTTTTTTTCAATTTTATTTTATTATTATTATACTTTAAGTTTTAGGGTATATGTGCACAACGTGCAGGTTAGTTACATTTGTATACATGTGCCATGCTGGTGTGCTGCACACATTAACTCGTCATTTAGCATTAGGTATATCTCCTAAAGCTATCCCTCCCCGCCCCCCACCCCACAACAGTCCCCAGAGTGTGATGTTCCCCTTCCTGTGTCCATGTGTTCTCACTGTTCAATTCCCACCTATGAGTGAGAATATGCGGTGTCTGGTTTTTTGTTCTTGCGATAGTTTACTGAGAATGATGATTTCCAATTTCATCCATGTCCCTACAAAGGACATGAACTCATCATTTTTTATGGCTGCATAGTATTCCATGGTGTATATGTGCCACAGTTTCTTAATCCAGTCTATCATTGTTGGACATTTGGGTTGGTTCCAAGTCTTTGCTATTGTGAATAGTGCCGCAATAAACATACGTGTGCATGTGTCTTTATAGCAGCGTGATTTATAGTCCTTTGGGTATATACCCAGTAATGGGATGGCTGGGTCAAATGGTATTTCTAGTTCTAGATCCCTGAGGAATTGCCACACTGACTTCCACAATGGTTGAACTAGTTTACAGTCCCACCAACAGTGTAAAAGTGTTCCTATTTCTCCACATCCTCTCCAGCACCTGTTGTTTCCTGACTTTTTAATGATTGCCATTCTAACTGGTGTGAGATGGTATCTCATTGTGGTTTTGATTTGCATTTCTCTGATGGCCAGTGATGGTGAGCATTTTTTCATGTGTTTTTTGGCTGAATGAATGTCTTCTTTTGAGAAGTGTCTGTTCATGTCCTTTGCCCACTTTTTGATGGGGTTGTTTTTTTCTTGTAAATTTGTTGGAGTTCATTGTAGATTCTGGATATTAGCCCTTTGTCAGATGAGTAGGTTGTGAAAATTTTCTCCCATTTTGTAGGTTGCCTGTTCACTCTGATGGTAGTTTCTTTTGCTGTGCAGAAGCTCTTTAGTTTAATTAGATCCCATTTGTCAATTTTGGCTTTTGTTGCCATTGCTTTTGGTGTTTTAGACATGAAATTCTTGCCCATGCCTATGTCCTGAATGGTAATGCCTAGGTTTTCTTCTAGGGTTTTTATGGTTTTAGGTCTAATGTTTAAGTCTTTAATCCATCTTGAATTAATTTTTGTATAAGGTGTAAGGAAGGGATCCAGTTTCAGCTTTCTCCATATGGCTAGCCAGTTTTCCCAGCACCATTTATTAAATAGGGAATCCTTTCCCCATTTCTTGTTTTTCTCAGGTTTGTCAATTTTTTTGTATTTTTAGTAGAGATGGGGTTTCTCCATGTTGGTTAGGCTGGTCTTGAACTCCTGATCTCAGGTGATCCACCCGCCTTGGCCTCCCAAAATGCTGGGATTACAGGCATGAGCCACTGCGCCTGGCCCATCCTTATGGTTACAGAGGGGAAATACAACTGGGTCCTGGCTGGTGCAATGTAGACAGATGTGATACAAGCAACTTCAAAGCTTAGCCCTTGAAAATGCTCTGCAGGATCCTGTACCCTTCCTTTCCTCTCTGAAATCTCCTTGGAAGCCAAGTGTTCTACATGGTGCAAGCAAAAGACAGAAGCCACCCATGACTCTGAGTCGTCACTTAGAGTAATGTCACCAAGAGTTACTTGACCCTCAGAGGATTGTGACATGAGCGAGAGACAAGCTTTCACTGTGTCAGCCCACTGAGATTTGGGAGTATTTGTGTTGCTCCAGCATAGCTCGTTCTATTCTAACTGTGTCAAGCAAAGTGTCCAGGATATAGCAGATGTACATCAAATGCAAAAATAAAACAGTAAGAGATGGATGCATGAAAGAAAGAAAGGAAGAGTGATGCGAATGTATTTGAGAAAATGTCTGGAGTTATTATTTATGACGGGAGATGGGAGTCCACCTTGTTTTCTTCCCAGAATAAAAAGCACACCCCATAGAACCTTGTGCTTTCTCTGCTGACTAACACATTCGTACATCCAGGCAGGAACTGCTGTTTTAGTGGACGACAGTCGTCAAGGCCCTGGCATGTTTGATTGTCAACCGCTGACTCCGAAGGAAAAGCTTATTAGCTTTAGGAGCTCATAGCTACCCCAATCCAGTGGCAGCTGCCTCTAGACATCACTGTTTTTTATGGCTTTAATCTGAAACATTTACATCCTTTGGGAGACTATGTCAGGAGAACTTTTAATGAAAAAACATTTCATTTGAAATCAGTTTTTTTTTTTTTTAACCTCTCATCCTGGAGAGGCACAGTACAGAGTGTTTATAATTAATTTTCTTCACACCTCTTGTTTACTGAACATTTATTGAGGAACCTTTGAGGAGAGGTTTTTTTTTTGTTGTTGTTGTTTGTTTTTTTTCTTGGCTAATTGTCTGCTAGGAAGGCTAACAGGATCTGGAATTCAAGCAGGCTTGGTCGTGGGAGTAAGAGGCATAGGCAGAGACCTAGGCTGTGTGATCCGAGGATGCTCTGTATAGGGCCTGGGCCCAAGGTACCTCTTTTGGAAAAATGAAGTATCAGAGAATCTGCACTCAGAAAGTTCTACTCTGAAGAGTTAGAGGCAGAGGCTACTGGTTTCTAGGCAAATGTGAATACAGTAAACAAGCACAGATTCTCTGTGATCTTGGCATATGGGTTTGTAAGGATGCAATGTGTAAAGCTTTTTATGTCTTCAAATCCTGCAGTGACATGACCTCACATAATGTGCAAAATAAACCTGTGTTGGGGCTCATTATCCTCATTTTATGCATGCGATTGAGGTGTGGCTCATTATCCTCATTTTATGGATGCAATCAAGGTGTGAATTATTATGTTCTGTCTGAATGAGGGTCTTTAGCTGGTTCTAAACAGGGTTGTCCAAGGATGGTTCAGAGGCTTTCCCTTTTAAAACACCACCATAGACAAATACCATAGGCACATGTCCACGACCACCACCACCATCACCTCTATCACCGTACGGTCACTGTCACCACTACAACCAATACTACTATTACCTTCATCACCACCATTACCACCAATACTATTACCGCCACCACTACTACCAACACTACCATCATCTCTATTTCCCACACTACTGGTACTACTATTACCACATACCCTCACCATCAAGACACCACCAACATCACCATCACCTCTATCACCACCAATGCCACCACCGCTAGCATTACCACCAAACTAGGTGCTTAGAGTTCTGTTATCTCTCTCTCTCTCTCTTTTTTTTTTTTGGGTGGGGGTTGCGGTGGGCAGGGACAGAGTTTTGCTCTGTTGTCCAGGCTGGAGTGTGGTGGTGCGATCTCTGCTCATGGCAACCTCCACCTCCCAGGTTTAAGCAATTCTCTTGCCTCTCAGCCTCCCAAGTAGCTGGGAGTACAGGTGCGTGCCACGATTCCCAGATAATTTTTGTATTTTTAGTAGAGACAGGGTTTTGCCCTGTTGCTCAGGCTGGTCTCAAACACCTGACCTCAGGTAATCCACCTGCTTCAGCCTCTCAAAGTGCTGGGATTACAGGTGTGAGCCACCACACCTGGCCAAGTTCTATTATCTTTTTGTGGGAGTTTATAAGTATGTTGACAACTCAGGTGATGGTAATGATGGTGATTTTTCTACATGGGATAGATTGCCTGAAGATGGAGCAAAGTTCTAGCTGGAATTCAACAGTTAATAGCAGAGGTGCTATACTGTCCTATGAAATACTTACTAGACAACCTCAGGAAGAAAAGTGTGTTGGTTAATTTTATGTGTCAACTTCACTGGGACACAGAGTGCCCATATAATTGGTTAAACTGTATTTGTAAGTGTGTCATTGAGTGTGTTTCTGGATGAGATTTGAATAACATTGAAATTGGTGGACTGAGCAAAGCAGATTTCCCTCCCCAATGTGAGTGGGTCCCACTCAATCCATTGAGGGCCTAAATAGAATAAAAGACTGAAGAAGAGAAAAATGTTTTCTGCCTGCCTGACTGTTGTTGAGCTGGGACATCAATTTTCCCCTCCCTTCAGATTCGAACTTGGAATGGAATTTTTACCATTGGCTTTTGTGGTTCTCTGACTTCAGTCTGAACCGAAACTCCAGTACCATCAGCTCTGCTGGCTCCCAGGCCCTTGGACTTGGACTGGAATTATGTCATCAGCTCTCTTGGGCTTTTAGCTTGCTGACTGCAGATCTTGGACTTCTCAGCCTCTATAATCATGTGAACCAATCCTTACATGGTGTGTGTGTGTGTGTGTGCACGCATGCGCACGTGCAAGTGTGTGTGTGTGTGTGTCTCCTATTGGTTCTGTTTCCTTGGTGAATCCAGGAGACTGGAGTCCAGGTTCTAGTGGGAAGTGCAATACTAGTGACAGGATGTGAGAATTAGAAGAATCCTTAAGCAACACTACTCCCATCTGATTAGAATCTTTGTTGTCTTCTTAGCTTCAATCACTGTCTCATGTATTTTATTTGACTACTTACTTCTTATGGTTTCTCCCATGGGAATGGGATTCATGAGGCCACAGACCTTTTCAATCTGTTTTTCACTATACCTCCAGAATCATTACATAGAAGGGACTTAATAATCGTTTGTAGAAAAATTTAAGAAAATTGACATCCTGTATGTATTAGTTTGTTTTCATGCTGCTGATAAAGACATGCCCAAGACTGGGAAAAAAAAAATGTTTAATTGGACTTACAGTTCTACATGGCTGGAGGGGCCCCAGAATCATGGTGGAAGGCCAAAGGCACTTCTTATGTGACAGTGGCAAGAGAAAAATGAGAAAGAAGCAAAAATGGAAACCCCTGATACACCCATTAGATCTTGTGAGACTTACTCACTCTCACAAGAATAGCATAGGAAAGACTGTCTCCCATGATTCAATTACCTTCCCCTGGGTCCCCTCTATAACACATGGAAATTCTAGGAGATATAATTCAAGTTGAGATTTGGATGCAGACATAGCCAAACCATATCACTATAAATGAACATAATTTATGAACATTTTTTTGAAGTCACAATGGCAGGAAATTGTCTGCCAGGTATGATTCTAGACACTTTATATGTGCAACTCCTTATGGTAAGAATTATTATTCCTATTTTCTCATAAAGATGGGTGTCCCAAGTGACAGAGATAGTTAAGAACCCAAGATCTTGTCACAATAACGTGTTGCTATCCTTGACTGACTCTGGGTCATTCAAAACTTGAATCTGGGTCTCTTGACACTTATATGACTTTTTAGATGCAAATAAATAAAAATAAGAAAGGAAGAATTTATTCATCTACACTAAGCATAAACTCTGTGCTAGACAGAGAGGGAGACATTTACTATGCATTGTCTTTTCTAATCTACCCAACAACACTATGCAGAATAGGTTTTCTCTCAAAGTTTTACTGAGGAGTTAAATGACAAAGAGCTCTTGTCTAGAAAGTAGATGACACATATTTTGGAATCAAAACTACTTTATTCCAAAATCTTTGTTCTCTATCATATACCATTTCATCCCCTCATTCCTTCTTATTTAAAGGAACTGGTCTCTATTACAGAATGCTCAGCAAGATTGCCAGTTACTTTGGCTGAAGTTTCATTATTAGGAAAAAAAATTCAAAAGTAGAAAGCTGAATTTAGGGGTTTATTTTAAAATATTCATGTTTATGTTTTTCCCTTGGGCTTTTAGCCATTCGGTCTCCTATACTTTCTCCTCCTACTGCCTCAGGTTCTTAACTCTTAACTCCAGTCAGATCCCCACCTTCCAAAGAGGACTACCCACAGTCTGTTCTTTATTTCCTCACTAGCAGAGCTTGTCCTCTGTGTTGGATTCCCAATAAGGATTGGAACTGAATTATGTTTCTGATGGAGTCAGTGAGTTAAGTCTCTTTCCCCTCATGGGAGACCATGAGGGTTAAATTCAGATGGACTTGGGTGTGAATCCTAACTCAGTCATGTATTAGCTATGACATCTTGGTTGACTAGGTCTTATTGCAATTCTCAATTCTTCATCTCTCAAATGGTGGAAATACCTGGCTCAAAGGATGTCGGGAGAGGTAAGTGCTCTGATAGGCTGGTTCACCCTCCTGTGCCCATGCTCTGTGAACTCTGGTTCAATGAGGTTTGCCTGGCTGTGGATTGTGCAATCTTGGGGAATAGGACCAGGTGGTCTCCCGGAGCTCTCATTGTGCTCTGAGTAGAGAGATGCTGCCACCCATGTGTGCAAAAGTACAGGACAAGTGGGAGATCTGGAGAGTAAAGACCTCTCCCTGCCACATTATACGATGTGATACATTTGGATGAAGAACGTTTAAAGAAAAGCCAGTGAGCAATTGCCTTTATACTCACTTAGAAAGAGCAAGCTTTATATGAGGCACACGTAGGTGAGAAGAATGGAATCTTTTTGTGTGAACAGACAACAAACAGCTTTTAACAAATCTTTAGAAGAAGCAGTCATGGCAGGATCCATGTGACTTCATCAAATGACAAGAGAGTTAGTGGAGTCAAGAGCAAAGAAGAGAAGAGAGAAAAAATGTGAATCATGATCACATTAATTTGGAGTGCACTTTATAGAGTAAGAACTAATTTAGACTGACCTAAAGGTTATCAAAACAGAAACAGTTGTTTAGCAGAATATATAACATTAAAAGACATTAGTGGTAAATGTGGAAGAGAAACATTAAATTCTTTAAAAATTTTTCAAATTATTTGTAATGCCATTTGCAAATAATTGCCACTCTAATTACAAAGTTTTTTTTATTAAAATAGATTTAAGAAACTATAGAAAAATATTTTTTAGGTAAAAAAGGTACTTTTTTTCTTGTGCTTTCAAATATACACAATGATTCAAATAAAGCTTTTGCTAATCTGTTACTCTGTGTTCTCAGAAGTAAGCAGCACATTTTCTTGATTTTAAATGTGAAATTTACACTTTTCACTAACTCAGACTGTTGTCCCCTAGGAAGTCTCAATTAATGAAGTTTTACTCGACTTGTCACATAGTAGCAAATGTATCCACTGGGAAATTAACAAAAAGACAACCTGGGGCTTTTTAGCAATAATTAATGTGTTTAGAATTGCTGTGGAACTCTAATTGCTGGGTAAAAAATGTACAGTCCTGTTACTTTTGTTACTGGACTGATGCAGTTTTTGCCTGGGTTCCTGGGAAGGACAGGGGGAAGAATTACCACCTATTAATAATTCTGTTTCACGGACAGACTGTTTCATGCCAGGCCCCACTGATTTATCTACCCGGTGTCATGTTGAATTCTGCTTCGGATTTATGGCTGATTTATTTTGGCTGTGTTAATGTGAGCAACGTCACTGGGCCTAATGATTAAGTATTCATGGTCGGCTATAAATTACTCTTTCTTTGCTCTAGATAATAACAGATTATTTTTCACCACTTCTGGGTGTGAATTATGAAGGACAGTTACTTCTTTAATCTCTAGCACATCTTTCCATGAAAAGGTTTGTGCATCGAATTCTCCCGCTTCAGAAAAAGCCAAGCTTTTTTTTTTTTGGATGATAAATTTGAGTGAATTAATTTTTACTTCTGAAAAATCTATCTGGGCACTATTTTCTTAGGGGTGGAAAGGAAAACCCTGGTTTTGTGTCAGGAAACTTGGAAGTTATCCAGGGTCTTGCTGCCCACCAGGCTGTGGGAATAGCTAGAAATTCAATTTTGCCAGGCCTGTTTCTTTTTTGTCAGTCAAGAAGGATGATCTATTTTCCTTTACCTTAAAGTTATTGTATCAAGGAAGACAAAGTAACGTCTCAGAAAAGGAAAGTGGAAGGATGTAATGATATATAATGTGTATATGTGTGTGTAAAAGTGTATATGTATGTGTGTGTGTGTATACATATATATTCATATATATTTTTTTCTCTGATGTATCCTAGTTAGGGATTCCTCTGGAACCTCTAACTGAGGAAAGGATAAAGGAATTTTAAAATTTATGTCGATCATTTAATGATAATAGCAATCATTAATTAGCCCTAATTGTGCTTTTCAAGGGTTATCTCTCTTAGCCCTTAAAATGCCTGTTACTATTTTTTCATTACTCTCATTTTATGGAGGAAGAATCTGATGCTCAGATATATTAAGAACTTATTTAAGGTCAGATAATGAGATTGGGGTGTAGTAGGGTGAAACCCAGGGTATTGGCTGCCATCAGAGCTCTGACCCAGTCTCCATGGGTGTTGTTCAGCACTTGGCCCTTCGCTCACTGCTGCTTGCAAGTTCTCTACACATAGGTCTTTTCAGGCCTACTAATTTTTCTACAGATGAGAAGATGAACCTTTAGGAGAATTAATACAAATTGCTTAAGCAAACAGTGATGAATCAGAACATTTGAGATCTACGCAAAGTAGAGCATCACACCTGTAAGAGTGCAAGGAGACATTCGCAATAATCTTGTCTCCACAATTTAGGCCCAGGGAGCTTAGGGGAAAGAAGAATGTATTGACTGACATAATTGAACATTTCAGAGGCCATATCTCCTTCAGGTGTGGTAAGATCCAGGGAGACAAATAGCATCACAGGGACAGTTCCTCACCCCTCTGCTGGCTTTAATTTGTCATACATTTAGAGCCGACTGTCCCAGAAGAGGGAGTTAAATGCTCTCTCCTCCAACATCATATTGTTTCTTCCTGAGGATCTTGGCTCATCTTGCTTTGGCCAACTTCCCATCCTTCAAGCAACTGGGGCAGTGGGGAACTAGTTAATGGGCTCTAGGTTTGAGGGCAGTCCACGGTGAAATAACAATAGAAAGAATATCATTTTCTGGCAAGTAAAGAAGGTTTTCCTAAGGTCTAGCATCACGTGAACCAATGAGATAATATTTCTGCAAATGTTGTCAATTTGTCTTTTGTTGTTAACAACATCCACTCATCTGATGTATGGAGCACCAATGAGGGTATCAGCTCAGGAAAGAGGGCATTGATCTGGACTAGAATATATTTTTCCTTGGGCAAGGAAAGTGAAATGCTAAATGGGCATGAGTGCATTACTCATGTCTGATGACTGAAAATTCACACCACCAAAAGATATCATTGATGGGCCTGAAACAGAAGCAGGTTTAAGAAAAAGGTATACACAAATGATAAAGCTTCACATGCTATTATTGCTGTTTTTGTTTTTAATGCTAAAGCATTTTATAAATATAAGAGTCCGTATTCATTTGCTGAGGTCAGTGGCTGGACTTACTGACAGTTGAGGGGAGTCAACCTACTCACAGGTGGTAGAACAAATAATTAGGGAGCCCTCTCAAACTGAGGAATCAAGTAACTTTGGTGACCTGCCTATGGGAGCTGGGACTGAACCCCAGTAGACACCCATTGTTCTTATCACAAATGCAGTCCACTTGCCATTTGGGATTCTAGGACTAATTTTATATTGGGGAGTTTGCATGTCATACCATCCCTTCCACATTCACAGCCATTACCTTATACACAGGCTTCTGCTGCAGGAGCTTCCTGGCTGGCCTCCCTGCCTCCTGCGTTGCCCTTTTCCAGGGGTAAAGGTAAGAGTGTTTTCGACAGGGAGGCTTTCAGATGGAAGGGTAACAGAAGAGAGGTGGGCCAGGTGGATGTCTCAAAGCTGATTTGGGTAGGCTCAAGTTAGATGTGCATGTAGGACATTTCAGATGGAGTCTTCCAGTAGCCATTCTACCCAGGGGTTTGTAGCTTAGTGGAGAGATGGGGATTGAAGAGAAGGATTTTAAAAGTATGGCTGTGTAGATGGTAGTGAAGCCAACTACTTCTATGGAATGGTTAGGAAGTCCAAGTAAACTAAAAAAGAAAACCTAGAATGGATTCCTGGTTAATCCCAACTGTTGGGGTGAAAGGGGCCAGCATCAAGGAGGAGTAGTTGGAGAACTGGAAAGAGAGAACTTGAAGAGCACCTTCCCAGAATTCGGGAGAGGAAAAGGTTTCCGGAAGGAGGTTATAGCTAATGGGTTCCAATGCCCAAGAAGGGTCAGGCTGGGACGTAGAAAATATGATCATGGACAGTCTCAGTGAAAGCAATTTCTGATGGTGGGCTGTGGGCTGGGAAAGAGCTCCATGTCTCCAGTCAGACTGAGACCTACTGAAACCTCTTACTCTGCAGGGGACATGCAAGTCCAAGTGGAGAGAGCAACATGGGAGGGAGGGCGCAGGGCAACCTGTCCTCTATACCAGCACAATCTCACCTGGAAGGGTACTCATCATCTCTATGATTTTCTGTGCCCAGAAACTCATCATGTGGCCACACTTGGCTGCAAGGGAAATTGGGAAGTGATGTATTTTCCCAGCTTCATGAGTATGGGCCCAGCTAAAACCAGAGGGTTTTTATGCAAGTGGAATAGTTGAAGGGTGCAGATTTAGGTACAACCAGCAGCTCAGCCACAAGCAACAACACACAATCAGACACACCTCATAACCTTCATACTCATGTTTTCAACAAGTTATGAGCCAGGGTAGGTCTAAATACCTGCTCCATTATTTATGAATTGAGAGAGCTTATAGAAATTACCTAATCACTCTTTGTCCCATTATTTTTATTTGTAGAGCAGGGAGCAGGAATGACGTTTTTTTTTACTACCTCATTTGAATTTGTCCTAAGGCCCAAATGACATAAAATTTCTTAGCTCAAGGCCTAACATAGCACTGTTTTATTATTATTATTATTAGTTGTCAATATTTACTATTATAATAAAATATGCACCTTGAAGACTGTATTAATACTTCAAATTATTCTTGTGTTTACTCTCTGCTAGAGTCTGTATTAGCCACCGAAGATACAGTTTGACTTTGCTAAGTTCTCTAATTTCTAAAAGAATAAAGTATGATAGTGAAGAAGAAATATAAACCATTAAACACAATTACGTTTTATAGGCATGCTGCTGAAAATGAATAGGCAATTTTTCCTCATTGATTTATTAGCATAAAATAGGGTCCTCTTCCCTGTTTACATAGTTGTAACAATTATAATCTCCTTAGCCATGGTTATCTCTATCACTGATATAATTGCTGTTTGTTTATGCTGTTAGAGAGACACAGGGAGAGAGAGTAGGAGAGAGAACACGTGCACTCCCATGACCTTGAGAAAGTTACTTCTTAAGTGGAAAGGAAGGGTTGTCCTGGGTGTTCTGGTTTCTTGCAACTCACTCTCTACTTCTGACTCACAGAAGTCACTGGTGGTCATTTTTTAACAGATGCCAATGATGAGTTGACAATAGGTCCCTGGTTACTTGTAACTGAAAGTATTCTTTTGCCAATGCTAGAGCATTCATTTCCATTTTAATTAGAGGAAGAATTTTATTAAAAAAACATGGTCCATTAGAATTTCAACTAACATCAGACGGCTGTTCTTCCTTCTCAAACCCATTCAAGTCATGAAGATTAAAATGCCATCAACTAGAGGATTACTTATTATCCCTCTGGTTTTCCTCTATTAAATGTTATTTTTTCCTTCTCATTTTCATGTTTTAAAGATAGTTGAACACATATTTAGCAAACTAAAACCAGTATAAACAGAAAAAGCTTATTATTAGTATTAATTTGGTTGCTCTTCTGTCATTATATATAATTATTAGTTTGGTTGCTCTTCTGTCATTAGATATAACTCACAAAGTTTATAAAATATGTTTTAGAATCCTTTCTGCCAGTTTCTCGCCAGGCAAATATCGTGAGTGTTAGATGAACCAAATGGTTTAGTAACAACAACAAAAAAAAAGAAAATGAAAATGTTTTATGAGGAGTACAGTCATGTTTCAAGCTCAGTGGCAGGAAGACTCTGAATTCTAGATTTTTATACTCCAGTCTGCTGTCTCCAGTTTTCCTGACTTTGTTGGTAATATCCTTTCCAATGGACAATATGTCCTTTCTTGCATTTTGAGGCTGTGTCTGACTTCTTGAGAGCACAGCAATATTTTTGCACTTGTGTTTATCTCATGGTCGTGTGCCATGATTAAGTCGATGAGTTCATTTGAAGTCTGCAGCCAGTATCAGTCCCAAGGGATTTCCTTCAAGAGGGTCAACATGGCCTTTGTTGCAAAACTGTCAGGCCTTTAGATAGTGAGAGAATCAAGTTGGAAAACACATTCTTGTAACTTTAAAAATAAATACTTGTCTGCCAACTACAAACAGCCTCCTAATGTGCCACATCCTACATGCATTTGGATTTAATTTGTTTGCTTTCCTCTGTGATTGCTCTTTAATTATTGCAATGTTGAAACAACTTGCTCTGTCTCCAAAAATATGCTACAGTAGATGGGACGAAGATGAGGGGGTAAAGAGCAGGCAGCCTGCAATGCTCAGGTAGCAGCTGTCCAAAGTGTGTGCCAATGTTTGGGGGCCATCTGCTTAAGGCTCTTCAGCCTCACTGCTTCACCTTCCAAAGGATGGGGCAACTGGTGTCCAAAGGTGATTTCCTAGCAGTCAATTTATGGTCTTTTGAAAAATCGCAAAGTAATTATTACCAAGAGATGATGGACTAACTTGAGATAAGTTAAGCTCGTTAGAATATTTTAGCAGCAGCAGGAAGGTACAAAATGCAACTTTATCCAAAATCAAAACAACAAAGCTCAGAGCATGATCACTGTTCACGTCTACTTTCTTGAGATGAAATGGTGAAACCCTGGGCTCATATCGGACTTTTAGCTTCCTTGTCTATGCTGTGAGAAGTCTCAATGCATCAGTCTAAACTCCATTAGAGCCTCTGCCTTTTGCATTCCTTGACAATGACAAATGACAAGAATAATGGCTGACAATATAATTACACATTAATTGGACTGCCTTGTTTCCACTCATTTGTACTGAGGGACAAATTCAGTAAATTTCCTCAAAGTTACACTGCTTGGGGTTAGTTTGAATGTAGGCCTATCTGCTACTGAAGTCTCACTTCATTCATTAGGACACATAACATAATATTTTGGGTTTCCAGGCTTTGTGTGTTAAGTTTGTGAGCTTTGTGTGTGTTAAGTTTGTTAGGAATGCTCGAGAACAGCTTATCTAGAGGAGAGAGGAAAGCAGGATTGGGCAGAGAAAGGGTTGAAATCTGATGCAGCTACAACAACCTATTTCTAAGGGAGCTTTAGAGGTAGACTTGCCCTTAGAGATGTCCAGAATTGAGGGGACAAGTTTTTGGTTATGAGTTCCTCTTGGGGAAGATGAGGTAGCTCCCTGTGGTTGGGGACAATTCTTAGACAGGCACTCAGTGTGAGAACCCAGCAGGTAATACTTCCTGTAGCTGGAAAAAGGAGCATTTTTGTCCTAACTGGAGGTGTGTGTTGTGGGGTGGTGGTGGTGGTATGAAATTTAGAAAGGGCACCATAGCATCAACTACAGCCCATATTTTGCAGCACTTGGATTCCTTTGCTTTGTATATTACGTTTGCTTCCTCTGGGAAGCAACATTATAGTTCAGCAACAATTCAGTTCCTACAGAATTCTTGGTCCCTTTGCCTTGGAAAGTTATAAGAGGAAGGTTTGTAGAACAAACTGTAGTCTCTTAACCTTCACTGCTGATCTTGAGGCTACAGCTAGAAACTCATTGTCTCTCATCTCTACTATCAACTCCAACTCTAGTTTCCCTCACCCTCAGTTAGCACATCTGCCGGTCTAAAGGACTTACAATGGTACAACCCAGTTCCTTATCCCTGAAGCCTTTTGTTACCATGCTTTTGGGAAATGTGGATGCTTTATTTGTCCATTTACTGTCAAAATTGAGGAAGGGGAGTATAATAGGCACCCTAGTGAATCATTTTGGTGCCAAATATATTTTTCTCTGCTTCCATATGTAAGAAAACTCCTGTATTCTGAATATTCAGGGCCAGTTACACCTGTTGGGGTGATAACTCCTTTTCTTGCCTGCTGGCCTTTTGACACAGGAACCCTGAAGTCATTGACCTGTGGTCATAGCTTAAAATTGATTGGGTGTCTCATTGTATTCCTGCTGTATTCATTTCTCCTATGGGAACTAGACCCTCTAGAATGACAGAACCTAACGTTTAGGGGACAGGAAACACACTATATCATTGGGAGCGGTGGTGAGGGAGGCTGGGCTACTTCTACCCTTAGTTCCTGGACCCATGTGTTCTACAAATTGGGGACACTGCAACATATAATGATTGCTTTGGCTTTATTTTGCTGCATACCAAATGATCACACATCTGGTGGCATAAGACAACACTCACTATCTCACAGTTCTGTAGGCAGAAGTCTTAATGAACTCAGCTGGGTTCTCTGCTGAGAGTCTCACTAGGATGGAATTAAGATGTATGCCAGGCTGGGCTCTTATATGGAAGTCCTAGGGAGAAATCTGCTTCCAAACTTACACATATTGTTGGCAAAATTTAGTTCCTTATAGGACTCTTTTATTCTTTAACCATCTTCATAACTCTCTGGAGGTAAGGATGCCCTGGATGCCATTCTGGCATTATCTTTTTTTGCAATAATTGCACCTACTGATTGCACACAGTGGCTCACTCCTGTAATCCCAGCACTTTGGGAGGCTGAGGCGGGCAGATGACTTGAGGTAAGGAGTTCAAGTCCAGCCTGGCCAACATGGCAAAACCCTGTCTCTACTAAAAATACAAACATTAGCCGGGTGTGGTGGTGCACACTTGTAATTCCAGCTACTTGGGAGGCTGAGGCAGGAAAATCGCTTGAACCTAGCAGGTTGAAGTTCCAGTGAGCCAAGATCGTGCCACTGCACTCCAGGCTGCGTGACAGTGTGACTCTGTCCCAACTAATAATAATAATAATTGCACCTACCTCACTTCCATTGATCAAGTATCTCCATTTGGAACCTATTATATCAGAACCCTCACATACCCATTGCTATCCATTTTGTAATGATATCTGCTGTTGGCAGCCCTATGCTGCAGAGATCAGCTGCCACTGAGCTTCCCAGAGATACTGGTGCCACTCTTATTAAGGCATTCCTTATCACTTTGGTAAATGATATATTCTCCATTGCTCCATTGGAACGTGGGACAAAGCTAGCTGGTGAGATTTCCTTTTCTTTTCTTTTCTTTTTTCTGTATGTGGTATCTTAATTCCAGCAGGTTCACTCTCCTGAACCTTTTGATCCTGTTCTCTGCCATCTTCCACAGCAGTTCTGGGATCTCTATTTTACTTAGTATTCACCACTTATTTCTACATTTCTAAGAGCTGTCTTAGTGTGTGAGTATTATTCCCTTGCCAGGTTATTGATATCTTGTATCATAATATTTAACAGGTGTGAACTTTCCCAAATTTAACTTTATGGTCTGGTCCCGCCCACCTTGATCCAGCATCTTCAGGGTTCAGTTTCACAAGCACACACTCATATGCTGGCTAGTGTTGCTGTTCCTTCAGCATGGAGTGTCTTTCCCTGTTTTGTACTCCAGCACTTCCCCAACCAGATTATGTTGTCACCCAACTCATTATCAGTCTGTGAACCAAGAGGAGAGGTGGAAGTAAATCTTGAGTGGACTCATGTGTTTGCAAGTCAGGGGCCTCTGTATCTTGTTCGGTAAAGAGGGGAATGCTAGCTTCTAGTAAGCCACTTACACAGTTTTAACAGAGCTCAACAGAACCTAGGAATTCAAGACTTTCGAGATCATCAATCGAGATTCTAAATCCCAAATCTCAGAGTCTCACTCCCTTCTCAATTCAGAGCTGACCTTGACATTATAGACTTTCTGGGTTGGAGAATTCAGCCTTCTGTGGAGCTCTTCTATCCTGTAACTACGTCCACTATTCAGAGGAGGTGAAAGTCCCTTTATGTGGTTTCCCCTAACATTTCCACTCTGGGAAATTAGACATTAGTTTCCATAAGCCTTTCACTGTCTTATTCTAATGCATCAATAAATAGCCCTTAGCAACAGCCATCAATTCCAAAATCCTTGAAATTACTGCTGCTTCTGTAATGCTTAAACAATTGCTGAACAATTGCTCCAACAGTGCACTTCCCTCCACAGTCATTCCACCCCAGTTCTACTGAGGAAATTCTAACGTTTGCATGGTGACAAATGCAAAGAGTTCTTGGTACTCCATCTAATGCCAGTGACGGGGTTGTCATTGCCAATCAGTGAGTGGTTCCGTCCCAAATTCCTTTTTAGAGTTTGCTTCCTAGCACCACTCCAGACATCCATCAACAGTCTTAGATCAGCTTCACTGGAAATAGACTCTGAGACAGAATTTAAATGCAGGAAGTTTATTGGGAAGTGCTCTCAAGAATTTACCTGTCAGAAAGTGGAAATTAGATGGAGGGAGAGGTTGGATGGTAATACTATTGCAACCAGAGTTCAGTGGACCCCATAGGGGTTTTGGAGCTGGGATTTGAGGCAAGAGAACCAGGACTTTACAGCCAGTCATTGAATAGTCATTGGATGCCAGCTACCCCCAAGTAGGGCACTTGATTTTGTTTCAAAAAGATGGCTCCCTCAATCAAAGGTAATTCCTGGGAAGGGACTCAGCTGTTAAACAGCAACATCCCACACTCCACACCAAATAAGTGCCTTGGTCCTAAAAGTGAGACAACACAGCAGGTACTACATGCTGTGAATTCAGTTCCTAGGTCTGCCAAGGTCTAAGCCCTTAAGCAGACCACTTCTCTCTGTATCTCAGTTTCTTCAGACATAAAGTAAAAACTGTTTGTGGAAGCTGGACTGCATAATATCTAAGGAACTCTCTTTCCCCCAAATATGATCAAGCGGTTTTCTAACTTTATGACTTAGCCTCCTGGGATAAAAAATGGTAGAGTGAAAATAAATTGACTAGTGTCAGTTAGACTTGTTTTTAGATCCATTTCTGTCACTTCAAATCTCTTAGGACTTTGACCAATCTTTTCAAATTTCTTTGTGACTCAGTGTTTCTATCTTCAAAATAGGGAGACTGATCCTGAGTGCATGGGATCACTGTGAGGCTTAAATGAGATTAATTTCTCTTCTTTTTCCATCTCTCTCACTTTCAACAAATACTAAAAGACTTTGGTTTGTGATATTCTGCCTTAATATAGAAGTTCATTTGTATTATATTCATTAGATCACATAGCCAATGTAATTCAATCAATATCTAGGTATTTTTCTGCATGCAATTTAGCTGTGTCTGAGAAAATCCACTTGAGTGAATGGAGGAAGCTTTATCCAATAGGAGAACAGGTAGTAGTAGTGCTTGGGGAAATAGCAGTGCAGGTCCTGCATATGAGGAGGTGGGTTATCTTACCACTGTGTCTCCCTCTTGGTGGTGAATTACCCTGACACAATCACCACAGAACGTTTCCCCGATAGCGTATCATTCTGTTATTCTTCTTGGATGATTTTGTTTGATGAAACATTGTCCAGTGGCATGTCTTCAGTGAGAAGCATTCAGGTGGAAGCAGGACGTGCCTTTCATAGAAGGGGAGGGCAGGAAGTCAAGGTGAGAGGGGAGATGAGCTGAAAGACCAAGGCCATTGCATTAATCTGTTCTCACCCTGCTGATAAAGACATACCCGAGACTGGGTAATTTATAAAGAAAAAGAGGTTTAATGGACTCACAGTTCCATGTGGCTGGGGAGGCCTCAACAATCATGGCAGATGGTGAAAGGCACATCTTACATGGCAGCAGACAAGTGAGGGAATGAGAATCAAGCAAAAGGGGAAACCCCTTATAAAAACATCAGATATCATGAGACTTACTCACTACCATGAGAACAGTATGGTGGAAAGCATATCTATGATCCCATTATCTCCCACCAGGTCCCTCCCACAACATGTGGGAATTATGGGAGCTACTATTCAAGATGAGATTTAGGTGGGGACACAGCCAAACCATATCAGCCATGCTCTTTTAGGTGTTAAGGAAAACACGGTTGTAGTGATATTGGCACAATTAATCTTGTTTAAGAGAAGAGGCCTATGTTGGGACTAGAATCAAAGGAACAATGGTCATTCATCTCATAGAGAAATTCCACATTCGGAAAGGCTCTTGACTTCAGCTCTTTCTGATGGCTGCGATGATCCAACTTTCCATCTGAGGACACAGGTCTGCCCCCAAAGCTCTCTAGACTAAGAAATGAGGTTCTGAATATCTTGAATAGAATTTACAAAGTCAATGGTACAGAGGGAAGATCACTTACGCTGGCATAGAATAGAACTGACTTTGAATTTCTAGCTCTCTTATTTACTTGCTGACAACTTAGGAGAAATTAACTTCTCTGAGCCTAAGCATCTTTGGATATTAAAGAGAGATAATCATACCTTCTGTAAAGAGAGACTGTGAGAAATAAATTAGATTACCATATAGAACACCAGGAAAAAAGCAGGTAGTCAATAACATATATCTTTTATTAACAAGTCACTTTGGTTACTTCCTCCTGATGCTTATCCTTGGAGATCCTCTGTCTTATAATGGAGATTTAGCCTTGATCATTTTCCTCGAGTTATTGGGCCTGATTTCTGTCAATAAATGTAGCCCAGACTTGCTTTTGCCATTCCCTTCCTACAGAGTTGTTTCTGAACCTTCAAGCCTGAGGACGTCTCTCCCTGACATGCCTATCTATCTGGATTTTAGTATAACTCAGTACAGATGCTTCCTACAAAATGGAAATGTTGCTCACCTTGGCTCTCCATGGTCAGTTGCTCACTTGTACTGTAAATATATCTATGATCATTGTCCTGTGCCTTGCCTATCATGCTGAGCTGCATTTTACGTGGTTGGGTTGTTTCCTTCCAGCTTCTTGTTCTGTCTGCCTCAGTGGAAAAGTACAATTCCAGGTACTTTTCTGTCTTCTCTTTCAGCTTGGGAAGATGGATCAATATGGCCTGTAGAATAAGAAGACCTATATCCAGATCTGGATTTTACTATTTTCTCTGGGTGAGTCACTTTTTATGTGCTAAGGTTGCTGTAAGTGTTGAATGTGATAGAAGTAATGACAGACATTTTCGTGCGGTCTTACTCTGTGCCAATCATTGTGGTAAGCTCATCACAGTAATTATTTAATTTAATTCTCATAATATCCTAATACCTTCAATATGAAAAATCTCTATTATTTTCATTTTACAGATAAGACTGAGAGTCAAAGTGAGGACAGGAAGATAGGAAGGCAGATGTCAGAGAAAGGATCGTAAGGTAGTGGAGAAAAGAAAAGAAAAAAGAAGAACAAGCCTTTAAGAGAGGAGACACAACAGTAAGTTGCAGCAAGTAGAACTTTCGGCTTTCTATGCCCTCTTCTTTGTAAGCAACAAACTTCTCTAAAATCTGAATGGCAAAAAGAAAAGCAATGGAGTCGTAGAGTCAGAGTTTGAACAAGACAGAGCATTTACTTATGCTTTTTCTGAATACCTAGATGCCAACACTTTTTTAGCACACTTATTAAACCAAACCAGTCTGAGTATTTTGTCTCTTTCCTCTAATGTCTAGTCCAAGAATTCAATTCTAGATCCCAGAATTGATACTCTGTAGGCTGGTGGTTGGAGCTGGCCTAGGGGTGGAAGTATTTCAATGTTCAGAATGCCTCATTTATTCAACCAATATTTAAATGTATTGTACAGACAAGGTATAGTCTGTACTGGGGATAAAAGGGAGAGCTGGATATTGTTCGGGTATGAAGGGCTTAAGCCTCAGCTTCATCTTTTGTCTGTGGGGTGCAGAGTGGGTGTGTACACAGGACCATGGAATTTATAATATTTGGAAGTACAAATAATTTTACTTGTAAAACTACTTAGTTTCAGGTCCATCAAATAAAGCATTTGGCTTAGTGACTAATTGACATCATCCATGTGGATCAACTTGGATCATTTACAATTTTTATTCTTTTTCCATAATTAGTAGTTGATAAATTTTGGCTCTGTGTTCCCAACCAAATATCATGTTGAATTGTAATCCTCAGTGTTGGAGGAGGGACCTAGTGTGAGGTGACTGGACCATAGGAGCAGACATACCCCTTACTGTTCTCATGATAGTGAGTGAGTTCTCATGAGATCTGGTTGTTAAAAAGTGTGTAGCACTTCCCTCTTCACTCTCTCTCTCCTGCTCCACCATGTGAAAATGTGACTGCTTCCCTTATACCTTCCACCATGATTGTAAGTTCCCTGAGGCTTCCCCAGCCATGCTTCCTGTACAGCCTGCAGAGCTGTGAGTCAATTAAACCTCTTTTCTTTATAAATTATTGTATAATACCAATGCGATAATGAACTAATACAGTAGTCTTATTAAACTTGATCCTCATCTATGAAATGGGCACCATTATAATAATACCTACATCAAAAAGTGTTTTAAGTATTGCTAATATCCTTTGTAAACTACACACTGTGCCCCCTCCCCCACACCACACACAATGTTTGATAAAGGGCTTTGTAATTTTTAAAAAGTTTACATTCACTATTTAACAGTTACAACAATCTTTTACAGTGGGTATCTCTTTCCCCAGTTTATATTGTAATAGATAAGAAAATTGGGATTCAGAAGTCTGTGCATGCTGACCCAGTTTAATAGATGTAGGAGACAAGGCTCAAGCATGGGTCATAGCAACTCAGATTCCAAGTCCTGAGTTTCAAGATATCAGCTTCCTTTTAAAATCTCCTAATTACCCTAGTTAATTGGCAGGTCTTTCATGAAAATATTGTGGATCATGCTGAAAAAGAACTCGCTACTTTTTTATGTTGTCAGAAGAAAGGGTGAAGAGAACCAGCTTTAGTTAGAGTCTCTGTATTATAGGTGACATAATTGAGGCTGTGGGATTTATTTCCGGCTTAAAGACATACAGCTAGTGAGTCACAAGGTGTGATTGGAGCCCCTGTCACACTCTGGCAACATGGCTCCCTCCGTTGCAAGCTCCTCTAGGTTCCTTGGGCAACACAGTCTCCACCTCTGAACTGTTTTCATGATGCTCTGCATTTTCTGATTAAAAATGCCCAGTGGGAATACACACTGGGAGGCAATTTAGCCAAATATCCTTTTTAGCAAATGATTTATTTACTGCTGCTAGAACAGCATTTTCTCCCAATCTTTCTCTGGCCCTCTTTGTTGCTTCCTGTCTTTCTTGTTCACTTCTCGCCAGGAAGCCTCTTATCTTTGCTGATTTGGGGCCAGTTCATCTTCTCCTCATGGTAAATCTGAGGCTAATGGGCACCCAGAAGAAAAGCAAAGCCTAAGGCCACTCAGAAGCACAAGTATCTTTTCTTGTAATAGACAAATAATTTTTTCCCCTAAATTCCTAAATGGGATGCCTCCTAATGAGCTTTCTTCCCCTCACACTATCAACTTTTTCTCATATATCCATCCTTCTCCAAACCAAGGATAACTGAACAAACTTAGATTATTTGGGGAATAGGAAATAAGTCTGATAAAAATCAGTGTGCTTTTGGTGTTTGCATATCTGGAAGATGCATTTGAGAGAAAGGAGGCTGTATTACAGGATCATGAAAAAGAGAAAATGGTATATAGTGGCCTTGTACTCTGAGCTCATATACTAAACATAACCACTTTCATTTTATGCATTCAGAGGGGCATATGCCTAGTCAATTGTGAAGACAGACCAAAATTCACTGAAAGCCTTTCTCTTCATTGTACTACCTATCAAGATGAAAAGTATAACCTTGCTTGTCAGGTTTGATGGAGGCTACGTAGTTGAATAAGATGTTGTCAATAGAGCAAGACCAACTTAGCTCAACCTGGAATACTTTTTCCTGCCTGTCACCATGGCTTGCTCCCTCACATGTTTCAGGTCTTTGCTCAGGTATCACATTCTCAGTGAGGTCATCCTTGTTCATCCTATTCAAATTGTTTCTCTAACATCCTCTATCTTCCTTTCCTGATTTATAGCCTCTGTAATATTTATCAACATCTGACCCATTATATATTATACTTATTTATTTGTTTACTGCCTCTCTTCCCTTGCTAGACTGTAAGCCCCATAAGGCAGGAATTTTTAACCATTTTGTTCACTGTTGCATTCCCAATGCTTAGAACAGTGCCCAGCCCATAGTAGGTGTTCAGTGAATATCTTTTGAGTGAATAAATGAATGAATGGAAGAAGGGCAGTTAGGTGCCTAGGTGCCTAGTGGTGAGACCCAGAGCTCTATCCCGAGTGCTTCCCAGATCGAGGCTTCCTTTTTTTTACCAGCAAAGAGCGCAAAAATGCATTTCAGATGCTAGCTCTGCCCACACTAGATGGCTTTTGCTATTTAATTTCCGAAATCAAGATGAGAGCTTTATATTCATTATGTGAAATCTCAGCCTTTGACTTTGATAATCTGAGATTGTTTTTGGTGTCTGTTCTCTGACCTCAAAATGCTAGACGGTTTTGTCTTCTACACTTTCTCTTCAAAATCCTCAGGCCTACCCCTGGTGCTCGGACTCCTCAGTCTTATAGCCTATGCTCCATTATTTTCAGATCAGGCTGTCATCTGGCCTTCAACAAACTCTATGTCAAAAGTTGTCTGATTTCAAAGCAAAATGCATTTTAATTGAGCATCCTGGAGAACAAAAAGCTCTTTCATGTTTTCGTGTTAGCATTCTGTTTTTACTGCAATTTAGTTCTTTTGTTTTTCTATTATGATACAAAGACAATTTTAGTAGGCTTACAGAATGAATTCACTTTTTAGCAAGTCTACGGGATTCACATTTTTTGTAGCATGCCTTATGAAGCTCAGTTAATAAGACAAAATTTGAAAGGAGAAAATAGCTGCTCTCAATAATGTATAGAGTGAAGTAATTTCCACCTCTTTCTTAGCTTTCTTCAGGCCTCTCTTCACAGGGCCTGGGGACGAGCCACTTGCTTTTCACATCTCACTGATTCTTGCAGAAGGGTCACATTGCTTCATTCTCCATTTGCATCATGGTGTTGGGTCTTTGAAGCAGGCAGATTTGCTGCCACAAGCCACCTAGTTGGCCTCCTCTCAGGGAGCTTTGACCACTCAAGCTAGGCTCAGGGACACAGCCCAGAACCCTCCTACCTATTTCTTGTCTTTCCCATTGTCCCTGGGCTCAGTTCTATGCTTGTCTGTTTCCTAAACATTTTAGCTTAATCTCCACTCCCTGATCTTGTGCTGACCTCCTGTATCAGTGGCATGTTCAGTTTGCCTAGATTGGGTCATTACCTATTTCTTACAGGCCAGGTTTTCACTTATCTTAGAGGTTTGGAATCATCCTTTCTTAGCTGCTCTTATCTAAATATCTAGGCTCACCAAGATTCAGTCTCCAGTGCCAGCTTACTTTACAGGAGAAACTCGAAAACATAGGGAGTACATGTACTCTCTTTCCATCTCGCAAGGAATTGCCAACTTTCTTAGCATGTTCTTCTTCCCCCTGCTAACAAAAAGGAAAAAGAAAGGGGAAGAGAAAGGGAAGTATTAAATAAGCAAAAACAAAGAGAATAAAGAACATAAATTATTAAAGACAAGCCCAAAACAAGCCAAAGAAACAACAACAACAAAAAACACCTTGTAAAAACACTCACTAAAGTGGAACAAGAAGGAAAATTTCCCAACATGATAAAAATGGCATCTGAATAAACCCCACAGCTAACATCATACTGAATGGTGCAAGACTAGATGCTTTCCCCCTAAGATTAGGAACAAGACAAATATTCTTTTTTTCTTCCCTGGAGGTTCTAGCCAGGGAAATTAGGCAAGAAAAAGAAAAGGCATCCAGTTTGGAAAAGAAGAAGTAAAACTATTGCTATTTACAGAGGACATGGTCTTGTATATAGAAAGTACTAAAAATCCACTAAAAACTACTAAAACTAATAAATTAGTTCAGCAAGTTTGCAGGATACAGGATGAATACACAATAATTAACTGTATTCCTACACAGACACAGCAAACAATACTTTCATCTTAGGTTTTCAGAAGTTTGATATTGGAAATGTCTATGTTTGTGTTTATTTATTTATTATTTATTTATTTATTTTTTACTCAGTACATTTACTGAATAAGTTTTTAGATCTGCAAATTAACTGTTTTGGTAATTATTAATATTATTTACCAAATTTGAGAAATTTTTTTGGCCATTATTTAATTTTCTTTTATTTTTGTTGTCTCATTTATTCTCTTCTCTATTCCAAGAGTTGAATTTCATATATAATAGGCTTTTTGAAATTATCCTAAATCTCACCATGGCTCTAATCATTTTTTTAAATATCATTTTTCTTTTTTGTTTATCAGATTTAACCTTTTTATTGATTTTTCTTCTAGTTCAAAGTTTTTCATCTGTTCTTTCAAATTTGCTGTTAGCCTACTCAGTTAAGTTTCTATTTCTGATAACTTTTTCTTTCTATGGTTTCTATTTTTACCTTTTCGTAGTTTTCATTTTATTGTTGAGGTTTTCCATACATTCCCTCATATGTCCATATTTTCTTTTAAATCTTTGCACTTAATTTATCGGTCTTTTGAAGTCCTTTTCTGGTATTTTTTTCTTCTGTTTTGTTTCATGATTGTTCCTATTAACTTCTTTTTCTTAAGTTATTTGTCAAATTTTCCTGATTCCTTACAGCCCACAAATTTTTGTTGTACGTTGGCTCTTGTGGGTGATGTGCTATAAGAAGTCTGGATTATAAGGTCTTCCTTTAAAGGAAAGCAAGTATATTATTGGCTGCATCCTCTCCTGTCATGCTGGTTTTTATACTTTGTGTTAGTCCATTTTCATGCTGCTGATAAACACTTACGCAAATTATAAAGAAAAAAAGTTTTAACGGACTCACAGTTCCATGTGGCACATGGCTGGGGAGGCCTTATAATCATGGTGGAAGGCAAAAGACATGTCTTACCTGGCAGCAGGCAAGACAGAATCAAAACCAAGCAAAAGAGGTTTCCCCTTATAAAAACCATCAGATCTCTTGAGACTTATTCCCTACCATGAGAACAGTATGGAAGAAACCTCCCCGTGATTCAATTATCTCTCACCGGGTCCTCCCACAACACCTGGAAATTATGGGAGCTATAATTCAAGAGGAGATTTGGGTGGGGACACAGCCAAATCATAGAATACTTCTTGAGAGGTTAGTGTCTTATTTCTTTTATTACTAGGGAATGATTCTTACTTCAGGGAATATTCCTTGCTTCTGAAGTGAGAGATTTCTGGGGCCTCAACTCAATGCCCAGGTTGCTCAGCCAAGTGTCTCCACTGTGCTGGCCTGAAACTTCAGTGTCTCCTGGCCCTCTGTGGCCTCTAGACTGCTTCAGCTTTCAGCCTGCAGCAGCCACTGTTGGATCAGCATTTTTAGTCTCTGTGCATGTCCAGCCCAGTTTTCTGCTAAGACCTGTAAAGATCCCCACACAAACTTCTGGGATGCCATTTGTGCACAAGTCCCTCCTCTTGGCAGACTTCCCTCAAATTCCAACATTCATGAATACCATTCAATGCCCCCTCAGCCCAGCTCAACCTCATCATCTGCCTGGGCTTCTTGGCCCCACTCCATGAATAAGAACATGTACTCAGGAGGTGTGAGCATTATCATCGCCTCTGATCAGGCGTTTGCCTTCCTATTAGGATAATCATAGTCTTGCTCTGTCTCTTATCCAGTTTCTAAGAACAGTTGCTTCATTCATTCTTATTGTTTGCATTTTATAGTTGTTTATGGTAGGTAGGTAGGTCTGATAACAATTCCTCTCACAAGGCCATGATAAAGTCACCATTCATTAAGTTTTTATTTTCCACAAATTTATTCATTTTTAGAAGTTTGAGTGTATTTTATATCTGCTCTTTAATTCTCGATAATGTTTAATTTTGCTCATTTTTGTGATAATGTCCTTTATTTTGTTAAACATTTCATGTGTATTGATTTATTATTATCTATCTTACAATTCCAAAAGCTGCAATCCTTGGTGAATTAAATTATTTCTAATTTCTGCTGACTTACATTCTTGTGGTTGGTATTCTGCATGTTTGTTGATCTTTGATTTTTGGGATCATTGTTTGATGCTAATTTGTCAAAATCTTCAAGGTCAACATTGGGGAAAACTTCCTCCAAAGTACAGATGTTTATGCAGACTGCCAGAGATTAAAACTAGCTACAGATCACTTCAACACCCCTCAAAAGGCTTGACTCAGTTCTGATGCCCAAGGCTTTATTCTCTCACCTCAACTTTGTCCCATGGTTTCCATGTAAATAGCTTGCAGTTATGAGCACCTGCTGTTAGGGAATCATCCAGCTTCCTGTTGTAACATTGGCTTCATCTACATGCTACTTTTTCCCTGGTTCTTTTTATCACCTTCTTACATGGGATGACAAAACAATTGGAAAGATTCCTTACATGTTGTGAGAAGGATAATTCTTTAAGAGGTATGTCCTCTTCAGAATATTTTATGTGAGAGTGACTGTCAGAGCACTATAGTTAGCAATAGTGCCAGAAATGGACATTGCTCTGTTCTCTACATTCATCTGCTTTTTCATAGGATAAGTATTTGCATGTTATAGTATTCTAATTTACACTGGATTTTGCAATTATACAGAATGGCATTCTAAATTTTTGATATTTGTAAACATTGAAAATACATATAAACAAAAAGAAATCACAAAAAAATGTATTTTGATGAGACTTCAAATGAATGGAGATCCCCAGCCAGAAGAATGTGAATGGTAGAAGCATATATTAGGTCTGTACTATTGAGAACAAGACAGATATTTGGAGGGTGCAACTGCTTTATCAATTTTGACTTCACGTTTAGTGCAGCACCAGATGCATGTTTACTTGATCCAAAGTTTATATCCTCATGTAAAATGTATGCAGAAGTAAATCTGCATGTACTAAGTGTACCTCTAGAGGTCCAGTTGAGTAGAGATTAATCTGGGTCCAGGACTTGACAGACAAGTGCCTGCCTAAAGAAAGAAAGACAGGAAATAAGTATTTGTTTGAATGAATGACTAAATGGGTATAGCTAAATAATATAGTTACCAAAATGGAGCCTCTCAAATTCATTGCCTTATAGGTTACCTGAAGTGCCAGAAAGTTTTGTCACACCTCTTTCTTCCCCCTTGGTTATGTTGAGTAAAAGCACAGGTGAGTATGACTTGATAAGCTTGACATACTACTAAATGTCTATCTCCGCGTGGTTCTCATACCCTAAGAAGGTCATGACTACCAAGAAAAGGTGGGGTTCCCAAGGCTCAACCTTGAGAGGAAGTCTTCATGATGAAGCGGAAGGAGCATAAGACGTGGGAGCAGATGGACCTGAGTTTAAACCCAAGACTGCTCTGTGCTCTGTGAATGTGGAAAGCTTCCTTATTCACATAGAGCTTCAGCTTCATCTCACCTATAATGTGATTAGAAACACCTCCATTGCTATAGAATGGTGGTAATAAATGAGATAAAGTACATTAAAGTGCTTTGAAAGCATTTTCATACTACACAAAGGAAACGCGAATAGAACAAGGCTGCCGAACACTTCTTGAATGCAGACATAGCAGCGTTAAGACATATCAGGTTAATCTTCTCAGGATTCTGAGTTACCAGGAAAACGGGAGAAAACCATTTTGAGCTTAACTTCCAAAGTAACTTGGCAGTGAATCTGAATCAGAAAATGTTTAAAATGTTTAAGTGAATTCATTCTCTATAAATTAGGTTAAACATACAAAGAAAAAAGTAATTTCCTCTTCTGCTACTTTCTGGAGGATATTTAACTATTGGGAGTCATGATTCCAAGAGCCCTCAGGCGCATGAAAAATGTGGCTATTTGCATATTAGACCTCAGAGACTTCTCATTCTATAGCAGCTGCTTTGCTCGTAGCCTCAGGGTAGGAAAAGCCAAGTTATTCTGGGCCAAGCAAGTTGTGTTTGCTAAAAACAAGAAAATAAATAAAAATAAGACAAAGCAATAAAGTCACATTAGGCTGAAAATTAGGTGAGAGGTTTATCTCAGCTCTGCCTGCCAAAAGCATTGTGGCCTTGAGCCTGGGCCCGGGGAAAGCCGTCCAGACTGGTTGGATCTTTCTTGGCTCTATCCTTTTTCATGTTTGAGTCTGCAACGCTTGACAAGGGGCTTGAGCTACTTTTGCTGACCAGGAAGTTTTTCCAAGCATCACCTTCCTCCTTCTACTTGGAATGTGCTCCGTTTCCCAGGTGTCCTGGGTTCCATCCTGACAACTTGCCATGGTTCTCCCCTGTCTAGACCACAAGTTGGATGAGTGATGTGCCTTACATTTCAGTTCATTTTCTCCCCAGATTCTGTTCCCTTCCTGGCTTCATACTCTCCAGGCTCCTAATGCATAACACTCTGTCTCAATGCCCAAACTGGACTCTTGGGGGTGTTATCCAATCCAGTACCACGTGGACCCAACATAGCAGCTGGATTGTCATTTTTATTTTTCTCCTTTTAACTGCTTCAAGAAACATTCTCAATATCCTACAGTTGTGAATGATCTCTCTCTTTGAAATCTAATCACACTGTTTTTCACATGTGGAACTTTGCACACTTTCAGTGATGTCTTATCTCCCCACTATGCAATGAACAAGGTAGGATCCATATATGATCTTCTCACTGCATCTTCTCACTGCCTGTTCATGGTGGCAGCTCTCCTCCGATGCCTTTGCTGACACAGCCTCCTCTAGTGGAATCAGGGCTAGAACCTCTTCTCATTTTCATACACTGTACTCTTGGACATATTGTGTCTCTCTGAAATTCTCTTCTCTTTCTTTGTTTGGTTAATTCCAACTCTTCCTTAGGATTCTAGCCTAATCATCATTTACTTAGAGACATGGCTTTAACCACCTATAAATCCTGATTCCATCAGTCTTGTGAATCTGTCTTTCATGGTGCTGGTTCAGGTATATTCTACTTTTTACTGCAAGACTTTTAGCTCCTTGATGACAGAAAGAGTAGCTAATTTTGCCCACCATATTGTCCCCAGCATTTACAATAGTTCTTGGTCCGTACTTTAAAAACAAAGAAAATAAATGGTCCACAAGTGAACAACAAACTTTTACTAAATGAGTGAATGAATACATAGTTTCAGGGGTTCGTTGTTTTCATCAGTGACTATGGCAGGGTCTTTCCATCTTGGTTACCCAAAGACTTTCAGTTCACTTTGGAAAATACAACCAAGACTCGCAGTTTCCCAGCTCCCGCAGGCTTCCTGATGTCAGAAAATTGCTCTCTCTGCAATGAAAACAGCGGGCATCAAGTCTACAAGCCTGTACATAAAAGGATCCATTATCCCTCGAGCCAAATGTCACTGCTGGAATGGCTTCCAAATGCTGCCAAAAAGAACATTATTAATAACTGTAATGATAATAATAGTGATCGTAATAACACATATTAAATTTTAATTTATATGACACCCAAGCCCCACAGCTCTGAGATGGAATCATTCTCATAGCAAAGGGGAAGAAATAAAGCAAAACTCCAATTGAAAGGAAATGTGATACAATTTGGGCTCAGAGCCAGGCTTTAAGCTGCTTTGTGGGGACAGAACAAGAAAAGGACCTCACCAGGCTTCAGACCCAGTTAGACTCCACATGAGAGTTCTGAATTTCGGGGATACAACAGAGAGAGGTGGAAACATATGTATCAGTCTCATTTCAAGATAAGTACTCGTCATCATTTTAACTCAAAGCATATAAAATATGGCTCTGGGAGTCCCTGAAGGAGTCAGAAGGATACCTGTCTGAAGGTAGTCAGAGTCTATGTCTACACTGAGGGGCTATGGAGAAGAGGCTTAGATGGGTTGAAGAGTCAGTGTGCTGGGTTGTGTATACGTATACAACGGTAAAATATTTGCGAAATAAAAAAAGATAAAGTAAATATCTTCATGGTTGTTAGGATACTTGAAACATTTTCACACATATCAGATTTTAATGACTCTCAAATGGTAACAGCCAAAAAAGAAGAATAGTTTTAATTTACTGTGGCAATGCTGTGTAATGTTGAGGGTATGGGCTTTGGAAGTCTGGCACACTGGGCTTGGGTCATGCCTACTCTGTTTACTGGGAAATCTTAAATATGTCACATAAATTCCCTAAATTCCCATTTCACAGTGTTAAATTGAGAGCAATAATAGAACACTGGTCAAGGTTCTCTGGAGAAACAGAACCAATTTTACGTAGATAGACAGATGGATAGATATGAATGAAGGAACTGGCTCATGCTATTTTAGGTAGAGAAGCCTCACAGTCTGCCATCTGCAAGCTGAAGATCCAAGAAAGCTGGTGGTGTAATACCGTCAGAGTCCAGAGGCTCAAGAACTATGGAAGATGACGGTATAGGTCACATTCCAAGTACAAAGGCCCAAGAAATAGGAACAGCAACGTGCAAGGACAGGAGAAGAGGGATGTCCCAGCCCAAAAGCAACTTTCTACTTCCTCTACCTTTTTGTTTTATTCAGGCCTTCAACAAATGAGATGATGCCCTCCCACATCGGTGAGGGTGATTTTTACTCAGTCTACTGATTGAAATGCTAAGCTCTTCCAGAAACACTCTCACAGACACACCCAGAGTAATGGTTTCCTAGCTATCTGCGCACCCCTTATCAAAGTCAAGTTGACATATAATATTAACCATCCTATCAAGAGTTTAACGTCATAGATTAAAAAATCCTCAGTGAGAATCTCTCATTCAATAAAATTCATTGAGTACTATGAAATAGTTCACGCTTGAAGCAAAATAAGGAAGTAATCCAACAGACTTCCATATATATAGAACTAAGATTTAATAAACATTTTCAAAGCAGGTCTGTGTATCCATTTTTAAGTTGAATAGACCTGTGGGCAAATAGATTTTAGAGACTGAGAACTTGGAAGACAGGATTCTTGCCTGCCTTGTATGTGGGTAGGATCTGGGACTTGGGAGAGTAGCCAGAGGCAGATGATTAATTACTTTAAAATTAAGCAGTGAATAACCTTCATTCCCAGGCCACAACTTGCCCCAAGCTGAATTATAATTCAAGATACCATACTTTTCTGTGTGTCAATCATTTTCATTAGAGATAAAACACTAATCTATATTCTGATCTTAATCTATAGCAGGTAAAGAACATGATGGTTTTTTAAAATAAAAATATAATACATGCATGTGCTAAAAATTTTAAACTATTGAAATGATACTCCTTTTTATTAACAGTTAAGAGTTCCTTGCTTGTCCATCCATAATTTTTCTTTTTTGAAGTTATTTCTTGTTATGATTTTTTTTTTTTTTTAGAGACAGGGTCTCGCTCTGTCACCTAGGCTGGAGTGCACTGGCATCATCATAGCTGACTACAGCCTTGAATTCCTGGGCTCAAGTGATCTTCCTGCTCAGCATCCCTAGTAGCTAGGATTATAGGTGCATGCCACCACACCTTGCTAATTTCTTTTACTTTTATTTTTTGTAAAGGATGATGTCTCACTATGTTGAGGCTGGTCTCAAATTCCTGGCCTCAGTGATTCTCCCACTTCAGCCTCACAAAGTGCTGAAATTACAGATGTGAACCACCCACCTTGAAGTTATTTTGAAACTAGATTTAACTGACATGACTACACATGTCATAAACACCTTACAAACTGTCAAATTATGTTATAATAATGTTCACAATTATTGAATGCATATTATATGCTAGTCAATTTTCTAAGCACTTTATATGCATTACTACATTTAGTTTTCACAAAACAACTGATTTACAAGCTGTGAGGCTTGAGTCAAGTTCTTTAACTTTTCTGAAGACCAGTATCTTCCTATGTAAAATAAAGACAGCATTGCTATTCTTGCAGGGTTGCTCTATGCACAATGCATTGTATGGTTTCTGGCACCTACTAGAGGCTTAACCATAGTGACTACAGCCTATTTCTCATACCTTTTCTCCATGTGAATAACACATAAGGCTACGTTCCATTCTGATCACCTTAGCTTGTGTTGTATAGGAACACCCTTACTATTTGAATCTCTGGGTTTCGTTTATTTTGGATAAACATGTCTGGTGTGTATTAGATAAGTTTAATTATTTTGTGATTCCTGAACACACAGCTATTCAATTTTATCATTACTGCAAACATTAGATGGAGAGATTTTTACTTTTAATTTTTTATTCTTCCTTTAAAAAATCATTGTAATGTCTTTAGACGTGTGGGCACTACTAAGAAAAGGTTAGCCAAAATTGTTATTTGTTTATTTATTCACTCTCCAATTATGCTTTGAGTAAAAGCTGGTTGGATAATTCTTTTCTTCAGGCTAGGATATTAAATTATGTGGTCATAGACAAGCTCAAGTAGCAAAATCAGAGTCCCTGAGGTTTGAATTTGAAACAAACTATCCATAACTCTCAGAATAATCCTCTAGAGCAGGGGTCCCCAACTCTCGGGCTGAGGACCTGCCTGTGGCCTGTGAGGAACTGGCCACACAGCAGGAGGTAAGTGGTGGTCAGGCCAGCGAGCATTACTGCCTGCGCTCTGCCTCCTGTCAGATTAGCGGGAGCATTAGATTCTCATAGGAGAGTGAACCCTACTGTTAACTGTGTATGCAAATATCTAGGTTGCATGCTCCTTATGAGAATTTAATGCCTGATGATCTGAGGTGAAACAGTTTTAACCCGAAACCATCCCCCTGGCCCCACCCATGATAAAATTGTCTTCCACGAAACCAGTCCTTGGTGCCAAAAAGGTTTGGGACCGCCTCCCTAGAGATGACGTAATTATCGCACCCACTTCAGAAGGATCTCAAACTACAATTGACCAGGTTGCACAAACCCCACGTTGAGATATTGGAGATCTGTCGATAAGTTATTTTCTAATTTGTGGACCTTTCTTTATAAAAAGTCACAAAAATATAAATTTAACACACATTGTATTTTTATAAACCATGTTGAATGAATATTATGCAAAAAGTCAGACACAACTTAGTAGAAAAGATAGAGAACTACAGTATGTGTAATGTCATTTTAATCATTTTATCCATATAGACAGATGAGGAAGGAAAAACCATTTTAGGCAGAGTGATGACTGTCTTCAAAGGCATGGATGCCCCCTTTAAGGAACTCAAAAGTAATTCTATTTGGTTCTTAGGAACCTGCTGGGGGACCCTGTACACCATTCGAGAGGCTTGGGTTTATTTGATAGCAATGGGGAATGGCTGATATATTTGAAAGCAGGAAAGTGATGTGATTAAATTTACATTATATTATGATAAGTCTTTCTAGACTTATTGAATAAATTAGATAAATATTGAATTAAATTATGATAAAATATTAAATAAATTAATATAAAAATTAGATAATTTGTAAAATTAAATTGAACTAGTAGATTGGAAAGTGGCTGGCTGAATGCATCTCCCTCTTCACCCCTTGTCAGAAGGATGCTGAAATAGTTGGTATGAGGAATAATAGGCAATTCAAAGAGGTCAGTGGTAGTGAGGACAAAGCAGAGGAGAAATAGTCCGCAAACATTCTCCATGTGAGGCCCTTGACCCAACATAATTAAAATGATATTGAATGGAGAGATAGTTTAAGGAGATGGAATGGACAAGGCTGAGAGGTCAATCATGGGTGGATGGCAAGTGCGTGGCAGAAGTTTATGGTCCTTAGCAAGGGCATCTGGGGAAAGATGAGATTCAGCAGTATATAAAGAGTAGTTAGAATGAATGGGAATTTAGAAATTGCCCAAGGTAGAATGAAAAAAGTTGGATCGTGGAACCTGGCAGAGAGGAGCATGAGAATTTATCCTAATAAATAATTAATGTAATTATTAATTAATTAGTAATAATTAATAATAAGTAATGTATTTTAAGCCATGCAAGACCTATGATAATGACCTACCAGGTGTTAACCTTAATTTGGATTACAAATCCCAGCATAATAGGCCCCTGGCTATTTTTCAGATTTCCTTTTAATTTTAGTTATTTATTTTTAATTTTTCATAAGTTATTGTGGGTACCGGTGGTATTTGGTTACGAGTAAGTTCTTTAGTGGTGATATTGAAATTTTGATGCACTCATCACTCAAGCAGTATACACTGCACCGTATTTGTAGTCTTATTCCTCATCCCCCTCCCACTTTTCCCCACAAGTTGCCAAAGTCCATTGTATCATTCTTATGCCTTTGCATCTTCATAGCTTAGCTCTCACACATCAGTGAGAACATACAATGTTTGGTTTTCCATTCCTGAGTTACTTCACTTAGCATAATAGTCTCCAATCTCATCCAGGTCACTGCAAATGCTGTTAGTTCATTCCTTTTTCTGCATGATATTCCATCATGTGTGTATACTACAGTTTCTTCATCCACTCGTTGATTGATGGGTTGGTTCCACGATTTTGCAATTGTGAATTGTGCTGCTATAAACATGTGTGTGCAAGTACCTTTTTCAAATAATGACTTCTTTTCCTCTGGGTAGATACCCAGTAGTGGGATTGCTGGATCAAATGGTAGTTCTACTCTTAGTTCTTTAAGGAATCTCCACACTGTTTTCCATAGTGGCTGTTATAGTTTACATTCCCACCAGCAGATTTTCCTTCCTACACATCTCCTTCTCACCTTGTCTGCTCAACTACTGGCCTCCATCCTGCTTATAGAACATGCCAGAAATGCTTTTCCTCAGGGACTTTGCACTTGCTTTGTCCTCTAGTGTGGACATCTTTCCCCTACTTGTTCTCAAGGCTCCCTCTCTTGTGTAGTCCAGCTCTCTGTTCACATTCTAGTTCCTCTGATAGAACACCCTCAGCATTCCCATCTAACCTAGGACCTCTGCCCCACAATCACTTACCACACATTTACCCAGTTTTATTTTTCAAAAGGACTTTGTGTTGATTTCCTAGGGCTGCTGTAACAAAGTACCACAACCGGGTAGATTAAAACAACAGACATGGATTCTCTGACAGTTGTGGAGACCGGTGTTTATAGAGCCGTGCTCCTTCTGAGGACTCTAAAGAGGACTCCTTCCTGTGTCTTCCTAGCTTCAGGAGGTTGTGGGCAATTCTTGGTGTTCCTTGGCTTGTTGCCATATCTCCATCTTCACATGACCTTCTTCCGTGTGTGTGTGTGTGTGTGTGTGTGTGTGTGTGTGTGTGTGTGTCTCCTTGCCTCTTCCTATAAGAACAATGGGACTCTGATTTAGGGTCTGTCATACTTCACCTTAACTTAACTAATTACATCTGCAAAGACCTTATTTCCAATAAGGTCACATTATGGGGCACCACGTGGATGTGAATTCTGGACACTATTCAACCACCACAGACTTGTTTATATTTGATATTATGTATGTATGTATTTGTTTGTTTCACCTTACTAAAATGTTAATTCCGCAAAGGTAAGAATTAATCTCTTCTGTTCTTTGGTATATCCGCAGTGCTTTGTGGATGCATAATCAATATCTGTTACACTACGAAACTCGTTTTACATATAATGTAAATAACATATTTAGAAAAACAAATTTGAAGATCCGAAACAATTTTGAAGATCCAAATTCCAAGATGTTTGGGGTTATTTCTGCATCTCATTTTGCATTTTATATTTAATGTTTTTATTTTGTTACCTTCCTTTTTTCACCTTCTGTTAGAAAAATTGAATTTTATCTAAATCTATTTCCCTTTTTCTTGTTTAGAAGTTAATTATTTATTGTAATCATGTCATAGCTCCCTTCAATATAATAAGCATCCTTACAAAATTCAATATTAATCAATAATTATATTCTTCTCTCTCATAATACAATCTACTATACAAGTTCCAAATGATTATTCTCATAATTTTTATTCTTACAGTTAATGCTTATTCAAATTTGTTATCTGATATGAGACAATGGGCTTTTTTAAAAAAAGTACAATTGTCTGTAAAGCAGGCAAACAAACAAACAAAAAATACTTCTAGGCCAACAAATACAAACCTAGATTCAAATGTTTTCCTAAAACAAGACATGAATTTGTAGTTTATTTTCCCACGAGAGAGGAAGAATATACGGTAGCCTAATGCAAAATAATGTTTTTAAACCCATAGATTTATCCATTTTGTTTGTTTATCTGTGCTTACTGCATTTTACTCTTCCTGCCTTCCAATCCTGTTATTCTAAAATGCGTTTTTAATGCAGCATATTTTAGTAAGAGCCTATGAAAATTGATCCAAAAATATCTTTATGCCACTCACACTTTTGAAAGGTAATATATCTGGCTCTAGAATTCTGGGTTGACAGTTATTTTCCTCAGAATTGTGAAGATATTACGATATTATTTCGTTGTCTTCTGGCATCTGCTGTTGCTGATGAAAAGCCCACTAACAGTGTTATTTGTTGTACCCAGAATTAATCTGTATATATATATATATATATACATATACACACAGATTATATATATACATATACAGATATGATATTAAATGATAACCATTTAATTCTGGGAACAACAGATACACTGCCAGTGGGATATCTATATCTGTATCTATATCTATTTTTTATTGTTTTTCTTGAATGTTCTGCACTTTTGTTTTGCTTTTAATGTTTTTCATGGTAAAAGTAGAATTTCTTTATATTTATCTTACTAAGAACTCGTCATTCATCAAGCTGGAGACTCATATCTTTTTTCAATACTGAAAGCTTCTCATTTAAGTTTTATCAAGTATGAACTTCTTGAATTCTCTATTATCTTCCTTTGATCTCCTCTTAGATGTACATTGGACTTTCTTAATCTCCATCTCTCTCTTTTTGTTTCTGATGTTTCATTTCTATGTTTTCTACAGTCATGATGGTATCATCAGATCTTTTCGTTTAAAAGATCTTTCAAAATTGAAATAACATTTGGCTTATATTTATTCTGTTTAAACGTAAGTATTTTTTATTACTGAAAGTTTTACTTTTGGACATTTTTAAATTTGCTTGTTCGTTTTTAGATTATATTGTTACTTTTAAATTAAACATAAAAGTTCCTACTTTAATTTTCTTTATCACTTTAAATATATTTATTTAAAAGTTTTGTTATTGTTGTTGCTGTTATTTACAATTCTTGAGACACTAATTCTCATATTCATTGTACCTGATAATCCTATCATAATAGCTTATTTTGTTATGTGGCTGTAATTCTTATTGGGCGTTCAAAATTTTTAATCAGTACCCCCTCCCGGCCATGGGCGCTATTGTAAGGAATTTCCTAATTGCTTCTACAGGAGCCTGCCTGGAGTTTTCAATGGTATTAGATTTGTTTTTTTCTTTTTTCTTTTTTTTTTTTTTTTGAAACGGAGTCTCACTCTGTCGCCCAGGCTGGAGTGCAGTGGCGCCATCTCTGCTCACTGCAAGCTCCGCCTCCCGGGTTCACGCCATTCTCCTGCCTCAGCCTCCCGCGTTGCTGGGACTGCAGGCGCCCGCTACTGCGCGCGGCTAATCTGTACATTTAGTAGAGACGGAGTTTCACCGTGTTAGCCAGGATGGTCTCAATCTCCTGACCTCGCGATCCACCCACCTCGGCCTCCCAAAGTGCTGGGATTACAGGTGTAAGCCACCGTGCCTGGCCTCTTTTTTTTTTTTTTAAATTTTAATTTATGAGCTAATAGCTTAATCCCGGGTCTCATTTTCTCACTGGTGCCTTTTGCTCACTTCCAATGTCCTTGGCAAAGTCGAGCTTCCTTGTGAGTGTCCAGACCAGCGACCAGGGTTTTCATGGAAGGGGAAACTCTTTAGGAATCTGGAATTTATGCAAGGGCTCTGCTTTCATGGACCTAAACCCGTATTTCCTGTATCTCTTGAATAGCAGAACCTTAGTTTGTATCGCCTACAATACACATCTCAGTCTAAAACCCCAAGGGCCTTTCCAGAATCACCTCAGGTTTATCTTGCTGGCTTTACTTCTCTTTTTATGTCTGGAACCTACAAATTCTCATTCTTTCTTTTGAGTTCATTTTTGTGTCAAACAGTTTGTTATATTTTCTCAACATGTATATGATTTTAATAACAGAAGGGGGCTTATCTGTATCATTTTAGACTTGCTAGATTGCTGGAAGCATCTCTAAAATTTAGTGGAGTTCCAGGGATTACACAGTGTTCATGCAGACCTTAGAATATCTTGCTTAGAAGAAGCAGGAAATGATCACAGTGTTTAAATCCCACCTGAAAAATAGTAGAAAACATTACTTGGTATTCAGAGAGGGCTTGTAAAGGGTAGTTAAATAAGCACCTCCTGCAAAATTAGGAGATTTTTATTTTATTATTTATTTTTTGTATTACTTTATTTTTTATAGTATATGAAATGAACAAACATTATTTCTGAAATTATGAAAATTGATTTAACATCATAGACACAAACATCGGGCAACGAGGGGGATCCACGAGGCTGGGAGATGCTGTGCGTTTCTGCCCTTTGCTTCTGATTCTGACATCACTCCTCTGATGCGCTTGGATTTTTATGTGTGAGCAAGGCAGCACTTGACCCTGATTGCCCCCTTATCTCCATCCCCTGAATCTGGGATGACATTTGACATTCTTGGTTGTTTCTTTTTTACCCCCTCTGAAGAATTTGTATTTACTGAAGAGTTTGTAAGAACAAAGGGATGGAACTTCTTTAAATAGACGGGCTGTTTCCTCTGAACAGCAGGACGAGCAGGCAGCCAGGCTTTGGGTGGTTTCCCAGGAGCGGGATTTCTGGCATGCTTGGCTCTTCTCTCCGGGCAAACGCCTTGGTGCCTCACCATAAACACTAACTCCTTCCTTTTTCCTTGCCTGCCCACAGCCTGCCAACGTCACTTGAAGGAGCATAAATAGCTATACCAGGCATGTCTCTTAATCGGATCAACGTGAACTTTTTTCTTTTTTAGAAAATTCCTTCCAAAATATGATATGATTTGAGTTCTTTCTCATTGAACAAGACAAGCTTTCAACAGCTAGTGTGGAGCCAGAAAGCTCCCGCACAGATGTGCAAACAGTTTCTGTGCAATTCTTTCTTTTTCAGAGAGGAGAATAAAAACCAGGTTAGAAGACTCCATGACCTCTGAGAAAAGAAGTTTATGATTCAGCCAGGTGTGGTGGCTCACACCTGTAATCCCAGCACTTTGGGAGGCCGAGGCAGGTGGATCACAAGGTCAGGAGTTTAAGACTAGCCTGGCCAACGTGGTGAAACCCCGTCTCTACTACAAATACAAAAATGAGCCAGGCGTGGTGGCACGCACCAGTAGTCCCAGCTACTTGGGAGGCTGAGACAGGAGAATTGCTTGAACCTGGGAGCAGAGGTTGCAGTGAGCCGAGATGGTGGCATTGCACTCCAGCCTGGGCGACAGAGCAAGACTGTCTCAAAAAAAAAAAAAAAAAAAAAAAAAAGAAGCAGTTAATGATTCTATACGCACTAAGGTTTTCTGTCCCCAGCAAATGCTTAAGCTAGTTGCCCCGAGGTCCCCATGATGACTGTGCCTCTCGGGCTGAGAAGTTATAACCATTTCACTGTCCCCAGTAGAGACAAATATTTTACCTTGAATATTTATTCATATGATCTTCATTTGCAACCACTTCCAATCAGCAAATTTGAGATGAATGGGAGCTTTTCCTGAATAAAACTATATTTTTTGTTCTCCCATGTAGTCTAGGATGGCCAAATGACCATATTTCTGGCCAGCGGTATGTAAATAGAAGTTCACCTGTGCTTTGGAGGAAATGTTCCCAACGGGAGTGAGTGTTTGTTCATCCTCTTCCTTGTTGTTGCAAAATGTGATGGCTGATACTGAAACAGCCACCTGGGATTCTGAGGTAGAAGCTGTATTGTGAGAATGGCAGAGCAGCAAGGTAGGAGGGGCTTGGGGCCTGACAAGTGTAACAAACACCCCTGCCTGCCCTACACTGCCAATCTCTGTGCCTCTGTTGTGGGTATTAAAGAAATATATTTGTAACTTTTTATTATTATTTTTTTTTTGGAGACAGAGTCTTGCTCTGTAGTCCAGGCTAGAGTGCAGTGGTGTGATATCAGCTCACTGCAACCTCTGCCTCCCAGGCTCAAGCAATTCTCCTGCCTCAGCCTCCTGAATAACTGGTATTACAGGTGCACACCATCATACCCGGCTAATTTTTGTATTTTTAGTACAGATGGGGTTTTGCCATGTTGGCCAGGCTGGTCTCAAACTCCTGACCTCAGTTGATCCACCCACCTCGGCCTCCCAAAGTGCTGGGATTACAGGTGTGAGCCACCATACCCAGCCTATTTGTATCTTTTTAAAGTGTTAGATACTCTGTCATCCTCAAAGAGGCTTTATCTTAACTTCTATTTGTAGTTTTTATCTTCTTCTAATTGTAGTTTTTGTCTTGCTCTATTTCACCATTTAATAGTGTTGAAAACAAAGTTTACAACCTACCACCTCTTACTCTTCTAAGAAATCCAAGAGACTGTTGTGAAGATAGATCCTCCAGTACAGAAAATCTAGCATGCCTGGACTTTGCAGTGCTGCAGTTGTTTCAACATGACAGTTGTAACGCAATCATTAAGCAGTTATTGAACATAGACATGGTACGTTTTCCATCCCCTGCCTTCCTGATTACCTTTTAAAAAACAAAACAAAACAACAACAAAAAAAGCAAATAGCTAATTAAGTTAAAGTAACACAAATTTAAAATACACACTCTATTAATGGGGAGTAGGTTGCAATGCAAATTTACGACTAATTTAGAAAGAATGCCATTTTGAGAACAATTTGCCAAAGTTTTTTTCCCCCTACTTGACTTCAGGCTGGGGAAAACTAGCACTTTAATTACAAACTAGACAAATACAGTCTGTGAAATCTTGTTTAGTGAGTTCAAGTATAATGAGCTTTCAGAAAGCGGTGAGGAAGAAAATGATCATTTATTTATTGGGTTTTGCTGCTTGGTATTTTGTGTTTGCATTTGTTTGGCGTAGTTTTCCTTTAAGACTTAAAAGCACTGTTTCTGATAAAGGGAAGAAAGATGCCAAGACGTCATCTTGGTAACTCCTAGACTCTTGTGAAGAGTCTGTTCCTACCCCTGAACTGGACAGAATCTGTATCACTAGCGTGATGGAGCCAGAGCAATGTAAAAATCAAGGCAGCGCCCAGTTTTCTTTCTTGTTACCAACTAGTCTTGTTACCTCTTGTCTGTAGCCAGTGTTTTGCCTGTTGAATATCAACCACAAAGGAGATGTCTATCATCAACACACTGCTCAGCTCTCAATTGGATCTGCTTGTTTAGTCAATATCTTGTTCAGTTTCTTAGGACACTTGTATTTGCATGGGAATAGAAGACGGGACTGAAACTTCTAGATAGGTATTGGTGACATGAAGAGAAGGTTTTCATATTTCACCATGGTGGCCGATTTGGGATCTTCCATTTAGCTGGGATAGTAGCAGATGCTTACCCCAATGCACTGGCCTATTGTTTCTCGTTTCTTCTACAGGGTATGTCCAAGAAGACAGAGGACCTTTGCATTGATCGTTGTTGCATCCTTAGTTCCTAGCACAATAAACAGTACATAACAAACGTTTAATAAATATTTGTCTGAATAACAAATAACCCCCTTTATCTTCAGGATAAAGTTTAGGCTCTTTTGCATGACATTCAAGATACTTCACAATCTGCACTTAACCTTTTTTACTGGCTGCATTTTCTACTATCTCCTGACAATTACTGAACAATAATATTGAAGCCTACATAGTTTCCTGAGCAGGCATGGACTCATATTCTGTGCATTTGCTGAGGGTACCCTTAGTAAACTTTTAAGATACAGCTTAAATATTATCTCTATATAGCTTCTTTGAAACCCAGCAACTGCTTGTGCAATGAATTTAATAACAAACACTTACGGACCAGCTACTCTGTTTCAGGAGCAGCCCAAAGTTCTGAGACCAGTACTTGAGGGTAGAAGAACACTATGCTGGAACAAAGGAAATCAGGGCAGAGCATAATGGCCAAAGGTCAGCAAAATCCACCTTAAAAATCCTCCCTATGTATTTTTCAAGAAGAAAAAGTTGAGCCCATGGAGAACTGATGGACTTAATAGCTAGTTGCTTTATTCAACAGTACTTGCCTAATTATTCCTTCTTTCTAATCCCTTTGGATTTCAACAACACTAACTACGATGCATTCCCAGTGCAACCCATCCTGTATCTGACCTCTGTACTGTTGCCTTTGCTCTCCCTCTGGCTGCTCTACACCCTTTCTCCACACCTGCCTGGCCAACTTCTACCTGACCCTAAGGAATTAGATTGGGGGCCCTCTGCCAGAAAGCTTTGCTCATTGCCCCTTTAGTTTGAATTAAACAACTCTCACGGTGCACATGTCTATCACTGCTTTCACCATTTGTAATTATTTATGTGTCGAATCTCCCTGCCTCCCTGAGAGACACATGGAAATCTTGCAGAAACTGCCAATGACATAAATTCAGACCCTTCAAAAGTGAAGCCTGGGAGTCTGAATTTTGATAACTTCCCCAAGTGATATCACACACATTCAAAACCACTTCATTGGATTGTAAGTTCCTGGGGGCCAGGGAATCTCTCATCAGCATGTGTGCTTGGTAGAATGACTCTTATGCAGGAGATGGGCTATTAATACAAGATCATTCACCGAGTGAGTAAGTGGATGACAGTGCCCAAGTGGCATCAGAACAAATGATAAGGTCTTTCCCTGTGTGCTCCATGGAGTCTCTTCAACTCCCGGCCCTGGTTCATCTGGCCTTACCTCTGAATTCTTGCCTTTCATAGGTGCAACTGCATTCATCTTTCATCCTGTCTTCATTTCTGGATCCTTCCTTGGGATTTAGCTCTTGTGTCTATGGTACCATATTACATAATTTATCTATTTCTTAGGTTTATTGTCTTTTGTCTGTTTTCCCTCACCAAAATTTAACCTGTATGAACACAGCGATTCTCTTTCAATTTTTTTCAGTGATAAACATCTACTTCAATGACCTAGAATGGTGCCTGTCATGGAATAGATGCTCAATAAATATTTGGCTAATAAATGAATACATGAGTGAATGGAGGAATTTCCTGAGATGCATCTATTGCTTTTCAGCCTTTGCTCTTGAACTTAATTTGTGCAATGACACTTTCTCCCCTTTGATTAATTTCTGCCAAACAGTCCTCTTGTAACTTTATCTACCTCCTCATCTCCTTGCTGGACACCCCAGCTCTCAGGCTCTGTCCGTAGACCACCATCTCAGTCACACTCAGGACTGGCCCCTCCTAAGCAGTTCAAAATGTCACTGGCTATTCCTTGTCTCCAAGGGATCAAAGAAGTATCCTTTGTTTCAAAATATTAGCACTTCCGTGAAAACCAAGATCCCAGCTGCTGTCTTTAATCTATTCTAAGGCTGGGCAAGGAAATCTCTGCTTCCTACTTGGAATGCACAGAACTCCCCTCTGGGAAATAAAGATGACATGGGTTAGATTCATCACTGCAGATGGCACCTGCTGCTGCATCCTCCTAAATGATTCCACATTTGGGCAAGCTAGTTGGGGGAGAATGGCTGGCTTCAAATGCTTTCTGGCTTGCTAACGAGTTACTTGGCTGCATCTTTTTACCTTGAGTCACTGATTTGAAAACAACCCAGATTTCTGGTGATAAAAAGTGTTTCTGTTTGACAGATGGGGTACAGCATGTCTAAGAAATGATGTTTTGTTTCAGGCCAGGACCTGGTGAATAATTGTTTCTACTTGCTGTGGTGGGGACAGACTCAAAACCTCACCTGTGCCTTTCTTCTCCGTGGGCATGGTCACTGAGGTGGAGGGTAGGAGCTCATCATGCAGAGAGGTGGCCTGAGACCTTTGATGGATCTGAGAATGTCCACATGCGACTAGAGACCTCAGGGACATAGGAAGTAAAGGGCGAGCTATCGGATGGGGAAATTGAGTTAGGGAGGCAGGCAGCAGGGTCAGCAGAGTAGGATAGTAGAGAGAATGCCACCTTGGTTTTCCAAAGGCACAACTTCACCTTCTCACCCTGTCACTTACTACCTATGTGATCCTTGGTTAGTTAAGGAAATGAATTTCAGAAACTGTCTAATACGTAAAAGAGAAGTAACAATGTCTCTTGTGAGGTTATGTTACCACTCATTGGTGAAGAAGTTGTATATAAACTCTAAAGTGCTATAGAAATGGAAGTCAGATGATCAACTAGCTGAAACTTTACCTTCTTCCTTGAGGAATATCAGATCCTTTTTCTTCTTTGTTTCCCAAATCCTACCTTCAAAGGCAAATCAATTCTCCTCTTCTTAACTCAGAGTTAGAGAATTTTATCCAGAGATCATTGAGTCAAACTATGGCCCTCTGTGGGTAGAACAAAGACAGGAAAGATGTACTAAAATACACCATGCAGGTCCAGGTAACTAGTGGTTTGCACTGTCTTTGTTGGACTATGGAAGATATTTGGGTTTGAATTCTCTTTTCATGTGTGTGACCTTAACAAAATGAGAGACTACCACGTAGGTCAACTGACTTGTTTTCTCCAGCTGGAATATGCACAGATAGTACACACAGAGCTGGTAAACACACACCTAGTTCATGTATAGCTGATACATAGAAGAACTGAGGCTGTACTCCAGGTCCTTTGGAGTCTAAAGACTTTTTCCCCATATGTCCTAGGATAACCACTGGGATAGGAAATCAGGGAAGAACAGGAAAAGACAAAGCATCCTAGTGTCAAACATTAGGGTAAATGTAGCTGCATTTGTTTTATAAATACAGTTATTCATTTCCCAAGAGCTTCAAGGAATATGAAAACTTTCTTCTCAAATAAGGCTCAATGAAGTCACTTTCATTTCATTCATTCATTAAATCATTTGACAAATACTCATGAGTGCCTAATATATGCTAGATAATATTTTAAGCCCCAAGAACAAGGCATAATGAGTTAATCAAGGTTACTGCCTTCATAGAATTACTGGGAAAGAGGTAAAGAACTTTTTGGGCCTGGTTGTTTTTATATTACATGAAATAGTACCCCTATCGGGAGGATTGTGCTCACCTACAGGTACTTTTGGGAGATAATTCTGTTCTCAGGAATTTATTTTAAGAAAAAAAAAGATTGTACAAATATCTATTTTTTAGAATGTTTTCCAGAGTATCACTTATGTTGGCAAACAAGTAGAAAACTGCCTAGATGTCTATTAACAGGGAAAAGATTACATTGATCAGAATCATATTCACTGAATGGCATTACCTTTACATGGTATGCACATACAGTATGATTCCGATTAGATGAAGAAAACCATGGCTCTCTGTGGGTGGAATAAAGATGGGAAAGATGTACTAGAGTATGCTGCTCCAGATTACTGGTGGTTTTCATTGTCTTTGTTGGGTTATAGCAGATATTTAAGTTTGAATCCTCTCTTCCTGCGTGTGATCTTAATAAAATGACCTAAATACCATGAGTCTTCTCTCTAAAATGGGAATAAAGGTGACCTTGCAGGGCTGTTGTGAATTTTAAATGAGATAATGTATATTAAAGTATATATAGCATAGTGCCTGGTCCAGAATTAGAAGTTAAGAATGATCTGTTTATTCATATTATTTTCTAAGGTGTCTACAATTAATATGTATCACTTCATTAATCAGAAGAAAACCTAATCAATATTAAAAAAGAAAGCGAGAGGGGCAGAGCCTGACAGACAGGTCCTCTGACAAGCAAGACATCAAATGCCCTTGCTATTTATTGCCATAGTGGGTAATGAATATTAGTTTAACAATCATGCAATGGCCATATTGCAAGAGAAATTGTCATAAAAAGTTTTGTTTTTTCTGAATAGGAATCTTCAGAAGAGACCTGAGAATATATCTTAAGGTTCCTCGTGTCCAAGAGTGATTAGGATTAGAGGGCCGAGCCATAGCCAGTGAACAGACACTGTCAGTTTCACCTAGGAAAGGATGCATCTGTGGAGGATGCTGCCTTGTGAGGTAGTGAGCTCCTCATTGACTAGAGGTAATCTAGCCAAGGATAGGAGACCCTTTTCCCATTAGCTTGCAGGAAAAATTTCTGTATTGGGTGGAGGTTGGACTGGTTCTTTTCCATCCTTGTGATGCAATGAGTTCATGAAATACCAGAAATAATTTTTTTTTTCCTTTGTATCTTCCTAGGAACTTCCACAACCACACCTGATTCCTACCAAAATTAAAAAGTGATGTTTGGCCGGGTGCAGTAGCTCATGCCTATAGTCCCAGCACTTTGGGAGGCCAAGGCAGGTGGATCACCTGAGGTCAGGAGTTCAAGACCAGCCTGGCCAACATGGTGAAACCCCATTTCTACTACAAACACAAAAATTCGCTGGGCGTGGTGGTGGGTGCCTGTAATCCCAGCTACTCAAGAGGCTGAGGCGGAAGAATCACTTGAACCTGGGAGGCAGAGATTGCAGTGAGTTGAGATGGTGCCACTGCACTCCAGCCTGGGTGACAGAGTGAGACTCCATTACAAAAAAAAAAAAGGACGTTTGTTTTTGGTACCTTTCTGTGTTGCCCAACCCCACACATAGGAGTGTAATAACCTTGCGGTGCCCTAAGTGGCTCTGGGTGCAACTCTTTGCCATACCAGGGTGAGTTCTTCATCAGTGCTTCCATCAGTACAATGCAGAGGAAACAGCGTGGACTCTGAAATAGGAAATGCTACATTTAGATCTTGACCACTCTATGGAAAAGAGAGTAAGCATAACCTATGACAAGTTTTTTAAAAAGCTTGGTTTTTCTTCTCTGTAAAATATGAATGAGAAATGATTTATCATGGGCTTCTTAGGAGAATGAAATAGAGAGCAACTGGGAAAATATGAAAGAACAATGCCTTGCACATAAAGGGTTCCTGCCTTTCCTTTTTTTTTTTTTTTTTTTTTATTTTGAGATGGCGTCTCACTCTGTCGCCAGGCTGGAGTGCAATGGCACGATCTCAGCTCACTGCAACCTCTGCCTCCTGGATTCAAGAGATTCTCCTGCCTCAGCATCTTGAGTAGCTGGGACTACAGGTGCCCACCACCATACCTGACTAATTTTTGTATTTTTAATAGAGACAAGGTTTCACTGTGTTAGCCAGGATGGTCTCGATCTCTTGACCTCGTGATCTGCCCACCTTGGCCCCCCCAAAGTGCTGGGATTACAGGTGTGAGCCACTGTGCTCGGCCCTTGCCTTTCCTTTTTCCTCTTCCTTCTTCCCTTTCTTCTTAGAACTTCTCTCCTTAATTTTGTTTCTTATTTTTTTCCTTAGGTGATTTTCCCTTTTCCTTCTCTTTCCCTAATGCTAACAACAATCTTCTGCTTTTGTCTGGTCATTTCAATTTGTAAATATATGTTCTTATGCTTTCTCAGTTGGCCTTCACCAAAAAATAAAGAAGTTTGTAAGGAGTAAAGAGTAGAAAGAAAGAAAAGAAAAGAAAGCAAACAAAAATCACTCCTGTGAGGTAGGTAGTATCATTTTAGCTTTACAGATGAGAAAACTGAGACCAAGAAAAATGAAATAATTTGGCTAAAGATATAGGGCAATCAATGGAAGACTCGATAAAAATAATGTGGTACATGTACACCATGGAATACTATGAAGCCATAACAAAGAATGAGATCATGTCCTTTGCAGCAACATGGACGGAATTGGAGGCCATCATCCTAAGCAAACTAGCACAGGAACAGAAAACCAAATACCACATGTTCTCACTTGTAAGTGGAAGCTAAACAATGAGAACACATGGACACAAAGGGGGGAATAACAGGCACTGGGGCCTATTTGAAGGTGGAGGATGGGAGGAGGGAGAGGATCAGAAGCAAATACCCATTGAGTACTATGCTTATTACCTGGGAAAGAAAATAACCTGTGTACCAAACCTCCATGACACACAGTTTACCTGTATAACAAACCTGTACATGTACCCCTGAACCTAAAATAAGTTAAAAAAATTAAAATAAAAACTGAAAAACAAAAAGAGAGAAGTTGTAGGGCAGGACAGACAAGAGTAAAACCTGGACCAACCCCAGATCGCAGGGACTAAAGGAGATGCTGGCTACTCTCATTTCTTTGATGTTTTCACCAAATTAAAAAGGAAGCAAAATATCAAAATAGAGTTTAACAAATAGAGACTATTCATAAATGACTGCTTTTATTTATTTATTTTTATTTCAGTAGGTTTTTTGGGCAACAGGTGGTGTTTGGTTACATGAATAAGTTCTTTAGTGGTGATTGCTGAGAGTTTGGAGCACCCATCACCTGAGCAGTGTACACTGTACACAATGTGTAGTCTTTTATCCCTGACCTGACTCCCACCCTTTCCCTGAGTCCCCAAAGTCCATTGTGTCATTCTTATGCCTTTGCATCCTCATAGCTTAGCTCTCGCTTATAAGTGAGAACGTGGGATGTTTGTGTTTCCATTCCCGAGTTACTTCACTTAGAATAATGGTCTCCAATTCCATCCAGGTTGCTGTGAACGCCATTATAAATTACTGCTTTTAAAACTTACACAATACATGCAGTTTATATCTATTATCATTTGGGGAGAAAAGGTTAAAATGTACATTTGAGGATCTTCTTGGATGTCAGGTTGAGGCCAAATGGCCATTCAGAGCTCGCCCCCTCCCCTTCACTGGCCTGTGCAGATGCTGTGGGTTGGCAGGGAATGTTCTGGTAGGAAATCACACAGGAGCTGGCCAGTTGCTTTGGCAGAGGGTGGCCGGTAGGCTTTTCAATTAAAATAAATCACAGTGATTGAGCTATCATATGAGCAGAGGGTTTGATGGCAATAAAAAGGAACACACTGATGTGTTTTGAAAGGCTGGTGACTTATTGCAATGGAGCATGGGAAATGAAGGGATGCGGGGCCAACACCACCCCGCCTTCCCCCTCCCCCTCCCCCACCCCCCGAAAGGGCTCTCGACACCACAGGAAATGTGCCACGGCCATCCTGAAGCAGGGCTGAGTCACAGACGCAGTATTGTTCATTGGGCCTCAGACCAGGCAGCCAACTTGATTACGATTTGGCAGACGCCGGGTCTCTGAAGTAATTTCAAACCTGCCCCAATCACAAGCGAATATCAAGTCATAAAACAAAAGAGCCAGGAGGGCAACTGTTCCAGCCCCTTCATTTTACAAATGAACCAACTGAGACTCATGGCACAGAGGAAGAGCTGGAGTTGCAGCGAACTGAGCTGTGCTGGGGTTTTCATCCATCCACTTGCTGGGCAGATGGACTTGGGCATGCCCTCGGTGTCCCTGGGCCCCTGTCTCTTCGTGGATGAAATGCTGACAGTGCTGCCTCCTTCACGGAGCTGAGGGACTGGAAGCACTAGATGTAAAATCCTGGGCAGAGGGCCTGGCACAGAGGAAGAATTTATAATATATGGTCATTAAAGCAATTTGTCCAGAAACACACGGTTTGGAAATGGCAAAGCCAGGGCTTGGATATGGAGTCTTTGACTCCAAATCAGTGCTCTTTCTATTACCTGCCTTAGCCTCACAGAATCAACAATTACAAAAACACTGCAACTCATTTGCATGGTTTCCACAGCCTGAGGAAAAGGGTGGCTGGAGGAGGGATGTGTCTGTGAGAAGAAAAGGTCACCATAAAATAACTGAATATTGAGCTGGGAAGGAGTTCGGGGCTGTTTATTCCAGATCTTAGTCTGACAAGCTCTGAGAAGTGTCTCAGTAGCCCAGTGTTCCTGCCCGCCACCTCCATCCCCTTCTCCAGAGGTTCTGACCCTTCCGAGGCCTGCTTTCCAGGAAGTGCTGAACTGATTTTTCCTCACTGATGTTCATTTTAATGATTCCAGCTTCAGTGTAACCCCTCCCAGGGGGACTTGCTCCTTCCTTTGGTCATGACTTTAAGCTAAGAGTCAAATGCTAATGGGGGAATTAGAAGCATTAGCTAATCAGCAGGAGAGTACTCTGCACTATATCTATACCCAAGAATTAGGCTATCCTGTGGTTCTTGTTGATCTTCTGGAATCTCTAACACTCTCTTTGTTTCAATAAACCCTAAGGACATATTTATTGAATCACTAATTCAGTTTATTCAGTTAGTATATATTAAGGTCCTACAAGATTTTATACATAGCTGTAGACCTAAGAGAGGCAGAAGTGTTGAATAAGTCAGTCCAGTTAAGTGGAGTAGTGCCATGACAGAGTGAACTCCAGCCTCGATGGGCATATGGAAGCCATGCCTGCTGCCTGGAGTCTCAAAAGGGGAATTGTAGAACTGGCAAGATGGTGGCGGCTCAAGAGAACAGCTTTCCAAGTGGCCTGGGAGGAAGGGCATGCAGGTGGAGACAGGTGCCTATGTAAACACAATGAGGTTGGAAATTCTATCGTGTGTTTCAGAATTTTAAGTCATTTTTCATGGGTGGAGGACAGGATATACAATAGTTTCAGATATGGAGTCATGAGAATTCAAGAGGCAGGCAGAGTGCATTAGACTGTGCGTGATTTCTTTGGAGTTATTCAGTGTGGTGGCCTGAAGGTTACCTCAGGAAGGGTCTCTGTGCTAAGGAGCATGGGTTTTTTCCTGAAGACAAAAGGGACTGAGATGTGCCATAGAGTAGAGCCTCGGAGGCTGGACTACTAGGTACAGATCCATGTTCCACTGGTGTTAGACAAGTGACTTCATCACTCTCTGCTGTTTCCTCATGTGCAAAATGGGAAAAATATAAGTATCCACTTCATAGGGTTGTTGGGAGTATTTAATGAGTTGAATTATGTAAAACGTTGAAAATTGTGCTTTTAACCTTGTGTGGCTATGTGAGTGTTGCTACTGTTGTTATGACTCATGGACTTTTAGCAGGAGGGAAAGTTAGACAGATGGTCTTCTAGAAAACAATTTTATAATAATGAGGAAGATGGATTAGAAAAGGATGGGAAAAGAAGCAGGTAGGCCATTAATAAGAGGTGGCAAAAGTTTGGGGAAAAGAAAAATGCAGCTCTCAAGTTTGTCAGAGGTGATAGGGATGGGAGAGAAGAGGCTAGATAATACTTCACATTAACTGGAGTATCAAGCTACCTCATTAATTGGGGTATTGTGTTAGTATGAGCTCTCCAGAGAAACAGAGCAATAAGAAATATCTCTATCATCTATCTATCTTATCTATTGATCTATTTGTCTATCTATGTATCTACCTATCATCGATCTATCATCTATCTATCTATCTATCTATCTATCTATCGATTTATGTATCTATGTATCTGTATCTATGTATCTATGTATCTATGTATCTATCTATCTATCTATCTATCTATCTATCTAAAGAAAGATTGACTGTAAGAAATTGGCTAACATGATTATGGAGGCTGAAAAGTCCAAGATCTGCAGTCAGCAAGCTGGAGATCTGTGAGAGCCACTGGTATATTTCCAGTTGAAGTTGCTAGTTTAAAGGTCTAAGAATCCAAAGATCCAATGGTGTAAGTTTCAGTTTGAGTTCGAGTTTGAAGGCAGGAGAAGACTGATGTCCCAACTCAAAGTCAGTCGGGCAGAGAAGAGAATTCTTTCCTTCTCAGCTTTTTATCCTAATTAGGTCTTCAACAGATTGGATGAGGCTCACCCACATTGGGAAGGGCAATCTGCTCACTCAGTCTCCTGATTCAAATATTTACCTTATCCAGAAATCCCCTTGCAGGCACACTGAGAAATAATATTTGCCCTAATATCTGGGCATCTCATGGCTTAGTCAAACTGACACATAAAATTAATCATCACATCAAGCTACCCCAGTAAATGGTGGTTAAAACAGCAATTATTCATTACTGCTTATATGACTGCAAGTTGGCTGGGGTGTAGCTGCTGCAGGCTTGGCTTGGCTGGGCTCTCTTATGTGTCTATGACTCTGCTGGAGATTGGCTGACCTAGGTTGGGCTTGGTTTGGGCAGTTCTGTTCCACATGTATCTTATCCTCTATCTGGGACTGGTGGCCTGTCCTCTGCTAGCCATGAAGATGACAGAGCAAACTGAAACATGAAAGGCTTCTTAAGGCCTATGCTTCATTGGTGCAGAATATAGCAAAGCTTTTCTCTACTAGATGATCTGACATAAGGAAAATATTTATTGACTGAGATGTTTGGTTTGCTGACTGTGGAGGTGAATTAAAGTATTTACATACATCTTTATAGTGTGAGAATATTCATGAGATGTGCAGCGCTATAAGTGATCAGTGCTCTTCAGGGCAACGTGGAAAGACTCATGACTCTCCTACTGGGCGCCATGAACAAATCCCACAAACTCTTTCAGTCTTGTTTTTTCTCAATGTGGGAAGTTAGGAGGTTTGGCCAAATGTTATGTAAGATTCTTCCTGACTTGTCTATTTACTGAATCTAGGTCTAAAAAAAAAATACAGCACAATTTTTGTAGTTGGGCTTCATTTCATTTGTGCACAGTGTCATTTACCTTCCTCTGTTCTTGGCAGGGGGATTGGAGATAATGCTGCAGAAGAGCCAAGTACACTCCCGAGGACAGGATTTGGCAGGAGCAGCTGTGACAGTGAGATGGTGGGTCCCTGGCCAGGAGGGAGCACAATGATAAAAGATTCAGGACTGTCAGAAATGCATGATGCTGTAGAAAAGGATTGGATGATGCCTTCTCATTGGCCCCAGGGCTCTTGGAATTTGTTCTAGAGAAGCACAAAAAGAAGGGAGCAGGTGCTGGGAGCCACATCTCAAGTTGAAAAGCATACAGAACAATTATTTACTGAGAACTTGTGTATGCCAAGAGCTGATCGTGTGTGGCTGGAATGGTAAGAGGTTGTGTGAGGAATATGATCTAAATTAGACCTGCTACCATCCTTTAAGAGGCCTTATGGTAATAACCAGAGTGAGAAAAAATGCAGCACTGGGAATCAATGCTTAGTATAGGATATGTTGTAGAACACTCCAAATTCTGGGTTACAAATTAGAATACTAAAATCCCTATTACACAGATAGTTTGTATGGCTATTTAAAGATATCATGCCGCTCCTCTGCTCAGCATCAGTGTCCTGCTCTATTCATACCTGCATGAAAATAAGTTCACTTTATTTGCCACTGAATAGGTTTCCATAATTAGAAGAGAATTTTTACTCCTCCCTGCAAGAGGGGAAGATATAAACTGAACAATCCATGACTGAAGCAGAAGTAACTTAACTAATGGCTGAATTTGGGGAAAGATACAGAGTATGTCCAACTCTGTCTCTTCTCTCTCCTCTTTCAAAACTGCTTGTCCATAGAGAGGGTGAATTTTTCCATTCACCCATTGATATAGTCAGTATATTTGTCCCCACCCAAATCTCATGTTGAATTGTAATACCCAGTGTGGGGGTGGGGCCTGGTGGGAGTTGATTAGATTGTGGTGGCGGATTTCTCATGAGTGTTTTAGCACCACTCCCCTTGATGCTGTTCTTGTAATAGTGAGTTCTCGTGAAATCTGGTCATTTAAATGCACATGACACTTCTTTCTGTCTTGCTCCTGCTCTGGCCGTGTGATGTGCCTGCTCCCACTTCACCTTCTGCTGTGAGTAAAAACTTCCTGAGGCCTTCCCAGAAGCAGATGCAAGTGCTATGCTTCCTATATAGCCTGCAGAACCATGAGCCAATTAAACCTCTTTTCCTATAAATTGCCCAGTTTCGGGTGTTTATAGCAATGAAAAAATGGCCTACAACATCCATGGGGTAAGTTCACCTGGGAATATGGTAGAGACTAGGGTGGTATTGCAGTCAGGATGGGCTAGGGCATGCTGCCATACTAATAACCTCAATGTTTCAGTAGCTTAAGAGTACCAGGATACCTGCCGTTCATGAATCAGCTGTTGTCTTCGTCCCACAGGGTCTTTACTCCTGGTCCAGGATTATAAAGAGTCTATTTCTGGAACGTTGGTGGATACTGTGGAATGAATTACATTGCCCCAAAATTCATATATTAAAGTCTTAACTCACAATGGGATGCTATTTGGAGATGTAGTCTTAGGAATAAGCATGTTTAGATATAGTTATGAGGGTGGACCCTCAGGATTAGTACCCTTATAAGAAGAGATTACAGGGATCTCTCTGTCTCTGTCTCTCTTTCTTTCTCTCTTTCTGGCCATGCGAGGACACGATTAGTAAGCAGCCAGGAAAGAGAGCCCTCACCAGAACCTGACCATGCTGGCACCCTGATCTCAGACTTCCAGGTTCCATAACTGCAAGAAAGTATATTTCTGTTGTTTGAGCCACCCAGTCTATGATATTTTGTTACAGTGGCTCAAGCTAAGACACTGGTCTTCCAGCAGAGGGATTAAAAGACAAGACAAACACCCTCTAACTTCAAGAGCTTCTACTCAGAGTTTTAGTCATCACTTTTGCTTGCATTTTTATTGCTCTCAGAAGTTATATGACCAAGCCTGAGGTCAAAGAGGTAGGAAATTATAATCCTCTCTCAGGCCCAGAATCATTTTTGACAGTGCACGCAGTGTGCTGGACTTGGAACGTGAGGTCTTACAGTGGCTCAGCCAAGCCAATGGTGGGCAAATGGCTGTGTCTAATTAGCAAGGCCCATGAGGTCACGCATCTAAGCCACATCCTCTGATACAGGCTGATCAATAATTAAGCTGTTATTTTGGTCTTCATTTTTCTGGCTTCCATTTCTTGAAATGTTCTGGACTCAGGAAAGGAAGAAAAGAGTGCTATATGCTCATTCCCTCAAAGCCAGATATTTTGGTGAAAAAACTGAACAGAGAAATAGGATGAGGAGGGAACATTTCTCACTTGCATCTCAACCAAGTGCCCAGCAGAATATCTGGAGCTTTTAAAATTTTCTCTTAGAAAATCCCTGTAAAGCAGATGTTACTATTTTCAATGTAAAAGATGGGAAATTGAGGCTCTGTGGTTTTATGCAAGTTTCTGAAGATACAAAGAAATGCAAGTCTGCCTGTAGCTATCCTTACCTGTCTGTAGCTGGTTTGTTAACCCCAGGTAAGGACAAAGGTATCATGAAATGAAAATAGCCCCCTGTTCTCCTGGAGGGCTTGATGTCAGGCCTTAGGGGTACCTGAAGGAGAAGAGAATCCTATAAATGGTGCTGCTCTATCACTGCAATCTCCACCTATCCATTTATTTATAAATCCACCTACTTATTTACCCAACCAATATTTATTGAGCACCAACTATGTGCCAGGCATGATGTTAAGTTCTTGGAATACAGCTGTAACTAAGATATATAGATTCCTGCTTTCATGGCCTTAAAGATTGTGACAGTTAATACTGAGTATCAACTTGATTGGATTGAAGGATGCAAAGTATTGTTCCTGGGTGTGTCTGTGAGGGTGTTGCCAAAGAAGATTAACATTTGAGTCAGTGGACTGGGAGAGGCAGACCCACCCTCAGTCTTGGTGGGTGCCATCTAATCAGTTGCCAGAACAGCTAGGATAAAAACAGGCAAGAGAATGTGGAAGGACTATGCTGGCTAAGTCTTCTGGTCTTCATTTTTCTCCCATACTGGATGTTTTCTGCATCAGACCAAGTTCTTCAGCTTTTGGACTCTTGAACTTACTTACCAGGGGCTCTTGAGCCTTTGGCCACAGACCAAAAGCTGCACTTTCAGTTTCCTTACTTTTGAGGTTTTGGGACTCAGACTGATCTACCACTGGCTTCCTTGCTCCTCAATTTTCAGATGTCCTATTGTGGGACTTTACCTTGTGATTGTGTGAGTCAATTCTCCTTAATAAACTCCCTTCCATATGAACATATATCCTATTAGTCCTGTCCCTCTAGAGAACCCTGACTAATACAAAGACCTTCAAGGAGGACAGATGTTGACCAAATAACTGCAAATATAATGAATGCTACAAAGAACAGTGCAGGTGTGCAATGATTCAATGATGCAGCAGTGAAATGATGAAGATCTACCATTTGGTAGATCAGGGACAGCTTCTCAGAGCAAGCGGTATTGACACTGAGATCTGTCAGTGAGTCTCAGTTGACTGACCTGACTTCCCCTCAGAGCTCTCCTTTAGTCATCTCATTCCTCAGATAACTTGAATTTGAGGAACTGAGTGTTGGAATGTTCTAGTGGGTCTGAAGTCTCTCTCTGGCCTTCGTCAGCTACTCTCCATAAAGGAATAGGAGAGCTGCCAAGAGACTGATTCTCAGATTGTGTGAGGAGTGGTTTCCATTCTAATATGGTCAGACTGCATCTCATTAGGCAGAGATACTGGGGCCAGTGCAGTGTGAGAGACGAGAACAAGTAGTCAAGTTAAAACAGGAATTGAAGTTATTCCAGGAATTCAAGTTTCTCTTAAAAGATTCTTAACACTCCTTTCCCTTTTGTCCACATCCCCTGAGCCTGGCTTTCTCCCCCTTCAGGTCTCAGCTCATCTACCCCTTCCTGCCAGCAGCCTCCCCTTTTCTCTAAGGTGGTGCTAGGGACTCCTCCAAGGCCCCACATGGCATCCTGTGCTTCCTGCTCTGGCAGTGCTTGTCAACACCAGCCACACACTCACCTGGGAGCTTTTAAGAAATGATAATTTTTAGATTCCACCACTAGAGATTCCCATTCCAGTAGTCTGGAATAGCCCTTCAGCATCTCCAATTTTAAAAAGCTGGCAGTGGCTCAAGCCTGTAATCCCAGCACTTTGGGAGGCTGAGGTGGGAGGATCAAAGGTCAAGAGATCAAGACCATTCTGGCCAACATGGTGAAACCCTGTCTCTACTAAAATTGCCAAATTATCCAGGCATGGTGGCACGTGCCTGTAGTCCCAGCTACTCGGGAGGCTGAGGCAGGAGAATTGCTGGAACCTGGAATGGGAAGGTTGCAGTGAGCCAAGATTACACCACTGCATTGCAGCCTGGGGAAAGAGCGAGAATCCTTCTAAAAAAAAAGAAAAAAAGAAAAAAAAGCTGCCCAAGTGATTTTCAAGTGCTTCCAATGGTGGGCACACTGCTCCACTGCAGCCCTTCTCACCTTGCATTGCAAGTTCCTCCTTACTTATGCACATCTTTCCTTAAACTGTAAATTCTAAGAGTGTAGGATTCATAAGTCTACTGTCTTAGAGTCATATAAGCTGGCACATATGGGTGCCCCATAGTCATCTGTTGAAAGATGATGAGTGATGAAGAGTGACATATTTCTCTAATGCCACTACAAGGCTGCCATCTGGATTTTTCCTGGGGTCCTCCCTCCTTCATCTGATACTTGATCCCATGTCTTGGTAGCATCTGGGCTTTCAGTTTAGCTTGAACTATACGAAACCTCCAATCAAGGCTGCCTTTAGGGTAGCTGCTCTATTTCCCCTTCCAGAAGTCTATTCTATAGCTTACACCTTGTACAGAAGCTCATCAACTCATTCACATACAGCTGAAAGTAGTTGGTAGAGCACTGGCAATAGTTATGTATATACAGTAGAACTTGGGGGCTGACTTGCAAAAACTATGTTTGAGTCCTGGCTCTACCACTTACTAAAAGGTCATGATGCATTAAAAGTGACAGGAAAAAAATGTAAAGAAACCAGTGATTGCCAAGATACTATCTTTACAATAAATTCCCTGTCCATCATTTTGTTTAATCCCCACAAGTACCCAAAGAAGCAGAAATAGACGTATAGTCTCAGGATGCCGGACCTGGGTAAGAATCTTGGCTCTGTAGGCAGGTTAGACCTGTTTATTAATAACCTAGACAGCATGTTGTTTATCAAGAAGTCATTTCCACCTTCCAAGCCTTGGTTTTCTTATTTATTATATGCTATTAATGCCGTACTGCCCTATTTTTCTGCAAGGTGGTTGAGAGAGATGATAGAGTAATGATAGAATACATGGACTCAGAAACCAGACTGTCTGTGCTGAAGCTTGGCTTGGCCACTTATTGCCTGTATGACCTTAGCCAAGTGATTTGACTTGTGTCTCAGTTTTCTCATTGACAGAACTGGGATCATATTAATATCTACAACAGAAGGCTACTGTGAGATTAAAAGGAGTTGATTTTGGTAAAGTTCTGAGTACAGGGCCAGGCATAGAGTGACTCTACCAAAATATTAACTGCAATTATTGTCATTACTCTTCAATTCAATTTAAATTGAATTAAATATTACTATTATTATTATTACTACTATAGACTGTGTGGTAGATTCTGTCAGCCACCAAGCAGCAAGAGCAGAGGGTTTTGAACCATCTTTGGTTAGGGTAGGCATGTTCAAAACACCAAATCAACCCAACAGAGATGTGACGCCCTGAATCATCCAACAAATACTTTCAGAGACAATGCTAGATTGGGGTTAGGAAAGCTGGAATTTTTTTCTCCTTCTCTGCTCTGCCGCTCATTTGCTAGGTAACATTGGCAATGAATTAGCTGCTTACAGCTTCATGTACAGACCAGGCAATCCTGTCTCTTTCTTACACGGGACTCTTGTAAGGATCCAATGAAGTAAAAGAACAGGTGCTTCGCAAATGCTAGTTCCTTTCTCTATATTAGGTGTGTGCACAGAATATCTTTTGTGCCAGTAAAGCATGAGATGAGATAAATCCAAAAGTCTTTCTCTTACAATATCCTTGGCTTCTCAAGAAGTCATTGTAGTCATGCAGTGGAGGCAGCTGTGGCTTTCTGAATAGCTGGAAATTTGTCCTTGGAGGCCACAGCAGGACAGATGGGATAAGGGAGTCATGAATTAACAAAAACATGAATGAGCTATTCAACTGTGAGGGTATTTAGACAGTGGAGAATCTGGGCTCACTTGTTAACTTTGTCCAAAGACTCTAGTTTCTGTTAAAGTATTTGGAGGTCAACCGGAATACCCAGGCCTCTGAATAACAAAGGATGTTTTCAACATTCATTAACAAGGATGAATGGAAGGTCTTAGAGTCATAGATATAAGGACTACCACTGTTCTCAAGAAATTTAGAGATCATCCAATCCAGCTTCTCATTCTCAAAAAATTAAATAAAACTAGGGCTAAAAAGTCATGGGACTCATATAAGGTCGCGCTGTGTTATTTACTGTCATTCATCTACAATTTACTGAGCACATGCTGTATTGTAGGTTTTGGTTTGTGTGCTGGTGGTAGGAAGATGACCAAAACAGTCTTGCTTCCTTGGGAACTGACAGAAACAAATGAGAAAATGTGTGATTACAAGCGCACTAAATTGTCTTCAACTGCTTCCTATCATGCATTGTATCTATGTCAAGTTGGCTGTGAAACACTGGGTTATTGGACATTCACGCTTTTCATGATTTGGGTGAAGGTCAGAGTGCTGAATAAAGTTTGTTGACCTTTCCAGGTTTGCTCTCCAATTTGATTGCTACAGGAGGAATGAAAGTGAGATCAAGGTGTTTACAGTATTTTCTGTCTTGCTGTAGGCTCACAACTCATTTGGGTTGTACGTTCAAACAGAAGGCCAAGGTAGTCTCCATAAGACTTCTAGATTCTGATCATCACTCCTTTCCCTAGTCCTATCCTATGGTATGGGCCTATGGGTAAGTTATAGCCCCTCTGTTTATAGCCCAGTGTACTTCACTGTTCTTGTGGTCTGCTCATACCCTGCCCTAACCTCTAGAAATAGACCCTTTATTAAACCCTTTTAACATTTTGAATGTGTCATTTTTTTCCTACTGGGATCCTTGATGACAAAATGTGGTAAAAGCATGCTGAAATATCTGAAACATTGTCTGATGGTGGCAAGGGACAAAAGAAAGAAGACAAAGAAAAAGTAAAGGAGGGGGGAATCCTCTAGTTTAGTATGCACTTGAAAGGAGAATTAGTGAATTAGGAGGTAGCATGGAGAGATTTAGTATAGATATAACATAGTTGTATATGAATTACTGGAATCAAATACTTTTATAAATGAGTTTTAAAGAAAAAGATAATTTACACTGTCTTCCAGAGAAAAGAAAAAGAAGAAAACTTATTCAATTATTTTTCAAAGGCTAGTAAAACATTAATTTAATAAAAACATTGACCAGAATATTAAAAAATGTTATTAACCTAGCTCATAGTTTTAAGAAACTAATAAAATATAAGGCAAGGATGGTTTAATATCAGGAAAAACTTCAATTAAATTCATATTTGATAAAATGAAGGAGAAAATGTTTGATATTTACTGTTTCCCATCTCTTAATGCCTAATGCTATGGTTTGACTATGTTCCCCAAAGTTTATGTGTTGGAAACTTAATCCCCAATGCAACAGTGTTGAAAGGTGGGTCTTTTAAGAGGTGATTAGGTCATGAGGGCTTTGTCCTCATGAATGAATTAATGCTGTTATTTCGCACATGAGTTCCTAATAAAAGGATGAGTTTGTCCCCATCCTGTCTCACTTGTGTATAATCTCTTCCCACTCCACCTTCCACTAATGGATGCCATAGCAAGAAGGCCCTCACCAGATGAAGGCCCTTGACATTAGACTTCCCAGTCTGTAGAACTGTAATAAATAAAATTTCTATTCTTTATAAATTTCCAGTCTCAGGTATTCTGTTATAGCAGTATATGAACTAAGACACCTTCTAACTAATGCCTTCTTGAAAAGTTTCTCAATTTGCTTTATAATTCACAATTTAATTCTGAAGCTTATTTTATTCTATTATTTAGCCATCTATTCCATAGTGTTTTCCTTCTTTCAACTATTATCTATTCCATACCTAATCTTTCCTTTTGTTTTTCTTTTATTATTATTTAAAAAATCTCGTCCTGTCTGTTTTACATAGTTAATATCCTTCCTTAGCTCTTTATGTGTATTGAGTATGCTTATTTTAAATTCTTTATTCTATGCTTCTTCACCTTTAGCTTTTGTACGCCTTTCAAGGTTCTGGTCTTGTATTTGAGGTAGTTACAGGAGACATCATTTTGAGCTCAAACTCCCATGGCAGTATTTGCTTCTCTGTCTGGTAATAGGTATTTGAGATGGGTCTGAAGGCAGACCCTGGTCTGGTTCTCTCGGTTTTGAGGAGTTGAAGGAGAGGGGAAGGGATAATCCCTAGTGTGAGGAGCATAAGTACTGTGGATTTACTTTAATTACTCATGCTTTCGTTCCCTGCAGGCACTTTTCAGGTCAGTGTTTCACTTCTAAACACGCAGGAAAAAGTGATTTGAAATGGGCTCTTAGGCTGTAATCCATCAGTCCTGGGAATTAGTATAAGAGAGAGATGGAGGAGTAAGTGCCAGCCAGAGGCTATGCAGTCTGCACATCTCTTTGTCAACTCCTTACTCAAGCAGATCTAGGAGTAATCACCTTGGATTTCACTGGTCTGTGTGGTCTCTTTTGTGAATCCATTGAGGGGAGATATATTTAAGAATTCGGAGGTTTTTTGTATTTTAGAAAAGAAATGATGTGCCTGTACTGGATATTATGTATGGCTCACTGGGACCTGTGGCAGGACCCAGTAATAAAACCTATTAATATTTTGCAGTAACGTATGATAATGGTCAAGTGAAATGGGGTTTGTAAGGCCATAAATGACTTTACTATGGTTCAGGTGAGGTTTCGCTACCCAAGAAGTTCATAAAGGGTCAGATTTTGCCTCCAAACGTGTTCTCAAATCTTTCAGCTTTCAGAATTTTTTGGATTTTAGCATGGGGTAAGGAGTTTTAACCCTATGTATGGAAGAGCTGAAATCCCAGAGGCAACTGCTAAAGCACTTTGTTATCTGATCTCTCCTACATCAAAGGAGGAGTGAATAATACACATACCGAATGTCAGAAAGGAATTCCTATGGGTAAGACCAGTGACTTGTTAATTAGTCTGATAAATATGTAAAAAGAGCTCTTTTTGATCAAAGCGAAGATATTTGGAATTTGTGTCTGACTCTTAGAAACACTCTGCCTTTGATGAATAGATTATGATGCCCAGTGAGGCCTGTGCCCTTCACTTTTAGGGGTACCTTGGGCTAACTCCCTAAGCATCTCATGTTCCACTGTGAATGCTGGATTCTAAGTTGTATATAAATAGAACCCTACACCTGAAATTTTGATGTTTGCCCGTTTTGAGCTTTCAAGAAATGTTTGTGGTCCCTGGAAGAAAAAGCCTGGCTTTTCCTCAGGCTGTCAGAGAAGGTTGTATAAACTATTTGTGTCATCTTTCCCAGTGAATGGTTATTTCATGATATCCCATCTTGTGATAGATTTTGGTCTAAGACATGCTTTTAATATAACCTACTGACAAGAGCAGGGGGAACAGCTAATCCTCATCTACTTCAAACTTCTTTGAGGGTTACCAATACTCACTGATAATAAAGAACCCCAGAGCAGTACTCAACCAACATTGGTGAGTTCTCACTTATTGGGGGAACCCACCCCCAATATCTCAATGTAGGTTCTTTCTATTTTCCCTAAGTGTTGGCCGGCTGATAAATAAAGAGAAAGAGTACAAAGAGAGGAATTTTTCAGCTGGGCCTCCAGGGGTAACACCACATATTGGTAGGACCATGATGCCCACCTGAGCCACAAAACCAGCAGGTTTTTATTAAGGACTTCAAAAAGGTAGGGGGTGTACGAACAGGGAGTAGGTCACAAAGATCACATGCTTCAAAGGGCAAAAAGGAGAACAAAGATCACATGCTTCTGAGGCCAGTAAAGATCACAAGGCAAAGGGCAAAGCAAAGATCACAAGGCAAAGGGCGAAATCAAAAACTCCTGACAAGGGTCTATGTTCAGCTGTGCACATATTGTCTTGATAAACATCTTAAACAACAGAAAACAGGGTTTGAGAGCAGAGAACAGGTCTGACCTCAAATTTACCAGGGAGCGTTTTTTTTTTTCTCACCCTAATAAGCCTGAGGGTACTGCAGGAGACCAGGGCGTATTTCAGCCCTTATCTCAATTGCGTAAGACAGACACTCCCAGAGCAGCCATCTACAGACCTCCCCCCAGGAATGCATTCCTTTCCCAGGGTCTTAATTATTAATATTCCTTGCTAGAAAAAGAATTCAGCAATATCTTCCCTACTTGCATGTCCTTTTATAGGCTCTCTGCAAGAAGAAAAATATGGCTCTATTCTGCCCAACCCCACAGGCAGTCAGACCTTATGGTTTTCTTCCCTTGTTCCCTGAAAATCGCTGTTATTCTGTTCTTTTTCAAGGTGCACTGATTTCATATTGTTCAAACACACATGCTTTACAATCAATTTGTACAGTTAGATACAATTATAGTGGTCCTGAGGTGACATACATCCTCAGTTTACAAAGATAACAGGATTAAGAGATTAACGTAAGACAGGCGTAAGAAATTATAAGAGTATCATTTGGGAACTGATAAATGTCCATGAAATCTTCACAATTTATGTTCAGAGATTGCAGTAAAGACAGGTGTAAGAAATTATAAAAGTATTAATTTTGGGAACTGATGTGTCCGTATTAAAATGAAATCTTCACAATTTATGTTCCTCTGCTGTGGCTCCAGCAAGTCCCTCTGTTCGGGGTCCCTGACTTCCTGCAACACTCACTAGCAGAGGAAACGGTACTAGCTACAGAATCCAACCTTCTTGGCAGATACCCTGGGGTAAGCCTAGGCTGAAAGCCATTCTACTCAGTCTTACTCTCCAAAAAGAGTTGGGGAAACTAAGGACCTCGGTGTCCCAGCCTCAGAGAATCAAAAGAAGAGCCAAGAGGCTCAGGAGAAATGTCTGCAGCCTTATCCCTGAGAGATGATTGCACAGTTCACACATCAGCTACCTGGTGTAGGGCAACAAGACTGGACAAAAGGAACACAGGCTAGTATGACAATGGGATGGGGAAGCAGAGCCCAACGTTCTCTTCCAAGCTGAGGAGCACACAGATGCCCACATTATGGGTTTCTTCAGAACATGGGAAGACCAGACCTGGGAGACTTAGGAATGCCCTGGCAGAGGGAGGAAACTCTCACGGTTATGTTCTGTGCTCCTGCAGACTGTTTATTCCTGGCCAAGCCCAGGCTGGTGCCGGGGAAGCAGGGGCAGGACAGGAGGTCAGGGAAGAGAAATGGGATCCGGCCAGGTGTGTGCATAGCAGGTTCAAATTATTAATAGGGACCAAGGAGTCCAATCACAGATACTGAGCCAAAAAGGCAGGGTGGATCCAAATAGTCACCCAGCCTGAGGCCCACAGTCTCCAGACACCTCCCACATCCCCACACACACCTGCAGCTGGGAAGAGGCTGCTGATGTCCTGCTCGTGCCACCTGGAGCTTTGGGGACCTAAGTCTGATGGTGGAGCCTGTTAAAGTCTGTGACTAGATGGCTCCCTATGACTGAAGGAATTTCAGATTTCTTTAACTGGTATTCATCATTTGCTATGAACCTCATTTCTCATACATCTTTTTACACCTCGCATGTTGGAGTGGTATCAGGATTATTTTTAAAATGAGGAAAATATCCTACAGCAGAGTTATGAAGCACCTAGCACTGGCCTGGCACATAGCAGATGCTCAGGAAGCAAAAGTTTTCTTTCTTTCTCTTGTCTTCCTAAAGATATCTGACAAAGGCTGGTTGCATTGAATTAAATTTACTGTAACTATCTCATCTGCCTGGAAGACTTCCTTTCGTGTATGTGTGTGCATGTGAATTGTCTGCTGACTGACATGTATTCACTTTCATCTGGGGTTTTAAATTCAACTGAATAAAAGTCATTGTAGGAAACAATGCTTCTTCAAAGAAAATGCAGGAAAAGTTATAGCTGAGATTCAACTTGTCCACCAAATCTGCCCAAGAAGATGAGACATTGGAGAAATAAAACATCTCTATTTTCTGAAACATGTACACACAGAGGAAGAAAAAAAGCTATCTATAATAATTTTCAATTTGGGAGAGGTGGTGACCTGTAGCTGGCTAATATAATAGGAAAATTTGATTGTGCTGAATCTGGTTTAAAAAAAAAAAGAGGCCCAGAAAAGTTGTAAGTAGTAGTAGGAGGAGGGGCAGTGCTGCTTCGAGGGGCAGAGGTCGCTGGTATCAGTGGCATGACCATGTGAATGACTGGCCTTGGAAGTGGTGTGCACAAAACACTGCTACTGTCATCCCTGACTTCGGTGGGCCATGCTTTGGAGACAACTTTGCTGAACCCAGTCACAGAGTGTGAGGGAAAAGCAGGGAGCTAACCCAGCATGCAGCACAGTGGTTAGGAGACTGGCTTTGGAGTCAGACAGGCCAAGCTTAAATTCCAACTCCGATGCCCACTCTCTGGGTGACCTGGAGCCAATTTTCTTACCTTTGTGAACCACAATTTCCTCGGCTGGAATATAGAGTCTCAAGTCTACCTTGCAGTATTAGTGTGAGGGTAAATGCAATAAAGCAAGCAAAATTGCTCATTGCCTAGAGCATGGGAAATGTGCAAGCAATCACTCATTTTCGAGTTTATTCATTGTGGGAGCCTGGACTCTGAGAATTAAGAAACTGGGAGAGAGTAGGATAAGAGTCTAGTTGGGTACAGGTTTGTCTTAATAGTCTCTAGTTCCCTGCCAATTAAAGACTAGTCGGTTCCTGAAGGGTGCCCATTCCCTTGGGAATATAATGCTCATCAATAGATTGTCATCTACTTTGAGAAATGTACAACAAGCTCTTTTTAAATAAGGTGCATCACACGTGCCTGGTAAAGGCATATTTGACCTTTATGCTTTGTTTTCAAGCCCATCAGAAGTTAGACTTCAATTAATTCAGCAAGGCCCCATCATGTATTAGAAAAAGTCTGAGTTCTGAAGTCATAAAGGCAGAGGTTTGTATCTGGCTCATCATTTTTTAGTCTTGAATTAACATACATTTATTGAGGCTGGCCCAGTTAAAGGTATGCAGGGAGCCAAGGTTGGGGGGTTATATGCAGAAATTGATTAGAGCAATCAATACCTTCATGATGCTCTTAGTCCATTAGAAAAGTAAGAGGCACGTGCCTGTGGTCCAAGCTAATCCAGAGGCCAAAGTGGGAAGATCACCTGAGCCCAGGGAGGTTGAGGCTACAGTGAGCCGTGATCACTCCATTGCACTCCAGTGGGAAACACGGTGAGACTCTATCTCAAAACAAAAAACAAAATAAAACAAAAAAGTAAGAAAAGTAAGAGCCATAAACGCAGGCATGTAAAATGATGTACAAGTTCAGAGATGGAGGGATACTCTGCAGATTATGGAGTACACCAAGCCCTCCTGAAGATTGTATGTTTCCAGAAGATTCCCTGAGACAGATAATACCTGAACAGTCTCAAGGGATAAAGAGAATGAGTTTGGGGGTGAGACAATTTAAACAGAGAGAGGCTTTGTATTCTTGTAGTTTCATTTTCCCTGAATATGAAATAGAAACATCTATCTCACAGGGTTATTGCCGGCATTGAGATTCTAATGCATTGGAGATTGTTTCACTGAATAACAGCATCTGTGCTGTGGTTTGAATGTTTGTCCCCTCCAAAACTCACGTTGGAATTTAATTCTCAATGTGGCAGTATTGAGAGGTGGGACTTTTTTGTTGTTGTTGCTTATTTCTTTCTTTTTTTTTTTTTACTTTTCAAGCTAGAAGGGGGAGAGGTGGGACTTTTAAGAGGTGCTTGTGTGATGAGGGCTCTGCCCTCGTGAATGAATTTATACATTCATGACTTAATGGTTTAATGGGTTAATGGATTAATGGGTTATCATGGGAGTGGAACTGGTATCTTTTTAAGGAGAGGAAGAAAGACCTGAGCTAACATGCTCACCCCCTCACCATGTGAAGCCCTGTGTCACCTTGAGACCTCGCAGAGTCCCTGCCAGCAGGAGGGTCCTCACCAGATGTGCCCCCTCAGCATTGTACTTAGCCTCCATAACTGTAAGAAATAAATTTTTTTTATGAATTACCCAGTTTCAGGCTTTCTGTTATAAGCAACAGAAAATGGCCTAAGATAAGCTGTGAGCATTAACTTAATACAACTTTGTTAATTTGATAGCTAAAATATTTTAACATTGTGATATAAATTCATTTTTATAATTAGTGCAATAAAATATTTTTTATATAATTGTTACTCATTTATATTTTTACTTTGCGAACTTCCTACTTTTGCCCTTGGCACATAAAACTTTAGCTTTAGAAGTCATTGCAGTGCCTAGAAGAGTGATATACAATATGAAATAAATGAGATGGGAGGAAGTGTCAATGGTTATAAATTCTAGGTGATGAGAAGACTTAGAGAGCTGGTCCAAGACACACAGAACTGTGTTTCTGAGATATATCATGGATTTCTTGAAACAAATTTTGATGGTCATTTTACCCCTCACCATGAAGACAACCCTTTATTTCTAATTATCTAATTAACACATTCACCCTTTAATGATCTATTCCTATTTCCAAGTAGAAGTCCTGTTGTGGCCCTGGAGACTCAGAGATGAACGAGGCATTGTCTCTGCCCTTGGGGACTGTATTCCACTAGAGAGGGTGACATGTGAGTAGATCTTTTAAATATAATATTATCACTGCGGAGACAAGGCTGTGTAAGGGGCTGCGGGAGGAGCGCTTGGTGCCCACTGTGGGGGCTTATAGCAGTCTTCTTAGACAGGGGGTAAGCCTGGACTTGCACCTCAAATTTGCAGAAATGATTACTGACAATGGATCATTGCATATTTATCCTTCTTGGATTTACTCTGAGTAATTCCTTGTTCTCTGTGAAATCTGTCTATTTTGTGATTAAGAATGGGAAATGCACACAGAGTTATTGGTGTTTGTTAATCTAGTTTAGATATCCAGAGCATAATCAATGACTGGATATGACACTTTTGCCAAGAGGAGAATCAACTGTGTGCACCAGTGTTCTGTGTGTGGTGGATGCAGCCTGCTGCTCACAGCTCACGACCGGGGCATGGATCCCAGGATTCAGTCAGTAGTAACTTCCTGTGACATGTTAGATAAGATCCTTGTCAACCCCACTCTTGGATTTCCATTCATTTATCTATTCATTCATCACATATTTATTTAACAGTTATTATGTGACAGGCTTTATTTCTAAGCGTGGATCAGCAAAAATTTGATTAAAAGGGCAAGAAAATAAACATTTTAGTCTTTGTAGGCTAAAACACAGAATCAAATTTATTATATCAAGGTACTACATAAGAAGAAAGAAAACAAGTTTCTAAAATTTTTTAACTGATGAAATTAAACTATAATAATATTTGACTACATACAAAAATAGGCCTACTAATTTAAAAAAAGGAATTAATCTTCTGGATGCTATGGTATGAATGTTTGTGACCGTCAGACATTCATATGTTGGAACCTAATCTCCAATGCAATGGAATTAAGAAGTGGGGTCTTTGAGAGATGATTATGTCCTAAGGACTCCACCCTCACAAATGGGATTAGTGCCCTTACAAAAGAGGCCTGATGGAGTTTGTTGGCGCCTTCCGCTATTTGACAATGCAGCAAGGTGTCATTTTTAAAGCAAAGAGTAAATTCTCATCAGACACTGAATCTGCTGGTGCCTTGATCTTGGCCTTACCAGCCTCCAGAACTGTTGTTTGTAAGTTACCCAGTCTAAGATTTTTTTTTATATCAACCTGAATGGACTAACACACTGGATGATAACATTTCACTTAGTTGAGGTGCAAAGTTAGTGTTCCCTATCATCGAATTGATTACAATTATTGATCTCTAAAAGCAATTTTTATTTTGCAAGCCGATAGAAATAGGCAGTCAGCTGTATTTAGTCCATGAACCGTGGTTTGATGACCTCTGTTCTAAACACTAGAATGTATATGTGAACATGTGAATAAAATCAAGTCAATTTCCTCATGGAGACTGCATTCTAATAGGGGTGACAGACAGCAAACCAAAAACTATAAAGATTTTAAGAGATGCAACACTAAGGAAGATATAGAAATGACTAATAAGCACATAAAAAAGATGCTGAACATCATTTGTCACCATGGACATACAATTAAAAACTTCAGGAGACACTACTTTACAGGCGCTATAATGGTTTTAAAGAAAAAACTGACAATGCCAAATGTTGGTGAAGTTTTGAGCATCTGGAATTCCTTACACCACTGAGAGGGTAAAATGGAACAGCTGGTAGTTTCTTTTAAAGTTAACAGTATACTTACCCTCTGATGTAGAGATTATGCTGCTAGGTATTTACCAAAGAAAGAAGAAAATACACATCTACACAGACACTTTTGTGAGAATATTTAGAACAGCTCAATCTGTAATAGCTCCAAACTGAAATCAACCCAAATGCACATCAATGGGAGAATAGCAAAACACATCTTGTCCCACTGGAAGGTCTTCAGGGGCAATAACAGACATGGAGCTGTCATCTCCTAGGATAACAAAGCCTTCTTCTGGAATACCTCTTGAAGAAACTGCCTGAGACTGTTTTACAGTTAACTTAAACAAATAAGCAGAAGGAGTATACTCTAAAATAAAGATGAAAAGTAGAATGTAGTAAATATAAAACCAGCAACATAGTCATTTATTATCATTATCTAGTATTATGTACTATTTGTAACTGTATCTGCTATACTTTTGTATGGCTGGCGGTACAGTAGTTTTATTTACACCATGTATTAGTCTGTTCTCACACTGCTATAAGGACCTACCCAAGACTGGGTAATTTATAAAGGAAAGAGGTTTAATTGACTCACAGTTCTGCATGGCTGGGGAGGCCTCAGGAAACATACAATCATGGCAGACGGCACCTCTTCAAAGGGCAGCAGGAGAAAGAATTGTTCAGCGAAGGGGGAAGCCCTTATAAAACCATCAGACCTCATGAAAACTCACTATCATGAGAACAGGGTGGGGGAAACCACCCCCATGATTCAATTACCTCTATCTTGTCCCTCCCACAACACATGGGGATCATGGGAACTATAATTCAAAATGAGATTTGGGTGGGGACACAACCAAACCATATTAGAGCAGCATCACCGCCACAGACACACAAGTAATAGGTTGTGCTACAACATGATGGCTACAGTCACTAGGTGGTAGGGATTTTTCAGCTTTATTATAATCTCAAGGGATGGCTGTCATGTAGGAGGTTCATCATTGACCAAAACGTCTTATACAGCATATGACTGTATTTTTTTCTTCTCCCTGAAGAACTTCTTTTGGCATTTCTTTTGGAGCAGGTTTACTGGCCCTAAGTTTTCTCAGTTTTTGTTTGTCTGAGAAAGTCCTTATTTCTCCTTTTCTTTTCAAGGATGATTTTGCCAAACCTTGGAAACTAGATACATGTTTTTTACTATTTTGACACTTTAAATATTTCAGTTCACTGTTGTATTCTATTATGACTTCTTATGAGAAATCTGCTGTGATTCTCGTCTTTGTTCCTCAGAAAGTAAGGTGTTTGTGTTTTCCCTTCCAGCCTTCTTTCAAGTTTCTCTCTCTCTCTTTTTTTTTTTTTGTTATTTGCTTTCTGCAGTTAGAATAGGATAGACGTAGCTATATATTTTTTGTATTTATTTCTGTTAGTTCTCTGAGCTTCCTGGATTTGTAGTTTGGTGTATGTCATTAATTTTTGATAAATTATTGGCTATATTGCTCCAAATATTTCTTCTGTACTACTTTTTTTCCTTCTGATATTTGAATTATACATGCAGTAGCCACCCTTATCCTCATCTTTGCTTTCTGTAGTTTCAGTTGCCTATGATCAATCACAGTTCTAAAATAGTAAGTAGAAAATTCCAAAAATAAAATATTAAAATTTTAGATTGTGCACCATTTTGAGTAGGGTGATGACATCTCTTGCCATGAGAGCTGTGTGATGAAATCTCTTGCCCAAAACGTGGTTCATCCCTTTGTCCAGCATATCTGCACTGTGTACACTATCTGCTAGTTAGTCACTTAGCCATCTCAGTTATCTACTACTGTGACATCACAGTGCTTATATTCAAATAACCCTGATTTTACTTAAGAATGGCCACAAAACACAAGAGTAATTATGTTGGCAATTTGTATACACCAAAAAGAAGCTATAAAGTGCTTCATATAAGTGAAAAGGCAAAAGTTTATGACTTAGTAAGTAAACAAAAGAAAATCTATGCTGGGGTTGCTAAAATCTATGGTAAGAACAAATCTCTCTGTGAAACTGAGAAGAAAGAAAAAAAATTGTAGTTTTGCTGTCATACCTCAAACTGCAAAAGTTATTGCCACAGGCATGATATGTGCTTAGTTAAGATAGAAAAGGCATTTAATTTGTGAGTGGAAGACACAAACAAAAACATGGTCTGATTGACAGCAATCAGGTTGGGAATATTTTCAGTTTCAAGCATTTACTGGGGGTCTTGGAATGTATCTCTTGTGAACAAGGAGGAAGTACTGTATGTTACATCATTTAAAATTGTCCCATAATTCTTGGATATTGTTCTGTTCTTATTTTATTCCTCTTATTTCTCTTTGCATTTCAGTTTGGTCAGTTATTATTGCCCAATTCTCAAGATCACTGATTATTTCCTAAATCATGTCAAGTCTACTGATAAGCCCATCAAATGCATTTTTAATTTTTATTGATGTTTTTTATTTCCAGTGTTTTCTTTTGATTCTTTCTTAGAATTTCCATATTTATGTTTAAATTACTTATTTTTTTTTTTTTTTTGCCTGTTGTCTACTTTTTTTACATTAGAGTTCTTAAGACATTAATCATGGTTATTTTAAATTTCTTTCTTTTTTTTTTTGAGATGGAGTCTCACTCTATCGCCTAGGCTGGAGTGCAGTAGCACGATCTTGGCTCACTGCAAGCTCTGCCTCCTAGGTTCATGCCATTCTCCTGCCTCAGCTTCCCAAATAGCTGGGACTACCGGCACCTGCTACCATGCCTGGGTAATTTTTTTTTTGTATTTTTAGTAGGGACAGGGTTTCACCATGTTAGCCAGGATGGTCTCATCTCCTGACCTCATGATCCACTTGCCTCGGCCTCCCAAAGTGCTGGGATTACAGGCGTGAGCCACCACACCTGGCCCATTTTAAATTTCTTGTCTGATGATTCTAACATCTATGTTATATCTGATTATGATGTTTGCTTTGTTTCTTCAGAGTATTTTTTTTTTGACTTTTATTTAGCATGCTTTGTAATATTTTGCCAAAATATGGGCATGATATATCACATAATGGGAAGTGAGGTCAATGGCACTTTAGTATGAGGTTATTGGTTAATCTTGCTAGGAGTTGTGCTTTGTTTAATGTTTGCTGTATCTGTAGGTACCAGAGTCTTCACATTCCTCTAGCATCCTTGCTTTTGTCTTCCTTGTTGACATTAGGTTTCCCTAAATACTCCTCCTCAGAGAGAATCTGCATCTTACCGTTCTTTCAGCTGAAATCTACTATTAGTATACCAGAGCCCTGTTGATATGGTGGTAAACTGAGAGAAAGGAGAAGTGTTCTATAAATCTTATGAGTAAATCTCAATCTTTTATTGGCCTGTATTTCTGGGCTTTGATTTTCAGTGTTTCTGAGCTTTCCTCATTCAACACCCTTAGTTGAGACAGGAAGACTAGAGGGATTTAAGTGGGTGAAATGTTTTCTCTCAAGTGGGATAAACTCTAGTAAAATCCCCTCCCAACCTGAACTAGAAGATTTTTCTGTGGATAATGCTCCAGGGCAAAGAATAATGTTTGCCCTTGGGCAAGGTACAAGGAATAATCTTTCCTTTCCCCTGCCAGGGTTATAAGGTGCTCTTTCTCAGGTCTTCACCATTGGAACCCACTGGAGTTTCTGGAAGTAAAACCCACAAAAGTATGTGGGCTTGCCTAAAACTTTACATTAGTCTCACTTGGCCTCCAGAAATTTGTAAAAATTACCATTGAGCTGTTTCTGCCAGTTTATGGCTCTAGCCACTTCTGCTCTAGGTAAGCAGATCTCAGCTGTGATTCTCTATTCACCTGTCTTCCCAGATTCTGGGGTGGCAGTTTTCCCGTAACCTCAGTTCTCTAATAGGTCTAACAGAAGTCATTGATTTTCATAGTTCAACTTTGTTTTGTTGTAAGGATGAAAGAGACAAGTCTCAAGCTCTTTATATGTTGGGCCAAAGTCCAGTTGTGCTACATTTGTGCAATGGAATTATACTCAGCAATAAAAAATAATGAACAACTAACACATTAAACATTATAGAGTGAATCTTGAATACATTTTTCTGAGCAAAGTAAGATAGACACTAAGATGAAAATGTATGATTCAATTTTTATGAAGTTTACCAACAGGCAAAACTAATCAGTGATGGTAGAAGTCAGAACAGCGGCTGCCTCTGAGGGAGGGTCAGGAATTGACTGGAAGAGAGAATGAGAGAAGTTTCTGGTATGATGGAAATATTTCATATCATGACTGGGACACTGGCTACACAAGTATATGTATTTGTCAAAAATCATCTAACTCTACACTTAAAATATGTGCATTTCACTTTGTGTAACTTTCTCCTTAATAAAACTTATTTAAAAATAGATGTCTTTTGAAGTCATAGAATGGAGGAGTTTGGCTAAAGAGTGAGTGTGATGAGAAAAGAATGAGCCTGAAGATGGATCCCTGGGGTACCCCGAGGAACAGAGCAGAAAGACCCAGTAGGGGACCCTGAGGAGGAGCAGCCCAGTGGCTTCCCCTCTAAAATGAGGGAGTGAATGAGACCAGCATCACGGTGTCTCCCAGATTCAGAAACACTGCAACAGTAAGGCATGGATCAGGTACTGCTCTAATGAGCCCAGGGTCCATATCCAATCACACTGGCTTGTAGAATTCCGCAGAAATCTGGCAGTCAGCAAGCTAAGGATTATGAGGTCCTTCATGGTTGTCTCAATGAAGTGTCTCCTAGTGCAGATGATGTGAATCCCTGGAGCATGTCCACACTTTGCTAGAGTGATAGGTTGAGGAGCAGGGAGAGAACTTGAATTCCAACCCATGGCTTAGGAATGCTGGAAGGAGGAGGGATAGAAATACACCTTACCAATCGGCCATCTCTAAGTTAGTAATTGAATCCAGTTTAACTCCGAGCCATGTAGGAGTTCTCTAACGTCCTGGAAGGGTAAGTAAGTGACACTGTGGAGTAAATGTAAGTAAAGCATGCACTTAATATTCATAATCATTAATGATAAACCTTGTCTAAATATACATTCTGCCTTGGGATATTAAGAAATGATAATGATGTCTATATTTATATAACCATAAGTGATTGTAGGTAGATTTACAGATAGATAGATGATCGGTAGATAATGAGGGTGAAAGGGCATGCTGAAATATTTTTTCCTGTGGAAGTTCAATCAGAATGCAGTCACCTGCTGTAGTGAATAGATTGGAGAGTGTTTCAGATTCAAGTGAGGTGGGTTGCATCTGGAGGAATGGAGATGGCTGTGAAGTTTCAAAGATCATTAAGAAGGTAGACTCATGAGAGAAAATTGCAGGAATATATAACAAACTGCAGCTATTTTGGAGAAACACCAGGCTGTCATTCTAGGTAGAGTATAGAGTAAGGCAAAATCCTAATCTGTGAGTAGATAGAATGTCAGCTGATCACACATAGGATCCACATGATAAGGATTTCAACAAGAACCCTTGGGGTGTTCAAGTTGAGATGCATGGACCAGGAGATTCTGGGAAGAAGGGGAGGGCTTGGCTAGTCCCACTGGACTCCTCAGAATGGAGAAGGGCCATTTCAGAGGATCACATCCTCTCTGGTAACAGCATCGATGAGGGTTAGGGTTCTGTTGCTTCATCTGAGTAGCGTCCAGGAAAAAATAAGATAGCAAAATACAGATCTAGGGGGAAAAAAAACCCAATTATTTTCTAGAGAAAAATCACCAGAAGAAGGAAGTAGAGTGCTGTAAACTGAACAGGAAGAAGTGAGACAAATCCAGACCACAACAAGAGGAGGGCGATGCAGGTAAGAAGAGCAGTGGGAAAGAAGTAGAAGTAACTTGCTTGAAAAGACAAGAGAAAAGCAAAGAATAGAATAGTCACAGGCAATGTAAGGAATAGAATCAATGTGCAAGTAAAGGGGATCCCAGCAGTATACATTTCAAGGATATGAAATAGTCAGGCTTACAGGGGCCTGATTAATGGAGGAGCAATTGAAGGAAGCATGGAGGGGCATGAGTAGAAAGCCTGAGGTTATGGGGCACCAAAAGAATCATGTATTATGTCATAGAGTCCTCTCTGTGCATAGTCTAAGAGGGAACGTCAGCTGCAGTCTTTGAGCAAGGATTGACTGTGAATATAATTTAATTCAGTGGCTATTTATTGATTGCCTGCTAGATGCAATGAATCTTACCTAGGGCTGTGGGAACTAAGGAAATGGACAAGGCAGGAGTCCACTTACACGTGTAAACGACAGACTCTAACACAACAGAAAATCAAATGAGAGCTAAATAGAGCGACCAGCAGCCTGCTGTGAGCTCTCCTTCAGGAGGAACACTTTAATTCTGCCTAGGTACCTTAGGGGAAGCTCATGAAGGAGGATGTTGTTTGACCTGTGTTGGGCAGGTCATGTCTGGAAGGAGGGGAGGGGATGGATTCCAGGCAGAGGAAATGACATGAACAGAAGGCCAAAGTCAGGATCAGGATGCTGGCTCAGAACCCAGCCATGGGTTATTGGGACTCATCCTCAAGGCCAGTTGAAGGTGGCTTTGCTGACTGCCTCCCCATGACACTGTCAGGGTGGGTCATTCTGTCCCTCTGCCTCCCACAGCACTTCCTTCCACAAGGCATTTCTTCTGCTGCACCACTTACAGCACAATATTAATGTTCTCTGTTGACTTGTTTACTTCTTCATATCCTCATACAGAATTTTTGCTTCATGAGAGCTGAAACCAGACTCCACTGACCCCTTTATTCTCTAATTGATATAGTTCCTGGTACAAACTGCTGCTCAAGGATTCAAAGGAGGACCTTGAAAAGCAGGCAGAATTTATTTTGCATTCGGTAGGCAATGGTGAACACTCAAAGGTATCAAAAGTTTTTTTATTTCTTTTTTTGAGACAGAGTCTAGCTTTTTAACAGGCTGGAGTGTAGTGACACAATCATAGCTCACTGCAGCTTCAATCTCCTGGACTCAAAGGATCCTCCTGCCTTGGCCTCCAGAATAGCTGGGACTATAGGCATGCATCACCATGCCCAGCTATTTAAATTTTTTTTTTTTTTTTTTTTTTTTTTTGTAGAGACAGAGTCTCTCTGTGTTGCCCTGGCTGGTCTTGAACTCCTGGCCTCAAGTGATCCTCTCACCTTGGCCTCCCAATGGCTAGGATGACAGATATGAGCCATTGTGCCAGGCTGGTTTTGTGTATTTTTTAAAAGTATCATGGGCAGCAGAATTTGGTACCATTTATATGTAAAATTAAATGTAGCATGTACGGGTCCAGTTATCCAGAGTAAAGAGCCATGGTGGTGCAGGGACAGCAGGAAGGAGGCCATCATGTGGAAAGCTGCTATACACGACTTTGGTCTGGGAATGGTCTGGGACATGGTCATGTCGCTTAGAACTGAGAGTAAGCATAGAAAAATCATGATGACGAGTCAGTCTGAGAGTAGAGTGAAGAGTTTTGTTTGGATTTATTGATTAAACCATGTCAAAATAAGTTTACCTTAATAACTGCTGATCTTTCTTTTTCAGTACACTTGAGTATATCCCTGTAGGTGATAAATTTGCATATGCACTTTTAAAGATTACTTTTTGTCAAAAATGCTTGACTTTCACAAGTAGCTGTTAAATTTTCGGGGGTTTGTACCCATCGGGATGGTACAGTAGTTATGGCTGAATACTCGTCTCCAACAGGAATCGTTCCATTACTACTCCAGGCCACATCTTCATCCCCTCCAGGATGCCCTTTACACTTGGTGACTGTGTCACTGTTTTTGGTAATGGGCTGGAAAGGAAAGGAAAAGTTATTTAGTTAAATGTTATTTCACAGTTGCAAACTGAAGCTCTAATTTTTTAATTAACTTGTCTGAAATCTTCTAGGCTGTTAGTTGCAGAACTGGGCATAAAAATGCAAGTGTTCAGACCCAGTCATCCAAAACGCTTAGTCAACCCAGAGGTCTCACTAAATGAATGAAATTGGTGTTCCATGAAGTCAAAATATAATTTGAGCAATTATTTGGTTGTTGTATAATATGTGCATATTGTGTAATTTGTTAAGATAATTTGTTTAATAATTTAAATAATTGTTATGTAATTAGAGTATGTGTCATATGCCACCCAAAGATAGAAGATAGACCCCATGCAGATATTATCATGTGAAAGATCATATATATACGTTTATATACATACGTGTGCATATACAAATTTATAAGTTGCGTTATATGCAAGGAGAGGAAAAAAAGAACTTCTGTGGACTGAATTGCACGCCTTCCCCAAGTTCATATGTTAAATCTCTAACCTTCGATGTGATGGTTTTCGGAGATGGGGCCTTTGGGAGGTAATTAGAGTTAGATAAAGGCATGAGGGTTGGGCCTTCATGATGGAATTAGTAATTATATAAGAAGAGGTAGAAAGCTTGATCTCTCTCTCCATTTGAGGACAGAGCGAGAAGGCAGCCATCTATAATCTGGCAAGAGGGCTCTCATCAGGAAGAGAATCAATGGGCACCTTGATCTTAGACTTTTCAGCCTCCACAACTGTGGAGCAATAAACGCCTATTGTTTAAGCCACCCAGCTTATGGTATTTTGTTACAGTAAGCCAAGCTGACAAATACAAGAACTGACACTTTTAACCACCTGTTTTATGGGAGAGAATTATGTCAGGAAAATTATATACAATGTTTTATTCTTACAACCACTCTGTGAATTGAACACTCTTCATTTCCAGAGGTGAATGCTAGAAATGGTAAGTAACTTCCCCGAGGCCATACACAGCAGGCAGTGGGGCAAGCCTAGGTTTGTCAGATCCCTGAAGCCTCTCTCTTAGATCACAGCTTCTTCTAGGTGTCATGCAGGCATTAAAGAATAATCATTCCTTACTAGAGTTCTAAAAAAGTCTTGAGAGGGGGCCACTGGTCCTGGCAGGTCCTTGCTTTGTAAGTCCAGCCCCATCTTCTCTTGGATTTTCCATGATTCCTCTTGGCTCTCATCTGAAGTTGCTCCCATCCATCTAGCACATGTGAGCTTCCTTATAACTGGGCTGAGGCCCCAAGAACTTAAAATTCTTCTTACTTGGCAGGATGGAAGCTTTTGTGTCTGCCTCTTCCATATTTCAAAGGTTCTATTTCTGTTTCTATTTGAGAAACTGCTGACGTACACAAATGCTGGAGAGGTGGTGCTCATTCACTTTTTACAAGGTCTTCTGCACCTTCCTGTCTTAAAGCCACACCATCCCCTCTTCTCTAAATTGATGGAATGGAAAGGGTGTTTCAGTATCCCTGACTTTTGAGGTAAGAAAATATCTCTCAGCCAGAGCAACCTGTTACTGAAATGTTCTCCATGAAATCTTTTTTGGGTCACATTCTCCCTGGTTCATCCTGGCTAGCTAAATATCTCAAGTGCCACATTTAGGTTTTGAAGTTAAGAAAGAACCAGAGATATAAATATTTCTGACAGAAAATAAGAACTGAGATAATGAATGTTAAATTATTTTACAAATAGTGGGCTAGCAAGTCCTTTTTATTCCTGAGGACAAAAGTCTGATTATTTACAGTCCTTTCCAAATGTTGCTCTATGACAATCCACTGATGGGTTAAATTAGTTTTCTTTGAGGCTTCCAATGTATTTTTCAAAGTGGGCTGGTTAGTAAAATGGGAGATGGATTCTGGTTCACAGGATTGTCCCAGGAAAGGTTGCTCACTACTTCTGAATTCATACTATAAATGCCAGTCACCATTTGATTGCTATGACTTTTGGTTGCATTTGGCAGTTATGATGCATGAGACCCCGAACTGCAATAAAAAGAAAGAAGATTGCAGCTTTCTTGGTCACCTGAAGTTAATAGTGGAGCATGACAAGGCAGTGGGCTGGGAGGCAGCCAGGGGCCTGAGATGGCAAGGGTGGGGGAAAAAGAAGCAGTGTTCACCTGCTGAGACCAGGAAGTACAAGACCTCTGTTTGCTTTTCTTCTGCAACAGAAATCGACGTAAGAACTACATCACGGACTATCAGAGTTGAGTCGAAGGATAATATAAATCATCCAACATGCCTATTTGCTAATAGTATTTTTCTGGGTCTTTAGGTTCCCAAGAGATGCCTTGGGACAGTTGTGGGGTAAAGGGAATGCAGACAGAAGGGGCTTCAAAAAGATCTGCCATCTGTCACCCGAGGAGGTGACTAGTACCTGTTTTATATACTGTGGTTTTGAGTGAGGTTTTGTTTCATCTAAAAAATAGCTTTGCTTCTGAAGAAAGCTTGGAAACCACTGATTTTGTTGAAAATATCACGAGTAGCTTTGTTACAGATATTTCATGAACCTGCAAAGCGTGTTTACAGGACATTAGAGGGGTCCTAGGATGGGAGGATCTGTCTTAGGTCAGGGTCTCCCAGAAACAAACCCCAAGCCAAAGATCTGAGTCCAAAGAATTTTCCAAGGAAAGTCTCCAAGGAACTGGAGAGAGAGAGAGAGAGAGAGAGAGAGAGAGAGAGAGAGAGAGAGAGAGAGAGAGAGAGAGAGAGAGAGAGAGAGAGAGAGCAAGATAGGGAAGGGGAAGAAGGCAAACAAGACTGAAATTTCAGATGAGGTTTCCAGCCTAATCCACAAGGATCTCTGGAGTTTATTTTGGGGCAAGGAAGCTGGACTTTTATAACCTAGAACCAGCTAACCAGTTACAGATCATCTAGGGGTATATAAACTCCTAGACATTTCTTCCTCTTTTTATAGGTAAATCAGTTACAGTAGCCTAAGGATCATTCTTTGAAGAAGGTTGTAGTGGCAAACAGAGAACATCATGGCACACAGAAACTGATGGATGGACACTCAGCACTGGCAAGAGAATTTGAGGTGGTCTGGGTGGGGATACCAGTAGTGTCTACCCTAGGCTGCTTGAATTAAGTTCATCGTGGAAGCAGCAACTTCCTTCCCCACCATCCTACTCTGGATCAGTCCATATTACATGTTGTCTCTGGACAAACACTGTAATATTTCCCCTACCCTTTAACTCCTTTCTTTCTTATACATATCCAGCCCAACATCTCCAATTAACCTCTCTTTCTTGCAATCAAACTTTCTGTTTTGTTTCTGTATAAAAGGGGCAGAACAGTATTAGAAGGAATTAGCCTGTGCAATTGTGGGTCTGGCTATGCAAGTCTGAAGTTCATAGGACAGGCAGTGGGGAAGTCAAAGGGAAGAAGATGATTATACATAACCCTACAGGCAGACCTGAAGTTTCTTGGGGACAAGTGGATGTTTCTGAACTCTTTTAAGCCCTCTTTTAAAGTTTTATTGCCACTTCCTTCAGTCCCACCAAGTATAATTGCTCTGCTGGTTAACTTAAAATCAACCAATTACGAGTATTAATTACCTCTGCTGTAAGATCCATTCTTGGCAGCACCTGGTGTTTAATTTGATTGACTCACAGGGAGAGGGGCGTGTCTGCTAAAATATGCCCATGGCCCCTCTCCTGACCTCCAGCTCTGAGAAGAGACTGTCCTTCTGCTTCATCCCAACCAAAACATGCTAGAAAGAAGAATCTGGGGCCTCTAGTTCAAACTCGCCAAGTGGACACATGAAAAGCCAGCACAGTTTCCTGATCTTTGAGGAGGGGCTCTCCCTCCTGGAACAATACACTTACTAATTAATGGCGTGGCAACAGTCCTTTCAAGTGGTCCACAGTCTCCAAAGCCATGCCCCTACCCTTGCCATATGTCTCTCTCAAACGGACAACACTGGTTCCACGTACAAAATATGACTCTTGGATAGGAACTCCTTATTCAGAAGACATTAAGACCTAGAGCAGTGTGGAGATTTTCCTTGAATCTTCAGTACTTCAGTGACAGAATGGGATCTAGAATCCTCATTCCAGGTTCTTGAAATGTCCACATGGCTGAAGATCCAGGCTGCTGTGCAAGCCTCCCAGCCACTTGGTTCACAGAACACAGGTGATCCTAAGATGTCAGAGATAGCCATGGTAGTTCAAGATTCTGCAGCGTCTCCCAATACTCTTATCATGGTACAGACCCCTAGGTTTATGGTGTATATACAGCCATGGTACAGACCCCTAGAATGTGGAGAAAGACAGTGCCTTCAGTGACACAGAGCCAATAACTTTAGATGGACTCCTGGGCTCTGCTGGAGAATTAGTTTAATAATGGGACATCACAGGGCTTGAAAACATGCAACCAGAGCTGCCCATTATAAGCTGGTCACTGTCATACCCACCTAATCATAAAGTCAGGTGGGCACATCAGCATTCCACCATTATTTGGAAATGCTACAACTAGGATCAGAAATGAGTAGGCTCAAAGGGCAAAAGGAAGTTATGCGAAGAGGTGGTCCAGATCCTAATTGCTTGCTCTACTGTACCAGCACTTCTCCCCTTAGCTCACACATATGGCCTCATTCTTGGGTGCTTTCCTACAACAAACATAAAGGACAAAACTACTCTGGCTTGATTCATGGGTGTATCATCTCCATATGTTGGTGTTATTTGAAATTGGACACTGAAAATGCTTTGAAAGTGACCCTGAAAGACAGCTGTGAGGGAAAGTCCTTCCAGGAGGCCAGGGTATTCACAGCACATTAACTTTGTGTTGTGGGCTGAATATTTGTGTGTCCTGCACAAATTCATATGTTGAAGCCCTAATCCCAAATGTGATAGTATTTGGAGATGGGGCCTTTGGGAGACAATTAGGTTTAGATGAGGTCATGAGGGTGGGGCTCTCATGATGAGATTAGTGCCCTTATAAAAAGCGAAATCAGAGAGCTTGCTCTGTCTCTCCTTTTTTGTTTGTGCAAGGAAGAGGTCATGTGAGGACACAGTGAGAAGATGACCATCTATAAGCCAGGAAGACAGTCTTAACCAGAACCAGCCATGGTACCCTGATCATGGACTTTTAGCCACCGTGAGAAAATAATTCTCTGTTGTTTAAGCCACCCAGCCTATGGCATTTTGTTATAGCAGCCTAAGCTGACTAATACACTTGATGTGGAAAAAACATGGCCTGAGTTGCAGAACTATGCAGACTCTTCAGCAGGGAGAATGGCTTGGATGGCTGATCAGAAGCCTGAAAGGAACATCATTAGAAGATTCAAAACATAGAAATTTGAGACAGAGGCAGGTGATGAAATTATGGTAGTGGGCATTCTATTTGTTAATCTTTGCATTTCACATTGTGCCCACCAGAAAGCATCCAACATAGAGGAGTCTCTCAACCACAATCAAACAAGGCTTGTCCTGGGATGTCAACACTGCCCTCTGTCCTCAGCTAGCCCAGTGCCTGTGAAATGAGTCTTAGAGCAGCTATGTTTGAGCCAACTGCAGCAGCTCACACCCACCTACGCCTTTCTACATTCTGTGCTTCAGAGACCAACACTAAGCTCCTGATAGGGCACCATCCCATGAGAACCCCAGCTACCCACTTGGTGGGAGTTTGTTTACACTAGATTACTTGTACTCCAGATGGGTAGTGACTTGTCATTCCTGGAATCATCATTTATGCATTTTTCTTCCCCGCTGTCAATGTTCCTGCAAGCATCATCATTCCGAGTTTACAGGAGGCCCATACAAGTTGCCTCAGTCTTTGAGATTCATTTTACATTGTAGAGCTGCCCCAGTGGGCACATGACCATTTGATCCACTAGGCCTAATTTCTACTTCTTTGCCCAGAATTGGCTAGTCTAATAAAATAATGAGGTGCCCACTTGGAAATCATGCTAGTGCTTTGTGTTGCTCTCTTTCAGGATGCAAAATATGGACTAAATTTATTTGAGCCTAATGATCATTAATTCATAGTAGTACCAATATGCATGGTTATGCAATTTTCTCTATCCATTTAGAGCACTCTGTGTGAAGGGGTCAAAAAAAGACATTTGGAATGATCTGAGATTGGTATTCATTTGTCCCCGACTCGCAATGGTTTGACTTACAATTTTGTTGACTTCACGATGGTGCAAAAGCAATATGCATTCAATAGAAATAGCATTTCCAGTACCCATACAAGCATTCTCTTTTTCATGGTCAGTATAGCATTCACTAAGTTACATGAAATATCAACACTTTATTATAAAATAGGCTTTGGGTTAGATGATTTTGCCCAACTGCAGACTAGTGTAAGTGTTCTGAGCATGTTTAAGGTAGGCCAGACTAAGCTATGATATTCTGTAGATGAAGTATATTAAATGCTTTTTCAACTTATGGTATTCCTATTTATGATGGGATGATTGGGATGTAACCCCATTGTAAGCTGAGGTGCATATGTATCTCCATGGCTACAGAAACCTGAGATATTTTATCTTTTTTCCCCATTTTCAAACATACATACATATTTGTAGTTTATATAAACAGCATTTTTATTGTGAAATATGAGATGCCAGTGGTCATGACTTTGATAAATTGTAAAATGTATCTTTACCCCACCTTAGTTCTTATAAGAACTCTCTCTCCACTCACTGGCCCACACAACTGTTCCTGGGAATAACTCAGTGAAGATGGCAATTTAATGTATTTGAATAGGCATGGACCAACAGGTAGAAAACTAGGTGCTAGTACTCTGTGCTGGTGCAAGGCATTAGAAGCTAAAGGCTGTGTGTGTTAGGTATAAGAAGAGTGAGAAGAGGCCATGTGATGTTGTAGAGTGACAGTGCATCTATGAATGAGGCCACTTGTTTGGCCATGGGCAGTCTCTTTAACTGCTCCAGACATCTGTTTCCCCATCTATAGAGCAGGACAATTGTATGGCATGATCTTTGAGGTCTCTTTAAGCCCAGATCTTCTTTGACACTGGGGTAACAGAAGGGTGTCATCCACATTCTCGACAGACTCCAGCTTTGTATTTGTATCACTTACTGTACAGGAAGTGCATGAGGCTTTCCGATGCATAATAAGGTGCAGTCTTGAGCATTGCAGAAATCAGGAAGGTGATAGGAAGAGAATGAATGTTTATGCTGAGATTTCACATTTGTTATTTTATTTAATCCACACAACAATGTATGAAGTAGGCTACTACCCTCATGCTCCTGATGTGGCTGGTGCCACATCAGCTTGGCACTCAGCTTGATGCCCCAGCTTGGGGCACAAACACATTGGTACTTCTTCCATTTTTTGAACGATTGCTGTAGGATCTATCTACCTTTATCGCAGAAGAGTCTATGTCATCCCCTTGAGGTCTTCCTGCATCCTAATTTGCCAAATGTTCTGCATCTAGCAGGGTGAGCCCTGCCTGCAGATGTCAAGTTATTAGAGAGTGGAAAGTAAGATCCATCTACTTGTATACACAGTTAACTGCCCTACAAAGATAGTGAGACAACTTGATTTCTCATAGGTATCTTTGCCCTACAAAGATAGTGAGACAACTTGGTTTCTCATAGGTACATGGATCTTTTTTTTTTTTTTTTGACAATGTGGTAATTACTGATGTGCAGATTGCTCACAGCAAGGCTACCAATGCTTAGGATGGCTTAGTTCCTGTTGGCATGACTAGCCATTGGTCCCAAGCAGTGTTTCTGAGACAGTGGTGGTGTGTTGAGGGTCTCTAAGACTCAGTTCTTTACTGTACCTGAACAGCCACCACTCAAACACCCGGACTTCTGTGTTCCACCCAGATTCTCTTTCCTTCTGCTAAATATCCCTTTGAAGCCCTTGCTCCATTCTCTTGTGGTAGTCTATGTCAGGGCCACCTGATCCATTCTGAAATCTTTTCCCATATTTTAATTCCAGGATACTTGTGTTGTGGTCTTAGCTTTTTCCTAAAGGTTTTTGGCTCCTTTCAAAAGTTGATCCAACCTTCTCCAGGGTCTTGTGTATGTCAAGGTGTCTAAGTGAGGGGTGGACCTCAAGGAGCTACAGAAGGTTTTGGTCATCCTTTTTCCCTGCCAGTGGCAATCTACTTGAATATAGGTCCCCTCTCAGGTGATATCTCCTATATATTGCTTTGCTGCCTCTACCTGCACAGAGAGGCAACTGGAGTAATTTTTGAAGTTCTCTTCTCGTGCTTTCTCTTTATACACAAGTTAATGATGAAGAGATTGATGCTCAGAAATCTAAAGTAACTGGCCCCAAATATGACTACTAACAAGTGACTGAAGCAGGATTTGAATTCAAGATTCTCTGAAATAAATGCACCTACTCTTTTTGTTATAACTTAGACTGTCTAGCTAAATAATGAGGTGCAGTAGTCATCCTTGAAGAAGTTATGGGTTGATTTCAGAGTTAGAAATATTACCTTAAAGACTGGCAAACAAAATTAGACAGTGTTCAATATTACTATAGAACTGTAAGCATTGAGAAATGGTATTCCTGTGCTGGTCAGGGAGTACTTCAGTGAGAAGCTGAGAATCTAGCTGGGTTGCAGAATGAATCATATTTAATAGCAAAGCACACTCAGGAGGGACATCCTAGGTGTGGTTGTGTGGAGGAATCTGCATCCCTGCAGAGAATCAGACCTGGAATAACCTTATTTTCAGGTAACAAAGGGTGAGTGTTGGCCAGGCGCGGTGGCTCATGCCTGTAATCCCAGAACTTTGGGAGGCCAAGGCGGGTGGATCACCTGAGGTTGAGGTTCGAGACCAACCTGACCAACATGGAGAAACCTCATCTCTACTAAAAATACAAAATTAGCTGGGCATGGTGGCGCATGCCTATAATCCCAGCTATTCGGGAGGCTGAGGTAGGAGAATTGCTTGAACCTGGGAGGTGGAGGTTGCGGTGAACCGAGATCGCGCATTGCACTCCAGCCTGGGCAAAAAGAGTGAAACTCCATCTCAAAAATAAAATAAAATAAATAAATAAATAAATTAATTAATGGTGAGTGTTGAAGTGACATAGCCACAACACATAATTAATTTCTACCAGAGCTTGGAAATAAAAAATAGTGCCTAATATTCATGTAAGATTGTCACATATTAAATCCTGTTTAATTATCACAACAACTTGTGTGGTAGCTATTATTATCATTCCATTTTTTTTCAGATGGGAAAATGGGGGCTGAAGCATATTAATTATGACCCATGTTTTTACAGCCTCTTAAAGTTCAGAAAATGCATTTTATTTTGCCTTTATAACAACCCTGTGTATGGGGTGCCGAAAAAAGAGGATTTTTAATTCTTTTTTTCTTTCATTGGAGTATGGACCTTTTAGGGTCACTGACTATGTTTGCTTCCTGCATCTGAGGAACACTAATTATCTTTTGGAAAATTCCTCCTAAATCCCTTTGGTTACATATCAGTAAAACAGACATCACCTATTCTGCCAAACTGACAGTTTGGCTTTTTAATGTGAGTTGAGTGTATATCTCTCTAGAATGGTCCTGGAAGAACTATTTCTCCTAAATGTGAATTTATGCTGTACTCTTAATGTGTTCAGGAAGTGCTATTTAAAACTGATCAACTCAGACTTTGCTAAACAAATGGCAAGACAGCTATTGCCCTGTCTGTTTCTGGTGATCAGACTGCCCTGTGAGTGGAAGGAAGACCAGAGTATTTCCTGAAGAATGGACGTCCCTGCTTTATCTTGCTCTGGGTCAGAAAGGAAGCCAGCCTATGCTGGATGTGGGCAGAGATCGTGGAGGAAACCTCCTTCTTTCTGGGTACCAAGAAATGGTCATCTGGTCTCTAGAGGAGGAAGTTGCCTGAGACTTTTTTATTGGTGAGGGTTGGATGCCTCCCCCATTAGGAAGCCTTCCAGCTGCAGAATGCAAATCCAAGATTGGTTAATAGTTTGTAAGGCCCATGTACAACCTTGGAAGTGGTATGAGCCACTCTTTGCTTTGTTCTTTCCTGTTCCTCATGCATGGACCCCAAGCAACACAGATTTTTTGGGGAGATGTTAAGGAAGAAGACTGTGTCCAAGCTTATAACAAATTGTGGTGCTTTTTGTAAAAGAAACTGAGGAGCAAAGGATACCTGGAGAAAGGCAAGCCTGAAACCAGAGTGGATTAGCAGAGCCTATCAACAATGTTTGGGAGGTCATGAAAATTTTGGAAAGAGGAAAACCCTAGAAGGAAGACTAGATATTCTGTTGATCTATAATATGGGGGTGGATGGTTTTCTAATTTGACAATTAAAGGAAATATGTCATTAACCTGTTCCCCAAGATAGTGAAGTGGAACAAACCAATAATATTTTTGAGTTAGGAATGACAATAACAACAATGCTCATTATATTCCATATATTTTGTTTTACATTTATTAGCTCATTTATTCCTCATAATAATTCTATGAGGAAACTGAGGCACAGAGAAATTAAATGACTTGCTGAGAGTTGTAAGTGATCAAGGGGGAAATCAATTCCATAAATAATTGTTTTGTCTTTTTACAGAGGAGAAGCATGAGTCCTAAGCTGGTTGATTAGTTACTGAAGGAGAGCAGAGATTTAAGGGCTGGTGATGGCTTCAGATCCTTCATTTTGCTTGATGAAAGAAGTGGGTGCACTCAGGTTCTTCTTGTCTCTGTCCTGCATCTACCTCATTGTTAGAGTCCTCTGTTTTGTCTGCACACGAGTGCATGCATGCACACACACATACAGATATATACACAGGCATGTGCCTTCCACATATACTTGCACATATACACATACATACATGCACACACACATACATGCACACACATATGCACACACACACATCTCCTTTCAGTGCTGAAATATCACTGCTCAGACAGTGACAGGGAAGATAGGCTCACCTGCATGCTAGCTGATTTTGTTGATTTTAGGGGGATTTTGAAAGGTTTGAAAGGATATTGTTGGTAACAAATAGACATTTTTAAAATGTCAAGTCACTCTCAAAATGGATGCTTCTCCCTTAATAGACATATGCTGATGGCTTAAATGCTGCAAGACAAGCTTCCAGCTTTTGCTCTAGACATTTCAAAAGGCTGACAGGAGCTGATGTCTCCCACAGAGAGAATACTTTGGTGACAGGGTTTTCATGTAAATTATATGGAATTAGATGGTGGGCAGAGGAAGAGACTTTATTACTCAGAAATAAAACAATCTACCAAATAAATTGCAGGGTGGTGTGGTGTGGGGGCTGGGGCTGGCCTGCAGTGTGACAGATAAGGACTTGGACCTCTGTTTTGTGCCAGCAGAATGACCTTCAAGTCTCTGAAGTTGAATTTCCTAGCCTGGGAAGAAACAAGCAGGGAGACTCCTTCTTTCTGCAGATGGGGTGAGGGTGAATGATAGTGGTTGTTGGGTCTGGCCCAGTACAGAGGATACGATTGGAGCTCAGAAAATGATAGCTAAAGTTACCACTGTTTCTGCTTTTGAAAAAATTGAATGAAAGTGATAAAATATGTCCAGTGGCAATTATTTGCCAAGTATCTTGGGACTGTCAGAAGATTCCTGTGATCTAAAACCTCTCTTGATCCTTAATACAAGTAGTGTTCATTGAATACTTGTGATGTGAATACGCATAGTGTGAGTCCCACTTTCCCAGGAACACTGTGAGAGCAATTGATGCTCCCATTTGCATAAGAAGACCTCCATCCCTTGCTGCCACGCTGTGCATGGAAATTAAGAATCGGTCCTTCTGTCTTCGGAGTCTCTACCAGGTGCTGGATGATGGTGTTGTCCTTACAGGAACATCTGAGCTCTGTTGGACTGCCACTTACCCCAATGGTGGTGGAGAAGGAATGTTGAGGACATAGGAATCACACACAGTTAGGGTTTAAGGCAGAGATTCGCAGTTCTAACTGCGTATCAGGATCAACTGAGGAGTCTTTAAAACCCTGAAAGCCCAGGCTGCACTCCAGCCCAATTAAGTCTGAATTTCTGGAGATGGCACCAGGGTGGCAGGGCTTTTAAAGCTCCCAGATGATTCCTTTGTGCAGACAAGCTTGAGATCCATGAGTCTGGGATCTCTGCAGATGCCACATGCATACCATTGAGTCTATCTCAGTGTTTTCCACACTTGAGCCATTAGAGACTCACCAGAGAAGTCTGTTAAAAACAGATTTCAGAGTCTTTCCCAGGAGAAGATGATCCTTTCTGTGCGGGGTGGCACTGGAGACTGAGAGTTTAACACTGAATTCAGGTGATTCTTCTGTTGTGTCAAACTGGGAAACAGCCTGTACTGAAAGGCTTTGACTGAATTTTTACAGCAAATACTCCTAAAGAGGATGGTGAGTTGCTGTTACTGATGGTGTACTTAGTAACTTAAGTAATAGGATTACGGATTCTCTTTAAAAGAGTCTTGGGAATCACCTAGTCCTACAATCTTCTAGGTGAGGAAACTGAGGCTCAAAGGGAAGCGACTTCTCCAAAGTCACATATTAAATTAACCCTAGAGCAGGCTAAGAAGCCAGACCTTCGGCTCCCCTTCTGTGCTGCTTCCCCTGGGGCAGGACCAGCTCTGTAAATTCAGAATCCTCAAGCAGCCAGAGTGGTCAGCGTTTCTAAGCAGGCAGCCAGAATTGCTTTCCCCTTAATATATCCTTATGACAAGGTGATTGGTGCTAAACAAGGTCCCTGGAGGAACATAGAGCAGCTGTCCCTCCAGGGCCACGCCCGGTGGACCAGGCTAATCCATTTTGGTGGACAGCTACCCTCTGCTCAAGCATCTGAAAACTCATCTTTATTATTAACTCATTAATCACCATGGCTAGTGGCGGCACTGTGAAACCCCAAGGAGAGACAGGCAAGTAGAAGAATGCTGGTGTTGGTTACCATGCGCTTTAATACAGCCTTCAGGTGGTCTCACAGCTAATTATTAGGACTGTAACCTAGAGAATGTCTGCCCTGATGGCAGGTGGAATTCTCACCGACGCTCTCTGAGGAAGGAAAGGTTAAGATAATTAGTGCTTTTGACTGAGGAAGAACCAGGCAGAGAAAGGTGTCATGTGGCAAGGGCTCCTGAGTGAAGAGTATGAAAAGATTGCTTAGTTGATTCAGCAATAAAGAATTCAAGTGTTAGATCTGATGCTTCTCATTTCTGGACTTCAGTTTCCTCCTTTGGGAAAACTGATCTATTATTTGTACCTTCTAAAAGTTAGTTGTGGGGATGAATCAGCCAAAGAGGTGAAAGAACTAAGCATTTTCCTTACACAGAAAAGACTGTCACTGGACTAGGCCTAGATGTGTGCCCCTCTCTTCAGACTTATGACTTGGCCGCCCTTCGAGCTGATATTTACTGAACATATACCTAAGAATTATTAAGCAACTCTATCTTAACAATGGTAATTATTAAGCAATATCAGGAAAAGTCTTGCATGGAGGAAAGGTGGAGAAAGAGGCCTACTGGTGTAGAGTTCAGATTCTTTGTCAGGGCCACTGGAAAATCAGCCCCATCCTGACACAGTGTCTCACTCTGCAGAATGAGCTCTATGGGTACCTAACTCTATTCTTCTGCAAAGACCATTTAGTGACCATCTGTGCTTTTAGGCTTTTGCAGGGTGGTTTATGCATCTTTGATCTCCTAAATGCCTTATCAAAATAAAGGCATACCTTGTTTAATTGTGCTTTGCTTTATTGCATTTCACAGATATCGTGGCAACCCTGGGCTGAGCAAGTCTGTCGGTACCATTTTTCCAATGGCATGTGCTCACTTTGTCTCTGGGTCGCAGTTTAGTGAATCTCACAGTATTTTAAACTTTTTTGTTATTATTATGTGTGTTTTGGTGATCTACGATCAGTGATCTTCTATGTTACTATTGTAATTGGTTTTGGGTGCCGCAAACTATGACCATATACGATGAGGAAGTTAATAATTGTGTGTGTTATTACCACTCCACCAGCCAACCCTTCTTCCATCTCTCTCCCTCTTCTTGGGCCTCCCTATTACCTGAGATACAATATTGAAATTGGGCCAATTAATAACCTTACAACGGCTTTTAAGTGTTCAAGTGAAAGGAAGAGTCACACATCTCCTATTTTAAATCACAAGCTAGAAATGATTAAGCTTAGCAAAGAAAGAACATACAAAGCTGAGATAGGTTGAAAGCTGGAACTCTTTCAGCAAACAGCCAAGTTGTGAATACAAAGGAAAAGTTCTTGAAGGAAATAAAAAGTGCTACTCTAATGAACACATGAATGATAAAAAGTGAAGCAACCTTATTTCTGATATGTAGAAAGTTATAATGGTCTGGATAGAAGATCAAACCAGCCAAAACACTGTCTTAAGCCAAAACCTAATTCAGAGCAAAGCCTTAACTCTCTTCAATTCTATGAAGACTAAAAGAAGTGTGGAAGCTGCAGAAAAATTTTTGGAAGCTAGCAGATTTTTTTTTCATGAGGATTAAAGAAAAAAGCCATCTCCGTAACATAAAAGTGTAAGCTGAAGCAGCAAGTTATGATATAGATGCTATAGAAAGCTATCCAGAGGATCTAGCTAAGATCATTGAGGAAGGTGGCTGTGCTAGACAACATATTTTCAGAGTAGATAAAACACAGATAAAATGGGAAGAAAATGACATTTAGGATTTTATAGCTAGAGAGGAGAAGTCAATGCCTGTCTTCAAAACTTCAAAGGATAGGCTGACTCTCTTCTTAGGGCTCAGACATACAGCTGGTGATGTTAAATTGAAGCCAGTGCTAATTTACCATTCTGAAAATCCCAAATTCCTTAAGAATTATGCTAAATCTACTCTGCCTGTGTTCTATAAATGTAATAACAGAGCCTGGATGATAGTATACTTGTTTATGGCATGGTTTACTGAATATTTTAAGTTCATTATAAAGACCTACAGATTTATTATTAGAAAAAAAATCTTTTAAAAAATATTACTGCTCATTAGCAATGTACCTTGTCACCCCAAAAACTCTGGTGGAAATGTATAATGAGATTAGTGTTGCCTGCTAATAAATCTATTCTGCAGCCCATGATCAAAGATTAATTTTGACTTTCAAGTCTTACTGTTTAATAAATACATTTTGTAAGATTATGGCTGCCATAGATAGTAATTCCTCTAAGGTAGCTAAGCAAAATAAGTTGAAAACTTCTGGAAAGGATTCACCACTTGGGGTGCTATTAAGAACATATATGATTCATGGGGGGAGGTCAAAATATCAACATTAACACAAGTTTGGAAGAAGTTGATTCCAATCCTCATGAATGACTTGAGGGATTCAAGACTTCATTGGAGGAAGTAACTGCAGATTTGGTGGAAATAGCAAGAGAATTGGAATTAGAAGTGGAGCCTGAAGATGTGACTGAACTGTTGCAATCTCATGATAAAACCTTAACAAATGATGAGTTGTTCTTATGAGATTAACAACGTGGTTTCTTGAGATGGAATCTACTTTTGGGGAAGACACTGTGAACGTTGTTGAAATGACAACAAAGAATTTAAAATATTACAAATATTATAAAAAATTACAAACTAAGGCTTATAAACTTAATTGGCAAAGCAGGATTTTAGAGAGTTGATTCCAATTTTAAAAGAAGTTCTATGGTGGATAAAATACTATCAAACAGCATCACATAATACAGAAATTTGTGTGTGTGTGTGTGTGTGTGTATGTGAAAAGAAGAGTCAATCTATGTGACAAACTTCGCAGTGATATTATTTTAAGAAATTGCCACAGTCACCCTAACCTTCAGCAATCACAACCCTGATCAGTCATCAGCCATCAACATCAAGGCAAGACCCTCTACCAGTATAAAGATCACAATGTGCTGAAGGCTCAGAAAACCATTAGTATTTTTTAGCAATAAATCATTTTTAAATTAAGGTATGTACATTGTTTTTCTTAGACATAATGCTATTGCAGACTTAATAGATTACAAGTATAGTATAAACATATCTTTTCTATGCACTGGGAAACTAAAAGACTTATATGGCTTGCCTTATTGTGGTGGTCTGGAACTAAGCCTGTAAGATCTGTGAGGTATACCTGTGGTATATTAATGTGTTCTTATTCCAGTGGTTTTGGTAGGACTTAATTTTCCAACTCTTGGGACCAAGCACAGCCGGGAATCATCTTTCTCTGATTACCTTGTCTGGCTCAAGGATGGGCACATGACACACAAGCACAATTTGGGATGGATTTCTGGAAAAGGAGCTCGCTGTTTATCCACAGCGTTCAATTTGAGAAGATTCAAGATCTGAATCTGCTGCATGCTTTTCATGTCCCAGGAAGAGATCTTGTCTGAGGAAGGAGCCAACGTGGTGGGAGGCAGAGCTGCACGATGGAGAGCAAGTGACTGGGCCCTGACCTGATCAAGTTGTGCCTGAAGATACTCTTCTGAAGTACTAATATTTAGTTACACGAGACAATTGCTTTAGTCCTTTTGGATCAGGAATTCTGCCATCTGCAACTGAGAGTCCTAACTGAGATACTCAGCAACCTTCTGATTATTATAGTGGCTTTCCATGTATCTCAAGCTTGGGAATGCAGAATGTCTTGGTAGGATACATAAGGATTCTGCCTGCTGAAATGAAATGTTTACTGTGGAATAATGCATTGTTATTTCCCTGTTAATTTAGTTAGTGTCAGACTAACCCTCAGGTTTGGCCATCTCTGAGTAGATTGAGAATATTTTTCTTCTGGATCAGCAAGGCTGTGGTCTAGCTCCTAGGCTGCAGTAAATGTGCCAAGAGTCTTTCTCTTGTGACAGTGGCCACAGCCTGCACCCACAAAATATGCAAATATATATAGACACACACACACACACAGGCACATATCTGCACACATGTATATATGTGTTTGTGTTTGTAGTTGGTTTCTTATGCTAAGTGCACTTCAGTCATTTCTTTAAACTTAACTTTGCAATGTAAGCATGGCTTATATTTGTGTTAAAGTTTTATGGACCTTATTTGTAAATTCTGGGTTCCACTTCGTAAAGTTTGATGCTGTGGCCTCTCTAGCTTAGCTGTGGAAGTTGCCCACAAGGGTGGGCCTGGTGAGCACACTTTCTACAGCTCAGGGGTATCTACCCTTTGGACCACCCTGAAGGACTGGTTGATTATCAAGGTGCTCAACTGAATCTGTATGTTTTTTGCATCTTGCAGAAAAGGGACACAGGACAAATCTTTGAATCTTTCAGGCTTAAGTACATGTATTTTCAGACTCCTTTACAACCAAGAAATCTGTTTCATGCTTTCCACCTGCTGAATGGTCAGTAAACAAGCCATATGGGCAGAAAGACCTCCCATAAGTTGAATCTGCCTGACACTAAGACATCTGTATAAAAAATAAAAAATCACCAATTTTTCAAATGATTGTCCTTATGATGCCATAACAACATGTATTATTTGCAAATCTGGAATAGGATGAGTGGATTTTTTCCCTTTTAACCTGTTTGGCACTTTGAAAAATGTCCCAGAAGCACAGAAGTGAGGTGGTCAGATTCCCTCACTTCTCTTCTTTTTGCTTCAAAAGGCCTTGTGGGTGGGCTTTCTCCATTATTTAAGTTCATTCATTGACTCCAGCTAAGCCCAGAAACTCTCAAGCTGAAATACTGTGAGCACAAATGGTCTCACATTTTCTTCCAGTTTTAATGAAAAGCTTTGGAAGTTAAAGATTTGTAACTATCTCCCAACCCAGAAAGTTCAAACGATATTCTTAGGCTTTGGATTTTCATTGTTGCTGTTGCTATTGAGCTCAAACTGAAACTCTTGGAGCTGGTTAAAGTTTTATTGTCAGCACTTACATCACTTTTAAAAGCACTTCTATGACAATTCTAGTGTCCAGACACTATGTTAGGCTCCCCAAAGATGAAAAATCAAGGTTCGTACTCTCAAAGACCCCACAATACTGGGAACATACAAAAATTAGTTTCATGTGAAACATAATGAAATGTGTGTTTAACAGAGGCACAGGCCAAGAGTATGGGATCCCAGAGGAAAAGGCAAAATTCTGCCTGGAAAAATCAAGGAAGGCTTCTTAAAGGTAGTAGTGTTTGTGTAAATTCTTAAAGGATTTTAGAGAATAGGAGGAATAAGAAAAACTGAAAACAGGGGCTATCATGAACAAGTCTTGGAGACACAAAAACAGATTTTGATGTGAAAATAAGAGGGCAACAGATCCAAGATGATCCTAAAGTTCATCCAGAGAGAACAGCTCAGCACATATCCTCTCCTCAATCCAGTTATATATGAGTTTGGGGAGATGTGTACACAGGAGATAAAGGGGACCTCTTTGGATCTTTCTTTCCTACAGCTCCAGCCTCCCCCTCCTCCCACAGCTTAATACACATATGCACTTGTCCATTTATATTCATGTGTTCTACAATATTAGAAAACTTAGTCTTCCCTGTTCACTCCCTTGTCTTTTATGCCTTCAAGTTTTGTATATTCAATTCTCTGTGCCTGGAATGCCTCTGTCTTCTACTCCTATCACCTAGACGATGCTATCCTCTTATGCTTTAAGATTCAGCTCAAGATCACTTCTTCTGGGAAACTTATTCTTTTTCTACAAGCAACTTTATACTTCTCATCCTTTGTATATCTACGGGTCCATTTATATTCAGATTCTTCTAGATGTAAGCAACAGAAACCCAATTCAAACTTGCATAGTCCTAAAAGGAGAATGTTGGTTCATATAACTAGGATAAAGAGATGAAGGGGATAATCTGAAGGTTTAAATGTTATAATCTGGGCATTGGTGTACTTTTTCTTTCTACCTTTTGGCTCTGCTTACTCCAACTTTAATTTCAACAGACAATTTGAATGTGGAGGCAACATGACCCTTGGCAATGCTGTCTTCATTCTCCTTACAAGTCAAAATCCTAAAGTAGACAGACCTTCTCTCTCCTCTCTCTCAGTGCATATATGCTAAGTATGATGGTGGGGTCTTGCCTGTCTCTGGTAGATTTATATGCCCCAACTTAAATCGTCTCTGTGGTCATGGGAACAGATTTGCTTGGTTGCTCAAACTGTATAGAATCGTATAGAATTCTATGGGATTCCCCATAAAAAAGAGAGCCTGTGTTATCAGGAGAAAGGGGAAAAGGTAAAGTAAATAAACAAAAACAAACAGAAAACACCCATATTACCACTCTACTCTTACAGCATTGCAACAATGTAATGGTTGACTCACCAGTCTGTCTTTTCTGCTAGACTGTAACCTTTGATAGCTGTGATGGAGACCAACCCATACCTGTAGCAGGGTGCCTGGCTTAGTTAATTACAGTTGGATGAGTTAGTCAATGCATAAAGGGATGAAAGAATAAACATGCCTGTGACAAAGATGGGTCAGGTAATGCCATTTTCATTGTCTACTTTTATCCTATCAACTCTAGCCTGGCCTATCTTAGCAGCCTTTTAATCAACCTCCATATCACCAGTCTTTGCCTCCTCTGATTCATTCTTTACACAGCAGCCAAATCAATATGTAAAATAATGCAAATATGATCATTTTATTCATCTGCTTAAAGCCCTTTCATGCATTTGGGATATTGAACAAAATTTTTTTTCAGGACTTAAGATCTAACTTTCATCTGCTTCTTCAGCCCCATCTCTTGTTACTCTCACTACCCCTAACACCAATCACCACCCCACCCTACTGCCAATTGCAAACTCGTGTGTACTTTACAGTCCAGTCAATTGAAATTACTCTTACTTCCTCAAAGACATATAGTTGTTTCTTGCTTCCAGGTCTCTGTTTCATCCCCCTGGGGTGCTTTTCCTCTCTCTTCCCTCCTCATGTGGATAATTTCTACTTGTACTTCAAAGCCCAGCTTATACATCATCTCCTAAGTAGCAGCCCATGGCCTTCTAACCTGTCTCCAACGTGTTCCCACAGGACACCCCTCCCTCCTGTAGAGGCATCTATCATGCTCTTCTGTACCTGCTTATCTCCTTGTCTGTATCACCTGTTAGCTAGACTAAGGCTATGAGAACATGAGTGTATCTGTTTTATTCATTATTGTATTCCACCACCTAGATAGGACTTGGCCCTAATGAATGAATGAATGAGTGTGTGAATGAATGTATTTATTGAGTGTCAGCAGTGTGCTGACCATTTGGTATGAACTGAAACTGGAGGAGTGATCACAGCACAGTCCCTGCCCTGAAGGGTTTCCCTGTCTCCATACAGAACAGCTAAGGTTCACAGAGGGTGTAGGTGCCAGAGCCTGGCCTTAAATCCAATCCTGGTTCCAGATGCAGGCTCTTCACTCCGCATCATCTGTTCTTGTGTCGACACCCAGTGTGGATCCATTTGGATAGAGTGGCTTGTGGTTGGGCCTGTCTGAGGCTGGGTGTGAAATGGCATTCAGGCCAAGAGCTATGTTCCAAATAACTGTTTTCCTCTTCATCTGAAGAGAGATCTGTTGATAGTGTTTGGCTTTGGAAAACATGTTGGGACTAACATTCCACTCTTATTTGTGCATTAAAACATGGGCATCAAAATATACCTTACTGAATAATGAAAGCAGCCTTCAAAGTTGAATGGATGATTTGCTGGTGGTTCTTCATGGTCAGGCTTAGATTTCAGGAACTAATTCTCCAGTCATTCTTGACAGAAACTTAGGGGACCCAAGTTCTAATCTCAGCCTGACTGGTAGGCATTTGCGTGATTGTTTTTATGAAAGAAAGCCCCACCTCATCCCCTAAAAAAATTAACTTTCTTTGACCTAAAGCTGCTATGGAAATCTCATATTCTTTTCTAGTGTTTGGTTTACTACATAACCTAATTCTTCCCAATGAGACATAGGACGAAGACCCACAAGAAGCTTCATTTCCAAATAAAAACACAGAGCCTATTGAGAGAAAGCATTTAGCACATCTTCCCTTCACCCTGAGAGGGACATTATTGAAAGAACATGAATGTGGAGTTGTAGAAGCTCTCCTGTGACCCCAAAGCAATAAAAAAAAGGATGAAAAAAAAGGGGTGAAGGTCCTGAGTGTAGCTGACCAGGAAGATTAGAAAGAGTGCCAGTTAAGCCCCAGAACTAAAGCTATGGTCTTCTGGTTCCATGAGATAATTTAATATCTTCCTTACTGCTCGGAGCCACTCTAAGTTGGGTTTTCTATTACTGTCGGACAAAAGCATTCCAAAGAGATACATATGCAGCCAATGAAGTTACAGCTGTTAGGTTATAACAAAAGCAAAAACAAACAAAACTAATCTGTTGATTGGACCAAATCAACCATCATAGTACACCTTTCTCGGTTTACTCATCTGTCGAATGGGGAAAATATAATTGACCTTGAGAAATGCCAGTGAGGGAAATATGGTGGTATTAACTTTTCAGACACTAGCAGTGGTACTTTAAGTCTCTGTATTTAAAGTATGTCTGTCGTATGTATGCACCATTGTTCTGGATATATGTATATATGTACTATTCCGTTTCATGTAGACCCTACTTAAATTCCTATTTTTAGGCAATGTGACATAAGTGGAAAAGAGCAAGACCATTGAAGTTATACCTAGGTTTGTATCCCAGATCTTTTGCTTCATAAGTTGTATAGCCTTGCCCTTGTCTGAGCCTTAGAATTCTTTTCGTAAAATAAGAATGGTAGTGTCTACATCTAGAAGGTTGTGAGATCAAATCAGCTAAGATAAAGGGTACAAAATTCCAGTTAGATAGTAGGAATAAGTTCAAGAGACCTATCGTACAACACGGTGACTCTAGTAACAATGTGTTGTATTCTTGAAAATTGCTAAAACAGTAGATATAAGTGTTCTTATCACAAAAAAGTACGTGTGGTAATGCATGTTAATTAACTTGCTCTAGCCGTGCTACACTCTGCACTCATTTCAAAATATCATGTAGTGCAACATGATAAATATATACCAAAGAAAATGTGTGAATATGACAGCAGAGAGCCTGGTATGTGGTTGACATGCAATACATTTTAGATAATATTGTTAGTTCAATATGTTCCACGTGAGGCAACTACTTAGTTTAAAATATATCACATCTTATCTTGTACTTCCAGGGGTGAGGTGTTATTCTCTCCATTTAACTTCCTTGTACATGAGTAGTGCTGCATTAATGGTGATTACATACTTCACTTAGCTTCATCTCTAGAAGTCAGTTCTGAATCTCCCATCCCCTTAACCTCTCATATCCAGTCAATTGCAGAACGAGTCATTCTTTCTGTGTTTGTTTTCAGAAAGGGAGTTTGGATGAAGCATTAAGTATGTGGAGGCAGTAAAGTGAGGTCAGGGTGATTAAGTTTAGGCCAGAGGACTAGGGGCCTTTCATGCAAGTCGAAGAGTTGTGGTTGTATGCTGTGGGTACAGGGGAGTTGTAGAAGCCAGGTCCAGAAACAGAAGGAGTTTTGCATCAGAACAGAGGGAACCTTGACAGACAAAAGCAATAGTGAGTTTGCTGCAGGACAGCTCATCCACTTTCTCTTCGCTGTATAGATACCACCAATCAGCACATTGAGTAAAGCTGTTGGCGGTTGGGTAATAGACTAAAGAGCTTAAAGCTGTTTGTGTTTATGTAATTGGCCAAAGAGCTTGAAGGAAACCAAAACATGGCACCCCCAAATAATCTTCCTTGGCATATTTCTATATGGATTAAGAGGGGCTGCAGACCCAGAAATAGCTCTGAAAAGCTGTCCTTTGTGGGAGAGATTTATATCTGTAGAGCAAATCTACCTTGGTGAAATAAACAGTGATGTAAACAGCAATGAAAACAGGCTCTCTGTGAAGCCCCCTATCTGTTTTCTCCCGATCTAGGAAGAACTTAACTCACAGGAAAAGGTGACAGAAGTATGATGCTTTTAGAGGTTTGACAGAGAAACATTTTATCACCGGGAACCATCTATTCTTTCTGAGAGCAGCTACCTGAGAGATTCTTATCTTTCTAACAAGACAGCCTTAGCTCACCATGCTTTCCTCCCCTGAGTCTTTCACAGCCTGTGATGCTACTTCCCCCTAGAAGCCCTGAAGCCCCATTCTTTATGTAATCCCAGGATGGTATAGAAACCTCAGTCCTCTGGCTCTTCCTTGAATCTCATATTTGCAGGACTCCTGTGTCTATGTATACATTAATAAATTTATGTACCTTTTTCCTGTTAATCTGTCTATTGTCAACTTATTTCAACAGATGCAGACTGGAACCTTTGTAGGAAGAGGGAAACTCTTCTTGCCTCTGAAAGCTAAAAGATTAAAGAATATTGCAATGTTTCATTTAGGTATTTCAAAAACACAAGAATTCTTTGGGGAGTAAAAATGCCTAGCCAAAGACAAATGGGGGCCTCTGGAAAGTTTTATCTTTTCCAAAACACTTCTTCTCACATTTGGGTATATATTGACAGCTCTGAGTCCATTGTACATGACACGGCATCGGCCAATTGAGTTTGTTACTGGAGAAAACAAACAGTGATTGGAAATTTGGCAAATTGAATCACATTAATCTATTAAACATTAGAGGTAGGAGAGTATTAAGGATCGTATGGCTCATGCTTCATTCTTATAGATGGGAGAACAGAAGTCTAGAAGGAGAAGTGACTTGCCCACTGTTAAAGAGAACCATGTTATGCTTATTAATTTTTTGATTTAAAGTGGTGGGGAAAAAACTTCAAGGCAAACTCTTGGTGAGTGTTGGCTTACTTATTATGAAACTTTACTTTCCCTGGCAAATTTTTTGAGTATCAATTATTTGTATAGCACCATAATAAATTTTGAAGATATAGAAATCTAGATGATAGGAGCTCTTTAGACACACAGTCACATTACTGCCCCTTTATAAATATTGAGTTTGTAGAGTTTCCTTGGAATGAGAGAAAAATATATTCAAACAATGTCAAACTGCCTTCTCTCCATGCAGCTGCCAACTTATGTAAAATATCATATGCAAAGTACCTGCAGGGGACTTTCTGAAGAAAAGAAAATCACCATTTATGACAATTTTGCTTTGGTGTGTAATCTCTGTAGGGAATCCCAGTGCTGGGAAGCTGGGTTGGGTCAGAAGAAATAGCTATAACTCGTGTGTGACCGAACCCAGCTCCCCAAGGAAAGGGGCCATTTCTTTCTTAGACCACAGAAGACAGCAAAGATCAAATAAGCCAGCTGAGGGGCTGCCTACTATCCCAGGCTTTCTTTTTCTTGCTCAGCCTTTCAGGGGTGAATGGGCCTCCTTCTCCTACTGGCTCTTCCTGCTGCAGTAGTGCCCAATGTGGAAGAAGAAAGAAAAATGCATCTCAAAGGAACATAAGACTTTCTAAGGCAAGAATACACCACACAGATGCAGGTGCCTTCATCTGACTCTTGCTCCTTACTCCAAAAGCCTTTCTTCCACTCCTATCCCAGAAATCTTGCCAGCCACCCACACTCCACAGCATGGTACCATAGTGGCATCCTTGGCTTTGATTATATCCTAAACTCCTTCTTGGGAAGACACAGGGTAAAGAGTGTTAGAACTTTTCTGGAGACCAATGTCACTAATCACATCAAGAAAACCAGCTCTGGCCACAAAGCCACTTGGACAATCCTGAAAAATGATTTTAAACTTGCCTGTGGTGGTAACTTCAAGGGAAGAACCTCATGATAGTTTATTTTACTGCATCTGCATTTAGTATTTATTCGCTTGCTTCATTCATTCAACAGTGATGAACTGAAGTCCTACTGTGTACCAGGCATATCTAGAAAGCGTAGCTTCCCCTTCTTTTATTAATTTTGGAGAACTATGTGCTGTCAGGAAGACAGTTTCTAGGGGTAGAGGCACACAGTAAGTGAGAACATTGTCATCTTTCATCAAGTCAAAGATACCAGTGATTGTAAGATGCGCTACAATTTTTTGGGCCACTGAGAAAGAAATTTAATGATAAACAAAACAAATATGTGCCAGCTAAAGTTGATGCTTGTTGTTTCAGTGCTGCTGTGTCCTACCTCCTGTATACACCATGGTGTCTTTTGATCTGCTTGGCTGCCCAGCCCAGAGCCAACACATAACCCCAAAGCATAGTGGGGTTAATGACTGGAATATGAGGGTTGGTATTTAGTGCTCCAGACCCAAGCCTGCCCTTAGGGGAACACAAGTCAGGACACATCATCAACTCTAAGATAGATCTTGATTTCAAAAATGTGAGTATATGAAAAAAAAATCTTAGAAATGACAAAATGTGGTAAAAATTGTCATTGGCGCTAAGGAGAAAAATTAGCTGTGAAATTTAAACAGCATGTCCCAGAGAGAGCCTCACTGGTAGAGGACTTTCTGGAAAAGACTGGAAGGCAGCAAAGCTTAGGAGTGTTTGTGGGTGGAACATTCCTGGGAAGGGGAACAAGCCATTTAAGGGCTCCGAGGGAGGGGTGTGTCTGGTCTATTCATGGGACAAAGAGGAGGCCAGTGTATCTGAAGAACAGCAAGGAAAGGACAGAAAAATAGAAAATAGAAATATGGAGGTTAGATTTTGCACAGAACTTTCAGTCATTTTAAGGACTGATTTTACTCTGAGTGAGACAGGAAGCCATTAGAGGGATCTGTGCAGAATAGTCTGAACTGCCTTAGATTTTCACAGGCTGGATCTGCCTGCTGTGTTGAGAAGAGTTTAAAGAGGATCAACAGTGGAAGCAGAGAGACCAATTAGGAGGCTACTGCAGATCTGGAGAGAGAGGATGGTGACTTGGACCAGAGCAGTAACAGTGAAAGTAGTGAACAGTGGTCAGAATGTAGAAATACATTGAAGGTAGAACTGAAAGGATTTTCTCATAAATTGAAAATGGAAAATGAGAGCGAGAGGAGTCAAGGATGACTCCAAGATCATTGTTTATATTATATTTATCTGTTCCCATCAAATTAGATCATATGAGCCTCCTCCTTCCCCACCTTCTTGGTCTTCCAGAACATTCTGTATTTCTCTGCATCACAGATCAAAGAGCTACGTGTCAATTTCCTTATCCATAAAACAAAGATGATATTAATAATGCAGATCTCATGGGGTTTTGTAATTACTAAAATGTATGTGAAGTAGGTATTATATGCTAGATACTTTTCAATGCATGCCTCAATGCTGCTTTAGTAAATGTTCACTATTATTTCTATCATTTTGCTTTATTATTTCTAAGTAGACAAATGTTCATATTGGATACCAAGAGTGGGGGAGGTGGGCTGTCAGCTATCTGCTCCTGCCAGGGCTCTACCCACCACTTCTGGGCAAGCCACACTCAGCAAGGGAAGAGGAAATATCCGATTAGTTAGAAGCCAAGACAAACATTGGATAATCTTGATCCAGGGGCAGGGATTATCTGTTGTAAGGGAAAGAGCCCATATTTTTCTCTTTTCTGCTCTTCCTCCCTTTTGTACCCAATGGAAAGTAAGTGGACCTAGGCAGAGCTTATTTCCTTGGGCCAAGTCCAGCAACGGTGCTCTTTTGTTCCTGGTTCCTCATAAGTGAAAGGGGGAAGGATGCAGGACCCTCTGTGACCCAATCATCTCTCTTTGGCCACCTGGCTCAGATACCACCATTCTGAGAAGTCCTTTGAAAGATGTGATCCAGGCAAACTCTATCAAGAGGTTGTGCTGGACTCTCCAAACAGGGCCCGTCCTGTACACCAACATGCTCCTGCGACTCCCTCTTCTCGGCCTGCCTTACCTTCCTTCTCCTCTCTAGCATCTTTCTAATAAACTCTTCTCACTCTTCTGTGTCCATCCAGAATATGTATAAACTGGAGCACTTTCTCCTTGACACACAGAAGGGACAGGCAAGGTCTCTGTTAAGTCTGTATATTGCTGTGTGCCGTGGATGTGTTCTTCACATCCTCACTCACTCTGCCTGGATCTTTTGTTTCACTTCTTTAAATGATTGGCTTTTTCATCTCAGAAAAGGCAGACCCCATCTGAGGTCCAGATGAGTTTAGCTATGCTTTGCTTCTTAAAAGGGAAAGCGATGGAGTTCAGAGGCTATTGAAAATTTCTAGCTGATTGGTGGGTAGAGACAAACAACAAAGAAAGGAGCTCGGAAATGAAGTGGTTCTTTCTGCTGGAATGGGGCTGCAGGGAATTACCCCAGCTCCCTGGTGGCAGGAAGTGTCGTAAGGCACCCTGAGTGTTTACTGCTGAAAGATGCTGCTTCAGGTTTGTTGGTCATGCCAAGGAAGCATGGTAAATGCTGAATGAGTTAGTCATAAGATGTGTGGGGGCATTTGTTTAAGCATCCACCACAAACAAGGCTGTATATTAAGCCTTACTAAGGGGCTTACTTAGGTAAGACACAGCTCCTTGCCCTCTCTCCAGAAATAACTTTCCACCTCAGAGGGGAGATAAGGCAAATCTTTGTGCAGATCCACTCTGAGCATTTCTCTGACCTTCCTCTCATGGGGTTATGGTGGTTCTAGGTGTGATGCAGCAGAAGCAGTGTCCTGGTAAGGCAAGCTCCAGGACCTGGGCTCAAATTGGATGGGGTGATGTCCACAGGGCTAGAATTAGCCTGGACTGGAGTGAATGCTGGTGATCACACCTCTCTGATGAGGCCAGTCTAGGGCAGACTTGTCAGGGGGCCTCTCTGGCCCACAGAGTTCTCACTCACCCTTGCTTCCCTGTGCTCCCATCCACATCTCTTTCCTTGCTTTTCCCCAGGTTTTATCTTTTACCAAAACATTCCATCAGCATGGGAACAGCAGGAGTCCTGAAGGGTAAAGTGCGGAGATGTCTTTGGCTGGAAACCCTCTGTGCCTTTCGCCTGCAATGCTCCTTGCTCACAGACCTTTTAGTAACCTTTCAGCTGCCCCAAGTGAGTTTCACTACCGTTCTTTTCCTACTTAAATTGACTAGCTCTATCCACCCAGGATACCCACTTAACTTCTCTGGGCCTTATTTTCTTACACATAAAATAGGGTAGAGGGAAGGCTTGGAATTCATAAGTACTCAGCTCTTTCCCTGCCTTGACATCTTGAGAATTGAAGCCATCTTTTCTATCTTCATGCCTCCAGGCATATTGATGTCCAGACATTTTCTATGTTCTGGTGAAAATGGACTGGACAGAGATGTCATACTCTTCTTTAGAACCCCATTCTAGATTTTCATTTACCTCCCTGTTCTGAGAAAACCAAGTAGTTCTACTTCATGTTTAATTAAGATCTCTCTCTTGTAGGTAATTTTCTTCTGAGTAGATTTCATGAATGTAGAGAACAATAACTAAATGCTTTTTTCATATAGAGCATTTATATGCTCACATATACAAGTTAATTTTCTTTTACAACCCTATATTTAGCCCCATTTGGGCCTCATTTCCATTAATTTGCATGTTGATATTCATATTTATGTAGATATATTCCTGGATTTAATGGAAAAGAATATCCTACACAGAAGGTTGGAAATGACAATTTATTCACAGAGCTTGATCCTAAGATTTAGGAGAAGTTCATTGGGTAGGATTGCCAAATTAAATACCTAACTACTTTTTCTGTACTGCTAAAAGTGGTTATGAATTATATTTACTCATTTGTCTTACAAAAGGAGAGCAGAGATAGACGCAGCACATGGGAGATGTTCCCCAGCAAGACAGTTCTGATGAATGAAATAAGGTCTCTAAGAGGTATCAGGCATTTGGGAGAGAGTGGACCACATGGGTGCCTGAAATGTCTATCCCTTTCCACGTGGATGCCACTCCTAAAATGTATTGTCCCTGGCAGACACCACGTGTCCCCTCTAATGTATGGTTCTCCTGTCTAGAACTTAAACGGAAGGAAGCTAGAGATTCTGATGTGAGGATATCCACAGCTTTCACAATACCTGGGAGTTGGGACCCCACTGACTGTATATCACATGCTAAATGATATATTGGTTCTTTATATGCTGTCTTGCTACTTTTGAAAGATTACCCCATTAAACAGATATGATTGTTTCCAATTTTTAAATTAAAAAACCTGATGTTCAGAGAGGATAAGACTTGGCCAGGCCAAGAAATGGCAGACCCAAGTGTTGAAATCAGGAATGTCCGATCTCAAATTTCATTTTTATTTCTGCTTAATCAAGTCTCAGTAATTTGAAATGAAGAATACTTGGATGCCTTTGAGGTGAAACATGTTGAATAACCTCTCTGATTATTCTCTTTGGCTAAGCCTCACTCAAGATTAATATTTAAGCAGGTTGTTTTAATTATTTTTCTGCTAGAAAACAAAAATTGTGCTAAATATAGCCTGTTAATGCTTTATTGGGAGGTGCAATCCCAGGGTAGCAAGGGAAAGGGAAAGTGAGAACTCCGAAGGAGGGGAAGAAAATACAAGGAGATAGGTTACGGAGCTGGCCAGTTTTATAGGAAACACAGCTGCATGATTGGCACAAGGGACAGCTTCAGAGAAGCTAAGTGACAGCACTGAACCTCCGAGCTGTCAGTCCAGGCAAGGAGAAAGGGGTGTTTATTTCTCAGTAACTTCCCATCTTCTGTCTTTTACCGGTCCGCAGGGTGTTAGCTCATCTGTACTTCCAGATGGTATTGCCTAACCTCTCTAAGTAGCCGCTGACAAAGCCAGGCCCATGTCTCATGGTGAGGTCTTTCATCTAAAATCAGAAAAGGCAGGGAGAGTCAAAGCATCTGTGGGTCCAGCTGGGCTGGACCTGGCTGTTGGGGATACAGTGGCAGGTATGTCAGAGGACATGCTAAAGCCCAGTGTTCTGCCTGGGAAGGATGAAACAGCCAGCAGTGTTAGGACATGAGTTTATAGCGGCTAGTGTCCTATACCTGGGGGGCAGGTGGGCCTCACAAAACCTGAGGAAGTACATGCAAATCTACTTTCTAGGCCCTCACTATCTTATGCTATGGGCATCTCACTCTGTGATACTAGAACAATATGCATTTATTTCTTTCATTCTTCAAGGTGGTAGCCCTAGCAATCTCCTCAAAATACTTAATTAGGATTAGCAATCCCAGGGACTGTACCTACTCCCCAAGTTTAGGACACTAGCCCCCATAAGCTCATGTCCTAACAGCTGATCTTGGAGCCATAGTTGATATTCATCATCTCTCTCCTCTATGACCCTTTCAAGATTTTCCTTATCCTTGGACAGCCCCTTGTCTGTTCTGCGTTGCTTGCCTAGTGACCCAAATGTTCATCCCAGAGAAGTTTAATCCCCTAATTCCTAGTCTTTGAGCAGGTTATAACTACTTCAATTGACACTTATAATAGCCAAGAGTGTCAAAGGACACCCATGGTTCCTATACCCATTTATTCTAATTTATTCTAGTTATTGAGGACATAGCATCATGTAACAGCCATTGAATTGATGCAGAAATAAATATATATATTTTTTCTGTAAAGAGCATGATACTGATACTAGATATTTTGAGCTTCATGGACCATACCATCTCTGTTGAAGCTACAGAACTCTGCCCTTTTAGTGGTAAAGTAGCCATAGATAATATGTAAACAAATGGACATGGCTGTGTTCCAATATACTTTTATTTACAAAAATAGACTTTAGGCCATACTTGCCATGTAGTTTGTAGTTTTCTGACTCTTGGTTTAGTGAGATGTTCTGAAAGTCAGTGTTTAAACTCACTATTGTTAGGTTGGAAGGTGTCTTAGTGAGCCTTTAAGCTTTAAGCCATGATTCTTCTAGACTGCCTACTTTTGAATAGTAAGACATATGGTTAGACCTACAGATCTCATGGTTCTGAACCCATTGTAAGCTTTTTGATGTGCTGCTGGATTCGGTTTGCCAGTACTTTATTGAGGATTTTTGCATCGATATTCATCAGGGATATTGGTCTAAAATTTTCTTTTTTTGTCATGTTTCTGCCAGGTTTTGGTATCAGGACGATGCTGGCCTCATAAAATGAGTTAGGGAGGATTCCCTTTTTGTATTGTTTGGAATAGTTTCAAAAGGAATGGTACCAGCTCCTCTTTGTACCTCTGGTAGAATTCGGCTGTGAATCTGTCTGGTCCTGGGCTTTTCTTAGTTGGTAGGCTATTAATTACTGCCTCAGTTTCAAAACTTGTTATTGGTCTCTTCAGGGATTCAACATCTTCCTGGTTTAAGAAGTGACTCCCTTCATATGAGGCAACATTGTGTTGGATAATATGGATCAGGCATTTTGTAAGTCCTTAGATGATAGTGCTAGAGGAAGCAATGTAGTCAGAGAAGGACAACAAATGTCTGAAGTATGTATCAATTACACTGCCTCCTCATGGTGAAGCATGTTTGACATAGTCAATGTCCCATTCAGCAGCTCAGTAATCACCCTGAGGAATGATGCCAAGTAGACACGTTGGTCTCTGCTGAGGACGTTGGACACCCAGTAGTGCCGATGGCTATCATCCCAGATAAAGAAGACCCATGTTTTTAAGTTTGTATAAATTCTATCTGTACCATCGTATACAACATGCTCATGGGTGCAATGAACACACACTGGGGTGGCTGATAGAAAAGGCTGGCCCTCATCCACAGGTTGGGTTATTCTCTTCCTTTGACTATTCAGTATCTACTGTGTGGTATAACCTCTGTGGTGAGCATAATTTGAAACATAAAGATCCACATCTTTGTAGCCAGTCCTATTGATCTGCTTCTATACATCTTACTCAGATTTTTCTTCCAAATTGTCTATTCTTGTGTCTACCAAACTCTTGACCAACTGACCAACTGATTCACCACTGCCCAGAAGTCAATGTATATCCATATCTCAGTTCACCCCCTCCTGCATGTCAAGTGGACAGCCTTCCAATGGTCACATATCTGCCTATCTACCTCTCCTATGTAGCTTTTCAGAGCCCCAAAGTGTGGCTTAATGAAGCAGCTAAATTATTTCTTATCTGTCAATTGATCATAGGAAATATCCCACTTTCTCTTATTAGGCCATGGTGAGATAAAGAAGAGACATCAGTAGCATAAGTACTTGGGGTTTTTGTTCATATGCTGTTTCCACTGCCAGAAGCTGATTTGCAAATGGAGAGTATTTCTCTTCTGCAGAGGTGATGGCATTGCTTTAGAATTCTAGGTCTGCTCTGTGACTTTCCCAATAGGCTTGCTGAAGACCCCTCACACTATTGTAATCTACTAATATCTCAACACCATGGAATCTGCCAGGTCATAAAGCTCATGTCATCAGAGGTTTGCACGGATTTTTGGACCTCTTATAGAGGCCTTCTAACTCTGGGCCCCAACAAAAAGTGGAAGTCTTTAAATTAGCCAGTTAACTTTAAGTTCACCCTATGCTCGAGCTATCATTTTTGCTGCAGTTCTATAGCATTTACTCTCTGTCCCATTCTGTGTGGTTTTAACAGTGCATTGTTTGATATTGTAATAACCTAATAAACACTTGAATGAATGTATGAGCATTCAGTTCAATTTTAAAGCACTAGAGAATAGCTAACCACCACTTTTCTCCTAGCTCCCAGCTATTGTCCCCACTAGCATTCACAGGGCTCAGATATCATCTCCTCTTCACTTAGCAAGTTGTTACTCATGTTTTAAGGACAAGGTTGAGTTTAGTTTCTCTGAAAATTCTTACCTACCCTAAAGAAGCTGAAACTCTCTTACACTCTGGCCCTATTGAATCTCGTTCACTTTGTTACATTATATTATACTTATCTAAGTTCTGTCTCTCTAATTTGTTAACTTTTTAGGAGCAGGGATATATCTTAATCACCTTAAACTCCTTAAGAAATAGAGAAGGCTTGAAATGAAGTAGGTGCTTACTAAACATTTGTTAAATAAAATAAATGAGTGGGTTTATGATGCTATGTATGAATTTATGATAATCAAAGTATTATTTTTTTCTGTTCAAAAACACTAATAAACAATAACATTATCATACTGAGGTGTATCCTACACTATCTATGTGTAATACTGACTGAATTAAAATGACAAGCCAGGCCGTTCAGGTCCAGGGTATAGTTTGACCCTAATCTCAGAAAATAGAAGCGGGGAGGAAGAGGTGCTATTTGTTTCTAAAATAGTGTTAATTAAATATACAAAAATTAACAAATAGTGTTAATTAAAAAGGGAGAAAGTAAAAGAGGAATATAAAATCACTTGTGTGGCATTATTTCTGAGGCCTCCGTTCTGTTCCATTGGTCTATATATCAGTTTTGGTAACAGTACCATGCTGTTCTGGTTATGATAGCCTTATAGAATAGTTTGAAGACAGGTAGCATGATGCCTCCAGCTTTGTTCTTTTTGCTTAGGATGGTCTTGGCTATATGGGCTCTTTTTTGATTCCCTGTGGAATTTAAAGTAGTTTTTTCTAATTCAGTGAGGAAAGTCAATGGTAGATTGATGGGGATAGCACTGAATCTATAAATTACTTTGGACAGTATGGCCATTTTCTTGATATTGATTCTTCCTATCCATAAGCATGGAATGTTTTTCCATTGGTTTATGTCCTCTCTTATTTTCTTGAGCAGTGGTTTGTAGTTCTCCTTGAAGAGGTCCTTCACATCCCTTGTAAGTTGTATGCCTAGGTATTTTATTCTCTTTGTAGCAGTTGTGAATGGGAGTTCACTCATGATTTGGCTCTCTGTTTGTCTATTATTGGTATATAGGAATGCTTGTGATTTTTGCACATGGATTTTGTATCCTAAGACTTTGCTGAAGTTGCTTATCAGCTTAAAGAGATTATGGGCTGAGACAATGGGGTTTTCTAAATACACAATCATTTCATCTGCAAACAAAAACAATTTGACTTCCTCTTTTCCTATTTGAATACCCTTTATTTCTTTCTCTTGCCTGATTGCCCTGGCCAGAACTTCCAATACTATGTTGAATAGGAGTGGTGAGAGAGGGCACATCCTTGTCTTGTGCCAGTTTTCAAAGGGACTGCTTCCAGCTTTTGCCCGTTCTGTGTGATATTGGCTGTGGGTTTGTCATAAATAGCTTTTATTATTTTGAGATACAATCCATCGATACCTAGTTTGTTGAGAGTTTTTAACATGAAGAGTTGTTGAATTTTATTTTATCAAGTGCTTTTTCTGAATCTATTGAGATAATCATGTAGTTTTTGTCATTGGTTCTGTTTATGTGATGGATTACGTTTATTGATTTCCATATGTTGAACCAGCCTTGCATCCCAGGGATTAAGCCTACTTGATCACGGTGGATAAGCTTTTTGATGTGCTGCTGAATTCAGATTGCCAGTATTTTATTGAGGATTTCGCATCTATGTTCATCAGGAATATTGGTCTAAAATTTTCTTTTTCTGTTGTGTCTCCGCCAGGTTTTGGTATCAGGATGATGCTGGCCTCATAAAATAGTTAGGGAGGAGTCCCTCTTTTTCCATTGTTTGGAATAGTTTTAGAAGAAATGGTACCAGCATCTCTTTGTACCTCTGGTGGAACTCGGCTGTGAATCCATCTGGTCCTGGCCTTTTTTTGGGTGGTAGGCCGTTAATTACTGCCTCCATTTCAAAATTTGTTATTGATCTCTTCAGGGATTCAACTTCTTCCTGGTTTAGTCTTGGAAGGGTGTATGTGTCCAGGAATTTATCCATTTCTTCTAGATTTTCTAGTTTATTTGCACAGAGGTGTTTGTAGTATTCTCTGATGGTAGTTAGTATTTCTGTGGGATCAGTGGTGATATCCCCTTCATCATTTTTTACTGTGTCTATTTGATTCTTCTCTCCTTTCTTCTTTATTATTAGTCTGGCTAGTGGTCTATATATTTGGTTAGTCTGAAATACAGGCAATAATTAATAGCCTACCAACTAATAGAAAGTTTCTTGTTCTTATGGAAACTGAGCTGTGGGGAAGGGAAGATAGAGGATGGTTAGGAAGTAGATAAGAGTTCCTACCTAAGGTGTTTGTATATCCAGGAAGGCTAATAAAAAAGATTGTGACATCACTAGCATAAGAAATGATGAGACCCTCAGTTAGGAAATGTCACTGAATAGAGAAGAGGGCATCGAACAAAACACAAGCTGTGTACATTCACAGGAGCACGGTCATTAGAATCCACTTTCCTGGATTATAACTCCATCCTTGCCATTTATTCATCATGACTGTTGGCAGCTCAGACCATTCCTCTTAGCCTCAGTTTCTTCATCTACACAATAAGCAGGTTAGAGCTGATAATATATAAAGTCTTTTGCCACAGACACTTCAGCTTGTTGACAGTTTTTCCCGAGCCAAACTTCTCAAATGTTCTTTTGCTAACAACAACTGCACAGCATAAAACTTAAATGACCAAGAACCTGTTAGAAAATTAGTAGTTGCAACCCCAAGGAAATGAAAAGTTTAACAAGTGTGCAGGCAGAGCTGGTGTTTAAATGGGGGAAAAGCATTCACACAGAACCCTTAATTGGTAACTAGGGCAGCCCGAGTTAGGCGGCTAACAAGCTAAACAATTTTGATTACATAAAATTAACACCAGGACACAGGAAAAGCCTGTTTTATTTGCTATTTTATGTGTTATGTGACAATTTAATTAAACTTTGAAGGAATCCAAGCAGTTAATTCCCCAGAGAAATAAACCAAGAGTGACATTTAGGCCTGTCTCCTAAGGAGTTAGGCAAGGGAGTACTTTTTCATTTTATAATGCTATAAACCCAACTTTTACCTTGAAATTAGTAAGTGCGATTAAATAGCCTTAGTTTTGCCTGCATCCCTTCTCCTTTCTCCTCCCAGGATTGACTTGAAGTCACCTGGGATATCCAAGTGAATATGATAAAGGCAATTTGAATTGTACCTCATAATCTGTAGAATGAACTTTCAATATATGCTACATTGCAGGCTTAACCTAGGCATCTCTGCTTTCTTTTTACAAACACTAGTTGAGATGGCATAATGTAACAACAGCCACAACTATCACCACACAATATTGGTCAAGAGAAGCTAGCTTATGCTGCAATAACAAAGAACTCCAACATCTTAGTGCTCCAAACAGCAATGGTGTATTTCTCACTCATGGTTCTTGTCAACACAGGGTTTCCTGGGGATTCTGCTCCATCAGGCCACCTCTTAGTACCAAGACAGGTGAAACAGCCATGGTCTAGATTATTGTTGGTCTTCGTGGTATAAGAAAAGCAACAAGACTGAAGGAGGTGCCAGCCCTCAAAGCCTCCATCTGAAATTGACATGTTGCAGCTACATCAGGCACTTCTTATGAGAATCTAATGGACATGTGTCAATTTCACTCACATTTTATTCACTGAAGCCTGTCACATGATCACCTCTAAATGGAAGTGCAGAGAAAGTGTAGTTCTTCCATGTGCCTAAAGCGGGGAGAGATGGAAATATTTGGTGAACAGCATTTCCCATGTGCCAAAGTTGGTCCTAAACAAGATATGTATATACGTGCATGTGTACATATACGCTCGTATGTATACACACATAGATACATAGATTCATTTATATATATAAAATAGATATGCACATATGTAATCTGAATAATATAAAAATATTTGTGTAGTAGTGTCAGAGATCTTGGTGTCTGTCATCTTAGTAGGTGCCAGCATTATCCTTTCTTAGCTGTGTGTCCTGGGCATGTAAATGAGCTCTTCGTTTCTCCATTTTTGATTTGTGAAACTGCCTACCTCATGGGGCCAGGATAAATATATAACACATGTGACATTATTTCATAAACGATCAATAAGTGCTAGTTAGAATTATCGGCAAGAAGGCTTAAACACCTTCTCTTAATAAAAACAAATAAATGGAAACATCAAAATGAAACTCTCTACTCTGGTCAGAAAAGGTAGCACAGTTTTCTTTCGTATAAATAAAGTCAAATTGATTTGCTTCAGGCTTTGTGTATATTTTACTTCTACTCTAAGTCTGCTTGACTGTCATATCAACTTTAAGTTCACTCTATGCTCAAGCTATCATTTTTACTGCAGTTCTATAGCATTTGCTCTCTGTCCCATTCTGTGTGGTTTTAACAGCACATTGTTTGATATTGTAATAACTTAACAAACACTTGAATGAATGTATGAGTCTCCAGTTCAATTTTAAAGCACTAGAAAATAGCTAACCAGGCCCAGGATCATGGGAGAGGAAAGGGACTATCAATGGAGTGCCTACTATATGCTGAGTAAATATTGTGCTAAGCTTTATAAATATATGATTTAGTTTGATCCTCACAATACTTCACTGAATTATATATGATTGCCCCTTGCTATATAAAGAAACAGTAAACTGATACTCAAGGATCTCAATGTAATAATGAAAACAGCTACTATTTTTTGAGAACCCACAATGGGATGAGCACTTACTATGCATCAGACAATGTAATCATCACACACAGGTGCACATACACGTGCACAAGGAAGCATATATCACTCAGCACAGTGCCTACATATTAGCCACTTAACACATGTGGACAGCTGGGTTGGGAAGGAGTATGAAGATATTTGAACAAGAGGATAAAGAGCTGGTATTTTAGGGAGCTGAGGGATGTTTGAGCATCAGCAATACAAATTGGCAACTATGTGGGATGAAGGTTGGGGAGGGGAAGAGACTAAAGATAGGGAGATCATTTAAGATAGGAGTTCCCAAACTCCTGGGCCATGGACTCGAACCCCTTAGTGTTCATGTAGCCTTCTGTTGAAAATATAGCCTACAGATATTCTGACCATTACTGAGATTTGCTGGAAGTAAGTGAAATTCAGCTAGATCAGAGCAGTTCAGCAACTTAGAAATCATCACAATCAACCTCTCCATTTGACAGATGACGAAGCTGAGTTTCATAGAGGTGATGTGACTTGCCCAAAGCCATACTGATCAGGTTCCTACTGGTCTGTGGCCCATTAGGAACTAGGCTGCACAACAGGAGGTAAGCCATGGGCCAGCAAGTGAAGTTTCATCTGTATTTACAGTAGTTCCCCATCTCAGTCTTACATTACTGCCTGAGCTCCGCATCCTGTCAGTTCTGCCTCCATTAGAATCTCATAGCAGCAGGAACCCTATTGTGAACTGCATATGTGAGAGATCTAGGTTGCACCCTCCTTATGAGAATCTAAAGCCTGATGATCTGTTACTGTGTCCTGTCACCCTCAGATGGGACTATCTAGTTGCAAGAAAACAAGCTTAGGATTTCCACCGATTCCACATTATGGTGAGTTGTATAATTATTTCATTAAAAATTAAAATGCAATAATAGAAATAAAGTGCACAATAAATGTAATGCCTTTGAATCATCCTGAACCCCACTCCTCACCCAGGTCCATGGAAAAATCGTCTTCCACAAAAGTGGTCCCTGGTGCCAAAAAGGTTGTGGACCACTAATTCTTAAATCACACTATTGAGACAATTCAAGCAAGTGGCAAGAAGCACTGAACTGGGGAAGGGGCAGTGGAAACCCAGGCAGGTGGGGGTGAGGCTTCCTAAGAAGTGCTGTAAAGGCAGTGTTGAAAAAACTAAGCACAGAAATAAGTGTGAGGGCCAAGGAGGAGAGAGGCCTCCACAGTCCATCAGCTGGAGAATCTAGGTGCCTAGTAGGACAATGGTGCCATTTCTGGCAATTGTAAGGCCCAGAGAAAGAGCTATTTTTGGAAGAGACATGAAGAACTGATTTCTAGGTGTATTGAAATTACAACAAATAATTGAATAGAGCTCCTCAGCAGATAGTGGGCACTGCAGAATCTGAAACTCAGGAGAGGGAATTGGCTAGACATGGACATTTGTGGATAAACATCAGAGGGTGGGAGGCTGAAGCATAAGGAGTGAGGGGCGGCTCTCAAGGTGGAGTGCATAGATAGAGAAGATGAGAGATGGGAGTGCAGCCTTTGGAGGAGCAGAGAGGTTGAGGGAGTGGGACCTGGAAATGGCAGAAAAGATGTGAGGAGAAGCATTCTGAAAGTTAGGAAGAATACAGGAGGCAGACTATGTAATTTAGACTCAATTCATCAGGCTCTGATGAGGACTGAAGGTCTTTTGAGTAACAGATTGTCATGGAAGTCAGAGGAAAATCAATGACTAAAAATGAGAGCGTGATCTACTTGTAACACAAGTGTGTGACACCAAGGACGTTTCCATCAGGAAAGGCAGTGGATAGTGAGAAGTTCTCTTTCTAGATGTTTGGATGGGAGGAGAAAGAGAGTGAGAAGTGTCATTCAATACATAGGAATGGGGGGCCCAAGTGGATTTGTTTGTTTCAAAACAAGAAAAGCCTGAATATTTCCAAAACTGATGAGAAAATTTCTAACAAGGGAGAAAGTCCAGGCACAGATGAGAGAGAGAGAAACTGATTTTAAGCGCCACACCAAGCTTAAAGACTTGCATTAAGGTTACAGGTAGAGGTAACTTTTGTTACCAAAGTTAGCTTTGGTAACTAAAAGGGCCAGGAGTGAGGGAAGCTGATGAACAGAAACATTTTTGGAGGAGGCAATAAAAGTTTAAGTTTCTCGTCTCAGAGCCTTCATCTACTAACAGAAGGAAAGATCAAGCATTTTTGCCAATAGTGCTTTTTGAGTAAGAGATTGTCATGGAAGTCAAAGGAAAATCAATGACTAGGAATGAGAGTGTTATCTATGTATGACACAGGTGCGTGACACCAAGGAGGCTCCCATCAGAAAAGGCAGTGGCTAGTGAGGAGTGCTCTTTCTAGATGTTTGGATGGGGTTAAGTTAACTTGATAATGCCAAAGGATAACTTCATCTACTTTTTAGTTTTAGTGGAGTTATAAGCACATGACAGTGCTAAGTCCATAGAACCTGAATTGAAGTCAGGATCTCACACATGGCCAACACCCAGAAACACTCAAAAAAATGTGCAGGTAATAAATATTGAATTTTTACATTATTTAAATTTGACTTATCTTGTCTCTAATCTTACTGTCTTTACTAACTACCAACTAGATGCTGAAGTCTGAAAAACCTACTCTGTGCTACGATCTTTTATCTACATTATCCTAGACTCTCTAGCTGAACTGAGAGGTTTCCTGAGTTCTCCTGTCATACGTTAGTAAGTGTCATATCCAGGATTCAAACCATTTTCATGTCTCCAAAAAGCATATATGTTCTCTCTAGCATGGAGATAGCATAGTGTTAATTTTTATGATTAGTGCACTGTTTTATATTGTTAGTACTTAATGACTTCTCTTCAATGGACTTGAAGCTCTTTTTCAGGTTTGTTTTCACGCTTTCCCTACCCTCTCCCCAACTTTAATTTCCTGCATATCTGGGAAGAACTGAGCATGAATTTATTACTGGTATTAAGAATCATACTGTGTCAGCATGGAGATTTCTCTCTCAGCTTATCAAAAGAAAACAGCCTTTATTTTTAATGTTGAGGAAAGATTGGGATGGTAAAAAGAGAAGTATGGAAAGTGTGGAGGGAGGAAAGAGGTAAGAATAATAGAGAGATGTGAGGAAGGTTGAGAAAGGAGGGAAAATTAAGGAGTTCGGAAAAGGCCAAGTGCATGGATGGGGAAGAGGAAGATGTGGAAGGGGAGAGAGGAGTGGAGGAGAGGCGAGAAAAAGAATGGACCAGGGTCAAGGACAAGTGGGAAGGGGAGTGAAGGATTTTCAACTGGGTACAGCAACTTTGTTCCCATCACTGTATATTTTTGCTGCTTAGGAACCCAAGCTGACCAGGCCTGTGAAGATAGGAGACAGTCTGTTGGACGCTTAATGATTTATAACAAGTACACAAGAATGCCATTAAAAACTAATTCATCACTGGCAGGCTAACTGATTTGCAAACATCTGCTCTGCAATGGGGCCCTCTTGGGAAGAGAATTTCCAAGGGTTGAAATGTTCTTCTAATGTAGCTATTGCATATGGGAGTTAAGACATAGACACCCACATTTGGGTCACCAGCTTTCCATCCAAAGTGATTAATTAGAGTGATGCTTAAATGTCTCCTTCTGACCTGCCTCGTTTGTGTGCTGGAACTCCCTCTAAAAGCTGATTACCCTCCACAGTGACATACAGATTAAGACATGGCAGTCCTCTACCCCGGAGGTTCGTTGTCTGAGATGACTAAGTTCCTTAGAAATGGTAGGTCTCCACCTTTAAATCTCCTGACCTGACCTTCTATCAGACAGCAAATCCCAATACAAGTGAGTTCTCAGGCTAAATATGTTCACTTTTTCTTGCCTTGAACTTGCCAGTGGCTCACATTCTTCTAGAACTGGCTGTGGGTCCCTTCCCCATCCTTCATGCAATTTCAAGCAATCCTTAAATTTATCATTCTAGGTAAAAAAATCTATAGCAAAGGAGATATATATGTATAATATATATAAATAAAATCTCCTATATATTTATAAAATCATATATATATGATTTTATAAATATATAGGAGATTTTATATATATATTTATATATAATATATATTTAATATATATATAATATTAATATATATATTAATATATATATTAAATATATATATTTAATATTTAATATATATTAATATATATTTATATATATTAATATATATATTATATATATATAATATATATTTAATATATATATAATATTAATATATATATTAATATATATATAATAATATATATATAATATATATAATATATATATTTTATATATATATATTATATATATATTTTATATATATATATATATATATATATATATATAGCCCTATATACCATGTGGTTACCTCTGAGTTAAGCTTTGGCCATGTTAGATAGTTCTCTACATGCTTATAGTTTCCCATCTGTTATGGGTTGAATTGTGTTCTCCAAGAAGATGTAGTGAACTTCTAACCTCCAGTACCTCAGAAGGTGACTTTATTTGGAAATAGGGTTATTGCAGATGTAATTAGTTAAGATGAGGTAATATTGGAGCAGGGTGGGTCTCTAATTTAATATGACTGATACCTTTATAGAAAGAGGAGAGATACACAAAGGAAGGAGATGGATAGGCAGTGGTGAAGGCAGACGTTGGAGTGATGATGCATGTAGAAGCCAAGGAACAGCAGGGATTACCAGTAGATGTCAGAAGCTGGAAGAGGCAAGGAAGGATTATTCCGCATGGGATTCGGAAGGGGCATTCATCTGTGAAGACCTTGATTTTGGAATTCTAGCCTCCAGAGCTGTCATGTAATATATTTCTGTTGTTTTAAGCCACCAAGTTTGTGGTGCTTTGATAGGACAGCCCTGGGAAACTGGATCTCTCTCCTTCTTGGCTTTAAGGCACTTTTGACCTCATGGGAGCCTGCTCAACCAAGTAGAAGCATACCATGAAAATGTCAGGGAGTGTGAGAGGAACTCCTCAATCATTGAGTGATGAGAGCCAACAGATAGATTTCCCAACCAACACATCATTTGGTGGGACAATTCTGAAGTGGGCTCCACAGTTCTCAGACGGTTCCCAGAGGAATTGAGCTCCAAGAAGAAGGTGATGGTGGCATAAACCAAGGTGGTAGCAGCTGAGGTAGGGGGAGTTACTATCAACTGAGATGACTGGAGGGGAGTAGTTTTGCCTGTTAGTCTTTGTTGAGCACAGTCGGATTGGGTAATTTTGTCTGTTTCAATATGGTGGTAGGTTAAAGATTTTTACCAGTTCTTTGCCACTCCTTCCTTCCATCAAGAGCAATGTAAGCCTCCTCCTGCATGAACTTTGCACTTGGCCTTTGACTTCTTCTGGCCAATGGGACATCAGCAAATTTGACACAAGCAGAGGCTTTATAAATGTGTCTGCATTGGGGCTTTCTCTGAGATTGCCATGTAAGAAAACTGGATCACCTACTGGCAGATGAGAAGCCCAGGAAGGAGAACGAAGATGTCCCAGCTGACAACCAGCACCAAATGTCAGACATGTGAGTGAAGCCAATTTGAATATTCCAGCTTCTGCTAAACTCCACTGACTGTAGCCACTTGAGTAAGCCCAACCAGCTGGGTAAACAAAATCAGCAGAAGAACTTCTAAGTCAACCCACAGAATTGCTATATATATATTGAGTTGTTTTAAGTCACTATGTTTTAGGGTGATCTGTTATGCAGAAATGCATAACTACACAAATACCCAGCAATCTTGTGGGAGGCTGTCACTAGAAATCTCCCCGAGCTTCACACTTTGCAACCTCTACCACAGTTAGCTATGGTGTTGCAATTAGCTCATACTTCTGGAGTGAAAATCTGTTTTCCTCTTATTTTGGATGGTCTCTGTGTCCCCTTCAAGGGTCACCTTTTACCTCATAGTGTTCCTGAAGCCTTCTATTGAAAATATGACCTATAGATATTCTGATGATTACTGAGATTTGCTGGAAGTAAATGAAATTCAGCTAGGTCAGAGCAGCTCAGTAGATTAGAAATAGTCACAATCAACCTTTCCATTTTACAGATGACAACACTGAGTCTGACAGAGGTGATGTGACTTGCCCAGAGCCATATTGATCAGTCCATGGCAGTAGAGTTAAAAATTTGGGATTGAATCCTGTCCTTACTCATTTTTGAGCTGTGTGTCCTTGAGCTGGTTTCTTAAATTCCCTGTGCTTTAGTATCTTAATTTTTAAAATGATATAAGAACAAGTAACTTTGTTACAGGTTTTTATACTTCATGAGACACTTATAAGGCTTAGCACAGTGCCTGGCAGATGGTGAATTCTCAAAAAATAGCTATTAATAATTTGTTGAGTGCCAGATGCTAGTCTAGGTGCTGATGGCAGAAAAAAAGGATAAAACAAAGTCTTTACCTCCATGTAGCTTATATTCTAGTAGAAGACAGACTATGCATTAAAAAAGCAAATGCATATATAATATGATGTCAGGTACTATGATAAAAGATAAGGAAATTGGAAAAATAAGAGTTGGAATAATAGGTATGTTATCTAGATATATTGGTTCCAGAAAGTCTCTTTGAGGAGACAACACAGACAGGAATGGTAGGCATTGTCATCATCATCATTGTCATCATTATGATCACCATCCTTCTCCTCCTTAACATCACAGCTGGTATTAACACAGGCTTTTGAAGCCCAAGATGACATTCTTTTAGCAACATAATGCTGCCTCCCAGTGACTGAGTCCAGAGGGAGAATTTACGAGCAAACAAACAAACAAACAAATGAAACAAGCTAAACTATACAGCTACACTCTCCTCTCTCACACTGAATTCAGGAAAAAACTGCAAAAGTAGGTCAGTAAATACAAATCCTCTTTTCAGATTATATAAAATATTAATGTTTGGAAAAGTGACCATTTTGATTCCTCCAGCCATCCAGCATGATGGTAACTTGCAAATGTCACTCTGGATGTTTTTCCTTCCTGGCCGAATATATGTGTGGTCTCTAAGGGCAGAAGTCACTGAAGAACAATCAACCAGGACAGCACAGGGATTATGCATGCAGGATTTGAAACCAGAGAGAATGAAATTTAATCTCAGTTCTACCACTTTCTAGGTGTATGGCTTTGGGCAAGGAAATATATTGCTGAAATGTGAGCTCCATGAAGGCAGATCCTGCTCACCTGAATGGCACGATTCTCAAACCAGTGGAGATGCTCAGTGCATCAGTGCTTGAGTGACTGAACAGATTTACCTCATGCCTCCAAAGTTCAAGTCACACCTTTAAAAAATGGTAATAATAATATGCACATCAGGTTTTTGTGAATTAAATGTGACAATTATCATAGAACATTTAGCACAGTGCCTGGAACATAAAGAGCAATAAATAAATGGTAGCTTTATTATTCAATATTTGTAGAATGAATGCAATTTTGAGTGAATGAAGACTGTGTTTGTGGAACAGCATGAACAGGAGGGCTAAAGCTAAGAAGATCTTTGTAAATAAGTATAAAATAAAATGTAGACCATGGTCAAGGTGCCTTAGTCTAAGGTTTTTGAGAAATACTTCTAGAATATTTAGGTGAAAATAGAAGTTCAGACTCAGATGGTATTTAGGGAGCATCACTTGAGTTCCCTTGAGCATGGCAGGAACTGTCCTACCTGTGTCCACATCTACAATTTCATTAAAAAGATCATAGTAACCCAGTTGGATGGGGATCACTATCATCCAATTTATAAATCTGATAGAGGACAGAGTTAGGGATTGAACCAGGTCTTTAACTTGGGAAATGTGAAGGTGGTATTCGTTTCTACAGTAGACCAGTTTCACACCAATCTTTCAGGATGAATGTCATATAATGGATTTAGCCAGGACCTATGGTGTCTTTACTCAGTTCTGAGTTCTTCTATTAACAACTTACCCCTCAGGTTTTCTCACTCATCAAGCAGAAAAAAAAAAGAGTGATGTTGTCTGCCTACTGCCCAGAACTCTTCAGAGAACTGTACAAAAATAATAAAGCATTTATAAAGATAAAGACAAAAACTTAATTTTTTTTAAAAAAATAGAGGTAATGATGCATGTTCCTTGTGATTTTTAAAGAAGTATTGCAAGGCAATGTTTGTAATCACCATATTCCCCCCCTCAAAGCATATTGTGCATACAAATTTAGGACTTCCTAGCACCTGCCATTCATTTTCAAAAAGTTAAATGCTCATGAACAATCAATGAATTTTTATATAGGCTTTGCAATTGCTAGAGGGCATTAATACCCATTTTCTATTTGTAATTCATAAAAACTTGCGAAATCATTATCATTATTTCTATGAGCAGGTGAGGAAATCAAGATGGAGTGAGGTAAAATGACTTTACCAAGGTCCCAGGTTAAGCGACCTTCGGGGTTCAGTTACAGCTTTTCCAGCTCTTGACATGACAGGTGCCATCTTCACTGTGCTGCCCCATCAGCCTCTGTTAGGTTCAAGAGTCTTAATTAGGACAATTATTGGTAATGTCTTTTTACATGATTTCATTTGCTATATTGTCCCCAAGCATAGATTCTGAATGCAGATATGAGGACCAATGGCTTCTTTTTATTTGTTGAAAAAATATTTAAAGAAAATAAGGCTATAAATTTCTTAAGGGTATATTGATCTCAATGCATAATGAAATTATAGGGCTTTGCAAAGATATGATTATGGTAAGTGGACTATGAAGGATCTGGAAGACTTAATCAATGGTGGTAGTAACTTAGTTGCTAGGATAACTCTTTTCTTATTGGAAATTAGGAGAAGTTATTCTGAACACAAAGGAAGAAGTGGGCACTGGATGATCTTTAGCTTCCCTCACTTTCTCACCCTGCTCTGTGCCCTGGGAAGCTGACCCCAAAGGAGGGCTTCAACCTCACTCCCTTACCCTCCTGCTGAGGTCGGATTTAGCCAATGGGAGTACCAGCAGGAGATGGTAAGGGTGAGGGGATAGAATCTGAGGTCTTTATTCTCCTGGGCTGTAGTTGGTAGTGGGGTGTTATTGCTTAAGGCTATCACTTCTATGGGTCCTTCCCTACAGCTATAGGTCAGCTATAGCTCTCTTTCTAGGTCCAACAACTATTTTTTTACTGCTTCCCCTTTAGGCCTAATGAGATACCACTCCTGTACCTGTTGCCACTAGTCCAGAATGTTTCATCATTCTTTGCTGGCTTTCCTTAACCCTGACTATACCTTTTTAGTAGTTGTGGCATTAAGCATTTCTCCAACCCCCCTGTTGAGCACAGCAGCTGCTTCCTGCTAAGAATAAGTAGTGTTGATTTACAGGAGATGTAAGACTGCCTTGCCTCAATTATATATGCTTTGACCTCAAAAAGCACACCCCCTACCCCACCCAATTAAGGTGAACGGACAATGTGAATTAGAAGCACATGACAAATGGTAGAGCTTGATCCATTCATTTGAATGCATCCGTGACGGACTGAGGTGTCTACATAAGGCAAAGCTTTCATCAACCAGGCTCAGTTAAAACGACAGCAGGAAGAATGTCCACAAGGACTTTAGCTCCCAAGCTGCTCATATCTGTCAGCGACTATCAACTGTCTTGGGACCCAGGGCTCTTCAATCTGAAAGCACAGGAAGTTAGAGGAAGTTATAAATAGTCCTTGAAAGTAGAAAGACAGCCAAGGATTGGGTTACATAGCAATTGAAAACAGAGTAAGGGATAAAATTCATGGCTACTCCTATTTTACAAATCTTTATTTTTTATGTATATTCTCAGCTATATATTATTTTGTATCTAATAAAATACTTTTTGTTGTGATTTCAATAAATATTAGAGAGATTAAAAAAAAATCCATCCATTAGTTAGCTTCTATAGTGCTTTAGTAATGTGTCAACTGGGCCAGGAGGAACTGCATTGTCCAGAATCCTCTTTGCTGTATGTTTCAGGTAAGAGCCACAGGAGAGATTCTTGTGTGAGATTTGGAGGCAAGGTGATCATTCATCTCAGTTTTCCTGGACAAAAGGATTTCCCTGGACGTGGGACTATCAGTGCTAAAACCAGGTCAGTCTCAGGCAAACGGGAACTGTTGGTAAACCTGTTGGAGGGTGGAAATGAAGCAGCAGCTCACACAGGTAGTCATTTACCTGCTGGCTCACCTTCATCGCATGGGGCAGTGGTGTGGGACTGAGACTACTCTACCTCCTCCTGCTGCTTCACCTCCTTCTGCTGCTCCACCTCCTCCTGCTGGCTCCTTCAGCTTCTCCAACCCCTGGGCCAGGTGTGCCTTTAGCTCCCCGAGGGAGGGTGTCCACCTTTCTTCCAGATACTCACAACATCAAGATCTGTTAGTTCACTCTGCAGGGGTCCCTCATGTCCTTGCTCTGGCCCAGTTTACAAACACCTTCTCTTCCTGAAGGGACTGCCTACTCTGTGCAACTCAGGCTTCAAAATTAGATGCCAAAACAGCAGCATTACAGGAACATAATGTCAAATTTTTACAGTAAATCCATCTGTCTGTCTATCTATCTATCTATTATCTATCTATCTATCCATCTATCTATCTATCTATCTATCTGTCTATTATCTATCTATCTTTCTGTCTAATCATCATACACATATCTTTGGGTTCTGCTTCTCTGACTGAACCCTGATTCCAGTTTCATTTCCTAAGTTTTAGGAATTCATAGGTTCACTTAGGAAAAAGCCTTACAGTTGGGCCTTCATACCCATAGAACAAGAACCATTTCTCACCTTTTGGCCACTGCCAGAGTCACATGCTTTGGCCTGAAAAGCAGTTGTCTACTAGACATTTACATCATAGCAGGTGATTCTAGGAGGGCAAAGAGGTCCAGAATCCAGAATAACTGACTCTGCTGCTGAAAATGTAGTGTTTCCAAAATATCTACAGACCTAAATCTTTATTGTGAACAGCAAGATCCCTTAAGAGCTTGCTTGTCACTGTCTGTGCACTTTATCCCTCACCACTTTTGTTCTCACTTTATGCTCCAGTGACACAGAAGGAATTGCTAGTCTTTCTATGTCTCTGACTAACTCTCTGGGTGGTCTTAGGCAACAAATAAACACCAAACAAAATTCCCTGTAGCCTTTAGTTGCAGTATCTGTTATAACATAAATTATTCAAATCACGTATAACTTGGGCCTTCTGTCTTCTTGTGTTATTTTCTTCTGCCCTGGCTACCTGCAAAACCCCTTAATGCCTGTGAATTCACCTCCTCTGTTAAGTCCCTTTGATGTTTTCAGGCATATTCAGGGACTGATTTTTCTAAGCTACCTCAGAGGAATTCCTATTTTTTCTTCTATCATTACTACTAGTTAATAAGAAGAATAAGAATAGTATTAACAAAATTATACTACAGAGCTATAATAACTAAAACAGCATAGGACTGGGATTAAAACAGACACAGAGACCAATGGAACCAAATAGAGAACCTAGAAACAACTCCATACGTCTAAGTAAATTCATTTCCAACAAAGGTGCCAAGAACATACATTAGAGAAAGGGCAGTATCTTCAACAAATGGTAATGGGAAAACTGGATATCTTTATGCTGAAGAGTGAAACTAAATCCTTATCTCACACCATATAAAAAATAAAATCAAAATGTGTTAAATACTTAAATCTAATACCTCAGACTATAAAACTACTAAGAGAAAACATTGGAGAAACTCTCCAGGACATTGGACTTGACAAAGATTTCTTGAATAATGCCCCACAAATACAAGCAGCCAAAGCAAAAATGGACAAATGGGATTACAAATTGAAAAGCTTCTGCAAAGCAAAGGAAACAATCAACAAAGTGAAGAGACAACTGGCAGAATGGGAAAACATATTTGCAAACTACCCATCTGACAAAAGATAAATAACCAGAATATATAAGGAGCTCAAACAACTCTATAGGAAAAAATGTAATCCAATTAAAAATGGGCATAATACCTGAAGATACATTTCTCAAAAGAAGCTATAAAATGGCAAACAGGTGTATGAAAAGGTGCTCAACATCATTGATCATCATAGAAATGCAAAATCAAACATACAATATGATATTGTCTCGCTCCAGTTAAAAGAGCTTTTATCCAAAAGACAGGCAATAAATAAATGCTGATGAGGATGTGGAGAAAAGGGAATCCTCTTACACTGTTATTGGGAATGTAATTACTACAACACTATGGAGAACAGTTTGTAGGTTCCTCAACTGAAAATAGAGCTACCATATGATCTAACAGTTCCACTGCTGGGTATCTACCCAAAAGAAAGGAAATCAGTGTATCAAAGAGATGTCTGCATTCTCAGATATCTGCAGCACTAGTCGCAATAGCCAAGATTTGGAAGCAAACTAAGTGTTCATCAACATATGAATGGATAAAGAAAACGTGGTGCATATATACAATGGAACACTATCCAGCCACTAAAAATAATGAGATTCTGTCGTTTGCAACAACATGGATGGAACTATGGAACTGGAAGTCACTATGTTAAGTAAAATTGGCTTATTTTCTGTCCTGGCTTGGACAGAAAGAACAGCTTCACATGCTCTCCCTTATTTGTGGAAGTTAAAAATGAAAACAATGGAACTCATGGAAAAATAGAGTAGAATGATGATTACCAGAGGCTGGGAAGGGTAGTGGGAGGGAAGTAGGGGTGTTTACTGGGTACAAAAAAACAGAATGTGTAATATCTAGTATCTAGTATTTGATTGTACCACAGGGCAATCATATTCAATAATAATTTAATTGTACACCTAAAACTAACTAAAAGAGTATAACTGGATTGTTTGTAATACAAAGGATAAATGCTTGATGTGATGGATACCTCATTTACCCTGATGTGATTATTATGTATATCGTATATTCCTGTATCAAAATATCTCATGTACCCCATATATATATATGTATGTGTGTATGTGTGTGTGTGTGTGTGTGTGTGTCTATATATATATATATATATGTATGGACTGGGTACCAACAAAAATAATACAAAATTAAAGAATAAACAAAAAGCCCCAAAATAGCTTATGTTTTTCATAGATATATATACCTACTCTCTACCCACAAAAATTAAGAATATACAATTTTTTAAAAAGAATAGTAACAATAATAAAATAATTATTATTGTTATCACTATTTAGGAGCTGGGATAAACTCTTTACCTGTATTATCTCATCCAAATTCCCACAAGTCCTAAGGCATGTAGGGTGGTCACCAACATTTTACAGATAAGGAATATTGAGGCTCAGAGAAGTTAACTAACTTGTCTAAGGTCTCAGAGGCTAATAAGTGCATGTCTGGGATTTAAATACATTCTGACTTCAGAGCTCCAGGTGACACCTCAGCAACCGATTGTGGGTTATGCTGCTCACACTATATCGTAGTTGTCTGTTTACATATCTTCGCCTCATCTAGTTGGTAAGTTTCTAGAAGGTGAGGCAGGAACATGAATATTTAGTTTTGTTTCTCCAGCCTTTAATATTGTGATTGGCATGGGTAAGTGCTGAATAAAACTTTGCAGAGAAATACAGGGATACATAGATGGGTGAATGGACGACTGAAAGTGGCCTGAGAGATCATCTTGTCCCTCTTGATGTGCACAAGGCAATCCAGCTTGGCAGGGCCAGCCTGAGAAGCCACATTTCTGGCTTCCATTTCTGGGTCTTTGACATCAGAGTACAGCCTGGCATTCTTCAGCAAAGCAGGAAACACATGAAGTCTGTAGACAACACAACATCTGAACACCGAAAATTAAAAACAAAAAACAAAAAACAAGGAGGGGGTGGAGGTGGGTATTCTGGTACTTTTCCATTTCCATTTAATATTTTAAGGCGCAAACAATTTTCTATTCTTATACATAATGCAAAAATATATGCTGACTTTGATAATTAAGGTACTGCTTTTAGCTGTGTGCTGTATAAAAATACAAGAAGAAAACACATGCTGGGATTTTCCATTTTTCCTTCGTTGTTGTGTCTTACTGAAACTTGGAAATCAAATTATCTGCCTTTTCTATGAAACAGCAAAACATTTGTCCAATTAATCTCTGCCCTAGATTTTGTTTTTCTTAGTCTAAATCCATGTCATTATGCATCATTCAAATCCTGAAAATGCAATAAAAGTGGAGACTAAAGTGTATTTCAACCCCCATTGATCAACATAATGATTCTAAATGTATTGAATATAAAATAAGTGTACTAATTTTGCTTACTTTTCATTTTTTACTTACAAATAGAGAAAAACCACGGTGCCTCAAGGGAACTGAAACTTTGCAGTTTTCTGCACTTGAAACATATAATGAGTTTCAGCCAACAATTCCACACTGCCTGGCTAGGAAAACCACTTAGTCCCTGTCCTCTGTGTCTGGATTTGCAAGTGACCATGTCAGTACCGGGGACCCAGGCCCAGCCAATTAAGTGCTAGTGATAGACAGCCTGTGTCTCTTGGTTTGCTCCCCAAACGTATTATTTTTACCACTTTCTTTGATGTTACAGAAAACACCTCATTAAGCAACGGTTGGATGAATAGCTGGGCATGCATTTTGTTAGAAAAGAACACTGTACTTGGAGTTATAACACCTGTGTTCTAGAATTTACTCTGCTACTAAATAACTGTGTGACATTGAAAAAGTTATTTATTTTTACAGTAACCTCATGTTTGCTCTCACAATAAAAGTGCGTAAATAGAGATATTGAAACTTGAGAAAAATAGGGTCTGTTTCTTTTTAAATCAAGGGAACTAGGCTACCCAAGTGTTTCTCACACACTCGGGGTCCACAAATCTACTGGGATTGGGAGACATATTCTTGGGGTCATTGAATATTTTGTGAGAAATTTTAAATTTTTTGTTTTTATTTGGAAGAATATGGAAAGTTAAAAGTGATAGCTCAGTTATCTCCATGACTAATAACCAACTTTTTCCTATAATTCAGTCCCAGCATTTGCATTTGTATTAACTACCTCAAGTGCAAACCTTAACTGTGAAAGTGGAAATTTTATTGTTATATTTCTCTTAGGGATCCACAAGAGATCTTAAATTTGAGAATCAATGAATTAGTAAGCATATCTTACTCTAAGGTTTGGTAATTTTCTAAAATAATTGAGAATGGCTGATTTCATTCATTTATGCTTATCCCATGTTTCATTGCATACCCACAGCAAGCCAGAGACTATTCTAGCCACCAACGTAACCACAATGAAGGAGGGTCTCCCTAAGTTTCTGGAATCCCACAACTTGCTTGGGAGATACACCTATCCATAGAGAGTTATTGGACATTTGATTTTAAATTTTAAACACCCTTAAACTACAATATGATAAATCAATCTGTATACCTAGTATCACTTAGACTGTTAATTAACCTTTGGCCCATTCATTCTAAATTCACAGTGATCTATTCAGGGTCTGAGTGACTTGAGCAATTTCCTTACCCACATTCAAAGACTGTCATGAGAATGAAATTAGATATTCTGACTACAGTGGTCTTGAAAACAATACGTTTTATATTTCATTGAAGGCAGGAACAATTTGCAGCAACTATGTTTATTTATTAGGTTATCTTTTTATAAAAGGACTTAAGGTAGTTTATAATGAAAGCCATGTATAATATGGAATTTTTAAAACGTGAAAGGAAAAAAAGAAGGAGGAGCATTTATCCAGTCGGCTAGTAAATTAGGATATGATGTAAAGTGACTTAACCTTGGAGACCTACAACCTGGGTTTCATCCCAGCTTCAGTACCTCCAACTTGATGCTTAAAGCATGCTTCCTCACCTCTCTAAGCCTCAGTTGTTTTTTTTAACCTGAAAATTAATCTAAATATTTCTACTTGGGAGCCTATGAGGATTAAATGATATATAGATATGAAACCTCAAAGGGAGACTTTTGTTTTCTGGTTTCATATGTAAAGAGTTTGGAAATGGCCAACCCATTTTAACAATGAGCAAAAAGTTGAACAGACTGAAAATTCAACAACTCTTCTCAGATCTGTAAGAGAGGTGAGGATACAGGAAAAACCACTGCCCCCAAGATTGGAGGAACAGACTGGTGGATACAGGGAGTCACCACTTACTGGGGCAGAGACTCATGAGCAGAAACCTCTGCAGGAATCAGTGCTGCGGTAGGAAGACCTGGACTATAATTGATGAATTGCTAGAGGCTCAGTGTGGACAAGTCTAAGAGTTAAAATCTCCAGGAGGGCTCAGTCATAGAGGGATTCCACACCTTTGTGAGTTTTACATCCAGGAACTTTCCTAGGTTCTCACAGTAAACATCAGAGAAAAATTTGTTTGTGCTTCCAATAGGGGGAGAGGAAAAGGAACCATTTGGAAACACGCCAGTGCACTCTGTTTTTAACAAAGCCTGCCCTTAGGAGAAACTAACTAGAGACTACCCTGACCTGGGGGAAGAGAAATACCCAAATCTAACCCGCTGTAGCCATCTTATTCCTCCTGCGGAGGAGAACATAAGTGAGTAGTATTGAGAAGCTCACAGTCTAGAGGTATAGGCTCACTAATAGTCTGAGACCTTGTCATAGGATTATACACTTTCCTTTCCCCCATACTTTACCACCACTTTACTAAAGACCTACTTACAGCAATTCCTTCTACCCAGTACAACATTGCCAGTTATCAGGAGCGAATTACAAGGCATACTAAAAGGTAAAAGCACAATTTGAAGAGAGACAGTAAGCTTAAAACAGTGATGCATAATATGCAGAGGACTCTGATTGATAAAGCAGACAGCATGCAAGAACAAGTGAACAATGTTAACAGAGAGATGAAACTCCTAAGACAGAAACAAAAGAAATGCTAAGGATCAAAAATACTCCTGCAAAAATGAAAGATGTCTTTGATTGGTTTATTAATCAACTGGACATAGCTGAGGAAGGAATCTCTGAGCTTGAAAATGCCTCAATAGAAACCTCCAAAATGAAGAAGCAGAGAACAAAGACTGAAATAACAAAAACAAAAACGAAAATATCTAAGGAATGTGAGACAACTACAAAAAAGTAGCATATCAGTAATAGACACGCCAGAAGGAAAAGAAAGACAAGAAGAAACAAAAGAAAAATTATTTGAAAAGTTGATGATTCAGAATTATCCTCAAATAGGTGTCAGACACCAAACCACAGATTCTGGAAGCTCAGAGAGCACCAAGCAGGATAAATGTCAAAAAAGAAGAAAAAACCCTACATATTATTTATAGACATATTTTGAAAACATGGAAAAATCAAAGATAAAGTTCAGAAAGGAGCCAGAGAAAAAACACTGTACTTAGAGAGGAACAAGGATAAGATTACATGTGGCTTCTCAGAAATTATGCAAGCAAGAAGAGGATGGAGTGGAACACTGGAAGTGTTAAGAGACAAAAGCCACCAACCAAGAATTATGTACCCTGTGAATTGATGCTTCAAAAGTGAAAGAGAAATACAGAGTTTCTAAGATGAAAATTGAAGACATTTCTTTCCAGTAGACCTGCTTTGCAAGAAAAAAAGTACTTTAGAGAAAAGGAAAATAATACAGGTTACAATCTTGGATCTAGATAAAGAAAGAAAAGCATCAAAAAAAAAGCATAAGTGAAGGTAAAATAAAAACTGTAATTGTTTTTATTCTTAATTGGTCTAACAGAAAATAATTTGTTCAAAATAGTAAGTGTAATAATTTATTCAAATATGTACATATAGACACACATATATAGACATGTATGTATGCTTAGGTATAAGTTAAATGAATGACAGCAATGGTCCATGGATGGGAGTAAATAATTAGGATTAGTTTGTTATTATAAGGTACTCACACTTTCCATAAAGTGGTATAGGGCTATTAGAAAGTGAACTTGGATTAGTTGTAAATGTATATCACAGACTCTAAGGCAACCACTAAAACAAGTGAAGAAAAGTATAACCAATACGCTAAGAAATGAGAGAAAATTGGAATCATATAAAATGCTCAATTGAAACCACAAAAGGCAGGAAACTGCAATGAATAACTTTCACAAATAACGTTTGTCCTTTGCTTGTTCATGGCCTTAGAGATTGTACTTTTCTGGGTTGACCCTTTGTACCTTGTCTTGCTCATACCCTTCACTTGGATCCATAGAACACTGCTAGTCCAGAGCCTTCCATGGGCTTGCTCCAATCCCTGCTAGATAAGATGAAACACTTAGAATTATGATGGGCTAGGAATGAATCAGTGAGTGAAGGAATAAATGAATACACATATGAATGTCTTTATTTTACACATGGGAAAACGATGCATCCTCGGTGTTTATGTCAGACAGTGGTCAGGCAAGGATTCCATTCAGAGACTCCAGCACCCTTTCCCCTGGTCCTAGCCTCCTTTACTTCCCCCAGCCTCTGATGGTCTCATTGAACTTCTTTGACCTAGAGACTATGCCTGCTCTACTCTCTTGACTGCTGGAACCGTCTCTACGCATGGAGCGTATCTCCTGCTCACATTGGCTTTGGAATGTGACATTTCCCCAAGTTTCCCACTTCCTTCTCTATCTGCTGCTATTTTCAAAACCAAGGGAAGAGGTTACTTTTGATGAAAGGCTCTCTGTAATAATCCATATGTGTAAAAATACAAGATCAACAGGAAGAAACCACAGGCATGCTTCCTATTCCTTTAGGAGTGGGAGTAAAAGTTCTTGAATCTCACAGAGCTTTCATCATTGTTGTCCCTGGATTATATTCCTGGCTTGCCTTTTTATATTTTCTAGAGTTTCCATTGGAATTTTCTTCTCATATTCTAGAAGAAATGTATTCATAGCCTTCCTTCTTCTCTAGGTCATGGTGAACATTTCTGCCATGACATTTGCTTAGAAGGTAAAATGCTAGCTAAATAGCTGGGCATTTTCTATGTGCCTGTCTATTTTAGAAATAATTCCATATATTCTTTAAAAGCTATTATAAGCCTAGTAGAGTAAGACTTGATTTAATGCCAATCAATTTTAGCTGATACATTTCTTTTAACTAATATTTTTTTTCTTTCTCATAAGCCAGCATGGAGGAGTAAAAAATGTTTGCATAATCATGTGGCAAATCAAGGCTCAGCCCAAAGGAGATATTTAAACATCCTATTTAGCCCACTCAGTCTCTGCCTGTTTGGTTAAGGTAATTCTTAGGCTTATAGACTCCATCCTGGCTTTGCTTGCAGCTTAGAGGAAATTTGGTTGTATGAAGTGTGTGGCCATATGACCTTGTGGTTGTTTAGTAAAGGAGTCATACAACATCCTCTAGGCTTTGCTACCTCTGGTAGACAGAATGCCTCCCTGAGTATGTCCGCGCCCTAATCCCTGAATTCTGTGAATATGTCACAATACACGACAAAAGGACTTTGCAGTTGTAATCAAGGTTATTTACCACACAGCAGGGAGATTATTCTGGATTATTTTGGGAAACTCAATCTAATCACATGAGTATCTAAATGCAGAGAATTTTTTCCAGCTGTAATAAAAGAGATATATAAGAAGTCAGAGAAATTCAAAGCCTGAGAAGGACTCAACCCCCATTGCTGGAGGGGGGGCACATGGACGGTATGAGAGGGGATGTAGGCAACTTCTAGGAGCAAAGACTGGCCTTGGCTGGCAGCCAGCAAGGAAATAGGACCTCAGTCCTGAAACCACAAGGAACTGAATTGGGCCAATAACCTGAATAAGATTGGAAGGAGATTGATCATCAGAGCCTCCAGGAAGGGAAACGGCCCTAGTGACATGTTGATTTTCACCTTTTGAGACCCTAAGCAGAAGTCTTAGCTGGGCCATGCTATATCCAGACCTCTAAAGAACGGTGAAATCATAAGTGGATGTTGTTTTAGACACTGCATTTATGATAATTTGTTATGGCAGTAATAGAAAACTAGCATGCTGCCTTGCAATACGATAATTTGCTCCAACATCTGCAGGCTACTGTACCAGTTTCCATGTCCGCCCCCACCCCGCCACAGCCGCTGCCCACATAGGAGCCCGTGATTATGGCTATTTTCTCTTGGCCATGCAAACAATCCTAACTTTCTTTGAAGACATTGAAGGCTCTGCATCAATAGGTAGGAAGTCAGTTCAAGAAAGTACCAAAGATAAAAAAAAAACTTTATGTTTCAGAAAATACTACTCCACAACCCAGATAATTGCCATATGTATGTGAGGGGCCATGAAAAAGTAGTAGCAGAAACATTTAAGAAGAAAACGTGTGTGTGTGTGTGTGTGTGTGTGTGTGCATTTCCATGCATGTGTATTTGTGTTGGGACCACAGAAGGCATGCTGAGATGTTAGGGAAAGCTCTCTAGTGGAATTGACTTCTAAGATGAGACCTAAATCTTGAGACCTAAAAACAGAGAGCTGGGGAAAAGAATTCCCAGCAGAAAGAAAGGCATGGCAAAGCCTGGAGGGGAGAGTGAGACGTGGCTTAGGACTGGAGCAAGGTGGAAGTGACTGGGCACTGAGGGCTGCCAGAGCCTTCAGACTTTATCAGAAGAAGAATATGACACCAGCCGAGCATTTTGTGACTGGAGTGAAGTGATCAGGCGTGAGTTTTAGAACGATTACTCTGATGACAAAGACAGGCTAAAGGAGAGAGACAGTGAGTGAAATGAGGAAGGATCATCATCTTTAGAGGATGTTTAAGGAAGGAGGGTTTGTCTCCAAAAGGTGTTATTACAACTGGGAAAGTTCCATTACTGTCATCATCATGGGGCACTCAGGCCCCATCTTCCTACAGGAGAGGTGGTGTGGGATGAATTGCTTTGGCTAAAGTGCAAGTCAAAACTTGAGTAGCAGAAGGTGTTCATTTTGTTTTCGTTTCTCCAAGGTAAAGAGGAGGAACAGCAGAAGAGAAAACAAGAAAACAGATCTTGAATTGCCCTCCATCTCCTCACCCCAAAGGGATGCTTTTCATTCTTGTAGATTCATTTCTTGGCTTATCCAACTGCCTAAATTAATTGTATGCTCTTACAGTCATACTGTATGCAATTTTCCATCTCACTTTGGGAACACAACATGTTAACTTTTTCATGTTGCTGTAGCACCACTGAAAGATCATTTCTAATGCCTACCTAATATTCCCCTGGGTAGATGCTCAATTGTTTTAATAAATTGTTCTCTTTCTGTTGGACATTATGTGTTCCTCCCAGAGTTTTTGCTCTTATAATTTATAAGTAACACCTTCAGGACATAGCATGTACTATTTTGGGGGCTATTTCTTTAGACTAGATTTCTTCCAGTGTTATTCCTGGGTTGCAAACTAGAAATGCTTTTAGCTCCAGATGCCTATTGCTAAATTGCCTAGAAGAGGCTTATTGCAAAAGTCGCTCTCGTGGTCCATCACTGGCGATCACAGGGGAATCAGGAAAATGAATTAACTGTTACTGAGCACTCACCATCTACCAGGCTTTGTGGTCCTTAGTTCACTGCATGTTTACAAAAACACCCTGAGTTGTTTTATTTATTGAGGTTTTACTTCATGCAGGAAGCTTTAAGTGTTTTAAGTTCTTTAGCTCATGTAATCATCAAAGGAGCTCAATGAAGAAGACGCTCCGTTTTTCCTACAGATTAGGAAAACGGAGGTACCAAGAAGCTAAATAACTTCTCAAATCAAGTACTTAAAAAATAGCAGGGCTTACATTTGAACCCAGATCTAGTTGACTTCATAGTCCTTAATCTTCACCACTACGCTGCTAAGCAATATACCCTCTCTTCTTGTTTATCACGAGGCTCATATTTGCAGAAGAGTCAAGAGATATGAGCAGCAAAAATATCCTAAAAATCGAAGAGTGGAGGATGTGGTAAGTAAGAGCCCTGAGCACCAGTTACCACTCTTTTTGACGAGTCATAATTCCTATCTGTTGCCCTGCCCGGATTAACAGATGTCAGGGTCGCTGTCTGTTGTTTATAAAATCTATCCAAAAAGTAAATTTCCTGGGAGGTCCATACATCTGGACTGGGAACAATTTCAACAACATCTGTGTGAAAGAGGCCTCCCTGTAAACCCTGGCAGACTGGCTTCTGTGGATTAGTGCAGATGACTGGGCACAAGGACATCTATTAGCACTGGGAATCTTCAGCCTGAGAGGCTGGTGGAGAGTCATGGTGAGTCCGTGGAGGAAAAGGAACATGAACATTTTTAGCCTGGGGTGGGAATGGTGTGAAAATGGCAAGTGCACATAATTACATTGTGACTGGAATTTGCACTGAATTCAGGCTTCGGAAGATGCAAAGGGTGCTATGTAATCCATCTGCTGCTGTTTAGCTTGCCAGAAAAAAAGTATGCACAGAAGGCGAGAGAAGGGAAAACCACAGGGACTTGAGATAAATAACCTCCTGTTGCTGTTTTGCCTGATGTCATGACACTCTGGAAAAGACTAAGCTCTTGTCTTAGGAAAATATAATACGTTTGTAATGATTCAAGCTTATTTACTTATATATGTGTCTAATTGCTTTGCACGTGTTAAAGGTTTGTCTCTCCAATGTATTGGAGAGACAAAATCTTCTTTCCTGCTTTAATCCAGTGCACTTCAACAAAGAGATTGAGCATCCATTCAGTCACTTTTGCTATGTGCTGGGGACCTGGGGATAAACACAACTGAGTGATAGGTGCAGTAATTTGAGTATGACCAGGGATCAGAGGGGCAATCAACCCTTTCTAGGGCAGGAAAGGAAGAAGAGATTAAGTAAACTCTCAGCAAGTTTACAGAAATAGGCTTTGAAGGCTTCATAGAGACTTTCCAGGGAAGCAAGGAGACCACATTTCAGGCAGAAGAAATAGCCTACAGGAAGGCATGACTTGTTTGAAAAATTGCAAGCCCTTTGGGGTGTTAAAGTCTAAAATGTGCAGCAGTGATAGTGGGAGTCTGGAAAAGACAAGAATGGGAAATGGGAGAGAAGATGGGCTGAGAAGAGGAATGGGACATGAGGTGTTTTTGCAGGCAGGAGCCATGGTATGATTCTTTAAGAAGCTATTTGACCACATAGCACCAACCACCCAGTACTAATAGTGCTGTGACCTAGAAGAAGCATGCATTAATCCATCAGGGTAAAGCCCAGAGGGGGTACATTCTAGACACTCTGCCAATGCTAGGCAAATTATTTCACCTCTTCGAGCCTCATTTTTTTTTTCATCTTTTAGCTAACATCATTAGTATATATCTCACAGGGTTGTTCGGGAAAGCTAAAAAAAAAAAAAAAATCCAGTGGCATGAAAGAACCCAGTAACATTCCTGGCACATAAATATTAATATCTTCCCTGGCATTCAGTGGATGCTCAGTAAATTTGGACTGAAAATAATTTCATTAGACAAATAGAAACAAATTCAAGGTTATCATGATTATTCATAAATAATGAAAAATATCACTGAAGAAGAATGTGTGCTATGGAAGGGAAGGGAATGGGTGGCAGAGGAAGACAAGGCAGAAGAGTGGCAGGAAGGAGAGAGAAAGAAATGAAAGACAGATTTTTCATGGCAAGTAATGTTGATTCAAAACAAAACAGAGCTTTACCTGGACTCTATGCAGAGAAACCTGGTTAATAGAGACCCAGTCAAGCAGGTGTCCTTTGGAAAGTGACCCTCCTGGATGCCAGAGAACCACTCAGAGCCTCTGTCACACGTTCCTGTGTTCGTTGTTTTTCTCTGGCCCCCTGAGTCAGGGAGCAATAATTCTTTCTAAGCTGGCTCCTGAACATTCAGTTAATTTAGATCTATTGAGTTTACAGGGATTACCTTGCTTCCTTTGTAGTAAATAAAGCCATAAACAGCTGGTGAAATTGATAAATGGCTCCAGGTGAGCTGCGGCATTTAATCAAGGACAAAGCTGTGCATTGGGTACAGTGCGGAAGAGAGAAGCCCAGGGCCAGGACCACAGCCATGGGGCAGCACAGACAGCAGACTGAAAAGCAGCAGGAGCTTCAGCCAGTACCAGGTTCTACTTACTCAATATGGATCATGGTCTCATGCATTCGTTTTTCATTTGGCTTGGGATAATTATTTGAATTCCTGTTTGGAAAACAGATTACATAGAAGGCATGAAGGGAAATGCAAATAGATAAAATAAAAAAGCCGTATTCAACCCCAAAGAAATCACAGTAGTTTAATTTTTTCGTGTTTGTATCTTGTCACTAGTTGCATATATGTATAATATGTATCATGTTTGCCTCTTTTTTTTTTTTTTTTTTTTGAGATGGAGTCTCGCTCTGTCACCAGGCTGGAGTGCAGTGGCATGATCTCGGTTCACTGCAACCTCCGACTCTCAGGTTCAATCGATTCTCCTGCGTCAGCCTCCCTAGTAACTGGGACTACAGGCAAGTACCACCACACACAGATAATTTTTTTGTATTTTTAGTAGAGATGGGGTTTCACCATGTTGGCCAGGCTGGTCTCGAACTCCTGACCTCAAATGATCCGCCTGCCCTGGCCTCCCAAAGTGCTATGATTACAAGTGTGAGCCACTGTGCCCAGACTATGTTTGCATTTTAATTTTGCTTCCTAAAAACCCATTCTCCTCAAGTCATCAGAAAGTTCCTTAACATGTAAATGCAGTCACACTATGCACTGCTTATATCCTGCAGGAGCTTATTCGGGGTCTTCAAGATAAAGTCTTCAAATGCTCACCAGGCCCCTACCTTGCACGGTCGGGACATCCTCATCTCTCTGACTTTCTCTTCTGGTAACCTCCAACTTATTAGATTCCTTCCACTTCCAGTTCTCAACCACCCCCTATGTTTTCTATTCATGCTCGACCTTATCTGGCTTTATCCTTTGTCTCAAACATGCTTCACCTATTTATTGCTTGAAGAACACATTCTACATGTGTCAAAGTGCTCTTCCTTGCTCCATATAAACTAGATTCTTCTAATCAGGTTATATCTGAATACTTTATACTTTTCTACTTCTGCTTAATTGCAATGATTACAGTTTGGGGATTTTTGTTTCATGACCTTCTTGCCCATAGACTGTAACTTGCTCATAGATTGTAAGTTTCTCGAAAGTGAAGAACATCTATATATTCACCACTGTATATGCAGTTTCTGGCTGAGTACTTACACGTTTCTTGAATCTTTGCTGATGACTGAATTTAACTATAAAGATACCATTTTATGATCTGCCCTTTTCAGTTAACATTACATCATAAACAATGATGTTTTTGATTAGTTGCTCACTATTCCATCAAATAGACATCTTATTTCACTCTATCATCCCCTTCTAGTTGGGTAATTGAACATAGTCCAGTGTTTTTTTGTGTGTGCTTATAAATAATGCTTACCTTTCCGTGGCTGATACATTTCAAAATTATTTCCAGGAAAATGAGTTAAGTTCAATGAAGTATTTTTTTCTCAAACAGAAACATAGTTATTAAAGTACTTGTCACAGAGCACACTGAGAATTCCTACTTGGAGGACACACAAGTGAGATCTGAGTGGGGACGGTAAATTTGGGAAAATGGCAGGAGGCACACCACATAGAATAACTCTCTCAACCCAGTTTCCTAAATCCAATGGGTTGGAACAAAACTCAAACTCTGAATGAATGGTGAAAGCCACTATAGATATTATATAAATAAAAGGCTTTGGCTGCATTCCAATAAAAGTTTATTTACCAAAACAGAGGCAGGCTGGATGTAGCCCTAGGGCCATAGTTTACCAACCCCTTGTCAAAAGAATGAAATTCGATGCTATTTGTAAAATTCAATGCCTAGTACATAGAAAGCAACTAATAAAATAATAGCTATCATTGAGATTATGATGATGATCATTATGATTGGCATCTGTCAGTCTATTGAACTTGGCCACTTGCCATCATCCTGAAGAGTTTTGGATGCTGACTTCTGTAATAAACTCTGGTGGTTCTTCCAACCAGCAGTTTTGCAGAGATTAATATATCTCTCAATGAAACTTAGTAACTTCCCTCTCTTTTGGTATATTCTATTATTATGCAAGAATTCCTAGAATCTTTTGCAATTTTCAACCCTTTCAATTGGACACAGTAGTTTAATGCATATAATTTCTTCTCATTGGACTCACAATTGATGTGCCACAGTGCTATTAGAGGCATCATCAATAATCACTCTAGTTCAATACCATCTCCTGCTTAAGCCTTCTGATCAGCTGAGGTTTGCCCACATATTAGATAACACCCAACAAATGAAGTCTGTGGCTTAGCACTCAGCCTGTGATGACTGCTATATTTTCCGTATGCTGCAGTGGAAAATTGTTGGCCACATACACCAGGCATTGCCACTCTCAGCACTACGTAGAAGCAGGTGGGTTGATGTCCACCTTCTGTATCCTTATGGTTCTGGAAGCAGAGAATAACTTGGGCTAATGGGAGAGGAAAAGACCATTGTTATATTCAACTGTGTATCTAACTCAGCACACCCAGATAAGGCATATTAAGGGTCATCTGGGGTAACTTTAAATCCGTCTCTGAAGCACCAGAATATTCTGGCTCAGAAAATTTGTTGCCAAAGAAAAGGAGCCCTGGCTCCATCAGCTTCATCTCATGCTCCAGCAACTTCCTCACACAGGGGCTAAGAAGGTGGCTCCTTAGCATTTTCCTTTATTCCAGCTCTGCCATCCTCTTACCTTTCTTTTTTCCAACTATTATTTTTTAAACATTACCCACAGAAAACTGGTGCAAGAGAGAGGAAAGAGGTTGAAGCCCTGATTCTAACATTAACCAGTCCTGTGGCCTGGTTAACCAGCTATAGGCCTTTATTTAAAAAAAAATATTTTGTATTACATATGTTTAATGTCTACTACACAATGTTTTGATATACATCTACACAGTGAAACAATTAAACATATTCCTCACCTTCCATTGCTACCTTTTTAATTTTTGTGATGAGAACTTAAAACCTGCTCTCTTAGCAAATTTTCAGTATACAATATTGTTAATTATAGCTCTCTGGCTGTACATTGGCTCTCTAATAAGGCTATTCATCCAACCGAATTGCACATGTGTACACTTTGGCCAACTTTTCCCCATTCCGCCTTCTCCCTGTGACTGGTGATCACTGTTCTACTCTCTGTTCCTATTTATTTGACTTTTTTTTTTTCCGATTTGGTGTATAAATGAGATCTTACAGTGCTTTTCTTTCTGTGTCTGGCTTATTCCACTGAGCTTAATGTCTTCTGAGTTCATCCACATTGTCAAAAATGGCAGTATCTCCTCTTTTTTAAGGCTGAATAATATTCCAGTCTGTGTGTGTGTGTGTGTGTGTGTGTGTGTGTGTGTGTATCTCACAATTCCTTTTTACCTTCATCTGTTGGTGGACACATAAGTTGTTTCCATATTTAGGTTACTGTGAGTCGTGCTGCAAGGAGTTTGGGAGTGCAGATATCTCTGTGCAGATGTAGCTCATTTCAATACTTTTGGACCCAGAAGTGAAATTTTCTGGGTCATATGGTAGTTCTATTTTTAATGTTTTGAGATACCTTTATACTCTTTTCCATAGCCAAATTTTCTTTTTTTGTTGTTGTTGACCCTGGGTTTCACTCTGTCATCTAGGCTGGAGTGCACTGGCATAATCACAGCTCACTGCAGCCTGTAGCTCCTGGGCTCAAGTGATCCTTCTGCTTCAGTCTTCTAAGTAGCTGGGAGTGTGGGTGCACATCACTATGCCTGGCTAACTTTTTAATTATTTGTAAAGACAGAGTCTCCCTATGTTGCCCAGGCTGGTCTTAAATTCGTGGGCTCAAGTGGTCCTCCTGCTTCAGCCTCCCAAAGTGCTGAGATTACAGACATGAGCCACCATGCCTGGCTGAGAAAGTTTATTATATAAATAATTTTAATAAGTTGAATTATTCCAGAAAAGTAAATTGATTAATGCATCGAGTAACATGTTGTTTCCTAAGTTCCTGGTATGATCGATCATCTTTGAGTTCTTAAGGCAGCAGTAAGGGGAAGGAAGACAGAAATTGATAGATGGCACCAAGCCCCAGCCTTAACTTAGTGTCTGGCATTTAATTATTGGTTAAATGAGTAAGTAAATGGGACCCTACCAAGTACAAGTTCAAATCCGTCTGGTCTTAAAATAATTTTGATTAAAACAGGAAGACCTTCATATTGCCTGTGAGACACTGATCATATGGTAGGTACCGTTCTGAACAAATTAACTTACTTTGCCATAGCTCATTTCCTATCACAAGTTTATTTCTATCATTCTAATTTTACAAATAAGAAAACCACGACTGAGGCATGTTAAATAACTTCTCAAGGATGCACTACAGGAAATTAGCAGCAGAGTTAAGATTAGATGCAGAACTGTCTGACCCCAGGGCTGTGGACTTAGCCGCTGTCTGGCAATGCCATCCTACTGGCTGGGGGCATGGAGAGTTTACCACACACCCTTCTGTGGGCCTGGTGGCCAACTTGCCCTGAGGGCATCTGAATACCTTTCCTAAGCCCTGCCACGTGGCCTGGCTCCTGACTTGGTTGCTTGAGTTTCTCTGGTCCTCTACTGCATTTGAAATTTTCACTGTGAATTCAGTTAGTTGTCTGAAGTCTTGAAAAATCTGCGTTTTGCCTGCTGGTCTTGTCTTTCTGGTCCCAGCTTTTGATCCCTGCACCACCTACCCCTGCAGGTCAGCTACCGAGAGATTGGTCAGCCGGAATTCATGGGCTCGGGAAGGAGCCCAGCCTTTCCATCTGTTTCTCTCTTCTGCCCACTTAATCTGATTCCCCTTTCTCATTCTCAGGGCCATTGTTAAGCCTGAGCCCCATACACTTTGGTGGTCACTGTATCCTGGACTACTGTCTATCCAACTTAGAGAACGTCTCTATAGGAAAGTTGGTCTCCTTGATTGGTAATCTCCAGTTGCCTCCTTCTTTCTCCCAGTTCCTACAGACTTCACAGCTTCAATTGTCAGAATCATGAGAAAGATTTTTGTTATTTGTTAAAATCACACATCCTTGTTGTTTTGTACCAGACCACTTACCCTCTCTGAGCCTAATTGTCTCATCTCCAAAATAAGGACAGTACCAACAACTTTCTCCTTGGGGACTGGTGAGGATAAGAGGTAAAGGGTAGGAAGGTCCTGATACCTGATGGTTGCTTAGTAAACGGTGCTTTCTTTGCTGTGGTGAGTGTTGTAAATTGCACTTTTGTAGGGCTTATGCAGTTGTGTGTGGTGGGGCGCTGACCTCTTTTACCCCTTCACTGTAAAGTCAGCCTAGCTCTGCTCACCCACGCTTCCAAACTTCCCAAATTTGCAAATACACAAAGAAAAAGGTCTGGCATACACATAAGTTAATTAAGAAAATGAGCGAGATCAAAGGAGGCAGAGGTAGTTAGGAAAGAAAAAAGAAAGAGAATTGGGTTCAAAGTGTGGTTGTTAATTACATGCTCTGGATTTATAATGCCAAGAGGGCACATCAACCAGAATACAGAATGAAGGAATAAAATAAATTAACAGAGAAACTCTGCCTTGTGTTGATTCTCTGTAATAGGCCAGAGTCTTCGTGAGTAATGAATAGCAAGTTAAGAAGCCAATTTACTCAGCAATTTAAAGAGTCCTTTTAGAAACCTTTTTAAGGAAAAAAGCAGAGATCTTGGAGGAAACTGGGAACTACATCACAAGAAAGAATCACCATTACTCATTCCCGGGGGAATGCTTACAGTGGGGATTCACTGACAAGCAGGGTCGTTATGGACTGGAGGATGGCACAGAACTGAGGAAATGACATAAATGGAGATCTTAAGACCAGCGATGGAATCTGAGTTCTTCCCTTATTTGCTCTGTGACTTTGATAAGTCCACTGAGCTCTCTGAGCTTCATATTTTTATTCTGTAGGCGAAAGAGAATGCATGCCCCATCAGACCCTGAGGGATATTGTGAGGATCAAATGGGGACAGTAATTTTGCAGTGGGTTAAAATCCTTTAGATCTGGGCAGTGATGATGTAGAAGATGATGGTCATCATGATGGTGGTGATTTTGAAAAGGATTCAGGATCAGGCTAATGTGAAGTTCAAGTTGACTCCTAGATGTTATAACCTTAAGGACAATATCAGAGCCTATTTATCTACCTCAAATACTGTCCCAATGGCTCTCTTAATTGTGTGCTTGGTTATAGCACATATATAATCCCTGATGGGCAGCATGCTATTTTCTTTTTCATTGAATTGCCATTGTGTTCAATACCCATCAACCAATCTCTCGATCTATCATTTAATATAATCCACCTCTATTTCTTTTGGGTGAGTGTCAGGGAACGAGGGGAATAGATATAACAAGTGTTGAGCTGTACGCAATGCCAGGAGCTGTACATTCCTCATGCCACCACATCCTTTCAGCAAAACCATGAGATATCTTTTATTAATTCAATTTTGTAGTTGAGAATACTGGGGCATGTCCAATGTGATATAATATCAAATAACAGAGTCGCCAGAGTAAAGACCACATCTGTTTAATTGTTTGATAAATAAACTATTTCTCTTAGTGTGTTTAACCTCGGCCTCTTCAGATGAGCTACATTTTAAGCTTTTCATAGACAAGTAATCCTGGCTTTTGAAATATTATATTTGAAAGCCCAAAGCTACAGCTTGAGTCTTCAGAAAAAATAAAAAGTTTTAGTCTATGCTGAAGATGTATTTATTACAGTGTACCATTAGCGTCACCCTCCTCCCCCTGCCCCAAACTAACAACCAGTGCTAGTGGGAAGTTCCCAAGTTAACTAAATAAAATGTCACTTTGATTGGCAGATGCTGGTGCTATGTTCGTAGGTTTGCTTTGTCTCCAGCACCCCACTGGTCAACAGGAACAAGGGAGCTATTTTCAGAGTTATTAGCTGTGTTTGAGCTGTGCTGTCTGCCAAAAGAAGAAGTGGCTTTCTTTTGGACGCAGATTTTATCTCGGATGTAATGTGGAGAGACACGTTGACACCTCTCTCTGATAAAAGTGGGTACCAGAGGGCTTCCAATCCCAACAGTACAAGCCTCTTTGAAAAGTCATGACTTAAATGTGATTTTCAATTTGTGAAAACACTGATGAGGTAAAACAAAGCTTTCCAGAGAGAAGAAAGAAGATTTGAAAAGACAATGACTGATAAGCAAGGCTGAATGCAATGCTTCTCCAAACATGCAGACATTCTATGGGGGAAACCAATAGGTTTCATATGCAATGGTGTCTCTACATACTCATAAATGTGGTTAAATTCTTATTTCAATGACGTTAAACACTTACAATATGGCAGGACTTCTCAGAGTCTTCCTAAATTGATGAGACCATTCCTCATTTACCATCCCCATCCCCGGCACCTCTTTCCAGAATGTCCCTGCTCTAGTGTTCAGTGAGACATAATTGAGAAGTGCTGGGATTGTATCAGCAGGTGAGCTCAGCAGGTGCAACAGATGTGTTCTTGGGGTTCAGACACTTCTCAGAGGAGGTAGTTAGCTGTACCATTTGTTATTTTAAATAAAAATCTGTTTAGAAAAGAAAATGTCTTATTTATGTGCCTAGATTATGTGCTTTTTTTTTTTTAACCTTTTACTTAGTCATTCCTATAGTCAGCCTTAGATACTTTACCCCATAACCTTGAAGAGTGCACACACACACTCACACACATACGTGCACAGACCGTATCCCCGGACATGTTCTTTAATTTTCTTTCTGAGAACATTTAGTAAGCAACTGTGTGACAGATCTCTGATAAGAGCTTTGAATTTGAAAAAAAAAAAAAGACAAATAATTACTAACTTCAAGGAGCTCAGGATTTGGTGTGTGTGTAGTGTGGCAAAATAGAAATGAGCAAAGTAAACCCAGTTAGTTACAAAACACTCTGATTAAATGCCATGAGCAGAATAAGGGTAAAGACTTAGAAACATTGTACAACCTATTCTAGATGAGGGCATTCTAGAGATGAGAAACTGACTTCACTTTGTAAATTGAAAAAAAAAAATAGAAACTATAAAATAGTTCCATTCAAATAAATTTCTAGATCAATGTAATGATCACATTTCTGATGGATTATGCAGTTATAAACAGTGAGATTTTCCCGACAGAGTCCTGAAGATTTTGTGCTTCCCTTCACACCTTCTTGGCTTCCTTCTCTGATTTAGGTTTTGCATCTTAGGCCACGTAATTAAATTACTTGTATGCATGCTTAACTGAATCTGTTGGAATAAACCAAAATGCAGGCAATCATTGATTTCTTTATAAAACATAAGTGTTTTAATTGCTGTGTAAGTTGTTAATAATCTGTAACTATTGGTGTGTTAAAGAATGAATCAGTGAAGAGTAAGATTTAGACAGTCATCATATCTAAGTAGAAATACATTTTTTCCTTCCCTAAATATCACCATTATCAATCAGAGTTTGAGGTTGTTATTGCTAAGGTTTTAGCTAATTTCAGCCTGTCTCATTTTTCTGGCGATACGCTTCTGAATTGTGCCTGTGCTAAGAATTTCTAGGGCTGACTTTTTCTATAAAAACTAAATGAATGCAGAGACATTTGAATTGGAGATAATGTTGTGGTGTTTACATGGAAATGTGAATGAATCCCACTTAGACGAACTTGAAAAGAAGAGTTCTTACCATATTTTGTTTCCCAATCTGGAAATGATTCTCAGAGGAGAGAAGGGGATTTATCATTAATATTGGGAAAGAATGATGAGTTATGTTAAAATAAGAGTGTTATAAAAATAAAGTTCTACAGGATAGTAGATGGAGGCTGTTCACAGTGCTTAGTAGGGGCCCAGTAATCCATTCTCAATGACTGAGGATAGGTTGAATTCGTAGTTCTTTAATGATTACAATGGACAGTATGCCTTCTCTGTTATTTCGTAGAGACTTTCCCAGAGATCAGATCACTTGCTTCCCTGGTGTTCTGCAGTTTGGGGAAGTGTCAGTGGAGAACTGGGTGCATCATTGGCCTCCCTAGCATCACCTAGCCGTCTCCAGGCATTTCAAAATATTGGGGATCATTTAAATAGTTCCTGTAAACATGCTCAGAACTATGTCATAGCTATACTCAGACACTTTCTCTTTCCAGACCAGCTTTAATTACCTAACTGGTGCTACGAGGAAACCCAGTCTCTTGTTTATCCTCTCATTGCCGCATGGCTTGATTCTCTGGCTTGGATCCCCTCAGTGTTTTCATCCATACTGGGAGATTGCTATGCCAATGACCCCCAATTTGTTCACACCTCTTTGGGTCCATGCCCTTGGATAGTTTCTACCACACTACCACTGAGCTTGGCCACACAACGTTTTGGGCAATGGGATAACAGCAAACATGAATGACAGCTCCTAATTTAGTCTCTGCCTCTGGACTCACATTCTTATGTATGCATCTGGAGTCACCCACATCGGACAGCTGCTTTTGCTCCAGTCCTCATTTGTCCCTAGCCTTGGGTAACTGCTAGGACTTTCGTCTCCCAACTTCATCCAGTCTGGCCCATCCAGCTGCTGTACTAGCCCTGGCTCCGACCCCAAAGAATTGTGGGTGCCTTTGCCAGATGCTGCTGACGATATCTAATAGCAAAGCTCCCACAACGTGCTGCAGGGACACCACTGGGAAACAGCTCCTGGACTGGTTGGAGACAGAGCTTGAGGCACAGAGAGACCTCCACAGATGCTAAGTCCATTGTGTGCCGGGTGATGAGCAGTGTAAGGAATTGAGAGAAGGAACAGGAGTGGGATAAAACAAAAATAAAAGAAACCTCCTGTCTCTGCTTGATCAGAGACCCATGAACTAAGAACCACGGGTTCTAGAATGAAGGAGAAAGGCCAGCACACTGCCCAGTCAGGCCTGGCCACTGATGGGCTCACAGATGCAAAAAGGGACAGGCTTAGGTGAGCCACAGCCAGTGCTGGAGACCCTGCAGTATCTAGACCCACTGCACATGAAGGCATCCTGCATGTTCAGGAGCCATAAATTGGGTCAAACCCTCACAAGTGCTGAAATTTTGTGGCCCAGGGAGGGTGCAGTTTCCCAGTGTCAAACATCAACTAATGAGTTGGTGCTGCTTAATGTTAATTAAACATATTACTATTGTTCAACTGTACGAGAATCTGCGTGGCTTTTTAGACATTTCTCAGAAGGGCTGAGAGAGGGAAAGACTCCAACTATAAACATTTCCATAATGGTAATTACTGGTAGAAATTCAGGCAAGATGTACAGATGCAAGTGTTTTACAAGCAACTTCATTTTTTGATCTGTGCTCATTGTGTTTTATTTTGTTTCATGTCACTCCACATTCTGGGCTACTCAGAGAGAAATACCCATCAGGTTTATGGAGTAAGCTGATTTTGATTTGAGTATCCACTGTGCCATTTTATAGTATGTGTTACTGAAGAGGCTGCTGCAGCATTTGAGCCTCAGTTTTCTCTGAAAATGAGGAGCAAAATTATCTCATAAAGGACTTGAGGATTGAAGTAGACTCTACAATAAAAGGAATGACACAGTGCCTGGTACAGTAGGAGGTACCAACAAAAATCTCCCTGTAACTAGTGTCATCACTCTGGGAATTTTAAAGCAGCTTGTTATTTACTCATAATTTTCAGAAGACAATAATAAGGAAGCCAGAATTCTGACCTACCCGCCAGCCACAAAGCACTCCTCACCCTGGATGTCTAGTTGTACTCCTGCAATATGGTTTAATTCTTTCTTGAGTACAAGAGCTGAGATGATCAATCACATTCACCCATGACAGAGCTGAGGGGAAGCAGCTTGGAGATGAATGGCTGAAGAACATAAAGAATAATGACATTAACATATACAAATATGAGGAACACTTTAAAATTGCTTTCAGCAGAAAGGAGAGAGACAGAAAAAAAATCAAATCCTCCTGTTGAAAATTGTAAAACATGCTGACTCTTTAGCAGCAGAAGAATCGTACCCCAGGCTGATGCTATTCATAATGAATTATATGGTGGTGATTTATTCATACCAAAGTTTTAAGAAACTTGCCAGATTGATGAAAAATGCATAGGTATGCACTTTAGTCTGACACCAGACAGAAGATGGGGAAGAAAGAGCCAAATTGGAAAGGGAGGGAGATGGAAGCACCAACAGGAAGCCTATGGGGTAGTAGCGTAAGAAAGGACAAATGTTTTATAACAAGAGCTACACAAAGAACACAAGCTACATGTTCATTTGAATTTCCCTAATCATCCATTCCTGAGATCATAGTGAGCTATAAGTTTCAAGATAGAACTAAGATACAATGAGGGCAGACACAATGATGAGCTGCCAAGGGCACAGGCTTTGGATTCAACCTGACCCGATTCAAACTCCAGTTCCATTAGTTCCCAGAGATGTGGCTTTAGGAAGCTACCTACTCTCTCAGACCCCAGTTTCCCTGTCTCTACAATATTGAGCCTGATGATATTCATGAAACTGAATGAAAATTGAATCAGAGGCTGGGGGCGGTGGCTCACGCCTGTAATCCCAGCACTTTGGGAGGCCGAGGCGGGTGGATCACGAGGTCAACAGATCGAGACCATCCTGGCTAACACGGTGAAACCCTGTCTCTACTAAAAACACAAAAAATTAGCCAGGTGTGGTCTCAGGCACCTGTAGTCCCAGCTACTTGGGAGGCTGAGGCAGGAGAATGGCGTGAACCCGGGAGGCAGAGCTTGCAGTGAGCCAAGATTGCACCACTGCACTCCAGCCCGGGTGAAAGAGCGAAACTCTGTCTCAAAAACAAAAAAAAAGAAAAAAAAAAGAAAATTGATTCAGAACAGTTAAAACAAGCTTGAACTAGAAACTTAAACACTAGAAGTAAAATCCAAACAGGGGCCTTTAAGAACCCAAGCAGCCATAAAGAAATCTGAGGTCAAAGTCAACCAAGAGTTGATCCGGAAGGCAGACACAGAAACCACAAAAGCTGTAGGAGAGGACTTGTGGTTAAATAGAACTCACATTTTATGGTATAGCTATCTCTTGCTCTCTGTCTTCTAGAGAAGGATTTATGTATATATACATGTATGTATTTACATAGTGAAAAATTAAGACATGTAATTAGCCAATGCTTTAAACAGTACAAAATAGTGAATCGAATATTCCTTTCCACCCTCTCTTACCTCAGACCCTTGTTTCTCACCCAAGTCAAACACTGTTGGCAATTTCTTACGTATTTTTAAACCCGTGTATGAGACTATAGAGATGTAGATGAGCTGTAGATATATTATAGATGGATGTGGAGATATAGGTGTAGGTGCAAAGGTATATGTAGATTTACGTGAGATGCAGACGAGATGTAGACACGTGTGTAGATAAGGATTCAGATGTAGATGTAGATGATAGATAGATGTCTGTGTGTACACAGATTCAGGTGTGGAAGTAGATGAGATATGGATGCATGTGTAGATAAAGATTCAGGTGGCTGGGCACAGTGGCTCACACCTGTAATCCCAATACTTTGGGAGGCTGAGGCAGGTGAATCATGAGATCAGGAGGCCGAGACCAGTCTGACGAACATAGTAAAACCCCATCTCTACTAAAAATACAAAAATTAGCCGGACATGGTGGCAAGTGCCTGTAATCCCAGCTACTCAGGAGGCTGAGGCAGGAGAATCTCTTGAACCCGGGAGGCGGAGATTGCAGTGAGCGCAGATCACGCCACTGCACTCCAGCCTGGGCAACAGAGCGAGACTGTGTCTCAAAAAAAAAATAAAGATTCAGGTGCACATGTAGGTGAGATATGAATGCATGTGTCGGTATAGTTGCAAATTTAAGTGTACAAGTAGATACAGGTGCAGATGTAGTTGTAGAGGTGAAACATGAATGTATATGTAGATACAGGTGCAGATGTAGTTGTAGAGGTGAAACATGAATGTATATGTAGATACAGGTATAGCTGTATGTGTGAGAGATAGATGTAGGTGTTGCTGTAGACATAATGACACATGTAGATATGAATGCATATGTGGGTGAGATGTAGCTAAAGACATGGATGTAGGAATAGATACAGCTTTAAGTCTAGATACAGATGTACCTGGGGGTTGAAATGTAGCTATAGATTTAGCTGCGGGTTTAAGTGGAGAAATAGGCATAGATACAAATGCAACTGTAGGTTTAGGTGCAGATGTAGGTGTAAGTGTAGCTAGTTCATCACTACCATCCCTTTCTATGTGCAGTTGGTAGTATACTGTACTCACTTCTCTATAGCTTGACCTCTCTCCTTTTATCTTTGGTATTGTTCCACAGCAGCCCATAGAGATGAACTTTATACTTTCTAAGCACTCACAGTTCTCCAAGTATGAGTGAACCATCATGAGTTTTCCTAATCCCGTATTGAAAGACATTTCAGTTATGTCTAATTGTTGCTTTCACAAACAAAGCCACAGTGATTTCTTTTTGTGTGTGTGTATGTGTGTGCATGCTTGCATTTTTGGAGTATGTGACCATCAAGAAATTTGATGAAGTGGAATTGTTGGGTCAAATGGTGCAAGCATTAGCACTTTTACAGATATTGCCAAAATGTAGGGCTCCAAAGCCCAGATGAATGGTTTAATTAGCTTGAAAGGCACAGTATTCCAACCCTAGCACCTGACAATAGTCATTGCAAATAAGCCTAGATTACCCTTTATTTTTGCAAATATCAAGCTCCATTTGTCTATTTCTACAACAAGTAAATGCTTGATCACCTGAGAGCCATCTGACTACAGTCATCATTGAGCTATACATTATTTATTGCATTTTAGAAGGAAAGAAACAAGTCTATTATTTTTAGTCCTTTAATATGTTAGCTTTGTCTATATCACATTCTAGAGATTTAGAATTCAAAAATAATGCTAGCTTAATCTCAGATGCAATGCTTTTATGAAAAATGCAGATATTAAATAATCGAAATGATAATTACATGTGGCAAACATTGACAGAAATAACCACCTAGGTAAATAGACATTTTTCGCTAATTCTTAAAATGTGTCAATGATACTTGGATTGAATACTTGTTTTATACAAAATAAAATGCTCCTTTCCAAATATATTTTCGTACTCAAATTCCTTTCACTGTGAGGATATAGCTTGTAGCTTTTTAGGTCAAATTAAATATAAAATTAGGCAATGGAAAGTTCTTTAGGAAATGATTTAGCCCATTTCCTACGATCAAAGAAAGCTAGGGCATCAGGGAGGTTACATGGCTCATTGAACTCATGTTGTGTAACCTCAAGTTACCTTGGTTGAATGCCAACTTACATTGTAAGAAGTTTTGTATGTGTTTTTAAATTTATACCTCACTTTGAGATGTTGTTTTTCACATTTTAAGGGGCTTAGAAAGATTAAACATCCACAAGACAGTGATTCTCAAAGTGTGCTCTTATAAGTGGCCTCAGCAGCACCACGATGGGACTTGTTAGAAATGCACATGTCCAGTCCCTGCCCCAGGCATAAGGAATCAGAAATTCTGGGGCAGAGCCCTGCAATCCACGGCTTGAGCAGTCCTCCAGGTGATCCTCCTCACACTGAATCTGGACAGCCATTTCTCTAAAGCTCCCACAGAAAGATTTGGGCAAATGTTGGTCTCTTGCTTCCAACCCAGTGCTTCTTAAACAAAGCCCTTGGAGACTCAGAGTTATCTGGGATGGGAATTTCAGCTTAGCGAGTAGTTTCTATCTTTCCTTCTTTCACTTCTTGCAATGGCGCTGTTCCTTGTCTGGGCGACCATCCTGATATTTTCTGTTTTCCATTTTCCAGATATGAGAAGATGAAGCAGAAGAAAAAACAGCTACAGAAGTATGCCTATATTTTTGTGTTTATATAGTGGGTATATTTTTATCCAATTCGAAGTATCTAAATTTTTACTCAATTATTTTAAAAAAAACAACCAAGAAGTATTTTATACCCTACACTCCTTTTAACAAAGTATAGAGTTAGTTAGAAGTTAAAAATGACTCTGTTGCAACAGCTGCAACTTTCTGGCTATATTTACAAATTGCCTTTGACAAAAATGTTCCCAGACACTGTTTGTTAATGTTCTAAAACATAAGTTTATATAAGGTATTTGGACATAGATTAGAGCAGGTTTATCCACAAAAGCAAATGACACAAAAACAAATGACATCGGGAAATGTATTCAAGTCACTTTGACATTCTAGGCATAAGAGGACTTTAAAATGGAGAGGACTTCTGCTGCAGACAGGAGTTCCTCTTAACACTTCCCACCATATAATTTTGGAGATGAGAAAAAAGTGAATAGAACCATGCAGAGATGTCCATGCCCATCCTTTGCATATGTTACTGAATGGCTTCCTTCAGTGGATAAAATGCAAGTTCTTGGTGTCACATAGGAGGCTTCCCATGGAGGCAGGAACTCCCTTCCTGCCTTGCCACTAGAAAAGACTCCCTCTCCCCTGTAAGCCTGAGATCAATAATCTGACTGCTTTCTCCTGTTCCCAAATAATCAGGGCTATGCACATCTAATCACCTCATCAGCAGTCTAGCATGGCACTGCAACCCAAACTGAAACTGTCCTCCTACCTACTACTTTCTCTCTTACTTAATATGAATATTTTGGGCAAAGAGGCATGTCTGAATCATCATTGAATCCTCAGACCTTCCTGAAGACATGTCGCATGGCAACACGCCCAGAATTTGTTTGTTGACCGTAGAAGGAGATTCTTGAGTATGGAATGTGGGGAATATAGTCAGTAGTTGTACCGAATACTTGATTACTATTCTCAAGATGATCTCTCTGTTTTGTTCCTGAGGGCCTATAGCACATCATCAATAGAATGGAAAGTTATGCCAAAAGTTATTCAATCAAAATATTTATTATTTTCTATTTTTTTGCCATTAACTGATCCAATCCATTTGGAATCTCTTTAAAGAGAAAAATTAGAAAACACAATTCCTATTAGCGTATTATCTCAGTTTGTTCAGTTAGTTACTTGGTTGAGGCTTTTCATGGTGGAAAGCGGAACTCTAAGAGGGACACTGGCAGCAAAGAGCTGCTTTTGAGATGGTTCAGGACACAATTCATGAAAAAGACTTGGAATAAGATGGGAACAGGGAATATTTAATTTTCATTCAATTCAAATAAGTTAGCAAAGATGTATAGAGTTTTAAAAGTTTACCATAAAGATTATAAGCACATACACAGGTTGATAAAGTTGATAAACACACACACACACACACACACACACAGACGTACATTCTACACAAATATGAACCATCACACCTAACTGGATATACCAACAATGCAGAGTGCACATGGTTTTTGCATAAATTACATGACAAATAAACCACCGATATACTGCCTACCACAGACATGTCCCACATGACTCATTATCCAGAGCACACCTCCCCATCACACACAGAATCGGTCTCCATTCACATTGTGCACCCAAAATTACAAGTGTGCTTTACATACCCATATCACACACAGCATATCTACTTGTCCATACACAGAACTTTCCCACATGACTCACATCATGTATGCACAGGTATTGCTCATATATAACAATATATAAACATTTACACACCACAGACAGATGAGCCCTCAAAGTTTTGTCGTAACCACATATCTCACACACATTCGTTTTCCACCCCCATCCAAACATTCCATTTACTGTAAAGTTAGTCCCCTGTCCTTCACATGCTATATAGACTGATATGATATGTGTCTCATGTCCCATTTCTCAGTCATAACACACACCCACATTTATACTCATAAACACACATACACATGTTCATCTGTAATCATGCTACTGGCAGGTTAATCACATGTAAAACACCCCCTTGATAACAAGCAAGGCTGATGGGCATTTGAAAAAGATGGTTTTGAACAGCCATGTGCTTGGCACCAGCCGGATGTATGAGATATCCATGTATGTCTGGCTAAAGCTTCTTTCTTGCAGGTGGCTCTCTGCTGATAGAAGTTCATAAGAACGTAGAGAGAACACATTGCAATAGTTATCTTTGTTGCTATCATAACCATCACTCCCCTTCATTGTGTATTATAATTCATTGAATATGTCAAAGGAATTATGCTAATTTTTATAACATGTATTCAGGGTGGGGACATTGAAGGTCTGAGAGGTATTACGAAATTTTGTAGTGTGACACAGTCGGGATGGGTCAGAGTTGGGGCAAAGATGACAATCTGTTCTCTAGTCCCAGTAGACCAGTGATTCTCAACTGGGAAAGGCTGTGATTTACTGCTCAGAAGACATTTGGCAATGTCTGAAGACAAGTTTTGTTGGTTGTCACAACTTGTGACAGGGTAATTGCTACTGGCATTTAGTGGGTAGAGGCCACAGATACTTTTATACATCCTACAACACACAGAACAGCTCTCACAACAACAACAAAAATAATCTGGTCCAAAATGTCAATAGTGCTGAGATGGAGAAGCCCTGAGCTTGGCCCCTGGGGCTTCCTGACAGTGGCATAAGGCGCTGGAGTCTTCCTGGCCTGGCATGGGCATGCCTGTCAGGGGAAGACAGGGAATGGGGTGGTTTGCTCTTCTCTCTTCTTAGTGGGCCATCTGGGCATACACCCTGGCTGAATTTAAAAGGCAGCAATAAGGTAGAGGCATAAATGTCTTCTCCCTGTTGACATTATTTCCACACATGCCATCCAGAAACCATCCCTCTAAGGAATGGGAATTTTGTTAAAACAGAAGGATGGAAAACCTTGAACATGAGCTCTTGCTGAGCTGATGAATACTACTCTTGTTCTTAACATTACACCTTTTTCCTTCAATAGCAATTAAAAAGAAACCAGAAAGAGAAAATACCGGTTTCTTGTTGCATGATAAAAATCAGCTGGACAGGCCTTCATTGTGCTGAAATACATCTCAGGGTCTCCTATTAAATCAATTAGCAAGCAGGAGGGAAGACAGAGGCCTGCAAAGTTCCTGACAGCCTTTCTTAACAAAGAGCCTGTCATTCTTGAGTCTGAATCCTCCTCCTTGTCTGTATTTTTTGGGCACAGGAACTGTTGGGAGTTTGGAGAAATGAATCTTTTTATAGGAGAGGAAAAAAAAAAAGAAGCCAGCTGTCATTTGGTTCATTAGAAAGTCTCTGTGAATGGTGATTTGTTCTTAGACCAAGATTTAAACCCGTATCTCTTCTATGGTCTGCCATGAAGATGGTGGGATGCCTCATTGAAAGATTATTTGTGCCTTTCTCTCCTGGCAATGAGAATAATTTGTGTCAAACCATCTACCTTCTTTCTTCTGGGCCTCTTAATGTTTAGGATCCTCAACAAGTATGGTTTACAAACATGCCTTAACAACCACATAACAGTGTAGTGTTTGCAAAGACCATTCAGGTTGATTCTCACAGTAATAACACGGGTGACATACATAATATTATCCCTATTTTGTAAATGATGAAATGAACTAAGGATGTGACTTGACCTTAGCCACTCAAAGTGGCAGTAGAGGGATTAAAATGCAGGTATGTAAGGAGTTTGAGAAGAGTGCAACTAATTTACATTCGCAGATTCTCAGTGTTACTTGCATACTAAACATAGTGAGAAACTTTAACAAATGCTGATGCCTTGGTACCCAGAGATTGTGATAAAACCCAAGGGGTTACAACCTGAGTATCAGGGTTTTGATCCTAACATTCAATCAGGTTTGGGAATCACTGCACCGGATATTTACTACATTGCAGCTTGGGTAAAGGGGCCATGGACTTCTAGGAATTATTGCAGTGGAATGATCAAGACTTGAGTCCCAAAGCATCTGACATCAAAGCTCATATTCTTTCCAGTTGGCTCAGGAATAATCTCTAGTGCCTGTCAGGCACCCTTTTATGGCCAACATCCCTTTTGATTCTCAGGAGCACTGTGCAAGGTGAGCAGGGCAAGATCATTGTTATTGTTATGTTACAGTTAAGAGAGTCTCAGTGTTTTTACTTTTCAGAAAGAGGTACTGGATTTAAATCCTATTCTTTTCATTCTTTGCCCCTGAACTTCAAACACTATGCTGTTAATTAGACAATGCTCTGAGGTCTCACCATGAGCATAATAAAACCACAGTCCGATCTTCGCGGCTTTGGGAAGAGGTGGGAGGATAGGCATCTGCTTTCTTTGTTCTCTGGGAGCACGTGGCTGGTGGTAATCAGATGAGGTAGACTGGGTATAATTAGAGTCCAGTATCCCTACTCTTTTCTCTAGCCACTGTTCTATTCTAAGGTGACCCAACAATGATATCGATTGAATTTGAGAAGGAAGGAGCAAGTCTGTGGTCAACCAAAGTGATTAGCTTCTAAAGGGAATACGATCTGCAAGAAAGAAAAGCAGAAAAGCTGCTTATGCAATTTACAATAAGAATGTAATTGAGACAGGGAGAACTTAAGTGATCAAACTACCTTCAAGGTCAGAACTTGTTGGCTTTCTAGATCTATAGGGAGGCCATGTGGGCTAGAAATCAGATCATGGTGAAATAATTCAGTGCTGAGGACTAATGGGTTTTACTAAATGGTTGTCCTTTTGCTTCTCAACTTTCTTTCTTAGATACTGTGTGTGTCTTCATCTGAGGTTGTCTAGAGCATAGGGAATTGGACATAAAATCTATTGGATATATCTGAATTCTCCCCCAAAGTAAACATTGGACATATTTGTAGCGGTCCAGGATCTTTAGAAAATTCTAGGTGATAATAAGTTACAAAACGTAAGTCTGAACTCACTTTTCAGCCTTCCTTGAAACTAGGATCTGGAAGACACATGAGCTTGGCTCTGCCAATCAGAAGCACTCAACTGCCAACTTGGGGCAGGCACCACCCAGAATTCATGTTGCCATGAGGGTAGTGGCTGAGGGGGCCCAGATTTCAAAAACAACATTTGTGATGTTTCTGGGGGTCCCAAGTCAGTAGCACAAACCAAAAGACAGTCTCTCAAGAGAGGAAGTCATGGAGCATTCACTAGAGCTGCCCTTCGGTTGTTTTAACACTGGACAGTATTGTTAACCACTCAGTGTGACTTGCTGATTCTCAGATACTAGGTGCTCTTTATATTTTTTGCTAAACTATTATTATTATTATTATTATTATTATTATTTTCTGCTTATCTTAGCAACAGTGGTTTCTGTTGATTGCCATTAAAGAACCCTGAGTGACAGAGAAACTGGTACCAGAAGTGGTTCTGGCATCAGAGCCTCAAAGCAATGGCAGTGTGAAACTGGTTGTCTTGACTAGTTGAGCTTAAAGATAATGAGGATGTAGCCAATGTGAGGAGGGGACTTTGGAAATTCATGGCATATAGCTGCAAACTTACCAATCAAATAATTGCCTAGGGCTACCAGGAATGTGAGAAAGACTGAAACCAGGGCTCAGGGAAACAAGAAACCCAGGATAAATAAACAGCATGAGGACTGAAAGGGCAGGCTGACCCCTTCCAACTGTCCTGAAACACTTAAAGAAAAAGATTGACAATTTCAGATGTAAATTCTTTTCTTATGTCAGAGTCAGAAGACCAGGGACTTTCTATGACTATAATGAAATGATCTTTTAACTCTCACAGTTGCAGTATTAAGGTGACAAAAATCAAAATTATAGCTTAATCTTGAATGACAATGTTGGTAGAATTCCACAACTTGCCTGGTTGTGCATGTGCAGGTTAAGACATTGATTAGGAAAGAGTGGCACATTCTCTCCAGATTCATACCACACACACCTCCAGGACAGGGTTAGGGCTGGTGAGGCCAGCTAGGCACCTAGGGTATAAAATTTAAGGAGGCACTCACTCTAAGGGTTTTCTAAGCACTTGCTTCTGTCACCCTAGTCCTGTCTCTCCTACTGAACTAGACAGGCTCCATAAGGGAGAATTTTAATCAGTGAGGTGCCTGGAAGGCCGAAGTCCACTCCACTGCCCTTGACAGGAGATAGAGTCCTTTGACTTTTCTTTTGCTTTTGCATACTCAGAACCTTCAGTTTTTGACAATTCCAGGGGCTCAGTCCATCCTTCTGAATTAAATTGCAGGACAGCCTGACCACACAGGCTGTGAATTTTCTTTAAAAAAAAAAAGTTAAAATAAACTATTTTTTATTCTTTGATTGACACACATTTAACAGTATCAATCAAATACATTGTATGGTGATTTTTACTTTTTAAAGAATTAAGCAGAGATCCTGGGTTACTGAAGTAAAGCCATGCACCATTGTCATAGCAGACAGGCTAGAGCAGTTGTGAAACATCTATCTTCAGATCTTCAATCAAAAACAGTTCATCAGTAGGGCCATTTGGGAAAGACTGTTCAAAGGGTCAGGAGATGTATTACTGTAGCTGCATTGCTATTTAATAAAAGCAAAGACAGCAGAAAGTAGATTTTAGATGAAGTAATAATGAAAAATAAAAGCACACGTTTGGCTGGATGGGAGGCTCAGCAATGCAGCCTGTGTCACTTTCATTGACACAGCATTAAGCCATTTCTACCCACTGAGTTGGAAATAATAAGAATTATTTTTTCTCAGCAAAGTCTCTTATTAAGTTGTATTTGGTTTATGATCCTTCAGTGGTTCCTAAATGCTACATAAGTAAGTTAAAGGAGCTTCGTGGTCTCAAAAGGACAACTACTTTCTTGTTCCAACTTCACCATCCCCTGCCTTGGGACACCTTCATGAAGTTCCTTGTAAAAATAAGTATGCTCTTATCTGCACAATTCTTGCAGTTTTAAAATAGCCTTATTGGGGTATAATTGATATATAAAATTTGCACATATTTGATATATACATTTTGATGAGTTTGGGCATACGAATTTACCTGTGATGTCTTCAATATAATCAAGGTACTAAATATGGCCATCACCTACAAAAATTGCCTTTCATTCTTTTTTTGTGTGTGTGGTAAAACACTTAAAATGGCATCAATCATCTTTGCATATTAAGTACACAATACCATGGTATAAACTATAGACACTGTGTTCTACAGCAGATCACTAGAACTTATTCATCTTATACAATTGAAACTTTATACTCATTGGACAGTAACTCTCTGTTTTTCCCTCCCCCTCAGTCTCTGACAGTCACCAACAATTCTACTCTCTCCTTCTACGAGCTGACTATTTTAGACACCTCAGATAAGAAGAATCATAAAATGTTTAGTTCCCGAAAGTATAGTAGCCAGGACTTTACCATCCAGACAACAGATTGCGAGAGTCTTTTCTGGGAAATCTTACCAGTTCAGGCAGAAAGGCCTACAATCACTGAAATGGTGATTGCCAGGGAAATGGTTCAACCACATCACCTGAGGCTCACAACCAACAAGCTCTGCTCATGTCAATGTTTCTAAACATCTTTTTACAGTTCCATTCCTAAACATGAACAGACAAACATGGTTTACCAGACAGAAAAATCAGTTCCAAAACCCAACATAATTTAAACATGCTAAGAAATGAAAGACAATGCTGGGAGAAAAAAAATGTAAAGGAATTAATGCCTATCAATATCATAGAGATGGAAGAAGATATTATAAATCTAAAACGATAAACAGATACCTAGAACAAAGAGAAACTTACAGAATAAAAAAGAACTCTTAAGAAAAAAAGAGGGCTGAAATAGAGAAGAAGAAAAATAATCAAACAAACAGATAAGATAGGATGATTATAAAAATAGTTTAGAAGGTCCAAAATAAAAATAATAGAAGTCTTGTAAAGTACAGAGAATACAAATTAAAAAATTTAAATACTAATTCAAGAACATTTGTCAGAATTAAAAGATGTGAATTTTAATTTTGAAGAACACACTCAGACCCCAGCAAAACAGATAAAAATAGAAATGCCAAGGAACATTAGAACTCAGTTTCATATCACTGGAGATAAAACTCCTGAAGTTTCCAAAGAAAATAAAAGCATGTCACATTCAATGTATCACAAACCAAAAAGACTTCAGCTTTTTTTTTTTTTTTTTTTTTTTTTTTTTTTACAAACAACACTTTAAGATTAAAGACAACATAGAGGGCCTTCAAAATTCGGAAAGAACATTATTTATCATTTTAAACCTAGACTTCTATACCCAGCCAAACAAGCATGAAAGTGTAATGAATATTTTCAGACATGTACAATCTCAAAACAAAATATAGCCAACCAACCAACCAATAAAAACCCCACAAATACCTCCTAATCTTTTCTCTAAACGTTCCTAGATGTGCTGGAGCAAGCAGAAGTGTAGACCTACCTTAGATGACACAATACAAAAGGAGATATGACGTAGGATAAAGGTAGGAGAAAACTTCAAGTTGATGGTAAAAGTATATCTTAGGAATACCATGTATCAAATGAAGAACGCCAGAACAGACTGGAGATAGTCAGAAAAATCCTGCAGAAATTCTTTAGGAAGTTAAACTGATAACATTTCAGATATACCTGTAAAACTTTTAAGAGGAAATTAAGACAATGAAGAGTTTGGGATTAAATTTTTAAAAGAACATAGGAAACTAAAAAATATACACAAATAGAAATATTAACTCTAAGTAAAACAACAAAATTCCCTGTAGGAAAGGAAACAATCCTAACTTCTTTTTTTTTTTTTTGAGACAGAGTCTCGCACAGTCGCTCAGGCTGGAGTGCAGTGGCTCCATCTCCGCTCACTGCAAGCTCCGCCTCCTGGGTTCACGCCATTCTCCTGCCTCGCCTCCCCAGTAGCTGGGACTACAGGCACCCGCCACCACGCCCAGATAATTTTTTTGTATTTTTTTTAGTAGAGACGGGGTTTCACCGTGTTAGCCAGGATGGTCGCGATCTCCTGACCTCGTGATCCACCCTCCTCAGCCTCCCAAAGTGCTGGGATTACAGGCGTGGGCCACCGCGCCCGGCCAACAATTCTAACTTTTATATGGGTCAGTGGTGAATAGTATTTAGATATTCATAACAAATGCGAAGGTTGAATATTGATTGAACCACTATATCTGTTCAGTATATATGCTTTTCTAGTGGGGTGGGGAATGGGTAGGGTAAAAATTTGTGGTTGGGTTGGAGAGGAAAGAGAGCGAAATAGTGAAATTTAAATAGTTGTTCCCTAAAGCTAAGAAACCAAAACATTGCAATACAAGCATATAATTTAGAAACATGGAAGTAATGCCAAAATAAGCAGCAAAAAGAGATGGAAGTGATAGTTGCGGAGAAGGGGAGAAGTGGGGTGCTTTACTCCATTTTTAAAAATAATTTTCTGAGAAATAAGGGTAGAGGCAGGGAGAGCAATCAGAAAGCATTTACAGTGTTTCAGGACAGAGATCATGAAAATCTAAATAAGAACAGAGGGCTTAGTGATGGAGAGGAAGAGGTTGACTGGAGGACCGTCTGGATGGGACACTCTGATTGCCCATCAGTGACTGCGGACAAGGGGAAACAAGAATCATCACTGTGTGTCAAACAAGGGAGAATAAATGCTGCTACCAGCAGAGATGGAGATCTGGACAGACTAAAGGAAACAGTGAGGGAATGATGAATGGAATTTTGGGCTGGTGTGTTACTTCTGGGAAAAAGGGTTGACCTCCAGTGCAAGACATGGTTGCACTCCCTTTATCCTGCAACATTGATCAGGAAAGACAGAGGTGGCTTGGACAACACCCCTCTGAGTTCCTGAATGAGGAGAACATGGAGCAAAAAGGCCCTGACAACCTGAGTTGAATATGTTGTGAGTGAGATTTCAGTTGTGTCACATCACAGAGATTGTGCAGCTGTTATCTCAGTCTAATTGCTACATGAGGAGGATGAAATACAGGTACATCTCTCCAGACTTCTGAGATCATTGGTTCTATGACCTAGTTCAAGTGTTTTAACTTCTCTGTGACTCAATTGTTTTACTTGAAAAATGAATGCACTACTTAATTGTATTTCTTTGTTTTGAAGGTAGTTACTGCATGTGAAGCATTTAGAACAGTGCCTGGAGCATTATCATTGTTATTATTATTGACATTATGATATTTGAACAAATGTAAGTCCATGTCACAGTGGAGTAGAGTGGAAACCATGACATGTGGAGTGGAAGCAGCTGAGCTTTCAGGCAGGTGAATCAGTCTCTAGCTCAACTCCATCATTGTCTTTTGGGGGAATGTAATGCTTGGCTAGGCAAGAAACTTAACCTCTCCCTACACCTGAAAGTGAAGGGATTCAACCAACTCCTTTTGCAAGGTCATGACTGAATGCTGCTCTCTGGCCATCATGGGATGATATGAGAGGAACAAAGTGAGAGGTACAGCTGGAGAGTACATTACCATGTATATTAGTCTGTTCTCATACTGCTATAAATAAATACCTGAGACTGGGTAATTTAAAAAGAAAAGATGTTTACTTTTTTCATGGTTCTGCAGGCTGTACAGTAAGCATGATGTTGGCATCTGTTTGGCTTCTGGGGAAGCCTCAGGAAACTGACAATCGTGGCAGAAAGTGAAGGGGGAACAGGTGTCTTATGTGGTGGGAACAGAAACAAGAGGGAGAAGCAGAGGAGGTGCCACACATTTTTAAACAGCTGGATCTCACTCACCATCATGAGAACCACACCAAGGGGATGGTGCTAAACCATTCATGAGAAATCTACCTCTGTGATCCAATTACTTCCCACCAGGTCCCACCTTCAACATTGGAGATTACCATTCCACATGAGATTTGGGCCAGAGACACAGATTCAAACCTTATCATGTCTTCATTCTAGGCTAGGGTGGTGGGTGGGAAGACAGACCTTGCTTGGAGATGAAGTGTGGTATAGGTTCCCACCAGTGTTTGGGGACAAGAGACTAAAGGCTCTGTGTTCATGCTACAAGGTCACTTGTTTTGCCATGCTGTGAGCAGCTTGGTTACTGGACACCCTCTCTCCCAGCTCTTTTCCATGACACACAAAGGTCAGAGCATAGAAAGGGAGCAAAATGAAATAGGGATTTGTAACTTCTTAAGACTTGAATATCAGTGTTACTTTTTTTTTTTTATTAAAAAAGGCACTGAGGATAATAATATTTTACATCGGATGCTCCTTATGTGATCTGGGGGCCTGTCCAAGCCATAATGAACAGTTGTGAGCAACAAAGGAGGCAATTATAGTTCTTGCCCTGTCTGATACATTTAAGCAGGGATTTATGGCTGTCAGCCTGGCTCAGAAGTCCGCTTCTCTTCTTCTTCCATCCACTAGAAAAGGTGCCATAAGCAATTCTTAGTCACTCCTCCTCCTGTCAGCCTTTGTGTTGGAGCATCATTCATTCTTCATTTATACCTGGCACCTATCCTAAAAGGATTTAAGTTTGCCGGCCACAACAAAAACTGCAATCCTAAAAATAGCATTCTAAAGAGCTCCCACACCATTAAAACTCAATAGCACTGCCTATTGAACACTTCCTTTGTGCTAGGCTATGTGCTCAGTGCATTAGATACATCATCTAATTTATTTCTCAGGACATCCATGAAACAAAGATATCACCAAACTCATTTTGTGTATAAAGAAACTGAGGATCAAAGAGACATGTTAACTGACTCAAGTTTGCATAGTTCAGTTTTGACCTTGACTCTATTCTTTCAACCTCTCCTCTGTTTACATTGGATCATGTACTATGGATATGTGCTGGACTTTGGGCAAGTTACATAATGAGCCTATGTTTCAGTTTCTTTGTCTTTCAGTAGCCACTTCAAAGTGTATTGTGAGGATTATATAAGTTTTAATAAAATATAAGATAGTCAACACATATACTCAATAAATATTAGCCATTATTTCTGTTCTTCCTCCCCTTACCCCTCTGTTTCTTCCTTTCTTTCATCATTATATATATTGAGTTCTTGATTCACACCAGACCCTGGTACATCTGAGACAGATTCCCCCCTCTACAAAGGCACCATTTTTTCAGCTTTTGCTCTAGGACAGAGAAGCACTTGTTTTTCAGAGATTTGACCAATTCAGCTTCTACTTCTGTTGAGAAAAATAAAGAAGAATTGACTGTACTAAACTCAGCATACAGAACTAGATTTTAAAAATAGTAATAGAATATCATGACATTTGTCTAATCATCCCCAATATAAAACACATTGCAAAATCAGATGATCTCCTGTCTGTATTTCCTGTAAAAAAATCTGTTGCATACCTTGGATAATTTTAGAAACAGAATTAACTTTCAATTTGTTGGCACATTACTGAGGAGAAAAAGTAAAGAAAAATGAGACATTCAAATTAAATTAGCCCCCATATTGATATTCAACCTCACTGTCGAGCACATAGTGTCCATACACCCACAGATCCAAGAGTTTATCAAATTCCCAATAATAAAACATGTTTCTTCAGGTTGAACTGATTATTCATTAGAAAATAAAAGTGGGTGGCAGAACCACCCAGTATCCTAAATACACTTATGCAAATAGACATATACCAGCTGCCACACTTCACTGGCTTTAGGAAATACTCTCTATTGGGGAGCCTGTTCTCTCCAAATTGGAGGCCCTAGTTATGAAGTTATGAAGTTATGACTTCTCCCCTGCCCTCAAGGCCTACACAGTGTGGTCCAGAGACACATGGAAAATTCTGTCACTGAGTGAACATGCTGCAATGAAAGGGTATGCAAGCCGGAATACGAGGACAAGAGAATAAAGACATGTGCATGCTCCAGGCATGCAGGAGTCTTCTTAGTGAAGGGGATGATGCTGGAAGGAGGAAAAGAAGAGACCAGTTCAGGCAAGGAGGAGTGTTAGCTCAGTTTGCTTTCCTAAGAGCAAAGAAGAAAACTCAAAGGGTTTTTACTTGGTATGACAAATCTCCTGGGCTGCCCCCACCCTTATCCCAATAGCAGGGAAAGAGACATTTTATTCTTTCCATTGCCTGGGGGACTTTGAATAACAAAATAATTTTGTATCTCAAAAACTTCTACTTGCCTTTCTGTGGCATGATTTTCTTTGGGACTTGCCCTTTGGTTCAACAGCATTGCTGTCTCCTTACACCTCAGCTTCCAGAGTGGGGCCATCCTTGACTTGGATATTTATATATCAAGTTTCTCCCCCCTAATCTCACTTCTCAGTACTCCTGGATCAAGTGGCTGATCTCTTCCTCCCTGGGGAATTGTGGTCATAAAAAATTGCTGAGCTTTCTAGTTTTAAGCTCAACTGATGTCACAGAACTTACCACCACCCATCTGAATACCTTATTTTCTCTCCCCAAAAAGTATCACCTCCTGAATTTCTAGGTCATCTAGACTCCAACCATGTTTATTCAAGTAAAGACTTACCGCTTTCTGAGCTGATTTATGCATGGTCTTCTCTTTCATGGACCTGTCTTTCCTGTGTGTTGCAGTCCTGCTGTCATATCCTTCTCTGTTGCAAATTAGGTTACCAGTGCATCTAGGAAACACTACATCTCACCTTCTACTGAGTTTTTAGACAGCAATGAGGTTTGGCATTAGTTTGTTTTCATGTCCCTCTCTGAGTCCCAGATTCTTGCCCTTTTAAGGTCAAATCCATTGCTACACTTGGATGTATGAGATAATCACTTATGAGCAAAATGATTGGCTGCATGTAAGGACTAATCACATAAAAATACATTAGTAACACTACTAACTTTCATCTAAAGATTGCCCTTGAAGTCTAATAATTTATCCTCTAGTTTGTGTCTCAATTAACCAATCTATTTAGATTAAAATCCTCCTCTACTTAAAGCCTCACCCCAACCCCACCTGATCAAATTTAGGCATTCTCAGCTTGGTCTCGGGGAGCAAGATTATAGTCAATGTGTCATGTTCACAGACCATCCACTGCCCATTAACACATTTGTTTTTATAACTAAGAAATTTGTTCCAATACAATACATGGTCACAATGATGCCAAACTCTGAGCTTCATCATCTCCTTTTTATTTACAATTTTAACTGTATCTGCGTACAAAAATTCAGGTTTAAAAACCACATATCTGAGTTTCTTGGGGCTGATTATGTTTTGAAATTGTTATTTTTTTAATGTTGAAGTTAAAGAATGAGTATAACATATATTGCATTTACTCCCAGGGATCTGGGCTAGCAAGCACAGCAATATTCTTGACACGAACTTATGAATATTTGCAACAAGCAGAATGAGTAAAATTTATAAGAAGCCACTTGCCAGGCTACATTAGATATTGCCACTAAATGGGAAGAGACCAACTTAAATTGTCCCATTAGCTAGTTTCACCAAAAGCTTTTAAATTTCAAAACTGTGGCTAAGGGACTTTGGACTGTATTAGTATCATTGTTACTGTTGGAACCATCAGTATTTTGTTGAGCTCTTTCTGTGGACGTGGACCAATCCATGGACCCCTCATGAAGTGGTAGTGTTGCCATCATGCTGATGAGGATATTGAAGTTCAAAGAATGACGATGATTTCCTCACACACAAATTAACAGGCAGAGCCAAATGTTGACCTCTGGCCTCCTTGATTCCAAAGCCACTACTCTGTGTACTTTAAAACTGCATAATTTACACTTCTGGGAATCTTAATTTTGGGTGGTTCTCACTTCCAGAAGGTCTTTTGCCCCAGGCTACAGCTATTTCCTTACGGCAGGAGGGTCATAGTTTTCTCTTCTGACAAAGCAATGGAGGTAAAAATCTTTTCTAAAAGCTCATTACAGAACAACGTGTACAAATAAATCAAGTTTACGACTCAAGATCTGACTACCAAAACTTCATTTAATTGATTCCTTATCTGTCTCAAAACTATAAAATTTGCCGGAATATTATTATGTCTTTAGATTTTCTGTCCTGACTGCTGTTTTGTTCATTCATTTATTTAGCACTTATTTATTGAGTACCTAATATATGTCAGAAACTGTGTGAGGCCCTGAGCAGTGGACAAAACAGACGAAATTCCTGCTTTCATGAAATTTACAGTCTAATGTGGGGAGAGGAGCAGTAATTAAAATAAGTATGCGTGCGTGTATAATTAAGTGTTGGAAGGTTATGAAAAAGTTAAAGCAGGGAAGGGCATAGAGATGCTGAGGGGGTTGCAATTTTAAATAACTTATTCTTGGGAAGCCTCGCTAAGAAGGAAACATTTGAAACAGCAAGCACCAAGACACCAAAGGAGAAGTGTGCATGCAGCCTGAGAAATAGTAAGGAGGCCAGCGGGGCTGAACAGAGTGAGAGGGAAAGTAACATGGGGACAGAGAGCTGAGGAAGAACCCAGGCAGAGGTTGTCCTCTATTCTGAATGAAATAGGGGCCATTGCAAGGTTTTGAGTAGAAGGGTATCTGCAGAGACTAGAGGCGAGTGAGGGCAGAATCAGGAGGGCAGTGGAGCGAACCTGTCCTGGAACCACCTGCTTGACTCTTTTCACCCGCAGGCAGGTCATCGAGGGAGCTGGCCTCAAGTCTGGATCTAGAGTGAACTTTTGCGATGAGTAAGTCAAAGCAATAGAGGGGAGTTAAGACTTAGATCACAGGAAAATCATTCATCATAGCAAAATTTCTCAAAGACCCCCATGTCCTAAGCACTGGTCCCCAAATAGGACTCACCATGAATATCCAAGCCAGTGTTTAGAATCAGGTTTCGGTGAGATGAGAAGCAATCAGGAGCTGGAAGGTGACACAGATCATGGGGGAAACAGCAGTGGTTATTTGCTGCATGCCTTCTGTGCCAGCTGATGTGAAGGATATCGTTGTTCTAGGATGGCTAAAAGGACCTAAGAAAAGGGAGACCCCTCCTTTCTTCTTTTTTTTCATTATACTTTAAGTTTTAGGGTACATGTGCACAATGTGCAGGTTAGTTACATATGTATACATGTGCCACGTTGGTGTGCAAGACTAAACCAGGAAGAAGTTGAATCTCTGAATAGAGCAATAACAGGCTCTGAAATTGAGGCAATAATTAATAGCTTACCAACCAAAAAATGTCCAGGACCAGATGGATTCACAGCCGAATTCTACCAGAGGTACAAGGAGGAGCTGGTACCATTCCTTCTGAAACTATTCCAATCAATAGAAAAAGAGGGAATCCTCCCTAACTCATTTTATGAGGCCAGCATCATCCTGATACCAAAGCCTGGCAGAGACACAACAAAAAAAGAGAATTTTACATCAATATCCTTGATGAACTTCGATGCAAAAATCCTCAATAAAATACTGGCAAACCGAATCCAGCAGCACATCAAAAAGCTTATCCACCACGATCAAGTGGGCTTCATCCCTGGGATGCAAGGCTGGTTCAACGTATACAAATCAATAAACACAATCCAGCATATAAACAGAACCAACGACAAAAACCACATGATTATCTCAATAAATGCAGAAAAGGCCTTTGACAAAATTCAATAACGCTTCATGCTAAAAACTCTCAATAAATTAGGTATTAATGGGACGTATCTCAAAATAACAAGAGCTATCTATGACAAACCCACAGCCAATATCATACTGAATGGGCAAAAACTGGAAGCATTCCCTTTGAAAACTGCCACAAGACAGGGACGCCCTCTCTCACCACTCATATTCAACATAGTGTTGGAAGTTCTGGCCAGGGCAATCAGGCAGGAGAAGGAAATAAAGGATATTCAATTAGGAAAAGAGGAAGTCAAATTGTCCCTGTTTGCAGATGGCATGATGGTATATCTAGAAAACCTCATTGTCTCAGCCCAAAATCTCCTTAAGCTGATAAGCAACTTCAGCAAAGTCTCAAGATACAAAATCAATGTGAGACCCCTCCTTTCATGGCTTACTAAAGTGAGGCAGGGAGGGTAAGGAAAAAAAAATATGAGGTATCCGAATAAAGTCTCAAACACGTATTTTCTGTTTGTTCAACAACCACAGCAGAACTAGGATAGCCACATAGTTGAAGGCAGCAGGAGGCTGTGGGAAAATCACAGGTTTGAAGTGAGAATTGTGATAAGTTCTGGATCCACCATCACTGGGCAGGAGACCGAGGACAAGTGTAATAGTTAGGGTGTTCCTGACAAACAGAACCAATCAGATATATACGGGTGTAGAAAAAAATAGAAGACTTGTTATGAGAGATTGGTTCATGTGAATACACAGGCTAGGAAGTCCCACCATCCGCAGCCTACAAGCTGGAGGCCCAGAAAAGCCACTGGTGCAGTTCCAATACAAACATGAAAGCTTGAGGACTAGGAGACTCAATCATGTAAGTGTCAGTCTGAGTCAAGACCTGAGAAACGAGGGATGGGGGTACAAAGTCCAAGGGCAGGAGAAGATGAATGTTCGTTGAAAAGGAGAGAGTGAATTTGCCCTTTTCTCCACTGTTTTGTGCTACCTGGGTCCTCAATGGATTAGACAATGCTTATTTGCCCTGGTGACAGAGATCTTCCTTACTCCCCCTACTAATCCAAATACTTACCTCTTCCAGCAACACCCTTGCAGACATACTCAGAACTAATGTTTTACCAGATATCTGGACATCGCTTAGCCCAGTGGAGATGACACAGAAAATTAGCCACAGAGGCTAGCTCTTTACCCTATTTGAGTCTTGATTTTCGTGTATGTCTAGGGAAATCACCATCATTTGTATTTTTGAATGAACTATAATACTGCATTTCACGTAAATTATTAACCCCATGAGCTACCTTGTTGTTACTCAATAAATGTAATCATTACTATTAATATGAGCCATTTAGCCCAGAAATCTGTTCATTATAGGAAAAGTCTTATGAGGCCATCTCTTTTTTCTTGGGAAAACCCTTAAAGCCTGAAAAATTCTTCCAACAAAATATTTTTTCCTAATAAATTATTATAAACACTTTGACCATGAATATTTGAAGGTATTGAGTTTTATTTTTGAGAGTTTGGGTTTTCATTTTTACCTAGAAAATATTCAGTTCTGAGGTGGACATCTCTGACCACCCCAAAGAGCAGGGCATGCGTTTCTTAGGTGTGTTAAGGAAGCCGCAATTATGCTTTCTGAGCCTCTTTGGCATCCCTGTTAGTCACACTCCATTATTTCATACGCATGTAAATTTGTAATCCAAAGTAGTCCACAGTTTGCTTCTATAAAGAGTAACACTGAGACTCAGATGTTATCTGTACAATTCTATGGAGGCTGCCTTGTGTGTTGCAAAATGGATGCCGCATTGAAGGCTGCACAGACTGAATTGGAAGTCTGGCAGGTAAATTTAGTTGTGATACTATTGCTTTCTAGCATCTGAGTCAATTGCTCTCAAGGAATTTCAGTTTCCCCATTTATAAAATCAGAATAGCAATACATATTGAGATGAGTGTTGTGAGGACTAAATAAAAGTAAACTAAATATAAGTAAAGAGAAATCTCCAAATATATAAAAGTATATTCAAAGGAGTCCTTTTAAATTAGCTCAGAAAATATAGTTTATTCAATAAATAGTGTTGAGACAATTAGTTAACTATCTAGAATTACAAAATTGGATCTGTAACTCACATTATAGATGAGAATAAAATTAGGAGAAATTAAACATTTAAATATAAGAAGTAGTGAAAATATAAATATGCTAGAAAAAATTTTTATTTATTCAATAAATATTTACTGAATGCCTACCACGTGTTAGGAACTTCTAAGTGCTAAGAGTGTAGTTGTGATCAAAAGAGACAAAATCACTACTTCTTATAGTCTTTATAGTGGGAAAAACAGAAAATAAACAATAAATAAATTGTGAATAAGTAATAAGAGTAATTGCTACGGATAGGAATAAAGCACAGCAAGACAGTAGGGACTATTTAGGGAGACAGGCCACACTTTTAAACAAGATTATTATGGAGGTCTTTGAAGAGAAGGTGGTATTCGGGTCAACGCCTGAATGACATGTGAAATTGAGCCTCTACATGATTTGGAAGAAGAATGCTCCAGGCAAAAGAAAGGGAAAATACAAAAGTGCTAAGGTGGGAGAAGTACTTTATGATCCCAAAGTGTGAAAGAATTTTTAAACTACGGCTCAAAATCCAGAAAAATAATCACTAATACAAAAAAAAAAAATCAAATGTTTTGCATTGTGAAAAAAATACAAACTAGAAACTAAGGGGAAAACTTTCAATTCATTTTATACACTAAGGGAAAGAATCCTTAATACACAAATAATATGAATAAAGAGTTCAGAGAAAGGTTCTTAAACCTATGGGAAGGTGCTTAGAATCCCTCACCATAGACATATAGAGGTCAAAACTATCGAGTTACTATTTTTGTCTATTATATTGTCAAAGACTGTAAAGGTAGCTAATATACTCTGTGGAAAAAGAAGGTTTTGTGGAGGAAACAGACTCTTGTATATATTGCTTGTAGAAATATAGAACCCTGGATGAAAGGCCATATCTATCAAAATTATAAATTCATATGATTTTTTTATCCATAAATTCTACTTCTGGGAATTTATTTTAGAGTATAAATTACTCATGTGTAAGATGACTTACATATATGAATAGTCACTCCAGCATTGTTGTTACACACGATGGAAAACTGTCTAAATGTTTATTAATAGGGCACTGATTAAATCAACTATGACACTTTCATAGAATCAAATTCTAAGTTGTAAAGGAGAATACGAAAATTTTTCATTTGGAAATATCTCTAAAATAGTCAATTAAAAAAAAAAATGTGTTTAGCACCGTGTTAGCCAGGATAGTCTGGATCTCCTGACCTCGTGATCCACCCACCTCGGCCTCCCAAAGTGCTGAGATTACAGGCGTGAAACCCCGTCTCTACTAAAAATATAAAAAATTAGCCGGGCGTGGCGGCGGGAGCCTGTAGTCCCAGCTACTCAGGAGGCTGAGGCAGGAGAATGGTGTGAACCCAGGAGGCGGAGCTTGCAGCGAGCCGAGATCATGCCACTGGACTCTAGCTTGGGCGACAGAGCGAGACTCCGCCTCAAATAAATAAATAAATAAATAAATAAAATGTGTTTAGCATTAAATCTGTCTTATAAAATGAAGAAAATAAGAAAATATACTTGCCCTGGCTTTATTCAGCATAGAGAAACTCTGGAAAGATGGAAAACTACGTTAACAGGAGTTATGCGTTGAGCGAGGATGGATGGGAAAGGGAGATTTTTCACTGTACCCATTTTTATACACTATGATTCTGAACCATGTTAATATATTACTTATTCAAAATTAATTAAACTAAATGATTAAGGTTAAAATTCAGCACTCAATTTATATCTGCTGTTATAATTATTAATATTAAAATTGATATTAATATTAGATATCCTGAGCTCTAGCCAGACTCTGACACAAGCTAGCAGTTTTGATTCTGGCAAATTCTAATTACTCTCTACTTTCCTAATTCATAAAATGTTCATTTCTGAGGATGCTTCCTCCTTTAACAGCACAGTGACAAGGAACAAATGGTCATTTGAAGAATAGTGTGGCATATGCTGGGACTTTTAAAATTATCTCCATTTCTCTCATATAATGTTATATATTCTCTCATATCACAATAGTAATGTGAAGTATTTCTTTTTCTCCATTTCAGAGATGAGAAATTTGCAATGTAGAGCACTTCAGTAATTTGCTCATAGTCACGAGTCATAGTGGTGTTACGACCAGGACATGAACCTGTGTCCCCTGTGATTCCAAAGCTTGTGGTATTACCACTGTCTGAGAAATGCTTTCTATCTTAAAAGTATCTGATGAATAAGAGGCCAGCACTGAGTTGAAGATAAGGGCCACAGTTGTGGGCTTTGTTCTTTTGTTAGTCCTGCTCAAATTAGAAGACTGAAAATGGTCAGGATAAGTGAGACCTGCCAGGTCTCTGTGCCACTTTATTGGTTATGCCAATTTGTTCACCGGGGCAATAGAGCTCACATTTGCCATTAAATAGCATATAGATTTAGTTTTTCTTTCTTGAATCGAATAGCTCCTACTGCTATATTCCTTGGGTCTGGAAGTCATTTCATATTGGTCCAATGTTTGCCATTACATTCTTGGAATCTTGTTTATAGGGCTACAATGGATTAGCTAGAAACAGGGCCTTCAGGATGGGAATGAACTAGACAAGCAATTTACCTGCAGAGAAAATTGTTGAAATGCAATGGATGAATGTGAAATGTAATTAACAGGGAAAAATGAAATCAGAGCTGGAAAATTAGTTCCATGGATTAGATTTGAAGAAGCACATAGATTACGGTGGAGGATGAAAACAAAAGGTCAGGGTCAGAAAATCATAAAGAGACCAGGAATAAGGGAACTTGATCACATCTGTTTGTTGTTGTTGTTGTTGTTCGTTTGTTTTTACTTTCTTTGGTACTGATCATATGTTGTGTCCTGAGCTTGCTAGTCCTAAGGTAAAGATTAGACTACTAGAGTACTTCCAAATGTATCTCTCTTTTGGATTTGTCCATTTCTGATTCACTTCTGTCTAGTGTAACAGTCGGTTACTTTCATGTCTTGCAACCGACCCCACACAGTCAATAAAAAGAAAGACAAGAATGAAAAAATTCAAAAAAGTGAGACCAGGTTTAGACCTTAGGGTTGAAATCAGTGGAAAATAACTAGAATTGTGCATAGAACAGACCCAGCCTGGATATCAATCTTCCTGTTCCTTTGCCAACGTTATAAGCCAAGGTCCATAACACAATGAAATATAAAGCTGTAATACCAAGGCCAATTTCCAGACCCCAAAGAGCAGCAAAGTCCATAAGAGCAGAAGTCAGTGGAAGGTTTATGATGTGACTAAACTCAATGACTTATGCATAGATTTGCAAGAGTTTATGTCAAATTCACCATCAGCCCCAGAGGCTGCATGGGTGAGAAACTGATCCAAAATTGAGCTGACCTGCCATCTTCCTCCTTCTCCTGCCTCTTCAGGTATCTTTAGTCCAGTTACTGGCTCTCCTATCCATTCAGTCATCCTACCAGCTAGTTGGGGTTCCTTCTCTGTTTCCAGTTGCTCCTTTGTGTTGCACATCCCATATATCCCCATGCCCACCTGACTTCACCTCACATATGCTTTTTCTAACACCTTTACCATCCTTATCCACATCCCCACTATTCAGGCTCTTACAATAACCTCCAGGGTGACTGCAGTTGTCTCTCGATCGGTCTTCCTACGTCCAGGGTCTCCTCTTTTCTAACTTTTGCTTGCTCATTGATTTTAGAGGAATCCAGCAAAGATGTAGATATAGACTCTGGTTGAAATCTTTAAGGCTATCAATGCCCTAAAATGTTGTTTTTTTACTCTTTCTTAACCTGCCCCTTTCTACAAAGCCTTATCATACATATAAATATCTTGAAAAACGCATGTCACATGGTAAGCACACAATAAATGTTAGTTTCCTTCTTCAAGTTACTAACTAGTCAAGATTTCATGTTTCACTTTCTGTAAAATTTGTGTTATGAAAACAATAGTTATGCTGAATATGCTTTTTAAAATTACACTCCATTTCCCCACTGCAGATTCTTCCTATGTTTTCCTATCACCATTAGCTCCTCACGTGCTCGTATTATATATTCCAGGAATAGACAGCCCTCCATGATTCTGTCCCATGTAGCTTTCCAGCTTTATCTCCGGGTACTCCATTTCTCGCATATAATGTTGCAGAACCACAAATCGTCTGTCAGTCCCTGAAAACACTGTGCTGTTTTTTGACCTCTTTGCTTTGCCGTAATCCATAGTTACACATTAAGACTCACTTCAGGTGCTTTTTTTTTACCTGCTAGGAAACTTTCCCTGATGAAAGTCCCCAAGGATAGACTGTGTGTGCCTCTTCTGTATCCCTATGAAGCCCTTTGTCAATCTATAGCATTGTCCTGATGTTATTATAACTGCTCATCTTTGTGTCTAGTCCCTAACTAAGACTCTGATCTCTTTGAGAACCAGAGTCAATGTTGACTGTTAGAGCATCCACAGTGCAAAGCTCAGTACTTGGTGCATAGAACAGTCTCTGGACTTGTTTGTTGAATGGATGGCCAGAGACCAAGGGGGTTGCCCCGGGAATAGAGTCTTTCCAAGGACTCATTGAATGAGAGGAAGGGTAGGTAAGAGGAATTAAAATGCATAGAGCTCCCTCTGTGCCCCAGGTGCTGATTTTTTACACATTGTCTCAGTTAAGTCCCACAACAGATATGTGTGCTAACCTTTCCCACCACAAGTGTTCACCGCAAGTCAAGGAACTGGAGATTCAGTGAAGGTACTTTTCTTAGATTATATAGCTGGAAAATGGCTGAGCTGGGATTCAAGTCCAATTTATCTGGTCCCTTTGTTATAGCAAATCTGCCATGCTCCTACAAGTCAGAAATATTGATTTTTCTTCCTTTCCTTTCATTTTCTGACCTCGTATCCTTTACTGTGCCAGTTTGCTTTCGACACTTTTAGGTAGCAATAATTTAATTCACTTTTTTTTTTTCAGGCACAAAGCCACTGCAATAGCTGGGGAAGTTCCAAATCCCAGGAAATCTGAATGGTGGCTCAGTCCCAGTACTTCTGTGACTACGGGCCACACTTAGGATGTTTCTCATGGCTGAGATGACTTAGGAGACACATGGGGATGGATAGAGAGATAGATATAGGAATTTGAGAGTGGGCCAGAATTTGAGAGCGATCTGGGAAGAAAAGTTCTCACACTTCTATTATGTGTCTGGGCAAGACCTGTGTTTTAAAATAGCTCCCCATTTCAGAATCAGGCAAAACATTCCTGGAGTTTAAATGATGCTTTGACCATGCTGGGCAATTTAAATGCACTTAGAGGTGACAGTACCTGCGTGTTCAGCCTTTGCAGAGAGGAAAGTATCGTTTATCGAAATGGTTTCCAAACTGCTCTGTTTTGTGTAAGCACCGTCTGCAGGTACTCATCAGTGTCGGGGCTGAGTGGTGCGGGGAATGTTTCCTGGAGCAGCCACAAGGAAAAGTGTGTGCTTGGCTTTCCTTTAAAGCCCCAGAATAACTTTTTGGCGATGAACACACTGAGCATAGAGCCTAGCACAAATAAGTGTTCAATATACAGTATTATTGAGTTTTAATGGTGTAGGAGCTGTTTGACCGCCACTTGTTGGTAAATGGAGCACCTTATGTGTTGTGATCCTTTAGGGGTGGGGGACTGAGGCTTTTTAATCTCAGCCCCCAGCGTGCTTTAGAAGAAAACAATTAATTTCCCGATTGTTGCGCAGTTGTTGTAGGATTTTTTTTTTCCATTTTAATTTTATTTTAAAGCTGGGTCACTGCAAACCTCTGTAAACAAAGTAATCGATCAATGGCTATCAGCAGTTCTTGTGAGAGGGCAGAATAATTTGATGGATTCTGGATAATAGGGAAAAAATAGGCCAGCAAGTTGAATAAATTAATGGATGCTATTATCAGCGGAAATAGAAGTTCCCCCAGGAGCTTCCTCATCCTCACTCTCAGGCTATTAAATCTCTCACAGGCCAAAGGTAGTGATAATGCGTAGAAGTTTCTCATGGACAGCCTCCAGTCCCTTTTTGAATCTTTTTGCATTTGTAGTTTGACTCTTCCTCTGGACTCCAGGTGGTAGAGATTGAAGATGGATTTTTTTTGTTTATTTTTAATCTTTGTCGAACACCTGAACACTGGTACTCCAGGAAGATGCTTCTATTTTTCTGCACTCTGACACTCTTCTGTGAGAAACAAAAATTTTGGGTCCCAGAAAGGAGAAGTGATCGACTCAAAGCCACAATTACTTATGGTGGGAGATAAGTCTCAAGTTCAGGTTTTCTGCCTTTAAGTCCAATGCTCTTTCCCCTACATCACATTTTTGTACCAATGTTTTATTTAGGTACCTGTAATGGGAGCTCCATTATAATTGTCACCTCCAAATTGTTTCTCCTACTTTCCCCTTCTCCTCTCCTGGTCCTCCTTACATACAGTTTCCTGTTTAAATTCTCGCCAGACAATTTTTATCCTTAATAGGATCAGAGAGTCTTGAAACAAAGTTTTAAATTATTTGATATCTATCCATTGTTGGCTACCTAAAATACTCTCTATAGCCTGGCTTCTAAATACTATTTATTTCCTTTCATGGGGCGAACCAATCTCTTACTATTCATTATGTATTCTCTATTCTGCAGCCCAGATATCTCACTCCTGCACAGATATGTAATCGGCTCACACTCTTCTTTTAGCCATGAATACTCTCATTTTAATAAATGACCCTCGTCATTTATTAAAATTCCATCTGGTTTTCAAAATGCATGTTAGATGACATTTCCGTTAGGAAGTTGTGACTAGTCCCCACACCTCTAGCCTTCCTGTGTACAATCTTCCAATGTGTTCTATTTCTAGAATGACCTTAGAATCCACATGTTGAAGGTGGTAGACCCACAGACGGGAAGAACCGGGGTCCTCAGATCTCCACATGTAAAAGAATTGCCTTTAGCCAGTACAACAATTTTGAATTTTATGTGAGTAAGAAATAGAGTTCTACTTTGTTAGCCACAGAATTTTAGGGTTTATTTTAACTGACACGAAACAAAAATAAACATTAGAACAATATAATAAAAGTTAAACAGGAACCTCAGAAGATAGGATAGAGAATTATCTGACCGAGTGCTACATAGTTTCCTTGAGAAATGAATAAGTCTCTTTATCTAGAGAAGGGGTCTGTGAACTACAGTTCATGGTCCACATTTGGCATATCATCTACTTTCAAAATAACTTTTTTTTGGAAAACAGCCACATTTATTTGTTTATATAGCATCTGTGGCTGTTTCATAATGCAAGAGCAGAGTTGAGTGGTTATAGCAAAAACTGTATGGCCCATGAAGCTGAAACTAATTAGTATCTGGCCCTTTACAGAAAAAGTTTGACAGCCCCTGCTCTGGAGTGTTGTATTTGTGTAGACAAAGAAATGAGACAGGAAATAGGACCCTTGATGCACTAAGGAATTTTGACTTTGCCTTTCTGAGCCTTACCCACCCCACCTGACAAATGAAGCTAGTAACAACACCCATCTCATGGAGTTTTCTGAGGGCAGCATGAGTTAGTGCAGGGTAGTCAGAATAGTACCTGGTATATAATAGGTGCAGCACACCAACATGGCGTATGTATATATATATAACAAACCTGCACGTTATGTACATATACCCTAGAACTTAAAGTATAATAATAAAAAAAAGAATAGTACTTGGTATATCATGAGCACTGAATCAATGTTAGCTGTCAATATTACCTTGAAGCAAAAGAGGAAAAATTAAATAATTTCCAGCAGATGTGTTCCAAGTCATATATTCATTTAGTTTGAATACTTTGGCTGTAGCCCATATAGGGCTTTACAGGTGTGGTGGTGGGGGAAGAAATATGGGTGGAAAGAAGCTGCATACAGAGCCTTCCAAGGTTTTCTTTCTTTTTCAGGCAGTCTCTTAAATGGGCTTCACTTCATCATTTGCTGCTTCAACAGTCCCAGCTACTCTTGATAAAATATTCCGATAATGTATAGAGTACGTTTGACAGCTCTGAACTGGTAAGTCACTCTGAGTACATCTCCATACTTCTGCTCCCAAGGGGAGACTTGATGCTTCCTAAAAAGCACTTGTGTTAGCGTCAGCTGTACTGTTTATATGTATTCATTTAGCTAATTACTATGCAAATGACAAAATGTGAGTGCAAGGACAAAGAGAGTTGTTTCTATGAAAACAAATGTAAGTGCTTTGGAAAGACTGGATTTGATAGAATATTTGATAAAAGTAGTTTTTATAATTTCAGTTAAATCAGTAAAAGATGGGATTAGGAAGTAAAAAAAAAGTTCAAGAGTCTGTATTCTTATTGCTTTTCCAAATGTCTTTACATTTCTACTCTACTTTCAAGAAACTCACATTGGAAATCAAAGACCATACATTATGAGTGTGATTTATGCAAATCAGACTGGAGCAAACTACAATCAATCTGGAACCCATCTTCAAATCAAGGCCTTGGCTGTACATCCGAACCTTGGCAAACAACAACAGATTTTTATGTTTTAAGTTAATCTAAAATATTTATAAGCTGCTTAGAGTGTATATGCATTATTTTTACGATCCTCTCTTAAACTGATTCTTTTGATTAATTAGCCAACAGTGGCAGCCCTATTTTATTCACAATAAGGGCTTCTAATGAATTTAGAGACTGTTTCAAGTCAGTGCTTATCTAAGAATTCTGCTCTCAGCAGTTGTTTCTTTTCTGTGTCCCTGGGATCCCAATCTGGATATGCCTCTATTAGAGCAGCTTCAACACCTCTTGTCAACGATGAGATGGTTAAAGGCAAAACTCTACCTTTTAACTTATCTCCCCAGTACCCAGTCCAAAGTCTGGTACATTTTAATTCCATTACTGTGCAAGTAATTCAACTGATGGTCTCCATGTGGATGTCTAGAGACATTTCAAGCAAAACCGTGTCCAACTTGCCTTTCACAGGTCTTCCCATCTCAGTTAGTGGTGACTCCAGCTTTCTGCCTGCACAGGCCAAAAGCCTTAAATTATCTCTGGTTCTCCTCTTTCTCTCATCCTCAGCATCCAATCTTTCAGCTTACCCTGAAAACTCCTCTGTCTTCATACTAGATCCAGATTTGACCACTTCTCACCACCTCCACTCGTTTCGCAATGGTCCAAGGTTCCTTCTTCTCTTATCTGGATAGTTCTTACAAACTTCTTAACTGCTATCTGTGCTTTGAAACTTGTCTTCTCATCACCCTGTTTCCAGTACAACAATCTGAATAATATTTTTGAATAATAAGTTTGATTATATCACCCCTTTGCTCAAAGCACTTCATGGCTTCTCAGCTTACTAATTGCAAAAGGTACTCAACAAATATTTCTCAATGAATAAATTAGAGCTACTATTACAACTGTAGTAGTAATTTCCATATAATGAAAATAATAGGACTTCCTCTAAAGATATAGCAGCAAATATAATAGGAAAAATAAGATAATCAGCTTAGCATGAGATGTCTCTGTAACACTCACAAGTCCATTTGGTTGCCCAGAATGTGGCCACATGTGGTCAGTACAGGTGTCATGTACTGCACAGAGCATGAGGAGGGAGAGGTAGCAATGGGAGCTCAAGTGAGAAAGGCCTTGGATGCCGTATTAAGAAGTTTGGATTTTATTTCATGACCAATGCAGAATATCACTCAAACCCAGTCCATGACTGATGGAGGATAAGAGGCAGATCATCTCACTCTTCAAAGGCTACTACTAATGATAGTAACAAAATTGGGACCCAATAATTATTGGTTAAATATATGAATGAATGAATGAATGAATGAATGAATGGAACAACTCATCTGATTATGTGACAGGAAGGGTACTAGAATTTATTTACCACCTATGAAAATTCAGCTACCTTGCCAGCTGATTTTATGCCACTTAATTTTTACCGGGTCTTAGTATGCCTAATTTTTATAAGTATGGGAGTTTAATAAAAAATGTCTCAAAAAAGTCACAGCACAGTCTTGTTAAAGAGCATAGGTTTTGGAATCAATCTGTGTTGAAATCCCAGTTCTGCTTCATCTGTCCTTGGAAAGATTAAGTACAGTTTGCTCCTCTGTAAAATGATATTCTCAATACTTGTTAGTGGGTTGCTGCAAGGATTGAATGAGTTAAAATAAAATGATTCCTATAGTCTCAGTCACACAATAAACAGTCAGTGTTGTGACAGTTTTCCGGGTTAGTCTCCATCACACAATAAATAGTCAGTATTGTAATTGTTTTCCAGGTTCTCTCAACTAGCATGGTAAGATTGGGTTTTAGATACTGATTGTTTCTTTTCAAATCCTGCACTGGGCTCAGTGATGGTTAATTTTATGTGTCAATTTAAGGAGGATGTTTTTGGATGAGATTAACATTGAATGCAGTAAATTTTGATTAAAGCAGATTGTCTTCCATAATGTGAGTGGGCCTCATCCAATCAGCTGGAGGCCTGCATAGAACAAAAACACAGGTCTCCCTGAGCAAGAGGGGCTTCTCCAGTAGATGGCCTTTGGACTTCATCTACACCATCCACTCTTCTGGGTCTCCAGCCTGCTGGCCCACACTACAGATTTTGGACTTGCCAGCTTCCATAATCACGTAAGTAAATGCCTTATAATAACTACTTACACATACATATTTATATTTCATTCTGGTTTCTCTAGAGAACCCTCACTAATACAGGCTCCTTCTGCAGACTTCATATATTTGGGCCTCTGCAGTTTTCAAATCTTGTCTTAAACAAATCTTTTGGTCTTCTTCACCACACATAAGGACTACGTGGAGTATCCAGCACCAGCCTTTCCACACCTACATTGACTTCTGAGCATTCTCTTCCATCTTCCTCTTTTTTCCCAACTGTGAACCCCAATTCATTTTGTAACACCCAACTCAGCTTCTTCTATCCCCTTTCAGAGTCTTGCAAAATGGTCCCTCTGTCACTTACCTCCTGTTCTTTCTTGGCACATGTACTTTCAAACTTCTTTTTAAAAACTCATTCAAGTTTGTTCATCACTAATTGATTTCTGTGTCTTTTCTCCACTGTAAGCACCTTGAGGGCAGGGGCTGTGTTTTCTTCAGTTTTTTCTTCCCTAAGTTCCTGCTAGCACTGTGCTAGGTGCAGGTCAGGTGGTTAAGGTTAGCAAATCCTCACTTAGTAAATGATTTAGCAGAGGTTGGAGCTTTAACATCTCTGCTGATCCATCCACATATGAACCCACCTAGTGAGTGGTTCTGTAGGCTCTTTTTAGGATGTCTAATAGGCTGCCCTCTCAACCTGTTTACAACAAACAGCTTGAGTTGCAAGTTGCACCTCTGCATCCTGAAACCTGCTCCTCCTTTAACCTCTCTCATTTCAGAAAATGACACCACCCTCCCCACAACTGCTCAGGCAAAAACATTTGGTGGTCATCTTTACCACTCCATTTCTTTCACAAGATACCTACAGTCTGTCCGCAAATCCTGGGACTCTGCCACCCAGTGGTCCCACATGTAAGCACCTCTTACCATCTTTTCTACAGCTGCCCCAGCCTGGACACCATCTTCTCTGGCTCAGATCAGCATGTAGTACAATGGCCTCCAGCCTGTCCTCTCTGCCTTGCTTCTCTTCTCTACACACTAGCCAGTCTGATCATATCATATGTAAACCTGATCAGTCTATACCCTCAACACCTTCTATGGCTCTTCTTTAAAGCCCCATTAACCTCTTTTAGAATAAGAATCCAAAGTTCCTACCGTAACTTAGGAGATTTCGTGCGACCTGCCCTCTGCCCTCTCTCCAAGGTCACCCCTACCTAACCAGGTTTCTCATTTTGCTCCAGCTATACTCCAGCCAGAGACCTTCTGCAGTTTCTCAGCACATGAGCTTCACCTGCTGTCTCTACACCAGGCATGCCGTTCCCAGAACTTCCCATGGCTCAATTTTCAATACCGTGAAAAAAATGTAGCTCAAATACCACCTCTGTGGAGAGGCTTTTCCTGCCCTTCTCTGTCTTACAAAGCACCGCGTCTCCAAATTTCCTATCCTTTGTATTCCATTGATCACCTTAATTATTACCTAAATGGTATCACCTATGTTTATTCCCCTCACTGATCCCCACCACCACTGGAGTGAAAGCTCTATGATAGCAGAGACCTCTCTTTCCTTTTTTTCTTTTTTAATATAAATCTGTTTTCTTAGTGACTAGAACAAAACTAGGCACATAGTAGGTGCACGGTAATTATTTGCTGAGTGAATGAATTGAAGGAACAAACAGTATTTATTAGGTTTGGGTGCTTTTGTTTGAATGGCTATTTTTTCCTCTTTAAATGTATTCAACTATTCTTGGCAAGAGAACATAGGAGAGTGAATATAAGTCAGATGATATATGGGAAAATGAGAAAATAAAATGGAAAAACTGCTGAGCTACTGAATAGCGAATCTTAAGGGGGAACGTTCTTATTTCCAATATCTTTATTTCCTGGAACAGAAATAGAATGTCTTCATTCGGAAAGGAAATCCCAATGGAACTTGCAAAACACGAAAGAGAATTACATTGCCTTTTTGGGTTTTGTTTTGCTTTGCATTGATTCTGTCTATAAAAAGAGGTTTCTGTGCATATTTATTAGGTGAGTGTTCACAATAACATTGTCCTCAGGGAAGTGAGGGAGAGACTGGAAGCACTGGAAAGAGTGCTGGGTAAGAAAAAGCTGCAAGTTTTTCAGGCCCAGTCTGTGCTCAATGCTTTACAGTAATTATAACAGTACCTAAAATTAATTGGGGAATTCACAAATGTCTTGTGTGCATTCTCTGGTTTGGTCCTATGTCATCTTTATGGCATCTGGATATGTTAGCACTATTATCATTCTTTTTTAATGAGGAAACTGAAACTTGGAAATATTGTTTAACTTTCCAAAATCACGTAGCTTTCAAGGTTTTCTGCTTTGTGGAATCAGCCTGTGTTCAAATCTCTGTTCTGCTTCATCTGTCCTTGGAAACATGAAAACGGCTTTGTATTCTTACTGCGAGAGCCTCAATTGAGGCTTCCCTTCCTCACCGGGATACTGATAAGGTTTGGCTGTGTCCCCACCAAAAATCTCATCTTGAATCGTTATCCCCATAACCCCCATGATCCCCCACACGTCAAGGGAGAGACCAGGTGGAGATGACTGAATCATGGGGGTGGTTTACCCCATTGCTGTTCTTATAATAGTGAGTGCGTTCTCATGAGATCTAATGGTTTTATAAGTGTTTGGTAGTTCTTCCTGTGTTCATTCTCCTTCCTGCCACCTTGTGAAGAAGGTGCTTCCTTCCCCTTTGTCTTCCACCATGATTGTAAGCTTCCTTAAACCTCCCCAGCCCTGCAGAACTGTGAGTCAATTAAACCTCTTTCCTTTATAAATTACCCAGTCTGGACCAGTTCTTTATAGCAGTGTGAAAACAGACTAATACAAATACTATAGCAGCTTCTTTAACTGATCTTCTTGTCTCCAGGTTCCCTTTCTTCCAACCCTTTCTCAGAAGCTGCGGACAGTCCTCATGCCACTTAGTGGCCACGTGCATTCACTCACTCCCTCTGACCAAACAGCCTCAGGACACATATTTACCTTTGGCGTTCACAGTCCTCCAGTGCCCCTGCAATGTAACAGGAAGAGGTTGGTCCTTCTAAATTAGAGTAGGAAACTTGAGAAGCTTGAGAACAGGTCTTGGCCCTTGTTCATGTCTGTATTTTCAAGGCTTAACATGGTGCCAAGAATAGAGAACATATTATTTATTATTTTATTGTTAGTTTTTTTTTACTAAAGCCATATGTCACTTTGTCTTCTAAAAATCCTTTTGTAGCTCTTGTGGATTTATTTGTGAGGCAACCAGTGGCCATTGGGAATAAGCTGGTGATATTGCACATTGTATCTAGAAAGAATAGGTCCTCTCTCCAAAGCACATTACAGATCACAGAAAAATGGGGTACAGTGTTTGAATTCTAGAGTCAGACTTCATGAGTTCACTTTCCATCTGTTGCACAGAGCACCTCTATGGCCTTAGGTATATTCCTTGTTTTCTAAGTTTCTTTATATATAAAATGAAAATAAATAATCATACCTCAAGAGAATTTTGTGGGTATTCAAGGAGTTAATACATGGAGATACTTAAAATAGTGTCTAGAATAAAGTATGACATAGTTTGGCTGTGTCCCCACCCAAATCTCATCTTGAATTGTACTCCTCATAATACCCATGTGTCATGGGAGGGATGTGATGGGAGGTAATTGAATCATAGGTGCAGTTTCCCCCATGCTGTTCTTGTGATAGTGAGGAGCTCTTATGAGATCTGATAGTTTTATAAGCGTCTAGCATTTCCCCTGCTTGCATTAATTCTGTCTCTTGCCGCTCTGTGAAGAGGTGCCTTCTCCCATGATTGTAAGTTTCCTGAGGCCCCCCTAGCTGTGGGAAACTGTGAGTCAATTAAATCTCTTTTATTTATAAATTACCCTGTCTTGGGTATTTCTTCATAGCAGCAGGAGAATGGGCCAACACAAAGCATTTAAAAATGTTAGCTAACATTATTACAGTTCTTACAAAAACCTTGTGAGCAACTCACTATGCATATTTTTATTTTATAAATGATATCATTATCATTAAGCCTTGGGAGGTTAAACGACTTGTCTAAGGGCTCACAGCTAACAAATAGAAGCTCATGAATTTTCACCTATTTGCTGTAACTCACTGGTCCTCACTGGGAGCAGATTTGTCCACAGGAGGACATTTAAAAATGCTTGAGGACATTTTGGGCTGTTAGGGGAGTGAGTGGTTCTGGCATCTGGTGTGTAGAGGTCTAGGACATGGCTAAACATCCCACTATGCACAGGACAGTCTCTGTGGCAAATAATTATTTTGCCCAAATGTCCCTAGTGCCACTGTTGAGAAGCCATGTTTTAATAATCAATCAATTAGATATGTTAAATATGACATTATAATCACAATATAATAATGAAATGACCATAGAGCAGGCACCCAGAGGCAAACCTTGATGCTCAAGGGGCCTGGTCAACCCCAGCTGACTGGAGTCTGGTAACATAGCGCAGGTGATTCCATCAGCTAGTCTGGTACATCAGCTAGCCTTTGTAATAACGAAACTCCCAGCAACAGTGCTATTGATATCGGAGAACAATTCTATTTGGATCACAACCCCAAGATGAGCCTTTGTGGTATTTATTATTACAACTATAAATCATTAATTCAGAAGATCATGTCTTCTTCTTTTTTTTTTTTTTTTTGGAGACAGAGTCTCGTGCTTTGCCCAGGCTGGAGTGCAGTGGCGCGATCTTGGCTCACTGTGCAAGCTCCACCTCCTGGGTTCACGCAATCCTCCTGTCTCAGCCTCTGGAGTAGCTGGGACTACAGGTGCCCGCCACCACACCAGGCTCATTTTTTTTTTTTTTTTTTTTTTGTATTTTTAGTAGAGACAGGGTTTCACCGTGTTAGCCAGGATGGTCTCGATCTCCTAACCTCGTGATCTGCCCGCCTCAGCCTCCCAAAGTGCTGGGATTACAGGTGTGAGCCACCAGCTAAGATCATGTCTTTTTAAATGCTGTCCTCCTCTCTTCAATGTAAACTCCATAATGACAAGGACCACTTGGGCTTGTCCTTAGCACCTGGCAAAGTGTCTGGACTATTGTAAATCTAAGACAAATCTATGCTGGAGATATACTTGTATGAAGAAATGAATAAATAAAAGACCTGGGTCAGCAGTTGGAAATACAAAAACACAGTCTGGAGCACAAGAGAGGAGTTTGTAATATTTTAAGTTTTTTGAAGTAATATTGAATGCTTAAGAGCACAGAATTTGAAACCCAATATTTACGCTTTCACTCATTCATTGGCCAGATATATAGAGAGTGAGCCCACAATATTCTAGGCATGGTGAGGCTGCAGGGAAGCAGCTGATCGTATAGTGATGAGCCTGGCTTTGACCTGGACGTACTCGTCTTAGCTCTGTGAAGCTATGTAAGCACTCTGCTTTTTCAGTCTTTTTCTCTCTCTAAAATGGGTAAAACAGCCTTTCCAATGGGGTTGCTAAAAGAATCAAATATTATGACATGGTTTAATGTAGCATCTAGACATAGAAGGTATTTAGTAAATGGGTAACCATATGTGATGGCTTTAAACTACGTCTACACATTCATTGACACACATTCTATCAAGAGGTGCTATCTATGTCCTCTCCTCATGAACCTGGGCAGGCTTTGGGACTTCCTCGACTTAAAGAATGTGGCAGAAATGATACCCTGTGACTTCCCCGGCCAGGTTAGGAGAGGTCATGTGACCCCTGCAGGTTTCTCTCTGGGAGCCACCCTAAGACTCCTAGGTACACAGAGAGAGAGAGACCTAAGGAGCCCCAGGTGTTACTGTCCATGCGTGTGAGTAAAGACAGCTGGGAGCCCAGACACCACTTGCTTTCAACTTCATGACTGACTCCACATGTGAAACTCCTAGCTTGGCTCAGTAAACTCCAGATTCATAAACAAAACAAATGACTGCTATTATGCTAAGTCATTGCTACCTGGTGACTGTTTTTTGGCAGCAAAAGATGAAGAAAACACCATTGTTTCTGGACCCCGGGCAGATCTGATGTTCAGGTGGTACTCCACTATCAGAGACGCCTGCGAACGGGAAAGGAAAAGAGGTCAGTATGTGTGCGGTGAAATTTACGGTGAAATGGACATGAAGGCTGCTGTCTGGTGGCCCAAGGCCTACTAGGCACTACTTTGGGTAGCAAAACCAACCAAATACATTTCCTGCTTTGAGGATGTCACATAGGGAAGAAGATAGAGATGGGAGGAAGTATTCCGGAAAATGAATCTAGAATGCTAAATTGAAGTCTGTTTTTGTTTTTTGTTTTTGTTTTTATAGGGGCTTACTCTTTTGCCCTGGCTAGAGTGCAGTGGTGCCATCATGGCTCACTGCAGCCTCAACCTCCTGGGGTCAAGTGATCCTACTGCTTCAGCCTCCCGAGTAGCTGGGACTACCAGCACTCACCACCACACTTAGCTAATTTTAGTATCTTTTTGTAGAGACAAGTTTTTGCTGTGTTGCCCAGGCTGGTCTCAAACTCCTGGGGTCAAGTGATCCATCTGCCTCAGTCTCCCAAGGTGCTGGGATTATAGGTATGAGCCACTGTTTGTGGCCTGAAGTCACATTTAAAAAAAATTCTTATATGTCATATTCTGAAGATTATTAAAGGATAGACTACTAGGATTTTTGTCCAAGGTGGTGGCAACAAAATACAAATTTGAGAAGGTTTAAGACATCGTGAGCAATGACTTCAGTACATCTTATAAAATCCATAGTTATCACACATTACAAGGTGGAAAATAGCATCACTTGATCTATGCTGAAGAAAGACAAGTGAATACCAGCCAAACCACATGTTTATGCTGTTGCTTTTTTCATAATTATTCTAGAAGTAGACTATAATCACAGTCCTAATCTTTTATCTCACTTTATTCTTCCAATAACAACTTAAAAATTGTAATTGGATAACATTTCAGACTTCTGCTTTCTTATTAACGGTAAAAGCAGATATTTTAACCAGTACCCAAATATTAGTTTCATAAGAAAATGAAACCTTTTTTCCACTTCTTGTGTTACAAAAGAGAAGAAAGAAAATACAATGTCGAGAGATGAAGCCAAAGAAAGATTTTCCTAAGGCTGTGATCTTTTCTATGGGCAATCAAGTGGTTGGTAGTATATTAGGCATCAGGGGAGACCACAGGTACCCACATCAGAAAAGCAATCTTTCCTTGCAGCATTTGACATTTGGCTCCACCTTCTGACCTTTGGATAACATGTGATCTGATGTCATCTACCACTGAGAGTGTTTATTTTTACTTATTTCTTGCACGAGAGAAAATGTCATTCCTTGTTTTTACTGTCTGCTCCCACCTGACAAGGAAGCAGTTGCCTCAACATGACTGTGGTGCTGTGAGTGCAGAATGAGCAGTGTTTTTGCAGAACAGCAGACAGCTTCTCAGCTACCTGAATTATTGATGGCAGATTCGGCACATGGCTAGTGATGCCTGAAGTCAGTATGACTCTTGGCTAGACAAGCTGGAAGAAATGTTCCGAGAGCCAGGCACCTGCCTTATTGGAGTCATTAGTAAGAGGCACCACTGCCTTGCTGAAAACCCTCGGAGCTTGGAGGGGAGACCGTTCTCTGAGAAACCGTTTGAGACATGTGCTGTTGTGGTGGGCACTGATGGGTCTCTGATAAGCCAAGAGCTCTACACATGTCAGTTCATTCACTGATTCATTAAGTCCCTGGGCCGCAGAGGACAGGAATGCGCTGCAGTCTCAACTCATTGATGGGATATGTGACTTGATGTAGGTCTTTGGACCTCTGAAAAATAGGAGAACTGACTCAAAAGTTATTGAGTCACCATTATATGTCTAGTGTTTGGGTTAGGAGGGCAGCAGATGTAATGCCTCTTTTCCCTGTCTGAGTTCTAAACCAATAGAGGAGTAAGAAAAAAAAAAAATCCAGATTAGAATAAGAGTGTGAAAATATCCCCTTTACCGGAGGCAGGCTGGAGATAGTTAAGCTTCAAACTCAGATCCATTGCCCCGGTTAGCAGACTCCTGGACTGGGCAGCCTTCTTCCGGCCTCTATTGCCAAGTTTTCTGCATGGCTGAAAGCAACTGAAGACTCCAGCTATCTGTTGCCAGCCAGTTGCCAAGAAGAAGAGGAGAGAAAAATGCACTTTGAGAGGCCAAAGTGGGACAATTGCTTGTGCCCAGGAGTTCGAGACCAGCCTCAGCAACATGGCTAAATCATGTTTCTACAAAAAATGCAAAAAACAAATTAGCTAGGCATGGTGGCGTATGCCTGTAGTCCCAGCTATTTGGGAGGCTGAGGTCGGAGGATCTCTTGAGCCCAGGAAGTCGAGGCTGCAGTGAGCCATGATCATGCCACTGCACTCCGGCCTGGGCAACAGAATGAGACTCTATCTCAAAAAATAATAATAAATAAATGAAATGCATGAGTTAAGTAAGTTTGAGTTTCTCCTTGTACACATGCCAATAAAATGTCTCCTGACTTCCACAAAAATGCAATGAGAGAGACACGAGGAAGAAAACCAGTGGTGTGACCTTAGCAGATCTACTGTCATGTGGAGAGAAGAGTCCGGTCTGAGGAAGAGGCATTGTCTCCTGTGGTCCAACAGTTAGAGCTGTAAGAGTCACTTTATATCTGTTATTTCATAGGGCTGTTGAGAAGATTAAACACAATAATGAACTTTGCAAACTAGAAAGTATTTTATGGTGGGGTGCAGTGGCTCATTCTTGTAATCCCAGCACTTTGGAAGGCCGAGGCAGGCAGATCATTTGAGATCAGGAGTTTAAGACCAGCCTGGCCAACATGGTGAAACCCCATCTCTACTAAATACAAAATTAACTGTTTAAGGTGGCAGGCACCTGTAATCTCAGCTACTTGGGAGGCTGAGGCAGGAGAATGGCTTGAACCCAGGAGGCGGAGGTTGCAGTGAGCCGAGTTTGTTCCACTGCACTCCAGCCTGGGTGAGAGAGCAAGACTCCTTCTCAAAAAAAAAAAAAAAAGAAAGAAAGTATTTTAAAATATGTGATGGCATTCCATCTTTATTGTCTAGAGGGCCCTGTGCCCTAGGCCTGTGGAGAATAAACAAAAGAAAATCTAAACCTAAACAGATTTTGCATCAAAACACTTCACTGACTACTGACTTTGTGTCTTCTCAAAGTTGGTAGTTATTCAAATCAAATTTCAAAGGTTCAGGCCTTACCTTTATTCTTTTAAGCTGTGTGACTTTGGAAAAATTGTTGAACCTCTCTGTGTCTCAGAAAATAATAGATTCTTAGAGGTGTTGTAAGAATTAATAAGTTAATATAAGCTTAAACCCATGCCTGATATAGACTAAGTACACAATAAATATTAGTGCAATAGAGTCAGATTGCTAAATATGAGTCAGATTACTGCACTCTTCTCCTTAAAATCCTTCAAATGCTTCCTGTTGCTCTTAGAATAAAATCCACAATAGAGTCCCTGTATGGCTTAACACCTGTCTGCCTATTTATCTTCAGTGTGTAACCATATTCTGGTTTGGTATACTCCAGGTACATGAGTCTCCCTATTTATCTTCAGTGTGTAATCATATTCTGGTTCAGTATACTTCAGGTACATGAGTCTCTCTATTTATCTTCAGTGTGTAATCACATGGATACTCCAGGTACGCGAGTGTCATGTGCATTCCTCGGTTAAGCCAAACCTGTTCCCATCCCAGGGTCATGCCCTGCTGCTTCTTCTGCCTGGAAGATTCTTCCAACTTCTCTTATGCCTGGCTCCTTCTTTTCCTTCAGGTCTCCTCTGTTCAAGGGCTGTGTCCTTGGCATGGCTTACAAAGAAGACCCGTTCTCCTCAGTTACCCTCCCCTGTAGCCATGTCATCTTGTCTTCATAGAACTTATCACAATCTGTGATTTTGTTTGCCACTCTATTGCATGTCTCCCTCAGTAGAATGTAAACATCAAGAGGCCAAGGATTGAAGGATTGTAGGATTGTGTCTGTTTTATTCACTTCCTTACCCCTAGCCTCTCCCATAGGGGCTAGCTGTAATAGATGTTCAAAAAAGTCATATCGATTCAATGAATTAAAAGACAATGGCCTTTGGACTAAAGCAACTGGATGGAAGCCTGATATGATTTGGCTGTGCCCTCCCCCAAATCTCATCTTGAATTGTAGTTCCCATAATTCCCACATGTTGTGGGAGGGATCTGGTGGAAGGTAATTGAATCATGGTGGCAGTTACCCCCATACTGCTGTTCTCATGACAGTGCGTGACATCTCATGAGATCTGATGATTTTATAAGGGGCTTTTCCTTCTTTTGCTTGGCACTTCTCTTTGCCTGCTGCCATGTAAGACGTGACTTGCTTCTTCTTTGCCTTCTGCTATGATTGTGACGCCTTCCCAGACAGGTGGAACTGTGAATCTGTTAAACCTCTTTCCTTTATAAATTACCCAGTCTCAGGTACGTCTTTATTAGCAGTATGAGAACAGACTAATACAAAGCCCACGTCCTGCCACTTGTAGCTATTGGAACCAGGCAAGCTGTTTAATCCACATTACTGAGCCTGTGTTTCCATCTGAAAAAATGAGTGATTACACATCATATTTATAGCAGTAATCATTACAGCCAAAAGGTGGAAGCAACTCAAGTGTCCATCAATAGATAAGGGGATGAAGAAAATGTGCATTCATGCAATGGTGTATTATTCAGCTTTACAAAGTCAGGAAGTCCTGGCACATGCTACAACACAGATGAACCTCAAGGATGATGTGCTTAGAGGAATAAACTGGTCACTAAAAGACAAATGCCATAAGAGTCCTCTTAAATGAGGCTCCTAGAGTGGTAAAATTCATAGAAACAAAGTAGAATGGTGGTTTCCAGGAGCAGAGAAAAGGAGAGGAAAGGGAAGATGTTGTCTAATAGGTACAGAGTTTCAGTTTTGCAAGGATAAATGTTTCCAAGATTCATTATCAATAATGTGAATATATTTAACACTACTAAACTGTACACTTAGGAATTCTTGAGATGATAAATTTTATTTTGTGTGTTTTCTACCACAATTAAAACAATGGAAAAGATGAGACAACCACTTTGTTGTATGAAAAATAGAATTTGAATAATCAAAGGTCTCATGGACAGCTTCTGGGTGGAGACAGGTACCCATGTAAACTATACAAGGTAGGAATGACTCAGTGTGGAATTTGAAGTCAGAAGGGCAGGGGAAGGTGCCAAGATGGCAAACTAGGAGTGACTCACTTGTGCTGCTGTCAGGGAGAGGAGACACTAGCTCGTCACGTGGATTGTCCAGGAGGCCACGTTTGGATTCATCAAGTGATATGGTTTGGCTGTGTCCCTACCCAAATCTCATCTTGAATTGTGGTTCCCATAATCCCCACGTGTTGTGGGAGGGGCCAGGTGGAGATAGTTGAATCATGGGGGCAGTTTCCCCATCCTCTTCTCATGATAGTTGGTTAATTTTCATGGGATCTGATGGTTCCATAGGGGTTTCCGCCTTTGCTGGACACTAATTCTTCTTCCTGCCGTCATGTGAAGAAGGATGTGTTTGCTTTCTCTTCTGCCATGACTGTAAGTTTCCTGAGGCCTCCCCAGACCTGTGGAACTGAGTCTGTTAAACCTCTTTCCTTTATAAATTACCCAGTCTTAGTCAGTTCTTTATAGCAGCGTGAGAATGGAGTAATACATCAAGAAACTAATGACTACCCACAGAGAGCAGAGAGGAGCAAGGCAGGACTGCTGCCCACTAGTGATTGGCATGGAACCAGAAAATGGGTGAGTGAGTAAGAGCCCCTGGGGACCCACACTTCTGCCATGGTCCTTTGCAACTCTGGGCAAAGGAGATTCCCCTCAAATCTCTGGGCCTCCAGACTGACATAGAGAGATCACTGGAGTCTGAGCAGAGTCACCACTCAGCCCCATATGGGCCCCCCAGGCCTTGGATCCCTGAGCACCCTGGCACCAGCTGCCGTAACCACACAAGTAAAGGAGACCAGGCTCTCTTGTGTGCCCCTAGGATAGGGGCTTCATCTGTGGTGCTGAGGAGTGAATGGACTGCAGGCCCCACCCCCACTGTGCCTCACCCAGCAAGGCCCACAGGCCCCTGGGTCCCTAGTGCAGGCCTCCCCTCCCGGCCTGAGCACTCTGGTCTGTTGCAGCCCTGCATTTCTCTGGGATAGAGCTCCCAGAAGTAACCAACAGGCCCTCAGTGATTGTTGCTGCCAGGGTTCCTGCCCCACCACCTTCCCTCAGGCTGGGGAGGGAGTGAAGAGCCCAAGAATTGTTACGGGGCTCCAGCGGCCCTCAACTGCCATACTGAAAAGCTGCCAGACTGTTTTCCATGTGGGTCCCTGCCCCTGCTACTCCTCACTGGGCAGGGCTTCCTGGCCTAGGCCCCCAGCTCAGCCACTCCACCTGTCCCTGATCAATTCAGTTGGCAATGACTCTGCACTTCTCTGGGGTGGGGTTCACGGAGTCACCTGACAGGCTCTCTGCCGTTGCTGCCACAGCGGTACCTGCCCTTGCTTCCCCCAGGCTAGAGAGGGAACAAAGAGGCTGACTGCTTTCCAGTGCTACAGCTCATGTAGCTGCCCTTCAGCAAGACAGACAGTAGGCCAGACTGTCTTATCTGCAAAGACACCAGGCAGTGATGTCTTCACCAGGCAAGGTCCCTCCAGCTTTGGCCTGCAGCACAGCTGCCTTATTTCTTGTGGCTGATCGCTCCCATCAGCCATGGCTCTGAGTTTCAGGGATGGAGCTCCCAGAAGCAACTGACAGGCCCTCTGTATTGCTGCTGCCACAGTCTCTTCTGTCCCCAAGATGGAGAGGGAACAAAAAGCCTGAGCTCGCCCCATGGCTATGGTGTACAGCTCAGGAGTGCCAAGCCAAGATCTGTGGCCAGCACTCAAGCAGGAGGGGAACTCACACTCTCAGAGCACTGAGGGGGTGAGTCATAAGGGTTCCTGGGCCGCTGGGGAGGCTGAGCATCACTCCCTCCTGAGGGCTGGCCTGGAAAAGGTGTGGCCTATCTCTGCTTTGCCCTCTGCCCAAGGGAAATCTGCAGCCCAGAATACCTAACAAAAGAAACATGGGCCCAGTGCGAGTGACTGGAGGGGGCCTCCCCCAATGCCCAGGAGCAGACCTGGCGAGGGGGTCACCTCTCTAGCAGCTGCATCACAGAGCACAGCTGGCAAACTCCGAGGAAATACAAAAAGACCCCTGTGGTTGAGTTTATCCATTGGCTGTTACTCTTGAGCGCCATCTCCTGGATTACAGCCCAAACTACAACACAAAAAAATACTTGGCTAATATACCCTTCTGTGAAACCAAGGGCAAAAATTTAGCCAAAAATAAATACCTTACACAGAGACTTGGCCATCCGAAAACATTCAAAAATGAAGCCAACTGACTATACTCAAGTGACACCACAGTTAACATCAGTCCTCCCAGATGAGAAAGAACCAGCCCAAGAACTCTGGCAATTCACTAAGTCAGAGTGTTACTTTGTTTCAGAATGAGTCCACTAGCTCCCCAGTAATGGTTCTTAACCCGTAGGAAATGAATGAAATGACAGACATAGGATTCCAAATCTCAATGGCAAGGAAACTCACCGAGATTCGGAAGAAATTAAAACCCAATCCAAGGAATTCAAGGAGTCCAATAAATTGATCCAAGAGCTAAAAGACAAAATAGCCACTTTAAGAAAAAACCATACTGAACTTCTAGAGCTAAAAAATTCACTATAAGGATTTCATTACACAATTGGAAGTGTTAACAGCAGAATAGATGAAGCTGAGGAAGAATCTGTGAGTTTGAAGGCTGGTTCTTTGAATCAACCCAGTCAGACAAAAACAAAGAAAAAAAGAATTAAAAAAATGAACAAAACCTCTGGGAAATATAAGATTATATAATGATACCAAATCTACAATTCTTTGGCATTCCTGAGGAAAAGAGACAATGAACAACTTGGAAAATATATTTGAGGATATAGTCCATGAAAATTTTCCTAATCTCACTAGAGAGGTTGACATGCAAATCCAAGAAATACAGGAAGCCTCAGCTAGATACTAAACAAGATAACTATCCCCAAGTCATCAAATTTACTTAGGCCAATGCAAAAGAAAAAAATCTTAAAGGCAGCTAGAGAGAACAGTAAACTCACTCAGGATAACATCAGACATTTCAGCAGAAACCTTACAAGCCAAAGATTTTGTGGGCCTATTTTCAGCATCCTTAAATAAAAGAAATTCACCAAGAATTTAATATCTCACCAAACAAAGCTTCATAAGTGAAGGAGAAATAAAATTTTTCTCAGACAAGCAAATGCTGAGAGAATAGATTTTAACTAGACCAGTCTTACAAGTGGTACTTAAGGGAGTGCTAAACATAGAACAAAAAGAATGGCACCAGTTACCACAAAACCGCACTTAAGCACATAGCGCACAGGCACTACAAAGCAATCACATAATCAGATCTGCATAACAACCAGATAACAAGGTGATGACAGGATCAAATCTCACATATCAATACTAACCCTGAATGTAAATGGGCTAAATGTCCCTCTTAAAAGACATAGAGTGGCAAGCTGGATAAAAAGATAAGACCCAACCATCTTCTGTCTTCAAGAGATCTACCTCATGTGTAATAACACCCACAAACTCAAAGGAAAGGGATGGAATAAGATCTACCATGTGAATGGAAAACACAAAAGAGCAGAAGCTGCTATTCTTACATCAGATAAAACAGATTTTAAACCAATAAAAAATAAGAAGGAAAAAGGATTACATAATGATAAAATATGTGGTTTAACAGAAGAAAACATACACACACACGCACACACATACACACACATACATAGACAACCGCACAATAATAGTAGCAGCTTCAACACTCCACTGACAGCAGCATTAGGGAGATCATTGTGTCAGAAAACTAACAAAGAAACTCTAAACTTAAACTTGACACTTGATCAATTGGACCTAATAGACATGTATAAAACACTCCACCCAACAACCACAGAGTATACATTCTTCTCATCTGCACATGGAACATATTCTAACCAAACGCTTGCTCATCAAACAAGTCTCAATTAATTCAAAAATATTGAAATTATACCAAGCACACTCATTAACCATAGAAGATTTCTCAAAACTATACACACTCATGAACATTAAACAACTTCCTCCTGAATAACTGAAAAGTGAATATTGAAATTAAGGCAAAAATTTTTAAGGTAATTTGAAATTAATGAAAATAGGAACACAACTTACCAAAATCTCTGAGATATAGCTAAAGCAGTGATAAGAAGAAAGTTTATAGTGTTAAATGTCTTCATCAGGAAGATAAAAAGATCTCAATTAACAAACTAACTTTTTACCTAAAGGAACTAGAGAAAAAACGAATGAACTCTAATGCTAGCAGAAGAAAAGAAATATCTAAAATTAGAGAAGAACTTTATGAAACTGAGTTGCAAAAATCCATGTGAAGATAAATAAAATCAAAAGTTGGTTCTTCGAAAAAGTAAACAGGATTGATAGACTGCTAGCAAGATAAAGAAAAAAAAGATCCAAATAAGTACAATAAAAAATGAAAAAGATGACTTTACAACCAGTCTCATAGAAATACAGAAGACCTTCAGAGGATACCATGAACAATGCTATGCACATGAATTAGAAAATCTAAAGAAAATGGCTAATTTCCTGGAAACACACAAAACCCCAAGATCAAATAAGAAAGAGATTGAAACCATAAATAGACCAATGTCAAAATTTAAAGAGAATTGGTCATTTAAAAAAAACCCTACCAACCAAAAAAAGCTCTGGACCACATAGACTCATAGCTGAATTTTACCAGACGTATGAAGAACTGGTACCAATCCTCCTGAAAACATTCCAAAAATTTGAGCAGTGGAGTTTCTCTCTCGCTCATTCTATGAAACCAGTATCAGACTAATAACAAAGTCCAGCAGAGACACAATGAAAAAAGAAAACTTCAGGCCAATATCCCTGCTGAACATAGATGCAAAAATTCTCAACAAAATACTAGCAAACCAAATTAAAAAGTTAATACACCACAATCAAGTAGGCTTTATTTTTGGGATGCAAGGCTGGTTTAATATATGCAAATCTATAAATGTGATTCACCACATAAACAGAATTAAAAGCAAAAACCATATGATCGTCTCAATAATTACAAAAAAATCCAACATCCCTTCATGATAAAAAAAGTCCTAAATGGACTAGGCATCAAAGGAATACACTTCAGAAAAATAATAGCCATCTATGACAAACCCATACCCAACATCATACTGAATGAGCAAAGGCTGGAACAATTCCCTTTGAGAAGTGGAACAAGGCAGGGGTGCCCACTCTCATCACTCCTGTTCAACATAGTACTGGATGTCCTAGCCTAAGCAATCAAGCCAGAGAAAGAAATAAAAGGCATGCAAATATAAAAGAAAAAATCAAGCTATCTTTTTTCACTGACTATACAATTCTATACCTAGAAAACCCTAAAGATTCTGTCAAAAGGCTACGTGAACTGATAAACAATTTTATAAGGTTTCAGAATACAGAATCAATGTACAAACATCAGCAGCATTTGCATACATCTATAATGTCCAGGCTGAGAGTCAAATCAATAAAATAATTCCATTTACTATAGCCACAAAGAAAATGAAATACCTAGGAATAAAGCTAAGTAGAAGAAAGATCTCTGCAAGGAGAATTACAAAACACTGCTGAAAGAAATCAGAGATGACACAAGTAAATGGAAAAACATTTCATGCTCATGGATTGGAAAAATTAATACTGTTAAAATGTCCATATTTCCCAAAGCAATGTACAGATTAAATTACATTCTTATCAAACGACCAATGCCATTCTTCATAGAATTAGATAAAATTGAACTTTTTTTTCTGCTTTTTTTAAAAAACTATACTTTAAGTTCTAGGGTACATATGCACAACGTGCAGGTTTGTTACCTATGTATACATGTGCCATGTTGGTTTGCTGCACCCATTAACTTGTCATTTACTTTAGGTATTTCTCCTAATGCTATCCCTCCCCCATCTCCCTACCCCACGACAGGCCCTGGTGTGTGATGTTCCCCATCCTGTGTCCAAGTGTTCTCATTGTTCAATTCCCACCTATGAGTGAGAACATGTGCTGTTTGGTTTTCTGTCCTTGTGATAATTTGCTCAGAATGATGGCTTCTAGCTTCATCCATGTCCCTACAAAGGACATGAACTCATCTTTTTTTATGGCTGCATAGTATTCCATGGTGTATATGTGCCACATTTTCTTAATCCAGTCTATCACTGATGGATGTTTGGGTTGGTTCCAAGTCTTTCTTCTTGTGACTAGTGCCACAATAAACATACGTGTTCATGTGTCTTTATAGTAGCATGATTTATAATCCTTTGGGTATATACCCAGTAATGGGATCGCAGGGTCAAATGGTATTTCTAGTTCTAGATCCTTGAGGAATCGCCACACTGTCTTCCACAATGGTTGAACTAGTTCATACTCCCACCAACAGTGTAAAAGCATTCCTATTTCTCCACAACCTCTCCAGCACCTGTTGTTCCCTGACTTTTTAATGATCGCCATTCTAACTAGTGTGAGATGGTATTTCATTGTGGTTTTGATTTGCATTTTTCTGATGGCCAGTGATGATGAGCATTTTTTCATGTGTCTGTTGACTGCATAAATGTTTTCTTTTGAAAAGTGTCTGTTCATATCCTTTGCCCATTTTTTATAGGGTTGTTTGATTTTTTTCTTGTAAATTTGTTTAAGTTCTTTGTAGATTCTGGATATTAGCCATTTGTCAGATGGGTAGATTGCAAAAATTTTCTCCCATTCTGTAGGTTGCCTGTTCACTCTGATGGTAATTTCTTTTGCTGTGCAGAAGCTCTTTAGTTTGTCTATTTTGGCTTTTGTTGCCATTGCTTTTGGTGTTTTAGTCATGAAGTCCTTGCCCATGCGTATGTCCTGAATGGTATTAACTAGGATTTCTTCCAGGGTATAACTGAAATTTTTAAGTTGATACGGAACTAATAAAGAGCCCATATAGGCAAAGGAATCCTAAGCAAAAAGAATAAAGTTGGAGGCATCACACTACCTGACTTCAAACTATACTATAAGGCTATGGTAACCAAAACAGCATAGTATAGTTTCCAAGACAGTGTAAAGCTGCACATTTATAACCATCTTATCTTTGACAAGGCTGAAAAAAACAAGTAATGGGGAAAGGACCACCTATTCAATAAATGATGCTGGGATAGCTGAGTAGCCATATGCAGAAGATTGAATCTAGGCTCATACCTTTCACCATATACAAAAATTAACTCAAGATGGATTAATAATTTAAATGTAAGACCTCAAACTATTAAAAATCCTGGAAGAAAACCTGGGAAATACCCTTCTTGACATTGGCCTTGGCAAATAATTTTTGGCTAAGTCCTCACAAGCAACTGCAACTGGGATTTCTCTCCAGACTGGGAGAAAATATTTTCAAACTGTGCAGCTGACAAAGGTCTAATATCCAGAATCTATAAGGAACTTAAACAAATCAAGAAACAAAAAGACAAATAACTCCATTAAAAAATGGGCAAAAGATATGAACAGACACTTCTCAATAGAATATATACAACCAGCCAACAAACATATGCAAAATGTTTATTATTTCTAATCATCAAACAAATGCAAATCAAAACCACAGTGAGATACCATCTCACACCAGTTAGAATGGCCATTATTAAAAGTGAAAAAAATAACAGATACTAGCAAGGGTGTGAAGAAAAGGGAACATTTATACATGGGTGGTGGGAATGTAAATTAGTCCAGCCAGTGTGGAAGGTACTTTGGAGATGTCTCAAAGAATTTAAAATAGAGCTATCATTTGACCTAGTAATCCTTTTACTGAGAATATGCCCAAAGGAAAATAGATTATTATACCAAAAAGACATATGCATTTATGTTTATTGCTGCTCTATTCACAATAGCAAAGGTATGGACTCAGCCTCGGTGCCCATCAATGGTGGATTGGGTAAAGAAAATTTGGTACACATACATCATAGAATACTATGCAGTCATTAAAAAGAATGAAGTAATATCCTTCACAGCAACATGGATGGGGCTGGAGACCATTATCCTAAGTGAATTAATGCAAGAATAGAAAACCAAATACCACAAATTCTCACTTACATGTGGGAGCTAAACATTGCCACACATGAACATTAACATGAGAGTAATAGACACTGTGGATTACTAGAGAGGGGAGGCAGGTAGGAGGGATGTGGGTCAAAAAACTACCTATTGGGTACTATTCACTACCTGGGTGCAATATATATGCAGGGTGTAACAAACCTGCATATGTACCTTCTGTATCTAAAATAAAAGTTGAAAAAAGAAAAGCAAGACATTGAAAACTGGGCTATTAAAACCATTATTAAAAACTACATAGTATATATTTGCAATTAAATACATTATATTGAAAACAGATACAATAAGTAAAAATGGGGGAGTTTGATATATTGATACTTTGTTTAGCTTATTAAACATTTTAGAATCTCTTAATATAAGACACATATGAAATTTCTTCACATAGGAAAGGTCATTTGGCCTAGTTCCTTGTTTGCTAAAATCACTATGCTGCATATTGTTTTAAAAAAAGTTTCAAGGAAAGGAGCCCAAAACCTCTTCCCATGATGTTACATCCTCTGGCTTAATAGCTGTTCATTCTCCTCCTATATATTAGAGGAACTTTTTGTTTGTTTGTGTTGGTGATTATGTTTATAATGCAACCGAAGCGAAGCTATATTCTTGGCCACATTTTATATCCTGCTATCCCAAACCCAGAAGACCCCTCCTTTATTTGTAGCAGGGCTGTTTGTGCCTTTCTCCTTATCCCTTCATTACTCACCTTTTCTTTACCCAGGGCCTTTCTTCTGCTAATACATATGACTCTTTTTTTTTTTTTTTGAGACAGAATCTCGATCTGTCATCCAGGCTGGAGTGCGGTGGCGCGACCTCGGCTCACTGCAAGCTCTGCCTCCCAGGTTCACGCCATTCTCCTACCTCAGCCTCCCGACTAGCTGGGCCTGCAGGCGTCCACCACCACACCCAGCTAATTTTTTGTATTTTTAGTAGTGACGGGTTTCATCGTGTTAGCCAGGATGGTCTTGATCTCCTGACCTCGTGATCTGCCCGCCTCAGCCTCCCAAAGATATGACTCTTTTTCTGAGGCCTTTGCTAATCAGAGCATGGGGTCTGCCTACAAGCAGGGCAGAGGCAAGCCAGAATGCCAGAGAGCAACTCCCCTGAGAATAGTCTTCAACTGAGAATAGTCCTCAACTGATGGACAGAAGCTTACTACCTGGGGGTGGGATAATTCAATTCAGCAATGATCCCTGTGCAGTCTTCCTGGGTCTTCAATGGTATAGATCTTCACCTGCCCATAGTAGTGACTTGCTCCTCAATGCAGTATTTGTTGTCTTCCTTCCCTGCTCCTCTCAATTCCCCACTCATTTATGGAGGCTTCTCCTCACACCTAAATGAAAGGTACTCAAGTCCTTGCCGAGGGTGTGATTCTGGGACAACTTATATGCTGATGTCTGTTTCAGACAAAGCCCTTCTAGTCTTTGCATTAGATTTGGGAGATTGTCTTTCCATGGCAAGTACATTTGGGGCCAAAGTTGGTAAATGTATATGATCTGATTCAGATTCATACCCTCTGAGAGCATCAATTCTGTAAGAAACCCTTTCTGATCATAAAATCAAAAGGTTGTGAGAGCAATGACAATGTCACCTTGATTTCTGCATGATTTCTCTTCTCTTCCCACGGCTATTTTTTTTTTAAGTTAGATGGTTGTACAGATAATTGAGGTATTTGTTGAGAAGACCTGATTCCTCATCAGAAGGAGGAAAAGGGATGATTATTTCCTGAGTATATACCCTGGGCCAGGTACAGTGCTCAGTGGTTTAGACTTGACTATTGTGTATTATTTTCTCTATCTGGAAGTTATTATTGTCCCTTTTTTTTTTCAAATGAATCTACTGAGAGTAGGTGTATTAGTACCAAGATGTGTTCATGTTAAATAGAGATGATATTACCTACTTCACTGCGTTGTTGTGATAATTACAGGAGATAACATCGAGAAGGTGCTTAGAACAATTCCCAGGAATTAGCGTGCCATCAATAAAACTCCACCATTGACTTTTGTATACTATCACCTAGCTGATAAGCAACAGGAGTAGGAATTCATCCGATGCCTGCCCAGGATCCGTGCATCTCTTATAATTACCTTGAGGTACTCTGAAACATAAACCTTATGTATAGTAATACTATCTAATAAAAATCAAGCTAGGTGTCACTAAGTTGTGCAAACAATTAGAATGTGGTTATAGAATTGCTAGTTGCAGAAGTTTCTTCTTTGTAAAGCACAGCAGCATCTATATTGTATGCAATGAATACTGAAAGTGTGTGTGTGTGCTTGGGCACACACACACACACACACACACACACACGATAATCAAACATTGACAATGCTGTGTGGTGGAATTCAGAATGAATTTATTGTATTTTTGTCACATTTTCTGTTTTTTAAATATTTTAGAATGAGCTACTTTTACAATAATGTGACTGTCAAAAGTGCTTGCGACACTATTTGCATTAGAGGCTAATAAAATATTCATTGGCATCTATGTATGTGACATGCTGGCATTCAAAACCTGTCCTTAAGCCCATTTGGAAATACATGCTATGTAAGGAAGAGCTAAGTCACCATGGAGTTTCATGTTTTCATTTATGACCAACAACTTGCATTCTAAAAAAAGTCATTTCCCAAAACTACAAATATAAACAAAACATGGCATTGCGTAATAGGATCTTTAGGTCCACAAATAAATAATGCATTTGAATTGTTGTTGCTCTAGATTTAATCAAATACTAGGCTTCAGGCCACAAGATACTCCCCACCTTGATGAGGCTTGGCCTAGGGCCAGGAACAGAGCTGGGCATACATATCAGTTTCAACCACATGTCTTTCTCTTACACAGGTCTGACTAGCAATGAACATAGGCTGGGTCCTGTGCATGGGGCTTGTCTGTACTTCCATTTATTGCATATTGTTTATTAGTATTGAACACAATGGCAGATATAATATGTAAGAAAAAATGGTGAGCCAAGAAACTATTGTATTAAAATGACAAAAAATACCATTTTGTAGCCCAAAAATAGCAAAAAAAAAAAAAAATTAAAAAGGATGAGTACTAATTGTTGGCAAGGATATGGGGAAGTTTTCCTACTCTGCTATTGGAAGAATAAAATGGTGTAAACAGTAAAGACAACAAACACTATAATTATCTAGTAATGTTAAAGAAAAGCATAATACTCCAAGACACATACACACAAACTCATGCACATTTGCACCAACTGACATGTGCAAGAGTGTTAATTCTCCATGTCCTGAATTATCTTTCTTACCTACATTTGATGACATAGTCAGTCGTTATAATCATTCCCTTCCAGACAGCTTCAACTCCCTAGACCTTATGCTGACCACCTGTTTTGTAAATGAAGTTTTGTTGCACTACAGAGCCATGTTCTTTTGTTTACACGTTTTCTATGGCAGGTTTTATGCTACAATGGCTGAGTTCAGTAGTCACAACAGAGACTATCTGGCCCACAAAGTCTAAAATATTTATGACTTTACTCTTTACAGAAAATGTTTACTGAGTCCTGACACTATCTCCCCCTTTTTCAAAAACAAAAACAAAGAGCCAGCCTGGATAAAAATCGAAGTCTCTACCTCCTCCTCACCTATCTAACACACTGGAATATGTCCACAGGAAAACACAATAGGATCTTGGTATCAATTTATGATAGTACTGAATTCTCCTAAGGTTTTTTTTTTCCCTTTTCCATTCTATTATATGGACATTTTATACCTTCTCTTCACTCTTCAAAATCTTCGATCCTCATTTTTAGCCATTGACTTTATTTTCTATATCTGGAAATAAATAGAAGTAAATGGAAAATAATTTTCAAATTTCTATTAGCACTTCACTTATCTCCTCTGACTTCGTAATATGTGTATCAGTTAGCTAATGCTGCATAACAAATGACTTCAAAACTTAAAGCAATAATCATTTAATATTTTATTCAAGCCTACAGGCCAATGGAGCAGACTTGATTATTAGGACCTAGCTGTGCTTATCTCATCTGGGCTCCCTTATGTGTATGTGGTCAACTTGTGGTTAGCTGTGGTGACTTTGGCATGAATGACTCTGCTCTTTGCATCTCTCACATCCCTTGAGCATGCTAGTCCAGGTATGCTGCTATTGTGGTGATGAGAAAGTAGCAAAACACAAGTACTTTTTCAATCTCCTGTTTACTTCAATTTACTATTGCCTTGTTAGCCAAAATAGTCACATGTCGAGCACAAAGTCAGTGTCAGTATGAACACAGGGAGGTGTGAAAAATCAAACCCACTAATATGTCCATATGCTATTATGTTAAATAACTGTTTATTTCTTACTACCTTGGTCTAAACTACCATCAGCTCTGAAGTTGATTCTCACAATACCTTCCAGTTGGACTGCTTGACTCAGCCCCAGGTTCTTTAATGTCCATATTCAACACAGCAGCCAGAGTGATTCTATTAATAGTAATTCATATCATGTTACTCTTCTGATCAAATCTTCCCAAAGACTTAGAACAAAAGCAAAGAACTTATCCTGGTTAATGAGGTCCTATAACATTTCTGACCTCATCTTGTACAATTTTTCTCTCAGCCACCCTGGTCTAGGTGCAATGGTACACTTACCATTCCTTGAATGTTCTAGAACAATACTTATTGAAGGCCTTTACATAATGTTTGGAATAGTTTTTCTTCAGAGAGTACCAGATTAAGGTCTCTACTTAAATGGTCACCTTATCAATGAAGATTTCCCTAACTGTGCCATATACAATAGCTATACTCTCCTGTGGAACCATTCTCACCTCCTATTCTGCTTTACTTTTTTCCACATCTGACATACTGTGTATTCTCACTTTTTTGTGTGTTTTCACTTTAGAATGTAAGCTTCATGAGAGCATAACTTCAGTTACTGCTATTTCTTCATTGCCTAAAACAGTACATGCCATAGAATATGTCCTCAAAAATTATTTGTAGGATAACTGAGCAGACAAATGTGTAAATAAACAAAATTAAATTCAGAACTATAAAATGTACACTTACTGTATAATGGATTAATTAATCATAATATACTTTTACCTTGGAATACCATGCAGCAGTGAGTCAGAATAAAGCACTACAACATAGATCAACATGGATGAGTCATATTATACATTGTTGAGTTAAATAAAAGAAGTAAATTACAAGAGAACTACAACAATGACCACAGAAAAAATCAGATTACATTACTTGAGGTCAGAAACTATAGATGAGTATGTCATTCTAGGAGTGCACCCTAGTCTCAGATTTCCCTTTCTTGACTGCATCCTGGAGGGTGAACAGTAGATAATTGTGTTGCAGTGTCAGAGGTGAGAGTATTGGGGGAAATGCAGAAAACTAACTCAGCAGGGTCTATCTAGTGCCTTACTTTCAGCAAATCATCATAATAGCCAGTTGGAAAGTGACGCTTCAAAGTAAAAGTAATACTTTTTTTGTGTTTCAGTGTCATGAGTTTTTAATAGTATCTTTTCTTTTGTAACACAAATAAAGTAAACAAACAAGGTATTCAGAGGAAATAATAGGTCAAAATCTAAGGCCTGGACAGAATTCTTAGTTCTATTAGGCATAGTTAGACAGGCAATGTCTCTGTTCCTCTGAGTCATCTACAAAAAAAAAAAAAAAAAAAAAAAAAAAAAGGAACAGTATATCTAACCACCTATTTAAAAACTACATAGGACAATATGTCCCCAAACACCGTGGAATATCAGTAGAACATGAACTTTTGGGTCGGAAAGACCTAAATCCTAACTCTACAATTTACAACCCATATGTCCTTAGAAAAGTTGTCTGACTTTTTGAGCCCTGAGTTTCAGTGTTCTGTAGAAAAAAAAAAAATAGAGACATTAGTAAGTATGTTAAAGATTTTTGCAGTTATCAATAGAGAAAACAATTTTAAAAGTACCTAACATAAAGACTTAATATGAAAGTCTAAAAATTGTACAAATGATTCCATGAATAAATAAATAAATGAATGAATAAATGTATTCTATATTCAGGTAGGGAGATTTATGCAATTAACTCTGAGTCATTGTTTCAATGTATGATAAATGTGCTTGAATTTTTTTCCAGGAGAACAGTGCATATTGCTGTGTTAGAGAAATAGACAAGGCATCCTGGAGGAATTCAGGCCTTGGAATATAGTGAGGTTTTTCTGCTATGGAGAATAGAGGAGGTCTTTTATATTGGGGATGAAGGAGGGGAGTTGCATCGGGAGCCAAGGTAAGAATGAGCTTTGTTATCAACTTAGCGTATCTACTAATTGAACTCAAGTATTTCTACTGATGAAAACTACATGAATAGCCACCCAATGTCATTAACATAGAAACACAGTTTCATAATAATGTACAAAGCTTTGGGCTTGATGTGCTTTAGAATCCTTTTTTTCTTTTTTCTTTTTCCTGACTCCCTTTTTTTTAATTTTAGAAGGCAATGTCCTCAGTGGATCAGAGACAACAAACCATTAGTAAGTCGGTTAATGTTACTCCAGTAAACCACAGAAACTTTCACACTAATGGGATAAATAAAGACTATAAAGCATCTCATGACAATTCAGGCAATGTTTTGCTGCAAATGGTTATAAAAAACATTCAGCTTTCAAATAGTTTTGAACTTCAACAGTGCAGATAAGAAACAGCTTGCATAAGTCTTAAGAAGAAAAAAAAAGCTTGACCACATGAAAACACTCTTGGCCACATCTGAGAAAAACATCTTACAAAACCACTTAGGGCAACAGGTTCAGCAGAAGAAATATTAGGCCTATATCTCAATTACTTCACAATAGATTGGTTTCCCTCTTCTTTAAATAATCCACAGAATTAGGAGGCCCTTGAGAGAAATCTGAGCTGTCACATACTAATTAACACAAATAGCAATTCTCACATGGATGAATTATGTCTGAAAAATCATCTTTGACAGAGCACATCTAAGTATCACAGGGAAGTGATGACAAATAAGTGTTTTCTCTCTCTATAATGGCTTGAATTGCAAGACATTTCCAATATAAGATCAACAGAACACCAATTTATCTGACAAGGGAGAGAAAATGTGAGGCATGTTTTTCTAACTTTTTTCTTCTTGAGATGTCAAAGATTTAACTCAAATCTGCAGCTCTTTGCTTATTATTAGTGTTATTTCAAAAGCACGCTTAATGTGCTGGGCTCCAAAATGGTTAACATAATGCAAACAAAAAGCACTTTCCCATCACGTTCATTTAAAGACAATATCTTCATTTCTATTAAATAATTTTTTGCAAGGGAATTGGTAAGCAGAGTCCTGCCAGTCTCTCACTCTTAAGAGTTGTGCACATCGGCTGGGCGCGGTGGCTCACGCCTGTAATCCCAGCACTTTGGGAGGCCAAGGCGGGGGGATCATGAGGTCAGGAGATCGAGACCATCCTGGCCAACACGGTGAAACCCCGTCTCCACTAAAAATACAAAAAATTAGCTGGGCATGGTGGCGGGTGCCCGTAGTCCCAGCTACTTGGGAGGCTGAGGCAGGAGAATGGCAAGAACCCAGGAAGCGGAGCTTGCAGTGAGCCGAGATCGCGCCACTGCATTCCAGCTTGGGCGACAGAGCGAGACTCTGTCTCAAAAAAAAAAAAAAAAAAAAAAAAGAGTTGTGCACATCGAGACACTGGATTGTCTGAGACTTAGGTCTTTTGCATTAAAATTAAGACAAAGTACTTAATGTAGACAAAAAAAAGATCACATGTAGATGTTGAGAGCCCTCCAGTGAGTTTGTTTTAATAACCTGATCTTACCAATTTGATTATACAAAACATTTTTATCCTCCCCTATTTGGAATGAAAATTGAAGTGGACTTGGTTTTAGGTCCTCCTGATAAGTGATTGTGCTGAGAATTCTGCATATGGGGGCCAAGAGTAGAGGATTCAGAAATCAATTTCAAGCCATGGTCCTTGCAGAAGGAAAGAGTGGAATGAAATGAGTTGAAAAAATTCAAAGGATGATGATGAGCTGGCATCCTGGAGACCCAGCCAATATTTATGAGCCAAGAAAACTTGGAATAAAATGAGAGAAACAGGATTGCTTTGTAGAAAGCCCAGCATTTGGAGTCAAACAGATCTGGGCTTGAAACCCATGCTCTCACATATTAGCTATGTGATTTTGAATGTCATTTAAACTTTCTGAGCTCTGAGCAAGGATATATCCATGTGAAAAATAAAGAAAATGGTGTCAGCCTGCACTTATTCTGAAGATTCAAGGAGAAAGTGCCAGAGTACCTGGCATATGGAATGTCTTTGGTAGAGGCAGCTATTCTTGTAGGAAGGTGGTGTTGACTCTGAAGATAAAGACATGATGATGATGATGATGATGATGATGATGATGATGATGATGATGGTGATGGTGGTAGTGACTGGTAATAGCCAGATGAAATTCAGACCCAAGAGGATTTGGGGTTTGCAATAATCACAGTGTTATTATCTGGCAATCTTATAATGCATGGAGGCCTGAAACTAGTGTAACCAAACCAAATCAAACTTTCCTCTTTAGTTTGTGCCCTAAGTTCTTCCATGTGCTGAGAACACAATGGTGGATTAGACAGAGAAAATTTTTGCCCAGTGGAATCTGTCTTCTAGGGAGGGAAAAAATGACAAATGCAGGGACAAATGAATATGGGAGACATGCTCAGGTACTGGTAAAGTCACTTAAAATTATACCAGGAATTATGTATAGAAAGCAATAATTTTTATTTCATGGGGGAGGGAGGTAGAGTATTGCTTTACCTGGAGTTGTTAAAAAAGTTTCCCTTAGAAGCATATTTTTGAATTGAAACTGAAATGATCAAAAAGGAGAAAGTCGAGTTTATATAGGACTGTGTACATCATGGTAAGGATTTTGGGGGTTTTTTCCTAAGTGAAAAGGAAAATGATTAGATGATTTTAAGCAGGGGATGACATAATCTGATTATGCTTTCGGGAGATTACTCTGGTTGCTGAGTACAGGATATTAGGCTGTTGGGTGGAGTGGGGGTGGCATGAGAGAAAACAGGAATAGCAGCTGAGGAAGCTGGTGCAGAAATTCAGAAAAGACCATGGCTTTTACTATGTTCTTAGTTTTGGAGTAATGCGATATGGTAGAATTTGGGGATCTATTTTGGAGACACACTGACACAACTTATTAAAGGACTATCTGGGAGCCAAAACCTGTCAAGTCAGGAATAGCCTTCCTACCTTGGAAAAATCCAAAATCAGATGTAAAGCAATCTATAGACTTTTAGGGACTTTCCTTGCACATAGAATACACTTTGAAGTCCATACCCAAGCTTCAAATCCCTTTTGTAACCTTGCCCCTACCCACCTATCTGCATACTCTCTACATAGTCTTTATGCCTCTGCCATATGGGCATACGTCCATTTGCATCAATCTCTTTGGTGCCTAAACCTGTTGCTCATGCTGATCCTTCTGGTTGGAGTACTCTAGAAAACATTCCAAGACTCTTCACTTACTAACTCCAACCCTTCCTCTAGATCTGACATTAAACGTCCTTTCCTCAAAAGACTTTCTTGGCTCCATTAAGTTTACCCTCCTGGTTGACATGGGTCTAGCACTCTGAACTTCTCAGTAGTAATAGTAACATAATTAATAGGTAATATTTCCTGAGGGCATACTGTGTTGTTGCCACTCTTAGGCAGTGTACCTGAATTATCTAACTGAATCCTCATAACAGCATTATAAATTTAGGTGGTTGTATTATCACCATTTTACATACTAAGTACCTGAGGCTCAGAGCGTTTGAGAGAGACAGTTAATCAGCACTGGGACCAGGTTTTTACCAAGGCAGCCTGATTCAAAAACCATAATTGCAAACTACTCAACTTGTGACCTTTGTATTATTTGCAATTATTTGTTTGTGTCTGTTTTCTCTTAGATTTAACACTTCATTAGGCTCAGAAGCTTGTCTGTCTGGTTTAAAGTAGTATGCATCCTGGTAACTAAAGGCTTAGCATACAGCCTGGAAAAGGATGATCATATGACACATATTTGTTAACTAATCATTTCTCCTTTCAAACCAATGCCGTGTGAGAACCAAGCAGAAATCTCATGAGCACTCAGGAGCTGTCCCAGTAATATTGAATTTTGCTCATTCTGCCTTCAAAGGTTTTGGCTCATAAAACACCTGCAGATCAGAGTGGGTGATTCCTTATTTGGCTGTGTCCACTGAGATCCAAATGGGATGGCTTTGCTGAGTTGCATGTTCATGGGGTTCTCATGAAAGCCCCAGACACCAGTCGCTTAACATCTTCTGTACTACTTAAGGAACTGCTGTTGAGGACTTGGGGCTGTGCCCATGATTCAGGATTTTTCCTCAACCTCTTCACAGAAATCACAACAGGATTGCCCCATTTACTCAGCCTGCCACACTCCACCCCTTGCAAGAGGGAGCACATGAGTGAATGAGTGTGGGAACTGAGCTAACCACTTTGGTGCCAGCAGGAACAAACTCCATGCAGGCCCCGTGGTGCCATCCAGGTGAAGGTGCCTGTGATCCCCAGGCTCCAGAGGGCATGTTACAATCCTTTCTTAGCTTTACCGTCTGCAGAAAGCAGTGTGTTATTAGCTTGGTGGATCCTTTGCCTCATTGCATGGGGCAGCTGCCTTCCCCCAGCAAGAGCAAAGGGCCAGTGTGACAGCCTTTTTGGATATCCACACTTGGTGGGTCCCAAACTCTTGTCCAGTGCCCAAGAAGTATGAGGTCATGTGGACAGATTGAAGGATAATGAATGCGAAGAATTTTATTGAGTGATGAAAGTGGATCTCAGTGGAGAGGGGAGGTGGAAAGGGGATGGGGAGGGCAGATTGCTCTCCCCTGAAGTCAAGTTGCCTCTCTGCCTCTCTCCTTCAAAGTCAAGTCACCTTTCTCCAATGCCCAGCCATTGTCTCTGAAGTCAAATTGCCCTTCCCTGATGTCCAGCTGCTTCTCCTCTCTACTGGCTGAGTCTTGGGTCTTTATAGGCACATAATAGTGGGGTGAGGTGGGCCATAGGTAGTTTTGGAATTGGTAAAAAGACATTATTCAGAAAGAACCAATCAAGAGAGAGTGGGCAAACAGGGATAGAAGTTCTCACTTTGCGCTGTGGGTCTCAGGCTTTTCAGCTTGAAGGTGGAGTTTTGCCAGGGACCTGCCTCTGTTTGCCTAGAGTTTCTCTACCTCCTGCCTCTGTCACCTGAAAGCCATGCAGCTTTCACAGGAAAAGCACAGCCATTCCTGCATTGCTCAGTAGTCCAGACTTCTTGACCTAGAAACTCTCCTTTTGCATGAGGTGCCCCTTCCTGAGCTGTATACAAAGCTCCCGGTGCTCCTAGTGACCCAGGGCAATTCCAATCCTGAGGAAGCCTTCTCTTTGTGGCAGACTGGTCAGGAATGAGTCTGGACTTCACATTAAAGAGCCTGTTCCTTCAGAATTTAGACTCTATCACTTAACTAGCTTCATATGCACAGATTTGGGCAAGATTCTTCAAATCCCTGAAGCTCAGACTTCTCACCTGCACATGGAAATGACATCACCCAGAGTTGTGAGGATTAAAATAGATGGTGTATAAAATATCAGTACTTGCATTCCTAAAAGAAACTCTTTACTTTTGCAGAGCACAAAGTTTCTAAAACTAAATCATATCCATTTGTTCATATGTCTTGACCATGGCAATTGACATTCTAATTTTAGAATTTAAGCAATCATTTATAAAACTAATATTTTGACCTATTCTGTTAATAAAGATAAGATAGACTATGATGTAGTAACAAAGACATCAACAGAAAGAAAAAATATGGGATCTTAACAGCTTAATCTTAATCTTAGTGGTTTCTTTTTGCTTCCATCACAGTTCTATTCACGTTGGGCATGGTTAAGCAGAGCCTCAGACCACTATTCACTTGTTACTCTACCATTTCAGGACCCTTCATTTCCAATCACAATGACAATATAGAATAAAAGATGCTAATTTGCTCTTAACTGCCTCTTACCAGAAGTGACACATCACTTTGGCTTACATTCCCTTGGGAGGACAGTCACAGAGTATCATCTGGTTTCTTGGGGGCTTGAATAAGAAGAGGAGCACATGGATATTTATGTGTAAACAGGTTCTGCTGTCCCTACTCTGTGCCAGGAGCTAAGAATAAAGAATTTAGTAAACAAATTTTATTTTCTCAGTAGAAAGATTCACATTGTTTTATCTCTTAATGTGAAACTGAAATGTGTTTTGTAATCAATGCTTGTATTTTATACAGTAGGGTTTATCAAATCAATAAAAAGTTATTATTGAAATGAGGATGTGTGTTACCACCAGTGAGAGTAAAATCAAGGAATTTCTCCCTCAAGAAACTCTATGCAGAGTTGCTTAGAATTTTCAATAGAGGAAGGCAAGGTGCTATCAAGGTTCAGTGCAAAGGCAGCTAATCCAGTCAGGGGGGCTTCCTAGAGAAAGTGGTATCTGAAATTTAAAAAATAAATAGAAGTTATCTATGGAAAAAAGGCAGCACTTATAACCATGGAGGCAGGAAAGAGCATGGCTCATTTAGAGAAATGCAAACAATTTCCATTACTAGAGAACACACAGAAGTGAGAGGAGGTGAGGGGTGGAGAGAGACCAGAATCACGATGAATCTGGATTCAAAATGAAGAAATGAAGGGCCGTGGTGATCATGCTTCTCACTATGAATATTATCTCATCTAAAGATTCCAAGTTATGGACTAAGAGATGGCTAGGGTCTTCAGAAAGTCACAGAATACCTGAAAAATCCTGCTCTACTTATAAAAAAGATACATTGTTCCATCTTAGGACATATATTCAGGACTCTCGTGCAATGTGAATTCCTTTCATCCTGTGATGTGAGCAGGAGTGAAGAAGGGCAGGTTGAATATGTGTTTTGTGAGATGGGGTTATGGGAAGAACTAAAGGAAGAATGGGTTTCCTTTATCATGAATTATCTCACAATAGCCAGACATTAAAACAGTGCAGCATTTAGAGAATCTGGGCTTCTGGATCAGAGCCCTGAGCTCTCTGTCAGGGGAAATTTGTAGACAATTGCAATGAATGATCACCTGTGTCTTGATTTATGGTGATATGCATGCCAATGACCTTGTTGTATAATATGGCTTGCATGGCAAAACAGGAATTAGCCCCACCACAAGGAGAGAGCCTGCCACCATTCTTCGCCTTGACGATGACCTTGTTCTCCCACTCTCTTTCCCCTGTACCCTCTTGAGCTGCTTTCATCAAACACTCCCTCCACTACCTTGCTTTTTCTGGGAAACTCTATGAAGCAGAAGGAATCAGACTAAGACAGAGGAGTGAGCTAGTGCTCAGAGTAGAGTGACAAGGGCTAACAACGCAAGGTGAACTGAGCCGTGAACTGCGTCACACCGGCTCATGCATATGTTGCACACTTGTAGGCAGATGTCACATGTGCTCCTTCCAGTGTGAGCCAAGCTGGGATGCCAGACTCATAAAGTCATGCCATGTCGTGCCTCCACAACCTTCCAAATGCATTCAGATATCAATATCCATGCCATGTGCTTGGGTGGCCAAGCCTTCAATGCTGCAGAAGGGCTGTGACATTAGAAGTTTGTTCTCTGTGGAGTCTCCTGCATGGACCTCCTCTCCCAACACACTATGCTTAGTTAGCATATGCTCAGAGAACCTATAAACAGGGACTCAAAAAATGAGAAAATTTTGGCTTCAATATAGTTTTTATAGAATAGCCTATTTCATAAAAAAAATAAAGAGAGATATTTCAATTTGACCATATGCGTAAGCTTTCTGTTTATGGTTTAATATTATATTCATTTTGAATTGTATTGAAGGATGCAAGTTGGTGGGATAATGTAGCCTTCCCAGGGTCCAGGGAGTGCCAAGAAAATAGGCCTTCCCTGGTCCATTTATCATCATCAATTCACAACTATTCTTCTATATACCGGCCCCCGTCCCACCCCGACTCTGACCCACTCTCCACATTAACACCATTGCTTTCCAATAGCACTTGCGGAGCTGCTCTTCCCCATAAAACCCACCAGCTCGAAGCTGATGCTCAGGCTCTTTGAGCTGATGCACAGGACCACTTGTGTGTATTTCATCTTTCTTTGCTCCTCCCCTCACACAACTGCGCCTGCACCCTCCCAAGACTGGATGACTTTCTGTCCCCCTGCTGTCTTGGCTCTCCCTAGTGAGAATTGAAACCTTCCTCTTCTGAGCTTCCACAAACATGCCAGGCAACCTCTTTTACCCCTTACAGTGTGTCACAATTTGTTTTGATGTACCTGTACCTATCCTCCCCAACAGACTGTCAGAAACTCAAGGCAAGTGTATATATTCTCTTTAGTTTTCAGAACCTGGCAGGGTGCATAAGGTCCAGTTAACATTAACTAAATAAAATTAAGTAAAAATATGAAAACAGTGAAAGAAGGGAAGGAGGGAGGGGGAAACTATAACATCATGACCTAGTAATGTTTAGAAAAACCACCCCACTGTCATCCCCTCTTCCATCAGGAAATCCAGGCGACTACGTTTTGGCCAACGGATCCTGGGAAAAAAAAGTTCACTGCTGAGACGTATCAGTTTTTGGCTGGCACTGACACAACTGCCTCTGACCCTAGGGTGAGATTCCATTCTGACACCAAATGGAAACAAGATAGGATGCAAAAATAGAAGTGCAGTTAATGAAGCATGAGGAAGCCGGGCCACGCTCTCAGGCTTCTGTGTGATGAGAACTCTACTGTTTGCACGACACAGGCAGAGTCCAGCCCAGCCTGCCAGGAGGGGCATTGCTGGGGCTCTGGAAAGGTCTCCGATGACTCATATAGGGAGCTAACGTTGTCAGCCGCTTCATCTCCTGTTGCCTACCAAGACCTTGAGGCCACAGAGCAAGGAGATGCTCCTACAAAGTCAAGTAAGGGAGAGGCAGGGTGTTCTGCAAATCTGACTGTCTCTGAGCCTTAGAGATTCTTCTTCACACCCTCCCCCAGACACTTAGCACTGGCTTTTTGTTTTTAACATGGCTCAGGATAACTAGACATGGGACAGAAGAATTGATATAACTGCAAGTTCCAGTTGACTTGAATGGATTGACTTTTGGCTAAAAACCATGAAATTAGAAGTGTCTTTTAGACCCTGACTGCCACTTCAAAACTATGTGATCTTGGGAAATGCCCTTCAGCTCCCTGAGCTCCCTGAAAACAACAGTTTTTAAAATATGCTATGTCCTGCCTATCTTATAAGAATGTAGTGAGGATCCAGTTAATGGATCAAGGCTTGTTTACTGAACTTCGAGGACTATTCAAAATGGAGTTGTTATTACTCGATCTCTGTTCTTTCATGTACTTTGCAAATTTGTATCCAGACTCTGAACCCATCCATTCTGGTTTCTCCCAGGCATCCTCAGAGACTGAGGAATCACAGTGGGGGTTACCCCCTCTGCTCCTGGAGCTTTTTTTCATCACCGCCGTTCATTGGCTACCAGCTCTGCTCTGGCCTGGTGCTAACTCTCGGGTGCTTGTTATTTTAGAGGATAGCAGAAAACCGTCAGTGCAAGTTTTTGTTTTCATTGCTTTATTTAGCAGACGAAACTGAGGTTGAGAAACATAAATTCACGTTTTCAAGGTGACATGGCTGTAGAATGCAAGTTTGAAAATTAAACTCAAACTCTCTGCTTCTAAAGCATTTGTTGTTTCCGAAGACCATGCAAGGATTCTTTTTATTACTGTCTGTATTTCCCACATAAAGAGCTTTATCTAAAATTATGAAGGTGCTCAGAAAATGTTTAAGAATTTAACAGAACTGACCTTCACCTAGAAAATTTTGTCATGGTTCTGCAGAGAAGCAAAATGAGTTTTGCAGTGATAGCATATTATCTCACAGAGGGATTTTACAAGGATATACATTGAAAGTTTCTCCTTTCTTCATCACTTCTTGCATGTCTCTTTCCTTGCTAGTGTCTCTCCTCATCCGTTCATAAATCTTACTTCATTAATCACTGTCATTGCACCTTTGTTCTCTGAGAATTAAACTTGTGAACCCAGGGAAATGTATTGGTCAGGTGAGCCTTCTTATTAGTCACCTCAAAGGGCTATTGTGAGCATCATGAGTGTAAAACTGTTGGCCCAGTTCCTGGTGCTTTGTAAACACTCAATACGTAAAAGGTGGCAGTAGCTATGGACCCGCCCTGTTCTCTGCAGGGTTGCTTTCCACGTGGAAATGGCATCAGGATACAGACCAAACATTTTGGAGCCACAGAATGATTTGTTTGGTTGTACTGGCTAAGACAAAAGTCAAAGTCAGAAGCAGAGCTCCAGAGAGAGAAGGAAGAAAAGGTTGGAGGCAGACCCTGAGTGCTGCCCCATGTGGGTTCACATGGCACATCAGAGAGAGCATCCTATTTCTCACTGACCCACAAGCAAAAAGGAGAGGGAGACTTAAATGGTGGACTTTGTCTTATTTTTTTTCAGGTAACCAGTGCAAACTTGGTCCAATGGGTTAGATCCTCCTAGTCCTACGGGGGACTGAGAAAGAAGGAGATGGAGTGAAAGCGGAAGTACTACCCATACTTTAGTGTTCTCCCTCAGCATTTTCCCTAGGGCTTCAGCCCCTCAGTACTTCAGCACGCTCTCCAGTATTTCAGCATCCTCCCCAGAAATTCAGCTCTAGCCTAGCACTTCAGCCACCTCTCCAGCACTTCCGCACCCTCCAGTAATTCAGCACCCTGGGGTTACTTAAGCCTATTTCCTCATGCACATCTCCAGTACTTCAGCACAACCACCCCTGCACCCCACCGCCCTGCCACGGTACATTCCTCTGCTCCCCAGTACTTCAGCATCCTTTCCAGCATTTCAGCATTATCCCCCAGTACTTCTCAGAGTATGTGAGATTTGGGGAAAATCCCTCTTTTACTGGCCAAGGTAGGAATGTGGGGAGGGGAAGAAAAGGAGTTCCCCTTAAAACAAAGAAAGTTTAATTTCAGAAAAAGAAATGCCAAGTGAAAAAACACCAGGTGCACTGTGGATGTTCAATAAGTTCCAGCTATTATGATCCATTTTAACCTTACATTCCAGTGATTTATGTCTCTTATCTCCCCTGCTTGACTTTAAGTGCCTGACAACAAGATGCGTATATGATTTTTTTTATTGCCTATAGGGCTTAGCAAGGGAAGGAGCTAAGTAAATATTTGTGTAATATGTGATGCTTCTCTGTGTGTGTGCATAATTATAAAGAACCAGTCATTTGTTTGTGACTCCTCACTAAATATGAGCTAAAAAATTTTTAACATAGTCCTGGCATTCTGCGTACTGGTGGCAGGCATGAATAAATGCAGAATGATGGGCTTACAGACAAAACTTAAAATGACCAGAAATGCTGAGCCTTGATATTTATTTGCCACCAAAATTTTGTGTCAGGTTCAGGTAAGGTTTATTGAAAACTCTGTGTTAAATGTTATGTTGTTGAGGTCATATGATCCTTTCAGTTAGAAAATCTCTGCAAAGAAGATGTCATCACCTCGATCTTATAGATGCAAAAACTCCTGAAGTTTAAAAAGGTGAAATAATTTGTCTAAGGTCATGTACCTGGCACCGAATTGAGCTGACATGACAAATCCAGGCACATGTGTTTCCTGAGAAAGACTATGAGTTTGGCAAGGGTAGGGAATTTTCTTTTTCATTTCAATAATAAAATAAATGAATACTCAAATATGATATATTAAATAATTATTTTCTATGAAAAGTAGAGTTTGTTAATTTTCCTGTAATAATTTTTATGGCTTCACTGCTTCATGGGTTAGTGTCATGAATTTGGGTGAGTATAAAACATTCATGTAATTATATTGACTGAAATGATGGGGGGCATCGACTGAGGTCTAGAAAACTTCTGGTAATATTTAAAAACTATATGACAGTGAGATGCAATATGTTTTCAACATGCCAGAAGAAAGATTAGAAGGAAAAGTGCCCCAGTAGGTCCTACTGACCTGCTTCACGCTCTGGGTTTCGCCATACACGTGTATCCTTGTCCAACACAGGAGACCATCTTCTTTAATCAGTTCCTGATTCAGTTTCTCTTCTGCGCACTCTGCCATGTTTGTACCTCAATCATAACCATTCACTGCATCCTGACTTACTGTATTCAAGCAAAATAGGATTCTTCCTAGACAATTACAGTTTTCTTAGGGAACATAAAGGCAATAAACATGAAATAGGGGCAAAACATGTAGCCAAGATGAAATGCAAAATTGTGGAAAGCAAATGTAAGCGATCCTGCAGTGCTGTGTGCTGAGAATCAGGGGTACAGGATTTGATGCTGGACAGGCCCAGGCATAACCTTACCTTGCTCTACTTAGATGACCTGGAGAATTTGCTGAGGTGCTGTTTTTTTTTTTTTCTTTTGCATGATGGGTAAAATTATATACAATGAGCAAAGTGCTTGTTATGATAATATGAGCTCTTTACTTAAAAGTATCAAGCTCAGAGTTTGGTGCAAGGTAGGCACTAAAAAAGTACTATAGTTCTTCACTGTTCTCTTTTCTTCTGCCCCCATTTTGAGGGAAAAAAGTCAATAGTCAAAAAGATTTCTTGAGTGGGAAATTTAAAGGAGGATGTTGGAATAGGTAGGGGACATTTAAGCTTAAGTTGTAAGAAGTTGGATATTTTGAGAACCTAGTGAGCTTATGAAAGAAATGTACTCATAGCTTCCTGTAATCTATTTTAGCAGCAATCAAAAATATTTTGAACTATGTCCTCTTCCACTTAGCTTAAGTATGCAATGGAGTATAGTGTCTGCCTTTATTAATTCTAATAACTAGTCTCACTGTCCCAGGCCTACTAAATATTTGATTATATGATCCATCTAGTTTCTGTTCCTAGAACCGTGAGAAGTGGAGTGAGAGGATAGCATTTTGTTTATCATTTAACTCTCAGAAACAGGAATAGGTGTATCCTTGTAAGTGAGAATGAAATCCTGAAGGCAGGGAGTGGGAAGGATGGTGTGATTCAGTTCCTCATCTTGAAGAATATCTCCTAAGTTGGCTCTGAAAAGCTGTAGGTGTAATTCTAGCCCCTCGATAATCAGTATTGCCCTATCAGCAGAGGGTGGACATTTTGCAAAAAAAAAAAAAAAAAATGGAGAAAATTAAATTGGATGTGGAGTGACTCTTTTTCTTAAAAAAACAACTTTATTGAGGTATTATTGATATACAAAGAACTGCACATATTTCATGTATACCATTTGATGAGTTTTAACCTTTGCAAAGACTCATGATACCATTGCCACAACCTAGGTCATCGATATGTCCAACATATCCCTAAGTTTCCTTGTGTTTCTTTGATTTCGTTTTTTGTTTCTGTTTTTATTTTCACGGTTCCAACATTTAACATGAAGTCTACCCTCTTACCAAATTTTGAAGTGCATGATACTGTATTAAGTATGGGCACTGTGCTGTGTAGCAGATTTCTAGAACTTATTCATCTAGCATAATTGAAACTATACCTATGGAACAACCCCTCTTTCATCCACTCCCACAGCCCCTGGCAATCACTATTGCATTATCTCCTTCTGTGGTTTGACTAGTATAAAGTCATATAAATTACATTGCACAGTATCTGCCTCTCTGTGACTAGCTTCATTTCACTTAGCACAATGTTCTCCAGGTTCATTCATGATGTTGCAAATAGCAGCATTTTTTTTAATTTTAAAGGATGAATAGCATTGTGTTTATATATATATATGTATGTATATAAAATACTGTATAAACACATATATAGATACTACACACACACAGACACACTCTCTCTCACACACAACACACCACATTTTCTTTATTCATTCATCCATTAATGAACACATAGGTTGATTCCATATCTTCACTATTGTGAATAATGCTGCAAAAAAAAAAAGTTGGAGTACAGATGGTCTCTTCAAAATCCTGATTTCAATTATTTTGTATATATACCCAGATGTAGGATTGTTGAATCACCTGATGGTCTTCTTTTTAATTTTCGAGGAACTTCCATATGGTTTTCCACAGCTTCTGTGCCATTTTACGTTCCCATCAGCTGTGTACAACGATTCTGACTTCACAACATTCTCAGTAATTCTTTTTTGTTTAATTTTGGTAATAACCAGCCTGACAAGTGTTAGATGGTATGTCATTGCAGCTTTGATTTACATTTCCCTGTTAAATAATGATATTGAACTTCTTTTCAAATACCTGTTGACCATTTGCATGTCTTCTTTGGAGAATTGAACTGTTTATTCAGTTCCCTTACCCACTTTTAAATAAGGTTATTATTAATAATATTAAATAAGGCTAATATTAATAATCTTATTTTTGCTATGGAGTTGTGGAAGTTTTTTTATATATTATAGAAATTAGCTTCTTCTAAAGTATCTGATTTGCAATATTTTTTCCCACAGTATACGATGCCATTTTTTCTGTTTATTGTTTCCTTTCCTGTGCAGATGCTTTTTAGTTTGATGTAATCCCCATTCTCTATTTTTATTTTTCTTTCCTATGCCTTTCATGTCATATTCACTAAACCATTGTCAAGGCCAATGTTAAGAAGTTTTCCTCCTATGTTTTCTACTAGAAGTTTTACAGTTTGAGGTCTTACACTTAAGTCTTTAATTCATTTTGAGTTGACATTTGTGTGCAGTGTAAGTGTAAAAATTTATTTTTCTTGAATGTGAATATCCTTTTTTTCCTCCACCATTTGTCAAAGAGGCTATTGTTTCCAACTGACAAAGGTGTATTCCTGGCACCTTTGTTAAAGATCAGTTCACCATGTATGGGTGGATTTATTTCTGGGTTTTCTATCCTGTTTCATCGGCCTATCTGTCTATGAAAATACCGTATTAATTTAATTAGTGTAGCTTTGTAATCTATTTTGAAATGAGAAAGGGCAATGCTTCCAGCTTTCTTCTTCTTTTTCAAGATTACTTTGGATATTTTACATCTTTTGTGGTTCCATTTGAATTTTAGAATTGTTTTTACTATTTCTTTATAAAACATCATTGATATTTTGATGGTCATATTATTGAATCTGTAGATCAGTTTGGATAGTATGAACATTTTAACCATATTATATTTTCCAATCCATGAACATAAGCATTCTTTTTATTTATTTCAGTCTCTTTTCTTTCATCATTGTCTTGTAATCTTCGGGTTACAAATATTTCACTTCCCGGGTGAAGTTTATTCCTATTTGATTCTTTTTGATGCCATTATAAATGGGATTATTTCTTAATTCATAGGGGATGATTTGTTGTTAGTGTGTAAAAATACAACAAATTTTTGTATATTGATTTTGTATCCTGCAATTCTACTGAATTTATTTATTAGTTCTTGCAGCTTTTTAGTAGAATCTTTATGGTTTTTTACGCATATGTTCATGTCATCTGCAAACAGGGACATGTTGAGGTACACTCCTTTTCTACCTGATTTATTGAGCATTTTTTGTCATAAAAGTGTGTCGAATTCTGTTAAATACTGCATCTACTGAGAGATCATGTGATTTTTTTATCATTCATTCTGTTGATCTAGTGTATCACATTTATTGATCTGCATTTGTTGAAACATGCTTGCATCTCAGAGATATTTATTAAGCTGTTGAATTGATTTTTTGAGTATTTTGTTGAGTACTTTTGCATCTATGTTCCTCATATCTTGAGACTAGTGAAAACAAAGCTTAAGGAACTTATGAGATGCATAAGTTGCAGCTTTGATTTACATTTCCCTGTTAACTAATGATGTTGAACATCTTTTAGTACGACTGGGATGCAGTTTCAAGGACATAGGAAAAGAAGAAACTAAGCTCAATGTTAACAGAAGGAAGTAAATAATAAAGATTAGAACAGAAATAAATGAGATAGAGACAAGGAAAACAACAGAAAAGAATCAGTAAAACCAAGAGTTGTTTTCTGAAAAATAAAAAGGACAAACATTTAGCTAGACTAACTGAGAAAATGAAATGGCATCTGTCTCTTGAAAGAAGCTTCAAGCTTTAGAAGAAAGAAGCAAGCAAAAGATATGGAAAACTGCTCTTTATTCCCTTAAGTGACCATCATGGATTATGAAATGTCTGTCATTTGTCTTCCCTCAAAGTTTGCTTCCCCTCCAAAAAAAGGATGCTATTTTCAAGAAGTAAAGAACAATGGGAAGAAATAAAACAGAACAGTATGACTATTATTATGACTATTATTAAATGAACATTAGCCAGGGGCATGTCTGTCCTTTCAAGAGATAAGCTCCTCCTCAATCCATAAAAAAACACTCTTTTCCTTCTTGGAGCATGTTTCTTACTCTTACAACTAAGTATTTAGTATGGTGTGTTATCTCCTCATGCTAACCTTTGGACATGACAAATTATACATTCATATGTATGTGTGCATGTATGTATACATCTATGTTTATAAACAAACACATATTTATGTATTTAGCTTTGTGTATTTAAATACACAGATACACATATGCATATATGAATAAATACACACATATATGTATAAATGTGTACACATACACACATTCATGTATGTGTGTATAAAATTTATGTTCAAATATCTGTGTGTATTCCTTTGTGTACTTGACACATACCAGTATAGAATTGTCATTGTATTATTTTGCCAAAGAAAGACATTCAAAATAAAACAAAATGAAAACAACCGTAATCTAATTTCACTGTTAATCCATAGATATAAAGAGAAACATATACTTTCAAAATCAAACATACATGCAAACACTCTAGTACTATATTTAGATTTCTGGGATGATCCGCACTATCCTTATCTTTGTGTTGCCCATTTGCCTAAAGTCTGACACAAATGTCACCACAAATTGGCCATGTTCAAGGAGCCTCAGCTCTGTGGAAGGAAACTTGAGCAGCCTCCACCTCCGCAAGTTTAATAGCTTCTTCCTCTTTCAGGTGCTTCCCATTTCTACAGCCGGTTTACTGCAGTCTCCTCATGAACATGTTGTCATCACGCCCAGTGTAACTGCTCCCTCCCTGCAGGAGTTTACTCTGCTACATGGACAAGCTAACAAAGGCTCATCTGGAACTACAGGGTTACATCTCTAGTGTCTTTGTATGACACAGGAATCTTTTTCTCACTCAATGGGAATTCTTTGAGTACAAGGACTTTGAATTTCTATCTTTGTATTCTGCACTGTGCTTAACATAGAATTTAGAACAGAGTGGATATTTCATTGGTATGTTAATAAATGAGTGAATAGAATAGGTAAACCTAAAAAGCACACGCTAAGCTAGTTTTACTTAGTTAAGCCTTTAATAATTTATTCATATCTAATTTATCATTTTCTTGTCAAATGTGGTCATGTTTTGTTTTAATTAACCTTTTTAGCTTAATTATGAACAAACTTGAAAGTAATTTAATGAACTTCGTTAGTATCTACGACTCAATTTGATAATGCTGATGTCTCTGGTTTTTCTAATATATGATATTTATAGTCAGAAGCAATACTTAGTCCATAGGAATTAGTTTCTCATGAAAACACCTGCGGTAGAAATGAAGGTTGATCAAAATAAACACAAACTTAGAATTTGTGTTGAGGCTTAAACTAAATGTGAACTTCCCAATGTCCTTTCCCTACAGTTTATAGTTGCTTAGATTTTGACTTAGGCAAATATATTTGTTTCAAATGATCAAATTTCAGTTAAATTGACTTAGTCAAATTTCCAGGCAGTTTTGGTTAGACAGGAGGTAGGGCAACTTTACTTGGGATTTATTTTTCAGAATATAAGAGCGTATTGGTTGGTATTCATTAGCATTAATGAGTCAACAGAGATGAGTAAAAGAAATTGGCTGATTCTGAAACCTTTAGGAGAGGAGCTCCTTGGGAACAAGGCACCTGTCTCAGAAGTAATGAATGATGAATGCATTCACAGATACTGGTTTTCTGTCTACTTCCTGTTCTCCCTTTAAAATAAATTTAAAAATATATAGACAGACAGGCAGACATAAAGAACTACTCAAACAAGTTAGGAACTTTACAGTGTTTGTTATTAAAGCCCCTATGGTCTTGTGTGTGTAGAACTGAGCAATAAGGGAATCCCAGCTTGCCATGGGATTAGAGCATTTGGATGGGCATCTATTTCTAAGGAACATTCAGGGCTAAAAATCTGTAAAAGGTCAGTGAAAGCATGTACATTTGATACCACTTTCTTTTCTTTAAATTGAAAAACTGGTGTTGTGTTAAGTCCTCAGAGCTTAACTCTGTGCTTTTTGGATGGTTTGCTTTTATGCAAATGGGGTGAATCTCCTTCCAACGAGCTAGCACCAAGGCACAATATCCTGGAATGGGGTGGAGAAAGGCACAGCTGTTTTCCTTTGTAGCTGGAAACTAGCGTGGAAGCAGGGAAATAATTTAAGGCAGGACAAAGGGGGAAGGAAAGCCTTAGGTTTCTTCAGTGCAGGTCTGTGGAAGGTAGGAAACAGGAGATAAAGACAAATCATAAAGATCAGAGTGTAAGAAGAAATGACTTATGCAGTCAGCAAGGAAGGTCCTTTTTACTGGAGATAGTGGCTTGAATGGGGAGCTACTTAGCCTTATAAAAAGGCCAACTCCTATCCCTGGTCATCGTTTGCCGTAATGTGCCCTTAGTAAATATTTGCTGAATTGAATTGAACCTCAAGAGTCACTGAGAAAAATGATAGCTCAGTTCGCAAACTAGATATATTACACTCATAGCATTTTGGTTTGGTAATTATTTTTCCTATTGAAAGAATGAGGAAAATGAGACCAAGTTCATTTTGCTTAAAGTCTCACAGTGAACCAGTCTCTCAGCCATGGTCAGAACCCGCTTCTTGCTTACTCTAAAACCTGTGCCTGCTTCCCTGTGTCGTGTCTCCTTCATAGATTAGGAAGGAAGGAAGCATGAGTCTAAGACTACATAAAATGAATGGAAATGAAAGGGAAAGGAAGGCAGGAAAAGATTAAGAAAATTGTATTGTCCATTAGCAGAGTAGAGTGACTTTAGCAACAACAAGGTAGAGGACTTAAACTGTTCTCAACACATAAAAATGATAAATTCTGAAACCCTGACTTGATCATTGCACATTCTATGCATGTAAAAAAACTCACATACCTTATAAATATGTAAAATATTATGTATCAATTAAAAATAAGATTCGAGTTAAGGAAAATTAAATGTTTGTGTTGGGGGTGAGTAGGGGCTGAACAGAGCTTTCTATTCCAGTTTCTGGGAAATGGTAGTTTGGCCATGAGTCTGCAAATTCTGTAATTTGAATGTAGAAAGGAAAATGGAAAGTAGTCTCATTATCTGGAGCAGATACTCTACTCTCCCTGGACTGAACTTAAGTTATCTAACCTCACAGTGCTCAAAAGGGCTGTGGGAGTCCACCCCATAGTTAGCAAACACTAGATACAAAAGTGAGGATCTGTAATTTGGGGTCAAACAGATTTGAGCTCAAGTCTCGGTTCTAATCCTTATTACTGAAAGGAAACAAAACACATTTAAACATCCCGAGACTCAGTTGGAAAATAAATAAAATAAGAATAATTTCTTTCTCAAAGAGTTACTGTAATGATTCAACTAGATGATGCATGTTAGTTGACCTAGTATAATATCTGGTGCATTGCAAACTCTCAATATATTAATTTCCCTACTTTTGTTTTAAACAAAAAGATGTGATTCCAACTTCAGCGCACTTCACACTACACTCTCAGCCCTTTCAAAGTTTCTAAGGTAGAACTCATAAGCCAAATATTTGATTCATAGGAAAATAAGAGAGATCATCTAGATCCAGATCTTGACAAAGTTGGTAAGTGAGCAAAGATTGATTTCAGTATAACAGAATTCCTTCCATTAATTTTTTTTTTTTTTGAGAGAGGATCTCACTCTGTTACCCAGGCTGGCATGCCGTGGCATGGTTACGGCTCACTGTAGCCTTGATCTCCTGGACTCAAGGGATACTCCCACCTCAGATCCTCAAGTAGCTAAAACTACAGGCATGTGTCAGCACACCTGGCTATTTTTTATTTTTTTGTAGAAATGGGGGCTCACTATGTTCTCCAGGCTGGAATGAAGTGGCCTGATCATGGCTCACTAAAGCCTCCACTTTCTGGGCTCAAGGGATCCTCCCACCTCAATCTCCCAAAGTGCTGGGATTACATGCATGAGGCGTTATGCCCAGTCCATGAATTAATTTTTCTTTCAAAGCCACCTTCTCTAATAAACTCATTAACAAAATCGTTGAGGAACTTACTTCTATCAGGCTCTGTCTAAACTTATACCCAATGGAAACTACTGGAAAGACAGGATTTACATTTACAGATTTAGGTTCTACATGCCTTAATTTCTATTGTTAGCATAAACAATTATTTCTGTAATTACCATCCTTTTTATCCTATTTATCTCTGTGGAAATAAAGGCTCTGTCCACTGTTAATATTTTTAAATATCATCAGATAAACTAGGGGAACTTGTAGAATATGGGCAGAATACTTTCAAGAGTCCTGATAATTACGACATGCAGGGGTTGTTCACATGACAATACAAAATGCCAACCCCACTCTGAGCAAATGGATTTCCTTTCTGTGCAGCTCTCTGTACCAGTTCTTGGCCTGAGGCTGAGAAATTCTTAGGATGATAATGAGTATAGCAATAATAATGCTTCAGATATCCCATTCCAATGAAAGGAATACGTTTTCTATTTTAAACGAGGAAAATGACAACTCCCATACTTCTCTTACAAATTGATATTGAATAATGAATGTAATAGCATTCTATACAGCTGGATGTATTACAATGTACACATAAAGAATGTGCTGTTTCTCAGTGGTGCTATTAATCTTCCTTCTACACCACTTACAGTTCTTGGGCATCTGATTAACAATGACCTCCTTATATGTTTATTGAGGGGTAGATAGAGGTTAGGTATAATTGTATATCTAGTTAGTTTTATCACTGCTTAATTAACCAGCTATTTGACTTTGCATTAGGAATCTCAATAATACTGACTTAATATTGAGAAGGGTGGCAGTCCTTTATGGGAGCTGGTCAAAACTGGAGAGACAAGATAACTCATTTGTAAAAGCATGTTGAATATACATATTATTTTTATAAAGCAACTGGAATAATGTAAAACTTCACAAAATCTTCCGGAGAGATGGGTAAGTATAAAATATAGAGAGCTAAATTATATTGAGGATGGGGATTAAAAGGGGTTGAAATATACTATATGCAATGATCTTTATAAAACACTACATTCAATAATCTTGAGACTCCATGATAGCTTTCATTTATTCACTCATTAAACAAATAATTACTGAACTTCTGTTGTGTCCTCATTGTTGTGTACCCCAAGAATTAATGTTCTATATTACATTTATTGGCTTAGTTTAAACCTGATTTCCCACCCTTGTCATTCTGGGGCTCTTATGAACAAGTTATTGTGTCTTTCTGTGTGGAGATGACTCATTCTCGGGAAGAATGGGCTCCAGAGTGGCTCCTGAGCTGATCATGATGCACTGAGTGGCTGGATGGTTGATACGTTTTATAAATAGAATGTTGGAAACAAAATATGGGAATAGGAAGAGCCAAATATTTTTAAAAAGCTGTGAAAATAACCATTCAAATGTATGCAAATTGCTTAATTAATTGACCTCATTTGTGCTTGCAGATATCCTTTGCCTTCCCCTTTGTGAATTGGTTTCTTTTCATTGCTCTCCAAAACAATATTCCAAGGCTAATTAAACCTTTTCAAGCTATAGGTTAATATTCCATTCATATGTAAATACATTTATAAACATTAATCAAATCCAAATTGCTTATTTTATAAATATTGTTTTATTCATTTTCAACTAATAGATGTGTTTTCTGCATTTATTCAATGTTAGTCTTAAGGAGTTTATGTTTGGGGTGATGATAGGTTTTTAAATAGCAACCTAGTGTTTACTTCCAAGTCAGTTATGATATTGTCTTGTTCCTAATTGTTTGTTTCTTTAAAGACGTAGTGCAAAGGCTTCATTTGAAGTGTTGGTGGGGTGTGTAAAATATAATGATGATTATCAGAGAATCAGAGAACTATTGCATCTTAGAGCATTTGCTTTTTTTTTTTGAGACGGAGTCTCGCTCTTTAGCCCAGGCTGGAGTGCAATGGCGCGACCTCGGCTCACTGCAAGCTCCGCCTCTCGGGTTCATGCCATTCTCCTGCCTCAGCCTCCTGAGTAGCTGGGACTACAGGCGCCCGCCACCACGCCTGGCTAATTTTTTGTATTTTTAGTAGAGACGGGGTTTCACCGTGTTAGCCAGGATGGTCTCGATCTGCATTTGTTTTTAAAAACATGTCAAAGGCAAGACTTGCCGCCTGTCCAGGCTAGACCTTGTGGAAGAAAGAATCATAGTGGAGTCAACACAATCTCAGATCTAGTCTTAGCTTGAAAATTCATTTGTGCATTCATCAATTAAATGGCTAATTGATGTGTTTATATATATCCATCTGGCTATTCAAATATTAATTCACCAAATAAATATCTGCTAAATGTCCTTCTGCATAAAAAACTTGAAAAATGTTTAAGCTACTGCAAATTCCTGGTTTGCATCATAAATTCACTGAATGTGATATATCACACACACACACACACACACACATTTTTAATAAACTCCCAAAGTAATGATTATGTACATCAAAATTCAATTGCTTTTGTTTTGCATATATATACATATATATGTGTGTGTGTGTGTGTGTGTATTATGTGCACACTTTGTTTCAAGCACCAGAACAGGTATTAGGCATGAGGAGTGTGACTGTGAATGAGGCAGACACTTCTTCCTTAAGACATTAATACTTCAAATTAAACACAGTGAGTACCATGATATGGAACATATAAGGTGTTATGGGACCATAATCTGAGATCCTTAAGTAGAGGAAGAGTCAGGAAAGGCTTCTCCAAGAATTTCAGTTTTAAGTTTACATATAATGTTAACTACCATGCTCACCTTTTACAGCCAATGGGGGCTTGCATTTATAGGAGATGGAACCTAGAACCCATGGGGATTGGTGTCACAGGACCTTGGCAGAGCCACCTGAAGCAGTAGCTCCTTGATGTTGGACTTGGAGGCGTCATAGCCTGGTAGCAGATCAAGGCAGGAAGCTACAGCAGGCAGGAGAGGAAAATGGGGGGCATACAGTATGGGGGGGCATCCTAAATGGGAAGCACATGGTATGTGGTCATTGAGGTTCATGCCTGGAAGTACACATAAAACAATTTTGGAGGGACTCCAGCAATGGGAAAGTGGTGAGAAACCTTGAAGTGAGGGCAAATCCAAATAATTCTGTTTAGTGATCTGTAACATAATAGTAAGTGTGTGTGTGTGTGTGTGTGAGAGAGAGAGAGGTAGAGAGAGAGAAACATTCCAGTGTCATAATCATCCAAGCATTTCATGCAATGTTGTGCTGAATAGAAAAGGAGTTGAATAATTCAGGGTTCTATAAAACAGAAAATTCTCATTGTAATTTCTGGTTTGTGATTGAAAGTGCCATGTTAGAGGTGTGACTTGCATTAATAGATGGATGCTGGGGGCAGATTAGTGTCCCTGGATTCTTATGGACTTGGCCATGAGATACCTAGGACCCTACCCAGGCTTGTGAGGCAGTGAGAGATCAAATAAAACAAGAGGGGCATTTAAGATTCACTTTCAAGGAAGGTCTGTCATCATAGGGATATTCTGTGATTCAGATACAATGATTCTGGCTGGATCTGCAACACTTACTGCTGATATTTTTGTTGAGGAAGTGTGGGCAGAAGGTCCATGGAAAGAAAATTATGGTGAGTTTGGTTGGGGGCAGGGGGAGCATCAATTTCTTATATAGTCTTTAAAGGTACATAAATGTTCTAACCTTTCTCAATAACACACTGTGTTAACTACTATAGGTTTGTATTAATAGTAGGTGTTGAAATTGCGTAATGTGAGTCCTCCAAATATGTTCTCTTTCAAAATTATTTTGGTTCTATTTGTTTCCGTGCTATTCATACAAATTTTAGAATCAGTTTAACTGCACGGTTAAACTGCACGATTAAACGTAATTGGGATCACATTAATTCTATAGATGAATTTGAAGAAAATTAACAGAATGACATTTAATCTTACAATCCATGAAACAATATCTCTCCTCATTTATTCAGATCATCTGTAGTTTATTTCTTTAGTGATTTGTAGTTTTTAGGATAAGATTCTACATATTTTTTGTCAGGTATACATCTAGATATTTTCTTTTTGGATGCTATCATAAATGGTGATTCAAACAATTTTTAATTTCCAGGTATTTATTGCTAGTATATGGAAATACAATTGATATTTTATATTAACCTTTTAAACTGTGACCTTGAAAAACTTATTCATTAATTCAAGAAGCCATTTGGTAGATTCCTTGGGATTTTTCTACATAGACAATTATGACTTCCATAAACAAAGACAATTTGATTTCTGCCCCCTTCCCCACAATTTGTATGCTTTTCATTTTTGTAATCTTACTGTACTAGGTAGATTGCATAGTGTGATATTAAATAGCACATCCCTTATTCTCATGTTTAGGAGAAGAAAATTATGCAGTATTTCACTGTTATGTATGATATTAGTTGTAGAATGATATTAGTTGTAAAGCTCATTTGGTTGTGCTGGATTATTCACTTTATATATTGTTGAATTCAACTTACTAATATTTTGTTGAGAATTTTGCATCAATGCTCATGAGATGTTTTGGTCTGTATTTTTCTTTTCTTGTAATCTTTTCATGTAGGTTCAGTATCACTATATAGCTGCCCTTGTAGAATAAGTTGGAATGTATTCCCTCCTATTGTCTTTTCTGGAACAAATTGTCTATAATAGATTCTATTTCTTTTCTGATGTTTGGTTGAATTTACCAGTAAAATTATCTGGACCTGAAGTTTTTTTTTGTTGTTGCTGTTATTAGAAAGTTTTAAACCATTAATTTAAATTCTGTAAGAAATATATGACTATTTGGATTGTCTGTTTCTTCTTGAGTGAGTTTGGTAGTTAATATCTTTCATATTAATATTTGATGATGGGCATAGCATTGTTTACAGCATTCTCATATTAAAATTTATCAAGTTTATCCATCTTATCAAAGAACAATCTCTTACTTTATTTTTTCTCTTGATAAACTGTTTTCCATTTTTATTTATTTTTAAATCTTTATTATTTTCTGTTTTGCAAGATTTTCATTTAGTTTCCTCTCTGTATCAAGCTTCTTTTTTTTTTTTTCTTTTATTATTATTATTATTATTATTATTATACTTTAGGTTTTATGGTACATGTGCCCAATGTGCAGGTAAGTTACATATGTATACATGTGCCATGCTGGTGCGCTGCACCCACCAACTCGTCATCTAGCATTAGGTATATCTCCCAATGCTATCCCTCCCCCCTCCCCCCTCCCCACAACAGTCCCCGAAGTGTGATGTTCCCCTTCCTGTGTCCATGTGTTCTCACTGTTCAATTCCCACCTATGACTGAGAATATGCGGTGTTTGGTTTTTTGTTCTTGTGATAGTTTACTGAGAATGATGATTTCCAATTTCATCCATGTCCCTACAAAGGACATGAACTCATCATTTTTTATGGCTGCATAGTATTCCATGGTGTATATGTGCCACATTTTCTTAATCCAGTCTATCATTGTTGGACATTTGGGTTGGTTCCAAGTCTTTGCTATTGTGAATAATGCGGCAATAAACATACGTGTGCATGTGTCTTTATAGCAGCATGATTTATAGTCCTTTGGGTATATACCCAGTAATGGGATGGCTGGGTCGAATGGAATTTCTAGTTCTAGATCCCTGAGGAATCGCCACACTGACTTCCACAAGGGTTGAACTAGTTTACAGTCCCACCAACAGTGTAAAAGTGTTCCTATTTCTCCACATCCTCTCCAGCACCTGTTGTTTCCTGACTTTTTAATGATTGCCATTCTAACTGGTGTGAGATGGTATCTCATTGTGGTTTTGATTTGCATTTCTCTGATGGCCAGTGATGGTGAGGATTTTTTCATGTGTTTTTTGGCTGCATAAATGTCTTCTTTTGAGAAGTGTCTGTTCATGTCCTTCGCCCACTTTTTGATGGGGTTGTTTGTTTTTTTCTTGTAAATTTGTTGGAGTTCATTGTAGATTCTGGATATTAGCCCTTTGTCAGATAAGTAGGTTGCGAAAATTTTCTCCCATTTTGTAGGTTGCCTGTTCACTCTGATGGTAGTTTCCTTTGCTGTGCAGAAGCTCTTTAGTTTAATTAGATCCCATTTGTCAATTTTGGCTTTTGTTGCCATTGCTTTTGGTGTTTTAGACATGAAGTCCTTGCCCATGCCTATGTCCTGAATGGTATTGCCTAGGTTTTCTTCTAGGGTTTTTATGGTTTTAGGTCTAACATTTAAGTCTTTAATCCATCTTGAATTGATTTTTGTATAAGGTGTAAGGAAGGGATCCAGTTTCAGCTTTCTACATATGGCTAGCCAGTTTTCCCAGCACCATTTATTAAATAGGGAATCCTTTCCCCATTTCTTGTTTTTCTCAGGTTTGTCAAAGATCAGATGGTTGTAGATATGTGGCATTATTTCTGACGGCTCTGTTCTGTTCCATTGATCTATATCTCTGTTTTGGTACCAGTACCATGCTGTTTTGGTTACTGTAGCCTTGTAGTATAGTTTGAAGTCAGGTAACGTGATGCCTCCAGCTTTGTTCTTTTGGCTTAGGATTGACTTGGCGATGCGAGCTCTTTTTTGGTTCCATATGAACTTTAAAGTAGTTTTTTCCAATTCTGTGAAGAAAGTCATTGGTAGCTGGATGGGGATGGCATTGAATCTGTAAATTGCCTTGGGAAGGATGGCCATTTTCATGATATTGATTCTTCCTACCCATGAGCATGGAATGTTCTTCCATTTGTTTGTATCCTCTTTTATTTCCTTGAGCAGTGGTTTGTAGTTCTCCTTGAAGAGGTCTTTCACATCCCTTGTAAGTTGGATTCCTAGGTATTTTATTCTCTTTGAAGCAATTGTGAATGGGAGTTCACTCATGATTTGGCTCTCTGTTTGTCTGTTATTGATGTATAAGAATGCTTGTGATTTTTGCACATTGATTTTGTATCCTGAGACTTTGCTGAAGTTGCTTATCAGCTTAAGGAGATTTTGGGCTGAGACAATGGGGTTTTCTAGATATACTATCATGTCATCTGCAAACAGGGACAATTTGACTTCCTCTTTTCCTAATTGAATACCTTGATTTCCTTCTCCTGCCTAATTGCTCTGGCCAGAACTTCCAACACTATGTTGAATAGAAGTGGCGAGAGAGGGCATCCCTCTCTTGTGCCAGTTTTCAAAGGGAATGCTTCCAGTTTTTGCCCATTCAGTATGATATTGGCTATGGGTTTGTCATAAATAGCTCTTATTATTTTGAGATACATCCCATCAATTCCTAATTTATTGAGAGTTTTTAGCATGAAGGGTTGTTGAATTTTGTCAAAGGCCTTTTCTGCATTTATTGAGATAATCATGTGGTTTTTGTCTTTGGTTCTGTTTATATGCTGGATTACATTTATTGATTTGCGTATATTGAACCAGCCTTGCATCCCAGGGATGAAGCCCACTTGATCATGGTGGATAAGCTTTTTGATGTGCTGCTGGATTCTGTTTGCCAGTATTTTATTGAGGATTTTTGCATCAATGTTCATCAAGGATATTGGTCTAAAATTCTCTTTTTTTGTTGTGTCTCTGCCAGGCTTTGGTATCAGGATGATGCTGGCCTCATAAAATGAGTTAGGGAGGATTCCCTCTTTTTCTATTGATTGGAATAGTTTCAGAAGGAATGGTACCAGCTCCTCCTTGTACCTCTGGTAGAATTCGGCTGTGAACCCATCTGGTCCTGGACTTTTTTTGGTTGGTAAGCTATTGATTATTGCCACAATTTCAGCTCCTGTTATTGGTCTATTCAGAGATTCAACTTCTTCTTGGTTTAGTCTTGGGAGGGTGTATGTGTTGAGGAATTTATCCATTTCTTCTAGATTTTCTAGTTTATTTGCATAGAGGTGTTTGTAATATTCTCTGATGGTAGTTTGTATTTCTGTGGGATCGGTGGTGATATCCCCTTTATCATTTTTTATTGCATCTATTTGATTCTTCTCCCTTTTTTTCTTTATTAATCTTGCTAGCGGTCTATCAATTTTGTTGATCCTTTCAAAAAACCAGCTCCTGGATTCATTTATTTTTTGAAGGGTTTTTTGTGTCTCTATTTCCTTCAGTTCTGCTCTGATTTTAGTTATTTCTTGCCTTCTGCTAGCTTTTGAATGTGTTTGCTCTTGCTTTTCTAGTTCTTTTAATTGTGATGTTAGGGTGTCAATTTTGGATCTTTCCTGCTTTCTCTTGTGGGCATTTAGTGCTATAAATTTCCCTCTACACACTGCTTTGAATCCATCCCAGAGATTCTGGTATGTTGTATCTTGGTTCTCGTTGGTTTCAAAGAACATCTTTATTTCTGCATTTCGTTATGTACCCAGTAGTCATTCAGGAGCAGGTTGTTCAGTTTCCACGTAGTTGAGCAGTTTTGAGTGAGATTCTTAATCCTGAGTTCTAGCTTGATTGCACTGTGATCTGAGAGACAGTTTGTTACAATTTCTGTTCTTTTACATTTATTGAGGAGAGCTTTACTTCCAAGTATATGGTCAATTTTGGAATAGGTGTGGTGTGGTGCTGAAAAAAATGTATATTCTGTTGATTTGGGGTGGAGAGTTCTGTAGATGTCTATTAGGTCCACTTGGTGCAGAGCTGAGTTCAATTCCTGGGTATCCTTGTTGACTTTCTGTCTCATAGATCTGTCTAATGTTGACAGTGGGGTGTTAAAGTCTCCCATTATTAATGTGTGGGAGTCTAAGTCTCTTTGTAGGTCACTCAGGACTTGCTTTATGAATCTGGGTGCTCCTGTATTGGGTGCATATATATTTAGGATTGTTAGCTCTTCTTGTTGAATTAATCCCTTTACCATTATGTAATGGCCTTCTTTGTCTCTTTTGATCTTTGTTGGTTTAAAGTCTGTTTTATCAGAGACTAGGATTGCAACCCCTGCCTTTTTTTGTTTTCCATTTGCTTGGTAGATCTTCCTCCATCCTTTTATTTTGAGCCTATGTGTGTCTCTGCACGTGAGATGGGTTTCCTGAATACAGCACACTGATGGGTCTTGAGTCTTTATCCAATTTGCCAGTCTGTGTCTTTTAATTGGAGCATTTAGTCCATTTACATTTAAAGTTAATATTGTTATGTGTGAATTTGATCCTGTCATTATGATGTTAGCTGGATATTTTGCTCGTTAGTTGATGCAGTCTCTTCCTAGTCTCAATGGTCTTTACATTTCGGTATGATTTTGCAGTGGCTGGTACCGGTTGTGCCTTTCCATGTTTAGCGCTTCCTTCAAGAGCTCTTTTAGGGCAGGCCTGGTGGTGACAAAATCTCTCAGCATTTGCTTGTCTGTAAAGTATTTTATTTCTCCTTCACTTATGAAGCTTAGTTTGGCAGGATATGAAATTCTGGGTTGAAAATTCTTTTCTTTAAGAATGTTGAATATTGGCCCCCACTCTCTTCTGGCTTGTAGGGTTTCTGCCGAGAGATCCGCTGTTAGTCTGATGGGCTTCCCTTTGATGGTAACCCGTCCTTTCTCTCTGGCTGCCCTTAACATTTTTTCCTTCATTTCAACTTTGGTGAATCTGACAATTATGTGTCTTGGAGTTGCTCTTCTCGAGGAGTATCTTTGTGGCGTTCTCTGTATTTCCTGAATCTGAATGTTGGCTTGCCTTGCTAGATTGGGGAAGTTCTCCTGGATAATATCCTGCAGAGTGTTTTCCAACTTGTTTCCATTCTCCCCATCACTTTCAGGTACACCAATCAGACGTAGATTTGGTCTTTTCACATAGTCCCACATTTCTTGGAGGCTTTGCTCGTTTCCTTTTATTCTTTTTTCTCTAAACTTCCCTTCTCGCTTCATTTCATTCATTTCATCTTCCAGGGCTGATACCCTTTCTTCCATTTGATCGCATCGGCTCCTGATGCTTCTGCATTCTTCACGTAGTTCTCGAGCCTTGGTTTTCAGCTCCATCAGCTCCTTTAAGCACTTCTCTGTATTGGTTATTCTAGTTATACATTCTTCTAAATTTTTTTCAAAGTTTTCAACTTCTTTGCCTTTGGTTTGAATATCCTCCCGTAGCTCGGAGTAATTTGATCGTCTGAAGCCTTCTTCTCTCAGCTCGTCAAAGTCATTCTCCGTCCAGCTTTGTTCCGTTGCTGGTGAGGAACTGCGTTCCTTTGGAGGAGAAGAGGTACTCTGGTTTTTAGAGTTTCCAGTTTTTCTGCTCTGTTTTTTCCCCATCTTTGTGGTTTTATCTACTTTTGGTCTTTGATGATGGTGATGTACAGATGGGTTTTTGGTGTGGATGTCCTTTCTGTTAGTTTTCCTTCTAACAGACAGAACCCTCAGCTGCAGGTCTGTTGGAGTACCTGGCCGGCCATGTGAGGTGTCAGTCTGCCCCTGCTGGGGGGTGCCTCCCAGTTAGGCTGCTCGGGGGTCAGGGGTCAGGGACCCACTTGAGGAGGCAGTCAGCCTGTTCTCAGATCTCCAGCTGCGTGCTGGGAGAACCACTGCTCTCCTCAAAGCTGTCAGACAGGGACATTTAAGTCTGCAGAGGTTACTGCTGTCTTTTTGTTTGTCTGTGCCCTGCCCCCAGAGGTGGAGCCTACAGAGGCAGGCAGGCCTCCTTGAGCTGTGGTGGGCTCCACCCAGTTCAAGCTTCCAGGCTGCTTTGTTTACCTAAGCGAGCCTGGGCAATGGCGGGCGCCCCTCCCCCAGCCTCGCTGCCGACTTGCTGTTTGATCTCAGACTGCTGTGCTAGCAATCAGCGAGACTCCGTGGGCGTAGGACCCTCTGAGCCAGGTGCGGGCTATACTCTCCTGGGGCACCGTTTCTTAAGCCCGTCGGAAAAGCACAGTATTCGGGTGGGAGTGGCCCGATTTTCCAGGTGCCGTCTGCCACCCCTGGAAGGGGAACTCCCTGACCCCTTGCGCTTCCCGAGTGAGGCAATGCCTCGCCCCTGCTTCGGCTGGCGCACGGTGCACTCACCCACTGACCTGCGCCCACTGTCTGGCACTCCCTAGTGAGATGAACACGGTACCTCAGATGGAAATGCAGAAATCACCCGTCTTCTGCGTCGCTCGCGCTGGGAGCTGTTGACCGGAGCTGTTCCTATTCGGCCATCTTGGCTCCTCCCCTGTATCAAGCTTCTTAAGGTAAAAATGTAGATTTTTGGTTTAAGATGTTTGTTTTTTTCTATAAATTTCTCTAAATGTTGATTTAGCTGCCTTCCACAAATTTAATCAATTAATTACTTAATGTTTTTATTTTTGGCATTGGTTTTTTTAAAGACTTTTAAAATAAGCCTTACGCTTCATTTTAAAGGCTATTTTGTAACAATTATCACACATTTTGATATGTTTCATTTCATTCAGTTCCAAATAATGTATACTTTATTTGAAACTTATTTATTGAATCATAACATATTTTAATGGTATGATGTTTAATTTCCAAATATCTAGGGGTTTTCCAGCTATCTTTATGTTATTAATCTCTAGTTTCTTCCCTTATGGTCAGAGAATATGCTTTATAAATTACATCATTTCATTTTATTTAACAAAATTAATGTACATTTTGTGACTCATTATATATGGTCTATGTTTGTGATACTCCATGTGAATTTCAAAGAATGCATATTCTGCTGTTGTTGGATAAAGTGTTCTATAAATATTGATGAGGTCAATTGGTAATGTAACTTTGGGCTTCTAGAGTTTTATCAATTTTCCATTTATTTGTTCTATCAAATATACATTCATGTATATGTATGTATGACTGGATATCTATTTCAGCCCTGAATTTACCATTAAGCAAAATACGCATTTGTTTAAGACATTAAGGGAGGCAAACAATAGAATTTTATTTCCCCTGGCTATAATGCTCTTAACTCTTTCATTGCCAGTCAACTTTAGTCTTTTTTTTTTTTTTTTTTTTTTTGGCAAAGGTCTTTATCTGCCTTATTCAACTTTAAACTGCAAGGTTAAACACTTTTTTTTTTTTTTTTTGGACATGGTGAGAGCTTAAAGTTTACCACTTTCATTTGAAAGTGGCATGTTGTATCACATTTGTTTCTCATTTATCTCAGGAGAGTTTCACTTCCATTGAATGTAAACATAGTCACCTGGGCCAGCCTATAAATAAATTATCAGCTGATTTGTGTAACAAACACTGAAGTCCTTTATGTTATTCAATAGAATGTCCAAGGTCCATCATTGTTGTCCTATGTTAGGGCATCTGTTGGTCCTAATTTGTCCCTGATAAGTCTCAAACTATATTTGTATATTTGTCCATTTCTCCGTTTAGTACTATCGGTCTTTGCTCCATGCAGTTTGAAACTCTGAGGTTAGATTCAAACACCTTTAGTACTCTTATGTCTTCTTGGTGTTACGGGTTGAATTGTTTCCCTCCAAGTTCATACTCACATTCATAAGGACTATTTGAAGATAGTATTGTTGTAGGTGTAGTTAGTTAAGATGAGGCCATACAAAGGTAGGGTGAACTTCTATTCCAGTATGACTAAAGTCCTTACAAAAAGGAGAAGTTAGTACACAGGTATGCATGCAAGTAGAATACTATGTGAAGATGATGACAGAGGTTAAGGTGATGCTTCTTACAAGCCAGATTCTTATGGACTTAGCCATGAGATACCTAGGACCCTATCCAGACTTGTGAGGAGGTGAGAAATCAAGTAAAATGAGACAGCCATTTAAGATTCACTTTCAAGGAAGGCCTGTCCTTATATAGGACATCCTGTGATTCAGGTCTTATGATTCCAGCTGGATCTGCAACAGATCTGGATCTGGATCCAGGTCCTTCTACAAGCTGAGGGTTGTGAAAGACTTCCAGCAAAGCATCAGAAGTTAGGCAAAAGGAAGGACCAGATTCTTTCACGGCGCTCAGAGGGAAGCAACTCTACTGACAACTTAATTTTAAACTTCTAGCCTCTAGAATTGTGAGACAATAAATTTCCACTGTTTAAGCCCCTCAGTTTGCAGTACTTTGCTATGGCACCTTTAGCAAACTAACACAGTTGGTGAATTGACCATTTTGTTATTAATAATATCTTTCTTGATCCATGGTAGGTTCTTTGTTCTGAAGTCTACTTTATCTGATATCGACATGTCTACTCCAGTTTTTTTTTTTACTTTAAAATTGACATTTAGATGGTATACGTTTTCCCATCCTTTTACTTGTAATTTATCTGTACTATTATATTTAAAGAGGGCATTGTGTAGACAGAAAATAGTTGTCTTTTTTCTCACTAATTTAATTTGACAATCTCTGTCTTTTAATTGATGTTTTGGCTACTTGATATACATTTAATGCAATTACTGATATGGCTGAATTTAAGCATATCACTTAATTTTTAAATTTTCTATCTGTCCACTTTGGTTTTTGTTCTTCAGTTTTTTTTCCTTTATTTCCTTCTTTTGGACTAGCTGAATGTGTTTTAGCATTTAATCTTAATTAATCCATTGCCTCTTGCATCATATTTCTCACCCTCACTCCTCTTTGTAGTGGTTATTTTAGGGATTACAACATGCATACCTCTCGTTGCATAGTCTGTTTAGAACTACTATTTCAAGTTGGTATTTTTATCTTCCCCTTTAGATTATATTATTATTGTTATTATATCTATATAAACTAGAAGGAGACTAAAAATGATTAGGCATTTATTTCATATCAGAGGCAACCTCTTAACCAGACATGATCAGCTGCTATTGCGGTTCTTGCATCAGTCTCTGGCATTGCCTTTGTTCTGCCAATTGCCAAGTCTTTACCATTACCAGTACTCAGGATTATTTCATTACCAGGTGGCAACATTTTCTTCAGGAAAGTAACGTGCATTGTTAAAGAAGTCATGAACAAATGAAGTTTCTAGGTCAAAACACGGCCTCACAAGTCTCATCCCTTTTTGAGAGTGGTTTACAATGAATATACCTTGGATTCAGTATGTCAATCATTTTGCCTGGTACCCCTATCAAAGTGGTATTCCCAATATGGTAATGCAACCTAAGCCAGGAGTGTAGAAAGGAGTACCTTATTCATAGGCGAGAACATGAGGTATCAAGCAAGTAACAAGGGGCTCAACTCTTGTTCATAGGGAGACAATTTGTCCTGGGGATCAGTTAATGAGATTCTTGAGCGTCTGTCATACTTACAGACACCTTCCTAGCCCAGATCTCCTTGGGAATCACTTGAGGATATGCCTTGTGTTCTGTGACTCTTGTCCTGGCCACCTCTTACTAGACTATGAATCTGAATGCACATACAAGCTTTACATAAAGGGGACACTAGCATTCCATGCAGTGGCCTCCTGTAGGAACTCTGTTTAGCAGAGATGCCCCAATCAGACTTTATCTTGGAAAGATTTGAATACAAGATACCAAACAGATGGCAGAAAAAACAAACAAACAAAAAAACAAAACAAAACAGGAGCAACAGAAAATCAGAGAAAAAGACAGAATCAGAGTGGGAAACCGGGCACAGACCGCAAACTTAGGAATCAGTCATCATTTTTAATCCTGACTCCTAGCAGGACAACCATGGGCAAAGTTACCTAATAACCCTGAGCATCTGTTTTCTTATGTATAAAACTTGGATGATGAATAATACTGAATATAGGGTTGTTGTGAGGCTTAAATGAGGATGTATTTGCAATGTGTTCAAAATTACAGAAGAATGCCTGAGGAGCCATTGCTTTCATCCTTTCCCAGTGCATTGTACACATAACTCAGTGTCATGGCACCTTCTCGGTGCTATTTCTCACCCGTCTCCTCCACCTGTATGATCATCTCTCTGGCTTTAAGGCCACACCCGAATGGTGCCTCTCCCTGTGATTCTTGAGCATTCCTAGCCCTGATACCAAATTTATGTTCCCAGAATACTTTTCACATGTTGCTCATCTATTAAATCTTTCTCCTGGTTTTCATACTGTGAGTTCCTCAAGGGCAGAGATGGGGTTCTTTTCGTCTTTGTATCTCTGCAAAAGTGCCAGGCAGCAGAAAGAAAACTCAATGCTTTCTGTATTATTGATAACATATATTAAATATTACAACAAATTATTATCTTACCAAGGGCACAATGAGTATTGCTGCTAATGCACATAAAGCAGGCATGGTTTTCAAACATGGAGAATGGTTTCTTTCATCTATTCTATTCTACTACCTTAACCCTACCTGGATCTTTTTTCTTTTTTAATGCCATATTTGACCTTGAAATTTGTACAATTTTATGTATGTTTTATATATGTTGCAAGAAATCACTGAACTATGTTTGCTTTTGGGTTCTTATTCCCTCATTAAGTGGTTCAATTATTGTCTATTTTGAGTTCTGATTTATAACTGTTTCCATAGATACCTGATCATAATAGCTAATTATCTGAACATGTTTTCTAACGTCCTCTGAATAACATTTCAGTAATAATAAACATCCATCTTTCATTCAATTAGTCCATTTTCCATATTTCTCTCTGGAAGCATTCATAAATGCCACAGGATGCCTTGCTTCAATATGTAAAATCCAATAGGACTCAGGTAATCTTATTGTCTCTATGTAGTGGCTGTTTATGCTCACTGCTCCACCTGGAAGTCATCTTTCTCTATTTAATGAACTCCCAGAGCAAAAGGCTCAATAACAATGTACACTTGAAAACCAGTTTTTTCTGTAAAAACTGCTTTTGCATGTGCTAATTCACTAAAACTTCACCAAGAGCCCAGGGCTATTAGTACAACCATTGTCTTCATTTCTCAGACAGGGGCATTGATGCTCATTCTTAGAAGCATGGTGCACTACCTTGAAATCCCTGGTGCCTGGTGCATTGTGGGTATTCAACAAATACTGAGCTGAACTGAGTTACTCACTCAAGGTTATGCAGGCAAAGAGCTTTGTAAATGGCAGAGATGGTTTACTAACTGTATTCATCCTGATCTATCACACTTTTGGTATCATTTCATCTCTCTCCAGTTGTACTGAATTAAGAGCGGTTACCACCTTTTACACCACATTATTATTTGCACACCTGTTGTATGTAAGTTACAAGAGTCAGATTGGTGTCTTTTCTAGTACACTTATTCATAGCACATTGATTGATCATCTACTCTCTAACAGGTATTGTAGATACGAAACTGGACAAACACAATCCCTGCCCTCAAGGAATCAATTCACTCTTGTGTTCCCCACAATGTTGCAGGCAGTAATTTGTTAATGATAGCAGCTCAGTAACTGTTTCTTAAAGCAAAAGCATTTGTAGAATGTGTACCGCAAAGTGGCATTAGGTAAAAATCCATTATCTCCTGCATTTTGTCAAATATATTCTGATGACAATTAATAATCTCACTTTTCCTATTTTTTTTGAGATTGCCTTCACGTCCTCCATTTTGATCATGGAAGTTCCCTCTAGTTTTGCAAACACTAAACACACACTCCAGAGACAATTGTCAGAATTGAACTGAATATTTATAGAAGAAATATTGACAAAAACTCTCCTTACCATGCATTCTCAGGTTGGATTCTGACACTGTGACATAGATACCAAGACAATATCCATTCTTTTATTTATTTATTTATTTATTTATTTATTTAAGATGAAATCTCGCTCTGTCGCACAGGCTAGAGTGCAGTGGTGCGATCTCAGCTCACTGCAACCTCCACCTCCCCGGTTCAAGCGATTCTCCTGCCTCAGTCTCCCGAATAGCTGGGATTACATGCGCACACCACCACACCCAGCTAATTTTTATATTTTTAGTAGAGATGGGGTTTCACCATGTTGGCCAGGCTGGTCTCAAACTCCTGACCTTGTGATCCACCCACCTTGGCCTACCGAAGTGCTGGGATTACAGGTGTGAGCCACTGTGCTCGGCCTTTAATTTTTTATGTTTATAAATGTATGGAATATAAGTGCAATTTTGTCACATGCATAGTGGATAAGTTAGGGCTTTTAGGGTATCCATCACCTGAAAAATACGCATTGCACTATTAAGTAATTTTTCATCATCCACCTTCCTCACACCCTCTCACCTTTCTGAGTCTCCATTCTCCATCATGCCACTGTATATGTGAATATGTACACCTTATGGGTGAGGGCACGTGATGTTTGTCTTTTTTGTCTGGCTTGTTTCAGACAATGTCCATTTTATAGGTGAGGAAACGAAAGACAAGAGAGGTTAAATAACCCGACCAAATTTACACAGTAATTGGCAGGGCCAGACAGTGAACTTCTCCTTTGTTGATCCCAAAGTCTTTGCTCTTAAACCACAGCCTGGATGTACCAGCTCTGTGGGCTTTGTGTCTCTTGTTCTTACAAAACCATTTCTTATTGTCTTGGAGATGTAAGCAAAATACACAAAGAGACATCCTTGCAAGGGGCAGGGGATTCCCTTCTCTGGGAACCACCTAGTCTGGAGATCACAGAGGTGATGAATGCCTTGAAACCTGGAGGATCCTGAAGGCATGCTGTTTCACATCTCTTTTTCTTTCCATTGAAATTTCTGTTGCCAATGTTGTAACAAGCTGCCTTCATGGGGAGGTGAACTGCACACCCAAGAGAAAATGATGTCTAGGCCTGAAGATGCCTTGAGCAATACTCGCAAAGTTAAGAGAAGCAAGCATGGGGTCAACTGAGATTGCTCAGAGATCATGGATGTCAAATCTTCGTTTTTATAAAGTTTCTAAACCTAGTTGTTTTTTCTCAGTTGGCAGCTGGTATTTTTTTTTAAAACATTCGCACCCAGCTCTAACCACTTTAATGTATGATAAAAGGAAGAACTGATGAAAAGAAGAACAGGAGTCTCCTTTTCTGGAAGGGCCACCTGACACTCCCTATGGCTTTGGGCTGGGTAGAGAGCACCTCCCCTGGGCTCCTATGATTCCCTGATTCCCCGCACATCTCTCTCTCTCAGTGCATTTGCAGTCTTATGTTATTATTATGCAGTTGTGATTCTCTCCCCTTCTCCTCACCCCTACCCTATTGTGAGCACATAGTAGTAGAGACATTTATTCAATTTACAAGCTGGTGTGTGACATCAGATCTGGCTTACAGTCACTGCCGAACAAATGAGTGCCGAGTGAATAGATGCACTCACGTGCTACCGAGGAGAGAAGAAAGTGATGAGTAACACCCTTTAGTGTGGCAAGTGTCCAAGTGCACAGAATACAAATGTGGGAAAAATAACAAAAGTATAATGAGGACTAAACTTCAAAGAATAAGTCAGAAATCATAATTTTAAAGCTGTGGGGGGTTTCCTCAATGTAGATATGTATGAGAAAGAGGAGGTCATGAGAAGACCTCTCTCTCTGATAAAAGGCAGAAGGCATGAAATTTCTTAGAGAAAAGTAATCAATTGACTTAAAAACTCATCAGTCCTCTGTTCTGCGTCGATTAGTGACAGTGGAGCTGGTGCCGCTTGTGGCTGAGCCCGAGGTCCATTCATTGAGCCCGGAGAGCACAGGCAACAATTTCATCATCTGTCTGTCTACTCATTCTGCGCCGTTTTCTGAAAATCTCAGTTTTCTTCTTCTGGAGTCCTGATCACTTGTGATCTTACACCCTCCAGGTGGGGAGTAAATGGACAAGTCTGGATGTGTGTGCTCAAGGCTCAACAAATATTCCTTTGATCAGTTCAAAGAAGAGTGGCCGAGAGACTGGTTGACTCTACCTGCAGAGGTGAGGGAAGGCTGGCTGCACAGAGGACAGGATGCCTGAGAAGGGTCTCAGAACAGGCACTTTCTTCTTCTTTTTTTTTTTAAAGGGATCTACAGTCAAAGAAGTAAGCCTATGAATTTATTTTTAGGGATAGTGAGGGTAGTAAATATTAAATGGAAGCAGTGTGCATCTAACCTCACGGTCTGGGCAGGAAAGAGTCTCCAGGAATGTGAAGATTGCTGTAATAGTAACTCATATTAACCAGGACAACCATAGACACCAGTTGAATTTCTGGCACCTGTTGGAAAAACATGATGGTAACAGGAAAATAAAACTCACAAAAGTTGTGGGGACCTGTAATCCCCTGTTTAGCTGGAGGTGTCAAATACAGATCCTTGTCCTGCTCTTCCTCCTCTTGCTTTTTTTTGCCGGGAGAGAGGAGTGAGATGCTTACTGAATTCTGGCCAGCTGTCTGCATGAATATTAATAGTTGTTTTATATATATATATTATGTATTTTATATATTTTATTTATTTACATATATAGTATTATATATATATTTACATACATACACACAGATGTAAAATTACTATTATTATTAACAGAGGCAGTATTGTCCATATATTAGGGAAAGGTTTTGGGTCCTAGAGTCAAATATAACTTTTGTTAAAATATTTTCAGTCTTTACAGTTTCACTTGAACTTTTCAGTCTTCAGTTTTCTCACTTCAAGATGAAGGATAATAATAATACTTACCCCTGAGTTATTAGGAAGGATATTTAGACAATAGATGTAAAGCACTTAGACTTAACATAGTATTATATTAAGAAATTCTTATTAGTGTTATTAACAATAAAAGTATCAGTAGCTAACATTTTGTTTATACTATAAGTACCAGGAGGAGGGCTTATTTCTAATAATCACATAGCTACAACATAAACATTTTTAGATCCTTTTATGAATGGAGAAATTGAGAGTTGAAGGATTGGGTAATGTGAACAAGAGGAGTTGGAAGCAGTATGTCCATCTCAGCTAGAAGACAGTTGGCCACACTGCAAACACCTTCCAGGGCAGAATCCATCAGATGCCCTATGAGTGTTATGCAAAGTAACCCTCCCTGCTCCTTTCAAAATACATCTCAAAACTCTCGAAATATATGTGCCCTAGCATTATGGAAAAAATCTCAGTAGCTGAGTACTGTCTTATATATCTGTCCCCAAGACCAGGCTGTCTCTCTGCTCAGACATCAGAGAGCCCTCTTGTTGGTGGGCTGCCTTTCCAGGACTCCCCTTGCTTTGCCTACACCTGTGTGAGTAGTAAATATCAGAAGTACTTGTGCTCACTTGAGTGGAGTATTCTGAAATAAAGGGGAGGGCTGAGTCTAGTTATATCAGGTGACTTGCCAAAACAGCAACCCTACCATGTGTGCTAAGGATGGCACCAACAACCACGTCCTGCTATCACACCCTTGAGTGAGACTGCATTTTTTTTTTTATTAAAGTAATGTACCTCTCACATAAAATGATGCAAATAAATCTGAGCAGAATTGGGGAGAGTTTCCTGAGCCATGCTAGCCCTGCACCTCCTTTTGGCTGCTGCTTGGACGCCTGAGGAGCCCTGGAAGCCCATGGCCCTGGAAGCACAGTTTGGAAACCGTCACACTGGCTTCTTCATTTTCCTCTGACATTCTGTGTGGCCTTGTGGATTTAACTGGAAAATAAGCACTGTTCAAAATCCAAAACTTATTTAAATTCAGCTGTGCATGGCCTGAATTCTTTGCAATAAACTGCTTTTTTTTCTGATAATTTTATTGTTTAGTTGATTGCATTTGAAAAAATATAAACTAGCACAAGGAAGTCACATGTTAAAAAAACCTAATGTACATACACCAAAAATTGGCCAGAGAAGAAACACAATGCATAAAAAGTTCCTCACAATTGGAATTTGCAAATGTAACACAATCATCTAGTTCTCCATGTTGAGGTATTCACTGAAGGTGCCATTGCATCCATTAATGGAGGGTTAGAAATGCAGGTGGCATCCTAGAAAGATCTCAGGCTTTAGAATAAGTTGTTACTTTGATTCTTTGCTCTGACACCAATTAGCTGTGTGATTTGCACAAGGTTACGTTTGTTTGTTGTTTTACATGACCAAGGCTCAGTTTTCTCATATGCAAATTAAGAATGCAATTTAGTATAGAGTATATAATATATCCATTTAACATCCTTCCTTTTACAACCCTCTTGCCATCTCCATTTGGTCCTTATTGGGCTGTCAAACATGGCACTGTTTCCCTACCATGTTTAAACACCATCCTTGCCACTACTATAGGTTGGGCATTTTACTTAATCACTCTGATCATGAGAAAGTGTTAAGGGAAAGTCACTTGCTTTTAAGCAGGTCCAATGAGTACCCTTCCTGAGATTGTTCTATGGTCATTGGGAAAGAGAAATTTCTTTAATTTTGGATCATAAATTACAAAAATCTTGGGACTCCAGGCATGATGGTTTGTTTTCTGGAAGTAGCTTGCCTAATGAAAAAATCAACCCAAAAGGATGTAGAGCAGGCAGATTGAAAGGAAAAGCCAAAGCAAAAGCTAGAGTCAAAACCTCGTTTGAGCTTCTGAATGCAGCCATCCCTGGTTCTGATCCCAACCTTGAACTTCCCAGATAGGGGAACCAAAATTGTCTCTTTCGTGAGTTACAGTTGGGATTCTGTCATTTGCAGTGCCTGAAGTCTTTATAAAAACACCTAACATTCAGGGTTGTTTTAAAAATTAGAGGTATAACATAAGAACTCAAAGCAGATAGTAATCATTCAAAAAATGATAACTCCTTTTATTTCTTTAGATAAATACAAAGGTACCTTGGCCAATTTACCTTAGACTTGATGTTTTTTCTTCTCTATTTGTTGACAATATTAATCCCAAGTCCTAGAAAAATGAAACTATTTTAGCCGATTACTCATATATTGAGATTATTTTTAATTTTTACATTTAAATAAATTTGATAGAACCTGTAAATAGTGTGCTATTCAAATTTCTACTTATATGTCATTATACTAATGAAAATCATTTTTATCAAATGAAAGCAGGAAGGTTATGAAATTACTAATAGCTTTAATTTGTAATGCTTCTATTTGTAATACTTTTAAATCTCTTGAATAAGGAAAGAAATTATATTTATTAAGTGCATATTATGTTTCAGGAAATTTACTAAGTGTTTATAAATGTTTGATTTCATTTGAATCTAATGCCAAATATCTAAAGTAGAGCTTTTTGTTGTTATTACACAGGTGAGAGAACTGAGGTTGACAAATTTTAAATACTTTACCTAAGTTAACAGAAATAAAGAGAGATGGAGTTGATACTTAAAGTTAATTCTGTCTACCATCAAACCCTCTTTTCTTTCTAATGTGCCAGACTCTTCATCTAAATAATAAAAAAGAAAACATTTAAGACCTAGACCTCAGGTCTAGAAATTAAGAAACAATAATTTTTTTTTTTAATTATACTTTAAGTTTTAGGGTATTCGTGCACAACGTGCAGGTTAGTTATATACGTATACATGTGCCCTGTTGGTGTGCTGCACCCATTAAGTAGTTATTTAACATTAGGTGTATCTCCTAATGCTATCCCTCCCTCCTCCCCCCACCCCACAACAGTCCCTGGTGTGTGATGTTCCCCTTCCTGTGTCCATGTGTTCTCATTGTTCAATTCCCACCTATGAGTGAGAACATGCGGTGTTTGGTTTTTTTCCCTTGCGACAGTTTGCTGAGAATGATGAAGAAACAATAATTTTTTGTTTCTTAAATTCACAAAAGCCAGCGTCATGTGAATGTTCAAGACGAATTTACTGTGGGATGCTTGCATTCAGCTGAGCATCTTCCCTCCTTGGAGTGTCTGAACCAGCTGTTTTCTCAGACTAAAATGCTTTTCCTACAGGCCTTCTCAGAAAGCAGGACTGACTCCTGCTTACATTCTTAGCTCAAACGCTCCCTGCTCAGAGAGGCCTTCCCTAAGCATGCTCTTAAAATTATCCCCTACCACCCTCTGTTTCTGATATGGTTTGGATCTGCTTCCCCACCCAAATGTTATGTTCAGTTGTAATTCTCAATGTTGGAGGTGGAGCCCGGTGGGATGTGATTGAATCATGGGAGTGGTTTCTCATGAATGGTTAAACACCAACTCCCTTGGTACTGTCATTGTGATGATGAGTGAGTTCTCATGAGATCTGGCTGTTTGAAAGTTTGTAGCACCAGCCGGGCACGATGGCTCATGCCTGTAATCCCAGCACTTTGGGAGGCTGAGGTGGGCCGATCATGAGGTCAGGAGATCGAGACCACCCTGGCCAACATGGTGAAACCCCTTATCTACTAAAAATACAAAAATTAGCTAGGTGTGGTGGCACGTGCCTGTAATCCCAGCTACTCGGGAGGCTGAGGCAAGAGAATCACTTGAACCAGGGAGTCGGAGGTTGCAGTGAGCCGAGATCGCACCACTGCACTCCAGCCTGATGACAGAGCGAGATTCCTTCTTAAAAAAAAAAAAGTGTGTAGCGACTCCCTGCTCTCTCTCTTACCCCTTTTCGCATCATGTAAGATGCCTGTCCCCCTTCACCTTTCACCATGATTCTAAATTCCCCGAGGCCTCCCCCTAAGCAGAAGACACTATACTTCCTCTATAGCCTGCAGAACTATGAGCAAATTAAACCTCTTTTCTTTATCAATTACCCAGTCTTAGGTATTTCTTTACAGCAGTGCAAGAACTGACTAATAAAATCTCTTTATCATGTTTTTTTCATATAACTTAACACTAACTGAACTTTTAAATTATTTCATATTCTTCTACACTGTACTAAAATATTATCTTCATGACAAAAGAAGGTACCTTTGCTCCATTCCAAATCTCCATTTCCTTAAACAGTTTTCTCTGCCTAGGAGGAACGAAGTAAATATCTGTTGCATGTTGAATGAACCATATTGCACTTCAGGATTTAATGAGACAAAATTCAATTCAGACATAATTACCCCACTTTTCTGTATCTCATCTACTAGGTACAGCTTCACATCCCGTGAACACTGGGACCATGAACATGAGCAGTGCAGCAGTGAATTGCAGGATACGCCAGGGGCAGCTGAGAAGATCAGGTCCTAAAGTATTCCCTCTGAGTTATGTGGCATCAAAGAGAAATGGCTACACTGCAGTGTGTAGGGAGGACATGGCAAACACAAGGCCATTTGGAACATTAAACCTGAGCAGAGCTCCAATCAGTCACTTAATCAAGACTTGGAAGCTGGGTGGCAGGCTGGGACCAGGCGCACCAGAATCTTGAGTGCCGGCCAGGCTGGGCACCTCATCTAAGGCAACTCACGGCAGGTTAGCAGGGATGAGTTATTCCACCCAGGGTCACTGGGAGAGGTGGAGTCAGAAGGGAGAGAGAACAGAAACAACCAACCAGGTCTGAAAGGGCAGGATGAGATGAGAAATATGAGATGGAGTGAAGGAGCAGGAAGCTGCCTGGGGCCCCAGAACTATGCGTGGGAAGGTTGTTAGCAAGTGTGGAGTATCCGGTGTGAAAGGCTACATTTGTGGCCCAATTTGGTCACTATGAGAACTCAACAGTGCAGGGCAGAGGTCAAAGGACAGGGAGAGGTGGGTCCTGACATTTCTGTGCAACCCTCTCTGTTTTGGGGGGTAATGATTGCTGGGCTGGGAATCAGTACACTTGGGTTCTGCCCAAGGTGAAAACCTGCCATTCTGTTGCCCTGGATGGGTCTGTCTCAAACCTCTTCACCTAGTATTGTAATTAGGTATCAAATTCAACCTCAAAAAATTCTATATTTTTCCCCCAAGTCTTCACTTTCCCTGCCTTGGTGAGTTCTTCTCTCCTGGATTGCTTCAAAAATCTTCTAATTTCTTTGCCTTCAGTGACAGTCTCTTCCAACAAACTTTTATAATTGCCAGTGATATATATTTTTTTATTTTAGACTTTATCCTTTATGTGCCTGTATAAATGCCCTCAATGGGTTGCCAGTGCCCACAGGATACAAACTAAGCCTCTTCCTTCTGCATAAAAGGTCCTGTGTTGTGGTGTCTACCTTCCATGCCCGGCTCCTCTCACTTGTGCTGCATCCCTTCCCCATTTCCAAAATAAAATGCTTGCAGTTGGGTGAACACATTCTCTCTATGGTGATTTCCAAGTGCTGTTTCGTCTGTGGGATATTTATTTTCCTCCTTGTCTATCTAGTGAATTTCAAGTACTTGTTGATATCAGATGTACAGTTGCCACTTTCTCTCTGGCACCCTTCCTGAAGAGCTCCCTCAACCCACCCTGGTTTAGGGGTTTCTGCCTGGTTTTCTCAGAATCTCCTGAGCATACCTCTCTCATAGTCCTTGTCACTGTCTTCCATAGATGATCTCTTCATTGTCTGTAGACCCCTCAATCCCCTAGTCCCTAGCTGGCAAGTAGCAGGGACTCAAATAATTGTATTTGAATAATGAGTGCTTACTCCAGTTGAGAGGGTTGGGGGGATAGGGATGGCATGGGCAAGACCTGAGTGGGGAATTCCCTGGTACTGAAGTTTTCCATTGGAACTCAAGTCGTTACCGCGGAGAGAAGCCACTTTGAAATCCCACACTGGGGAATTACATTTGTTTCGTTAATTACATTTTATTAGTTTAATTAGTTGAGAGCCATGATACAAAGTGCTTGTCCTCAAATTCCTTGTTACAGGGTTGTGATGAGAAAACATGTTTTGGCTAGTATGTAAAGCAATGCAAAGCCTTGCTATAAAAAAAAAATGTCACCTGAAATGAACGGTGTGCTTTTTGACAGTTGATTGCATTGAGGCATAAGCCCCTTATCTTGCTGCAGAGAGGAAACATACAGTTTTAGAGTCCTCTGATTGAGCATAGGACGGCAGGCAGAGTCTTAGGAGGAGTCCATTTTTACTTGGAGTAACAGATTGGCACGAAACGTAAGACTATAATTTGTTCACTTCTTTCTTCCCACGGCCCAAATTAATATTATCTCCAGGCTTAAAAAAAAGTAATAAGAGGGGCCATGACTAAAAAGGAAAAGAAAAACCAAAGGCCCCAGCCAGCTTTGCTCCTCCTGTGTTTGTGACCTTGGCTGGATCACATCCTCTACTTTGTACATTAAAAGGGGCAGATTAATCCCTGTCCTGTGTTCTTTCCTGGCATTTCTGAAGATTAAATGTGATAATGGTTGGAAAAGGGCTTTGAGAACTGTAAATTGATGTACAAATGTAAGAGATTAAGGGATTAGTTTCAATCCAGTAAAGATTTTCTCTTTTATGGAACAACCCTCTAAATATCAGTCCGTGTAAGCTGCCAGCATGCATCCACAACACACACCCCAATGCATGCCTTAATGATCTTTCTTTTTTCCAAAGTGGTTCTTTCAGGTTCTTTCAAGCTTTCCCCTACACTACTGTTTCTCAACACACCAAGACCTTTATTCAATATGACATTAAGGAAATTGTATTATGTTAAAGGTTTCTCATGCCTAAGGACAACTTGTATGATAAAAAGTGTGTGTGGCCGGGCGCGGTGGCTCACGCCTGTAATCCCAGCATTTTGGGAGGCCGAGACGGGAGGATCACGAGGTCAGGAGATCGAGACCATTCTGGCTAACACGGTGAAACATCGTCTCTACTAAAAATACAAAAAATTAGCCAGGCGTGTTGGCGGGCGCCTGCAGTCCCAGCAACGCGGGAGGCTGAGGCAGGAGAATGGCGTGAACCCGGGGGGCGGAGCTTGTAGTGAGCCCAGATCGCGCCCCTGCACTCCAGCCTGGGCGACGGAGCCAGTCTCTGCCTCAAAAAAAAAAAAAAAAAAAAAAAAGTGTGTGTGTGTCTATGTGTCTATATGTGTGTATTTTTGTTTATTTATTGGTTATTTGGCTTGTTCAGTGGAGAACAAACCCCAAAACAAAAATTCTAAGATAAACAATAAATGTTGCTGTTTTATTATTCTTTGTTGAGGTTGTTTATAAACAGAAGGCTGATAAAATATTGTTCCCATCCTATGCTAATTTGTCATGTTCCTCATCTGTTTTAAGTAACTATCTTGATTCTTCTTAAAATTTTATTTTAACAATTTCCCCTGAAGCATCTTGCAAATTATCTCTCTTGAAAGAGGATCGTTATTCTGACCCTTTCATTTTAGAATTGCAGAATGTGAGATTTTCCACGGATGAGCTGTTTGACTTCAGACTAGTCAAATAAACTGGTCTAAAACAAACTGATGTTAGAAAACGGGAGACTTGGGCAAAGAAGAGGATTCTCATGCAGTGCCCACATGTATTTTCAGGTACTCTGAAATGACTCTTAAAACATCACCGCGTTAGCCAGGAGGCGGAGCTTGCAGTGAGCCAAGATAGCGCCGCTGCAGTCCAGCCTGGAAAAAAAAAAAAAAAAAAAACAACATCATTCATATTGTAATCGTTCATTTGCAGGTTTATCTCCCTTTCCATGAGTGAGTTCCTTGAGGGCAGGGACTGGTTTTTCATCCCAACACTCAGCTCCTGGCTACCACATAAGAACTCTTATTTATTGAATGACTGAAAAAGATATATGTACTAGTATACATATACACATATATTTTGTCCCTTTTCTCATATTTTCAGTGCACATTTTCTTCCATATTATCCATGAAAATGCACCTCTACAATAAATAATTTGATCGATATCTTTCCATATAAACACATACTCAGTATATAATTTAGAAATTATCCCTATTTATTCATTTACATATCTTTGAATTTTTGTAAGAAAATATGCATTAGCTGCAAAAAAAATAAGGACAATGCAATTTCATTTTCATAAGTTTTCAATTTAACTCCCATGGAGTAGGCATGGGCTGATTGAAAAGCAGATCCAAGAAAAAATTCATTTTGTGATTCTCTATTACTTTATATTCTATCTGCCACAGTTGGGCTGGACAAGATGGGAAGGCTGGAAGGTAGAAGATGAAGTGGGAGGAGGAAAAATATTTGAAGGCAGCAGATAGGAAATCAACAAAATGAAAAGGTGTATTAGTTATGGGGTGAGCATTCCAGGCAGTAGTCAGCCAGGAAAATGATTTTTTCCATTGAAAACTCAGGGAGGGAAATTAAACTCCTCCCACTACAGCTACATAGCATTTCACAGAGGTCGTTGCGATGCTTTTGCATTCAAGGTGAGCCACACTTGTTGAATTTCTGTCATTTTTATAGATTTACAAAATAGCTATTAGGGACAAAATAATTAAAGACCTAGGTAGACTGTTTCTACATTCTGGGTAGTTAAGGCACAATACCTTTATTTTTTAAAAGTTAAAGTTTGGGAAAATGCATCTCAAAAGCTAGCACTTTATTTAATGCTAAGTTCGACTGCTGTGCAACATAAATAAATATATTAGTATTGAAATTATACAGATTCTGCCTTCATCACTCTAAGGGTACAGCCACTGTTACAGTGAGGAGAAATTGGTAAATAGTGTCAGGTCTATTTTTAGGTTATTCTTATATATGCTCCTATGTTATGTGGAAGTTGCTTAATATGCATTTGTTCAACGTATCAGTAAATCAAAAGTTTGCTGATATATGTTAAGCAAAATATAGTTCATCCTGTAGACTGGGTTCGATTTTTATTTTTAACTTTTCTTTTAAATTTTTCACTTAAAGAGCAACAGAATGCAAGTGAACCAGTGCTGCTGACATTTATAATGCTGTTCTTTAGATTTTACAGAAGACTTGGGGAAGCCATTCTAATGTGTGTGCTGTTGGCTACTCCAGTATGCGAATAGGGGCAATTTCTGAATGTGATTCAGAACACTAAACCCTAGCTTTTACTCCCTTACCAATTATGCAATGTTGGCCAAGTCTCAAGATTTCTTTACTCTTCATTTTCTTATCTGTATAATTAGTACAATCATGTCCTTACAAAGTTGCTGTGAGGATTAAATTAGGAATTATTTTTGAAAGTACTTCCACTAGTTCCAGATACATGAAAGAACTTATAAATTTAAAACCTTATGTAAATTTAAAATAAAAAAGTTATATACACTGGTAAGTACTTTATATAAATTATTATGTCATCTTTATAGATAGTCTGAGAGATAGGCATTCATTTTCCCATATATGTGAGGAAGCTAAAGATTAAAAAGATTAAGTTATACATATGTAACTAACCTGCACATTGCACACATGTACCCTAAAGCCTAAAATATAATAATAAAAAAAAATAAATAAATGAATAAATAAATAAATAAATAAAAGATTAAGTTCCAATTTATCCAAACCTATATGGCTATTAATGAGCTTATTTAAAATTTGCATGAATTTCCTTTTGGACCACAGTATATTTAGCAGCGCTATGGTCTAAATGTTTGCATTTGCCTGAATTAATATGTTAAAATCTTATCCCCTAAGATGAAGCTATTAGGAGGTGGGGCTTTTGGGAGTGATTAAATCATGACAAGGATCATGCATGATGTGATTGGTGCCTTAATAAAAGAGGGATGAGAGGGCTGCCTTGCCCCCACTACCATGTGAGGACACAGGTGCCCTCTGTCAACCAAAAAGCAGGTCCTCACCAGACAAAGAATCTGCCAACACCTTGATCTTGGACTTCCCAGCCCCCAGAGCTATGAGAAATACATTTCTGTTATTCCTAAGCCACCCAGTCTATGGTATTTTGTTATAGCAGCCTAACCAGACTAAGATTAACACTTTACTGTAAAGTTTGTCCGTAATATGCACCTTCTCCATCTTCCTTGGTAGTACATGTAACCATCACATCGCCTTCAGAGGTTGTCCCAAAGGACAAATATCTGGTGTCTAAATTTTTGATGAGCAAGCTGAGAGTGGATAAGTTTTGAAGAGAAGCATGTTTTCCCCACTACTCTGTATTGACTTATTAGAAGAGTCTTGACCTAGAGAGAGAAGAATGTTTGTGTTCCTTGAGGCCTCTCAGAGAATATTCTCTTCTGCTTTCAGTAATGTCATGATCAAGGTTTTAAACATGACATGTTTTTGTGCTTCGGGTCAGAGAAACAAATGGGAACACAAATAGAAACACCAATATGAAAAGCCATAGATTATGTGGAGTTTTTTTGTTTGTCTGTTTTTGTTTTGTTTTGAGATGGAATCTCACTCTGTTGCCCAGGCTGGAGTGCAGTGGTGTGATCTCGGCTCACTGCAAGCTCCACCTTCTGGGTTCACATTCACACCATTCTCCTCCCTCAGCCTCCTGAGTAGCTGGGACTACAGGCACCTGCCACCACACCCAGCTATTTTTTTTGTATTTTTAGTAGAGACGGGGTTTCACTATGTTAGCCAGAATGGTCTCTATCTCCTGACCTCGTAATCCACCTGCCTCAGCCTCCCAAAGTGCTGGGATTACTGGCATGAGCCACCGCACCCGGCCAGATTCTGTGTTTTAACAAAGTCCTGCCAACTAGTGCTTGATAATACGCCAACTGTCATTCTGCACTTTCTCATAGTTGATCTGCTTAATACATTGACAATCTCAATAATGTCTTATTTTAGAAATACATTGTCATTCTCCTCTTATCATAACTTGGTGGTTGGCAAAAGCAATTAGGCACAATCATAATTTATTGCAAGCATAAATTAGAAACAGAATTATGTGAGTTTTATTTTATTTGTTCATGCTGTGCAGTTGCTCCTATAACCAATAATTAAGATGGGGAAATGGGCCACGGGAGACTGGTTTTAGCAAGGCCCCATCTGCTCTAGCCCATCTTAACCTGGGGCTAGACTCTCTCAGGGCTAAAGAAGACAGATTCAAGATTAGCAGTTGGTATTTAAATTCATAAGTCAAGAATGTTTTAAGTAAGATTAATAAACAGATATAATGAGTTTACTCTGTCTTCAATGTATTATCCCTACATTTTTAACAATACCCTACAACTTTAATTATGGTAAAGTTTTTAGTTGATATGAGTCCTCTCCAAGTGTATCCTGAGAATCCCTGCATGCCATTGTCTGTAGGGAAACTTAACCTGCTCTACACAGTGAGGGAAAGTGCAATTAAAATAAGCATTGGCCGGGCGCGGTGGCTCATGCCTGTAATCTCAGCACTTTGGGAGGCCAAGGCGGGCGGATCACGAGGTCAGGAGATAGACACCATCCTGGCCAACATGGTGAAACCGTGTTGTCTACTAAAATACCAAAAATTAGCTGGGCATGGTGGTGCGCGCCTGTAGTCCCAGCTACTCGGGAGGCTGAGGCAGGGAAATCACTTGAACCTGGGAGGCGGAGGTTGCAGTGAGCCGAGATCGCACCACTGCACTCCAGCCTGGTGACAGAGTAAGACTTCCTCTCAAAATAAATAAATCAATAAATAAAAATTAAAAAAAATCAAAATCAGATAAATATATTATGGTATTTGGATTTTAGAATTTAAAGTAGCTGCAAATACGATATTGTAGAATATTTAGTCATATTGGTAAATGTATAACTATATTTTGAAGTAAAAATATTACAAAACAATATTCAATCATGTATAGATTGCATAGGTTACAGTGGAAAAATAAACGTGTGTGTGTATGACAAAAGAGCAGATATTAAGTTAAATGCTGGGAAGCTATTAGTGGCCATCTCTGAGCAGCACTCCCTGCAGATGGGCAGCAAGCTCCTCTTTTGAAAGGATTGAGGCAGCACATCTCCAGATCTACCATGGTCTATCTCTTGTCTGCTCAGATGTACTTCCATATATATATCTGGGGACCAGGGACTCTAACTCTGCAGAGCTTATAGTTGTAGGGATGGGAAGCACCAGTTTTCTCTGTGGGTTGATATAAGTGCTGTGTCTACCCCTAAATTACCAGGACTTATGTTCTTCTGATTGGCAGCACAATGCCATACAGATTGATTCAAAGCAGATAGTGGGTCTTGCAGGATGGCATGCAGTGATCTCAAAGTATTGACTCTGAACTATGGTTTTCAACTATGCTTCACCGGGCCAGTTCAACATTCTATCAGGCTAAAAGCTTCTATGTGGTGAAGTTTGGTACAACCAGAGGATCCCATGATCATGGACCGACTCTCTCAACTCTTTTTTCTGTAAAGTGGATCCCCTGGATTTACATGAGTCAAATGCTCCAAAATCCATTGGATAATGATGCTGCCTAAGGCCCTGTGCTAGTAAAAGCAAACATGTTTATTTCTGTGAGAACAAACTACTGACCCTTTCAGGATACAGGAGCTCAATACAGTCTGATTATCACCAAGTAGCTTCAGGATCTCTTACAGAAATTGTCTCCCATTGAGAGCTTTGCATTTTTTTCTGTTGCTGGAAGTTTTTATATTTGGTAACAGGAACAGATCAAACCTGGTGAGTCTTTGCTATTGGGCCCATGCATAAGGTCCACCTGTGGCACTGTAGACACTTCATTCCCAAGTCAGCATTGGGCTAACTAAGGACAGAGGCTAGCTGACATCAGCTGGCTTGCTGGGCCTTTTTGTTTACTTGGTTATCTGGTGTCTCTACTATGGTAAATACTCTCTAGCGAATGCTGAGAACTTTACAACTTATTACCATTTCTATACATCCATCCAAATTTCTTTGTTATTAATATTACAATCTTCTCTTGAAGCCCCTGGAAAGTCAGCCAGACCATTCACTACTGCTCATGACTTCTTATTTATTCTAATATTGGGCTACTTCTAATTTCAACACAAATTGGATGACCATGTGCACTGCCTGAAGCTCTGTTCACTGAGAGGATTTTTCTTTGTCATTATCCTTAAGACCATCTCTAAATGAGGCTGTTGTGACACTGCTCTCCATTTTCACCTTGTGCACACACACACACACACACACACACACACACTGAACCAAGCCACCTGTAAGCTCAGCTTAGGCTTTTACTTCTAGGTAAGCTATTTATCCAAGATCTCCCGTATGTATGATCATAGAAGATACCTGACAAAATAAGAGTGTTTGCCCAATACAGGTAGGAGCCATAGACATATGAAATATCTGCTTATGCATCTTGCTTGTGCATTCTGGTCTTGCTCAGGCTAAATTCTGTAGGTACTGCTTTGAAAGTATGATGCATTGTCACTGTAAAGGGAACAGTTCATGATGCAGTTTCAGACACATAGTCACTTGTCTCATGCTTGGACATTTTGTCTCTACCATAGCCCATTTGTTCACCAGGATTTTGTTTCCTAAGCCATAACATTCTTTCCAACAGTTGGCTTGATCTTGTTCCCAGTTCAGGGCACTGAACTGCAGTTCTCCTTTTTGAGAAAGCCATGTGCTTCACATAGCATCTTTTCCCATCTGTAATACAAGAGTCAGCTAAATTATACAGCCTAATTGGCATTGCTGCTTACATTAATGCCTGGACATTGCTGCAAACTCTTTTCTGCTTTGGGCCCCACTTAATGCTGTAAGTCTTTCACATAATTCTGCCCCACTGGGACCCTAACAGTTTTATGGGTGTGGCAAACCCCTAAAACTGCCCGCGTTCATACCTCACCCTCTGGTTCACATGAGTTTCACCAAGACTGCCAGCATGTAAGCCACATTTTGCTCACTTTGTTCATTGAGCACGATGCCATCATATAATAGATTAAAATAATATTTGTGTGCCCTATAGGTGGTCCATCTCTCTTTAAACTATTTTGTAACAGAGGACAAGATGATGAACATAGATCTGGGATAATATTGTTAAGTGTATTTTTACCTATTCCGTATGAATACAAACTATGTCTTATCCTCTCTTTTGACCGAAATACAAAAGAACACATTTGCCAAAACAATGTCTCTATAGCATGTACCTGAGATCATATTAATCTAGTCTAACAACAACAAAAGCACATGTAGCATGCTGGTTACAACCAGGCTTATTACTTGGTTGTTCATGCACTGGTCCTTAGACTTCATTCAGAATCCATCTGATTTCCTCAGGGGCCAGACTATTGTTAATGTGAGAACTGAAGGAGCCATGACTTCTACATCCTTTATATCCTTGAATCTGACACTACTCTCTGACCTTCCCACTTCCCAGAATACAATGTTCCTTTTGGGTAATTATCCTTGAAGGTCATCCCTCGAGTTTGGCTGTTGGGTCTTGGTGTTTGTCCTCATTGTCCTCCATATTCTATCAGAGAATATGAGAGATTTCTTGTATGCAACCAGTGGAGCCCTCTAATTTTAACACCTGGCTTTGAATAGCATAACACTTGCACTGAGCTCTTCATTATCTTTTTGTAATGTCTCAGTGACACTTAGCAATACTATTTGACAGCATTATCTTTAAAGCTACTCTTTTCTCTATGTACTTCAAATGCTTGGTACATTTACCACACCTTCTAATGAATTCCCTTTCAGCAGTATGCCTTATGAATGCACTACCTTATGAATGTTTCAGCAGCTGGACAGCTCCCTTGTGCCGGGCCCTTTCTGTGTTCCACGTATCACCAGCATAAGGACCTCACTGCCATCCATAGGGTGCATAATCTAGTTCTGTAAGCTTCTGCTTTCCTTGGTCTACTACCAATACCAGCCATTTATAATTCCCTGGAAAAGGCAAAGTTTAGGGTGCAGGATGTGAATTAAGAATCAACCCCCATGATGGGAAGAAGGAGAAAGCAGAATTTAGCATTAGTAAAAATGAAATTGTACAATGCAGATCCAACAAATCTTTGGCAAACCTGGCTAAAATCTTCAGAGCAAGAATTGTCCACCAGAGTGTCTTACATTGTAACCTTCCTTCACTCCCCTTTACAGTCCCTTCTTTCCTATCACCTTAGGCACTGTTTTCTTACTTCTCGCCCCATTGTACATTTTCCTTCTCTCTAGTATGTCCTAAGTCTCTCCTGCTGCCCTTCAGGGCTGTCTTTGACTACCATTTCTTTTTCTCTCTTTCTCTTTTTCCCTCCGTCCCTCCCTCCCTTCCTTCTTTCCTTCCTTCCCTCCTTCCTTCCTTCTTTCTCTCCCTCCTTTCTTTCGTCTCGCTCTGTCATCCAGGCTAGAGTTCAATGGCACAATCTCGGCTCACTGCAACCTCTGCCTCCTGGGTTCAAGCGAGTCTTCTGTCTCAGCCCCCTGAGTAACTGGGATTACAGGCGTGCTCCACCACACCCAGCTAATTTATATGTGTGTGTATATATATATTAGTAGAGACTGGGTTTCACCATGTTGGTAAGGCTGGTCTCAAACTCCTGACCTCATGATCCATCCGCCTTGGCCTCCCAAAGTGCTGGGATTATAGGCATAAGCCACCATGCCCGGCCACCATTTTTTCTTTCTCTGGCACTTTGATGGCCACTAAGTCCAGGTCAGCTGATGTCCATGTGCATGTCTTGATATAATGCTTTGCTTCTGTCTTCTTTGCCTGGTCCATTTTCTGGCCCTTGGGCCAAAAGCTTGAGGTGCTTCAACATGAAGTGTGATTTGGGTAGCTGTGGCATTCCACCAGTCGTCAAGCTTCAAATTTCAAAGTCTGAGGATGGCCTTAGTTCCTTATTTTAAAGATATCTTTGAGTGTTAGGGTCTTACTGGGGAATCCTGGCACTACTATTACACTTCTCAATGATTTATTTTCCCTCCTCATCCTCCCTTTATGGTTCCAGATCTCTGGAGCTGTTAGGCTGAGGCTAAGTTCCCCCTTTCTTAATATGCCCACCAAGACATAGCACAGTAATCCTCTTTAGATGGTCACCAACACCACCAAGGGTGCCAAATCTCCATCATAAATTGTGCATAAGTGTTTCAAAGGCTTTTATGACAATAGATCCTGGAAGTTTGCCAATAACATCAAAGAAATGCCTGAATGAAATATATAAATTAGAACCTGAGAGAGACCTGGTTTTAAATTAGGCTTGGGAGTAAGAAGAGTTTTATTCATGTCCAGGTTGTGACATTACCTTGCCCTGTGACCTTGGACTAGTAAGTTTACTTCTGAGTGTCTATTTTTTTTTCATTTATAAATGAGAAATGTTCTTCCTTTCCTTCTTACCTCACCAGGTTGTTGACATAATTATATATAACTCATCTACAGAAAACCTCTTTGTAAACTGGAAAGTACTACTTAGTTATTACCTGCCATAATAACTTTCTGAAAGAGAGAGAACTAATAGAAAATGCATGCCTTTGAGATACATTATTGCATAGTGTCTAAAGAAATAGTATTATCTGAGCCAATTACTTAACCTTGCTATGCCTCAGTGTCCTCATCTTAAAATGAGGATAGTAATCTCATAACATTGTTGTTATTATTAAATACACACACACACACATACACACATACACACATATATATATTTATGGAGTGGGTCTTAGCACAATGTCTGGTGCTTGGTAAGAACTATGTAGTTATTAGATATCATGATTACCTTGAGGGAGGCATCATGCTAAATGCTTAGAAATAATATTTATTCTACAAATTTTAGATGTGTAGAGTGGGATAGAATAAATGAAATGCAACATCTAGCTGTTGTAACCATTTCTACGTTTAACATAATGTTAACATTGTGTTTTAAAACTCACATGTATATGGTATCTATTTTCAGACTACGAATTATTTTTTACTTTTGCTTATTTAAATAAAAATTTTGTCATACAGATTTATTTATATTTATTTATTTATTTATTTATTTAGAGACAGAGTCTCACTCTGTCACCCAGGCTGGAGTACAGTGGCACAATCTTGGCTCATTGCAACCCCTGCCAACTGATTCTCATGCCTTAGCCTCCCGAGTAGCTGGGAGTACAGGTGTGCACCACTACACCCGGCTACTTTTTTTTTTGTTATTTTTAGTAGAGACAGGGTTTTAGCATGTTGCCCAGGCTGGTCTCAAGCCCCTGAGCTCAGGCAATCTGCCCGCCTCAGTCTCCCAAAATGCTAGGATTACAGACATAGACCACCACGCCCGGCCTCTTTAATTTTAATGTAGTCAACTTTATCAAAACTTTTCAGATTTTATCTTCCTGTTTTTATTTAATATATTCTACCAAAGACTGATTCCTAAAAGGCATATTTTTGGCAATTAAAATTATTCTAAATTTTTTAGTTTGTTTTTTGTCTACCTGATACATATTTCTACCTACATTCATATCCATCTCTACTGATAAAAGTGTGTGTATGGGTTTAAGGTGTCAGGTAAGGATCTATTTTGCTTTTCCATATATAGATGACCAATTGTCCCTGACATTTTATGTCATCTTTTTAATATATTTTATATCAAACGTATAACAATATATTTTGGTAATTATCCTTGAAGGTCATCCATCCACTTTGGCTGTTGGGTCCTGGTGTTTGTCCTCATTGTTCTTCCTACTCCATTGCAAAATATGAGAGATTATTTGTATGAAACCAGTGGAGTCCTCTAACTTTAACAACTTTTTAATACATTTTATATCAAATATATAACTAAGATGACTATGTATGTATAAATTACACACACACAAACACACACACACTTTTTTCTCTGTGGTCTCTATTTGCTTTCTCAGATTTATTTTCCTATCCCTATCCAAACCTCATACTGTTTTTTATTTCTATATCTTTAGAGTGTATTTAAATGTTAGTGAGATGAGTTTTTTTACTTCCATTTCATTTTACAATTTGACATAACTATTCCTGCATATCCATTTTTCTACATAATTGTAAGTAATATCTTGTTACATTAAGTGAAAAATCACATTGGTTTTGATTAAAACGTGATTTGTGGTAGTTTAATACCTTTCAATTAAACATATTGAATGTTTTCTTTCAAAGTGTGAAATATGTTTTCATAATTTGGATTGTTTTGTGTGCTACTCTATTTACAATGATAATTTACTTCAATTGATTGTTGTTGATATATAGAAACGTTATTTGATCCTATCTTAGCAACTTTGATCTTTTTAATTTTAATAGTTAGGAAATTGTATTTTTCTATATATTAGCATATTGTTTGTGAGTTTATCATAGTGTCAATTTTATTTCTTTTTTCAAGACGTATACTATTTCTTATTTCTTTTTGGCTCTTACTGTGCTTACAAAAATCTCCTGTACCCTGCTAAGGAGGAAGTCTAAGAATGACAATGTTGGCTAGTCAACAACAACTTTTAACATTACAGAAAACTTTTAACATTCTTAATAAGACATGATTAGTCTAATAATTCATTTTGTTATATTAATTCCCATATATGCATTAAATGCTGTACATTTTCATTCTTAAAGCAGTGTTTACATATTCACTCAATTTGAAATATCATGAAGTTTCTATTATGACTTCTTTTTCATCTCATAACTTATTAAGAGTTTTATTTTAAAATTTTTAAGTGTTTGTATATTTGGGCTTTCTTTAATATTAATATCTATCATATTGCTTTTTGGTGGAGATTAAGTTTTTATTGATATTTGTTGAAGGTTGCTTATGGATTATTATTTTATTGTTATTTATAAAGATTTTCCATATGAATGTAAAAAGAATGTGCATACTCTACTTGTTCATTGCAGGATTTAATAACTATTGATGAAGTTAATCTCATTACCTGTGTTCTTATCTTATAAATAATGGTTTGGTAAACTATGACCCACTGGGCAAGACCAGTCCATGGCTTGGGTTGGGCTTTTCTGTGTGTGGCCTGTGAGTTAAGAATGAATTTCACATCTTGGCTGGGCAAGATGGCTCATGCCTGTAATCCCAGCACTTTGGGAGGCTGAGGTGGGCAGATCACGAGGTCAGGAGATCGAGACCATCCTAGCTAACACGGTGAAACCCCATCTCTACTAAAAATACAAAAAAATTAGCCAGGCATGGTGGCAGGCACCTGTAGTCCCAGCTACTCAGGGGGCTGAGGCAGGAGAATGGTGTGAACCCAAGAGGAGGAGCTTGCAGTGAGCCGAGATCGCGCCACTGCACTCCAGCATGGGCGACATAGCGAGACTCCATCTCAAAAAAAAGAATGATTTTCACGTCTTTAAAAGAGTGTGTGTGTCTGTGTGTGCGTGCATGTGCATGTGTGCATATGTATATATATAATTATACATACAATATGTAAATATATATTTATATGTAAAAATAGAGAGAGAGGGAGAGAATATTATAGAGACTGTATGTAGCCTATAAATCTTAAAATTTTTACTATTTGGTCTTTTACAATAAACATTTGTCAATCTTTGTTCTATATATTTAGTATATTTTTCTGATTTATTTATAATTTTCTTACAGTGATGTATTAAAACCTTTCATTGAGTAGTCTTTAGTTAATCAGTTCTCTGCCATTTTTGCTTTTACTTTTAAAGTCTATATTTTTAAATACATATAGGTCCAGGATTATAGTATCTTTCTGGTGAATTATTCATTTTATAGTTTATAAAGGTCACCTTTCGCTATATTAATGCTTTCTGAATTCATTTAATTAGTATTTGTCCTTCCTATATTAAAATAAAGCTGGTGTCCAGATATTAATATCAGAGTAAATGTTCTCATAGGGGATATTTTTATTGTGGGTGCTGAAGACGTAAGTTTGGATTTTGAAAATGTTCCCTCAGAAAAATTTGGAGTTTCCTTTACCTGGGTGTTCTAGGGGCATTCCAAATACGAGGGAAGTTAATTTGTTAATATATGTGTTTAGAGATTAAGAAGAAATTCAGATCAAGTAATTTGAATTCTATACCAGCGCTTCGTGCAGGTTTGGGTTTTTAATAACTTCTGATGAATGAACTTATATTTCTCCCCACCTAGAGGCCTGGCTAGAGAGAAACTTCACTCCTGCTTTCCTTGGCCTTCACTTGCTCTGTTCCATCCTTCAGTTAGGCATTTATTTTCTCAGGCCTTAGCTGTATGGAGGGAACTCATTTAAAAGTCTCCCAATACCATAGTCAAATAGCAAATCCTCTGTTCTTCAGCATCCCGGCATCCAGCCCTGGAACTTCCATTTCATGTGTATTTCTCAGCCCAACATTTCAAGATCAACTTAAAATGCCAGTTTCTTTTCTTTTCTTTTCTTTCTTTCTTTTTTTTTTTTTTTAATGTTACTTTAAGTTCTGGGATACCTATGCAGAATGTGCAGGTTTGGTACATAGGTATACGTGTGTTATGGTGGTTTGCTGCAGCTACCAACCCGTCATCTGGGTTTTAAGCCCTGTATGCATTAGGTATTTGTCCTGATGCTCTCCCTCCCCTAATCCCCCACCCTGCAACAGTCACCAGTGTGTGTTGTTTCCCTCTCTGTGTCCATGTGTTCTCATTGTTCAGCTCCCACTTATGAGTGAGAACATGCGGTGTTTGGTTGTCTGTTCCTGTGTTAGTTTGCTGAGGATGGTGGCTTCCAGCTTTATCCATGTCCCTGCAAAGGACGTTATCTCACTCTTTTTTATGGCTGCATAGTATTCCATGGTGTATATGTACTACATTTTCTTTATCCAGTCCATCATTGATGGGCATTTGGGTTTGTTCCATGTCTTTGCTATTGTAAATAGTGCTGCAATAAACATACTTGTGCATGTGTCTTTATAGTAGAATAATTTATATTCCTTTGGGTCTATACCCAGTAATGGAATGGCTGGGTCAAATGGTATTAGATCTGGTTCTAGATCCTTGAGGAATGGCCACACTATCTTCCACAATGGTTGAACTAATTTACATTCCCAATAACAGTGTAAAAGCATTCTTATTTCTCTGCAGCCTCGCCAGTATCTCTTGTTTCTTGACTTTTTAATAATCGCCATAGAATGCCGGTTACTAGCACCTGGGTCTTTGTTCTTTCCCTTTTGGAGTCTGTGTTCATTTATATATGTATCTTTTTTAAAGAATTTATTGTGTTTATTATTTCTAAGTGATATGTAAGAGAGGCATTTATGTTTTATAGTGTAAACTCGTTCCACCATATGTCTAAACTTGAATCCAGCAATCTCATTTCTTTCATCTCAGCAACGCTAGGTACCATTATATTTATGTCCACTCATTTAATAATGGGATGCTTGGCTTCTACCACATTAGGTAACTTGCACACGATTGCATGCCAATTAAATGACAAAGTTAAAATACTCTCATTCTTTCTATTTTGCTGTGTTGAAACTCTGATATATTTCAGGAAAATGAATTGTATTGTAAGAATTAGTGAATGAATACAACTGGTAGAGAGGTAAGAAAGTATTCCCTGGTATTCTTTAGGTTTCATATGACAGAAATGGCTCAAGTTGTTTTAAAAGTGGGGGAAAACATGGTTCATATATCTGAAAAATGCATTTTGGCAGAGCTCTCTCCACCTTTCAGCCCTGATTTTCTATGCATTGGCTTTGTTCTTGGGTCAGCTGGTTTGATGCAGTAGAAGGATGGCCATAAACTGACCTCAGTCTACATCCTACAGTTGAATAACCTTATGGGAAAGAAAATGCCTCTTTCTCAGCATTTTCAGCAAAGATTAAAGGTTGTTATTAATACTGACAGTATAGACTTAAGTCATGGTCCTGTTACTGAATTATACCAAAGAAATATGCTGCTTATTCACACCTATGTTAAATAATGAATCCAGCAGTCAGACAGGATCAGGAGTGGCCAGAGGTTATTGCTCAGGTTCAGGCTCATTTGAGGCCAGGTGGTAAATATTCTGCACATAGGTCATAAAACCTGCTGGCCTGAGGCTTGCTCTGAATCTGCTATTCTCCTAGAACTCTGACACTGCTGCTTTCCTGATGAGAAGCACTACTTGAACCAGCCTCACTATCATCCAAGATTCTCAAATCCCTTTAAACACAGTACTAAATGCAGTACTGTTGTATTACTTTTCAAATTATTGGTTTATCCTTCCATGTTTAGTCTCCATGAAGGCATGAGCCATTCTTATTTTGTCCATCATTTTATAATCAGCGCTAAGAAAGTTCTTGGTACATTATAAATAGTCAATAGATGTATTTACTTTTTGTTTTTTATTTCTTCAACTTTTTTTTTAGTTTCGGGGTATATGTGCAGGTTTGTTATGTGGGTAACAGTGTGTCACTGGGGTTTGGTGTACATATTGTTTTGTCACCCAGGTAATAAGCACAGTATCTGATAGGTAGTTTTTCAATCATAGCGACTATAATAGATAGAACAACAAAGAATCTCAACATTCTAAAAAATAGAAATTTGTCTCTTCCTCACACACATGTTGATTGGTGATGGTGGTGATGGTAGCTTGTTCAATGCATTTATTCGGAGACCCAAGCCAGTGGAGGAGCTCTCATCTTAAAAGTCTGTTTTTTAAGATTGAGCTAGCTGTTAACATCCAGCTGGCAGGCAGATGGGAAAGTGGAAGAATTTAGGCTTCTCCAGGAGGATGTTGAGTGGGGCCAAGCTAGGAAGTAATATAAATTGCTCCTACTATTGACCGAAACTCAATTACAAGTTTGTTTGATCATGCAGCAGGGGCTGAGGATTGCAGTTCTTGACTGAGCAGCTATGTCCCAGCAACACCTCTATCCCATTAAATAAAAACACCAATTTTTGGTGAACAGCTACCAGTCTTTGCCACAATGAGACTTATTGAATAAATGTATAATCACAGCACACTTTGTTCCAAGTAAAACTGGGCTATGAAGGTCTCTGGAATAAATTCTGTTTGTTACTTGGATTTTTTGTTGTTGTTGTTGTTCTTCTTATTGTAAAGAAAAGTCAGATACTCTGTCCTTGAATGTAGAGAAAATCAGGAAGTTTCAGAAACTGTCAGGAAGCACAGGGCACAGTTACGACCCCTCTGAAGAATCAGAAGACTGTCTTAGGGCAGCTGTAGTAGCCAATAACTTTCTGGAGTGACTTGAGGGGCTGGTCATGATCTTTTTGGATATATTTTGTCTTTTATTATTTCTGTTATTGACATAACTTTCTACATTTTGGAAGACTTCTGAAGAAAAGGAAAAGGAAGGGAAGGAAACTAAAATAATGTTTATTGAGCTTCCACAAGATGTCTGCCTTATAGTAGTTGCATTACATATGCTATCTCATTTAATTCCCTCAATAACCCTAGAGGTATGTGTTGGTATATATGTATTTACATATAAAAAATAATAAAACTACAACAACAATATAAATGAATGTTCACAGAGATCTATTATGTACCAGTGTTTTCCATAGATGTTTTACTTATTTATTTATTTAAAGACAGGTCTTGCTATGTTGCCCAGGATTGATGTGAACTCCTGGGTTCAAATGATCATCATGCCTCTGCTTCCTGAGTATCTGGGACCAGAACATGTGCCACCACTCTTGGCTTGATGTTCTTCATTAACCTTCTTGATAACATCATAAATTTGGAACCTCTTAGAGGTTAAGAGATGTGTTCAAGATTACTCATGTGGTAAAAAGTAGAGAATTATGAGCCCAGACAAGTCTTTTAGCTGGTTAAAAACCAGACTTGGGATTTAGCCAAGTTTCTGCCCTTTGCAACCAGGCTAGCATCTTTGTTCTTCAGTAGTCACTATTGTTACTTGCATGCCCCCAAGTGTAGAAAAACCAAAGGTCACATGGCACTTGAGTAGAATTAGCTGCAGCAAGGAAGAAGAAACAGCAGGAACAGCAATGAACAAACGGGGCATTGTGCTGGTGGGAAGAGTCCCTGAGAGCAGAGCACAGAAGAGGCTGCCAACTGTGAGCTTCCAAGACAAAGAACTTTCACTTTGGATGTGTCGTGCAATGTGATGTGTCAGCTATTTGGTGACATATATCATTGTTTGGATCTAATTCCACATCGTCTGTTAGAAATTGTTGGTGCCCTGCTTCTTGGGTGATAAATGCATATAGACAGCTCACTGGGAGGGCAGCTTCTGTGTATTTTTTTTTTAAACCTATATATCCTTAGATGATACAATACATTCACTATCTAGTTAGAGTTCAATGGTGTATGTGTGTACATATACATATGTGTGCATACATGTGTGTACATATACATACAAACACACAAATACATACATATATTGGTCTGTTCTCTAACCACTATAAAGAAATACCTGAGACTGGGTAATTTATAAAGAAAGGAGGTTTATTTGACTTGTAGTTCCATAAGCTATACAGGAAGCATGGTGCTGGTATCTGCTTGGCTTCTGAGAAGGTCTCAGAAAACTTAAAATCATGGCAGAAGACAAAGGGGGAGCCAGCACTTCACATGGCTGGAGCAGGAGGAAGAGAGAATGGGGGAGGTGCGACACACTTTTAAACAACCAGATCTCATGAGAACTCTATCATGAGTTCAGCACTAGAGGGACGGTGTTAAATTGCTCTCCAACATATCAGCTTCAAACAACAAGCATTTATTGTCTCACATTAAATGTGGGTCAGTACTCTGTTCATAAATTAACAGAGTGCCTCTGGTTCAATCTCTCATGAGGTTTCAATCAAGGTGTCAAGCAAGGCTGTGGTCTAATTTAAAGTTCTGACCTAGAGGAGAGCATCTGCTTCCAAGCTCACTTATAAGGCTGTGTGCAGGCTTTGATCCCTAACCATATGGGCCTCTCCACAGGACTCCCACATGACATAGCAACTGGCCTCCTCCAAAAAAGGATATCTGAGACAGTGAGAAGAACTGACTAGGATGGAAGCCAGTCTCTTTTTTTTTTGGTGAGGTGGGGGATGGAGTTTCGCTCTTGTTGCCCATGCTGGAGTGCAATGGCGTGATCTTGGCTCACTGCAGTCTCCACCTCCTGAGTTCAAGTGATTCTCCTGCCTCAGCCTCCTGAATAGCTGGGATTACAGACATGCACCACCACATCTGGCTAATTTTGTTTTTGTAGTAAAGATGGGGTTTCTCCATGTTGGTCAGGCTGGTCTTGAACTCCCGACCTCTGGTGATCCTCCTGCCTCGGCCTCCCAAAGTGCTGGGATTACAGGCCTATGCCACTGTGCCCGGCCAGAAGCCACTCTTTTTAGAACATAATCATAAGTGGCATCCTATCTCTTCGTTGGCATTCTAATTGCTAGCAGTGAGTCTACAACTCCAGCCCATAGTCAAGGGGGATAGGGTACCCCAACCAATGAACACAGGGTCACTGGAGTTTTTCTAGTTGCCTACCACAACATATCTCAAGGTTTTCTTCTGTGAGGCAGATGAAGGAGGGATGAGAGTAGAGAGTGGCTGGGGAGTCCTCTAGAGATTAACGTGTGAACCAACAAAACATTGGATAAAAACAATGACTGACCCACATTGCCTTTCCAAAAGCAGATTTGCAAAGATCTCAAGTTGATAGTGTGTCCAGAATTGGTTCCTTCCAGTGGGTTCTTGGGTCTGGCTGACTTCAAGAATGAAGCCGCAGACCCTCGTGGTGAGTGTTACAGTTCTTAAAGATGGTGTGTCTGGAGTTTGTTCTCTCAGATGTGTCTGTATTTTCTTCTTTCTGGGGGATTCGTGGTCTTGCTTGACTTCAGGAGTGAAGCCACAGACCTTCACAGTGAGTGTTACAGCTCTTAAAGGTGGCGCGTCCAGAGTTGTTTGTTCCTCCCAGTGGGTTCGTGGTCTCACTGACTTCAGGAGCGAATCTGCAGACCTTTGCAGTAAGTGTTACAGCTCATAAAGGTAGTGCGGACCCAAAGAGTGAGCAGCAGCAAGATCTGTTGTGAAGAGTGAAAGAACAAAGCTTCCACAGCACAGAAGGGGACCTGGTGGTTACCACCATTGGCTCTGGTGGCCAGCTTTTATTCCCTTATTTGGCCCTGCCCACGTCCTGCTGATTGGTCCATTTTACAGAGTGCTGATTGGTCCATTTTTACAGAGTGCTGATTGGTGTGTTTACAATCCTTTAGCTAGACAGAAAAGCTCTCCAGGTCCCCACCCGATTAGCTAGACACAGAGCGCTGATTGGTGCATTTTTACAGAGTGCTGATTGGTGTATTTACAAACCTTTAGCTAGACACAGAGTGCTGATTGGTGCATTTGCAATCCCTTAGCTAGACAGAAAAGTTCTCCAAGTCCTCACCCGACCCAGAAGTCCAGCCAGCTTCACTTCTCTGTTCGAAATATTAAACTCATAATAAAATCATGATTACTGAATATCTATACATTAAATTTCATCTCTTTAGAAGAACCTGAAATATATTACATAATGTGGTTCTAGTTACTCTTACAGCCTTCTTTTTTGTTTTATTGTCCTATGTTGCTGGTTTGTAGAACAGCAGAGTGCATTAGATTTGAAGATGGAAAACTTTTAAATTAGGCTGTGCCATTTTTTGATTCATTGGTGTAAATTTTAATTTTTTCATAGGTAAAATGAGATTAAAATCGCTTGTTCTGCCAATCTTATGTTTATAAGGAAGATAAAATAAATTATGTGAAAGTATTTTTAAAGAATTTGTCATAGTAGAAATGGTTGTCCTGTAGTGATTGTAAATGGAATCAAATGTATTTTTTGGTCTGGACAAAATGTTCCAGTGGTATGTATACACCACTCTACCTGGGAGTTCTTGCTGGTTTCTCTATCTAGAGATCTCTTTATTTTGCTCCCTACTGAAATGCTGTTTAACTTTACATGGTGATTAATCGCCCTATCAAGTGATCCACTCAATCACTTTCTATCTCCCTGAATTAGAATTAATCTGTTTACCAAATATACTTTGTTGAGAAGTCACACACTGCTTTTGCCTGGTGGGCTTCATATTCTGATAAATGTTAGCAGGCATGTATTATATCCTCTCCATGACTATGTACTTCTACAGTGCATGGACTATTTTCAGCTGTTGTAGGTATATTCACAGTCCCTTGCTAAGTTAGTTGCATCCTACTTCATGTCAACAAGCTTTAGAGGCAGATAGTAAAAAATCATGCAATGGTATAGGTTGAAGTAATCATTTTTGTCTCTGAATTTTTTAGTGTCTAACACAGAGGTGCCCGCTGTAGGTACTCAACCATTTTTGTTGTTGTTGTTGTTGAATTACATAAGCTGGCTTTTATTCTAGAGAGTCCTCCCAATCCTCCCTTCTTCAGTAATACCTAATATCGTCACTTTGCCTCATTCCCATATCCCCTTTAACTGATCCTATTATAGCATGTACTTGCCAGTAAGCTGTAGATGTGCATATAGATATTCTATGCTTATAGTGCTTCAGGCACGTAATTGAACTTGTTTTTTTCATTTCAGACTTTGAGTTTATTAATGTGGCTTTTGGAATTTTAATTGATTTTACCTTTGTAAAAGGGGCCTCTGTTAATTTTTTGATTCCCCAATCATTACTTTGAGACACCATTTTACTTCACCACCAGATTTCTTTACCACTGCAGATCCTTGTTCATCCAGGAAAGAAGAATGCACTATGTGTGTGAATTTTATACAAGTACCTCTTACTAATTTGTCCTCAGTCTTCTCAATCCAGCCATAGGAGTGGATGAAACTATTGGAGTGTGAATGTTTTGAATTAACTTACTTAATTATGAAGAATCCCTTAAACTTCCCTTGAAATCTAATTCAAGCTTGTCTTTCCAGACTGATTCAATTAAGATTCATTTTAACTGCAGAAACTTGTCTTCGTAATTGTTCTTTTTAAGCCCTTTAAAAGGCATGTATCACATTCCCAAGTGCTGTCTGGCTTCTAGTTTTACCTCCAATTCCCTACTTAATGAAGCTGAAAAAAGTGGGTGATTATATTGTTCCTTTGTTTTTATTGGACAGGCTTAGGGGAATTGGTCCAATTCTGCTGAAATACTACTAACTTGAAATTTTCACAGGGATTAAGAACACATTCTGTGTGTGTCTAGAATGTGAGAGAGTTATTTTCAGTGCAGTTTTATTAAATAGAATTTATTGAGTGTCCATTATGTGCTAGGCACTCTTCACATGCTGGTGTTTTAACGACAAAAGAGAAGGCTTTGTTCCTTGCCCTGGGTCTTGGCTTACAGTTATGTGGGAGAAACACAGGGGGCTGTGATAACATGGCTTAAGTGCCATTGCAGAGATATACTCAGGAGACCATATTGGTAAATAGACAGGGCTCTTATTTTCTACCTGGGGAAGGGGTGTCATGAAAGATTTCCCAGAGGAGGTGACTCTTAAGCTATGTCCAGGGGATAAATATAAATATAAAACACTCAGTGGAGTCAGCTTGGAATCACTCAGTTGCTAGGTAGAGATGCCAGAAAGGACAAGATTAAGCACAAACAAAAATGTATTTTCTGCTATAACTGGGGAATTCAGGGAACTGTGAAGGCATTGCTCAGTCCAGAGTTTAGACAACTGTCTTCAATTAGCTTGCTCTTACACATCTTTTCAAAATTTTCTTGTTTATTGTCTTTGAACTTCCTTCTGCTTTGGGCAAATGACAGCCCCTACACAGCTCCAGGCTTGAGTGATCCTCATACAAGTGATTCATCTGCCAGGATCCATGTCAGTTCCCAAAAAATGACTTAATTGACCCCGCTAAGCCCACGTGGCTATTTGCTTGCTCAGTCATTTATTCACTCACCCAGTGAAGTTATTGTTTTAAGCAACTGTTCTTGAGTTAATCTCTGGACTCTAGGATTTGTGCACCCAGGCCAGCCTGAATCATCTGACTCCCGTGAAGTGGAAGAAACAGGCCATATAATTAGCATTCCCACCATATTGAAGAGGGGCATTTCTTAAAAAAATTATGTCTGGACAAATTAAAACATTATACTATATGCGTTACACCACTCAACAATAAAGAGACTCCATAGAGTGGGCATGATGCATTAGGGCAGCACTTCTTAAGCATTTGTGAACACACAAATCATCTGGGGAACTTGACTAAACATAGGTTGGAACCTGGGGTGGAACTTGACACTCTGCGTTTCTGAGCTGCATGGTGATGCTAATGCCGTTGCTCCACAGACTACGTTTTGAGTAGAAAGGCGTTAATGGTACCTCAAGTCATTAACTGTAGCTGGATATTAGCACATAAGGGTGGGTAAGTCAGGAGGGAGCAATGCGGAGTGTTGCATGGTAAAGAGTAAGGGCTAGGCCCGAGAAGGGCGGGACCTCAACTTGGCTCTGTGATCCTTACTTAGGCTTGCTCACATCAGTTTTCTTTCTCTTGGCTTCCATGATTGAAAAGTGAGTGGTTGGTGTTAGACAGCTCCCACCAAAGAAGTGTCATATTTGGGGAAGAGCACAGCTTTGGGAGCCTGTTATAGTTGTGTTAATAAGCTGGCTCTACCTCTTACTGACTCTCCAGCCTTGGCCACGTTACTTAAGTATCTCAAGTACCTTGTTTGGGGTCATTTTCCAATTGCCCACCAGATCCCTTTCTCACCTCACTCTGCTTGGTGCCCTGTAAGGCTTTCTTTTGGGGAATACATTACCAGGGCTCCCTTTCTGATTTCTAGTTGCTGCTGGCAGGCACCAGCAGAAGATCGGAGGAAGGTAGGAGAGAGGCTACAATATTCGTTCTTCCTGCTCTTTCCCTACCAGGCCAGAGCTTTGGTAGCATCCATGTGCTTCTATCTAAGGTCTCAGCTCCCATCAGGACTTCATTCCCGGGCAGCTCCCATCAGATTCTGGAATGCTGCTCTCTCTCCCTGTCCCTTAGGTTTAGGAGTGGCTAAGGAGTCCAACTATGGTTGGTCCATGGGTCATAGCCGTCTCTTGATGCTTCTATAAATCCTGCTGGAGTTGCCATCTGTTCCTTTCTGGGACCTTGGCTGGTGTGTTTGTCATTCCTCATTTGTAATATGGGCTAGTAATGCCTATGTTACCTGGTTTATGTGAAAATTAAATAAAACAGTTTATTGAATGTGCCTGGGCATAGTGGATTGACTACAACCAACACTAGAAACCCTCATTGCTTCTTCCTATTCACGTGCTGCTTCTTAGCATCATCTACTCTTCCCCTGAGAGCACACCATTGGGAGCACTTAGATTCTGAGTGTGACTCTCAAGCCACAGCTGGTTGGGCTGGTAATGATTCAGCAGGCCAAACTCTGCCAGTCAGCCTCTGGGTACAGGGGATCTGGAGGTGGGACTCAGAGTCTCATTGGTCTTTGGTTTGTCCTTTATCTGGGAGACTATGTGAAGCCAGGGTTGGTAAGGGGGACATGACTGGGTTATGCACTTGTCTTCAGAGCAGATGGGGAGGTTGGAAAGAGTGAGGAGAAGAAATAAAAAGTGTGTGTGTGTGTGTGTGTGTGTGTGTGTGTGTGTGTGTGATTCCCTGGTGACTGAATGACTTTTTATTCCCATTTCTAATCTTCAGGAGGCCCAGCTTCCATTACAGTACATGAGACATCCCCAACATTCTCCAGTCTTTGTGAGTTACTATCTACACAGTAAAATTGGTGATGCCATCATTGTCCCCTGAACCACATGATGAAGGAGTAGATGCCTCAACAAAACCTCTGTTCAATTAAGAAGGAATAAGTGTAGATGGATAGTAGGTAGGCAGCTGTCAAAGTAGACACCCAGACTAGGTAAAGTGAAGCAAGCACCTAACTTAGTGTGATCTACTCCTATAATGAGGAGCTCTCAAGAGACAATAACTACCTTACAAAATTTAACTGGGCTTCTTATTGGGCCCAGGATAGATGAATAGAAAGGTCCTAGGAGAGCAAGTTCACTGACTCAGAGAGCAGAGTGGTCATTTTTCAGCATTCCCGTGATTATTGTGTTCAGCCAACCCCAGTTCAGAATGTTGGACAGAATCTATCTGTAACTATCTATTCCTCCCAGTTTGTGGAAACAGTATGCTTCTTACAATTCTTAAATGTGCCTTTATACACAAAAATTCAGCACAAAGTTTATGAGTGTAAAGTACAGCTTTTCATCCAGACTTCAGTGCCCCCCACTTTGAAAGGTTAGTGTTCTGCTTTAGAGCCCTCATCCTGAGTATTGGCAAAGCCCTCATCTTTTCCAACATTCCTGAGGCTGCTCAGGGTGGGAAGAGGGATCACATTCTGCCTTCTGCTCTTTTTCCAAAAGTTTTTGTGTTTCTTGGTTATTCCTTCATCCTGATTTCCATTTTACCTTTAGAAATTGCTACCCCTTTTCTGCTTTGCTTTTTCTCAAAATGGAGAATGGTCATGTGATTTAGACTTTCCCAAGTCACTAACATAAGGCTATTCTGTGCAAATTTTTTGGCTAAACACCAAGGATAATAAAGGATGCTTAAGCCCAGAATAGAGCAGGTAAGAAATGACTAAAGGATGAGCCATGTTCCCAGGAGCTGGCTTCCACTGGCTGCCTTTGCCCATATTACCTGGCTGATCATCATGCTGTTGGTCCGGCCCTCTTTATTTATCCTTAAACCATCTTCTCCCACTGCTCTGGGGAATTTTCAAGATCTTCTGTTCAGGGAACTGATAGAGACACTATTACTGTTTTTGAAACTGGCCTAATAGTCCTATAGACAGTTGGTTTCACATAAATATAGAAATTTACCCTTCTGCTGTTAAAGCTTGAAACTTGTATTTGTTTTATCTGAGTTCCTTCCTCAGGAAAGGACTTTCAAGAAGTATCAAAGAACTGAAACTCACCAGATCATTGTACCAGATGCCTCCTTGCCCCTCCCTAGTTCCTGTTTTCATATACATTGTTACATTTCTTTCCTACTATATAAGTCCCTAGGTTTAGTCAGTCAGGGAGATGGATTTGAGACTGAGCTCCCATTTCCTAGTCTGCAGCACCCGATTAAAGTCTTCTCCGTTGTCAACACTTGTCATCTCAGTGATTGGCTTTATGTTTAGTATGCAGAGGGACCTAGATTGAACCCCTGGTATTTTGGTAACATCTTTTGCAAAGAACTACCTCCTAATTTCTATCTCTAACTTTGTTTTATTAAAGAGACATGCTTGTAAATTTTTGTAAACAAAAGAATAATTGTCTTTTTAGGAGAATGTGTCTAAACTATAGCTAGCTTAAAATCCCAACACACTCAACACACACAAACTCATAAAGTTCAGAATACATCCCACTTATTTTTCATGTGATAGAAGTGGGTTTCAGTCATTCCCTTTCCAGCTTCAGTTTCTCATGTACTGATGAATATGAATGCAATAGTGCCAACAACTGCCCTGCAATCATGCTTCCTTCACCAACAAACTGAAATAGTATGTCAATTAAGCAATTATCTTTTGTTCCTGATTATGCCTCTGTGCTACACATATTTTAAGGGCAATAAATAATGTTTTGCTGGTGGCCTCTTCTAAAAAAAAAAAAAAAAGAAAGAAATTCTCTAGAATTCCTGGGCTTAGCTTGCTTGCTTGCTTGTTTGATTTCTTTTGTTTTGTTTATAGGTCTTAACCATTTCCAAGTTTTTATCAGAATATATCAATTTTGTCATCTTCAGCCAATGCAAACCTGATAAACTAGACACGATTAGGTAAGCAATGTATGAACAATTTTACACAGCCAGGAAATGAGTCACTAAGTGAGCTAAGGGTCTTTATGATTCCAGGGGTTGCCCTCAGGACACAGGTTTTTCTCTGCTGTGGCATTTATTCTCTGTCTCATACTCCCTCTATTGCTTCCTCTTTAGGATTACATCTCTGCCTCAGTTTCCCTCTGGCTCCTCACCAAGACTGGGCTTTTTCCCTGAATGCTAGAATGAAGCCCATGGGTCATGCTTAGCACTTTCCAGATTCTACTATCAGCATTCCACCAATCCTTATGCAAGGACCTTATAAAAGGGAATTTATACTCTTCTCCTTATTTACTCTCTTACTTTGGATATATAACTGTTGACCCATTCTTTGTACTAGTTCTAATTTTCTACCTCACATCCTCATTTTTAAAAATATTCTACTGCTCAGTACACTTTAGTTTGGATCATGAGAACTATTTTTTCACCCTGATTTGGGTTGTCTCTTTGCTGGTGCTTTCTGGACCTCTTATGGGGTTTGATAAGTCCCCAATATCCACTCACCTTAGTGCTATTCTCTTTCCAGAATGGCTTTCTCCAGTCATGTGTCAGAATTGAACATCTGCTTCCTGAGCTATCAAGATGCACTGAACTACTCATTTGACTCAAATGGAAAGATTATCAGAACAGCACATCAACTCTCTTTCTAACTTCAGATATCTGTCACCTGGCCTTTTGTCACTGACCTGACTGACAATGGATATTTTTCCTGGTTTTAACCTTTGCTGAAATCAGGCCTTCCATTGAATATTATGCTAATAGCACGCTTATGATTATGGCCACAGTTATTGTGGATTATGGTGTTTATGGCAACCCAAATATTTCAGGCTTCTTTCTTCAGTGTACATGAGAGGAGCACATTTTTCTTCTTTCTTTAAAGTTGAGCATGTGACTTACTTTATCCAACAAAATGAAATGGAAATGATGATCATTACTTCATAGAAGAAACTCAATTTGCATCATGCTCATGTTCCTACTGTAATGATAATGTAAACCCTTATAAAGAGAAGGGTACTATTGGTTTGGATATCTGGTTGACATGTAAACCAAAAATAAAATTCTTAATGCCCCCAACCATCTGAATGGACTCATCCTCTCAGCCAAGGGCATTCCAAAGTTAACCTGAAAAACTAGTTGAGACTCTGAAGGGAAGTGAGGGTCAGACATGCCTCATAATACCCTCCTCTATTTTGGAATTCCGGAAATTCTAACTGGCATTAACATCAACAGAGACCTGAAGTTTAATAAGAAACATTTAGTCTATTCTCTTTGACGCCTGCTACCTGAAGACTTCATCTTCATGATAAAACCTTATCATAACCCAGACATTACTTTTTATTGATAATATCTCTTTCCACCAATTGCCAATCAGAAATATTTTAAATATACTTATGACCTTGAAGCTCCACACTTCGAGTAGAGCTGCCCTTCCAGATCAAACCAATGTAAATCTTACATGTACTGACTGATGTATTATGTCTCCTTAAAATGTATAAAAGCAAGTTGTACTCCCACCACCTTGGGCACATGTCATCAGGTCCTCCTGAGGCTCTGTCACAGGTGTGTCTTCACCTTGAGAAGATGAAGTTTCTAAATTGATTTAGACCTGTCTTGGATACTTTTGGGTTCACAGACTACTGTTTGGGTCACAGCATAAGAAACAAAGGAACTTTTTTTAAAAAAGTTAAGCACTGAAATGTGGTGTGCCTATTGCTACAGCATAACCTTGCCTATCCTGATTAATACAGTGACTTTAAATAAATTACACTCTCTCTGTAAGCTACAGTTTATTACTTTGTTAAAGAAGGTAGTTGGACTAACTTATCACTTATGTTTCTTTTATCTCTGTGACATTCAGGGACTTTACATCTTGACTGACAGAATCCAGGCAAGATGTTGACCCATTGTTTATTCCCCTTGGAATCTTTCCACAAAACTTGGGAATGATTAAGATATGTGTCTAGATAACACCCAGGAGCAATAAAATGAGACAGCTGGCTAAATAATTATAAACTGTAATCAGGATGTGTAATCCAGATGCTCAAATATTATTGTCAAATGTCCAAATAAATGCCCATCACAATTTGTAAGCTGAGATTTTTCTTTCTCTTAAAATGATTTTTACTGACTGTCAAACTAATTTGTGGAGAGTCCATGATGCAAGTGCCACATTGTTTTATTAGGGACAAGTGAACATTGTGGGAAGTGTTTGTGAAACCAAGCATGCAGGATAGATAAATAATACAGCAAAGGAATATCAGATTCAGAAGAGCAATTTTTCAAGTGGATGCACCTTATTAAAATCTAGTTTTTATAATATTTATAAATATGGTTGAATATGTTTTTTATACTTAATGTCATCTTCCATTTGGAACAAAGAATTATAACATGGAGAAAATCTATTTGAAGACTTCCCTGATTTAATTATTGTATAGTAGATTCCATGCAGAGATTTTGAACTCAGAATGACCAAGATGGAAATGTTGATTTTGCCATTGTTAGTAGTGTGACATAAACTTTGTCAGTCTTACATTCTTGAATTGTAAAATGAACATAATGTAAAGTATATTTCAAGATGGTTTATGAATAAAATTAAAGTATCATGTATAGTGACTAACATAGCATCAAACCCTCAATTGGAAATCGCTATTTCCGTTGTCAGCAGTAGTGCCATCATCGTTATCATCACCATCACCATCATCAATAACATCTTTGTCCCTATAGAAAAGGCATATGTGCTTGCTTTTGATGACTTTACTGGGCACTGGTAACACATCCTATAATATCAGATTCTACTGACACCAAACAACTACAAGGTAAGATTCACTGCCCTTAATGCTGCACTCTGTCATTTTCAGCATGACTTCACCCACAGATATCACAGGGGCTTTCTCATAAAAACCAGCTTAGTGAGTTAATCAAGCTTCAGGAGGTATTAGAGGACAGAATGGATGTACATTTCAAAGGAGCTTCATCCCTAAATCATTCCAAATCGCATGTCTGAGCAATTTTCTTCTCTACTGCAGTTAAATTATTGGTCAAAATTTATTGAACACCTTTTACTTACTCTGGTTCTAAAATAATCCTTGTTAGCCCTCATCAATTTAACAAATGCATCCCTCTCTTTCTAAGGCTCTCTGTCTGTGAAAGGGGAGGAACTGCATTTCACCAGAGTTCTGAAGATTTAAGAATTTCAATGGTGGTACCTCCCAGAATTTGAAGGGTCTCACCCTTTGAAGGAAGAATCAGGAGTCATCAATGCTTATCATGGATAAATTTTAACTGGCTTCAACGTGGTTTAATTATAATAATAGTTAATAATTATCGATTACTTACTATGTGCCAAGTACTGCTAAGTGCTTTAGATAGATAAAATCATTATATTACATAACATAAATCATGACAGTCTCATGAGTTATAGTGTAGTGTCATCTGCCTTGTTAAACTGTTGAAACCGGTACAGTAGTTTAAACAGCCTTCCCAAAGTCTTTTAGCTGGTAAATGGAGAGGAGAGTTGAGATTCAAACTTAGCTTTCTAATGCTATAGCTTATACTTTAATCTCTGTGTACACTTTGTGCCAAATATAGGAGATGGTTGCTGATGAAAACAGAAGAAACAGACAAATTCAAATCCAAGTGGCTGGGCTCTGTTATCAGACTTGAGCTTCAGGTGAATGATACACATTATTATAATGCAATTTTTTCATCTTAAGAAATGTCATGTTAGATACTAAAAACCTGATATGTCTCTTAAATTTTGAGTCCAAGGAAACTCCCTAGGGGTTTTGGAGGAGATGTATACTTTATAGATGATTCATTAGCTCTAAGTTCTCAGTTGGATGCTTATTTTCAAGTATATTTTAGATTATTGGAGTATAAATTGCATGAAGTCGGGGATGTCTGTTTTGTTTGCTGATATATCTCTATGCGTAAAGTAGTTCTTTGCATGTAGTAGGAGCTCAATCAATATTAATAAATCTAATGAATGCATTGTCTCTAGTTCTTGGACACATCTTTTCCCATTTGCAGCCTCCGCTAACTTCCCCTCATGCTGGTTGCTCTCCTCCTGTGTTTTGTAAGATGTGACCGTGAGCTCATCTTCAGGGAGTGCTAGGTGAGTTGGAGAACTGTCTGAGCCCTGAGTTGTGTAGCATCCCTTCAGACAGATCTGTGTTTATCTCTGATTTGGAGGGCTGAGAAAGTACATACTTCATTGATCTGGGAGCAGTTTTTAAATACTATCTTTTGATATTACAGTTTCCTTAGTGTGCAGCATGAATTGATATCCCACAGACTCTCACAGGACAGCCCTGGGTTTGCTCACATCAAGCATGACTGTCAGCTTTCTTGCTACTTTCTTGGATCAGTGAGTAAAAGTTTTGTTGTCTCATTTTACATAAAGCCTGGACACTTGTGCTTTTGATCGTCAGTAGACAGCTCTGCTAATGATCCTGGTGTGCTCAGGAGCCATGGCCTGTACTCCTTGATCCTTCCTGATGTTAAACATCCATCCCTCAGGCTTAAAAGTTTATATTTGGTTTTGATTTCCCTATAAGTTCTTTAGTTTTGTCATCTCCTTACCAAAGTGCTTACTCTTTATTCCTTTACTGGATTAATTTTACTATGTATATAAAAAATAAATTTTGGTTAGGTTTTCTCTAGCATTATATACGTTTTAGCTTAGAGAGAGAATTCCCATGTTAGCTCAGTTCATTATGTTGAACAAACGCCTAAGCTCCACTTTGCATAATAGGAGCCTTGCTTGAGATCACAGTTTTAAAATTGCCAGTTTTCTTATTAGTTGCCACCGCAACCAACTCTGATCTCTTGATGGTTGGGGCTGTCATGTCCGTGGAGCCCAGCACTTTCATCAGCATATCATAGGACACAGGAAACATTTGAAATTTGGTAAATGAGCATTTACCCAGTCATTTTCATTCATTCTGCATGATTTCTTGGCCCCTATTTCCTACCTCTATTGCAACCCACTGCCATTTCCCCAACCCTAACATACTCAGGAATATGTCCCGAAGCCTTGTGTATTTTTATTCAAATGTTCTGCTTCCCCAAACTAACTTTCAAAATGTCGTCTCCTGTTGTGCCATCCCTGTACTCTCCTTAACTCTTCCTGACCTATAATTTTTGTTTGTTTCTACAATTACCCATGGTTTGAAAGATCTACTATTTGTGGTGCTGTATTTTGGGGCATTGCTAGTCAGGACCTGGTACTCTCTTGACGAATTGAGGCAAACTAGATTCTGAAGTAGAACAAGAACTTCTATGTTGTCTTGGATATTAAGGGTGAATGGCAAAAGGTGATTCCAGACAGCAGTTAGTAGTCCATGAACCACGCTTAGGACAGAAACTCTTAAAGTAAGAGCACTGGGGATATGGGGACTCAAACACAGAGAAGGAGACTAAAGTCTAGTTATTAGAACCATGGTATACAGTTAAGGTTCATGTAACAGAAAATGAGTTGACAACTGAGTTAACTAAAGTTTTTTTTGTTTGTTTGTTTTTTAATTCCTTTCTGCCTAAAGCAGGATATGTGCACATATGATAAATGGAAAGGTATATAGAAAATATACAAAGTGCATATTTGTATGCATAAGTGTGTCCACACATGTCCTTTTTTTTTTTCTTTTGAGATTTTTATGGCTAAGCTTTCAGGCAGTGATAGAGCAGATCAGCCTCCACAGTAGGAGAAGGAAGCAAAGCCTGGGAATAGGTCAGACGGGTCCCACTATGTGGAATAGAGAATTCAGCAAGGCAAACACACGATTCCTTCTTTCTTACTTCCAATCAGAGGTAGCTAGAACCACTTGGGTGTGACTGGAAAAGGCCCCAGCTGGAAACAAGGAAGAATTGCCTTTATATGTGTATTGAAAAGAAGAAATTGAGGGTATTTTTACCCTCCCTGCCTGCCCTGCTTTTTCCAGGGAAACCTTATTAGGTTGTTACAGTCTCAGCAGATAAATCTGAGAATTCATTTTTATTTATGTATGTTTGTTTGGCATTTCCTGTGATAGACTTCAGTTGTAAAAAGAGTTATAAATGCCGTTTCTGCAGGCTGTTTTTACTGCACTGTATCTGTGTTATTTCAGAAGGACCCACGGAGACCTGATTCCAAAAGGTCTTGTTGTTAGATAGAGGTCTGCACCTTGTTAGCTGCAGCCCAGAGAATTCTTGATTGGCATTCTGGAGCTGTTCCAATTACCCAGAGTGGTCGGGGAGGCAACACGCTGAGGCTGTAGCCCTACTTGTGCACTCGTACACACCCAGGCTATGGAGTTCATATTCATTCATTCATTCATTCATTCAACATGAAGATGAATCTGAATCTAAATCTACATATACTGCCTACCTATCTATTATCTATCTAGCTATCTGTCATATCCTCTATTACAATCCAAACTGCTTTAAGCATGTGGGATATAATGTAGAACAAAAAACAGAACACAACAAAAGTCTCTGCCCTTGTGGAGCTGACATTGTTATGAGAGTTAGGGAAAGATGTAATAAACTATGATATCACTTGTTCAATACATAATATAATTTCAGATAGAGGTTACTGTGATGAAGAAAAATAAAGCAGTGCAGTGATGGCTTGAAGAATGACGAAGGTAGAAAAGGTTGTTGGAGGGCAGGAGGCTGTTTCAGCAATGGTAACCAGAACAGGCTTCTCTGAGGATGTAAAATTTCCCTGGAAATTTGTGGACTTGACAGAGCAAGCCATGCAAACACATCTTCAAAGCAGAAGGGAGAAAAAGTAGAATGATCTGGGGTGGGAACATGCTTGACATTTTAAAATTAAAACAAGATAGCTGCAGTGGCTAGAGTGCGGTGACCAAGGGGCAGCTAGTAGGGGGTGCGTAGGAAGATGCAAGATGATGTAAAGTGAATAACACCTTGGAATAAGTTTTAAGGAATTTCAGTTTTATTCTGAAGATAAATGTTTAGGGCAATAAAACAACATGAATAAATTTATAATTTTAAAGAAAATTATAAAATTTGAAAGAGACTATACAGAGGAAAAATAATATCAATGAACCAATTCAGAGGCTGACAGTGATGCAGGTGAGAGATGATGGCGGCTTGGGCCAGGGTAGCAGCAATGGCAGTGATGAGTAGGTATTTCTTCCTGGATGTTTTGAAGGCGTACATGAAAGCCTTATCAGATTGCATGAGGGGGTGCAAACAAATAGAGGACTCAAGGATAATTCTTAGTGGTGTGTGTGTGTATGTGTGTGCGTGTGTTTGGCCCGAATGCGTGGTAGAAAGGTTACCATATATAGAGGTGGAAATATTGGAGATAAGTAAATTAGGGAGAAAAGTTGACAATCAGCTGTGTACATATGATATTTAAAGACACATGATTCAGTAGGATCATCTAGGGTGTGAATGTGAAAGGAGAGAATAAAAAGCTCAAAGTTGATCTCTGTAACAGATCTCCCACATTTAGAGGTTGGAAAGGGGGAAAAGATCTAGAAAAGGAGACCGAGAAAGAGTATCCTGAGATAAACAGCCAACCAGGGAGTTTGCTGTTCTGAAATTCAAGTGCCCAACGTGTTTGAAGGAGCAGAGTAATAAGCTGTGTTAAAATCCGTTGTTGGGTCAAGCTAAAAGTGACACTCAGTCACTTGATCTGGCTACATGGAAGTCCTCAGTAATGTTGAAACGCCTCTGTCTGTGAAATACTGGTGATGAAAACCTGAACGGAGAAGGTCAGGTGAGAGAAGGAGGTAAGAACGTAGAAACAACCCAGCAGCTCTTTCACAATGTCTGCTATACATTCAGAGTAGAAAATAGGATGGAACTTCAGTTTTTGAGTCCCTTCATTCTATAGACCAATTTAGTCTAATATTAGAGAATCTTTCTCCTCTTCCTCCTTTTTCTACTTGCCCTCCTCTTCCTCCTCCTGTTCCTCTTTCTTCTTCTTTATGTGGAAATTTAAGGTTAAATTCTTAGCCCAAGGTCATAAGACGGGTGACTGGTAGAACAAGGTGCAAAGCCAGATTATCAAATTCTGTTTCATTTCTACTACAACAACCCAGAAAACCTACATTTTCCTTATAGGAATATACTTAGAGGAAGAGAGACCAAGGATGATATCCTTTCCATTTATCACTTCGGATTTTCTCCATTTTCCTATTCATCCTCATATCTCGTTCACCCTGAGGCTTAATGCCCACCTATGGACTGATTGACCTAACTAAGGTGATGAAGCAGGTTCGGGTGAATACTTTTGGATTTAAAAAATCATGTTAATATAATTCTCTTAGTTTCCTCACCTTCCTTCCATCTCTCCCTGACCTCCCCTGCCTCTCATATAGTGTAGTAATTTGTCTGAAAACTTTTCTCCTTAATCTTCCACTTTGTGTTTCAGAGCTGGCACCCACAGAGTTAGCAGGTAAAAGCTTAGCCTTTTGGGAGCCATGGATCCCCAAATACAGTGCTCATTGGCGAACTATAACATAATGGTTCCGCACAGCACACCACACCAGCAACTCAGGGATCAACTACTCCCCAAACAGCACTATTATCTGACGTGATGAATCATTATAGTTTCATTACAGCCTTTTGAGTCAATGATGTGGGAAGAATGGGCTATCATTTTTAGCCCTTCGGGAAAAGAGCTATTTTGCTTCCCCAGTGGCACCTCCTTCCATTTCATACATGTCCACTATTTTTGACTTTCTCCCTCAGGCCCTAGTACCTGTACTGTGCTATAACCCCCAAGAAGCCACATGTATTTGATTATTTATTAGTGACATTGCTATTGGCTTAGCATCTTACAGTATATTTTGCTGTGAGGAAAGGAGCACTAAGCTGAAAAACCAGAATAGATGTCAATCAATGGGAGTCTAGTAATGAAATTTATTTGTAATTTTAGAACAGTGAGTATTTCATGTTGATTGATGGGTTGGTTGGTTGGTTGATAGATATAGACATAGATAAGATAGGCACAAAAACACACATATATACATATGCACAAACACATATACATATATGTATTATCTATCTATCTATCTATCTATCTATCTATCTACCTACCTACAATTTGCATCCTCAGAATCTTAGTAGAGTGATGCTTGACTACTAGGAGAATGCATTCAGTCTAATGCTTCTTTATCTGAAAGTTTTAATCATATTATTGACCCTGCCTACTCCACAGTGTTAGTGTGAGACTTGACAAAGTCATTTGAGAATACTATACATAGAAGTCCATGTGTGTACATCATCAGTTTATTCATTTGAATTATAGAGATTTGATAGAAATTTCTTCAACAGACATTTCTGATAATTTATTTTCTGCCTGGAAATATGCAGGGCTCTACAGACAAGGAATCACATGCTCAAGGCTCTTGAAGTCTAAGTGGCAGGTATAAGATTTCTTCTATTGGGCATGGAGTTAATTTTGGTTAATCTCCAGATCAAGAGTAAATTCAACCGAAAGACCCAGAGATTCTAGTGACAGTCTTTTACTTGCAATAAAAAGGATATTTGGTAGTTTGGGGCAGTCTTTGTCGTACAGCTGGGTTCATATTTGTATCTCATCAAATAAATATTCCTTTAAGTTTCTTCTATTAAGAGTAAAAATAGCAACTCTTTACAATTGTAGAGTGCTTTAATCTAGTGCTTTTACATAATTAGTTTATCTGATGTTCATGATGATCCTGAAATCTTGTTATCCTACTTTTACATATGAGGAAGTGATCTCAGAATCAGGAAGAATCTTGCACAAGGAGGTTAAGTTGATAGTGAAGTTGGAACTGGGTCTGGGTTGGTCCTATGTTATCCTGGACATTAATCTTGTACCTACTAGACCCCAGAGTAGCCAGAGGGTCCTGGGAAGTTGGGTGACTGGATGAGAAGGGACACTCAGGGGGCTTGAGAAAGTGGCTATTTACTAAACATAACTGAATTATTTTAATAGTTTAACAAATTATATAACCATACCAGAGAGAACTGACTTATTTCTTTCTAAGTCAATTATTAAAAATACAAAAATCTCAAGAGTAAAAACAGATAATAAATGTGTCTCCATGTGTATTTTATCACAATCTTAGTAGATTTCTAGGATGAAGCAAATTTTGGAAACAGTAGCATTGATTCAGTGTGGGTTCTGGGATTAGATTGCCTGTATAAATTCCACTAAGGTAACCTAAGGAAAATCATTTAACCTTGTTCTGATTTTATTTATTTGTGAATTTGGAACAATTAAAGTGACTATGTCACAGGGTTCAAAAGATCAAGGTTAACCAATCTGTGTAAAATTCTAAGCACAGTCACTACTGGATCCCTGTGAACAGCCAGTAAGTGTTGGCTATAAAAATATAATGTTAGCTGTATAAGTGTCTGTCTTCTAATGCAGCTTTCATCCACATTTATGGAGTGTCTTAGAGACTACATTTCTCATGTGAAGATGACTCACTGTCCTTTAGTTATTGGTACATGCTACGTGAATTGTTCACCAGTGGTAAAAAGTAAGAATTTGGAGTAGCTGTTGTTAAGCTAGTTGGGGAATCTGGAAAGAAGGTTTATTATTGTCTTCCCACTCTCAGAAAAAGTACATATGAGCCAGCAAATAAAGTCCTTTATATAATTTTGAGAGGTTCACAACTTCCTGAGTCTGATTTATTAGATCTGAAGGATATTTTAGCTGCCAACTCATCTCCCATACAATTCTAAAGATGAGAAATGTAAAAGCTAAGACTATTGGGACATGTCTCAGTTTGGGATCTGTGGTCAGTGGAATAGTGGTTTCTCCAACAATGTCCATGTTCTAGTGTTCTTGGAACCTGTGAGTATGTTACCTTGTCTGGTGAAAGAGATATTGCAAATGTGATTGAGTTAAGAACCGTGAGGTGGGAGATTATCCTGGGGAGTGTGTCTTTATGGCTACAGTAGTTTTCCTTCTGTGTTGTTGGAATCCATCTTCCATAATCATTTAGAAGCCACTCTCCTAGGGTCTCAACCCCTAATCCTCTTGTCAGAGAAGAAACTTTGAAGAGGGGGATTAATGGGATAAACTACAACCACATTCCTCCATTCAGTCTCGGGCCTCAGTAGATAGTTGTTGTCATTCCCTTCCATCAATTCTAGCCTCCTCTCTCAGCTGCCACCTTTGCTGGCCTACATAGGTAGTAGCATGATCCATATTATCATCACTAAGGAGTCTAAGCCCCTGGTCCTCATGTCCTTTGTAGAGTGAGGTTTCTATCCCTATCTGTTTACAGTCACTGTACAGTCATTGTACAGTCAACTGTTCAGGATATTACAAAGAAGCACTGAAGTAGATTGCCTTCATTCTACACATATTCTTTTTACCCCATCTCATGTAATGGCAGCCCTAACTCCTTCTGATAACCAGAGTCAATTATTGCTGCTAAATGGTGACTTCTCTACTTGCCCACACATCCTTGGGAAAAGGAATGAAGTAACCAGGTGACAGTCACAGCTTTTCATTCAGTGTGACTCAAGAGGAGACCTTGGTGAAGGTATGCTCTCTTTCAGATCCAGGACCTCTAACTGAATAGTCTGGAATTGCAGGAAGGAGAAGCACAGATTTCCCCAGGGGTCACTAGAGGTCATGGTAAGTGAGGCCACACCTACTTCCATCACTTGGTTCCTGAACCGGTGTATCCTTCCTACTGAATACACAGCACAATATACAGGCCTCTGATGCATCTTGGATGATTGCATTCCATCATCACAGAGCATAACCTCTGAGCTGATGTCTTGACTGTGTCTTCAGCAAGCTGTTCCAGAAATGCACCAGGCCAGTGGCTTCCTGGTAATATATTATGTAATATCAAACTGGATCTATTGATCATCACTTCATTCCAAAATCTCTGTTGAAATGTTGATTCTCTTGCTCTGACTTTACAAGAAATCCCATGCTAGTGGATTGAACACTCAAAAAAACCTTGGATTATGATACTGTCTGAGTCCTATTGGCAGGAAAGACAAATCCATAAACGGAATACATTTCTATTTCTTAATGAATGAACCACTGGGTCTTTCTAGGATGGACCAATAAACTGAAATTGACATCAAGTAATTTAGTTTTTATGAGGAATGGTGACACATGGGGGGCTCACCCTTGCTCTCTGTTGTAGGTTGGACATTTGGCAGTGGAGGTAGCTATATCAGTCTTGGGAATGGAAAATGTATGCTATTGGGGCAATGCATAGCTTCCATTTGTGCCACTTTGGATATTTATTGTATTGGGCTATCCTAGAAAGATCAGTGGTTAATTCACTGGCAAGATTACTGACTGAGGCTGGCTGTTGCCAACTGTCCAAATTATTTTGTCTACCTACTTAGTACCCTTACTATGGTGGATGTTTTCTGGTAGATATTAAGATACAATACAATGATTTCCATAGTTTATGAAGACTCTATATATCTCTTATATATATTTGCCATAACTTTTTGTCTCCCATCTTGCAATTGTTTCCATCCAAGCCCTTGACGAGGTTCCCAAGTCATTCACCAATGCCAATAAATCCATAATTTTCCAATCTTGGACCACTTCTTATTACAATCAAAGTGAATGACATGGTGTAATGCCTAAAGATCTACCCATTGGGGAGACTTTTCATTATCACTGTTTTACAAGACCACCTCTGAGTGAGGCTGTAATACAGCCAGGTTCCATTTTTGGCTTATAGCCACGTACTGAGCTGTACATCTGTTAACCAAGCTCAAGTTATTCCTTTCTCCATTCACAGGTCACTTAGGTACATTCTGATTCCTTGTTCCCTCCTTTTTGTAAAATCATCCCAGCAGGTTTGTATCAATTTTATTAATCCTTTCAAATTAACCAAGTTAGAACCATTGACTTTTTTTCTGTTTTTGCCTAATTTTTATTTTATTAACTTTCACTCATTTCTATTCTTATGATCTATTTTGTTTTTAATTTGCTTTTTGTGTATATACCTTAGGTTATTATCTTAGATCACTACTTTTAACTTTTCTTCTTTTCTACTGTAGGCATTCAAAGCTATAAATGCTCCTTACAAATACTTAGTTAGTAAAATCCCACAAGTTATGATATTGTTACCATTAGTATCTTAAGTGGTCTATCATTTATTAAAATAGGATTGTTAATTAATGTAGTCATACCATCTATTTCACTCTTAATATTTTTAATATATTTTTCCATTTTTAAAATTATCAACCTGTCTTTATATTTAACAATTAATTTTTGTTAACAACGTGTTACTGAGTCTTGCTTTGTATCTAATTTTACAACTTCTGTCTTTTAATTGGAGTATTTTAGTTTTTTTAATTTTTAATATAAATATTGATGTGTTTAAGCTTAATTTCACAATAATTGCTACTTGCTTTATGTTTATCCCCTTGGTGCTTGTTTCTTTGCTTCTCCATTACTTTCTTCTGTTTTTGAATTGTTTGTTAATATTCCATTTTATTTCATTGATTTATTAGTTATTCCTTTTATGTTTTGTAATATTGGCTCTAGATGTTACAACATGTGTGTTTAACTTATAATCTTTCTTCAAGTAAAATTATACTACCTAATGAAAAATGAAAGTTAATATACTAGTACACTTCTATTTTACTTCTTCCACTCAGTCAGAACAAAGGTGAGACATGTGAGAGAACTAGTTTATAAACATGACCCTGAGGATGAGAGTTTCCTAAAATTGTGTACTTCAGGCACCTGGCCCACCTCATCCTAGATTCTACTCTCCTCTCTTATTCCCACCATGTGTGCCATTATAGTTAAATATTTTATTTCTACATATACTATGGACTCACAATAATTGTTTTTCTTGCAATATTTAATAGTCAGTCTCCAAAGGAATTTTATAACTGTGTGTGTGCACATGTGTGCATGCACGTGTGTTTCTGTGTATAATAAAAAGGTATATTGATCCTTTTGGGATTTTTTTTTACTTCTTCCTATTGATCTGGCTTTCTTATGTCATAATTTTTCTCTATAACAAATAATTTCCTTTTATCATTATTATATTTTAGATAAACTATAGCCACATTTTCTCACATTCTATGTAACTGAAAATGTCTTTATTTATTTTGCATTCCTTTTTGAGGAATAATTTTTGTGTACACATCATTCTAGGTTGATTTTTTTTCTTTCAACACTTTAAAGATGTTGTAGTTTGACTATTTTATATTATGATTCAGTTTGTATTAATTTTGCTTGTGATTTGTTTCCCTTCTTGATTCTGAAATTTTATGTCTTCCAAAAATTTTGGAAAAGTATTGGAAACTTCTTGGTTCTCTCTCTTCTCTTCTTCTGGTACTCCAATTACATGACTTATATTATTAGAATTGTTCCAAAGTCTTGGGTGCTGGAACTGTTTTTATTCCATCTTTTATCTCTCTTTGTACTTTAGGTTGGGTAATGCCTACTAGCCTGACTTCAAGTTCAGTGACTCTTTCCTCTGCTGTGTCCAAAATGCTTTGAAATCTAAGAAATGACATTTTAAAAAATTTCTAACAGTTCATTTTCCCTTTTTATTAGTTTAATCTCTCTTTTGAAATTCTCTTTTGAAATTTCTCTGCTCACACATGCCAACTTTTCTCATTAGATTTTTAAAAACATTTTTTACACTTATTTTAAAGTCACAATGTGGTAATTCCAACTTCAAGGCCAATATCGGGCCTGCTTCTATTGACTAATTTATCTCTTGGCCATGAGTTGCTGTTTCCTACCTTTTTCATACATTCTTGTTTTTAAATCAAGTGCCAGATATCCTGTGTAAGATATATTCAAGAGTGAAGTAGATAATATTTACCTTGTTAAAAAGGGAATTTCCCTACTTTCATCAGACCACTACTATGGTGATTTGAGTTAAACTCTTCTGTAATTGAAATGAGTCAGGCTACTATTTGGAGAGTGGTTTAAGGATTGCAGAGTCACAGGGTGGCAGCAGGCAGGCCATGGGGAAGACTTTACTATTCTCCAGAAGAAAGAGAATGGTGGCTAAAACTAGGGTGTTAGAAGTATACAGGAAAGAGTTCAAATTTGTGATTAATTTCAGACTTGGATGAGTGTGAGGCAGAAATGAAATCTGCCATGCTTTGGGATAAAATAGACGTGCAGAGTGAGGAGGATGGAAAGATTGAAGAAAGATAACCACAGGCTTCACCAGCTGGCTCTGCCTTTTCAGGGCAGGTCACACGTCTCATGTCTTGTACAGGATTAAACACAAGAGTTGGCACATACAGGTAGCAGGTGTACAACAAATGCTTACAGGATAGCACAAATTCAGCCTAATTTGAAATGTCTTTCAAAGTCTGTCCTGATATCCCCTGAGCTCTCTTTGGCTGGCCACATTTACCAGTAAACTGCTGTAAATAAAAGATGTAAAATTATTTCAGAGGGCAGCAGAGACAATCAAGGTCCTGATTTTAATATCCTGTCAAGGAAACTGCCTCCAAGTAAAACTCTATGGCTTGCTTTACTTAATTCTGTGAGAAGAAAAGCTTTGCTGACCTTGATGAATCCTCACTTGTAGTTCTGAGACATCTAAATATTTCAAGCTCCTGGTGCCCACCATAATCCTGCCCAGTAAGTAGCAAATAGGTCTCAGTATTTTCTTTGTTCAAACTGCATTATACATTTCTGGACTTACAGATCATAACTCCGCAATCACTTGTTACCTATGCATGACAGGCAGGAAGATTAGCACAGAAAGGAACTGACAAAAATGCTTTCAGAGACAGAAATTCATTCTCAGCAAGACAGAGGATATCTAGGCAGTGATTTTCAGTGTCCAAAGATGAGAGAGGCAGGTGAAAACTGGACTGGGTGGGCAGGGTCTGGTATTATTGAGCTGCTTTAAAGTAAGTTCTTACATTCTCCTACTACCAGTGTATTAGTCTGTTTTCACCCTGCTATGAAGAACTGCCTGAGACTGGGTAATTTATAAAGGAAAGAGGTTTAATTGACTCACAGTTCAGCATGGCTGGAGAGGCCTCAGGAAACTCATAATCATGGTGGAAAGTGAAGGAGAAGCAAGGCACCTTCTTCACAAGGCGGCAGGAAGAAGAAGTGCCAAGTGAAGGAGGAAGAGCCCCTTATAAAACCACAGATCTCATGAGAACAAACTCAGGCTCACCAGAACAGCATGAGAGTAACTGCCCCCATGATTCAGTTACCTCCACATGGTTTCTCCTTTGACATGTGGGGATTATGAGGATTATGGGATTACCACTCAAGATGAGATTTGGGTGGGGATACAAAGCATAACTATATCAACTGGATTTTTTCTTGGGTTTTTGCCTGACTACTGGCTCTTTTTGGGGATGGCTCTCTGTGAATTTCTCAGACCACACACTGTTTTATCTGAATCTTTGTTTCCAAGTATTATGACGTTACCTAGGGAGGTATTGTTACTGGGCTCAGGGCATAACTCTTTTAAGATCAGCAAAGGGACACTAAAAGAACTGCCATCTCTCTTACAAATAAAACCAGCATCCTCAAAGTTGTCCCTGAAAAATATCATGATTTGAGGGATGCAGCTTCTTACTACCTCCACCTCTTCACTGCCTTTGGCGGGTGGTGGGAGATGGGGTTGGGGTTGTTGTTCTTTGATGCTCTGGACCTAGGATGGTCATCAATATATTCTATATAATCATTGATACAGTGGAAACCAGGCTGAAACATTAAATTAGAGACGGTGAAGCCTCTGTGTTAACCAAAAAACCAATGCATCAAGTCATACACAATTCCACAATGTGTTTTCAAGTTATGGCTTGCTTTCTAGGGCTTATGGGATAGACTTTTCTGGACATTCGTAGACTCTCTCTTATGTGTTAGGTGACATCTTAACACCTTCTTCCCAGAATCTAGATATCTAAAGTCCTGATAGTCTCAACCTACAAAGAGAGGGTCAGGATCTCTCTTCACCATCTGCTGAAGGATTTTTTCCTTCTGAGACCAGGGTTGCTTCCTACAATTCTGTCCTTATTTGCAAAAACAACACATACTATTCACCCAAATTAGGTTCTATCAACATAAATATATCCAGAAATACACAGTTTAAATTCCAGATTTATCCTAGAGATACCACAGATGCTGCTAGGATGGAGACTGGCAAATATGCATGCCTGTTAGAGTGGAGCCCAGAACTCTAATAATAGCTCCCATTAATGTAATCCAACTTATTCATAACAACTCCCTACAATAAACTAACATTGACTGTCTTCTAATAAAGGTGTCAGTGTCCACAAAGAACACACAGAAGACCACAAAGAACACACAGTCCAACAATATTTATGAGTTGCTGAAGCGAGGGATACCACAAGCCATGTAATATGGTTTGGCTATGTCCCCACCCAAATTTCATCTTGAGTTGTAGCTCCCACAATTCCCACATGTCCTGAGAGGGGCCCAGTGGGAGGTAATTGAATCATGGGGGCAGTTTCCCCCATACTGTTCTCGTGGTAGTGAATAAGTCTCACGAGATCGATGGTTTTATAAGAGGAAACACCTTTCACTTGATTCTCTCATTTCTCTCTTCCCTGCCACCAGGTAAGATGTGACTTGCTCCTCCTTGCCTTCTGCCATGATTGTGAGGCCTCCCCAGTCATGTGGAACTGTGAGTCCATTAAACCTCTTCCATTTATAATTATCCAGTTTCAGGTATGTCTTTATTAGCAGCATGAGAATGGACTAATACGCCATGGAAAACTATGGGGACTCCCACTAGGAGGATGTTCAGAGGAGCTTGCTATAGAATTTTGGCTCATGTTAGTTGATTTTGGGGACAGTTCATGGAAGTGGGAGTTTGCTCTGGTGTGGGTTGTTGTCAGGAATTGGGGTAATACTATGATTGGATAGCAATAATTTTGCTATCCTCCTGCTTCATGATTAATTCCTCCTGCTTCTTGGTTGCAGGATAAATTACTGAAACACCTGGTATTAAAAAAATGGCTGTGCAATTGCATTTAAGACTCTGATCAGTAGACATTGACCAACTGTAACACAAGCAATTACCGGAAACAAAATTGTTCTTCATCTTTGTAGTAGTTCCTGAGGCCAGGAGGCTAGATGTTCAAACCCAAACCAACCAACCAACAAACAAACAAAAAAACATATCTCAAAGTCCAGCTGCATCTCTTCTGGAAAGTCAGATGGATTTTTCTTTTATCCTAACCCCAGTCTGTTCTATTTAACTTGTTTTATTTATATATAGGCACGGCAAGATGTGCTTCTAGTAAAACTCCTTGTCTAGCTGAAAGAACATTAAAGGCTATGTAATTATCCATCACAACGTTTGGTTGTCAGGCCTTTGGGAAAGTTGTTGTGTCATGTGATTTTTGCTAGGGTCATACGTTAGTTTTGAATCCTTTTTTTTTTTTTTTCTAATAGCATTATGCCTACCAGGAGAACTGGAACCCAAACTGAACCCTTCTTGGACGATGACGTGGCTACTAAGAGAACCATTTATATCTGCTGTATCAACATGAATTATCTTATTCAAGAAATCTACTCACAGTTCCAGAAATTTCACTCTGTGCTCTCAAAAACACTTTTCCTTTATAAATTACACTTATCACTGAGTACAGGCCACTGGACAGGTACATCTGTACAAAGATAGGAAATATAAATTGCTACCTAACTGAAAACCTTCTGCCACCTGTTTGGAGACACAAAAGCAGAAAGCAATGCTTTCTGCTTTTTTTATTTTAAAATAATTTAATTTTAATTTTTTTTTTATTTTAAAAATAAAGTATTTTATTTTTAAAGAAAAGAAAGAGATCAGGCTCTGAACACCTACTCTGTGCTACCCGCTAAGATATTTTGCACTCATCTATTTCTATTCTCCAAACTACTTCATGAGGTGAGGTTCAAATGCTCAATATGTTGTGAAAAGTGGGTAAAGTGGTCTCTGCCCTTTGTGTCCACTCAGTAAACTATGCTTTCTTCATTGGGAAACACTCATAATACCCTTTGAGAAACCCACCTTCCCTGTGTCCATAGGATCTTTATGGAGTTAATCTCCACTCTTTACTTGCAGGTTTGGGAATTTGCCCCAAATCTGGTCAATCAGAGTGGTAAGTTTGATGTGGCACATCAAACCAAAGTTTGTCTAATTAGCATGAGTCCAAGAAATGTTTTTGGAAAAAATAGGAGAGAAAGAGGCTTTTTCCTTGTGGATTTCTAGGCAATAGGGACAATGCAAGTATAGAGATACCAGAGACCATCATCTGAGAAGTCCTGCTGGAGATAAACAAAGAAAACAGAAAAACAAAACAATGATGAGAGCATGATGGTGACAGTGTGAAACTGAGTCCTCAGACATACGTGAATATGAATACAGCTGTGCTTAAAGCCTGTTTTCACTTAACTTCTTAGTTATGCAATCTAGGAAAATATTTATTTGTTTCCCCCTTAGCAATTTGGGTTGCATTTTTCTCTTGGGCAGGTAGAAGGGGAGAGACTCATCAAGACAAAATTTCTTGCCTAAAATCAAAGTTAGAATTAGGACAACTGGAGTTTCACTGAGTCATTTTGAGTCAGAGACCCATTCTCTGCCAGAAGACATAGTAAAGGAGAGTGAGAGTGAGTGCTCTGAAAACTCAGGGGAGACGAAAGCTTCATGAAGAAGATATGAACGATTAATAAAGCTTTGATAAACCACATTCAGTAGAATGTCCTTCGGTATTTTTCATAGTGATATCTCGTCCTTGATAATCACAAGTAAATTTGTCTTTCTTTGTGGCAGGAACACCATTCTAGGGACAAACACAGAATTATCCACAACCCTGGAGGCGATTCACATCACTCACGCTTTTTGTAACCACTGGATTTTGAGACAGTAAAGTCCATTCAAAAGCAATTGGTTTTAATTTTTGAATTATTCCAAGGCAGGAGCAACAACTTTCATCACAGACCCACTAGCTCCCCAATAATTGTGTCTCATTTTACTTTATATCTGCAATATTTAGCATAGTGCCTGACATACAAAATATTCTCAATAAGTGTTTGCTAAATGATTGAGTGGATTAATTAATTCTACCAGTGGCATAACAACCAAACACCTGATTCTCATCTGTCTGCTATCAATTTCCCCAGAGTTCAAATAGTGCCAGCTCTTCTCATTGATAAATGGACTCATTGTTCCTTCCATTGTGGATCATAGAACACCTGTCTTCTAGGAAAGGAAAGTCCAGTTCTCTAACAGCCTAAGTTTCCATTACCCTCACAAGAGCAAAGGTAGGTCTCTCCCCTAAAAGGCTGTGAATAACAATATGCTCTCCCTGCATGATGCAAACAGGACAGCAGACTTAAAATATAAATAATGACCTGAAAGCAAGGTGATTTGGAACTATTTCATAGCTGATGAGCCATTATTTCTCCCTATCATCAATGCATCTAAAACAGGCTCTCCTATCACCTTGTTCAACCTCTATCATAAAATTAATTACCTCTGGATAGACCCCATTTAATAGCTCATAAAATTGATCTTACTTTTCAGATTTTATGGTAACTAGTATGTCATCAACAAAAGTGCCTAGAATAAATGGGATGCTTATTATACACCTTGAAATAAAATAAAACAAATCCATGATAGATGTAGAAGGCTTTGACATGTGTGTCTCTAGTACTGTAACAGACACTTGTAGACAAGTACACAATACCCCCAAAGATCTTTTCCTGGGTAGATTCTTTATTTTAAAAAAACAATAAAAAGTTACTTTGATTCAGTTAGAACATTAAATGCATTTCATTTCAAATAAGTATAAGGACTATTATTATTGTTCATGAATTTGTTAATCGTTTTATTCAATCTAGAGGCAGTTTGGGTATGGAAAGAACTTGTGATTTGGAGTTAGAAGAACTTGAATTCTAACCTTGTCTCCTGTATGTAATAACCACTTTCCTTGGAAAATTACCTTTTCTAAACTTATCCTCAGTAAATTAATTATAATAATATTTATTTCTTTCAATTTTTTTTGTAGTTTTTGAGATGGAGTCTCACTCTGTCAGCCAGGCTGCAGTGCAGTGGCATGATCTCGGTTCACTGCAACCTCTGCCTCTCGGGTTCAAGCAATTCCCCTGACCCAACCTCCCAAGTAGCTGGAACTACAGGCGCATGCCGCCATGCCAGTCTAAGTATTTTTGTATTTTTACTAGAGACAAGGTTTCACTATGTTGGCCAGGTTGGTCTTGAACTCCTGACCTCAAGTGATCCACCTGCCTTGACCTGCTGGGATTACAGCCATGAGCCACCACGTCCAGCCAATAATATTTACTTCATAGAGTGTTGTTAAGTTTAAATAAGATGATGAATACAAAACACCTAATAAAGGTCTTGGTCCAAAAAAAGACATTTAATCAGTGTTAGATGCTATTACGTTACTATCACTCCTATTAATAAACCAACAAGAAAACCCACATGTCATTGAAGTGAGATAGCTTGAGCTTGATAGAAAGATGATAGGTTTTAATAGATCAGTGTTTGGATTCCAACTATGATTTAGAATCTGTATATCCTTAGGTGAGTTACTGAATCTCTCTCATGCTCCATATTCTCATATATTTGTGTTTATATATGTAAGTTTAACACTTACAGAATCAGATGAAATGGTAGATGAGGAGTTCAGAGCCATGCTCACTGTAGAGACCCCACATATATGGAAACCCTGGCTTCAGCCTCCACACTTCTCCTCCTATTTCTCTTTGGAGTTGTAGGGATGAGGCCTCTGAAATCCATCTGTTGTTTACTTCAATTGGCTGAAGAGCTAGATAGAGGGGCAGGATTCTGACCAGAAGAAAAAGATCATTATTGCCTACATCTGGTGGAGCTCAGGAGTTGGATAATTCTACTACATTCTCAGGTGATGATTGCCGCAGAAGACAGGCCTGGCCAAGCATCCAGTCCTAGGACTGGGTGGGTGTGTCCAGGGCACACATTCTCTATCCTTTACTATCAAACCTTATGCCTTACCACTCAACTCCTCAAACCCCTTTTTTCAGTGGAAGAAACTTATTTTTCTTCCTCTAAGATTCGTCTCTCTCTTAGCACCTGACTTTAGCCCTCATGGTTCCCTCTGTCTGCAACACTTGGATTCAGCTTCTGCTGAATTAGGCATTGCTATTCACTCTCATAATCTAGAGGACATGCCATGTCCTCCTCAGAGTCTTCTCTTAACCTCCAAATCTAGGTTAGATGCTCTTTGTAATCAGCATGCAAATCCCCTCCCATGATGCTTACTACACTGCCCTATGGGCCCTGGCTTGTCCAGCTATAATTTACAAACTTAAACTCTGTGAACTTACCTGTCTGTTCTATTCACTTCTAGGTTCATTCAGTGCAGGTTTTCAGTGACGATTTGTTGAATTGTTAGAAGGAAGATATACTAGAGTGGGAAGCTCATAGGTCAGAGAAGAAGTGTCAAGGTCAAATGTCAAGGCCACTTGGCTTAGAGCCCAAAGGACAAACCTCCATCCAGATAATCCAAAGGGCAGGGTCAATAAAAACAGCCCAACCAGAACCCAAGAAGTCAGAGTAGTCAGAGTGAAGGAAAAAGCAATGGAGTGGCCAAGAGAAGAGGCATAGACTAGATTTGGATTTCTGCTGCCCTTATTGCAGTCTCTGGTTAGCCGTGATGGCAGTGAAATGGGAATGTTCCCTTATTCCCCTCACTGGGCATGTGACAGGGATGTGGCTCATTTCTTCAGTGCCCTGCTGCTCAAACCCCTAGGGGGAGCATGCAGATGGGCAGATCGTGGGGAGCGTTTTTGGGCTCCAACCCCACGACAGCATCTAGGGTTGAGTGTTTACAGCTCCCAAAGCCCCAGTGGGCGTGTGTTACAGTGCGCCCTTTCAGTTTTGCTGTCTGCAGCTCAATTAGACCCTCTGCCTTATCGCAAGGACAGAGGGCTTTCCGTATCCCGGCTTCTTGCCCAGAAAAATCAAATCACATGTGGGCTTGGAGGATGGGTGCATGGTTTTACTGGGAGGTGAAGGTTGCTCTCAGTGAGCTGGATAGGGAACCATAACGGGGATGGAGTGGGAAGAAGATCTTCCTCCGGAGTCGGCTGGACTCTCCTCCCACCTCCTGGGCTGAATTCTTCTTTGTCCTGCCGTCAGTGGTCTGCCAGTGTCTGCTGGTGTTTGTCGATGTGCTCTTCTGCTCCTCGGAAAGTCCAGCCACTTGTGTCTGTGCCTGCTAGGGTCTTGGGTTTTTATGGGCACAGGATGGGGATATGGTGGGCCAGAACGGTCTTGGGAAATGCGACATTTGGACGCAAAAACAGGAGTGCCTGTTCTCACTTAAATCCGTCTGCACAGGCTTGAGGGTGGAGCCCTCGCCAGGAACCCCACCCTTCTCTGCCCAGCACTTCCCTGCTCCCCTCTCCTATCAGTAGGCCAGATGTAGCTGGTCTTAGAGGTCTTAAATAAAGGGATTTGAACCATGGGCTGGGAAGAGAAATAGAGGTGGCTCCCAACTGGCATTATCTACGTTTCTACAGGACAGACGTAACACAGTATATGTTATTAAGAGCATTCATTCTACAGAAAAGTTGGTTCTGTGACTAAGAGATTTTGGAAAATGCTGGGTTAAGCCAAGTTAACCATAGTCTTACCAGACTTCTGAGAATCTTTATAATGCTAATATCAACTTCTAAGCTCTGACCATTTACCAAACAACATGACCATATAATCCTTTCTCTTTTTTAACGGATAATTTCATTGAGCTAGTATCCCATGAGACATTGGTTTAGAAAATATTGCTGTGCACTATTCTTAGTGTTTTGTATTATCTTCACAGCTGCTATCAATTCATGTATTTATTTATAGCTTGCCTCGTTTTGGAAAAGATTTAAAGCAATCAGTACAGAGATGATCATTAGAGTTTAGCTTTGCTTGGGGCTTTTTACACTGTTTTTCTTGACCTGGAATTAAAATCTTCCTTCATGAATTCTATTGAAAACATCAGAAGTTATTACTTTCCTCTGGCAGAAAAGATTCTCAGAGGTATCATCAAGCTAGCTCATGAAGGTGGGAAAGTGAATGAGGGTTTCCAAGATCTAGTTTCTGAGTTTTTGACCTAGGATGCAACACAGACCCCAGTGCCTTATAGAGCAGATCCAGAGAGAAGACTAGTCATGATGTGGGAACCAGGGAGATGGGAAGACTCTGTGTCATTGTTCCATAACACCGTTAAAAGTAATGGCAAAAACCACAATTACTTTTGCACCAATCTAATACATAGGTACAGCTGCCTGACCTTGGCAAAACTTGCTTAACTTTCTGGGTCTCAAATTTATTGTGTGCATATCCTAAATAGTAGTATCTACATCAAAAGGTCATTGGAGACATTAAATGAAGTAAGGTTTATAGACTCCCTACCACAGAAGAGAAGCTCAATTAATATTCTGGTTATAATGGTATTGATAAAGGCACAGATTCTCATCTTCAAGATTGCCCTAGAGCCAAGGTTTGTAGCTCCTTTCTGTTTTGGTCAATCTCTCATTCTTCCCAAATATTCCCTTTATCCATTTACTAGGGTAAAGTTTCCTGCTTTTTCTGAGAGAGTCCCCTGGAACCCTTAAGAAATATGAGTTGTATCTGTACCTGGTCACCTAAAGTAATGTCTTTTCTTCTTCAGCTGAGACCAACTACATGTGGGGAGAGAGCTGTAAGGGAGCTGCCCCCAAGGAGCTCTGTGCAATGTACTGATGGATTGAGGGTGGCACTTTGTGTCTAATCACTGATGTGGGAGGACAGAGGAATGGAGGAAAGATGAGGAAAGTGAATGGCAAAGGAAGCGAGGAAAAGAGATCAGGAGTTTTCTGCAAAGAAAGAAGAGTTAGAGGCCAGGCATGGTGGCTTACGCCTATAATCCCAGAACTTTGGGAGGCCGAGGTGGGTGGATCACGTGAGGTCAGGAGCTCAAGACCAGCCTGGCCAACATGGTGAAACCCCATCTATACCAAAAATACAAAAAAAATTAGCTGGGCTTGGTGGCGGATGCTTGTAATCACAGCTACACAGGAGACTGAGGCAGGAGAATTGCTTGAACCCGGGAGGCACAGGTTGCAGTGAGCCGAGATTGTGCCACTGCACTCCAGCCTGGGTGACAAGAGTGAAACTCCATCTCAGAAAAACCAAACAAACAAAACAACAACAATAACAACAAAAAAAAAAAAAGAAGAAGAGAGAAGAGTTAGAAAACCACAATATTCCTCCCATGAGTTGCACACACCCACCTGTTCTCAACAAGAAAATCTGGACAGCATGGAAGATGCTTAGTTATATCGCGTGTAGCAATATAACCAAGTATAATATAAATAAAACATGTTTAGCAATGACCCAAATAAATAAACTGAGTTGTGCATTTCATTCATTTCATTTACTGTCATCCCCACACACATTCTTTTTTTTTTTTTTTTTTGAGGCAGAGTCTCGCTCTGTGGCCCAGGCTGTAGTGGCATTATCTTGGCTCACTGGAAGCTCCGCCTCCTGGGTTCCTGCCATTCTCCTGCCTCAGCCTCCCCAGTAGCTGGGACTACAGGCACCCGCCACCACGCCCGACTAATTTTTTGTATTTTTAGTAGAGACGGGGTTTCACCGTGTTAGCCAGGATGGCCCCGATCTCCTGACCTCATGATCTACCTGCCTCGGCCTCCCAAAGTGCTAGGATTGCAGATATGAGCCACTGCGTCCAGCCAACACACATTCTTTGTAAGCAGGTTTTTAAAAATTTTAATCTTTTAAAATGCTTATTTTTTAAATGATGACACTGTTCATCCAGTAATCCCCCTTTCAGAAGATATCCTATGAAAATGATCTAAAATGCAAGCAAATATTGGGCGCATTTTGGGTCAGATGGCCTTCCATGCTCAAATGAGTAGAGTACTTTTGTTCAATCAGTTTATCACTGTCATCTAGATTTAGAATGAGCTGCTTCTCCATGTCTCAAATGATGCTGTGAGTAACCTTGATGAGGATGTCTTGGTGTTCCGTGATGTGGAGTTCGAGGAAGCTGACTCACTTTCTCACCAAGACTTTCAGCTGTGTACCATGCCTTTACCTGAGCCATCTGTTGCTCTCCAAATCCTGGCTCTGAATGGGTTTCACACATATGCCTCTATGTAAATCCTAAATTCCTGTTGATATTTTTTTCTCAGAGAGTCACATCCATAGCACTCAAAGCAGCTCTTATTTTTTTTTTTTTTGCCTCAGTATATTAGCAATCTTATAACATTCCTCCCCAGAGTATAGAATTAGCTTATAGTCACGAAAGGGTAGGTTTCATCTGTTTTCATCAGAATGTTCTATATCCACTGATTAATTTGCTTTTTCTTCAGTGATTCAGAGATGATTTCCTCTTCAGAAAACAAAAGAATTTTCTGACACATCTATCAGGATAAAAAATTAAACACACATACACACAAACACTCTGTCCTCCAAAATATATATAATATATGCTATTTCTTACAAGTGAGGTTGCTTGCTCAATATTTGAGTAAAACTATTGATCAAGAAAGTTATGACTTTGTGTGTCCTCACATTCTGCAGTCGTCTGCCATCCCATTACAGAAACATGGGGCCACCCACTAATTGTCATATACAGGAAATGAAAGTGGTATTGCAAAGCATGTGGCTTAAAGTGGGTGCTAAGGAAATGACAAGTGTTAACGAAAATGAAATTGCATAGGATATGATTTTTCTTTACATCTGGGATCAGGCAGATACTGAAACTTTATTTGCCCATGGACAAGAGAAAGACAGGAAGGAAATCCTCCCATAGTGCCTGCTATGTGTGTTTTAACATGTTTAGTGTTTTATTCATGTTATCAGAAAGTCAAACTTGTTGGACTCATGGAGTCTAATAAAACCACTTTATATTTGCTTCTAACCCTTTTAAACCCATTTAGGGCTAGCCATATTTTTGCTTCCCCTCGGTGACTTTCCCTGACTTCCTTGATTACACTTTATTTGCAAACACCATCTGAAGTCAGCAATTGAAAATGTCCAGTCCCCATGAATTTTAACTTGGAAAGCTGGGAGCTTACAAGTGCTCACTCATCCAACTCTCTCCATCCTGGGCACTTAGAAAAATAATATTTCCTAATTTTCATTGCAGTTAGGTTTGCTGCCTACTTGTTGAATTCTGGCCATTGGAATATGAAAAAAAAAGTGAAGCTGTGAACCAGAGTCCTGCCAACCCCTCTCCCCAACACATATGCATACCCACTGACAAAATTTAGACATGTTATAGGAGAAGAAATGCAGATGTGCGGTGTGAATTGACTGGCTTTGTGGAGTTTGTCATCTCATCTATCTAGTCTGTCTTGACTAATTTCTGAACTTGATTTAGTTTCAAATCTTCGGTCCTCTACAAGCTGGCATTGACTTTGAACTGCCCATTTAAAGTGAGAGAGGGTGGCAATGTCCTCCTGCTTCCCGCCCCCCCACCCACCGCCACTGGGTCTTCTCTCTCCAAACTCATAAAATAGTTTTTTTTTTGTTTTTTTTTTTTTGTTTTTTTTTTGAGATGGAGTCTCGCTCTGTCACCCAAGCTGGAGTCTCGCTCTGTCACCCAAGCTGGAGTGTGGTGGCATGATCTCAGCTCACTGCAACCTCCGACTCCATGGTTCAAGCTATTCTCCTTCTTCAGCCTCCCTAGTAGCTGGGATTACCAGCGTAAGCCACCGCACCTGGCCCCAAACTCATAAAATAGTTTTCTGACCCCTCCAAGTAGAGAGATGAGAGTTGAGATAATATGAACAACAAAGTTTGTATCTGGTGTTTTCACATTTGGCAGATAAGTAAAGCTTGCCCTTTCAGTTTTTTGGGAGAGCGTTTTTGTGAGTTTCTGGTATTCTACCACTGTGATTCCTACGATGTGTCCTGCTTTGGTTGTCTCCTCCCAAATTACCATTGGGCTTCTGCCATAACAAAAAACTACACAGCCCATTACTGCTAGGTTTTGTCACCCTGGAAGGCTGCCCTTTCTGGCAGAACCCCTTTAGAGAGGATCCAGGGCTCCCATCCTACCTCTTCTGGTCCTGAAGCCCCATGTATGTTTGGCTCTCAGAGAGTGACCTGACTTTACTTCCCAGGTGTGGCCCTCCACCCTTCAGCCTAAAGTTATGACAATATTCTCAGGCATGGATCAGCACCCATTCTTGCCCCTCTGCCTCAACCATAGGAACACATGTCAAACTGCACTGCACTGCTACAGTCTTCTTATCAGTCCCCTACTTCTCCACACTTGCATCAGCCCCAATGTCCTTTCCAAAAGTCTCCTTTGTAGACTCCTGGATCACTACTCTGTCTACCCTTTTATAGTATCATTTTGTGATAGCTACACAACCAGTTATTTTTCCATGGTGTTCTGTCCCAATTCGCTTTGGAATGTAGCATCTGTTGAATTCATGCCTCATGAAGCATGAAGAGTTCCATTTTAACATCCCGTTACACATACATAGTCTCATTTAAACTCCATACATGCCCTGTGAGCTATATTAACTCTACTTCATTGGTAAGAAACATAAATTTCAGGGAGGTTAACAGGGCCATGTATGTAATAAGCCAGAACATATGAGGAAAAGGGCTCTGTCTGTCTTATCACTTCCGCATCACTGAACATACAGCAGTAACTGGCACATAGGATATGCTTCAGTTTTTTCCTATATAAATAAATGATATGAGAATTTACAAATCAGTTGCTATTTACTCTATTCCAGGGTTTCTCAGTCTTGGCACTGTTGATATTTGGGACCAGGCAACTCTTCACTGCAGGGGCCTGCCCTGTGCTTTAGAGAATGATTATCAACATCCCTGGCCTCAACCCATGAGAAGTCAGTCTCAGCCCTTGTAATTAGGCATATCTCCAGGACTAGTTAGAGTACATGTAATTGTTTACAGATATAATGGGAACCGCTTCAAAGCCTAGCACATAGAAACTTTCTATGTATGATTCTTCATTCTCTTTTACCCACAGATTGGATGATACGGAGATGAACACCAGGACTATTTTAGAAACTTCATGTTGAAGACCACTGAGATATAAAACTTAGAAAAAAAAATTGGTCCTGAATCAATGTCTTGTGAAGACAGTTGCACAGGTTAGTTGCTGGAGCATATTCATCTTTAGAATGTTTCATAAGAAGAAATAAACTTTTACTCTGCTAAGTCATTGAGATTTGATTATTTATTTCTTATAGCAGCTAGTGTTATCATAGCTAACTCACTCCTTGCATAGACTTAAATAAGTAAAAATGAGAGCTGATAAAAAGAGAAAAAGTGTAGTTAATTATATCTCAAGTGATTCATCGGTATGATAAAATTCTAAAAAGTAATGCACAACAATAGATCAGTTAGACTCAAGAGAGACAAAGCTGTGAAGAACATGCTACACACCAGGGGTTCTTTTCTATTTAACTTTTTCTGAGGTTATATCAGAAAATAAGGGAAAATAATGAAAAAAATAAAGGAAAGACTCTTTGCTTTAAGAAGACCCTCATGAGATTATTTTTTGGGAAATAATTAAGATTTAAATTAGGCAAGGTAACTGCATTAGTTTTTTAGCGCTGCATAAAAAATGGCCACAAATTTAGCATCTTAAAACTGCATGCTTTCATGCATTCATTATCTCACAATTTCTATAGCTCAGAAGTGTGGGTAGAGTTTAACTGGGTCTTCTTCTCGGGGTACCACCAGGCTGAAATCCAGGTGTTCACCAGGCTTTTTCTTCACCTGGAGGCTCAACTGGAGAAGAATCTGCTTCCAAGCTCCATCAGATTGTTAGAAAATTAACTTCCCGTGGCTATAGGATTCATGGCACCTTGCTTCTTCAAAGCCAGCAATGGAAAAAGTTTTCTGCTCCAAGACTGACATGTAGTCACTCAGAAAGGGATCATGTGACTAGGTAATGTCCACCCAGAATAATATCGCTTTTGATTAAGTTAAAGTCAATTGATTAGAGGCTTGAATTGCATCTGAAAAATTTATTTTCTTTACCGTACAACATAAATTACAGTTCAGTATGGATTAGCAAGTGGACTCTGCATTTTCAAAGATGTTTGGAAACCAGTCTTTCTCTATCTTTGTCTCCACCTACATTTAAGTTCTTTGAAGTCTCTCCACACAGCTACAAATAAAAAAAGAGAATTACAAATTATCTATGGGAGATTTGTTATTTAATGGGTCAGTTCTAAGCATGAAGCAAGTTAATCCTACTCACATTTCACGGGCTGTGTGTCACCTCTGTGTAGTTGCAGGGAAGTTGTAAAACGTAGTCTAGCTGTGTGCCCAGAAAGAGAGAAAGGTGGACATTGTTCTCAGTTCTCAGTCCACCCTTCTGGTCACTGCCAAAGTATCTGTTTCCCTTGCCTCTCCCACAGCAAACCTCTCATACCTTTCCAAAGAGAATCAAGCTGGATATTTTACATCCCAATGCATCCTGTTAAAAATCTAATATGGAGCATCTCCAAGAGGTGCTCAGCTTTTCTGTCAGGTCTGGATGGGTCTTCCTATCATTTAATAATTTATTTTAAAGAAAAAGAAATTGTCTATCCTCCAATCTTCTTCAATTTTGAAGAAATTCTAAATCAGAAAGTGAACGAATGAGAAACCACAGAAGAAGCTGGTCTGTAGCAATTTGGATGTCCCGCTGAACAGGCTTTATGAAGGTCATCCACCCTGAGAAAGCAGGTGCATTTCCTAATTAAATCCTGCTTCTGCTCTTTGGAAGAAACATCATTGTCCCCTGTTCTTTATGGATCTTTGCTCTAACCTCTGGGAGTTTTTCTTGTCCATTTTCCAGGGTGCATATTTCAGATCTGACAGGTTTCTGTAAATCTGTAAAGTCCACTTCTGCTGGTATACATATGGAGTCTTGAAGGCTGTTTTATTTTTATTTTTGGGACAGAGTCTTGCTCTGTCACTCAGGCTGGAGTGCAGTGGCACAATCTTGGCTAACCGCAACCTCCGCCTCCGAGGTTCAAATGATTCTCTTGCCTCAGCCTCCCAAGTAGCTGAGATTACAGGCACCCACCACCATGCCAAGATAATTTTTGTATTTTTAGTAGAGACAGGGTTTCTCCATGTTGGCCAGGCTGGTCTCAAACTCCTGGCCTCAGGTGATCCACCCGCTTGGACTCCCAAGGTGCTGGGATTATAGGCAGAAGCCACCACTCCTGGCCTTGAGAACTGTTTTAAATATCAAAAATGATGGTTTCCAGCTTCATCCATGTCCCTGCAAAGGACATAAACTCATCCTTTATTATGGCTGCATAGTATTCCATGATTTATATGTGCCATATTTTCTTTATCCAGTCTATCATTGATGGGCATTTGGGTTGGTTCCAAGTCTGGAAACCATCATTTTCAGCAAGCTAACACAGGAACAGAAAACCAAACACTGAATGTTCTCACTCATAAGTAGAAGTTGAACAATGAGGACACATGGACACAGGGCAAGGAACATCACACACTGGGGCCTGTCGGGGGATGGGAGGTTAGGGGAGGGATAGCACTAGGAGAAATACCTAATGTAGATGATGGCTTGATAGGTGAAGCAAACCACCATGGCATGCGTATACCTATGTAACTAACCTGCACATTCTGCACATGTATCCCAGAACTTAAAGTATAATAAATAAATAAATAAATAAATAAACAAACAAACAAACATCAAAGAATCAAAGGCTGTTTGGTAGTATTTTTACAATATGATTTATCCCCAAAGTAAGAGGGTTATAATCTACTTGTTGCTTTCTTCCCCATGCCTCTTACTTTCCACTTAATGGGTTGACATTCTGAGGCACGTTGCATAAGCCTTCTCAGAAGGTCTTGTTTTGATTGGCACCTGTCACACACAGCAGTGGCCACTGTCATTATATATCTTAGGTTGGAACTTTCTCCTTGCCTGCATTGTTTTCCTAGTCTTTCATTCTTACTCAAATAAGACACCCAAACATAAAACTGTCTCAGGCTCTGCTTTCAAGACAACTAAGCTGAGACACTACTTTTTGCAGAAATGCTAAATCTTCAAGGGTCTTTTTCAATCCAAGGCTTTTTCAGTCTTACTTCCTATTTTGAGGTCTCAGAAGTGGTGATTTTACCAACCCTTTAAGGTCCCAAATGTCTGAACTGCCACTTGTCTCTTTCTTTTTCTACTTGTAAAGTAGCCAGTTATTGACTAACATCATCATTTTAATACTTTCCTAAGATCAGCCAATATAAAGCAACACACATTGTCACCCTGACTCCTCCTGGTCACTACTTTAGAGCTATATGCCCAGTCAACACATGTACTGCTCCCAAATTAAGTCAAGCAACAGTTTTAATTGAAACTTTTTTTAAGATAATTGTAAATTCACATACAATTACAATAAATACTACATAGATATCATTTCTATGCTTCTCTCAGTTTCCTCCAATAGCAATATTTTGCAAAATTATATTAAATATTGCAACAAGGACTTTGAGATTTATACAGTCCACTGATTCAAGTCACCCCAGTTTTACTCTATGCATATATGCATATATCAAGTTCTCTATAATTTTATCACTCTTGTAGGCTCATGTACCTACCTCCACAGTCAAGATACTAAGAAGTCCCAACACCACAAAGATCCTTATTTTGCCTTTTTACAACTATCCCCGTGACTATAGTTTTTCCACCCTGCCCAGCTCTGTCACTAACTCCTAACCACTAATCTGTTCTCCATTTTTAACATTTTATCATTTCAAAATGCTGTATACATTTAATAATACAGAATTTAACCTTTAGGAATTTACTCTTTTCATGCAGCATAATTCTCTGCAGATTCACCCAAGTTGTTGTTTATTCATCCTTATTGCTGCATAGTGTTCCATGCCACCTACGTACCAGAGATTGTTAACCATTCCACTGTTGAAGGACATTCAGACTCATTCATATTTCTGGTTATTACAAATAAGGCTATTATGAATACTCATGCACAGGTTTTTGTATGAAAATAAGTTTTCATTCCTTTAGGAGAAATGCCCAAGTATGTAATTGTCTGGTCATATGGTAAATTTATGTGTAGTTTTATACAGAACTGTCAAACTGTTTTTCAGTGGGTATATTAATATACATTCCCAACAACAATATATGACTGACTCATTTTCTCTGTATTGTCACCAGCATTTGGTGATGATGTTTTTTATTATTAATTTCACCCCTTCTGATAGGGGTATAGTGATATATCATTGTTGTTTTAATTTGCATTTCTCTGATGGCTAATGAAGTTGGACGTTGTTTTTATGTGCTATTTGTTTTATTCATATCCTCTTCAGTGAAATGTCTCTTCATCTTTTTCAACTGTTGAGTCTAGAGAGTTCTTTATATGTACTAAACACCAGTCCTCTGCCAGACATAAAGTTTGCAATATTTTCTCCTAGATTGTAGGTTGTATTTTCTTCTTCTTAACATAGCCTTTTCTTCTTCTTCACATAGACTTGCTCATCATCACTGGCCATCAGAGAAATGCAAATCAAAACCACAATGAGATATCATCTCATACCAGTTAGAATGGCAATCATTAAAAAGTCAGGAAACAACAGGTGCTGGAGAGGATGTGGAGAAATAGGAACACTTTTACACTGTTGGTGGGACTGTTAACTAGTTCAACCATTGTGGAAGACAGTGTGGCGATTCCTCAGGGATCTATAACTAGAAATACCATTTGACCCAGCCATCCCATTACTGGGTATATGCCCAAAGGAATATAAATCATGCTGCTATAAAGACACATGCACACGTATGTTTATTGCAGCACTACTCACAATAGCAAAGACTTGGAACCAACCCAAATGTCCAACAATGATAGACTGGATTAAGAAAATGTGGCACATATACACCATGGAATACTATGCAGCCATAAAAAATGATGAATTCATGTCCTTTATAGGGACATGGATGAAGCTGGAAACCATCATTATCAGTAAACTATCTCAAGGACAAAAACCAAACACCGCATGTTCTCACTCACAGGTGTGAATCGAACAATGAGAACACTTGGACACAGGAAGGGGAACATCATACTCTGGGGACTGTTGTGGGGTGGGGGTAGGGGGGAGGGATAGAATTAGGAGATATACCTAATATAAATGACGAGTTAATGGGTGCAGCACACCAACATGGCACATGTATACATATGTAACAAACCTGCACGTTGTGCACATGTACCCTAGGACTTAAAGTATAATAAAAAAAAAAAGAATAAAAACCAATTCCTCTTCCCCCCCACCAAAAAAAAAAGGAAAGAACTTTTTTTTGTAGCCACTGATGAGATGCAATTTATCAATTTTTTTCTTTTTTGGATTATGCTTTTGGTGTCTAGTCTGAGAACTCTTGGACTATTCTTAGATCCTAAAGATTTTCCTCTTTTGTCTTAAAGTTTTATAGATTTGTGTTTTATATTTAAGTCTATGATCAATTTTGAGTTGATTACTTTATGATGTGTGAGGTTTACATTAAAGTACAATTTTTTGGCCTATGAATGCCCAAATGCCCCTGCCTTATGTGTTTAAAAGATCATCTTTCCTCCGTTAAATCACCTTCTTACCCTTGCCAAAATCAAAATCAGTTAAACATATTTGGGTGCATCTGGTTCTAGGATCTTGGTTTTATTCTATTGATTTATGTGTCTAACGATTTAGTAACACAATACAATCTTAATTACTGCAGCTATATGGTAAATCATTTTCACTTGTATTAAGTCCACACAATGAGATATTTTCTACATTGTAGTTTTTAGTTTCTTAATTTCCATTTGGCTATTTTTTAGTAACTTCTTTTGCTGAGATTTTTCAGTTTTTCATTTGTCTCAAAATAATTTGTGATTGAATTTTGGGGCATTTTTATAATTACTTTTTAAAAATTTGTGTCGTGTAATTCCAACATCTGATTCATCTCGGTATGGCATCAGTTGATTTTCTTATTCAGGTTATGATTTGGTGGTGGTGGGGTATGATATTAAAGGTAATTTTCAGCTATATCCTCCTGGACATTTTGTCTGTTACATTAGAATAGTTTTGTTTCTATTTAAATATTTTATTTTTCCAGGCAGTTATCTAGTCTAGGTTTAGAATGCAGCCTTTGGCCTAATTCATGAGCTGTGGTTTCAAGGAGAGTTTGATTTGCAGAACCTTTACAGTGTTACTCTCATCTACTTGGTGCGGTGCTGCTGGGTTCCCACTGGTTCTGGCTAGTGCTCCCTCAGGGTGCAGAAGCGGAGTTCTCAAGTCTAGCCACTAGGTCTTTCATTGGTGAAAGGTATAGTGGGATCCCCACTTACTGAAGCCCCTGATTCTTCTGCTGTCTCTGGGTGGGGAAGGAGATTCTTGGGTCTGTGGGGACAAAGAGGCTCCCTGGACTTGACTGCTTGCTTTACTGGGTCATTCCTGCAAACATGCCTGACCCGTACAGAAATTTTCAATGGAAAAAGTCAGTCTCAGGCCCAATGGGAAAGAAGAGCTCTTTGCCTGGACTCCTACTGTTTTAGGGTCTACCAATCCACCCCTTTTGATGGTGGTTTTGGGATAAACTGATGTTGTCAGAAAGGCTCCTGTTGGATTTTCAGGCAGAATGAGCCTACCTGAGCTATCCTCTGTTGGTGAGTCAGGAATTAGTAAATGCCAGGTCTGGGTGGCCTTCCTCAATTGGATGACAGGATAAAACATGCCCTGCTGCTGTGCTGTGCTGTTCTTCCAGCCTTGGAGTTCCAAATCAGCTCTCCCTCTTCCTACACTCCTTAGAGTTCTCCTTTGGTTATCTCTTCCACCAGTTCTGGGGTTCATAGTGGCATTTCCTGGAGAGGAACAAGGAAAAGCTATGCCATCTTATTTGTACCGGAAGTCCAAGAAACATTTGTACCAAGTGTTTGGTTATGATATAAGCAGGCCCTGTCCTTTTCTTCTCTGATACATGTTTCTGCACTACCCATAATAAATAATCTGATTTGAAGTACATTTTTCTGCCCCAGATAGGATTTGCCCTTTATCAAAGACCTGTGTATTGCTCTCTATAGCCTATTGATATAAACACATCATCCTTCACCTAATATACAAGATGTTCCACAGCCAGGCCATTGTTTCTCTATTTTATTTTTAATTCCTCCCACATACACACCTTACAAACATTCTTGATTTGCTGGCCTTAACCAACGTTCCCACCTCTGTTCAAATTGTCCCTTCTACCTGAAATGTTCCCTCTCCTGTGCTTCTTTAGAAATGCTTATGGGATTTCACCTCGTATTCTAATGACTGGGAAAGTCAGGGTCAACTTCTAAAAGACTGTGGATGCCAAGTTAAGGTTTTTGCACTTTAGCCTGTAGGTAAAAGCAATTTCCTGGCTGGCCTCAATCCTCTGAGAACCCTTATTAGTGGTTACTGAAGCTGTACTCTCTGGGTTACTTGATTTGTAAAGAGGGAAGCATGCCTCACTGCTTTGTTTTGGAAGTCAGGTGACATTCAGTTATTAGACTAATCCAAATTGTGTTTTCCAATGAATGTCTCAAGGGAAAGATTCCAATTCCCTTTGGCTACTTAAAAGAAGTTGTCAGAGTAAATTAAGGACTCTGCTCTTGCTCAGGCAGTGGATGTCTCTAGAATAATACCTGTTGGTTTTTCTTGATGTGCAGAATACCCTTGTTTGAAGTCTGATTGGGCCTCATAGCCGTAGAGAAAGTAGTTCTTCTGGCCAGGCACAGTGGCTCATGCCTGTAATCCCAGCACTTTGGGAGGCCAAGGGGGGCAGATCACGAGGTCAGGAGATCGAGACCATCCTGGCTAACACGGTGAAACCCCATCTCTACTAAAAATACAAAAAAATTAGCCAGGTGTGGTGGCGGCGCCTGTAATCCCAGCTACTCAGGAGGCTGAGGCAGGAGAATGGCGTGAACCTGGGAGGTGGAGCTTGTGGGGAGCCAAGATTGTGCCACTGAACTCCAGCCTGGGCTACAGAACGAGACTCCATCTCAAGAAAAAAAAAAAAAAAAAAAAAAAAAAAGAGAAAGTGGTTCTTCTGTAGAGAAATAAACATACATCCAAAAATATAGCTTCCATGCATTTATAGTGCTTATTATATTTAAGACACTAGGTTCTAGAAAGTGTATGAAAATTTTAACAATATAGCGCCTGTGTTCAGCAGGTATAAAATGTTTATTTATTCACTCATGCACTCCTTATTCAATCACCTTTTCATATATTGATATAATATTTACTCTTTGCCAGTTACCTGCCAGTTCTTTTGCTAAGTGCCAGTGTTATAATGAATAACGCTTATATCCCTCAAGGAGCTCTTCACCAATCAGAGGACAGGTTCTCATACAGAGTCTTATCAAACGATGTGATTAGGGCAGTGGCTTATTGCCACACTGTTACCACAGGAATGTAGGACCCACTCAAAATGCAGGAAAATTAGGCATTCTAAAAAAGCTATGGAGGAGATTTTAAAGGGTGAATAGGCATTAAGGCAGAGAAAATAAAGCAGGCACTCAGAGGAGTGGACACAGGCTAGGAGAGAAGTTGCGTCCTGTTTGTCTGAACACTGAAGAGTAAGAGATAGCCTTGGAGAGGCAGGCAGGGAAGAGTCACTAACAAGCATTAATGGCTGTGATTTGCATGGTGTTTTACTGTTTACAACTTGCTTTGTTTGATTATCACACAAAAATCCTTGATGATTAATTCAACTCATGTGGCTCAATATACAAGAATTATATGAAGGTCCATTAAATTAAGCACCTATCTAACTGCTTCCTTCTCTCCCTTTTATCCTTCCTTTCCTCATTTGTCCATGTGTTTGTTTCTCCTTTCCTCCTTCCCTCCCTCTCTCCCTCTCTTTCTTTCTTCAAAAAATATTCACTGAATACCTACTAAGTTTCCTGAGCAATGTTAGACAACAGGGACGAACGTGAAAAACAATTGAAAAAAAAAAACCTTATAAATTTTGCATTATAGCCTAGAAAAACCATATCCAAGTTAAAAGGCAAATATTTAAATATTTAAAATTATTCTGAATTACATATTAGGAAGAAAAAATAAGAGAGGCTGAAATGATAGATAAAATAATGATAAGGAAATCTTCTAATACGGTGATGTTTCAAATAGACTCAAAGGAAGAAAAGAACCCCCAATAAACATAGTTGTAGAGGAAACAAAGCAGAGAAAGCAAAGTTCAAAGTGCCAGAGTATAGAGTAAGATTTGAAATGAGACTGGTGCAGACGGATTGCAGAGGGGGAAAAGAAATACAACGTCAATGGTAATTACACACAGGGGCTAGGTCATCCAGTACTTTGCAGGCCTGAGAAAAGGATTTGGAATTTACTTGAAGTGTAATGGGAAGACACTGGCTAGTTTTAGCCATGGACTCGCATCATCTGGTTGGTATTTTTACTAGTATACTCTGAGTGCTCTGTGGAGAAATAGAATGTAGCAGACAGTGAGACTGGAAGATCTGAGACCAGTCAGGAGGCCATTTAAATAATCCAGGTGAAAGATGATAGGGGTCACACTATTGTTGGCAGTAAAGGATGAGAAAAAAGTAAAGATGGTGTAAACTTTTCAAGATAGGCTCAAGAGGTCTTCAGAATGGAAAGAATGGGGATTTGCTAGTAAGTGTGAGAGAATCAACAGTTACTCCTAAGATTCTGGCTTAAAAACTGGACGGATGATGTGCTTATTTATTTGCCGAAATTGGGAACTCAGAGTGGATCACAACTTCCCCACCCAAATGCACATATATATATATATGAGAGAGAGATATGCTAGATTTTACACACACACACACACACACACACACACACACATATATGTATATATGCGTATCAGCAGCAGCAGTGGATTCTGTGAGGATCTGGTTGAGTTTCATTCTGATCATCCAAGCACACGAGCTGCAGGACTAGCTCCACAATCAGGAACATGGAGTTTTTATCAGATTTCTTTGCAGTGAAGGCAGGTGGGCACGTGCCCTGGCTGCTGCAATTGGATGTGCTCTAGGAGACATCAGGTCAGACTCAGTATCCAGAAGAAGGTGGAGGCATACAGAATCAGTCACAGCAAGACAGACATCTGACTTTCAGCAATGTCAGTGCAGGCTACAGAGCCCTGTTCTCAGTGAGAGCAACCTTTTTATATGTTTTCTTTATTACATCTACCTATGATATTTTTTGGCTCTGTGTCCCCACCCAAATCTCACCTTGAATTGTAATAATCCCCATGTGTCAAGGGTGAGACCAGGTGGAGATATTTGGATCATGGGGACGGTTTCCCTCATACTGTCCTTGATAGTGAGTGAGTTCTCATGAGGTCTGATGGTTTTATAAGGAGCTTCCCCCTTCACCCGGCACTCATTCTCTCTCCTGACACCCTGTGAAGAGTTGCCTTTTGCCGTGATTGTAAGTTTCCTGAGGCTTCCCCAGCCATGCAGAGCTGTGAGTCAATTAAACCTCTTTTCTTTATAAATTATCAAGTCTTGAGTATTTCTTCATAGCAGCATGAAAATGAACAAAGACAGCCTATTTACTTACTCATGTGCTCCTTATTCAATCGCCTTATTTTCTTTTTCTGACACTCCAGGAAAGAACCATGGATCTGTTTGGGACATGTTCATGTTATGAAGCATTAAAGAGATATAAAAGGAACATTTGGCTGTTTAAGTCTGGGGATCAGAATTGAGGTTGGGGCCAGAAATACCAATTTGGAAATTACCAGCAAAATAGGCATTAGAATATATGAGAGCAAGGGGAAAGGGAAAACAGAGTCAATGCGTAGAAAGAAAGTGACAATATGAAGACTGACCATTAAGTTGGTGATATTATTTTGCAAAATGTAAACTCAGGTCTATTGAGGGCCCTACTGTGGCTATTGGTTTTATTTCAGGATATTCATCTATTACCGAGCCCCACCTAGATGCTCAGAACTCTCTGGTACTTTTATGAACCAACAATACAACTTATCCGACTATCAACTATGCTGTAGGAAAAATTCACACACATGCACACACATACACAGAAAGAGAGAGAGAAGAGAGAGAGAAAGAATACAGACTCATTTATTTAACTGAATTAATACTTTTAGGAAAAAATCTTTGATTAGTAGTGGTCTTTTTTAAATGAGGCATTAGTGAGTAAGTATTGGCTTAACTAAATCAGTTATTGTGTCAGTATTATTTGGATAAGCAGCCTTTTTGCAAATAGATGAGTAGTAGGGAGAGCAGAAGGAACATTCAGATAAAACTCAAGCCTGGACAAGGCAGGAAGCATAAAACGTCATGGAGTGCCGAGGATGCTTGGGTCTCTTAGAGCATCAAGTCGCAGAGTGAAGCAGCAAAATCTTTGACTTTGTATAGGTTTCACGGAGACACACAGTTAGTGGCAGGTGGGAGATTTGAATTCAGCTCTCTTGACTCTAAGTGCAGAGCTCTTTCCTTTATCCATGCTTTTCTTGTCTTCAGTTTTTTACCTTCTTAATAATTTGGTCTGTGATATGTGATATGATTTAGCTGTGTCCCCACCCAAATCTCATCTTGAATTGTAATCCCCATAACCCCCATGTGTCAAGGCAGAGACCAGGTGGAGGTGATTGGATAATGAGGGAAGTTTCCCCCATGCTGTTCTCATGCTAGTGAGTGAGTTCTCACGAGATTTAATGGTTTCATACCTGTTTGGTGTTTTCTCTTGTGTTCATTTCTCCCTCCTGCCGCCTGTGACTTAGGTACCTTGTTAACCCCTTTGCCCTTCACAATGATTCTAAGTTTCCTGAGGCCTCCACAGCCATGCTGAACTGTGAGTCAATTAAACCTCTTCCCTTTATAAATTACTCAGTCTTGGGCGGTTCTTTATAGCAGTGAGAGAACAGACTAATGTAGCCTGTTTTTTAAACTTATTTTTATGTGGCTATCCGAAGCATTACCACTGTGTGTATAGCTCACATCCTATTTCTATTATATGGTGTTGCACTTGAATACTTTCTTTAAGCCAAATCTGCACCCTGAAAATCTGGGCCCTAGGATGGGCTCTACTCAAAGAAAGTTTTGATAGTGTGGGTGCCAGGAGCAAATACGCAATTGTTCATCATGGGTTCAAGTTCCTGCCAACTATCTGATGGCTCTTGGACCCTGCGTTCTGTTTCTTCATCTGTAAAATTTAGGTTCTTGTGAGGATTAACTTTAAAAGAAACACATACGCAATTAACTCCTGAAATGAACCAGCTGTGGGGCCTTAATAAGTTACGTAAGGTTCCCAGGTCTTCACTTTGTAAAGTAGTGTGGAATCATTAGGTGTGCAGCTCTATCAATCTCCTGTCATTACAGGATTGCAGTGTGACTAGGAGGTTAGTTGTTGTGTACTTGGGTAAATTATTTAGTTTCTCTGTCTCTTTGTTTTCTTATCTAAATAGGAGGATGAGAAGACCTTATAGAGTTGTGAGAATTAAATAATATTTTCAAGTAAAGGATTTACTACAATGCCTGGCATACAGTGAGCACTGAATACATGCTTGCAATGGTGATGATGATGATGTGATGATAGAATCAACAGGAACATAAAAGGAATCCAATTCCATTTATTCCTGTTGCCTCTTCAATACAAACATGATACAGCACCCACTTGCAGGTGCAAGTGTGAAGGCCAAGAACTGTGGCAGCTGCCAAGAAAAGGAGATGGCCTCTTGCCAGGTGCAGAGGTGCTAGCGTGGCTGTCAGGAAGTGACAGAACATTTGCTGAGAAGTCAACATTTGCTGACAGCTCACACATCAAAGCATTTTTCCACAGCTTTCAGTGCTGTTACCATATGCCAGTGTTCATGGGAACAGCCATGCCTGGATAAACCAGATAAACTGAGGAATCAAAAGGCATATTCAGACCAAGACTAAAGAGAACCTTCTCTACCTCCTCCATACTTCTTCAATATGACCACTCAGGACACCTGAACTGCCTTGCTGCCTTTCTGAATAAGTCACTGAGAACCTTGTTCAACCTTATCTGTCCATGTCTGTAGCTGCTATGCTGACTCAGGACACTTGCCAAACCCTTAACATGCCAAAACAATGTCAGTGACCCTTTCAACACCCTCAGCAGCTTCCCATTGCTCAGGAACAGTGACAAACGAGATTGGGAACACCGAAGTAAAGAAGCTAAAATATCATAATGATGAAATTTTGACCAAAAGATGCAGAGGTATTTTTGTAAGTGTCTATATGATCTGCTATTCCTCTACCCATATCTGCTAACATTCCAAATGCATTTACTATCCTGCTCCCCATTAATGAATCTGTTCCAGCCACCCTGGCCTCCTTACCATTTCCCTAGCAAGCCAAGCATATTCCTGCCTCAGAAACTTTTCACTTGGTCTTATTGCCTAAAATCCTCCTTCTCCAGGTGTCCCTGTGGCTTGCTTCCTCATTCTATTCCATTTTTGCTGAATACTTTCTTATGAATGAGGACCTATTAGACCTCCCTGAATATAACAGCAGCCCCCAATGGCATCATTGTATCTCTTTCTTGATAGGACTTACACACATAAACATATGTATCCCTTGATTCCCTCTACTAACATAAAACTTTGTGTAGGCACTTCCTTGAATTTTTTCAATGAGCACATTCTCAGATCCAAGATGAATGTCATAAAATAAGCCCTTGATCAATATTTGTAAAATAAATGGATAGAATAAATGAAGGGCCATTGGAGAAACCTGTTAGTAGATTTTTCTGCCTCTGGTGACTTCTACCTCAAGTTCACCCCCTTATGTTATCTTTAAAGCAGATCTTACCATAAAGGATTCACTTAAATGCCATCAATGGTTTTCTATTGCTTAGGAATTATGACAAGATTGGGAGGGTCAAAGTCACAGAATTAAAATAGTATGATGATATTCTGACCAAGTGACTTAGGAGTAGTCAAATCTTCCCCTATCCCATCACACTCCCCTTGTGAGGCCTACATGCACAAGAAGGAAAATAAAACAAATTACCCTTTAGTATTTACTAAGGCTCTGGCCTCAAACCTTAATGCAAAACCTTAGATATGAACTAATAAACAAAGCCAAGCTCATGGAAAGATCAGTTTTACTAAAACTAGACGTTTCACCAAGATTCACCAAGTCTAGCCAGGCTATTTCCCTCTCTATGATTCCCAAGCTCCCACTCCTCAAACCCAACTTGATAGCTCTGATCTTATAGCCATGATATGAAGAAATGACAACCCCTTTTTCTCAGGTAAAAAGGAACTAGAACCATAAAATGGGGATTGGCATAGCAAACCGCTCCTGGGTATGACCCTGTCACCAGTCCCAGATAATACAGTCCTCTTGGAATTCTTCTAATATGGCACATCACTGGGCTGAGGTTTTAAGTCTTCTAATACAGTGACGTTTCAATTAGATTCAAAGGAAGAAAGGAATCCCCGATAAACATAGCTGTAGAGGAAACAAAGTAGAGAAAGGAAAGTTCAAAGTGCCAGAGTGTAGAGTAAGATTTGAAATGAGACTGGTGCAGATGGATCACAGAGGGGGAAAAGAAATACAATGCCAACGGTAATTACACAGGGGCTAGGTCATACAAAAATGCCCTAAAATCTTGAACCCTATCTGAATCAAAAATATTGGTGTTTGGTGCATCGAGAGAGGTATGGTAAGAATGAGCACTCTCTAGAAGCCATTTTATTGATTTTTGTTTTTCATGTTAACTCACTTAAATTAATAGTAATGTTTCTGGATGATTGGTCAGGGTTGGCTGTAGCCCTGGTAGGAGGAGATGATAGGAATCTTAAAGTCCTGCTCACCACCTTGGGCAGGTTTCTCCAAACCTTCCTATGTTCTACACATTCTCTTGTGGCCATTGAAATGTATCATTCAAATTCTAATAATTCTTAATTAAGGGTTTTTATTATTTTTATTTCTTCAAACTAAGTTTAATATAAGGGACATGATAGTGGGATTTTTTCTTTTAAATTTTTTAAATTCAGGGGTACCTGTGCAGGATGTGCATGTTCGTTACATAGGTAAATGTGTGTAATGGGTGTTTGTTGTATAGACTATTTCATTACCCAGATATTAAGACTAGTATCCATTAGTTATTTCTCCTGATCATCTCCCTCCTTCCATCCTCCATCCTATGATAGGCCCCAGACTGTGTTTTTCCGTTCTATGTGTCCATGTGTTCTCATTATTCAGCTTCCACTTATAAGTAAGAACATGCAGTGTTTGGTTTTCTGCTCCTGTGTTAGTTTGCTAAGGATAATGGCCTCCAGTCCCATCCATGTTCCTGCAAAGGACATGGTCTTGTTCCTTTTAATGAATGCATAGTATTCCATGGTGTATATGTACCACATATTTCTTATCCAGTCTATCATTGATGGGCATTTAGGTTGATTCCATGTCTTTGCTGTTGTGAACAGTGCTGGAGTGAACATATATGTGTAGGTGTCTTCATAATAGAATGATTTATATTTCTTTGGCTATATACCCAGTAATGGGGTTTCTGGGTCAAATGGTATTTCTGTCTCTAGGTCTCTGAGGAATCGCCACACTTTCTTCCACAGTGTTTGAACCAATTTACACTCCCACCGACAGTGTAAAAGCATTCCTTTTTCTCCAAAACTTCACCAGCATCTGTTATTTTTTGACTTTTTAGTAATAGCCAAAGAATGTTTTTTAGATCGTAAATCACAAAAATACCTTAATTCAGATAACCTCAAAAAAACACTATCCAAAAATTTACCATTCATTCCATTTAGTAGCTTCAATTGTCCAACTAAGCTTTCCCAATAGGTTATATAAAGTGTATTACTTTTATAATATGAATTGCTAATCACTAATTTTTAATACTAATAGGGCTTACATAACAAATACCACAGATTGAGTAGCTTAAACAATGTAAATTTATTTTCTCACCACTCCAGAGGCTGGAGGGAAGTGATCAAGGTGCCAGTAGAGGGTTGATTGCTGAAGCTTCTCTCCTTGGCTTTCTTCTGCCAGTGTCCTCAGATGGTGTCTCTGCACATATCTGTGTCCTAATTGTCTCTTCTTATAAAGATACAGTCATATTGAATGAGGGCCCACCCTAATGGCCTCATTTTAACTTAATTATTTTTTGAAGGCCTTACCTATCTTTAAACAGTCTGAGGTATTGGGGGTTAGAATATTAACATACCAATTTTGGGAGAACAAGTTCAGCCCATAACACCACGAAATTTCATGTGTCAGAATTGAAATGCAAATAATCATGCTCAGCAACATAAATGCCAGAAATGTGAATAATACAGAATTTTTATTACTGATTTCCTCACAGTCAGATCAGACTTTCAAAACAGAAACCCATCATCCCTTTCAAAAAAATTTAACTCACAATACATCCCTTTTCTTTCTTGTCTTCTCAGCTTCAGGTAACAGGGTCTCAGGCAGATACCCACATGGAGTCCGGGCTCCACTTTCAACACCCGAAGCAAGGACCATGTCTACACAACAATGGATTCACTGACGCTCACCATGACCACAGCCTGTTTTTCCCAACCTCAAGCTTTTCTGACTTTCCAAACAGAAGTCACTTAAGATGGCGGAGAAGTCCCTTTGTTATCTGCTCATCCCATTTCTCCAGCTTCATTTCCTGCCATTCCTTATTGCTTCCTATTTTCAGGATGATGTTTCTTCTCATTCAGATCTTTACAGAAATTTACTCTCTGTCTGTAGTCACTGAATTTATTTTTCCTACGCAGCTAGAGTGATCTTTCAAAAATATAAATAATATGTCCCTACTTTAGAGACATCCTGAGATTCTGTTTTACCTTCAGCATAAAGGGCAAACATCTTAGTATGGGAGAAGAGCCTGTTTATTTCCTAATGCCTGTCTATGAGTCTGCAGCCCCATCTCCTGAAGAGATGAACGTATGCAAAACATACGTTCCAGCAATTTTGAGCTACCTACTTTTCCCCAAATATGCTATGTTGCACTTCTCCCATTCCCTGCTTCATAAAATACATTTACAATGTTCCAGCCTGTTCCAAAAGCAAACCCTGAGGGCCATATTACATTTCTACTTTAATTCCTTAACCCCCTTCACATAGAAAATATTCCAAACCCCTCTGGATTTCATGAGAGTGTTATCTTTAGAATTCTGTTTTCTCCCCGTGTTTTCTGCTCTCTCCTTTAGTGCATAACCTTATTATTTATTTTTCAGAATTGTTGAAACAAGAGCAAAATCAGATTCTGTTTCCATAATTGGCAGTGACACCAAAGAAACTGCATTGCATGCCATTGTTGAGTCAGTCTTTGTCACCTTTGCTTAAGCACATGCTGCTCCTACAGTGGCCTCTTGGGTGAGTCTAGGTAGCATTGATGCGTGCCTGGGCTCTTGGGTGAACTGGCAGGGCTGGCCTACATGCAGCCTCTTTGCATGAGCCTTGAGGAACCTCCTGAAAAGGAATAATTCCTGCTGAAGAAAAGGACACAGTGAACTTGATATGGTAAGAGGCCTTAGCCTTCAAAAGGAAGGCTGATTCTGAGTCCAGGAAGGTGACCGTTCTTAAACAGACCAGACACATTTCTGCTCTGCCCTACATCTATCACCTCAACCACATACATCCTCTGCATCCACACCAGACACCCTGTGTGCCTTTCTGTTCCTCAATGTTAAGTTGTGCTGCTGTATCACCAGCGTTGCGTGAAAGCGTCACTCTCTGCACGACCTCCTCTCCCAGTTTTTTAACCCATTTTTGCCACTGAGCCTTCATAGCTTCACTATGACTTTATGTGAGAACTAATTTTGCCCCCTTTTCTGGGACAGGGTGGATGAAAGGTACAAGGAAGGAAGAACATATATTGATTGTGTGTTATGTATCAAGTACATTATCTATTATCTGTATCATTGTATTATCAAAAAACATACCATATTTTTTATACCATATTTTTTTAATCAAAAAACATACCATAATTGCTAAAAAAAACCTACCATACAATTGTAATTATTTTCCCTGTTTTAAAGATGATCAAGCTGAGAATGAGATGCTGAATTGTTAATCTAGTTGTTACAGCCAGCAGGTGGAAGAACAGCAATAGAATCCAGATCTTTTCAAGACCAAAGCTGATGCTCTAATGTCCTAATCCAGCCATGGGCTGACCATGAGTCTCCTCTGGGCTTCTCTGGGCTCATTGATGTAGTGACACTAATGGCAGGTACCTCAGCACCTGTATCACACATCCTGCTGCTTCCATCTTTCCAGAGCTCTACTTCTGTTTCACCTCTGTCCTTTCTAGTGGATATTGGCTTCATGCTCTGCTTCCAAGTGTAGACCCTTATTGTTCTAAACCATTCAGTGCATTATATTCCCTTATGATAGGAATGACTTAATTAGACCAGGAGAACTGAATGATAGGTCCAACACTCTATGTCTGGGGGAGATGCCTCTGTGCTGTCATCTTGAATATGAACATAGAATCACATTCTCTGCTTTTGATAGCCCTCTTGTGACTGCAAGGAACGCCAGACTCTGAATCAGGAAAAAGCTGGAGCTTAAAATAGTGAGAGAGAGAGAGAGAGAGAAACTTTTGTATTATTCACCCTTTCATGAATTTTTACATGATTTCCAATAGTTACCTCTAAAAGCGTTATGACTAATATGGATGTATTGGTCATTATGACTGATATGGATGTATTGGTATGACTGATACGGATGTATTGGCCGGTATTCTCTAGAGGGACAGGACTAATAGAATAGATGCATACATGAAAGGGAGTTTATTGCAGACAATTGACTCACACAGTCACCAGGTGTTGTCCCACAATAGGCCGTCTGCAAGTTGAGGAACAAGGAAGCCAGCCCTAGTCTCAAAACCTCAAAAGTAGGGAAACTGACAGTGCAGCCTTCAGTCTGTGGCTTAAAGCCCAAGAGCCCCTGGCAAACCACTGGTATAAGCCCAAGATTCCAAAAGCTGAAGAACTTGGAGTCTGATGTTCAAGGGCAGGAAGCATCCTGCAAGGGAGAAAGATGAAGGCCAGAAGACTTGTCCAGTTTAGTCCTTCCAAATTATTCTGCCTGCTTTTATCCTAGCCATTCTGGCAGCTGATTAGACCATGCCAACCCAGATTGAAGGTGGGTCTGCCTCTCCCAGTCCACTGACTCAAATGTTAATCTCCTTTGACAGCACCCTCACAGACACACCCAGGAACAATACTTTGTATACCTCAATCCAATCAAGTTGACACTCAATATTAGCCATCACAATGGCTTATCACAGGTCTTGTTAGTCTCTTTCTCTCCCTCTCTGCACACAGTCACCAGCACTGTGGCAGATGATGGAGGTTTCTCCTAAACAGACAGCCCATCTTATTACCTGGTTTCCTCCAACTCACTTTCACGTCCTTTCCTAAACATCCCTTCCTCAGGAAGAAATCCACTGACCTCCAGGCCTCTAATTGTACATTTCTTTTCACACTTTGTACGTTTTCTTCTTAGTATTTTTTAATCAAAATCTAAACTGATTATTTGTGTGAATGCTTACTGTGAGATCATTCACTAGATGATGAGCTTCCTCAGGGTGGGGCAATGTTGGCTAAGCTCGACCCTGTTTCTATAGTCTCAAGCATAATCTGGGCACAGAAAACATTTGTACAACAAGTGCTGAATGCATAAATAAACGAGGAGCCAGCTTTTAATAAATGTGTGTTGAGTGGGAATTGAGATTCAACATATTTGTATATAATGTGGATTCAGGAGTGACACTGCCAATTAATATGCACGGAGTGCCTTGGATTCTACTATGAACTGGATGCAATGGTTTGACTCTGCTGTCTTTGAAGGTGGTGACTGGAGTTCATTGGAAATGTTGTATTTGCCAATTCCACTTTATTTCCTCAGCCTGGATTTCAGAGGCAAGCAGCATGCCTTTCATTTATCCAACTTATCTACAGCCTATTCAATAGAATAATCAACTTCCAGCATGTTTCACACTTGTTGCTTGTCAAAGCCTCTTACAGTCAAGAAATGTAAGTAATCAGTGCAGTGTACCTGACAACAAGTAGGATGAGAGGTTCAGGATTTTAATTTTGTTCTTTCTTCAAGAACAAGTGTCTCTCTCTGGCAGCTGGAGTGACCTTTCTGTTCTCATCTACACAATGTGAAAGCATGTGATTGGCCTTTCAGCAAGGCCTCTTTATGTACTTTCTGCGTGTTCTTTCATCTTCTTTGACTTCTCACTGTAGTGTTTTGTGATATGTTTTTACTTGCCTGTCTTTCCCAAATCTATCATGACTCACTTAACGATGAAACTTTTGAGTCAGTCACCTGGGTCCCCGGTTATTGTTTCATATAAACATGTTTCCTGAAGGTTACCACAGGCACTACATGCTATGACAGGCATGACAAAAACACAAACAAGACATGTACGTTGCAACATGTTGCTTGCCCAATATAGGTCTAGGAGGCTTCTGGATGAAAACGATGCCTGAGGGAATGAGTGAGAGTTCTGTACGAGACAATTTCGGGTGTTCAGGAAATACATGTGGCATGAGTCAACAAACGAATTGGATGAATGAAGGACAAAGGACTGATGGATATTAAATTATCTTGAACAAAAAAAGCCATCTGTTAAGTCTCAGCATATGTTGTATTTAAAAGAAATACTAGTCTGACATCTGCAAGAGAAATAAAAAGTAATTGTAAATTTACTAGTTTATTTATATAATAAAAATGGAAGATTTTGCATAATTTTAAATACAATTGATCTTTCAAAATCCTGTGTACAATGTGCTTATGCCCTGCACTGAAATCTTCCTACTTGCAACCCCATCAAATTTCTCTGTCATATCTCTGTTGTTCCCAAGCCCTCTCTGGACTCTATTTCGCTGCTGTCTTGTATACTCCCTGCTTCCCATATACTCTAGATCAATTTGGTATCCCTGAAGGTGGCTTGATGATCTTCTCACTGAATAAACTTGACCTGTTCTATTAACTTCTGAAATCTTGACTTGTTTTTAACCCTTTTCTCTTATAGCATCAAAAAACCGTGGGTATCTAATAAGCAAACACAGAACATTATTTGTTAGATGAAAAAAGGCAAAAGGCTTGGTTATCTTTTGTTTCAGTCATACTAGAGAGAAAACTATGTTTGGAGTCTGAAATTTGGTTTCTCCTAACTCAGTAGTTAATTACTGTGCATGTTGGTTCACTATTTTTCTTTTTTCGTTGTTTCCTTTATATCTCACTGTTCTCATCTAAAAAATGGGACAGTGAGGCTGGGCAGGGTGGCTCACACCTGTAATCCCAGCACTTTGGGATGCTGAGGTGGGTGAATCACGAGGTCAGGGGTTAGAGGCCAGCCTGGCTAACATGATTAAACCCTGTCTCTACTAAAAATACAAAAAATTAACTGGATGTGGTGGTGGGTGCCTGTAATCCCAGCTACTCGGGAGTCTGAGGCCAGCCTGGCCAACATGATGAAACCCTGTCTCTACTAAAAATGCAAAAAAATAGCTGTGCGTGGTGGTAGGTGCCTGTAATCCCAGCTATGGCGTGAACCCAGGAGGTGGAGCTTGCAGATCGCACCACTGCAGTCCAGCCCGGGCAACAGTGCGAGACTCCGTCTCAAAAGAAAAAAAAAGGACAGTCGGAAGTAGGGTTGGGAGTGGTCTACATTATGTCAAAAATCTTTTTCTAATTCTTCCATTCTTTCTTGCAATAAAAGTGAATTGAAAGGTCCTAGGGGTTTATTTTGTCTTCTTTTGATGTCACTTTTCACAAGCAGAAGTCAGAAAAGGACACTCTCCCTAGGAGGAAATTCATAACAAAGAGTTCTGAAATTAAGCTGGAATTTACACTTGCAGATGGTGGCTTTGACAGCATCCATCTCAATCCTAATTTGAAAGGGAGTTATTAGATATATAGTTCTCATGCTATTCAAACAAAGAAGTGTCTCCACTGCTCCCAGATCACTCCAGTCACCACCTTCAAAGACAGCAGATCACGTGTTCTAGGAATGGTGATGATAACAGCACCCTACATCTCTGGGATGGAAAATAAGCACTGGTAATGTGAGAAGAACTTTGCAACACAGTTTCTAGTCTCTGGAAAATGCAGCTAGACAGAATTGAGACAAGTGTAAAAGCATTTCCTCCATAATCAGAACTAGTTTTCTTCTTACATTAGCTGGTTACTAACCATATATCCTCAGGCAAATTACTACACTTCTCTGAGGGTAAATATCCTCTTCTGTAAAATGAGAACATGTTGCTTTCCTCACAGTATCCTTATAAGAATTAGACAAGGTAACTTGGGTAAATATTCCAGTGCGATACCTGGCTTATCAGTAGATACTTTACAAATGTTCAACAGAATGAAAGAAGGTTAAAGCGAATCTATTTTAGTCTCAGTTTCATATGAGTCTCAATATAATACCTTCCAAAAAGAGAAGCAAGAAGCACCTGCTGTATCTGCAAAAGGTGGCAGGAACCGGATTTGTGCTGTTGTCTCCAGAATGAGTTCATCAAACATTTTCTGTAGAAGACCAGAGAGTAAATAGGCTTTATGGACAATATAATCTCTGTTGCACCTGTTCACTTCTGCTGCTGCAGAGTTGAAGTAGTCATAGGCAATGTACGAATTAATGGATGTGGCTTTGTTGAAATAAAACTTTACTTATAAACATAGGGAGTGGGCAGGGCTTGACTAGAATACGATAGTTCACTGACCCCTGCTCTAGACTATGAAAGATGTTGGAGCAGATGAATAAAAATGTGAGAGACTAGCAGAGGATTTGGGGATTAAAGGACTCATTTATGGTGAGTCCCTTATTACCCTATCACCCCCTTCACACACCAAGCTCAGGGTAACAGGTTGGAGAGCATCCTTCTTCATCTCAGGTGAGAGAGGGTTTGAAGAGACCACTCAAAGAGGAGCCTTTGTGAACTTGTGTCTAACTCACACCTGAGACATTACCTGCTAGCCCATAGCTTGAAGGGAGAAGAAAGTAGCTGAATTGGGACTCACTTGAACTCAGCATTTCTAAAGACAAAGGATGCTTTGTGGCCTTTGTAGACCAATGTGGGCCTCATGTAAGAGAGTTGTCTTAGCTCTTGCTTTAGAAGGGTGAGTGAACTTGATTGAAAAATGACAGAGGCATACCAAAAATAAGAAGCTAAAAGGGGAGCCCTACATGATTAGCTGAACTAGAAACGCACTGTCTCACTGCAAGGGGGAGAGTCCAGCCATGCAGACGTGCTAACATTATCTGCAGAAATTCACAGATGTTTTCTGAGAGGCAGGGTTAGACTCTTGCCAGCCTCAAGGAGAACCTGTGTTCTCTCTCAACAGTTCTACTCAAGTAATATATTCTCCACCTCTTTTCTCCCTCCTTCTCCCCTATTCCTATTCTCTAGCCTAGAGGGGTCTGAATCAGGCTTAGGAAGATAGGATGAGATAGTAAAAGAAAAATTTAGAGGAAGAAAAACGAAGCCAACCATGCACCTCTCTTGGAGTTCAGGGAGCCAGACCCAGGAAAGAGAAGTAGCTGCAATATTGATTAAGTTTAAAGTCTTCACCTGTAATCCCAGCACTTCCGGAGGCCGAAGCGGGCAGATCACTTGAGCTCAGGAATTTAAGATCAGTCTGGCCAACATGGTGAAACCCCATCTCTACTAAAAACACAAAAATTAGCTGGGAGTGGCACATGTCTGTAAGTCCAGCTACTCAGGTGGCTAAGGCAGGAGAATCACTTGAACCCAGGAGACAGAGGTTGTGGTGAGCTGAGATCACACCACTGGACTCCAGCCTGGGCAACAGAGTGAAACTCCGTCTCACCAAAAAAAAAAAAAAAAAAGGTTTTGATTATTTCACGGGAATGTCTAGATAAATTAATTCTTTCTTAATTACCTATATACTACTTACTTATGCATGACCAGAAAAAGTACAAGACTTACCCTAAATGCAATCCAGGGGCAGAACATAACCATCACCACAGAATAAATGTAAAACGAAAATAAAGATAAAGCTACCTTATGATTGTATCCCATGAGATATGCTTTTTCAAGGTGATGGATATAAATGTTAGTGTCCTCTTTATATCCAAGAACATGAACTTAGTTAAAACTGGGCCAGCAACTCTATATTCTATCATAGCTACTGAACTTTCCTTTACTGAAAGAAACATTTCAATGCCCATCTTATTCCTCAAACATTGCTGTTCGATTATAAAACCAGATCATCAAACGGTTTGGGAATCTAAGCTATGGGATATAGACTAACACCTCACCTCAACACAGTACGTTTCCGTGATCTGGATACATAAATCCAGAAACGTACATTATGATGCGTTAGCATCTTAGAACTGCAGCATTCGTTATCTTAGAATAAAAGCAGCCCTGTTTCTTGGGATAGAGCTTATTAGAAACATAACCTCAAGATACCTTACGATCTAAGATAAAAAGCCTCTCAAGATCTTAACATCATGGAAGCTTAGAAAAGTAGTCTTAGACGTAAAGAAACCTTACAATAATAAATAGAATCTTAGAAATTTAGAATTGTGGCTTCTTAGAATCATATCACTTTAAACCTTATAGGTCTTCTACAATCTTGGGATCGTAGAATTGTTAAAGGTCAGAATCCTAGTGTGTTAGAAAACTGAAATAATAGCATTTTTGAGTCCTGCAATTGAATCTTGCTGGGATCTTAGGTATTATCTATTTTAACTTCTACACAATGTAAAGATCCCTTTATAAAAGTGTTAGCAACAGCAGCAATATCGAAATTGTACAATAGATAATTCTTTGCTAGTGGGGAGCAGAAGCAGTCACTCACCTGTGCACGGCTGGATGTTTGTCACAATTTCCGACCTCTACTGAGTGGTTTCCACCAGCACCTCCTCAGTGATCAGCCATTGACAAATGTCCCAACCACTGTTTTATACATCCTTGGTGTGTGGATTTCCCTGGGGGAGGAAATTATCTTCTAAGATTTTTTTCAACATTTAAAATTGAATGTATACTATGTGCTAGATCTGGTCTCATGCGAATCTCTCAGTTATTATCTTTACATTTTACAAAAGAGAAAGTGGAGGTTTAGAAAAGTTGACTTATTGGGTCAGGGTTACACAATTGATAGGGAGTTGGAGAAGAATTTAAAGCTATAATATTTTGACTACCCCATATCTTTAAAAGCTGAAACTGTCCCAACTTTACTGTTTGGACAGCATTTGCTCTAAGAACTCACTTCTTTTGTTGAGTCAGATCCTATTTTTATCTCCAGTCTATATTCATAATATCATTATCATATGGTTATGGATTTATGACTAAAAGGCTATATATGAAGTTAGTTTCTAGAATCAGACTCTCTGGAGTCTAATTCCAATTCATGACATATCATTGTGACCTTGGATAAGTTCTTCACTATTTTTTGCCTCATTTTCTTCAACTGGTATCTGGGTAATTTACTGTTGTGTGTCTAGAAACTCCCCCAAAATTTAATGTCTTAAATTAACATCTATTTTGATATATCTCATAATTTTCCAGGTGAGAAATCTGGGCAGAGATTGGTTGAGCTGTTGTTTTCTCCACATTGTTGACAGACATCACTTGATGGTATTCCATTGGTAGGTGGCTGGTCTAGGGTATCCGGGAAAGGCTTCTCACATGTCTGGCACCTTGGCAGTGATGATTGGGAGACTGGATTCATATGCAACTATTGACCAAAGGGCAGGCAGGGCCTCTACAGGTAGAGTGCTAGAAATTCTTACATGATGGTTCTAGGATCCCAAAGTGAAATTTCCAGTAATGAAGATGAATGTTGCATGGCCTTTGATAACCAAGCTTCTGGAGTCACTGAGTGTCTTTTCTATTGTTCTCTATTGGCCAGCACTCATAGCCTGCCCAGATATAAGGGAAGAGGTCATAGACCTCACCTTATCATGGAAGAAATATCTAAGAATTCACAGTCATATTTTAAAACCACTGCACCTATAAAATGAGACAATAATAATTCTTACCTCACTGAGTTTTAAGTCTTAAAAAAAGCTATGCTTGTTAAAAGCTTATGACACAGCTTAGCATGTAATGACTGATCCAAAATATGAGCTGTTTTTATTTACAGGTGGGCTCAAATTCACAGGAATATCTCTGCAATTGAAAACTTACAGAGTCCTTCTTTCCTTCTCAGAGCAGTGGAAACATTAAGGGTTGGGTGGAAGCCAGGGTGTTTGAGGACACGGAGTTAATTTAGACACAGCTCCCACGAGAGGGGCTGTGAGATTAAAAAAATAATCCATTTTAGAGTATAAAAGAGCTGCTTCCATAAGTGATCAAGGCAGAAGGGCTGCCCTGGATTTATTCATGTCTATATTGGAAGTGACAGCACATGTGTGCTCCCCTTATGTAGCTACTGTGCTGGGCACACGTACCAAATATACTTAGGAGGGGAAATAATAAATCATTAACAACTATGAGCTTCTCCTTGAATGGAACCCTGAGGGGGGAGGATCCCCCAAGCAATTCAAACTCAATTACTCTGTTCACAGGGTGTTTGAAATAGAAACAAATGAAGAAGGCAATTGCAGAGGCAGGCAACATTCATCAGTGCAGCTGGATGCATTTTGTCCTGGGCCACTGGTTAGATTTTGTAAAATAAAAACAGGAGTAAAAATAATAAGAGTGACCCCTCACATTTGCAGAGCATATCAGAATTAGCACAGTCACCTGCTAGTCGTCATCCCCTTGAGTTGTCCTGTAAAGCGCAAATGGTTAAATAAATTGTCCAATGGAGTGACTGGATTTTAGACACATCGATGGTCTTCCTCACTGTTACGGACTATCAGCTGTCAGGCCTAGAGCCCAGTCTTTTGGGTCCTTGCTTAGGCTTATTCCAGTTTATTACCAGTGCTCCTGTCTAGTAAAGGTCTATTTAGTATAAAATTAGGAAATGGCTCAGCTTTTGTTCTTTCTCTTACAGAGAAGAACAATTCAATAATGAGAACATCCTTGAGGATCACAGAGTCCAGAGTCCCCAGAGAGAGGGCAATCATGTCTTCTAGATGGCGAGTTACTTACACATATGTCTAGTTGAGGCCTTATGTGTAGAACGGGTGAGGTGTTTCTTCTGCCGTAGACTCTCTCTTGTCTTCCATCTAAGTGTCCTCTGTTCTGCTGGCTTTTTCAATATCTGGGTCTGGGTGAAGGTGACTCATCTGCATGACAGTGGCTCATGAATTTCTGGAGCCCATGGCATCCACCATAGTGACTTTGTTAGTTTGTTTGGGCTTTCATAACAAGCACAGACTGGGTGACTTACACAACAGAACATTATTTTCTCATAATTCTGGAAGATGGAAATCTGAGATTAATGTGTAAGCAGGGTTGATTTCTTCTGAGGACCCAGTCTTTGGCTTGCAAGTGGCTAACTATACCCCACTGTGTCTTCATATGGTCTTCCCTCTCTTCATATCTGTGTCCTAATCTCCTCTTCATATTTGGACACTAGTCATGTTGGATTAGGGCCCACCCTATGACCTCATTTTAACTTCATTACCTGTCTAAAAATCCTGTCTCCAAATGCAGTCACATTCTCAGGTACTAGGGGTTAAACTTCAACATATAAATCTTGAGAGAGACACGATTTAGCCTCTAACAGTGATCTTCAGAATAGATTCACCTGCCTGTCTCCATCACTCTGAGCACGTTAATTCACATGTTAGGTATTAGCACTAAAGTGTGCCAGGCTCTGTGCCAATTAGGCCCTTAGTGTACAGCAGAATGCAATGCAATTACAAGCCCAAACTCACGGAGTGAAAGATGAGCACCTCTCTTATAGTTTGTAATGTAGCTTTTAGCTGCATTACAATTCCTACCTTAAAGGTTTGTTGTGAATATTGAAAAGTTTACACACGTAGAATGCTTAGAATAAGTGTAAGCAAACAGAAAAGGTCTATTCACTATAAAATTCGGAAATGGTTCAGCTTTTGTTCTTTCTTTTACAGAGAAGAACAATCCAATAATGAGAGCATCCTTGAGGATCACAGAGTCCAGAGTCCCAGAGGGAGACAGCAATCATGTCTTGTAGTTGGAGAGTTAAGAGACATCAGTCGCAACTACTTCAGGCTGACTTATGATCAGAGACCACCCAAAAAGACAGCATGTAGCAAGTCCTGTGTGGCCCTGATTGCACCTATAGGACCAGGTGTTAGAGAAATAGTTGGCTTCTATCCAAGTTAAGTTCAAGTCTGTAGGACAAGGCATTAGAAAAATCACTGGTCTGTATTTGAGTTAAACTCAAGTCTTCAGGAGGGCTTCCTTTTGATGGGCTTTGCCCTCAAGGATAAGAAATGGAAGGTATGAACTGTGGGCCTTATATGGGACTATATTTAGAAGGCACTCTGGAAACAGTCAGTGAAGGCAGAAAAGAAGGGGGACTTGTGAAACCAAATCAAAGATAATTTCTCCATGTTTTGCCTTGGGCGTTTTGGTATTACTTAGGTGACAAGAGTAGAGAAGGGAAATCAAAGAGTAGAAAGAGGGCAATCAAAAGTGATATTCAGATCCTTGAGATACCCATTAGACAGCTACATAGAGATGACTTACGGGCAGTTGTGCACATAAATCTGGACTTCTAGAGAGAGGTCAGAGCTGGAAGCTCTGGGTTAGGAAAATAAGCATGCCAATGTCATTTAAAGCCCAAGGGCTGGTAAAGTTAGCTAAGGAGAGTATTCTGAGAGAGAGGAAAGGGGGATAGATTAATCTTGGTCCTATGCTGGTATTCTTACAGCTAGGGCTTTAATGGAGAAAGAACCAAAGAAGATGCTGAGAAAAAGTCACCAAGAATCTGGTGTGTAAAAAGGATAGGGTGGTGTACTGGAAGTCAATAACAACAACAAAAGTGTTTTGAGGCAGAGGGAGTATTTATTATATTTAATGTGGCTGTAATGCCATAAATAAAAGAACAGAAAAGCAACCATTGAATTTGGCAAAATGGAAGGAATTATGTCCTCGGTAAGAACATATTTAGTAGAGAGGTAGAGGGAAAAACCTAATGGAAGTTAATTGAAAGTAGAATGTGAGATCAGCAAGTGGAAAAAGGGACTGTGGTCAACTGTTTTAATAATGTTTTCAATAAATGGGACTCAAATTTTGAATGAACATGAACTTAGATGTTAGTAGCATCTTACTGACATCTTAGAGATTTGCTGCCAGAGGGGAACAGAACCAAAACATAGTTAATTTTCTCAGTTCCAGGTAAAAAAAAAAAAAAGTTGGGATACCATCTTGGGTCAATTAATCATAATCAAGGACTCCAAAAGAATCTGGAAGCTTCCAGATAAATCTAAGGCTGGGATGGAAGAAAGCATTTCCCAGATGCAGACTGACATGAGGGGAAGGGATGTTTTTGAGTAGAGGAGGAGTGGTGCTGGATAAATAAAGCAGAATATAAGGACCAGATAATTGGTTCACTAAATGTACGTGACAACTATGTGAGGCAGATAGGGGAGTATTTCACAGTTCATGCAGGAAGAAACAGGCTCCTGCAGCTCCCCAGTGCAGAGTATAAATTCATACCCAGATGTAAAGGGATTCCAAGAGCTTATACTCATTTCAAATAGTTATATAATGTCATGCATTGAAAGTCAATGCTATATTTAAACGGCCATAGAAACAGAAGAAGTGGATCTTTAGGAGTTATGCAGTTGTTTTCTGGAAACTCTCCTGTGCCCCATCAATGATGCCACATGGGTGTTATTTACTTTGCCCACCCAGAAGACCACCTGAGGGTCAGGAATAGGTGACATTCTTTTCTAGGGATCTCAGTAGAGTTCTCTTAATGTATGCCTCTGCTAAAATTGCTAAACCATGAGAACTACCTTTTTGCATAAATAAGCTTTTAAAATCCTGTTTTGCTGTGTTTGTCTTCTGTTAATTTAGCAAGCAATTCAAGATCTCATGAACTCAAGATAGTACATCTGCTTGACTTGGTCATGTCTAGGCTCATCTATATGCTTTGAGAGGAAAAAGTGAAAAGCAAAGAATCACTCTTGGTCGGTTCAGATTCATTATTAAGTGTCTGTGAATGTGTGTGTGTGTGTGTGTGTGTGTGTGTGTGTCTTTTTTTCAGGCAACAATATGATAATGCCATATTTTATATAAGAGAATAAGCCTATGGTTGTAGAAGTATTATTTAAAGAAAAACACACAGTAACAAAAGTGATTTGGGGTTATCTGGAGCTACATTTTATTTTGTATGTGATATAATTATATGTGGACTTGATTTTGATAATCTAGTCTCTCCTGTCTATAAAACTGCTAAAATGTCAGGCCCTATTTTGTATTTGCCTTGTCCTGGTAGTTTAAGATAATGCTGATTTCTAAGGGTAGCTTGTGGAAGTGAAGAAATTATAAGAGTATTAGATTTGTTGCTTAGTTAGTATATGCTCAGCCTCTTAGATTACACATTGAGCTAATCATTATAATTTGTTGTGAGAAAATAAATATTTTTCAACTCCAGTCTGATTCTTGAATAATAGGATTGGGCAGACCAAGGCTGGGCCTTTACAGTGACCTGCTGTGCATGTGTGTGGTTAATCTACAGTCAGCATCGCATGAAGGCAGTCTAGTGTAGCAAAAGAAATGGAGTTTGGATTCCAACAGTTTGGAGTCAATTGAGTTACTTCTGCATCTTACTACTTCTTTGATTTGTGGTATATTATGGCCTCTTTGGATCAAGTTTTCTTATTCTTAAAGCTGCAATGATAATATGTAGGTTTAAAGATTTTCATGAACTTTCAGAAAATTATGGTAAATAGCAGTGCCAATTCAGCATATGGGAGACCCCTGGAAGGATGTTTCTTTCTTACTATGCTGGCTTTTTTATTTTCTGTCTGCTTATGTCAAATGGTGATCATAGAAGCATGAACCCCAGTGGAATTATGGTCATCATCGTAAACAGAGCTTTAAGAAATGAGTAAGGATTGACATTACAAGTACACAGCTCTCCTTGTTCAACTTTCCAAAGGATAAAAAATTGTCAACCGGGCAGGGTGGCTCATGTCTGTAATCCCAGCACTTTGAGAGGCTGAGGTGGGTGGATCATGAGGTCAAGAGATCGAAACCATCCTGGTCAACATGGTGAAACCTCATCTCTACTAAAAATACAAAAATTAGCTGGACCTGGTGGCATGCACCTGTAGTCCCAGCTACTCGGGAGGCTGAGGCAGGATAATTGCTAGAACCCGGGAGGTGAACGTTCAGTGAGTGGAGATCCCTCCATTGCACTCCAGCCTCGGCTACAGAGCGAGACTGTCACAAAAAAAAAATTGTCAAAATTGTACTAAAACAAACAAAAATATATGATTAATATTTTACCGTGTAGCATGTCATAATAGCACAATATAAACATCAGTATTTTTTTAATTATAAATAATTAATGGCTGCCCTGACCAAAAAAAGTATGGTCTCTTCATACATTGTCTTCATGCTGTATCTAAGGGATAGTGAGTATTCCGTTATGCTCCATATTTGGCTATACTGATATCATGATATTTCACAATTTCTGTCCTGAATATGAATGGCTTATAAAATTAATAAAAACAGACCCAAAATAGCATTATTTGTAAAATGTCTATGGATTTTCTGAGAACTAGCTTATATTTTATTACAGTTGGTGCTCCTGGTAATTTTATAGAAGGGCATTAGTATACCCATGCTATTTTAATAGATGAGGAAGCTGAGGCCTGAGGAGTTTAACCAAGGCAAGGAGCACCAGTGATATTTGAACAAGGACATTTGTCCTTCAGCCCAGCTCAGAGCTTATATTGAAAATAGCCAATTATTGTTTCAAGTCAGCTATTCTGGGTCAGGATTTTATTTGACACATAGGATATATTCAGCAAAATGATGTGGAGCATTGCCTTTAAAATAAAAGTATTTGTAAATGGGAAGAGGGTATGGAGAGATAAACCTCAGATTCAAATTCAACTTGTATTTATTAATGGCTACTTTGTACTAGCCATTCTCAGTGATCTTCTTCAGAAATATGTGATTGAATTCCCTCAACGTACTCATTTTCAGTTAAGGAAACCAAATTTTAGAGCTATAAAATAACTTGATTAAGGACACACATCCAGCAGATATGGGAGCTAGAATTTGAATGCAGCTTTCCTTAATACAAGCCCAGTGCTATCTGTATTGTTTCCAATGTGTAGTTCATGAATACAAAGGCATTTCATCAGGCCTATAGGAATTCACAAAAAAAACTTATTTCAGAATTTTCTAAGTGTAAGGTATGAAGTGTGTGTGTAATAGAATTCTCTTGCTTATTTGTAATTGTGCACCTATGAAAATCCTTATAATCACAGCATATGTAAAAATCAAGTGGTATTTTATGGATAAGCAGCCAGAAACTGTGACTCTTCATGTTAAGACAGAACAAAGATCTGAACTGACAGTTTTCAAAGCTAGTTTAAAAGTCAGACACAAGCGTAAATGAAGGGTCTTTTTGTGTCTCCCTGTTGGTACTAACGAGAATACAGCAGTCCACGTCACCACATTGCCATTTGTCGCGCACCTGGCAAGCTAAGCACTGCGGAGAAGCTGATCAGAAAACTTTTTATGAGAAAACCCATCCTGAGAATGAGCTAAATGATGGGAATTTATTTTTAAAGTGTGAGTCAGTGCTTTGAGAGCCAGTATGAAATGCCTAATGCATGGGAGATCCATAATACTGGGAATTCATTAAATGTTGATGAATTGAATGAAATGGAAATTTCCTTGGATTGCTTCATTGTATTCATGATTCTGGTAATCCTAGAACTACATGAACTATGTCTTTTGTATTTTGAACCCATTTGGAAGTCACCCAGAAAGGCTTCCTGAATTTTTATTTTTTATTTTTTTATTTTTTTAATTTTTTTTAGACAGAGTCAAGCTGGAGTGCAATGGCATGAGCTCAGCTCACTGCAACCTCCGCCTCCCGGGTTCAAGCAGTTCTCCTGCCTCAGCCTCCTGAGTAGCTGTGATTACAGAAACCCATCACCACACCCTGTAAATTGCTGTATTTTTAGTAGAGATGGGGTCTCACCATGTTGCCCAGGCTGGCCTTTAACCCTTGACCTTAGGTTTACCAGCCTTGGCCTCCCAAAATGCTGGGATTACAGGAGTAAGCCATTGCGCCTGGCCCTGCAATGTGTTTTATGAGGATCAGGGGTTTAGGATTCCTGTTATTGATCTATACCAGCTCAATAACATTGGGTATAACACCTAACCCTTCTGAGCCCAGCTGTTTTTATGTCCTCAGACATAAATCTATTTTCAAATGGAGATTATAGAAATCACCCCTTCATTTTATAAGTGAAACACATGAAGCCCACAGAGCTTGCTTAATGACACAGTAGTCTTTACTGTGCTTTACAGTAGTTGAGATAATGGAATTTTAAAATAACAATGAAAATGAATAATATTCTTACCAGGTATATGGCCTTGAGCAATTCATTTAACTTTTTTGGCCTCAGTTTTTTCATCTGTACAATTGAGGGTGTTGATAGTATCAATCACAGAAGTTAGGATGAGATAAAATAACCTTAAAACGTTTAGCACAACGTCTGGTATGTGAGAGCACCCAATTTCCTCTTTTCTTTTTTCTTTTCTTTTCTTTTCTTTTCTCTTTCTTTCTTTCCTTCTTTCTTTCTTCTTTATGTCACCTCCTCTCTGCTAGACTCTGTGCTAGGTGAGAGGTATACGACTGTGACAACTACAGATCAGCTCTCAGTCTCATAAATAATGAAACCCAGCAAGGAACACATACATGATAAAAACACATATTATTTTAAAAATAGTCCTTGTGATAATTGCTATGAAAAAAAAACACACAGGAAAATATAATACCAATTGAAAGAAGAATAGGATCCAGAAAAGCATCTTAAGGAAAAGTCATCTTTAGCAGAAACCTGAAGAACACCTAAATTGAGAAGATGTCATAAGAAATCTAAATGTCAAAAAAACAACAACACGTAAATTCAGGTAAAGAGTGGGCAATTAATGTTAAGTAGAAGAAACAGAAGCCGTCATTCTCAGCAAACTAACACAGGAACAGAAAACCAAATACCACATATTCGACTCACAAGTGGGAGTTGAACAATGAGAATACATGGACACAGGGAGGAGAACATCGCACACTGGGGCCTGTTGGGGGGTGTGGGGCGAGGGGAGGAATAGCATTAGGACAAATACCTAATGTATGGAGGGCTTAAAACCTAGATGACAGGTTGAGAGGTGCAGCAAACCACCACGGCACATATATACCTATGTAACAAACCTGAATATTCTGCGCATGTATCACAGAAATTAAACAAGAAAAAAAAATAGCATGTGCTAAAATATGCAAGCTTAAGGACCTAAGAGACAGTCACAAGTCCCTCTGTGATGGTCTCCATGCCTGCGTTCCGAGCATATCTCCCATTGTTTCCCCATGAACTCTTCACTCCAGCCGTACAAAACTACGATAGCTCCTCTGCCACAGTATCTGGGGTACTTCCCCTCTCTTCTCCAACATCTTATTCCCAGTTTCCTTTTAAGATCAGCTGAAACACCTCTCCTGGAATGCTTGCCTTAATGCCACTGACTTGAAGATGCACTTTCTGTGGCTGCTCACACAGCCAGCATCACAGAACATACCAGGCTTTATCATAATGGTTTATCCATATGTTCCCTCGCTTTATGTATTATGAGCTTCTTAAAATTAGGGTTCATAATGCAACCCCCATATGACTCTACAAGGGCATATGTGTGGGTATCTTTGTGCAGAGTACATGTTGAATAACGCATGAACACTATAAAATATATAAGATTGTTATGCCCAAGAAAAGTATTAAGAATTAGTAATAGTTGCAAAAGGACTCTGAGAAAGCTTCAAAAAATATCTTCTTTACAATTTTTTTTGACAGAGTTGGTCAAAAATGCCATCAATGGTTTATGTTCCACTTCCATAGTCTTATAATTTTTGCTGACAGCAGATACTCAGCCAGGATATACAAGTTCCGCACCAGTTTATATCTAGGTGGGGTCCTATTACTGAGAAGGTCCTATGACCAAGAGAAGGTAGAAAAAAGTCATATGAGCCACTTCTGGGCTAAACCACTTTCTGTGGCATTCTTCACATACTGTCTGTCCCAGCCTGACTACTAGATTCCCAGAGTGTCCATGAAAGCCATGTGCTCAGTGAAGATGGGAAAGTCTTTGTTATCTACTTCCATAATTGATTGGATTGGAAGGAATTCTTTCATCTACTCATCCAATGACTGGACATTATTTAAGCGAGAAATACCTCGTACTTACGGTAAATTACCGCAAATTTGAGGTTTTCTGTTTTAGCAGTAGAGGTTCCCTAACGAATACGCTTTGTATCAAGTGTTTTCTATGTGCCAGTCTCTGTGCTAACATTAAGGATACTCAAGTAAACCAGTCTCTAAGCTTTGAAAAAGTAGATATATAACTGACAACATTGTGAAGTGGAACTGAGCACCATGATGATCTGCAAACATGAGCCTTTCAGAGCTGAGAATATGGGGCTGTCATTTCCTGTATTTTGTAAATGATGAACTTGTTTCTTTTCACGATAAGGGTGCTTATCTAGATATTCCATAGGTGGGGCTGCAACATAACAATAATGGCTGTCTCCAAATCTGGCAGGTCATGGGAATCTCCTGAAAAGACCTTTCCTTTATTTTTTTAAGTGAATATTTTTTGGATCTATTTTGCATAAGTATTGTTCTCTAAGTATGAGTTGAGACCAAGTATGTTTGTGGACACCATCCAGGTGATGTGGATGATTGGCTAAGTTTGGGAACTACTTATTCAGGTGACCTTTAAAATGTATCCTAAATATGCAATCCCAAATGGCTATTCGTCAGCTTCCTCCATCTTCAAGCTGCCACTAAGCCCACCCCCTTCTCACTTTTAGGAGATAACCTTGCCTTTTACTTCATGGAGAAAATTGGATCCATCTAAAAATAATGATTCTATCTTTTCCCTACCAAGCCTCTAGCTTGTACTTATATACTCTGCTCTCACTCCTGTTACAAGGTTGAACTGTTCCTACATTGTTGACTCTTCCTACTCAAACACTGTGTGTGTGTGTGTGTATATATATAAACACACATATATATACACATGCATATACATATATGTGTATATATACATATACACATGCATATACATATATGTGTATATATACATATGCACACGTGTGTGTATATACATATATGTACATATACACATATATGTGTATATACATATATACATACATACACACATATATACATATATACATATGTATATATGTACACATATACATATGTGTGTATATGTACATATATACATATATATATATATATATAAATCCCCTCTTCTAAAATAATACTTTTTTTTATTCTGGATCAATTCTGCTTGCCTACAAAAATCTGTGATAGATTCTGTCTTTTAAAAAAATAAACCTAGCTAATTCCTTTCTCTACTCATTTCAAGTTTTCTTTTATAACAAAGCTACGGAAAATGTCCTAAGTATATGATTAACCTATACCTTCTGTCCTTTTTTTTTAACTCTTCCCATTCAGGCTTTTATATCATAGTTTCTTTGATTCTGCTCTTGGCATGATCTCTAAGGACCTCAATGCTATGAATTCCCTGCTTCTCCATTCTCTGATGATCAGGTATCTCAGCAGCATTTGACGTGGCGGATCTCCTTCTATTTGAGATATCTTTTCTACTTCGGTTCTGGGATGCCACATCTTCTGGATCTCCTCCCATTTTATTGCCCAGTCCTGCTTACCCCTGCTCATCTTTCTTGCCTTGTCTCTCAGTACGTGATTCGACATACACCACACAGCAGCTCCACCAGATGACATAACCATTCTCTAACACTCTTTGTTCTATAGTCAGCCCAAATGCTCATCTGTTTTTCTCAGGCCCAAAAGGGCCTTCCCTATGAGACAGACATTCACATTCTTTGCAATAGGTCTATAAGGATGGAAATTGCTTGATTATGGACCAAGGTGGGGAGTTGGGGATAATATAATAATTCCTCCTCAAACATTGATGCATTGGCTCTCTGAAGCAAGTCTTCCAATGTTCTTATCATCATTGTCTTTCTCTATAAAAGAAAATGCTTATAGCAAAGCTTTCTGTGTATTTGGCATGTGCAGTGCAGGTAGGCCATTCTTCTCCTTTCCACATGCCTATTTTTATTTTATGTAGGAGTGATGGAACTTTTTTTGGGAATGGGCAGAAAGTAACAGAAAACTCAACTCATTTGCACAATTGGGATTAAGACATACTGAGTCTACCTGGCAGACTTCGAGTGAATGCAGAACCCTGAGAAACAGTTTAGTCTAAGGAGCGCTAAAGTGTTCAGATTTCCAAGCGACACCAGAGATTTGGAGGAGAAAACCAGTGCCAGGGACAAAGTGAGGCTGATGCCTGAGTTTTTTCCAAGCTAGAAACTAAAGAAGCTGTTGATTGTCCCTGAGGATAAATAAAGACTAATATGTAAATTAAACAAATCCACTTTTTTATTCTTTCAACACATGTATATTAAGAACTTAGTATTGGAATGTGCAATTCTGGCCCTGAAATATGTCAAGAAATAAAAGGAATTCTTGCTCTCATGCTGCTTATGTTCTAGCAAAGGAAGACAGAAAACAAATAATATATTTAACATTAGATGTGTTACTTGCTAGATGGTGATAAATGATGTGAAAAAGAAAAATTAGAATAGCATAAAGGGTATGGAGGCAGACTGCAATTTCGAAAAGGATAATCAGGGTGAGATAATAATCTTTGAACTATTACCTCATCATCTAGGGCTATGGAATACCGGCAAATATTTTTGCACAAGTACTCACTTCTTCATATAGGCATTAAAAGATAATCAAATAGCTCTTTGCAACGTTCCAAGACAAAGATGTTCTATTGAAGATATATACCTAAACTAAGTAATAGCTTGAAAAGCAAGCAAGCATGCTATGGAACCAGTTGAAAAGAATTTGGCTCAGAGGAAAGGGAGCTTTCCTTTTCCTTGCAGTGTTTTATTTATTTGTTGTGGCACTTGTGGTGTGAACACATCTGTGGTCTAAATTATCAGCTGTGAAGTAATGGGAGGTCTTAGATTGATATGGGTAGTTGAATAGACACAATTCCAGCTTTGAGTTCAGCAATTTCAACTCTGGCTTAGATGAGAGTTTACTCAGGAAAACAATTGGGGTAGAAATAGCAAACCCTAGACTTGGCAGATCCTCAGAAAATGACAATACCAGTGTTACTGAGAATCAGTAGGGAATGGGTCATATATGTTTTTGATTCACTAAAGAATACAAAGCATGGGAAAGAATAGATTCATGAGAACTTTGTGAGATGCTCAGAAATATTAGAGAGCCATGGTGTTTGACTATGAATAGTGTGAACTTGACCTGGCTATAATTGAGTATAATTAGAATATAACATAATTTGTTGTCAGTGTCAAGTGTAGTTTAGTGATACCTTATTTACAGATACATAGGCACACTCATAAATCTGGAAGTGATATGCTTCAAGTTCTGGGTTTAAATGCCTACAAAGAATTCTTAGTGATGTATTTATCATTAAGTAAACACATGTTAAGTATCTTCTACATTCCATTTATTAAGAAAACTGAGGTTTAATAAATGTTTATCATCTTTGATTTTCCAATATTCAATATTCCTCTAGTATCACCTTGGTTTGCTCTTGAAAAATAGCATTTCTCACATTGTGTGTAATCTTGGTGGGAGAAAATGCCTACCTCCTACTGCCAAAGTTTATGAGAGCCGACCCCCTTCTCCTTGCACCAGATGAAACCTGGATTGTGCTGTAATGGTGACCCAGTGACATCCAAAATGTCATTCTCTCCAGAGTGTTAGAAATCTAAGCCATTCATGGAAGGACGTGAAAAACAAATATAGTAAATGCAACAGTGTAGACACTTCCTGCCTTACAATCAACTCTGTGTTTCTTAAGACCTCACCATCTCTATGACTTTATTCCTCTATGTTCCCAACAGCCTGGGAAGATAACTGGCATACTGCTTACAAGGGGCTTATGGGCTCTTGTTTTGTATAACTATTTTTCATCATCTGGTATCTTATTCTTAAAATATATATTCAATAATCATTTTAAGGACCTACTTGGTCAGTAAGTCCCTACTTAGTGTCAAGCAATGGCCAGGTAACTTAGGCCACATTAAACTGCTTTAGGAATTAGACCCACTCTCAGGAAGCTTACAGTCTACAGCTAGGGATTATACATTTGCAAAAGCAACAATTGTTAAAAGTCACATATTAAACAAGAGGTGGTCGGGAAGAGAGTACTGTGAAAAACTATAGATACAAAAAAATGTTAAAGCATGAGGATCAGGGAAAACTTTGTTGCAGAATTTTGAGATGCTTTTGGAATGGTTTAGTCCTGTGGCAATGGGAGAGGGAGCACCAGTAAGAACAATAAAAACGGGCAATGCTTTATTCACATATGTGCCTGCCACTGTATTATTGGCATTGCGCTCTGCACACACTGACTTTTTTTTTCAACCCAGCCATGAGAAAATATTTCCTATCACTTTAAATAAATTAAAATATAATTTCTAAAGCTACAATGTTGTTCCTTAGTGTAAGACATACAGCAATACTTTGAATATGAACTCAAAAATAACATATTATAACTCTTTCAAAGGTAGAAATTCAGATAAAAATAAGTACTTAATGGAGACAATCCAGAAAAATAAAGAAGAGCCCTGACTCTGTCTACAGAGAAGGGTTTTTTGTAAATGAATAACGGAGAAACCGAACTGGCGACTTGGAAGGGTTCTAGGGCCTAACATTTATGGGAAGGATATTATGGGAAACATTGCATTAAGTTCCCTTTAAAACCTGAAGATGGATCTGCTCTTGCAATGAATACCACTTTTTTCCTCTCTTTTTGGAGAAAACAAGAGCAATTAATACTCTCTGATGATGGGCTATTTTTCTAACGTAAGTCATATTAAGATATATGTGCCATTGCTGAGAAGACAAATTATACACTTTGCAATAAGGGAAGATAACAGGTAAAGTTTGCAACATGCTAATGAAAACCCTCTCTATTTCAGAAAATAATTTGTTCCGTTTAATTAGAGAATATAGTGAAATATGTATCTTAATGTTCAAATAAGCTCAAAAGTTATGAATGGAGGTTTTATGGCATGCGATTTCTGCTCCATATGGGAAAATAAAGAAATTAGAACATTTAACTTTTTGGAAGACTTTGTGTGTTAGAATCCTTGGATATGGGCTGAGAATTATAGGCAAACTCTTAAGTATTCACCCATTTAAAAAAGTAGGTTAGACCATGTGAGGATGCAGGATTCTACCCATGTTTGAAATAATTTCCTCCTTGCCAAAGTAATAAAATAAATGCAGGAAATAGCTGAGTATTGCTTAATAGAACTATGCAAATATAAAAGGAACAGTAAAAGCCTTTTGACAGCTTCCTATATCTTAGCATCCCATAACTCACTCTTAATTGCATTTAAAATAATAAAAATGAAGCCTTATCCAGAGAAAGAAGTCATGTCTACTTTTGCAAAGATTCTGTAGTTGGTGAATCTTATGTCAAGGAAGAGGGAGCGAGTTCTGTGGAATTGTATATATTCTTCTTTAATGTCTACGGCGGTTGTTTATATTCAGTAAAGTTCTACAGGTAGGTCCAGAATGACTCACGAGGTTGTGAACAGCACATCACCTGTGCATAATAAGCTCAAAGTGTCCTTCCAAGAAGTCATCATTCATGAATACACTCCAAGGCAGGGTGTCCCCTGAGGTCTTCTCTTCTGCGTAGGACCTTGTCAATTCTGTTCATAAAAGACAATCCAGATAAGAAGCTGACCTGTGGAGATGCAGAATATCTCCTTCATTTTCTTTCTGGATGAAATAAAGGGATAGTCATTTTGTGTCCCCAATAATTAAAGAGTTGTTGGAAGCTCATGAGTCAGAGAACCTCCTTTAAGAAATGGTTCTTTGGGGTGAATAGGAGCTTTTACTTCTCCCTCATCACCTGCCCTCCAGTTGAATTGGGAGCATTTGGGAAACTCCCTGATGTCCTGCCCCCTCTGAGGACCTTGTTCAGTCGTATGTAGCCTCTTTTGCTAGACATCAAGATGAAAAATGGTAATTGTTCTGCCATTGAAAAGCTAGTACCTTCAAATATTTATGATAATCATTTGTAGTATATATTGTAAGTATCCCTCCAAAGATGGACTAGAGACCATAATCTAAGATTATGTGATGAAGAGAGAGACTAGCTTTCCAGAGAGAGAAAAATTAAGCAGAAATAATAGTAATTTATGCTCTATAAGAATGGTAGTTCACATTGAGATTTCACATGTATTTTTTGATCCTTCTTACCAGTACTGTGTAAGGCAATCTAAGATTATTTTCTCAATTTTACAGCTATACCTCAGAGAAGTTAACAGATTTCTATAAAGTCACACAGTCAATTGGCAGTGAAACTAGAAAAGAAAAGACATCTGGTTCCAAACCCTGTGATTTTCTACTACTAGTCAATAACAGTGAAACAAGTGGAACACTGTTTTGTTGTTACTGTTGTTGTTTTTGCTATCATGGAGAAAGACAAGTTATGTACTTCCTAATTAAATTAACACCACTTAGAGATAATTTGTATATTGCTTAAGTTCTTAAGTTTTGACATTAAAAATTCCAGGATTTGAATTTCAGAGTCTGTTACTCTGTGGTAACCTGGAACATTTAAAACAATTTAACCAGCTATGAAAACCTGGAACATTTAAAACAATTCACTAAGCCTTACTTGCCTTAGTTATAAAATAGGGATAGCCATGGTATCTACTTCATAAGATCATTGTGCATTAAACTAATTTTAAAAATGCATATAAGGCACAAAAGAGTCTTCAGTAAAAGGTGGCAGTGAAATGGTTGTGATGTTGATAGTAATAGTGCTGATGAAGGTGAAAATGGTGGTGGTAATGGTGATGGTTGTGGTAATGATGTTGAGGTGGTAGTGATGGTTGTGATGGTGGTGACGTAATGGTAGTGGTGACTGTGATGGTGGTAGTGATGATGGGATAGTGGTGGTGATGGTTGTGATGGTGGAGGTCTTGGTGATGTAATGGTAGTGGTGACTGTGATGGTGGTAGTGGTGATGGTGATAATGATGGGATAGTGGTGGTGATGGTTGTGATGGTAGAGGTCTTGGTGATGTAATGGTAGTGGTGACTGTGATGGTGGTAGTGGTGATGGTGATAATGATGGGATAGTGGTGGTGATGGTTGTGATGGTGGAGGTCTTGGTGATGTAATGGTAGTGGTGACTGTGATGGTGGTAGTGATGATGGTGATAATGATGGGATAGTGGTGGTGATGGTTGTGATGGTGGAGGTCTTGGTGATGTAATGGTAGTGGTGATGGTGATAATGATGGGATAGTGGTGGTGATGGTTGTGATGGTGGAGGTCTTGGTGATGTAATGGTAGTGGTGACTGTGATGGTGGTAGTGGTGATGGTGATAATGATGGGATAGTGGTGGTGATGGTTGTGATGGTGGAGGTCTTGGTGATGTAATGGTAGTGGTGACGGTGATGGTGGTAGTGGTGATAGTGATAATGATGGGATAGTGGTGGTGATGGTTGTGATGGTGGTGGTGATAGTGGTGATGGCAATGGTGGTGGTGGTGATGGTGGTCATTATGGTGGTGGCAGTGATGGCGGTAGTGGTGTTAATGGTGGTAGTGTCAGTAATAGCAGCAGAAGCAATAGAATTTCAAAGGTGTGAAAAGTAATATATTGAGGGAAAACATGCCTAATTTTATGTTAAGTTTAGCAAGACTCTTATTGTTCCCCCAATTGCAAATTGTTCTTCTCTGTGAATCATGATCTGTAGACAAAAAGAACCTAAATTTATGAGGCCATAAAAACAAATTTTTCAATTCTCATTGGGCCATTCCACTCATGATGGGCTACTGCTGTTAATTTTGTGCTGAGCACTAGAGGGTGAGGATAATTTCATGTTTGTCCTTGTTTTTTTCTATCATAACAGCTCTTGGATAAATAATCAATCTGAGGGTTTTATCAACTACTAAGTATGTCCATGATGATTTCTTTTGAGAACCATGAAAATTTCTACTGGGAGAGTTTGTAGCCCTAGTTGACTCACTGTGGTAGATTATATTGTTTACCAAATAGCCTAGCTCTCTCCCTGTGATATATCTTCCCGCAAGGTGGTTTTTCTTCCCCATCCTGTTGGTTTTATGATGGTCATAGGATGTGCGTTGAATAATTAAATGTGAGCAGAAGTGACATGTGTCCTCATCTCTTTCTCCTCTCTGCCACAGGAGCAGCCATATTTCACATAGAGATTTTCCCATCAGCCCTGTCCTGTTTTGAAGACTATATGAAACAGAGGTGAGACTGAACTATGATATATAAGTAGCATGACTCAAAAATAAATCTTGTTTATTCTGAGGTTGTTGGTACAATATAATTTAGCCTGACAGATACATCACACTGCCTAATAAACTACTTAGTTGCAGACCAGACCATGTGTTTGTTGTTGTTGTTGTTGTTGTTGTTGTTTGAGACAGAGTCTCGCACTTTTGCTCAGACTGGAGTGCCGTGGTGTGATCTCGGCTCACTGCAAGCTCCACCTCACAGGTTCACGTCGTTTTCCTGCCTCAACCTCCTGAGTAGCTGGGACTACAGGCACCTGCCACCACGCCTTGCTAATTTTTTGTATTTTTAGTACAGATAGGGTTTCACCATGTTGGCCAAGCTGGTCTCAAACTCCTGACCTCAGGTGATCCACCTGCCTCAGCCTCCCAAAGTGCTGGGATTACAGGCGTGAGCCACCGCCCTGGGCCAGACCACATTTTAATTATCATTAAATCCATATTGTCACTACAATGCCTAGAATATACTAGGTGCTCAATAAAAATATTATTAAATGACAAGTGAAAGCAACATATCCATTTATTAATATTACCTTCGTTTGAAAATCCATAAGTATATCTGCATTTTGAAAAATTACTAAGCTTTATCTTCTAATCTTTTACAAATAATGGTAAATAACACAAGACTTTATATAGCCAACATTTAATACATGCATGTTGATTTTCTAAAGACATCCATTTCTTTACCTTCCTGTCTCTCATAGCATCTGTTAATGTATCCCAATAGACTTGAAATTTCTCAAGAAAAGGAATCATTTTGTTTTCTTATTTATTTCCCTGAAATCTAGATTATTCCTGCCACATTTGCCACACATGTACACATTTAATATATACTTGTTAAATGACTGACAAAATGAGTGGTTACAAAGAAATATATTTCCCATGGGTATATTTCAGGCTGACAGTCATGAAGTTATCCAGACATAGGCGGGCATTTTTATCTCAAATAGTACCCTTTTGTTCACCTTAACCAAGCTAACTAACGATCATCTATTTATTTCATAGTGTCAGTTGTGTTCATAATATTGAGTATTGATTGACTGTGGTTGTATTAATAAAGTGTACCATGTAGAATATAAAAGAATAAGATAATTTTGGCTGGAAAACTGTTGTTCTTCCTTGTTGTTGTTGTATGTGTATGTATGTTTCTTTCTACTTAATTGATAAACATTGCCCAAAATGGGAAATTGCAATTGGTGTAATTTTGATGATTAATCTCTACTAAATTTAATTATATGAAATGCCAGTTATGAGTGAATTTACTCACATTTATAAAACTTGTGGGGTCCATATGGGTGAACAGATTGCTTTATTCACAGGTTGTACCATGTGGGGGTTATAGCCAGAGATAAATATCCCTACCTTTCTGTCCTTGATGTCAGCAAGAATCAGCTTGCAGCAGTCAGTGCTTGTGGTAATTTGGAGCTCGCCATATGAACATCAATTACTAAGATGTACCTGGCCTGGACAATGAATTTCTTCTAACCTGCCTCTTTGCCTGCTGCCTCTCTAATCTTTCTTCATTTTACTGCCAGATTCACATTGCCAAATCACCATTTTTATCAGGTTATTTCCCACCTTCAATAGCTTCACTTTGTCTACAAAAATCCAAGCACCTTGGACCGATATTCAAGGTTTTCTGCTAGTCTCACTTCAACTACTCTTCCAGGCTGAATCATTACCTCTTATCTGCACGGATGTAGAGTTGCAGCTGAATTTGATCATTCAATATCATCTTTGCACCTGATTCTTTTCTGCCTCCTCTTACTTGCTCAAGTCATTATCTCTGTTTGAAAGCACTTTCTACGTTCTTCACAGTCATTTAGTTGGTACATATTTATTGAGTATTGGGCTATGGGTAAGGCCTTGTCCTCTCCACCAGTGATACAGCAATTAAAACAGCCTAGGGACCTGTTCTCTTGAAGCTTATGAAACAACGTATTATATTTCAAAAATCCTTATAAATTTCCTCATCGGAATATTTAATCTTCCAGTTTGTTCAACTGGAAGAATTCTCTCCTTCTTCTAAAAAATTTTAGTGCTTACTGTATCTCCCTAATTGTTTGTGCCTGTCAAGGACAACCATATACATACTCCCGTATATTTCCACACTCAAGCCTGGTTCCCGGAACATAGAACATCTCAAAAACATTTGTTCTCATTATTTTTTAAATGATTGAAAAAAGGAACCAATATCAGACATATTTTGAGTGTTTACTGTGTACCAAGTATTGTGCAATGTACTTAAAATATATCATCTCTCACCTCCACAAGAGCCTGACATGGCACATGCATTTCTTACAACTTTCTTAATGAGAAACTATTAATGAAAAGTTAAGACAGACAGTATGTAATTTGTTGAAAGACTGGAACATTTTTTAATTAAATAGTACTCAGCTCCTCTCTTTAACATAGAACTAATCTGTGACCAGACGCTGCGCTTACGGAGTCAATTGTGTTCATGATGACGTATTTGATCCTAGTTTTATTGATTTAGTGGCTCATGTAGAGTAATGTAGGCTAATTCTGGTTTGAGAGAATTTTGGCTACAAAGTTATTATGGCTGAAATGTGATCAAACTCATGTCTATTTTATGGCAGAGCTCACACATTTTTTTGTTCTATACCACTCTGCTGAGTAAGTGAAATAGTGGAAAAGTACTCAGAGGTATTCACTGCAGTAGATGCTGTTGGTGCCTTGCCCATATCCCCTAAGCAAACACCTCTAAACTCTGAAGGCTCTTTGTTCCATACGGCTATGGGGATTTTATCTGGCCGTGAGAGCAATGACAAGCAACATTTGTTGGAGGGTTAGTGTCTTCAAGATCCGTCTTCAACCACTACCAGGCAAGAAATTAATGTGTAAGTGCCCTAGTGCCCTCCTGCCTTGGTGGGGATAATGAAGAAGTATGTTCTACAATATATCCCTCATTTATTTAGTGAAATTAGGCTCTGGTATCCCATAGGAGCAACTTGCTTAATAACGCACCTTGTATTGAATTGTTTTGCTTCCCTGTGTCACTTTTTGATTCCCACCAGTATTTCCTGGAATTCTTCCCCAACTCTACAACCAAAAATATGTACTATTTGCATTCCAGGTCTTGTCTAGATCTGCTTCTGGGACAACCCAGACCAAAACACCTTCCTGATTTCTAGTTGTCAGTGGCTGTCTTGTCACCTCAGCCTGCTGTCTGCTGCCAGAATCCCTGTCTGCTGCTCATTTTAGGATCCAGAGGTCTGTCACCAATGAGCTTGCTAATGCTTGGCTCTGGTTTTTAGCTCTCAGCCAGTGGGTAGTGATGTAAGAAGTTTCTTTCCTACTCATGGCTATGATTTTTGAAATGTTTGCCACCCTCCTCCTAGGGTCAGTCGTGCCAGGCTGAGTTGAGCTTCAGAGAATCCACATGAGCCTGGCGAGGCAGGAGACTTTTCTGGCTACTTTTCTTATATGTGGCCAGCCTGCCTCCTTCCCAGGACCATAATTTTATTTTCTCAATTCTGTTCTCTTTTTTCTTTAAATATAGACAATTTTTATTTGACAATTTTTAAAATAAAAAATTTTGAGAATGGGAGAAGGGGGTGAAAGTACAAAGCAATTAACGTAAAAATCATAAAAAATACTCAATATATGACAAACAGAACTAATCAGTAAAGACAGAGCACTTAACACATACTGTATAGAAAAACTTGGAAATCACAGGAAGAAATAATTCAAAGCTTTTGAAACTGGAGACTGAATTTGGTTGGGCTGTCCCTGTTTTTTATTATCAGTACTTTTCGTATTATTTAATTTATTTTAAAAAGTGTATGTATACATTTAATAAAATTTCTGTAAAGTAGTTGTTAAGAAATCAAACCTTGTATATTTATTAAATCATTATCCTATTTGACATAAGAAGTAGCCTGTATTAAATATAAGGTATTTACATGTTTATACACATACAAATTCACACACAGACACACACACACTCTTTTAATTTTTTAAAAAATAAATGATATACTTTTTTTAAAAAAGTCATAGATTCAGGCCTGAAAATGCTCCTTTAAGAAATCAGAACTGTGTGCAAATTCTGAATTGTGTGCCAAAAGGTATATAATTTATTTTTTAAAAAATTAAAAACTCTCCTTTTTTGTTTATCTCTCTCTCTCTCTCTGTTGCCCAGGCTGGAGTGCAGTGCCACTATCTTGGCTCACTGCAACCTCCACCTCCTGGGTTCAAGTGATTCTCTTGCCTCAGCCATCCGAGTAGCTGGGACTACAGGCATATGCCACCACCACACATGGCTAATTTTTGTATTTTTAGTAGAGATGAGTTTTGGCACGTTGGCCAGGCTGGCCTTAGACTCTTGGCCTCAAGTGATCCACCTGCCTCAGCCTCCCAAAGTGCTGGAATTACAGGCGTGAGCCACCGCGCCCATTCAATAATCCTATGACTTTTTGATGAGGAGACTTAACCCTGAACCTCCCAGGCCTTTGCTGGGGAATCTGAGCCTGCTTCTGTCTTTCCAAGTATTACCTTGGTCAGACTTAAAGACTGTGAGGGAATAAAGTCACATCCAAACCTAACTTACAGAATGGAATCCAAAAATGTGTTCTCTGGGTAGAAGAGTTTGCCATTACCTTGCCTTGGTGTCTTGGTCTCCACCACTAATAAATATGAGCCATTTTTTTCTGTTTAGTTTATTTTTGCTGACTTCTTCTCTGACGAATATCGTGTACCTCATTTCAATTGATGCTAATTAGCTTGCTCCTTGCTCTGAGAAGCAATATAATAAAATGTTCTGCAATCAGATTTGAGCTTAAATTATATTAATTTCCCTTATCAGATATTTGACCTTGAGCAAGCAACTTAGACGTTTGGATCCCCAGTTGCTTTATATCATATTGGAGGTAGCTTCAAAAACCCCAAAGTGCATTGTAAGGATAAGGAGTATATTTTGCACATTTTTGTTAATACTTGTTGAATATTTAGTAATTGGGAGCTGTTATTTAGTTATATGTCTGTTTTTGGCATTTCAATTTTGATTTTTGCTTTATATTTAAGCATTTTTTAATAATACAGAGAGACTCGAATCTTTCCTTGGTAATAATAACAACTTAGGCTTTAGATCAACATTCATGGAAGATGTAAGTAAGACCCTAGTTCGGATCAGCCTTGAGATGATTTCAGAGGTCAGAAGCACAATCATTTTCACCTTTGACACAGCTGAACAGTGAGTAATGACTGACTTAAGGTGCCTTGCTGGGAGGCCGTCATAAAAATTATGGAGTTGTCAGTGGCAGTGATTTGGGTTACATCCTTACTTTGGTAATTGTTTATTGTGCCAACCTTGTGTGATCTTCAGATACTCAGTTGGAAGCATCCATCATCTGACATCATCTGACATCATTCTGTGCTATGAAAGCATGTAATCTAGTACCCTCATCCTGTCCCTGAACACTGAGACTCATCACAACTCTATTTTTTCCCAGAAAACAAGTTGTATTGTTGTACCATAGCACTGGATACTTTATTTTTAATTATAACATTTTCTAAAGGATTAAAATCCTACTTGCAAGATATATTAGCAATGGATTTGGAGCAAATGACTTTGCTTTGAATATTTTTTTTTTTGCCTTGAATATCTTTTCTGCCCCTCAATCACTGCATAACTTTAGCAATTCACTTACCCCCTTAGTTTCTATTCCCTCAACTATGGTACTTGCTTTGCATATGATATAGGGTTATTATGAGTGATAAATGGAGCATTCATGACAACAGCACTTTGTGAACTATAGTCACAATAAAAGAAGGAACAGAAAGAGAAGGCGGAAGAAAATAATGAGGAGGGAAATGAATAAGATTGACAAATGTCAGGTTCCTCCCTTTTCAGTGTTCTTTTAACTTCAGGACTAAACTAACTTCCAACAAAGAGGTAGATAGTTTATTTAATTTTTAGATTTACCTTGCACAAATTCCAAATTTGCTATGTCTATTTCTACTGCAATTGGATTTATGGGAAGCAGCACAGGTGTAGAATTTCTTCCTATTCCATGTGTCCTGTAGATTCATTGTTTGCTCCTAGCTAAAAATAAGCTCCGTTTATATTTTGTATGAAGAAAAGTAAGAATAATACTCTAAAAGAAATTGATAGATGGTTCTACTTGAAGTAACACTCTTCTAAGCAGACAGTAATGGATACTGTTAAATGAGTAGAAGCTCTCATTATTGTCATCAGTGCCTGTTCATAATCAGATTGTGAAAAATGTGATTTAGCTAAAATGCATAGGAGTAATGTCAGAATATCTGGGATGTAAGACCAAGCCCCTAAAGTTCGTATGAATTTGATTTTGAGTCACCCTCTATCATTGATATAAAATTATACCTGGGAACCTAAGAGAAAAGCCCCTCCAAGAGTACAGGGGCAAGATTTGGGATTACTAGGTCAATATATGTAGATGAATATTTTTTGAAATGTGGTCTTGAAAATACCTGCATTTATTGCCCAAGCATTGCATTTAAAAACATAAGTAATAAGACCTAAGGAATTAGAATCTTGGAGGTAGAGCCTTGGTATATGAATATTTAAAATGTTACCCAGGCCGGGCATGGTGGCTTAGGCCTGTAATCTCAGCACTTTGGGAGGCTGAGGCGGGTGGATCACCTGAGGTCAGGAGCTCGAGACTAGCCTGGCCAACATAGTGAAACTCCGTCTCTACGAAAAATACAAAAATTGGCCAGGGATGATGGCACATGCCTGTAATCCCAACTACTCGGGAGGCAGAGGTTGCAGTGAGCTAGGAGCGTGCCATTGCACTCCAGCCTTGGTGACAGAGTGAGAATTCATCTCAAAAAAAGAAAAAATTTATCCATGCTAGAATCTGTGTAGCAGTATATCACTGTGGATTGAATTTGTAATTCCCTAATAGATATTAATAATAATGAGCATCTTTTATTGTGCTATTTGCTATTTACATATCTTTTCCAGTGACCTGCTTTCAACTGTTTACAGACTCAACATTATTCCTAAATACTCAGTTCAGCTACTGTGGAAAGCAGTTTGGAAATGTCTCAAATAATTTAAAACAGAGCTACCATTCAACCCAGCAGTCCCATTACTGGGTATATGCCAAAGGGAAATTAGCTCACCATACTAAAAAGACACATACACTCTTATGCTTATTGCTGCACTATGCACAATAGCAAAGACATGGAATAAATATAGATGCCCATCAACGATGAATTGGAAAAAGAAAATATGGTAAATATACACTGTGGAATACTGCACAACTATAATAAAGAATAAAATCATGTCTTTCACATCAACATGGATAGAGCCAGAGACCATAATTCTAAGTGAATTAACACAGGAGAAGAAAACAAAGTACTGCATGTTCTCACTAATGAAGTATTGCACGTTCTCACGTGTAAATGATAGATAAATATTGAGCACCCATGGACCTAAACGTAGAGACAATAGACACTGCAAACTACTAGAGGGGAGAAGGAGGGAGGGGGGTCATAAGTTGAAAAACTACCTATTTAGGTACTATGCTCACTACCTAAGTGCAATATATCTAAGTTACAAATCTGTACATTTACCTCCTGTATCTAAAATAAAAATTGAGAAAAAAATCCCACCAAAACATTTTTAGATGTGTAATGGAGAAATCAGGGAAAATTCCTCCATAATCCTAGGACTAACATTAAATAGACAGCAGTAGTGGTCTACTATTGTAGTCACATAAGCTTATGCTGTCCTAAATATAAGTAAAGCATCAATAATGCATTGAGCTTATTGATACACTAGTTTCATCCAAACCCCCTCACTGACTATATGGTGTAAAAAGAGGAATTTTCTTTTCTTGGAGGAAATATTTCCCTCAGTCTTACTGTTCTTGACATATAATTTTTGACATTCAGATTTTTTAAAAAGACAAAAAAGCAAGAAAATATGACACCTCGTCAAAAGACAAAATAATCAATAGAACCAGACCCAGAGATGAGATTGTACAAATTTGTTAGTCAAGTAATTTAAAGTAACTATAATAAAAATTAAAAGGTAGAAGACATATTTGAACAGGTGGGTTACTTCAGCAGAAAGACAGAGACTAGGAAAAAGAGAACCAAATGAAATTGCCAAATATAAAATCATGCTATCTGAGATGAAGAATTATTTTAATGGGAAAATCAGCATACTGAATAAAGCAATATAAATAATTTGTGAACATTAAGATTAGCTAATAGAAATTATCCAAACAGAAATAAAAAGAAAAAAGTATAAAGAAAAACGACAGCACATTTGAGATCTGTGAGGAAATATTAAATTTTCCAAGACATGTGTAATTGCAGTCCCAGAAGGAGTTAAAAGAGAGGAAGGATCAATAGAAAGCAGAGAGGAATAGAGGATATAGTAGTCAATACTAACATGAAATTAATTTAAAAAAACCCCACAGATCCAAGCTCAGAAAACTCTAATAAGCATAAAAAAATACAAAAGCAAAAAAACCACAAACTTGAGCATGTCATGGTGAAACACCTGAAATCAAAAGAAAACGAGAAAACCTTAAAACCATTCAGAAAATAAAAATGGAAACATTTCCCTGTATATGAAACATAAGAAGATAAAGACGAAAATAATGTAAGAAATACAAAATTTGATTAAAACTATCAATCTACTTGACCTATTGAAAATTATGTAATGTTATATCCCACAAAAACAGAATACACATTCTTCTCAAATGAATATGGAACATTCACTAAGATAGAGCAGATAGGACAAACAGAAAACAAATACCAAGTGGGTAGTTTTAAACCAAATTATATCAATATCTACATCAAAAACAAATAATCTGAACACCTGAATTAAAAGGCTTAGATGGTCAAAATAAATTAAAAGCAGTCAACATATAGTATTTGCTGTTGATCAGAAATCCTTTTTAAATATAAAGACCAAGATTAAAGTGAAATGATGGAAAATAATTACACACTGGAGAAAGATTAATTTTAAGAAAACTGTAGTGATTATAACAATGTTAGACAAAATAATTTCAGAATACAAACCAAGATAAGGAAGGATATTTTATAATGACACGAGTTAAAATTATCAGAAAGATATAACAATATTAAGTTGTTTACACCCAATAACAGAGTTTAAAACATATAAATAAAAATAATGAATATAAAGGAAAAATATAAAGTCTACAACCATAGTTGAAAATTTTGACACAGTAACTAATGTGTAAGTACAGAGAAATTCAGTAATATAAAAAACTTACATAATGCCATAATTCAACTTGACTTGATTGATGTTGTTACCACACAATAATAATTAAATGATCGTTATTTTTAAGGGAACATGGAATACTCACCAAAGTAGGCGAAATATGAGCAACTAAATAAATCTCATTTAAAATAACTGAAATAATGTAGAGTAAGTTCTATAGTAATATAATTAAATTAAAAACCAATTTAAAATATCTGGAAAATCTCTAAACCTTTGGAATTTAAAGAAACACACTTCCAATTGAATCGAACAGATGAATACTTTTAAATTCCTAGGAAAGAAGAGCTATATAAAATCAATTATCTAAACTTTCACCATAAGAAGCTAGAAAAGGAAGAATAAATTAAATTACACAAGTATGAATTTATGTAGAAGTTAGAAAGAACAAATTACCTTTGGTTATAAAAAGGATAAATATAAAAAACAAAATAGGAAATTTGCAAGGACCAGTGAAGCTGAGAGTATGATTAACTGAAATGAAATAAACGAATGAATAAATGTATGGATACAGGGAATAGCATTATCTGGGGACCTGGGAGGGGTGAACAAGGATTAGCTTTGTTGGGTTTCAAGTTTGTACCTAGAACTTTTATATGGCACTTTGCACAGATAATGTCAGGTTATAAAAATTTTTTTTTAATCCCAGATATAGAACCTGATAATTAGGGAAATTACATCTCCTTTAAGTTTACCATGCTGGTAAGCGTTTGGGGCAGTGAGTGAAACAAGTTCATTGGGTTCTGAGTCTATACACTTTCCTAAATATCACTGTGATCAAAAAGCAGCTTTTTGCTTTAGGCAAGAATGTACACAGGTCAGCATCTTTTTCAATCTCTTATATATTTATTTTTAAACAAATGTTTCACACAGACTAGTCATACGGCAAAATTAATGGCATAAGCTTTGAAATCAGACAACAATTTTGAAACCTGAGACACACACACACACACTCACACACACACACACTCTCACACACCCACACACTTGGAATAAAACAATACATAAATCTTTATATCTTATTTTCTTTTAAATTATATCTCTGGCGGGGTGTGGTAGCTCATGCCTGTAATCCCAACACTTTGGGAGGCCAAGGCGGGTGGATTGCCTGAGGTCAGGAGTTCAAAACCAGCCTGGCCAATATGGCAAAACCCTGTCTCGACTGAAAACACACACACACAAAAAATAGCCGGGCATGGTGGTGGGGGCCTGTAATCCCAGCTACTCAGGAGGGAGAGGCAGGAGAATTGCTTGAACCCGGGAGGCAGAGGTTGCAGTGAACCGAGATTGCGTCCCTGCACTCCAGCCTGGGCAACTGAGTGAGACTCCATGTCAAAAAAAAAAAAAAAAAAATTATCTCCAAATGTGGCTTACTGAGTTAAAATGGATAAACAATTTTTAGCTCCTTACTCAAAGATGCTCATTATAATTATATTTAAAAGAGGAAAAAAGATAAAAATTGGACCTGACTTTAATGCCCAACAATAATATTAAATTAACAAAATTAGAAGACTTTGGGGATAGGATTAAAACTTTATAAAATATTTATATGTACATCCATATTGTATCTATACCCATGTTAACCTCAACCATGCCTATCTCAAACCCTTGGTTTGATCAGAAACTGCACATGATTATTAAATAGCCCTTTCTTTTATTCAACTGATTGTTTATTCTAACTCTAATATTGCCTCTGTTTTTATAATCCAAGACTTGCCTTGGGTCTCCTGGACTGATTCCTACCATTGGCTCTGGCCTCCATCCATACATATTCTGGCCATAGTGGTGACAAATCTTGAGTCTCACATGCAGATTTACAAAGTATAAACACTGAGCAGTGAGGTGCCTTTCCCTCCTTCATCATTACCCTTATTATCTTGGAAAAATTGAATAGAATAAAGTCCCTAGAAAGCCTATCATAGACCAAAAAAAAAAAAAAAAAAAAAACTTTCTAGTAGGAGATCAGAGTGGATAACCTAATGGTTCTTTTTTATTTTTTACTGCACATCTCTGTGATAAAAGCAAATGTAATTTTTATGTAGTTATGAGAAGGAAAATTGAAACTAGGATCATTTTGTAGTATTATATCCCCGTGCACTTGTTCCAACTTCCCTCTGCAATTGCTGTTCACCACTCTGGTGTAATTGCATAGGTCATTTGTGGAAAAGCATAATTATACCTTAAGGTAATGTTCTTTCATGCATTATTAAGTCATGACTTTTTCTAAAGTGGATGGAGGGAGGGAGCTGGGTGACTGGAAGAGAAGTCATAGAATTGTGCATCAGACGAAGCATCAAGACCAGGCTAATCTCTTTAGGACTACACCCATGCCTGGAACATCTTCACTAAGCATATGGACCACATTGCATCAAAATTTCTTTACGTGTAATAATCTCTTTCATTAGGTTGAAGACCTCTTGACAGTAGTAACTGGTTATGAATAATCTTTATTTCCACGGTACTTAGCATATCGCCTGGCACAGAGCACGAACTCAGTGTTTTCTGCTGAGTGAACATTGAGGAGATTGCCAAGAAATGTGAACTGGATTTTCTTTCGCAGATTATGTTCTATTCAAAGACATCAAGACCAGTGAAGGAGACGGCGTTAGTGTCTGCTTGAATCTGAATTTTCACAAAGGAAAAACAAACATAGAATTTTAAAAGTTAGGCATAGAGACAGAGCTGGTTTGAATAACTCTGCTTTCTTCCAGCTTATGACTTCACTCCCGTGAATATCAGAATTCTAATTTAAAAAAAGGTAGATCACCATATCTATTGATACGGTTAGTGCTAGGTTCAAATGAAATCATGCATCTAAAAGTAGTGAATGCAGTGCCAGGTTCACAGAGGGGCTTAATTATAATGCAAATTATTATATTTTGCTAAAAGGTGCTAGGCATGGTACAAGCTTATTTACAGTCAATGTATCTTCTTTTTCTCATTTGATGACCATGTATGAATTTAATTCAATGACCCTGACATTAATGGCATGCCACACAGAGTGCTGGGTTTTTTGGTGCTACAGCCAATGAGACAGAGTTAGGTGGGAAAGTTAGGTAAGGAAACAGCCATGACTCATCACCATCTGTCATACCTTGCCTCTGCCAAATTCATAAAACTGGTGAAGTTCGTCTTCGATGCATTCCACCTTTAATAGTTTAATAGCAGATGTGGTTTGGCTGTGTCCCCACCAAAAATCTCATCTTGAGTTGTAATTGCTATAATCCCCATAACACCCCTGTCGAGGAAGAGGCCAGGTGGAGGTAACTGATTCATGGGAGGGCTTTCTCCCATGCTGTTCTTGTGCATAATATTGAGTTCTCATGACATCTGATGGGTTTGTAAGTGTTTGATAATTCCTCCTGCTTTCATTCTCCTTCCTGCTACCTTGTGAAGAAGGTGCCTTGCTTCTTCTTTGCCTTCCATCACGGTTGTAAGTTTCCTGAGACTTCCCCAGCCATGGTGAACTGCAAGCCAATTAATCCTCTTTCCTTATAAATCACCCAGTCTCAGGCGGTTTTTTATAGTGGTATAAAACTAGACTAATATAATCGCTTAAAGAAGAAATTATGGTGGCAAATGAATCAGACTTGTGTTAATGGGTTAAAATATTTTAAGTGCCTGTATTAGAGCTTGACACATAATAAGTGCTCAGTAAATGTCAGCCATAGCATTATACAGAAAAATGCTACTGACTTCAGTTCCCTTATTTATAAAATTAAATTTGAAAAACAGAATTATAAATATGGAACTAAACAAAGCAGGAAAGTGGGAGAGAGATTTGTGTGACTTTAATTTTCAACATGATGGCCTAGGAAAACTCTCTGAGGAACTGACTTAAGCAAAGAACTTAATGAATAAGAGAAGGAAGCAAATCTATCTATCTATCTGTCTATCTATCTATCTATCTATCTGTCTGTCTGTCTGTCTATCTGTCTGTCTGTCTGTCTGTCTGTCTGTCTATATCTGTGGGAAGCCCGTTATCTATATCTGTGGAACAACATGTGAGAATACATTGAGCACAGGAATAGATGGTGTCCTTAGAGACATCACACAAGTGACAACGCACCATCAGACACACAGTATGTATCCAAAAAACTCAGTATTTTATTTTTTCATTGAGACAGGTTCTTACTCTGTTGTCCAGGCTGGAGTGCAGTGCTACCATCTCAGCTCACTGCAACCTCCGCCTCACCACTCATGCCATCCTCCCACTTCTGCCTCCCGAGTAGCTAGAACTACAGGTGCATGCCACTATACCTGCAAATTTTCGTGTTTTTTGTAGAGATGGGGTTTTCTCATGTTGCTCAAGCTGGTTTCAAACTCCTGAGCTCAAGCTATCCTCTTGCCTTGGCCTCCCAAAGTGCTGGGATCACAGGCATGAGCTACCACATCCTGACCAAAAAATTCAGTATTTTAGTTGTTTAAATTTGTATCATTATTTACCTTTTATACATTATTTTCATGTATATTAGTTTATTGATCTTCACAATTGTTCCATGATGATGTGGCATAAAAGAGAGTGAGAAGGGACTTCTAGGTCTCACAGGGATGGAAGAAGGTCATGAAACCATATTTCCTAACTCATTCTTGTTATTCTTTCTTTAGCAACTGAACTTCCCTACTTCCCTCTTCTGTCCACATTTTCTAATCAAAATCTTTTCAAGGTCCTATTTCTCCTGAGTTTAAATACTGAACATATTAGAAGACAATATGCCTATAAACTAGATGTTAAATTAACTCTCATAGATTTGTAAGCCCTCTCTTCCACCCACGCAATATATTTCCATTTGAACAGACATCCCTAGGGCAAGGTTTCTCTAAAAAAAGACTTGATTACAGGGTGTTTTAGTTTCTAATAGAGCAAGGACTTGTTTTTTCTTCCAGTTCATCAGATCACATCTTACTTTTGGCTCCCTTCTCCTTCTACAATCTGTCGAAGCCCTCTGTGGAACAATAGTGTCTGCAAGTCAATGGCATTATCACAAAGCATAGAGGTGGCTGTCGGACTCACATTTACAATCTACGCGTGTTCACACTGGTTTATTTTTGGCAAGATGTGGCTGCTGCATGGCTCGTAAACGGGCTTCTGAAATAACTCTGACAGAGAAAAATGCTCATAATGTTCTGGTCCAGATGCTCTCAGGGATCAAAGACTCCTGGCTATGAGCAATTCCCTTGGAAGCTGTGCAGTTGGCTTTCCTGGGCTTCATGCTTCCCCGAATGTCATGGATAGAATTATCGGGGCATCCTTCCGGACAGATGGGGAAGAGCTGTCTGCATTCCATACCCTCACTCCGAGGTTAGCATGAATGAAAAAGATATAGAAATATACAAGTTTGAATCCAAACATAGTCACTTTAAAACTATGATTTTGAATAAGTTATTTAGCAATGTACAGCTTCTATTTCTACAACTGTAGACACAACATATCTACTTTTTCTTTTTTTGAAAATGTCACCCACTTTAATTTGGAAACAACTTCTCTGTCTGTCCGGTGCATGTGATCAGGAAGTAATGAAAATATCTCCCTTTCCAGAAGAAGTGGAAAACAGGCCCTTTTGTTCTTTAAAATTTGAGCCCTCCTTGCACTGGAAAAGGCAAATGATTGTGATATTTTTGTGGCTGATTTTGACACCCTCATTAAATATTTTTAAATCTTAAACTAATCACAGAATTAAAAGAAATTACAAACACGCAACAGAGAGGTCTTGTTTACCTTTGATCACATTCCCTCAATTATGGCATTTTATATAACTATTACAACATCACAATATCACAGGAAAATGACATTGACACAGTATAATACAACATCAACTTTTAAGGATTCATTGTGACATTTGGAAGCCTGTATTCTACCACTCACTTTTCCTTACTGTAGAATTCTCCTCTGAAGTAGACATTCACAGAGAAACAGGACCTCTCCATTAGCATCTGGTCAAATTATTAACACTACAAATGAGGAACTCTTGGGTAAAACTGACTCATAGAACATTGTTGAGGCTTGAGGTCTAACTGGAAATGCCTTTTCTCTTTCTTTTCATTGATTTACCCACAAAGTTTCACTTCCAAAGAGGATATGATACACATAGAAGCATTAGACAAATGGCTGAGTATATTCAGAGGAAGTAAGCACTGTCTCAAATTACTGGCCACTTACGTGCCCAGAGCATGCACACAGACATCTCCTTTAGGTGGGAATTCATTATCAGAACAAAGAATGCAAGGGAGGGAGTGGTGCTGACATTTTTAACTTAATTTAATTTAATTTTACTTTAAGTTCCGGGATACATGTGCAGAATGTGCAGGTTTGTTACATAGATGTGCATGTGCCACAGTAGTTTGCTGCACCTATCAACTCATCATCTGGGTTTTAAGCTCTTCATGCATTGGGTATTTGTCCTAATGTTCTCCCTTTCTTTGCCCCCCAACCCTGACAGACCCCAGTGCATGTTGTTCCCCTTCCTGTGTCTTGTGTTCTCATTGTTCAGCTCCCACTTAGGAATGAGAAAATGCAGTGTTTGGTTTTCTGTTCCTGTGTTAGTTTGCTGAGGATGATAGCTTCCATCTTCATCCATGTCCCTAGAAAGGACATGATTTCATTCTTTTTTATGGCTGCATAGTATTCCATGATGTATATGTACCACATTTCTTTTATCCAGTCTGTCATTGATGGGCATTTGGGTTGGTTCCATGTCTTTGTTATTATAAATAGTGCTGCAATAAACATGTGTGTGCATGTGTCTTTAGTATTTCTGGTTCTAGATGCTTGAGGAATCACCACACTGTCTTCCACAATGGTGGAATGTAAATGAACTAATTCACATTCCCACCAACAGTGTAAAAGCATTCCTATTTCTCCACAGCCTAACCAGCATCTATTGTTTCTTGACTTTTAGTAATTGCCATTCTGACTAGAGTGAGATGGTATCTCATTGTGGTTTTGATTTGCATTTCTCTAATTATCAGTGATGATGAGCCTTTTCTCATATGTTTGTTGGCCGCATAAATGTATTCTTTTGAGAAGTTTCTGTTCATATCCTTTGCCCACATTTTGATGAGGTTGCTTATCTTTCTTGTAAATTTGTTTAAGTTCCTTATAGATTCTGGATATTAGACCTTTGTCAGATGGGTAGATGGCAAAAATTCTCTCCCATTCTGTAGGTTGCCTGTTCGCACCGATGCTAGTTTCTTTTGCTGTGTAGAAGCTCTTTAGTTTAATTAGATCCCATTTGTCAATTTTGGCTTTTGTTACAATTGCTTTTGGTGTTTTGTTCATGAAGTCTTTGCCCGTGCCTATGTCCTGAATGGTATTGCCTAGGTTTTCTTCTAGGGTTTTTATGGTTTTGGGTTTTACATTTAAGTCTTTAATCCATCTTGAATTAATTTTTGTATAAGGTGTAAGGAAGAGGTCCACTTTCAGTTTTCTGCATATAGCTAGCCAGTTTCCCAGCACCATTTATTAAATAGGGAATCCTTTCCCCATTTCTTGTTTTTGTCAGGTTTGTGGAAAATCAGATGGTGGTAAATGTGTGATGTTATTTCTGAGGTCTCTTTTCCATGCCATTGTCTATATGTCTGTTTTGGTACCAGTACCATGCTGTTTTGGTTACTGTAGCCTTGTAGTATAGTTTGAAGTCAGGCAGTATGATGCCTCCAGCTTCGTTCTTTTTGCTTAGAATTGTCTTGGCTATATGGGCATTTTGTTTGTTTGTTTCATATGAAATTTAAAGTAGTTTTTTCTAATTCTGTGAAGAATGTCAGTGGTAGTTTGATGAGAATAGCATTGAATCTATAAATTACTTTGGGCAGTATGGCCATTTTCATGATATTGATTCTTCCTATCCATGAGGATGAAAAGTTTTTCCATTTTGTTTTATGTCCCCTCTTATTTCCTTGAGGAATGGTTTGTAGTTCTCCTTAAAGAGGTCCTTCACATCCCTTGTAAGCTGTATTCCTAGGTATTTTATTCTCTTTGTAGCAATTGTGAATGGGAGTTCATTCATGATTTGGCTCTCTGCTTGTCTATCTTCTTGGTGTATAGGAATGCTTATGATTTTTGCACATTGATGTTGTATCCTGTGATTTTGCTGAAGATGCTTATCTGCTTGAGGGGTTTTTGGGCTGAGACAATAGGGTTTTCTAAATATAGAATCATGTCATCTGCAAACAGAGACAATTTGACTTCCTCTCTTCCTATTTGAATACCCTTTATTTCTTTCTCTTGCCTGATTGCCCTGGCCAGAACTTCCAATACTATGTTGAATAGGCATGGTAAGAGAGGGCATCCTTGTCTTTTGCCTGTTTTCAAAGGGAATTCTTCAAGCTTTTGCCCATTCAGTATGATATTAACTATGGGTTTGTCATAAATAGCTCTTATTATTTTGAGATATGTTCCCTCAATACCTAGTTTATTGAGAGTTTTTAGCCTGAAGGGCTGTTGAATTTTATCAAAGGCCTTTTCTGCATCGATTGAGATAATCATGTGGTTTTTGTCATTGGTTCTGTTTATGTGATGGATTACATTTATTGATTTGCATATGTTGAACCAGCCTTGCATCCCAGGGATGAAGCTGACTTGATCATAGTGGATAAGCTTTTTGATGTGCTGCTGGATTCGGTTTGCCAGTATTTTATTGAGGATTTTTGCATTGAGGCTCATCAGGGATATTGGCTTGAAGTTTTCTTTTTTTGTTGTGTCTCTGCCAGGTTTTGGTGTCAGGATGATGCTGACCTCCTAAAATGAGTTAGGGAGGAGTCCCTCCTTTTCAATTGTTTGGAATAGTTTCAGAAAGAATGGTACCTGCTCCTTTTTGTACCTTTTGTAGAATTTGGCTGTAAATCCATCTAGTCCTGGGCTTTTTTGGTTGGTAGGTTATTAATTACTGTCTCAATTTCAGAACTTGTATTTGATTTATTCAGGGTTTCGACTTCTTCCTGGTTTAGTTTTTGGAGGGTGTATATGTCCGGGAATTTATTCTCTTCTTTTAGAGTTTCTAGTTTATTTTCATAGAGGTGTTTATAGTATTCTCTGATCATGGTTTGTACTTCTGTGGGGTCAGTGGTGATATCCCATTTATCATTTTTTATTGTGTCTATTTGATTCTTCTCTCTTTTCTTTATTATTCTGGCTAGTGGTCTATTTATTTAGTTCATTTATTCAAAAAAAAAAAAAACAGCTCCTGGATTCATTTATTTTTTGAAGGGCTCTTCGTGTCTCTGTTTTGCTGCTGTGTGGTGAATTCTCTCCAGTCCACACCTCACAGTCTCCTTAGCACTGTCAGGGGAAAACTGCCTACTAAAGCCACAGTAGTTATAGTTGCACCTACCCCCACCAAACTCAATTGTCTCAGGCCGACTCCACACGGCTGTGCTGGCAGTGAGAATTTCAAGCCAGTGGTTCTTAGCTTGCTGGATTCCGTGGGAGTGGGACCCACTGAGAGAGGACACTTGGCTCCCTGGCTTCAGCCCCCTTTCCAGGAGAGTGGACAGTTCTCCTGTCTTGCTGGAGTTCCAGGCAACACTGGAGTATGAAAAAAACTCCTGCAGCTCAGGGCCTGCCCAAACAGCTGCCCATTTTTGTGCTTGAAACCCAGGGCCCTAGTGGTGTAGGCTCACAAGGGAATCTCCTGATCCATGGATTGCAAAAATCCGTGGGAAAAGCATAGTACCCTGGGCAGGTAGCACAGTCCCTCACCACTTCCCTTGTGAGAGAGGTCCCCAGGCTCTGTGCACTTCCTTGCACTTCCCGGGTAAAATGATGCCCCATCCTGCTTCTGCTTATTCTCCATGGGTTGCACCCAATAAGATGAACAGTGTACCTCAGTTGGAAATGTGGAAATCACCCGTCTTATGCATTGGTCTTGCTGAGAACTGCAGACCGGAACTGTTTCTATTCAGCCATCTTGGCCTGGTGCTGACTTTTAAAGGCCAACAAGCCTGCACCCACATAGGAAAAAATATGCGGCTTAATAAGTGTTCTGAGTTCTGGAAATCAACTTTTCTTCATTTAGGATAGAGAATCCCAGCTCAGGAAAGATATATGGACAGAAAGTCAGAAGGCGAGTGGAAAAAAAGAGATGGTCCTTTATATGGTTTGGCTGTGTCCACATCCAAATCTCATCTTGAGTTGTAGCTCCCATAATTTCCATGTATTGTGAAAGGGATCCCATTGGAGATAACTGGATCATGCGGATGGGTCTTTCCCATGCTGTTCTCTTGATAGTGAATAAGTCTCACAAGATCTGATGGTTTTATAAAGGGGAGCTCTCTCTCACACATGCTTTCTTGCCTGCTGCCTTGTAAGATGTGACTTTGATCCTCCTTTGCTTCCACCATGATTGTGAGGCTTCCCCAGCCATGTGGAATGGTTAGTCAACTAAACCTCTTTCCTTTATTAATTACCCAGTCTTGGACATGTCTTTATTCACAGAGTGAGAACAGACTAATATCTGGTGGAATTTTCATCCCTTACCTGATGGAATTTCTGAGAGGATTTTATAAATCAATATAGGCAAGACGCTTGGCTCAGTGTTGGGAAACATGACAGTTATTTAATAAAAAATAATACCATTCCCTTAACTTATATTCTTTTCAAGAAGCTGAGCCCCAAAGGGTCAAAGAATCCCAATGTTGGAAGATACCTTAGAAAGTATCTATTCCCACTTTCTACACCGTGCAAAACTCTCTGGAATCCCCTCCAGGACTAATGTTCTGTGAGGATAACACTGGTGGAAGAGAGTGGGCTGGTTCATTTCAACCCCACCCCTGGTTTCCTGACATATGTTTCTGCACTGGAAAGGTTGAAAAGAGAAGAACTGCAATACCTAGACACTCTTGCAGCTAAAGTTTCATGTAGGTCCAAGATCCTGCGAAGCAGATGCACACCTGTGACACCTGAAAGTTGAAGTGAGCAACCTGTTCACCTACTCTGAGACAGCTCTGGTGACATTTCTGGTACCCAGTTGTAGAGTCAGTTGCCCAGGATGGCCATGGTGGCAGTAGCGTTTCTGCTAGATAAGCCTCATGGTGTGTGCAGAGGGTCATGTCCTAGCTGCTTTATTAATGGCTGTAACACCAATCCCAAGACATCTGATCGTCTCAGAGGCTCTGTGAGTGCTGTAATATAATAAATATTTCTTTTCCTGCTTGAGATAGCTAGATTGATTTTATTTTTTAAACAGAAGTCCTGATTAATACACTGTTCAAAGACTCTATGTTATCTAAACAATAAAATGTGATATAGCAATGTGACAGTTTAGAATCTACATGAATTACACTCTGGGACATCTCTTGCCTCATCTCTCACCCCGATCCAGATCCTGCTCTTGCCTTTTATACTCTGCTTCAGTTTCATGAATATCCCCCATTCCATTTTGAGGAAGATTTGGGTTAGATAAATTAGCCTCTTATTGAGCTGACCCTGTGTCCTTAGACATTATACCAATTAGTTCTCTGTGTGTGTGTGTACAGAATCATTATTGGACACCTATGGTTTTCCAGTCATTTTTCTAGGCTTCAGGCTTAGAAAATCTCACTCATGTAGTTAGGCTGAGTGTGAATAGGAAAGAGATAGTAAAGGTGTACATTTGAAATACATGATTTCATATAAATTCTCTTTGAAATGCATCATCACAAGTGGGATGTCAGGGAAAAAAATGTCTTCGAGGAGGAATTGTTGGAATTAGAACCTGAGTTTTGACTAGGAGTCAGCTGTGAAAAACAAACATGCAAACTCTGAAGAAAAATTCTAAGCAGAGTAAACAGCAAAGATGAAGATCTTGAGGAAGAGCAAAGCTCAGTGTCTATGAGAAATCAAAGGATGGTCCAAGCATGAGCAAGCTAGTGAGTAAGGGGGAGAGGGGGAGAGTGGTAAGAGCTGTGTTTGGAGATGGAGAGAAGTTGCAGCACTGTAGCACAGATGAGCAGTGAGAATTTAAATTCTGATACCCCAAATCTCCTTCTCACATGACAATGCTCCAAATTTTGAAGATCCCAATCAAAGTGGGCTTGGGGCACCCTCACAAAGCATGGTAGAGGTGATTAAGGAGCTGACTGAGCAGGCATGGTGCAACTCCAAGCACTATGGAAGGCTAGAGATGTTTGCTTCTGTAGGAGTCACACCGCCAGAAATGAAGCTTGCTGGTTATTCATCTCTGCTAGAAAAATTTTGTTTAATTTCTTTCTAAAGCCATTTTAAAGGGTCTGCAACAGATTTACCTCCTTGCTTTGATGCACTAGAAAAGCTTAACTGCATTACTTTCCTCTTCTTCCTCTCTATTCCCCTCCTCTTTCTGTTCACTCTCTTGCTGCCCTCCTCTTCATCACTAGCTACCTCTGCACGTTTCTTCTGCTTGTGTTATATCTAACATTCACAGCTACTTTTGCAAGGAGTGTAAAATTATTCCCATTTTACAGTTAAGAAAACTGAGTCTTAGTGAAGCTAAGTATTATGCAAATTAGTATAGTTGGTAAGTGGTGGAGTCAAGATGTAAACCCACTACCCTTCTGATTTCAAAGTCTGAGATGTTTTCTGTATTTCATCATGACATGCTCTCTTTTACTCAAGAGACTGCACATATTACTCCTTCTGCTTTATCACCTTTAATCGCTCTACATTTTATTATTTCTTACTGATCTGTTAAAACTCAGTTTAACATCACCACTTCTTAAAAGCTTTTCAGTAAGTTCACTTACCTGCTAGATTTGTTCAGGTGTCCCTCTATGTGGTCATTCATAGCTGCCCATCTATGTGTGGCCTCAGCCTATCAAAGCACATGTAACATCTTACTGTATTCATCAATTTACTTATCTGCCTCTCCTACACGACTGTGAGTTCTTTGAAGGCAATGACTGTGCCCTTAATCTCTGTAGCCAACGTCCTACATTTTTTGTTTTCTCAATCTTTATTGAGAAAATATATTCTCTAGAATTTGGAGAGGTAATGGAGAGAGAAGCCTCAAGATATCTAAAGGAATGATTCAGCTCTGGTTTTCTACTCACATCAGTTATCTTTTGTTATGAAAGTGCTGAACAATAAATTATCTCAAAACACAATGAATTAAAACAATAATTATTTATTCTTGCTCATGAATCTGTTACTCCAAGCTTTTTCCAGGTGTCCTTCATTCTTTGGGGATCAGGGACCACCAGGCCATGTTCTTTCCATGGTAATTGTGGAAGCACAGGAGGCAAATCATCTCTCAAGCCTTTGATCATGTTGTGTTTGGTAACATTCCATCAGCTAAAGCAAGTTACTGGGGCAAATTCCAGCACTGATGGGAGCATTGTCTACCTACAATGGGAAGGAGAGGAGAATGAGGCTTTGCTTTATAATTTTCCAAGTGAATGAACAAATGTAAAATTAGCTAATCAACTTACATTTAATTAAAGTCAGATCTAGCATAAAACACATTGGGATCTTCTCTGGTGAGAATTGCTCTCTGGCTGGTATGTTGGGAACAAACTTACACCTGGAATAGAGTAATAAGTGATAGGGAATCACTAGGAAGCACTTACATTGAGCACCTGCTAGGTTGCAGAACCTGTATAAGAATTGTAAATACAGAGAACCTAGTGGCCAAGATCTGATCTCAAGGACTCCCAGACTGAAAGGGAAGACAGGAATGTAAGTTAACCAGGTCTATGCTGTACAATAACTTCCTGCTAAAACAAGGCTTAAGATTCCAAGAAAAAGAGGGAGGAGAAAAGATTCTGATTATGCCTCAGGGAAGATAAGGCATATCTCAGGAAGATTTGCCTGAATAAGGCAAAGTCAAAAGAGAACAAATCTAAGCACTCATTCTAATTTATTGAAAGAAATATCCAGGTTATTTATTTTTCTCTGAATCCTCAATTCTTATCTGACAACCTAGTACAGAATATGCCTTCAGTGCATGGTTGTTATAAGACTGGTGGATGAGGGCGGGCGCGGTGGCTCACACCTGTAATCCCAGCACTTTGGGAGGCCAAGGCAAGTGGATCACCTGAGGTCGGGAGTTCGAGACCAGCCTGACCAATATGGAGAAATCCCGTCTCTACTAAAAATACAAAATTAGCCGGGCGTGGTGGCACATGCCGGTAATCCCAGCTACTCGGGAGGCTAAGGCAGGAGAATTGCTTGAACCCAGGAGGTGGAGGTTGCAGTGAGCCAAGACCACACCTGGGCAACGACAGCAAAACCCCCACTCAAAAAAAAAAAAAAAAAAAAAAAGACTAGTGGATGACAAAATACTTCAGACTGCCTGTGAACTATCAACATAACCCTCATGTTTCCTTCTCCTTTTACAGATGATGAAACTAAAACCCAGATGGCTAATGTAACTGTAAAGATCACACAAATATTTAATGATGTTGCTGTAAGCAGAACCTAGGTCTTGTGGCTCCCAGTCCAGTGACTTCGTGCTAAAAATTGCATGAAAATTACCTGACTCTAGTTTTCCATGGAATAAAAAAAATTATACAGCTGGGAGCTGTGTAGCACAGTGAGTGCAACATAGTATCCACCCTGCAAATGTTTGTTGAATTGAATGGAGTTAAAAATTGGAAAGATTCATAGTCTCTCTTCTAGTCCAGCCCTTCATTTTGCCACGATAGGGAAAGTGAGTGCAGGAATGACTTTGCCAAGGTTGCGGGGCTCACCTGCTACCGCTACCGCTACCGTGTGATGGTGAGAACCGGAGCTCTTTGCTTCTCTGCCCAATACCCCCTTCCTTTCATTGTCATTGGAGTGCGAATGAGGTCCTGTAAACTGTGTCTGTGGGTAAAGAGGTGTGACATTGTTTAAGGTCATTTCCTTGTAAGCTCAGTTGCAAGCAGGCAAGTAGGAAAAGACAGTAATTCAAGTTGTCAGGGCCCTTAGAAACCTGCCCTAGGGTGTTGTATTCATAAGGGAAAGAATTGAAATGCTTGAATATGGTTATTCTTGGGCCTATTCTGAAACCAAGAGTGTGTATCCTCAGCAGGCTTAATGCAGACAATTACAGTTAAACCCAGGCTTCCAGATAAGCTAAATTTCCAGGACCTTGTAAATAACTCTTTGTTCCCTGTCTCCTCGTGCTGGGTCCTGTCGTTACAAGCAGGAGACAAACAAAACCACTGCAAACTCTTTATTCCTTTCTGTCCTCTCTAGTAATTCCATCTTCACAATCTTTCCATCTCAATTGTAACTTCAGGGGGCATATACAACACTCCCCAAATTCTCTAATAATGTAGAGACACCCTGAGCCACTCATTCTATGTTTTCTTGCCCCACAAACTTATTTTGGTTGCAAAGGACCTTCCAAGGAAAAGGACAAGGACACATTAATCAATAGCAGGTCCTAATGGACTCATTTACCACTGCAGCTATCCACATAGGGAGGAAGAAAGAGAATCACACATAGGAAGAGGCTGTATCTTCTCTCTCTCTTCGTACGGAGTCCTAGTGTGCCCTTTACTGTCTTTCAATCCTTCCTTGATCCATACAGGTGCTCTTCTAGAAAGAGGAGAGAAAGAAAATAGATTACACCAACATTGAACTCATTCCTCATTTTTAGCAGCGTATAAGTATAAAGTTTTAGAAATTAGCATGTCTGCAAGGAGCCACTGTTCATCCAGTCTGATCTTTTCATTTTCTGATTAGAAAACTGAGCTCTAGAAAGAATGAATGGCTTGTCCCTAGTCATCCTATGAAAACGGTTCAGAGCAATATTAGATCTCAGGGTTTTTGTGTCCCAGGGCTATTTGCCCCACACCTAACTGATGTATGACTTCCCTAGATTATCTTCAGAACATTAATGAAATTGTGGATTTAAACACATGGAACTTCTGCAGCTATTCTTACAGAGCAATTTAATTACATACACAAAACCTTTTCCTTTTTAAGCAAAAGTCAGTGGATCATCTGATTACTCATAAGCCAGGTAAGTTAAATTTTACCCTAAAAGTCACTGGATCATCTGATTACTCATAAGCCAGGTAAGTTAAATTTTACCCCAAAAGTCACTGGATCATCTGATTACTCATAAGCCAGGTAAGTTAAATTTTACCCCAAAAGTCACTGGATCATCTGATTACTCATAAGCCAGGTAAGTTAAATTTCTCATACGCCATGCCTCTGAGAAACTTGTCATTTTGCTCTCCAAAGGTATCTCCAAAATAAAGAGATTTGAGTCCATGAAAGGATGTTGAATCCATGCTCCAAAGACTCTGGATAGGAGCAGTGCCAAGCGAGCTGCTCACTTTGGAACTGGCTCCTGGTTCTCCTGGATTTACCTTGTGCTCTGTGATTGGTAGGTGCTCAACCCTGAATTTCTTGTTGTGGAGGCTGAGCAAGGTATTGAACGACTTGGCTTCTCAATTTCCTCATCTGAAGCTTGGAGATAATGATAGCCCTTCAGTGGTTTGACACAGTGGTTTTTAACTATCTGCGCATCTTCCCTATTGTTAATTTTTAAAGGCAGAAGTTTTGCCATTCATTTTTATCACACTACCCACTGGCATAGCCTTACAAAAGGCAAGAGTTTATATCCATTTACAAATTGGGATTATAATAGAAACTGCTTTCTGCTAGTTTAATAAAATTAAGGCATTAATTACAAATGTTAGGGCTATTTCATGCAACCTGGGGGCAGAAATGGGACTGGGCTTTAGGTTCCTAGGAATGCCAGGCTGCCCAAGAGGGCAGTGACTATGAAAGGAATGATTTCCAGCCAGCTTCTGCTCATTTTCTAGGCATCAGGATTACCTCTACTCCTTTGTAACTTTCTCCTCTACTGTGGCAGGGATGCTTGAGTCTTTCTTGCTGCTACTCCCCTTGTTCTTGATCTTTGCTCTGTGTTTTTGTGATCTTCTTGAGATCAAGGTTTCTGGTCGTGATTCTACATCCCACCAGTAGGGAGAGTGAGTCACAAACCAAGCTGATCAGAGTCTACGGCACTAACTGTCCTCTGTTTTCTAGGGGTAAAGATTCCAAAGACATTAACAGGTTAGCCCAGGTCTGTGTGGTCTAAAAGCAGGCTTGACTATTTCTCTTTCTCTCATTCTTTTCAGGATTCCTTTTGCATGCATTTAAGAGAGGATACTTGAGGCTTCTCTAGCTTGGTGATTTGTGCATGTTCTCTGTCGCCTCCTCCCTCCATCCTTCAGTTCTTGCTGCTGGGTCCAATTCTGCTGTCTCAGATGACCAGGTCTGGAGCAGACAGCTTCAGTCATCTCATTTGATGCAACAGGATAAATTCTCTGGTTGCCTCCCTTTTAAGAATCAAGATTTCTAATTCTATATTCCAAGGTCGTGGAGATGGGAAGTAAAAATTCTCATGTGAGTTATTTGGTGTGATAGCACTTAGGGTCCTTCCTGCTTCTATTCTTCGGTTCCTAAAAACCCATGTACTCTTCCTGTTGGGACACACCACTATGTAAAATCTTGATTAAATGCTTATAAAAAATCCTCGCACTATTTTTCACAGGATATTTCCCCTAAACTGGCACTTCAGTGATGCCTTGAGCAGGACATTCAGTCCTCTTTCAGGCTGGTGTCTGGATGGGGCAGAATGTGGGATGTTCCATTGTGATGGTGCTACTCCCATACCTGGATGCAACACGTTCATCTTATTAAGAATGACTTGTTGGGCTTCCTGAGTTGATCATCATATATTTGACAAAACCTAGTTTACAATGGGTAGTTTTGGCTACGTTGTCGTACAATGTCCTGTGGTCAGATATTTTGTCTTCATTTGGAGTTGTTCCTCAAAAACTTACAATTATTTGCTGCAGTGGCTTGGATTTGTTACTAAACTCTAATGGCTTGTGTTATATATATATATATATTTTTTTTTTTTTCTCATTGAATCTTGCCAAAAATTCCTAATGACATTTTTTTCTCCACCGCTGAAATCTCCAACACCATAGTGTATGCCAGATCATATGGTCCATACTGGGCCCCAATATGGCCCAAAGTCCAGTATTGCTTCCATAGCAGCTGGACCTGCTGCAGAGCCCTTTCCTTCTCCAGGCCCCAACAGCCCCAGCAGCCTCTGTGTTACCCAGAAGATGGACCAAAGCAACATTTCTGGCAATGGACCATGTTCCTTCCAGAACTCAAAGAGTCCCACCAGGCATGGAGATTTCTTCTTCATAGTGGGATATTTGAAACATGGTAACTTATCTTTTACTTTGGAGGCCATGTTTCCAAAGCATGATCTTATGATCATGATCTTATGTTCTCATGATCTCACGACATAACAATCGTCTTAACTATTTAGCTCCTAAAAATGTACAGACACGTGTAGTCTCTAAACATTTTTTGGCATATTTTCCATCCTCTGGAGCATAGGTTTCTTACACAGGCTTTCAGCTTTTAGCCACTGTTTCCTCTTCCAGCTCAATCAATATAGTATCATCATGTAATTGATCAATGTGACGCTTGCCATAATATCCAGAAAATCAAGGCCACATTAGGTTTTACTATGACAGAGAGTAGAGAGTTAGCATATTCCCAGGGCAAAACTCTGTGTGACTGTATGTGTGCATGTGTGTGTGTGTGTGTGTATTTTATTTCATGCAAATTCAAACTGCATTCATCATCTTTTCTGATAAGGTTGGAAAAGAACAAAACAGCCAAGTCCACGCCCCACTTATGTGAGGACATATTTATATGCTCATTCAAAGACACTATTTGTCATGATGGCTCCAATTGGAGATAGTACTTGGTTGAACTTGAAGTAGTCTATAGTAATCCTCCAGGATTTTTACAGTTTCTATGTTGTTTAATGTGGTTTAAAGAGCTATCGTTGTGATCACTCACTCCCCCGAAACTTTTTCCTTAGGAATGGCACTAATCACCCCTTTCTCATCTCTTTCCTTTGGGATACGATATTGTTTCTAATTTATTACCCTGGATGTGAGGAAAACAGTGTTGATGATTTCAGAGTTTTCTACTTGGCCTTCTCCACTATGATAGCTTTTACCCTACAGATCCCAATATGGAGATTTTGTGTCAATTTCCCAATCTGTCTATCTCAATTTTATGGACCAGAAAAATGACCCCTGGAATCATTTTTGTTTTTGATATCATGGATCACTGTAAGCCAGATGTTGAGCAGGACTCTGGGATATCATCTGACATCCATAAGACCCTACTCTAACAAAGAACCTTTGTGATGGTTTGTTTTATGTGTAAACTTGGCTAGGATATAGTACCAAGTTACTTAATCCAACACTAGTTTAGGTGTTGCCACACAGGTATTTCTGGATGGGGTTAACATCTACAATTAGCTGATTTTAAGTAAAGAAAATAGGCATTTTTTCCTCCATTTGCCTGTCTCCCGTGCCTGATATATGATCCTCAGTCATTGAATCCCTTTCCCATACAACTTCCTAATTTATCAGTAAAATGTTTAACCATCGGACCACAATGTTATGTCAGGAACTGCCTGTACTCACTTTTTACTGTTGTTGTGCACTTATTGCCAGCCAGACAGTGAGTGGCTTTGTTCTAAAGCCCTGTCTTACCAGCTGCTTTCCTGGATTGCTCTTGGTATCAACACTTGAGGTTGGAAGCTGTCAGCTTGCCAAGGATTAGAACTCTAAGTAAATTCAGATGTGCTGAAGGGTACAGGGCAAGGCACCAACAGCATCTGCCACGTTGGCCAGTAGAGGGGAGCAGCTCTTGTTACTGTGGTTATTGAATCTTCTGTTGTTGATGTCATTATTATTATTATTGGTATTAGTGAGTGACTGCAGAAAATGATCAACACCTGCAGATTTTTTTAAAAGTGTTGTTTCTCTAGTTTCACACTAAGGCGATGCCAATAATAGAGACTCACTTCAAATAAAAATGAATAATTTTCAACATCCATTTTCCAAAGGTAAGTAAAATGTGGATCCCAGAACAGACAAACTGGTCTTAGGGTTAATTGCTGTGCTTTCCCTGTGATTTCACCCTTATTTTGCAATTTGGTGTCTTCCTTTTTTCCTCCCTTTCTGTCTGTTTGCCGGAAGCCTGTGGTCTGGGCATGGTGCCCAGTTAGATTTAATTTTGGTTTCCTACTTCTGCAGCATCCTAGCTGTGGTTTGGAGATGACATTTTACAAATTGTGTTTAGGCATTTTTGTTTATTTATGGTGGAACAAATACAGAAAGCTTGTGCCCAGCCTGTTTGGATAGTAACATTTAAAAAAGAAGAAATAAAACTAATAGCAAATGATAATACATACAAATGTGTGATTATACAGCCACTAGTGCATGTTTACATGCCTTTGAATGGAGCTTTGGATATAATAACAGGACAATGCTGTCATATCTCTCTTCTTTTCCAATCTTTTCCTGTAGTAACCTGAAAAATGAGAGAGACCAGAATATAGGTGTGTGGCCATGGTATGTCATCTGTAAGGACTGGGTAAGCACGTGGGACGGACACTGAGCTGTTAATTCATAGAGGGTGTCCAGACTCCAGAGCCAAGAAGTGAGCTGGGCTCCCACCCCATTCTGAAGTTGCCAAAGAGTGAACTTGACCTGTATTCCGCTATAAGTTGCTTCTTTAAGGTTCTCCTGGAGCTTTCTTAGTTTGTGAATGGAATCTGGGCTGGTTTCCATAGTTTTTCTGGTTATTTTCAGGTATTACAACGTCCCCCCATGGAATCTCTCATACATCATAGAGCTTCCCTCCACCCTTCAGCCTTTTTAGTGCCTCCAACTAGAACATCTGCAGCAGGGAAGAGGCCAGGATGGGCTTCTTCACCCGTTCATTAGACTTTTCCTCATCTCCTCCTCATTCATTCACTGTGTGGCCTCTGATCCTCCAGGGATAGAGCAGAAAGAAAGGAGAGGTAATGGACAGAGACCTGGGAATGCTGTTTTATGCAATGTGTGTGTGTGTGAGTGTGTGTGTGCTTGCGTGTGCATATGTGTGTGTGCGTGTGCGTATGTGTGTGTGCTTGTGTGCGTGCGCGTGTGTGTGTGTGCGTGTGTGCGTGTGCGTGTGTGTGTGCGTGTGTGCGTGTGCGTGTGTGTGTGTGCGTGTGTGCGTGTGCGTGTGTGTGTGCGTGTGTGTGCGTGTGTGTGTGTGTGTGTGTGTGTTTTGCAGATATTTATAAGCTGATCCCTCCTTCCTGGAGCTCCTTGAAGGCTCCCCAGGTAAGCACGTCCCTATATAGGAAACTCTAATTCATTGGCTGCCTCCCCTGGCTGCTATGTTTTTCAGGTGCTCTCACATTCATTCCAACCGCCACCTTTTACCCTCAGTCACTCTCAGGATTGAATCAGATAGCCATTTGCAAATGCCCCAAATTTCAAGGAACACACATCCATCTTGGTAATTAGTTCCCTTGAAGTTCCACACTTGGTTTAAGGTGAAAAAGCAGAAGGCCCTCCTCTCCCTGTGACAATTAAGAGTTTTCTGCACATCTGCAGCCCTCTCTGAAGCAGCCCTTCCAGCTCCCAGGCTCTGACGTACCCTATTCATATGGTGCGCTAACTCTGCTATGACCATCACTGGTGGGCCATTCCATTTGCAAGACCAGCACTTCTGTGGTGTTTTAGAATCAATTTTTTTTTTGTTCTTAGCATTTGTAACTTCCACAGAATCTTTAAGACCACAACAATAGCCACATTTTATGCCCTACTATAAACAAATTTCCAGTAGAAGTCAGATAAGTGCATACATAAGAATTCATATAGATGTTGGCTTTAATCCTATTTCACTTATGCAGATTTTACCTCCACCCATTAACAGAACACCATAAGTTTATTATCAAATTTTGAGAGGTATTACCTAGAAATCTATACCAGCACAAGTTTATGGTATTATTTGCCTGGGAAATAAGAAAATAGCAGTTCAGTAGCTGAGTGGCAGAGTGTAGCACAGAGACTAAATGCATCGATTACTCATCCCTCCCTTTGTTGAATTTTATCACTGTAAGTCCATACCTATAGATCAAGAAAATACATTCAATCTTTCTGTGTTTCATTTTTCATCAAGTGGTAATAATAATACTTGTACCTACCTTACAGGTGGTTATAAAGATTAACTAAGATAATATATATGTGATACTTAGATGAGTGTAATTAAAAAAATGCTCAATAAATGTTAGCTATTACTGGCTTAGGATTTGGGTAAAACACACACACACACACACACACGAAGTAAAACCATTTCTGGACAGTTGGTGATTAATTTTAGTCAATCAGTTAAGCAACTGTTTACAAGCTTCTCTGTGTCAAAGTATTGTGCCAAGCACTGGAATACTGGGAAGTGTGGGTGTGGGTGGAGAAAAGCAATTAAGCAAGACTCACTAGTGTAGTAGGAGAAACAACTATCAGGAGAGTCTCTTGAGATATTTAAGGTCCAAGGAGACTCGTATTGTGAAATAGTGCAAATCCAAACAAAATGAGGCAGTGTTCACCCCTCAAGTTGGCAAAAATGTTAAAGTTTGAGAATACCCATTGCTGGAAATGATGTGAGGAAAACACACATTCTCCATACATAATCAATAAAGGCAGACATTTATCAACTTTTGTGGAAGGTATTGGAAAACATCTACAAAGGGTGAGATACGTGTGTAAGGACGATGGCTGCACTGTAGTCAAGTATAGGCCGAGGTACACATCTGGAATAGCATGACCCAATGAGATCGGAGCGCAGGTGCACAATCCCATGCATTTTATAATCACAGTTATGTAGCCATAACATGGGAGGGCTCATCACCTGGCTCTGAGCCAGTATTGTGTGTGACATGCATAAATGCAGCACTGACAGTGTGGGTGAGCTGCTAAATAAAGCCATGTCCCCACCTACCTGTGGTCTCTTGAGTGTTCTTTCAGCTGCCCACCCCTTGCCTGCTGACTCCCCCGAAACCTTACAATGTGTATCTTCTGATTATTGTATCTTGCATGTACAGATATCCTAGAAAAGGATAACCAAGGTACACAAGGATGTTTATTTCATTTTTCTTTGTAATAAGATGGCAAATAACCCTGGAAACAAAATGTCGTTCAAAAAGGAAATGAATACATAATTTATGGCCCAGTAGTCCTTCCTTGTCCATAAGGGAAGCATTCCAAGACCCCTAGTGGATGCCTGAAATCACAAAGGGTAATGAACACCATACAGTTACTCGTTGATTTATGATGGGATTGTGTTCCATTACAAGTTAAAAATATCATAAATTGAAAATGCATATAATCACAAGTTAAAAATATCATAAATTGAAAATGCATATAATACACCTAACCTAACAAACATCATAGCCTAGGCTGCCTCAAATGTGCTCAGAACACTTATATTAGCCTATAGCTGGGCAAAATAACATAAAATAAAGCCTATTATAAGTGTTGAATATCTCATGTAATTCCTTCAGTACTGTACTGAAAGTGAAAAAATGAAATGGTTGCATAGATACTCGAAATACTGTTTCTACTGAATGCATACCACTTTTCCACCATCATAAAGTGAAAAAATTGTAAGTTGAATCATTTTCAGTCAGAGGCCATTTGTATATACCATGATTTTTCTATACACATATGTATCTATGATAAAGTTTAATTTATAAATTTGACAGTAAAAGATCAACAAAAACTGAAAATAAAACAATGAGAACAATCTAATGTAATAAAAATTATGTGAATGTGGTCTCTCTTTCTCTCCCTGAAAATATCTTATTGTCCTATATTCACCGTTCTCATGATCCGTCAATCTAATAACCTAGGCAGCTACTAAGTGACAAATGCGCGGGTAGCGGACGCAGTGTGGATACAAGGGACAAATGGATAATTCACATCCTGGGTGAAGGGTACGAGACAGGATGGTAAGACATTTCATCATGCTACTCAGAATGGCATGAAGCCAAAAACTTACGCTAGATTAGCTTATTGCTAGAATTTTCCATTTAATATTTTTGTACTGCATTGACTGCTGGTAACTGAAACCATGGAAAGGGAAGCCAAGATAAGGGGGCCTATTTTATATCCAAATAATGAAATATGATGTGGCATTTAAAAGAATTGAAATAAATAAGTATATGCTAATATAGAAAGATAATCAGAGTATATTATTAAATGAAAAAAAGAAAACAAGCCAGGCCCACAAAAATACGCATTAGTTGTTGGTATCTGTAAACATACAAAATATATACACACGTCCATATAAACCTGGAGTAGCATTAGTACTGAAATACTTCTAGAAGCCATTACAAGAACTTGTTAACAGTGATTATTTTTAAAGAAATGCCTGAAAAGGTGACATATTTTTCTTTTCTTTCTTTTTTTTTTTTTTTTTTTTAAGACAGAGTCTCACTCTGTCGCCAGGCTGGAGTGTAGTGGCCCGATATTGGCTCACTGAAACTTCCACCTCCCAGGTTCAAGCGATTCTCCTGCCTCAGCCTCCCAAGTAGCTGGGACTACAGGCGCCCACCACTATACCCAGTTAATTTTTGTTTTTTAGTAGAGACAGGGTTTCACCGTGTTAGCTAGGATGGTCTCGATCTCTTGACCTCATGATCCACCTGCCTCGGCCTCCCAAAATTCTGAGATTAGAGGTGTGAGCCACTGCACCTGGCCTCTTTTTTTTTTTTTTTTTTTTTTGCATAATTCAAGGCAGTTTTAATTTTTCCACTATGTATAATAATTTTTATAGAACTTCTTTGAGTAGTGATATTATAGAACTTTTAACAAATTTGTGTTCATTCCATATGGTATTTAGAAATACATATTTCATCTTATGTGAAACACACATGAACACAAATTATTATTATTTTTAAGCCCAAGAAAGAGAAGTGCACCTGGAACCCCACAACTGAGTCAATGGACTTTCTCTGGTCTTTGGTCTATTTACACTCTTACTTCTGTTGCTTATTCTACCAGCTTTGCTCTGATTTATCTTTGCTGATGACTTATTTTTGTTGAGTCTTATTTTAAATTGGCTTCTCTCACTCCTGAAAACACTTCTCACTTGAACTGGGCGTCAGCATCAGCTGAGGGACGTTTTAGGGAAATAGAAGCCAGCATCTTCTTCCTGATCATTACACAGAATTCCTGGGAGTGTGAAGCGCTGTGTGTGTGTGTGTGTGTGTGTGTGTGTGTGTGTGAAGCTCACTTGATGATGGTGAGGTGCCTCCAGTCCTAAGAAGAGCTGAGTTTCTCATAGAGCTTCCCAGTTCATGTACAAAAGGGACAGGGTGCCCAGACCTTCATCGTCTTCTACTACTTCATCTCTTCTTCCCCGATCTCTCAGCTTTTCTCTTACCCAAAACAACCTGCAACTCAGAGATTTTTCTTTAACCTCTCATCTTGCCTCTGATGCATGAAGTCAGCTATGTTCTTCTAAGTTTGCTCAGTATTTTGACTTCTCTGATTAGGAATACAGAGCTTTTTAAGTGAACTGACCCTGAAGAACAGTCTTGGATAGTAAAAACTTCTCTTCCAGAATTCTATTTACTGGCACTGTCTCTGTAAAATTACCTGTCAGTTACCTGTCAATGGGTTTACGCTGTAACTGTCTTTACCCACCATTGGAGAATTCTATTTTTGTTTTGTAATTTTTGCTCTGAGTTACACTGTTTCTCCAGCATTTGCCTTACCAGGACCTGAACCATTAAAGCAGTATTTCTCAAAATTTAGTGTATTATGAGTCACCTAGGGATCTTGTTAAAATGCAGATTTTGAATCCGTAGGTCTGGGGTGGGGCTGAAGATTTTTGCTTTTTAATGAGCTCCCAAGTAATGCTGAACCTTCTGAAGCATCATGGTCCACACTTTGTGGAGCAAAGCATCACAGCTCCTGGCTCCTGGCTTGCACTCTACCAGCCTCCTTCAGACTTATAATTGCTCTATCCCCCTCCTTTGACCAGAGCTTGCAAGTGAATCATGGCATTTAGTAAATGGCATGGTCAGGATTTAGCCCTGGGTGCTCTAGACATTGGTATCTACTGAATGTAGAAACGTGTTTTCCAGGAATGATGATCACAGATGACACTTGCCAAACACATGCCAAACACTGAACAATGTTCTTTTCATTTATGGTTTGCTAAAAAGTATACCTCACAATTCTATAAAGTAGGCACTATTATTATCCCAATTTTGTAGATGAAGACCCTGAAGTTAACTAGCACAAGATATCACAGAAAGGGATGGGGTTGAAATTCAAACCCATGTAATTCTCTCCAAGAACTACTATTAACCTTTAGTTATGTTTGTTTGTTTTTATATTATTGTACAAAATGAGGCTATGATATAAACCAGTTATGCAATTTCAAACTGATGTTCATTACCTTTACTGTATTTTTGTTCTATCTGAAATTATACACAGATTTTTAAATTAAATTTTTTATTATACTTTAAGTTCTAGGGTACATGTGCACAACGTGAAGGTTTGTTACATATGTATACACATGCCATGTTGGTGTGCTGCACCCATTAACTCGTCATTTACATTGGGTATGTCTCCTAATGCTTTCCCTCCCCCCTCCCCCACCCCACAACAGGCCCCGGTGTGTGATGTTCCCCTTAAGAAAAACTGCAGCTCAATAGATTCAGCCCACCATTTTTCGTCTTACCTTTTTTTCCCCTATTTTCTCTTTTTAATTTTTGAAAGGTGTGAGTTCTAGTCTCGACCCCATGCTAAAGTGAACGTCAGCTTTCTTATTTGTTACAGAGGCGGGGATTCTTCTGGGGCAGTCATTTTTAACCAGATTGGAGGAAACTAAGGATTTATGTAAGTTTACATACTGTCCACACCTATGAGATTCTAATCCAGAAGATCTAGGTTGGGGTCCAGGAATCTGTAATGCAATGGACCCACAAATAATTCACATGCATATTTTAATTGCGAATGCCTTAACTAAATGGTCCCTAAGCTATTTATTTTCACACTGAAAACTAGCTCTGACACTAATCCCCAGTAAACTGTGTTCTTGCTTTCCATGTGGGGCTTGTTGTCTTTCCTGTAGGAGCAGACAGTGCTAGAAGAAAACTTGTTTTGTTCCTGAAATCTTCCCCATTCAAGGTGAATGATTAGTGTGACTGTTGCCTTTCCTAGAGCAACCCCAACATGGGATGCACTGTTGGTCAGGTGATAGGTGGCTTAATTAGCAGGAGTCAACGCACAGCTGCTACCAGTCTGGGACTGTGTACGGCTGTCAAGCATCTGTTATGACTTTACGAAAGCTGGAGGGCAGGAAACCATGGGGAGTAGTCTATTTCTATGGTGTGTGTTTCCGTTGATGATATTGTCTGCATGCAGAATGAGCCCATAGCTCTTTATTTGGAATGTCTTGAGAATCTTCTTTGCTTGAAAATGTGTGGCAGGTTTTCACTGTATCAGCAAGCAGAGACTTTATTGGGATTATTGAGTGGCACATGTTACAGCTATCTCTTGAGTCAGCTACAAAACTGCATATGTTTCCATCTGTCTCTCTCTCCCTCTCTGTCACTTATAATCGTCAAGTATTAAAACAAGAAAGGCCCAAGGAGGTCATCCAGTTTAACGGTCCCTGAATGATGGCCAAGAGATAATTGTTTTTTATTATTTCCTATCACTAAATACATAGTTTTCCCATCAAGACATTCTGGCAACATACACTTTGAAAAAAACTCCAAAGCAGTTCTTATGCACAGTAACTTCGGGATTCCTCATGTTATTGTTAGTTAAGTTGAAATCCAGAGAGGTAAAAAAAATAATTATTCACATATAGAAAGTAAAAGAATAGAGACCTCAGATTACCTGATTCCCAGTCCACTCTTTTTTCATACTCTATGTTATTTCCATTTCTCACCCATCTATAACTATATTAGGACATTTCTGTAGTGCACATTAGTTAATTTTGTCCATCTAGGAACTCATTCTTTTGGGCAACTATGTACAATAATGTGATTATTAAATGGTGACCAATCATAGAATCTCACTCTCCTGCCCTAGATTGGGTTTATGACCCAATTCTCATTGGCCACTCATTTCTCTTATCTCAGCATGTAAGTCCTAGGTTGTACCTGTAATCAAACTGGGCAAATAAAGCTCTTTTTCTGGGTTCTTCAATTTGGAGGTAACAAAGTACTTGTTCCTTAGGTTAAAAGCTCAATGAGTGCAAGTTAGGGGGTGTCACAGTGCATGTTTTTTGGAATAAAGTTAAAAACCCAGTTGCAGGTGGGGAAAATGAGGCCACAGATAAGATAGGCAGAGCCCAGAGATGCCAATATGAGAGGAGGAGAAAGAGTGTATGTTTTCTATTGAGGATTTTAGTACCTGGATTCAGTACTTTCTGAAGCAAGTTGTCTCCTGATTGCATAATGTTTCTCTACTAAGTCTCTATCTGATTTCCCGCTAAGTTTTCCTGTATCATTTTCTGTGTTATGAATTGAATGTTTGTGTCCCCACAAAATTCATGTTAAAGCCTTCATTCCTCAAGTGATGGTATCTGGAAATGGAGCCTTTGGGAGGTAAATAGGCCCCTCATGAAAGGACTAGTTCCCTTGTAAGAAGAGAAAGGCAGTGATCTCTCCCTGAGCTGGCACAAAGAGGTCATGTGAGCACACAGCAAGAAGGCTGCTGTCTGCAAGCCAGGAAGAGAGCCTTCGCCGGAACCCAACCATGCTGGCACCCTGATCTTAGACTTCCATCCTCCAGAACTATGAGAAATAAATATCTGTTGTTTCAGCCACCCAGACTATGGTATTTTGGTATAGAAACCTGTTATGGTTTGGCTGGGTCCCAACCCAAATCTCATCTTGAACTGTAGTTCCCATAATCCCCACAAATCATGGGAGGGAGCCAGTGGGAGATAATCACATCATGGGGGTGGTTACTCCATGCTGCTGTTCTCATAATAGTGAGTGCGTCCTCATGAGATCCAATGCTTTTATAAGGGGCCTTCCACCTTTTGCTCTGCACATCTCCTTGCTGCCGCCATGTGAAGAAGGACATGTTTGCTTCCCCTTCCATCATAATTGTAAGTTTCCTGAGGCCTCCCCAGCCACCCTGAACTGTGATACAATTAAACCTCTTTCTTTTATAAGTTATCCAGTTTTGAGTATTTCTTCATAGCAGCTTGAGAACAAACTAATAAAAAATCCAAGCTGATGCTTACATCATCTGTCTACTTATTCCCAACATGTGGAGAATAGTTCTCCAGTTTAAAATCACTGGCTAATTGCTAACACTGTGCCTAATTATTTTTGGTCTTCCATTCCTCTGGTTTGTGTTTTAATCCTTTTATTTTGCCGACTAAATCAAAATCAAACAACACCCTTGTTATCATCTCTGTTCTCTAGGTTCTAGGCTCGTTGGTTTCTACTTAATCTTCACAAAACTTGATCATTAGCTGTCAAACTGTAAGTCAGTGGCAATGAAGTGAAAGGATATCAGCATTAAATTTGGTCACAGTTAAATTAATCTAAGCACAGATGCATTGAAAACAATGGAACTTTGAGCAAGTTCCTTATTAGTGCCTCACTTTCTTCATTTATAATGTTTCTCATGTTAAAATGAGCATTAAAAATAACATACAGGATTATATCAAACTAACTAAAATATTCATCACTTCATATACTTCTTTTTCATGGTGAGAACTTTTAAAATCTATTCTTTTAGTAATTTTGAAATATACATTATTATTAACTTGGATAGGTTAATTAACTTGATATAATAATTCTACATTGTATACATATATCAAAAGACCATATTATAACCAATAAATATATATAATTATTACTAGTAATTAAAAATAAAAATTGAAATTAAAAAATTACATAGGAAATTATATAGATAGTAACTGGTACTAATTGTTTAATGGCTCTTCTTTCTTATTTTTTAATGTAACTATTTTATTAGTGTAACATTTTTGTTAGTTTATTGAAAAATGACTTACAGGAGGTAGGACTCAATTCTAATACAAGCAAGATACACAGCTTTCCATGGGGTATGACTTTGACCAGCCATTTCAACCTCCCAGTGTCAGATCTTCATCTATAAAGCATTATAATGAAACTTAATTTTCTGATCTAACAGGGTTTTTGAGAAAGGCAAAATAGATCTTGTCTATGAGTGCATTTTTTTCATAGCTGTCTGTCTGACCAAAGATCTTGTCTTTACCTGCCCTTAAGATCCTCCCACCTAAACAAATACAGTAGTGCTCTCTGTAAAAGTCCCTGACCAAAATCAGGAAACAAACTTAAGGATGCAGAACTCAAAATCTATTAAAAAGCAATGGAACCTACCGAAGGAAAACAAACAAACAAAAAATACATCCTCCGGCATATTGTGATATATTTTTTAAAAAGCAATTACCAGAAATGAATGTGTGTTCAGGATGACTTCCTTCATTCAAAAATAAAATGATCCACAGCCAGCCCATGGAAACATGTGACACACATCCAGCTCCCGAAAGGCAATATGATTTTGCCCCCTACATTATCCAGCTGTGATTGATGAGTGACATTAGGAGAAAAACATGTGGCTGAAAGTGCACATCAAAGGTTCAGTGGGCCAGGTGGCTTGTATTTGTGTTTGACTACATGTAGTTATTATGGTGAGTGGGTATGGGAGGGAAGAGAAGAGCAATGGTGCCAGGAGATGGAGACATAGGGACAGGATAGCATTAATGTTGCTAGATGAGGGAGAAATTGCAAAATGATCCTCCTTGGCTATGCCACCCACCTTGCCACAAGCCTAGGGGCCAGCTGTTCTGTTTTATCTTACTTCATAGCAGCATTTGGCAATCAACCTGTTATCCTCTTCTTTTGTGGTTGGCATTACTTACTATCTTGTTCAAGAGTTTCTTTATTGGAAATTGCAGGCATCAAAGTCAATTCCATGGGAGCTTTGAATTCTAAGGGTGCCCAAGGTACAGTGTCAGAAATTCAATCTACTGTTCTCCAAGAACACTAAAAACGCATATGGTTTTAGATGACTGGAGATAGGTTTATTTGTGGAAACTGCAAAGATACAGAAGTTGGCCAGAGGAGTAGCAATAGAAAGAATCAACATCTGCTTGCCTTAAAATAAAAAAGAAATAAAATATTTGGCTAAGATATGAGAATTTGGTACAGATGTATAAGAAACTTTGTTAGATATTTCAAGAATGTAGAATTACATACCATTCCCTAAATCAAACCTCTATTGAGGACCTGTTGGGTACAAGTTCTGGGAATACAGAGCTGAATAAAGCAGGGTCTTTGCTTTAAACGAGCTCACCTTTTGTTAAGAAGACAAACATATACTTACAAATGCAAAAACAACTGGTAAGGACATTTGAACATGAAGATTCTGGATGAAGGGTGTCAGATGAACCTTTCTAAAAGACTTGACTTCTGACCCGTGTTTTCAGAGGAATAGTTTGCTAACACAACAAAGGGATATATATTTTCAGATATCTGTCACCTACTGGATATTGAGTTCTGACAATTTAAGGGCCATCTCAGGTAATCTTTATAAACCCAGGACTTAGTATATCCTGAAGACATGTAATCAATGTCTTCACAATTGTTCCTGGAATTTTATTCTGTACCCCAGTTCTGGTAATTGAACACACACACACACACACACGCACACACACACACACACCCCATAGATTGATCTCTTTGAAAGATGAGAGTCTAAAACATTTATCCATTAATACAAGGACATACACTCTTCCACTTTCTCTTATTTTTAGGCTTATTTCTTTTGGAGTGTGGAAGTCTTCAGGGCATGACAGAGAGACAGGCAAATCCTGCTCAAGCTGGGACCCACCCACTGGAAGTGAACCTGAATTGTCCCTAACAACCATGACTGAAACCAAAAGGTGGGCGAAAGAGATGTAGGCCAAGAGGATGGGGGCATGTGCTACTAATTTTCTTGGGGAAAAATTATGTAGCATAAGTTCAGAAGGAACTGATCTTATTGGGATCAGCTTAGGTTTAGATACAAACACTCAATTGATGCATATATTTATTTAGTAGGGCTTTCGCTCTGTTTTTCTTCTGTAAAGCTAAAAGTTTGGCCTAACATGCTTACAAATAACATGCTTATGCTTCAGTATAAAGAAAAGTCAATTTCTATTAACCATTAAATTTCCCTTCTTCTCTGTACACATTTTACTTCAAAGCATTTGCTGACCTTTTTGTGATAAATGTAATTCACTCTGAAACCCAAGGGTCAAGAGAGAAAGAGGAACATCTGACATTTGGAATCACCAACCATTAGGCTCAATAAGGCCAGAGATCACCTTGAAAGGCAACATATGTCACCCCAAATTGATAGTGTTTTGACTCGCAGTGAATGTTTGAGCAATTTTTTTAAAAGTTTTTTTTTCCCAACTACTCAGCAGCTGATGGTTTCAAAAGCATTGTTTCTTTAATATCCAAAATCAGACAGCACCTGAACTTGGGTAGCTAAAATTTTGTTGCATGTGGGTATGATAATGCTTATCAGTAAATGGCCCTCAAATGATCCTCTTTATTATTCTATCTGTACTTAGACAGCATTGGATTCTAGACAAGCTATCATTTATTCTGTATGTGATTTTTATCAAGTCCTTTAAATTTTTGTTTTCCTTTAAAAGTTTCCTTTTGTTTAAATTTTCAAATAGGAATTCTTTCAATAATTAGGTTTTGATCACCTACTATATCTAAGGCATTGAGTTAGGTAGTAAGGTATCAGCTGTGAAAAAGATGGACAAGAGCTTACAATCTAATTGAGGAGACAAACAATAAATGACGCAATTTTGACAGGACCATCCCGAGAATTAACTGTGAATATGTGCAGGTAGAGTATCTGGTACATACATTGAAAGTCTGTGGTAAAGCCATGATTCTTCTGTTTACAAGATGTGTGATCTGAGAAAAATATTTTATCTTGTCTACGAAAAGGAAAATAAGACTTTGATTCAACAAATATTTACTGAGGTTAAAAATAACATTTGAAATTCTGATAAGTGGTGGGCATACAATATTAGATAAAAGAGACATGACCACACCTTCTCTGGGCTTACATTGTTATTTATCTTAGCATTTATTTAAGGACTATATAAGAAAATGTGTGCAAAAGTCTACTTAAAATTATAAATCAATGTAATTATTCAGCGAGTGTACAAGATATTGGATCATGTTTCCTAGAGTTTTATGACCTCTGTTTCATTATATTCTGCTCTATATTCTTTTCAAATTCTGACCTTTGCCTCTATGTGTAATAATATCTTGTTTATTTGTCACGAAATGGTAATCAGTATTAACCTCCTCTTCTACACAACCACACAGAAATGATGCTTTTTTCTTTTTTTTTTTTTTTTGAGACGAAGTCTCGCTCTGTCCCCAGGCTGGAGTGCAGTGGCGCCATCTCGGCTCAATGCAAGCTCCGCCTCCCGAGTAGCTGGGACTACAGGCGCCCGCCACCGTGCCCGGCTAATTTTTTGTATTTTTAGTAGAGACGGGGTTTCACCGTGTTTGCCAGGATGGTCTCGATCTCCTGACCTCGTGATCCGCCCGCCTTGGCCTCCCAAAATGCTGGGATTACAGGCATAAGCCACCGCGGCCAGCCAGAAATGATGATTTCTGAATGGATCCGTGATCCTGAGCACTGTTAGCTTACATGGGATTTTCAAACTTTCAAGGGAAGAGGGTATGATACAAGTATAGTTTCGGTGAGTGCTAATTGCATTCTTCTTTTTACATTTGAGAGTTTTAAAATATCTCAGTCTATGATTAAGTTGATTATTACAGAAAAAGAGAAGACAGGACAGGGTGAAAGAAGTTCGCAGTGACTATATATAGCAAGCACCTAGAACTAGGATGGCATAGGCACAGTCCTTCAAAGCTCCTTGTCAACATCAGCAGAAAAAAATGTGGCTGGTTTACTACAAACCTGAACACAGTGTCAATATTCCCAACAGGATGCTTGATGCAGCCACCCCCAATGCTGCAGATGTGGCACATGCCTTGAAATGTATTGTCTCTGTTCTGGCTCAAGATTCTAACTTTGCAACAGAGAGAGGAGAGATCGTCTACAATCATCTATCAGTTCATGACAAAGAAAGCATTTCAACCCAAATCTAACGCCCTTTTTGCATTTTTTCTATTTTTGTTTTTCTCACCAAAACACCATGATCTTTAGTCACAACATACCGCAGACTGCTTGTATTACATGTCACCATTTAAAAATAAAAATCAGAGCATCAGATGGTCCAATATCATAGCAATCGAGATATTGCCTCTTCATCTTTTCTTTCTCCTACATCCAACATTAATTAAAATGATAACATCGAATTGTAGATCACTGTTAGAATCATTGAATAACAAAACACTCAATCTGAGTCACAGAAATTAAGATGATTTACACAGACTTCCTGATAAACAATTGAAGCAGATGTCAGTGGTGCCCTGTCCATAACCTCTTACTATTTTTGTGATGCCAGCCCAACTTCCAGCTGCCAGCACCTATAATTCTTTGCCAGTGGTCATTCTCTGGCTGCAGAACTTCTGTGTATGTGAGGGGTGGAGAGAACTCTTGGGGGAATAATGTGCCTGGGAGAAGCCCTCACTCAAATGATGAGTAGGAGTAGGGGATTAGTACTCCAGTAGCTCCAGTATGCTTTGGAGGTGTGTGTCCCCTGGTGACTCCCATGGTTCCCCAGCAGGACCAAGCTCTACATGACAACAGCAGGATTTGCTTTTTCCTCAATATACCTTTCACTAGTGCCTTCCCTTCCCTGACTCACTCTTCGTTTCCCTGCTGGTGTTTCCTGAGACCACTTCCCAATGAACTATTTACATCCTAGCCTTATCTTAGAGTCTGCCCCTATAGAAACAAAACCAAGACAAAAATGTATACATACAGGAAATTGAATGAACGTATACATGAGTTAATTTCTGTTCTAGGGCTAAGGTTATCGCAGCAAACAAAGCAGAATAAAATTCTTGCCTTTATTGTGCTAATAAATGCTTATGCTCTTCCCTGCTTAGCAGTTCTCTCAGCTGAAGGAAGCAAGAAAGAGAAAGAAGAGGTGACTTTGGTTTTTACACTCCTGCCAAAAATTAAACGGGTATCAAAGAATGATGCATAATGAGACCTTAGATTTTACATAGCAATGTAAAGTGTATAAAAGCTTTCACCTAGAATATCCTAAAAACAAATAGACAACCTCTTCAGATAGGTTGGGAAACTATCATTCTTACCATTTCACAGGTGAGGAAATTGAGGTTTAGAGACATGATTGAGCAGATTAATTCTGCAGGCAAACATCAGGGTCCATTACAATTTATCCTTCTGCCTGTGTCAGAGTCTATGTCATTATAGTCTCTATGACAGGATCACAAAGGCAGTGCTGCAAATCAAATGATCACTTCCAGTAACCCTGGCTTGCTACTGAATTACAGTTTCCTCACCTTCTTTTGAAACAGGCAGATTAGGTCACTGCTGGGAAGAGCTCCTTCCACGGCCCATTGATTTGCTTTCATTGGGTATTTCTTTTCCTGGCAGAATAGTAGAATAGTTTGTCGATGATATTAGGTAGATGCAACTTATCATGCATTACACAAGTTTATAACTCTAGGGAGATGAATAAAAAGGAGAAAAATAGCTACTGCTTAAAATAAGAATCTCAGATGTTGGTGTGCTTGTTTAGGGAGAGGTTACCATGGAGATCAAGGCTTTGCAACACACTTTGCAGGATATAATGGCACAAGTCTTCGGCTGGAATAGGCCCTTATGCAGCTCTTTCACCATCATTGTGCCACATGCTGACAACTCTTTCTGCAGATGGGCCAACCCATGTGCCCCTATGCCACCCAAGTTCATTCCAGTTCATTGGGAAAGTTTATGCGTGATGGGAACCTGCCAATAACTCCACCCTATCATCACGTTCCAAATGGAAGTAAATGTTATTGACAATTTTTTTAATTCCAAGAATAAGGAAAATAGCAACAACAATAATAAAAGCAACTATTCATTTATCATATGCTCTGTGCAAGATATTGAGCTGTGCCACATACATTTATAGTATTTAATTTTCAAAGCTAGGAGCTGAGGTATGTATGTTTATCTCTGTTTTGCAGGCAAGACAACTGAGGCTTAGAGACATGAAACAATGTGCTCACCACCACCCAGCACTTAATGGGAAGAGCACGGACTCAAACCATGGCCCATGCTTTTTTTTTTTCCAGGAATGCTTTACATTTCTGCCTTCTCTGCCCCTCACCTTATTGACCCAGTCTATGGACGTGAGTTTCTTCAATCTCCGAATAGTTCTTCATTGCCTTGCTGACTTTTCTCCTTTAAGCATCTCACTTTCCCATTAGCACTGATACTTCACCCCAAGGCCGACCCATTTGTTTGAAGCACTGATACACACAACTGGATTAGTTTCCCAAACATCTCATTCCTCTTGGTTCAGTTCTGCATGTTCTTCTTCGTTTAGTTAATAGGTCACAGTACCTCCTTTCTAACCAGACATACTAAAATTAGGAGACATAGGTTCTAGGCTTTGTTGTCTCACTAATAACTCTGAATAATTAAGCATGTCGAGGCTCCATTTATTGGAACAGACAGATATCTAGGTTGATTTACTCTTGTACATAAAGGTAGCATAACCATATATTGAGCACTTAGTATGTACAGGAACTTTGAAAAAGAGAGGCAAACTTTACACATTAAGGATAATTCAGCACAAAGAGCAAAGCATTGTGAATGGAAAGCATTTGACTTAAGTTTATAGGATTGGAATTTCCATAGGTGGAGAGAAGGCGGGCATGCAATCCAGCAGGAGGAAGCATTTTGAACAAAGACAGAGAGAACACAGAATAAGATCAGGTGGCAAAAAGTTGTGGAAAAGTCATAGAAGGTGATTTGTTGTTCAAGAGTGGGTGAAAACAGGAATCTCATTAAAACCCTTCATCTTATATGTGGGAAAACCTAAAGCCAATGGAAGATAGCAGCTCATCCCCAAAACTCAAAACTGGCTAGTTTTAGGGATGTAAGTATATACAGTCCAACAACTGCCTTTGCTGAATTGACCAGTTCATCCTTATAAAATGATTAATCCAATAGGCTCTTAGGGTAACAATTAAGCTGGATGTGCTCAAAAGATTTCAAATCATCCAAGAAAACATGACTGGTAGTGAACACAAATATAGACATAAAGAAGTGAGGGAAAATAGGGCACACAGGTATTCCTGTGATTGCCTTAGTTAGCAATATGACTCATTTAATTTATTGGTTGGTCAGAATTAGACCCCACCTTTCTAAATAAGCTCACTGGTATGTAATTTGCTTTCCACAACTTCTGACTAGCTATAAAACAAGAAGAGAAAACTGAGCAATAACCCAAGGAATTCTGAAGACTAATTTATATAAATTGGCTTTTGTTCTTTTTAGTAACCAAAGTTAATGATACTACTCTAGCTGCTCCAAATCCCCTGTTTTTTATACTATTTTGCAGCAGGGAGGCTTAGTTTTTGGTGGGTTAGGAATGCTTTGAGAATCTCAGAAAATCTTTAGCATCTACATGTCGTTACTGTCCAAACCCAGAAAAAAAAAATACACTTTTGTGCATAAACACAATATATATAATTTTATTCCATATTTTTGGTACCTTCAAAGCATGTGCAACCATAAATACAATTGGAATTTATAAACTCTTGTAAAGAAATCCTGTTTTATACTTCACAAAACAAGTTCACAAATATTCATGTAAAATTTACACCTCAGTTATGGAGATAAAGAAATTGAGATATGCAAAGGTAAAAATGGGCTTCCCTCATTCACACAGCTGGCACTTGGAGGAGCCAGACATGGTTCCAGAACTTTTAGACATGACGCATCGCACTGCATTTTTGTATACATCATGTGTGCTATTCCTTGGATAGATTATGGTTGGTGAGAATAAGTGGGATATTACGCAGAGCACATTTCATAACTAATTATAAATAAAGCAAGGGTCAAAGGGATAAAAGGGCATCTCTTTAAGCTGTCTTTTCCAAAAATGAAAGGATGAGCTTTCAAGCATGTAAACTGCACACATGCAGGGAGCCAACAAGAACACTGCATGTGTGGAAACTCACATACTGGTATTCTTCAAATATTCATTGGCTTCCCCATGTTGAAACATCAGTTAACTGTAAGTCAGTTTCACAGTCCCAGTACACTCTTGTTCATTTGACTACATCTAGGTCCCTCTCATTCAAGAGACAATCAATGAAAGATAGATTTGCCAGGCTTAATTGAATCTTCCATAATCAAGACTGCCCTCTCCATTTGATAAGAAAAGAGATATTTAAACAGGCTCTTGTCTCTTAAATGTCAAAATCTCTTAGTCGGGCTTACAGAGTTGTTCAGACCATTAGTTCCTCTCCTGTCTTATATCTCCCAACCTCTAATGTATTACCTCTATCAGGCTGTCAGAGCCACAACGGTCCAATTATATCATATTCATCTTTGTGCTCCTAATTTCTAGCATTGTGTTCTTTGTTTAACAAAGCCTTATTGTGTATAGACTTCGTGCAAAGCCCTGTTCATGTGATGATGGGGTTAGTAAGGAGCAAAACAAAGTTTTCGCCTCCATTGTGCTTACTTCTAGTGGGTTAGAGAGATAATAAACAAACAAATAAATGGAAAATATAGTGCCAAGTAAATGCAAGTGCCATGAAGTCAGGGGTAGGGAATGATAAGGAGCAGTTTTTATTCCTTTTTTCTTTTTCTTTTGTTTTTAGATGGAGTCTCTCTCTGTCACCCAGGCTGGAGTGCAGTGGCTCGATCTAGACTCACTGCAACCTCCGCCTCCTGGGTTCAAGCAATTTTCATGCCTTAGCTTCCTGAGTAGCTTGGGATTACAGGTGCGCACCACCATGCCCAGCTAATTTTTATATTTTTAGTAGAGATGGAGTTTTGCCATGTTGGCCAGGCTGACCTCGAATTCCTGATCTCAGGTGATTGGCCTGCGTTGGCCTCCCAAAGTGCTGGGATTGCAGGGGTGAGCCACTGCACCCACCAAGGTTTTTATTCTTGATTAGTGCTCTTGGAACTCTTTCTGCAGTGGTCTCATTGGAACAAAGATCTGAATGAAGGGAAGACGGTAGTGCTTGAATATCTGGAGGGAGAACATTCCAAAGAGAGGGAGCAGCAAGTACAAATATTTAAAAGACAAGAACCTGCCTGGCATGCTTGGCAGAAGGGAAGAGACATGTGTGGCTGGAGAGTAACACCCCTGTATGGTGTCTGTCATATGGTGGACACTGAACAGACGTCAAAAGAACTAGCACCTAAAACAATGCTCACCACGTAGCTGATCTGCAATTAATGTGTTGTTGTTGTTGTTGTTTTGTATGGATATGTTTGTACTCTCCTCCAATCTGTCTATACCCTAAATATCCATAAATGCTAGCTGTCTTCCCAAATCAGTGATCTCATTAAACATACTCTATAACAGGGAGGGAGCTAAAATTGGCTGTTATATGTCGAGGCATGGCTTTGTGTATTAAATGTTGGTTCTCTTTTTTAATTCCTGTGCCATGGGTGTGGTTATCCCCATAGAATGAACAAATAACGTATTGTGATGAACTAACTTGTTCAGGCCCACTCAGTCGTCAAGCTACAAAAACTGAGAGCTCAGATTTTCTTTAAAAGCCCAAGCTTTATTTATTCACTGTATTGTCTATTCATTCAGGAGCCAGATGAAGGAAATGCTTTTCTCCTGATGTTAGAGATGAGGAAAGGTAGTGGACTCAGTTAAGCATGAGACAGATTATGGAATTTTTTTTTACTTTATTACTATTATCAAAGTCTTGCAGGAAACAGACATCACATTCAAAGGAGTGTCTGAAAAGAATAAAATGAAGAGACTGTTTCCTGAAGTGTAGGCACAACAGAGGGAATTAATGAGGAATAATGAAGATCCCAGACACTATCAATTGAGGGAAGCCGTCATCTCCCACAGGCCTGGAGACGCAAGAGGGAATTACCAGAATTCAGTAAGAGCCTTGAAGATGTAGTTGAACTGTGGCTGTGTGAGGGAGGCCACCAGAGAGGAGTTTGCTGGGGACTTTCCTGACTTGCCCAGGGCTATCCCAGTTTCATTATTGAAAGTCCTGCATCCTGAGAAATTTCTCAGTCCCAAGCAATCCAGGTTGCTGTGTGAACTTAGCTGTTCATCTTACATAGAATATTGTAACCAATGTCAAGCCATAGCTAAGGAGGGATGGGAATAGAAGAGGGATAAGGTGGAACTAAGCCCTTTGTCTACAGACAGTGCCTTATACTGGTCCCACCCAATGGGATGCTTGAATGCAAGGGAGTTTAGGTGATCTGGCCTGTAAAGGTCAGTCTGTAGAGGCTCATAAGCAGGGAAGAGAAAGGCAGAGGACAGATCTGGGAAGTCACATGGAATATACTCATGGGAGTGCAGTGCAGTAGGAGATAGGCCATTTGCATGGTGTGATGGGTGTGAGGGGCCACTGGGTACAGTAGTTGCCTGTGGAAAATCATGAGCTGCTTACAAAAGACAGTCTCACTCCGTAGCATGGCATGGCATCTTTGGCTCTTTAATAGCCGCAGCTTGATTTTCTAATCTTATCACTTGAAACGTTTCCTGTGTACATGAATTTTACAGTCACAAGGGACTACTTAGCATCCTCCATCATACCTGCGCTTGTTGACTCTATGGCCTCGCGATTCTGCTCCTGTAATGTCATTCTCACCTCCGTCTGCAAGCAGTTTACTCACTTCTAAGACTATAACCTAAGCTAATGACCTTCAACCCGCAAAATGACTGTTTTTCTTTATTTTCCCACCACATTTTATACCATAAAAACTGTTATTATTTACCTCCCTTGCCATGTGACTCTGAGCATCTCTCCAAATCTTCTTTGCTTCCACGGAGGTGGTGGGACGCTAGTCAGCAGTGACTATATCTGATTTGCTTTTGTCTCCCAAACTGGACCTAACACAATATGTTACACAATGTGTGTACTCAATCAACTTTTGTTCTGTGTAGAACTGAATTCAAAAACAAAATGTGACAAAGAAAATGTCCTGCAGCCTGAAACCTCCACAAGTACCCTAAACAGCCTGAGGAAATTTAATGAGAAGGATAATGTAGGTTTCTCCCAGACACTCCTTACGTGGCTATTCTTATGGAGCAAAATGCTCACTTATGTGTCTACTTTCATAGGAAATAGATTCTGCTGAGAGATGATGATTCTGCCTGTCTTCAAACTGAAACTCAGTAAAGGGTTCAGGAACAAACACTGGGTCTTGCCAACAGAGTCACATTTATAAGTGGGTCGCACAGTTTTTCCAGAAAGAAAAGAGATTTATATCATAATCAGACAAAAGCATACATTGCTAGATTAAGGAGAGAAAATTCTATGCTTCCATGATTTTTAGTAAGTATATGTTTCAGACGCATTAAGTCAAGCCAAATGTCTTTGGTCTCTTCTAAATACTCTAAGAGAAAATAAGCTACTAATTATGCATGTATTTAACAGTAACCTATTGAGGCCTAGTAGGCTCCAAGTGATGTGCTAAGGTAAGAGAAAGAATAAAGAATTTGGAGTCAACAATGTTGCAAGTCCTAGACTCACCACTGCCAGTGTGAACTTCAGCATCCTACTGGGTCTCTCAGCCTATTTCCACATCTATAAAAGTTGAAACAATGAATCTATGCTGATCGGCCTTGTTTTGAATTTTTTGCTTTTGGTAGACTCTAAAATTACATAATCATTACACTTTTTCTTTTTTTTGTTTTGTTTTGAGACAGAGTCTCGCTCTGTCACCCAGGCTGGAGTGCAGTGGCGCAATCTCGGCTCACTACAAGCTCTGCCTTCCAGGTTCACGCCATTCTCCTGCCTCAGCCTCCCAAGTAGCTGAGACTATAGACACCCGCCACCCCACCTGACTAATTTTTTGTATTTTTTAGTAGAGACGGGGTTTCACTGTGTTAGCCAGGATGGTCTCGATCTCCTGACCTCATGATCCGCCCGCCTCAGCCTCCCAAAGTGCTGGGATTACAGGCATGAGCTACAGCGCCTGGCCCAACATTACACTTCTTCTTAGCAACTTAATGACTTTGTCTATATTGCAAATCCCTTGTTAAACAAAGAGAGTGGTGCCAGTTCTGTCTATGGATCACGGTGTTAGAGAAAATGTTATATGTGCTGAAATTATACAAATCACAAATGAAAGACATTATTACTGAAAAGCCTTTGGAGCAAAAATAGTAAGTTCTTCAGAGGTCTGAGTGCTTGGGTGTACGGCTTTTCCTTTCCACTTATTAACTGTGTAGCCTGAATACATTTCTTTATTTCAGTCTTAACATCATTTGTAAAGGAGAGATGAAGATACTCACTTTACCTGGCCGAGTTATGGGTAGAATAAAACGATATGTATAAATAAAAGACTTGGAACATAGTTGGCATTCAGTAAAGTCATTCTTTTTCTTCAGTTATGGTATTTTACATTATTCATTAGAGATATGCAACATTTAGTACGGACAATCATAGACATTCCTCAGACACTGTCACTTCTGCTAAAGTCATATGGGTATATCAAAGGCAAAGGCACGCAGTGAGTTGTTAAAGAAAGCTGATCTCCTCTTAGGGATTGAATTTCTTATAAGCAGTTTCCCATATTGTGCCAGGGTCCTTACGACATTGCATTTTACAATCAGCAAAACTTTCACAAATATTATCATTATAGCATTGAACTGGGATTGGCAGGCTTTTTCTGGAAAGGGCCACGTAATTAATATTCTCAGTTTTGCAAGCCATGTGGCCTCTGACGCAATGTCTATTTTTTTTTTGTTATAACAAAAGTGGATACATGCAATACATAAATGAATAAGCATGACTATAGCTCAATAAGACTTTATGTACAAAAGATGGCAGGTAGCTGGATTGACCCACGGGTTACAGTTTGCCAACCCCTGGCATAAATGATTTGTGACTTCCTACTAGCCAGATAAAGGAATAGCATCACCACCTGCCCAGCCAACAGATACTACAAGGAACACAGAAACAACTATAAAGGATTAAATGTTTGCTTACAAGACAAAAGGTTTCCCATCAGTCATTAGCCTAGTTTTAACATTATCTCCAAAGAGCGATTTTCCCTGGTACTTTCAACTCTTTATGCACTGTTTGGATTTTCCCGGTTGGAAGTAGATAATGAAGTGATAAAAATGAAGTAGAGAAGGTTTACAATGACTTTGCTAAACTTAAAAAAAAAAAAAATCAGTGAAGCCTCAGAATCCTAAGGACTGAACTCTGAGCAATGCCTAACAGGGAACGGAGAACCATGGATAAGAGCTGTCTCAGGCTTTGACTGGGATGAAGGATCAGCGTATTTGAGGAAAAGAAAAAGAACATGAAAAATTACCTACACTGGGACAAGGAGAGACACTCTTGGCCACTTCTGGTCAATGTCTGATTAGTACCTAGCACCAAGCACAGACCCTCACACAGAGACGGTGCCCAATGAAGGCTCTAGGTTCAAATCACACCTCTGGTACTGTGTATCCATGTCCCTATGGATGAGGTTCTCAAATCCTCTGCATCTTAATCTCATTGTTTATAACATAGGGATAAAATAGCATCTACTCATAAGTTTAGAGTGGGAATCAAATTAGTAAAGCATATATAAAATATTTAGTGTAATACTTGGCATATATTAAGTTCTTAATAAATGCTTATTATTATTATTATGTACATCAATGAGTAAGTGACCTATTGAGTGACTGAATAACATGTTGCATGATTTTATCTTTCAGTAAGCAGGGGAAGAACCCATCCCAGAGGATACAGGGCTTCAGTTCACAAACCAGGTCCAGGCTCTCTGCTGGATGGTGGTCTGTGAACAATTCCCACAGGCTCTTTGTACTTTTGGTTCTGATTTGAAAGCTGATAGTTCTATCTCAGCTACACAGTGAAAAACCTAACATACTAAATTTATCTTCACTTCCTTACTATCACATTTATTTCTGTCTCCATGAAACTAACATGATCACAAAGTGAAGTCCCACAATAGGCCTTCTGCAAGCTGAGGAGTAAGGAAGTCAGTCCGAGTCCCCAAACCTCAAAAGTATGGAAGCCGACAGTGCAGTCTTCAGTCTGTGGCCAAAGGCCTGAGAGCCCCTGCCAAACCACTGGTGTAGGTCCGAGAATCCAAAAATTGAAGAACTTGGAGTCCGATGTTTGAGGGCAGGAAGCATCCAGCATAGGAGAAAGACAGAGGTTGGAGGACTTAGCTAGTTCTTCTATGTTCCTCTGCCTGCTTTATCCTGGTCGCACTGGCAGCTAATTTGTTGGTGCCCACTCAGACTGAGGGTGGGTCTGCCTTTCCCAGTCCACCGACTCAAATGTTAATCTCCTTTGGCAACACCCTTGCAGATACACCCAGGAACAATACTTTGCATCCTTCAATCAAGTCAAGTTGACAATATTAAGCATCGCACATGGGTATAATGATATGTGATAGTTAATTTTACGTATCAACTTTATTGGGCTAAGGGAAGCCCAGATAGCTGGCAAACATTATTTCTGGATTTGTGAGGCTGTTGCTGGAAAAGACTAGCATTTGAATTGGTAGGCAAAGTAAATAAGATTACCCTTACCAATGCAGGTGAATGTCACCCATTCTGTTGAGGGCCTGAATAAAACTAAAAGGTGGAAGAAGGGAAAACTTGCTCTCTCTACCTAAGCTGGGTCATGCACCTTATCCTGCACTTGAATATTGGTGCTCCTGGTTCTCAGCCTTCAGACTCAGACTGGAACTCACCCATTGGCTCCCCTAGTTCTCAGGTCTTTGAATTTGGGCTTGAGTCACACAACTGCTTTTCCTGGGCCTCCAGCTTGCAGGCAGCAAATCATGGGGCAGATCAGCTTGTATAACTATGTGAATCAATTTCTCATAATAAACCTCTCTCTCTCTCTCTCTCTCTCTCTGTCTCTGTTCATCAAGATTCTCCAAAAGGGGAGAACCAATAAGATTGTGTGTGTGTGTGTGTGTGTGAGCTTATTAGGGACTATTGGCTCACATGGCTGGGGGAGAACCAACAGGACAATTGGCTTACATGACTACAAGGCAAAGTCCCACGATAGGCCATCTGCAAGCTGGGCAAAGAGAAAAGATAGAAGCATGACTTAGTTCAAGTCTGAAAGCCTCAGAAACAGTGTAGCCTTCAGTCTGAGACCAAAGTTCCAATAGCCACTGGGAGGCTCCTGGTAAAAATCCCAGAGTCCAAAGGTCCACACACCTAGAATCTGATGTTCAAAGGCAGGAGGAGTGGAAGCAAACATTAAGCACAGGAAGCTAGAGTGTGAGAAAGCTCAGCAAGCAAACCTATCCCCCTTTCTTAAACCTGCTTTGTTCCAGCCCTGCTGGCAGCCCATTGGATGGGGCCCACCCACATTGAAGGTGGGTCTTCCCTTCCCAGTCCACTGATTCAAATGTCCTCTTCTCTGGGAAAACCTTCACAGACACACCCAGAAACAACACTTTACCAGCCATCTAGGCATCCCTCAATCCAGTCAAGTTGACACTTAATATTAACCATCACACTCCCTACCTGTTTATCCATGCCAGACCTCTTGTTTCTTTGGAAAACCCTGGCTAAAATAGATTTTAATACCAAGAGTGATGTTAAAGGAATGGAATTTTAAGAAAAAATTTTTGTAAAAAAATAGAAGTTTAAGCAAACCATAAGCAGAACTTAAAGATTTGGAAAATTCTTAATCTACCCATATTATAAAAAATGACAACACTAAGGGTATGAACAAGCATCCATTTGATAGAAAGATCCATATGGGTGTGAACCATAGACTTAACAAAGTAAATCCAGGAGGAAATCGAACTGAAAGAGGAGATGAGAAGAAATGAAGGAAGACTGTCAGACTTCTTGGATTTTACAGGACAGGACCAGGATCTGTTCAGCTGAGAACATGGGCTATTCTTCAAGACAAGGGAAGAATACCCCTGAAAGTGATTCACAGATCATCAGGGAATGCCTCCTCAGTTTCAAAAGGGTAGCTCACCACCTTGCTTTCAACAAGCCAAAAGGTCTCTGCCCAGAGTTGTGGGGTTGGGGCCACCCAGAGCCATGGGGAAATAACCCCTGTTGAGTAGAGTTATCGGGGCAGAACCTCCACCTCAGTGGGTCTAGAAGGCTAAACCCCTGACCCAGTGGGTCTGGAAGGCAAGAGTTCTACTCCAGTAGGCCTGGGATATAGCATTGAGCCAAAGAAGATTATTCCTGAACTTTATGATCTCATGAAATTTGCTTTATAGTTTAGATTTATTTGGAATCTGATATCTCTTTCTTTTTCCAATTTTTCCCTTTTCAGATGAAAATGTCTATCCTATGTCCATCTTACCCATGTATTTTGGAAGTACATAACTTTTTTGGTTGTATGGGTTCACAGCTGAAGAGCAAAGCATAAATCATAGTTCAAGCCTCACTCATATCTGATTTAGTTGATATTTTAATGAGACTTTGTACTTTAGAGTTTTGAGTTAACACTAAAGTCAGAAGTCTGGGGTATGTTAGGATGAAATAAATGTATTTTGCATGTGAGACGGACATAAATTTTGGGAGACAAGGAGTGGGATGCTAAGACTGAATGTACACATCCCCACAAAATGCATATGTTGAAATCTTAATCCTCAACATGATGGTATTAGTAAGTGAGGCCATTGGTAGGTGATCAGGACATGAGGGAAGAACCTTTATGAATGGGATTAGTGTTTTTATAAAAGAGACTTTGGAGAGCTCCCTTGTCCCTTCACACATGTGAGGACACAGTGTGAGGATGGCAGTTCGTGAAACAGGAAGCAGGCACTGACCAGTTGCTGAATCTGCTGGAGCCTTGATCTTGGACTTCCCAGCTTTCAGAAATGTGGGAAATAAATTTATGTTGTATATAAGGCACCTAGTCTATAATAGTTTGTTATTGCAGCCCAAACAGACTAAGACATGATACCTTATAGGATGGTTGTGATAATGAATTTTGTATTTACTGATAACATTCACTTACGAGTTGTTTTCTCAGTTTATTCCTGAAATTAGTTGAATGAAAAAGAGATGTTAATTCCTATTGAGTCATGTGTTACATTAATGTGGCTAAAATGCCGCTTAGAAGAAGCGGTTCTCTTTTTCCTGGTTAGATAATTTCTTGAATTTTGCTCTTTTCTCTCGAATCATAGACTCCATTCTAATGGATTATGGTTGATTTCCTAGCCTTGGCTAGTTGGGACTCCAGAACATGTACAATAAACATCAGCAGCCCCAGACTGAATGACTTTATGGAGCCTTGCAGATCTCAATTCTTTTTTCTTTTTTTTTTTTTTGAGATGGAGTTTTGCTCTTGTTGCCCAGGATGGAGTGCAATGGCGCCATTTCTGCTCACCGCAATCCCTGCCTCCCTGGGTTCAAGCGATTCGCCTGCCTTAGCCTCCCGAGTAGCTGAGATTACAGGCATGCACCACCACGCCCGGCTAATTTTGTATTTTTAGTAGAGACAGGGTTTCTCCATGTTGGTCAGGCTGGTCTCAAACTCCCAACCTTAGGTGATCCACCTGCCTCAGCCTCCCAAAGTGCTGGGATTACAGGTGTGAGCCACCATGCCCGGCCCTCAATTCTTATTCAATTCCATGAGATCATGTTACAGAAGCATCAATTTCAGTTTAACTTAATGGTCGATAAACTGAAACTCTAGTATCATACTTAGTATTGTGCTTTTTTCATACCCAACATCCAATTTTACTAATTTTTTTTTAGAATCTGTAACCAACTTATATCCTAAATAAAACTTCTGTAATCTGTCTTGCACCTCGCCTCTCACTCGTGATACTGAATTCCCTGTTTCCACTCATACCAATCTCTGGTTCACTTTTCACAAAGGATTTATTAAGTCTTATCTCTCCAATGACTTATCCATTACAATAAGACTAAAATACAAACTACCTATCATCGTGTACCCAATACTACATAATTTGGCCTCTCCCTAAATTCCAATTCCATATCCTCCTGCTTCCCATACCATTGGCTGTGCTGTGACCACACTGGTCTACTTGACTACACCAAGCTCAATTCCCATCTCCAGGCCTTTGAACTTGGTCTTCCATCTACTTGGAATGCTTTTCCCTCTTATTGTCAAATGTCTCTTTCTCTTAAAAAGCCTTTCTTGACCACTCTAACACTTTCTCTTCGCTTTCAGTCATTCTTTACCATATCGAAAACACAAGTCTTTACTGCATCTATTAGGATCCAAAATTATTTATGTTATGCATTTTTCTTTTCTCATTATAGTGGAAGTTGCATGTTGATCAGGATCCTGACTGTTTTGTTTGTCATATTCTTGATACTTGAAAATAATAATAAAGCTTGGCAGGCAGTTAGAATGAAAGACGTGTGTTAGCTAACTAAAGACAACATCATCATAATCTTGGCAGAGCAGTTGTGTTATGTATGGGTGTGGGGGTTGAGGGTGTAATTGGTCAGTTAATGCAATTGCTAGCTCTTTTTTCAACTTTCAATTGGGCTGAGAGTCAGTTGTACTGTCGATTTAAAAGGGAGAATCAGTTGTCCCCATGTGCTCCCAACAGTCTTGACACAGAGTTCATTACTTCCTTGTATTTTCCAAAAAAGGAAACATAGTTGTAGCAAACACAATAATTACTCTGAATTTTATTGACATTTCCATGAAAAATGTGGGAGGAGGTCCTCATTGCAGATCCCCCAGCAAGCAAATTCACTAGATCCTATTAGACATATATGTTCTTTCCAGAATCCTTAGTAGTGCCAACAAATATGACTGCTTCTCCCTGTCTAGCTTTCTTCCTCTGAGAGCCATTACTTTCCATTGAGGTCTCTAAACCACCCAGGGTTCTATTACGTCAATGAGTAGTATAAGGACATCGGAACAGCTCCACACTTGCACACCCACCAGCCAAAAACAAACGAAACCAAAACTAACTTGCTAAGTCCTTATTTGTAGTAAGAAGATCTTTACTCAAAGCCACTTCTGTGAACTAGCAAGTCAGCCTGAAATTCGAGAGAAAGGCCCCCCGAGTTAGCCTGTCAGTATTCTAACCACAAATCACTTTCTATTTGTATGAATGTGGACAAGTTATTTAATCACTCTGAGTCTCTGACTGTTCATCTGCTGAAAAAGATAAAAATGGTAATAATTTTCACTTTAAAAGATGGCTGTGGTTTTAGTGGTATAGTCTCTTGTAGAGTGCTTATCCCCATGGCTGGTACATGATATACCTTAATAAATGTAAACTTTCATTACAAACTGTGTGCTTTTTGGTGAATTTCCTAACCCTCTGAGCTTCAGCATTCCTTAGTAAACTGGGCATAATAATAATACCTCAAGAATACAATGCATTATTATTTACTACAGTCACCATGATGTACAATAGAGCTCCATAACTCATTCCTCCTGCCTAACTGGGACCTTTTACCCTTTAACCAACATCTCCCCATTCCCTGTGCCCCCAGCCCTAGGTAACTACACTGTACTCTATACTTGAAAATTGCTAAGAGAGTAGATTTTAAATGTTCTCATCACAAAAAATAAATATATGTGGTCATGAATATGTTAGTTAGCATGATTTAATTATTTCACAATGTGTACATATATCAAAATACCATGGCATACATGATAAATATATAAAATTTTATTTGCCAACTAAGACAATAATAATAATGAAAATATAAAAGAGGGTTTTCATTAAAAAACATTTAAAAAATGTTGTAATGATCACTCAAATAGATCAGGTATTGAAAGATGCTCCCTATTTGGGAGAGGAAGATTTTAATATATTGCGAAAATATTATTTGGGGGTAGATTAGAACAGGAATGAATCAGGCTTACCCAGCCTAGGAAGTTTCAGGGCCACTTTACAAAATGTACTGTAACTAAAATATTGTACTTTTACCATCAATATCTAATCATGCTGAAGAGGTAGGTAAAAAAGCATGGAGAAGAAACTTTTCAGGATGCCGGCATCTATTCGGTTCTCCCTAGTCCCGAGGTGTTTTCTGCTATGTTGTAATTAGGAGCTCTTTGCTACTGAGCAGGATGCTCCTGTGTGAGGCACTTAGGCTTGTCCTAGGCCTGGTTCTCATTATATCATTTTCTTCTCCAGCTCTTCTCTCCCTAAGCTGCTGGGCAGGAAATTGACCACAGGTAATTGGTGCATTCAAACAAAACATGTAGATGCCTACTGAAAAGGAGATTTTACAATTAGATTCTGCTTCAATTAGGAGGCTGTTTCCCTTTCTCTTCCTGAGGCCTTACCCCTCTTCAAAGCAAAGTTTGAGTTCTGTAAACAAAAGTACAAAATTTTTATCCTAAAACCAGCTTGTGTCAGTAGTGGGAGGGGACCTGGGGCTAGGTTAGGATGCACCAATCTTTTGAGCCAAGCCAACTTATTTAGTTCATGGAAGGAGAGTGTGTTCCTTTCTTTTGCTTCTATCTTTGCTCAGATATCTCTTTGAGAGTTATCAGATTTCTGTAGCTGCTGTAATATCAAGAAACAGGAAGAAGGTGAGAAATAAGAGGCGGCAGGGACCCTGTCTCTAAGCTCATCCTCACCCCCAGCTGAAATTGTCCTGCTCCCTGGGGCACAGGTGCTGATTTCCCTCCCTGATTTGGTCATTAAACACTTCTTGCTGCTTCAATACATTTCCTCCAAGGCCCCTGTCAAGGATGCTGCTTCTCCTATGATTACAACACAGCCAATTGGGCCTCTGAACCTATTACTTCCCTTTTCCTAATGACCTTATAATTACTGCTGGACTTATTCATGCCACCTGACAGATAATGATGTCAATTATGCAAACCTCAAATAGGGTCTTCTCGCCTGGAACAATTTCTTGCTTAGTTTTGTTTTGTAAAAAATAGAGCCAGCCAATAGCAAGATAAATGCTTCTCTAATTTATATATTCTAAATGTGTCATACAGGTTTGGGTTCATGATCCAACACATTCATGAATTGCTATGGGGCTAATAATACTAGTTTCTTCACAGATTGTATGTTGACAGAATTAAATAAAGTGAGTTTATTCATATAAAATTCTTAGAAAATTATCTTAAGATGAAGGGTTTTAATTTTGTTAGTGATTGCCATCCTTAGTCATTAGAAATACAGCTTCCTTCCTCTTGTATGCAGGTGAGTTTTACTAAGTAGAGGTGAGGTTACTGAGGGAGGAGAACAAAAAGGTAATAAAAGATGAGTTGTGTATTAGGCTGTTCTTGCATTGCGACAAAGAAATGCCTGAGACTGGATAATTTATAAGGAAAACATGTTTAATTGGCTCATGGTTCTGCAGGCCTGGTAGGAATCATGGCACTGGCATCTGCTTGGCTTCTGGGGAGGCTTCAGGAAAGTTATAATCATGGCAGAAGATGATGGAGGAGCAAGCATATCACATAGCCAGAGCAGGAGCAAGGAGGCAAGGAGGAGAGGAGGCACCAAACACTTTTAAATGACCATATCTCACCAGAACTCACTCCCTATTGCAAAGACAACACCAAACCATGAAGGATGTACTCACATGACCCAAACACCTCTCACCAGGCCCCACTTCCAGCATTGGGAGTTACAATCCAACATAAGATTTGGGTGGGGACAAATATCCAAACTATATCATTCCATCTCTGGCCCCTCCCAAATCTCATATCCTTCTCATACTGCAAAACACAATTATGCCTTCCCAACAGTCCCCCAAAGTCTTAACTCATTCCAGCATTAACTAAAAAGTCCAAAGTCTCATCTGAGACAAGGCAAATCCCTTCCACTGATGAGCCTGTAAAATCAAAAACAAGTTAGCTACTTTCAAGATACAGTGGGAGTATAGGCATTGGGTAAACTCTTCCACTTCCCGCATTACTTCAGTCACAACACTCTCGACACTCTCGCTTGAACTGCCCTGGCTGCAGGCCTCTCAGCCTCAGGAGCACTTTAGGAAGAGGCTCACATTCCCCAGGAACCAGAACAGCTGCCGCCTACAGCCCCTGGGCTCTGTCACTGATTCAGGTGGTTCCTCACCTTCCATCACCAATCTGCACTTTCCAGCTTTTGTGGGTGGACGGTGAAGAAGACAAATGCAAATAGAATATTATTTATGTTATCTTTGAAGTGATAAATTTCTCATTGTCACTAATTGCAAACTGCCGGGGTAAAGAGCACAGGGTCCATGCACACCATGCCTCTAAATTGCCTAATATTGGGACAAGAATCACTTATTTTTAATGTTCTAATCTAGTCATGATGAATTCTAACTCCTTCACATTGAACTGCCTTTCATTGTGTTTTTAGTTTTGCTCTGCTGGGCAGGAGTTTCTCTGTTGCAGAGCTTTGACCAGGACTTGGTGGTTTCCTTCAACCCCTAATTCTTGGCAATTAGTTAATATTCCTTTGTGCTGTTCCATCGATTCTCATACATGTAGTACTTGAATTCTACTATTAGAAATGATGAACTGAAGGTTTGTTTTTTTGTTGTTTTTTTCTTCTGTCACTGCAGCCTTCAGCCTTCTTTGCCTCTGCCCACATCTTAGATACTAAAAATACTCCTTAATATATCCTTGTACCACTGGTTGGAATCAAATGCCTCCAAACATAAATGTTATTAATTTTTCAATATTTTCTCCTAATTTAATTAGAAACTTTTTCATTTCAAGTAATAGACACCTAGCTCAAACTGAACGATAAAGAAGGGAGCGATGGGGGAAGGGACAGAGGGAGTTATTGGTTTGCATTGGGTGGAAAGTACAGGAATTCATCTAGCTTTTGTCAGGAGGAGAATCAGGGAATCAGAGGTTAGCATGATGTCATGAGTCACCTGTGTCTCTCTCTATTTCGGATTCACTTTCCTCTGTGAAATGACTTCATATTGCTGAGTCATTAATAAGGGGATCAGGAAATGGGGTTTTTGGCAGATACTTGGGGTCATGCTGCTTGATATTCTAGAGAAGTAGAACCCTCTCCTCTTCCAGAGGACATCTCAGGTAAGGTTTTGATTAGTTTTGCTGATTTCACGACTATCTTGAACCAATCACTGTGTTGGAGAAATTAGTACTGTAATTGGCTATTGTGTAACAAGTAAGGATGGTGAAGAGAGACCTTTGTGTGACAGTTTCATTAAATCACAGTTCTGAGTAGGAAGGTTTCCCAGAGGAGAAGAAAAGATTTATACTGAAGAAGATAAAGGGATTTAAAGGCCTTAAAAATGGGCGTTCAGGACAATGACCTAGCTCTCATCAAGATAAGGCATGATAGTTTTTGCACACAAAGAAAGAACATAAATAACAATGTCCTTCATGTGCAAGAGATCGTGTAGACCTTAGAGAATGCCCACACCCACATGACAGTGGGCTGGTGTAATCACTTCCATTCCAAACACATATCTATGTGATATTGTGCTTTTCAATAAAGATAACTCATCCATTCAGTGATGGTCAACATTCCCCTGTCTCCAAAAAAACAGGCTTCCGTGACCTTGGATTTAGTAAATATCTTGAATGCTCTTGCTATATTCTGTCCTCCTTTACTGCATTGTCTTGAGTCTCAATTGGTTTGACTTCATCTCACATGTTCTTTTACCCTAGGGTTTAAAAGTTCATTTTAAACTTGAATTGACTCTGTGTTGAGCCATAAACACACACTGGTTTGCTTCCTGCTTCTGATTTCTCCACCTCAACTCCTCCCTCAGCACTTAGAGGGTTGAATGAGAAAAGAGAATGAATGCGGGCTTCGAAGGCAGGCAGGCCTGGGTGTGAACTGTGTGTTCACTTAACAACTACAGTGATGTCAGCCAATATCAATAACTCACATACAGTGGCTTGCTACTATGTATGTAGCATGCACTGCACAAAACACTTTTAAAACATATTTTCATTTTAAACATACTCTCCTTTACTTTATACTCTATCTCTGACTCCTCTTCTTTCTCTTCCTCTTTTGCACCCTCCTTTGCTTCTCCTTCTTCTACCCACTTTCTAATCACTTACTGCCATTTTCACCACGGAGCTTTGCAGAGTGGGAGGTAAGCGCTGCTTAGTATTTAGGTCACTCAACTAACCTCTGCTCCATATAGTATACCGGCATGGCCCAATATCTCAGCCCTATGCCTGGAACTGCCCCTTCTGTGCTTCCCAATAGGTGTTTCCTTTGGGTGCGATTTTGCTCATCCAAAGAGAACTCTGGGAGTATCCCAATCACTGTAGTTGCATTTATCCTGTTTATGCACTGCTGTCAGTGTCCTGTGCCCCATTAACATGTTTGTCCTAACTACCTTCTCCTTTACCCTTAAAACTCAAATTGACCCTGTCTGATTCTGCTCAACTCCATCATTAAGGAGGGCATGCTAATATCAAGTATCCACCATATGTCATACATTCCGCTGGGTTCCTAATGTAACTTTTTCCTTTATATTCACAGCAACCCTCTGAAAGAGGTATTATTTTCTTAACCTTATGAATAAAAGAATTAAGACTCAAGGAGGTAAGTGACTTGCCAAAGACAACATAAGTAGAAAGACTGCCTGGGATTCCTACTATGACTTGTTTAACTCAAAAGTCCATACTTTCTCCATTCTGCCAAACTCTATCACTAACATGAGGACTAGACTTCATATAGATTCACTAACCACACCCCAGACGACCATGCCTCTGCACTCTCCATGGCAGCGACTGACTTTCCTGTTAACTCCTTTATTTTTTTTTATTCACTTACCTTGAGTCCAAGAAGTTAGAGAGGGCATTGTAAAGAAATGTTAGATTCTAACTCCTGCTGGAAGCAAGAGAGTGGAAGTCGGCGGGACACTGAAAGGTCACTACAGTTTGTGGCAGCTGCTGGTTTTGAAGCACTGGTTTACACTCCACTTTCCTTTCCTGTCAACTCGTCCCTGGTTCTTAAAGAGGTCAAGGTCCTACTGGGTAGTTAATGGGCACAGTTTCTTTCTGTTATGACGATTATGAATAAAAGACTTGCCATCTCATGCTCACCACTAAAGCTTTGCCTTTGTTTTATTCAGACATTCTGTATGAAATCTGGGGCCAATTTTAAGGACAGACAGAAACCATGCAAAAGAAAGCAGGGGCTGCTGCTGGCTTAGAGATAGAGGAAAGGGGCCACGAGCCTAGAAATGCAAGGAGCCTCCAGAAATGAAAATGTCAAGGAAATGATTTTCCCTAGAGACTTCAGAAGGGGTATAGCCCTTTAGATACCTTCATTTTAGTCCGGTAAAACCCAGTTTGGGTTTCTGAACTCCAGAACTGGACAGCAAAAAAAATCTGTGGGTTTTTTTGTAACTTGTTTATGGTAATTTGTTACAAAAGCAATAGAAAACTAGTGTACTTATCTCAAGTCTTTCTTCTTCCTGTAAAGATTTTCATTGTGTACAGTCTTGATACTTCTCATCATCCTACAGAGACAAAGCACGGGCCAGCACTGACCATGTTACAGTCCTGAGGGGATAGATCCCTACAGTATAAGGGTAATACAGTTTAAATTATTTTGTTCTTCACTTTTTCTTTTGCACAATACATTATTCAAGGCTTGCCCTTCTACCAAGCAACCCTTGGTTCTTTTCTGTAAGAAAAATTTGTTCTGCTTATTTGAGACAAACTCATTGTCTCACCCTTAGGCTAAATGGTATAGTCTCAGAAAATGCCATTAATATTCCACCTCACTTCAGAAGTGAAGTATTATTCACTTTCTTGCTCTCAGTAGAAATATATTTCATTATTTGTTTTATCTTTTTTCTCAGGCTCCTCCTTTTCAGTGTCTTTATCGGCTTGTCTTCCTTTGTCCATCCCTTAAGTATCAGTGTGTTTGATGGCCGGGGAAGTCCCCTCTTTTCACACAACCCTGCTTCTTACACAATAAAGGCAACTCAATTTTTTAGCATTTGGGTTCAGAAACCTCTGAAAAATTCTTGATATTTTAAAATTTACTTTTTTACAGTCCCACATCTAATCACTGAGAAAATCCTTTTGGCGTGGCTTTGCCTTCTTATCTGCCCAAAACTGACTTGCTTCTTACAACTTCCTCGGCCTGCACTGTGATCTAAGCCAGTGTTTCTCTCGTATGTTAATTATTACATTTACTTCCGAGTTGCTCTCCCTGCAGCCACCCTTGCCCTGAATGCTACTAGGAACTCACCAGGCAAAGCAGTCATTTTGAAATGTGAGTCCTATTAGGACATTCCTCTGTTCAGCCTTTCCCACACCCACATGTCACTCACAGTGAAGTTTGTTCTCAGTGTAACCTAGTCACTAACCTGATTTCATCCTCTAAGACTTTGTTCCTTGCTTACTCTGCTGTGGCCACACAGCCTTCTTGTTCCTCCTAGAACACATCAAATAAGCTTCTATTTCAGTGCATTCACATTTGCTATTTCTTCATCTTCTTGGAATGTTCTCACAGATATCCATATGGCTCACTTCCTCACTTCCTCCAACTTTTTCTTCAAATGTCCTCAGTTAGGCCTGTGCTGATAACCATATTTCAAATTTCAGCTTCTGCCACGGCATTTACTTTACCCTAAATCATCTATGTGATTTACTCTTTTATCGTGTCTAATGTCAAAATGTGCCCCCTCATCCATGTAAACTCTAGGAGATCAAGGGCTTTTGTCTTCTTCCATTTCCCAGCTCTTCCCTCAATGCCTAGAACAATGCCTGACATAAAGTAAATGCTAAAAAATTACATTTTTCTCATTTTATATGTTTTTCTTGGGCAACTTCATTCACTTTCATAAACTCATATGCCAGGGTTTCCCTGATCTCCATCAGAGAGGCTCTGTATGAAGGACTGTCATATTGCCCATTCAACTCTCCAATCCAGAAATTAGAAGCTGCCACATATTTTATTCAGGCATTAAATGGTCAGGCATTAAATGCATTCGCCTCATACACCAGGCGCAGTGCCACACACCAGGGATATCTCTGTAATGAAACAGAAATGATTCTTGCTCTCATGAGCTAATAGTCAAGTTGGGAACAGCTAATCACAAAACAGATAAGCACTCAGTGAAAAGAGACAATATTTACTTTATAATCTTCCAGGTTTCTATGGTAGGAAAGGAACTTACTTCTATCGTCACAATGTTAAAAGATAAGAGTAATGATAATAATGCTGGCAACATTAGCGAATGCCCATATTGCGCTTCCTAAGTGTCAGGCCTTACACCTAGTACATAGACTGGCTCACCAAATGCTAAGACCAACCCTATGAGATGGGTAGTGTTATTATCCCCTTTTACTGACGCAGAGCTGAAGAACAAAGAGGTCTCATGGCTTGTTCAAAGATACAGGACGAGAAAGTGAGTTGGATTTGAACCCAGACCGTCTGATAGCAGTGTCTTAATTGCAACGATGACATGTTCATTGTCTTCCTCCAATCAGTAGAACAGAAAGTAGAATCAAGCATTTGGAGCCAAGGACATTCTGGGTTTGCTTTTTCTTCTTAGCAGTCTCAGTACCAGCCCCCAAATGCGCCCCACCCTTTGCTTCCAGTTTCAAGCAACATGCATTCTTCTCTCTTCTTCCTTCAATCTAAGGAAAGTCACGGCTTTCTGTAGTCATTGATTTTCATCTTTGCTCTATCAGTTTTGCAACACTTGTGTAACCATTTTTGTGTGCTTGATCCTCTCTATGTGAAATACTCACTGGGTTTTATTTCTTGACTGGACTTTGAGTGATCCAGCTTTATACGTGGCTCTGATTTTCACAATAACTCTATCCACCATAGATGATTACCTCGTTTTATACCTTAAAAATTTTAAGTTTTGGGTAAGTTAAGTCACCTGTTTTTCAAGGTCAAGGATAGGTTTCATCTCCAGGACTTACTACTTTCAAATCTGTGCTCACTTCACAGGAACATTGGTTGGCATTTTCAAATTAGACGTTCAAGGACTTATTCATTCAAAGCCAGATGTCTCACTTAAATTGTCCCCTTCAAAGTTCTATTCTTGTCCTCAAAATGTTTCAACGTTCCACATCATATTTTTTTAAATTTCATCAGTTGTAGCTCTTCAGTCTTTCAATCTTTGAAGAAATATGTGTGTATAAGAAAAAGCTTATAACCTAGATCTTCAGAATAAAATGATCTTATTATACTTGAAAACATCATTGGAATTAAACACATCATATAACTACAAAATGACAAAACTATGTTCTCTATGAGATGCATGAATTGACTCTGAATTAATTTACTGAGATCCAGTTAAGTAGCTAAATCTGGATTGAGAAGACAGTTCCTAAGGAGAGAATAGTCCATGTGGTTTGAGTGGATAGTTTCTGTCAGAAAGTAATGTGAAAGATGCAAAATTAACATTAATGCATGTTTGCTAAATACTCCTATTGCTCTGTCTATGTAACAGACATGAGCCCAGAAGGTAAATGAGCATGACAGGTCTATGAACCCATTTTGAGTTCCAGCCATAAATTTCCAGGATATCACTGGCAGAAAATGCTGGAAACAAAAACACACAATAAAGTTGTATAGCAAAGAATCATTTTCACCTGATTCTGACGGTCCTTAGGAGCTGTGATTTACCTCCATGATCTCACTTTATTAAAATGTCTTTTTTCACCCACTTTTCAGAAATTGTGAACTATAATTTATCTTTTTTACAGATGCAAATTAAAAAGCAAACAGAAAGAGTGTTTGGCTTGGATTAGTAAGAAAAGAAAAAAAAAAGATGCAGCTTCCACAGTCACAACACCCTAGAAATATTTGGGTACCAATGTAGCTTTAAAAAAAAAAAGAAAGAAAAAAAACAACTTCAGAAGCACCGTGTCTCCTTCACTGCTGTGGAGACTCTTAGCGTCTTTGTCTTTATTCAACACAATCAAGATGCAGCTTAGGGTGAGGAGAGCAGCAAACCAGCAGATAAATAAGGGCCTGGAAAGACAAGCAGGAGAAAGCCATCCATCTTATTACAGCAAAGTGAAGGGATATGATGAAAATAGAAAGAAACAGCAGTGAGAAGTAGAAAAATGGATAAAAGAGAGAAAAATTCTCAATGTTTTGGAGATGTTTCTCAACCAGAAGAATCAGGCCTAAAACTTCCCCATATCTAGAAGAATAGGGCTGTGAAAGGTGGATATTGAGGAGGAGAAGGCAATATGCTGGGGGTAGGTGGTTCATTTTCTGATTGTAGAGGGTGCAGTCAGAGTGTTTTGGGGGAAGATGCTGACGGAAACTTAGAGCATTTAGAGTGTATTGCAGAAGATGTATGAGGGAGACAGGTTCTAGAGTCCACACCGAAAAAGACAATATGAACACGAGTCCAGAAAATAGGGAGCAGATTGTACTTACGTGTCACATTGTTTATCCTACCACTGACCATTTTGTACCAGGTCAGGCTGAGGGTTACTTATGTTGTCTCCTGGGAGTTTCTCCCCTGCCTTCATTGTAGGGGAAGCTGCACCAGTAGGTCAATGGGCTGCACTCATTAAGATTGGCTGATTCCTGAGCCATACTGATTTTTATTATTCTGAATCTCTCTCCTATTTAGTACGTTTTCTGGGACAGTCTAATGATGCACCAAAGAGAAGCTACAAAGCCATTGAATGATTCCTATAATGTGCACCTAGCCTGCATAAAGCTCCTTTTCTCGAGAAGTCAGAGTGAGTGCAGTCATACAACTTAACTTTGATCTATCTCAAAGGCGCCAGCTCCCTGGCAGCCAGGCTCAGCAGAGCGCGCAGGCATGGACAGGCACCCAGTGGTTCTGACAGCCACAGTAGCTCTGTTGTGCTAATGGGCTTCTCTTAATGCTGAGAGATCAGCTCTGCAATTTGCTCAACAGCCCTGGGCCAGCTTTGCAGAGGCCTTATTGCTCCCATTCAGGCCATGTGGTCTGTGAGTTGGAGCAAGAGTATATTGTGAGTACTTCTGTGTAAATAACCCTGCTGGAGCTCCCTGCACTCCAGTTATTGACTGAGGCAAGTCCCCCAGCCTGGATAATTGCCTATAGGAAGCATCAACACTGATCATTGGAACTGGCCAAGAGGCAAATGTGGCCTCCGAGAGTGACCATGTTGGCCTGGGTGCTTATTTGAGAAAAATTCAATGATGTCTTCATTTGCACCGCACCGTTTTCCTGTCTGAGCATGTGGAACTGCTTTCATGGCTCCTGTTTTCTCATCTACGACCCCATCAATAGGCGTCACTCTGAGAGCAGTACTAATTTTCTCACATACATTCTCTGAAGAACGTTCTTTATTCTCACCTCCGCATTTCCTGGAAGAATGTGTTGTCATGACAGCAGGGAGGCAAGAGTGTAGGCTTTGGAGTCAGATAGAAATGGGTGTGGAGCCCAGTTCTACCATTTGAAAGTTTTGTGATGTAGAGAGAGTCACTTAATCTAACTGTGCCTCAGTTTTCCCATCTGTATAATGGGGTCAATATAGTCCTCCTAAATAATGAGGTGTCGTTAGGATTAGCTGAGTGAATGCAACAATGCCTAGCACAAACAAGCCCTCTGCAAATATGAGGCAGGACCTCCTCCAGAGCTGGCCTTTACATGCAGGCTTGGGTTTCCTGAAGGCCTTGTTTTAAAATGCAGTTCTTTTGTTTTTGTTTTTTAAATTTCCAGGTATGCTGACATCAAAAGATTAGATGATGTCATTGTAAAGACAGTTTATTATACTCACAGTTCCCAAGAGAAGATGGCACACTACACCACACAGGGTCACATAAGATCACACAAGTTGTGGGTCAGAAGGCAGAAGGGCAAGAAAAATGGAGAAGAGACTTGATTGGTGTTTCTGTGGGAAGAAACAAGAGGGGCGGGTATATAGATTTAGGATTGGCCAGTTTGAATAACTTCCACAGCATCTGGGGTATAGGGCCTGCCTCTAGTTATCTGGCACCTGGTTCTTGGTGATTACAGTACAGTAATAGTGGCCCAGAGTGTAAGAGCCTGTAGAGGAGGTGGTTGGGGTTTGGGTTCCAGGTGGGTTCATTTGCATCTGAAAGAGGTACTCTCAAGTGAGTCATTTACGTCACCAAGAATTAACTAGGTCTGAAAAGAGCAGTGTCTCCAGGGACATCAAGACCCCAGATGCCAGAGCATAAAAATACAGAAAATAAAAATGCATGATTAATACAGGTCTTTTCTTAGTGTGTCCAGACAGAAAAGGGAAAATCAAGGAAACCAACTGTTATTGAGTACCTACCTGACAGCACCTCAGAACATTAACACATGTACTTCACCTCTGGCAGCCTAAAGTTATGCATTCCTCAGTTTGGGATAGCACCTTGAGCTCCAGGCTTTCCTATTCTCGTATCTGTGAAGCGTTATCCCAAGTCCGTGCTTTGATTCTCATTATAATGATAATAGAGCTAGTATGCTAGTATTTCACAATTAAGTCTTGAGTAGACTACTCCTTTCAGATAAGTCTTCTTTGTGACAGGAAACTATTCTTCTGTTTTTGGTCTCCTACCTTGTCTTCTTAAATTTATTTTTGCCTCTCTCCTATCTGTTTTTGCACTACATCAAGAATGAACTTTTAAAAATGCAAACTTAATCATGTATTTCCCTACTTAAAATAATTTTCCATTGCTCTAAGAAAAAGGTCACCATCCTTAGCCTGGTCTACAAAGCAGGCAGGACCATCCCCTGCTTTCTTCACCACCACCAGCTGATGTCACTCTTCTTGTCATTTTCTGCCCTGTAACCATATTGGTTTCCTTTTTCTTTCCAAGTGTCATGTTCCTTTCCACCTAAGGAATTTTGCATGTATTTCCATCACTTGGAGATATATTTTCACCACCCAGCCCTGAATATTCACTTGAAAAATTTTCATACATCTTTCAAAACTCAGAAATTTCTTGAAGAAAACATTTGTGATCACCCCACTACAGGTCAGGACCCTAAAATCTATTGTCATGCACCCAATATTTCTGTTTTATTATAGTTAAAATTAAAAAGTTAAATCCAGACACTTAATTGAGCATTTTAAAAATATCTTTCTGTTGACTTCTAACATATATAAAATTAGGGTCTATGCCTATCTTGTTTAATTCACAATCTCTAGTACATAATTGCTGACATAATTTGGAAAATATCTTGGACATTAATCCCAAATTCTATTTAAAATTTGTATAGACACTATTGTTAACATTAATTTCCTCTTCTTTTCTTATCCCATAACAATTTTTTTATACACATCCTGGGGACCTGAAGATTATTTATTTGTATAATAGTTTATTAAAAATTTGTACTACTTCAGATTGTGAGAGTTTAACAAAATCATGCATGTGAAAACATGATGTAAATGATAATGTGTTATACAAATATAATGGGTATTATTACAAAGAGTTAATGATCCTGTTTGAAATCTAGTCTTAATTCAAGTCATCAACTCTATGATTTTCATAAATTGTTCATTTTCGTGTGATTTATTTCAACATAATTGACAGTTGATACTTGAACACTGGACTATGACCTTTGAACTTATATTTTAAACATCTGCTTATAGAGAAAGGATATGACATTCACGTTCTTATATCACCTTCTAAATGAAATGAATTGACTAGAAGAATGTCCAGTCAACAGTAGTCCACACATGCAGCATTCTTCATATATGTATCTGGTACTAAGTGCCAGTAATAGCTAGTATATGAGGTTGGTGCAAAATTAATTGTGGTTTTTGCCATTGTAGAACACCACACACAGAAGAACAATCTGAATAAAAATATTAATAAGAAGACTAAGGTCTAACTATTCAAAAGACTGCATGCATTAGCCAAGACAGAGCAGTGAGAAAAGAATGTATTTAGTCACCTTAGGCTATGTTATTCTTCAGTAACAAATGAATCATAATCTTTATAGCATTCCACAACAAATTTCATTTATCATTCTTGTTCATGGGTGTTGAGAGTTGTCTGACTGTACTCCATGTATGCTGCATTCTGGAACATATGATGAAAGATAGCTCCTACTTAGCTTTTGCCATCTTTGTGGCAGAAGGGAAAAGAGAAATGATGGAACCACATGAGAAATACGTGTTTTGTCTCGGCCAATGATATGTGAGTGAAAATGACATGTGCCACTTTTAGGCAGAGATTTAAAGAACCATGATTTGGGATGGATACAGCCTTCCTGCAGAAGCCACAAATAGATTGAACGAAATCAATCACAAATAGCAAATGAGAAAGTAGATTTCAGTTGACACATGATTGAATTTGGAAAAGGTAGGCTGGAAAGAATATAGGAAATTATTTTGGACATTTTGAGAATTTTTGTTGGTTTTTGTTTTGTTTTGTTTTTCCTAACTAAGCATAAAGCCAAGTGGTGCATAACGAAATAAACAAGTCTTAAATGCCAAAAATTTGATGGAAGCCTCTTAGAGAACACATTTGCCATCACAGGACATTTGTCTTCAGGTCGATGATGTACCTTCCACTGGCACTGGTCTTTGCTTTACCTCTTTTCAGTCATCTCTCAAACTCACTCTAGGACTCCTTCCCACCTACTGTGGAATCATTTTGTGATGTCTCCAGTCTGGGATATAGCCCCTGGTTCTTTGCTCCTGTAGCAGCTGTGTGGTCCTTCTCCAAAGCATATGTCAGACAACTACTGAATATATACATATTTTTTTTCTTTCTGTCATTAGCTTGTGTATTCTCAACAGGAATGATGTCATCTAGGGGTGAAAATTAGTTCTTTGGGGCAAAAAAAATTTTAAATCTTAGATATTACAATGATCTGGGACCCTCTAAAAGGCCCTTTCAAGGGCCCCAGTACATAAACATGGTAGGGTGACCAGAGAAAAAAATTACAAATATATATAATATATATATACATATATATACACATATATATGTGTGTGTATATATATGTGTGTGTGTGTATATATATATATATATATATTTATATAAATGCCTCTTAGGAAAGCATTACTATTTAAAAATTAGATGTTGAGAAACTGCACAAAACTTGATCTGACAAACTTACTTTCACAGTGCCTGGCATATACGAAGGACATCATAAGTTTAAATAAGTGAATGAATAAATGAATGAAGCCCATATTGTAGATCATTAGATAAAGCAAGATGGACTGAACAAAATTTAAAGGGAACGTGATCCTGGAAATGATCCAAACGATCACACCTAACTCAGGTGACAATTGGTTCCATAGAGCACATTAGACCAAGCCAGTAGGTGATGAGGCCATGTCTTCAGGTGTGTAAAGTTAATAATAACAGAAGCAAAGAACCAGTTAGGAGCTGATACAGTTTTGGGTCCTGTTTCTCATTTTAATTGTTAATTACTTGAGAAGGAAAGACAAATCTGAATTGCCATTCATCCCTATAATCCCTTTCCATCTTGACCTTTCTGCATCAACAGTTGTCCTGCCAACTCCCTTAGAAATGGTGACAGAGGGAGGTAGAACTTTAAGAGTTGGTAATAAACTTTTATACATGTAAAATCAATTTTTGTTGGCATAATCCAAAGAATGGCTCATCTTTTTGTAATTAAAAACAGTCATGAGGTTTGAAGTGATGAGCATTCTCACCTGGAGAAGGGTTTTAAACTTTAATGAAGGTCTCTTTTTCTAAATGGCTGAAAGATTTCCTAATTATAATGTCACTACAGGAAAAATATCTTTGCAAAAGGTGACAGTTTAGTGCAATGAAAACATTGCTGGGGAAGGATGTGAGAAATTGTATTTTCTTCCAATGTGTCCACCGTGGCCCCACTGTGGGACTGAGCAAGTCTCTTCACTTTCCTGATTCAAGTCTCACATGATGAAGCCTTTAGGAGTATAAGTCAATAACAAACATTTAGCAAATACTGAGCCCCCTCTCTGAGCCATACATAGTGCTAAACTGTGGATGTGGAGGCTTCTTGTCAAGTATGAAGTTATGTCACTAATAGAGGTCTCAGGTTGATAGAAGACATACTTTGTCCACTTTTTCTGCATCATAGATTCTATTATTTTCTCTCAAACAGTCCCCGTATTTTGCAATCTTTTACTAAACAAAATATATTTATAAATTAAATTTTGTTCCCATTTTTACTTTAGTATTTTATTTATAAAAATACTAACATAAGGGGAACTGTGAACATTTTAAAAATCAAGAGAAATATATCTACTAGTGACAAACAACACACTAATAAAAAATCATAATGATATTCACATTAATCAAAAGAAACAATACTATTACTAATATCCAAACTAATAAAAAAACACAACTTTCATATCTGGATTTTTCCTTACAATTTAGTTTATATTCATATGCATATTCTGTATACATATTTTAATATCTATGCTAATTTAAGAAAAAACTATTTATGTTTTGATTTTCTTTCCAGTTTATTTTATAGCATACTTGACATAGTTATAACGCACATGCAATTTTATCTACATTTCAATTTTAAACATTATAATAGAATTATTTTCTATATTCCTACATGCTGTTCCTAATTACCATTTGCAATTTCTGCACAATCTTGCAGGATATGCTTGTAGCAGAATTTATTTTGCCAGTTCCTTCTTGGTCATATATTTTGCTCTTTCATTCTATTTGTGGTTGTTTTCTCTGAAATGGAGTCTCTCTGTGTCGCTCAGGCTGGATTGCAGTGGCTCACTGAAACCTACACCTCTCAAGTTCAAGCGATTCTCCTCCCTCGGCTTCCTGAGTAATTGGGATTACAGGCACCCGCCACCACACGTGGGTAATTTTTGTATTTTTAGTAGAGACGGGGTTTCACCATGTTGGCCAGGCTGGTCTCCAACTCCTGACTTCAAGTGATCCACCCGCCTTGGCCTCCCAAAATGCTGGGATAACAGGCGTGAGCCATCGTGCCCAGCCCTGCTCTTTCATTCTTGATATCAAGTATGGTGCTCAAGCGGAGTGAACATCCGTATGTATGAGTTTGAATAAGTGAATGAATAAATAAACGAAGCCCATGTTGTAGATTGTTAAATAAAGCAAGACAGACTGAACAAAATTTAAAGGGAACTTGATCATGGAAATGACCCAAATGTATATAGCCTTGTCTTTTATATTATTTTCTTTACATAGAGTTTTAGAAATAGGATTACTGGAACAAATATTGGTATGAATTTTAAAATGTAAAATAGTTATCAAAAATTTAGACAATAATAGTAGCTGACTCACCTTATATTTATTGTAATTGAGTTCTACATTTACTTAAATACATAACAGAAAGTTAATAATGTTTTAATTTCCTATTTTTATCAGAAACATTTGCTGTTTACAGATCTCTGGGCCAGTAGAAGATGACTGAGTTTACTACACCAAATCCTGATAATTCTTGCCAAGACAAAATAATTGGCATTTTGTTTAGGGATTTTTTTTCAAGGTTAAATATATTATTCTGTTTGGCTTTTAAAACCATTGAAAATAAGTCCAAGATTCCTCTTAATAATTTCATGACCACCCCATGGGCTCTTACTTGAGAACCACAGAAATACGTTTTCCCACATGATGTGAACCTCTATACACACAATACGCTTAGACTAGAAGGAACGTCATATACCCATGTGTTTCAAGACATATAGTTTGAAGGTTAAAACACCGAGGCTTAAAATGATGGAATTCCCACCCCTGTAGGAATTTCCTACATGGTCAAGCTTTACACTGGTCAAGGGCAGTCACTCCGTTTCCAGGCTTGTTTTGAATATGTCTGGGTATTTTATGGATAGTTGAGCCTAATAATATAGGATGCGCTTATATCCACACTTATGTGTTAAACTCACAAGCTGGCTGTTACTGCCATCACCCACCACCCTTCAACTCATACGGAGGTGGAGCGAGATGTCTTACCAAATGGCATATGTCCCACGTCTGCCAGCAGTGGTTGACACACGCCATCCGAGCATCATGGATGGGAAGGTCCCCTCAGATTCCTGTGGGTCTCTGAGTTGCTGAGCTTCCCCCATCCCTGCTTTCCTTAAGACAGCTCTTCTGATAGTGTTTGCACCAGCTTTGCCAGCAACAGCTCAGCTGCAGATAGAGTCTAACGCCTTGGGTTGTCCCAGCCAGAAGGGAGACAAAGCACTTTTTCTTCTTATGAAACCAGCCTGGTTTCTGCCAGCCACTCATAGAAGTGTCCAGCTGGTCCACTCTCCACTAAGATCTGACCAAGCAATCATTCACATATTCCAACTATTTTGTCATCATATATAAAGTTTGATTTTATAAATTTAGGTCTAGATGATTTTTGCGAAAACCCTAAGTGTCACATGTTCACACATGTTCACACTAACTATTTTGTTGTCATATGTAAAGTTTAGTTTTATAAATTTAGGTCTAGATGATTTTTGTGAGGACCCTAAGTGTCACATGTTCACACTAACTATTTTGTTATCATATGTAAAGTTTAGTTTTATAAATTTAGGTCTAGATGATTTTTGCAGCAACCCTAAGTGTGTCTTTTTGTAAGGAATTTCGATTCCAGGATAAGAGAGATTTTTCTCAGGTTTTCCTGAGTACTTCAGTGTTCCACAGATCCGTACCTTCTGTTCACATGTATTCCAGCTGTTCCTTCTCTACATGTAGCTGAAATGTGTGTAAGACAATGGATTTCAGAACAGGGAAGCAATAACACTTTCTCCAAAACCTGTCCATATGTCTTGTAAATGAAAATATTATTGTGAAGTAAAATCCTATAATCTTCACTAAAATAGGTAACTTATCTTTTCTCATATTTCCGTGGGCCAGCAGAAAAATCTCTAGAGAATTTCTGTTGGTTAGGGTTGTGCCCACTGGCACATAGCTTACTAACCTGTGCTTTGAAAGGCTGTTCTTGAGTGTAAACCTAAACTTCCCTACTATATAAATGTGTGGAAGTTAATTAGCCTCTCTATCCTCTGCCTCCACATCTCTAAATTGGGATGGTTTATTCCTCAGTGAGTGTGAGAATTAAATAAGTTATTGAAAATAAAGTGCTTAGCATGGGGGCTGCCTTACAGCATATTGGCCCACACTATGGATGATTTATCCCAAGTCATGGATACTACTAGGTTTTGAATATAAAAAAGTTGGTTTGGCCCTAGCACTTTTTTTGTTTTATTCTTCTTCAAGAGTCTCAGTCAATTTATCTGTTCAATGGAAATTTAAAACTTCAAATACAATTACCTCAAAGATTTGCTGTGAAGATACAGCGAGATAATGCATTTCAAAGTTTCTCACAAGCTATAAAGTTTCAGCCAAAAGTAGTTAATGGGGGAAATAGATCATGGCAAAGAAGGAGGATGAGAACACAAAGGGGGAAGAGAAGGAAAATGGTCAGAGCTTGGGAGTTTTTTCAATCCTTTCTTTCCATGGTTAACATCTAAACTTTCTTATCTATTTCACCCTGTTGCCATAGTGAGCTCTGGGTGATTTCCTCATACTCGTCTTCTAATGCAGTGTTTCACATCTGCTCTTTAACCTATCTATTGATTACGATTACCATTGTTAAGATCGTTGTTATCTCAATGACTACAACTTTCCAATTTCAGCATTTTTATTTGAAGCGTTTTTGAAATATTTCTGTTCTTTTTTTAAAAAAATCCTCTACTTATCCTGTGGACTAAATTTTTTTATTTCTTCGGATATTTTAAAAACAATTATTTTGCCATCCAGTTCTGACAATATCACCTGAATTTTATGGGGTACAATTTCATTCATTTCTGAATCTGCTGATTTACTGTCTTAGAGTTTGGGGTTCAATGAAAGGAAAGAGACATGTGATCTGGGAAGTCAGAAGGACTTTGGGTTGAGGAAGAGGGATGTGTGTATGTGTGTGTGTGTTTCTGTTTACATGTTTAATAAAAAGTTCTGAAAGACAATGATTGCTATTAGCTACTCTTTCACGAGTTTTTAATTTACTCTAAGACAGGCCCTATGCTAAGTGCTTTATTTGCAATAACTTATTTAATTCTCGTACTCACTGAGGAATAAACCATCCCAGTTTAGAGATGTGGAGGCAGACGATAGAGAGGCTAATTAATTTCCACATGTTTATATAGTGGGGAAGTTTAGGTTTACACTCAAGAACAGCCTTCCAAAGCACAGATTAGTAAGCTATGTGCCAGTGGGCACAACCCTAACCAACAGAAATTCTCTAGAGTTTTCTCTGCTGGCCCACGCAAATATGAGAAAAGATAAGTTACCTTTAGTGAAGACTAAGTATGATGAAAATAAAACTACAGAGAGCTATGCAAATATTCAGGTGAATCTGATGCTAATGAGACCTTGCATAAGTGATTGTTGTACTATGAAGTATCTTGACGGTAATAATGATGATAATCTATGTTGGGTATCATCTTTGTTTTAGCCATATCTGATTCATAACTTCAGATCCCCAAGTTGCTCACCTCTGTAACCTCTGCTAAGCCAACTATAGATGTATAATTTTTCTTAGTGTGTTTTAGTAACCTAGTTTATCCCCAAACAAATAGATTCATGCCACATAAAACCGAGACTTTTGATGTCTTCACATTATCTATTTTTTCTGTCTTAAACTTCTCACCTTGACCTCCAAGAACTTTCTGGAATTTCTTGGTTTCTGGCTTTGTGACTCATTTTTCTGATCACCATTTGACCTCACTTCTCAGACTCTCAGTGCAACATTTTAGACCTAACCAACAATTTAGACCTATCTTCAATCATGATTGCAGTTTATTATTTGGCTTTGCTCCCACTAATGACTGGGTGTTAATATAGTTTGGATATGTGTCCCCACCCAAATCCCATGTCGAATTTTAAACCCTAGTGTTGAAGGTCAGACCTGGTGGGAGGTAATTGGATCATGGGGGTGGGTTTCTCATGAACAGTTTAGCACCACCTCCCTGGGTACTGTCCTCATGACAGTGAGTGAGTTCTTGTGAGATCTGGTTGTTTAAAAGTGTGTAGCACCCTCCCCCTCACTCTCTCTCTCTCGTTCCTGTTCCAGCCACGTGAGAAGCCTCACTCATCCTTCGCCTTCCTCCATGATTAGAAGCTTCCTGAGGCTTCCCCAAAAGCAGAAGTCGCTATGCTTCCTGTACAGCCTGCAGAACCATAAGCCAATTGAAGCTCTTTTCTTTTAAATTACTAAGTCTCATGTGTGGCCTTATAGCAATGTGAGAACAGACTGACTCAGGGGTGAACTATAGGCCAATCTAGCTATGTCTAAAATCTCAGGGTTTAAGATTATTATGGAAACATATATCACAACCCCCTATCTTTTTCAGCATGCTTGTTAGATTGACAGACTTTGTATAAATGTCTGTCAACACAAGGGGCTTACTACTGCATGTGTATACTGTGGCATTGCCATTGGCCTGGAATGAACTTCCTTGGTTCTATAACTTTCCCAAACTCATCAGATTTCAAGTCTCAGATCCTGAAGCCCTCAAGTAGATTTAGGCATTCCTCCTTCTTGGATCTCTCTACACTTGTAAAAAAAGACCTTCATTAGTGCTCAGATTACATTGTGTTAGATTCTGTGATTTTTTTTTACAGAAAAAGCCAGGTTATTTCATTTTATTTGTATAAATAACACCTAAAAACAGTGCTGGATGCCTAGTCTATAGATCTCTGTTGAATTACTATGGAATAAATGAATTACAAAATCTAATGCATAAATGAATGAAAGTAAATGTCTGTCTCTGAATGTGGCTCACTATGAAAATTAGTCTATGCATTAGGAAAATGTGGTATTCTCTCCAGAATAAATTAAGCAGAAAAAATATCCCAATGTACTGTAGAGAGTGTATCTTTATCCATTAGATCATAATGGATAAGGTGACCTCTAATTTTAAAATGATACTTTAAAAAGTACAAAATGATATACTTAAGGTTTGCAACACAAAAAATGCCACCATAATCACTGTCTGAACTGTGAAACTACTGAACTAGATTAAGTCTGACATTAACAAAAATTCTAGCAAGGCATTACCTAGTGGAATCACGAATAAGACCCAGGAACTTCAACTCCTTAACCACCAGCAGGATAATACAGGTACCCATAAAATAAAAGCAAGCCAGATAAGTATTAATTCTGTTGAGCCAAATTGTTTTAAGAGAAATTTAAAGCATGAAGAGAAGGTCAAAGCAAAGGGAAAGTTTTGATCTTGTGAGAGCTGGTGGGCAATGTGGTCTAGTGCTTTTGTTCTCCGTTTACTGTTGTCTTAGTCTGTGCTGCTGTAAAGAAGTGCCTGAGGCTGGGTCATTGATAAAGAAAAGAGCTGTATTTGTTTCATGGTTCTGAAGGCTGCACAAGATGCAGTGGCACTGGTATCTGCATCTGGCGAGGGCCTCAGTCCACTTCCATTCAAGGTGAAGGAGGAAAGGAAACCAGCATGTTCGGAGATCATATGGTACAAGAGGAAGCAAGGAGCAGGTGCCAGGCTCATTTCAACAACCAGGTCTCACTCACAGGAACCAACAGAGGGAGAACTCACTCATTACCTTGAGGATGGAACCAAGCCATTCATGAGGGATATGCCTCCAGGAACCAAACACTTCCCATTAGGTCCCGCTTCCCACAATGGGGATTACATTTCGACATGAGGTTTGGGGCGACAAATGTCTAAACTATAGCAATTGTAAAGAAAAGTAACCAGCCGGGTGCAGTGGCTCATGCCTGTAATCCCAGCATTTTGAGAGGCCAAAGTGGGTGGATCATGAGGTCAAGAGATTGAGCCCATGCTGGCCAACATGGTGAAACCTCGTCTTTACGAAAAATACAAAAATTGGCTGAGTGTGGTGGCATGTGCCTGTAGTCCCAGCTATTCGGGAGGTTGAGGCAGGAGACTCACTTGAACCTGGGAGGTGGAGGTTGCAGTGACGCCAGATCACGCCGCTGCACTCCAGCCTGGTGACAGAGAGAGACTCCATCTCAAAAAAAAGAAAAAAGAAAAAAAAGAAAAATAATCTTGTAATAAATGTTGTGGTGTGGCTTTGTCTTTGTTGTTGTTATTATTATTATATAAACTACCATTTATATGGCATTAACCTAAGGCTAATATTTTGGCACTTGTATAGCATCTAATGGTCATAGTGCACAATATCATCTGTTATGCTCACTGTACAGATAAGGGATAAGAGGTTCAGAAAGGTTACGTTACATGCTTAGGACCTCATAGCTACTAAACGGAATCAGTGCTAACTAGAGAATGTGTTGTTTTTCTGTCATGTTGCCTCCTGGTGTCTACTTCTGCAGGAAGAATCACATTGTTTTTCTCTGTGTGAGCCTGGGTAGTACAATTTGGGTTGGATTTTGCTGTGATTATTTGGTTACACTGATGAAAGGGAATCCCAGGATGTCTGTTATGGATTTGGCCATCTCCACCAGTCACACGGGTATGTTCCTTCTGCATTCTCACTTGGGACACTGTAGATGTAGATTCCATGTACATCAATCAAGCAATTCATACGTTTACCATGAATTGTATTAATAAGTGTTTTAGTTCTAATAAGGCAATAGAATTATCTCATATTTTCTCATATAAAATCTCTGTGAAATAGAGATATTATCTATTTTTAAGAGTCAAGAATATGAGTATATGGGAGTTGAAGTGATTTGTCAGAAATGAATCTACTAACAAACTCCTTCCTTTGTAAATGTACTAAGCTTCTCCTCTGCTCTTTCTTTAAGGGTGTACAAAGCATTAAACACAATGCCAAATGTACAAGCATGAAGAGAAAATAATTGAGTATTTTGCTCTCAAGGAGGATCACATTGTCTTCTATCAGCATTTTAACAAAGCATTTAAGTAGGCTTGAATTTTATCAGCTCAAGCTTGGAGAGTGTTTCAAATAAGAGGCAGCCCTAGGGCCAGCTCTATCACTAGCGGTCTGTGCAGTCACACAGGGTCCTCGGCTCAGAAGAGCCCTTCACTTGGCTTAATGCTCTACTGTTGCTGTCTCAAAATTTGTAATACTTTTTGAATGAGGGGCCCTGACTTTTCATTTTGCAATGGGCCCTGCAAATTATGTAGCTGGTCTTGGTTATCCTTCAATCTGCTCCTTGAATCCATAGGGAGGATGAAAGTCAGACAGGCAAAAAGCCAGCAATGCAGGCTCTTTAATACCAGAAAGGATTAGGTGGCTAATTCAGAGCCATTTTTGCTCCCTAGTCCTGAGTAGAGACATCAGTTCTGCAGATCCTAAGTTTATTTTGTGTAACTCACATGTTTGACATTTAAGTGCTCCAGGAAAACTTAGCTCGGTTAGACAAAATCAATTCTCATGATTCTTGCCAGCTATTGCAAAAATTATCAGCAAAAAATGGAAAGAACTACATGTTAGCTATAAATTGAATTACGATTCACATGGATACACACATACTCTCGCACACGTTTTGTTGAAGTATTAAAAATAAGTATCAAACATTATGGAAATTTAGCCTGAAATATTTAACCATACCTCTTCTAAAAGCATTTTTCTAAGTTACCTCATTTTTCTTGTAACCCCTAAGAAACATAATGAAATTCACTAGTATTATTTAAAATCTAATTCATATTCAAATCTCCCAGTATCTTAAAAATGTCCTTTATTTTTAAATTAGGAATCATATAGTATCCACATACCGCATTTGGTTTAAAAATTGTTTTTAATCCATGAAAGGCTGTAATACACAAATTACATTTTAAAAATTAATCTGTAGTAATATTAAAAAATTATCACAAATTGTCACTCTTGGAGGTGACAAATATACCCCTTCTCAAACTGAAAAATGTTAATTAAAGGGAAAGAAGTAATACCTACTCTGACTTTTTCAGGAGGAACCATGGTTCATACCCAGCTGATGAAAGAAGGGTGATTTTTTTTACAGAAGAATGTCAGTCAATAACTATAGAAAGAATGTTATAATGAAAAATAACAATTTTACAATTATTAGTGAAACAATTCAAGTAAAAATCATTAGTGGATGCTTAAATTGATGTGCATGTAAGAAAGTTTGGAAAAAAATATTTACTCTGTGCAAGATATTCCACTCGTCATCACTATTGTTGGGACTACTTAATGCTATGTCCTTCCTGGGGTGTTGCATCACCTGGAATATTTCTTTCCTTCAAAAAAAGTTCATTTGTAATCTAATGAGACATTAGTCCTGACCTCTAGCTTATGGGAAATGCAGAGGATAGAGGACAAAGTTAAATCACACCATGAGTAAACAATCAGAGGTTAGGAGATTCCATAAATCACTTACCTAGTTACTTAAAAACTACCAGTCATGAAAGAAAAGATAGGCAGTTATGTCATCGCTTAAGCATAAAATATTACATTGTATGGCTTTTTATATCATTTATCATTGGTAAAATATACATTCATATACATAGTATGTCTGAATGTGTTTATTAACATGCTTTAATGACTAAATGAGTAAATAATTAAGGTTTAGTTTACAATAGTCTTTATTACTGAAGAAGGATTCATTTGGGAACCAAACTAGGATATTTTCCACTATTAGACACTGATGAAAATACATATTTCTGAATTTGCTTGTTGCTTTTGTATTTGCAGAGTTCCTGTAATAATAACTAACATTACGTTTATTTTATTATGTGGTGCTTTCACCTTTCCCTTTTTTAAGTTGTAGAATATATCAATTTAAATGTTTTTACCTTAATTTGTTAAAGCTGGCTTCCAAAAGAACCCAAACGTTCTCGGTGTCGAAGTGCTGGAAAATGTTCACATTCAATAAAGAGTCCTGTAGGCCACACGATGGAAACAGTAAGAAGGAAAAGGAAAAGATTTTTGGTTTCTGAGGCTGAACTGGGGATGAAGGTTGTTTTAGAGATATTTATTTACTTCAATTTGCTCCTCCTCTTCATCTTTCCATTATTTTCATGTTGTTTAGAGAGTGGGAGTAGAGAGGAAATCGTGCAAAGAATTGTGAAATACTACCAAGGGCAAAGCTCTTGTCTTTTGAAGTCTTGGTGAAATCTGAATACTGAAACTAGGCTTAAGGTGCCTATTATTTCTTGAAGAAATTGATGAGTCATGGTAGCCACTTGCTCCTCTGAGATTTTTCAAAGCGAATCAGATAAGGTTTTGCAGCTTTGCTTTAGGAACCGGCAGGCAATGGTAAATAAGTAAAGTTGCTACTTACCATATTTAACGATACATTCAATGAAATATCCTCAAACTTTACTAGATCTGATTATCTGAAAATTGTGAGAAATCAATTTTTGTTCTCATTTCTGTTTTTAAAAGACATGGAATCATCCACATTGCCACAGTAAAAGGTGGAAATAGTGAAATGAAATATTAATGCATGAAGTTAAACTGTTATTGTTTATCTTTTCGGCCTCCATCCCACCATTCTTAGACAACCACATTAAAAAATAGTAATAAGGCACAAGTTAAACAAGCAGGAATGTTCTGGTCCCCTTTGCATCTGTTTATGGTGCTCAGAGATGATTATGATTATTACAAACCATTAGACTAACAACTTGTTGAAACTTGCTCACTTTTAATGAGATAGTTCAGGATAATACACACACACACACACACACATATTCCAAAAGAAATGACAGCAAAATATTTGGAATTGTATCACCAAATTGACTGAGGTAGAAAGACCCCCATCTCCTTAGGTTTCGCAGTGGCACTTTCTTCCAGAGGGAGTATGAGTCCTGTGGTATCTCATTGGACTGCCTGTAGAAGAGATCGAACTTCAGTCCAGAGCCAATCATACAGATGAAAGAGGGAAGCGATTGAGAAGATGTTTCACTCCGGTACAATTGGGTTCTGAATCAAATACAGACTTAGTTTAATTTTCAGTATCAAAGTCACTACGATTTTTAAAGTTTATGTTAGCTTGTTTTCTTTTTCACAGCTTTATTGAGGTATCATTGATATACAAAGAACTGCACATAGTTAATGTGCTCAATTGAATGACTTTGGAGATGCACAAACACTCATGTTACCATCACCACAATCAAGGTAATCGACATACTGAACATCTCCCGAAGTTTCCTTATGTTCTTTTGTTTTTGTTTATTCTTTGTTTTGACTTGTTTTCTTTTTTGTGGTAAGAACACTGAACACGAGATTTAGCCTCTTGACAAATTTTGAAGTGCGCAATACTGTATTGTTAACTGTAGGTACTGTGCTGTACAAAAGATCTGCAGGGCTTATTCATCTAGCATACCTGAAACTTTACACACATTGAGCAGCTACCATTTTCCCCACCTCCCAGCTCCTGGCAACCAGGAAAATTATTTTAGGTACCTCGTATAAGGGGAATGATGCAGTGTTTGTCTTTGTGCCTGGCTTATTTCACTTAGTGTAATGCCTTCCAGGTTCATCCATGTTGTTACAAATTGCAACATTTCCTTTTTAAGAAGACTGAATAGTATTTCATGGTATATATATATATATATCTCCATCAAATGTCCATTGACAGATGAACCATGATATACCATGAAATACTATTTTTTTATCCATTCATCTTCAGATGGACATTTATGTGGCTTCCATGTCTTTACAATTGTGAATAGTGCTGCAATGATCATGAAAATACAGAAATCTCTTCAAATACTGATTTCAGTCTTTTAGACATGTACCTAGCAGTGAGATTTCTGGATAACAGGGTGGTTCTATTTTTATTTTTTATTTTTAGTAATCTCCATATAGTTTTCCATAGCTGTCACACCATTTTGCATTCTTACCAAATGGGTACTGGGGTTCCAATTATTCCATATCCTCATTAACACTTGATATCTTTTTTTGTGTTTTGTTTCGTAATAGCCATTCTAACAGGTGTAAAGTGATATCTCATTGTAGTTTTAATTTGCCTTTTCTTGATAATTAATGATGTTGAGCAACTGTCGTATATCTGTTGGGCTTTTTTTTTTTTTTTTTTTTTGAGACGGAGTCTTGCTCTGTCGCCCAGGCTGGAGTGCAGTGGCACGATCTGGGCTCACTGCAAGCTCCGCCTCCCGGGTTCACGCCATTCTCCTGCCTCAGCCTCCCGAGTAGCTGGGACTACAGGTGCCCGCCACCATGCCTGGCTAATTTTTTGTACTTTTTTAGTAGAGATGGGGTTTCACTGTGTTAGCCAGGATGGTCTCCATTTCCTGACCTCGTGATCCACCCGCCTCGGCCTCCCAAAGTGCTGGGATTCCAGGTGTGAGCCACCTTGCCTGGACTGTTGGGCCTTTTTATGTCTTCCTTGGAGAAACATCAGTTTAAGCCTTATTCCCATTTTTTAGTTAGATTATCTTATTTTTATTTTATTGTTATTTTATTTTTGCTAGTAAGATGGAGTTTCTTGTATATTTTGGAAATTTACCAATTATTAAATATATGATTTGCAAATGTTGGTTTCTATTTCCTAGGTTGCCTTTTCATTCTGTTGTTTGCTATGCACACAGTTTTTAGTTTGATGTATTTCTACTTGTATATATATTTTTTGGTTGCCTGTTCTTTCAGTATAATTCCAAGAAATCATTGTAAAGACCAATGCCACAAAGCTACTCCTTCTGTTGCTTCTAAGAGTTTTACATTTTGAGGTCTCACGTTTAAGCCTTTTTTCTTATTTTAATACAATTTTAGTTGATTTTTCTGTATGCTTTAAGGAGGAGGTGCAATATTTTTCTTTTCTTTCTTTCTTTTTTTTTTTTGCAAGTGAATATCCAGTTTTCCCAGCATCATTTGTGGAAGAAACTATCCTTTGTTCATTGAGTATTCTTGTCATCCATGTCAAAGATAGGTTGATCTTGTATGTGTGGAGTTGTTTTCGGGCTCTCCACTTTGTTCCATTGGTCTATATGCCTGTCTTTATGCAGGTACCATAATATCTTAATCAATGTAGCTCTTAATATATTTTGAAGTAAGAAGTGTGATTTTTCCAGGTTTATTCTTCTTTCTCAAGATTGCTTAGGCTATCTGGGATCTTTTATATTTTCATATAAAGTTTAGGATTGTCTTTTCTATTTTCATAAAACAAATGTCATCGGGATTTTGATGGGGATAGTGTTGAATCTGACGATCACTTTGCATAGTATGAACATTTTTACAATGTATGAGTCTTCCAATCTATGAACACAAAAATTATTTCTATTTATTTATGTCTCCTTTAATTTCCTTAATCAATGTTTTGTAGTGTTCAGCGTACAAGTCTTTCATGTCTTTAGTTAAGTTTATTTCTAGGTATTCTTTTTTTGATGATATTGTAAATGGGATTGTTTTCTTAATTTTCTTTTCTGGATGCTTTGTTGTTAATGTATAGAAACACAATTGATTTTTGTATGTTGATTTTGTATTCTGTAACTTTACTGAATTCATTTCTTAATTCTGGTGAGTGGTTGTGTGTGTGTGTGTGTGTGTGTGTGTGTGTTTGAGACAGGGTTTCACTCTGTCACCCAGGCTGGAGTGCACTGGTGCTATCATGGCTCACCACAGCCTCCACCTCCCGGGCTCAAGCAATCCTCCCATCCCTGCGTCCTGAGTAACTGTAGCTGAGACTACAGGGGCATGCCACCATGCCCAGCTATTTTTTTTCTTTTTTGTAGAAAAGAGGTCTTACTATGTTGCCCAGGCTGGTCTCGAACTCCTGGCCTAAAGTATCCTCCAATCTTGACCTCCCAAAGTGCTGGGATTACAGGCACGAGCCACCACACCCAGCCAAGCAGGGTTTTTTAGAAGAGTCTTTAGAGTTTTTTATATGTAAGATCATGTTGTCTGCAAACAGAGACATTTTTATTTCCTCCTTTATGATTTGGATGCCTTACAATAAGAACAGAGAAAGTAATGCTAGTATTTATATGGAATATCTTATTTTGTCCTTTCGCTTTTAAGCTATGTCTTTATATTTAAAACACATTTTTTTAGACAGCTTCTAGTTTGGTTTTACTCTTTTATCCTGTCTGACATAATCTTTCTTTTAAATTTTTGTGTTTAGATATTTAGACCATGTACATCTTATGTAATTATAGAGAAGTTTAGGTTTAAATCTCTTATCTTAATTTTTTTCTTTATTTGGCCAATTTTGCCTTGATTCTCCTTTTTATCATTTCCATAATTCTTTTGGGATGATTTCTTTCTTATTTGTTTTATTATTTTATATTACTGATTTTTCATGTTTGATAGCGCTGCATCTTTTTATTTTACATTTCAATTGTTGTCTCAAATTTATAGTATGCTTTCTTAACTCTTCACAGTCTACCTTCAAAAAATAAAATTCTATTTTACGTATAGGGTTAGACTATACAAAAGTATAATTTCATTTATTTTTCTCATCTTTTACAATATTATCATATTCATTTCTACATATATAATAACCTGTCAATGCAACATTAATACTGCTTTAGTTAATTAAAAAGTTAGAAATGAGTAAAATATATCTTCTATTGACATACATGTTTGCTACTTATGATATCTGTGTGTGTATAGATAAAATTCCATTTGGTGTCATTTCTCTTCTGCCTTAGGATTCTATTTTAATATTTTTTTGTAGTGCAAAGGAGTCCCCAATAAATGCTCTAAGCTTTTATCTGAAAATTATTTTGGCATAGTTTTTATAGTGGCTAAGTTTGCTATTATTCCTATTATTATTTTACTATATTTATCCCTACTTCATTTATTATTTTTTTAACATCTCCCTGGTCCACCAAATTGCATTGTTTTTTGAGTGAGAAGGCAGCACTAATTACGATTTGTTCCTTTGTGCCTAATGTATTTTAATGTCTCTGTCTGCTTTTTAATTTTTTTTAATCTCTTGTTTTCAGCAGCAATTTGATTATAATGTTCTTTGGTGTATTTTTCAGTGTTTATTTTGTTCAGGCAACATTGAGATGATTGGATCTGTGGGTTTATAGTTTTTATGAAATTTGGAATGTTTTTGGTCATTGTTTATTCATGGCTTTTTACCTCACTTCTTTATTGTCTCCATTTTGGGATTCCAAATACTGCTCAATGAGTTCCCTGACATCAGTGAGGATCCATTTTTTTTTTTCCCAGACACTTTTTCTCTTTGTTCTTCAGTTTGGGTAATTTCTATTCCTGTGTCTTCAGGTTCTATGATTTTCTGCTATTATCTAATCTACTATTAGCATCATCTGTAGAATGTTTTATGTCTGATTTTTTTAACTGAGAAGTTGTTTTTCAGATCCTCCACTTCTCTCCTCATTGTGTTAATATTTTTTTAATCCTCGCCAAACATTTTATAGTTCTTCTGTAGACCTTGTCTGCTAATTCTATTATCTCTACTATTGTTGAATGTGTATTTATTAAATAAGTTGTCTTTGTATGAATCACATTGCTGATGCTTTTATGTCTAGCTATTTTACATTGTGAATTTTTAAATCTGAATGTCAGTGTTTTGTTGCCTTCACATAAAGAGTATTGAGTCCAGTTTTGGAGTTCAGTTAGGTTAGCCACAGAATGTTTTTTAAGTCTTTTGGCTTTTTTAAAGCTTTTTTTTTCCACCTAGGAGAACCTTACTCCAGGTCTACTTTATTCTTCTTTGAGGTGTGCCCCTCTGGAGCTCTGCCTATAGCTCTGTGGGGTGCCTTTTGCTCAGGTTTGAGGAAGTCTCACTCTACAACTGGACAGCTTTATGCCTCGCCAAAGACTCAGGTGAAATTCATGTCTATTTCTGGAGCTCTTTATCTATACAGCTTCTTCTAAAATGCTATTGTGTGCCAGGAATACTAGCATCCTTCTCCTCACACTCTGATCTGTGACTCATCTCGGTGAGACCCCTGTGCTCTGCATTCTAAACATTTCTTCCTGGAAGGAAGGTGAAGCAACTACGGGGTTTGTGTTGTTTAATTCTCTTCTCTAGGGATCATGCTCCCGCACTTTTGTCTAGTCTTCAAAAACTTTCTTTTTCCATGTCTGACCACATCTCCCCTCACGCTATTGTATCTAGTGTTCTTGAAACGCATGCCAAAAGAAAAGTTTTTGACCTGTTTTTCTTACACGGCTAGATGTGGAAGTCCCTGAGATTTAATTGTAACCATGCAATTCACCCCACGTTAATATTAGAAATTTAATATTAGAAAATGTTTACATTTTTTGGATTATAGAATTTTTATCTTCAAAATGTGTTCAATAAAATTACTTCACAGTCTTATTATAAGGAGTGTTGGACAATAGAGCTACTGGTTCTCTAGTATTATATTTTAGCCTTCTTATATATTTTTAACTTTTATGTATTTCATGTAGTGCTCTAAAATACCCACTGAGGGCTATGTTATTATTTTTCCTTTCACAAGTTAGTCACACAGCCTCAGAGAAGTTAAGTAAGTTTTCAAAAGTCCACAGCTGGTTAGAAGTGCAATTGAATTTCAAACCTAGATCATTTAGACATAAGATCTGGCTATTTCAACCATGTCACATTGCTTCTAATCTATGTGAAACGTTCTTGCCTGTAGCTTGGCAAGGGCTTTGAAGTCAATAAATATATATTTCTTCATTCCCTTTTCTAATATGTTAAGGAGGACTGTATGTGTGCTTTTTAATTCTCTTCCATGAAAAAAAAATGGCATTAAATGGCCCCATGAGAGGGTAAAAGGCAAAAAATAAAAACAAAAACAACAGAAAAAAGAAAAAAATTCAAAGTTTTCTTTTTGAGTTAACAAAGGTTGCCATCCTGAAGGATGAAAACTGTGAAATCATAAGATTCTGAGAAAAGTATTTCAAAACAAATGCTCTCCCTTACAGAGGAACAAAGAGGCCCTTCCATCAGAGAATGCAGCAAACCCCTATGTCCCAGTAAAGCTTGAAAGGCAGATTGTAACATGTTAGAATGTGAAGCCTATCAGAGAATTTAGATCACTAAGCCCAATCCTTAGTCTCCATTCTTCTTGCAGAGAAAAGAAGTTCAAGAAATGTAAATGATCTGTGCATGGTCAGACCAAGTACTATGGTCATAGGTAAAAGAATATACAAGTGCACCTACACATACACAAATAGGAGGACAAATTTCATTCTTAGATAATAGTTCCTTTCTGTCCTGGCTTCTAAAAGACAGGCTGCCATCCCACATCCAGAAAAACAATAGCCTCCTAAAATGTGAATAGCCAAACGTTAGCTGACTTTCTTTTTAATATTTATTTTTTTGGAATGCATATTTCCCAGTTGCTTTTTAAATAAACGTCATAAGTGAGCTACAGATTAGTCAACTATTGTAATAATTGTCTAGCTATTAGAATGACACTGCATTCTAAGCTACCCCAAAGCTCAATGGCTTAAACCATCTCTCTGTGATCACTTGTGCATACGCATCTCGGTGGATTCAGATCCTTTGGGTTTGGCTGTGCAGCTCTGCTTCTCACTGCAGTTCTGAGGTTGGCTGCAGCAGCTCTGGTCTAGGTAAATCTCATCCTTCATCTGTGATTAGTGGTCTATCCCAGGAATGTTCTTATCATGGGGATGGCAGATGGCAAGAGAAAAAGCAGGAACATGTAAGGTTTCCTAAGGCCTAGTCTCACGTGTAGTGTAGCTATCTCTACCTCGTTATATTAGCCAAAGCCAGCGTGGCTCAAACCAGAGTCACGTATCAAGAAAATGAACTCTGCCCATTAGGTAAGAGTGATTGAAACATCTCATGTCCCAGGCCACAGGTGTAGAGAAGGGTGAATAATTGGGGCCAATAACGCAATCAATCACAAATTAAAATGCGCTTTGAAAACTTCCTTTCTTTTCTGGGTTTTATATATACTCTTCTAGACATTTAGTTACATCTATTTCTTTTTAGAAAATATATAAAGTATGGGCCGGGCACGGTGGCTGACGCCTGTAATCCCAGCACTTTAGGAGGCTGAGGCAGGTGGATCACCTGAGGTCAGGAGTTCAAGACCAGCCTGGCCAACATGGTGAAACCGCGTCTCTACTAAAAATACAAAAAGTTAGCTGAGCGTGGTGGCGAGCACCTGTAATCCCAGCTACTAGGGAGGCTGAGGGAGGGGAATCGCTTGAACCTGGGAGGCGGAGGTTTCGGTGAGCCGAGATGGTGCCATTGCACTCCAGCCTGGGCAACAAGAGCGAAACAAAAAAAAGGCTGGGTGTGGTGGCTCAAGACTGTAATCCCAGCACTTTGGGAGGCCGAGGTGGGTGGATCACAAGGTCAGGAGATGGAGACCATCATGGCTAACAGGGTGAAACCCCATCTCTACTAAAAATACAAAAAATTAGCTGGGCATGGTGGCAGGCGCTTGTAGTCCCAGCTACTAGGGAGGCTGAGGCAGAATTGCTTGAACCCAGGAGGTAGAGGTTGCAGAGAGCCGAGATCACACCACTGCACTCCAGTCTTGCAACGGAGACAGACTCCGTCTCAAAAAAATAAAAAAACAAAAAATATAATATATGTATCTATATATAGTATTTAATGTATGAATGTGTGTGTTTGGATATATATTTCACATTGTAATTATTGCTCCATTTGTATTTGTCACCCAATGATATTCCTTGGATGACTTTCTATATCCATGCGTATAGCTGTAAGTCATTATTTTTAACTGTTGAATGATATTAAAAGAATAAATATGTGTTTACTTAGCCATTCCTCTAGTGTTAGGCCTTTAGATGAGTTTGTAATGCTCAGCATTATAAACAGTGCTTTAACGAGCATTCTTGTACACATCTCTTTGTTTTCCTGTAGAATAATAGCCTGCAGAAATGAATAGTTCAGAGCTTATCATCTGTGAATTTCATATTGTAGTATATTTTGCAAAAGTACCTCTAGTGTAGCTATATAAATCTGCATCTCCTCAGGCAGTGAATGAATACCTATTTGCCTACACTGTCATTAACACTTATTATCGTGCAGTTTATGCATATTTTTAATTAGACGAGTAAAAAAATCTGACTTTCTCAGACAGTGATCTCAGAACATTTTTATTTAAACAACGGAATAATCATTCTTCAAAAAACACTTTATATAAAACAAATTAATGTAGTTCTGTGATATCAACATGGTGCTTCGAAAAGTTCCTTGTGCCCTTAGCTGCACTCTTGTCTTCTACTGATGTCCCAGAGTACACTTTACATTCTCTTGCTTCAGGTCAAAACTTACTTAGTTTGCTATGATTTCCCTGGAACAGTGCCCTCCCTTCAGCCCCTACCTCCATCATATCCAGAATGGTTGAAACAATTGTTTTAATTTCCCAACTGTTATTGTCTCAAATGAGTACTTTTCCCAGTACCAAAACCACATCATGCTCACATTCACAGTCACAGCATAGTCAGCTCACTGGTCTCTCTCTTTAACAGCAAGTAGGAAAAACCAGGCTCAAAGAAAAAAAGCTTATTTCTTATCTTCAATATAACAGGTACCAAAATTAAAGACACCCTAGATTCCAGGATCTATGATGAATTATGTGAGGATAGGAGATACGAATTTGATGGAAGAGCATATTTTAGTGGAGAGAACACTTGACTTACTTCAGGGAAAAATTTACCCCATCCTCCTCTCTCTCTCCACACTCACACGCTCATGCACACATGCACAAACACATGCACATGCAGACACACACAACACACGCACACGCAAATGTACATGCACAGACATGCATCCAATATACATGCAAGCACACACAAACACACACACACCTGAAGATGCTGTCACCAATTAGCCCAGTAACATTGGGAAAATCGTCTAAACATGCTTACTTTGTTTCTTTATATGAAGAATGAAAAACGCTGCAAAAAATGTGGAATATTTGTGAGCAGATAAATGATGTGTGCTGGTGAATGGTTTGTATTGGGTACCAGCTTGCACATGCACACATAATGTGAAGAACCATTCAAATGTAATTGTTTTCACCAATATTGGATAAATCAGCCCTTAGTGATTTCCAAAGGAGGATGCTTAGTGCTGGATTTAATATCTATGTGCCATAATTTTTACTAATATTGGAATCATTCAGACTAATTAAAGTCCACAGGTGGGAGTCAGCCTAGGCAAAACTTAAGACGTTCCTGAGGGAATGAGGAATTGGATCACATTAGTCATTGAATCATGCAGCAGGGGCTGAGAGAAATGTGAATCCACTGTTTACCTAAAGAGTCTTCCAGTCTGTCATTAATATGCCATCTCAGCTGCCGAGGGCAATAATGATCTATATTAAACAAGCATATTTCTTTTGGAAATAAAACTCAACTATGATTCTGGATAGGGTGAGACCAATATGATTCCTCCTTATCCACCACTTACCCCGAGCTCTGCTAGCACACCCCTTTTCATTTCAATTGACCTCAAATCAGAAGTGATGAAGGAATGTCAGGGGGCTTTGAGATCTTGTCTATTTTCCCTCGTGGGAATGGGTTGGGGTGGGAGATGGCTCTTTAGATAAAACTGGGAAGCTGGGCTCCACAGGTCTGACCACTGCTATGGTGAAAGGTCATCTGAGACCCATGGAATTGTAGCGGCACAAAATATTGAATCGTCCTTACTAGAAACATGCCACAAATGCACTCGGAATTGTCAAAATTCAGGAGGGTAGGGGAAACAGATAAGCATTTCTGAAATCTGGGGAAAAACATGTGTTTGCAACCTAAGAAAGATAACAAATCGCACCATTCATGGGTGAGGGTGATATCCTACGTGTTGAGCACAGTGATTGGCATTGCTTTCACGAGTCAGCAGCATAGAGATTTATAAGTGAATCAGTCTATTTTGAAAAAGCAAATAAATAAACAAAATATAGAAGCTAAATTAGAATTTTTATAATCTGGCCCTAATCTTATTATTCATTTTCAGCTTTATTGCTGTCTGCATTTATCCTTCCCCAGCCCCTCCGCGTATCTTAAGACTTGTGCTCGCCAGCCTCACTAAAATAATTGCACCTTCTCCTAATAAGGCATCTACTTCTGTGCTTTTGTTCCTTTGCATGCTCTTTCCGCTCTTCATGGAATATCTTGTCCTCTTTTTCTGTTTTTAAAACTCCTATTCATCGTCCAAGCTTTGGCTAAATATAACCTTCACTGTGAAGCTGTCCCTGCCTTTTTCAGGAAAAACTGTTTCCGTTTTCTTCTGTGTTCCTGCTACAAGTCAGGTAGCCTGGTGTAGTGATGTCAGAAAATCCAAGTGGTTTTTTTGTTGTTGTTGTTGTTTTAATAGACTCTCACCTAGAAAACGGAAACAGACTCTTAAACTTGCTTATGATCTCTCAATTTCCATCCCCATCCCTACTCAAAGACAGACTCCTGCCAGAAGGATGTTTCTAAAATACATCCTTGATCAGGCTGCATTTCCATATGCATGATCTCAATATTTTTTGTGAAAATAACACCCACAGAGTTTTATGGCACATCCAAGGCTTTTGATGAAGTTAGAGTTTAGAGAAGTTAAGCAATTTGACGAAGGTAAGGGAGGTAATAAGTGGCAGAGAGAAGATTTGAGCTCAGACCTGTTTGAGTCTACAGGTGGTGACCCACCCTGCTCCTTCCAACCACACGGCGGGACCTACTTTCTTGCTGCTTCCCCCTGAACTGGCAATGCATGGGGTAATTTTGGAGAAAAAAGTTATATAAGCAACGTAACATATTTCAGATGCACAATATGTCTTTGCAGCCTGAGATTATTTTAAACCAACTATGGGAATGTGTATTGGTGAACACATATTTGAGCTGACAGATGGGCGTGGGCACCTTTGTCACTCATAAATAGAGCACTTTGACCAGTTGTGGAGGAAACTCAAGTGCTGGAACGTACAACTCATACTTATTTCCTGCCTATACAACATTTTCTGAGCCCCAACAGTTTCTCTCTCTCTCTTTCTCTCTCTCACACACACACACCCACACACGTGCCATTAGCAAGTTTGCTTATCTGTGTAAGAAGGATTAATATAAAATAATTTTTAAAATTCAGGCACAAAGCGACTTCCCAGAGCTAACGTGGTGCTTTGTTTTTTTTATTGCATTCTTTTTCACTTAACCTGAAGCTGAAAGTTCACATCTGTGTGGTGGGTCTTTCTTCAGGGTATTTCTGTCTAGATGTTTTGCAAAGCATCTAACACCTGGAAATGAGATGCACATTTCTCTCTGCTCCTATGGTACTTCGTGCTTACGTCTTCAGCAGCACAAACTATAACATAATTCAACCTGTTTCTCTCTTCTTGTATCTAGAATGTAGACTTCTCCAGATAAGACATTGTTTCAATTGTCACCTGTGTTCCTAGTCCATATAACAGCATCTGGCACTTAAGCACATTTAAAACAAGTGAACAAAGGAAATTCCTGGTGTGGAGTGATTGTTGGATTCTTTGCCTGTGGTTGGATATGAAGGCTCCCTCCAAAGACCTGAAACGGCCATATGCAAATGAGTTAGAACTTCCTGGTAGAAGTAGAGCTGAGGCCAAAGGCAAGTGGTTCCATAATAATATAAGGAAGGCATTTCTAGTTGAAAATATTTCAAAAGAAAGAAAACTGTTGCCTAAGGAAATGGACACCCCATTCCTGGAGATTTTAAGCAGGAGTTGAATGGCCTGATATCTTGTCTGGGGGGCTTCAAGCAGAATTAAGCATCCAAAGTAGTTCATTCAGATCATCTTTAAAGTTCCAGCTATCTTTGTACATCGAAAATTATTTATATAATTGATATATGTAGTACTTGTTCCTAGGTTATAAGCCCTGTTTTTCCTATTCTTCCACATTCTCCATTTTATCATGTCTTAGGATCTGCATCCAGGCTTCATGGACTAGCTATCCTTTGTTTCATAACTACCAATCATAAGCTTCAGGGCTCAAATTATATGTCATTTCTTTTAAATTCAAGTCCTGCTGTTTTATGAAATTGAAACATCCTCATTTCACTTTTTTACTTGTATAGTTCTAATCACAAATTTAATCAAGCAATTACTTTTTGTTATTTAAAATATATCTGTTCCCACTTAACATACGTGCTGTGTCAGGACTACCTTGTTCCTGGGTCTCACTGCAGTTTGTCTTGCACAGAGTTAAGTATTCAGTAAGTAGTTACTGAGCGAATGACTGGGTGAATAAATTGATGTTTAAAGACACTTCTGTTTCTATTACTGGATGTGATTTTCATTCAGTTTTTTTTTGTCTTCAGAGGAATTGCAAATTCTTTACAGCAAAGAACATCCAAGAAGCTTCTTGAAATTGCCAAATAATGAATGTTCTTTGATAGCATCCAGGGATCTTGAGGGCTTCTTTGGGCAGACAAGGATTTTGGGACACAATAATTGCCTGAGGCTCACTCTCTAGAGAAAGGAAAAGAAGGTCTGAGAAGCAGGACATTAACAAAGTAGTGGGAACCAGTGGGCCCACAGCACAGGGTCCCTCACAAAGACTGGGAGGGGCTCCATCCCCTTCCGGGGTTTGTCCTATTGAGCATTTAGTAGGTCCAGATTTGGCCCCCAGCCAGACGCAGCTCTGTGAAGTCTGAAGGGAAGAAAGAATACCCCTTTGTTAAATTCCTTTTGTGTTTTCCTTTCGTTCCACATTTTCCGCATGTATCAGTCTTCATTTTGGAATGAGAGAAAAAATAACTTTCTTATCGCCCTTTTTTTCTGACTCATGATTTTATTGGAATCAAAAATATAAGCTGATTCAAAGATTACTTATCCAAGCAAACTGGCCTCTTGGGTTCTAAGACAGTGCAACTGAAAACGTTGGGAAGTCCTTGAGGCCCAGCTGAGACCATGCCTTAAAATGTCAAAAAAAGTCAAGTCATGTTGACTTGAAAGAAAGTTATGTTGGGTTTCACTGCCACAAGAATCCAGTGTTGAGCTCCCTGTCTACACAGGGTGATGCAGAGGAGGTTAGGGTCAGCACAGTGTAAACCAGGGTGCAGCAAACTTTTTCTTAAAGGGTTAGATAGATAACATTAAACAGTTTAGGCTTTAGTGGGGCCTAACTATTAAATAGTTTAGGCTTTAGTGGGGCCTAACTATTAAATAGTTTAGGCTTTAGTGTCACCATTATTCCTCTCTACTACTGTAGGGAAAACACAACCACAGACTTTACCTAAACAAGAGAGAGTGACTATGTTCCCATAGAAAATTATGTACAAAGATGGAATTTGGCTCATGGCCAAAGCTTGCTCATTTCTGATTTGGAGGAAAGAATGGTAATGCATGGTATGACCTTGCAGAACCCTGAATTTTCTGTGCTGCAATTATCTTATTTATTTAATATAAAACTGAAATAATTCTCAATTACTTATACAAAACATACACCTAGGCATTTATAGTAAATGATTTAATCTTCAGTGTACCCTTGAGGGATTGATATGATTTTTGTTGTATGGATGTGGAAACTTATAGAAGGTAAGGAACTTACTACCCAATCATGTAGCAGGTGGGTGGCAGAGCTGGAACCCAAATTAGATTTCTAAATTAAGTGATGCCAAAATATATGAGTACCTCTGCTGCTATAACCAAACAAAAAACTTTATTTTCAGCACATCTTGTAAATTTCCTTGGAATTCTTTATGTCTTCTTTTATTTATACTTTCCACATATTTTATTTTTCTTTTTGTGAAGTAGTTTATATTCATATATAGTCACTTATGTGTTTTTTATATACATATATTCACTTATGTGCATATATGTGTGTGTTTAGATGCATATATATGAAGTTTGTATAGTGTTAAGCATGGTATATGAATGTGTTAGTGCATGCCATACTCACATTATTACTAGAAAGTAGAGTCAGAAACAGGATGTGTACTGATCTAGCCTAGGAGAAAAGAGACATGCATGACATGGGACCCCCAAGAACTAATTCATTCCTCCAAAGAGATGCAGAAACAATAGGGTGAGAATACCAATACTAATATGTGCAAAACCAAATCTGCAATATGTGCAAAACCAAATATGTGCAAAACCAAATTTGCTGGGGATGAAGAGGAGGATGCTGTGAATCTGAGAGACTATATTTGTAAGGATGCTAAGTCAACCAAGCTCAACTAATTGCACTTGGCTTTGGGGGCAGTACCACCATGGAGATGAGATATGCAAGAAGGAAGGAGACCTATGAAAGAGAAGAAAATCAAAGCCAATAAAAATTGAGTGACAAATTCTGGTAGTATATAGGTCTATCTATCTATCTATCTGTGTGTGTATATATGTGTATATATATATATATATATATATATATATATACATATATATATATAAAATTAGGATTAGATCACCCATGCGGACAAATGGGCAAGAGTTTGGATTTAAAAGAAGATACTATAAATTTTCATATATACTTAATCCTAAAATGTATAGCATGAATTGAAAACTCTAGTAGAATATGAAGTAGTATAATATAATGAACCTGGTAATATAGTATAATCATCATTACTATAATGAGCAATGTGATATAATTTACTATACGTGTGACTTAAGTTCTGCAAGCCTCAGATTCCTCTTTTATTGCAGAGGGATAATGATTGTTTTCTAATAATGGTTTTTCATGTTTCAAGAAATATTGGCTGCTGTCAATTATTATTATCCAAAAGATCTGTGCATGTAGGTAACCAGAAAGTCCACTGGAAAATCTGGCAGTATGGCTGGCAAAGGTCTTATCACAGTAGGGGATTGCCTGTCCCCTAAAGAAGGATGGAGACACTAGAGGTCCATTTAAAACTCTCCCTATTCATGGGACAGGAGCCTCTTTAAATGCATAATCACCCTGTTTAGGTTCAGAGTTAAAGATGAAGCAAACTGTCATGACCTGCTGGTCGATTGGAATCAGATAGGGAATGGGGCTAGGCCTGATTGAGATCATTGATGCCTAAGAGAAATGTTAGACTGCTCTTGTGTGGGCAAAAGGCATGAGGTAAGAAATATGCACTTATTACATCATTAAGAGCATGGCGCTGTGCTCCATGTTTTCACTGAAACTGTCTCATCTAGGAGGCAACCCTGAGGGTAGTGAAGCAAATTGACTTGACTCAATCCCACAGAAGCTAGTGTTGGGCTGGGTGTGGTGGCTCATGCCTATAATCCCAGCACTTTGGAAGGCCAAGGTGGGTAGATTGCTTGAGTTGAGGAGTTCAAGACTAGCCTGGGCAACATGGCAAAACCCCATCTCTACTAAAAATACAAAAAGTTAGCCGGGTATGATGGCAAGTACATGTAGTCCCACCAGCAGGAGGCTGAGGTGGGAGAATCACCTGAGCCTAGGGGATTCAAGGCTGCAGTGAGAAAAAAAAAAAAAAAAAATTACCATTGCACTTCAGCCTGGGCAATCAGAGTGAGACCCTGTCTCAAAAAACAAAACAAACAAACAAATCAGTGTTAATATTCAATTGTGTGCCTGACTATAAAACTCACACCTTTCCTCCGAATCATCCAATCTATTATATTTTACATTTTTGTAATTATATATGTATAAGCATATATTTGCATATTGATATACTTACACACAGATATTATACATTGAAAGTTCACAGTATGTGTCCATACATATATAAATACACATACTTAGTTCTCCTATAATTTTTAATTCTAGGATATAAGTTCCACAGAGGCTGTTTCCTTCACTGCTGAATCCCCAGCAGTGAGAAGAGGGCCTGACTCACAGAGAATCCACCGCAAGCATTTGCTAGGTATATGCACAACTATGCAGGTCACTGCATCAGAACACCTTTGAAGAGGGCAGGAACTAATTGCACACTTTATCTTATTTAGTTTCACAGATCTCTGTTTTATAAGAAGTTCTTGGTTTAAAGAAGGGGAAAGTGAGGCTGCAAGAAGCTAAGTGATTTTCCTAAGTATATATTGCCAATAAACAGAGCTGTCAGGATTCAATATCTGGCTACCAATATTTTAGCTTTCTTTATCTCATTGCCTTCTGGCATACAGGGCCTCAGCAGCTACAGCTGTCTTGTTTCTGCATCTAGGAGGGCATCCAGCACCTCTATGCCCACTTCTTGAGCAGGAGAAGTTGAGGGAGAAAAAGAAAGTGCATTTTCCAGTGTTTGTAGTGATACTTTATGCACCTGGATTTTATGTACTGCTAGATCTTGTGGTTCATTTCCTCTTGGATATTACCAGAGATGTTTCTATTGACAGAAATATTCTGGCACAAATACTGAGCACTAATGGCTTCAGGTCATCTGCACCTGCAGAACGGTGTCTATTGAGGACACTAGTGAATTTACACAACAGACTGGGATGGCCTCCTTCTTAGGAAGGCCACAGCAGCCTCAGATCCTGGCCCCAGGGAACGGATATTCCCAAAGCTATTCATCTATTCAGAAAATATTCAGAAGAATTTTTCTGTCTTGTGTGTGTCAGGAATAATATGGGGTGTAAATATCGGCACAAGCATGCTGGGATCTCAGCAGTGAGAACCAGGTGAAGAGCTGGCATTTATCTGAAGAATTCAGGGAACTATTAACACAGCCTCTCTGTAGGAGAAGCTCTTTGTGTTCATCAATGCATCACGGGCCCTGGGTTTGTTTATCTATCCATGCAGCATTGATGAAGAAACTGTGGTACCAAAAGGCAGGAGGAACTGATGGTTAAGAGTGTAGTCTCTGGAGCACACTGCCTAGAAACTTGTTTATCTCTACCTCATCTTAGTAATAGCACCTTGGGCATTTTCCTTAACCTCTCTGAGCTGTATTTTCCTCCTCTGTAAAATGATGATAAAAAAAGAATATTTATGTGCATTGAATGAGTCAATGTATACTGCTTTTAAGCATTCAATGAAGATTAGTAATTACTGTTTATCAATCTGAAGCCAGTCACTGATGAGGGTACTGAAGAAAAAAATTCAAGTGTGTGAATATTGACAGTAAAATGTAGTAAGGTAGCAGAAAACAACAGCCTCATTCATCCAAAAACCTTTCAATTTATCACTGGATTGCAGAGAGTGTCTGCGCACATAAAAAAAAATGATTCTGGTCCTCCCGTTTGCTCTCCCCTTCCCCATCATTTACTACTATATGACCTTGGAGTCCTATTGCATATATGTTTTGATATATTTTTCCCATTTAAAATTAGGAGATATATAGTTTCCTGTCATTGACCTTTTCTTTCTTGTGGATTCAAGATCAACAGATGCACGGAAATTAATTAGTTATAAGCCTTGATATATTACTCCCTCTTCATTGGTCCATTCAAGGCTGTCTTTACTCCATTCTTCATTAATAATAAACACTATTAGACTTAATACCCTATGTAAAAACTTAAATCGCTTTCTGTGATCCTCTTTCATCTTCTTTTTCTCTTTTCCTGACCCAGAATAACTGCCATTCTGAATTGTGTGTTCATCATGCCCTTGCTTTGAATTTTAAATTATTTTGTCACATCCATATGTACTGTAATCAAAAACGTATATTTGAGTATTTGTTTGTCTTTCTAACATTATTTTTAAAAGATCTCATACTGTATGCAATATTTTAGGTACTCCCATCTTATTAAAATTATGCTCGTATGGTAGGTAGCCAGGCAGACATGAGTAGGGCAGGAGAGGGCCCCATCATCTCCTACCAGGAATGTCAGGAAGCCATCAGGTGACGGTCAGGTGGTTGTTAAATTGCCTGCCTAAAATAGTAATTGGTTGCAGCCAGCGCAAGGGAAAAACAGTCTCCCAGTAGATAAAAACATCTGAAGTTAGTGTTCAGCAGCTTCCCAGTAAGATCTTAGGGGCTAGGTGAGTGCACTCAAGCATGCACACTAAGAGGCAAAATGGCAGAGTTGAACTGGTATATGACCTTCCTCTAGAAACACTCAACTGGTAAGGGAAAAATACCTCAAGTGAGCATGCGCACAATTTTGGTAAATATACTGTGCGTGTGGCCCCTCTGAAGTGCTGGTAGGCCACTGTGCTGTGGTCATCCCACCCCAAGGGAAGAATTATGGGAGAAGGGATGCAAGACCCGGGAAGTATGACAACATATAAAAACCCCAAGTCAAAGGTCAAACAGTGCACTTGCCCTCTAAAGTCATCTGCTTGGCCCTCTTCCAAGTGTACTTTACTTCCTTTTGTTCCTGCTCTAAACCTTTTTAATAAACTTTCATTCCTATTCTAAAACTTGCCTTGGTCTCTCATGCTGCCTAACGCCCGTTGGTTGAATTCTTTCTTCTGAGGAGGCAAGAGTTGAGGTTGCTACAGACCTGTACGGTTTCACTGCCAGTAACCATGCAGCTAAGTTTTATCCATGCCGTTGAATGGAGTTACAGTTCATTCAATAGTTATAGCACTATATTCAATGTACATTAAGTCATTTACTCATTTTTATGTCAATGGGAATTTGAGTTATTTCCCAGTGTTTAAGTTGTTTTGTTTTGCATTTTTGAAGTACTCTATTGATGCACAAATTTTTTACCACTGGAAATTTTACCTCTAAACTTTTGCCACTTGAATGGATGAGGAATGGTGTCTTATGATCTTTATTCATCTTTCCCTGAATAATATTCAGAGAAAGACAATGTTACATGTTTATATGTATCTGCTGGCCAGTAACCACGTGTTGAGTAATTTCCTTAATATTATAAAGACATAGGGCTGGTATTAAAACCTAAATCAGTCAGATTTTAAAACCATGCCCTTTCCTCCAGTACACTGCAATGATGACAACACTGGAAACAGACATTATTAGTATTGATGTAGCTGTGGACTCTGAGAGTTTTTTAAACTCTTCTAAATTTTTAAATGTCACATTTGAAGCTCATTTTATTGACAGGAGATCTGTGCCATCACAATGAGATATCTATAAACAGTACTTCAAATTAGATTCTTTGGAAAGGGAGAAGAGATCTTTGAGTAAATTTATAGAATGAAAAAGAAACTGACCAAACTTCCTTTGTCGTATTTATAGAATTTCAGATTTGGAAGAAAACTAGAAATGTAGAAGTGCAGCTTCTCTCAGCTCTCTGCCTGCTATATTATTTTACAGTCAACAAACAAAAACTGGGAACTACAATATAAAGTGGCTTCCTCAAGGTCATGATTTGCTGATAAAGGAGCTGTAACCAAAACTCAGTATGCAAATATATCAGTCATCTATTGCTGCCTGAGAAACCACTGAAAAAATTCAGTGCCTTTAACCTACCTTCATTTAATTTACTTATAATTTGGTAGGTTAGCAGTTTAGGCTGGGTTCAGCAGGCTAGTTTTCCTGTTAGTTTCACCTGGAGTAACTTGTGGTCACAATCAGCTGGTGGGTGGGTTGGTCTAGGAGCCCTATGCCAGGATGACTTATCTCTGTTTTCTGTGTTCTCATTTTTTTCTTTCTTTCTGTTTTCTTTTTTTTTGTTGTTGAGATAGGGTCTTGCTCTGTTGCCTAGGCTGGAGTGCAGTGGCATGAACGTGACTCACTGCAGCCACAACTTCCTGGGCTCAAGTGATCCTCCCACCTCAGGCTTCTGGGTAGCTGGGGCCACAAGCACATGCTACCACACGCAGCTAATTTTTGGATTTTTTTCTTTTGCAGAGATGGGTTTAGCTATGTTGCCCATGTTGGCTTCAAACTCCTAAGCTCCAGAAATCCTCCCACCTCAGCCTCCCAAAGTACTGGGCTTACAGGCATGAGCCACTGTGCTTGACCTTATGCGTTCTCATTGTTTACAAAACTACCTTGGTCTTCTCTTGGTGGCTAAGCGGTTCCTGTGGTAGAGAAGATAATCCCCAGTGCACAAGCACATTTCAATTAACACTTATTAAAATGCTATTAGCTGAGTCACATCACATGATTAAGCACAGGTTTAATGGATAAAGAGGCAGACTTTAACTGTTGATGAAAGAAAAATCAAAGTCAATTTTTCTTCAAAAGTAAACTTATCTTTTAATGAACTTTATTTCTTAGAGCAGTTTCCATTTCATGGGAAAATCAAATAGAAAGTAGAGTTTCCATACACTCACTCTCCCCCAGGCCTTGCTCGTGGCTTCCTCTGTAGTGATATATTGCATTAGTGTGGTATGTGTGTGGTTACAACTGATGAACCAATATTGATATCTCATTATCAAATACAGTGCATAGCTTTCATTAGAGTTAACTCTATTTGTTGTCTAGTTCTTTGGGTTTGGTCAAATGCATAACGTCACGTATTCACTATTATAGTATCACAAAAAAATAGGCTCATTGTCCTAAAAATCCTCCGTGCTCTGCCTATACATTCTTTTCTTTTCACTAATCACTGGAAACCACTGATATTTTCACTTTCTCCATAGTTTTACAGATCTTTTCTTTTCCAGATGTCACATAGCTGGAATCATATAGTATGCAATTATTTTAGACTGACTTCTTTTATTTAGCAATAAACTTTTAAGCTTCCTCCGTGTCTTTGAGTAGAACACTCACTGTTTTTACTGTGGAATGATATTCCATTCGGTAGATGCATTATGGCTTATTTCTCCATTCACCTTTTGAAGGACTTCTTGGTTGTTTCCAATTTTTGACAAAGATGAATAAAGCTGCTATAAATGTTTCTATGCAGGATTTTGTGTGAGCATACCTTTTCAACTTATGTGGGTAAATACTTAGGAGCACAGTTACAGGATTGTATAATAAGACTATGTTTATCTTGTAAGAAACTGGCAACCTGTATTCCAAAGTGGCTATATAATTTATACTCATACCAGGCATAAATGAGATCCCTGTTGCTCCACATCCTCATTCGTATTTGGTGTTGTCAGTATTTTGCATTTTAAACATTCCAGCAGGTATGTAATGGTACCTCATTGTTTTCATTTGCAATTCCCTAATGACAAATGATGTTGAGGATCTTTTCACATGTTTAGTTGCCCTCTGTAAACTTCAGCTTATTAATTATAATTATATTGAATTCCCATTCTAATAATTCCCAGATCTTTGTCATATTTGAATCTGATTCTGACATTTTTTTATTTGATACTGTAGTTTTGCTTGTAGCATACTCTGTTTTTTTTTTTTAAGTCAGACATGATGTATTGGGTAAAATGAATTGAGGTAGTCAAGCCTTTAGAGCAAAGTTTCATGTTTATCCAGCTTGGAGTTAGACTGTTCCCAGCGTTTGGTAGAGCTGTGTTGTCAGAAGCTAAAATTACCTCTGTGTCCTTGTTTTTTTCTCCTTTGTTGTCTTTGGATTTTCCTAGAGATTCCTTACATGAAGTCTGCGACTTGCAGTTCTGTTATCTGCAATCCCCTGCTATACAGGAGCCAAATTGATGTGGTGGCAAGGTGTATGTGAGGGGAGGGAGGCATTCTGTCATCATATGATGAGGTCTCGGTCTTTTACTGAGTCTGAGTTGGATATTTTTCTTCCCCCATGTCAAAGGCTGAAGGGTGCTGGAGCTGGATATTTCTGTTTATTCAAGTTGAATGCTAGAATGGGCTGGAGTTGGGTATTTTTATTCTCTCAGGTTGGATAGGCTTTGGAAAATCACAGACAGGCTTTAATAAAATAGTTTTCTTCTCGAAAGCAGGTCTTGTTAGGGAAAATAGCAAGCTCTGGACATATTTCAAAATGGTTTATTTTCTTCTCCCAGTGCTGGAAGCATAATAATATTTTTCTCTAATTTTAGTAATGAGTACCTGGTTAGATTCCTGGAGGTAAAACGTAAAAGTATGGGGTCCATCTGCATTGGGCCCCTTTAGGGTTTTTATTTCACAAGCTGGTAAACATTGTGCCTCCAGCAATGATCCTAACAACAGTGGCTCCAGCTGTGGACTCTTGCTCCTGACAAGCTGTGATGCTTTGCATCCAACTGTCCCTCCAGTTTTGGAGACAGCAGTTTGCCCACTGACATCAATCCTTAAAGAATGTAAGAATAGTTGTTGACTTTCAGTTTGTGCAGCTTTTTTCTGTGAGGACGGGGGTGACAACTTCCAAGCTCTGCATGTCATATCAGGAACTGAATGTCTCACAAACTCACATTTTGAAAGCATGTGCATAAAGGAGTGGGAGGCATTTGTAGCCATTTTTTTTTTTTGCAATTTGCCACAAAAATACATGTTTTAGTGCTTCCAGTGACATTAATATAACTCTTCTCATTGTAAAAATGGCTGCATGAATTTATATAAGTAACAATTACCTAACATTTTTAATTTCTTAGTTATGGGCCAGGAAGTGGTATATATTATTGTATTAATCTTCCCTCAAGCATCTAATGTTAGGAATTGAGATCCTTATTTCAAAGCAAAATAAATTAAAGTTTAAATAGATGTGTGGTCCCTATAGTACTGTCTGCTTTCATATATACTCCTGGTCCTTTTGTTGTTTTAATCGGTAACATCAGGCCATATTTCCGAAAAAGCTATGTCAGCTATCTCCCAGGAAGTTTGGCCAATGGAGGCACTAGAAATTTGTCAAAAGTCAGGAGGAAAGAAAAGCAAAGACACTTCTCCTTCTCCTTTTGTGCCCTGAGCACAAGGTATATTGTATATTTTGCATACTTAGCTGCTGCATTATGAGACAGCCTCAGTGTCTGTGGTGAGGCTTCATCTCTCAGCAGACACATCCACCTTGATTTCTGCTTTCAGGTTACCGCATAGACTCTAATAACAATAGCTCCTTCCTTTGCCCCACCAGGACATAATAGAGGCACCTTTTCTTGCTAATACCTTAGTTGCCTCATTTTACATTGCTCAACCTCTCAGCCTTTTTCATCACCTATGAATCTAATTCCGTTTGTATAGTCCATCTATTTTATTTATGGCTAATATCTTATTTCCTTTGGTTGAACTCTTATGTAAGCAGCAGCTTTCTAAATTTCCATACCTTGTTAGAACTATAGACAAAATATAGACCCAGATCAAATTCCTAATCCTCCCAATCTCTGTTGCCTCTTATGTGAAATATTTAAGTTTCATATAGAATGTGACTTCCAAAAAATGATTGATGTTCCCAGAAAGATTACAGGAGATATTGCCTCTAAAAAAATGAGAACAATGCCATTTGAAATAGAAATAAATATCAATGCAATATAACTGTTTGAAGACAAATGCAAAGAAAAGCCCCCAAGAAGTAAAACAAAAAGTCAAAGACATGGATTCTTGGAGATAAAACATTTATAGTTTAGCTGGAAAGAAGATTTTATAAACAATGTAATAGACTTACATCTTCTTGTAATGGTGGAGTGATTTGGGTAAATTGCCTTGCTCACAAATAACATTTATAAAACATGGACAAAACGTTAACAATAACAAACTTTTTAGAAAGTGATTAAAAGTAGGAAGCAACTGGAAAAAGGTATCGTTTGTACCAAAGATATTTGATAGTTTGTGGCTTCCTTTTTTTTGCATAAGATTATTACTCAATCAGAACATGCTGTTTGGGTGGTAAAAAGTCATAGTCTTACTAGCTTGAGGTGTATAGAAAACAGTTAGGAGCCAGGAGAATAGATGAAAGCTGAAATGAGAAAACTCTGGAACAGAAGGAAATACATAGGAGATGTGCACAAATAACCTACCTATAAACCCTGACCTCTATGCATGAGAGTTCTTCAGAGATCCACAAGACCCAGTGAACAAACAGAAGCTAAAATATGAAATAATTGAACAGATTTCAGCTGGTGCTCATTGATAGAGAGAGAGAGACAGAGAGAGAGAGTGAGAGAAAGGGATAGGGCACTGTATTTGTAGGATCCACATAAGTGAACTGCCTGCTGAATGGTGGGCATGAGTTTGGAAGATATTTCAGGGGAATATAGTAGAATCTAGGGGATTAATGACATATTATTCACAGTGTTGTGCAAAAAATTAAAAGTCGCTATACAGGAGAGAAAATGTAAAATATGACCCATGCCTAAGGAAAGAAAGAAAATTGACACAGACATTGAGATGACCTAGAACACGCACTAACCTTAAGGCAGCTGCTGTAAGTATTTTCAAGTATTAAACAAAAACATACTTTAACAAATAGATGAAAAATTAACTACCTCATGAATTATAGACACTAGAAGTTAAACCAAATAGAAATTCTAGAGCTGAAAAGTACAATAAATAAGATAAAAAGCACACTAGCTAGGCTTGTTGATGGGATACAATAGAACGTAAAACTGTTTATTTATAGGTGACTTAAAGGTAATCAATAGAAATTAACACAGTTGCAAGAACAAAGAAAAATGGATGAGAAAAAAAATGAGCAAAGCCTGAGAGGCTTACCTAACAATATCAATCAGTTCAACATAATAGTAATCTTATCATCAAAAGTAGTTGGGGCAGAGGAGTTGGAAAACAAAAGAAAGAAAGAAAGACCAAGACATTCCAAATTTAGAAAAAAACATTTATCTTTCAGATCCAAGAAGCACAGCAAATGCCACTGATGATAAACACAAAGAGAACTACAGCTAGCCACATCATATTCAAACTGCAGAAAGGTAATGTTAAGCAGAAACTGTGAAGGCTCACATTACAAAAAGGGGAACATAGATACAAGTAACAACTGATTTCTCACTAGAGGCAATGGAAGATGGAAGAAAATTGAATGGAATCTGTCAAGTGCTGAAAAAGACTGTTTACATCAAATACTGTGTCTAGCAAAATTATTTCTTAACAGTGATTAAATAAAGGCATTTTCAGGTAAAGAATAATTGAGAAAATGGGTTGCCCATAACCTTCACTAAAATAAATGCTTACAGGAAGTTCAAGCTGAAGAAAATGACACAGATGCTAACTCAGATTTGCAGGAATTAATGACAAGAAACAGACATGGTAAATGTGGAAAAATGTACAAGTTTACATCTATTTGTTACTTACTTTACTCTCTTATTTTTGTTAATGGAATGTTATAACACTGATTGTAAAGTACATAATGCACTTAGGTATGCTATATGTGATAATAACATAAATGGCACAAAAGTGTTGAGGTGCAACTGCACTGTTTCAGGTTTCCAAATTCTACATGATATAATCCAAAAGAAATTCTAATTAAATTTAAAAGAAAAACCTCTAAAATTAATGCAAAGGGTTATACTTAAGGGACAAAAAGTCCTTAAAATGTAATACTGAAAATATTTTAATTTAGCAGAGATCATAGAAAAGATTTAGAGAAATATAAAATGGACAAGAAAATAGAAAATAAATAGTAAAACAGTAGACATAAATTCATATAGACATATATGAATATTCCAATGGAAAATAAGTTTGTTAGACTTAATAAAACCAAAATAGCCAACAATATATCTATTGAGATGCACTTTAAAAAATCATAAGTAGACTGAGAGTAAATTATCAGTGAGCAAAAAACAAGCAGAGTGGCAATATTGATATCAGAAAGCCTAGATTTCAAGAAAAGACATATTACTACATATGAAGGACAATTTGTAATAATAAAAGCTGCAGTACATGAGGAAGATATAAAAATTTAAATGTGTATCTTCCTGAAATCCAAATCATCTCAGTAAATGCGGCAAAAGCATGTTACAAATTTAGCATTCATTCAAGATGAAAATCTCTCAGTATACAAGGAATGAAAGGAAATTTCTTAACCTAATAAAGGTCATCTGGAAAGATATTGCTAGCATCATATTTACTGGTGAAATAGTAGATTATTTCCACCAAGATTGAAAAATATTCAAGAACTCTTACTTCACCACTTCAATTCATCTTTGTACTAGAAGTCCTATACAATACTGAGAAAAATAAGTAAAAGGCATATAGATTTTAAAGGAAAAAGTAAAACTATTTATTCACAGATGACACGCTCATGGATAGAGAAAATAATGAGGGCTATATCTTGGAGTAAATTAGTAAAGTTAGCATGATTGCAAAGTATAAGCTCAATATACAGTAATCAATGATGTATTTAGGTACTAAGGGTCAAAATTTGAAATTGAAATTATTTAAGTTCCATTTATGATAACATGATAAAATATAAAATATTTAGAGATTAATTTAACAAATGTGCAACACATCTGCATGGGAATTATAAAATATTGCTGAGAGAAATATAATAACCTACTTCAATAAATATATTTAATGCAAACAGTCATAATCTCAGCAGGAATTTCTATAGAAGTTGGCAACTTAATTCTAAATTTATATGTAAATTCAAAGAATCGTAAATAGCCAAGGTATGATATATAATGTTTGTACATATTTTTGGAGTAGATATTTTTATACAATGTGTAATAATTGAATTAGGGTAATTGGAATATCCGTCATCTCAAACATTTATTTTTTTCTTTGTGTTGGGAACATTACAATTCTCCTCTACTAGCTATTTTGAAATATACAATAAATTATCATTAACTATAATTTTCCTACTGTACTATCAAATACTAGAACTCATTTCTTCTATCTAATTGTAGTTCTGTATCCATTAACCAGCTTCTCTTCATCCTCCCCACCCACCAACTTCCTTTTCCAGCCTCTGGTGACCACCATTCTACTCTCTTTCTTCATGAGATCCACTTTTTTAGCTCCCACATATGAGTGAGAAATTATGATTTCTGTACTTGGTTCATTTCATAATAACCTCCAGTTCCATCCATTTTGTTGCAAGTGACAGGATTTTATTTTTACGTGCCTGAGTAATATTCTGTTGTATATATGTACCATATTATCTTTATCCATTAATCCATTACTTGACATTTGTGTTGATTTCAAATCTTGGCTATCCTGAGTAGTAGTGCTGCAATAGACATCGGAGTGCAGACATCTCTTTGATATACTGACTTCCTTTTTTGTGAATATATACCAAGAAGTGGAACTACCATATCTTAGTTTGACTTTTAGTTTTTTGATGAACCTTCCTACTATTGAGATGCACTTTAAAAAATCATATGTAGACTGAGAGTAAATTATCAGTGAGCAAAAAAAAAAAAAAAAAAAAAAAACAGAGTGGCAATATTAATATCAGAAAGCCTAGTGAGTTCATTTGAAACAAGTTCAGTGAAACAAGGGGTTCTTTCAACTAAAAATAAATAACCTAACCTTGGAGAAATGTGTAAACTCTTTGTGAGTACAGTCGTTTTCTCTCAGCTCAAAACATGTTCTCTCAGTTCAAAACAGTTCAAAAAATGTTTTAAAATACATAAGAATAGGTTTATAATGTTACTGCAAGGAAGCTGAAGCAACTGTAAGGAGATTGAAGACAAGCAACCCAACACAAGAATGGTCAAAAAGCTTCACAGAGGAATAGGTTACCAATGTATACATAAAAAGCTGCTAAATATCATTACTTGTGAGGAAAATGCGAATTAAAACTACAAGTTACCGATATAATCTCACTCAAATGCTAGAATTAAAAACAACAGGCCAGTGAGGTGGCTCATGCCTGCAATTGCTGCACTTTGAGAGGATGAGGCAGGAGGATCACTTGGGCCCAGGAATCTGAGACCAGCCTGGGCAATACAGTGAGATGCCATATCTACAAAAAATAAAATAAAGTAAAAATTAGCCAGGCATGCTGCCTTGTAAATAGTTCCAGCTACTAGAGTGTCGGAGGCGGGAGGATTACTTGAGCCTGGAAAGTTGAGGCTGCAAGGGGCTGTGATGGCACTACTGCACTCCAGCCTGGGCAACAGAGCGAGACCCTGTCTCAAAACAAAATAAAACAAAAAACCAAAACATAAAAACCTTAATAGCACCAAAAGTTGGAGAGGATGTGTAGGAACTACAACACTTTTATATTACTGGTGGGGATACAGAATGGTCTAATTATTTTAGGGAAAGTTTGAAGTTTCTTGTGTTGTTATACTGTCACATAGTAATTTCACTCCAACTTACCTAGGAGATATTTAAACATATATCCATAGAATGACTTCAACAAGAACATTCACAACAGTTTTATTCGCAATAAAACCAAACAAGAAATACTAATACCCATTAACCAAAGAATGGATGTAGAGTTTGTATTGTTTTCACGTAAAGAAATAATATCTGTTAATAAAAAGTAACAAACTAGTAAATTCCCAGCAATAAGGATTAAACTTACAGGCAAACCAAACACAAAAGACTACATTATGTATGATTCCATTAATGTGAAGACTAAACAGTTAAGACGTATACATTTCACTGTATTGAAAGTTTACTTCAAAAACCCTATATGTGCACAATAGTGTAGAATTACATTTCAATAACCAATACAAACACCATGCTAAGAAAATATCATCAACATTACCCGATTCCAATTATAACACTCGAATATGATAAGATAAACAAAGACTTTAAAAATTTGTCAATTATTAATCCCTAAAAGGTGCCAAACCCGAACTGATTTATAAGCAATTTCTATCCATTGTTAAAAATATTTTGTTATCCCATATTACATAGACTTTGCTAGAACAGGGAAAATGATTAAAAAGCTCCCATACACATTTTACAAGGCCTGTAAAACTTCAATGCCAAAACTGAAATGAAATAGAAGAAATATAAGCTAAAGTCACATATATTGAAATTCATAAATTTCAATAAAAAATCAGAGGCCTTCATGATCTGAGTTTAAATGAGGAAATGCTATTAATTTGCAATGCTTTTAAAACAAAATGGCCAACATTTTAGAGAAGATTATAAAGAAAGGTTTATTTAGGTTTAAATTTGACAAAATGCAATTAAATTTATGAACATAATTTAATGTCGTATTTAACAAAATTCAGGTTATGATTGCTCTGTTGCCATTGTGAGGCATATTAGACATTAGAACTCCAAGATATTCATTATTGCTGTTATTATTGCTGTTTTCCTAAAGCCATGACATGCCAGAATTCCACTACTTTCTCTTTACTCGACATTTGCACGCTGCAAATTATCACGCAGGCAGGGCATTTTTACAAAACAGTTTTGAGAATTTCATCACTTTCTTCAAAAACCTTTTAATCTTTTCACATTTAAATATACATCTTACCTTAGTTATTTCTTGTCTTTGATTTTTTTATCTGGTTGAAATATGAAAATGTTTTTTAATTTTTTGTGATATCCCTGAACATCCTGTCTAAATTTACTCCTCTTCCTACCTTCATGCTCTGTTCTCCTACTCTGCTTTGTATTTGGTCTTGTAGTTTCTTGTCATGTTTGTCACTAACTGGCACTTTATTCTTCTTTTATAATTTGTTTATCTGTGTCTTCTAATAGAACGTAAGATCTATAACATGTAGAGATTTTATTCATTTGGTTTCACTGTTATATCCCCAACAAATAAAATCATTCCTGGCACACAGTAGTTGATTCACTAATATTTATTGAATGAATTAATTACTTGTACATTCAACCATTAATTTTACTAACTCCTAAATTTCTACATCTTCTGTGACATATATGATCTTATTGTGCAATCTGTTTATATTTGTCAAATAACCAGAATTTCTGACAATCAGAGATAGACTTAAGGTTTATAGCATGAGCTGTGATAGACACCCAATTTAAACAGAGAGGGACATTTGAGTGGAGATCAATATAATTTACCAGATAAATAAAATTAGTTTTTGGTCATTTCTAGGAAACTTGCAATGCCAACTCACATTATGAATACTTAGATACTGGGGATCCCTGCATTAATAATACAATCTAGCAATATATCAAAAATATTAAGCCCAAACTAAAAGATTTTAATTTTAAACATTCAAAGATAATTCAATATTATAAAATATATCAATGCATTTTATCTTTTTAAATATTATAGAAGAAAAACAAAATAAGCTTATCTAACTGGACATTCAAAAAAGTATGCCCAAATAAATGAATAAATCTTAGTTCAAGGATGACAAAAATCAATATTGTAAAGACCTACTTCCTCCCCAAGGTGTTCTATACATTCAACAGAATGGCAACGCTATTCAATTCAAGACAATGCTATTCAAATCCCTACAGGAGTTTTTACAGAGTTTGACAAAGTATTTCTAAAATTTGAGGAAGAGAAAATTAGTATTGAAAGGAAGATGATGTTGATATAAATTACAAACTGGCCATTAGAACAGAAGAGAGTCCATGTGCATTTGGAAATTCAGTTAATGATAAAGTTGACATTTCAGAGGGAGACAACGGCTATACAGCCCTGAGTTGTGCAGTCCATATTGAGGTCCCTGTGAATAGTGCCCCTTAGTGAGGTGGGCCATACATTACCTACAAGGTCACGCAGGGAGGCTGGCTTTTACGTCCTTAGAAAAAGAATAAGCCAACCAATGAATAATTTGTGAACATTAAGCCATATCTTTGGAGAACAAACGAAATTGATTGAAACTTTATACGTTTGCACAAATAAATAAAAAATGGATCAAAGCACTCAGTCTTAAATAAGGACTTCAAAAAATGTTTAAAAATACATAAGAATATGGTTATAGTGTTACTGTAAGGAAGCTGTCTTAAAAAAGACACCAAAAATCAAAATCAATAAAGAAAAGATTTGAAAAATTCAAGCGACTTGCCCTTACCTTCATTTATGGAGAAAATGATCTTGTAAACACATATTAAAAGATACACAAAATGCTGAGAAAAATATACGCTGGGGTATATTAAATTGTAGAAAATATGTGCAGAACGTCTTCAAATATGTTTGAAAAACATACAACTTAAAAAAGTCCCACAGTTTAAACATGCTTTAAAGAAGGGAAAATACAACTTGTAAAGCAAAAAAAAAAAAAAAAAAAAAAAGATACTTAACAAAACTGCCAATCAAGAACATTTAAATTATGAATTAATTTCTAAACATAAAATAGATTGGTTTTTTTTTAAATTAATGATGTCAGTCTGGACAAGTTGATAAAACATCTATATATCTATACTTTCTTATAAAATAATAGTTGATTTGAAATTTGATAAAGCATCATTTTATATTTGTACTAAAAGTGCAAGATTTAAATTAGCTATCATGAATCCATATTAAAAACAAAAACAAAACTGTAGAATGTGAATTATAGCTCTGTGTGCTACCCAGAAAAAAATTCAAGTCTTAATGTACTTCAAAGCAAATATTATACGATTAAAATGAAATACATTGATCCATGATTATTTTATATATATTCATTCTTTGGTTTGGTAGGTGAAGGTATACAAGATATGCAAGAGAGGCACTTATATCTATACCATTTAAAGTGCTTTATATGAAAATGTATTCTCAAGCAACTTATGTAATTTAAAATACAGACAGTCCTCTGCTTAACAATGGTTCTGCTTATGATTTTTTTGTATTTTCAGATGGTGCAAAGTGATATGCATTCATTAGAAACGGTACTTTGAGTACCCATACAGCCATTCTGTTTTTCACTTTCAGTAAAGTATTCAATAAATTATTTAAAATATTCAACACTTTATTATAAAATGGGCTTTCTGTTAGATGATTTTTCCCCAACTATAGGCTAATATAAGTGTTCTGAACATGTTTATGGTACACTAGGCTAAGCTATGATGTTTGGTAGGTTAGATGTGTTACATGGATTTTCAAATTAGGATATTTTCGATTTTCAATGGTTTAATGGGACATAACCCCATCATAAGTCCAGGAGCATCCACATATGAAACTGTAAAATTAAATTATGTAATTGCTGTGTGAAATACCTTTTAAATCAATTTAATTTATTTAACTTTAGAGTTTTATTTTACTTTTTGTTTTCTCCAATAAATTACTTTTTAAATCAATTTAATCCTTCACTAATATTTTTTACTGTCTTTCAATAGGCAAAGTCTGTGCAGACAGGCCACCAGCACTGCCTTGGAGCTGGTGTTTCTATTTAATCTGGAATGAAGAGGCCTGGGCTAGTCTCCTCTTCCTGCCACTGTCCTAACAACAGTGCCCCCATCCTCGTGGCTTTGCGCAGCGCACTGTGCCATCTGGTACTAAAGAGAAGCCTTGTGAATTAAGTATCTAGTATAAGAACCGTACTTTGAATCATTTTGAAAAATTGCTTTTGTAAGTTTGATTCGAGCTCTTCTAAACTATGCTTATTTTGTGTTTAAAAGAAATTGCATATTTGCCATTTTGCACTTTCTCACATGTTACCTTCAAGTACCTATGAAACTCATTTTAGAATCTGCCCTTTACATGCCATGTGGTTCCTGACATGAAATAAAATATTAATGCTTATATCTTATACCGTAAATAATTGATGTTGTTGTCCCATGCACTCTAAGTGATATAAGCCTTCAACTATGGCTGTTCTTTAATTCAAGCCATGTCTCTTCTCCTTGCATTTGAGAATATTTCAACAGGAAAATAAAAGAGAAAGTGTGATAAAAGCTATGTGTTTATTTGAATATTCATATTCTGCTGCAGATGTGTGTGTACCTGGCTGCTGAGTTGCTTGAAACTTAACCATAGTTAGTGTCCCTTGTCTAAAACTTGCCAAAATTTAATATCGAATTTTTGTTTCTGAAGCCTCTTGTCCTCAGTAGCAAAACTTCAGACAAAATATACCTATTTTCCAGAATGAGGATCCTGGCTGAACCAATTCTTTTCTCTCAGGTTAAATATGCAATCTCTCAACAGTGCCTTATTTTGCCTGGTTTCATACATTTAATGTCTGGCCTGTAGTATGAGAAACAGAAGAAGAGAAAAGAGGCTAGAGCAACAAAGACCAAAGAGGGGAGAGACAGAGACCACGAAACATATTTTTGCAACAAAATTCCAAATAAGTTTTAGCTGTCAAGCAAACTTAACTGTGAAAATTTTAGCCATTTTTTAAGGAATTTCAAAAGATCAAATGAAAATCTAACACGATTACATTGCTTGCTCCACAGCCATCTACTCACTGCATACATCCTCATGTCTCCTCTACCCAGCACTGCACGTTCAGACACAGGTGCCAGCTCCCACTGACACAATTACATTGCACACTGACAAACCACACATACTCTCAGCGCAGACACATTTCTCTTCACTCATTATCAATGCATATGTATATATCTGCAGACTCACTGAACCTCATTTCATATTCCCGCAAACACCCTCACATACACACACACCCCATACCGCCTATTGTTCTGCACCAACTGTGACTCCAGTGGTCCTGCCGAATTTTATCAGGCAAAGGCCAAAGGAAAGACTGCAGTATGAACCTGACAAAGGATGACAGAATGAAGAGAATAAGTAGAAGCTTTTCTTGCTTTCAGTTTTTCTCATCTCCCAATCATTCCCCAGCCTATGTTATCTAGATGTAATGGCAGTGCAGAGAGTGTTTCCACCAGGTTTAATTGTGTGGCCATGTATGTTTTCTCAACCCTTGTGAGAAAAGGAAGCATTCTTAGCTCTGAGCTGTTGCTGTTCACATTCTTGAGTCAGTAATGTCGGAGGCCAATTAAGAAGCTATGGGCTCTGGAAGCCAAGTTTGCACTCTTCATCACAGCACTGCACAGTTTTTCAAGCAAAACTACTTCTACCACACACTTCTTTCTCAAAGCTTACCTTGACTCACATTTTAGTTTCCTGGAACTCAATAACATTTATTGTTTTTGTGGCAGTCCTAAAATTCCACACTGCTTTTTTCCCCCAGTTAGCAGAGGAATCTTCAGGTTTGGATTGAATTACCAGGTAAAATATAACACACATCTATATTTGAATTCTAAATAAATAATTAATATTTATGCAGTATAAGTGTAGCTCCCAAAATAAGTGGAACAAGCTTATTCTAAACATATTTATTTTAAATTGAAATTTAATGAGCAGAGTGCATTTTTATTTCCTAAGTCTCACAACCTTAACTCTGAATAAGAAATGAGATAATTTAATAACAAAATAATAATTAAAATTAACATTAATTCAAAAATACAAGAAGGAGTCAAAGAGAAAAAATATTAATCTACAATTAGTATTAAAATGGGAAGCATAACTAGCTCCCAGATCTTGGTTTCTAATACCATTCTCCAATCAAAGGAACCAGAACTCCTTGGAGAAATGACTTATTCTATGACAGGAGCATAGACAAAAAAAGATAAGCCTGTAGCATCTTGTAGTACCGAGTAAAAAGTGCTGAAACAAAAAACAAATAGAAAACAAAACCCACAATGAAGAGAAATTTCAAAGGAACACAAAAACCAATGAAAGAGCTCCCAGTGATCAAACCCAGAACAATTTGAGCTACAAGATAAATGAATTAGTTTTATATTATAATGTGAGGTATAAAATAAATATCAATAAATTCATACTGATATAAATATATGAATGAATGGATGAATGAATGAATACATAAGAAAAGACAAATTATCCATGTAGAAATCCAAATAATTTATATAGATGCTACACCCACAAAGGAGTAGAACGTAACTCCACATGCCTTAAGAGTGAGTGGCACATAGTGACTTCCTTCCAAATAATATAGTATTATTATATGAGAGAAAATAAACAGTTACTTTGCAGTGAAGGAGCCTGTAAAATTATCATTCACCCAGGAGATCAAGGTCAGCAACAGTGATAAACTATGTTGATACTATGTACACTTGATACGATCTGAAGAGAATGGCATTCTCTTAATAGAGGGTTATTCTACAAAATACTGACTGGTCCTCCTCAAAGTTCAGAAGGTCATTTAAAACAAGAAAAATGTGGGAAGCTGTCATAATAGCCCAGAGGAGCCCAAGGAGGCATGAAAACTAAATGTAATGTGACATCATGGTTGGGATCCTAAAACAGGAAAAGAACATTAGGGGGGAAAAGCCAAGGAACTCTGAATAAAGTATGGACTTTATATAAAAATGAGGTACCAATATTTGTGAGTGTAACACTATCACTGATTATAGCTAACATGCCAAATGTAACAAATACATCATACATAGAGGAAACTGGGTGTAGGGTTTATGGGTACTTCCTGTATAATCTTCATAATTTTGGTGTAAACTACTCTAAAAATTAAAGTTTACTAAAACATTAAATTGCTAACTCTAAAAATTAAAGTTTACTAAAACATTAAATTGCTAGTAGGCAGTCAAGAAAGACCTAATCACAAATCTCTTCCACCTAAAAAACGCTTTTTAGAACAACTGAAAAAGTCACCCTAACAACACTTAATGTGTTTGGGAGGGAGCTTTGCATGGGATTCTGCCAACAACAAGGAAAGAAGGAAATCTCTGATCTGCACTTACTAACACTAGGGCTTTGACTTGCCCAAATGAGAAGACAAATGATCGATATCCTTCATGCTCTGTCTCTGCTCTATGTCTTGAACAAATATGGTATGGATCGTGGATGAGTTTCAGTAATTGTGATATAATTAGGGCCAGGGAACAGGAAATGCCAAAACAATAGCCTCCTTTTAATGGAGTTTCAGTAGAGGCTAAACATAGAAAGACCAACAAAGAAGAATCAAAGTGCTTCTTTCTTGAAAGATGCACACATCCTCAAATCATGATGTAGAGCTTTCATAAAGTGATTTGTGTGATACATTGTGCGCTTCTGATCTGACCACCCATTTCTCCTATCAGTCTAAGACGTGAATTTTCTCATCCACTTGGTCATCAGATGAAGAAAGGAAGTAGAGGAGGAAATGAACACAAAATCATTATTCTTCAGAGAGACTGAAGTCTTAGCTCAACCAGCTATGTGGCTGCTGAGAACTAGGAAGGTCCTGAGAAGTGGTGGAGACAGAGACAGAGTGTCTACACTTGCTCTTTAAGACCCAGTAGCCTTACCTACTACTAAACACAATCCATTGAGTGTTTCAGACTTAGACCAATCCAATTAGAAACTTTTCCCCTGGAGGTGACCTATGAGGAAGTGGGCAGAAGTTGGCCTAAGATGGAGAGAGACTAGAAATTCTCTTCCTATCATAAAAGGATAGAAAAAGACTGTACTCACAAAGAGTTTACACATTTCTCCGAGGTTAGATTATTTATTTTTAGTTGAAAGGACCCCTTGTTTCTGTATTAGATAACTCTAGGTTCTCAGAAATAGAAAGAATTCTGAGTACCTTACTGGGTGAGGCAATGAATTATATCTGGGTCATAGATTTTTGAGATGGGAAGAGTCACAATTCAGTACATGGAGAGAGGTGGAATCAATCAAAACAGACATTGCACTTTCAGTGACGTATCAGTTTGATAGTGCAAACATATCGAGAGATTCAATCAAAACAGACATTTTGGCAAAGCATCCACTTATGAGAAGGCACAGAGTAAATAACAATAATTCTGTGTTAGGACAAGTCTTATGTATGGAACATTGGGTGAATATGTTCTAACCTTGTTGTTCTTATATCTCGGGCGTACAATCATTTTACTCTTTTGATCCTTATTTATATAAGGAGCAGGCCATATTTGTTGACACCTTTTAGCTCTAAATAAGGTATTCCATGAGATACTTAAACTTTACAATTGTATGGATCAAAGTACCAAATGTTTTTTTGAGTGAGTATTAGATCCAATATAAATGGAAACAGTAAGGATTGCTGGATCACTTAATGTAACTCAAGTACAAAAGAGAGTGCACTGTGGAACATCACATAGTACTCATTGAGGGATGGATGCTAGTGTACCAGCTCACCAGGGGTCCAGAAGAATATAACCAGCCTGCATCTGAGATTGTATTACTCAGCATGCAAGTAAGATAATAACTGAATAAATGTGGCTTAAGCAACACAGGTTATCATTATTATTTTTTTTTGTCAGACAGAGAGAAGTCCAGATACTTGGCTCACAACTCAAAAGTGCCACGAAGTTCCCAATCATTCCGATTCTTCTTCTTCTTCTTTTTTTTTTTTTAATTTACCTCCTTTATCTCTCAGCAGTGTCTCACCACGTGATTGTAAGATGGCTGTGGCAGTTCCACAAATTAGGTCCTCATACAATAATGCCTGTAAGAGGAAGATAGGAACACACTCTCCTCTGGAACCTCTTTTAGTCGGGAAGGAACATATTGTCCAGAAGCCCCCACCCTGTTCTAGGAGACTTCTCTTGTGTCTCTAATTGGTCAATAGCTAGTACCCAATAAATGAAGATGGAATAACAAAATTAGAATATGACTACTTTGCAAATGAATTAATGGACCTAGCTAATAATCATTAATATCTGTGAACATCACTGAAAGACAAGCAATTAGATATCCTATACCGCCTGCCAGATGAAGGGGTCTTGCTAAAGAGATTACAGTTGCTCATGCTTCCAGATTTAATTACCACTTTTTATAGAATGCATAGAACAGTGAAACATGATAAACTATACAACAAGAATGCAATCAGTAAAATTTGTATTCTGGAAAAGTTTATCAGAGAAATAACCAAATGTCTTTGGCAAAAAATATACAAAAATCAAAATTAAAGAGACAGGAGAAGAAATCTATAGACTAAAATATACCTATGCGATACAATAACAACAACAAAAATGAGTGAACTTTATTTAAATTCTGATTAAAGCAATCAACCCTTAAGATTTCAAAAAAAGCATTTTTGCCAATTTTAGAATCTCTTTTAGGGATCGTTTTTGCAAGCAAGAAAAGCGGGGCAAGAATCAATGTTTGCTCAGAGTCTAATGATCCATCTTTCTGAAATGGCCTAGAAAATGTCTATGTTGCCATACAATAAGAAAAGTTATTTCCAAACAGACATATTTTAAGGTTAAATGATATTTTCACAGACACTGTTTATTTGCTTCCTGTGTTTCATTTCCCACTGGGATTCATTTCAGCAAAGACAACTGTTATAGAAGTATTTTTAGTCCAGAGCTATTCAAGGAAGTGTTCAGAATCTCTTGCGAGAGTTCGTTCTCAAGAGGTAGGCAGCACAAACTTTATGGGTCTCACAGACACAAAATGGAGTAATGCACCTTCATTTTTGGAATTTACTCACACCCCTCCGCATTGGCTGAGTTGAGCTACTTCACTAATTAATAAACAGATGATCTAGATAGCATTTCATATGTTATAAAGCCTTTTACAAACTTTTTTTTTCAATCTGAACTCCCCAAGCACTACATAAAGGAGGTAATTGAGAAAACTAGAAAATTTTAACTAATTGAACACTTTCTAGATTCTAGGCAATTTGTTAATATTTATTTTCTCAATTTGTAAACAACCCTTGCTAATAGCTTTCTCTTCATTTTACAGATTGGGCAAATTGAAATTCTAAGAGATAATGAGAATAGACCAAAGCCTTGTGATAATTAAGTGCTCAACCTCAAAGGATATAATGTGATGCACAGATGCTGAGTTAAGTGCTTTATACATTATGTAAATATGAATCAAGTGATATAGGGCTCAGTACTGTATCAAGATAGCAACATGTGGAATTTCAGGAGTGAACTTCATTTATAGTGAAGCAAAGAAGCGAAATAAAGTACATGATCTTTTAATAATCAGAAGTGAATTCACTTTCCACTGTCAGGTGGCTGTGCACCGTGAGCAAGTCATCTTTGTTAATACCTGATTTCCTTATTGTAAAATGTGCATAATTATATCTTCCAAGTATGAGTAGATATACACTCTGCCCTTTGGCCTCTATACTTTGTGCTCCCTAACCTCTACTTTACTGACTTATTTCTTTTTGTAAACTGGGAGCTACGTGAGGGCAAGTGCTGTATCATAACAAGTATTGGATTCTTGTTCCTTGTGCAGCTCAGACACATGGTTAGCAACTGTCCAAACGTATTTATATAACGTAAGAAAGAATTTCTATCTAATTTTTCACAAATCAAAATCTCTCTTATCTTTAGATTTTTTGAAAAGTAGAGTAACAGTAATAAAATGTATATAAAAATATGTTAACTACAAATAATAGCAATATTAGGTAATAATTACAAAATAATTTTTGCACATAAAGCTAGTTCTTGAAAGTGCAACAAGAAGACTCCAATAACAGCAGGTCTTTTCTAGAATATTCCCTTAACATACCCGTTACATCCACTAGCTTCTATTCAATTCAACCCTGACTTACATGTTTAGTCTCTCAACATTATGCACAATGTTAGCTGTGTGTTTACTGTAGGTATTCTTTTTCAGATTGAGAAGAACTCTTCTATCTTTACTTTCAAGAGTTTTTATTGGGAATTGACATTAGATTGTATCCAATGTGTTTTCTACTTTCCTGAAATGATTACATGTTATTTTTTTTTTTAGATTGCTAAGTGTCATATGTTCAATTATAGTAACTAGATTTGGAATGTTTAATGTACCTAGCACACATGTTTGGGATCAAATGCACTTGGAGTTATGAGGCATTATATTGTCTATATATTGGTGAATTCTATTTCCTAAATTTTTTTTAAACTTTCATCAATATTCATGAAAAATATTTGCATATTCTCTTTTTATTCACTATATATTTTTCTGCTTTTGTTTTAGAATAATTCTGATTTCATAGAGTGAGTTTGGAAATATTCCCTCCACTTCAATTTTCTGAAAGAGTTTGTGTAGAATTAATATTATATTTGTTTTAATGTTTAGTAGGACACAACAATAAAATCATGTGTGCTAGGAATCTTTTCTTAAGGGAGGATTGTGACTTTAGGGTCAGTGATATTATCATTTGTTCTTTAATGAATTTTTATAGTTTATGTCTCTCAAAAATATGTCTATATCCTCTAAAAATTTATTGACAGAAAATTGTTGGTGATATTATCATACCACTCTTATGATGTATGTAGACTATGTAGTTACATTACCTCTCTGGTCTCTAATATTGGTCATTTGTGGTCTTCCTTTATTTTTTCCTGATCATTGTGGTTAAAGTTATATCATTTATATTTATTTACTTATATACAAAAATCACCTTTTGGCTTGCTTTTATTTATTCACTTTGTATTTTATGTTTTATTGATTTCTGATCTGCTATTTAGTATTCTTTTTCTTCTTTTAACTTTCATATTCGTTTATGCTTATTTTGTTAGTTTCTTTAGGAGGAAGCTGAGATCATTGACTAGGTATTTCTTCCTTTCTAACATAGTTATAAATCTTTCTCTAAATACTCTTTTAGCCACATCTCCCAAATTTGATTTTTTTAAAATTTTTGATTCACTTCAAAATACTTTCTATTTTTTCTTTTGATTTTCCATTGACCCATGGATATTTTTAAAAGTTTATTTAAATTTCAAATATTTAGAATATTTACAGGAATATTTTCAGCTTATTGATTTCCAATTTAGTTCTATTGTGGTCAGAAAACATATTTCATTTAATTTAAATCATTTTACACTTATAAAGACATTTTATGACTGAAAACAGCATTTCTTGTGTTTCTATATATATAGAATTTCTAGATAAACATTTCTATATATATAGAAATTCTATATACATATAGAAATTTCTTGTGTGTATCTATATATATACACATATATACATATAAAGTTTTGGGTTTTTTTTAATTTTTATTTTAGGTTCAGGGATACAGGCACAGGTTTATTATATAGGTGAATTTCATGTCACAGGGGATTGATGTACAGATTATTTCATCACCCAGGTAATAAGCCTAATACATGATAGGCAGCTTTTTGATCCTCACCCTCCTCCCACCTCCCACCCTTAAGTAGGCCCTTATGTGTGTTCCCTTCTTTGTGTCCATATGTATTCAATGTTTAGCTCCCATTTATAAGTAAGAACATGTGGTATTTAGTTTTCTGTTCCTGAGTTAGTTGGCTTAGGATAATGGCCTCCAGCTCCATCCATGTTGCTGCAAATGACATGCTTTCATCATTTTTTATGGCTACATAGTATTCCATAGGTGTATATCACATTTTCTTTATCCAGCCTGCCATTGATGGGCATTTAGGTTGATTCTATGTCTTTTCTTTTGTGAATAGTGCTGTGATGAACATAGATGTGCATGTGTCTTTATGGTAGAATGATTTATATTCCTTTGGGTATATATCCAACAATGGGATTGCTGTGTCAAATGGTAGTTCTCTTTTAAGTTCTTTGAGAAATCACCAAATTCCTTTCCACAAGACTGAAATAATTTACATTTCCACCAGCAGTGCACAAGCATTCCCTTTTCTCCGCAACCTCACCAGCATCTGTTTTTTTTTTTGTTTTGTTTTGTTTTTGGCTTTTGAATCATAGCTATTCTGACTGGTGTAAGATGGTATCTCATTGTGGTTTTGGTTTGCATTTCTCTAATGATTAGTGACATTGAGCATTTTTTCATGTTTGTTGGCCACATGTATGTCTTCTTTTGAAAAATATCTCTTCATGTCCTTTGCTTACTTTTTGATGGGGTTTTTTGTTTTTTGCTTTCAAACTTGTTTAAGCTCCTTATAGATTCTGGATGTTAGACCTTTGTCAGCTGAAGAGTTTACAAATATTTTCTCCCATTCTGTAGTTTGCCTGTTTACTCTGTTGATAGTTTCTTTTGCTGTGCAGAAGCTCTTTGGTTTAATTAGGTCGCATTTGTCAATTTTTGTTTTTATTGAAATCACTTTTCGCACCTTTGTCAAAAAGTCTTTCCCATGTCTTACGTCCAGAATGGTACTTCGTAGGTTATGTTTCAGGGTTTTTATAGCTTTTGGTTTTAGATTTAAGTCACTAAAACATCTTGAATTGATTTTTATATATGGTAAGGAAGGGATCCAGTTTTAGTCTTCTGCATATGGCTAGACAACTAGCTCAACATCATTTATTGATAGGGAGTCCTTTCCCTATCACTTGTTGTTGTTGATTTTGTCAAAGATCAGATGGTTGTAGGTAGGCAGCATTATTCCTGGGATCTATATGCTGTTCCATTTGTCTGTGTGTCTGTTTTTATACAAATACCATGCTGTTTTGGTTACTGTAGACTTGTAGTATGATTTGAACTCAGGTAATATGATGCCTCTATGTTTGTTCTTTTTGCTTAGGAATACCTTGGTTATTCAGGCTTCTTTTGTGGGGGAGGGGTTCATATGAATTTTAAAATAGTTTTTCTTCTAATTCTGTGAAGAATGTCATTGGTAGTTTGATAGGAATAGCATGAAACCTGTAAATTTCTTTGGGCAGTACAACCATTTTGGCAATATTGATTCTTCCCAATCATGAACATGAAATGCTTGTCCATTTGTTTGTGTCATCTCTGTTCTCACTGAGCAGCGTTTTGCAATTTTCAGAGAGGTCTTTCACCTCCATGGTTAGCTGTATTGCTAGGTATTTTTTGGTGTGGCTATTGTGAATGAGATTGTGTTCTTGATTTGGCTCTCAACTTGAATATTGTTGGTGTATAGAAATGCTACTGATTTTTGTAGATTGATTTTCTATACTGAAACTTTGCTGAAGTGTTGTACAAGAAGCTTTTGGGCAGAGACTATGCGGTTTTATAGTTAGAATTATATTATCTGTAAATAGACATAGTGTACTTTCTTTCTTCCTATTTGGATGCCTTTTATTTCTTTATCTTGCCTAATTGCTGTGGCTAGGACTTCCAGTACTGTTCAATGGGAGTGGTCAAAGAGGGCATCCTTATCTTGTTCTGGTGTTATACTTGGAAAGAATTTTTACTCTACTATCTTTCTTTGGAGTGTCTTATAAATATAAATTAGATCATATTGATATAGATAGTATTGTTCTAGTCTTCCATATCATTAGTGAGTTCCTCTCACTTGCTATATCAATTATTGAGAAAGGAACATTAAAATTTCTAACTATAATTGTTGGTTGGTTTATATTTTCTTGCAGTTCTAACAGTTTTTGCTTTATATATTTTGTTTTGAGTAATACAAGCATTTAAATTTGTTGCAGTCACTGGATGTATTGACCCTTTTAATACCATAAAATTATTGCCTTTTTCTTTGGTAGTATTTACTTCTCTGCAAACTAGTTTTTATGATATTAACATCACCTCAACAATTTTCTTTTGATCATCTTACCTTTTTTATTTTTGCAGTTTTAACAGATTTATATATTTATACTGAAAATGTGTTTCTTATAGGCAGTGAATGGTTTGGCCTTGTTTTAAAAAATTCAATCTGACAATCTCTGCCTTTTCACTAGTTGTTTAGATAATTTACATTTTCTATGATTATTGGTATGGACAAGTTTAAGTCAGTATTCTTGCTATTTGTTTTGCATTTTGTCCCATATATCCTTTGTTAATCAAATGAAAAAATTGGGTCTTTTTTTATATTTTCTGCCCCTCACTTTCTTCAGCAAATCCAGTTTCGTGTATATTAAGTTTTCTTGAACTTTTACTATAGCTCACTGCTTGTATTGTCATTTTTAAAACTGAATATTCCTTCTAGCCTGCCTTTTAGGTAGTCTGAATTTCTGTGACTTCAAGTTCGCTAATATTTTCTCCTGCAATGTCTAGTCTGCTGTTAATCCTATCCAGTGTATATTTCATCTCAGATATTGTAGTCACCTTCTATAGAAGTTTGATAATAAAATTTAAAAAAGAAGTTTGATTTGGATCATATATATGTACACACACACAGACACACACACACACATACAGACACACACAACACTCCTTAATTCTACTTAACTGTTTGAACATAAGGAATATAGATCTAATTATTTTAATGTCTTTATCTGATAATTCTAACATTTGTGTCATAATTAAGTATGTTTTATGTTTTAACTGAGTTTATCTTCTTCTTATAGGTTGAACTTTCTAGCTTGATTTTGAGGGAAGCCTGGTAATATTTTATTAGGTTCCAGATATTCTGGGCATTATCTCGATGGGTGATACATATTTTTGCATTCCTACGAATATTCTTTATCTTGGATCTTGGATGTAGGCAGTTACCAGAAAGTAGTTTGATTCTGTTTGATCTTAATCATGATAGTTCTTATACAATACTACAGCTGTGTTTAGTCTAAGGTTAATATCCCACTGCTTTGGTAAGACTGTGTTGAGTATTCTGCCCAATATCCATAAATTATGAGATTTTCCTTTCTGTCCTATGGGATCAAGTACTATTCCCAGCCTGGAATTCCCAGAGCACTACTCCATGAATTCTTTCTGTGGTGTTTCCTACAGCCTTAGGCAGTTTTTTTCACATGAATGTTCTGATCAGTGTTGAGCTGAATACATTGAGGAGGATGTTCTTCATATTTCTCAACTATCCTTCCCTCCAGTACACTACTCTGTAAATGCCATTTACCTTGATCTCCAGCACAAGTCATTGTACTTTCATAGCCCCACTTGTTTGTAGGTGGCTAGAGACAGAGACAGAGGTCTGGCAAGTTCCAGTTTGTCTTCAAATGTTTCTACTCTAAATCCAGGGTTCCTTCTCAAATCCCAGGCCTACTGACTGAGAAGAAACAGCCAAATGTGTTTTTCTAAGCTCAGAGAAGCAATGGCAATGTAAATTTCTACCTTAACCCATGGGAGTTCCACTCCAGAAACTGGATATGTGTAGCTTCCTGCAATCTTCAATTTGTTCACCCATTCCTGGGCTGTTTAGTAATATTTGAAACTATTTTATGACCTTTAATTTCCCAAGTATTTCCAACAGTTGTATATTTAATTTTTATATTAACAATTTGTTTTATATAACAAAACAGTTTATTATTCAGCTGCTGTGAGTGGGCCCTGAATGATTGTTGTTTTTTAATAGCTCAGAACTGTTTCCAGTGCAACATAATTTAAATATGAGAATCTGGAATTAACTCTCCAATTTTATTATATTTAGAGGCCCTGATGTCCATGTTGCCAGTGATAAAGGGACATTGATAGTTCATAGCATATAGAATTCAGTATATACTTTGGAATTATGGTCAGAATATTATGCTTCACTGTTTAGATATGTGAAGTATGAGAGACTGGTTACATAAATTATCTCCTCTGAAATAATCAAGTGCTTGTAGAAGGGAAGCTTTTGGTTGGCCAAGGATTTGCCCATAGAATATTTTAGGCAGAATAAGTTAACAATAATGGAGTTATTAATGGCTTCTTGGTTGCAGAATACCTTGGAGTAAGTAAGTGTTTAGCTCAGCTATTTAAATTCCAACTTCACCACCTGATTTAGAGACCAGAAAGTTTCTTGGACTTCCCTGAAGGAAACTTTATCTCTTATAACTACAGGAATCAGCTTTTCTGAACCCAAAACCCAAAGTCTTATCTTTTGGATGAGTGGCAGCTGAATTACAATACAGATTGAATTCACAACCTCATATATCAAAGTGAGGGAATTGTTTGCAAAAAAAAGTACAAAACCCCGTAAGTCAACATGGACAGATTCTGAAGACATTTTAGTGTTAAATTTTACTAAGCCTCTTTACCAATAGAAATAAGCACTTTTTCTTGTTTTATGAGTTTAATCTCTTCTTGCCTAAAAATCCTATAATAGCTTCTTCCAAGATAGAAGTCTGGCAGGGAATTGCTAATTCTCCACAGCACCTGCTCCTGTCATCCCTCACTTCTCATTTCTCAATTCTAGATCTACCCCAGAGGGTGAGGTACAAAAGCTGAGAGACACTCACACCAAAAGCAGTACATGATCTTGTGAGTATATATTGAAAGACAAGAAGGATCATATAGGATAATGAATTCTAAATGTGTTGTGTCAGGAGCAAAGAGTAGAATATTGATCCAGCTAATTTACTGATACAGGTGCACTGAGCAGGATTACTGGATTCCATGTGTTCATTTGAGTACTGGGAGTGACTCTTAGAGTTGGCTTATTTCCTTTCTGGACTGAAACCTAAACCCTAATTTGGTCCACACAAAATAAAATTCAAATGCCAGAACTTTCTTGATTGCTGAATAGAAAGGTATCTAAAGGTTTGGGAAATTAGAAGCAAGAATAGATTTATTATATAAGGGCTGTTTACCCCTACTGTGGCTATAAAGCCAAGGAGGACACAGCCAGCCTTCTTCATTAATATGCCTTTCAAAGCTCTTCACAAGGATTGTAGAGAGACATCATGATAAGATTTAAAAAATGTATCTCAATTTATTTTTTTCTTGGAAGTAAACAGGAAGTTTCTAAACCAGATTCAGTCCATTATTTAGTTATGGAATGTTTATTTGTGTTGGTTTTCCATGCTCAAGTTCTTTCTTGAGGTAATGCTAGGAAGGCGGATATCACATTGTATGTGTAGATTGGTTCTATAGGAAAGAAACCTTGAAATTATGAAACTTGGAGTTTACATAGGAACTGCTGCACATCTACCCCACCTTACCTCCAGAGAGAGGAAGAAAAACCTTTGTTCTTTAATGTACTCAAGTCCTTTCTGGAGAGTACAAGATAGTCCATAGCTCAGAATGTAAGTATTTAGCTCTGGAGATTATAAGAAAGTCTTTATTACTTTGGGATGAGAGCACATGGCTATATCAAAAAGGAGACAGATGTGTTCATATCTATTACCCTTACAATGAGAAGGGCAAATGGTTCTGGGGAAATAAGGAAGCATTCTCTATCTTCATAACATGCCAACTTTTGTTGCTCAGAAAGACATGACATGCAAAAATATAAAAATATTCATATTGTTTTTGACACATTGATGAGGAAAGCACACATTTTTTAACAGCTTTGTCGTTGTTCTCAGCAGGCTAGTTACAACAGCAGGGAATGTTTTCTTCAACCCGGGCACTCTATATTCAACGGAAATGATAAGATTCAACAGGGGCCAAATGGTGCTCTTAGTAGCCACAGAAGCATGGACATGGTTACTGCAATAGGCAGAAGAGATGATATGATACACGGCTTGACTACTAGAGGTCTTTAATATTGACTAGTTGATCATTGCATCCCTAGGTAAAATTTAGTAGACAGCCAATTAAAGTTTTCTTTAATTTGGGTAAGTGGAACAGCTCTAGGTCCAGTGAACAGGTTGCTCATTTTTGCCTCAGGAGAAATGGCTAGGTGTGGATCTACACTGATTTGTCATCAGTAGCTAATAGTTGGGCTGTATCTCATGGACTTAGAAAGAATATAATTGGAAAACTGATAATATGAAACTATGAGAAAGAAATATTTATGTAAACTTTTCTGAATATGTACAAAATGTAAAGATATTTGTGTGCCAATGAATGATCTCAGAAGAATTTTAGTCATCAGTGGACAAGTTGATCTATCTGTAGATATCAGTCAACTTATTTTCAGCTATATCTGTCCTTACACTTGTCTACAATGGGCTTACGGACAAAATGAAAATGGCAACAGGAGTAGAGGTTATGCATGAGCTCAGCAGCATAGTTTTCCACTCATCAAGGCTGATCTGGCTACAGCCACTGGTGAGTGAGCAACCTGTTAATGGCATAGACCAATACTACTGAGCAGAGGGATCAGTCAGTGTGAGGGTAGGTTGTTTATATTCTATCATGTCCATCCTGGATGAAGCAGTAGATTATTCTCATTGGAATGGGCACTTATTCTGCTCAAAATGCTTTGCCCAAACCATGATCTTTTGACGTAGAGAATGCCCTATTTATTATCATAGTGTTCCACTTAGAATTCTTTATGGCCAAGAAATCCATTTTACAGAATATGAATGCAATGATGGACTTTTGCTCATAAAATTCACATGCTTTTTAATGTCACACATCACACGAAAGCTGAGAGAAAAATTGAATGCTCTTTCTGGAGGTTCAATTACAGTGACAGCTAAGTGACCATGATTTACAGGGCAATGCAATATTCTACATGATGCCTATGTGCTCCAAACTAGCTAGAAGAATATGGAATTATAGCTCCTCTAGCTAGAACCTATGAGTCTAAAATCAAGGAGAGAAATGGGAATGGCCTCTTTCACTATTAACTCTAATGATCCATTAGTAAAATTTTTGCCTCTTATCCCCACAAATTTGGCTTCTGGTTTGAAGATCTTTGTTTCTTGGAAGGAAAGTTCTTAGCAGGAAACAGCAATAGTCTGTTAAACTGGAAAGTGAAGGTGTCATTTGACCACTTTCTGCTTCCCAGGTCCATGAATCAAACAGGAAAGAATGACATTATTACCTTTTCTGGGGTAATTGATCTTGAGTTTTGTTGCTATGCTCAAGAAGAATAAGGAAGATTATGTCTTGAATGCAGGAAATCTCCTTGGATGTATCTTAATATTTCCAAATCCAGAGATAAAAGTTAATGAAAATTCACATCGCAATACACGTAGGACTGCTAATAGCCTAGACTCTTCAGAAACAAAGGTTTGGATAACTCCACTAGTTGAGAAACCAAAAATAGCTAAGATGTTTGCTAAGAGAAAAGGAAATATGTAATAATGGAGGTATAGAGAAGTTATGACTATTAATACTGCAAACATATGACCAGATGCAGAAAGAAACACTATATTGAGCATTTATTTTTAATTTTAATAAGAATACATTTGTTAATATTTTAACAATTTTTCATTTTCCCATCTGCTAATTGTATATATATTAGTAGAAATTAATGTTGTATCTCAGTACTGATGTTACTGGACGTAAAATGGTATGTGATCAAGTACAAAAAGCAATAAGTACATCATTGAAAGATGAATAAGATGACACATGAGACTTGATATTCTTTTTGGGGAAAATGGTTAGCATAGTTTTGTTTACAGGAAGGATATTTGCATCTTGTTGGGTAGAAGCAAAATTTTGTTAGTATTTTCATTTGAAAGTTACGTCAGTTAACAGAGATATATAAGGACGGAAAGTGGAAAAGAGTGGGTTGTGGTGGTTTTGTGCTGTGTTAACTTGGCTAAGCTATAATTAACTTTCCTAGGATTTCTCTGGCCACAAGAAAAAAAATCTGTGGGATTTGGGTTGCAGAAATGAAACACCCAGCCTTTGAAATCTGGAGGTTGTCTTTATAATTGTTGAAATTTGGAAGCAATGAAGATGCCCTTTCATAGTTGAATGAATAAACAAACTATGATACATCCATACAATGTAATATTATCCAGCAATAAAAGAAAATGAGATATTATCTAATAAGAAGATATGAAGGAAACTTAAATTCATACTGTTAAGTGAAATAAACCAGTTTGGAAGGCTTTGTAATTCCAACTACAAGACATTCTGGAAAAGGTAAATCTATAGAGATGGCAAAAAAGAAAAAAGAAAAAAAAAGCTAGTCGTTGCCAGGAAGTTGGAAGAAGGAGGGATGAGTAGGTGGAACATGGGAGCTTTTGAGGGCAGTGAAGCTGTTCTGTGTGACATTGTGATATTGGATACACTGCATTATGCCTTCATCAAATCCACACAACTCTACGGCATAAGGAGTGATTCCCAATGTAAACTATGGAATTTAGTTAATAAAATAATCAATACTGGTTCATTAATTACAGCACTTCTACCACACGAAGCAAGATGCTAATAAAAACCGGGGGCAGGAAATGAACATATGGAAAGTGTACTTTCTGCTCAATTTTTCTCTAAACCTAAAACTTTTGTAATCTATTAATTAAAAACAAATCTGAAGGTTGTAGTTATTTAGAAAAGGTGAAAGACAGAGTGATCTCCCTCTTTACTTTAGCTCTGCTGGTCAAAGCATCTCCAGGCCCGCCACTGCATGCTTTACTGTGAATTCACTGAGGTCAGAACCATGAAGGTCAGGATCCGCACATCCACTTCTGTACCTGCTCATCATGGTTACAATCCCGCAGCTGCAGTGTGAAAAGCATGACTGGCTCATCCATGCCAGGGCTGGCTGGGACTCTTTTTTGATCCTATAATTTTACCTCCCCAACTTCACCATCAATTGTATGAGGTCTAATTCCTGATATAAAGTCTCTATCTCATAATACTTACACAGCCTCTGCTTCCCTAATCGAACCTTAACTGAATCACAAATTTTAAAATATCCTCTCTATTCTATTCTAAAGATTATTTAGTGAAAGCAGAGCTATCGTGTTTGTGATTGTAAAGTGAAATTAAAAGATCATTAGGGGAAAAAAAAGGAGGACATTTCTATTGCTTCATTCTCTGGTCATAGGCCTTCAATATTTGTTTCTCATTTGTGGATCTATGAATATAGACTTTATCTGAAATTGCAATGTATATTTAAAGTGACTTGCTTTTAAGCTTCTTGCAGAATTGGTAACATGCTCCTCTACAAGCTACTTAATTTGTATATCTTATCCAAGCACACGTTTTGCATAATAAACAGTAACTCACTGTCCTGCTTGATAAGTGACTACACATTGTATATTTTAAGCAAGTAGACCACATCTAATTCAAACTGCTTTTAATAGCTTATATTTTTCTCCCAACAGCTGCTCCATGCAGTAGAGATAACTCTGACCTAAACCACAAGTGTTTATGTAAAAACTCCAGCACAGGGTATATTATCTGACATAATTACACCTTTGAAAGATGCAAATGTGCAACCTGAAACCCTGAACAATCTGTGAGATGTGTTCTAATGTACTAATTCTCTGTGTTTCTTGGCCATTGTTACAGATACCATTTTATGGTTAATCAGCCTGTAGGGAGTGAGTGTGTGTGTGCGTGTGTGTGTGTATTCACGTTGTGATGTCTTGGCTATGGCACTATTTCTGTTAGCTGCTCTTATGAGTATCTCCTAGGAGACAGGCAAAAATACAGTTATATGTCTTCCACACGTCCTATCCATTCCATTTGAATGAGAAGTTTGTAGTCACTCTAAGAAAAAACTAACAATAGAATTCTCAAGAGGATGTTTTTGTAGTGTTTGGCCTAATAGGATTCTTGGCATAATGCAGAAGAATCCTCATTATTTGACTCCAGTCGGCCTCCCTAGCCTCATCTTTGTCTATTCTCTTTCTTTGTACCACAACCTCAGGGCATTCCACACTACTTTTGGTTCTCTGAAACTACCATGTTTTGCTCACCTTCTGGGCTTTGGTTTGTGTGGTTATATATCTCTAAAATGATTTCTCAAATGCCTAATTTTTTTATCCATTTAATTTCTATTTATTCCCAATGATGTGCACCCAACTTCCTTTAGGGCTTTTCACATTGAAGTGGCACATGGTAAATATTGGTTACTGATGGACATCTTGGGGTTCCATTTAGAGCTATTTGAAGTTTTAATCTGTGTTCTGTTAACACTTCTATTTTCATGTAGCACCATGCCTTAATTAGTGATCCTCCAGCAATGTGTGTGTGATTTTTCAAACCCACTGAGCACAGACTGTTCTGGCTTATTCTACTCTTATTTCCTGAACACAGTCTGTTGTTATTCCGTGGTTATCGATTGTTATCCATTCTATCAGTGCATTCTGGTTCAGTGAAAATGACTCACCAGCCTTCTCTTCAAACCTTCCCTAACTCATGGTTTGAGCCTTTGGGATAGAGAAGTCAAGCAACACCATCAGAAAAGAAATGGCCCAATTAGGCATCACAAGCATAAATTAACTCACTGATGTCTTGTTACTCATCCGGGAGAGATATTATGTCCTCATTTAGAATATATATTTGATTAATGTACAAAAATGTTAGGAATTTTTATTTACTAATAAAATAGCAATATCAAGAACTTCTAGAATGTATTCAGCACCTACATAATGTTGATACAGTCTTAAGCACTTGATGTGTATTAACTCATAATCCCCATTAAAAATGTAAGAATTAGTTACTATGACTAATCCCACTTCATGGGGTAGGAAATCAAGGCATAGAATCAGAGTGTGTTTTATTTTAGTAATCAAGAACATAAAACTAAGGGTTACTTAAGTTAAAATTTTTTTTAAAAAGCGTAATAGAATTGAATTTATATATTTTATGAGCTCCAAGATAAGACCTTTATGTGAGTGATCTCACAATGCAGTTCATTAAGTAAGTAGCTAATTCTTACTGATCTTTCTCCCAAGTGTAGTTTACATGAGACTTCCTGAGAGAGATTATTCTCTAGTCATTCTCCATTCTTTTTATATCATACCTTTTTATATATGCCTCTTATTTTTCTTAACAACACTTATCAAAATCTGTGCTAAGGTACTTACTTCCGTGATTTATTCCATACTTTCCCTCTATATCCCTGTGCCAGAAGTCTTTAAGAACAGAGACCAGATGTTCACCAGTAGACTGGACTTCAGGGCCTAGCTCAGCATCTGTCCCGTATGTGCTATTCTTAAATATTTGTTGAAGATATGTATAGAATATATATATATATATATGTTTACATACCAACTCTGTTAGAATGTACACATTATAATACATTAATATATATTAGAATATACACATACATTTACATATATATAATTTACATATCTACATATATTTTATATATATTCCACACATATATTCCAACTCTATTAGAAGCATTTGATATTAATTTAAATGTTTATTTCTGTAAAATTTTGAGGACAGGTTGTTGATACTAGATATTGATGGTTGTATTAATTAAGAGTTTGAAATCAGAAGGTTCTTCAATATGGACATCTACTTAGAATTTCATGATCAAGCCAATGATATAGTTTTAGAGTATAATAAAAAGATAGTAATTAAATTTTAATCAACATGTGTTTATTGATAACAGACCTGTGTCATGCTCGGTACTAAATCCTCAGATGCAAAAATGAATAATGTGAGTCCCCTGCCTCCAGTTAATTCATAGTGGGATAAAGGAAAAGTAAAAACTTTGATAAAGGATCCAAGTCACTCTCCATCTATGTCCAGGTGAGCAAAGAGATTAAATTAAACAGCACCTTATCTATTGCCTCGTGAAGCAGGATTTTTATTGGCCCCTTAGTCAGACTCCTGACAAGGGAGAGCATTTACTTGGCCCACAGCGCTCAACCCCCCACATGCAGGAGGGAGCACATGAGCAAGCAAGTGCAGGACCCCGTAGGCCACTCTGGGCATCAACACAGGAGCAAACTCCATGCGGAACCCATGGCCAGACCAGGCACAAGTGAGAAAATATGGGACCCAGCCAGTAGCTCCAGGCACCAGTGGAAGCAAGCTCCATGGGGTGACATCCAGGTTGTGGGGGGTAGGTTCCTGTGACCCCAAAGCTCAAGAGGGCATGTTACAGTGCTTTCAGCTCTATTGTCCGTGGACAGCAGTATGTTATCAGCTCAGATGGGCCCTTTTCTCATCACGTGGAGTGACTGCCCTCTGCTGGTGAGGGTAAAGGGCCAGTGTGACAGCCTTTTTTGCATACCCATGGAGGTCACATGGACACTTAAAGGATGGTGAAGTTGGAGAATTTTATTAAGCAATGGAAATGGCTCTCAGCGGAGAGGGGAGCTGGAGAGGGGATGGGATGGGCAGGTAGTCTTCCCTGAAGTCTGGCCAGCTCTTCCCAGAAGTCAAGCCATCTCTCCAAAGTCAAGCTGCCTTGTTGAAAACAAGCCGCCTTTCTCCCCTCTACCGACTGAGCCTGGGGTCTTTATAGGCACAGGATGGGGAATGGGGCAGGCCATAGGTAGTTTTGGAAAAGACAACATTCGATTGGCAAAAAGACATTATTCAGAAAGAACCAATTTGGAGAGAACCAGTAAACAGGAATAGAAGCTCTCACTTTGGGCTGTGGGTTTCAGGTTATTCTACTTGAAGGTGAGGTTTCACTGGGCACCTGCACCATCTGCCTCCTGCCTCTATCACTTGTATTCCCCATAACTTAAAAGATCAACATGGATCAGATTGGAGAAATCAGCTGGTTTGCTAAGAGGAAGATACAGAAATAATAACAGAGATAGAGATGTTGGCCATATCAAATCCTGAGATTTCCATCAATTCTGTGAGACTTTTGTACTTTCACAAAGGAACTTCTCAGAGAAGCAATAGATGCAGACATTAAGGCTATAACTCAACAATCAGGTGTATCCTCATGATATCTTCTACACAAGATGAAACATAACTTCCTTAGAGAACATCATCCTTTTACAAAATCTCAAAAGCTGATCTTCTGTGGCACAGAAGCAATCTCATAGAAAATACATATTCAGTACTTCTCATTTTTTAAGCCATTAAAAGGCCTGAAAATTTCCCTCATTTTAACTCAAAATTTAACAATTCAGGCATTTTCTATCAGAGCCCTCACTTAATCTGTTTATTTGTTCTTCTATCCATACATTATCTTTTGTTCATTTAAGACTATTTATTAAGTATTTTCTCTGTGTTAGACACTGGTTAAGGCACTGGGAATACAGAAGTGAATAAAACAGACAACAAACAACACAAAATGAAAATACCTTGCTTCATGGAGCTTACATTCCAGTGGAAATACTTGAGTCCCAGGGTAATAATGACAGAGTTATCTGTAACATGCAAATGAGACATTTGTCCCAAGCATCTCATTGACTTTTGAAAAGCTGAAACAGGAGCATCCAAATGAAAATATCTATATAAAATAATATTTCCTATGCAGCTCAGCTATTAGCAGTAGTCTTATATAAAATTGAATCATGCCCTTTCACATCTCATGGGAATCTCCACTACCATTCTAATATCTAATTTTTTTGATTTATCATCAAATGAAGGAAACTTTATTCCTGGATTTATTCAGCACTGATTTTCAGCTTCTGCTGAATTCTCTCACACAGCTCACTTCAGGCGACTGCTCCTCTTGCTTGGTCACTGTGTGTTGACGTAAATGTCGAACATAGTCCCTTTACCTTCAATTCTACAAAGCACTACTCGTTACAACCCATTACGTATAGTAGATTTTTACAAAAATTCAGGGTAATGAACGGTGATTATAGTGCACAAAGCCCAACAAAGCACAAGAAGGGAAAAATTTTACAATTAAATTTTAGCTAGACCGAATAGTTTTTTTTGTTTTGTTTGGAGACAAGGCCCTGCTTTGTCCTCCAGACTCCACAGGCTGGAAGGCAGAGGCATAATCACAGCTCACTGCACCTCAACTTCCCAGGCTCAAGCCATCCTCCCATCTCAGCCTCCTGAGTAGGTGGGACCACAGGTGCACACCACCACACCCATGGCTAGTCCTATTCTTAAAGCTTTCAATAACTTTACTGTTCTACCAGCACCTCCCCTAGAAATGAGTAGACCCATGCAGACATATACAAATATACTCCCTGAGGCATCTGCACATTCATCATTTTCTTCTTAAGTTCTAATTTGTTTCTATTTTGCTGAGCGTTCTCTTTTATGCTGGGCTTTTTTCTTTTCAACCTCACTTACCCTCAGTAGAATGTAAGCTCCAAATGTTCCAGGAGTTTTCAGTCCGATGCATTCTATGTTAAAGCTCTAAGATTTAGATCAGAGGTCAGCAAAGTGCAGCCTACAGGTAGTATTTGGCCTGTTACCTGTTTTTGCATGAGCTTTGAGCTAAGAGGAGTTTTTATATTTTACATGGCTAAAAAATTATTTCAAAAGAATAATGTTGTAAAGGTAAAAATGTCAGCCTCCGTGAGTACAGCACGTTTGTTTGTTTTACATTCCATTTGTATGGAATTCTGTGACTGCTTTTGTGCTATAATGGCAGAATAATAGCGACAGAGAGCTTGTATTTACTGTTTATCCCTTTACAGAAAGCATTGCCAACTCCCAAATTAGAGGGTTTCCTGTTATATAGGCATTAAAATAATATTTTTTAACATTACATTGAAAAAGGACTTATCACTACTAAATTGAGGATTTCACCCTTTATCCATGAATAATCACTTAATACTCACTGAATGTCAGTATTACTGAATGTCAGCATCTTCAGCTAAAACCTATAGGAAGAGTTCTATCCATCCTGTCAAAATAAAAAAGCCGTGAGACTCAAATGAGATGTAAATAAAGTTCTTTGAAATCTGACAAACTTGCAAATTTACATGTTAACTGAGGGTGGCAGGAAAAGGGGTAAATTGAGATATTAGACAAAATCTGAATTGTTACATAGTTGCAGATACCTTTATAACTCATTGAAAATGGCAAGGAATGAATCCCCACAAGTCAACTCCTCTCCGACCTCCAACTTTACAAGTATCATATAATTGTATTGATATAATAATATAAATAAAAGCAAAGAACAAAGCCCAGGTTTTTATGGAAAAGTGATCCCTAGTCATCTAATGGACTGCCTAAGCATCAAGAGAGTGAAGAAGAAAGATGGAGGACCCATGTACAATGCATTTGAGCCCACCAATAAATTGATCCTCAGTTTTCTCATCTGCTAAACTGATAAATTTTTCCTTTCCCTCATCAAATTGTTTTGTAACTTTGGAGAGAGATTGCAAGCAGTCATGTTCTACACATTTTTCCCATTATCCAGCACACAGTAGGTGCATGCTGATTAAATAAAGTTTTATGATTCTGAAAGGAGTTTCGAAATGGAAACTTTTTTCTGCCAAAATATGTATGCCAAAGACAAGTGTTGATTGAAGCCAGCCCCAAATATCCTAGACTCTTCTAAAAGGTAAAGTTCAAAAAGTATATGATTAAATTCTACAAAAACAATTCAAAACCCCCAAAACAGATGAAAGTGTCATTGTGATTAACCAACAGTGCACACTTTAATGCTTTTATAATAAACCAGGGTGAGTACATTGCATTCCCATCAGCAGAGTGAGCAGTCAGGAATATTGCACATTAATGTGAGTTACAGTGTCTGGGAGCCGTTCTTTCCAAAGGTGTATTAACAATTCTCACTCCATCTCAGGGAGATTGCCATGGAACTCTTCAGTACCTAAAATTCCAGGGTGCTTATTTCAGGAACCTGAAGCCTAGATCAGGTCCATATGATTAAAATAAAGTGGACGAGGAAGGCAAGATTTCAAATAATTAACCCAGCCACCTGCTAAAATGTTGCAAAGATGATTTAGGTTAGTCACATCCTCTCAGACTTTGGAATGTTTCAGAACAAGTTGGGAGAACTTGGCAACAATAAGGATGAATACAGCTCATTAGGGACAAAGGCTATATAGTGCTACCTTTCTAAAAATTTTCCTACCTGTCTGATTCTCTCTTGTTTTTTTCCTTTGGCTTCATTTGTTAATTCATTCATTTATTTATGCAAAAACATCATTTTCTAAGACTTATATTAGATTCTGAGTATTTACTAGTAAACAAAATAAACATGGTCATTGTCTTCGAGTTTTACATAGCACATAGGGCCTAACTCTTTGATTTTGAGTTTCTACTAATGACTACCCTTTATTCTGATGTCCACTCTTAGATTTCTAAGGCCTATGTCCACAAGAGGCCAGATGAATTCAAAGAAGGATTCATAGTTCCGTTGGGACTCTTTGAACATTGTTTCATTTGTTTCACTGCAAATTATTTTACTTTTTACTGGTTTAGTCCGGAACTGTTCATGACAAACTCTTCTGTGTACTCGCACCATTTTAGGTACTGAAGATAGCATACCCTGAAATAATTACAAATACGATGAGGGAGACTGAAAATAAATAATACTGATATATAATACAGTCTAAAATGATCTATACAAAATACAATTATCTAGATGTAGTTAAATGTTTATTTTAGGGATAGGGTGATTCATCGACTGTCATGTGCTGAGGGTGAAGTCACAGAAAATCTCTTTAGAAAAGAGGAATATTAGAAATACTACATCTTCTCCCACATAGAAAAAGAGGGTCATTGCTGCATTGGGTTCCTTCAAAATTCATATATTAATCTTTTTTTTTCAATTTTTGTTTAATTTTTATTAAAAATAATTATTTCTTTTCAGCTTGAAAAGGGGCTTTTTGCATATTTATTTATTTAATTTTTTATTTCCATAGATTTTTGGGGAATGAGTGGTGTTTGGTTACACGAGTAAGTTCTTTAGTGGTGATTTGTGAGATTTTGGTGCGCCCATCACCAGAGCAATATACACTGTACCCAATTTGTAGTCTTTTATCCCTCACCTCCCTCCAACTATGAGGATGCAAAGCCATATATTAAATTTTTAACCCCAGCACCTCAGAATGCAACTGTATTTGGAAATACGTTCCTTAAAGAGGTACTTATGTTAACATGAGGTCACTATGAGGTGGATTAGATAGGATGGGCGTAACCTGCCTTAAAGGGGAGCAAACTTGCCAAATAGATGGAGAGGAAAAACTGCCCAACAGTGCACAAACCACATTGTGGGCTCGTGGTTAGAGTATGCTGCAGCAAGGAGGTGGAAGAGCAGAAGGGGAAATCTCCAAATTCACGAAAGTACAGAAACCCATGATTAATGTCCTTGAGTTGACCTTGTTGCTCATTATAACAGTAAAAAACACACCCCTGAGTGGAGACTTAAGATGCTGATGTGACATGCGATGTATGTGCTGGCATGTACATCAATAGCACATGTGCATCCAGAGGATCACCCAGAACATGCTTAACAGCAACAACCCTTCCCACCCACTTCATAAATAATTTCATAAGCTTCCCATAAAGGGAGACTCCCCGGTGTCAATCAATGCCATCTCATCTTTCAGCAGCCTGCTCTGACAGTTGTCAGAGTGCACTTTCCCATTGCAGTAAATTCTCTTGCTTACTTTTATTTTGGACTCGCTCTCAAATTCTTTTGTGCGGCGAAGTCAAGAACCTGAAACAGCCCACTGGCTACAACTAGGATGAGCCCTAATCCAATATGCCTCAGAAGAAGAGAAAATTTAAACAGACACACACAAAAGCAATCCCACGTGAAGCCACAGGCAGCACACAGCCAGCTGCAAACCAAGGAGAGAGGCCTCAGAAGAAACTGAATCCTGAAAATTTGAGACAGGTCTCAGTTAATTTAGAACGTTTATTTTGCCAAGGTTGAGGACATGTGCTCATGACACAGCCTTAGGAGGGCCTGATGACATGTGCTCAAGGTGGTCAGAGCACAGCTTGGTTTTATACATTTTAGGGAGACACGAGACATCAATCAACACATGCAAAATGAACATTGGTTTGGTCCAAAACGTGGGACAACCCGAAGCAAAAGCGGGACAACTGAAGCTGGATGAGGCTTCCAAATCACAGGTAGGTGAGAGACACATGGTTGTATTCTTTTGAGTTTCTGATTAGCCTTTCCAAAGAAGGCAATCAGATATACATTTATCTCAGTGAGCAGAGGGATATCTTTGAATAGAATGGGAGGCAGGTTTGCCCTAAACAGTTCCCAACTTGAACTTTCTCATTAGCTCAGTGACTTTCAGAGCCCAAGATAGTTTCCTTTCACAAAAACAACCTTCATGACAGCTTGATCTTGGATGCCTAAACTTCAGAATTGTGAGAAAATATATTTATATTGTGAAAGCTACCCAGTCTGTGATAATTTGTTACAGTGACTCTAGCAAAATACAGGGAAGAACAGAACGGGGTCTCATCCCCTCCTCTGTGAAACCTTGTCCTGCCAGGCCCATCTTCATTGCTTTTGCTATAAGGATCCTGAGCTGCTGCTGTTTTTCCCTTATTTTTATTCAGTTAGCGCTGACACAGTTTTTTCCTGCCATATAAGCCTCATGTTTACCATGTTGACACTGAATTATATCATGAAATTATTTGTGGAGTAGAGGAAAGAAACACTGTCTCAAGACCCCCCAGAATTCTGGTTTTGCCACTTACTCAGTGACACTAATTGAATCTCTTAATAATTTTGAGCTTCCCTGGCTGTACTGGCACATAGAGATACTGCCCAACTTACTAGATGGTTGTCAGGAATAAATACAAGACTACAAGCCCAAGTGTCCAATAGAGTAAGCACTTAACATATTTATACTCTTGAATATGTTGATTCTGAATATCCTGGGGCAGCTTATTCCAGTTTAATGAAACTGAGTTGTGGAAAAAATATCTATATTGAGTCCAAATCTTGCACAGGTACTTTTTACTCTTGAATGTAAGTTCTGCTCAAAGAGCCAACACACAATATTTCTCTGTAGAGTCAGAAAGTAAATTAAGTAACTGTTTTCTCCTTGGTGCTTTGTTTTCATGTTTTTCTTCCAGTTGTTTAGTGTGATGCTCCACTGATTTTAGAGCAACCAAGGCAATTTAGGGGATCAACACTGAGAAATATGGGAGAGCATAAACAGCCTAGATTCTTCATAGGGTCGATGCTGAGTCTATGTTTTTAAAAATCTGGAAGGATCTGAGTAGAAAATCAAAGGCCTTGTACAGAGCCAGATGAAAAGTGGATGGTCAGACAGAAGAAGCTGAGAGATGGCCAGTGAAACCACAGTGAGAGAAAACCAGGCACAATTCTAGAGATGTTTGTATATTAGTCTGTTTTCACGCTGCTGATAAAGACATATCCAAGACTGGGTAATTTATTTAAAAAAAAAAGAGTTTTAATGGACCCACAGTTCCACCTGGCTGGGAGGTTTCACAATCATGGTGGAAGGCAAAAGCCACATCTTATATGGGGGCAGGCAAAAAGGAAAAATGAGAGCCAAACAAAAGGGGTTTTCCCTTATGTAACCATCAGATCTCCTGAGACTTATTCACTAGCACGAGAACAGTATGGGGGAAACCACCCGCATGATTCAATTATCTCCTACTGGGTTTCTCCCACAACATATAGGAATTATGGGAGCTACAGTTCAAGATGAAATTTGGGTGGGGACATAGAGCAAAACCATATCAGTTTGTCAACATTACCATTGGCTTTTTATTCACATCTTCTAATAAAAAGCATAACTTTCCATATTCCCAAGGTAATATTTACCCATTTAAAATATTAGATTCAATTAAATAGAATAAATGTTAAAACACCCATAATTTCATCATAGACAAAGTAACACTACCAGCTCGTTGCAGTCTTTTTAGCCTAAATATATAAATTATTGGTTTAATGCTTGAAATGTTGTTGTGTTGTGTAGAGTCATTGGTAGCCTACTGTTTGGTACTTGAAAATTGAAAAAAAAAATTAAACATCTCCACATGTCCATGCATACTCAACCTTATGTGAGAAATTGGAATTTATTTATATTTTTGGTTGCTCTGCAAATTGGTAGAATCTTTCTACAAGGTCATTTGTTAAGGCAGGAAAAGCTTAAAGTGACTTGGCCCTTTGACACAGTATGGTTTTACTGATGCTTTAATTTGTACTTCTTTGATGAGAATTTAAAAGAATATATTTTACATATTTTGTGGCTATTTCCATTTATTATTAATCAAGTGAAATATTCATATACATTTTCTCATTTTTTCTTTTATGTATTTAATATTCCTCGCTGTTTTTTTTTACATATTAAAATATTGATCCATTATCTGTCATGTATTTTGACAATTTGTTCTTTACCTTTTTATTTTGTAATGTTGGATGATAATACATTCAAGTCCTTTCATAGGTTGATGGGTTAATCTAGACCCTTCTTATTAGGAAAAAAAGTGGGTTTGCAGGTTATTGAAAATTAAACAAGAGGAAAAAATTGAAGGAAAAAAATAAAGGAAGGAACAAAATATAAGAAGGAATAAATCCCAGTGTAGATCAGGACCAACCTTATTTTATGCTATCATTTCTTGAAGTCTGGACATAAATGTAGACAGTATTTATCAAAAGACAAGAAAAAGATAAATTCCAAGTCAATTTCTTCCTGAAGCTCAATATGTATTTAAATGCTTTGACTAACCTTTGAATTCACTAAATGAGTTAATTGAATTATGTGGTTTCAACCAATGGAGTTTCTAGTCATTCGTCTCCAGAAGAGTTTGAAAGTATTGAGCCTGTTTACCAGAGGTTAAATGGTGATAGCCTCTGGGATCAATTAGTAGGCCAGCTAATTAGGTGTGATTAATCAGCTCTGAACCATGAATTGTTCTTGTGTAAGTGTTGTCTCTTTAGCTTATGAGGTTTGATGGCTAGCTGGGCTGCTTCTGACGGACTGTATACAAAGATAGGCTTTTCCCATATATAGAAATTATGTCCCGTGAAGGAGATGGAAGAAAATAGCTAGTCTGGAAGCAGCACACCATATCTGTCATTTTCACTTTTTTGCAACATGCCTAACTCCTAGAAATATATTTGGGCAGTCTTGTGTTGAGCATGGTAATAATGTTAGTGCTAAAAATAGGGACTTAGTCTATGAATCTGTTTTCACTTAAGAGAAAGTAAGTGTAGATGAAAGATAATGAGCATGGAATCTGAACAGTCTTGGTCCAACTCCTGACTCTATGATTTACCCTTACTCTTAGCCAATAATTTTTATAATACTCCTTTGAGGCTTACCACTCGTACCCAAGCTCTATATATTCCACTAATCCTTCTTCTAACTCCATTTCCCTAAATAGGGCTAATTTTCAGGTAGTCAAAAATAACCAACTGAAAAATAATTTCCTTTGTTTAGGAGTGACTTTGTTTCCTCTAGGGCTTACTAAGCTATTTTTGCCCTCAGTGACTTAAAATGACATTGAGGAGACACCACTCAGCCTCAGGAAGAACAGCAGAAAATCACCAATCACTGACACTCAGTCTTTGAGACATCAGTTCAAAGTCATCTCCATTAAGTTTCATCCATTTATCTTTGTTTTGTTGCATTTGCTTTGGGTTTTTGGTCATGAACTCTTTACCTAAGCCAATGCCTAGAAGAGTGTTTTTTTGATATTATCTTCTAGAACTTTTATGGTTCCAGGTCTTAAATTTAAGGCTTTGATAAATCTTGAGTTGATTTTTATATAAGATGAGAGATGAGGATCCAGTTTCATTCTTCTACATGTGGAGTGTCAATTATCCTATGCATCCAACAAAGGACTAATATCCAGAGTCTACAAGAAACTCAAACAAATCAGCAAGACAAAAACAAATAATCCCATCAAAAACTAGGGTAAGGACATGAATAGACAATTCTCAAGATATGCAAATGGCCAACAAACATTTAAAAAATACTCAATATCACTAATTATCAGAGAAATGCAAATCGAAATGACAATGCAATACCACATTACTCCTTCAAGAATGGTCATATTTTAAAAATAAAAAAATATATATGTTGGCATGGATGTGGTGAAAATGGAACACTTTTACACTGTTGGTGGGACTGTAACTATGGAAAACAGTGTGGAGATTCCTTAAAAAACTAAAAGTAGAACTATCATTTGATCCAGATATCCCACTACTGAGTATCTACCTAGAGGAAAAGAGGTCATTATATGAAATAGACATTTGCACATGCATGTTTATAACAGCACAATTTGCAATTACAAAAATATGGAACCAGCCTAAATGCTCATCAACCAACAAGTAGACAAAAAAATGTGGTAGGTCTAGGACCGGTGGCTCACGCCTGTAATCCCAGTGCTTTGGGAGGCTGAGACAGGTGGATCACATGAGGTCAGAAGTTTGAGACCAGCCTGGACAACGTGGCGAAACCTTTTCTCTACGAAAAATATAAAAATTAGCAAGGCATGGTGGTGCATGCCTGTTGTCCCTGCTACTCAGGAGGCTGAGGCAGGAGAATTGTTTGAACCCGGGAGGCAGAGGTTGCAGTGTGCCGAGATCGTGCCACTGCACTCCAGCCTGGGAGCCTGAGTGACAGAGTGAGACTCCACCTCAAAAAGAAAAAAATAAAAAATCATGTGGTACGTATATACCATGGAATACTACTCATCCATAAAAAGAAATAAAATAAGGATGGAGTTGGGGATCACTATTCTAAATGAAGTAACTCAGGTATTAAAAAGCAAACATTGTATGTTCTCACTTATCAGTGGGAGCTAAGCTATGAAAACACAAAGGCATAAGAATGATACAATGGACTTTGGGGACTCAGGAGGGAGGTCAGGAGGGGGCTAAGGGGTAAAGGACTACACGTTGGGCACAGTGTACACTGCTCGGGTTATGGGTGCACCAAAATCTCAGAAATCACTACTAAAGAACTTATCCATGTAACCAGACACCACCTGTTCACCAAAAACTATTGAAATAAAAGTAAAAAATAAATAAAAAACAAACTCATCACCAATGCAGGAGCTTCTCTGATGATCTCCATTACCTTGCTTCTTCCAAGCAGTAAATTTAGAGACCTGCCTTTATCTGGTATTTGTCCTTGGCTATGACATTCCTTCATCACCCACTATATGCACAATCAGTTGCCACATTCTATTGATTCAATCTTCTAAAATCTCTGGAATCCACTTGTCTCATGTTTATCAGGACCGCACCGCCACCCCCCACCTTACGGGTACCATTATACTTATACTCACTCATATTATTGCAACAGCCTGTTTTCTCTGCCTCAATATTTGTGCCCTCACATCCATTTTTATTATTTCCCAATTAGGGGGATTTCTACTAAAATAGATACCAGATGATGTCACTTTTTCCTAAAATCTTTTAGGAGTTACCCATTTCACAAACAGCAGAATCTCATCACCCTAGCAAATCTTCAATCCTGTCATGTGATTCAACAAACTTACATTTTCTGCCAATTGACCTTCATAATACACCATTTGTGCAATCATGTGTCTTGCAGTTCTCCAGTCCTTCAGTTCTATGTCCTTATAAAGAATGCCTGCTAGCTTGGGTACTGGTCTTTCAGGACCTTCTTCTATGAAGTTTTCACCAGCTACATTAGGTGTCATTTCTCCCAGCTCCAGTGACATTCAATCATACCTCTATTTTTAGGGCTCATGCATATTTAGGGAATGTGGTTGTCAAATGATGTAAAAAAAAACTTCAGAAAAGGGATCACGTTTTTATTCCTATGTCTCCAGCTGAGCACATTGTCTGCTTATATTAACTGCTCAGAACAGGTGTATTGAACATGTGAATCAATCAATGAATGAATTTTTTTTCTCCTTTGATTCTCAATTGCCTTTGACTTACTGTTGTCTCACCATGCGATGATGCTTAGGATGCTGATCTCTACATATGCCTATCTCTCTAGTAGCATGGCAAAATTCTAAGGACTTTTGTCTGAATTATTTTTGTATTCTTTATAATACATTCACAATATATGACACATAATAGGAACTCTAAAAAATTGTTGCATAATCCATAGATCCATTGATTTATTTATTTACTTGTTTACTAATGGAATATTTTGAATACCCTTTGCCCATTGTATTAACCCATGTTTCCTAGAAATGGAGCCCATGGCAAAAACTTGCATGTTCCCTCTGTATTTGTGAATACAACCCTAGGAAAGTGATAAGAAAAAGTGAGCGAGTCAGGGAGGAAGGGAGAATCAATAAAACGATGTACGTTTCTGAGATGTTCACAGATTCCCCACAGGCACAACTGATAGCAAAGCCTCACAGAACATCTTCAGAGAGTATTATATATGTATGTATATAATATTTGTATTATATATTTGCATATGTGTGTTTGTGTGTGTGTATTTACCCCAATGTAAATGTAGGAATTAGGTGTGAGTATAGATTACAAGTGTGTTACCCCAATGAGAATGGGGCACAATATTAGTCCAGGACAAATTCATTGATATGGAGTCACTTAGTAGAGATTCTGAATTTCATATGTTAATTTATGTGGCAGTAAGTGGCTTGAAAACTCACTTGTTCAAAGAGGCAAAAGCTTCCTTGGCATGATGTGAAAGAAGGAATTTATTACCTGCAAGAGATAAAAATGTTCTAGTTGATTTACCATATGCAATCTGAACCCTTACCTCTTAACTATATTCTTTGAGACAACCCAGGAGACATTCTTTTCACTGAGACATAGAAAAACATATTAGAGTGTAGAGCACCTTCATTTTTGAAATGCTCTGCTATGATTTGAATGTTTTTGCCTCCTCCAAAATTCATGTTGAAACTTAATCCTCAATGTAACAATCCTCCAGTATTGGGAGATGTGGCCTTTGGAAGGTGATTGAGCCATGAGAGCTCCACCCTCATGAATGGCATTAGGTGCCCTTACAGGTGAGCTTGACAGAGGGAATTCACCTTTTTTTTTTCTCTGCCCATTCAGTCTCTTCTGAGGTGTAAGAACACAGCATTCTTCCCCTCTGAAGCATGTAGCAATGACATGCCATCTTGGACACAGACCCAGCTCTCACCCAACACCAAATCTGCTTGTGCCTTGGTCTTGGACTTACAACCTCCAGAACTGTAAGAAATAAATTTCTGTTTGCTATAAATTACCCAGTCTTAGGCATTCCGTTATTGCTCCACAAATGGACTAAGGTGCTTCTCTTTATTGGATCACATTGACCAGAGGAGATGGTTCCATTAAGGTAGATTCATCTAATTTCAATGGGGATGATGGGATACCAGGCTGGGAAAGATGAGGTGGCAGCACTAAACCCCTAAAACCAAGGTAGGCACAGTCAATGTAAAACCAGCAGGAAAACACTGGTGAATCACTGTGTCTTTGGTCACTGTTTCCCCATAAATGAAACAGGTAGCCTACTGGAGTATCACTTTACGCTTATAGCACAAGGCTTTCTAGGTCTGGAAGCCAAAAACCGGACTCAAAGTTGCAACAGTGTAGACTCATAGCCCTTTGCAAGTTTTTAATCTAAGCTGGTTCAAAGACTTGATCATATTAAGAAAATATCCCCTAGCAGTTTCACAGTGTGTAATGTTAAATAATCTTCCAAGTCTTTCCTGTAGGGACCTGAAGCCATTTTCTAGAGTGGCTACAATGGGGAAACAACTAAACATGGGTTGAAAACTGACCCTAATTCCTGGGAACCCAAAATGTTAATTTGGCTGACTGACCAAAGTCGATACTTATTGCAATCACATGATAAATGAAATCTTAGCTTAAGTTAAAATTACAGGATCTTGGTGACTTTATTATATCAATATATGGCTATACTACTAATTCCTAAATTAATAATTGGCACAGACATACTTGGAAATCTGTAGAATCCCCATTTTGGCTTTCTCACCTATGGGTAGTGGCCATTACAGTAGGAAGGGGTAAGAAAAAGATTCTGTAGCTTTCTCTTTATAGTAATGTTAATTATGGTAATGCATGTTAATCTAGGAGCAATATTTTATTTTCATGGATATTGCAGAGGATCAAATACTTGAAATATGCAAAGTTATAAAAACATATGATATTCTCACTTAATTTCCCTCTTTGGCCTGTGCAAAAGTTGAATGTGTCTTGAAAAAGACTTTAGCACCAATATACCCAAGTTATGAATCCAATCGCAGCTGATATTACATATGTAGTATAATTGGGAAGCAAATCAAAATAGTCCCTTTCAAAATGCAGCTGTTGGCCTAATGGTTTTTCTCCCTTTGCAATTTTCAAGGAGTATCAGAAGCAGTCTGATAGTATATACCAGATCTAACAGTATACCTTTCAGAATCTTGTTACAGGACTGGACCAACTCTTCTTTTCTCTGCCTAATATAGTCTGTGGAGTTATTCACCATTCTGACATTCCAAGCATCATCATACCAATCCTCCACATCTATGCTACTATGGATCTGATGAGCAGAATTATATTAAATGCCTTGGTAGTACTTACAAGAACCAGAGAAAACAGAGAGAATTTGAACAAAATTTCAAGGGTCCACTACTTCAGTGAAATTCCTAGAAGTTGAATAGTCAAGAGCATGTAAAGATAGCTCTTCAAAGATAATAGGCAAGTTGCTACCTTTTGTACCATCTATCCCAAAAATGAAAACAAAAAGGATGCACAAGTGTTACTACACCTTTTTTCTGGATTTTAGAGGCAGCACATAACATATTTAAGTGTGTTTCTGTGGCCAATCTTTAGAGTCACCCATAAACTTACCAGACATCAGTTATAAACAGAATTAAGAGAAGGCTCCGTACCAAGTCTAAGCTTCAATGCAAGCTTTTCTCCTAACTGGACCTTAAGATCCAGCAAAGCAAGTGGTACCCAAAGTGTCTGTGGTTTGGTAGAGGTGGTATATTTAACCTCTCAAAAGAACTGATAGGCAAATCACACAGCAAGCCTCTGTGGTTTCTAATAAATCCATGCCGTCTTCTATGGATAACTATTTATATTTTATAAACAGCCCTCGGCTTGCTACTGGGTCATAGGAGAGGCTGAATACTTAATATGGGACATCAGATATGGCCGTGTAAGCTGAGTTTCTTATCATGTTCTTGTTGTTATTTGACTCACCAAAACATAAAGTTGAGTGTATGAAAAAAAAATTTATCAAAGGGAAAATAGTGCACAGGAAATTAGGCTTGAACTGGTCTAAAGGGCACAAGAAAGTTATTTGCACAGATAAAGTCAGCTCCTTCAAAACAGATAACCACAACATTACCTGTTCTCATTTGATTTCTGCTTACATGACCTGGTGTGGAAAAACTCAGGCTTGTTTTACTGATGGTTCAGCCCAATATTCTAGCACAAACATGAATAACTGCAGCCCAACAACCGTACTTCAGAGTTTCCCAGTTTTGACAACCTCCCCATGAGACAGAATTTCAAGTCATACATTAGATTATCTATTTTGTTTAGACAGAGATATAACCATAAATATAAATTTGCATGCATTCTTAAGCAGTTGATAACTTGAAATTGCTTGAACACATTGGATCCTATTCACTATGGAGGAGCAGAGATTTGTCTTTTCTGGAATATACATATATTCTGGATATGGATTTGCCTTTACTAGTCATAGTGCTTCTTCTAGAATCACCGTATGTGGAACTCTAAGGCTGTCTCATTCATGAGTATGACAATCCACACAGCATTACTTCTGATCCAGAGAGTCAATTCATGGCAAAGTATGTCACTGGGTTTATGGCCCCGGAATTAAGTGGTCATACTATACACCCCGTTATCCAGAAGCACTGGTGGAAAAAGAAGATGGACTTGCTTACTGAAGATTCAATTGTCCTGCCAGTTTGAAGATACCATACTAAAAAGATGAAGTTCTATATTACAGAGCATAGTATACTCTTTAAAATAAATTCAATCAGCAGTGTATGGTGATTTCTTTCGTATAGCTAAAATCAATGGAGCTAGAAAAATAGTATATTTTGGGTGGCTTCTCTCTTTATTATACTTGATAACCCCTTTACAGAATTTTTGGTTCCCATCCTGGAAACTTTCAGATATGATGGTTTGGAGGCCTTAGCTCACAAGGGGAAAAAATGTTTCTAACAGGAGATACAAAAACGATCTCAATGAATTGAAAGTTTAGACCTATCTCTGATTATTTGGGGATCTTTGCGTTACTGGACTAATGGGGAAAAATGGGTGTTAGGATGCTGACTGAAGTAGTTGATCCCAATAATAAAGAGAAAACTGGGTAGCTGCTACACAATGGAGACAAGAAGGCTATATGTGGAACCTAGAGAATATTCTTGGATTCTCTTAATATTTCCATTGCCAATAGTAGAAGGTAATGGAAAATTGCAAGAACCAAAATAAGGCAAGACCAAAAACTATTCAGGCCCTTCAGAAATAAAGTTTTGAGTCATTCTACTAATGAAAAACTTTGACCATCTGAATTCCTGGCTAAGGGTGGTGGGAATATGGAATGAGTAGTGGAAAAAAGAAAGCTATCAACTATGACCTCAGAGGCAACTGCAAAAACAATAACTATAAGCAATTTGCACATTTTCTCCTTGACTGTGTGTGTGTATATATATATATATACACAAACACATATATATACATATTATACATATATAATATGTAGAAATATATATATTTTATTATATATTTATTATATATTTTTTATATATTATATATAAAATATATAAATATTATATGTATTTCTACATATTAACTATTGTTTATATTTCTACATGTTAAATATTTTTTCTTTTTCCCCCTATAATTTTATACAAATTGTATTAGTCCATTTCCCACCCCTATAAAGAACAGCGTGAGACTGGGTAATTTATGAAGGAAAGAGGTTTAATTGACTCACAGTTCCTCATGGCTCTGAAGGCCTCAGGAAACTTACAATCATGGTGGAAGGTGAAGGGGAAGCAGGTGCCTTCTTCACAAGACAGCAGGAGAGAGAGAGAGAGAAAGAGAGAGAGAGAGAGCCCAGGGGAAATCGCCACTTTTAAACCATCAGATCTCATGAGAACTCCCTCATATCATGAGAACATCATGGAGGAAAACAACCCTCATGATTTAATCACCCCTCACCAGGTCCCTCCCTTGACACATGGGGATTACAATTTGAGATGAGATTTGGGTGGGGACACAGCAGCAACCATATCACAAGTTTTCTACAGGTTAAATTTCACATTATTATTTAGTACCAGAATATTTATTGGCACTGTGATTAATTTTGAGAAGTAAATAATATAGCCAGCAATTAATACAATGACTGTCTGGAATGTGTGTTTTCTCATTTGGGGGAGAATGTGTGAGCCTGGACACTTCTATAGAGGTTAGCTGCCTCTGGTAAAGTAAAAACATTGATTTTTTAAAAATAGAAAGTACGTGTAGAAGAGTACTCATGTATGCTGAGTCAACCAAAGGATGGACTCTGAGTCTTATTAATTTACTGATTCTCAGCTCCATACTCCCTCTGCTTCTCCTTGTTTGTGATATTGCAAGTAGACTCTGCAGACTGTATTTTTTCTTGCCTGCCATAGCAGGTTCTAGGAGGACACTTCAGGGCAAGGAAAGGGAGAGCATGTGTTCAGTTCTTCTGTGTAGTGGCAAGGGGATCTAACTCAGGGATCCCGACAGCCTTTGTCATGGTGGTAGGCTGCTCTTGAGATTAGCTGAAGGGTGTCCAGGTCATTTCTTCATCACCACATTGGCAGGAATTCTTGGACCAACACACTATCTCATTTCTTTGTCCCCACACCAGTGGGCAATGTGTTCCTGTGGCAGCTGTGCCTTTTGTCATAGGGCTGAATCTCAGTCTTGCATTTCCCTAGGGCTGAAGGAAAAAGAACCAAGGAAAAACTTTAGAAACTCTCAGTATTATATTTAGTAACCCCTTTACTGTCTCTCAGCTCCAAACCAACTGTGCTTTGCCTTGCTTGTGATCCTGGAACCAGATTCCAAAGACAGCATTTCTCCCCTGCTGTTGCAGATGCTAGAGGGAAACTACAGGACTAGAAGAGGAAGAAAATGTTTCTGTTCTCAATAGTTATGAATTCCTTGCACCTTAGAATTTTCTTTTTCCTTTTCTTATAGTTAACTGTGATTAGGAACTCAATGTATGTGCCTTTCCCACAATATTCCCAATATTTGTATGTTGAACCTTGAATCCCCTGTGTGACTGTATTGGGGGTAAGGAATAATTAAGGTTAAATGAGATCATAGGGGGGTGCTCTGATCCTTCTAATGGAATATGATTCATTTCATCGTAAGAAGAAACACCAGAGAGCTCCCCTGCGGTCTCTCTTCTTTGTCTTCTTTTATTTACTACCACCCCAAGAAAATAAAATTCTGAGCCTGTCTGTTCAAGGTTGAGATGTGAGTCTTGTAGAATAACCCCAACATTCAGGCAGCCTGACTTGATTCTCATCAGGGCAAAGGAGGCTTCTGTTTCATCCAACTCTCCAGAGCTACAGACCAAATAAAAATATAGGGGTGAATCCAGAGGTAATAATAATTATGAAAAAAGAGAATCATGTGTATGTCTCTTCTGACTTTAACAACAAGGAATTGGAGATTAAAACTCCTAACAAAATAGCTTTAAAAAATAGATATAACAAAGACATACTTATGTGTCATGCACAGTGCTAGGGACACCAACATGATGAGATATAGTTTATTTTCTTTGTGCTCAAGAAAGTGATAAACACTGTATACATCAGAATAAAATACATTATTACAAAAGCATAAAAAGGGGTATAATAGCATTTTGTGGAAATGCAGATGCAGAATATATCATCTGTTGTAGACAATAGCTATTTTTTTTTGCCTACCCAGTCTCTGTTTTCTCTTCTGGTGATATCGCTCTGATTTCCTTTTGAAAACCCATACTCCCTTCATTCTCAATCCACATGTGTTCGTTGCCCTTATCCAAGCTCCTGGGTGGTTACGTGATCCAAGTTGAGCCAGTGAGAGTTCATAAGAAGATTTGTCTGAGCTTCAGAAAAGAGAAACACTCTCTTTTTCTCCTCTCTCCTTTTTTTTTTTTTTTTTTTGTTTTTCTTCTTGTAGTGAAGAAAATTCTAAGGACTACTGAAACTGCTGATAACCAGTTTTTTCACCACATAGAAAGATCCTATCTATACAATGTGGCTTCTACATTGGTAAGACAAGGACCTAGTTGGAGAAAGAGAAACAGAGACCATGTCTTTGCAGCCCTTAGATCTAGCCATGACTGAAGTTATATTTAACTTGGAAATTCTCAGTTGTGTGAGCTAACAATGACACTTTTTTGTTTATTCCACTTTCTGTTTGGTGTATTTGTAACATTTCAATAAAGGTACTATAATCAATACATAATTCAAACAATAAAACCATTATCTTTAATTCTTCCTGCGTATCAGAGTTAGCTGGAAAAGAAAATAATAATGATAATTATTATAATAAAATACACATATCTGGATCTCATTCATGCCGACTGACTCTGCAGTTCCAATGTGCAACACACTTTCTCTCAGTCTCATGCCTAAGCTTCAACAGGCCTTGTGTATTTCTTTTCTGTCTGTTGTTCTTTTGCCTTCAGTATAAGAACAGGTACATGATAGCCTTTGGGAGAGATTAGACATCTGGAACAGAGCTGAGTCAGCCTGGTTATCTCTGTTGAGACTTTAGACATTTGAGAAAGAACAACCAAGATAAGAAAAGCTGCCTACTTAACCTGCAGCTAACCAAAGATGGATGAGTAAGTTCTGCCAAGCCCAACTTAGATCTATCAAACCACTATGCTAACCCATACATTTTTAAGGAAAAATAAGTAACTATTATTTTAAGCCAGTAGGTTCTGGGGTATTTTGTTATGCAGCAATAGCTAACTGATACACTCAAACACATTTCCACAACTTGCATAAGTTATATATCTCAGACTCATACCCTAGATCTATGGTACCAGAGCCCATTAGCTTTTCCAACTTACTATTACCTTGGTTCTTCCCCGCTGAGCCTTTTATTCACGAATTTTTAGGGACATAATCTTTCTGTGAAGTATAGAACCCTGAGGTTTATTTTCTTTTTCAGTGGAGATTATCTAATTTCCTTTCAAAGTCTTTTCTTAACCTCATCAGCACTTGTCATCTGTGCTTACCATATCAAGTGGTTCTGCATTAGTTGTGCAATTCCACTATGCAGGCCAGAGATGAGCATCCCTGAAATAAATATGCTGCCAAGAGAGTTCATCTGTCAAGAGAGGTTTGCTCCAAGTTTCTGAAATACAAATAGACATCCTGATTTAAAAACAACAGATATGCTACATGGGTATGCTCAGGAAACTCTTGGTTGATTCAGAGAGCTATTTATGCCGTATACTATTTTTTTTGTAACTATTTATAACTTAGAGGGAAAATTGGGAGGAAGGGAAAGGATTTAAAAGTTTTTGAGCTCTTCTATTGTACCAAAAATATGTACATGAACTATTTTATTGCCACAAAACCTTATGAAATATGAAGTATGTATTATTCATACTTCCTAAAGTTAAAAAAATTTAGTTTAGTAAAAGTTAAATATTGTATTAGCATTCTCTAGACAAACATAACCAACAGGAGATAGATAGATAGATAGATAGATAGATAGATAGACGGATAGATAGATAGACAGAGACAATTTATAATGGCTCACACAATTATGTAGGCTGAGAAGTCCCACAGTGTGCCTCCTATAAGGTGGAGAATCAGGGGAGCCAGTAGCATGGCTTAGTCTAAGTCTGAGGGCCTGAGAACCAGGTAATGTAACTCTCAGTCAGAAGCCAAAGGCCTGCAAATGGGGAGGGCCATTGGTGCACATCCCAGAATCCAAATGCTGGAGAACCTGGAATACATCTGCTGTCTAAGGGCAGGAGAAGATAGATTTCCCAGCTCCAGTAAAGAGAGCAAATTTGCCTTCCTGCCCTTTTGATCTATCCAGGTCTCCAATGGATTGGTTGATGCCTGCCCACATTAGATAAGGGTAGATCTTCCTTAGTCCACTGATTCAAGTCCCAATCTTTTTTTTTTTCAGCAACTCCTTTCCAGACAAACCCTGAAATAATGTTGCCCAGCTGTCTGGGTATCTCTTAGTCTAGTCAAATTGACAACTACAATTAATAATCATAAATATCATATAAAATATTCAGCTTGTACATAAATAAAGCTGGGATTTGAAGCATAGCTCTTTACATTGCACGGCAGTATAAAATCCAAATTTTGGTATGATTAAGACCAACAGAACAAGTAACTCACACTTCTAACTAGTTTTATGACCTTGGAACAAACGGATGTAGCCATTTATTTTTTATTTTTATTTTTTATTTTACTTTAAGTCCTGGGATACATGTGCTGAATGTGCAGGTTTGTTACATAGGATATAACCATTTTTCTCATCTGTTAAGTGAAGAAGGAACTGGCCCAATTTATTTTAGGCTCAAAACCGCTTTATCCAATACTGTCAACAATAACTTTAAAAGAGATACATTCACAGTCCCCAGGGATGCAAATTCAAATTTCATGTAATTTATTTTCATTTCAAAAAACTATAAAATTTAATCCTCTTTACTTTTTCCTATGATATTTCATCACCCACCATTGTTTGAAACAAAGTGGAATAGTTGTTCAGCATTTCCAGAACAGACGTAATCAGAAGGAAAAAGGCTAGTACTGAGGCACAACAACTCTCTACAAACACATTTTTTATCTGGAATGTGATCTATGTGTCCCTGAAGGGCGGGGAATACCTGATATCTACTAAAAGGCAAGCAACTAATCTTAAAGGTGATTTTCAGAAATCTTTGTTCTGGTATAGTGAAATATTTTCTCAGGCTTTATCATTACTTAATATTGCAAAATGTCATTGTGTGTGAGAAGAAATTACAAAATCCCTTATACTCATTCTTAGCTAGATGCCCATAGATTATTTTTCATTATTTAATCAGTGGCTTTCCTGCTTGACTTTCTATATGCTTTGCACTGCATTTGGAGAATGGACTTCAACATTTAGATTTAGAGCCAAGTCTCCCCTTACCCAAGGCTGTGACGTTGGGCAAACTGTTTCCTATATAGTGGTATAGTGCTAGTAATAAGACCTACTGAAAGGTGTTGCAGCCAAAGAGGTAAATAAACATAAAAGGCTTGGCATACAGCAGATCATACATGCTCAACTGAGTCTGCTCGATTGCTCATTTTTGGGAGAGAGTCAAGTGAAAGTGAGTTTAGATCCAAATTATATCTTCTACTTCCTATGGCAAACTCAGCAACTCATTTCTCTGTTTTGATATAATGTCTTCATTTGCAAGATGGGTTGTTAAATTCTCTACAGTTATTCTGAGAATTAGAAACCATACATATACATACTGAGTTTTAGAACTTGGATGGCCCAAAGGATGTGATGAAATTAAAAAAAAAAGGTACCTCTTATAATTAGACCCTCTAGTGTAGCAATACCTTCATTTCTGAGTCTTGAGGCTACAAACCTAGAAGATTTTCCTACAGAGAAACTTCACAGGAATCAGTGCAGCATTCACTTTTAAATATTACAACAAAGCAGCACATAGGGCTGACTTCATTGCACTAGTCTTCAAAACAATTAGGCATAATGGTAAATCAGGGTAAACTACATTTCTGAATTTATCTACAGTGTAATGAATAACATCTGCATCTGCAGGGGAACAATTTACACTGTTCTGCAAAACACAACATGGTAGTGATTAGATTCTCTTCCATCCCTTATGTAATATTTCTTTATTATTTGGTAAATCTTTCTTTTTTAGAGTCATGCCAGCAGTAGTAGGAGCCTTTGCTGTCCTACTGTCTAAGTATTTCATTTCATAAAGGAAGAATCTTAGGAGTAGAGCACTATGTTATCGCCCCAAGGTTTGCCAGGTAGAATGGAGCAAAATTGGGCCCAGAATGTGGGAAGTATGGCTGATTAACATCCCTCTCATTATATCACACACTTCAGTGAAAGCTGGACTCTCAAGTTTGGAGGGGATCTAAAAACATATCTCGTGCTTTCTTCTTTTCAGTTCATGAATCTCCTCTGGATTACCAACAAAAGTGGCCATTAAGCCTTTTCTTAACTATCTTCAGTGAGCCAAAATGTACTACCTCTGGGAGCTAGACTTCCAGTATTAACAGAAAATGAATGTGTATTGGTAACAGAACTTTATCAGAAACAGAAACAAATAAATCTGGGCTCCTCAGAATTCCAGAATCCACTTCAGATGTTCAGACTCCTAACAGTTGTTATATAAAGATTTGATAAGGAAGCTTAAAGACAAATAGTTTTAGTAAAGCAACACTTCTACATTAGTGAAAGCCACGAAAAGTTTTATTAAAAAATTGAAAATCCAAACACATAAATGTATATTAAATTTAAACTAAAGATTTGTTTATTTTAGTTTAAGCATATTAAAATGCCTTTGGTAGAGTTTGGTTTGCTATTTGAATTATTAGGTTCATCATATTTCAATTAGAGTAATTTAGAATCTAATATATACCTGGCACTCTGCTATTGGCTTTATAAATGGCATCTCATTTACAATATTTATCTCTTCCAAAAATGGAAAAAAAAGTCACTTTTTAATTGTCCTCGTATCTGGGATGATGTGAACCAGTGGTCTCAAACTTGAGCCTGCATCAGAATCACTTGGAGAATTGTTAAAACAGATTGCTGGGCACCACTCCCAGAGTTTCTGATTCAGTGGGATGTAGGTGGAGTCAGGGAATTTGCATTTCTAGTAAGTTCCCAGGTGATGCTGATGCTTTTGGTCCAGAGTCCCAAGTTTCAAAACTGCCACTGTAAGCCATAAGCTTTCAATACAAAAAAGAGTAATACAAGTTCTTTTAATTCAGTTTACCAGCTAGGTAATGTTGAGCAAATTAGTTTTGCAGAAGCTCACTTTTATTATTTGCAAAATAAAAATAATATTTCTGTTTGAAATTGTTTTCGATGATTACCATAAAGAAATGTCACTTTTAAGACAACTATTATTATTATTTTTTTGCTTTCCTTCTCCTCTTCTGAAATCAGAAATTACACGTGTATGCCATTGAACACAGATGATGTAAAGACTTTTTTGTTAATATCTTAACGGTGTGAAGCACTGGGAAAAACAAGCACTTAGAATCAGATTTAGGTTCAAATACTGTTTCTACCTTTATTACTTTGGCTGCATTAAATACCATCTATTACTGCAATAACCCTCATCCCCCACCCACGAATTAGGGATACTTTGGCACTTCTGCTAGCTTCAGCCAAAAGAGCCTTTCCACCTGAATGCCTGAGAGGCATCTCAAGCTCAATGGAAACTAACTTCATTACCTTTCTCCTAAAGTCTTGATTTTAGTAAGTTGCAACAAAATACATCCAGATATTTAATCTAGAAATTTTGAGGTGACAATTTGTTCTTCTACCTCAGCCATATTTATCCAGTTGAACATTTTCAATTTCCTTCTAAATGTTTCTCAAACAATTCACATTCTTTTCAAGTCTTTGTTCAGCTATTGACCATCTCTCACTGAGTCCATTGCAAGAGCCACTGAAGTTGAGAGTTGTCATTGTGTGAGACAATCCAACACATAAATCCCTCTTTTGTGTTTAGAAAATCCTCCTATTCTTAACCAGTAGCTCCAGGTAAGCTCTTTCCCATCTTGCCTTACTGATGGGTCCCAGGATCTACTAATTTGGTGCTCCCAACTTGATCAGAAGCTAGGAACACCAAGAAGCAAGAACCCTGCCAGACTGATTCCAGTGATGAAAGTAGTAGCAGTGGTCTCAACCATCTCCTAGAGGAATGGTTATCTGTGGTTCTAGTGGAAGATTCTATGCTCAGTATCTAAGATGGTACAGAACCCAGTTCTGCCATGACAGTGATGAAATCTCTGTGTTTTCCTGGGATTGATGGGGCTCCAAGGATATGGGATTCTCAGTTTTAAATCTAGAGACAGTCATGGCAAACTAGGATAGAGTCTGGAGGTATATGGGTACTTTGTTCCTGACTGCTGACACTCAAGCCTAAGTCTCTGAACCTTCCAGAAATGTATTAGATACTTTAGGATCCTTTAATAAGTATATTTTCTGCTTACATTTACCAAATAGTTTGTTGTTTGCAATTAAGAATGTAGACCAGTGTCACTTCCTACTTTGCCCCTGACCTTCAGATAAAGTTCTTTCTGTATGCTTCTGTCAGAACAGTCTCTATAGCACCCACAATTGTCCAGGTGGGCCCTAAATCCAAGAGATAACCACCCCTCACTTACTGACTCGCACCCACATCTCACAGCATTGCCCTGGTGGAGATGTGCAGATGCAGCTTGCCTTTCCAGCTTCATCTCTCATGAGCAGGGACTATCCTTCCATTGTGTGAGTCTTGTCTTGTTGACTGAGTCTTTGAAGGATTTTCTACTGAAAGGTGGAAGTTGTTGCAAGCAGATGTTTTTTGCATGAGTTGATTTATACATTTTTTTTCTTGAATTGTACCAGTTATGCTTGGATGCGTATTAAACTTTGAAAAATTTATAGCACAGCAATTTTAAAAGCAGGATTTCTTATTTTCACACCTGGACTCCCACTCCTTGTAGCACAGCGAGGATTTGCAGTATCATAGCAACAAATAAATAAATAATTATCTAAAACAATGCCTGTTCATACTTGGGATTTTTAAAAGTAGGTTCATTTAGCAGCTCATTCCTTTGGGGTGTATTCCTCTACTGAAGACACACAATGGTAGAAAAAAAAAAGAAAGAATAAAGCCTATTTGAAAACAGGAAAACATGAGATTTTTAAATAAGTAAAGACAAAGGAAGAATGATCCCTGGGTTCCAAATAATTCTTCAATTATAAAATATGCCACTGGCTTTGAAAACTGCAGCTAAGGGTTATTGTGCCACAGTTGCACCTCAGGGTTTTGAGTGGTTTGATATCATTATCATTTGAAACATGGTGACTTTGTATTCACGCATACAGTGCATAAATTTCTAAGTTCAGGCTACACAAATTAACAAATAGAAACATTTTTGGAAACAACAGGTTTTCCTTTGTGATTTGATCCCCAAGTTAATGGGTTTGCTTTGTGGCTTCTTGGTTATCAATTGGCTAATCAATACATTACTTGCTAACTAGATGATCATGTTATATCTCTGTTGTACATGCTTAGAGAGTTTGTGACAAGTTGAAAAATCATTGATCAGAATCATTTTTCTTTAGAGAAGCCTATGGTTATTCTTACATAAAGTGCAGTATTATGGAAGAAAACTGTATTTTAAAGTCAAATAGAATCTGATTCAATTGTAGATTAATGACCCAGAAGGGGTATGTCTTTAGATAACTTCTTTAGTTTCTATGAGTTTATTTTTTCCATCTGTAGCTTGTTGATTATGAAGAAGATTCATAAAGCTATCCATTTTAGGTTAAGTTTGCACAGTGGTATAGAACCTAGTATACACGCAACAACTATTTTTCCCACACCCTAAGAAGTAAGGAATAAGTCAATGACTGAGAGATTTTATTGAGCAGCTATTATTTCATCTGATTTCTTTGTTCATCTCTTTATTCAATCATCTGATGTAATCAATTGGTTACAGAGTCCAAAGAAGAGTAAATGTCAAAAGGAGAACACAGTCCAATGGAAGAATCAGACAATTACAATGTTTTTGGATAAGGTGTATAATGTGCTAGTAGAGCATGGTATGAGACTGCTTAGGTCCCTCAAGAAGCCAAATAACTCAATGGTCAAGGGCCAGTTAAATGTAGTTTTTGGAAAAAGAGGAGAGAAGAGAAGTGAGAGAATGGAAGTTTGCAAAAGAAGAGAACCTTGTACCCAGCCAGGACAAGTGGCATGAATGTGTAAGGAGGCCAAAAGAAAGAGTAAATGACAGAGAAATGAGAAGAAACAAGATGAAAGAGACGGTTTAGAGAAGTTTAATATACATTAAATGTTTAATGTATATTATAATGTGAGACTCCTATAACTAATGCTTTCTGGTTTTGGCCCAGGACCCTTATTTTCTTTCAGGAACAATTACCCATTTCTTTAGAAAATATTTTCTCGTAGATTTCCATATGTGGTCTAAATGAGAGCTGATATTTTGTTAATAATATTACAGTTACTACACTTGTGATTGGTTTAGGTTGCAAGATTGCATGTTTCCTAAATTTGGCAAATTAATACCCTTAAGAAATAGTATAGTGAGGTGGTTAGGAACAAGTAATGTGGTTAGTAATACAAGCGCCCAGTTGTCAGAAATGCAAGCAAATTGATTAACCTTTATGTCTTGATTTCCTTATTGGTCAAATGGGGAAAATAGTATCTATCTTCTAAATTTGCAGGAAAGGGACATTAAATGAATAAACATAGACAAGGACTGACCCTAACAGTGCCTGTCACTGCCACCACCATCACTCAACCTCTGGAAGCCTGAGGACCAGACCATCTGTTGTCTCCATTCCTAGTAAAGCCCCCTAGCATTCCCACCAACATAAGCCACTGAAGAACTCTGAAAATGATTAAAGCTGAATAAATAATACAAAGACTAGACTACTGCATCACCCCAAAGACAAAGACAAAGCACCCAACTCAACTGACATTATAAATGCATCTATGTAGGAACACATGGACACATAGAGGGAAACAACAGACACTAGGACATACTGTAGGGTGGAGCATGCAAGGAGGGAGAGGACTAGGAAAACTAGCTAATAGGTACTAGGCTTAATAACTGGGAGATGAAATAATCTGTACAATAAACCCCTATGACACAAATTTATCTGTATAAACCTACACATGTATCCCTGAACTGAAATAAAAGTTAAATAAAAATAAATAGACATACTCACAGGAAAAAAGCACATGTCTATAGAAACAAGTCTTTCCCTATGAAAGCTATCCCATAAAATTGGAAGAAGTGACCGTTACACAAGATCACAGATATCAACATAGGGACACAAGAAACATGAAAAAGCAAGAAAACATGATACTGCCAAAAGAACACAATAATTCTCTAGCAATAGACCTTGGAGAAGACCAAAATCTATAAAATGCCAGAAAACAAATTCAAAATAATGATTTTAAGGAAACTCAATGAGATACTAGAGAACATAGATTTACAGTATTTAAAAGTTCAGAAAAATAAATCATAATTTGAATGAAAAAATTAAGAAAGAGATAGATACTATAAAAAAAGAACAAAGGAGAGATCTTACAACTGAAGAATTCAATAAAAGAAATACACAATATACTTGTGATCGTTAATATTAGGTGTCAACTTGATTGGATAAGAAGATGCCTAAGTAGCTGGTAAATTGGTTCTGGGTGTGTCTGTGAGGGTATTGCCAGAGGGATTGACATTTGAGTCAGTGAATTGGGAGAGAAAGACCCACCCTCAATGTGGGTGGGCACCATCCAATTGGCTGCCAGCATGGCCAGAAGAAAGCAGAAAGAAGGTGGGATAAGCTGGCTTGCTGAGTCTTTTGGCTTTCATCTTTCTCCCAGGCTGGATGCTTCCTTCCATTCATCGTGTCCACTCTTCCTACATCAGACTCCATGTTCTTTGGCCTTTGGACTCTTAGACTTAAACTAGTGATTTGCTGGGAGGATCTCAGGCCTCCGGCCACAAACCAAAGGCTATACTGTCAGCATCCCTGCCTTTGAGGCTTTTGGACTTGGACTGAGCCACTACTGCCTTCTTTCTTCTTCAGCTTGTAGACAGCTTATTGTGGGACTTTGTCTTCTGATTGTATGAGCCAAATCTCTCTTTTAAACTCCCTTTCATATATACATATGTTCTATTAGGTCTGTCCTTCTAGAGAAGCCTGACTAATGCAATGTTCATCAAGAACTTCAACAGCAGACTACATGAAGCAGAAGAAAGAATTTCTGAACTTCAGACTAGGCATTTAAAAATAACCCAGTCAGACCAAAAAAAAAAAAAAAAAGGGGAAACAGTGTTTGTGATCTATAGGATACTCTTAAACAAATAATATTTACATTTTGAGTCTTCCAGAAGAAAAAGAGATGGAAAAGGGTACACAAAACATATTTAATAAAATGATAGCTGAAAACTTCCCAAGTTCTGGGAGAGATATAAACATTCTGATACAGGAGCTTAAAAAGCCTCAAATAGATTCAATCTAAAAAGATATCTCTCCAAGGGACAATATAATTAATCTGTCCAAAGTCAAATACAAAAAGAGAATTCTAAAAACAGCAAGAAAAAAGTGTCAAATAACATATAAGGGATTTCCCATCATAATAACAGCAAATTTCTCATCGCAAACCTTACAGGCTAGGAGGGACTGGAATAATATATTCAAAAGTCTAAAAGAAAAAATAAAAAGCTACAAACCATGAATACAGTATTCACAAAGCTATCCTTCATAAATGAAGGAGGAATAATATTTTTCCAGAGAAGCAAACACTAAGAGGATTCATTACCACTGGATTAGCCCCACAAGAAATGCTTAAGGAAGTCTTATATCTGGAAGCAAGGGATGACATTCACAATCATAAAAACATACAAAAGCATAAAACTCATTGGTAGAGCAGATACACAAGTGAGAATGAAAAAGAAACAAAACATTATCTCCACAGGAAAACACCAAACTGCAAAGATAAACAATAAAGAGAAGAAAGGAACAAAGGATATACAAAACAATCAGAAAAAGATTAGCAAAAGAGCAAGAGTAACTCTTTACCTATCAATAACAACCTTGAATTTAAATAGTTTAAATTCTCCAATTAAAAGATGTAGACTGGCTGAATGGATTTTAAAGAAAGAAAACAAGGCCTAGCTATATGCTGCCTATAAGAAACTCACGTCACCTGTAAAGATAACATAGACTGAAAATGAATAGATACAAAAAGATATTCCACACAAATGGAAATGAAAAGCATGCATGAGGAGCTATATAAGACAAAATAAACTTTAAGTGAAAAAATAAAAAAAGGGACCAAAAAGGTAATTATATAATGATAAAGGAATAAATTCAGCAGGTGTATATAACAATTGTAATTATAGATAGGTAGATAGATAAGTAGGTAGATGGATAGATAGATAGATTGGTCTAACACTGGAACACCCAGATTTATAAAGCAAATATTATTAGAACTAAAGTGAAAAAATAGACCCCAATAAAATAACAGTTTGAGGCTTAAGTACCCCACTCACAGCATTGGACAAAACATCTAGAAAGAAAAATCAACAAAGAAACATTGGGCTTAAACTGTACTATAGACAAAATGGACCTAACAGATATTTACAGAATATTTCATCCATAATGCATATACACATTCTGCAAAATACACATTCTTCTCATCAGCACATGGAACATTATCTAGGACAGACTATATGTTAGGCCACAAAACAAGTCTCAACAAATTTAAAAATCTCAAAATCATATCAAATGTCTTCTCAGACCACAAGAAAATAAAATTAAAAATCAATAACAAGAGGAATTTTGAAACCTGTACTAATACATAAAAATTAAACTATGTGTTCCAGAATCACCAATGGGTCTATAAATAAATTCAGAAGAAAAATTTTTAAAAAATTCTAGAAACAAATAAAAATGGAAACACAACATACCAAAACTTATGAGATACAGCAAAAGCAGTAATGAAAGTTTTAACAATAAATGCCTATATCCAAAAAGGAGAAAGATTTCAAATAAAAAACCTAACATTGTAGCTAAAAGAACTAGGAAAGCAGGAACAAGCCAAAGTTAAGATAATAGAAGGAAAAAATAATAAAGATTAGAAGAAAACTAAACCAGAAAGAGATAAAATTAGCAATATATAAATATCAACAAAACAAAAAGTTATTTTTTGAAAAGATAAAATCAACAAACCTTTAGCTAGACTATGAAAAAAAATAAAGTCCTAAATAAATAAAACAAAAAGGTACACATTAGAACTGATAATATAGAAATACAAAGGATCATTAGAGAATATTGTGAATGTTGGTGTATTAATTATACAGCAACAAATTGGAAAACTCAGAAGAAATAGATAAATTCCTGGGCACATATAACCTACCAAGATTGAGCCAGAAAGAAATAGAAAAGCTAAATACACCAATGATATATAATAAGATTGAATCAATAATAAAGTCCCCCAACAAAGACAACCTCAGAATCCGATGGCTGTACTGGTTGATTCTATCAAACTTTTATAGGGGAATGTCTAGAGGCCAATGTCTCAAATAAGCTTATATGCAAACATCCTTAAAATACCAGCAAAGCAAATATGTTCCACAAGAACATAAGAATATAATGAACCAGGATCAAGTGAGATTTATTCCAGGGGTGTAAGAATGGCTCAACATATGCAAGTCAATAAATGCAATATACCACATGAACAGAGTGAAACAAATATATATATATATGATCATCTCAATAGACACAGAAAAAGCATTTAGTAAAATTCAACACCCCTTCACGATAAAATCTCTCGACAAATTAATACTAGGAAGAATATATGTAAACAATAAATGCAATATATGACAAATCCGCAGCTCACATTATATTGAATGGGGAAAAGCAGAAAGATTTTTCTCTAAGATGTAACAAGACAGGAATGTCCATTTCACCTCTTTTATTCCACATAGTACTGCAAGTCCTAGCCAGAGCAAGGAGGGAAGAGAAAGAAACAAAGGGCATCCGAATTGAAAAAAAAAAAAAAAAGTCAAATGTTTTTTCTTCGTAGATGACATGATCTTATGAAAAAAAAAACCCAAAGACCTCCAAAAAGTCTTAGAACTGGTAAGCAAATTTAGTCAAGTTGCAGGATATAAAATCAACATACAAAAATCGGTAACATTTCTGTATGCAAATAATAAACTAGCTGAAAAAGAAATTTTAAATATAAGCCCATTTATGACAGCTATAAAAATATACCTAGGAAAAAATTTAACCAAGGAGATGAAATATCTCTATAATAAAACTACAAAATGCTGGTGAAATAAATTGTAAATTGTAAATAAAATAAAATAAATTGTAAAGAATACACAAAGAAATAGAAAGCCATCCCATGAATTGGAAGAATTTCTATTGTGAAAGTTGCCATATTACCCAAAGCAATGTTTCTATCTTTAACAAATTACCAATGCCATTCTTCACAGAAATAGGAAGAAAAAAACTCAAAATGCATACACAACTACAAAAGACCTGAATAGTTAAAGTAATCCAGAGCAGAAAGATAAAAGCTGAAGGCATCATACCATCTGACTTCAAAATATACTACAAAGATATAGTAACCAAAGCAGCATGATATTGGGGTAAAAACAGAGGTAAAAACAGCATGATATTGGGGTAAAAACAGGAGCAAAACAGAGAACACAGAAATAAATCTGTGTATATACAGTCTACCGATTTTTCACAAACAAGTAGTAAATATATACTGGGGAAAGGATAACCTCTTCAATGGCCCTGGGATTAATGGATATCCACATGCAGAAAAATGAAACTACATCCCTTTTCTCGCCATATACAAAAACCAACTTATGACAAATTAAAGACTTAAATGAAAGACCTAAAATTACAAAACTACTGGAAGAAAAATCCAAAAAATCTTTCAAAATGTTGGTCTAAACAAAGATATTATTGGGTAAAATTTAAAAGCACAGGCAATAGAAATAGAAATAGACAAGTGGAACTGTATCAAACTAAAATGATTCTGTATAGCAAAAGAAACAAGAAATAGAGTGAAGAGACAACCTGTAGAATGGAAGAAAATATCTGAAACTATTCATTCAACAAGGAACTAATATCCACAGTATACAATGAACTCAAACAACTCAACAGTAACAAAACAAATAATTCAATTAAAAAATAGTCTGAGGGCAGTGGCTCATGTCTATAATCCTAGCATTTTGGAATGCCGAGGCAGGTAGATCAGTTGAGGTCAGGAATTTGAGACCAGCTTGTCCAGCATGGTGAAACCCTGTCTATACTAAAAATGAAAAAACTAGCCGGTGTGATGGCAGGCACTTCTAATCCCAGCTTCTCGGAGGCTGAGACAGGAGAATCACTTGAATTTGGTGGGTAGAGGTTGCAGTGCGCTGAGATTGCACCACTGCACTCCAGCCTGGAAGACAGAGCAAGACTCCATCTAAAAAAACAAAATAAAACAAATGATTTAAATAGACATTTCTTAAAAGAAAAGATACAAATGTCCAACAGGTATATGAACAAATACTCATTATGGCTAATCATCAGGAAAATGAAAATCAAAACCACAGTGAGATGTTATCTCACAGCTGAGTGAGGTGGTTCACACCTATAATCCCAGGAATTTGGGAGGCGGAGGCAGGAGAATTGCTTAAGGCCAGGATTTGAGATCAACTTTGGCAGCATAGTGAGATGCTTATCTCTGCAAAATAAAATATTAAATAATGAGCCAGTTGTAGTGGTGCTCACTTGTAGTCCCAGCTACTCAGGAGGCTGGACTGAAAGGATTGCTTGAGCCCAAGAGTTTGAAGTTACGATAAACTATGATTATGCCATTGCATCCCATCTTGGGAGGCAGAGAAGACCTTGTCTCAAAAAAATAGACAGGAAGAAAATTAAAAGACATCTCACCCCAGTTAGAATGGCTACTATCATAAAACAGAAAAGAACAAATTCTGCAGAGGATGCAGAGATAAAAAATTTCATACATTGATACACTGATAGTGGGATTATACATTAGTACAGCATTTATGCAAAACAATTTAAAGATTTCTCAAAAATTAAAAATAGAACTACCATATAATCCAGCAATCCCACAATCCCACTACTGGGTCTTTATCCAAAGGAAACAAAATAGTATATTCAATAGATGTATGTACCCCCTTGTTTATTGCACCACTATTCACGAGAGTAAAGATACGAAATCAACCTAAATGTCCATCAACAGGTGAATGGATAAAGAAATGTGATATGTACACACACTGAATACTACTCAGCCATTAAAAAAATGAAACCCTGTTATTCATGTCAACATAGATAACCCTAGAGGATGCTGTGTTAAGTGAAGTAAGTCAGGCACAGAAAGATAAACAGCATATGTTTTCACTTATATGTGGGAGCCAAAAATAGTTGAGGTCATAGAAGTATAGAGCAGAATTCTGGTCATTAGAGGGGAGGAGAGGGAGACATTGGTTAATGAACAATTATAGATAGATAGAAGAAATAATTTCTGGTGTTCAATAGCACGGTAGCATGGATATCGTTAACAACGATTTATTGTACATTTTAAAAATATTAGAATAGAAGATTTTGAATGTTCCCAATACAAATAAAAAATAAACATTTGAGGTGATGGATATTCTATTTACCCTGATTTGATCATTACACATTGCACACATGTATCAAAACTTCACTCTGAATCCCATAAATATGTACAAGTATTATGTGTCAACTAAAAAGAAAAAGAAAAAATAAGTAAACGTAAGTTAAAAAATTGTAAAACAGTGCCAAGCACTTACATAAGGCATATAAGTTTGATATTATTTGCTGGAATGTTTTTATTGTAAAAAAGGGAAAAGGTAAACAAATCCTTCTCTCTGTTCCTGGAGATACAGTCCAGGTGTTGCTGGAGATCTGGTCTACTTTTCATGAGAAGGAAGGATGAACAGAGAAAGTATTCAAACTACTCGATAGATAGAAGTAGAGTCAAAAGTTATCTAGCCTCCTTTTCTCACCCCTAAGATTCCTGGACCACGCTATTTTCCATTATTTGATGTCTAATTATTCAATAATTATTTTTGTTTAGTGAGCTACTCAATAGTCCTTACAATAAATACCCTTAATTTTTTTGACTAAGGGAGATTTACTTTAAGAAATAAAGGTGACACCCAATGTGGTGCTAATACAGATGGTGTTACACAGATAATGAAGAGGAGATGGAGTTACATCACTGAGCATATGGCATAATCACAATCATGATTTAGAAAATTTACTCTGGAAGCAGGGAGGCAGAAAGGCAAGACTAAAAGCTACTGCAGGTGTCAGTGAGATGTGGGGCAAGGGTCTGACCTGCAACCACGAAAGGAGGCCAGAAAGACAGGGACATGTTGTAGGTAGAGCTGATGAAATGTGACAAATATTTGGAAGATGTTTGGGAGAATTTAGTAGAAATCCATCATTTATGAATGCTCTAAATCGTATGAACCCCTTTCCATGTTTTGGTAGGACGCCATGTTAATGGAAACTCATGCATATCTGAGCTATGTTCTTGATTTTCAGGTTTTCTTGCAGCGATCAGGGAATTATGAAACACGAAGACAGAGTTCTAATATGTACAAGTTTCAGTTAATATAATGTTATGGAAAGTAAGAACTGCCTGTGTACATGTGCATACTGCGTTCCTAAATTTCATGCTACTAGTGTGCAGGTATGGGATGTTGGTTGTTCCAGCTTGATCTTCTCTAGGAGTCTTTGATTTGGAAATAAACTTTTTAAAATATAGATTAAGCATAGGGCATTGATTCCTTTGACATAGTAGCATATCTAATATACTGCAGAGGGTCTCTAGAATTAGAAGTAGTGCATAGCATTGCTCAATTTTCTACTAGAGCAGAGGAATTCTCTATTGGGGGTTTAGCAAAAATATTACATGTACAATACCAGATTGTGGTGGGGGGCATTGTTTCTCACAGCCCTGGTTTTATATATATATATATATATATATATATATATATATATATATATATATATATAAAAAACCTTAGCAGCATATTTCATAGGTGCAGGGACAGGAAGGAACAGTCCGCCCCAGATTCAGGAAATATGCAGGTACAATTTTTGCAGAGAATTTAAAATCACTAATGAAATTAACCAAAAGTTAGTCTGCTTTTTATTATCATCACATGTCAGCAATTCCAAACAATCTCAGTGTTAAAATACTCCTCCTCCCTGGAAAAAGTATTCCCTACAGACGTCCCCTGACCCTGTTATGTCAGTGTCCCTTAATAAATTCCTTCCATATAACATTGCTAGAGTACATTCTGTTACCTGTAGCTTAGAACTTTGGCCAATAGAGAGGAAGAGGTGTTAACAAGTCTTAGTTGTCAAGTCTAAGCAGCAGGAAAAGAGATTATGACATTAGCTAGTTGGGTGAAACTGGTTTGGAAGAATGATTATGAGTAGTTTCAGACAATTACATTTGAGGTAACTGTGACCTATGCAGAGAAATATTCACATGGAAATTAGGAGAAAGAACAATGCTGAACCATTGCTATGAAAACGCAGTAGTAGATTAATCATTTTAGCAGTGTTTCAGTTGTAATGCAAATGTGCTTAATATATGCTGGACATTGTACTACTGATATCTTTATACTTTTACATATTTATATTAAATATATATTTAATAAAATATCAATATTTATTACATGATACAGGTGTATTTTTAATTCCCTTTGTTTTTGTTTTCTTGTGTTTCTCGCTTTTTCCCTATTTAGGAAAACTGAAGGAATAGAAAGAGATTGAGAATCCTTGCACAAGACTACTTAGCAAGAACAGGCTAATGCCAGATTTTAAGCAAGGTCTGATGGACTCTAAAACCTATAGCTACAGGGAGACAGACTGTGGACAAGATTTCTAAGCAAAGGTTGGGTTTTGAAATAAGGTGGGAAGACGAGAAATATAACAGCAAACTAGGCTGTCTAAGTATTGACTTGAGAAGATATAGATGAAGAAGGTAAGTTTGGAAGAGTGAAGGTCACTCCTCTTTGAAGTAAGATTCATTCCTTTATTAAACATTTACTGAAAAATCTGCCAGTCTAGTGCCAGTCCCTGGAGTTGTGGAGGTGACAAACTATAGTTCTGCTCTTGGGAAGACTATAGTCTATGGGTGGACACAGACTCTCAGAGAGAATCCATTACAAAGCTTCAGTGAGTGTTATGAAAGTACAGGTTCCCAAGGGCTACAAGAACCTCAGAGGAGGGCTAGCTCCAGGCTTTCTACAGGATGTTCTCAAGGAGTCTTAATGGCCAGGAAGAATTAGCCCTCCCAGAAGCTTGAGAAGCACTGATGCTCAAGGATCATGACCAAAGGCATGGAAGGAGGAGGTAGCAGAGGGTGGCAATGGGAGCAGAAAGCTGCTTGGTGTCCCTGGACCATTAAATGCAAAACACAGACACCCAGGAAAATTAATGCTTGAAACCAAGGAAGCTTTGGTTGTATTTTATACTGGCTATTTTGGAGCTAAAGTGATGAGAACACATGGACACATAGAGGGGAACAACACACACTGGGGCCTATTGGAGGGTGGAGGGTGAGAAGAAGGAGAGGATCAGGAAAAATAACTAATGGGTACTAGGCAGCATACATTGGTGATGAAACAGTCTGTACAACAAACCGCCATGACACAAATTTACCTATATAACAAACCTGCTCATGTACCCCCGAACTGAAATAAAAGTTAAATTAAAAAAAAGCAAGGAAGGGAAACTACTGTTTATGGAATACCTATTGTATACCTGCCGGAAACAACTTCCCCAGTCTGATTTAAGTAATAAGAATAGTTAACACTTTCTGAGCACTTAGTATTTGCAATTTTGTATTGAGACTTTTCCTGGGTTGCATTAGCATTACATCAGTGTATTGTCTTAACCCAGAATATTTCTGAGGTATAATCTGCAGTGGCTGAATTTTATTCCATTGAATGAATGGATGTTTGCTAGTATGACAACTATTTATTAAGTGCTTATCACATGCCAGGTACCATTCTAAGTAATTCATGTAAATTTGCTTCTTTAATATTCATAAAAATGCATATGAGCTAGGCTTTCTATCATTCTCTTTTTACAGATGAGGAGGCTTTGATGCAGAAGTTAAGTCACTTGCCCGTGTCACTTGGCTAAACATTGTCCAAGCCATCTTTCAGGGCTAAGAATGTGGCTGAGCGTCTGATCTCTTTACCTCAGCTCTCAGCCTTAAGTGACCTCCTTTTACTCCTCTGGAACAAGTGGCCTGCACCTACCTGTATCCATAACTTCCATGGTGTCTTAGCCTGATTTAATGTTGCTAGAAAGATTAATACTGACTAATTATAAAGAAGAGAAGTTTATTTTGCTCACAGTCCTGCAGGTTGTACAAGAAGCATGGCACTGCCATCTGCTTCTGGTGAGGGCTTCAGGTTTCTTCTACTCAATACCAGAGAGCAAACAGGAGCAGCTGTGTGAAGAGATTATATGGTAAGGGAGTGGAAGCGAGAGAGGAGAAGGAGGAGGTACCTTTTGAACAACCAGTTATTGCAAGAACTAAGAGTGCAAGCTCACTCCTGTGAGAATAGCACCAAGCCACTCATGAGGGATCCACTCCCATGATCCAAACATCTCCCACCAGGTCCTACCTCCAACACTGGGCGGCAAGGGGCCGATTTCAACATGATCATATTTGATAGGGCCAAACAAACCATATTCAAACCACAGCACACATATTCAAACCACACACTGTGAGCTCAAGTGTGCAGGGGCTCAGCTGTTTCTATGGAACTCCTGGTATCCAGCTCCAGGCCTAACACAAAGTAAGTATTTGATAGGAGTTTGCACAAAGATTGCCATGATAAAAAATCACCATACCAAAAATGTGCATCTAAAAGTGACTCCACAAGATGCTGAGCCCCACAATATGATGAAAGAGTCCTTCCTGCACCCCTTGGTAAAGAATGCCTGCATTTTGTGGCTCTGAGTAATAGAAAGTCCCAGGGGAAACTTCATGAACTTCCCTCGTAGAATCATTCTCAATTTGGAATTCACTCCCTTTTTTGCTTCTATATTTAGTCCTCTGCTTTTGGCTGCAGAGACTTGATAAAACTCATTTTCAAGTGACCCTCAAACCCTGGATTGAAAAATAAATCAATTCAGCTTTGTTTTTAGCTCTTTATTTTCTTCTTTAACAATGTAAACGTGAATGTTTTATCTTTTAATCCTAACCGCAACCATTTGGGCCTATTTTTATACTTGAGGATACTGAAGCACAAAATGTATAATTAATTTGTTCAAAGCCTCACAGCTACTGGTATGTGCCAATGGAAAGTATAGAATTCCACTCATAAGATCAGCATTTTTCCAGGCATAAAACATATATTAATGACCTCAAAACCACCTGGGCATTTGTTGAAATGCACCAGTGGTGAGTCCACTCCAGATGTGTTAACTTTGGGTTTCAGTATTTTTGGGTTTGAGGTCTGGGAATTACATTTCTAGCAAGCTCTTTCAATGGTTCTCATGCATCCTAAAATTGGTATGGATTTCTTTGATCAAGTCGCTGAAATGATGTCTAGGAACTCTGACTCTCCCTAATTGGCCATAACATATAATCTTCCTCCTTTTATTCCTTAGATCAAATTATGTGCCTCTCAAATCCTAAAGTGCACAATAATGTATCTGGATATCTGTTAAACTACAGATTCTCATGCAGGAGGTCTCCAGTGGGACACAAGCTCCCAGGAAGTCATTCACTCTGGCAGACCCAGGTGCTGCTCAGATCCCCCTTCAAGAAAAGACTCACTACCCATTGCTGAAGAATGTGGCCACCTGGTAGCCACCAGCATTAGCTTCATCAAAGTCCACCTCAACTGTCCAAATAAAGTTGTAGCACTCCCAGTCAATGAGGGAGCATGGTGTTGGGACAAGGGTCTGGCTATTTCTAATCACAGTAAGACTCCAGGCTGCAGAGTCCGTTTTCCATGGACTCCCATTGGGTTGGCAGAGACTTTGCTGTATGTGCTGTGAAGGTCTCGCCTACCTTTTCAGCCCCTCTCTTTTCCTTGCATAGGTGTTACTCTTTTTTCACTCTGAAATTTATGTTTGCACTTGCCTTCTGGAGAACCTAGAAGGCACATCTATCACCCAAACTTTGAGTAACAAGGAGCCTACATCTAGGTTTCCAAACTTTGAAGCAGCCAAAGGCAGTTGTTCCATCCCTAGTGGACTGATCTTATCTCTGAAATCAGGGAACAGACTAAGATGAGCTTAAAACAGAGAAAAGGAGGAGGCCTGATTCATCATTCTTCTTAACTGTCATGGTTTATTTGGACCCAGCGTTGACCTAGGTTTGTTCCCTGATTCCTGAAAGTTAACGTCCTCTTTTCTGCCCTTTGCAGGGGATTCATATAAGCAATGACAGTTTTTTACAAAGAAAATCTCGCCACAAAATAAATAAACACAATAGATTTATATAAAGCAGTTTGGGCTAAAGTTGGGGATGGGCACAGAGCTGAGCCTGCTGTCCACCTCCAATCATGAAGTTTGTCCTCAGGGCCTTAGGCTTAGTGTGTACCATTTGAAAAACAATTCTTTTCCCATGCTGGTTCTCAGTATAACAGGCTGGAATAATTTTTTCACAGCTTCCTAATAGACACCTTGCTTGAAACTGCTATTTAAGTCAAAACCACCAGTTTCCTCTCAATGAATTAAAAGGTAATGCAGTTTTAATTTTAAGTCCAATTATATCTTTCGAGATGAACGGTACAGGGCTAATCCTTGCTTAGGGCCAAAAGGGAGTGATAAATCATTTACTTACATGATCAGATTGCTTCCGTGCTCCTCTGGGCCGCTCAGAAAACAGAAATGAGTCGTTAATACCAGCCTCTTTGGTGAAAAATGAAATGGAAGGGAAAGTCACGGTAGATGTTGCCTGTATCAGTCAGGATATTTAAGCTATACTGTGGTTAAATAAAATGTCAGTGAATTATCCCAGCACCAGCGTTATTCTTATTCATGCCTCATGTCAATCCAGCTCATGGAGGGATCCTGCCTCCTGCAGTTATTCAAGTACCCATTGACAGAGACTCCAATTTGATACACACTTGGAGGTCATGGCCATGAAAGGAGGCAGTTGTGGTGAATATGGTGGAAAGCTTCCATTGATAATTTATAGGCCTCTACCAGTCACATGGATAAGACAAACTTTCAGAGGTAGGGAAGAGCAATCTAATACTGTATTCCTAGAAAGAGAACTGGAAAAATACATCAAATAAAAATCACCAATGGTTCCCATGGCTATTGCACTGTCTTTTATCCTCCGCACATGATTTCCAAGTAAGGATGAGGCTGACAGCAGAAGTAACAAGTATTACTAAGCATCAAGTTTGGGTAGGCACTTTGAGATATGAAACCCTCAACAATGTTTTGGGATAGCTAAAATTTCCTATTTTACATTTTCTATGGCCCAGAGAAGTGCAAAGCTTTTCCTAAGATGAAAGAGCTGGTACATGAAATCAGGATCCTCATCCAGAAATGTCTGACCCTGAAGCCCACATTTGTTTCACTATTCAATGCTGCATACTGCATATGGAGATGTTCACCCCACATTGAATAAATCACAGTCCTTGAGGCTGGAGTGCCATGAAATTGAACCTAGAGAGAAAGGGAAAAAGGGAATAATCAGGCAGAACGAATTAAAAATTTTTTTTCCAAAGAATAGATTAATCTAAAGTAGCTTAAGTGTGCATATCTGCAATAATAATGAACAATTATTGCATTTGTACTAAGTGTCTAAGCTAACAAAATGTATTCTGTAGCTACCCGAAGAAATAGTACATGCAAAACACATTTTGTTAGCTTAGAAACATAGTAATTACCTCTTTGTAACAGAGTTAATTATCTCTGTAACCCCATGAGATAAATTCAAATTTTAGTTCTGCTGCCTACTAGTGCTATGATCCGGACATATTTATTAAAGTCTTTGAACGTTAATTCCCCTAGTTATTCAATGGAAATATTCATACTTTCTACATACTTTACTTGGAGAATAAAATGAAAATGAAAATGTAAATGGGATGTTATACCTAAACGACATTAAACATACTAGATGCTAAGTAAAGATAGGCAGGGATCATGTGAGCAAGTAAACAGCACAGGCTTTGGGGTAAGATACAGCTTAAACTCAAATCTCGGCCCTTTGTATTTGGCTGCTTGGGTAAATGGCTTAACTCCTGTGGCTTTCATGAGTTAGTGAAGTCTGTTGTAAAATGGGGATAGTAATTTCAGTCTGAAGGGATGTTGTGGGTAATGCATGAGGTACCGTAAGTAAAATTTTCTAGGGAATAATGATACTCAGCAAGTGGTGCTGCCTTGTAATTCCCTTGCTGATCACAGACTCATAATGTGAATGTGTCCACCAAAGTTCATGTATTGGAAACTTAATCCACAATTGAACAGTGTCAGGAGGTGGGGACCCTGATGAAATGTTTAAGTCGTGAGAGCGTCACTCTCCTGAATGCATTAATGCCACTATTAAAAGGGCTTACGGGGGTTGGGTTCTCTCTCTCCTGCCAAGTGGGAACACGGCTTTTTGTCTCCGTCTTGCCCTTCCACCTTCCCTCACACACCTTCTGGTATGTGAGGACACAGTAAGAAGGCACTCGTCAGAAGACAGCACCTCGATCTTGGACTTCTCATTCTTCAGAACTATAATAAATAAATTTCTCCTTGTAAATTGCCCAGTCTGCAGTGTTCTGTTACAGCAGCACAAGACTAAGACACAATGATTTTGAGAGACTATTCTCCCAAGTCCTCTGGAAGTCTTTTTTTCTTTTCTTTCTCTTCCTTCCTTCCTTCCTTCCTTCCTTCCTTCCTTCCTTCCTTCCTTCTTTCCTTCCTTCCTGTTTCTCTCTCTCTCTCTCTCTCGATGGAATTTTGCTCTTGTCGACCAGGCTGGAGTGCAATAATGCAATCTCCGCTCAATGCAACCTCAGCCTCCTGGGTTCAAGCGATTCTCCTGCCTCAGCCTCCCAAGTAGCTGGAATTGCTGGCGCCCGCCACTATGCCATGCTAATTTTTGTATTTTTAGTAGAGATGGGGTTTCACCATGCTGGCCAGGCTGGTCTCAAATGCCTGACCTCAGGTGATCCACCTGCCTCAGCCTCTCAAAGTGCTGGGATTACAGGCGTGAGCCACCATGCCCAGCCCTCTGAAAATCTTTATGAGTGTTCTTGCCTTACAATGGAAAATCCCTTTGTATTGACCAAGTTGCTTATGGCCTGCATGCTCAACTTTTTCTTGCCTGGGTAAAGCCTGATCCTACTTGGAAAAGTGTATTTCCCTAAATTTTGTTTTCTAAGTTCCACAACCACTTATTTGAGAAAATCCATTCCCGAGGTGCTTCCGTATTTTGGCTCATCTCTTTTTTTATTGTGAGACATTACACTAAATCACTTCTGGGTGTTGGGGGAGAGACTCCTAGGAGTTGTTTATCATCTTGTCCTCTTTGTGGGGAGAAACATGAGAGACAGAGTGCACCTCTGCTTCAGGGTCCTTTGAAACTTCAGCTTTCTAAAAAGCGCTTCCCTGATGGGTAGAAAGAGGAAGAGGAGCAGGAAAGGCCACTGTCCGGGACAGTGGAGGAAGGGGAGGAGAGCAGCAGGCAAGTTCTTGGTCAATCCCAGTGCCTGGGATGCCGGCTGATTGCTCCAGAAGAGACAGCAGAGGTGTAGGTAGGTATCAGGGAACACCACAGTGAAGGGAGAAACCTGCAGAAAGTGGAAGTAGGGCTATGAGGACCATGCAGGTAGGGCTATGAGGACCAGAGGAGAGACTCATTCTCATGGAAAATAACTTCTAGAGATCAAAGTGATCATGAAGTGTGAGTGACTGTTGTCTTGAAAGAATTTACCAGGGAAAAACATGCTCCTATACTATTACTCCTATAGGCCAATAGAACAGAATATTCAGAAAAGAAGGGAGAACATAACTTCCAGGGGCCATTCCAGTTAGGGAGGTCAATGTTTACTTGATTTCTAATATGATTTACCTGACCTTACCCACAACAGCAGCTCTTCTTTCTGGTGGATCAATGGTGGTATCCATGATTTGTGCCAGTTCAGTATTCAGACACTGATAAACATCTGTACCGATACACTGACCTTGTTTTGATGGACACTTTTGGTGGAAATAACAAATCCGTATGTCAATATGTGACCTCACTCAGGTTAGATTTCTACTATAACCCCAATATAATAATTTATTTTATTTTTGAACTTAAGACCTTTGAAAGTTTTACCATATTTGCCTTACCTGTGACTTCCATATAACATTCACATGCTGAGTTTATGTATGTCAATTCTTTTTCCTACATGCATTTTTCACTGAAATATAAATACACAAGGGCATGAACTCTGTCCATTTTATTCACCATCGTGTTCCAGCACCTACATTCCACTGGCACACGGTTGATGCTCCATTGTTTTGTTGTGGTTATTAACTGATTAAATAAATGAATGAATATTGAATGAATGAGCAAAGTAGCATAAGAAGATGATAGGGCTGGAAGAGAAATACACTAGCTTTTTTTTTTTAATTTGTAAAACTTGAAGACTAGCAGCCCATTGTGTACCATCAAAGCCCTTCATGATAAAATCTGGTTTAGGGCATGATACTAAGGAGTGATATCCAGGGCTGCCTTCAACCCTCAGCTTCTGAAATCCATAGTGATACCTCCTTTGTGTCACTGTGTTTGACTCCCTCACTCACTATGATAATGCTCCATCACCCCACCTCTGTGATTTCCCGGCTCCTCTTTCCTGAGGGTGTGAAGATCAGCCACACAGAAGGCCAAGGCAGCCTCTGAGTACTGTCAGCAGCAGGATCAAGATGGTGTTTAAGTAGGAGGATGAGTCATTAGCACCTAAGTAGTTGAGACTCTGTGGTAATAAAATTGCCAGTGATTTTTTTTCTTTTCCTCTAGATTCTGTTTTTGTTTTTCCCCCATGAAATGAAACAAGACAATTGCCATGCATCCCCAGGTGAATTGAAAGGCCAGGATAGAGGTGCCTTTTCTGTGTGATACATAATTCTATATCAAATTACCAGGAACTGGAGAGAATTGCAGCTAAGCCAGAATCTAATGGACATGGGGTATGATTTATGTAGAGATGGAGTAATAGACAGGGATTTTAAAATTTGATGGAGAGCTGAGGAAATTCAATAAAAACTGGGTCTACAGAGGCATGTTTATTGTGTGTGAATGTTTTCATAAACACCTCTGAAGAGATAATACTATACAGGTGAGCTTAATAAAAAAGGACTTTCCTTTTCATTCCTGCCAATCTGGCCCTTTCACAAACTCCAGTGAGAAAGAAATATGGGCTTGTTGGGACTTTTCTTCCTTAGTTATCTAGTTTCCTTTTTCAACCTTCTAATCTTGCTCCTCGCCTTTCAGCTTTTATTGAATTTTTGCAAGAGGAAAGAATTTTACTAGAAAGGATTTTACTAGAAAGAGCAAGTTAACCTGAATTGCTGACAAATGCAAGGCACTCAAATGCCTAACGAGTCACCTGCAGCTAAAGGTGCAGCATCCCAATGAACACAGGTATCACTGGGGAGACGAGAAAAAGAGGTAGAGGAAAAAAATGCATGTATTAGAAAAGGCAATTACCCTGGAAAAAGTTTTACATATGGGTTCTTGGAAAATGTACTGGCACTGGAGCCTAGAGTACTTGGTTTTAAATCCTGACTCAGCTTCTTACAAGCTCTATGACCTCTAACATATTGCTTAATTCCTATGAGTTTTAATTTCTTCCTTTTGAAACAGGAGGTAATTTTTCTCCCCAGGATGAATGGAGAAATAAATATGATGTATGCAAACTACTATATCCACAGCCTTGGCACCACAGTTCTTCATAAACTCAAATTGCCACTCTGCCTTCCAGAGTCATAAAGAAAGCAAGGAGGAAGTGGGAGAGGCAGATTCTTTGCTATTGGACAAGAAGTGAACCGTTAATGTGTAAACGAACTGAACACCTACTGGAATTGTACATTCAAATGATTCCCTTTTCATCCATGTGTCTTTTAGTCCAGAAAGCAGAAGCCAAGAGAAGGGTTCTGATTATCTTCCCTTTGGCATCACCCTGAGGCTATGCTGGGGAATGAGAGGAAGCCCTAGGTCAGGGAGAAGGAGGAGGAAAAGCTCAGGATGACTGGAGGTTCCACTTGAGAAGCTGCACAGATGGTAAGATGACTTTTAATGACTGCAGACCCAAGGGGAGGAGGAGAGTTTGCTGGAAAGATGATGAGCCTCAGGTTAATCTGCTTGAACACCCACACTGCTTAATTTATGTTGTTGGTGCATCAACTTTATCTGGTATATTTTCTTCACTGTCAAAGCGAATCCTTACCGCAGCAAAAGAGCAGAGGTACCTTGTTAATAAAAGCAGTTTCTCAGCTGGCATGTGGTTGGCCCATGCTTCAATATCAGTCCGTGTGTCCCTCTATTATTATTATTATTATTATTATTATTATTATTTTATTTTGGTTTTTTTTTTTTTTTGAGACAGAGTCCCCCTCTGTTGGCAGGCTGGAGTGCAGTGCCATGATATTGGCTCACTGCAAGCTCTGCCTCCTAGGTTTAAGCGATTCTCCTGCCTCAGCCTCCCAAGTAGCTGGGACTACAGGCACGCAACACCACACCCAGCTAATTTTTGCATTTTTAGTAGAGATGGATTTCACCATGTTGGCCAGGATGGTTTCGATCTCCTGACCTCGTGATCCACCTGCCTTGGCCTCCAAAAGTGCTGGGATTACAGGCGTGAGCCACCATGCCCGGCCTGTGTGTCTCTCATTTACATTCCCTTATTCATTCAGTTGATCATTTGTCCTCCAAGTTGGAATGGGAAGATCATCTGTCCCACTTGAGTTTACTTCCTTTATTTCACTCCAGAATTGGTCCATTGCCATTCGGTGTGAACTAGCGAGCGGGACCAGAGGAAGTGAGGAAGGAGGTTGGTCTGTGTGATTAGGCTATCTGTGTTTGCTAATTGGCACTCATCAAAGTTAGACTCCTGCCCTCCTGCAGATACCAGAAGATAGGGTGTGCTCTCTCCTTGCACGATTACATTTCAAAGAGATGACTTCCACTCCTTAAAAAAGATGTTACTGGATAGTACAACTGGAAGTAGGTTGGAAGATTTACATCTCAAAGGGAGCGGATAACAAATTTATAATTGAAAATTTTCTGAAGTAAATGCTTTAAGAAAGAGGAGATCAGGAGCCTAGGGCCAGGAAAAAAAAAATAAAAGGCTGTCTAAAATATAGTCAAGTTGTGCTGAACTTCAAGTCCATCTTAATTACTCCCTCACCAACTGAGGACTGCACACAGGTTGTATGTGGGAGTCCTACATCTTCGCTCTCACTGACTCAGAACAGGGGTCTGGAGCACTAATGAATAGAAATGAAAATTCAGGTACACATGCCAAAACCAAATGGCTAAAATTACTCTATTTTTCCCTTAGTGGAATATTATCACTCCTGAAGACATATAATGTTTTGTCATCTTTTCCATTCACTTAGACATCTCTTAGTTCCTAACCCAGCCTCTCCCTGCTTCACTCAAAAAAGGCTTCTGATTCCCACTTTCAGGTATAGCCTGGGCTCCACTACTAGAATACAACAAAGAAATATCCTCCGTGTTGTATTCTAGTAGTGGAGCCCAGGCTATACCTGAAAGTGGGAATCAGAAGGATAAATCAGTGAGAATAAAAGGAGACACACACACACACACACACACACACACACACACAGAGAGAGATATGTATCCTTTTATTTGGGAGACCAATTAGAAGGTAGCATTCTGCCATGATTAAGAACGCAGGGAGTAAGTGAAGCAAGTTTTAAGTGGAAAATTTAGAGGGAGGTTGAAATTTTAATAATATGGATTTGAAGTTTATATAGTAAATTTGTACTTCATCTCTCTGCCCAGATAAATACATTGTTACACTAAAGTTCACAATCTAAATATAGGTGATAAAATCTAGGTAAGGTCCTGTTCCTTCCACCGTGCTCTTAACATTATTTCTTCCACATTGCTATTCTTAATGACACAATATCACACTTTCTATTCGCTAATTATTACTCCTGTATACAACCTACTTACCCACCCAGTCTTTTTCTTAAGAAAGGGTCTTCATCTTCCGTGGATGTTCAAACAGTGATCAATAAAGGGAAAGTGCGCTGTGAATGAGGTGGACCCTTGGCTTTCTGAAGACATTAATTGTCTTAATAGTATCCAGGTTCCTTGCCAACAAATCAAGAGAGGTTTAACTTGTCTTTATGAAGTTTTCATTTATCATTGTACTATCTATATTTGATGTTACTAATTATCCAACTGATGTATTATTTAGATCCCTTCTGAGACTAGTCAGATTCACTGGAAGTTTCTCTTTATTTTATTACAAATAGGAAGCTGTATCAGCCGGAAAAAAATTATACTGTTCCATGTTACACAAGAATATTGTTCATTATTCACTTTAAAAGAAGCTGCTCAGGGAAAAAGAGAGAAACTCTTTAGTAAATTAGGTTTTAGTTCATTTTCTCAGCAAAAATATATAATAATATATTATAAACAATTATATAATATATTATATGATAGTTATATAATATACATTATACAATATATTACTTATATATAATATGATGTATTATATAATACATAACTAATATATGTAATAGTCTCGTATAATCATTTATGTTATATAATGTAATATGTAATATATAGTATATCTGTAATACATAATATAATGTAATATAATATAGTAAATATCATAAAAGGTATTATATATAATAGTTACATATAATCATTTATCATCTTATATATAATACAATATATTATATATAAAATTAAATATTTCTTATATGTATTTAATTATATATTAATATATTATATATTATATTTGAATCATTATATCACATATACAATTATGTATAATAATAAAAGATGTTTTATGTAATATATATGTATTTATATATGAATATAAAAATATATATTTAAAATATTGGGTCTACAGTAGTAAGGCTCAGTTTTTATCCTCAATGAAATTATTATTAATAAGTTTTACTATGATTTATTAACCTATCCACTTTTCTATCAGTTTAAAAATGACAATGATTTATATGGTGCCTAATTTTGGCTATGGGCTAAGGTTTAGGTGCTATTTAATAGACTAATTATTGGCAGCTAGTAATGCCTGATCTCACCTATGATTGGTTACTTTATTCTCAGTTCTTTATCCCTCCTGGTATCCTGGCTTCTTGCCATGTGACTTTACAGTTACTCTTACTAAAGTCCATCTCATTTATGCTGGGCTTGCACGGGATTTTGATCAAATGTCCTAAGACTAGGTCTTAACCCCATTCACAAGGGAGGAGGCCTCATGGCCTAATCATCTCCTGAAGGCCCCACCTCTTCATAACTTCACATTGGCCACCCTTGAGTAGCTACAGGGGATCCTTTTAAATTACAGCACACAAGATGGTAAAATTATACAGTGATGTGAAATCCGCATCCCTTATAACCTCCAAGGTGTTGCCAGAAATCTGTCAGAACTGGTCATAGGACAAAACTATGCTATTATCTACAAGGAGTCTGAAAAATACATAAAGAAATCTTGCCTATGATGCTTTACCTGATTCAAAATAAAAATTCTATTTTTTAAATAAGTGTTCCACAAATCCATGCTTCTAACTCTTTAAAGATGATCAATACTAACTGTAAACACCGAGGGAGAATGGTGTTCGTGCTTCATGTGGTGTTATTGAAGATGATTAAGTGGAGGTGGCTTGGACAAAGGAGAGCTTTCTGTTGAGAGTCTGCTTTCTTCTGATGTTTTTGATGTGTTTATTTATCCACATAAATGTCATATACTGTACTTATAAATCTGCAAATCTTGGGATTTTCTGCCTGCAGCGAGATGCACATTATCTTCATGAGCTAAATATTTCTTAAGTTTCTCCTTTGGGTCTAAAAGCAAACAACAGTTAAAAACAATGCAAATGGCTATCAATTGTGACTTTCTGAGTTATTCTCAGACACAGACATGAATGTCCTCTGGCTCTGGTTTCAGGCTGCCGGCTTTTTGAAACAATCCTAAGTAAGGAAAACAGTCTAAGTCAAGTGCAGGCTCTAGTTTGAGTCTGATGGTCTTAGTACTGGCATTCAGTTACCCAGCATGACTCTAGGCCACCTGTGTGTCCACTCACCGGGCCTGCTCCACTCCTGCAAAAGCTTCTACCTATGTGTCTCGGTTGGCATTTGACAGTGGATACTTAACCACCTTTGAAAGAGGCAAAGTCTGGGGCAGAAAGTGAGGCTTTGGGAAAAGCACTTTGAGAGTTGAGAGTTTACTTTCAGGGATCTGTTCAGAGGGGACAGGTGGAATTCAGATATCAGCAGGAGAGACGTTCAAGGGAAGACTGTGGAAGGAAAGTGAAGTGAACCTCAGCCAGTAATGAGATAGAGAAATGTGTTTTTGGCTATTCTCTGAGCATGGTCTTCTGTCTGCTACTTTGTGTTCTGAGTGAAGCCTCATCCACTACAGTTGTCAGGCAGCATATGCCATCGTATTCAGAAGAGTTTGGAGCCACATGGCCTGAATTCAAGCCCTCCTTCCTGGTCTGCAACTACTTGGTGTATCTAAACCTGGAGTTCAGTGGCAGGAAGTCCACCTTCCTGCATAAATAAGAACATTTTTCATCATCAGATTTACTAGCAATAGAGGTATATTTGGGCCTTCACAATCTTACTTTTGTTTTTGATAACAGGGTCTCATTCTGTCATCAAGACTGGAGTACAGTGGCACAATCATAGCTCAGCCTTCTGAGTATCTGGGACTACAGGTACATCCCATCATGCCCAGCTAACTTATTTATTTATTTTATGATTTTTTGTGTAGAGATGGGGTCTCACTTAGTTGCCCAGGATAGTATCGAACTCCTGGCATCAATAAATACTCCCATCTTGGCCTCCCAAATTGCTGGGATTACAAGAGTGCCTTTTTTGATATAAGTCAATTACCCAGTCTATTTTTATTTTATAAAACATAGAGAAGAGTTCTAGTTAGTAATACACTTGTAGCTTTCAAGAAAAAATTGCCTTCCTCGTAATGTTATTATAAATCTTAATTGTATATCTCTTTAATACATCCTGACACATAGAAACAATAAATAAATGGAAGCTGTTTCTCTTGATGTTTTACTATCAGTTTTGACACTTTATCAAATTCTTTCTGTTATTCTCATCTCTATGGATACATCAGGGAAAACAGAAGCTTGAGTCATTCCTGTAAACTTAACTCCAGGTAGGCAAGGGATCTACTCAGGAAAGTGTTTTCTTGAATGTAAGACTTGTGAATTCTTAGAAAAGTATCATGAAAAAGACCAGCCTTTGGGGTTAGGAAGATTCATATTTGACGTCAGTTCTGACATTTTGCAGCTCTAAGAACTTCGCCAAACTATCCAGTAAGAATGGTAGCTGATACTTCCTAAGAAGCTATAATTGCCAAACACTGATCTAACTGGTTTACATGTATAAGTAATTAACTTTCATAAGGACCCTTTCAGATTAATGCTATTTTTGTTTCCATTTCTTAGACAATGAAAACAATCCAGAAAAAAATGATGTTAACTCACTGTGCTCTGAAGTAGCTCAGCTCCAAGGACTGTGACTTTAACTTCTAAGAAACACCCCCTCTCCACTTCAGTTTTCTTCCTGTGCAGTGGGAGTAATTCCCGCTATTCAAGCTTCATTTGTGAGGATTAAATGCACAAACTTTTGTAAAAGCCCTAGCACACTGATTGCCACACTCTAATTCCATTTAAATAATGACTTTTATCATTAGGTTTCTTGGTTGCAAGCAATAGAAAGCAACTCTTGCTAACTAAAGTTAAAAAAAGGAATTTACTAAAAGGATTTTTGGTAGCTGAAATAATTATAAGAAGGATGAAAACCAGGCTACTCCAAAAAGCAGGACCCAGAAGAAATTTTTTGTTATACGTAACAGCCAGAGAATACATGCCCCCACACCTGTTTATTTAGGAAGCTCACGTACATACCATCATTACCTTTTCTCCGACATATAGCCACTGTTAGACAGTGTTTCTTCAAAGTGTAAGTAACAAGACTGAATCAGTAATACAGTCTCCCAAAAAAGAGAAGCCTAGAACTGCATAACTTCACTGCTGATTTCTACTCAAGTTTTAAATAAGAAATAATACCAATTCATTTCAAACTATACCAAAAACTAAACATGGAAGGAATACTTTCTAACTCATTCTACAAGTCCAACATAACCCTGATAATACCAAAACCAGGGAAGGAAAAAAGAGAAAAGGAAAACTACAGGCCAATATCCTTGATGAAAATAGATGCAAAATTCCTCAATAAAATATTAGTGAACTGTCTAACAACACATCAAAAAATAAAGAACGCCACCATGGACAAGTGGAATCGATTCTGGGAACACAAGAATTGTTCAACATACACCAATAAATGTGATATGTCACCTCAACAGAATAAAGAACAAAAATTGTGTGATTATTTCAACAGATACAGAAAAAGTATTTGACGAAATACTTTTAAAAACTCTCAGTATCATGAAGGGATGTTGAATTTTGTCAAATGCTTTTCTGTATCTATGGAAATGATCATATGATTTTTGGAAAGTACCACAATATTTGCAAGCTATACATAATTTTGGAAAGTACCACAATATTTGCAAGCTATACATAATTTTGGAAAGTACCACAATATTTGCAAGCTATACATAATTTTGGAAAGTACCACAATATTTGCAAGCTATACATAATTTTGGAAAGTACCACAATATTTGCAAGCTATACATAATTTTGGAAAGTACCACAATATTTGCAAGCTACACATAATTTTGGAAAGTACCACAATATTTGCAAGCTATGCATAATTTTGGAAAGTACCACAATATTTGTAAGCTATACATAATTTTGCAAGGAAAGTACCACGACACAATAAAGGACATATATGACAAACCCAAAACTAAAATCATACTGCATGGGGAAAAACTGAAAGCTCTTTATCTAAAAACTGAAACAAAACAAAGATGCTGACTTTCACTACTTCTATTCAGCATAGCTCTGGAAGTTCTAGCCAGAGCAATTAGTCTAAATAAAGGGCATACAAATTGAATAGAAGGAAGTAAAATTTTACTTGTTTGAAAACAGTATGATCTTATATGTGGAAAAACCTAAAGACTCTATCAAAAACCTCTTAGAACTGAAAAACTAATTCAGGAAAGTTGCAGGATACAAAATCAGCGTACAGTATCTTATTATTTTTGTAGCTGTTAAAATAAAATTATTTTTGTAATTTTGTTTCAGATAGTTCACCATTAACATGTAGAAACAATAATGCTTTCTGTATAATAATTTTTTGTGCTGTAACTTTACTAAGTTAGTTTATTAGTTCTGAAAGATTTTGGTATTTAGGTTTTTCTAAATATAAGATCCTGTTGTCTGCAAACAGGGACAATTTTACTTCCTCCTTTCCAATTTGTATTCTCTTTATTTTTGTCTCTCTTGTCTAATTGATCTAGCTAGGTCTTCCAGTACAATGTTGAGTAGAAATAGTGAAAGTGGACATCCTTGTCTTGTTACGGATCTAAGAGGAAAAGCTTTCAGCATACCCTCATTCAGTGTATTAGCTGTGGGTTTGTCATATATGGACTTTATTGTTGAGGTACTTTTCTTTTACACCTAATTTGTTGAGAGGTTTTATTATGAAAGAATGTTTAATTTAATTTTGTCATACGCTTTTTATGCACTTACTGAAATGATCATTTAATATTTGCAATTTATTCAGCTGAGGTGATGAATCACATTTATTGGTTTGCTTATGTTGAACCATCTTTTCATCCCTAAGATGAATCCCGCTTGATCACAATGAATAATCTTTTAAATGTGCTGCTGAATTTGGTTTCTTTGTATTTTGTTGAGAATTTTTGCATCTATACTCATCAAGTTTATTTGTCCTTTCTTTTTCTTTTTCTTTTTTTGTTTGTTTTGTCCTTGTCTGGTTTTTATATAATGGTAATGGTGGCCTCAGAAAATGAATTTTGAACTATTGCCTTTTTAAAAACTTTCTGGTATAATTTGAGAAAAATTGGTATTAGTCCTTCCTTAAATATTTCATCAAATTCCTCAGTAAAGACATCAGGCACTGGACTTTTTTTTTTATAGAAAACTTTATTATCAGTTCAATTTTCTCACTGTTAATGGTCTGCTCAAATTTTCTATTTCTTCATCATTTAATTTTGGAAGGTTGTATGTATTCAACAATGTAGACATTTCTTCTAGATTAGAAAATTTGTGGATGTACAATTGTTCATAATTATCTCTTCTAAATCTGTGTATTTTTGTGGTATCAGCTGTAATGTCTCTTTTTTCACCTCTGATTTTATTAATTTGTGTCTTCCCTCTTTTTTTCTAAATAAATCTGGATATGATTTATCTTACCTTTTCAAAACAACAATTCTTCATTTTGTTGATGTTTTAAATTGATGTTCTAGTTTCTATATTATTTATTTCTGCTCTGAGCTTTAATATTTTCTTCATCGTACAAAGTTTGGGCTTTTTTTTTTCTTATGTTTGTAGATTTTGTGTGGTGCAACATTAGGTTGTTTATTAGAAAATTTTCTTTTCTAAAATGTATTTGTTTCTCCAGCTCTTCTCCCTGCACACTCCTATAATGTAAATACTTGTTTGTTTAATTAATAGTGTTCCATAAGTCCCATAGGCTTTTAAAATTCTTTTTAAATTTAATTTGGCTCTCTGACTAGATTATTTTTAAAGACCTGTCTTCAACTTCAGAATTTTTTTTCTTCTGCTTGATCTAGTCTGTTGCTAAAGTTCTCTGTGGTATGTTGTATTTTATTCATTGAATTCTTCATCTCCAAGGTTTGTTTGGTTCTTTTATAGGACATCTATCTTTCTTGAATTTCTTATTCAGATTATGAATTGTTTTCCTGGTTTCATTAACTTGCCTGTGTTGTCTTATATCTCACTGAGGTTCCTTGAGATCACCATTTTTAATTCCTTTTCAGATGTTTTAGAAATTTCCTTTTACTTGGGGTCTGTTACTAGAGAATTATTATGTTTCTTTGAGAGTGTCATGGTTCCTTGTTTTTTCATGTTTCTTGTGTCCCTACATTGACATCTGCACATAGAGTGGAACAGCCACCTTTTTTGATTTTATGAAGATATTTTTGACGTAGATGGGTCCTACGGTGTTGGACGGGTGTAGTGTATTGGTTTGATTCTGGCTAGACTCAGTAGTGTGGTCTCTGTGATGTTTCCTCAGCTATAATCCACATCAGTGATGTTTGTGATGGTGTCAGTGGCTTAGGTGACAGGAGTGAGAGCAGTAGTTAGTTTTTGCTGATGGAAGGGGTGCCAGGCTGGCTGTCAGGCCAAAAATGTGCATGCTTCATGGAAGAGCTGGGTATGCTATGGGCTGTCCAGGGGATGAGGTCACCTTTGCTCTGGCTGTTGAGCATGGTGAGCCATGGACTGGCCTACTGTGTAGTTAACTCTCCAGGGACCTGAGCTACCACTGTACTGGTGGTCAGGTGAGACAAATTGTACATGGATGTACACAGGTGTGTATAGGCATGGTGAGCCAGCCAGCTGTGTGTCAGCTTTCTCACTCTACAGGGTCTCTTTTCCTTGGGATTTGGGGTTCTATGTAGGTTCAATACTGGGGTCTAAGCCATGTCACTAAGCCTAGTTTTCATGCCACTGTGCCTAGTTGCTGCAGTGACCTGTCTGAGCATGGTAAAATGATGATGGAGACTCAGGGACACAGAGAAGCAGTGGCCATTGGCCCCAAGGGCAGGGACACACTCTAGCTGTGGGTTCAGTTTCGAGATGAGGCCATCTTGGGTTGCAAGGGTGGGGTGTCCTCAACCTAAGCTCCTATTCTGGGGAAATGCAGTTGAATGATCTCCAGGTAACTCTCAAAACTGGATTTGGAGTATGTGAGGACTGTGGGACTCTTCTGTAGCAAAGACTACAGGCATCGGCAGTTGCAATGGGGACTCCTGGAAGGCTCCAGCCTAACAATGATTCCAGCTTGGGAGATGCTATGGTACAGGTAGAGTGCTTCACTCACCATTCTATGTTGCTATCCTAGGTTTCTGTCTTCTACAGGAATTTAGCCACTCCTCTGGTTCTCTCTAGCATATTTTCTTAACCATTCCAACAGAAATATAGTTGTTTGTTCATTGTCTTGGTTTATTTCTGTTGACTGACTAGCACTGTAGTAGGGCATCTTGCTTATGTCACTTATAACTCAGTTTCTGCCATTGAACTGTAAAATTCCTTGGAAATAAAAATCATGTCTATTTTTTGTTCAGTTTGTGGTAAATACTCAGTGCCCTACATTCTATTTAGCATTGAATTTTTACAAAAATAGGATCATATTAAGAAGCTTGAGTAGCACAGCAAGATGGCAGAATAGGAGCCTACACCATTTGTTCCTGGTTCCACAGGAACACCAAATTTTAACAACTATCTGCACACAGAAAAGAGAAAAGCACTATCGTAAGAACCAAAAATCAAGTAAACAATCACAGTACCTAGTTTTAACTTCACATCACTGAGAGAGGTATTAAAAGAATAGGAGATACAGTCTTGACTAATCAATGCTACCCCTCCCCAATCCACTGGCAGTGACCATTCAACACAGAGAGTTTATGCACTTGGGGGAGTGAGGGTGAAGTGACTGCTGGACTTTACATTGAACTCAATGCTGCTGGGTCACAGAGAAGAGAAACACCATGCTGGGCTCAGCCAACATCCACATAAGGAGGGAGCATTTGGACTAGCCAGAAGGAATTGCCCATCTCAGCAGTCAGAACTTTGATTTCTTGGAAAGCCTGGCCACCATGAGCCAAAGTGCTCTGGGGTCCTAGGTAAACTTGAAAGACAGTCTAGACCACAAGGACTGCAATTTCTAGGAAAGTGCTAGTGCTGGGCAGGGCTTAGAGCCGATGGACTAAGGAGGCACATGACCTAGGGAGACACAAGCCATGACGGCTAAGGAAGTACTTGTGTCACTCTTCCCCCAACCCTAGGCAGCACAGTTCACAGCAATGAAAGTGACTCCTTCTTTTTGCCTGAAGAGAGGAAAACAAATTGTAAAGAGGACTTTGTCTTGCCTCTCAGCTACAGTAATATACAACACTAGGATGAGTCATGAGGTCCCTGTTTCACATCCTAGCTCATGGATGATATTTCTAAACACACCCTGGGCCAAAAGGAAACTTGCTGCCTTGAAGGGAAAAACCACGTCCTGGTAGGATTCGTTATCTGCCGACAAAAGAGCCTTTGGGCCCTGAATAACCAGCAGTGATACCTAGGTTGTATGCTGTGGGCCTTGGGCTCTGAGACATGCTGGCTTCAGGTGTGACCCAACGTATACCCAGCTATAGTGGCTACAGTGAAAGATTCCTCCTTTTTGGAAAAAAAAAACACAGGGAAAGGTTAAGGGGACTTGGTCTTGTACCATATATACCAGCTTAGCCACAGTAGGGCAGAGCAATAAAGAGGCTCTTGGGGTCCTCAAGTCCTAGCCTAGGCTCTTGGACATTATTTCTGGTCATGCCCTGGGGCAGAGGAGTGCCCAATGAAGAGTAAGCCCCAGGCTTGGCAGCATTCATCACAAGCTGATGAAAGAGCCCATGCACCTTAACAGAACATTGGCAGTGATCTAACAGAATACCCCAGTGACTGGTGGTGGTGGTGTTGACCACAAGGAGAGGCTCCTCTGTCTGTGGAAAGGGAAGGGAAGAGGGAGAAAGACTTTGTCTGGTGATTTGAGTGCCAGCTTAGCCACAGTAGAATAGAACATCAGGTAAATTTCTATGGTTTTTGAGTCCAAACTTTTGCTCCAAGATAGCCTCTTTGGACCTGTCTGGGGCCAGGGGGAGCTTGCTGCCCTGAAGGGAAGGCCATAAACTGGGCTGGCTTTGCTATCTGTTGATCATAGAGCCCTAAAGCCTTGCATAAACACAGGTGGTAGCCAGATAGTGGTTATAGTGGGCCTTGGGCAAGACCTAGTGCTTTGCTAGCTTCAGGTCTGACCCAGCATAGTCACAGTGATGGTGGCCACAGGGGTGCTTGCATCATCAAACTCCCAGTTCCAGGTGGCTCAGCACATAGAGAGAAACTCCATTTGTTTGGGAGAAAGTAAAAGAAAAGAACAAAAGTCCGTGCCTGGTAATCCAGTGAATTCTTCTAGATCTAATTTAAGACCACAAAGGCAGTATTTGTATGCGTCTGAAAAAAAAATCACAGCATTGTTAGGCTTAGGGCCCATGTCCTTTCAAATAGCTAGAAAGCTTTCCCAAGAAGGATGGGAACAAACAAGCCCAGACTATGAAGACAACAATAAATACCTAACTGTTCAATGCCCAGACACCAATGAATATCTGCAAGCATCGAGACTATCCTGGAAAACATGACTTTACCAAACAAACTTAGTAAGGCACAAGGGGACCCGTCCTGGAGAAACAGAGATATGTAACCTTTCAGAAAAACAATTCTAAATAGCTGTTTTGAGAAAACTCAGATAAATTCAAGATAACATAGAGAAGGAATTCAGCATTTTATCAGGTAAATTTAAAGACAGTTCTCAAGACAAGATATACAAATGGCCCATGAACAAATGAAAAAAAAAATGCTCAACATCACTAATTATCAGGGAAATGCAAATTAAAATCAGAATGTGATACTACTTTACTCCTGAAAGAATGACTGTAATTTAAAAATGAAAAAATAATAGATGTTGGTTTGGATGTGGTGGAAAGGGAAAACTTTTACACTCCTGGTGGTCATGTAAACTAGCATAACCACTATGAAAACAGCATTGAGATTCCTTAAAGAACTAAAAGTAGAACTACCATTTGATCCAGCAATCCCATGACTGGTTATCTACTGAGAAAAAAGAAGTCATTATATGAAAAAGACACTGTACATGCGTGTTTATAACAGCAGAATTTGTAATTGCAAAAGTATGGAACCAGCCAGATGCCCGATCAATAAGTGGATTAAAAAAAGTCATATATATATATATATATATACACATATATATATATATATACACATACACACCATGGAATACTACTCAGCCATAAAAAGGAATGAAATAATGGCATTAGCAGAAACCTGAATGCAGTTGCATATAATTATTCTAAGTGAAGTAACTCAAGAATGGAAAAGTAAATATTGTATGTTCTCACTTTTAAGTGGGACCTTATAAGCTTTGAGGACACAAAGGCATAAGAATGGTATAATGGACTTTGGGGACTTGAGGGGAAGCAGGGAGGGGGTGAGAGAGTACACACTGGCTACAGTGTACACTGCTTGGGTGATGGGTGCACCAAAATTTCAGAAATTACCACTAAAGAATTTATTCACTTAACAAAAAAACCACCTGTTCCTCAAAACTATTGAAATAATTTAAAAAGATATTTAAATAATTAAGAAGAATCAAGCAGAAATTCTAGATCTGAAGAATGCAATTGACATATTGAAGAATGTCTCAGAGTCTCTTAATAGAGAATTGATCAAGCAGAAGAAAGAATTACTGAGCTTGAAGACAAGCTATTTAAAAACACACAGTCAGAGGAGACAAAAGAAATAAAGAATAAAAAAACAATGAAGCACATCTGCAAAATCTAGAAAATAGCCCCTGGAGGGCAAATCTAAGAGTTATTGGCCTTGAAGAGGAAGTAGATAAAGAGATAGGAGTAGCAAGTCTATCCAAAGGGATAATATCAAAGAACTTCCCAAACCTAGAGAGAGATATCAACATTCAAGTACAAGAAAGTTATAGAACATCAAGCAGATTTTAACCCAAAGAAGATGACGTCAAGACATTTAATAACCAAATTTCCAAAGGTCAAGGATAAAGAAAGGATCCTAAAAGAAACAAGATAACAGGAATGAATAACATATAATAGAGCTCAAATATGTCTGGTAGTACACTTTTCAGTGGAAACCTCAGGCCAAGAGAGAGTGGGAAGACATATTTAACTGCTGAAGAAAAAAAGAAAAGGAAAAACTTTTACCCTAGAGTAGAATATCCAGTGACAATATCCTTCCAGCATGAAGAAGAAATAAGAACCTTCCCAGGGAAACAAAAGCTGAGGGATTTCATCAACACCAGACCTGTCCTACAAGAAAGGAAGTACTTCAATCTGAAAAAAAAAGGGCATTAATGTGCAATTAGAAATCATCTGAAGGTACAAAACTCACTGGTTATAGCACAGAGAAAAAGCAGTATATTATAATACTGTAATTGTGGTGTATAAAGTACTCATATAAGTAGAAAGACTAGATGAGAAACCAATAAAAAATAATAACTACAACAACTTTTCAAGAAATAGTAAAACAGGACATAAAGAGAAACAACAAAGAGTTAAAAAGTGTGTGTGGTAGGTGTGAAGTTAAAGTGTAGCCTTTATTAGTTTTTCGTTTGGTTTGTTTGTTAATTTATGCAATCAGTGTTAAGTTGTCATAAATTTAAAATAATAGGTTATAACATAGTATTTGCAAGCCTTGTGGTAACCTCAAATCAAAAAACATACAACAGATACACAAACAATAAGAAGCAGTAAATTAAATTATACCACTGAAGAAAAATCATCTTCACTAAAAAGATAACAGGAAGAAAGAAAAAAATGAAAAGAATACAATAAAACTACAGGAAAACAAATTTCAAAATGACAGGAGTAACTCCATACTTATTAATAATAACTTTGAATGTAAATGGACTTAACTCTCCAATCAAAGGACATAAAGTGGCTGAATGGGTGAAAATACAAGACCCAATGATTTGTTTACTACAAAAAACACACTTCACCTAGAAAGAGTCACATAGACTGAAAATAAAGGGATGGAAAAAGATATTCCCTGCCAATGAAAACCAAAAAAAAAAAAAAAAAGCAGGAGTAGCTATACTTATATCAGACAAAATAGTTTTATAGATTTCAAGACAAAAATTGTAAGAAGGCACCAAAAGATCATTATATAATGATAAAGCAGTGATTCAGCAAGAGAGTGTAATAACTGTAAATATATACGCACCCAACACTGGAGCGTCTAGATATAAAAAGCAAATGTTATTAAAGCTAAAGAGAAAAATAAACGTCAATCCAATGAGAGCTGGAGACTTCAACATTCCACTTTCAGCATTAGACAGATCTCCCAGACAGAAAATCAACAAAGAAACAAAGAACAAAGGGACCTCATAGATATTTACAGAATCTTTTATTGAACAGCTACAGAACATACATTCTTCTCCTCTGCACATGGATCATTCTCAAGGATAGACCATATGTTAGGTCACAAAGCAAGTCTTAAAATATTCAAAAAATTGAAATAGTATCGAGCATATTCTCTGACCACAATGGAATAAAATTTGAAATCAATAACAAGAGGAATTTGGAAAACTATACAAATACATGAAAATTAAACAATATGTTTCTGAATAACCTGTGGGTGAATGAAGAAATTAAGAAAGTATTTGAAAAATTTATTGCAAAAATGATAATGGAAACAGAGTATACCAAATTCTATGGGATGTGCAAAAGCAGTACTAAGAGGGAAGTTTATAGCTATAAGTGCCTGCATCAAAAAAAGAAGAAAAACTTCAAATAAGTTACCTAACAATTCATCTTAAAGAATTAGCAAAGCAAGAGCAAACTAAACCCCAAATTAGTAATGAAAAAGAAATAATAAAGATTAGAGGAGAAATCAATGAATTTGAAATAAATCAAACAATACAAAAAATCAAAAAGAAAAGTTGGCTTTTTGAAAAGAAGCGATACTGACAAATCTTAGTCAGACTAAAGAATAATAAAAAAGGGAAAATTCTCAAATAAATGAATCAGAGATGAAAAAGGAGGCATTACAACTGATACAGCAGAAATTCAAAGGATCATTAGTGGTTACTAGAAACAATTATATGGCAATAAATTAGAAAATCTAGAGGACATGGTTAAATTTCTAGACACATACAATCTACCAAGACTGAACTCTGAAGAAATCCAAAACCTGGCCAGACCAACAACAAGTAATGATATCAAAGCCATAATAAAAATTATCTCAGCAAAGAAAAGCCTGGCACCTGATGGTTTCACCCCTGAATCCTATCAAACTTTTGAAAAAGAACTAATACTAATCATACTCAAACTATTCTGAGAAACAGAGGAAGAGGGAATACTTCTAAACTCATTCTATAAAGTATTACCCTGATACTAAAATCAGACAAAGACATATCAGAAAAGGAAACTCAGGCCAGTGTCTCTGATAAATATTGATACAACAATCCACAAGAAAATACTAGCAAACTAGTATTCAACAATACATTTAAAAAGATCAGTCATCATGATCAAGTGGCATTTATCCCACGGATGCAAGGGTGGTCCAATATATGCAAATCAATTACTGTAATACATCATATCAATAGAATAAAGGAAAAAAATCATATGATCATTTTAATTGATGCTGACATAGCACTTGATAAAATTTAACATCCATTCACGATAAAAATCCTCAAGACAATGGCTACAGAAGGAATATACCTCAACATAATAAAAGCCAAGATGATAGGACTGTAGCTAATATACTGAGAAATGCAAAATACAATGAGATATCATCTCACCCCAGTTAAAATGGCTTATATCCATAAGACAGGCATAAGACAAATGCTGGCGAGGATATGGAGAAAAGGGAACCCTTTTACACTGTTGGTGGGAATGTAAATTAGTACAAACACTACAGAGAAGAGTTTGGAGGTTCCTCAAAAAACTAAAATAGAGCTACCACATGATCCAGCAATCCCACTCCTGGGTATATACCCAAAAGAAAGAAAATTAGTATATGGGAGAGATGTCTGCACTCCTATGTTTGTTTCAGCACTGTTCACAATAGCCAAGATTTGGAAGCAACTTAAGTGTCTGTCAACAGATGAATGGATAAAGAAAATGTGGGACATACACACAACGGCGTACTGTTCAGTCATAAAAAGAATGAGACTGGAGATCACTATGCTAAGTGAAATAAGCCAGGCACAGAAAGACAAACATCATCTTTTCTCACTCATATTGGGATCTAAAAACCAAACCGAACGAACTCATGAACATAGAGAGTAGAAGGATAGTTACCAGAGGCTGGGAAGGGTATTTGGGTGGGGGGTGGGGGGGATTTGGGGATGGTTAATGGATACAAAAAAATAGGCTGAAAAAAATGAATAAGTCCTAGTGTTTGATAGCATAACAGGGTGACTACAGCCACTAATAATTTAATTGTACATTTTAAAATAACTAAAAGAGTATAATGGGATTGTTTGAACACAAAGGATAAATGCTTGAGGGGATGGATACTCCATTTTCTATGATGTGATTATTACACATTGCATGCCTGTATCAAAATATTTCAGGGACCTCGTAAATATATACACCTACTATGTACCCATAAAAATTAAAAAATAAAAAAAGAAACTGTAGGTAGGTGAGAGAAATATCATTTTTTTTTCTGAGTTTTGAGATAATTGTCAGAATCCACCTCAGAGATGGTAGTAAGTTAAGCCACACGATATTGCCAATATTTGCTTGTTTTAACCAACACAAAGAGCAATTTTATATGGTAAATCTATGTTTTTAATATTCACAGCATAGGTCTCCCTGAGAATCTGTCCTTAAAGCTTTGTTGCAATTACAAGGATGCCTATAAAAAGGTAATTGTTTAGTTTGACTTATTGGGTTGTGACAATGGAGTTCAGGTTAAGTCTATGGCTAGGTTTGCATAAATGGGCACACTGTTGTTTAATTGAGATGGAGATTTTCAATCTTAGTGACTCTCTAAAAAATGTTCTGTTCTGTGTGGGGCCTGTGCAACACTCTGATATTTTTGTTCTCTAATCACATAGAGTGAGATTATTGACATAATATCAGTAAAATTGAAAGAGGGGAGTGCAAATGGAGCATGGTGTAGGAAACACATCCTTTGTGTCAGGTGTTGTGGTAGCTATGACGTATATCAGTCCATTTAATTCTTATTGCACTGTATAGGGAATGTCAGAGGATAAAAAATAGGATCAGAAAAGTCAAGAAAATTCACTCAACATCATAATGCTAATAAATGCCAGAGCAAGAGATGGGACTGTTCCATTAGAGTCTATAGAGTATAACATTGGACTCTTCCAATGTTATACTAGGTGCTATGTGCTATTCCAGGTGGATAAGTCATGGCAGAAGCCACCAACACCTTCTTTATCATGCACTTGCCATTTTTGAAGGTTATGATTCTTGTGTGCCAGAGAGGAGGGACTCTTCTGAAAAAGTTTCCAAGTACCCAGAGACTTTGGAAATTGCACTGTGCCACCAACTGCATAATATATAAATAGAAGGTCTGTTACCATCTTAGTTAAAGCAGCTGCAAAGTTTATAAAACAACAGGTAACAACCAGTCACAATATTCTTCCTCATTACATCAGATTTCCAGTAGCCTGTTGATCTTTCTGCCTCAGGCTTGCCCCAGATTCCAACTCCTCTTTTCCCTGGCTCATGGTAATAGCCTGATAAATATTCTCTAGCCACAAGGTGCATTTTCTGGCAAGTATGACCTCAGAAAATACAAAAAGAGTCTAACCTGGAACCCGTACCCACCCCTCACACACATTCATAATTAAAATTCCTAACCTGGAGTCCAAATATCTTTATGATCTGGCCTTTTTCTCTCTCCACGGGCTTCTCCATAACCACTCTATCTTCCCGCCTGCACAGCAATATTCTTCCAACCCTTCAGTTTCTGCAGGCCCCTTGTGGCACAGCACCACAAGTCAAGGCTCTCTAAATTGTGCAGGGAGCAAATAAGAAGGGTTTGATTTATATTGTAAATCTAAAATTAAGAAAAGAATATATTAAGAATTCTATAAGAATTGACAAGGAGCAATAAACCCTACTGAAAGAAGGATGGAAATTCCACAATCTTGTCTAACTACTGGTGGCCGCTCTTGTATCCATTTTTGAGCTATTATGACATATAGTCATTTAAGTGTCACAGTATGTCATTGATATGGTGACATTAATTAAACAAAGACAATAAACAGTAGACACTTTATAGGACTTTTAATGAGATGGTAGGCAATGATGTCAAACTTTAAACTGTGTGACATTTGTTTGGTTATCTCATGACAGATTATTTGGAAGTCTTTGGAGTGTCCATGACTGCAAAGCTGAGGCCCAGGCTCAGAAATGGCAGCTGTGCAAACCGTGATGTCTAGTACATACAAGAGGCAGCAGTGGGACTATCATCAGATGAACTCTGTGTTTACTGGACATCATTCACAGAAGCCGAGGTACAAACTCTGCTTTCAAACCCTCCCCAAAATACCGCAATCCAGTCAAGGCTGTGTTGATAAATTATATGTATTTAACATACCAGAGCAGCTTTGATTGTCAATTAGAAGCCCTAGTTCTATACAAATGTCCCACACTGGCTGGCATTTTCTGTGTTGAGATGTAGTTATTACTAGTATGCTACTTAAGATTAGATTACCTGGCTGAGAGCAGTGTTTCATCCCTGTAATCCCAGCACCTTGGGAGGCCGAGGCAGGATCACCTGTGGTCAGGAGTTTGAGAACAGCCTGGCCAACATGGTGAAACCTTGTCTCTGCTAACAGAACAAAAATTATCTGGGCATGGTGGCGCATACAGCTACTTGAGAGGCTGAGGCAGGAAGATCGCTTGAACTCAGGAGGTGGAGGTTGCAGTAACTGAGATTGCACCACTGCACACCAGCCTGGGCAGACGTCATCTCAAAAAAAAATCAGATTATCTATCTTTGTAACTATGTATCCATCTATTTCTATACTGATATGAACAGGTAGTTAGATAGATGTAGATATGTATATCTTGACAGATAAAGGTATCTATGCATGCCTGCAGTCTATGTCTCTAAATACAGATAAAGATGGATAGATCTAAGTATCCATCTCAGAGGTGTATAGAGAAATATAAATATATAGATATTTACATTACTCTAAAAATTGATATAAACAGGTAAATATTTGTCTATCTCTATCGCTGTCTTATATTTAGCAATATATGTGAGATGGTCAAAGTTGTGTCATCTTGGTTAGGTTATGGTGCACAGTTTGATCAAACACAAGTCCAGATATTGCTGTAAAGGTATATTGTAGATGTGATTTACATTTATAATCAATTAGGTTTAAGTAAAGGAGATTGTTCTCCATCATACAGGTGGGTATCATCCATTCATTTAGAGTTCTTTAGAGCAAAAAAGGTAGTTTTCCTGGAAAAGAAGGAATTCTGCCTCAAGATTTTAATTCTGCCTCAAGAAAAATTGCATGAATTTCTAATGTGCTGGCCCGCTATGTAGATTTTGTACTTGCCAGTCTTAACAATTGCAGTAATAAATTCCTTAAGAGAAATCTCATTCTTTTTCCATCTTTTTTCTTTCTCTTCTCTCTATATTTATGGAAAGCTTGACTGATACGGTATATACCTATATCTGTGTAATGATAAATGTATATCCATTTTTTCTGTTTATATTTATCTGTCTTTATATACATGTTTATATGAAGTTAAAGATAAATAATTATTTATTTACACATCTATCTACATCTTTATGTTTAAATCTATGTTAGATCCCATATCTATATACATGTGTCTATCTATATCTCTGTATCTCTATCTATCTCTGTATCCATAGCCACATCTTTAGGGAAAAGATGGCATTTTAGTGATGAATATCTCTTTTTTCATAAGAACTCATTAAATACATAGCATATTGCATATTATCCTTTGAAATGTTTCCATCATGGTGTGATTTTGTTGCTGAAAATAATGAAAACTGTATAATCTCGAAAAAGTTTTATATCTTCATATTGTAATTCTTTAAAATATACAGTCTATAAAATGAAATTCCATTTATTAGAAGTATCCATGTCCTCAACTTCCCCTTTGGAGTTAGTCTGGTCTCCCTGGCCCTTTCATGCCCCGACACTCTCTCTAGAGCAGAGCAAGTTTCTTTCTGTGAGCATGTAAGTCCTCTACCTGTGGCCCCGACTCTTCCAGAATTTTCTCCTGCCCAGTTACCAACCACTCTCCACCCCAAATGTATGCTGCTACTCCATGCAACTGTCTGTGACCTTCCACTTTGATCAACTATGTTATTGCATGCTCAAAATCATCCCTTTTTATTTGATTTGGTCTTAGATTCAACTTAGTGTTAAGCTAGTATCTTTTCTCCAGTGTAAAAAAAATTTTTTGCTTTGCTCAGACAGACTAAAGGGCTCCTTCTCTGACCTCAGAGAGCACCATTTTTGTATTGCGAAGACCATATTATATTGCAAATGTTTATGTTTCTCCCTATCCATTATTGTATTGTAATATTCTTAAAGATGGGGCCTTAACATTTTTTGTATTTTGATCTGTACTCTATGAAAGAGCTTGATATAAAGTTGATGTAGGGCTTTGTAAAAATGATTGGAAAACATATTTTCTAGTTTTGAACCTATACCCGTTTTCCTCTCAAGCTATAACATCTTCACATAGTGTTTCTTCAGCAACCTCATTATTAGCATTCCTCTTACTCATTCATTACAGACCATCACACATGTCCACATATTTTTTATTGTGTCCACTTAGACTCATCCTTTCCTGGAGGTGCGGCCTCTCCACCTGCTCAGCCCACACTGGGCTCTGACAAATATCTGTTACAATATAGCAGGGTTCCTTGGGAGTAGCCAAGAGCTGTGGACTGAAGGAGCAGGCTAAGTATTCTTAACACTGATTGTTTATCTTTTTTTTTTTTTTTTTTTTTGAGACTGAGTCTTGCTCTGTCACCAGGCTAGAGTGCAGTGGTGCGATCTTGGCTCACTGCAACCTCCACATCCCGGGTTCAAGTGATTCTCCTGCCTCAGCCTCCCCAGTAGTTGAGACTACAGGCATGCACCACCATGCCCAGCTAATTTTTGTATTTTTAGTAGAGACAGGGTTTCATCATGTTGGCCAGGATGGTATCGATCTCTTGATCTCGTGATCTGCCCACCTCGGCCTCTCAAAGTGCTGGGATTACAGATATGAACCACCTCGCCCAGCCTTATCTTCTAACACAAGATTTCTCACACTAGGAGTGGTAGGGGGCATCCTAGACCCCCTGCTTCCTCAAATCTCTTGGTAGCTTTAAGGCTTAACATTGACCTTAATGTGCTATTTGATTTTCCGCATTTGCAGTAATTCCTTTGCCAGACTTTCATAATTGTGTATATGTGTGTTTCTACACACTGTTTCCATTAACCAGGGCAGCAATGTCAAAAAGCTGTGGTACATTATTCAATTTTTATTGAATAGCCAGCATCAGTTCTGTGGCAGAGATTATTATAACTGTCAGTATTATCATAATAATCAAATAAAAGAAAGTCTCGGTTTCAACTAAGCAACTTGACCTTTGGCACATGTCTATCTCTTTAACGTCACTTTAGAGAGGATGACTCAGCTTGTTCTAATACCAAACTAATGGTTTCAGATCTACCTGGCTCTTTCAGGGAGGGGTAGAGGTTAAGGCAGTAAAGTCCTAAGAACTGGCTTCCCAGGCAGGGGAAAGCTCATTGGCTGTAACACATCACGAGTTTCTGGCTTTCTCTAGGCCTCCACGCTTTCATTTTTAACACACAGTCTCATTTAGCTCAGCAAGTCTCATTTCTATTGGGAGTTCCTGGGGGGTAAATCTCACTGGCTTTTTGCTCTTACACAAACTTGCCTAGAGCTCAGTGTATTTGCTTCTCCTAGACATATTGATAAAATTTCAGTGTAACTACTGTTGAAAATTCTAGAATATACAATTCTCAGACAAAAATAACAAAGTTAAGCCAGGGCAGGGAAGTTTGTTTGACAGAAATAACATGGGCTTTTGTACTCTATCATTCCTGATAGAGTCCACATCTGGAAAACAGGGACAGCATTACCTTCTACTATATGTGTAATGAGGAGGCAGCTGTTCCATTGTGTTTAACTGCATAGGCTCCTATGACAGACAACCTCAGTTCAAATGCCCTCCCCACTGCTCCCCACGTAGGCGTTCTTAGGCAAGTGTCTACCTCGTTCACTTCAGGTTCCTCATTTCTAAAACAAGGTTACAGTCATAGTGCCTACTGCAGAGAACTCTTGGGTGAATCAATGGTGGTTTAAGTAATACTTAATGGAGAGTGACCAAAGTCCTGAGTTCATGGAAGAGCAACATGAATGCCCAACATTAATATAATAGTCTCTTTCTAATTTTAAACATTTTAATTTGACATTATATAATATATATTTAATTTATAATTATAATTATAACATATGTACTATATATAAATATGTTATAATTATATATAGTATATATTATATACTATATACTATATTATATGTAGTATGACTATATGTATATATGTGCATATGTACATATGTGTTATACTATATAGAATAGTATACTATATATTATACATTATATACTATATATTTAATGTATTTTTCTGTGTACTTTTCTATGTGCACTGAGTTAGTAAAATTTGAAGTTGAACAAAACCACAGATTCTGCACCTTAGAAACTTAATTCTAGTGAAGAAATGAACGCATCAGAAATTACATGGTTCATCAAAGATAAATAATAGCTTGGACATATCAGAGATATTTTCCAGTAGGGAGATCAAAGGTTTGATGGTAGACTGTGAGAGTCATATATATATATAGGAAGGGCTTGAACTTTTGGTCTGTAGACAGTAAAGAACTGATATGGTTTGGCTGTGTCCCCACCCAAATCTCATCCTGAATTCCCATGTGTTGTGGGAGGGACCCAGTGTGAGATAAGGGAATCATGGGGGGGAAGTCTTTCCCATGCTGTTCTTGTAACAGTGAATAAGTCTCATGAGATCTGATCGTTTCGTAAAGAGGAGTTCCCCTGCACAAGTTCTCTCTCTCTCTTTGCCTGCTACCATCCATGTAAGACAAGACTTGCTCCTCCTTGCTTTCCGCCATGATTGTGAGGCCTTCCCACCCATGTGGAACTTTGAATCCATTAAACCCTTTTTCCTGTATAAATTACCCAGTCTTGAGTATGTCTTTATCAGCAGCATGAAAATGGACTAATACAAGAGGCATTTTTGTTTCAATTGTAAAAATAATGAAACTAACTTTCTGTTTATTCTTGTGATATTGTTTTAAATATTCATTATTTTTTATTTTCATAAATATTTATTTAACACCCACAAAATACCAGGCATTGTGCTAGGTTTGCAACATTCACAAATCAATTATAGTAATTTAGCTTGTATTTGGAGTAGCAGATAGAATATCAGTAAGTAAACAAATAAATAGATGCAGATTGTGATAAGAACTATGAAAAAAAACGGGAGTGTTTTACATGTCCAGCATAGGGGAGAACTTGCAGCACTAACCAGGGTGTTCAGGATTGACCCTACTGAGGAGGCTCAGTTCAAGCTCAGCTCTAAAAGATAAGGAGACTCCAGAAGGAGCTGGGAGGTGGGGTTGTAGAAGTCTGGGGAAACACGTGGAAAAGTGACAAGGGTAAGAAGCAGTGTTGTGTGGTGCAGCTTTAGTAGGTTTCTGCTGTAGTTTGGATTTTACTTATGTTATTTCTTGAGCATCACTCCTTGGGCATCTAATCTCTTAAAACCTTTGCTTATCTGTAAGAGGAGATGCTACTGCTGTCTGACAGGATTGTTGCATGATTAAAAATCAATAACTTTATTTAAGGCCCATGTCTTAGTCAGTTCAGGCTGCTATAACAAAAATTGAAACCATAGATGGGGTAACATAAATAACAGAAATATATTTCTTGCAGTACTAGAAGCCAGAAATGCAAGATCAAGGTGCCAGCCAATCCCTTTCCTGGTGAGCACCCTCTTCCTTGTTTGCAGACAGCTGCCTTCTTGCTGTGTCCTCATGTGGAGAAAGAGCTAAGCTCAAGTTCTGTTCTCTTCATCTTATTAAAAGGACACTGATCTCATCACTAGGGCTCCACCCTCATTAACCCATCTAGCCTTATTACCTCCTGAAGGCCCCACCTTCAAACACCATCCTATTGGGGGTTAGAGCTTTAACATATGAATTTGGAAGGGACACAAACATTCAGTCCAAAGCAGCCTGGCACCAATGAGCTCCGATGATAAATGGTTAGTCAGCTCACATCAGTTTTCCACTCAAAAATCTTTTATGAGCCCCCATTTTACTCAGAGTAAATACTATATTGCTCAACATGCTTTACCCAGCACGGCCACAAATTCTGGAACATTCTATGCCTTTGCCCTTGGTCTTCCCTCTGCCAGGCATGCTCTTTCCCATCTCTCTACTGGCTGTAGTTCCTCTCTGTCCCCATCAAGCCCAAGCTTTCCATTAGACTCATGTGACCCATTCTAGTTACCGCTGTTAGCTTCTCTACAATCTGTCTTTTGATGCCTCTTACTCCATCCACATAGTTACCAAAGCACTTATTTATTCTAACATGTTTTTTAATCTACACATGTATCATGCTTATTAATAATTATTTGTCCCTCTCTCCTACTAGAATATAAGTTCTGAAAGAAAAAGATCTGTGTCTGTTTGGCTCACTGATATTTCCTGAGCAAGTAGAACAGTGCCTGGCACAACAGTTATTCGGGATTTATTTACTCAGGTGACCACCTGAATAAATGGATGGCAAGTTGTTGTTAAAGTAGCTTTTGTAGAAGGATGATTGCATTGGACTCTAAATCAGAAAATATCTGGGGGAGACTGGGTATTATCTAGGGACCTGAACTAGATGTTCCAAAGAAGCAATTTAATATTACTTTGGAAAGTAAGGATTTTCTCCCTGTTCACTTGTCTTGAGCCCCTCTACCCACAGCAACTATTGCAATTCCAAATATGAACTACCTATTAAAAATAATCAATTCAATTCAATATATTGAACTGGGCTTATGGGAATATGAGGTATAGTTGTCTGATTAGATAATTAATGTAGGAGGTAAATCTTGCAGGAAAAATCCTGATTCACCCATGACTGCCTATGGTATTTCCTTATGCTTTCATACCCCAGGTGATTTGTGGTAGAGGCAAATCCTGTCTCATGGGAGAGTTTGCATTATTCTGAGCACTTCTGTGCAGGCAGGAGACAAGACTTAAACAAAGAGAATGTTTTCTACAACTGAAATATCATCGGAACCCAATTCTAGAGGAAGGGATACACATTGTCGGGAAAACAAATCTTCTATTAAGTGGCCACATTGCCATGCCAATACAAATCAAAGAAAGTACCTGGCCCAAAACTGGAAGAAAACCAAATACAAGAGAATGTGCTTTGGGGATAAAGAAAGGCAACAGTGAGGCATTAGGGTCACCCATGGGTCTTCTAGGGAGAGGGATGGGCTTTGAACACTGACTTGGTTACAAGTGAGGACAGGGGCATGTGACTTAACCTCCAAGAGCCATAATTTTCCAGTCTATATAAGGATATGTGTCAGACAGTGCTGTGAAGCTCAAATGACATAGCATGTGCAGTGTGCATTTGTCAGAACAAATGTCAAGATTTACTCTCGTTTATCAGCAAAATGAGAGAATCCAACAATCTTTCCTTTTAACAAGTATTTATTGTGTTGCTATTCTTTGTAAAACATCCTCATTGTCGTGCCACTGCACTCCAGCCTGGGCGACAGAGCAAGACTCTGTCTCAAAAAAAAAAAAAAAATTCTCATTGTCATTATCTTGTGAAGTCTTCATAACTCATGAGAAAGAAATCTAGTATTGCCCCCCATTTTCCAGAGTACAAAATTGAGATACAGAGAATTATAGAAACTTGTTCAAAGGTATTAAGCCACAGCTAGGTTGGTAAAACCAGCTTCACAACCTACATATAATAAGCACTCAGTGAAAATTGACTATTATTTGTATTAATATTAGCAGGAAAAATGATATTTATCAATGCAAATAGTTCCACAAATCATCAATTACCATTTGTCCAACAGTAAACACAGCAAGCAATATACAAAGGCACACACACACACACGTGCTCACACACACGTGCATACACACACACACACACTCTCTCTCTCACAAAGGAGAAAAAAGAAACAAAACCTTCCAAAATTAGAAGACTGATCATGCAAACTCTGATGGTTTAAGGTAGGGCCAAGAGCTGCTATTGCTTCTTTTACAGTTAATGTGGGAAGACTTTGAAGGAAACATGGTGAACTGGGGAGTTCCCTTATCCCCCTCACAGGCACAGCATGTGACGGGATGTGGCTCACTTCTTAGGGTGCCCCACTGCTCAAACCCCTAGGAGGAACTTGCAGATGGGCAGGTGCAGAGGCCGTGGGGAGTGCTTTTGGGCTCTGGCCTCACAGCAGTGTCTAGGACTCCCAAAGCCCAAGTGGCCGTGTGTTACACTGTGCTCTTTCAGTTGTGCCATCTGCAGATGACTTGTGTTAGTCAGCTCAACAGACCCTCTGACTTACTACAAGCCCAGGAGGCCAGTGTGACAGGCTGAGTTCTTCCCCAGTGTACTGGAAGAATTAGATCACACGTGGGCTGGAAGGTTGAGTGCAAGGTTTATTGAGTGTTGGAGGTGGCTCTCAGGGAGGTGGATGGGGAGTTAGAAGGGGGATGGAGTCGGAAGGTGATCTTCCCATGGAGTAATGCCATGCAGTGCCTGGACTCTTCTCTGACCGCCCCTGGCTGAACTCCCCTTGGCATCCATGTCATTCTGGTCTGCTGGTGTCTGCTGGTGTCTGCTGGTGTGTTCCTCTGCTCCTCTCAATGCCCAGCCACGTGTGTCTGGTCTGCTTAAGGTCTCAGGTTTATATGGGCACAGGATAGGGGGTGTGGCAGTCCAGAGTGGTCTTGGAAAATGCAACATTTGGGCACAAAAATAGGCGTGCCTGTTCTCACTTAGGTGGACACAGGCCTGCAGGTGGAGCCCTTGCCAGGGACCCCGCCCTTCTCTACCCATCACTTCCCTGCTCCCCTCTAGTATCAATGGGATTTAAAGAGAAATAGGATTGAAATAGAAAACCTGATGGCTCAACTGGATTGAAAGGGAGACATTTTCAAAATCTGAGTATGCCTGTGCTAGTTAGTGATTCACCTTTGGGATTAATTTATATAAGACTTGGGTTGAGGAAACATCATGTGATTTTGTAAAGTTCAAATCCTGAGCCAGAAAGACTTCAAATATGAAATTAGTTCTTGCTTATTGAGGTATGGTGAAGGTACAGAACAGATACAAAGGTTTTGAAAAGCAATTTGGGAAAACTGATATTATCCAATAAAGTTAATTTATCAGATAGTTATCTACAATAGTAAACAAATGAAACTCCTCATAGCAAATCTTAAAAATTATATTTGGTTAGCCGATTTTTTTTTCTTTTATTCAACTTAAAAACAGACTTACAAAACTCAAATGTCAAAATAGTATACTCAAGACATATTAAATTAAGTGTATAAAGTGTTTCTAATGGCAATACAAAATGTATTTTAATACCCAGTAGGAACAAAATCAGATTATTGCATGGGTTATATAAATCTTAACTATTTAAAACTATTTATAAAGGGGAAAATACTTTGGCAGAAGTTCACCATGACAGCTGATTGTGGAAGAGATTTTATTTTATTATTTTATTTTAAACTTCTATAAGGAGCATGAACGCTGTTTACAATTAGATGATAAAATACCATTTTAAAGTAAGTCATATTGAGAGGGTAGAAAATAAGAGGGTATACATTTGTCTCATGGAGTTAAAGGTAATCTCAGTTTCACTGGTTTAGTGCTTTGTAATCTAATGTTACCCACCCCAAGCACTGTCACTGAGGTTATAACACTTATTTCCATTACTGCAGCAAAGTTTCCCCTATCCCTCTTGGACTCCTACAAGAAAAAAGAAACAAGCTGTTCACATCCGTCTTATCTTTTAATAATTGTATTTTAAATTATAGTTATTTGTCAAAAAACTCTTAAACTTGCAGCTGTGGATCTATAAGTTCCATGACCCGTCTCCTCTGGAAAGGGCTGATGTAATTAGAAAGGTTCCATTATCAATCATTCAACCAAAGGCCTCTCTCTCCCTCTTGCTCTCTCTGTCTCATTCTTGCTCAGGCGCTGGCTCTCTAGCTTTCTCATCAATTACTCTGAATATTTTAGACAAAAGATAAGACCAGCTCCACCTCCTCTTGGCTACAATATTGTCATTGCTGCTAATGGAATTTTAAATCTTCCCTTAGAAGGAAGTTTCCTAGGGAGACTTCTTTGGAACTGCCAATTAAGGGGAGGCTAATTCATGCACTGTCCATAGAATTAGTAATAGATTGTAACAAATGTGGCTAAAGATAGCCCATTTGGAACAAAGCAATTTTCTCTGACATTTGATGGAGTCTATAGTTGGTTTTTATTCCTCAAATCAGAAGGTTTCGAAGTGTTACTTATATGTTAAAGTGGTCTGTAAGGGAGCTGCTACCTTCTCTCCTTCTGTAGGAAATAGAAAAATCAGCAAGAGATGATTTTTTTTTCTATTTACTGTATTTCTCTTTATTTTCAAACAGACAAAAATGCTTTTTGAGCATTTTCTTCATCTCTCCTTTCTTGCCTCCTTGCCTAAAATCAGAGGAGTTATCTGTCCCAGGGATTATCATCGGGAACTTATTTCAGGGTCACTTTGTCCGTCTTCCTATCTGGTAATTCACAACTAAATAGTTTCTCACTCAACTCTCCCCATCCTCCCTACCCATTGACAAATCTTATTTCATTTCCTAAGGTGATAATTGACTGTACACATGCTTTGCTCCTACCTTATTTAAGAATGTTCGTGATCCAGAAAAATGTCTCAGTTTTCCTTGAAGAGATCATAATAATTTGTCTTATAATATTTAGATCCATGGAAACATAGTTTCTCTCTTTGTTTTAAATCAAATTAAACCTGAGACCCCACGGACCAAGTCAGTGGCTAACTCAGCCTGTCATATGGGGACTACCTGTCACTCTCGGCAGCTAAGGCCATTCCTCCAAAATTTAAAAACGGCGTGGTCTTTAATCACTGCTGGGCACCACCTTTGCCTTTGCTCCTTCCACCACGTGCACTGGGATGAAGTCCTGGGGTCTCAGTGCTGGCAGAGTTTCTTAGCAAAGCTCTCAGAGGCCTCTGGTCTTTTTATTAATTCTTCACAGATATACTGGAACCTTCCCGGTACATGGAGTGCAACAGGCAAATGGGGCACAGATCTCTATAGTTCCTAAACCTCTAACCTTCAGTTACCTTCCAGGTTCTACAGACCTCTCCTTGTCTTCCTCCTAGGAGAGAACTCCTCAATGAGGTTTTTGTTTGTTTCTTTCTTTCTTTTCTTTCTTTTTTTCTTTTTTTGAGACAAAGTCTAGCTCTGTCGCCCAGGCTGGAGTGCAGTGGTGCAATCTTGGCTCAGCGCAACCTCCGCCTCCCTGGGTTCAGGTGATTCTTACAGGCGTCCGCCACCACACCCAGCTAATTTTTGTATTTTTAGTAGACACGAGGTTTCACATGTTGGTCAGGCTGACCTCGAACTCCTCACCTCAGGTTGTCCACCCGCCTCTGCCTCCCAAACTGCTGGGAGATTACAGGCGTGGGCCCCTGCAAGGGGCCTCAGTGAAGTTTTGAGGCAGCCAGGTGGGGAGAGGCTCCCTTTCAAAACTCCAACCAGCCTGTGCACTGGGAGGAATGCGCACTGGGGTGGAGCCACTGAAGTTCATGCTCTTTGCAGCGAGTAGGAACCTGGCCCTTCCTCTTCGTGGGTGGAACCTGGAATTCAGTCTATGATGTGGAAAGCCCACACTAGCGGGAACCCTGACCTTGCAGAGAGCTCCTGTTCCCCCTTTTATCCTTTTTGCCCAATAAATCCTATTATTCTCACCCTTCAAATCATCTGCGAGCCTAATTTTTCATGGCCATGTGATAAGGACCCGGCTCTTAGCTGAACTAAGGAAAAAGTCCTGCAACAGCTTTATCCTTCCTTTATAAACTGTGTAAACTGTCACCACCCAGCTACACCCTGATGTGATTGTGTGTTTGTTACGAAGATCCCCTGAATGAAAGTTTTTTCAGAGAGATGATCTCGTATTTAACTTTCACGCCACCGGAACTGGGTCAAGAGATGCCCAATTGACAGAGAAGAAAAATGAGAGCCAGGAATGGATTGGGGTGACTCCACAAATATCACAGAAGTCTTCAGCTGGAACTGGTAACACAGCCCATGCATCCTAGAAGGTCAATGTGCATCTTCACTTTTAATTCATCCACCTGCCTCTCATTCCAGAACTGTGGTCACCTCATGTGGCTGAGTCACACTGACCTTCTCTTGCTAAGTTTTCCCTCTGCTCGTGGCCTTTTCAGTTAGCATTCCCTCTACTTAGGATTCTCTCTTTCTACTTCTTTCCATGATTAACCCCTTCTCACCTTTCACTTTCAGACTAAAATATTATGAGCTAACAGAACACTTCTCAGATTGTTATAGAAATTTTGTGATTTTACTACCTCCCATTTCTTGCATTACACCAATCATATAATGGAATTTATTAGTTTTATAATATAATGTCAATTTGCTTGATTGTCTGTTTTCTTTCAACCCTTTTTAGAAATTTATGAAAATAAGACTGTTTTCTATTTCCTTATTTTTTCTTCCTAGCACTTAGCTTTATTTCTGGTATATAGTAGGTGCTCAAACAAGGATTCCTACTGCCCCCTCCTGGGTTTGATTAAGTTGCCAGGACAGCTCACAGAAATCAAACACTTATGCTTTCCAGTTTCTTACTTTTTAAAAAAATTATAAAGGATACAAATGAACAGTCAGATAAAGAGGTACATAAGGTGAGGTCTAAAAGGAACTCTGTCCCCGAGAAAGTGACTGTGCATGCAGATGCATTGAGCAACTCAGAAGCTCATCTCCTTGTCCAAGAGGCTTTATAGAGCTTGATTTCCAGCCCCCAATCCCTACCTTTCCTGAAGATTGCCAAAGGGAGAGTCAGTTCTAATCACTTGGTCTTTCTGGTAACCAGCCCCATCTGAAGGCTGTTTGGGATCTCACTCTAAGTCACCCCATTAACATAAATGCAGGTGTGACCAAAAGGGTTCATTATGAATAACAGTTTAGAAATCTTCAAGGGTTTTAGATGCTTTGTAAAAAAACAAATATCATAATATCAAAGATGTTCTTATTACAATAATCACTTATGAAAATTGGATTTAGGAACTCTGTGTCAGAAACCAGGGAAAAAGACCAATACATTTGTGTGTGTGTGTGTGTGTGTGTGTGTGTGTGTGTATATATATATATAATCTTGTATATATATATATAATCTTGTGTATATATATATAATCTTGTATATATATAATCTTGTATATATATATAATCTTGTATATATAATATATATAATCTTGTATATATAATATATATAATCTTGTATATATATTATATATATAATCTTGTATATATATTATATATATAATCTTGTATATATATTATATATATAATCTTGTATATATATTATATATATAATCTTGTATATATATTATATATATAATCCTGTATATATATAATCTTGTATATATAATATATATATAATCTTGTATATATATATATATAATCTTGTATATATATATATATAATCTTGTGTATATATATATATATATATATATATATATATATAATCTTGTTACATAGTAGATAGCCCCCAAATTCCAAACATACAGTGAAAATGGGTTTTAAAACAGCACAGCCTCCAAAAGGCAAGACATACTTCTTGGTGTTCTTTTCAGTTATGAAAATCCTCCCCAATAGGCCTCTCAAATAATGTTGTTCAGGAAAATGGACTAAAGAGATTGTCCTGGAGAGTAGAACTGGGAGACACTGTTGATGGCCTCATCCAAGCCGTCATTCCGTCAGCACCACCTGGACCATGGGATGTGTTTATGCTAGAGGACTTATAGGTGGACTATAGTGGATGTTTCTAATTGATTCCTAACTAATATCCTTTTCTTCAATTTCTTAATATGCTAATCCGGACCTCCTTTATTGCCTGCAACATTTTTGGAATTTTCTGACTTCACCACGCAAAGTTATCAACCACAGTACCCCCAACTTTCCCTCCATTGGAGTGGATAAAATCATAATTCAAACTTTGCAGAGAGAGAACCCTATTGCTTCTACCCTGTTCCCAAGGCCCAGGGATGAATTCAAATATGTTACACTCTTTTTGCAGGGATTAGCATGTTTAATGAGACTGCTTTTTCCCTCTTATGAGAGCACATGATAAAAAATCTTTGAGATTGCATGAGTCATCTTTGACTCCACATGGAGAAACAATGAAGAGGTGCTGTAAAAGACAAGTTGTCTAAGTATCTGAATGCATGCCTGCTGCAAGCCACCCTTGTCACTTGACTTGACTATTAGCTGAACCAATAACTTTCTCCTTTTAACTACACATGACGGGATGGTTTTTAGTTTTAGGTTTCTAAAAGACTCTATATTAATGCAAGACAGCCATGGAAAAAAATCTTACATTTATTGATTATTGGGCATGTATCAATATCCTTACATGAATCCAATGCTCAGAACAATCATATGAGGTAGAGACCATTATTATTAAGTTACTACAAATAAAGAAATAGAGTCTCAGGGAAAAATAGCTTGACTTAGTCTCAAAGATAGGAGATAGTGAAATAGAGATTTCAACCCTGGCCATCTATCTCTAAAAATTTCTGTGCACTGTAAATACAGTGTTATAAGAATGCAATATACTTCATAACTATGCTGCGTCATCGTGACGATGCCTTGTCTGACTGCTTAGACTCTTCTAGTATTTGAACTCCTGCATAAGAATGATGGTGGCATTCTGGGGCAAAGCAGGAGAAAAGGCACAGTTCTTTCTTTTCCTGACCAGTGTAGACTCTGAGGATTACAGAAGGTGAATGTGTAGTATGACATGATCTGATGTCTGATGAGACTCCCTAACTTTCAGAATCAATCTCCACGTATCCAAGATTCTAACAGTTGGAATTAATTTTAATGTCTATTGTCATTTTAGCAACATTTTAAGTTCTCTGTGGCTATTTCTAGTTGGGAAGCCTTCTGGGAAAGTTTTTTGGCAGGTGCTGTATTATTATGGATTGAACTTTTGAAAAACACATGATAGTGTGAAGATGGGAGTTATTTGGAGGTTATTAATTAAACAAATATTTCCTAAGCATTTACTATGTACATAGTAAATTTAAAAGGAGAGAACAGGCAAAGATAAATATAGGATTAACATGATATCCAGGCTTTTCTTTAGAAAAGTTATAAAGTCATTAGAGAAATCAAACAAATGTATGTGAAAAATTGTTGAAGGTTATGAAACTGACCTGGTCTTGATGGGAACTCATTTTACTGATTTATTTTTCCTTGTGCTGAGCTTGTTTGCACATAAGGTGAGCCTTTATCCATAAATTGCAAGAATCAAATAATTCTTTAAAATATTTGAAATCAACCATTAGTGATCAAATTTAGATGTCACTAGACATCCTGATGGAGACTGTTTAAACTGCAGATTCATGAACTCTGATTTAGAGCTACTAAGTCAAGTTTATGCATAGAGACTGGGAATCTGTATTTCTAAAGTACCTACACAGAGAGACCTCCACTTCCAGAAAGATGAAATACCTGTACTTTTCTCTTATTTCTTCCATCAATTACAATTAAAAACCCGGGCAACACACACACACACACATATATATGTGTGTGTGTGTACATATGACATAAGAACATTCTGGAAGGTGGAGAGATAAATGCAGATGAGATGGAAAACTCAGGAGCTAAGAAACAACAGTGACAAGGTCTCTGAATTTCCTTTTTGCCTCACATATCCCTGACACAACGCTGAAGAAGATGGCAACCTAGAAATTCCCACGGGTACAGGCAAAGCCTCAAAAGAAGCCTGATCTCTCTAGCCAAAGGACTAGGAAACATGGCATAGCACTGCAGACGGAAGACTTTAGACAATAACTGCTATAATTCTGCCAAACACACAGAATCATTGGTGACCCCACACACTCATATCAGCAAAGGCCAAGTGGGAGCCTAAATTTCTGCTGTCACCAGACTATAGTGAGATGCCTCCAAATTCCCACTAGAGTAGTTCCAGAGAAAGCCAAATCAATATCAATAGCTAAAATCTTTAACTCCAGTGGAAGTAATTAGTCCTCTTTTGTGCTATCTGTGGAGACTATGTGGGGAGCCTGAACTTCTTTTACCCTTACTGGGCAGTAACAAGGCTAAATTTCACTCCCTTACTGAGAATTTCAACATCAGCCAGATAATGCAAAATTATTACAAAATGCCCATAGTTTCATAACTAATATCTACAATGTCCATGTTAAAATTGGAAATCACTAGTCATAACAAAAACCAGAAGAATCTCAAACTAAATAATAAAACCAATGCATAAATGTTATAGTGGGTTTAATAGCAGCCCCCCCAAATTTATGTTCACATAGAACTTTAGAATGTGAACTTATTTGGAATTAATGAGTCATTGCAGATTAAGGTAAAGACCTCAAAGTAAGGTGGTCTTGGATTAGGGTGGGCCCTAAATCCAATGATAATGTCTTTACCAGACACAGAAACACTAAGAGAAGAGGTCATGCGAGGATAGAGGCAGACATTGAAGTTATACAACCATAAGGTCATGAGAAGGTGGAAGACACATAAAAGATTCTTCCCTAGATCCTTCAGAGGAAGCATGCCCCTGCTGACCCTTTGATTTTAGACTTCTAATCTCTAGAATTATAAAAGAATACATTTATTTGGTTTAAGCCAGCAAGTGTGTGTCAATTTATCATGAGAATCCTAGGAAACTAATACTCATGTCAACATCAAGATGACAGTGATGTTAGAATTATCTGCAAAGATGTTAAAGTAGCCATCCTAAAAACATTATAATGAGAAATGACAAGTATAATTGAAAAAAGGAAAAAAAATAGAAATTTTTAGAAAGGGATTAGAAACTTCCAGGAAACAAATAAATATAAAGAAGAATCAAACAAAATTTATATAACTGGAAAATACAATGACAAATAAAAAACTCGGTGGATGGGCACAGCATCAGAATGAACAGAATAGAAGAAAGAGTCAGTGACTGGGCAAGAAAACAATGGCAATTACCGAATCTAATCAATAGGCAGAAAATCCAAAATAAAATCAGCAAAGCCTCCAGGACCTCTGGGACTATTGAAAAAAAATCTAAAATTTGTGTCACAAGAGTTTCAGAAGGGAAGGAGAAAGGACAGGGTGAAAAAAGCACTCAAAACAATGGATGAAACCTTTGCAAACTTGGTAAAAGACATACATCTTCAGATGCAGAAGAAACTGAGTGAACCCTAACCAGCGAAATGTACTTCCACCTCCTCAATGAAAACCAAGGCACATAAGCAAATTTCTAAAAACTAAAGATAAAGAAAAATCTTGAAACCAGTCAAAAAGAAACACCACTTTACTTAGAGGAAATCAGCAATCCAAGTGAGAGCTGATTTCTTATTAGGAGCCATGGAAGGCAAAAAGAAGGGGGTATAATATTTTTCAAGTTTTTAGAGGAAACAAGGAAGTCAACCAGGAATTATGTGTTCAGTAAAATTATCTTTAGCAATGAAGGGTGGGGTGGGGTGGAGGAAATCAATCCTAAGATGAAGAAGAACTAAGAGAATCTATCACCAGTACATTCACCCTAAAAAGAATGACTGAAGAAATTTTTCTAAACAGAAAGAAAATAATACAAGTAAGGACCTTGGAAGAGTAGGATGGAAGAAAAGAAAATGATAAGCAAAATCAGGTGTAATTACAGTAGACTTCTCTTCATCTCCCTCAGTTTTTATTTTTTTCTTTTTTCAGACAGGGTCTCACCCCATCATCCAGTCTGAAGTGCAGTGGCTTGATCTCAGCTCACTGCAACCTCTGCCTCCCAGGTTCAAATGATTCTCCTACCTCAGCCTCTTGAGTAGCTGAGATTACAGGTATGCACCACCATGCATGCCTAAATTTTGTATTTTCAGTAGACATGGGGTTTCACCATGTTGGCCAGACTGGTCTAGAACTCCTGGCCTCAAGTCATCCACCCACCTTGGCCTCCGAAAGTGCTGGGACTACAGGGATGAGCCATCGTGTCTGGCCTTCTCCTTAGGTTTTCTAAGTATTACTCACTATTGAAGCAAAAATTATAACAGCATCTTAGAGGCTTTAAGTGCAGAGAAAACACTTAAGAACATTATTATAAATGGGGGAGGACAAAGGGGTGTAAAGTAGGTAAGTCCTGTATATTTCACTTGAACTGGTAAAATGACAGCACAGTACACTGCACAATACCTAGATTCACCGTTTAAGATGCTATAAACAAGATACACCAAAAAACACTATAAATAAATAAAAATAAAACTCTAACAAAATGTTAAAGTAGCCCAAAGGAAGGAACAAAAAACAGAGAATGGAAAAACAGAGAGAACAAGCAGAAAAAAAGGCAGATGCAAGCTCTAACATATAAATGACATTAAATGTAAATGGTCGAAATGTATCAAATACAGAGAATGTCAGAGTATATTAAAACATGTGATCTAACAATATGTTGTCTACAAGAAATTCAATTCAAATATAACAATATAGGCAGGCTGAAAATAATAAGATAGGGAAAGCTATTTATGAAGATATTACATGAAGGAAAGCAGAAATTGCTATATCAATTTAAAGTAAACTTGATATCAGAGCAAAGGAAATATCACAGACCAAGAGAGATATTATATAATAAGAAAAGGGTAAAAAACACAACAAGCATAGCAATCCTAGTGGTGCACCGAACCTCACGCCTGCAAAAATATATGAAGCAATGTAGATAAAACTGAAAGAAGACATAGATAAATCAATATTAATAATTGGAGATTTTAACACCTCTTTCTGAACAACTGATAGAAGCATTAGACAAAAAAGTTGACAGGAATTTAGAAAATCTCATAAACACTCTCGTAAAGCAAGATCTACGTGACATTCATAGGAACTTCACATAGCAACAGAAATTACATTCTTTTCGGTATGAAAAGGACATATGCATGGATAGACTGTATCCTGTACATTAAGCAAACCTTGAAAAATCTAAAATAATTGAAATAATCTCTGATCATACTGGAATCAAGCTAGAAATCAACCACAGAAAAATAAAAGGAAAACCCTCAACAGCTGGAGACTCAACAACATACTCCCAAATATTTAATGAGTTCAAAAGGAAGCCTCGAGGGATATTTAAAAATGACCTGAACAAAAATGAAAATATAAAAACATGACAACTTAGATGAAGTGGACTAATTTATTGAAAAACAAAAACTACTGTAACTCACTCAATATGAAAAAGATACCTTGAAGACTTGTTTGTTTGTTTTTTGAGATGGAGTCTTGCTCTTGTTGCCCAGGCTGGAGTGCAGTGGCACGATCTTGGCTCACTGCAACCTCTGCCTCCTGGGTTCAAGCAATTCTCCTGCCTCAGCCTCCTGAGTGGCTGGGATTACAGGTGCCTGCCACCACATCCAGCTAATTTTTGTATTTTTAATAGAGACGGAGTCTCATCATGTTAGCCAGGCTGGTCATGAACTCCTGACCTCAAGTGATCCACCCACCTTGGCCTCCCAAAGTGCTGAGATTACAGGCTTGAGCCACCGCACCTGGCCAACTTGAAGAATTTTATATTTATGAAGTGTTGTAGTCTGTGCCTGCCGCTATAATAAATATCCAAGAATAGTAATTTATAAAAGACAGAAATTTATTTCTTCTAGTTCTGGAGGCTGGGAACTTTAAGATCAAGCTGCCAGCTGGTTTGGTGTCTGCTGAGGTTCTGGTCTCTGCTTCCAGGAAGGCCTCTTGCTGCTGAACCCTCACAAGAAGAAAACCTCTGGCAGAAGATGGAAAGGCAAAAAGGTCTACCTATGTTTCTCCAGGTATTTTATCAAGTCATAAATCCTATATATAAGTGAGGAGCCCTTGTGGCCTAATTACCTCCTTAAGAACTCACGTCTTAATATTCTAACATTGGGGATTAAGTCTCAACATTAATTTTAGAAGGGACAAAAATATTCAAAGTATAGCATTGAAGGAAATCAAATTTGTAATTACAAAACTTCCCCAAAGAAGCTTTCAGACCTCTATGCTTTCATTGGAGTAGTCTACCAAACATTTATGAAAAATTACACCGATTTTACACAGTCTCTGATTTAAATAAAATAGAATAGAATAATTTTCAATTCTTTTTGTGAAGCTGTTGTTACCTTATACAAAGACCAAATGAATCTAATACAAAACTCTAAAATATGTAATTAAAAAAATAGACCAGAAGTCTTCATATAGTCACAAAAATTTATAACAAAATATTAGCATTTATTTTTATAATAGTTTTCACAAATTTATTGCCCAGATCACATAATCATTTATTAATTTATTTAATACAGATTTATGGATTATTTACTATATAAGCAATTTTCATGATTGGCTAATGGGGTAAATAAAGTGATATGTGTTCAACAGTTTGTATCTTTAGAGTCAGAGTTGTTCCATCACACAAAGAGTTGGAATCCGATTCAAAGCTAAAAAAAGTGATCAAAAGCCTTTTTACACGTTGAGAACCAAACGAGAAATTCCTTTTTTTTTCTGGGAGATAAGTGACTTTTAAAATAGGTTAACATTAGTATTTTGGTTATCTATTTACGTACAACCTACTGCCTCAAAATGTATTGATATAAACAACAATTTTATTATGCCTCATACTTTCTATGGGCCACAAGTTCAGAGAAGGTACAGCAAGTATGGCTTATATCTGCCCCACGATATCTAGAATTTAATATGAGAAAGCTCAAAAGTTGTGGGCTTGAGTCATCTGAAACTATTCTCGCTTACGTTTGGTAGTTGTTTCTGGTTGTCAGTGCAGCTGTCCACTGGGCTGTTGGCTGGAATCCTTATTTTTGGCCTCTCCATGTTATTTATCATATAGACTAGTTTGGGCTTCCTCACAATATGGAGGCTGGATTCTTAGGCTGAGCATTCCTAGAAGCCTAGGCTTAAAAAATAGAACAATATTGGTTCTACCGTATTCCGTTGGTGAATCAGTCACAGAGCCCAGATTAAAGGGGAGGAGAACCATAACCCACGTGTTTAGAGAAGATTGTCAGGTAATTTTGAGGCCACATTTTAAAATAGCTAGTCATCCCTCTGGGATCAGATGACTCCTCCCAAATGCAAAATAAACTTCCTTCCTACCAGGAACCTGAAAACTCCCATTTCATCAGCCTCATAAGGCTTAGTCTCAAGGTAAAATCTCATTCTATAAATCTAGTCCAGGAAAATATGAATAAGTACCTCCCCAGGTACTTATTGTCAAAGGATTTTAGAGCAACATTTAAAGCCACAACAGGCTGGGCACAGTGGCTCAGGTCTGTAACCCCAGCATTTTAGAAGGCCGAGGTGGGAGGATCACTTAAGGTCAGGAGTTTGAGACCAGCCTAGCCAACATGGTGAAACCCCGTCTCTACTAAAACTACAAAAATTAGCTGGGCATGATGGCGGACGCCTGTAATCCCAGCTACTCAGCAGGCTGAGGCAGGAGAATTGCTTCAACCCAGGAGGCGGAGGTTGCAGTGAGTTGAGATCGTGCCACTGCACTCCAGCCTGAACAAGAGCAAGACTCTGTCTCAAAAAACAAACAAACAAACAAACAAAAAAACCAGTGAGCACATCAAGTAAGAAACACAATGTTTTAAGATGAGAAACTTCATGTCAGATTGAAATAATTTGGACATTGTGTGAATTATTATCCCTATGAGTAAATTTGTTTCCTCTGTTGGTACACCATATCTACTTCATGGTTTTCCAAATTATAGTGACAACCACGATTGGTCTTGCACTTACAAAGATGACCCAAATAATTTGAGTAGGGAATGTGGCACTTGCACTGTTTGTCAAGTCCAAATAAACCTATCCCAGATTCTTAGGAAGTGATTGTCTATCATATTGAGTTCTGTGATTCACAGGTGATCATGCATGTTGATTTATTGTGTGCTAGTTTACATCTGTTGTCCTAATATAATCATTAATAATAGTCCTTGTCTTTTGTAAAAGTCCAGTTTGGATGATAAATGCTGTGGTTATTTCATTGAGTAAAATCCCACGAAGCTTATTTGAAGAAATTGGCAGCTGTCACTTCCTTTTGTTTCTCAAAGGGAGCACAAGACGCTTAAGGACAGAGGCCATATCTAATCCTTCTGGCTTTTCTCAAATATCTCTACTCTTTTGACATTAAGTATTGTATTATGTAATAAGTTTAAGGAAAACATTGAGTCTCCTTGTCCATAAGTATCTTGAAGCCAGGGGTTGCGTCTTAGCAATTTCTGTACACACAGCACCTGTCATCATGCTCATCTGAGTCAAAAACTAATAAACCGTTGTTCAGTGAATGAATTTCCCTCCTTACTCTTTCAAGAGTACAATTAAATCTCGAGAACTAAACTACTGTGCTATGTGTAGCCATTGGATCAGGTACTGAATGTGCCTCTTTGGACCAGAACATTCACAGCCAGCCATAACAAGTTCTATTTAAGGAAGAGACATAATCTCCCTGAGCAATTTGAATCCAGCTTTTTATCACTTCACAGCAGAGCAGCATTTGCCTGAGATTTTCTTTTTAATGATTTATTAATGCAGTTGGCATCTGACAGTTTGAGTATTTTAATTTTGCTTGATCTTAATGCTACTTCTGACACTGTTGATTATAACATCCTCCTGGATCACTTTGAATATTATGTCAGCTTAGCTGAATATTGACTTTAAGTGGGTTTCACTCGTATTTTCTCAACAGCAATCACCCTTCCTGATGAGAGGGTGATTTTCTTCTTTCCTTCTCCTGCGCTGACATACTGTGTGCACCCTCATTTGAGAGACCTGTATTCATGCATCTCTTCATGCGGTTTCTCGAGACAAGGCTGTAGTCCTCTGAAGTAGAAGAGAAGTGGAAAGAAAGAATCTGTGACATCAGCCTTCAGGCATTCAAATCTGCCTCCATGTGACCAGTCAGTTTATCGCTCAGCTTCTTCGGTTCCAGCTCTCTAAGTGGAGATAATTATATCTACCTCACACTGTTTTTGGGAGGATTTTCAGAACGTCTAGGACATCGTGCTAGCCCTTACTTGAGGCCATGCTCCTGGAATGACATTTAATGAGAAGTCCTTGTAAAAACATGTCATCTGCTGGTTCAGCATCAAGGTAGCAGTGCCCATGCAGCCAGGATAAAAATTAACAGTTACTCCAGACTTTAGAATCTTCACACATTTTATTTTATTCTAATAGCAATTTTTAGAAAATATTTTATTCAAAGATGTCTACCTCTTACGCTGTATTATAAATTCCTAAGAGGTAGAGACCTCTCAACTTTTTAGCTTTGAATTTCCTTATAACTTAAGTCACCATATAATTTATGATCCAAAGCAGGAAACATTTGTAAAGAAAAGGGGGTGATAGTAATAATTATTCCAGTATGGTAAGTCAAAAACAAAGACTGTCCTAACCAAACTGACATCATTACCCTACGTATAAGCCCTTGCACAAACACACTCACATAGGAAACCATTAATAAATTATTAACAAATGAAAAATTTATAGGTCAACTCATCACAAATCAAAAGTAACATTTTCAGATTCAGAATATTATACCACTGGGCTATTTCTAACCTTATAGTCCCTGTATACAAGTCTGGCATAAAAAAATCTGTCTTCCAAAATAGACATACCAGTATCTCTTTGGATTTTTTCCTCCCTCAATATTCACATCCACAGTGCTGCCAAATTTGTTTGACCTTCTGTGCTAAATCCCTTAAAATCTGCTTCCTTTCTATCTTCCTCATAGATGCTGCCTTCCAGCAATTCTAAGTATGAATATTATAAAAGTTTCCAAAATGAAATTTTTCTCTTTGCCCTTGTCCAAAACAAATGCATATTATTATTTAATTTAAAATAATTAATTTAAATTATTAATTTAATTTAAAATAATTAAATTATTCCAGATTTTTTTACAATTCTATATTTAAAAAATTTTAATATTGATCCATTGATATTTATTATAATACTTCATCCCAAAACCATGAGAGTTGCCAGTCTGGCCTTGATACACAATTGAATCCCCACACCCTGTTTCCTACTCCTTAGGCAGTGTTACTGATCCTCCTAGATCTCATGTTTCCCTGAATTTTTTTTTATGCCATCACAGTCCGTTTTTGCGTTCTTCCTAGAACCACATTTCTATTTTCTTTACTTGAAGAATTTCTAATTTTTCTTTCAACTACAATTCACTGGGTGCCTACTCTATGAAAACATTCCGCCCCCCTTAGGAAGAAGTGGGAATCACTTTCTTTAAGATTTCAAAACTCTTCCTATCTCTAAGAACAGGGTGATTACCTTAAATGCTCTTATCTGCACTGGAGTGTGAACCTTATGGACAATAAGTCTATTTTCTTAACCTCTTTATTTTCTGATTCTTGAAAACATCTTGCAGGTTTTGAATATCTGGGCATTACGAAGAAGAAAATAAGAAAAACAAAACAAAAATAGTACTGTTTCATAGTTTCTGTGCACCTTTCCAACATTCTCATACTCAGCACAGTTAATGCTGCTTCTGCTGATAGTGGTAGAAAGATCCTATTATGTTATTATTATTGTTGCTGTTTTCATTGACATCAACATGAGCAAACTCCATTTTCGGATCACCAATTGTGGTCCAAACACTATGCTAATAGATATTTGTTGAGTACCTCTGTTTACCTATATCTCCTATAGGCGGGATGATGATAGTAACAATTATAATAATACAATTTATAAATAATTTACTATGTGATAGGCACTGTTGTCAGCTAAGCAGTTTATAATAAGTTGATTTTCTTTATAGAGAAGAGAAATAGTGTAAATAAATTACCCAGAGCCACGCAGTGATTAACAGGTGAAATTAGGAATTAATCCTGGAAAGTCTGACTCCAGTGTCTACATTCTTAAAAGCTCTGTTATCCTGGAACAGGCCAGACAAAGCCCCTTTTTACATAAAGCTGACATTCACCTAAAGGAAAAAGAAATAGATCATGAACAAATAAGTACATAATAAAGCATACTTTCCAGAAAAATCAATAATTCAGAACGGGAAGTTATTTGCAAAGAAGTTATTTGCAAGGAGATAGAAGAGAGGGTGATGAGCAGCAAAGGCTGTGTATATGAGCCATAGAGGAAGTGAGAACTGAAAAAGTCAACCAGGTAGACTGCCTTCCTGCTGGAGGAGCTGCAGGCAGTCGTATGTCTGGGCATTAGTATGAGACGCTTAAGGACCAGGAGGAAAGTCTGTGTGCCTCAGACACATTGAGCAGGGTTGGGAGCCGCAGAAACAGGCTGGGGCAGAGGCAAGAGGAAGGAGCCTTGGCCTGGTGTGTGTTTGTCTTTCATTGCCAATGCAATGGAAAGACAAGGCAGGGCTTAAAGACAGATATAAAGTAACATCATTAATATTTTTAAAACACTGTTGTGTGGAGAATGGATTTCTGGGTAAAGACTAGAACCCAAAAAGCCAGTTGGGGCTCCACTGTGAAATCCAGCATTAGGAAGACAATGATTTGAACGACCTGTAGCAGTGTTGCTAAATATAAGTATATGGACAATACTTACAGCTTCACATCTTGTGCTCATCATAACTTTGTGAGGCAGCTTCATTTTGCCCATTTTAAATATGAGTGAACTGGGGCTCAAAGTGATTTAGCATTTTAACCAAAAGAAATTGCCACCCAATGTCCTGTTACACAAGCTGAGTAGGAACTTTAACCCAGATCTGTCTTGTTCCAAAGCCCATGCCTTTGACTTTCTAACGTTTCTGGGAGAAGACAAGAATCTCCCAGGGCTCAGAGGACGCTGAGGCTACTATGGCTCCTGATAACACCGGCAAGGGAAACCAGGGGTGCAAAGTAGTGTCCAAAGAATATTTTAAAAAACTATGTACAGCTCAAGAAATCCCTCATGAAGGAAGCACTGTTCATGTGGGCAGCCATCATAGGTTGGCTTTGGTTGTCATGACGATAATCTGACCATGCTTGATGTGGTGGCTTCCTGCGCCTGGACTCACTGGGAACTGCAATGACCTCAATGATGGCAGATACAGCGGGTGTTTCATGGCCTGGACAAGCAGGTAAAGATCCAGCCTTCAGACCAGGACGAAACTAGAAAGTGGAATATTAAAGAGGAAGATGACATCATAGACTATAATCAGGGAAAAAGAGGGACTTGGAATAATTTTTGGGACACAGACTAATGGGTTCAGTGGGTGATCAGGAAACTCAGTGTTGAAGTTCAGCTCCTAAATTCCAGGTCTGAAACCACCACCGAATATCTGCAATGATGTCTTATAGGAAGGAATATGTGGAGGGTAACGTGGAAGCACACAGAAAGAGAGATTAAACTTGAGGGTTTAACAGCAACAAAAACATGCCAAGTTGTAATATTAGTTAATGGGCAGGTGTTAAAGTGAGGGAATGGGCAGTTTCCCTTTTCCAAAGCTTATGTCATGTCATATATATAATCTCAATTGCCTTTCTTGAGAGGCATGTACCTTGATTATTCCTGTTCTATGGAAAAGGAAACTGAAGTGTAGATAAGTATTTCACCCAACATTACCCCTGGGGAGTTGAACTCCCACCCGCAGAACCTTGCAGCCTATATCTTTCACCCTCTGCAAGCAACTCTGATGGGGCTGAAATCTAGAGAAAAAAAAAGAATCATTCCTAAAGAGGCAACACTGCAGGTCAGGGCAGAAGACAAACTCTACTAGGTGTTTTCAGGCTCACAGAAATTTTACCTTCTGTCTACTGACAAATTTTGAACTAAGTCCCTTAATGTTTTGTTTGGAACTATGTTTTGTTTGTCTGTTTTCCCAGCTTTCTTCAGGATTGGCTCAGAAACTGAAATAACACCTAGATGAGACTGCACGAGTAGTTTTACATTCAGATGGCTGGAAAACGGGCAAGAATCAGAACGAGACTATAGAGTTCCCTGATCTGTAATTGACACTGAATTACTAGATAATTTGGTCAGTATTTAATTTGGTGGCAGCCTTTATTCTTATTCTCAGGAGTTATGGAAACTGAACATATTTTTCTCTCTTTGAGCCTTATTTGGTTATCTGTAAAATAAGGCTGAAGAAATACGTGATAGCTCATTTCGCTTTAAATTACTAATTCTTTTATATAACAAAAGCAAAGCATCACTAATTTGAAACCCAATGATTTCATAAGAAGATAAGGAAAGTATACTACAATTTAATTTTGAAAAACTATAATTAATAGCATAAAACATGTCTTCAAATATAATATTTAATCTCCTCATCTCAGTGATCCAAACCTACTCCTCCTGTCATATTTCATAATTGTAGCACTACCCATCAAGTTGTGCAGTTCCAAGTCTTACCAAATACCACCACACCTGTTCAATGTTTAAACTACATAGACTATTTCTTTAATGCATTGATCCCTCTATTGAATGGCTGATCATTTTCCCACTTGCATTACTATAATATCATCTTTCATTGGGCTTTTGCCTGACACTTGGATTTCCTTAATTCTCCTTGCAGATGTTTGTCAAACTAATAATTTAAAACAAATATCCAATGTTATCTCATTTCTGTTGAAAATCCTTATGACTCCTCATAACTTTCAAGGGAAAGTTTCAACTCCCTGTCTTAATTAGGAAAGCCCTTTGTAATTTATATGATTTAGTCTGTATCACATCAAGTAATACCTTCTGCCAGTCTCTACTTCACATGTACCATTGCAGCCAGAAGAAGTGATTTAAAATTCCCTCAATATAGCAAATTGATAAAACTATGCCTTCTCAATTATTCTTCTTCTTAAGAATATTCTTCTTAGGCCGGGTGCAGTGGCTCATGCCTGTAATCCTAGCACTTTGGGAAGCCGAGGTGGGTGGATCATGAGGTCAGGGGTTTGAGATCAGTCTGGCCAATACAGTGAAACCCGTCTCTACTAAAGATACAAAAAATTAGCCGGGCATGGTGGCATGTGCCTGTAATCCCAGCTACTCAGGAGGCTGAAGCAGGAGAATTGGTTGAACCCAGGAGGTGGAGGTTGCAGTGAGCCGAGATCATGCCATTGCACTCCAGCCTGGGTGACAGGGCGAGACTCCGTCTCAAAAAAAAAAAAAAAAGAATATTCTTCTTAAATGAGGAAGCTTAAAATATGCTTCCCCCCTTACATTCTCATGACCAGCCCTGGTATTGCTATTTGTTTATTGAGATTCAGCCCAAATAATATATTTTTTTCTAAAACATCCCCTACTTTAATCTCCTACTCCCAGATCTCTGCGCCCCTTTTGCATTTTGATGACATTGTAGTGTTTCCACATTTTATATCTATGACAAAAATTACCACATATTCCTATTATTATCAATTTGCTTGCTAGCCCAAGAATAAACTTCATAATTGTTAGTGTTTTTTTAAAAAAATGACTTACTCATCTGCGTATTCTCAGCCACTAGAACTATGTTTTGGGAGACACTAGGTACATACAAATTTTTGAATAATTAGTTACTAAATTTGTGCTCTTTTATCAATAAAGAGGTTCCACAAAATGTATTGAAGACATATAATTTGTTAGTTCAAGTTGCAATATGCACATGAATACTGTTGGGACAAATAATGTATCACCAATTATTTCATCCAAAATTTCTACAATCCTAACAGATGTTCTCTCCAGTTACATGTTAATGGATGAGATAATGCTGTGCTTTGTACAGTTGCCTCATGGGAAGCCATTGTATTGATAAAGTCAATTATGTCACAATGAATAATGGATACCAACATTATTGCCTGCAGAAAGAAAGAATTTAGGTTTTGGTTAGTTTTGAAATTTTTTAAATGCCATAATATTTATGATAGCCAATAATTTAACAAACATACGACAAGTTTTCCAACTATCATTATCACTCTCTTACTGATTTTACTGTATACAAAGTGGTCGTCTAAACTCCTGAAATTTGAAAATTCCTGGTTATAAAAACTACTGCCTGGCATCTATTGCCGTTCTCTTATATTTTCATTTTATCCTTTATATTATTTTAAGACATCAAGTCAATCAATGTCAACAGATTGAAAAAGATGCTGCTTAATTTCATGAGCAATCACAACATTTTTATCTATGCAAAATGAGATAATAAGAATAATTAAGTCTTATGCCTGAGGCTCAAAGCAATTCTCTGTGAGTGGCAGGAAGGACATTCTCCCATCCTTTATCTCCACCTGGATATATGGATGCAACACAGATTGTTCACAGCACTTCAAGGAAGATGGGAACTCCAACCTCATTCTATTATAAAACAGGCATATGGATTATCAATGGTCAATTTAAAATGTTTTTGGCATATTTTATAACTTTTTGTTACTCAGATGAAGAAATGATGCTCTGAGAAGTGACATAAGTCCCAATCTCCCTTTTTTAAAAAGTTGCAAGTAGGGTATATACTAACCTTCCCATGCAGAAGTCTTTTCTCAATGTTCAAATATATATTTGATCAGCTACAAGAAGGACTGGCTCAGATAGAACTGAATGTCTCACACAGGTATTTGGGGACGTAAAATTGGGATATATCAAGCTTGTGGTTTTATTCTTTTAACACATTATTGACTTAGAAACCACGTAGCAGGCACTGTGCTGAGTGAACAAGATAGGTCAGTTCTTTATTCTCAAAAGGAAGACAGCATAGTGGACAATATATGTGTGGTCTGATGCCTGCTGGCATGGAGGGAAGCTGCTAGGAAAGCACATATAGCACACCTAACAGTGTCTGAAGGGGACGCCTGCAGGGCTGGAAATGTGGGTTACTTAACAAAAGGTAAAAGGTAATCGGAAAGAGATGTCTTAGAGGAAAGGCAAAACTGACGTGGCAAACTTCACAGGTCACCGATTAAGGAGCTTGAAGCAGGGGAGGGTCAAGGTATGAATACGATGTGTTTGGAACCAGGGAAACTGGGGAATGAGAGGCGGGATAGGAACCAAAAGCAGGGGGAGAGTAGCAAAGGGATTATTTGGAGAGATATAAATCTAGGGTCCTGAATAAGTTTTCGATAACATGGTGGTAGAGGCTTTTCACATGTAGCCTTGTATCTTTAATGGACTGAGGTGAGGGGTAAAACAAAGGGTGCCGGGGGAAATATAAGAGCAAAATTCTCTGAAACTAGTGACATAAAGTGAATTTACCATTTTTGTTTTTATGGTACAAATCCATAATAGTAAAACGGTGGTTATACCATTTATTGAACACTTACTATTTGCCAGTTTCTGCTATCCATATTTTATGATTTAATTGCTCACAAGAAACCTCTTCTGAAAATACTGTTATCCCAGTCCAAGGATAAGGAGACTTAAAAAGTCTAAGAGATTTGGCTAAAGTCATGGAGATAGTAAGTGAAAGATCCAGCATTAAAATATTTGTCTAACATTAATTTATTCAATAACATTCTTGTGAAACCAACTGACTGAGCTTTATAAGCATATTCTTTAGTACTCCCAGCAAAATTTTGAGGAGTAATTATTTCACCTTGTAGATAAGGAAACTGAGGCTTAGACTTTTCAGAATATTTTTCTAAACTGCAAACATAGGAAGTGATAGAATCAACATTCAATCTGAATTAATTCAGAGAGTATTTCAGTGACTACTACAGACAGTTACCTATTGCATGTTCTCACTCACATGTGGAAGCTAAAAAATGTAGATCTCATAGAAGAAAACAGTAGAACAGAGGATACTAGAGGCTGGAAAGGGTAGGGGGAAGAAAGGGATAGGGAGAGATCTGTTTAAGGATTCAAAATTGCAGCTAGATAGGAAAAATAAGTTCTAGTCTTCTATAGCACTGTAGAGTGACTATAATTAACAATAATGTATTACATAGTTTCAAATAGCTACAAGAAAGATATTAAATGTTTCCAATACAAAGAAATAATAAATGTTTGCAATGATGTGTATGCTAATTACCCTGATTTGCTCACTACACATTATATGTATGGCAACATCACTATGCAACCCGCAAATATGCATGATTTTATGTGCCCATTTTAAAAAATTAAAAATTAAAAAAAAAATCAGAATCAAAACCAGGAACCTTGTCTTGAACAAAGTAAGACCCCAATCCATATCTGTTGAATTGCAGTTGAATACATATATCTGTTTTTTTAAAGGTATTATACTTTCCACAAATAAAATTATTTTTAGGTAAAATTTACAGAAAGGAATGATGGACAGGAACAAAGCAGACATGTTTAGTCTTTTAGATCCAACAGACCAGTTTGAGGAGAGAAATAGTGAAAAGATCAAAATGGTCCAAGAGGTGAGATCGTAGAGATCCTTGAGCCCATTTTTAAAGATTTTGGATTTTATTCTTAAATGCAATGAACAAAACAGTGCCTCATTTCAAGCAGAGAAATAACATGGTATGACTCATATTTTCAGAAGACCCTACTGGCTATGAAGGAAGAATGGACAATAAAAGACCACATAGACGGTTTTGAATGGAAAGCAGGCATAGGATATTACCAGGTTGGGCCTGAATAGTAGCAGTGAAGACTGAAATGGCATAATAGTATTGGCAGTAGAATTTCTAGAACTCAGTGGATTTCAAATATACAGAATCCAGGGGAGTAAGGTCTGTATGATGATTGCAAACCTTCCATTGCTGTAATTTAGAAAAGCAACCCAATTAGCACTCAACTCGCATAGGCCAACTGATTTTTCTTGATGAGACGATCAGTGACTAATAATATCTGTTGCATTCCGTGGCCGTAGCTCAGCTGAGTAAAACAGGGAAATGCTTCTATTCCTTGCTGGCCATGACCAAAAAGCTACTATGATCTCAGTAAAATGAACAAATTGAAAATTCATTCACTTGAGAACTCCACAGCTCCATCAGAAGAATGCTGATCTGATTTTCTGAGCTGTCAATATGTTTCATTAACTATCAAACAGTTGAGTTTTCAAGACATCTTCATTAAGGTAAGTCAAGGTGCTAATATACCAGAACGCAGATTGTAAGGATTTCTTGCAAGTCCCTAGGAGATAAGACAGTATTTGCATGGAGCGATAATTTGGAGTAGTGCCAAGCCATACTACAGCAAAGGCTCTGTTAGCATTTCTTCTTGAAACCGTATTTTCTGCATTGACTATCTGGCAGTTTTGGATTGCCTCGGGCTGATAATTGGCAACTGCGCTGTTAGACCAGATGGCATTTATTTATTTATTTTATAAAGGAAAGGGAGGAAAAAAGCATGATGCAAATTGGAAAGTCCATTTTTAGTTATAGAACAGAAAAATAAAGGAAAAAAGAAATTGATTTTAAGCAGTTCCAGATGTTATGTGCTTTTTATTTGTAAAGCCACATCTAAAAAGAGGTGGCATTAGAAACAGAAAAAAAGAGAAGAAAATAAAAAAAAAAAGGAGCCACAGACTAATGTTCAGTTGGATTTACTTGTTGGAGTTTGCATTTACAGTGAATAAGCATTTTTTAAAGAAGAGAGAGAAAAAAATCACACAATTTACATATGAATAATTACTTTCATACTGTGTATACATGAGGAGAACAGAACAGCTTCAGCTGCTAAAAGTTCCATAATGTTGTGTCTTAATCACATAGCCTCTCTGGCCAACCTTGCTTGTTCCAGGAGCCATCTGTGAGGTTCTATTGTGTTAATCCTCCTTCAGCTATTTTCTTTTGCCCAAAGCAGGACTTTAATTAGCACCCATTAACAGAGTGCCAAGAGCATTTTCCATCAGCTTTTTATCTCACTTTAGATGGAGAAGAAATTATGATTCCTGTAATAAATTGTGCCTTGTCTTGAAACTGTATGCCAGGATTCTCCCTGCCTTAAATTTGAATGTGTTGGGTCTCAGAAGATTAGATGTGTAATGTTCTAAGGAATCAGCACAACTTACTGTAGTGAATGGGTTTGGGGCAGATGTGTTACCTTGGGATTCTTGTGGCATATGGTCTCACTTACCTTCCATCCTGATTTGTATCCTTACCATGCAGACACCTCATTTGGTTCTTGAGAGACAAATTACCAGGACGTCTTCCAGTCTCGAAGGGTGGTGCTTCAGACATGGTATTTCCAGGAAGCTACCATAGAATGTTAATACAGATAATATGCTACACTTTGAGGGACAAGACTCAAGGTTACCATTACAGGTCTTCATTGGGGCCAAGTTCAAGTACTTACCAGCTATGTCATGCTGGACAGGTTATTTCTTCTCCCCTGGTCGAAGTCTCTGTCAGAAAACCGATACATGTTGTTGTGGAATTGTTATGGTAATCACATTAGAAACATCAGAACTAAAAACCTTTACAAATCGGGAAAAATGATTTGGTATTCTGACTCTATTCTGCCATTTACAATCTATGAGAATACCTAATACATCTAAGCTAATGTTTCCTTAGTTCTAAGTGTTATAACATTATCGGACAGTTATTAGAATTAAATTATACATTATATACAGCTATAATATGCCTAACACAGTGTTTGAAGTTTAAGTGGCACAGAATAAATAATAGGTCATTCTGCTACTTTGGTTTCCTTCTCTGAGCAAATTAAATTTCACCGTTCTCATAGTTAGGAAACGTAATGCATGTAATTGTTGTATGTAAATTGAGTTGAATATACTTTTTTATTATTAAATGATTTCTATGTGCTGGGCACTATTGTAGGCATAGGGAGCAGAACAACCAACAAAAACAGAAGTATCTCTATGCTCATAGGAATAAAAGACAAAACAAAAAGACATAACACACGAATGTGCAAATAATAACATAATTAAAACTAGATATCTGATCTTGCCTCTTCTCTGCCATAAACCAAATTCAGCATCATAAAAAATTCTGGTAGTCATAGAGCATAGAAACAGATGTGTAATGTAAAAAAAAATTGGAGAAAAACGAGCCAATAATAGAAAGGTTATCTTTGTTAAACTGAAAAATGGTACAATCCACAAATACTAGCACATGAATATTTTAAATGTCATCACTAAATTAAGACTACACTTATGTTTGAAACGATAAACTGTCATTGACAACCTGACAGTGATGAGAAAAACGCAGAAACTATCAAACTCACAAAATTAAATATATTATTTAATGACAGAAGAATCTATGTATATTTAGTACAAAGCTGTTTCTCTCATTAGATAAGAATGTCATTAGAATTATAAAATATGGAGGCCCTAAAAATTAGAGTAACTTTAACTATAATAGAGAGAAGAAATACATATATATGAACTAAGAACACAGAAGTATAATTTGTATATGTATATACATATACATTTAAAACAGGACAAACTGAGTAAAGCTACTCTGCATGTGTGAGTGCATGTTTGTGTGTGTGTGTGTATGTGTCTGTCTGTCTGTCTGTGTGTGTGTTTAGTGTTGGGAGTTCACTGCATAAGGGTCGACACTGAGCCATGTCCAAGGTGTCTGAGTTAATGCCAACACAGAGATAAATTGACTGACAGAAGGGACAATCACATGTAAGCAGGACTTCAGGATTAAATTGCCTGGGTTTGAGTCCTGGATACGTAAATTTTCTTGAGCAAGTTACTTAAAACGCTTGGACTTCTGTTTCTTATCTGAAAACTGGGAGAAGTAACATTTACCTTATAGCATTGCTGTGATGATTGAGTGAGTACAAATAAAGCAGTTGAGGTAGATCCTATCTGTTGATTACTTATTCATTCTTCCCTTCATTCACTCAGTCATTAGTCCCTTGTGGGTATCAGGCAGTTCTGAAGTCAGGAGTCAAAAAAAATGGATCAGGCCACTACCTTCATGGGGCTTATAGATAGAAGATAAACAATTTTCCCCTGCTTTAGTAAGTGCTAATGTGGTAGAAATGATTTAGATACCTTCATCCCTCTGCTACTCATAAGCAAATGCAGAATCACTCTACTCTCTTGATTATGCTGAGAACCCAGCTCTCCTAAACTCGTGCACTGAAACTCAATGCAGTCCCCTTCCCTCTTTGTTTGAAATGCCTGGGAAGAAGCATGAGCAGGATTACAGCGGAGAGAAGAAAATCATATGGGAAGGCAACCCAGTTGAGGGTGAACACTGATGCTCTGGGTCTGCATACATTTTGGTTGGAACATTGCTATACATTTTTTATGTTCCCCCAAATTCATATGTTGAAATCCTAACCCTAAGGGGATGGTATTTGGAGGGGGGCCTTTAAGAGGTAATTTGGATAGGAGGGTAGATTCCTCATGGATGGGATTACTGCTTTTAAAAAAGAGATCTCGGAGAGCTCCCTCATAACTTCCACCACGTGAGGACATTGAAAGAAGGCACCATCTGTAAACCAGAAAGCAGATCTTCACCGGACACCAAGGCTGGTGCCTTGATCTTGGAATCCCCAGATTCCAGACCTGTGAGAAATAAATGTTTGTTTTTTAAGCTACCCAGTCTATGGTGTTTTTATTACAGCAGCCAAGAATGATTAAGACAAACATTAAACCTCACACAAGGTATAGAATGTAGGTTCAAGCAGATCTCATCTCCAGCTTAATATTTTTTAAAAATATGTTTTTACAGTGTTTGTAATATTTCTGGCATTTTTAATTATTTTTAATTTGTAATTTATTTTCTCATGTGAAATATATAATCACCTTCGTAATTAAAAAAAAAAAAAAAAAAGAAGCCACAGATGATATACGGGTTAGACAGAATAACTTGGTAATTACAATGCGTGATTGTGATCTTGAGGCATCATGGAAAGGTTACAGCATGTGCAGTTTATTAAAAGAATACACAGAAATGATTGATATATTTCTGGAATACATACATTACAAATGTTTAAAATGAGAAAAAATATCTATTTTATTAAGTGATGAACTTTTCGGTAGTTAGATAATATCCACTGAAAATATTGCTTTCTCTGTTGATCCTTGATTTCTGATGTTGTTGTTGTTAGCGTAGTGACAGTCTTCCAAACACACTTGAGACAGATTTGACCACCAGTCCAAGTACAGAACCATGGAAAAATGGAATACTTTGGGGGAAGAGGAAATGAGCTGTGTAGCTAGCCCTCAGTACTGCCATGTAGTGTGTGGTGCTTGAACTTCCTGGTTATATTAATGATGTCTCTTTCATTAGATTATCATAGGATGAAACATGTAAATGTTCTGGAAAGATATCACCTAAAATGAAATGAAACAGTATCTCTGAAAAAATGTTGTATTTGTAGATTGTAAATATTCCACTCACCAATATGATATCTTCATGAAAAAATTTTCATGTAGAAGTTAGACCACAAGGACCCTATAGAGTGCTTTATTATTTTATTTTTTCAATCTTTTGAATACCTACATGTATCTGTAGGTCTGAAAAGTTTATAAAAAGAATAAAGGAAAGGGAATGTAAATGAAACAAAATATATGCCCATAAAGACACATAGTGCATCATTAAAATAAATAGTTTTTAAGCTCTTTACTTGATACAAGAGAAATTGGAGCGAACATAGTACAGCCAACCAATAAGAAGGCAGATTTACTTAATGGAGAAATGCACTAAGCTGCATACAGAATGCTTTTCAAAATTAGGACTTAACAGGAAAAATGAAAAGAAAGCAATCTGGTTGATTAGAGAACACTAAAGATGTAGTAAAAATAGCCAAGTCTAAAACTGGCTTAAGGGCATATGGTCCTTGAAAGAAAAAACATCCAGATGATCACAAACAAAGAAAAATAAAGCATTTTATGAAGTACAGAAAATGGTAAATGTCATTTTAAGTTACTTATAAAGAATCATATTACAATCACATTGTGGTTAAAAAAAATAGAAAGTTAAATCTTAACCCAAAGTGTGATTGAATAAATCTCAATCCTGGATATTTTTGTTGTATTCAATTTTAATTCAGGTTTTTACATTAACATGCTATGTAATCTTGAAAACACCATCTAACCTTCTTAGACTTGTTTGCACTGTAAGAAAATGCATTTGAAGCATCCCTTTAGAGACAATAATATATCATTCTTTAGCAAATCTTTGGTTATTTGGAATTCTCAGAAAAATATTTTCCATATCATTGAAAATGTACTTATTTCAGTGCTAAAATTTATCATTCAGCCATTTTTACTAGATTTGTGTTTAGCATATACATATTATAAACCTGTTTCTGCTTTCTTACATAAATGATACTAAATGCCTTTGGCTCTTCTTAATAAATTTGTGTTTACTTGAGAAATTCATGATACTTTATTGTGATTCTAGATGGCTAAGTCTGTGTGTAAATTTCACGCTTTCTGCCTCTGCACACATTACTCACATTTGACCGTCAGCTTCCAATAGCTCTTCTGGTAACAGCTGATCTCTTTCTTCTCATAACCAAGCATTGGTTAAACTTGTGTAAAGACCATCTTATAGTGGTTTGGGAAGGTGGGGAATTATTTCAAGTAAAGCACACACCTTTGCCATATGGATTTACACAAAGCTAACTGGACTCTCTAGAAAGCATTTTTTTTTTCCTTTTCAAGAATGTTGATCACAGTGGAGGCTTTTGGGTAACTGAGCTCTAAGAGAAGATATATGTCCCTACTATGTCATAGCCTGGAAAAGTTTGCTTTTCTGATCCGGCTAACAGCACCACAATTAATCAGGCAAAGTTGTTCTTTGGATACCCTAATTCTTCCCATGGAACACTTCTGTTCACTTTTTGAAAAGCCAAAAGGATTTCTTGCTACCTTAACTCTCAGATTGAGAAAAAGTAAAGTATGATTGATCTTAATGTATTTCTCCTTTCCACAATATTTGTATATTCAAACAGGAGCCTGGAGAGGGCAGAGCTTACCTCCAAAATCAAAACAAAACAAAAGAAAAAGAAATGCTGATGAAAAGTTTTACTGGACATTGAGAGGTAGGAACTTAAATTCAAAAAGAGCAAGAAGTGGATATAGAACCCAATCAAATAAATATCAGTGAGAATCATAGCCCTGTCAGACAGGAAGAATGTAAAACAGATTCAGGATAGATCAGACAATAAATGCACAAGTTGTATCCTATTAAATTGTTAAAAACTATAACAACAATAACAACAAAAATCACTGGCTTAATAACTAGATTAGCTAAAACTTGAATCCCAGGGATGTGAGCTATTAGACATCATTTGGAGATCACAGCCTTAGAGATCTTTTCCACATTTCTCCCTATAAAGAGGGTAAGAAAAGAAAAATCACTCCTACTACTTACAGCTCTAATTCTTATATCCCTGTGAAAATTGCTGGTTAATACGAAACCCCAATTTGCTTGGTAAATAGGTAATCTCAAGTTTGCTGAATACCGAACATTTTTGTTTTGTTTTTGTCCGGGCTCACAAATCTAACCCCAAAGTTATATCTCCACATGATATTTAATTTAGTTCCTAAACTTATGGCCCAAACTGAATTCCCTGCTTTCCCTTAAACTGGCTTCTGTTACAGTCTTCTTTATTTCATTCTGCCGGTGGCTCAGACCAAACATCTTTCACTAATCGACTGGAATTTGAAGTCAATTCCTTGGGTCTCCTTTCTAATACATCCCACTGCTCATCACCTCTACTGTTTCTAGCCTGGTCAAAATGCCCATCCCCTTTCATCTGGGATGTTGCAGAATCCTCTGACAGGCCTTCTGGCTTCTACCCTTGCGTTCCCCATCTCTCTACACACAGTCTCACCTAACACAGCTGCTAGAGTCTTTCTGCCAACCTCATATCACGTCATGACACCTCATGTCGTTCCCATGCTCAATGTATTTCACTGAGTTTCCTTTTCATTGAGAATAAATGCTCAGGAAAACCCCAGCCAGCCTAGACCTCATTCTCTCTCTGACCTCATCCCCTACCTGTTTTCTCTTGGTTCTCCCTGCTTGGGCCACATTCTCATTGGCATTTGGGCTACTCCTCCACCATGCTAGCTGCATTCCTTTCTCAGGGCATCTGTATTTGCTCATCCCTCTGCCTAGAGTGCTTCTAACCCAGATATCCATGGGCTGACTTCTTTACCTCCTCCAGGTGTTTCCTCAATTGTCACCAGTTACAGGAGCTCTTTCCTGACTGTGCTAAGTAAAAGTGACACCATAATAACTCAGGAACTCCCTATCCAGTGTTCTTTTTTTCATGGTAATCTCCATCTGACATACCACATGATTTAATCTGTAGTTCTTTGTCGGTCTTTCTGCTTTGCATTCCCCTTGCATTTAAGTTTCATGAGGTTGGGGATACTGGTCTTTTTTTCCCTGCTGTTTTAGATCGAGCATCTCAGATGGTGCCTGGCATATGGCTGGCTCTGAAGGTTGTATGAATAAACTGGTGCATGAGTGAGTAGTTTAACCACAGGAAATTCTAGACTTAATTCTGAACATGATGAAGCAAATTATAACTCATAGTGTTAATATTTTTGTGTTAAGTTTGGAAATAACCTGAGCTTATTTGACATTTTAATCATTCATAACTTAGAAGACTTTGGCATATTAAAGTATAATTTGACAACCTAGAGTATCTAACAGATTAATTTGATTCCAATTTAAAATGTGGATTAGAAAATTTGATTTTACTTGTCATTCTAATTTGAATAGTCTAAGACAATTTTACTGTATCTGTGAAAAGTATAACAAGATACTTGTAATTTTTATCTATTAAATTTATAAAAAGTGGTTAAGTATCTGGGAAACTTAGCTTATTAGAAAATGGAAGTACTTAAAAGTAAAAATAAACACATTAAATTTATAAATAAAGTTTAAAGCAGTTAATGGACCTTAAGTTGGAAAGGTTACTTATAAGTTTTTAAATATTTTTCTGGATGTGCTAATAAAAAATAAGATGATTTATAAATTAAATGTAAAAGCAGAAGAAGAACAAAATTTTGATTTTGTAACATTAAATGCATTAAATATTAATTGTTAAAACAAGTAAATTATCCTTTTTCTTACTGTCATAAAATGTACTTTCAAATATATAAAAAATATATACTGATGGTGAACATTCATGTGTTGGTATAATAATATTTCTTTTTTTGGTGAATGTTGTTGCTGGAAGAGAAAATTCAGTTTGCTCTTATGTCAAAAACCAATTATGCAGAACACTAATAATTTGATGGCTAGCTATATGTATGCATGTTTATCTATCCATCATCTATCTATCACCTATCGTCATCTATCTATCTATCTATGCTAACCAGCTGTTATAGACTGAATTGTGTTATCCCAACATTCACATGTTACAGTTCTGAACCCCAATGTTAACTGTATTTGGGGATAGGACCTTTAAGGGGGTAATTAAGATTAAATAAGGTCATATTAGTGGGGCCCTAAGCTGATAGGCCTTGTGTCATCATAGGAAGAGGAAGAGACACCAGAGAGCCTCCTCTCTCTTCCTGCATTCCCTCTCTCTGTGAATGCACAAAGGGAAGGCCATGTGAGAACTCATCAGAAAGCTGCCAAATGCAAGCCACAAAGAAAGATCTCAGCAAACATCTTGGTCTTAGAAGTCCAGCCTTTAGGGCTGTGAGAAAATAAGTTTCCATTGTTTAAGCCACTGAGTCCGTGGGATTTTATTAAGGCAGCCCTCAGAGACTAACACCCAACCTTTACCCAACATCCTTATCTACTTTTCATTCTTAACTTAGAAAACAGATTTTCTCAACATTGAGATATTTGGGGACTCCATTGAAACTACTTCCTTGAAGTTCTCATCTTTCGTAATCAGAACTACTTTATGAATGCCTTCTTCCTTTCTGTTTTTTGACTACACCAAGGAGAAGAACCCAAAAAGACATTTAGCTCAGTCCTTCCTCATTGTTCTAGGGACAGGTATCCAAAGAGGGAAACTTAAAGATTTTGTTCAGTGTTATGCTGACCAGCTCACAAAGGCAATGGGGGAGAAATACACAGACACATACACACGCACACACATACACACACACACAAAAAAAAAAAAAAACAGTGGCTAACATCAATGTACTTGGTACTCTTCTAAAAGCTTTGTAACTATTATTTCATTCAAGAATTAAGGCAGAAGTCTGGGTTGAATCAGAGAATGTGCATGATCCTTGCAATAGGTTTCAGGGACTTCAAGTGGTGATGGAAGCAGGGTAGCTGGTGGGTTATTCAATTGGGAAAGAATGGAACTGGTACAGGAGCCATGCCTGGCTGATTTCTTACCTTTTAAAAGATGTCTTATGATTTCAGGACGTGGTGTGCTTTCAAATATGGTATTTTATGTAATCGTGACAAAACTACCCACCACATATGACGTATGAGGTTCAGCAGAAATACATTTAAACCATGTAATACATTGGCCCTTATAAAACACATGAGTTAGGGGCACCAAACCCCTGTCTAGTCAACAATCCACATATAGCTTGACTTCCCAAAAACTCAGCTAGTAATAGCCTACCATTGACTGGAAGCCTTACCGATAACATAAATAGTTAAGATTTTTTTATGTTATATGTATTACATACTGTATTTTTACAATAATGTAAGCTAGAGAAAAGAAAATGTTATTAAGAATATCATCAGGCTTTGGGAGGCCAAGGAAGGCAGATCTTCTGAGGTCAGGAGTTCAAGACCAGCTTGGCCAACATGGTGAAACCCTGTCTCTACTAAAAATACAAAAAATTAGCCGGGCATGGTGGCGGGCACCTGTAATCCCAGCTACTCCAGAGGCTGAGGCAGGAGAATCACTTCAACCCAGGAGGCGAAGGTTGCAGTGAAGTAAGTTCACGCCACTGCACTCCAGCCTGGGCAACAGAGCAAGACTCCTCAAAAAAAAAATCATAAGGAAGAGAAAATAGATTTACTATTTATTAAGTGGAAATGAATCATCATAAAGGTCTTCATCCTCATTGTCTTTCCACTGAATAGGCTGAGGAGGAGGGAGAGTAGGGGTTGGTCTTGCTGTCCCAGGTGTTGCAGAGATGAAAGAGGTGGAGGAGGTGGAAGGGAAGGCAGGAGAGCCAAGCACACTTGGTGTAAATTTCATTGCAAAAAATACATGTATAACTTGACCCACGCCCTTCATATTCAGGTTGTTTCAAAGACAATTGTAATCTGTCCAAGGCCAACAAACTTGAAACTGATTGCCTTCATGTTCTTTCCCAGCCCCATTCCCTCAGTCATTCTGCTCCAGCCACACCAGAATTTTTTGCCTTTTTTCATAAACATTCTTTCTTTTCAGGGCTCTTGCAGTAACTGCTTTCCTTGCTTAAAATGCTTGCACCTCAGATCTGGCATGGCTCTATCTCACACATCGTTTATGCCATTTTCCTCATTGCCTTCTCTGGCTTCATTTTCCTCCATGGTATTCTAAATATTTATTTGATTAGTTTTCATTTTTCTCAGGAGGACAAGGGCCATTTCTATTTTGAATGTTGTATTTCCACCACCTGAAAAATTCATAATATTAAAGGAAGTGATTGCATGACGCATTGATAAGGGGTGAAATCCCAGCCTCAGTCATGCATCTACTGACATGGGCTTGGGAGCTTTCTTCAGGGCCTGGACTCCTGCTTACTTCTCCCCTTCTTCCCAATACACCATTGTTCCTGGGCTTCCCCATAAAAATAAATGAATCCTTTGAACTTTTGTTTCTTTTTTCCTTACAATGAACTTGTAAGATAAGAGCTCCTATTAATTCAATTTAGCAGCTTTTACCACTGAAGTTCAGAGATGCTTAGTGATTTGGCCAAGATCACACAAGGTTATCAGTGCAGGGCTGCTTCTGACCCAGGTCTACTGATAGTCTCCACTGATGGATGGCCTTTGTGGAATCTCTGCTGTGTTTCTACTTCCCAGAGGATGCTAATTCAGTTGAAACAACAAAACTTGGCAAGAATGCTTTTCACTGGTGTTACTGCAGCTCCTTAATCTATGACATGATCACTGATCATGTTACCCTACTGTCACCAGCACTCCTTAATAAAATATGATTGTGGACCAAGAAGATGGTCAAGGCTGGGAAGAAGGAAATTCCATAGATGATGTATTATTCCATTCTCACATTGCTATAATGAACTTCCTGAGTAATTTATAAACAAAAGAGTTTTAATTGGCTCACGGTTCTGCCGGCTGTGTGGGAAGCATGGCTGGGGATGCCTCAGGAAACTTTCAAATATAGTGAAGGCAAAGGAAAAGCAGGCACATCCCACATGCCTGGGGCAGAAGGAAGAGATGGAAGGAGGCAGTGCTACACACTTTTAGGCAATCGGATCTTGTGAGAGCTCTATCCTGAGACAGCACTAAGGGGATGGTGCTAAATCATTAGAAACTGCCCCTCTGATTCAATCATCTCCCACCAAACCCCACCTCCAACACTAAAGATTATAATTCAACATGAGATTTGGTGGGAACACAGAACCAAACTATATCAAATGAAAAACAAGAGGCCAGGTGTGATGGCTCATGCCTGTAATCCTACCACTTTAGAAGGTCGAGGCAGGTGGATCACCTGAGGTTGGGAGTTCGAGGCCAGCCTGACCAACATGGTGAAACTACATCTTTACTAAATACAAAAAATTAGCCAGGAGTGGTGGCGGGCACCTGTAATCCCAGCTACTCGGGAGGCTGAGGGGAGAATCGCTTGAACACGGGAGGCGGAGATTGCAGTGAGCTGACTTTGTGCCACTGCACTCCAGCCTGGGCAACAAGAGCAAAATTCCATGTCAAAAAGCAAAAAAAGAAAGAAAAAGAAAAAGAAAGAAAAACAAGAGGCTCTGAAACACAATGACAGGCAGGCTGTCTACTCACGTAACTTTTGTATAGGACACAAAGCAATTTTAATGACAGGATTTCCTTTTTTACTCAGTTCCTTCCTAAAATGCTTCGAGGAAGGTGGGTGGAAAGGACAATGTCCATGTCGCAAATGATGGAGCTGAGAATCAGAGAAGGGCAGAGATGTATAAAAGGTGTATTAGTCATGTTAAAAGAAAAACTTCAGCTGAATTAAATTTAAAGGAGTTTAATTGAGCAATGAATGATTCACAAATCTGGGCAGCCCCCAGAATCACAGCAGATTCAGACAGACTCCAGGGATGCATCGTGCTCGGAACAAATTTACAGACAAAATAAAGGTAAGTGACGTACAGAAATAGGAAGTGAGGTACAGAAACAGCTGGATTGGTTACAGCTCAGCGTTTGCCTTACTTCAACACAGTTTGAACAATTAGCAGTCTATGAGTGGTTGAAGTATGGCTTCTGGGATTGGCCAACACTCAGCTGTTGGTACAGGCACATACTCTTAATTTAGATTTTCAATCTTGTCTGCCTATTAAGCTAGGTTACAGTTCATCCGCAATGACTCATATATAGAGTACAGAGTCCTTCTCAGGCCTCTGAGTTTGCTTTAACAGTTATCTGAGGCTGCCATAACAAAATACCATAAACTAAGTGACTCAAACAACAAGAAATTTTCCTCACAGTTTTTGAGTGCTGAAAATCTAAGATCAAGGTGCCCATAGATTCCGTTTCCTAGTAAGAGCTCTCTTCCTTGCCTGCAGACAGTCATCTTCTCTGTCCCCATGTGAACGGAACACCTGCTGTCTCTTCCTCTTTTTCTCAGGGCACTATGTGAACGGAGCACCTGCTGTCTCTTCCTCTTCTTATCAGGACACTAACCCAATCATGAGGGACCTGTCCGCATGACTTCAACTAAACATAGCAATCTCCCAGCAATCCCATCTCTAAATACCATCATCTTGTGGATTAGGGCTTCAATTATGAATTATTGTGGGAGGCATAATTCAGTCTGTAATATAAGGCTTCACCACCAGTGAACAGGAATCAAAGATAGGTAGGTAAGTTTATCCTGAAAGACCAAAACTTGTTCCAATAGCCATCACCCTATTATCTCAAACAAAACTTGAGATTGGGAAGCTATCAGTTAAATAACTCACTCCTTGAGATGTCTGACAGAAAGAGGACCTGATGTGGACCCAATCTCACTCTTTACTCTGTTGCCTCATGCTGTTTCCCTTAACCATTAAGCAGAGGGATAACAGGTGTTGGAACATGATTTTCCTCTTTGCCACCTATGATTGTCATTAAGTCTGTGCACCAGATGTGTCCAGGTTTCTACTCTTTCTGGGCACATGATGTAATGAACTTCTCCTCCCTTAAATATTGGGTATAGCCATGTGACTTTCTTTGATTAATGAGATTTGAACAGAAGTGGAGCTCATCTCTTGCATGCAGAAATCTTAAAAGTGAGTGTGTGATTGAATCAAATTATTTCTCCTGATGCAGGGATAGTAAAGGCCTTCAGGCCCAGCCTTGTACCCACCCTCACCCCCACTATCTCATTCTAAACATGGAGCTTGATGAGAAATACACATGAGTCATGTAAGCCCTCTGAGATGTGGGTTGGTGCAAAACCACTGAGAGAACCACTGAGCTAGGTGAATCAGAAAGAGGCAGAGAAAACAGCTTGAGCACCCGCAGAAGGGAAGGTGTTGGGGTGGCTGGAAGCTGCCTAAAATTGCCAGAACATGAAGTGGGAGGTGGGGAACTCAGGCAGTTATTGATGTTGCAGGAAAAATGTATACTACACTTCTCACATTTCCCTCAAGAGCAAAAAACTTCTACTTCTTGGGAAGAAAAACAGGATTCATCTGCCAAGCGACACTGGGACAAAGAACCATACCACTGCAGCTCAGTCCCTGGTGGGTTCTCTCTCTTTCTTCCATGCAGGGGGCAGGGCAGGCTTGCTCTGTCTGTCACGTGGCAAGCAGTCTGCCTTCACTGGCTGATACCAGCGTCAGCTCTGCCTGAGACTGGGTGGAGGGGGTTGAGGAATTGGTCAAATATTTAAGGAAAAAACTGATGTTAGAGAATAATAAAGCTGATAATAGATATCCATCTCTCTCACTTGTTTTCAAAACTTGGGATAAAAGGAAAGACATTATATGTCTACACACCCAAATCTCATCAGTTAGCAAGAGGAGAGACCGCCTGATGGGCCAAGCATGGAGTGAAAGATTCCAGGCTGTATTTGGAAAATCAGCAAGAGAACAGGAAAATGATTCCTACAACAATGTAGAGTTTGTGCAAAAGACATTTCTTCCAAATTATGTCAACATCGAGTTACTATACCTAATAATAATAATGACTTATAATCATAACAATGAAAATAATAATAATATCATATTTTATTTAACAGTTTAATGCTAGTGTACAAAACCTAGTCAGAGGAACAGACCAATAGATGGTATTGGGAATATTACCAGAATATCGCTAGATATTATGCATTATCGCAGTATTACAGACTTAGAGGAAACTATAGCTGGCTTTAAATTGTCAGTGGAACCTATGAGTAATTCCAACACCACAGAGAGACACCAAAGGGAGGCTAAAGGAAGGAGGAGCTAATAATTATGCATGATCTTTATTTTCTTAGTTTTTCCATCAACTGGTCATCAGTTTCCTTTATACTTGTGGCTGTCAGAATAGGATCAAGACAGTCATGCTAGGTAGATTGGTGACTCCTAAACCCAGATTTTCATTAACATTTGACCAGGTTATACTCTCTTAGTGTTCATACATGAGTTTGAAAATACACTTTCCATAATGCTCACATTATTATCATTATTAAAGTGTGAAAAAGATTTAATTCTTAACATGAGATGAAAGTGGGAATATGCCACGGTTGTGCTTACTGCTTTGGAAAAATAATGCTAAATTAGTGTTTTACATTAGAACTGTTCTATTCTTCTATAGTGACCAGATTATAAAGTTCCAGAGTTGTGCTCTTTAATCTGGTTGACACATATGAACATTGACAGTTTCAACTGTGGCTAGCCCAAGGGAGATGTGTTAAGTATAAAATACACACTGAGGAAAAACTCAGGCTGCACCTGCACAGATAAACAGGCAGAGTCCAGCACAGAAGCCTTTTGTTCTTCGTTTGATTAGCAGGCTCCCAGGAAAAAGTTTCCTTCCCTTTTCAAACATGTACACAATGGGCTCCATGGGAACTTGCATGTGAGGAGGGGGGCTTACCTAAAACAAACGCACAGTTATACAAACAAGAGAAGTGGCACTCCATGCTTGCCTAGAGACATACTCACAACCACATAGATAAGGGGGAGTTGTGCAGATAGCTTTTCAGGTAAGAGAAATTACTCTAACAGCTACAGAGATGAAAGGAGTTTCTTATAAAAGCTTTTGAATTCCAGGGTAAAAATGGCACCCAGTTGGGCTCCCCTCTCCACTGTGAAGAGCTTTTTTCTTTTGCTTATTAAACTTTCTCTCCAACCTCACCCTTTGTGTCCACCCTCCTTAATTCTCTTGGTCATGAGACGATGAGTTTGGATAACATCTTAGACAATGAGACTTGTGACCCTGACCTGTTTCCGTAACGTTTAATATTTGGATATTTTGAGTTAAATACAATATGCTAGTGAAAATTTACTTTTTTTTTTTTTACTTTTTAAAAATATGGCTGTTAGAAAATTTAAAATTATTTATGTGGCTATAGGAGAGAAAAATAATACCTTTTTTTCACTCATCTCAAGGTTCATGGCTGACACCCCTATAACCAAAGATGAATTAACAGGAGAAAAACATAACACATTTATTTAACCAAAGTTTTAGGTGACACAGAAGCATTCAGAAATGAAGACCTAATGACGCATGAAAAACTTATTTTTATTCTTAGGTTTGATGAAGAATGGACAGCAGTTTATAAGCACGATTGAATAAAACGGTGTGGTCTAACAATAATAAACTGAGGGAAGTCAGCAAGGCTTGTTGTTTTCAGGTTTTTATTGGCCTGTGTCTTTATTCCTTCCCTCTGGTTATAGGGGGGGAATGTTTCATGTGAAAGTCTTATGGTCTTATGACCAGCTTTCAGGGGAGGAAGGTCAGGTAATTCCTTCATGGTGAGCTCTCAAAAAGAAGGGTGGGAGAAGGTCAGAGAATGACATCTACTGTGCCACATTTTGAGGTAGTGTCTCTTAGCCCCAACATGGCTCACAGAAATATTTATATATTCTTTTAAATAGCACTGTTCTAAAGTGGAAATATTTTATTCTGAAAAGATTTTAAACATCACTTCTGTCTACTTAGACATTGCCAGTTTGCCAGAATTCTAAAGCACTGTTTTTCAGTAAGATACCAATAGGATGAGTCCGTGGTGATGACACTCTTCCCCTGATGACCAGAATGAGGGAAAACTAGTAGCCCCGCCCATGTTTAACCAGGTCCTCACCTGTCCTTCTTTAGGAAAACTGGCACCACAAAACAATCCACCTTGGAGAACATCAGGACTCACGCCTGGGTGACGATCCTTAGTAATAACTACATCAAAATCCACAAGAATCTGAGCTCTTATGGTCATCATTTCTCCACAGATACCCACCTCCCTACTGCTCTGAAAATCCCTATTTTATCACCACTTCCTTTCACCATCTTTCCAAATGTTTGCACTTTACTATCTGAAAAGCTTAACCTATCGTTAGCAAAGCTCTTTGCTCTAAGGAAAACTGCTTCTTTTTGGAGGGCACTGTTTTCCCTGCAGCTTTCTCAACAATGTCTGTTTTCTCTTCCATGCCCCTAGTACCACTGAATGAGGACTTGAAGGAAGTTAGTTCCTTATTCTGCATGTTACACTCCAAGGCTAGCTCCCCCTACAAGTACCACTTCTTTCAAAAGCCACCCAGGTTTGTAGCTCCTGTCATCACGTTGTACTGCTCACTCTTCTTCTTTGACGTGGTCACCACTCTATCAACCAGGTCACTCCTCTCATTCTCTGAAGATTTCAGCACAAGGTTCTCTGCCACTCTTTTCCACACAGCTCTTACCTTAATTTTTGGAGATTCCAGTATCCACATAGGTAGTGTAGACCTGCCTTTTCATGAACTTCACCTCTTCATTTGCAACAAGGCAATGTCATGGTCATGCCCAAGCCCTATCATTATTTAACTTAACAATTTTCATAATCTCAATATCAAGCATCCCACTTTCTGAACATAGCCTCTATCCTTCCAACTCCCTTATGGTAATAACTAGTTGCAAAAGTGTTTGATCTCACCAGGTCTCAAAATTATTTATGCAATCACCTTTACTCTGTCCTTCACTCCTTTTATGTCCTGACTTTCCTCTCATCCAACATGAAGTAAATAGAATATCTTGCATATTCTCCATTTCATCACTTCTTGTTTTATTCATTGTATTGACTCAAAAATGCAATTACTTCTATGCTTTAACAACCATATTTTGAGAACCCAATGTCATAATATCATGGGCTGTGTATCTCCTGATATCATTATGCTACTTAATTTTAACGGCAACCTGAAGGCAGTTGGAGGTAGATATTGACATTTCCTTGAGCTCCCAAGACAACATGAAATTGCATTTGCTTCTTTACTTGCTCTTTCTTCGTCCTCTCCCCATTATAGCTTTCACCAACCTGAGATATATAAGCTCTTGAAAAGTAGTGACAACTCCTTTTATGTTTACATTCCAGTAACTAACAGATAGCCTGGAACATATTTAGTGTTTAAGTTTTCTTGAATGTGTTGGGTTCCAAAAAAGCAGGATTAATTTCTGTAGATCTACTAAATACACAAAATCATCCTCCATTGTTTTTCTACAAATTCCCAGAGTCATCTATCATAAAATTCTAGTACTTAAAGGGACTTCAAAAATAATCTAGCACAACCATTTTATTTCCCAAATCAGAACATGAGATACCATAGAAGAAACAGGAGAAAGTGAAATATTTTACACATTACATCTTTTGTTATTCTAATTAATTATATGTCTGTACTGTCAGAAAAATAATATTCGTACTAAAACAAGAGCTTATTTAATTTTGTTAAAATCATGCTGATCAGGTGAATTCTAAGTAGAATATCTGATTTCGAATTTTGACTATCTCTCATTCTGTATGATAATGAATTTACACCTTTGGAATCATTTTACTCATGTGTGAAATAAGAATGATGTTATTTGTATCATCAGTACCTTATCGAGCTATGCTACACATAATAAAGGTAAATAATTGAGAACAACTGGCTTGATTCATGTGGTCAACACATAACAGATCCTGTCTCCCCTTCCATTATCTCACCCTCATTCACTTTCTCCTTTCTCCTCTGTTTCTAATTCCCTCCCTTTATCAGACTTGCTAGCTTTCCCCAGGCTAACAAAAAGTCATTGTATATGATGTATTGAGATTATACAAGGAAAATAAAACCTCTAATAATCATGTCACATTCCAGCAAGTGACTTATTAAACAGATGCTGAGATTCAAGCTCAGAAAAATATTCAGCTGGCAAATGCAAAGAAAGAAAATGTAATATTGAGGTCAATAAATTCTGCTTTACAAATGAAAATATGCCTTTAAAACTCATTTAATATTTACAAAATTTGTTTATATAGGACTCAAATTCTGCCACACAATAATGAAGAATTCATTGATTTCCAATGTTGATTAAATAATATATATATAAAAGAATATGTGTATAATAAAGAGAAACGGCTGTTGCTATTCCTGAACTTGATCTTCAAGGAATGACAGTAACCCAGGGACTATACTAAGAATAGAAATAAATTGATGGCTCCCACTGTCTTGTAGAGAACTAAAGAAGTTGTATATCTGCATGTGTTTAGTGTATTCATTCTTGCTCTTTTTTCTTTTCATGGCATTGTCTAGCTACACTATACATTTTCCAATGATACATTGCTTAGCCCAAGTTTTGACACAGCTAATTTTGCAAGATTCTCATCAGTCCCTAATTAACAATATTTTTTTCTCTTTGCTTTTTCTTCCCAACATCTATTGCTCTTAAAGTTTCCATTAAGCAAAAAAGAAAATAATTTTGAAGTTGCTGCCAGGTATTTGTTCTCCAAAGCAAAGTCCTCCTGGAAATTTTTAGTCCTCTTCTTTCTTTTCCTTTATGGTCACATCCTTCAAGGACACCTTGCAAATTTCTTTTTTAGGGAGCTTGTTTCATAATCTTCCAACTGCTGTGGCCTTCATTTGATCTATTGAGGTGGTTATTTCCTTAAATGTTTTGATTTGGGTTGCAGAATTTAAATTCCTATGTAAATTGTCCTTGAATCACTAAGCTTTAGACACATATCTGGCATGCATACTTTTCCTTGAAGTCTTCCACTAATATTCAATTTGACTTTTATCTCCTCCTGTGTAAGAAATTTCTTGCAAAGGAAGACTTTATCATCTCCTCCTGTGTAAGAAATAATAACTCAGTTATTTCTAACTTACAGGATCTTTCTCATCCTAGCTTGTAGTAAATGTTTGCCTGTCTATTTTACATGTTTACGTTTGTATATCTAATTTGCACTAAACTTTAAGTTGTTTGAGAGGCGAACCAAGCCTTACAGACAGTAGCTTAGAGGGAAAAATGCAGCCAAACTAAAACCAGCAAACTCAATTTTGAGTTTTGATTCAGTCACTCAACATGATTCTAGACACTCACACTTTATTAGGGCCTTGTTTCCCTTTTTAGAAAATGAAGGTATTTCTATTAGTCTTGCTAAACCATGTCCCTTCACTAACACCTTCTGCCCTAGTGGAGAAGAGTAATGCTCTAAAGCTGGGCAAATTTCCTTCTGACCCAGGAGATTTGTACATAATGAATCCTTATTTCAGGAACACCATTTCCAGAACATTCTGTCCACAATATTTCAAGAACATTATTACCCGTTGGCCTAGTTATCAGTCTTATTCACCATTAAAAATCTCAATTCATGAAGAGCCTTTCCTAACTTCCTTCACTGGGTTAACAGGCCCTTTTATATAGGAATTTTAGCAGGTATAATTCTGTTTTACAGAACTTTTCCAGTTTATGTGAACATTTGATTTACGTTTTCTTTTAAAAAAAATACTGCATGTGTGTTCAACGTCATATCCTCAGAACCTAGCCCAACTCCAGGCACATAGTATTCACTTGATAAGTATTTATTAAGTGACTAGTTAAGAGTGAAATAGGACAGTTCATAAAATAACATATTATAAACTGGGAAAGTCCCTAAAATGTAAAATTTGTTATGATTCATTTTTGAATCATTTGCATTAAAAAGAGTATTTATCCAAGAATTCATACAAAATAAAATGCATATTTTCTATCCCTAAATTTTCTAATCTATAGGCTGTCTGGTAGCTAGAAGTTGGTCTTTCAGTTCATCCAAGTAACAGTTTGAGAATAGTCACTATGTTAGAAACAATATTAGATTCTAGGGTCACAAGGATTCTTACAGAAACAAGTCTCTCTTCAAGATTTTCACAGTCTGGTGAGGGTAGTGTATTAGTTTGTTCTCACACTGCTAATAAAGACATACCCAGGACTGGGTAATTCGTAAACGAAAGAGATTTAATTGACTCACAGTTCCACATGGCTGGGGAGGCCTCACAATCATGGCAGAAAGTGAAGGGGAAGCAAGACACGTCTTACACGGCAGCAGGCAAGAGAGAGCTTGTGCAAGGGAACTCCCATTTATAAAACCATCAAATCTCGTGAGACTCATTCACTACCACAAGAATAGTATAGGGGAAACTGCCCCATGATTCATTTATCTCTACCTGTCCCTACCCTTGATATGTGGGGATTATCATAATTCAAGGTGAGATTTTCCTGGGGACACAGACAAACCATATTAGGTAGCAAATATATAAAGAAGTTAGAGTTATTATAGGGGCTTAGGTGAAGTTAAGATATGTAAGCAAATCTGGACTTGAAGAAAAGGGAGTGTCTCTGTCTGTGTTAGATATAACTTTAGAGAAAATATGGCTTGAAATCTACTTTATAATAAAAATAATTTTGGCTTAACCAACATATAATATATTTGGTGAAGAATAGCAGAAAGAGAGGTTAAAGATATAGTCGTGGAGGTGAAGAAGGGCCATATCCTGAGAGATAATATGCCATTAATATGTTGTGGCTGGGGGCGGTGGCTCACGCCTGTAATCCCAGCACTTTGGGAGGCCGAGGCAGGCGGATCACCTGAGGTCGGGAGTTCAAGACCAGCCTGACCAATGTGGAGAAACCCTGCCTCTACTAAAAATATAAAGTTAGTCAGGCATGGTGGCGCATGCCTGTAATTCTAGCTACTCAGGAGGCTGAGGCAGGAGAATTGCTTGAACCTGGGAGTCAGAGGTTGCAGTGAGCCGAGATTGTGCCATTGCACTCCAGCCTGGGCAACAAGAGTGAAACACCATCTCAAAAAAAAAAAAAAATGTTAAGCACCATGAAGAGTTATTGGAGGAGACTGCAGTGGGCTCTCTTTATCTTCAGGTTCTGCATCCACACATTTAACCAATCACAGATCAAAAATATCTGGAGCAAACAGATATATGAAAAGGTGCTCAACATCATTGATCATCAGAGAAATGCAATTAAAAACTACAATGAAATAGCATCTCACCTCAGTTAAAATGGCTTTTATCCAAAATATCGGCAATAATGAGTGATGATGAGGATGTGGAGAAAGGTAAAACCTCACTTACTGCTAGTGAGAATGTAAATTAGTACAGCAACTATGGAGAACAGTTTGGAGGTTCCTCAAAATGCTAAAAATAGAGCTACCATATGATCCTGTAATCCCACTGATAGGTATATACCCAAAAGAAAGGAAATCAGTATGCTGAAAAGATATCTGCATTTCCATGTTTATTGGTTTATTGCAATACTATTCATAATAGCCACAATTTGGAAGCAACTTAAGCGCCCATCAACAGGCAAATGGATAAAGAAAATGTGGTACATATACACAATGGAGCACTACTCAGCCATTAAAAAAAGAATGAGATCCTGTCATTTGCAACAACATGGATGAAAATGGAGGACATGTTAAATGAGATAAGCCAGGCACAGAAAGATAAACTTCACTTGGTCTCACTCAGTTGTGGGAGCTAAAAATTGGAACAATTGTAGTCATGGAGGTGGAGAGTAGATTGATGATGGTTACCAGCGACTGGGAAGAATAGTGGGGTTGGTGGGGGGAAAAATGAAGATGATTAATAGGCACCAAAATATGATCAGATAGAATGAATAATATCTAGTATTTGATAGCACAATAGGGTTGTACAGTCATCAACAATTTGTTGTACATTTTAGAATAACTGAGGGGGTACAATTGGAATGTTTATAACACAAAGAAATGATAAATGCCTGAGGTGATGGATACCAGATTTACCTTGGTGTGATTATTACACACTGTATGCTCATATTAAAATATCTCATGTACCCAATAAATATATACACATACTATGTACCCAAAGAAATTAAAAATAAAATACTAAATGGAAAAAACAAAAAAGAAATAAAATTAAATTTTAAAATATGAAAAAATAAAAAATAACAATACAACAATAAAAGTAATACAAAATTTTAAAAATCATATGGTATAACAATTATTTACATAGAATTAACATTTTACTAGGTATTATAAGTGATCTAGAGATGATTTAAACTATGTGGGAGGATGTGCATAGTTATATGCAAATGCTAAGTGATTTTATATTTGGGACCTGAGCATTGTGGATTTTTGTATCTGTGAGGGGTCCTGAAACTAATGTTTCTCAAATATTAAAGGATGACTGTACATATAATCAGAATGCTTTTGGCTGCAAGTAACTGAAAGTTTAACTGTGAATGGCTTTAATGAAAGAGAGATACATATTGTTTATTATACTAGGGAGTCCAAAGTCATTAAAGGCTAAAGAAACAATATATTCAGATCTCTGCCTCTCTTCTTTGTGATTACCTTAGACCTGTGTCCTCCTTAGCATGTTCATTTACTAAGGATGTCGTCTTTTATAATCCCAATGTGCCTACCAGCAGCATTTAAAGCAAAATTCTTCCTGATTATGTCAAAAAAAAAAAAACACACACACACACAAAATATCTGGTTATCTGATCGATCTACCTTTACTTTATTGTTCCATCCTTGATTATACATACGTTCACTCCTGAGTCCGTACTCAGGACTAAAGGATAAGAATAGATGTATGTGTGTAGATCTTATTTCCTAAATGCAAATGTAATTACCTTCTTGTGGGCATTGTTGATGAGATTAAGCCAGTGTCCCTGGTCACATTATAGGCCACATCAATGGATTTGTGCTGTTTAGAATGATCGGAAATTGGGGAAGAGGTCTGCCTTCCCTGAGACATGTGGGACACAGAGGGTAAACACAGATATTTTAAAAATCATGATATTCTTAGGAAGATGACGAGAGATGGAAGTGGTAGGTGGGCAGACATCTTACTCAGCAAATTAGTGGCCAAGGTACCTCGGCTACTCACAGCTTCTAATTGCTTGGTGGAAAGTTGAATAAAAAATCTGTTTCTGCTAATGACTCAAACAACAAAAGAAGTCCTGTTTAAACTTAACGAAGAACAATTTTCTACCTCCTAACGAAATCCTGGATGCCTAATTCTCATTTGAGTATCAAAGAATGAAGAAATAAAAGTGTTGTTGGGATGTAAATAATCCATTGTATTTTAAAGATGTTGAGGCTGGGCATGGTGGCTCACGCCTGTGATCCCAGCACTTTGGGAGTTTAAGGTGAGCAGATCACCTGAGGTTAGGGGTTCAATACCAGCCTGGACAAAAGGTGAAACCCTTAAAAATTCGCTGGGTGTGGTTGTGCACACCTGTGAGCCCAGCTACTGGAGAGGCTAAGGCAGGAGAATCACTTGAACCCAGGAAGTGGAGGTTGTGGTCAGCCAAAATTGTGCCACTGCACTCCAGCCTAGGTGACAGAGCAAGACTCCATCTCAAAAAATAAAAAAAAAAAGATGTTGAGTTGCAAATTATAAGCACCTGAGAAGGTAGGACTAGCGGGCTTGTACTGACATATAGATGTAGGTCTTATCTCCAAAATATAGGCTATCATTAAGAGGTTCTTGAGTGGAGGCAACATATTATTAAATATTTAGAAGATAATATTAACAGAATGTAGATAGCAATTCAATGTTGAAATTTAGATTGTGGGATAATCTAGTAAAAAATAAAAATATAGTAAAATATAAGTAATGAAAACAGAAAGAAGGGAAAATACAAGACACTTTTGGCACACATATGATATCTAGATATAGACAAGATTATGAAAAAGAATATTAAACAATAGAATTTGAAGAAGACAAAGGAGAGGATGAAGAAAGAGAAGGTGAAAAAGAATGTGAAGGTGAAGGTGAAGGTGAAGACAAACAAGAAGAAAGAGAAAGGAATTATCTCAGCAGAAAATACAAGTTTCTCTTAGAAAAGAAAAACTCAGAACAGGACAAATTTTTAACATCTTGTTCCATAATAAAACCAGGAGACTGAGACGTATATAGCACTTTCGGTGGCATAAGGCCAGTTTGAATTCATTTTCTCAAACTTGCTAGAAAATTTGCCTTGTTCACTGAATTTTTTATTCCATTTGCTAATGTTAATTTGTCCATTAGCAACTGTGTTTTCTTTTTAGGACATGCAGCAAAAAGGAGCAAAGAAAGTGAGTGAAAATAATCTTTTTGACACTACCATTATATTGCCTGAAGTTCCAGGGAGTCAAGGAGATGTGAGCGATCTTCAGCACAGTCCTATAGAAGCATTCAATAATACAGAGGAATGGAATCACAGGGTCATATGCTCAGTGTACACTTAACTTTATAATAAATTGCCATTAGTTTGGTGCAAAAGTAATTGCGGTTTTCAACATTGCTTTTAATGGTGAAAACTGCAATTACTTTTACACCAGCCTAATAGTTTCTCAGGGTGGCTGTATTATTTATGTTAACAAAAAGCAATGTGTGAACATTGCAATTCTTCTACATCTTCATCAGCACTTGTATTGTTGGCCTTAACATTTTAGCCATTCTGGTGGATATACTGTGTTTTTTCATTGTAGTTTCAAGTTGCATTTCCCTGATGACCACTAATGCTACTTTTAAATATGATTATTGAACATTAGTATAGGTTTTGCTGCAGTGTATGTTTCTGCCTACTCCTTAGTTGGATTATTTGTCTTCTAATAATTGATTTGAAAGAGTTCTTTATTGATGGTTATGAATTTTTTGTTAGATATATGGATTGTATATGATTTTCTGTATTCTGCAGATTGCCTTCTAACCATGACTTTAGAAGGTCTAAATTTTTAAATTTTAATGAAATACAATTCACAAATTGTTATATGTGTTATGCTTTTACTTTTTCATTTACAGAATTGTTTCTCTCCACAAGATTGCAAACATTTTCTCCTATGTTTGCATCTGGAAGTTTTCTAATTGTATCTTTTATCTTAGGTCTATAATCCATTTCAATGTATTTTCTTTTTGCCTGCAATTCCAGCACTTTGGGAGACCAAAGTGGGAGGCTCACTTGAACCTAGGACTTTGAGATAAGTCTGCACAACACAGTAAGACCCTGTCTCTAAAAAAAAAAAAAAAATCAAAAAATTAGCCAGCTGTGATGGCATGTGTCTATGGTCCCACACTACTTGTGAGGCTGAGGTAGGAAGATTGCTTGAACCCAGGATTTCGAGGGTGCAGTGAACTGTGATCCACTGCACTCCAGCCTGGGTGACAGAGCTAGACACTATCTTAATTTTTTTAAATTGTTATTCTGTATGTTGTGAAGTTAAAAGCTTAAAATTTTCTTTCTCTGTGCAAATATTTAGTTTCTAAACATTTATTTTAAAAACCTCTTATTTCTGCTCTTACCATAGCAATTTTGTCAAAATCAATTGACCATGAATGTGTCTATTTCTGAAATTTCTATTCTGTTCTCTTGATCAATGTGCCTGTATTAACACCAGTATAGCATTATTATTATAATTTAGCTATATATAGTAAGTCTTGAAACCAGAGAGAGTGTTCTAACTTTATTCTTCTTTATCAAAATTTTATGTTAGTCTATGTTCTTTGCATTTCTACATACATTTTAAAAGCATCTTGTCCAATTTTATAGAACACTTTGAAAAACTCGACTAGTTTTGCATTGAAGCTATATAAAAAAGTGAGGAGAACTGACATTTTAATAACTTTTGAGTCTTCTAGTTCAAAACATGATCTATTTTCCATGTGCTTGGGTTTTATATACCTTCAGCAATGTTTTATAGTTTTGAGTTTCATGTCTTATGTATATTTTGTTAAATTTATCCCAAGTTTTCAAGAATAGACATTCTATTGTAAAGAGTTGTATTTTCCTTTTAATTCAGTTTTGCATTTTTTATTGCTAGTGTATAGGAATGCAATATTTTTAGTTTCACTTTGTATTCTGCAATCTTGCCACATTTACTTATTAGTGCTCACAACATTCTGTGTATATGCCTCAGGGGTTACTACGTACATAGTCATTTTTCCCACCAAGAAAACAAAACTGTTTTGTTATCTATCTGTCTGTCTGTCTATCTATCTATCTATCTATCTATCTATCTATCCATCCATCTATTTATCTATATATCTATCCATCTGTCTATATTGTGATAAGAACACTTAACATAGATCTACTATCTTAAAATTTTTGATATATAATACATTGTTGTTCACCGTATGCATAACATTATACAGGAGACCTCTAGAACTAAATTGTCTTGTATAATTTAACCTTGACACCCATTGAATGGCTATCTGACTCTTCTGAATTTGCATTTTGTGTTTTTTCTTGCTTCACTGCATTTGCCAGGACTATCAGTATAATATTAAATAAAAATAGTTAAAGATGACTTTTTATATCTAGCTTATAATGTTATTGGGGAGAAGTTTAATATCTTTCATCATAGATTATGTTATCTGTAGGTTTCTTATAAATATCCCTTATCAGGTTTATGAAGTTTCATTTTATTTCTAGTTTACTGAGGGCTTTTCTAATTTATGGGTGTTAAATTTTTTCAATACTTTTTCTGCATCTTTTGAAAATGCTATCTTATTTTGCTCATTTGTTCTGTTAAAAGAGCAAGTTACATTGATTGATTTTCAAGTCAAATAAACCTTACATTCCTATGAAAAACTCTTGCTATAGTTTGAATGTTCATCCCCTCCAAATCCCATGTTGAAATTTTATCCCTAGTATTGAAGGTGAAGCCTAATGGGAAATGTTTTGTTCATGGGGACAGATTTTTCATAAATAGATTACTTTCTCCTCTTGATGGTGGTATATGAGTGAGTTGTCACTCTATTAGTTCTCAAGATAGCTTGTTGTTAAAAATCACCCGGCACCTCCCCTGCTTCCACTGCTTCCTCTTTTGCTACATGAGGTCTGCACACCCTGGGTCCTCTTTGCCTTCCACCACTGGTGGACGCAGCCTGAAGCCTTAACTAGATACTCAATCTTACAGGTAGTGGAACTCTGAGCCAAATAAACCATTAAAAAATAAATTACACAGCCTCAGGTATTTCTTTATAGTAACGTAAAATGGACTAAGACACCCTATTGACCATGCAGAAGAAGTTAAATTTGTTATACATTGCTATGCTCAATGTGATAATGTTTGGGTAAGAATTTTTAGATATATGGTTATGACACATATTTGTTGATTTTTTTCTTGTAGTTTAAAAATTTTTTTTCATACTACGCAGAGGTATCTTGTAGTTTGTTTTTTGATTTTGTTAAAAGCATAATAATGGGCTCACTAGATGATTTGGGATATGTCTCTCTCCATCTGCTGCATCTCTACTTTCTGAAAATGATGCATAAGGATGTATTATCTCTTTCCTAAATGTTTCACAGAATTATCCAGTGAAGCACTCCATATCCAAAATTGAAATTTATGAAAATATTTTTAGTTACAAATTAATCTTAGTAATCATGGAATTGTATATATTTTTCTATTTCTTCTTGAGTCTGTTTGGTAATTTATGTTTTATTATCCTTTTTATGCCTGTAGTCCCTTTAGTGATTTCCTATTGATGCATCCTAGGATACTTGGAATATATTAATTGGGTAGACTCAGATGACACATGAATGGCAAGTTAGAAACATAAGCATTTTGGAACAAATAGAAATATATATGTGGTTTCTGAGCCAGAGGTTGGAAAATGATTAAAGTAGGTTAAACTCTGAAGGTTGGACGGATGAGAGAAAATATATTCTGAGACTGGTCCACATATTTTTAGGGAACTTCATCATACTCACAGTCATAGGAGACTGTATCAGTTATCTATTGCCATGATAATGCTAAGTAACAAGCATCCAGGGAATCTCAGAAGTTCAAAAAACATTTTCTATGGATCTGCATGTTGGCTGGAGTTCTCTGATTCAGGTTGTGCTCTGTTGAGCTAAATGGAAAAAACTTGGTCTGGTCAGCCTTTCTCATTTGCTTCCTTGTACCAGGAAGCATGGATGTGTTCTTACAGTTATTGTAGAAATACTAGTGGCCTTACTCAGGTACATGTCTATTTGTATACCACTGGCAAAGTAAGTTGCATGCTCAAACCCATCATCAATGGATAGAAAAACATGCTCTGCTCCTTTTGTGGGAGAAGATGAAAAATCAGTATTAAAAGCTACATAAAGGAAGAATTACGGACAGTAATGCCGTGCACCACACAGAGTATGGTGTCACAGGAGGGAGGAGCCACGATTTAGCTCTCACAAGTTCTTTGCTTCCAACATTGCATGAATGGGCTTGAAAACATCCCTATATTCTCAATGGATGTAAGAAAGAAGCTTTATCTATCAAGGAAATCTGCTAGAAAAATGGGGATGTGGGTCGCTGTAGAGAGGTGGTTGCTGTGGAGAGGTAGCTTGCAGGAATAAATTGAACCAAGGACAAAAGATGAAAGACATCCTGATTTCCCCAAGCTTAAGGGTAGTTACTCATCTTGCAACACCTAAAGTACCAAAAAGAGCTAAGGTGGCCTATAAATAGTATTCCAAAGATTTATACCACATTGCCATCCTGTTGGATACTATTTTCCCACTACCTGAGAATGTGATACTTACTGTATTGTGGGAGGGAAAACTATCTTACTAATAAGGTAACATAAATTAAGAGGTATTAAATGACAGGGTTGGAATTTGAACTGAGATTTTCTTGATACCATTGGTATTTTCATATGTTTGCATCACGATATTTTTGGTATTCATCTGTAAAGTGGAATATTTTGCTACATATACTATTTCCTGTGCTTATATTTTACTCTTAACCTAAGGAAAAGCCTGACATATCTTTGGGAAGTCTTACTTGACCCATCCAAATAATACAGACAAGAAATCACTTCTTTGTGGTATAAAACGGCATATGCTCCTCTTTTTGCATAAATAGCTCGGGCATGTCATTATTTATACAACTAATACTTTTAATAGAGTTCAATTTCTTTGCAAACAGTGATGGCTGCATATTTATTTTTATATGATGAAGACATAAAATGCTGACTTGAATATGGTAGAAAATAAAGGATAACTATATAGGTAAGTAAGTAGATAGATAAGTAGGTAGGTAGGTAGAGAGATAGATAAAGTGATTAAATGATTTATAATAGTCTTTCCATTTATATTTATAACATTTATTCCATTAGGAAATGAATGTTAGTGACTCTTCCTTTGGATTCAACTAGAATTGTTGCAAGTAGACAAGCTGTCCTAAGAAGTCATTGCAGTATTTAAAAAAATACTAAAAATTCTTAGATGGCAGTGTTCACAAGATTGGAATCCAATTTCATAGTCTTAGGAGGCTAAAATAACCTGTGGATGAAATTCTAGAGGCAAACTAGAAGGAATATAGTTTCAGAAGCAGGCTCAACCAAAATAAAAAGGGTATATACACACACACAGACACACACACCTGTGGAATGTTTTCTAACCAACAAATCTCTGATATAATTGACAGAACAACACTGTGAGGCAGGCATCATTCAAAGAAATGGTGTATAGTTGAAAAAATAGATTGTCTTCTCATAGAACCGTAGTAATCCCAGTGACTGAGGTCATGGTTGCTACAAAGTAAAGATAGATTATTTTCCTGCAGTCCAGTGGAACAACCAAGAACTACTGTTCTGGGAGATGGTTGCTGCAGAAATGCAATCTGGGGAACCAGGCAGTAGGTGACAGTAATCTTCCTCAAGGGAATGAACAAAATTATCCTTTTCCCTTTGTGAATGGCTCAACATTTGATTAATGATGCAGGAGTGCTAGTTAAGTGAGAGGGTGCTGAGTAAAGGGAGAGAATTCAACAGCTGCTTTTCCCTATGATGAAGAATGGGTTTGTGTTTTGTTCGTTTCATATTAATTCCCAATATGTGCTCATACATATTTTTATCGATATGGTTATTATCTGTAAACCCCATGGGAGCCCCATACCTTTTGCCTGTACTTGGGATTACTCATAGCTATTTCCTTGTTTAAGTTCTTGGAAATAGAAACTTAAATATGACAAAGCCGAATGCACTCTTAAGGGACCTGTGGTGCCAGCCTCATCAAATCACACTATTCCATTTTTTACAGAAGAAAAATGAGGACTAGAAAGTATAGTGAATAGTCTCAGGTTGCACAGCAGGTGAGTAAAAAGAAAGGATAAGAACTAATTTTACTGTCTTTAGATATTTCTGCTAGCACTCCCTGAACTCCTACCTTTACCCCACCTCAAATCCCACACACCTCTGCCATTGTCGAGGAGAGCTGTACTGCCATTAATGTGATAGTTCGCATTGAGCAGAGCAGGTGGCCCATAACAAGCTCTCAATAAATGTGAAATAATGTTATTAAAGCTATACATATTATTTATTAACATGCGAGCCATTTTCATTGCTTTTGAAGGTTTTTAATTTTTAGTTTCTTTGGTAGTGATGTGCTGATCAGTCTTTGATAACTTACTCTCTGTGTAAGTTTCCTATGGATGCCATAACAAACTAGTGCAGATGTGATGTGTTAAACAACAGATGGTTATTTTCTCACAATTCTGAAGGTGAGAAGTCTAAGGACCAAGGTGCCATCGAGGTTGGTTTCTTTGAGGGCTTTCTCCTTAGACGGTAGAGGGCTGTCTTCTCACTGCATCTTCACACGGTCTGTCCTCTGTATGTCTGTGTCCCTCCCCTTCTTAAACAAACATCAGTTACATTGAATTAGGGCCCACCCTAGTGACTTCATTTTAAATTAATTGCCTTTTGAAAGAGCCTGCTTTCAAATACAGTAATATTCTGAGGTACTGGGGGTTAAGACTTCAGTATATGAACTTTACGGAGACGTAAGTCAGCCTGCATCACTCTTAAAAAAACAGAAAAGAAAGAAAAGAAAAAGAAAGCTAAGATTCATGGCGCTCATTGATTTCTATGGTGGCAAATACTACTTAAAGACAATTTCAAGTCACCAGCGTGACATATCTAAACACAGCATCGGCAAAAGATGTGCACACTTGGCTTTTCTGAGCCAGTAAAAGCTCATTCCAGCACCACTGCTATTCAATCATTTTGCCCTCTGACTGATATTCCACTGTTATAAAAGCAACCCTTTTTACCTGAATCCCATTCTCAAGTTCTGTGTGAGCTTAGAAAGGCATCACTCAAGGGGGTCCCTGTGAAGGTTAGGAGTCTTGGAAACTGTCCTGAATTGAAAAGTGAAGCTAATTTAGAGGGCCTCAGGCAATAGTTCCATAATCATAATGAATATTGTGGTTATTCTGAGGAATTTATGTTGAGCCAAGAAGACAGAGTAAGGGGGGAGAGAGTATCTGGTCTGAATGGCCAGGTCATGTGTCAAATGTGAATCTCTCCCTCATTTATGGAACATTCTCTCTTTTTCTGTTAGCTTTTGTTTGCTTGTTTATTTGTTTATTTGGTAGCTTCTATGCCACCATTTTCTGCTGCTTACTGTTTTTCCTCTTAAAATTCTGATTGGAACTTCATAGAACTTTAAATGTTTCAATATGAATGCCTAATACTTAGGCAGGACCACAGTTCTTACATGCCATGCTCTCCCCTTAGAATTTCATCCAAATCGTCACGTAGAATGTCATTCATGCTCCAATAGCTTTATTGGTAGTCTTAAGCTCTTTTCTATACTTAAAACAGTATCTATATTTAGACGTCTCATTGTTACTTCCAGCTACATACCTGATATGTTTTGGCTGTGTCCCCACCAAAATATCAACTTGAATTGTATCTCCCAGAATTCTCACGTGTTTTGGGAGGGACTCAGCTGGAGGTAATTCAATCATGGGGACCAGTGTTTCCCTTGTTATTCTCATGACAGTGAATAAGTCTCATGAGATTTAATGGGTTTATCAGGGGTTTCCACTTTTGCTTCTTCCTCATTTTCTCTTGCTGTCACCATGTAAGAAGTGCCTTTTGCCTTCGGCCATGATTTTCTGAGGCCTCCCCAGCCATGTGAAACTGTAAGTCCAATTAAACCTCTTTTTCTTCCCAGTCTCAGGTGTGTCTTTATCAGCAGCATGAAAACAGACTAATACAATACTGCTAAAATTATGCACATGATTTATATATAACTCCTCTGCAAGTACAATTTGTCTCAGAAAATGATTTCATAATATCACTAATTACCCACTGAAGGTAGAACAATTTAAACTATGTGATTGAAAGAAAGAGAGAGAACAATAGTTTGAGAAAAAAAAATAAGCAGAATCTGAGTCATGTGTGATAATACCAAAAGTCTAAACTTTGTCCAGAAGAAGATAATATTGTCTGATGGGGTTTTCAACGCATGCAGGTGAAATACATGTGACAACCATAACACAAGAAGAGAAAGTAAAGGCACCTATACGGTGATAAGTCTTCTATCAGGAATAGTGAAGTATTGATTATAAGTAAACTGTGAAAAATTAAATATATAATGTAAACACTAGAAAATTCAATGAAAATTTTATTAAAAGATATAGTAGAAAATTAATAGATGGATTAAAATATAATACTAATAATTATTGAAAGCATTTAAAAGAAGGCAGAAAAGGAGAAACTGAGGAATTAAAATCAGAGGGAATCGACAGAAGCCAAATAGTAAAATGACAGGCACAAATGCAAACATGTAATTTACATTAAATATAAGCAAAAACTTCTATTAAAATTTAAACATTTTCAGGAAAAAAAACTTAAAAAAAACACAAACAAAGACATAAGACTAGAGGGTATGCTGTCTAAAAGAAACCCACTTCATATATTATTGTATGTGCTAGTTAAAAGTAAAAGACCAAAAACAATATACTATGCAAACACTAATCAGAAGAAACCTGGAAAGTTTAAATTAAGTCTATATTAAGTCTACATCAGACAATGTAGACTTCAGAGAAAGAAAAAATTACTAGACATAAAGATAAATGTTATATAATGTTTAAACAGTAAATTCACTGGGAACATACAACAATTCTAAATGTAAAGGCACCTAAAAATAAAAATATATAAAAATCAACTGATTTTACTGAAAGAAAAAAATAGAATTTCTAGTTAGAGGTTTCAGCATATTTATCTCAATAATTAATAAAAAAATTCACATAGATGTAAAATCAGCAAGCATATAGAAAATGGAACAAAACCATCAACAAATTGGATTTAGGGAACATTTATAAGTCATCCCACTAAACAATAGCAAAATACATATTCTTATAAAATGCACACGAAATATTTAAAAAGATAGACCATATTCAAAGTCATAAAACAAAACTAATTAAAACAATAAATGTATTTATTCTCATCATAGCAAACTTTAATACAAATCAATAACAGAAAGTTAATTATAAAACCTCTAAAATATGGTTTGGCTCAGTGTCCCCATCCAAATGTCATGTTGAAATCCCCAATTGTAATCCCCAGTGTTGAGAGAGGGACTTGGTAGAGATGATTGGATCACTGGGGTAGATTTCTCCCCTTGCTATTCTCATGATAGTGAGTGAATTCTCACCAGATCTGGTTGTTTGAATGTGTAGCACTTTCCCCTTAGCTCCTTCTCTCTCTCTCCTGCTGCCGTGTGAAAATGTGCTTGCTTCCTTTTTACCCTTCTGCCAATATTGTAGGTTTCCTGAGGCCTCCCCAGCCATGCCTCCTGTACAGCCTGTGGAACTATGAATCAATTAAAACTCTTTTGTCTATAAATTACCCCATCTCATATAGTTCTTTATAGCAGTGTGAGGATGGACTAATACACTCCAGAAACATGGAAATTAAATAACACAGTCTAAGTAATTTATAATTAAAAAATAAAATATTAATCAATTCATTAAAATAAAAAAAATTTGCCTTGTGAAAAACAGTGTTAAGAGAATGAAAACACAAGATACAGACTGAGAGAGAATATTTGCAAACCAAATACTCAAAAACTGATTCATGTGCAGAATTTGTAAAAAAAAAAAAATGCTCAAAACTCAACAATAAACAAACCACTCAATGAAAATTAAAATTAGTGAAATATGTAAACAAACATATCACCTAGGAAGACACAGAAATGACAAATATGCACAGGAAAATATGCTTATCTTCAGTAGACATTAGGGAAATGCAATGAAAAAATAAATAAAATACCGCTGCATACCTATAAGAATCACAAACAAAATAAAAACTAAAATTTTAAAATCACAGTATCAATTGCTGGCAAATATGTGAGGCAGCTAGAGCTCTTATTCAAACACTTCAATTAAAATTCTGACATTTTCTGGAAAAAAACTAAAATGCAAAGAAAAAGTACAAGATCAGAGGATATGCTGTCTGAAAGAAATCCACTTTGTATATTATCGTGTGTGCAGGTATGTCACTGGTAGGAATGTAAAATGGTAGAGTCACTTTGGAAAATAGTTTGACAGTTTCTTATAAATGTCAGCAAAGAGTTTTTGTATTACCAGCAACTTCACTTCTAGGTATTTACCTAAAATAAATAAAAGCTTATGTTTACAGAAAATCTTCTACAAAATGTTATAGCAGCTATATTCTTAACTGCAAAGCTGTAAACAACCCAAACATCTTTTAATGAGTGAATGGGTAAATTATGGTAGGCCTATGCAATTGAATACTGAATAATGATAAAAAGGAACAAGCTATTGATATACAGATGAATCTCAAAGACATATTGCAAAGGGAAATAAATAAGACTCAGTGACTACATACGTATGTTACATACTGTCATTACATTTAAATGACAGGGTTTTTTGGGGGTTGGGGTTCAAAGGGGTATGGTGTGAGGATTTGCAGTAATAGATGCAGCATGATGTAATTTCTTGGGGTGATTGAACCGTTCTGTATCCTCATTGGAGTTGTGTTTATACAAATTTATAAATATTTTATAATTCATACAACTGTCCACAAAATGTCAATTATACCATGTGTAAATTTGGTAAGTAATGACAAATCTAATTTAAATGGGTGTAAAAGAAAGCAGAAAATGGAGAGTTGAGGAGTTGAGTTGTACAGGTGGAGGAGAGAGAGTGGATTCGTATACTTCCTGGGGGTATGCATAAGACATACCCAGAGAGATCTATAGCAATATATTAAATAAATCAATCTGCAGCTTTTGGGATGATTCTGATCTATCTAAACAGATCTGTGAGTAATGGAATAAAAGTGGTCAGAGCATGAATGGTGTCTCCCGGGAAGAGTGTGTAGAGTTAGAAGAAAATGTGTTCAAACAGAAATACCAATATTTAAGAATTGTGCAGGGGTTGTGTATATCAGAAACATATAATCAAGCAAGCAAGATAATAAGGCAGAACGCAGTATAAAAGGCAGTCGAATGTTTCCAGATGATAAGTCTGCATCAAATGCAGCAAGTTGAAGAATAATCTGCCCATTGATATTTGTGATTAGCACTGAAATTTCAGTATCATGACACTTCACAGTAATTTCTCTTGAGGGGTAGAATGAAGGTTTGATCATTCTATAAAGTCTCAGGGTGTCTCAGATCTAGCCAGGGTGCTGAAGCAGCATATTGGAATATTAGGGAGAATGGAAGAACACAAAGCATGCATTTTTTGTATCCTCTCACATTTTTCTGTTATACTTTACCTTTCAGCCAATAAAGACACAGTTTTGCGGTGCTACAGAAACACATTTCAGTTAGCTTCCCAAAGAGGTTTTATGTTTAAGCCAAGAGAGAGAAATTTCATAAATTTATAAGTGGTACATAGAATCTTTACTTACTGAAAATTCCTTGATTTACAAAATGTTCTTCCAGTAGGATGAAGTTAATATTTTATTGAACTTCTACTGTGTGGCTGCCCCTTATTTATAGACATCATTCATTTACTCATCCAATCATTTATTCAATAATCATTCAATAACCATGCATTGAGCTCCTAATAGGAGCTGAAGAAGCAATGAGGAATGAGAGCATAATAGATTTTAAATTAAGGCTATTTTGTTTTGCAGCCAAAATGGGCTATTTATGACCCATAAGATAGTCAGTACTAGCAGAGTCACTTCTGTAGGTTTGACTCATCAGGAAACCAATGCTGTCATTCTCATGCTTAAAGTATAAGAAGAAATATTGTAGAAAAACATGGTATAGCAGAGGGAGAGTTTGGTATAAGAAAGTCATAACAATGACCTCAGCTGATTCCACAGGGAGCTTTGAAGCTGGATGTCCCTTAAGAACTGCTCTGCATTGAGGCAAAGAAACCAGGCTTGGGTACCCCTGCATGACCCAGTCATTTAAGGTGGGTAGCAGCTTCGCCCCTAGAGGGGCCATGACTTGGGCAAGGCAACTCTCTTTGGCTCCAGGCAATTTTTCAGGAGGGGTTTAGCTAAGATTCAGCGTCTTTCAATGCTCTGAGCAGGTGAGATAAGGAGTATTTCAATTCTGAATCAAGAGAACAAGTGTTATAGTATCCACCATTAGCACCAGTGTTGTCTTCAGTGTTTCTGAGTGCCTTGCACACATAGGTACTTAAATATTGGTCAGTACATAATCTCTACAACAAAATCTCACTGTTGAGAAAGAGAGAGAGAGAAACAGAGAGAGAGAAAGAAGTTTCACGCAAAATGCTGTAGTGAATGTATGAGCAAATCACTATCTTATGTAATCCTCATGTATCCTTAAGGCATAGAGTTGCGACATTTAGCAAATTAAAATTCAAGACACCCAGTTAAAATTTGAATTTCAGATAAGCAATGAATACTTTTTAGTGTAAATGTTTAATGCAGTATTTGGACTGTGTATATATGTACTTACTATGTATATATTATATATGTATAATACACAGATATATGCCATATTTTATGGATACTACTTATACTAAAACATTATTCATTGTTTACCTGAAATTGAAATTTAATTTAGCATTCTATATTTTTCTCGCAAATCTGGGATAGATGACTGAGATTCTCAGTATTGAACAAAAATTTTTAAAAAATAGTGATACCAAAAGGTACCAATGGTGCAAGGAATTAAACTAGCCTTGTTTAAACATTGTGATTATTATTAGTCTGTCATCTTTAGTTTCATTTGCATATTTTTATGTTTTCTGAATTTCAGCGAGCTAGAAGCCTTTTAATATTTTCTCCAGGTTCTGCCAATGGGACTAATTGATGGGAAGATAGAAGGCAGAGAGAGGAGGTTATTTCTCCCAGCTTCTGGTTGTGCCTTTGCTATCAGTAGCAACAGCTGGAGGCAGCTCCAGGCCTTTGCAGCAACTTTGGCATCAGCCGCAGCATCGCTGTTAGTGATTTCAGCAGCAATAGCATCCCTGTGGGTTCCTGGGACTCTGCTCAGCAGGAGTGTTTTGGTACCAGCAGCAGGAACAGCAGCAGAAGTACCACTGGCAGATTGGCTGTAAGCGTGGGTTCATAGACTCCAGCAATAGATATTCAGGGATGGGACTTTGGGATTGGTTATTTGACCAGATTGGGGAGCCTAGAGCTACCTTGAAATGCAGTAAGCAGCAAGAATGGAGGTAAAAGATGACGCTTGCTTTAAATTAGAAGAAAATGAGTCGCAACAAAAGCTCTGTGACCGCCTCTGGCGGAGAAGATGTTTATACAAGGCACGCCATTACTGATGTCTCCTGGGAAGGCACCAGGGAACAGCAAACAACAGCATTAGCAGTCACTTCTGTCTTTCTTAGGTTCTAGTGAAGGTCTGTTTTTACAACAAGTTTGAGTTATATCCCAGGGCTTGTTTCATCTCTCACATTTTATTCATCCTTGAACTGTATTTACTCCAACGGCAGTCACTCCCAGGGCAGCACCTGTCTCTGTGGTTCTAAAATCCGTGAATGCTGCCTTCACAGGCCCACTCGATTACCTGGGCACCAGTTCTACTCCTCAAATATTGGTACCTTTCAAATTTTCTCTAATCTCTTTGGAGTCGTGTATCTCTGGAGTTGAGAAGTCTCAGATGAGAAATAATAACTTTAACTAACCTCAGGTCAGGAATTCTGAGTTTGCAAATCTTGACTACGCTGTAAGCTGTTTTGAGTAGAATATGAGAACCTTGAGATTCCCACTTATAGACAAATCATGAAAAACATAACATAATTTCATTAATTCTCCATGAGTATTCAGTGAAATAGAATAAGTAATAGTTGTGTAGCTTAATTCTTGGAAAATAATATAGTCTCAATAAATATAATTTGAGTAATTTTTAAGTAAAAGTCCTGTCTTAGATGACCTGATGCTAAAAGACAATATTGGCAATATCATCGGTGATTATGAGAATTTAATAGGATAATAAATATAAAAATGCTCTTGAAATTATTTAATTGTAATGATTATTAGTCTTTATTATTGATTTGTTCACATGACAAATTTTTTTAGATGACTACTGATTTTGTCACTTTCTATTAAAGTAATTATTAACACGTATCCACTTAATTGTTTTAAATATGTGATTTTTCCAGTTCCGTTTCTCAATTAAGAAAGAAGAATAGAGAACCAGAGGGATTAAAGAAATAGTAAAGACATTTGAGGATTTCAGTCTTTCATTTATTGAGTACCTATTATGTGCCAGACATCCTGCTATATTCCAGGGATACAAAAATCTATACCATGCTGTAAATATCTTATTCTCCAGCAACAATAGCAATAGGTACAACTAATGTTTAAAGAGCACTTGTTCTGTGCCAACCCTGATTCTAAATGTTTCACATGATTTATATGATTTAATCCTCACATAATCACTCTACAATATAGCTACCATTTTTTTTTTCTGTACATAAAGACATGGAAACTTTTCAAATTTAAGTAAAAAGTCTAAGACTATATGATATGGTACAGTCAGATTCTAGCAGAATGAAGAGAGGAGTAATGTGACCAAATTATAAAGGCCAACGTGCTATGGAGGTAGCACTAATGACCATGTAGACCAATCTAATCTTCCATTCCAAGTGCTTTTTCTTCCTGACCAATCAGCAGCATTTGACAGTAAAGTCTCTCCTGCAGGCTTCCAGGATAAGGAATTGTCCTAATTTACCTCCTGCACCACTGGCTGTTCCTTCTAATTCCCCTCTGCTCCTTGGACCTCATCTCCCTGATCTGTTAATGTTGGAGCACCTGAACACTCAGTTTTTGGTCTCTTTTGCACTTCAGATTCCTTCCTTCAATTTTGTAGTTTGTATTCACAACTTAAAATACCATTATTATTGACTCAAATTCTTATCTCCATACTAGACTCTTATTCCAAAATGCATGCTCATATAGCCTACTGAATATCTCCAGTTGGACGTTAATCCGTCAACTCTTAGTATGTCCAAAAACAAGCCCTGGATATTTTGGTTCCAGCCTGCCCTTCCTTCCTGCACTCTGCTTTTTTATTTAATATAAACTGTATCCTGCTGCATGTTCAGGATAAAGCCTTGAAGCTTTCCTTGATTCCACTTTGTCTCATTGCCTTCACCTAATCTGTTAGCAAACTGGATGGAGTATATTTCAAAAATATTCAGAATTTGACCAATCCTTTCATTGCAAACACCCTGATCTAAACCATCATCATCTCTCAAATAATCTGATTGGAGATTGCTCAGGTTTGGAATATTAATTCAGTAGCAATCTGCCAGTTGTTCCTGATGCAGTCCTGTATCCACTTCGGACTGTACTCAACACTTCAGCCAGATTAAGGAAGCCTGGTCCTGTAAGCTCCTTCTTATAAATAGAAAAATATGTACATAAATACACAAATAACTCTTTACTCAGTAAGAATCAAAATTCTATTGACAATGAAGGAGGCTATGTATGTATGAGACAGGGTGTATATCAGAAATTTCTGTACCTTTCTCTCAATTGTACTATGAACTGAAAACTACTCTGCGAATATAGTCTATCCAAGAAAAAAATAAAAGGGCCCAAATCCTTGCAAAGGTCTGTCATGCCTGTCACGATCTATCACCACTCACTCTTTCCCTCACTCTAATTCAGCAATGCTGCCTTCTTGCTCTTCTGCAAAGAAATTCACTGTGATCCCACACCTGGGTTTTTGCAATTGTTTCCCACTTCCTGGAAACTTTTTACTCCATATACCCACATAGTTCAATCAATCCTAGGTCTTTGTTCAAATTATTATTTTAACTGTCACTCTTACTCACTTCCATATTTTAAACTGCAAGCCAGACCCAGCACTTCTCATTATCCTTCCCTATTTTAGTTTTTATATATTTATTTTTTGTAGAGATGGGGTCTCACTATATTGCCCAGGCTGGCCTCAAACTCCTGGCCTCAAGCAATCCCCCTCTTTTGGCCTCCTAAAGTACTGGGATTACAGGCATGAGCCACAATACTAGGCCCTGTTTTGTTTTTTCTGCATGCACTTTTCACCGTCTAATATACTACATATGCTATTTATTATTGTTTTTATTTTCTCTTTTTCTTCAGAAAATTATAAACACCTTTAGGGTTGTTATTTTTCTATATTTTTTCATTGTCTCACTCTCAGTGACTGGAAAAATATTAGGGAAATTGTACATGTTTGATAAATATTTATTAATGTAGTCATAAAGAGATGGACTATTTAAGACAAGTACATCTTGTGGCTTGGGAAAATCAGGGTACAATTTTACAGAGGAAATGTGGGGTAAAAAGTGAAAAGGCATTTCTCTCTCTTTTTTTTTTTTTTTCTGTGATAAAGTCTCACTCTGTTGCCCAGACTGGAGTACAATGGCGTGATCTCAGCTCACTGCAAACTTCGCCTCTCGGGTTCAAGTGATTCTCCTGCCTCAGCCTCCTGAGTAGCTGGGATTACAGGTGCTGCCACCATGCCCAGCTAATTTTTTTATTTTTATTTTTTTTAGTAGAGACGGGGTTTCACCAGGTTGGCCAGGCTGATCTCGAACTCCTGACCTCAGGTGATCCACCCTCCTTGGCTTCCCAAAGTGCTGGGATTACAGGCGTGAACCACCATGCCTGACCTCACAAAAACTAGGGTAGGAGCAAAGGTATGAGCCCATGCATGGATTTGTGTACAGATGAAATATAGTTTTTCATCAGAAAAAATTAAAAAGAATGGAAATTAGCAAATGAGATAGGATGCATCAAATGTTGACTTTTAAAATGTGCATTTCCTGCAAGTAATCATACTCCAACACCTGACAGATCTGAAACTAAGAAATTTCCAAAATATTGCTTCTCCAATGGTGAATATACAATGTGTTTCATTCCACTTCCTTACAGGGTTAAGCAATTGACTATCAATCAACAATCTTTTATGAAAGAAGAGATGGTACAGCACATGCATGCCCAATATTAAGAGACAGAAGACATTTATTGAGGCAAGCAGCTGGAGTGGACCTGCCTCCATCACCAGGCCAGCTTCCCACCTGCACCTGCAGCTCTTTCTTCTTTTGCAGGAGGCTTGCTCTGCTCATTAGACATGCAACAAAGAGCTGGCCTGTGGAGCACACATCCATATTCATAACTCAAGTCAGCTGGAAAGTTGTACATTTTTCTTTCTGGGAAATCATGGCGACAAAGACTGAAGACCCAGGCAGCACAAATGTGAATGATGGTTGAGTCCTTAATTCAACCTTCTCTCACCCTGACTGCAATCTCTGGTGGACTTTCTAGCAAGGAAATGGGACTGGGTCACTGCCCTGCTTAAAAACCTTTCAAAGGCCTCATCTTTTATAAAGTATAAATTTCTTTTATCTTATTATGTAAGGAACTGAGTTATCTCACTCCTGTTTAATTCTGATTCTTTTTCTTTATATTTTCTTAGATGCGTTTTTAACAAATGTAGTATAATTTACATACAACAAATTGCACATGTATAAACTGCACATTTTCATCTATGGATGTACTCATGAGAGCACCAGTACAATCAAAATAATAAATATTCCTCTATCATTCCTGAAATCGTACACCTGCCCCTTTGTTACTATTTCCTTCCTGCCCATGTGAAGCCAAAGGTCAGCCTTCTTTTGCTGTGGATTAGTTTATATTCCCTATAAATTTATAGAGATAAAATAATACAGTGTGTAATGAGAAGGAGTGGTCTGGCCTCTTTAACTCCGCATATTTAATTTGAGATTTTGTTGTTTGTATCAAGAGATCATTCTTTTATATTACTGACCCATATTCCACTGTATGAGTATATGACAGTTTAATTTAATGGCAGACATTGCTAATTTTATCTTATTAGGGGCTGGATATTTACACATTTATATAAATATCATTGAACTTTGTTTGGCATGTCATTAATTTATTTCTAAACAGTGTGATCTTTATCGGCCATTCTTCTAATATGTGGAAGATGGTAACAGAGGTATGTTTAGTCTAGGACTAATTATATCTCACTATGGAGCCAAGAATTCCTTGAATATTCCCTGCAATGTCCCATAAGTTATGAGGATTTCTAGTGCGGCTTGTGAAACCAACCACTATTTCTGGCTGTGAGAGTTCCAAGCCTTTTTCTGACTAATTAATTTAGATGATACTTTCCCCAGACTCATGCTGTTTCCTCAGACACATGCCCTAATCAATAGTCTGCTGAATCTCCAAGGGAGGCTCTCTGCAGTCTCTAGAAGATTTCTGTCTCTGCAGCTCTTTTATCTCTCATGCTCTGTCCTGTGAACTCTAACTGCCTCGATCTTCTCTGAGTTTCAGGTCTGTCTCAGCTCTGGGAGTTTGTTGTGCTCTGCCTGAAATTCCCCTTCTCTGTGCTACGGTCTTGAAACTACATGTAGTAAACTGGGTCAATAATCTGCTCACCTTGTTTGCTCTTCATTTCCACAATCATTCTCCTTTTATTGCCTGATATACAGTGTCTCAAAAATTGCCTTACATAAACTTTATTTGATTTTTAAATTGTTTTAGCTGAGAGGGTATTATCTGTTCCTTGTTACTTTACATTGTCAGGAAATAAAGTCTCTTTTTATTATTAAAAGATGTTTTCACGAGGAATAAAATTCTGGTTTGGCAGTATACTGCGTCCCCAACACCCCCATACACACACAGTTTGTTTTTCCTCTTACACATTTTAAAGATTTATTCCACTCTCCTCTGGTTTGTGTAATATCTGAAGAGAAGTCGGCTGTAATTCCATTATTTATTCTTTTGGATATAATGTGTCTTTTTGTTTCCCTGATTGACTTCAAATTTTTTTTTTGTCTTTTGTTCCCAATAATGTGAATGTAATACTCTAAGTGTTATGCAGCAGGGGTCCCCAACCTTAGGGCTGTGGACCAGTATCCATCTGTGGCCTGCTAGGAAGTGGGCCACACAGCAAGAGGTGCCTGCTGTCAGATCAGCAGTAGGCAGTAGATTCTCATAGGAGCGTGAACCCTATTGTGAACTGCACACTTGAGGGATCTGGGTTGCATACTTCTTATGAGAATCTAACTAATGCCTGATGATGTGAGATGGAAACTATTCATCCTGAAACCATCCCCCCTTTCTCCCAGGGAGTCTGTGGAAAAATTGTCTTCTACAAAACCAATCCCTGGTGCCAAAAATGTTGGGGACCTGTTATATATTATATTTCTCAATTACTATTTTCTTCAAATATTTCTTCTGACTTTCTTCTCTTTTCTCCTTTTGAAATTCCAATTATATCTTTATCACACTGAGAGAGATTGAGGAGGTCCCCATCTCTTAGATTATGTTATATGTTTTGTTGTTTTCTGGTATCCCAGCTACCCATCGTTTCATGCCTTGGGTTTCAGTTAGGACAAGTTCTTTTCATCCATTTTCAATTTTGCTGATTCTTTCTGTAGCTGATTGAATTGACTGATGAAGTCCATCAAAAGTATTTTTCACCTGTGTCATTGTGCCTTTTATTCCTAGAATTTTTGGGGCTTTTTTCTTTTTTTCTGAGACAGAGTCTTGCTCTGTCACCCAGGCTGGAGTGCAATGGCGTGTTCATGGCTCACTGCAATCTCCGCCTCAGCATCCCGAGTAGCTGCGACTACAGGCACACACAACCACACACAGCTATTTTTTTGTGTGTGAAGATAGGCTTTCACCATGTTGCCCAGGTTAGTCTTGAACCCCTGGGCTCAAGTGATCTGCCCTCCTTGGCCTCTCAAAGTGGGATTATGGGTATGAGCCACTGTACCCAGTCTTGCATTTTCCTTCTTTTTTTACTCACAATTTTATTACTCTGCTGAAGTTTCCAATCTAATTTTGAACAGTATCCACCTTCTCCACAACAACCTTTACCATATTAATTATACTTACTTTAAATTACCTTTTTGCTATTTCAACATTTAGATCAGTTTGTTATGTGGATAGCTTTTAATATGTGTGTCTGTGCAATTTTGTGATTATTTTGTTTTTACAATGTCTTATCATTTTTCATTGTTGTTGTTGAAATCTAGATCTCTCGGAAGAACAATAAAGACTGAAGCGAGTATATTTTACACTTGGAAATGAGCAAATCATTCCTTTTGACAGGCCATTAATGTTGGGGGAGAGTACCTGTCTATCACGAATTGAGCTAGATTTGAGATTTTTTCTTGTTATTGTTACTCTCGGTACTTCAGAAGCTTTAAATACTTTTAATATTCCCTGTTATAATAGCTGCTCTGCCAAAGAGTTTTTGTCCACATCTGCTCAACTCTTAGCTTTATGCTTTCCATTTGCTCAATGTCTCAGAGATTATCTTAACTCTCTTGCTTGTCTTTCAACATTGAAAGGCTATTACTGGCTACTTGATATTGGTTAGCCTGTTGTTGGAAGATGAAGTCTGTTCTTGTACTCTGATTAAGCCTCAGTTTTAGGCAGACACTTAATCTCAAACTCCGTGGAGAAAAGCCTTCTAAGTAATCCTGCTCCATCTTCCACCTGGAGTGCTAAGCTAAGCATGAATTCTTAATCATCCTCTAAGATTAGACAACTTTTTTTTTCTCCAATTGAAGTGAGTTTTTACTCAGACCCACTCAGTGGGTGACAGTGTTTGCAGCATTTTCCCCAGATCTTTAAGGTTGTATTCCATAAGAAAAAGAGCCCCTCTGGGATTTGTTACTTTCCCACAGTGGCTGCGATTTCCCCCCGCTGGACCTGAACTGCCAGGAAAGATTGCTCAAGACTTTTGTCAGTCTTTATTGTGAGGACAATACCTGGTGAGGTCCATGAAGAAGAGTCTGTTGAAGCCTTTAAATTTCTCTTGTCTCAGCCCCTAGAGGTTTTATAGTCTCTTTTGTGCTGACACTATGCCATTATCACTTGTTATACATTTTATCTGAATTCTTCTTATGGGTGTCTGGTGGTCCTTGCCCAGGTAAGCAGGTGCTTATGCACCATTTCTACTGAGTGGTGACTGACTTGTCTTAGATTTTCTGTTCAAGAAAACGTAGACATTTTCATATTATGCAGAATAGGTTCTGGGATCCAAGTGATGAAGTTTTAATTTTCTATCTTCTAAATAGGAGGTGGAAATTACACTTTTACTTTTAGAAACAGGTATGATTTGTTTTTTTGAATTGATATGTGTAGAGCACTAATATTTACTGTATTATATGATTTGGCTGAAATCTACAGTCTTATGAGTTGTTTTCTATTTTACTCCTTTTTAAGATTTTTTTTTCTTTTCTCTTCTTGTTTTACTAATCTTTTTTATTGAGATGACACTTATATAATATAAAATTAACCATTGTTTGAAGTAGATAACTCTGTGACATTTAGTCTGCTCACAATACTACGCAACCACTACTTTTATCTGGCTTTAAAAGCATTTTTGGGGCTTCAAAAGGAAACCCTATACCCTTTAAGCCATTGCCCTTCATTCCTCAAACCTCCTACTTTGCCCAAAGTAACCACCAGTGTATGTTCTGGCTGTATGTACTTTTGTATTTTGAACATCTCATACAAACAGCATCATGCAAGGTGCAGCCTATTGTGTCTGGCTTCTCTCACTCAGAATGTTCTGGAGGTTCATCCATGTCACAGTGTACATCAATACTTTATTACTTTTTATGACTGAGTAATATTCTATTTTATGTGTATATCATGATTTGTTTATCTGTTCATTCATTAATGAAAATTTCAACTGTTTTCACCTTTGGGATATTATAAATTGTGCTGCCATAAACATTCATATACGTGTACTTGTTTGTTAGCAGTTTCCGGTGCTATTGAGCTTGTACCAAAGATTTTCCTTGCATGATCATACACCAATTCTGTCTCACTTTTCGAGGAACCTGCAAACTGCTGTCCACAGTGCCTAAACTATTTTACATCTCTACCAGCAATATATGTGTTCCAACTAATCCACATGCTTGCAAACTCTTGAAATTCTTTCTCTCTCTCTTAGAGGTTGTAAGGTTCTAACTCATTATGGTTTTGATTTGCATTTCCCAATGACTGATTTTGAGTGTCTTTTCATGCATTCGTTAACCATTTGTATTCTTCTGTAGACAAATGTGTATTCAACTCTTTTACCTGCCCCCTGCCCCTTTTAAAATGGGGTAGTTTGTTTTGTGTTGTTAGTTGTAATAATTCTTTATATATTCTGACCACTAGACCCCTGTCAGATATATAATTTGGTAATATTATTTCCCATTGTGTAGGCTATCTTTTTATTTTCTTGACAATGTATTTCTATATATATATATTTATATGTTTTCATATATATTTATATATTTCCTATGTATTATACATAAATAAATATATGTATTTATTGATTTCTTTTTAATAAAGCCCCATTTATCCATTTTTGTTTTTCATGCTCACAGTGTTATATCTAAGAATCCATTGACAGATCTGAAGTCATAAAGACCTACCTCTAAGTTTTTTCCTCAAAGTTTGATGGTTTCAGCTCTTATATTTAGATTTTTGACACATTTCAGTATTTTCGAAATCAGACATTTATAAAAAAACATTAATTGAAAGGCTGAATTCTCCATATTACTAAGGCCAGAAAGAATACCTAAGACAAATAACAACTATGAGAGACACCACCATAAAAGGCACATAACAAAGAGGGCATAACGCTCCTCTTTGTTCACTATGGACTTGAATATTTCACAAAATGGATTAAATTTTAAAAAAGAAAAGAAAAGCCCTAGGTTGTTGGGTCATGCTAAGCTTTACTTCATAGCACCCATCCACAAACACGGGGGGAAGTTACAATGGAAATTATTTCGTTTCAAGCATAATAATTGCTGGTAGATATTTCCCTGAGTTTTTCATTTCTTCATTCACCACATATGTACAGAGCACCAACTCTACACCACGCCTGAGTTAAGACCTCATGGATGAGTGCCGCCGCTTGGCCTCTGCCACCTCAGGATCCAATTATTCCTATTGTATTTAAATATTGTAGTTGAGTGGCTGTAGTTCCCACTGTTGGATCTGACATACAGAGAAGAACAATTACAGAGCTCTTCAAAGATACAGGTTCTGTCCTCACAAATCTATTTCACAAGGCATTGGTCAAGAGTATATCTTCTGGACCCTCCCAGCTGGGATGAGTAGGTTTAAGGTGACTAAATGACTCCATCATCCCAATCTAAGCCTTTGGATCCCTTTCTCTACATTAAACCAAGGGAGGTTAGGTATTTCCAGCTCACTCACAGTGGTCCATCTTTTAATCCATGTTTCAGCTAACCAAGCAAATAAACTATGAGAACCCTTTTTAATTCCCTGGGCTGCAACATTAAATCTGAGTCCCTACTTAGTGGGCCCAAATCACTAAATTCAGCCTGATCCAACTCAATGTTCCTTCCACAATTATCCCATACCCTACTATCCATTCCCATCCCTGTCCTCCAGATTTCTGTTTATATAAATTAGAAAACTCAAGCAGTTCTTTTTAAGTGTAGTATGCCTCCTCGTGGTCATACTCTCAACCTCACCTCTAGGGGCCTGCAGGGACTTTAGTCTTGTTATAGATCTAGAAGCCAACAGGGGTGTTGGGGGTGGCTCCTGGGGAGAATCAACATTATCTTACTTGGTAACTGTCTCAGGGGAGGCCATCACTGTTGCCTCAGGCAGTGTAGGGTTTGTCTCCTCAGACAAAGGTGGAAAGGCTAATGGCAGCATGGGTTAGGGAGGAAATGTTGCCACTACAGGATATGGGGAAGCTGTTTCTTCTGGCAAAAAAATTTCATCAGAGTTTACAAACTTAGTGTGCCCAGCTTCATCAGGGTCTTCCTGAGCTGACGTTGATTCCAGGGGACCAAAACGTCATAGTGATCATCCAGTTAAAGTAGAGGCTTATGGAGGTTAGGTAATTAATGGAGTTTTAGCTCAGTTCCAACTTACAGTGGGTCCAGCGGGTAACCAGTCTTCCCACATGTCCCGATTTCAAGTTGCAGGTCTCATTCTTTTCCAATCAATGCCCTCATTTTAACAGTAGACACCTGGCGAGGCTGTGCATGCACCTTCCATTGCAGGTCAGTCACTCACATGATAAGAGCTTGTGTCTGTATTTCCACAACTTCAGCTCTTTCTTTATAGGAGATAAGACTCTCACTCAGGGCAACCTTAGCAGACTTGAGTCTTGGTATCTGCTTCTGATGCCGGGAGATAGAATCCCTGAGTTCATAATTTTCTTTCATCACTTTGCCCACTGAACTTAGGACCAACCAACTAGCTTCACTATTTTCCATTCTCTACATATGGTCAGAGTTATTATGTATAGGGTCACCAAACCCCTTGCCTCTCACAAGTAATGAATCAGGAGTGTCAAATGCATTTATTTTCCATAGCTCTCTAAACAGTTCACTTCAAGGACTATCAGTGTTCTCCATACTATTAGAAGTAGTGTCCTTAGCATTTTGGGGTCTAATCATTTTAAGCAGCCAACTCCAGAAACCCCCAAACCAGTGAAAGAACTCCATCCTCAATTCTGTTCCTCTAGAACCACTCCTGGCACCAAAATCTGTATTAGTCAGGGTTCTCTGGAGGGACAGAACTAATAGGAGATATATATATGTGTGTATATACACATATATATATCCTATTTTATATATATATATTTTATATATATATCCTATTTTATATATATATTATATATATCCTATTTTTTATATATATATTATATATATATCCTATTTTATATATATATATCTCCTTTTATATATAGGAGAGAGAGAGAGGAGATTATTAAGTATTAAGTTTAAGTATTAAGAGGAGTTTTTATTAAGTATTAACTCACATGATCACAGGTCCCACAATAGGACTTCTGCAGGCTGAGGGGCAAGGACTGCCAGTTCCAAAAACTGAAGGACTTGGAGTTTGATGTTTGAAGGCAGGAAGCATCCAGCACGGCAGAATGATGTAGACTGGGAGGCTAGGCCAGTCTCTCTTTTCACATTTTCCTGCCTGCTTATACTGTAGCCACACTGATAGCAGATTAGATTGTGCCCACCCAGATTAAGGGTGGGTCTGCCTTTCCCAGCCCACGACTCAAATGTTAATCTTCTTTGTCAACACCCTCACAGACATACCCAGGATCAGTACTTTGTATCCTTCAATTCAATCAAGTTGACACTCAGTATTAACCATCACAGAGCCTCTGCAGTATTTATATTTGACCAGGATTTCTCTTCCACTTCTTTGTCTAAATGATCAATCTCTGCTTCTGACCACCTTCTCAGGGTATACAATTGCCTCTCAGCTGCCTGAGGTTCTCCACTGCGGTGCCCTCATCCATGTCCTATCCCTCATTAAAACGATCATATTACATAGAAAAGAACTTAGTGGGACCTAGGAATAAAGTTCAGCAGAACATGAGTGGAGATAAATTCAGGAGAAGCCCTCATTATGGCCATTTCATTAACCTTACTGGCTACTCCAGCATGCATCCTTTACAGAAAAGAACTATATTGAAAGACTATTATATACTTGTTTCTGGGATATATTATTTTTAGAAGAAAGAAGGCACAAAACTCAGTGAAAAATATTTTAAAATATCTATCTCCAGAAATAACATAAATAAAGATGACAAAATGTCAAAAATAAATACTGTCACAAGCATATAATACACATATATGATATGCTTGTAGGCATGTGCATATTGAGTTAAGAAACAAAAACATCTTTCACTAAATATCAACCCCATCTTCTAACTATTTGACCTTGGAAAAAGAAACATCTCTCTTTTCTGAGCCTTGATATCCAATTACAGTCAGTATTGCCTATTTTCCAGGCTGGGAGGAAGTTTTAATGACAGCATGTATGTGGAAAGAATTTTTGTACTTGTTAGTTCCTCCTGGCTATTTCATACGCATCCTTTCTTTTCGTGTAAAAACATGACAGGGTGTAAGTTATTTAATTTTAAGTTGAGTAAGGTAGTTTGTATATTATGGACAGTATACACAGTCTACCATTGTGCTGGACCACTATGTGTTAATAAATCAAAATTCCTCTCTTTAATGACAAGATATTTTCACATCTCACTCTCACATTCACTCATGTTCCAAACCAGGCAAACAGCCACAGTTGCTGGGTAAAATGAAGGACTCCTGGACACAGCTAGAGTAGGGAGAAGAAGAGAGTGACTGCAGGCATTAATGAGCAATTGTTATTTCTCAGAAACTTTTCTAATAACTTGATATTAAATCTCCACAGAGACCTCATCAGACACTGTGTCAGTGACGTTCTAAAGGTAGTGAGGCTGGTGAGTGGTAGAACCAGGCAGTACGGCATGTTACTACTCTACATACAGATCTGCTATTCACCAGCCCTGAGAGCTCTGTTTGCCTCCTGCATGCACTCTCTAATTCATTTATGCATTCCCAAGGAGGGTTCCTATGTTTGGGAATTCATTTACAAATAAACTATGACCTCCTCTCTCAAACAGGTCACAATCCATTTGGAACAGGATACAATTTCCTTATCTGTAAAATGGGGAAAAATACTCTGCCAATCTTACAATGCTGTTGTGGGAGCTGAATTTACATATATGAACGCATTTGTAGATTGCAAATTACTCAACTAGTAGGAAGCATTACTGCTGTGGCTGAAATTCTTGGGCCAAACATTGAGATCTGTGCATTTGTCACGGGAAAGGAAAACAATGTCTTTGCCAAAAGCCCAAAGGAGCTCACAGCTTCCAAAACAAAAGAGGAGGTAGAGTCTGTCAATCAGCCCTTCTCAGTATAGGACGATGCCACACAGAATGCCAGTATGACATGGATTGGTAAACTCTGTGTGCTCTTTAATTACTTCGGCAATTAGTAGGCAAAACTAACATTAGAAGCCGTTCCATTTTTCCTCCTTTTTATATTTTTCACTTTTCTTTCTTGCATTTTAAGTGCACCCTGCTGTTTCCAGACACCCCTGCAGAGAACTGCAGTTTCATTCTATCTCAGGACCAGCGCAGAGGTAGGAGGCCCTGCAGGCTGCAGGAAAGACAAGGTGAGTCAGAGGCTGAAGAATAAGTCGTAAAAGAGGAACACGTAAAGATACAGGGAAATAGATAAAATTAATATTATTTAAATGTATATGACTCCTTTTTAGATACCATTTATTGAGCATTCACTCACTAGCACAAAGCTATAACAATGACTATTATCTCAATTAATTTTCACAATATCCCTATGAGGTAAATATTGTTAAAACCTCTGGTTTTCTGGTGAGGAATCAAATAAGAGAAGTAATGTGCCTAACCTGTGTAATATTTGTAGTTAGAAAATGATGAAGTGAAGAACCATTCTTAGAGAACCTAGTTCCTTACATTACACCTTTTCTTAGCTTCATCATACAACAGTCAGAAAAGTTTGTTTTGTACCCGTCTTAAAGAAGGAAACCAGTCTCAGGGGCACCTGTGTCTCTCATGGTCACTGCATGTGTTGATTTGCTCAGGCTGCATAACAAATGTCATAGACTAGGTGGCTTAAACAACATACGTTTATTGCTACCAGTTGTTCTGGAGGCTGGGAAGTCTAAGATCCTGGTGCCAGCAAGGTAAATTTATTCTGAAATCTCTTTCCTTGGCTCATAAGTTGTCACCATCTTTCTGTATATTCAATGACCTCTTCTTTGTGTAGAGTGGGGAGAGAGAAAGCAAGATCTCTGATGTTTCTTATAAGGGCAATAATCCCATTATAAAGACCACACCTTCATGATCTCATTTAATCCCAATCGCCTCCCAAAGGCCCTGTCTCCAAGTACCATTTCATTGGGGGTTAGGGCTTCAAAATATAAATGTTGGGGGAACACAAACATTCAGTCTATAATATTCTATCCCTAGGCTTCACAAAATTCATATCCTTATCACATGAAAAATATATTTGAAGTACTATGAATGAAAAATACTTTTGACTTTAGAGCTGATAATTGAAATCAGTTAAGACTTTTATGGCTCTTGGTACACACACACACACACACACACACACACACACACACAGATATGATAAGGAATTAGCTCATATGATTATGAAGGCTGAGAAGTCTAAGATCTGTAGTCAGCAAAGCTTGGAGATCCAGGAGAGCCAATGACATACTTCCAGCCTGAGTCTGCTGGCCAGATAACTAGGAGAGCCAATGGTGTAAATTCAACTTCAAGTTCAAATCCAAAAGCTGAAGAGAACTCTTGTTCCAGCTTGAAGATCATCAGGCAAAGAGATTGAACTGTTTCTTACTTAGCCTTATAGTCCATTCAGATGTTCAGTGGATTATATGAGGCTAACTCACAGGGTAGAACATTCTGTTTTACTGAATCTATTGACTGAAATGATAATTTCATCCAGCTACATCTTCACAGACATAACAATAAATATTATTAAATAAATATCTAGTAATCCCATGGCCCAGCCAAGTTGGCACATAAAATTAACCATCACACTACATTATTTGCAGACACCTAAGTCTGTAAGGTCCTACATGGCTCCTACCACACTTTTTATGAACCATAGCTATCTCATGGCAAGAATAAAACTAGAATATTTCCTGGCAGGTTCTACTTCTTGCTGCTGTCTCAGCCATCTCCTTCTGTGAATGGAAGCTTAACTTTGCTCAAGTCTGAGTGGGAAGATGGGCCACTTATTGTGATTCAGTTCATCTCTCACAGGAACTTGACTGGGTGGCGTCTATTCTGGCCTATAGACTTTAAGAGGAATTCTACTAGAAGCCTGTGCAAAATATTTCCTTTGCAGATTAATAGAGAAGACAGCCAAACAACAACAGCAACACAAAGTACCTTTACACTTTATTCCTGCCTTGGGAATGTTAATTAAATTAGTAAAAACAGACTTTATATTTATTTATTTATTTGTTTATTTTGAGACACGGTTTCACTCTATCACCCAGGCTGGAGTGCATTGGTGTGTTTACAGCTCACTGCAACTTCTGCCTCCCAGGCTCAGGCGATCCTCCCACCTCAGCCTCTAGAGTAGCTGGGACCACAAACGCACATCCCCACACTCAGCTAAATATTTTTTTTTTTTTTTTTGTAGAGACAGACTTTCACCATGTTGCCCAGGGTGGTCTTGAACTTGTGAGCTCAAGGGATCCACCCACCTCGGCCTCCCAATGTGTTGAGACTACAGACGTAAGCCACCACACTCAGTATCAGACTTTATTTTTAGAAGACTTTTAGGTTCACAGTAAAAGTCAGTGGAAAGTACAGAGAGTTCTCTTATACCTCTTGCCCCTACAAACACACAGCCTCTCCCACTATCGATATTTTACACCAAAGTATACATTTATTATCATTTATGAACCTACATTGACACATTGTTATCACCCAAATGCCATAGTTTACATTAGGATTCACTCTTGGTGTTATACATTTTATAGGTTTGGACAAATGTATAATAGCATCTATCTGTTATTACACTATTATATAGAATAGTCCCATGGCCATAAGAGTCCTCATGCTCCCCTTGTTCATACCACCTTCTCTCCAAACAACTGGCAACCACTGATCCTTTTACTGTTCCCATAATTTGCCATTCCAAGAATGTCATGTATTTGAAATCATACAGTATGTAGCTTTTTCTTATTGGCTTCTGTCATGAGGAATATGCACGTAAGCTTCCCCCATGTCTTTTCATGGTTTGATTGCTCATTTTTTTTTAGCACTGAATAATATTTAATTGTCTGGATGTACCACAGTTTATTTATCCATTCACCTACTGAAAGACATCTTTGTTGCTTTCAAGTTTTGGCAATTTTGAATAAAGCTACTATAAATATCTGTCTGTATGTTTTATGTGGACATAAGTTTTTAACTCATTTGGGTAACATGATTGCTGGATTGTATGATAAGAGTATGTTTAGTTTTGTAAGAAATTGCTGCCAAACTCTCTTCCAAAGTGGTTGTACCATTTGGGATTCCTACCAGAAATAAATAAGAATTTCTGTTGTTTCATGTTCTTGCCAGCATTTGCAGTTCTCAATGCTTTTTTAATTTTAGGCATTCTAATAGGTGTGAAATGTCATCTCATTGTTGTTTATTGATCTAATCAAACACGAATGAACTATTTCCAGATTTTCCTTTACATAACTGAAGTTAAAATCTTTATTCCTACCATTGTAACTCTTGCTTCAGCTCCATATGTATATAATATATATATACACACACACATATACACACACATATATATGCATACATATGTGTGTGTATATATATATGCATATATATGTGTGGGTATATATATATGCATATATGCAGCCAAATACATCCTAAATGACACACAGGTACTATGGCACGTTAATGATTGTAATTCACTCTGTTCTACTAATCACCTTCAAATTTATGAGCTCCTCTCAACAATTTCTGACACAAATGTATTAATACTATTATTAAGTCTCACCACCTTCATCAATATTTTACAGGGGATTAATTTGAAGATAATGCAGCTTACAGGAATTTATATGATTTCAAATTTTATCATTGCAGAGCAGATCTTGGAATTTTCCTGTTTAAATATTCTCCACCTGTGTATTAGATCTTATGTCTTCTTTTTAAGATATTAGTCCATGATTACATGTACACCTCTAATACATCACCATTTTCTCAACCTCACAACATGCTTCCTATTAGCCTAAAAATATATGCTATTCACCTGAGTTCACGTTCCCTTGAAAATAGGATCTGAAGTAAAGCAATTCTCTAATCCTTAATGGATGTTTTTTTTTGGTTACAGTTCCATGGAAAACAAGGAGGTGAACAAAAGGAAGAAATGCAGAGAAAAATATGGAATAGAAATATGAGGGAAGATATTAGCAAACTGGCTATATCTTTTATGACAAACTCAACTGATTACATCTTTTCCAAGAACATCTTCAGAGGTGTGCTATGAAGTATGCAGTCTCTGCAAATGGGCAGAATGTTTCTATGCAATAGACCTAGACCACCCTGAGGGCTGATGTCATAGTAAAGACTCAGATACTATGTTTGCTGCTAGCAGACTGTGCATTTAGCAGTGACATCCCCTAGGTCAGTCTTGGTGAGAAAAAGCTATGTTAAGAGCTGCCATAAAACCTCCATCCTGGCCACCATGGCCACTCTGTCTGTGTGTCAATTGAACAAGGCTTGAGTGGGGTAGAAGGGTGGCAGACTCATTGTTCTTCCTGCCCACCTCATTTGTCAGCCCCTCCATAGCAGCAGAAGCTCTCAAGTGGTGTGTTTACAAACCTTGAGCTAGATACAGAGTGCCGACTGGTGTATTTACAATCCCTTAGCTAGATATAAAGGTTCTCCACGTCCCCACCAGACTCAGGAGCCCAGCTGGCTTCACCCAGTGGATCCCGCACCGGGGCCGCAGGTGGAGCTGCCTGCCAGTCCCGCGCCGCCGTGCGCCCTCACTCCTCAGCCCTTGGGTGGTCGATGGGACTGGGCGCTGTGGAGCAGGGGGCGGCGCTAGTCGGGGAGGCTCCGGTCGCACAGGAGCCCATGGAGGTGGGGGGAGGCTCAGGCACGGCGGGCTGTAGGTCCCGAGCCCTGCCCCGCGGGAAGGCAGCTAAGGCCGGGCGAGAAATTGAGCACAGCAGCTGCTGACCCAGGTGCTCAGGCCGGGCGAGAAATTGAGCACAGCAGCTGCTGACCCAGGTGCTAAGCCCCTCACTGCCTGGGGCTGGCGGGGCCGGCAGGCGGCTCCGAGAGCGGGCCCGCCGAGCCTACGCCCACCCGGAACTCGCGCTGGCCCGCAAGCACCGCGCTCGGCCCCGGTTCCGGCCCGCGCCTCTCTCTCCACACCTCCCTACAAGCTGAGGGAGCGGAGCCGGCTGCGGCCTTGGCCAGCCCAGAAAGGGGCTCCTACAGTGCAGTGGCGGGCTGAAGGGCTCCTCAAGTGCCGCCAAAGTGGGAGCCCAGGCAGAGGAGGCGCCGAGAGCGAGCGAGGACTGTGAGGACTGCCAGCACGCTGTCACCTCTCACTAATATAGATTGCCAATCTATTTGTTGACCAGGTAGGCCTGAGTTCTTTTCCAATCTGTCAGCTGGTTGTATAGAAACCCCCACAAAGACAGAGGTTTCAGTGGAGAGAGAAGCGTCTGTGGAACCAAGAGAGGAAATGGGAGATTCTGAGCCATTTGTTTGTGTGTTTAGTTGTGCCATATGTTTGTCCCTGGCTCTATCCTCAAGGTATGTTGCCACAGTAAAATAATTGCTGTGCCTGGTCTAATTTGTGACTTAGCAGATTTGACAATATGCAGTTCTAGGGCAGGTTCCAGTCAGATTGGAGCTACATTTTCCAAATTTCAGTCTGTGCTGATTCTTTTAAAAGAGATGCTAGTTATTTCTAGGAGAAAGCATGGGCTTACCTCAGAAATCTGTGCAACTTTGTGTGACTTTCATGTCAGGACTTGCCAGAGATGCCATGTGGCATGCTTATTCACCTTGAAGACTTCTGGCTTCACCAGGTTCCTTGGTCAGTTTTCCCAAGTGTCAGAGGAGTTAATATGTGATCATAAATGTGTAGCAGAACACATTCTTCTAGTGCTGGGCCCAAAATGCAACTGTCAAACCAGTAAGTTACTTGGTAGAAGTATTACTAAATCTGATGTGTGCTGCCTCCGCATAGAAAGATGACCACGAATAGCTGTGCCCTATTTTATTGTTAGAAGGTATGAGATATACCATATTGCTCTTTATCTTAGGCTGTGCAAGCCAGCATACTCCAGAAAAGTTCATTAGTGTGATACGATTCATAATCTTTGAGTGGTTTATCTTTCACCCTATGGTGCATGTGTCTTACTGAAAGGGTCTAGGGTCTTTGACACTTTTTGATTAGTAGGTTCAATTGGCCTATTGCCTTCAATACACTGGACCAGTTTTACATTTTCCATAAAGTCCCGGAGGACTGCATTATGATAGAGAACAAGGAATTTGACATGGTCCTGTGGCAAGACTGTTAAGGGGTACTGCTATCTTTGCCCTGAAAAGGCAAAGCATTTTTACTTTCTCAACCAATGGGGCTTCAGATCATTAGCTGTATAGTAAGTATGAGAAGCAGTGTTGATCTTTTACAAAATGAAAGCACATTTAACCATGGAACTGCAATTAATGCTACTACTACTGGATTAATTTTTGAATATTCCATAAATACTTGTCAGGAACCATCTAATTTTATTATTATTAATTATTATAATTATTTTCAGAGTCTAGATGAGGGAATTAAATGGGAAAATGACATCATTTATCTTTCCACTTTTTGAGGATAGTGCTAATCTTTTAAATTTCTCTTCTGATGTATTTTTGCTTCTGGTTTGCTATATGTGGGGGGAGAGCTGTTTCAGGGATTACTTTCCGTATCCTACTATAATGCTCCTTACATTGAAGGTAAAGAAATAAAAGATGATTCTGTCAGATGCTAAGTACCTCTATCTCAATATGTATTTGCATACTACAGAAATTAAGTACAGTGAATGTGTACAGAATAATTTAACTCACTGTAAAATAGTTGGGTAATAACACTCCCCAAATAGTTCATCTGAGCAGCAGTAAAGGTTTCATATTCTATCATAGTCAAAGTTCATCTCACAAATATTCTCTGAACTTCAGTGTGCTTTCACCTTCAACAAAAGAAGCCAAATAAGTTTTTGCATATGTTGTGCTTTCTGGATCTGAAGTAACCCTAGAATTGGAAATCTAAGTGGAAGCCTTAGGCAGCAAAAACTACTTGAGATGTCCCTTGTGGCACAGCTGGGTGGTATCTGTGTAATGTTAATCTGTATGGCCAGGGGGCAAAGCAAGCAGCCAGGGTCCCCAGAGATAGGTAAGACTGAGGGTATCTGAGGCAGGATATAAATGGTATCTGATAATGTTGTTCTTCTATTATAAGATAATTTTCGTTATCTTGTCTTTACCTTTGTCCCTCAGTTTGTCTTTTGCCTACCCAGTTCACAGAAAAACATTTTCAAAACGTATGTAAATGTGTTCTGTTTTCTGCTCTTTTGCTACTATATCCTCTTAAATCTGTATCATTCACTCTTCAGACCACTCCACTGAAACAACTCAATTGCCTTCACCTTTCTAAATACAATGACTATTGTAAATTCTAATCTAAGTTGACTTACCAACATCATTTGACACAGCTGATTACCCTTTGCTTGTTAAAATTCTTTTATCACTTGACTTCCAAGGCACCATATTCATCTAGTTTTCAGTTCAGCATACTGGAAATTCCTTTATTTCTTTGAGTGGTTTATTTTGTTTACAGTGAATTCTGAATTCTGGAGAGCCCTAAGGCATTATCCCTTGAACATCTAGTCTTCTATGAGTTTCATTTCTATGATGATTTCCCTGGTATCATACTTTTAAGAAAATATATATATATATATATGGCGATTATCCCAAATTTCTATTTCTGTCTTTGAATTGACCACAGAACTGCCAATATCTTCAAATCTTCACTTAACAAACACTTAAAACTCCATATGTCCAAAACTAAATTCCAGATTCATTCTTTTCAAATATAGTATTCACCAACTCAATAAATGCAATTGAGTTTTCTCAATTTTTCCCATTTTCCCGTGGTTTATTATTCTGTTTTCATGCTGCTGATAAAGGCATACCAGAGACTGGGAAGAAAAAGAGGTTTAATTGGACTTAGAGTTCCACGTGGCTGGAGAGGCCTCAGAATCATGGCGGGAGGTGAAAGGCACTTCTTACATGGTGGCAGCAAGAGAAAATGAGGAAAAAGCAAAAGCAAAAACCCCTGAAAAACCCATAAGATCTCATGAGACTTATTCACTAACACAAGAATAGCACTGGAAAGACCAGCCCCCATGATTCAACTACCTCCCACTGGGTCCCTCCCACAGCACATGGGAATTCTGTGAGATCCAATTCAAGTTGAGATTTGGGTGGGGACACAGCCAAACCATATCACATGGTCACTCAAATTATTACATCATTCAAATTGTCGACATGTCTTCTTTTTCTTACAAACGCTGTATTTAATGCCTGTAACCATTTTTGCTCCTCACTATTTATTTCTTATCATCTCTACTGATATTATAAAGTCACTATTGTATACCAAAAATGAAATTCCAAGTCTCCCACCCAATTGCATGAACCCCTTCTTGGCTAAGGGCATTCCTAAATTAACCTGAAAAACTAGTTTAGCCATAATGGGAAATGGGGGTCAGACATGCCTCATTATACTCTCTTTCCTTTGGAGTTCAGGCACAGTTGACTAGCATTTAACATTAAAACAGAAACCTTAAGATTGACAAACTAGACTGTTTGTAGCAATAAGATGCCAACATGACAGGTAGCAAGCCCTAGAAGAAATAAAAATATTTTCCCCAAAATATATTTTTTGACATCTTTTGAAATAATCGTGCAAAGTTTTTTCTTGTGGAAAAAAATCTACAATCTTTGGAGAATCCCCTTACATTTATAGGTATTTTTTAATGACGCAGAAGAGAATTAACTAAGAGTCTGGCAATTTTTTTTTTTTTTTTGAGATGGAATCTTGCTCTGTTGCCCAGGCTGGAGTGCAGTGGCATGATCTCAGCTCACTGCAACCTCTGCCTCCTGGGTTCACACCATTCTCCTGCCTCAGCCTCCAGAGTAGCTGGGACTACAGGTGCATGCCACCACACCCAGCTAATTTTTGTATTTTTAGTAGAGACAGGGCTTCACCATGTTGGTCAGGCTGGTCTCAAACTCCTGACCTCATGATCCACCCGCCTTGGCCTCCCAAAGTTTTGGGATTACAGACGTGAGCCACCACACCCAGCCACTTGCGGGTTTTTAAGTCTGATAAAAAAACATTTACATTATGTTCCCTCAGAAGCCTGCTACCTGGATACTTCATCTGCATAATAAAAACCTTTATCTCCACAACCCCTTATCGTAACCCAGACACTTCCTTCTATTGATTCTAGGTATTTAGTCATCTCTTTCAAGCAATTGACAATCAGATAAGTCTTTGAATCCACCTATGACCTGGAAGCTCTCCACCCCCAGCCATTCCCACCCCACTTTGAGTTGTCTTGCATTTCTGGACTGAACAAATGTACATGTATTCATTGATGTCTTAAGTCCTCCTAAAATGTATAAAACCAAGCTCTAGCCTAACCACCTTGAGCGCACATTCTCAGGGTCATCTGACACTTTGTCACAGGCATGTCCTTAACCTTGGCAAAACAAACTTCTAAACTGATTGAGACCTGTCTCAGATACTTTTTGATTTACACCATCACATCTCTTCTAAATTATTGTAATACTTCCTAACTGGTATCTATTTTTCCTCTCTTCCAGAATTTCCATGGTCTATTATTGACATAACATTCAAATAATTTTTTAAGGGGATTTTGTTGTTGTTGGAAACCTACCACTGTATCTCTTTTTGTGCAAAGCAAAAGCTAAACTTTTTAGAGGTTTCTAAAATGTCCTATATAATCTATCAAGCTTATTCATTATTTCTCTGGCCTCATTTTTACTGCTTCTCATTCTGAGCCACTAAGCCATTTTGTAATATGTCATGTGAATTAATACTGTCTCTAGATAGCTATGTAGTTTTCTTCCTCATCCTCTCCACACTTTTGCTGAAATGCTATCTCCTCAATGAGATGAAGCCTGATCATCTCCAATTGCAATCCTCCTTTTGCTGATACATGATATTATTTTTCTCCTGATTTATTTTTTCTCCATGTTATTAAAACATTTTAAGATACTGTGATAATTCATTTTATGTGTCAACTTGACTGGGCTGAGGGATACTGAGGAATAAGCTCTTATTTTTTTTTTTATCTTGCCCAAATTCCTATGTAAGGGATCTGGGGAGTCATGCCCTACAAACCATAAATTCTCATCAGATGGTTTTTATTTAACCCTATATAGCATGTCTTACTTTCTAATCTGACTCTGGCATAACATTATGTGACAAAGAAGAAAGTCAAAATATTTTAGCCCAAAACATGTTTCTTTGCCATATTTTGAAACGGTCTTGCAAAGCTGTCCTTTATGGGGGAAAATGTACATCTGTAAAGAATCTCCATTAACATAGCTAGATCTTTTTCTTCTAGTCCCCACCAATCCTGAAAATATTGAGAGTCTAGTGTCTTTTAAAGGTGTAAAGAGGAAACATTTTTCATCCATTGTCTCTAAGGGCAGCCACTATAAGACTTCAAAAGAACCCTGGTCTCCACAGTCTTTCATCTTAACCTGAACATTTCCTTTCTATTGATCCCAGGACTTTAAACAAACACAGCCAATTGCCAATCAGAAAATGTTTAAATTTACCTGTTGCCTGGAAGTCCCCCACTTTGAGTGGTCCTGCCTTTCTGAAGTGAACCAATGTATTTCTTAAATGTATTTCATTGATGTCTCATGCCTCCCTAAAATGTATAAAACCAAGCTGCACTCTGATCACCTTGGGCACGTGTTCTCAGGACTTCCAGAGGGCTGTGTCAAGGGCCATGGTCATTCATCTTTGGCTCAGAATAAATCTCTTAAAATATTTTACAGAGTTTGACTCATTTTGTCAACAGTACCAAAATAGCTGGTAAAACATGATTTCTGGATATGTCTATGAGGGCATTTCAAATGAGATTAGTATTTGAATCAGTAGACTGAATACAGATTATTCTCTCCAAAGTAAGTGGGCATTATTCAATCCATTGAGGGCAAAGATAAAACAAACGTAGATGAAGGGCAAATTTGCTCTCTCTGCTTGAGATGGGGCATTCATTTTCTCCTACCCTCGGCCATCAATGCTCCTGGTTTTTCGGCCTTCAGACTCAGTTCTGTCCCTCTAGAGAACCGTAACTAATACCTTAGATATGGCTGTTTTGTACTTAATAAATGTTTTTCTATATAAAAGTCACTTTACAAATGTTATTTTTCTGGCTACAGAACATCCCATTGTGTACATGTACCATGATATTCTTAGATATATCATTGTTTCCAGTGTCTCTCTATTATAAATAATGTTATGATGAAGTTTTACATGTTTTTAGGTTTGCTGGAGTTTGGATTTACTACCAAGTCATATTTGGAGCATGCTGGAATCTTACAACTGAGATTACTGAGTCAGAAACTATAAGTGTTTTTAAAACCTTTTTGACGCCCTACATTAATGTTTGCAAAGCTGTTGCATATAGGCAATATAGATATGTTATTGTGCCACAACTTTTCCTTTCTCTAATTTTTAAAAATATACATCTGGGAAACTGGGAAAATCTGATGACCCTTTGCCTGAATCCCTTAACACGTTTAACTTTTGACAAATTTTTAAAACCTGGTTCTTAGGACTTCAGACTCAGACTGAATTACAAAACGGGCTTTTCTGGTTTTCCAGCTTGCAGATGGCAGCTCATGAGGCTTCTTATGCTCCATGATTTTTCTAAGAAATCTCTGTCTCTTTGCCTCTCTTCATATATGTATGCCTGACTTATTTTGGTGGTGGTTGTTTAGTCTTCTGTCTTCGTGTATATTAAATAAGGATGTAGCAATACATATCTACGTATCATTTTTCTCATTTAATCATTTTTGTTTCAGTGATTCATTACTTGTGTATTCATAGAAACAATAAGGTCATATGTTTTAAATTGTAACCATGTGCCTTATAGTAGAATAGTGTTCCTCAAATATTTTGGCCCAAAATTCTTTACTGAATACCCAAGAGAGTTTATGATTATATAAGTTATATCAGTTGAAAATTAGCACATTAAAATTACAATTAAGAAATAATTAAATATTTAGTAGTTCCTTTTTTTTTTTTTTGTTTTGATGGAGTCTTGCTCTGTCACCCAGGCTGGAGTGCAGTGGCACAATCTCGGGTCACTGCAAGCTCCACCTCTCGGGTTCACCCCACTCTCCTGCCTCAGCCTCCTGAGTAGCTGAGACTACAGGCGCGGGCACCACACCCTGCTAATTTTTTTGTATTTTCAGTAGAGATGAGATTTCACCATGTTAGCCAGGAAGGTCTCAATCTCCTGACCTTGTGATCTGCCCACCTCAGCCTCCCAAAGTGTTGGGATTACAGGCTTAAGCCACAGTAGTTCCTTTTTTAAAAAACACTGTATTAATCACATTATAGTTTAACTTGAATTGCATATATTTATTTGTTTATATTTTTCAAAATGTATTTTTCATGTTTATATTTTTCAAAAACCAATGTATTTCGAGAGAAAAATGGCATTACTTTACTTTTTTAAAAAAGACTGTAAGGCCTGGTATAAAAGTAGACAGCTTGATTTTCATATTTGCTTCTGCATCAATCTGTTATGAGCTTTCTAAAAATTTAAGTATACAGGAAAAATCTGTTCTTGCATGGATAAGGCATAAGTAGTTGAGAAAGAAAGTGTACTTTAATAACCTTTTAAGATGATTATGGATTTTCTTCTCTGCTAGTAAACCAAACTGATAAGTGTTAAGTTTCTTATAGGTGAGTTTCAGTGTGGAATTTAAAATTCATATAAAATATTCTTTACTGGGTTATGTAAATATCTGTTGATCTATCTTGCACTTTGAGTGGATCTTTTACCCATGCATGATTTTGTAACATCATGCACTAATTATTTAAAAATATTAGCTCACTTATTTATGCAGACTTTCCAACTGCTAGCATAGTTAATTATAAAACATACAAAACCCATTTGTTAATATCGCCAATATTTTAATAAGAAAGTCTTTAACTTTTGAAAAACAGCCAATCTCACATTGGGAGATAACAACTTCTCCAAAATTCGAGTTTTCATTTGTAACTTCATATATTATCATTGACAATACATGATGTCAACTGTTTTATTTGAAGAGACAAATGCATTTAGTTTATTATTGAAAAAATACCTGCCATACACTTTTCTGAACATAGTTTGTCTCTCAGTCCTGTATTTCAAGTAAAAATAGTATTTCATGAAAAAAGCAGCTCATCTGCTTGCAACTCAAACAAGCACAAGTGTTTTGTTTTTGAGGCAAGCATTTTACTTAGGTATGCATCCAAAATGCTTTATATGTCCTCCCATTTTGTCACATAAAATATTAAAAATATATGGATTCAACTCAAAATTTGACAAAAGTAGTACCTTTATTGCCTCATCAAAGGCATTTTAAAGTGAAACAGGCTTTTTGCCTTCAATTGTGTGACAATGAAGAGATAAATGTCTACTAGAATAGAAGGTTCCATTGCCTTGATTTGTACTAAAATGCCAACAGTTTTCACTACTGTTTCTTTTGTGTCATTACTGCAAGTGTCCACACATTGCAAAAAGGCAAGTAACAGTTATAGTATTATTATATAAATGGTATAGACATTGAACATCCATCAGGGTCTTGGAGATTCCTGTGTTCACATGAATCCTTCGAAAATTGCTGTATTAGAGTGAAATGATAATATTGCTTGCTCTACCTCTTTTGATACCTGTAAACATTGCCCCATCTTTGTGTAAGCCATTATTCATCGAATAGTCTATTAAATGTAGCTGAGCTTAATTACTAACTAATATAGAATTCAGTATCAGAAATATAATGTTGTTGTATGAGAATCTGAAATATGACATCAGCTTAGTGGAGGGGGTTTAGCTGCCAGAACAGTCTATCCATTGCCATCTGAAAAGCCTATGACTGCTGTTCCACACTGACAAATGATTTTGTCTAAATATTGTTTGCTTTATCTCTAGACTCAGACCATGCAATGGCCAAGGCTAGAGTCTTAGGCAAAATTATAGGTTACCTTTAGAATGGTGGTGTGTGTCACTCCCTTCTTAATACAGTCAGCAAAGTCCGACCAATAGAAAGGTAAATATCTTTTACCTTTCATATTCAGACTTTTTCATTGTACAAAGGGGAGCTATAAATAAATATGTATGGACAAGGAATGTAAGTCAGGATTATATCAAGCAAATGGAGTACACACTTCATACAAGAAGAAATAAACTCAAATTATAATATGCCACTCTGCAGGACGATATAGGACACATATCACAATGCTAAGGAATTTGCTGTGTGCTTGTACCATGTATTCTTAGTTCATAGAGTGTTATTTGGAGCCTGTGTGGTTGAAAATCAAACAATTGTTTTTATGTAGAAAATTTAAACAATCATAAGGGATCACTGCAAAACAGTGATCAAACACAGTGTAGTCAAAGTTAAAAATGTGTCCCAAAATCTTTTTCAAAAAATCCAACATTCTTTCAATACTTCTTGCTAGATTTTGGGATTAACTGCACTAAGTAAGTTTGTTTTTCATTTGAGTTTGTTTTTCCAAATGTCCTTATACCATAAAAGAAAAAAAATAAAAAGAAGGAATGAACTAATCAGAAAGGCTCATGGCTAAGGAGCAAACCTTATCATGTTTTAAAGTGTATGTTGTGACATCTTTGGCCGTGATTATTTGCACATAAAATTAACCACAGACAATCATATTGACAGCCTACTCAGATTTTGCATAATCAATATTTCCAAATAAATGTTAAGCTCAGGTAAATCTAGCAGCAGCCTATTCTAAAGTGATCCTTCTCCAAAAGATTATAGCTGGCAAGGAGTCTCATGGGATGCAGATTTGATAGAGAGGTTCACAAAACAACCAGAGATTCTGCAATTTGTGTTTCACGCAGTAAATTTTAACACAGGTTGTATTTTGGGCTGAAAGGCTTCTATCATCTTTAATTTATCACTAATTTATTTTTCTATCAACATGAAACCAAAGTCAACCTCTAGCTTATATGGACCCCTAGCTATGTTGACCGTCTGTAAAATTTGGCACTCATAATACCTGCTGTATCTTGATTTCTATGGATTTATATGGTGAAAAGCCAGCATATACCAATATTTGGTACCAATATCTGGGGTGCCAGAGTTTCCCAAATAAGCAATTTATTGTTCCTTTGTGTTTTTAAAATCACCTAACCTGCCCCTCAAAATAACTCTTTTTAGTAAAAAACCTTGTGATTTATAAGAGCACATCTGCCAAATTTTGTGAAAACTCTGGCATAACCTTGGTAGCACCCCTAATTTAATGCTACATGGTTGTAGCATTAATTCATTAATTAAATGAATTAATGTTTACATGCTCAGTGATCTGACTATATTTGGGTTTGTTCTTCAAGTTTTAGCATTTTAGGATTTCCTTTTTTTTTGCTCTTTCCCTGTCGTTCCCCTTCTCTCTTCTCTTTTTTGTCTCTTTGTTTCTGTCCAATCCTTCTGCTACTCGTTCCCCTCCCCCTTCCCTTTTCCTCTTATTCCTCCTTTTTCTCACTTTTCTTAAGATCCAGCTATGCTTGACTCTCCATTCCTGAGTTGCTTCACTTAAAATAATGGTCTCCAATTCCAAACATCATATGTGCTCACTCATAAATGGGAGCTGAGCTATGAGAACACAAAAACATAAGAATGATACAATGGACTTCGGGGACTTGGGGGAAAGAGTGGAAGGCAAGTGAGGGATAAAAGACTATACATTGGGTGCAGTGTACACTGCTCAGGTGATGGGTGCACCAAAGTCTCAGAAATCAGCACTCTATCACTTATTCACATAACAAAACACCACCTATTCCCCCAGAACCCATTGAAATAAAAAAATAAAAATTTAAAAAAATCCAGCTATGGGGATTTTAGGAAGAAAGGCAGGAAAGAACTATCGTAAGTGTGGTTTCTAGAATTTAAAATATGAAATTAATATTATGAGTTTCTGAGAAATGTATTCCACCCAATTTAGACAGGAAAAAAATATCTCACAGAGGTTACATAACTCTTCTAAGTTATGTAAGTGGTGGCTTTTAAAATTGTATAATAATTATCTAGTGATGCATTTATTCATTTATGCATTAAACACATGTATCCTCTATTCCTGGTATCCCAGCCCTGTTCTAGGTAATAAAAATAAGGGGCCAAAAAGACCAAATTTCTGCCCTGATCTTGATTAAGCATATATTCTTGAGAGAGGGATCAGATTGGAAAAAATGAAAAATAATACATAAATGAGATTATTTAAAATGCGGTAATGTTGTGAAAAACAAACACAGACACAACTGAGTAGACTCATTTGATAGTATGAAGTGCAGTATGTTGATGGGACGTGAAGACCGGGGTTTCAACTAGGATGTACATGGTAAAGGTATCTCTGAAAAAGCAATATTTCAGTTGAGCTGGAAAAGTCAGAGAAGCCCAAATATGAGAAGATTAGGGAAAAGGACATATGAGGCAGAAGGACAGCAATGCAAAGTCCCTGTGTAGAGGATCTAGGAGAGTGGTTGTGCTTGATGTCAGATCAGAGAGGCAGGCAGGGAGCTAGTGATATTGAGCAGAACACCATTGTCAGAGGTTTAGGTTTTATTTTCTTTGTAACAAGAAATGACTAAACAGTTTTTTAAGCAAGAGGTGAGAGATGTGGTTAATACTTAAAAGTTGTCCCATTTAATTTGTAAAAAGATTTGTAGAGAGAGGACAGTTAAGAAGGAAAGTATTTTTTTAAATGGCCATCTAAGTGCTCCAGGTTAAAAATAAAACAAAACAAAACAAAAAACAGGGATCTATAGACTGACTTGATAAACGCAGATATATTGAAAGTAGAATCCAGGTCCCATATCCAAGACAAAGAGACTTTTTAAATTTTAAAACTTAAACTGTATGAATAATGGTTATACAAAAAAGATATTAATTAAAATATGTTTATGCATATGTTTTTAATATAAAAATAATTAAATTCAACCTCATCTATGAGCCTGTATGTACTGTTGATTTTTTTTTCACATTTTAGACTATATTCTACTCTCTCAAAACGCTAATTTGTGGGAGGCCAAAATTCTATTTCATTGAAAGAAAAGTAAACATAAATAAAAGATGTTTCTGATTAATAAAAATTGTGTATTAAAATACTGAGACGTGTTTTGATCTGCATTAGTAAATGGATGCCTTTCATAGAGTTTGAAATAGTGATTTATATTTTCAAGAGCATATGTAACTATGTTTCATGAGACAGCATTTTAAAATAGAGATATACTCAGAATAGGCTTTTAAAGCTAAAAACCCAAAGGAGAAATGTATCAGAAAAACAGTTCTTTGACTTTACTTCATTACAACCTCCTGAGACTAATCCGTTTTATAATAAATGTAGTCATCGCTTATTTATCAGAGTAACACAATTTAAAAAACAAATGAAAGCCAATCTTGTCTTCTACTGAAGCAGTCTTGGACATTCTTCTGGGAAATGGCTGCTTATATTTTGCGTCCATTTTATAATTGAAATGTTTTTTTTCTTTGTTTTGTTTTGTTTTTACTGTTAGGTTTTGAGAATTTTTTTAAATTGGATGAGATACTACAGATATGTGGTTTGCAAATATTTTCTCCCAGTCTGTAGTTTGTCTTTTTCTCTTCCAAATAAGCTGTTTCACAGAGCTAACATTTTTTTTTCATTTTGATGAAATTAATTCATCGGGTTTTTTTCTTGTACGGATCATGAGTTTGGTGTTGTCTAAGAACTTTTTGACGGTTTTCTCCACGTGTTTTTCTAAAAGTTTTAGTTTCATGTTGTAAATTTAGCTCTGTAGTTCATTTTGACTTAATTGTTGAGTAGGCTTTAAAATTTAGTCGATGCTTAGTTTTGCCTGGGAAATGTGGAAGTCTAAGGCTCCCCTGGGCCTTTGTTGGTATGAGTGAAGGTGGGTACAGTTATTTCAGTGGTGTTTGGCTGGACTAGTGAGGTTGTTATCTGAAACTTTTCTGTCTTTCTAGACCGCCTTCCCTGGTCCTATAGCTGAAGAGAACAGGCTTTTTCTCGTTCTTTCCTCCTTTTGTGTGTGCCTTTGGTGTTTCTGGGTGGCTAGCTTCTTCAGCTCCAAGTCTCAAATATGTGAGGTAAAAAGCAATCCCAGGGCACTCTCCACTGTGCCACTTCTTGAGTCCCCAATACCTAGCTGCCATATCTTTGTCTCTCTAACTTTGGAATTAATGTTTATTTTAAATATGATATCCAGGGTTTTTAGTTGTACTTAACAGGAGGAATAGACAACATTACATTTCCTCCAAATTCACAGAAGGAGAAGTCTTAGCCACAGATTTTTATGATATTTTCTGGAAATAACCTTTATAATATTCAAGGAGACTCAAACTTCATTATATTTAAAGAGAATAATAAAATGTATAGCACTTAACATTTTTTTAAAAAATAATATTATGTTCATGACCTGTGAATGTAGGGCAGTAAGGTAAAGCTTTTCTTATTTTCAGTCATCCCACATCCTTAGGGCAAAATAAACAATGACAAGATTTAGAAGAATATTCCCATTAACAGACACACAGATGGTTAGTTTTCCTTCTCTGATCTAATATTTCTCTTCTCTTCCACAGCCTTCCTTTCTACCTCCCTACAACCCCTCAACTTCTGAATATTTTCTCTTGATATGATTCTATCAGGTTTCGTTCTGTGTCAATGAATGCAGATAACACTTATTCGTGTTTAGTTAAAGTAATACTTGCGATTTATTTTGTGTGTAACCCTGTTTCTATGTGGTTCAAAAGGAGCCAGTCCTACCTGCCCCACCTCCAAATACAGGAATGTCCCCAGCCACTTGATCAGGGTCTTCATTCTGTCTCTCAACAGTGATTGGTTCCACAATAGACCCTTGATCCAATTAGATCCCATCCCAGAGTTTTTCTGCTTGAATTAGCAAGGAAGGAAGGCTTTGTCCACTAGGATTGTTACACGGGAAAAATGAGTCCTGGCTTGCCATTCACTGTTTTGTCTGACATATGGCGGTAGTCTGCTCAAACAAAATCAAGCTCAGCTAAACAGAATTCAGAGAAGTAGAAAGAAACAAAACCCCTGCTTGCTATTTTAGCTACTGGATTTCATTTTTCTGGGAGCCAGCAGCCAGACTTAGGTCTCTCAGATTATAAATTACCTTTTCCCCTTAATAAATGTTCAGATATATGTAACTGAAAGTCTTATGATTTCTATAACTTAGTTTCTTCCTTTATTTAAATAAATTGTTGCTACATTTAATGAATACTAAGGGATAGTGACGTTCTAAAAGATAAAAATAGAAGAATAAGCAAGGTTCTGCCTTAATAAGCTTGTAGTCTAGTAGGGGAGTGCTTGCCAACAATTTTCAAATCAGGGACATGAAGAAAATATTATTTTTGACCAGGCGCGGTGGCTCACACCTGTAATTCCAGCACTCTGGGAGGCTGAGGTGGGTGGATCACTTGAGGCCAGGAGTTCAAGACGAGCCTGGCCAACATGGTAAAACCTCACATCTACTAACAATATAAAAATTAGTTGGGCTTGGTGGTGGGAGCCTGTAATCCCAGCTACTTGGGATGCTGAGGTCGAAGGATCACTTGAATGTGGGAGGCAGAGGCTTCAGTGAGCTGAGATAGCTCTACTGCACTTCAGCCTGGATGACAGAGTGAGACTCTGTCTCAAAAAGAAAAAAAAATATTATTTTTGTGTAAAGCTGGAGCAAATGCTGATCTTCCATATTGCATGATTTTAAAGAGAACTAATCCTATCACCTACTAAGAGGTACCCCAGTAGAATACAAAGGGTACAAAGGGGGCAGTGTGCCTTGAGTAGGAGACAACAGGAGTAAATGTGCACAGAATTTCACTCTTACTTTATTTATTATTAAATAAATATTTTAATGAAATCTAATACACACGTGTGTGTGTGTAGGTGTGTGTGTAAGAGACAGACACAGAGAGAGAGAGAGAGATGCAAAGATCTCAAATGTAAAATTATGTGTTTTCCAAAGGAAACATACCCATATAATCACCCCCCTAGACTTAACAACATATTTTAGGTGAGACTTACTGATGCTGTTGAATGTGGTAGCAGTTCATTTATTTACAATACTGTATAATGTTCTAAGGTATAAATGTTTACTCGATCCTGCTATTGATAGGATATATTGTACCTAATTTCCCTTTATTTTTCATGTTTCTATCTAAAATCCACTTGGAATAACTTTTGTTTAAAGTATACAGTAGGAGCCAAGATTTTTTTTTCCATATAAGTATCAATTGATTCAGCATCATTCATTGAAGGAATATCTTTCCCCATTTGTGTATATTTACCTGGGTTAATTTCAAATGTCGCATAAGAGTAGGTTTGTTTCTGAACTCTTCTTTCTTTTCCGTTATCTGTGTGTCTCTCTCAATGCCAATACCAAACTGTCTTAATTACTGTGGCTGGTGTTTGGTGGTGTGTGCCAATTGGCTCTATTGTTCTTCACAATTGTTTTTGCTTGCTTGGCCCTTTGATTTTATAGTTTACTGTTTAAATGAAACTTCATTGAGTTGGTAGGTCAAATTACGGAAAACTGAACCTTTAAAATACTGAGCCCTCTCATTCATAAATGTAAAAATTCTTCCATTCTTGCAGGTTGTAATTTATTTTAATAGTAATAAGTAGTTTTGTGCACAGAGGTCTTGTTGCTCCTTTGAAAGTAACATGTAGCAAAACAAAACAAAACAACAGGAAACATAGGCTCCTTTGAAAACATTCTCATTTCTTTAGTTTTTAGCAGTTTTGCTATGATCCCTGTCATTTGTCCCTTTTACCTATCCTGCTTAGTTTTTTTAAACTTCTTGTGTCTGTGCATTGATATCTTTCATTAGATTTTGAGAGCTCTCTAATCTTATATCTTTAAATATTTCTTCTCTCCTTTTATCTCTCTTCCCTTGTTCAGAAACACCAATTACAAATATGGCAGACCATTGGCTATGTCTCATATGTCCCTTACATTTTTTTGTCTGAATTTTTACTTTTTATTTTCTTTCCATATCTTAGTCTTGATATACTGACCTATTGGTCAGTTCATTAAGTATCTCCACAGTGGCATTAATTTATGTTAATCTCATATATTGAGTTCTTAATTTTGATGGTTTTATTTTACATTCTAGAATTTCAGTGTACTTCTGTCTTCCACTGATTTATATTTTCTGTTAATATTGCCCATCAAATCATCTATTCTCTTGAACATATTACATTTTTTCTTTCTCTGTCTGATAAAGTTAATATTTTATTCTCCTGAGGATTTTTTTTCTAATGTCAGCTTTTTTCCTCTTAATTTTAGATTTTTTTTTGGTTTCTGTATGCCTGCTGTTTTCTATTAAATGTCATGAAATACTTTAGAAACTATTTGAGGCTCTGAGTGGTGTTATATTCCTACACTTAGAATTTATTTTTATTTTTTTCATATAGTTGAGGTAGGCGTAGATCATCTTAATCCAGTCTGAGGTTTATCAGACTTGAAGCTGGGATTCAGTCTTTTTATAAGTGCTTTTTAATTTTCATATCATGCTTTCTTTACATAAGCAGTTTTTGAAAGGTTGCACATTTACTAAGGTTTCTTTCGTAGAAGATTCTGTCCTTCAAAATGTATCTTGGCAGAATATTAAATTACTGTTAGATTATTGAATATTATTCTTAGATTTTCAGGCTTTTACATAATTCTACTCTACCTTTCAACTTCTCGGCTACTGCTGATGAATTAGTAAATTTCCACTTGGAAGACTGGTACACATTGGATTATCTTCCTATGTTTCCCTTCTTTTTAGACCTTTTTTCTTTCCAGTCTTACAGGCTTAGTTGCCCTAGGGTGGCTTCGAACTCAATGCTTTTTAAAAACTTCACCTAGTTTATCAAGTTGTTCTTGTGAATATTAAGATGATACTATCCAGTTCTTCATGAATAAGCAGAATTCTTCAACCCTTTTTATTTTAACTCTTGTTATTATAGTTGTCCCAGAGTTATCATCTGTCATGGTAAAACTTTAAAATTCAGTGGTTACGAAAGGACATTTTCTTTACATCTGGCACCAATTCTGGCATATAGGTGTCTAGTGATCACAAAAGGATGCTATTTTCCAGATGATTTTATAAACAGTTCTGTAGTGCCTCTGTTCCTCTAGAAATGGATAAAGGGATTATATTTCCATTAATATTTGGAACTGATGTGAATCATAGTGAAATGTTTTAAAATTAGTATTCATTCTTTGTGCTTGGTGCCATTTCCTACCTTCTTGTATATTTTTAATTAAAAAGCCCGTTCCAATATAACTGACACAGTTTGTCCATTGCATTGCAGTGTTCTATTTATTAGGAGATACTGTCTCTGCAATAATTGTTTTCTACTGTGCAACTGTTTTTCTTAATAAAATGGGAACTATAAAATTGTAGCACATAGCAGTTCCCTTTCTGAAGGGACTACTAGTAAGGTTAGAACTTAATTTGTTGCCAGATTCTAACAAGTTTATAGAAAACTTTGAAAATATTTTGTAGACTATACACCTCTGATTTTTATTTATTTTTTACTATTTTTTATCATAATTTGTTTAGTTATGTTTAATATTTCTGTTCAATAGTACAGGGATAATTTTCTTTATTTCTGTCTATTTTGGGTTTTTTTGGTAAGCTAAACCTTTAAAATGTTGATAAGGCAATATAAACTAAATAAAAATAAAATATTTTTATCGCCCAAAATTAAATTGTAAATATTCAAAGATTAAGATATTATTTTATATATTTTGAATATAGCTACACCAAAAGAGAGTGCTTTAAACAAAATGAATGCCTAATAACGGAATTCACTCATATAATTTTCTCTATACTGTATTTAACTTTGGGCTTTTCAAAGATTAGGTGTTTAAAAATGTTAAATAAATTAACCACTATTTATTAAGTAATAATAAATTAAGTGAACTCGAAGTGCAATTAGATACACCAAACTCACTGATATTTCGGGACAGAGACTAAACTTACTTAATACGTAGGAAATTAATATAATTTTCTTCCAAATGGAATAAATTGATTATCTTTTTAGTACTCAACCATGTAGAAACCTGATGGACTAAAAACATTTGCTCTATTTTTAAACAGGCAGACTCTTTTGCTCCATGTCTTGCAGAACGTAAAATTTTGCATGACAATCATGAAAGCCCTCCATGTTCCCAGGTCAGGCAATAGAGTGTAATAAGCTGACTTTGCACTCACAGACCTGAGTCTTAGTGCTTAACAGTATTTCTCTGATACTGTCAAGTCATTTAACTACTCTGTGCTTCAGTGTCCTCAGTGACAAATTCACAGAGAAACTAAACTCATAATAGTATTTTTTTAGAAGCTTATCAGGTATTATGGGCAACATGAGTTTCTGAGGGGAGGGCAAGACTGAGATTCCCTGGCTTTGGTTTTCAGTCAGGTGCATCGTTCCACAGTTGGTGAAAGATCTTGGATTATATTAGTGTACAAGTTCAGAGATAACAGAAGTATTTCAATTCAACAAATATTTTATGTGACTTTCATGGGCAGGATGCTATTCTGGTTGCTAAAAACTGCAAAAAAAAATATGTAAAAGTATTTCAGCTTAAAGAAATGATACACAAAAAGTGAAGAAACATGAAATAGCATGGGGTGTTTCAGTAACAGCTAAGAAGTCAGTGTGTCAGCCCCAGGGGTAAGAGAAAAGTAGAAAATGTTATGGCTTGAAAACCTGTCAGGGTCCAGGTCACAAAAGGCCACTTCTGCCATGTTCCTGAGGTTGAATTTAATCTTGTGAACAAGAAAGGGTCTTTGTAGGATTTTTAGAACAGGAGAGATATGGGAAGATTTATCATGCCACTCACCAAGAGCAAGTCTAGTCTTAGGCATCCCCCACATACTGAAATAGGAGAACTTCCAGCAAGGAGACAGACCCTGTCTATGGGTGGCAGTGGACCTCATGCCTAATGGCCTGGAAGAAAATAGGCAGAGTAACCCATTCAGCCATCAACAAAGACTTTTTGTGGTACTATGTGGTAGATTATTCTGCGCTTAACTTTTTGGAATGCATGCTCCAAGGCAGAAAGACATGGAAGCACTAAATTGTTTAGTTCTTTTAAAAGTCTGAAATTGTCCCATGGCTATGCCTTTGTTTTAACTTGCATCTTCATATATAATTTTAAGAATATAATTAAATCATAAGATCAGTCTCTTCATTATTCTACTCTGTGTGGTCTGTGTTAAAAAACAACTTGTTTTTACTTATGTCTATGCCAGCTTTTCTAAATCTATGGTTTTGTTCAAGCCATTGTTTTTCTTGGAAGTTCTTCCACATTCTATGCAGTTCTTGAAATTCTATCCTGTTTTTCATGTCCTCTCTTTAACCAAGTGTACCTCTCCTGCACTCTACTATCATAGCATGGTATTTATTTATGCTCTCCCAATGACATTTGTTGCATGTATTCTTAAATTATTGCTTTTGTGAGTTCAAATTATTTGAATGGATGATGACAATAATGCCTGCTATTATGAACACCTACCATATGCCACTCATTTGCAAAGTTAATAACCTATAATATTTCTAACCTTTACAATGTCTCTCTGAGATAAGTATCATGGGCCCCATTTGCTTATGGTGACCATGAAATGCAGAGATAGTTCAGTAACCTCCTAATTTCACACAGTAAGTGGCAAAAACAATGTTTTATGTGCATATCTGACTTTAATGTTCATTGCAATGTATAAGGTCATTTTAAATTTACTTTCTCTTTCTGCTAGATTATTTATTCGTTGGAATCAGGGACAGAGGCTTGAATTCAACTGCACATATCTTCTAAGTCGTAGTCATGACACTTTTTCAACACGAAGCTGGACACTGTGCTATGCATTTTTATATGTTATTTCAAGTACTGCTGGCAAGAACTCTGTGAGATAGGTGTTACTATCACTATTATTTAAACTCAGATATGTTAGAACATGCAGTCTTTGGTTTTCTGTTTCTGCATTAATTCGCTGAGAATAATAACCTTCCAGCTGCAAAGGAAGGTTGCTGCAAAGGATATGATTTTGTCCTTTTTTATGGCTGTGTAGTATTCCACAGTGTGTATGTGCCACATTTTCTTTATCCAATCCAGCACTGATGTGCCTCTAGTAGCTAAAATAAAAGTTGAGACCAAAGAAACATACCAAACTTACTTCCATCAGCAGTGAGAGTATTTCATGATTCTCTTCTCATCTCCGGCATTAGCACACTTAAATATATTTGCCCCAAAGTATCACTAGTGATGTCACATTGCTTCAATTCAAACTTCTTTGATTATTAATGAGGATACATATTTTTCCTGTTTCTTAGCATTTAAAACATCTAGGTTCTGAGAACTAATATGTCCTTTGCATGTATTTTACTTTTCATATTGGTTTATTTAAATTCCTTAAGACTAATAATTTCAATATTTTATCTGCCATATTTGCCACAAATGTTTTGTTTGTTTTTTGTGTTTCTTTTTTTTTTGAGATGCAGAGATTCTAATATTTTTTGTGTGACATTTTAAAATTTTGCCTATGTGTGAAGTCCTTCCCCATGTCCAAATCAAATTTGTCTGATTCAGTTTCACTTGTGCAATATAAATAAATTCTGTCAATTCACTGGCACACACACAACATATTTGAAGTAACAAAATCATTTTAATTTTGGGAAAAAAAAACCCCTCAGTTATGAAAACTGAGACAGAGATATAAAGTGATAAGTAACTTGTAATAAATTATATAGCAAGTAAATGGCAGAAGTCAGATTTGAAGCAGGAAGAAAAAAATAAGAAACGTAGAAAGCACAAGCTGTGTGTTGGGTACTGGCGTAGACATGGTGGCTGATAAGAAGCAGAGCTGTTGAATAGCAGTGGTGAGAGTGGGCATCTGGTCTTGTTCTGAATCCTAGGGGAAAAGCTTCAAACTTTTCCTCATTGTGTATGATGTTGTTACCTGTGAGTTTGCCATATATAGCTATTAGTGTGTGAGGTACATTCCTTCTATACCTAATTTGGTAAGCGTTCTTTTTATCATAAACAGTTGTTGAATTTTGTCAAATGCTTTTTCTGTGTCTAGCAAGATGATCATATGCTTTTTGTTCTTCATTCTGTTAATGTTGTGTATCACATTGATCGATTTGCCTATGTTGAACCATCCTTGCATTCCAGGGAAAAATCCCACTTGATAGTGGTGAATCATCTTTTAATGTGTTGATGAATTTGGTTTGCTAGTATTTTGTTGAGTATTTGTGCATCAGTGTTTATCAAGGATATTGGCCTATAGCTTTCTATTTTGTTTCTGTTTTTGTGATATCCTTCTTTGGCTTTAGTAGCAGAATAATGCTGGCCTTATAAAAGGAGTTTGGAAGTATTCCTGCTTCTTGGATCTTTTGGAGTAGTTTGTGGATAATTGATACTGATTCTTTTCTAAATGTTTGGTAGAATTTAGTAGTAAAGCCATTAGACCCTGGAATTTTCTTTGATGGAAAACATTTTATTACCACTTCAACATCCTCTCTCATTATTGGTCTGTTAGTAGTTTCTATTTCTTCATGATTCAGTCTCAGTAGGTTTTATGTGTCTGAGAATTTATCCATATCTTCTAGACTATCCAATTTTTTGGTATGTAATTGTTTATAATAGTCCTGTAAGATCCTTTGTATTTCTGTGGTATCAGTTGTAATGTTTCCTGTTTCATTCTTAATTTTATTTATTTGTGTCCTTTTTCTCTTAGTTAAACTAAAGAATTTTTTCAGTTTTATTTATCTTTTTAAAAAAGAGCTTTTAGTTTTGTTTATCTTTTGTGTTGCTTTTCTACATGCAAGTCCTTCCAGATAGGGTAAATCATCCCATGTGTCTAACTCAAATATCCTCCAAGCTTTGCTGAATTTGTCTTCTGAGGACCCTTTTACAGAAACTTTTAGAGATAAAAGGAATAAAAGTTTCAATTATGAAGACAAAATAATTTGCCTTAATTTCTGACTTCAAGGCACTGTGGGTCTAGGAACAGAGAAGGACAGTGTGAGGAGGGCTCTGAAAGTTGTCATATAGACAAAATAAGAGTGAGCTCCAACTAGCAAATCCCCCATTTTAGCATAGGCTGCATCATATCAGGCCCATATATTCTGATGGTTCCACTAAATATTATCTAGTTTCTTCAGAAGTTTGAAATGTTCAAGATTACAAAGGGGATGTTATGAAAAATGTCTATTTTTACATTTCATTTGCACTTACAGAGCTGCGAATTTTAGGAGACCTAACTTTGCCTTATGGAAAATCCTGTCTGGGTTGTTTCAGGCATTTTATTCTTAGGAACCATCTGGTGAGAAGCCCGGGTTCTTAGTTTGAAACTTGATTTATCTGTTACTTTTCTTTCTTTTTTTTTCTTTTAAAACAACCTCTTTCTTTCCTTCATTTGCTTTTTTTTGTGTGTTTCCAAATAAACTTGATTCCTTCCTCACTTTCTTCATCCGTCTAATGATACTTTTTCTATTTATTGATGGTCCTGTATATATTAATTATGAGTACTGTCAGAGAATACATTAGTATTAAAAGGACACTCTAAAGAAATCCTGCAGACTTTGGATCTAAACAGACTGTGAGTCAATAGATATTATAATCTATAGATATTATAGTGGAGAACTTCCCCTTGTGTTAGGCGTATGAGACAATCAAAAAATAAAATATGTTCTTATCTTTATTACTAACTATTATAAACATGCAATTTATAAAATCCATGGAACTTCCAGATGATTCCATGTATTTCTGGACAAAGAGTCAAATACAGAACTACCACTGTCTGTGTTGTGAGTGACCCAGAGGAAAAATGTTTTATACGCAAATGCATGTCTTTATGGCCTCCAGAGTTTACCCCTAGAAGTTCTAGAATGATAGACTGAGAATTAAAGAAATGAATTTTTCTGTTTCTTAAACCGAAATAATAACTCAAATATGTCTCTTACTTTACAATTTATCAGGTGGTGCCTATCAGATAATCACAGAATTGTACTCTTCCTGAATAGCCCCTTGGCTTCCTTCATTGGCCTAAATCCACAGTGAGGTTTAAATAATTTTGTTTGTTTTAGAAGGATTCAGTAACTTTTCTTAAATTAATCTGCATCCTTGGCTATAGGTATTTGCAAAGTAGACTACTTGAATGCAACATTTTGCTGAGCTTCTCCTACCTTTTAGTCCTCCCCTTGGTCTCTTGGAAGCTAATTTCCTTCCCTCAGGACCTGTCCTGGCTCTCCACCAGGTAAGGGAAATCTAAATCTAGCCCTTTCTTGTCTTGCAAATTATTCTTCTCAAACTGGAGGATGCTGAATAAAATCTTACTTTGTTTAGGCTTTCCCCAATTTTACGGCAACCAAACTCTCTCCCTGAATGTGATACAGCAACAAATTTTCTCCTAAAACAATGAATGGAGACACAATTTTCCAGTATTACAGTTATTTTATTTGTAATAGAAAGAATTAATTAGTCTGCATAATATGTTTTCATAGAGTCTAGACAGAGGATTCACGTTTTTCCTATTAAATTGATGTTGATCTTATTTCTTACAAATTTATAACCCTAACTAATGGCATGTTTCTTCCTGCTCTCAGTCATCTGGTGTTAATGGTGCTGTGTCCAAACCGTTGATTTCTGTTTTCCACATAACTCGTCAGCTCCTGATAGCAGTGGTGACAGTTTTAGCTCATCTTGCTACATCAACATAATTCAATTAGGCAATATTTATTAAACATGTGCTATATGCCAAACTCTATGCTTTGCTAAGATATCAAGAGAAATACAGTATTATATCTCCCCTCAAATAATTAAACAACTCAGAGACTGAGAGGCCACGCACATGTCATGATGTCTGGGTTTTATAGAAGAAGAAAGAAGGGAACATTGGAGGTTTTAATAAAGAAGTGGTCCATTCATCAAAGAAGAGGTTCTCAAAAGGTTCACAGGTGGACAATGAATTTGAGCCTCAAAGCCCAAGTAAAAATTTTCTAGGTGGGAAAGGAAGTCAGGTGGTACAATGTATAGCATAGAACGAATTCAGCAAAGATAACTAAATAGATGAAGACATAGAATGTTGCAACATCAAGATCTATTCCGAAAGTTCCATGGATTTCAATGACTAGGAAACATGGCTGGGCAGTGATGAAAGGGAGAAGACTACACAACTAAACCAGAGTCAGATATGAGGGTTGATTAGGTTCCATATTGAAATTTAAACCTTAGTTCATTGATAATCCTTATGAAAGTGTTTTTACCTGGAAAGTAGCATGGTCAGATTTGCTGTTGGAAAACGTCGCTTGTCTATATAAACTAGGAGGGAAAAGAGGCAGTGAGCCCATACAAGAGCTTCTCATGGCCACCTGGGCTGGACATATAAGGGCCTAAAGGAGGTGGTGGACATCCACAGCTAATGACAAGACTTTAGAAGCAAACACATATGATGGATTGAATTATTGCTTCATTCTATCTACAAGCCTTAACAATGAAATGTGGAAAACGATACTTCCCAACTAAGAAAAATGTTGTGAAACCCAAATGATACAGTTCATTCATCCCAGTGACTGGTAAAACTATCATTATTACCAATATTATAGCTATTGAGGTATTTGTATTGAAAACAGAAAACAAGGGAGAATTACAGGATATACCCAAGATATAGTGGAAAGAGAGACAGACAGAGTGGGAGACAGGGTTTGAGATGTGAACAGTTAGCAAATTGAAGTATTTAGGAGACATTCTTGTGGAAGTCACAGCACTGGGTTTCACTGGTGAGATAACAATAGCATTACAATAACATTGATATAAACAGCTATGATTTATTGACAGTCACAGCCCCAACCACTTCATTTGTAATAGCCCATTTAATTATCATAGCAACTCTGAGGCAGAAAACAGTATTGTCATTATTACTGTGATCAGAGTAAACTGAGGCACAGAAAGATAAAGTAACTTGTTCAGAAACATATCCTGAGAAAGTGACATCGTTTGATATAAACCCTAGCAATCTGTGTCTAGAATCTCTGCCCTTCACCATGTGTCTGAGAGCCTGCTGTAGATGCTTGAAGGAAATCATTTGTTATAGAGGTGATCACTAACGAACAGTCAATTAAAGATTACCAGTAAAGAAGACTGTGCAGTCGTCCTCCCTTATCTGCAGTTTTGCTTTCCACAGTATCAGTTACCCACAGCTAACTGTGGTCCACAAATATTAAATGAAACATTCCACAAATAAACAATACATAAGTTTTAACTTGTGCACCATTCTGAGTAGGGTAATAAAATCTCACACCATCCTGATATGCCCCGCCCGGGACATGAATCAGCCCTTTGTCCAGTGTATTTATGCTGAATTTGCTACCTGTCCCTTTAGTCATTTAGTAGCTTTCTCACATATCAGACTGACTGTGGAAGTATTAGTAGTGCAGTGTTCATATTTGAGTCACCCTTGTTTTACTTAATAATGGCCCAAAGACCAAGAATGCTGATGCTGGTAATTCAGATATGTCAAAGAGAAGCTATAACGCCTTTTCTTTAGGTGGAAAAGAAAAAGTTCTCTACCTAATAAAGAAATAAAAAAATTGCATGCTCAGGTTGCTAAGATTTAGTGTATGAACAAATATTTTATCCATAAAATTATAAATAAGGAAAAAGAAATGTGTACAGAAATTAGTATATATAGAGTTTGGTATCATCCATGGTTTTAGGCATCCACTGGGCATATTAGAACTTATCCCCCACAGATAAAAGAGGACTACCATACTTGCTTTATCTGTGTCCCTGGGAAGACAATGACCCTTAGGCTCAGAGTACAGTGGGCCTAACGCTGTAGAGAGTGTAGACTGCATTTCCACCCCACTCTTGTGATTATTGCATCTGGGTAAAGTGGTGAGTGAGGATGGGGAGCAAAGGAGTATCAGTCACTTTCAAATTACCTCTGTGCTCCGTAGGTTCCATATACAATTCTTAGAAACACAGAGCAACTATGTTGTACTCAGCTCCATATTCCCCAGGGCTTATCACTGTTTTTGGTGCATTGTAGGTGTCTCATTCCTATTTTCTCAATTGAACAAACAGGAATTGAACAACGCTGGAGGGAGTAAAGACATTCAGTTACTCAAAATAGCCAAAAAGTGTTTGATTAAGAACCTTGACTACTAACACACCATTGATGTCCAAATCTGAATGTTATCCTGTACTGTTTCTTAAGATTTTCTGTAGGAGAATTCTTAGTATATACCACTTTGTGGACAGAGCATAGGTCCTCACTAAAACACATTGAAACATTTTATCAACTAACTAGTCAAAGACAGAAAATGCAACCCAAAAGTCTAGATGAGCTTGTCAAAAGGCAAAGTAATAATAATAATAACATTAATGTATGTGCTATTTATTTCAGACACTAGTATATGCCAATCATTAGAACATTTACTTTACACACCACACATATACCATTCTCCATAAATATTAACATTCTTCCATTCCTGGTATCATTTTCTAAGGAGATACCTGCTTCGTGAGACTGATTCTTAGACTTTTGAGAAGGAAAGTCAGGAGGGATGGAAGGGTTGTATAAGGCAAAAAGAGGCACGTGGATATATAAGCTTGAGGGTGAGAGCAGTAGGTATTAAAAATTTTGGGGGTGGAATGTTGAGAAGAACTATCAAACTATGTGTGTGTGTGTGTGTGTGTGTGTGTGTGTTTGTATAGGTATACAGGTACATATATATGTAACAACACTCAGATTTAGAAATTGATTATTTACAATTACCTTATTTGCACAAATTATGTTTTATTAAATTTATTAATGTGTATGGTTCTTAATTAACCAATATAACACTCTGGGAAGAGCCCCATGATGACAGCTCAGCATTCCACATTAATCATCTCTTTTCATCACAAAAGTCATGTATCTAAGGCAGATATTTGTGCCACATTTTGTGTCTAAGGACACTGAAGTTTAGGGAGACCAAATTTCTGCCTGAGAACCCATTGCTAACTATTCATAGTTCCAGTCCAAATTCAGATCTTTGGAATGCAAGGCTCTTTCAAGGCACAGCCTCTTTCTGCTCAGGACACACTCTCTAGTCATTTCCTCTAATAAGCTGAAATATCTCTATGTCCACGGCTGTTGGTGCTTCAAATAAAACCAACAGTAGCTTTAGCTGCTAGGGACACAGTCCCATTTTCTCCTATCCATCTTGAACTCGCTCACCCACTGGTTTTATTAGGTCCCCAGCCTGTTTAGATTTATAACCCACTAAATTCTCATTTGGCTATTTTTTGAGGGTTCAAAAATCTGCCTTCAGACTAGCTTTGGCAAGAGAAAGATGTTCTGCCTCTTAGCTTTACCCTGCTAAAGACCCTAGATCACGATCCAGCCAGCACTGTGTGCCATCAGATCCATCTCCTCTGGGAGGGGAGGAGATATTCCAGCTCTTGAAATATTCACTCCGTGTGTCAAACACTTATGTGTCTCCCATGGCATGGGTAATTTAGCCTGGGAAGTGCCCTACCTTTCTCACTTCATCAAAATAATCACTATCAGCACTCTTTACTTTGGTATGACACAACACATGTTGTAAACTGCTTTTACATACATTAGTTATTCCACGAATTACAAACACTCAAATATAAGGACACATAAAATTTGGAAAATAGAGTAAAAAAAGCTAATTATGCCATCTACCCTAATACAGCAGTAATGATAATGAGAAATCCCTAAATGTTTTATTCATGTGCATTCATTCAATTGATTTATTTTAATTTAACATAGGGTAATGGAATTCTTTCTTGGTACTCTACAAAAGTAACTTTAATCATGATTCTAGTTTTAATAAAGGCTACCATTCCTCAACCAACTATATTCAATGCACTAGGTGTTTACACCTATTATCAATGTATTTATTTTTTTAAAAAAACCTATTAAACTAGTAACATTTTTCTTGTTCTACTAGTCAGAAAATGAGGGCCCAGAAAGATCAAATTGAATTGCTTAAGCTAACTTGATACTTCTGTTTTATAAGAAACAATGTGTTACTGATGTTAATTTTTATATGATCTTAATTTTTTCTTATTATATGTGACACTGAAATAATATTCATATATTTTGGATTATTTTCTTAGGTTGGTTTTTGAAAATCAATACCACTAGACCAGTATACATAAACACACTTTTTAAGTTTAGCGATATAAGTTGAAGAATAAAATGCTCCAAAGAAACTGACAATAATTTACACTATACTAGCTGTTCATTTCACAGAACAATTGCTAGATTTGGTTGAAACATAGTACCTCATTAGTGTTCTAATTTCTTTTCCTTTATGGATACATTTTTTTCTCATATGCAGGTAAGAATTTTTATTTTCTGTTGTCTGCATATATCTGTTATCTCTGGCCTATTGGAATTTTAATGTTTTTTCTAATCATATATAGAGAAGTTGTAACTACAGTTTAAGGGGTGTGTGTGTGTGTGTGTGTTTATTAATGTGTGTGCATACACAAGAGAGAAAAGTTTGGGGAACCTTTAAAGGATGCATGTATCTGCTCAGCATCCATTCCTCCCTCTTCTGGTAATAGCACCCAATTTTCCTTTAGGAACCCATGATCTGTATGCTAAGTCCATCCATCTAGGTAAGATGAGGTGCCATCAACATTGGATACTACATCCTTCTGGCCATAGGAATGGGTTTAGGTCTGAGAACCAAATTTAAGATGAGGGCAATGAAAGAGCTGCCCAGAGTTTAGCTGGAACTCTTGAGAAAATGGTCCTCTACTTACTCTGGGGAACATAAGCCTGTGAATACAGTTTTGGTCCTCATGGTGATCACATTTTTTCCAGAGAAAGATTTCCTGAGAATAAAGTTACCACTGAGGAGAGCAAACTCAAACTACATGGAGAGATATCATTTCAGTTTCCTGATTCTGTTAAGACTAAAATGAATCCTAGATGTAATCTTTCAGTCATACAAGACTCTAATTTAAGTCAGCTAAGTTGAATTCCATCACTTGCTATCAAATACTGTCTGGTACACCTGTATTCACCTGCCAGTTGCAGATTGACAGATGACCAGGTTTCAGATAAACACACCCCATGCTGATTTCTTATATGTCTTGCTTCACATCCCCTTTATTAGCGTTCAACCCTTTTTTATTTGAGTACTGTGACTTCTGCTTGGAAACTCCCTTAAGCGGTACCTGAATGTCAACAGCAAATGTTCTTTGGATGCCTTTGTTCTCTGTTACTTTCCACTTTCCCTTGAGCCAAGCCTGTCCCTGAGCCTCAGTCATACCTTCAGTATGGAGTTCAATATCAGTGATCAAGACAGATGTTTACAGTGTCACCATTAACTTTAACTCCCAAGCACCATAGAAGATGCTCAAAAATGTCTGTTGACCGAGTGATTGCATAGATAAATTTTACCAATATTCTGACATATTTGAACCATCCCCCAAAGGAAAAAACATTTATTTTTCTTGTATTTGACACTTTCCTATGAAACCACACAAAGAACACCAGGTGTCCTTGGTGTTAAACTTTATTTATGTGAATTTTATTAAAATATATTATTCACTGCCTAAGTTCATAGCTCGCACAGCTAAAGCTATTGCTGAAATTTAACTTCCTAATAAACAAGATTTATACGATAAGGTCACAAGTGATCATGACAACCAAGATATTACAAACAAATAAATGATTCCATGTAATTATGGTCCCAAGCATGGTCCCAAACCAGCATCTATTTAACCTCAAGGATGATGCTGAAGGAGTTGAAGAAAATAAGTCCTCCTTTAGAATCATCCTTGGGGTTAAACAGATCCTGGTTCTGAGATAGAATTGTCTTTCTTACCAAATCCTACTGGGAGCAGAACAGGGCCTAGAATTAACCTAATATTGTCCCAGCCTTAATCATATTGTCTTCTTTTGATGTCGTTGTCTGGCTGTGTTAGAGATGTTAGCTGTACTCAGGCACACGTAATTCCTTCTTAACTCTTTTTATCTGTAGATTTCCATATCTTAGATTTTGTTAATTGACAGCAGGATGGCTCTTTTATCAAATGAAAATAATTGTTTTTTCCTGTATTTTCTTCATTAGCATTTCTGGTAAGCACATTAAAAAAAAAAAAAAGATAATTCCCTGTCTGCCCCTCACTTCCCTTTCTCTCCTACCTCTTGCTAAGCTGCAAGTTCCTTCCCTTTCTTAATACGTGACTTGAGACATAAGATGTTAACTTCTTGGTTGCTTTGGCAAGTATTTTCTAATTATTTTCTTTCCAAATAATTTGATTTACATTTTAGAATGGTGCGGTCACAAGAATATGTTATTTTAATTTAAAAACTCAAATTCAAAGCTCATAACATTTATGATTTCAAATTAATTTACTTACTAATCTCTAAACACACCTATTTGGAAAAATAGTTTGACAATAATATTTAAATTATGTAATAACATCATTTCTGTTCTCCAAATTGAATATGAACCTCACAATCCAGATGCTGTGTCTTCTTGCCATATCTGGTGCCTACAACATGCTTGCTCAAGCATAACAATATTGTATATGCATAACAATATTGCATATATCAATTATTGCCATTTTGTAAGTATAGCTACTGCTATGTATAATCTGAAGGCATGGAAAGTCAATGAAGAGGTTTCATCTAATTTCACTTATTTTTTAATAGCACTGAAAATTGTTTACACATGAAATCTACATAATTCCTTTTCTTTACTTATTAAAAGAACTTTGTTATTTCGGACTGCCTGAATGCACTTATACATATATTCACACATGTATACACCTTGCCTGTAAGTATATTATAATTACAGATTACAGAGTAATTAGAGTGTTATTTATGCCTGAAGATTACATACTAATTATACATGAAGTTATTATGGAAAACCTGGCAAAGGCTATGTGAGTAATTGCTATAAAATTAGAAGTGTATGCAATATAATTTTATGATTATTTTTACCATATGAAATAGTAACTTGCCAAAAATCAAACCAGAAGGGTGTTGTGAATCTGTTATCTATGTCCTTTTAATAATGTTGAGCCTTAGCAATGCCAAAAGCACAGCTTGCTTTGGTTTCAAGGACAGAGGCCTTGGGAGCAGAGCTAAGTACAAACTGCTGCGGGATGTGCTATAGATGCCTATTTGGAGTTTGTAGATAAATGGTGAACACAGAGTTAAGGGGTAATCATGAGTTACTCAGCAACATTTTTAGTATTCTAATATTATTATTATTAATTGATGAATATAGAAACAATGAATGAGAAATAACAAAAATAGTAGTAGTGTGTGTCACCTATGTTTCAAACATTGTCATAACACTTCATACATATGACTTCATCACATGGCCACATCAGCTCTGTGAGGTACAATATTTCTGTTAACTATTGCAAGGACAAAAAACCAAACACCACATGTTCTCACTCATAGGTGGGAATTGAGCAGTGAGAACACCTGGACACAGGAAGGGGAACGTCACACACTGGGGCCTGTCGTGGTGTGAGGAAGGGGGAGGGATAGCATTAGGAGATATACCTAATGTAAGTGATGAGTTAATGGGTGCAGCACACCAACATGGCGCATGTATACATATGTAACAAACCTGCATGTTGTGCTCATGTACCCTAGAACTTAAAGTATAAAAAAAACAAAAAATAAGAGATGAAGAGTCAAGACTCAGAGACACTAAGTATTGAGCCCCAGTCACACAATCACTAAGTGACAGAGAAGGGATTCATTCATATCTGAAAAGACTGCCTCTAGGACTTACGCTCTTTAACTATCCAATCTTTTTTAGAGACAAAGGATGCCAGTTGTTCATTCTCCCTGTATTTCTTTCTCTTTGGCTTTAAATGTATCCACAACAATGCACATTTTTAGTTCTTTTCCTCCGGCCTCAGGAGTGGGAATAGCTTCACTGACTTAAATTATGAAGACTTTCATTTTCAGCTACTTTTGACCTTGCTCCCTTTCCCTTTCCTTTACACTAGCCCACTCTTTTTCCTTTCATCACACACTTCTCTTGGCTTTCAAAAATAAGATTGCACCCTTATTGACAAATATCCTTTAATACTGCCTCTCCATAAATCTACTAACCTTTTATCCCTTTTCAGCATCAGCTTCATGAAGACTGGCCTGTGCTCAATCTCTCCACTTTAGCTGCTAATTACACTGCATCCTAGGGTGCCATAAAAGCCCCTCTCTTAAATGTCTCCATTGACCAAAAGATTTTTTTTCTCTCTCACTGTGTTAGTAGATTTATATTGATATATAAAATACTGCACATATTTAATATACACAATTTAATGAGTTTGGACATGTATGTATACCTGTGAAACCATCATCACAATCAAGCTAATAGAATATCCATCAACTTTAAAAGTTTCCTTGTGCCTCTTTGTTTTAGGTTGTTTTTGTTGTAAGAACACTCAACATGGCCACGCACAGTGGCTCACACCTGTAATCCCAGCACTTTGGGAGGCCGAGGCAGGTGGATCACCTGAGGTCAGGAGTTCAAGACCAGCCTTACCAACATGGTGAAACCCCATCTCTACTAAAAACACAAAAAAGGTGGGTGTGGTGGCAGGCGCCTGTAATCCCAGCTTTTTGGGAGGCTGAGGCAGGAGAATCACTTGAACCCGAGAGGCAGTGGTTGCAGTGAGCTGATATCACGCCAGTGCACTCCAGCCTGGGTGACAGGGTAAGACTCTGTCTCAAACAAACAAACAAGCAAACAAAAAAACAAAACAAAACACTCAACATGTCTATACTCTTAATAAATTTTTAAATGCAAAATACTATTGCTAACTATAGGCAGTATGCTGTACAGCATCTTTTTAGAACTTATGTACATTAAATAACTGAAACTTTATGTCTACTGAATAACAACTCCCCATTTTCCTATCCACCAGCTCCTGGAAAAAACCATTCTAATCTCTGCTTCTATTAGTTTGACTATTTTAAATACCTCAAATGAGTGAAATAATGCAGATGACATGATCTCATATGCAGAAAATCCTAAAGACTACATGCACACACACACACACACACACACACACACACACACTGTTAGAACTAATAAATTTAATAAAGCTGTAGAATGCAAAATCAACATATAGAATTTAGTTGTGTTTCTATATACAAAAAATATCTAAAATAGGTTTTTAGAAATCTCACTTACAATAGCATCAAAATGAATAAAATATGAAGCTAGGTGCACTGGCTCATGACTGTAACCCCAGCACTTTGGGAGGCTGAGGCAGGCGAATCGCCTGGGGCCAGGAGCTCGAGACCAGCCTGGCCAACATGGTGAAACCCTGTCTCTATTAAAAATATGAAAATTAGTTGGACATGTTGGTGTATGCCTGTAGTCTCAGCTACTTGGGAGGCTAAAGCAGGAGAATTTCTTGAACCTGGGAGGCAGAGGTTGCTGTGAGTCAAAATCATGCCACTGCACTCCAGCCTGGGTAAGAAAACAGGACTCCATCTCAAAAAAAAAAAAAAGAAATATGCAGAAATAGACTAAACCAAGAAGATAAAAAACGTTTACTGAAAACTGTCAAACATTGATGAAGCATTATGAAGAAGTCGCCAATAAATGAAAAGACATTGCATGTTCATGGATTAGAAAATGTAACATTGTTAAAATGCCTTTACTACCCAAGTTAATCTACAGATTCTTACTATCTTCATCAAAATCCCCATGTATTTTTACAGAAATTAAAAAGCACAATCCCAAAATATATATGAAAACACAAAAGATGAAAAATTGCCAAAGTGATTTTGAGAAGGAACAAAGATAGGCATCCCACTTCCTTAATTGAATATATATTACAAAGTTCCAGCATTAAAACAGTATGGTATTGGCATAAAATCTAATGGAACAAAATAGAGTTTCCAGAAATCTAGATCTATATTTATATATGTAGGTATACACAGACATATATTTATGTATGTGTGTACATATATATATGTTCATGCACCTACTACAGTCAACTGATCTTCAACAAGGGTGTCAAGAATACACAACTGGAAAAAGTAGGCTTCTCATTAAATAGTGTTGGGAAAACTAGAGATTCAAATTAAAAAGAATGAATTTGGACCGTTATGTTATAGCTCTCACAAAAATCCCTCATTGTATCTTATTCATTTGCTTTTTTTTTCAACTTTTATTTTAGGTTCAGCAGTACATGTATAGGTTTGTTACATGAGTAAATTGCATGTTGCAGGGGTTTGGTGTACAAATGATTTTGTCACCCAGGTGGTGAGCACAGTACTTGATAGGTAGTTTTTCAATGATTCCTCTACTCCCACCCTTCCCCCTCAAGTAGGTCCTAGTGTCTGTTGTTCCCATCTTTGTGTCCATTTGTACTCAATGTTTAGCTCCTACTTATAAGTAAAAAAGTGTGAAATTTGGTTGGCTGTTCTTGCATTAATTCACTTAGAATAATGGCTTCTAGCTGTAGCCATGTTGCTACAAAGGAATGATTTCATATTTTATGGCTGCGTAGTATTCCAAAGTATACATGTAGCACATTTTCTTTATCAAGTCCACAATTGAGGGGCCTCTAGGTTGATTCCATGTCTTTGCTTTTGTGAATAGTGCTGTGATGAATATACAAGTGCATGTGTCTTTTTGGTTGAATGATTTATATTCCCTTGGGTATATACTTAGTACTAAAATTACTGAGTTTAATGGTAGTTATGTTTTAAGTTCTTCGAGAGATCTCTAAACTTTCTGCAATGGCTGAACTAATTTACATTCCCACAAACAGTGTGTAAGCATTCCTATTTTTTTTCACAACCTTTCCAAAATCTGTTATTTTTGACTTTTTAGTAATAACCATTCTGACTGGTGTGAGATGATATATCATTGTGGTTTTGATTTACATTTCTCTAATGATTAGTGATGTTGAGCATTTTTTACATGCTTGTTGGATGCATGTATGTCTTCTTTTGAGAAGTTTCTGTTTATATAGTTTGCCTATGTTTTAATGAAATGGTTTGGCTTTTGCTTGTTGATTTGTTTATGTTCTTTATAAATCCTGGATATTAGACTTTGAATTTAATATCCAATATTTACAAAGTATTCATCCAACTGGATGAATTTTCTCCCATTCTGCGAGTTGCCTGTTTACTTTTTTGACAATTTCTTTTGCTGTCCAGAGGCATCTACTGAATACTCCTCACAACAACATAATATACATTCTTCTAACCTGAACAAAGCACATACTCTAGGATCAACCACATGCTCAGCCATAAAGATATCTCAATAAACACAAAAAAGAACCAAAATTATACCAACAACACTTTCAGACTACAGCACAATAAAATACAAATAAATACCAAGAAGATCTCTAAAAATTATACAATTATATTGAAATTAAACAACCTGCTCCTGAATAAGTTTTAGATAAAGAGTAAAATTAATGCAGAAATCAAAAAATTCTTTGAAGCTAATGAAAACAAGAATACAACACATCAGAATCTCCAGGACACAGCTAAAGCTGGGTTAAGCGGAAAGTTTACATTGCTAAATGCCTACATTCAGAAGTTAGGTAGATCTCAAATTAACAACCTAATATCACAAATGAGATTAATATGTAAAAATTCATACAAAAGGTCAGTGAAACCAAAAGTTGATTCTTCTAAAGGATAAACAAAATTGATAGACTTCTGCTGGATTAACAAAGAAAAAAAATTAAATAAACACAAAGATGAAAAATATAACATTATGACTGACTCCATAGAAATGAAAAAAACCCATAGAGACTATTATGAACACCTCTATGCACACAAACTAGAAATCATAGAATAATTGGATACGTTTCTGAAAACGTACAACCTCCAAAGATTTAACTAGGAAGAAATTAAATCCTGAATAGACCAATAAGAAGTTCTAAAACAGAATCAATAATAAAAAATCTATCATCCCGAAAAAGTCCTGGACCAGTTGCCTTCACAGTTGAATTCTACCAGATTTACAAAGAAGAGCTGGTACCAATCCTAGTGAAATATTCCAAAAAAATTGAGGAAGAAGCACTACTCCCTAGCTCATTCTATGAGGCCGCATTATTGTGATACCAAAATCTGGTAGAGATACAATGGAAAATAAAAATTTCAGGCAAACACTGATGATGAACATTGATGCAGATATCCTCAACTAAATACTAGCAAACACAATCCAGCAACACATCAAAAAGCTAACTCACCACTATAAAGTAGGTTTTATTCCTGGGATGCAAGTTTGGTTCAACATAGCCAAATCAATAATGTGATTCATCACATAGACAGAACTAAAAAGGAAGACTAGATGATAATCTCAATAGACAGAGGAGGCTTTCAATAAAGTTAAACATCACTTCATGGTAAAACACTCAACAAACTAGACATCAAAGGAACATATCTCAGAATAACAGGAGCCATCTAGAAAAACCAACAGCCAACATCATTCTGAATGGGCAAAAGCTGGAAGCATTTCCCTTGAGAAATGGAACAAGACAAGGACTCCCAGTCTCACCATTCCTATTAAACATAGTACTGAAAGTCTAGCCAAAGCAATCAGACAAGAGAAAGAAATAAAAGGCATCTAAATAGGAAGGGAAAAAAAGTATCTCTTTTCACAGACAATATAATTCTATACCTAGAAAATCCCATAGTCTCTGCCCAAAGGCACTTAGAACTGATAAACAACTTTAGTAAAGTTTCAGGATGCAAAATTAGTGTACAAAAATCAGTATCATTTCTATGTACTAAAACACCCAAGCTGAGAGCCAAATCAACAGCACAATCTCATTTAAAATAGCCAGAAAAAGAATAAAGTACTTAGAAATACAGCTAACCAAGGAGGTTAAAGATCTCTACCATGACAATTACAAAACACTGCTGAAATCAGGGATGACGCAAAAATAGAAAAAGATTCCATGCTTATGGATAGGAAGAATCTATATTGTTAAAATAGCCATAGTGCCCAAAGCAATTTACAGATTCATTGCTATTCCTATCAAACTATCAATGTCACTTTATTAGTTTGTTCTCACACTGCTATAAAGAACTACCTGAGACTGGGTAATTTATAAAGAAAGGTTTAATTGACTCACAATTCCACAGGCTGTACAGGAGGCGTGGATGGGGAGGCCTCAGAAAATTTACAATCATGGGGAAAGAGCAAAGGGTAAGCAAGCCTGTCTTCATGTGGTGCCAGGAGAAAGAGTGAATGGGGAAGTGCTACGCACTTTTAAAAACCCAGATCTCATGAGAACTCACTCACTAGAACTCAGAACAGCAAGTGGAAAATCTGCCTCCATGATCCAATTACCTCCCACCAGGTCCCTTCCATAACATTAGGGATTACAAGATTTGAGTGGGGACAAGGAGCCAAACCATATCAGTCACTTTTCACAAAATTGGAAAATACTATTCTAAAATTTATATGGAACCCACAACACGCTCAAATAGCCAAAGCAATTCTAAGAAAAAAAAATTGCTGGAGGCATCACACATCATGCTACCCAACTTTAAGCTATATTACAAGGCTACAGTAAACAAAACAGCATGGTACTGGTACAAAAACAGACATATGGGACAATGGAACAGGTTAAAGAACCCAGAAATAAAGCCAGATATGTACAGACATCTGCTAGTCAACAAAATCAACAATAACAAGCAATGGTGAAAGAAATCCCTGTTCAATAGATGCTGCTATGTTAACTGATTAGCCATATGCAGAAGATTGACACTGAACACCTTCCTTTCACTATATACAAAAATCACCTCAATATGAATTAAAGACTTAAATGTAAAATGTACAACTGTAAAAAACCCTAGAAGAAAACCTAAGAAATGTCATTCTGGACATAGGCATTGGCATCGGTTTAATGATGAAGTCTCCAAAAGCAATTGGCAACAAAGCAAGGGTAGACAAATGGGACCACAATGTGTTTTAAGTGCGATGTCTACTCTATGGCATATGCATTTGGATTTTTGAAACAATTTACTTTTACTCTCTTCATATTCAAGGCAAACCTGTCTCCTGCCTCCCTCCTTATTTCCTCAACCACTGTGAGTTTGCCCTGCTATGTTATTCATTTCCATTTTATTTTCAGCCTCTGGTGCATTTCCTGGGAGATTATAAGTGCCTAATATTAACTGGATAAATAAAGAATGGATTGAAAAATTCAAAGGTGATGATTCTTTTTTATTTTTATTATTTATTCTCTGAAATAGCATTTTTTGTCTACTGATTTTTGCCTTTTCTATTATCTTCCACTAGAATGCAAGCTCCAAGAAAACAGGAATTTGGCTGACTTGTTCAATATTTTTACCCTTGGTGTCAAATGCCTGGCAGAATGGTGGGTGCTTAATAAAAGACTATTTTATAAATACATGAATGAACATATGCACACTTCAGAATGTCAAAAATGTGAGAGTAAATGATGAGAAAGACATTGACAAAACAAGAGAAAATAACGATGAGGTAGAACAGGAAGGAAAGAGTGCTATACTCTGTTAAAGAGCTACATGTGTTTAACTGTATATATGGATGTGACTGGAGTCAAGCAATGATGTGTTACTCTGTTTCTGTGTGTGTGTTTGTATAAAAGAATCATTGTATGTTAGACTGTGTTTGCACAAAGGCATTACCACATGTCAGACCACCCGAGTGTTTGTTATATGCATAAGAGTCTAAATGTTAATGCAATATATTTTATGCTACCAAGATAAGGGAAAAGAAAGGCAGTAAGGAAATATTGTTCTTTATTTAATGTTAAATATGTGCAAGCAAAAATAATAGAAGACAAGCAAAAATGTCTGATTGTATCTTCACATCAATATTTTAAAGTTGCTCATTATGGGAAGTAATCAAATCTTAAACATTCTTTTTCATCTTGCACAGTTTTTTGAGGGAAAGTAGGGAAAGCTCAGTAAATCACAGGTCCATATACTTTCAGGATGTGAAGTGGTTTCAAGGGACATCTACAGTTTTTGACTCTTTGACAGCTAAAGGGATTGGCAAAACAGTTGTTAATCATTATTAGAAGTATCTGTTCATTCCTACTCAATATCTGTACTGTAAAGATGATGAAGGAAAAGAAAAAAGAACCTTCTGATATTCTACTTCATGTAATGGAAAGTAATAGAACAGTGTTACAACATTTAGGTCTTGCTACTATAATAAATAAATGTCAGAAATAATGCGTTTAAACTCTAAGGAAGACAGTAAAAGGGCAGGATGTAAGTCAACCAGGAAGGACAGGTCTGTTCAGATAATTTATTAACCCTGTTTGATAACTGGCATACAGTCCTTCATCTAGAATACCCTTTTGCATAAATCCTCCTGCCAGAACTGTCTCACAAGTTAAAACTTCAGTGTCCACACAATTTAGTAGCCAAAACCTTGAGCTTTGGCATAAGAAGTTCCTGGATTCAGATATTAACTCTGATACCGACTAGCTGTGTGACTAATGATAAGTGACGCAGCTTCTCCCTGAGCCTACTTCTCTGAGGATAAACAGCATTCCTATGTCACAAGGCTTTAACAAGGTAAGCTAGCATTATGTTTTGGAGAAATAGATAAAATAAATGTGTGAAACACACTGCATGGCATACAATAAAATACTTAATCATATTAATTATTTTTTTTAATTAACACAATTGTTTACATCAATTAGTTCATTTTATACTTATAATTAAAGTTGAAGAGTGTCTGATATGGTTTGGCTGTGTCCCCACCCAAATCTTATCTTGAATTGTAGTTCCCATAATCCCCACATATCAAGAGAGGGACCTGGTGGGAGGTGTGAGTTAATTAAACCTCTTTCCTTTATAAATTACCCAGTCTTGGGCCATTCTTTATAGCAGCATGAGAATGGACTAATACAGTAAATTGGTACCACAGAGAGTAGAGTACTACTATAAAGATACCCAGAAATGTGGAAGTGACTATGAAACTTGGTAACAGACAGAGGGTGGAACAGTTTGGAGGGCTCAGAAAAGGAGAGGAAAATGTGGGAAAGTTTGAAACTTCCTAAAGACTTGTTGAATGGCTTTCACCAAAATGCTGATAGTGATATGGACAGTGAAGTCCAGGCTGAAGTGCTCTCAGATGGAGATGGGAAATCTGTTGGGAACTGGAGTAAGGTCACTCTTGCTATGCAAAGAGGCTGGTTGCATTTTGCCCCTGCCCCAGAGATCTGTGGAACTTCGTACTTGAGATGGATGGTTTAGGGTTTCTGGTGGGAAAAATTTCTAAGCAGCAAAGTATTTAGCATGAAGCAGAGCATAAGATTTTGAAAAAAATTTGCAGCCTGACAATGCAATAGAAACGAAGATCCCATTTTTCTGGGGAGATAATCAAGCCCTGCAGAAATTTATATAAGTAATGAGGAGCCAAATGTTAATCACCAAGGCAATGGGGAAAGTGTCTCCAGCTCATGTCAGAGACATTCGCAGCAGCCCATCCTATCACAGACCTGGAGGCCTAGGGGAGAAAAGTGGTTTCCTAGGCCAGATCCAGGATCCCCCTGCTGTGTGCAGCCTTGGGACTTGTTGCTCTGCTTCCAAGCCATTCCAGCCATGACTAAAAGGGGCCAATGTACAGCTCAGGCTGCTGTTTCAGTGTGCAAACCCCAATCTTGGCAGCTTCCACATTGTGTTGAGCCGGTTGGTGTGTGGAAGTCAAGAATTGAGGTTTGGAAGCCTCTGCCTAGATTTCAGAGGATGTATGGAAACACCTGGATGTCCAGGCAGAAGTGTGCTATACAGGCAAGCCCTCATGGAAAACCTCTGCTAGGGCAGGTTGGAAGGAAAATGTGGGGTTGGGGCCCCCACAGAGTACTCACTTGGGCGCTGCCTAGTGGAACTATGAGAAGAGATACACTGTTCTCCAGACCCCAGAATGGTAGATCCACCAACAGCTTGCCCCAGTCTCCAGGAAAAGCCATGGACACTCAACACCAGCCCATGAAAGCAACCAGGTGGGGGCTGTATCTGCTAAGCCACGGGAGTGAAGCTGCTGAAGACCACTGGAACCCACCTCTTGCATCGGTGCCCCTGGATGTGAGACATGAAATTGAAGGAGATAATTTGGGAGTTTAAGGTTTGACTGCCCCACCGAATTTGGGAGTTGCATGGGGCATGTAGCCTCTTCATTTTGGCCAATTTCTCATATTTGGAATGGCTGCTATTACCCAATGCCTGTACCCTCATCATATCTAGTAAGTAACTAACTTGCTTTCGATTTTACAGGCCCATAGGTGGAATAGGTAGAAGGGACTTGCCTTGTCTCAGATGAGACTTTGGACTTGAATTTGGGTTAATGCTGGAATGAATTAGGACTTTGAGGGACTGATGGAAAGGCATGATTGCTTTTGAAATATGAGTACATGAGATTTGGGAAGGGCCAGAAGCAGAATGATATGGTTTGGCTGTGTCCTCACCCAAATCTCATCTTGAATTGTAGTTCCCATAATCCCCATGTGTCGTGGAAGGGACCCAGTGGAAGATAATTGAATCATGGGGGTGGTTAACCCATGCTACTGTTTTTTGTGATAATGTGTGAGTTGAGTTCTCACGAATCTGACTGTTTATAAGGGGTTTTCCCCTCTTTTCTTGGCACTTCTCCTTCCTGCCTTCATGTGAAGACGGATGTGTTTCTTTCCCCTTCCACCATTTTTGTGAGGCCTCCCCATCCATGTGGAACTGTGAGTCCATTAAACCTCTTTTTTTTTAATAAATTACCCAGTCTTGGGTATGTCTATATTAGCAACATGAGCATGAAGTAATAGAGTGTCTTTATTTATCTTTTTTATTTTATGGGTAAGAAAACTGTGGTTCAAGGAATTGGATTGTATTTCCATCATTATGCAGGGTTTATCCCATCTCTTTGCCATTAAACAGCTGAACTAAATTTGAAAAATGGTCCAGTATTTGACATCCACACAAGCCCAGTGTTCTTATGTCCTTAACATTTCCCTTTTCACATAGGCCTCCTGTGAAGCTCTCTCCCTTCCTTTGATACCCTTCCCCACTTTCTGAACCATTCAGTGCTTTAGATTCTGCTGACTTTGCCTGTATGCTCATTGTTTCAAACTTTTTTGTGCTTCCACCAAACTGGCTGATTGTGTTTGACATCCTGACATTCTCTGTATCCTCTTACTAAACTTTCTTCAGGGAGGGACTTCCCATCACCCACTGTCCCATGTTCTTCAATTCTTTTCCAGCTCCTCCACTATTCTGGGCTGAGCCCTGCTTTCAGGACACAAGCCCACTCTGGAACACAGGATTTCTTGGGGAGAAAATAAAGTCTCCAAATTATATCATACTCTTCACAGTTCACTTTAACTGATCATGGTCTACAACTTCGGCTGTTTAGCTTTGTCTTCTAGCCATCTCTCCCATCAACCCTCAGTCTGTCCTCAGACAACCTTTCTTAATAGACTCATTTCTGGTCTCATACACAACAGCTGGTTCTCAGGCAGAATTCTTCAGTTGTCCCTTCCTCTCTCAAATATGACTCACATATGCCCCTGGATTTGATGTACCACTTCCAGTTACAAAGAAAAAAATCCTCTTCTGTCTAATATATATCCACCTGCTATAGTTTTTCAGCATTATGATTAATTAGTGGTGCGTCAAGCCTTGAACTTTTTATTGCTCCATTATATTTCTTTTCAACTGATTATTGACCATCTTTGTACATATTATGGAACACATAAACCCACAAAAGAGGACTGACTGGCTCACAGACAACAGAGGAAAATGCAGTACAATGCCAGCATAAGATTAACTAGTGAATTACTTGACTTCAAGAGCAAGGATACTTTCAAAGGTGTATGGAGAGATAAAAAATGGGGACCCATTCAATCTCTGTATTTTTCTCTAGGCAAGTCAAAGCTTTGGTGTTTTTTTGTTTATCTGGGTTTTTTTTTGTTTGTTTTTGTCTGACCTTCTCACATGGGAGGGGAGAGGCCAGATGGTGCCAGATGGGGTTGTAACAGTGTTACACAAAACACAGCCTCTGGGGACACCCCCACACATATCCCACATCATGAGACAGCCACCAGACTTTTTTCAAAGGGTCCATCCCATTCTCTACTTGAGTGTCACAGCTGAAAGGGATTACAGACATCTTAGGGGAGAGGAATTTTGGATTGTGAAGGGTGTTTTTTTGCTCCACTTTTTAATTTCCCCCTTCACTAGTTAAATCTAAGGGACACTTAAACTCAGAGCCTGCTATTATTTTGCCTTGACAACTGCGTGACCTTCATTTCCTGGAGCTGATTCAGATGAAGAATTCTAGAACAGCGTTAGAGTTTGTTGATCTTTTACCCTCTCCTGCCTCATTACAAATGCTGTGAAATTTATCTTGGGTTATCTTTTTCCAACGTATAAAGCCTTTGGTATCAATCAAACTGCACAGCTTGGGGATGATGCAGAGTGCTGGCATGATTCACTGTGAGAAACACCCTGAGAAGCTTCCCCTTTGGCTCTTCTCTTCCCACATCAGCCGTGACCCTCAACCCAACTCAGAATGGAGAGGAAACAATCAGGCATTCCCTAAATGTCTTTAGGCCTTGTCTGATTCTTGATGATGGTGAAAGAAGGATAGACTTGAAACTACAGCAGTTCCAATACAAACCAGGCACAAAGGAAAGGTTCCTTTCATCCAAGAGCGATATTATGGCTGGACTGCTCTTGCCTTAGTGACACTGATACACTCTCATCTCCTTCCTCAATCTTCAAGAAACGCACATACAGCAAAGCAGGATCAAGAGAGATAAACAGTTTTAATATAGTTTTTCAGTAGTATATGGTTGCATGTGTTTAAGGTGAAAAAATTGCAAAAGTGGCCCACCTCTTCACACCTCCACACTGGAAGGCAAGCTTGCAAAGAATGGTGATGGACAGCCATTTTGTTCTGCACTTTCAAATACGTTGCTTGAGGTCCAAAGTACTTAAAATGACTTGCCTAAAGCCACACAGAGAATTAGCACAAAGAAACAGTGTCACATCATCAAAGAGAAGGAGGGCTTTGATGTTCAACCAAACAAAGTGTCTGATCCTGGTGCTGTGCCCAGTGCAAGCGATTATAAGCACATTTTATAACTCTCTCAATTCCAACTCATTCTTTTCTTAAAGTAGAGATGAAAATACCTATTTCACTGGGTAATCGTGAGAATTTTTTAAAAACGAGAATTAAAAACATAAAAGATACAGTGTTGTTATAGCCATTCCTGGAACATAGTAACTTTTATGTTAATTTTCAAATGTTCACATTCTGTCAGTCAATGGTTTCTTACAGCACAATCACCATGGTCTCTGAAATAGTTACCCTAACTGCTCTGCCCCAGCTCTGGGTGCTCTGGTGCAGCCAGTGCAGTCAGGATACAGTGAAAGAATCACCTCTTCCCTGCTTTGACAGGGATGCAAGGGCCTCCTTTTATTTTTACAGATGTCCTTGGCATCAGAAGGGGGCAAGCTGTACAGAGTCATTCTCAGAAAGTGCCTTGAGGGATGAGGAAGGTACTGTTGCATCATCCCAGAATCACTCCTACTCCTGAAGTGACTGTGGTTGGTGAGGGCACTTATGCTATCAGCAACATGGGTTTTTCAGCCAACATAAACCTGTGCTCAGATGAACGTGAAACCCCCATTTCCTTAAAGAGAGAACACCAATCCATTGTATTTCTAAGCAACTGAGTGACACACCTCTTCTGGGCCCTCCTGCCAACCCACCATAAAGCACCTGCCAGCAGGCATTCACACCCTTTAGGCACACATTCAGTTCTGACACCCCTGGCATCCATCTCTCCCAATTTTTTCCTCCTCTCCAATGGTATTAGTCTGTTTTGACACTCTTATAAGGACTTACCTGAAACTGGGTAATTTATAAAGAAAAAGAGGTTTAATGGACTCACAGTTTCACATGGCTAGGGAGGCCTCACAATCACGGAAGAAGGTGAAGGAGGAGCAAAAGCATTTCTTACATGATGGCAGGCAAGAGAGCATGTGCAAGGGAACTGCCCTTTATAAAACCTTCAGATCTAGTGAGACTTATTCACTATCATGAGAACAGCACAGAAAAAAACCCACCCCCATGATTCAATTACCTCCCACTAAGTTCCTCCCATGACACTGAGGATGATGGGAGCTACAGTTCAAGATGAGATTTGGGTGGGGACACAGTCAAACCATACCACCAATATCTCAAACTTTGGAAACAAACCCATTATCCTACCTTAAAAAACCTTATTTTCTTCTTTTCTTTCATAGCCCTGATACCTGATTCCAGGCATCACTCAGAAAAAGTCCTGTTTATGTACAAAAACTGAAATATAAACCTTGTCAAACACAAAGGCTGTTTTTCTTCCCTATTTTCATGGTCAGAAAGTATTTTTCTTCAGAAATGCAATGGCCAGGTATCCACTTCCAATTAAAAAATGTGTGTCATCTAGTCCAGACAAGATTCAAATACCTCCCTGCAAGAGCAAAAACAAAAAAGTTGAGTTTCTATTTTAAAAGAAGATTGAAAGTCTGATTTCCATTGAAAATCCAAATTGAGTTTCAGAAGCAATGGAAATTAATAAACACTTATGGAATTAAAATGACTTGAAACAGAAGCAATAGCTACACAAAAGGAGAGTGAGTGATTCTCTGTTTAATTTTGAGCATTACAAAGAAATAGCAGTGAGTCCTCAACTAGACTCTCACATGTTTCATATCTAGTTGTTAATCGGTTCGGAACTGACGAAGAGCATCTCAAATTCAGCATTTCCTTGCAAAAGCGTAGCCTGTAGAAGCCACCTTCTGTCAAGCCTTATTTCCAGTCTCTGCTGATACACATGAGATCTTTCACCAACAATATCAGAAATAGCTAGTAAGCATTGCCACACCTTGGTAAGGGTATAGCAAGATACAGATGAGAACTTACTAAATTTAACACTGACTGGAAGTGGTTTAAAATTCTGGCTTGACTACATATTGATTTTATGATCCTTGGAAGTTAAATCGGGGAAATAAATATATTTTCAAATTTACATATAGGTAAACTGAGACAGAATTTCACTTAGACTCTTTCTGACAGTTTGCCAACACATAAATTGAAGAATATAATTACTCTCTCACTATTTGTGTGTCTAGGGATATGTGTAAGTAAAGACCAAATCCAAATTGAGTCATAAAGCACTATTGTACAGACACACACACACACACACGCACACACATAATCCCCACTATGAAATTGATCAAGAATGGTACCATGCCAAAGCATAAACTATCTAGGTGTTCATTTATCTTAATTTTATATTAAACTGTGTGACCAGTTCAACTTATTGATTGTGTCTTGTTTTACATGTGCTGAATTGGTTTATTAACATTTGTCCTCATTTTACTGTTACTCTTGAATTTCATATTCTGCAATGTGTTTTTCAAACATCAAGTCATTTGGCCTAAATATTTTTTACCTAACATACTTTTGATCTCTGTCCCTTAAGTGCAAGGTACTAGTACCTTCAGTATAGTCTTTAAGAGCATGGACTTCAGATCAATATAGGTTTAAATTCATTTCTAACACTTAACAGTTGTGTAAACTCAGGCATGGCTAACCACCCTATACCTCAATGTCTACATAATTTTAAATGAGGCTGGCATCTATCATCTGCTCAACAAAGATTAAGCAGATTAACATATGCATGTGTATGTGTGTATATACATGTATATGTGTGTGTGCGTGTGTTTCAAAGTTTGAAATATAAAAGATAGAGCACTTGCAACCTAAATCATCCTAATGCACAAGGCCATAAAGTATGGAGTACAAGATAGTAATACAAGTTACTATGGTGAAATTACTACAACTAATGTACTAATTGTAAATATGTTTTGTTTAATTTTTTTCTAGTAACTCAAAATCACAGCACAGCATGGTGATCTGCTACATTAAATAAGAACACAGTGTGTCCTCCATCCCTCAAAACATTTTCTAAACCAGCTCTTTTCCCTCCATAAAGCAGTTCACCATATGCACATTCATGTCTGAAAGATTGGCAAAGGAAAAACTAGCTGTGTGTTCAAAGTCATTCAATTCTCCCGCCTGATCTGGAAATGTAAGTGAAGGACAGTGACAGATCTCTGAGATAATAGCAGCCGGCGGGATCATGGAGGTGAAGAATCTGTTATCTGATGTAAACTGCTCATCCATGTGAGGTGAATGAACTCTTTAAGGGGTGCCAGTTAATTCATGGGCAAAGATAATTTACTGAACACTACCCAGTGCCAGAGACTGCTGAATTCGTTCCATTCGACTAAACAGACTGTTCTGATGTACTTGTTTATTCCTTCTTGTTCATCCAAGGCTGTGTCTAACTCATTAGTAAGAAATGACCCCGTGTTAGCCAGGATGGTCTCAATCTCCTGACCTTGTGACCCGCCCGCTGCAGCCTCCCAAAGTGCTCTACTAAAAATATAAAAAATTAGCCGGGCGTGGTGGCAGGTGCCTGTGGTCCCAGCTACTCGGGAGGGTGAGGCAGGAGAATGGCGTGAACCCGGGAAGCGGAGCTTGCAGTGAGCCGAGATCGTGCCACTGCACTACAGCCTGGGCGACAGAGCGAGACTCCATCTCAAAAAAAAAAAAAAGAAATGACAAAGGATTCATTCACACTCTGTACATTGTATAACTCTGATAATGACTGCTCCACATTTCCAGTGCATACGTTTTTGTTTGGGGGAAGTTGTTTCTGCTTTGCTTTGTTTTCAGATGGAGCAAATGTCTTGCTGGCAGTGTGAGAAGGTCACAGTCATTGGAGCCCCTCAGACTCAGATTTTCACCTGCTTAGCCATTCACTTTCTGTGTGACTTCAAGAAAGTATCTTCCTGATCTCAGAAAATGAAAGGCTTGTCACACAATATGTGATTCCAGTTGGTAAAGGAAATTATTGATAAGGTTGCCTTCATCAAATTAAGAGCTAATGTGCATCAAAATATAATCTTAAGAACAACCGCTGTTATACAGATACATACTTGTCTAGTACAAACCAATAAGAAAACAACAGATAATGTGCTAGAAAAGGACACACTTCACAAGATGGAAAATACGAATGACAGATAAACTTATGAGAAAGTGGTCAACTTTATTAACAATCAGGAAAGTACAATGAGATAACACTACCTACTCAGTAGCTGTTGAAAATGAATAATGAATGAATGAGTAAATGCATTAGTGCCAAAAGTTGTAGAGATGTGGAGTAATAATACACTGCTCAGACTATATTGATAGAAGGTAAATTTTGTATAAATATTTTAGAAAAAAGGTGGCATAATCTACTACATCTGTGGAAACTTATATCCTGTGGCTGTGCCATTCCAGAACTTCTTCATAATCAATAGAAAAATACATGTTCGTCCAAGGAGACGTATGCTAAAACTATTCATGTTAGCACAAAACTGGAAAAAACCCAGGTATTCATAAGTACTAAAAATGTGGTGTAATCAAACAGTGGAATAGTAACTAACAGTTAGAATATGAATCACAGCACTTTCAAGCAACTTGGATGAATTTCATTAGCATCATGTCGAGTCAAAGAAAAATAAGGCAAACTAAAGACTCAGAGTGTGTGATTGGGTAGGTCATGAGGAGGACTCTTGAATGATTGTTAATATATATCTGGACTGGAACTGTTACATTAGTTCTCAAGGTATACAAATGTGTTAAGTTGGCTATTTACATTATAGGCACTTTTGGAATGTGTTTTTTTCTTTTTTTACAAGAATGAGATTTAAGTTTAAAAAAGTAATTTCAGTGTGCTCAATATTGTTCATCTATATCATTATTTAATTTAAAGCTAAGTGTGGTGTCTCATACCTGTAACCCCAGCACTTTGAGAGGCCAAGGCAGGAGGATTACTTGAGCCCAGGAATTCAAGACCAGCTTGGGCAACACAGTGAGACTTGTCTGTGCAAATAAATAAATCAATAAAATAAAATAAGTAAAAAAATTAGCTGGGTGTGGTGGTACATGCTTGTAGTCCCAGCTACTTGGGAGGCTGAGGCAGAAAGATTGCTTGAGCCCAGGAGGTCGAGGCTGCAGTGAGCCATGAGCACACCCATTGCATTCTACCTCGGGCAACAGAGCGAGACCCTGTCTCAAAAATACTCAAAAAATTTAAAATAAAAAAAGCATAATGTAGAAATAGTGGCATTGGAATTAAGGAAGAGCAATTTTTATTTTTATGAGTTTTGTTATATTTTAATATTGCCCTCTCTGTTGATGTATGCACCCATGTCCATCCTTAATACCATGGTCAAAAATCGAGAAGTTAGCATCTCTTGTGTTCTGAGAGCGCCATTCACTTCTCACCATCCAGTTATTATTAGTGGAAATGGAGAAGTGGCCCTAGAACTTCTAGTCACTTTAGCATGGACCCTATCACCACATCCTCTAATACTGACAACCTCACTACATCTGCTTGACTTTTGAATCATCAGAACTAAACACGAAGTTTTCATCACCTGTTTTCATGAATCAGTAAAATAAACCAAAGACGCCCAGGTCAAAACTCATTTCTCAGAATCTAATTCTTATATATTGTAAATGCAATGAGGCCAACCTTGGTACTCCCTTTCTTTCTCCTCGAATTATTTTCTAAAGCATGTATCACAATATAATTCAGTATATGGTTTGTTAATTTGTCTTGCACAATTATAATGTCTTAGGAGATCAGGGACTTATTTTTTCTGTGTTTGTGTTTTCATTTTTCTTTGATATGAGCATAGCATTTAATAGACATTCAATAAATATTTGTTGAATTAATTAAATACAAAGAAATAAAAAGCTGCTATAGCTATGTTAACACTAAGGAAATAGAATGCAAGACAAAAATCATTACTAGATCTTAAGAGGATCAGCAAAGAATTTTGAAAAATCTATTAAACACACTTGAAACATAAAAAATTATCAGTATTAATGTATGGCATGATATAACCTCAAATTATATGAAACAAAGCTTGATATAAGTAAAAGAAGACTTTGACAAATCCAAAATCATGGGAAAAGCTTTAACATTCTCCTCTCAATCACAGATCAAGAAGGCAAAAATAATATAGAAGCTTAGAACAAAATTAATAGAATTGATTTAATTAACATTGCCTAATTTAGCAAAGAAAAAACAAAGCAGGATGTTTACTTAATTTTGAATTTAGTTAAATATTTTGGGCTGTATTAGTACTAAAAATATTTATTCAAAATTCAAATTTAACAGGGCATTATATATTTTATCTGAAAAACATGATATTTAATGGACATATATGAAACATCTAGCATTTGCCTGATATATGTTATTTTCAGTACATATAAATCATTTTCAAAATATGGGCACATAGTAGCCATATAGCTCACCTCATCTCAAAAATGTAAAATGATTGGCATCTTACAGAATATATTTCCTGAGCACATGTAACTTTGACAAAAATTTGTAACAAAAATGAAGTTTAAAATGCACCTATAAATCACAAATACATCAGGAATTATTTATAATATAAATTGAAAAATATTGATCATATCATATTTAAAAACTCCGTGTTGGAACTAAAACAATGTTTTAATTAAAAAATTTTAGTGAGTCCTACAGGCTCACTGTAGTTTTAGTATTTTTATTAGAGGATACAGTTTGAAATTAATGACCTATGCATCTGATTTAAGGAATTTATGTAAAGAAGAGAATAAACTCATCATAAGAAGGTAGAATAAAATAATGTGCATGAAAACCAAAATTAATAAAATATAAATCTAACAAACATTTGAAACAATATACAAAACCAAAGTTGTTTCTTATGAAAAACAAATGCGTTAAAATTTGATTAATATATAAAAGGTGAAATATCAATATTAGGATTTTAAAACTAGATAGAAATGCAGATACAACAAACATGATAGATTTAATAAGAGGATGTTATAAAAATATGATAATAATTTGAAAAAAATTACACAGAATCAACTGTCTAGAAAAGTGAAACTCAGTAAAATTGATTCAAGAAGAAATAAAAATGTGAATAGTCCTATAAAAATAAAAACAGACAGTAGTTTAAAATATGCTCATAAAAATAATAATGTGCAGAGCTTTACTGTTACATATTACCTTCATAAAACAAAAAATCCAATTTATATAAATAATTCTAGAAAATGATTGAAAATAAAAATGGCAATAACACTCTATTTTGATTTATATGGTTAGTATATCACGTTTTAGTCAAAATCTGATAAAGCTTTAAGAACAATGAAAACTGTACACTAATCTCCTCATGAATCCAAAACCCCTACTAACTAAGTTTTATTTTCCGGCTGAGTCTAGCAACAAATAAAAAGCACAATACATTATGACTAATTTCAGTTTATCTCAGAAGGTCAAGAAAAGTTTGATACCAAAAATATTAACAATGTTATTTAGCATATGTATTAGTCTATGTAACTGTAAACACAAGAATAAATCAATAAACAAATAAAGAAAACACATAATAGTTCAAATAATACAAAATTTATTTATGTTTAACAGTGCAAGGTATATATTCTATTTTAGAAAGCACAATTTTTCTCCATACAGCCTAATTTTTATTATTATAATTATAATCCATAGGGGATTATAATTATCATAGCTTGAAAATAATCTAGTTTAGATTAATTATATATTAAATTCAACAGTATTAAAAAGTTGAACCAATAAAATTTTATTGCCTTTTAAGTTATGTTATTTTCAAACAAATTGCAGTTTGTATATTATAATACCACCAACATAATTTTATAATTATTGCTCTATACAGTGTATCTTAAAATCAGAGAGAAGTCTTAAAAAATACATTATAATGTCCTCCATATATACCTATGTAGTTACCTTTATTGAGAGTGTTAATTGCTGTTCTTTATTCCTTTATGTGGATTTGAGTTACAATCCAGTGTCCCTCCATTTCAGCCTGTAGGATCACGTTAGTATTTCTTGAAGGTCAGGTATGTTAGAAATGAGACCTAATTAAACTAAAGAGCTTCTGTATAGCAAAAGAAACTATCAAGAGAATAAACAGACAAACTGCAGAATAGGAGAAAATATTTGTGATCTATGCATCTGATAAAGGTCTAATATCTAGAATCCGTAAGGAACATGAACAAATTTACAAGCAAAACACTAGTAACCCCATTACAAAGTGGTGAAAGTACATGAACAGACACTTCTCTTTTTTTTTTAATACGTTTATTTTAAGTTGAGCCATACATGTGCAGGTTTGCTACACTGGTAAATGTGCATTATGGGGGTTTGTTGAACATATTATTTTGTCACTCAGGTATTAAGCTTAGCACACATTAGTTATTTTTTCTGATCCTCTCCCTCTTCCCACCCTCTGCCTTCTGATAGGCCCCAGTGTGTGTTGTTCCCCTCTATATGCTCATGTGTTCTCATCACTTAGCTCCCACTTATAAGTGAGAACATGCAATATTTGCTTTTCTGTTCCCTCTTTAGTTTGCTAAGAATCAGACACTTTTCAAAAGAAGACATATATGTGGCCAAAAAGCACATGAAAAAAAAAAATGCTCAACATCACTAATCATTAGAGAAATACAAATCAAGACCACAATGAAATACTATCTCACACCAGTCAGAATGACTATTATTAAAAAGTCAAAATATAATAGTGGCGAGGTTGTAAGTACTCTGTGTTTGCTGAGGCACTTCTTTAATGCTCAGTCAGGTTAAACTCAATCTTGGCTTTCACACCCTGCTTGTGGGTAGTGTCAATGTCAGACACAGATGAGAAAATAGAGCTTTCTCAGGCCTTTCCTGAACAAGTATGCATCCCTGCACATGTGCTTAGTCTTCTAGATTCCAGGAATATGCCAAAGCTTTTCAGATTCCTTGGATATCTCATTACACAGGTTTTCTTTTTAAATGTTTTGATCAACCACTTGTTTTTCACTGATTTCGTTTTACTGTTCCAAACAGTGAGGGTGTTAAATAATTGCCTGGAATCATTTTTAACACACACATGGGGAGGGCATTTTTACTGAGTAAGGTCTGACTATGGTCAAATAAGGCAAGTCTCAAATAAGTTTTTTCAGGGAGTTACTCTAGGTAGAAGAGTGAAAATTCTTTGGATTGGGACTTCTGGGAGGGCCAAGACCCCCTCTACCCACCTGAGAACCTTCTTGGCTGCTTGTTGCCACAGCTGCCATGATTGTGAGGCTACTGGTAATCAATGCCACTTGGAGCTGTAGAGAGGCATATAAGGCAATAAGGAAATATTAAATGCCACAAAGCTCACTGTTCCAATAGGGATTCAGCTAATTTTCTTGAATCAGCGCTTCTCAGAGAGTTCTGAGTCTTTGATTAGTTTTCAGAGTTCTGAAAAAGTGGATTTTGTCAATTTTGCCAATTTTCTCATTGCTCTTTTGAGGAATAAATTTTTAGAGTTTCTTACTTTACCATTTTGGAATTATTTTTTCATATCATCTTTCAGGGAGTAGGCCTGTGGGAGGCTCTGCTACCTTTGCTTTGAATATGTCACAGACCGGAAATGAGAAAGATCATGGAGGAGAAAGCACAACTGATTTCTAGTGGCCAAGTCTGACAGTGATATGGTTTATTGCTATTCACATTCTGTTAGCCAAATCCCAACCATCTGGCCATTTCCAACTGACAGAAAAACAGAAGTGGAGTTTAGCTGTGTGCGAATGATGAAGTTAGTATTTTCTTATGTGGATAGGGGTCTCCCTAATATCACCTTTACACACTAGCTGAGAAAAATAATATGATTATCTGAATAGATACAATGAAAGTATTTGATAAAATTCAACAGCCATTGATTGAAAAAACAGAAGTAAAATAAAATTCTGGCTATTAAAGGAATAGAATGAAACTTCATTAACCTGATGAAAAATATCCACAAAAATAGATACACAAACATATTTAGTAGTACACACTCACTTTAAGATTAGAAAAAAGCATGAAGGTTTGCAGTATCTATACCCATCATTGTATTGGATATCCTAGCAAGTTTTATGGGGAAATAAAAAGAAAGGCAACATATACAAAATTTTCAAAGCTTCTCATTTCTAAGTGATAATATGGGTGCTTAAAATAATATAATCCATAGGTATACAATTCGAATTAAAAGACATTATTAACTTAGGTGAAATATTAAATAAAAAAATCACATCTCATCAGCAAAAATGCTTTAAAATTTAACTTAGAATGATACTTTTAAAGTGACATTAAAATATATGCACACAATTTAGAAATAAATCTCATGAAAGTTTTGTTTGTTTATCAGGAAAATTATAAAACATTTAAAAAGATATCAGTAAAGACATTAATACACATAAACAAGAATAAAATTCCATAATTAAAAAGTTAAATATTTAAAGCTATTAATTTTTCCCAAATAAAACCACAATTTAAAAAAAATCGACAAATTTCAACAGGTTTTTTTAAGAAATTGTCAAGGTGACTATAAAATACTCACAGAAATAAAAAGGGTCAAGAATAATAAATACATATTTTGTAGCAAAGAATATGAGAGATTTTCCTTTTCAATAATAAATATTATTGTGAACCTAGCTGAGTTATGACACTAAGTTTTTGACATAAAAGGAAAAATAAGATTCATAGAACAAAATAAATGCAGAAGTCAAGTTTCCTAATTGTTTGCAAAGTCGACTCATAAAATCACTGACATTTCCAGCCTAGAGGGAGAAAGAATATTTGTATGAATGGTTCTGGGTAAGTTGGTATTCCATATTAAAATCAAATGAAATCAGAGCCCTACTTCACATGGTGCAAAATGATTTGTTTTAGACGTAATGGAAAGTGAAGAGCAAAATTATCTAACTTGTAAAAAGTAATATGGAAACTATTTTTTACCTTAAAAATTGTTTTGACCGCATTCTAGGAGGAAACTTTTTTTTTTTTTTTTAAGGAATATTGCTCTGTCGCCCAGACTGGAGTACAGTAGCATGATCTGGGCTCCCTGCAACTTCCGCCTCCCAGGTTCAAGTGATTCTCCCCACTCAGCCGCCTGAGTATCTGGGATTACAGGCACTCACCAACACACCCGGCTAATTTTTGTATTTTTAGTAGAGATGGGGTTTTGCCATGTTGGCCAGGCTGGTCTCGAACTCCTGACCTCAAGTGATCTGCCTGCCTCAGCCTCCCAAAGTGTTGGAATTACAGGAGTGAGCCACTGCGCCTAGCCGGGAGAAAGTTTTTAAGTCAAGATCCAAGATAATCCAAAAGCAAAGGAGCATATTAATAATTTTCATGGCAATAAATATGATACACTAGCTCATCAAAATATAAAGAGGGAGAAAACATAAGTGCACACTATGAGAGGATGGTGTTTCAACTGTAACACAAAAAATGTCTATACCTAAAATGTATAAATAATAGCTTCAATTCCATAAAATGTCAACCACGCAGACAAATGTTCTAAATGGCTACCAAAATGTGTGAAAAGGGGGCCATCCTTGGTTGTGCTCAGGGAAATGATTAATGAAAAATCACGTCCAAACTGTCAGATTGGTAAAACTAGAAAGCATAGCACCTGACAGTATTATATTTTGACTGAGATGCAATATCCTAAGCACTGCTGATTAGAGTGTAAATTTTTCAATAACATCTGAAAGCAGTTGCCTTTATATGGTAACATCAGAGTTATACATACCAGGTGAGTGTTTTGGCCTAAGAGAGGCATATATACAGGAAAGTACAGTGAGTGCTGAGCAGGTTCCTGCAGATGTCTCATGCTGATTCTTCAGAAAATTCCGGAAGCAAGAAATGAGAGATGTGTGATGCCTCTTTAAGGTGACATGTTGTCAACACAAAGCAGATTAACTTGTGGGCCATTTCCTTCCTTCCTTCCTTCCTTCCTTCCTTCCTTCCTTCCTTCCTTCCTTCACGGAGTCTCACTCTGTTGCCCAGGCTGGAGTGCAGTGACGTGATCTCGGCTTGCTGCAACCTCCGCCTCCCAGGTTCCAGAGATCCTCCTGCCTCAGCCTCCCAACTAGCTGGGACTACAGGCACCAGCCACCATTCCCAGCTAATTTTTTGCATTTTTAGTAGAGACGGGGTTTCACTGTGTTATCCAGGATGGTCTCGATCTCCTGACCTCGTGATCCGCCTGCCTTGGCCTCCCAAAGTGCTGGGATTACAGGTGTGAGCCACCGTGCCCAGCCCTGTGGGCCATTTCTAGAGCCAGAGGTGACACCAAGAGTTTGTGCAGTATTGAACAAGGTTTCCAGTACACTTGTCACTCCACGCTTCCTCTTCTATGGCTACGACTCTAGAGAAACTCTTGCACAAATACAGCAAGAGCCTTGCACTTCTGAGTACAGTGTGCATAGGATACAGTAAAAGCAGTGTAGTTCTCAGTAGTACATGCAAATGAAAAGCATGGATGGATATTGGAATCATAAGGTCAGGCAAAGAAAAAGAAGCATGTTGTAAAATAACAGATAGAATATTCTACCATTTATGGAGATTTTAAAAACATTAGTTATTTATGAGTACAAAGCAAGAGAATCATAAATGCAAATATCAAGACAGTGGTTATTTTTGAGGGAGGCAATTAGTAATTTAATTTCAAAAAGGCATAAATAGAACTTTAAAGTCAACGGTTACATTTTTAACTGGACAGCTTGTTTCACAATGATTTTTATGACTTTAATGCATTTTATATATTTACCATGGTATCTCCTTCTTATTTATAAATATATAATTAAAAGCAAAAGAAGGAGAAAGAAGTAGTAAGAAAAAAATCAAGTATCAATAAGTTGCCCTTATACGTGTTATATTGCCCTATTTATCTATTTTTCTTTGTTGACCCTCTGTGAATCTTAATTCATTTATTTCTCTAAACTATCTTTATTTTTATCACTTTATGCCATTACAATATAATATCTTTTATTTCTGATTTTAGAGATTACAGAAGAATTTAGGTAGATGAGCTAGTCTTTGTTTGCAAAATAATGATATAGGGGATCAATCTGACCATGAATACACTTTGTTTAGCCCATAAAGTGTTTAAAAATGAAGTGGGGTGTAGTCAGAATAAACATATATCCTTTAGTTAGCTGTGAACTCACACCCTATTGTCTTGGGCCAGTCGGCTTTGCTCATTTACTTTTCTCTGATAATGGTTGGTTATGTACATTTGTGTATACACATTGTAACCCTACTTTATACAAACATGAAGGTTAGGAGGCAGTAGTTCAGTGCCACGAAAAGAGAAGGCTCTTCACCTCAAAGTAAAAAGAGAGGCTTCATTTAAGTCGGCTATACCCTTCTCCTCCATATGATTCTGGCTTATACTGTACGTAGTCTTTAGTAGATACTACTTCTGTTTTTATTTATTTATTTATTTTTTGAGACGGAGTCTTGCTCTGTTGCCCAGGCTGGAGTGTAATGGCACCATCTTGGCTCACTGCAAGCTCCGCCTCCTGGGTTCACGCCATTCTCCTGCCTCAACCTCCCGAGTAGCTGGGACTACAGGCGCCTGCCACCACGCCCGGCTAATTTTTTGTATTTTTTAGTAGAGACGGGGTTTCACCGTGTTAGCCAGGATGGTCTCGATCTCCTGACCTCGTGATCCGCCCGCCTCGGCCTCCCAAAGTGCTGGGATTACAGGCGTGAGCCACCGCGCCCGGCCTAGATACTACTTCTTACCTACATCTTCTAAGAAGAGGATTCTAAGAGTTAAGTATGCTTTGTAATTCTTGAGGCCAGTGACATTGTGCATGGGAGTTTGAAGGGAAGAGGTAAACAGAGCAAGTAAAGGCAGCAGGAATGTGCAGCAGAAATTACAGATTCAAAGAATGTGAATAAAGGCATTGAGCTGCCTCTTTGGAATAAGCAATGAGGCATGAGTTGATGTAGTTTATGTGCATTCACATCTTTTAGGGTTGGCAGGACCACTTGCAATTACATTACAGAATTCATAATGGAAGTCAGGGCAAGGCTTGCTTGTGAACAATTTGTTGAATATTAGTCACATTTGGACAATATCCTCTGAGGAAATCATACATTGGCCTGATACTTGTCATTGAAGAGGAGAACTGACAGGTCCTTCTAACTTCACATTACGACAGCTCAAATGGTTTTATTAAAGACACAGAAAAAGAAATACAGTATCAGTATTCGGTTCATGTCAGATAATCATGACCTGGGAACCTACCATCTATCAACTTGCACTAGAACTTCTATTAGGTATAAGCCAGGTTCAGCTCCTGCCTTCAAAGAACACACAATGAAATGAGTCTGACAAATGCTTACTCACAGTTGTACTTATGTGAGAAGAGTACTAATAATGATTGATAAAATATTGCATCAGGATTCCAGAGAATTCAACCATTTTAGTCTGGAAGCTGATTTAATTGTGGAAACTGTCAGTGTAGAGAGAGAAAAGAAATAAGGAGAGGAGAGGAAAGGAAAGGAGAGAAAGGAGAGGGGAGGAGAAGAGAGGAAGACTCTTGCCAGCAAAATAAATAAAAGGTGCAGATATAGAATAATAAATACAGGTGGTAAGTTTGGGAACCAAAGAATGTAAGCATATTTGAGTGTATGCATGAAGGATGTGAAAGAAAGGAGGGAGATCTTTCATGTTTAAATAAGCATGGAGGAGGAAACACTGGGACATTTTAACATGATATAGATGAAATTTTCCTTTGTGAATATTTAACATTAGTTTACCACCTTTAAATATTCTGTTTAATCTAAATTTGGCTGGGAATTGCAAGCCTTTTTAAAGCTTTAATTTAAAAATTAAAAAATTTCAGTCTGCAAGGCACAAAGCCTGCAAATTTAAAACATTTCAACTTTGAAAATATTTAGATTAGATTCTAATGAATGGATTGCAGCACTACACCTGTTGGTAGACTACATGAACTACAGACTGTGCAATTTTATAAAGAACCAGATAAACAGTTCAAAAGTTTTGTAATTTATCTGCATAGTGTTTTGTAATCATCTCTAAAAGCCTATCAACAAATTTCTTTCTACTGAAGCAGTGAGATCAAACTATGGAAGACTTTACAGTATTTCCATTGTTTCTCATTCCCTGATGCACTATATCTTTCATTGATGTTTTTTACCCTACAATGAACAAAAAGCCAAATTTCAAAGCTAAATTTAAATTATGGATCCCTTCCATAGCAACTGTGTAGCCAAGATAAGTCACTTAACTTTATTGAGACTCAGTTTTCATATCCATAACATGGAATGATGATGATACCTGTCTTATATAATTTCCAAGGTATACAAGGGTTAAAATCAGGTCAATGTTAGAGAAAAGTGCCTTTAATGACCATAAAAGTAAATATGAGTGTAGGTTACAGTTATCATTAATGTTGTCATTTTCACACTCTTTTCCTCTTACTTGGCTTTTTTTTTTTTGATGCCTGGTAAATAAATCATGCTGTAGAGTTAATAAATATTTGTGCCTCACAGAATACCCTTCCCTATGTGTGCATTATAACGTGTATCTTGAGTGCTGATATGGTTTGGCTCTGCGTCTCCTCTGAAATCTCATCTTGAATTGTAATAATCCCCACCTGTAAAGGGTGGGACCAGGTGGAGATAAATGAGTCATGGGAGTGGTTCCTCCCATGCTGTTCTCATGATAGTGAGTGAGATCTCACAAGATCTAATGGTTTTATAAGGTACTTCTCCCTTTGCTCAGCATTCATTCTCCTGCCAGCCTGTGAAGAGGTGCCTTCCGTTATGATTATAAGTTTGCTGTGGCCTCCCAGCCGGGTAGAACTGAGTCAATTAAACCTCTTTTTTTTATATATATATATAAAAATTACCCAGTCACGGGTATTTCTTCATAGCAGCATGAGAGCGGATAAATACAAGTGACCTCACAACTACCATGATACATAAACAGATTAGGCATTGCGATAAATAATTTTAAGGGAGAAACAATGTAGTGTTTTGGTTTAGAACATGGATTATGGAATCTAGCATCTTGTATTCAAATCCTAGCTTTTTCACTACTAATTATGTAACCTTGAAAAAGTTACTTAACCTCTCCTTGCATCAAGTACATCACTGTCAAAATGTGGTTAATGCTATGGTTAACAATTCTATTTATTTTATTGGGATTTTATGGATTTAAAGATAATTAATACACGTAAAGTGGTTAGAACAGTGCCTGGCAAACAATAAATATTCAGTAAATATTAGCTATTAATTTTCTGTGATGATTATTTTGTCAAGGTCACTGCTGAGAAAGTCAGAATCAGTAATTCTAGGTGAGGTTTTATAATCTGCATTACAAACAAGTTTCTCTACTGATCCTGGGGCAGGTGCCACAGGGCTTGCATTTTGAAAATTAGAATTAGCTAGCATAGCCTAATGGGCAGACTCTTTCCTGATTTAACATGAACTTCATTCATATAGTTGCATGCCAGCTATATGCCACATGCCATTCCCAAATCTGGGATATGTCTGTTACTACTTTTTCATTTGTGTCCATGTGTGCTTCCTCCTAGATGCAACCCAGTAGCTTGTCTTAAGCTTTTCTGTGCTTAAGATTTTTTTTTTCCTTCTTTTTAAGAATCCTTACTCTCAGTGTTAACTGAAGAAGGTGTAAAATGAACACCCTTTATCACTTGACTTTTATTGATGTTTCATTTTCCTCTAATTTGTTCTGCAAAGTGCTAGCTTCCTGCTTTCCCTATTAAGGCCAGAAATTCCTTTGGCTTGACCCTACAGTTGTCTTTCTAAACTGAGTGTGTATTCTATCCTGTCTCAATTTTCCTGGATCACTGGATTCTTTCCTGAATGACATTCTGCACATTATGGCAAGAAGAGAGGTATTTTAAAATCCTTTGGAACTGAAGACTCACTTTCTGTTTGAAGTTTAAACTCAAAACAGATTCCCCATTGCATGGCATCATGGTACCCTCCTACCAAACACTGTAGGAAATATCCTGGAATGTCATATCAGTGCAATTGATCGAGGATGAGGGTCATGTGGGTAGAGAATGACTATTTGTTTTAGGATGAGTTATTCCAGAAGTAAGTCCTGACACAAGGGTTTCAGTGAAAGAGAAGTTAGAAATTTCTGGTAGAAAAGTGAAGGGTAAGACAGGGAGACGACAGCAGTCAATACAGAGTATTTAGCAGGTTACTGCTTTGGAAAACAGTCTCAATCACTCTGAAAACCTCTGGGAGATAGCATAAAATTTTTTTAGTGTTGTTTCCACTGAAGGAAAAGGAGGCTGGAGTATTTACACAGCAAATCCCTATTCTTGATGGCTTAAAGCTATTTCTTCAGGAGTCGTCTCCTTGCCATTCTACTGTAAACACTAAGTATGTTGTTATGACCCCCCAAAAAATCTGGAAAACAGTTGCAGGGATTTGCCATAGGAATCCATTGATGTGTATGGGAACACTGTATTGAAATATGAATGGACACATTTGGTAGCTGTTGCACACCTACATAGCACTGGGTTGGATACTTCTCAAAATAAATAGTTGTTTACAGGTATTTATTAATTGCATTTATAAATGTTTATGTGCAGCTATATACTGATTCCACCTTATTCTGCTCTAGGCATTGACATCCATATAGGGGATCTGAAGGTGAGTGAGATGCAATATTGCCATAAAAAAATTAAAGTTTAACAGGGAAGATCATAAAGCAAACCTATAAATAATAGCAAAATTTCAGTGGGTGGAAAGAAACACACACATACACACACACACACACACACACACACACACACACACCAGCAAGCAAATCTTCTGCACTAACAAGGTGATCTTTGAACAGGGGTATTAAGTCTGAATAGCAGTTTTCCAAGTTAGACACAGAAAGGTGGAAAAGAACATAGCAGGCTGAAGGTAGGATGCTCACAGGAGACGATGGGGGAAATGTTCTGTTGTGTGTTTGAAGGAGAAGGAAACGTTTAATTTGGTAGAAATATATAAAGCAGGGTTTGAAGTGGGGGTAGGGATCATGGATGGAAGAAACGTCAATCAATGTGGGCAAAATTTATGTTGAGGCCACTTTAGTTAGGGTGCTTCTGTCCCAAGCAAAAGTCTTTGTTGTTCTGTGGCTCTATAAATAGGTCAAGAAATAATTTTAAGTAGAAAAGAGCCATGTTTAGAAAAATCTCTTTGGCTGTAGGTGAATATTGGATGGGTAGAGGAGAGATATGGGGGCGGGTCTCTCAGGCTGTTGTAACAATCCAAAGGAAAGATTCTGGTGATAGCTCATTGATAATGGAGAGGAAAGAAAGTGTTTCCAAGACAGAGCTTAAGTAAAGTCGACATGTTTTGCTTGAATATTGGATATAAGGAGTTGCATTCATTATAAAAAGACTTCCTTATTACTAATCCCTGTCTTCTGATAAACCTTTTTGCTGTCTGTTTACACAACTTGTCTCTTTTCTCTCTCTCTTCATATTCCTTTTTGTATTATTTCACAGAAAAGTTTGGCATGCACAGAAACTGAGCCCTTAAATGTAAAGCTTCTTAAATAACACTTCCATTCATAGGCTTTTCATTCTAGGCAGAGCAAGTTGTAATTGCAGAAGAGCGGAATGGAAAATTGGGGTGTTCATTGGGCTTGTGTATATATATAAAATACATAATAAATGTATATAATATATAATTACACATTTATTACATATAATATATAATATATAATATATATTTACTATATAAATTATATGTTTATTATATATAGTATATATTATGTCTATTATATATAGTAAATATATGTAATAGATATATGTAGTAAATATATATAATAGATATATATATAATAAATATATAATTATATATATAATAATATATGTATTTAGCTTTTCTCTTTCCCTGTTTGTATTTCTGCCTCTCCAGCTCAAGTGAATTCTAGCTGCCTCAAAGGGGTGTTGAAATAATAAATGCAATTTCTTGAGGATGACTTTGAATTCCCAGATGAAAGGCGCTACATCACTGAAAATTATAATTCAAATCGAAGCACTCAGCCTTTCATCCCCACATGCCTTTGAGGTTTAGAGCCCTTATGTGGATTCCAAATAAAGTAAGAAAACATCTCTAAAATGCCAACAAAGTTTCAAAAAGCAAAACATGGGGAGGAGATTTTCGTCCTTGCCTTAAAAACAAAGTTTAAATAATAGCACTTTCTATTAATAAAATTTCTATGAATTTAACTCTTGGATCTTTAATTTCCTAAAAGAGAACAAATATAAATAGAAATGCCTTTTTTCTACCATATTTCAGTTGAAATAATGGATTTGTTTAAGCTACATATTCCTATATATCAAATAATAATAAAGTATGATAAAGTCATAGTTATATTAAAATTCATAATTTTATTAAGATCTCCACTTTCTGAAAGGGAACACACTTATGGAGCTTCATTTGGATGTGGAGAAGAATTAGAGAATCTCAAGGCATCAATTAAATTATGGGTGGCAATATTTAAAATTTGAAAGCTCACAGTTGTTAGAGATAGCTACATTTGAATCCTGGTTTAACCACTTCATAACTGTGGAAAAAGATGGAGTTGATTTTCTTTCTCATATTCAGGTTTCTAATTTCTAAAGTGGGAGAAATAATATTAATACCCAGTGAGGAGATAGTCAGTTTCTGATCCTGATGCACTCCTCTGCAAGTGGTTTAGAGAGTTTACGCAAAAAAATTAAAAAAAAAATAAATAAAAAGAAAAATCCTGGGGAAAAAAAAATTTTATTTTTCATTAGAGTTCAGCCTCACAAATCCATATGGGACTCTAGTCGAAAGTGCTAACATTTTTGTAAACAAATGACAAAAGACAATAATTCTTATCCAAATCAATCCCACAAAGAAAAGAGATAGATGAGTAAAAAAGGACACTTTATTAATAGACATTATGTGTAAGTCTGTGACCCCAGACTCCTTCAAGGGCTCCAATGATTGAAGCTCTCTCTTTCATCCTGATCGAGATGAGCATGAGAGGCCTGGAACAAAGACAGGTGGAACTCTCGCTCTGCAGGTTTCTCACAGCCCTGTTCAAACTGTGTGAACTTTTCCCTCCAATAGAAGGAGACACAGGCATAGACTTCAGGGAACAGAGGGACTACAGGAAGAAAGATGCTCACTTTCTAAGATCTTAGCAGGCCAGAAGAGCTGCCCCATGGCCCAGGAGCTGTACCAGAGGGTTTCAAGTGAGAAGGTCTGGCCTCTTCTGGTATAGACTCATTCTCTGGCCATTGTAACTCTGACCACCACAAAGAAGAGAGAGAAGCAGCAACTTGAATGTGTGTTATGCTCTGGTATCTATTCCCTCTAAATATTTAATTTCTTCGAGAAACGTACCAATATGTGTTTTTAAACTTGGGGCAGAGGTTTGACATTTTTGGCCACTCCCTTGTACAATATAAAATAATGGGTAGAATCCAAGCACTACTAATTCAATGTATTTCCTCTGTCAAGTGGATGCCAACAGCCATGAGCAGACTAGACAAAAATTAATTAGTCCGAAACTTGGAATTCTTCCAAGTTTAAAACCTAATCTTTGTCCTAGAATTCCTATCATTCATATGATTAAAGAAAAAAGAGGAAAAATATAACAAATCAAATATAAGATGTGTAACAAGGTAAAGAAAACATTTTTTTTCATCTAAATCTTAAGGCTTATACTTAATCTAACTTTCTGTTGGAAAATTTTCCCTTTTTATCTTCTTCCACACAGCACACTCACAAGCCCATTTTATGACAACAGATACATAGTTGCTAACTACTACAAACATATGACCAGATGATATGAAAAATAAAAATAAAATAAGCTATTCACCATAAAGTGACAATCATATTTTGTGGTATTATTATGTTAGTCTTGAGCCATAACAATGATCCTCCTCCTTCTCTAAGGTGAGTGGATGGTAAGATTATACGCATAGTGGGAAAGCTTTACCATTCAGGATAAACTAAGTCAAATGCTCAGTGTTGACCAAGGAAACCTTAGGCTAATTATTCTGATTCATAGGTTCAATTGTGTGATGTCAGCTTGTCTAAAACCCGGAACTGTTTCCTAGATTTCCGACTTCCCTCATCTGTAGCAGGAGTAGGAATCTAGTTCAGAATTGGCCAAAAGAGTGATGTGATTATGTTTTAGAAAGATGAAACAAAACAGAAATCATTAATTTCAGAGGATGTAAAATTTAGATGTAGCAACAAGAAGATACAGAAATGCCCTGTGGCTCCCAACTGATGATTGCTTTCCTCTACTCCATGTCCAGCTCATCTTCCAACAGCTGCACCCTCCAAAACTAACATTCCCAGGGCAACAAGCGGGCATTTGGACGCAGACTCACAGAAAAGGCAAGTTCTCTTCCTGTATTACCAATTAGAAGAATAGTAGATGCTTTTGGAAATTTCACTGTGGGGAGGAGTTTATCAAATTTATTGAAAAGTGAATGACTCTAAAACTTTAAATATAAATGGATCTCAAACATATTAGTGTAACAAACATTTAAAAATATGATACCAAATCTCTACTATCCCTTCTAAAAATATAGAGGCAGAGGGCACACTTCCTTACTTATTTTATGAAGCCAGAATTACCCTAATAGCAAAACTAGATAAGAGTAATAAAAAAGGGAAACTATAGGATGATGTTTTTCATGAACATAGATTAAAAATCCTCAAGAAAGCCTGGATGCAATGGCTTGTACTTGTAATCCCAACATTTTGGGAGGCCAAAGAAGGAAGTTCGTTTGAGCCTGGGAGTTTGAGACCAGTGTGGGCAACATAATGAGACCTTGCCTCTACTATACACACACACACACACACACACACACACACACACACACACACAGAGATAATATATATTTAAAAAATATATATTTTATGTATTATATATTTAAAGTATATATTTTATATATTATATATTTAAAATATATATATACACCTACATATATGTACACACACAGAGAAATTTATTTGCTAATATATTTCTCTGTGTGTGTATGTATGTGTATATATATTTAAAAATCCTCAACAGAATATTAGTGAACTGAATCAAAAAATGTGTAAAAAATTATACACTATAACCAAGTGTAATTTTTTGCCAGATATGCAAGGGTGTTTGAACATTCAAAAACCAATTACTTTAACCTATCGTATTAACAGGCTAAAGGAGAAAAATTGCAAGATCATGTCAGTATATACAAATTAAAAATTTGATAGTCCAACACTCAGTTACGATAAAAACACTTAGCAAACAAACAATAGAGATAAATTTTCTCAACTCCATAGGGAACATCTACAAAAATCCTATAGCTAGCATCAGATTTAACACTGAGAAACTGGATATTCTTCCCCTAAAAGTTGAAAAATGGCAAGAATATTCACTCTCAGTACATTATATAGGAAGTCCTAGCTAGTGCAGTAAGAAAAAATAAAATAAAGGTGTACTTATGGGAAGAAATAAAGCTTTGTTCACACTTGACATAATTGTCTATATAAAAAAATTCCCAAAGAATCAAGAACAACAACAAAAAAAACAAACTTCTAGAGCTAATGAGTAAATATAGTAAGGTCACAGGACTGAGGTTAATATAGCAAAAGTAGCTAGCATTCCTACATACCACCAATGAATAATTGATATTTTGAAATTTAAAAACACACCATTCATAATATCACTAATTTTTTTTAATTAAAAAAATACTTAGGTGAAACTAGAACTGAGAGATTCCATGATGCCTGAATGCTCAAATCTCTCCTGCTGAGAGTGGGGTTGGTTTCTCTGTCAGCCTGGAAAGATTGTACCCAAATCTAATGGACCAGGTGCAGGGTGGCCACCCTTACAGGCTATAATGTAGAAAATGATGTGGACTTTCCTTTGAAAGAAGGAAATAAAAGCCTTGGAGCTCGCATGTCTCAGTGACACTCAGGGTTCCCTTTCTATCAGCAAACAGAGATTTAGATGAGATTTGGAAAGTTGGCCTTTTGGGACAGATGAAAAACAAGAATTAGATTAAATAAACACACATAATATCTCTGTTCTGCTGAGTGGCTAAGTGACTTCAATAATACTCATATTATCTATCTATCTATCTATCTATCTATCCATCTTCTATTTACCTATTTGTCTATTATCTATCTATAGATATCACAGTGTTGGTACTATTTTTGTGTTTGGGGTTATTATAAATAAAGTCACTAAGAGAAAAAAATAAAATGAATTCAACAAATCACAGAGTAGAACGAGTATCATAGTTCTACTTTCACGCTTACAAATGGGTTCAAATTCCAGTTATAGCTTTTCATAATTGTAATCCAGAGCCAAGTCAGGGTCTCATTACGGCTTGGGAACTTGATCATTTAAAAATGACTTATTCAGTAACTAAGATAGAGAATTTTTTTGCATTTTTTCAACTGTTTTCCCCCAAATAAATCAAATTATCACATGAGAATATATATGAATTTAAAGAAAACTATTTTCTGATGAAGTACAATGATCATGATGGTAGAACTTCCTTCTTAATTCCTGACAGTTGCTGTTGGATAGTGTCAATATTGCTTTATAAGGTCAATAGAGAATCAGTTTATTTCACTATAGTATATTTCCTGAAACATTTTTCTGAACATCATGTTTACCCTCCAGAAGTATCCTGATATGGTTTGGCTGTGTCCCCACTCAAATCTCATCTTGAATCATAACTTCCACAATTCCCACATGTCATGGGAGGAACCCAGTGGGAGGTGACTGAGTTATGGGGGCATGTCTTTCCTGCTCTGCTCTCATCATAGTGAATGAGTCTCACGAGATATGATGGTTTAAAAAAAAAAAAGAAAACAAAAACAGGAATTTCTCTGCACAAACCCTCTCTCTCTGCCTATTGCCATCCATGTAAGACATGACTTGCTTCTCCTTGCCTTCCACCATAATTGAGAGACCTTCCCAGCCATGTGGAACTGTAAGTCCATTAAACCTCCTTCTTTTTTAAATTGCCCAGTCTCAAGTATGTGTTTTTCAGCAGCATGAAAACAGACTAATACAGTAAATTCATTCCAAGGGTGGGGTGCTACTAAAAAGATAACCAAAAAATGTGAAAGTGACTTTGGAACTAGGTAACAGGCAGAGGTTGGAACAGTTTGGAGGGGTCAGAAGAAGACAGAAAAATGTGAGAAAGTTTTGAACTCTCTAGAGACTTGTTGAATGACTTTGACAAAAATGCTGAAAATGATATGGACAATGAAGTCCAGGCTGAGGTGGTCTCAGATAGAGATGAGGAACTTGTTGGGAACTGGAGCAAAGGTGACTCTTGTTGTGTTTTAGCAAAGAGACTGGCAGCATTCTGCTCCTGTGCTAGAGATTTATGGAACTTTGAACTTGAGAGAGATGATTTAGGGTATCTGGCAGAAGAAATTTCTAAGCAGCAAAGCATTCAAGATGTGACTTAGGTGCTGTTAAAAGCATTCAGTTTTATAAGGGAAGCAGAGCATAGAAGTTCAGAAAATTTGCAGCCTCACAATGCGATAGAAAAGAAAATCCCATTTTCTGAGGAGAAATTCAAGTCAGCTGCAGCGCATAAGTGATAAGGAGCCAAATGTTAATCTCCAAGACAATGGAGAGAATATTGCTAGGGTATGTCAGAGGTCTTCACGTCAGCACCTCTCACTATAAGCCTGGAGGCCTAGGAGGGAAAAATGGTTTTGTGGGCTGGGCCCAAGAACTCCCTGCTGTGTGCAGCCTAGAGACTTGGTGCTCTGCATCCCAGCCACTCCAGCTGTGACTAAAAGGGGCCAAAGTCCAGTTCAGCCCATGGCTTCAGAGGGTACAAGACCTAAGCCTTGGCAGCTTCCATGTGGTATTGAGCCTGCAGGTGCAGAGAAGTCAAGAATTGAGGTTTGAAAACCTCCACCTAGATTTCAGAAGATGTATGGAAATACCTGGGTGTTCAGGAATAAGTTTGCTGCAGTGGTGGGGCCCACATTGAGAACCTCTGCTAGGGCTGCACAGAAGGGAAATGTGAGGTTGCAGCTCCCACACAGAGTCCCTACTGAAGCACTGCCTTGTGGAACTGTGAGACAAAGGCTACCATCCTCCAGACCCCAGAATGGTAGATCCACTGACAGCCTGCACCATGTGTCTGGAAAAGTCACAGGCACGCAATGCCAGCCTGTGCAAGCAGCCGGAGGGAGGCTGTACCATGCAGAGCCACAGGGGTGAAGCTGCCCAAGACCATGGGAACCCAGCTCTTGCATCAGCGTGACCCAGATGTGAGACATGGAGTCAAAGGAGATCATTTTGGAGCTTTAAGATTTGACTTCCCTGCTGGAGTTTGGACTTGCATGGAACCTGTAGCCCCTTTGTTTTGGTTAATTTCTCTCATTTGGAATGGCTGTGTTTACCTAATACCTGTACCCCCATTGTATCTGGGAAATAACTAACTTGCTTTTGATTTTACTGGCTCATAGGCAGAAGGGACTTGCCTTGTCTCAGCTGAGATTTTGGACTGAGAACTGTTGAGTTAATGCTGAAATGAGTTAAGACTTTTGGGGACTGTTGGGAAGGCATGATTGGTTTTGAAACGTGAGGACGTGAGATCTGGGGGGAGCCAGGGGCGGAATGATATGGTTTGGCTGTGTTCACACCCAAATCTCATTTTGAATTGCAACTCCCACAGCTCCTACATGTCATGGGAGGAACCCAGTGGGAGGTGATTGAATTATGGGAGCTGATCCTTCCTGCACTGTTCTCATATTGAATGAGTGAGTCTACAAGAGCTGATGGTTTTAAAAAAACAGGAGTGTTCCTGCACAATCTCTCTTTTTGCTTGCTGCCATCCATATAAGATGTGACTTGCTTCTCCTGCATTCTGCCATGATTGTGAGCCCTCCCCAGCCACGTGGAACTATAAGTCCATTAAACCTCTTTCTTTTGTAACTTGCCCAGTCTTGGTGTGTCTTCATCAGCAGTGTGAAAATGGACTAGCACATATCCCTTCTAAATGCAGAGTTGAATCTTTTCTATTGTGGTACTTTAACGTTTTGTCTAGTGGTATTGTTTTATTTGCATATTTCTGAAAACTCTTAACTATAGATTATTTTCTTAAATCTGTTCATTTCAAAGCCAGAAATTGTGCCCCAGTCAAAATTGGACTTGATGTTTTAAGATTGCTTTTCATCATAGGGATATAGTGTTCTTATTAAATATAGTTCTTTATTCTTCCTCATCAATCTTATCAGTAACTTTGAATGTTAATGTACATTTCTCATGTTCCAATGTAATAAACAGACACATAAAAGTCAGTTGATTTAGACCATTTACATGAACAAATTAAGATTTCTTCTTTATTATAGTACATCTTGATATAGGCCAGTAAGAATGTCTTCTGATGCCTTCTTGTTTAGATTTGTGTCCACAGCACATGAGGGCTTAGAGAGGTTGTATGCCTTTCTAGTTCTTTTAATTGTGATGTTAGGGTGTCAATTTTGGATCTTTCCTGCTTTCTCTTGTGGGCATTTAGTGCTATAAATTTCCCTCTACACACTGCTTTGAATGCATCCCAGAGATTGTGGTATGTTGTGTCTTGGTTCTCGTTGGTTTCAAAGAACATCTTTATTTCTGCCTTCATTTCGTTATGTACCCAGTAGTCATTCAGGAGCAGGTTGTTCAGTTTCCACGTAGTTGAGCGGTTTTGAGTGAGATTCTTAATCCTGAGTTCTAGCTTGATTGCACTGTGATCTGAGAGACAGTTTGTTATAATTTCTGTTCTTTTACATTTATTGAGGAGAGCTTTACTTCCAAGAGCAAACACATTCAAAAGCTAGCAGAAGGCAAGAAATAACTAAAATCAGAGCAGAACTGAAGGAAATAGAGACACAAAAAACCCTTCAAAAAATTAATGAATCCAGGAGCTGGTTTTTTGAAAGGATCAACAAAATTGATAGACCGCTAGCAAGATTAATAAAGAAAAAAAGAGAGAAGAATCAAATAGATGCAATAAAAAATGATAAAGGGGATATCACCACCGATCCCACAGAAATACAAACTACCATCAGAGAATATTACAAACACCTCTATGCAAATAAACTAGAAAATCTAGAAGAAATGGATAAATTCCTCAACACATACACCCTCCCAAGACTAAACCAAGAAGAAGTTGAATCTCTGAATAGACCAATAACAGGAGCTGAAATTGTGGCAATAATCAATAGCTTACCAACCAAAAAAAGTCCAGGACCAGATGGGTTCACAGCCGAATTCTACCAGAGGTACAAGGAGGAGCTGGTACCATTCCTTCTGAAACTATTCCAATCAATAGAAAAAGAGGGAATCCTCCCTAACTCATTTTATGAGGCCAGCATCATCCTGATACCAAAGCCTGGCAGAGACACAACAAAAAAAGAGAATTTTAGACCAATATCCTTGATGAACATTGATGCAAAAATCCTCAATAAAATACTGGCAAACAGAATCCAGCAGCACATCAAAAAGCTTATCCACCATGATCAAGTGGGCTTCATCCCTGGGATGCAAGGCTGGTTCAATATATGCAAATCAATAAATGTAATCCAGCATATAAACAGAACCAAAGACAAAAACCACATGATTATCTCAATAGATGCAGAAAAGGCCTTTGACAAAATTCAACAACGCTTCATGCTAAAAACTCTCAATAAATTAGGAATTGATGGGACGTATCTCAAAATAATAAGAGCTATCTATGACAAACCCACAGCCAATATCATACTGAATGGGCAAAAACTGGAAGCATTCCCTTTGAAAACTGGCACAAGACAGGGATGCCCTCTCTCGCCACTTCTATTCAACATAGTGTTGGAAGTTCTGGCCAGGGCAATTAGGCAGGAGAAGGAAATCAAGGGTATTCAATTAGGAAAAGAGGAAGTCAAATTGTCCCTGTTTGCAGATGACATGATAGTATATCTAGAAAACCCCATTGTCTCAGCCCAAAATCTCCTTAAGCTGATAAGCAACTTCAGCAAAGTCTCAGGATACAAAATCAATGTGCAAAAATCACAAGCATTCTTATACATCAATAACAGACAAACAGAGAGCCAAATCATGAGTGAACTCCCATTCACAATTGCTTCAAAGAGAATAAAATACCTAGGAATCCAACTTACAAGGGATGTGAAAGACCTCTTCAAGGAGAACTACAAACCACTGCTCAAGGAAATAAAAGAGGATACAAACAAATGGAAGAACATTCCATGCTCATGGGTAGGAAGAATCAATATCATGAAAATGGCCATCCTTCCCAAGGTAATTTACAGATTCAATGCCATCCCCATCAAGCTACCAATGACTTTCTTCACAGAATTGGAAAAAACTACTTTAAAGTTCATATGGAACCAAAAAAGAGCCCGCATCACCAAGTCAATCCTAAGCCAAAAGAACAAAGCTGGAGGCATCACACTACCTGACTTCAAACTATACTACAAGGCTACAGTAACCAAAACAGCATGGTACTGGTACCAAAACAGAGATATAGATCAATGAAACAGAACAGAGCCGTCAGAAATAATGCCACATATCTACAAGTATCTGATCTTTGACAAAGCTGACAAAAACAAGAAATGGGGAAAGGATTCCCTATTTAATAAATGGTGCTGGGAAAACTGGCTAGCCATATGTAGAAAGCTGAAACTGGATCCCTTCCTTACACCTTATACAAAAATCAATTCAAGATGGATTAAAGACTTAAATGTTAGACCTAAAACCATAAAAACCCTAGAAGAAAACCTAGGCATTACCATTCAGGACATAGGCATGGGCAAGGACTTCATGTCTAAAACACCAAAAGCAATGGCAACAAAAGCCAAAATTGACAAATGGGATCTAATTAAACTCAAGAGCTTCTGCACAGCAAAGGAAACTACCATCAGAGTGAACAGGCAACCTACAAAATGGGAGAAAATTTTCGCAACCTACTCATCTGACAAAGGGCTAATATCCAGAATCTACAATGAACTCCAACAAATTTATAAGAAAAAAACAAACAACCCCATCAAAAAGTGGGTGAAGGACATGAACAGACACTTCTCAAAAGAAGACATTTATGCAGCCAAAAAACACATGAAAAAATGCTCACCATCACTGGCCATCAGAGAAATGCAAATCAAAACCACAATGAGAGACCACCTCACACCAGTTAGAATGGCAATCATTAAAAAATCAGGAAACAACAGGTGCTGGAGAGGATGTGGAGAAATAGGAACACTTTTACACTGTTGGTGGGACTGTAAACTAGTTCAACCCTTGTGGAAGTCAGTGTGGCGATTCCTCAGGGATCTAGATCTAGAAATTCCATTCGACCCAGCCATCCCATTACTGGGTATATACCCAAAGGACTATAAATCATGCTGCTGTAAAGACACATGCACACGTATGTTTATTGCAGCATTATTCACAATAGCAAAGACTTGGAACCAACCCAAATGTCCATCAATGATAGACTGGATTAAGAAAATGTGGCACATATACACCATGGAATACTATGCAGCCATAAAAAATGATGAGTTCATGTCCTTTGTAGGGACATGGATGAAATTGGAAATCATCATTCTCAGTAAACTATCGCAAGAACAAAAAACCAAACACCACATATTCTCACTCATAGGTGGGAATTGAACAATGAGAACACATGGACACAGGAAGGGGAACATCACACTTCGGGGACTGTTGTGGGGTGGGGGGAGGGGGGAGGGATAGCATTGGGAGATATACCTAGTGCTAGATGACGAGTTGGTGGGTGCAGCGCACCAGCATGGCACATGTATACATATGTAACTTACCTGCACATTGCGCACATGTACCATAAAGCCTAAAGTATAATAATAATAATAATAAAAGAAAAAAAAAAAAAGAGAGGTTGTATGCCATTTATATAACTTTTGTGGTCAGCTTGCTCAGATAACTGTATCTGCTGGATGTTAGAAAAAAATTTACTCTTTGAACAACAATAACATTAAGTTGAGGGTTTATTGCAGTGTCTCAGAAATATGTTAAGACTACCTCATCCTTTTCAATAATGTAGATAAAGGATCGGGATGCCGAAATAAAGTTATTTATTTTTATAAGCTGTCAGCTTTGGCAGTTAATAAAATGTATTTTTTGAATATGAATTCGATTTGGATTCTAATGTGTATTTTCAATTCATAATCATATGTATTTCTAATAAAATTTGTCGTAAGTAATAAAATCACAAAACCTTCAGAGAAATCATGTATCAATTATTGGAGTCTGATCAAGGATGTTATCCTTTCTTAGCCTCACACTACTTAAAATAAAATTGGCATATAGATTAAAAGTAATTGTTATGTATCTATCTACCTATCCATTTATCTATCTATTGATCTATCTATCTACCTACTCACCTACCTACCTATCATCTGTCGCCTATCTAATCTTTATATAAATATGCTCCATCTGGCATAGAGTTGAGGCTCTCAACAAATTCATCTATTCTTCATCTAACCTAGAAATGGTTGATTTTGTGGTGGAGCAGAGAAATTGCATAGAAAGCCGACTAGCAGTTATTGAAGTCTGAATTTATTAAATATATTAGCAAGCAAAACCTTTAAAAGTACCTCCTCTGCTCAGATATTCCTTCACTCTCATTTTTCCAATTAACTCCTATTTTTTCATCAAATCTCATGGTTAACATAACCTTTTCTCCATTTTGAGGCACTTGCTCATTTCTTGGTGTTAATTTGTGCTTCTCTCTTTGTGCTTTCTCATCAGTTTGTATACATAGCACATTACAATGAAATCATCTTTCTTCTATGGTAAGGAATTAACCACCTAAATAGCATGCACTTCCATAATTATATAATTAATTACTTTATATATTTTAGGGAAGTGATATTTGTTTAGAGCCACCTGTTTTCAAATCATTTTCCTAGTATTGGAAATAAAAAATAATTCAGAGAAGGGAACTGCCCTCATGAACTTAGAGTGCTTTAGAAAGATGCAATCATATAATCAAGTAGTGATGTTTGAGCTGAGTCTTGGAAGATAAACAGGTACTTGCCTATCTGAGAGAAAAGAAACATAGTCCTCAAAGAAAGAGCAACAGAAGCAAAAGCATTATGAAGTAAAACATCTGGTCACTCATTTTGCCTCCCTAAAATGATGCACAATGCCTATAATGCAGAATACATACAATATTGAAAGTAATCAATGTTTTAATAAATAAATGAAGTCAAAAATGATTGCTATAAAAACACCTGTCAGAGTGCCAAAATTTTAAGACCTCAATACTCAATGCATTAAATAACTTCTGCATATTAATTTGAACTAAACTAAGTGTCAAGCAACATGATAATTTGTAATTTGAGTATTAAAATTACCAGATGGTAAGTTTTTAAAGATGATTCTAGACACTGCTATAAGGAAGGATTGGTGACTCCTTTTCATTTAATTTAATCTCTCAGGAGGCATTCATTCTTATTTTTCTCCTGATGCCACACTGTAATGAAGTTTCTACAAATGAATTAATACAACAGATAAACAAATGCTAATACAAAATTAGAGGGAACTTTATTTAGATCCTAAATCACCTGCTCTTAGCAGTTGCCCTCCTTAGGAATTTTTTTTTTTTAATTTTCTGAAGTCTATGTGTTGTTTTTCAAGTATTACTCAGGTTGATGTCTTTTTTTTTTCTTTTTTTTATTATTATTATTATTGTTATTATTATTATTATTATTATTATACTTTAGGCTCTATGGTACATGTGCGCAACGTGCAGGTAAGTTACATATGTATGCATGTGCCATGCTGGTGCGCTGCACCCACCAACTCGTCATCTAGCATTAGGTATATCTCCCAATGCTATCCCTCCCCCCTCCCCCCACCCCACAACAGTCCCCGAAGTGTGATGTTCAGGTTGATGTCTTGTGATCTCATCCTTTACTATTTGCCAAACACAACCTCCCCCAAGCTCCTCTCATATCCTTCATTCCAATGTTCACTTCATATTTCCTATTTTCCAAATTTGCATGTGACTTTTCTAACTATAACCATTCAGCTATATAGTAACTATATACAACTTTATTTAATATATAACATATTATATATGTACATATATATTACACATATATGTAATACAGACATATATATATATATATATATATATATATATATATATATAAATACAGATGGAGTCCTTGTACCTTTAGATTCCTGGAAGTAGAGTCTTTACAGTTCAGTCCTAGGCAGTCTCAGCCCTATTGGTTGGGGTCCAAATCTGCCTCTCCTTCTCTCCTTCTATTTGTTTATATTAAAACCCTTTTACTCCATTTACTCGCATAACAGGTCTTATTTATGCTAATAAATATTCTTGGTTATAGAACAGATGATTATTGGAATAGTGGCTAAGTATGTGAGCTCTTGCTTTTGAATCCTGATTCCTTCACTTAGTGAGTGACCAGGGAGGGTAAGCTTTCTTATGTATAGAAAAGCAGAGTAGAACCTACTTTATTGGATTCTTAATAGCACTACATGCAATAGTACATGGAGCACCAGTGCAGGAGACCTTGCTCAATGCCTCATTATCACCCAAAGCCCCTCTAACACCTAGCGTACAGTTAATGACTTTCTTCCCTTCCTTGGAAGAAAATAAAGACAAATACCACCATTTTTGACTTTTAACTGTTGTTCTTAAGTTATAACATGATTTTTGTATTTTTTTCTGCTCAGAAAAATACCATTTCACAAATTGTAACCTCATTGTCCTAAGAGTTGTTTTGAAATGGAGGGGGTTTTTGCTGTTGTTTGGCTTGTTTTATTTTGTTTTAACTCTAGGAGAAAAAAGGTAGGAGCAAGGGAGACAGTTAAATTAGAATGGCTCAAATCTTATACTAATCTTTTTGGTAATATTGTGCTTAGAGTGTGGTTTGATATTTTGAATTCCCTACACCTATGATCCCGACAGGAGCTAGGGGAACAGAAATGTTCTCCAAAACCTATTAGACAGGCTTGTCTTGCTTTTATTATTTTATCAAGAAAAAAGGCCCGAAGCTACTAATTGGAAGTACATTCTGGCCTCTGTAACAGAAACATGCTTTAGCTAAGATCATAGCGGTGATGAGGAGGAGAAGAAGGAGAAGGATACACATAGCTTGTATCTCTAATGTCTTAAGAAAATGAATACTGTGAAGTAAGTAAAAACAAGCACCTCAATCTTTCTGTACTTAGGGCTATTATCCTCTTATTGGTACAGCAACATGTACCACCATTACCCTGTTACACTAGGCCCCTGAAACTACATTTGTGGGTTGGGGTTCCCAAAGAAAATACCAATTTACAACAAAATTTTCTTTCTCTGGCTACTAGACATGTCACTAATTTAGTTGCAGCATGAGTACCTGAACTATAAATCCAGCTGACAAATGTGACCTAAACCACACAGGTAGAATTTATGTTTAAAATAGATGTATATGATTTATTGAGGACCTTGTAGGCTATTAGAAAAATACTGCAACCCTTCTCTACTATCAGCTGCATGACACACACCTGAATTGGAAAATGCTGTAGAATTTAATTCTTCTTTAGCCAGGTATTCTCTTCTTTTCACCCACCCTCTACTTTTATTTATTCATTTTTTTAATTTGAACCAGGGAAAGTAGGAAGTAGTATCAAATCTTGCCAGAATTTTATCCGCTCATGTAGAGTCAGGGCTGTGTTCTATAGGGAAGCTTTGAGTATGATTCCTTCATTCCAGTGGCCACCATTTACATAGACTGTGTGTGCTCTACTATTAAATTGCACATGGAACTGTGTCAAGAGCTCCTTCCTCTCTTTATTTATTTATTTTTAAGAGAGTGTCTACTTTGAGTTCTGTTCCTGGGAACAGAAATAAATTTCATTATTAGACTATCCTGCAAATTCTTAGATTTACCAGGATTGGACTGGATCTAACAGGTGTCCAATAAAAATCCATTCTTTCCATTTATTTGATCATTCATATAATTACCCAAATATTTACAAAATTTACTGTGCTAGATTTGTAAACTGATAAGGAAACAAAATATATGTATGTCTTGCTTTCATGAAACCTACAGTTTTAATCTGATATTAATCAGGTTTACTAAACTTTATAACAGCAAATGATATACTACAACTGAAATAAAATCACAGAGCTAACAGTGTATGTTAAGAACTGAATCTTGTCTGCAGGTGTAAGAGCCACATCTCTTGTAAAATATTTTCCATGCTCATACTGATTCCCTTTCTCTGCAAGGTCTACTCAGCTACTGCTCACACAGTATTAGCTATGCTTAAAATATAATATTGCTGGTCACAGTTACTGGCTCAGAGGTAGACACTTCTTGCAAGTTGAATCTGAAAGATTATCTTTCTAGAATTTTTGTACTTCTGATTCACAGCATGAAGTGTGAGAATTTGAACAAAACTAAAATATTTTGGACTTTGTAGCCAAAGGCTATGTTTTTATGATATTCTGAATTTTTTTTCAAAAGAAGCTGTTGAAAATGTATACGTATAAATAAATTTTCTATTTTTGAAATATTGAAAGTGGCATTTCTTTCTCATGGATATAGATACTTAGTACTCTAGTTGTCACACTGAAGATTACCTGTTGTTTCTGTTTTGTGGGAAAACAGAAATTGCTCATGTGGGCATCTGGCTGGGTTCGAATGTGTTTAACATCATCTTTAGTCATTGACTTTCACCTATCTTTCTAAGTTTTGTGGGTTTTAGTTCATTTTGGTTGATTTTATTTTGAATTTTAATATTAAAATATCCATCAATAAATAAAACTTTTTATTCAGTGGCATAAAAAATTAAACCTCTGAAAGTGCTTTATATTTATAAAATGAAAATCAAGTTTACTGGAAATAAAATTGGAGATGTATTTTGAGTCACACAATAAAATTTTAAGGCATAATTATTATTCTTCATAAAATAACTGATGTTCAGGTATCCTACAAATCTTTTGTGTGTATAATTATCTTTGTAATCTTAGCCTTAAATATGTCTCCCAAAACTAAAATATTTAAAGCATTATATAATTTAGTTCAATATTCATATCTTCAACTTTCTTGGAATTTAAAAACTACTCACATTTTCTCAAAATATATTTATACCCATAAACATTGTTGTAAATTAATTTTTTATTAGTATTTACATTGTAATTTCCAAGAACATATGCTACAATCATCTCAGTAAAATTAACAATGATAAAATTAGCTAAAGGGCAGATAAAGAAAGGTGTTGGGAAATACTATTTTGATCTAAAATTCTAAGTGTCCTAATTTGCACAATGGAGGTGTGTGTGTGTGTGTGTGTGTGTAATAGTCAGGATGATAAGTTATTCTCAATTTTCACATTTCTGCTGGGCTCAGTGGATTATATAATGTGAAAATAGGCCAGTAATTTCCAGCTTTCTTATTGTAGCAGTAGCATCTTTATTGAAAAAAAAATTTATATTAAGATATAGTATCAAAATGCATAAGGGTGTCTTTGCTTTGGCTTGGCGGGGTTGGTGTCTGTAAGCCTTGTTCTCTTGACTCCTATTAAACTGAACCTTTGCGTGACAGCTAATTGTCTGTGGAGCCATTTTAGTAAAACCATTACTGGGAATATAATATTCTTTGGAGCTTGGCTGTCTGATAATTAGGGTCTAGTGCTTGTCTTCAGCTTTCTCTAAACTTCCAATGGCAAAGAGAAGAGTCTATTTGTATGCTATAAATGAGACTCTATGGCTTTTACACACAGCTCACAGCCTCTCCTTATTTATTTATTTTTTCCTAGAGTATGCATCACGTCTCTCAACAGCCACCCAATTCTACTTTCCTGGCTAGTATTTCTCTCATATTTCTCATGTGGCTAAAATACTGCATCAGGTAGGACATTTGCTTCCACAGATATTATGTCCTATTTCACTACAAGTGAAAGTTTGAGCAATTGGACCACGGCCTAAGGCAGTGACCCACTGTGCTCCAGCAACCACGCTGATGGAGTTCTCATTGCCGGCCAGGTGATGAGTGATCCATCTACAATGCACCGTTTTCTTGCCTGCTTGTGGACTCCAGCACTAACTTTCCCTGGCTTTGCTCTTTCAAGGGCAGAGTTAATCTTGTAGTATATTTATTAGGTAGCATCCTTGGACTCAACACCAGCAAAAGGAAGAAGAAATTGGGTTTGGGCAGAGGGAGAAGTTGAGCTTTCAGTCCACCAACAGCCTCAGCCACCTCCACAGGCAGCTCTGGAGAAAAGCTGACTCTTCACTGTTGTTTAGAATTGGTTTGAAATATGGAAGTCTTCAAACTTCATCACAATTAGCCATTAGCTCTGTGAGTTGTTCACAAAAAGCGGAGACCATGTGTGCAGTAGTTACCTGCAGCTGAAGCCATCTCTTAAAGTAGCTGGTACATGTAGCCTGTTGCTATAACTAATTCTTTTTTGAAGGGAGATTTAGGGGGGAACATAATTATGCTGACCACTTCGTGATTGATCCATAACTACGCCCACTGGTGAACAATATATAGACCCAAATTCTAAAATACTTTATGGGACTTTGTCAGGCAGGCAAGGCTACACCATAGTAATAGTCACTCCCAGAGTCAGAAGTTAGAGCAGAAATATTTTACTTTCCACTAATGCAATTTCTCCATTATGAGTCACCCAAGGTTTTTACTTACTATATTTGCTCAGGAAATTTGGTTAACAAATTTAGCTAAGCCACTGTCTAGAATGTCACTGTTTGCCAAGCCAAATAGAAATGGAGTTCTAAAGGTTCTCAAACCAGAAACCAAATTCTCTGTCCAGGTATTCCCAAATGTCACTTCTATTCACCATTATTAGTCAAGTCTACTCCCATAGAGTCAGAAAATGAAATCCTACTGTGTTCAAAAGAGAGCAGCTGGTGGTTGAGTGAGCAGCTTAATGACTGCCACTGAAACTTATCAAATCTCCACCTGCGCCTCTAACCTCATTCTTCTACCTTCATTCTTGCAAACTTTGGGAACTTCAGACATATTGACATTTTTTGAATTTTTCATTCTCTCTCATCCTGAAATATATTTACTTGTGCTCTTTCCCTTGCTTTCGCCGAGAAATGAATTTTGAATGGGTCAAAAGGATTACTTTTTCATCAACTAAAGTTTTGTTGTTTTTTTTCCTCCATTAGTAATGTCATTTTAACTCTAAGGTGAGTAGTCATATGCCAAAATATGATCTCAGTCAAGCAAGAATATATGCCTTCCTCATTCCTAAAACTCAGCTTCTTCTTCCTAGAATATGCACATCCCATATGGCCTCTACCCAACTTGCCTTTCCTTTTTTTTTTCCTGCAGAGCACCCTTTAATAATGCCACCTTTTAACTCAAAGCAATTATTTTGTGTGCCATTCATTAGGGAATTATTAAATAGTAAGCAAATAGGAGAAGTTTTAGAATGTTTTCATGTATTTCAATTTGCATGTATTTCATTGAGGTTTTACAGGTGTGAATTATTTTATAATGACCTCTTCTGCTAATTCAGAGAGAAATAGAGAAGATGAACTTGTTTTATGGGAGAAACAATATTAGAAGAAGCCAAGATTTTTGAAGTTCTTGTCCAGGCTCAATCTTAATTAGTCTTCCTTAATAATATCATCTAGCTTCAATTTCCTCATCTTTTTTCTGCATAACATAGGTTTCACTAGAAAATCTCTAAGGAATTGCCCACAATTAAAATGAAGTGATTCAGAAACTAGATTAACCATTCTCTGACACCAAAATTTTTGAATAGAAAAAAATTCACTTGTTAAATATTATCATTGTTTAGCTTTCAATTCACTAAAGTCTTTGTAAAAAACACCACTCCATTTTCTGCTGTGAAAGGGTTGTGGGGAACTGGGGAAGATATAATGTTGAATTTACAAATTGGGGAAAAGTAAGCATGTGTTTCAAAATTGGAAATAATCTTTTTAATTACTATGAGATGATGGCCATCAGGGAAAGTCCAGATACTGAAATTAGACCCTCTACCAGGATAAGGAGCAGGGGAAACTGTGAGTCTCACAGTTATAGCCACTAGGATAAATGATAGCTGTGGTAGACAGCAACTTCAGAGTGACATCTATAATTCATACATAATCACATGCAAATGAACACACATATACTCTAGCATTTTCAACCTCTCTATTATCATGACTTCACTGCATTTTGCTTTAGTAAATAAACCTTATGACTCAATAAATGTCTATTAACCACTAAAGAGATAATAAGGATATCCAATTTCATGTTAATGCCATGAATGGGTGTTGAATTTTAACAGATTCCTTGTGTTTCTTTTGAGAGGATCAAATGATTTTTCTCCTTTATTTTTTTAATGTAGTTCCTTGATTCCCTAGTGGAAACCAATGATAATTACTGGAATAAACACAGCTTGTTTGTGGCTGATGAATGATTTTTTTTTTGTATCTCTGAATTTGGCTTATTAATATTTTGTTAAAGAATATTTCATTTATATTTATGAAAGAGTTGGGCCTGTAAGTTTCCTTCTGTAATATTCTTGTCATATTTTTGTACCAGTGTTATAATAGCATCATAAAATGAATTTGATATGTTCAACTTTTCCAAAAGAGTTTATTTAAGGATAAACTTACTTCTTCCCTAAGTTTTTGGAAGTATTTATTCTTGGCAGCATGCTGGATGGAGTGATACTGTTTAGAGACAGAATGGTTAAGCTTTAAAGTTGTTAATACATATGACTTTTTAGATATTGCAGAAGTTCTTTTGTCAGTTTTAAATTAAATTACACAGAGATTTTTGTATTTATTTAAATTTTCAAATTATTGACATAAAATTATTTTAACAGTATTTTAATATATATAAGATCTGTACTGATGTATCTTTTTACATTCTGGATATTGATGCTGTTTTTCTTTTGGTTATATTGCCGAATACAGCCAAATTACCTGTCTTTTCAATGAAGAAATTTTGAGTCGGTTGATTGTCTCTGAATATTTGTTTTCTGTTTCATTCATTTCTGCTCTTATCTTTATTATGTCCTTCTACTTTTCTCCTTTTGGGATCATATACTAATATTTGCTGTTTTATTAAGATGACTTAGATCATGAATTTTGGCCTTTATCTTTTTTTCCTTCTATTACAGCCATTTAAGGAACTACATTTCTTTTTAAGAAGAAATATAAAATTATATTTTATTTTCATTTACATTTATATTCATAGTACATATATATTCATAAATGTCAAATTATATTTTATCACACAGATTTCAAAATGTCATATTTTAATTTTTATTAACTAAGAGCGTTGTTTTTTTTTTTTTTAGAGATGGAGTCTCGCTCTGTCCCCCATGCTGGAGTACAATGGCACAATCACAGCTCACTATAGCCTTAACCTCCTGGGCTCAAGCAATCCTCTGGTCACAGCCCACTGAGGTGCTAGGACTATAGGCAAATGCCACTACACCTGACTAACTATATTTTATATTTTTTTTTTTTTGTAGAGACATGGTCTCTCTATGTTGCCTGAGCTGGTCTCAGAGTCCTGGCCTTAAGTGATCTTCATGCTTCAGACTCTCAAATTGTTGAGATTACAGGCTTAAGCCAGGCCAGAAACTCTTCTAATATTCGTTTGGTATCTTCATTAATTAATAAGAAAATTATAGAAGAAATGATTAAATAAAAAACATGAAAGTTCATCTAGTTATTTTTTGTCACTTATTTCCAGTTTAAATATACTGTATACAGAGAATATGTCCTAATTCTTTGTCACTGAAATGTATTGAAACTTGCTTTATGACCCAGAATTTGCACAATATTGGAAAGTATTATATTCAGTTCACTTTAAAATAAAAGTGTGCTCTTATTGCTTGTCTTATTGTTATAACAAAATACTTTAGAATTTGTAATTTATCAATAATAGAATTTTATTGTTCACAGTTTTGGAGTGTGGGACATCCAAAATCAAGGTGGCAGCGAATTCAGTGTCTGGTGGGGAATTCACTCTCTGCTTCATAAGTGGTGCCTTCTTGCCTCATGCTCACATGATGGAAGGGCAAATAAGCACCCTCTGGCCTCTTTTATAAGGGCACTAATCTCATTCACAAAGGCAACACCCTCATGGCTTATCACTTCCCAGAAGCTTCTACTTTCTCATGCTGTCACGTTGGATATTAGGTTTCAACATATGAATTTTGGGGAACAAAAACATATTTTAATGTTTATCAAAATAGCATTTTAAAATATTTTTAGTACTTAAAAGTGCTATTTTAATAGCAGACCGTAGCATTTTTTTAATTTTTTTAATTTGATTTTTACATTTACATATAACAACTGTACATATTTATGGGGTAATATGAAGTTTCGATATATGAAATGTATAGTAATCAGATCATAGTAATTAGCACATCTCAATAGCATCATCTCAAACATCTATTATTTCTTTGTGTTGGGAACATTCAATATCTTTCTTCTAGCTCTATGAAACTATATAACATATGATTGGTAAATATAGCCATTCTGCAGTACAATGGAACACTAGAACTTATTAGCTGTAATTTGGATCCTTGAACAAATCTCTCCTTATCCTCTTCTTGCCCTTGCCCTTTCCAGTGTCTAGTATCCTCTGTTCTACTGATCTTTAATTGAATGTTAGATCTTTTTAATTAAAAAGTAAACCAGTAATTTATTTCTTTTTTTTATTTTTTTATTCTTTTTTTTAATTATACTTTAAAGTTCTAGGGTACATGTGCACAACGTGCAGGTTTGTTACATATGTATACATGTGCCATGTTGGTGTGCTGTACCCATTAACTCATCATTTACATTAGGTATATCTCCTAATGCTATCCCTCCTCCCTCCCCCCACCCCATGACAGGCCCCAGTGTGTGATATTCCCCTTCCTGTGTCCAAGTGTTCTCATTGTTCAATTCCCACCTATGAGTGAGAACATGCAGTGTTTGGTTTTTTGTCCTTGTGATAGTTTGCTGAGAATGATGGCTTCCAGCTTCATCCATGTCCCTACAAAGGAAATGAACTCATCCTTTTTTGTGGCTGCATAGTATTCCATGGTGTATATGTGCCACATTTTCTTAATCGAGTCTATCATTGATGGACATTTGGGTTGGTTCCAAGTCTTTCCTATTGTGAATAGTGCCGCAATAAACATACATGTGCATGTGTCTTTATAGCAGCATGATTTATAATCCTTTGGGTATATAGCCAGTAATAGGATGGCTGGGTCAAATGTTATTTCTAGTTCTAGATCCTTGAGGAATCGCCACACTGTCTTCCACAATGGTTGAACTAGTTTACAGTCCCACCAACAGTGTAAAAGTGTTCCCGTTTCTCCACATCCTCTCCAGCAGCTGTTGTTTCCTGACTTTTTAATGATCACCATTCTAACTGGTATGAGATGGTATCTCATTGCGGTTTTGATTTGTATTTCTCTGATGGCCAGTGATGATGAGCATTTTTTCATGTGTCTGTTGGCTGCATAAATGTCTTCTTTTGAGAAGCGTCTGTTCATATCCTTTGCCCACTTTTTGATGGGTTGAATTTATTTCTTTTGATAGTGTTTTGATTTTCCTCCAGAGGAAAAAAAAAAAACAAAACTTGTTATACTTCTAGAAGCTAGATTTGATAAACAAATTACCTAATACAGTTGAAAATATAGCTTGTTTAAAATTTTAAATTTTCATGAATGTTTTTATTCTTTGAGAGTTCTGGTCTGATTCAGTATATTCTTATTGAAGACCTAGTGTGTTCGCCAATTTTCCTCTTCTACAATGGGCCACATGTCCATTCTTCCACTAGCCCTGTTAGATTGCTGAGTCTGTGCTAAGTTCTTTGGACTCTTGGTTCTCATTATGTTCAACCTATCACTTCCTACCAATGAACTTTTCATTGGCAGGTGCCTCAATGAGAAGAGTAACACGATGTCAGCTCATCCATCTCGAAAGTTTTCTTTTTGTAATTTTGGATACTTGAATTCTAGCAAGCTTGAAATAAATGTATAAAAATACATCATCAATTATTCTAATTGAACAGAAAGTAAGTGATGATAGTCTAGTCTGACATAATGAAAAGCTGAAGTTCAAAATGTCACTGTTATTTCATGCATTGACGTAGCATAAAATACAGCTTAAGATAAAATGTAAAACACAGCAAATAGTAGATAATAAATAAAAAAGGAAGGAATGAATATTGTCACACACACATACATGCAAAGAAATGGAATCATTTCAGCAAAGTATATAGGAAATATAAATATATGCTAATAAGCTAACTGAAGCTACTGACTTGTTGGGCTCTGCATCTTCGAAGATGAAGAAGGAGACAAGACCTTGCATTTGAGGAGTAACTATGACTGAAGCTTTGCATGGATCATTGGGGAAGAGAGTTGAGAAAAACTATAGATGATTGCCTGCTTAAACCTGCCTATCTGCTAAGGCAAGGGGGCGAAATAACAGAGAAGCTCATACACTCTGGCTCACATGACTGTGACTAAGCCAAATGGTTTCAGTGAAGCTATTATAAAACCAAGAAGGATACTGAAGACCTGGGAGGTAGGAGAACCGTAACAAAATATTTGATACAGAAAATTGAGCCAGAAATAGGAAAGAAAAACATCATACACCCACTCAAAATATGTTTGCAAATGGAGAGTAAATAAGAAGAGTAAGAGATAAATGCAAAAGGAAATAAGTTATTCAGAAAGAAGTTCATGTAATTGGTGATAAAAAATGATTTTAAGGTAAATATGCTTAGAATCTCAAAGACATTAAATAATACAAATGATTCACCAAACAAAAAAATATATAAAATAAAACAGGCAGATAGTAATTAAGAGTTGAAAGACTTAAGCAACAATCAACTAGAAATCCTGAAAATGAAATACAGAATCATTGACATTGAACACTCAAAACCTAGAAGAATAAAACCCTGACAGGATATACTATACTATTCATGGATATATTCTAATCTATTACAAGAAGGTTTAATGAGTAATAAATACTCAACATATATTTTCCTTCCTGAAAAATTATATATTCAATAATATTTGCATTAATAAATGAAATATTTTTAAAGAATTAAACTCATAAAGTAAAGATAATGGATGAAAATCTGAGCAGAAGATGCACATCTTCTAGAGCTTTTCTAGTATTACTGTAGATCTCTTGTCTTGAGAGAAAGCTTAGATGAGTAGGATAAACCACAGCCTTCATCTTGGGGCCACGATTTATATTCACCCTCTCTCCTTCAGCATTGATTCCAAATTTCCTTTGCCCTAAATTATCATTTCTACTGACCTTGGTGATTTACCTCGTGATGTGAACCAAACTCTCATTCCTGAAGTATCTGAGCTACTGAAAACCATATTCAAGTTAGGGGCGTTGCACATATCTATTTATTGACTTTACATAAAGGAGAACTGAGCAACATCCAAGCAAATGACTTAGCTGGCAAATATGCCTCTCCCTGTTTCTAGTGTATAACAGCAGTCCTACCTTCTCATGCTAGCTGTGGTGCATTATTCATGTCAAAATCAGATTCTACTTTTTTTGCCTACTGGTACCTGGACACTAGAATTCCCAGAAGCACAGGCAGCAGCTGTGCTTGTAGCTAAATGGAACTTTTGATGGGGCCCTGTCAAGAGGGTTCTCCATTTGAGGATTTTAAACCTTAACCCTAAAGATTCCAGAGTTATGGAGATGGAAAAGACAAAGTCTCCCAATAGGTCACTGGAAATCATGGTAAATAAATGCACATGTGCATTCATACCTTTGTTCCCAGACCCGTACTTTCTTCCTTCTGAGGAAACAGTGCTGAACACAGTTTATATTTCAGTGCATAAGCTGCATCCTTAACTGACTCTAAGCTGAAGCTTTGGCTGAACTTTCAGCAGGTTGTCCCAATACCGTTTGGCTAGTTGTCTTTGCTTGGGATAGTGTGTGACACAACTAGTAGGTGCCAAGGACTCATTCCCAAACTTCTCACTGTGGAGTGGATTCCTAATCTGACAATACTTTGCGTGACATCCCATGCCTGAGCATCAAGCACTCCATACACTCCCGGATAACAATACTTGGCTGTGACCCCTTAGGAAAAAAAAATAAACCATGCCTGGAATAGGCTTCTGCTCTTGTGAGGATAAAACACTGATCCTCTCAGAAAGAAAGAGACCCGATGGAATCAAACTGTCACCAAGTGGTTAATTGGTCACCTTAAGAATTTGTGCCATATTGAGAGCTCAGCTTTGGTTCCTGTTGCTGGCAGTGTGGACATTCAGACTTGACTGCTGCTAGAGCAGGCTTGTTCACTGGGGAGTCCATGCTGTCTGGCTTGTGGATTGCCTCCATCTTCTCTATGTTCTGCCGCGTTGTCCACTCAGTTCATGTGCATATCAAGCCAGTTCAGTGGTGGTTGATGATGAAAGCTAGCTAACATGAACTGGCTGAGTCATTTGTCTAGCTGTTTATGTAATGCTTCTTCTATGGCCGATGCTTTCTTATGGACAGTCACATGTAATGCAAAGCTCTTCATACTTCAAGTCCACATTCATACATCCAGGCATGTGCTTCAACCTTGAATCTCACTGTCTCACTTGTCCACTATTTCTGTTGTTAAGCATTCCATTTCTTCCAGAGCACAGTAGCCAGCCTGGAGTTTCCCCAAAGGCATATAATTGTTTTATACAATGCATGGTAGAGTAAATGGATGCAGCTGGAAGTTGAATCCCTGGACAAGTGGGAAACAAACTTTCCACGAATAAATTGTGCATAAATTTGTTGCACAACCCATTAATCATCTCCATACAAAACTTGCTAACCCGTAGCAGGTTCCAATTGCCTTTACAACGAGTTAATCATGGATTATCTTAGAAACTGTCACTAAAGTGGTCTGAGGAGGTGAAGTTATTTTTGTTATAATCTCAGTAGGAGAGATAAACAGTGTTTCTAAATTCAGTGACCATTTAAAAGGTTTTAATTTTGTAAATCTATTTTGAAAAAATACTTCTGTAAAACTCCAATGATGTGAGATATTTTGTTTGTTTTTAAACCCTTATTTGCAGAATTTTTTGAAAACTAGAATTTTTATGGAACATTACATTTGAATAATTTTTTTTTTTGAGACAGAGTCTCACTCCGTCACTCAGGCTGGAGTGCAGTGGCATGATCCTACCTCACTGCAGCCTCAAACTCCTGGACTCAAACAATCCTCCCACTTCAGCCTGCAAGTAGCTAGGACTCCAGGTGCATGCCACCGTGCCAGGCTAATTTTTGTATTTGTTGTAGAGATGTGAGACATGGTCTCACTATGTTGACCAGGCTTCTCGTGAACTCAATGAAAATATTTTTATTAAAAATAAGTCAGTTTTAGACAGATATACAATTTATTGAGAATAACAGATTATATATAGGATGTGTGTGTGTGTAATGACATGTTAACTTTTTTTAGTGAAATAAGTTTAGAATTCTTATTCATCATCTGAAGAAAGCAAAATGACTTATTTATTTCTGGCAATCTTTCTTTTCCCTTTAACCTTCTTTTTACCAGTATTCCTCTTTTAGCTTTTCTTAGCAAACATCTCAACATTTTCCTTTTACAGATGGGAAACATAGAGATAATGAAGTAAAGTGACTTTCCAATGATGTGGAGCTGGTGGAAACAAGATCTGCTCCTATCTAGCCTGCTGTTTAACCCACAACCCATTTGTCCCTGTCCTTTTTTCTACCACCATATTTTCTTATCTGCTTAGTCCCTCCAGTTGATAACTAAAGTGAAGTCTTTTATTCCCCAGATTTCTGTGAATGTATTCTTACTTTTTCTTACTCCACCTTTTCTCCATTCTTACACAAATATCTTCTATTTTCTGCTCTTTCTGGTTTCATGTGCTATTCCGTTTCACTTCCTTTAACTTGCTTTTATTTCTAGCCCCCTTCATTTTCTCTCTCTTGTCTTTCTTGTCTCCCAACCTACTGCCTTTCTGATGGCAGTAACACACTGCATTTATACACAAAGCCATTTGCTTGATGTGCTCAGAGCACTGTATGTGTATTACCTTATTAATCCCCCTATCATTTCTGTAAGGCCCATTCATTACCGCTTGTTGACAAATGGGAATGAGAGACCCAGGAAGATTAATTGAGCTACTCAAGGATAAACAGTGAATCAGTGCCAGAACCATAAACAAAACCTAGTCTCACTGACTTCCCTCATATCAACTCCTGTCCTATTTCTCCTTTTCTTTCCAAATCTGGCCTCATTAAGTCGTATTAACTTATCCCTGAAGTGCTTTGAGGCAATCTGCCACAGCTGAGTGGAGGACCAGGATGGTGCTTTTGTTTTGTCTCTGATCCTGCTTGTGTGAATTTTGCCATGTCTATCAAAGTTGTTGAGCCTCATTTTCCCCACTTATGTCATGGAAATAAGTGGCTCATCCTAGGACAGTGTTTTTCAATGTATGACACTCAGATGGTTTTATTATGAACAGGAGATGATTTCAGGTGGTACAGGGAGAGAGTATTAAGTAAATCATGACAGTATCCTCACCATTCATTTCTTTTCAATTATCCTAATAATACCAAAGAAAGATTTATGTTATGTTGCTATAGCACTTGCTAATTACATATTTAACAAAGGGAGATTCAGCACCTCTGGTAGTCACAATGTCTTGCAATAATTTAAATTAAATTATTTTTTTGTACAATTACCTTCTATTAATAGTGAATAAAACAGATTTTTTTTTGTCAGTCAAGTTAGTGAAACAAAGCTCCATTTTAATATAGATTTCTGTAAGTTTCCAAAATGATCAGTGGAAACAGAAATAAGTATCAAATAATGATATGGGTGGCATAAAGATGAGAAAAAAATATCTTGTAAGTGAGATTGATATGTCCAAATTTTGGGAAGAAGAGACTAGAGGACACATTCCCCTTTCTACAATATTGATCTGAGCCAGGAGTGCTTGATGCCATTATTGGCCTCAGTTCTTTCATCCTTTCCTTTACCATGTGACATTGCAGTGCCTCCAACTGGGATATATATTCTCCTCCTACTGATTTTAGGCTTGTCCAAGAGACTTACTTTCACGAATGAAATGCTCACCTACACGGTCTGCCTTAATCTTCTTGTTCTTCAGCCTTTCTACCATGAGAAGATAAGCCACATTGCTGCTGGCCCCAGAAAGATGAGGCCTTATGGTGCAGATCTGACCCTGCACCAAATTAGAGCCTGGACCTTAACCTCACAGGCCCAGCCCAGGAAAGACTCACTGAGAGCAGCTCAATCACTGTCACATGGATGGGCCCAAGACACGTCCTTGGCCAAAAAGAGCTCAAGGGAAAAACAGACAACGCAAAATTAAAAGAAACAGGAAAAACATGTTGCTCCTATTTTATCTCTGCCCTCCTTCTCCAGCAGGCAAGCAGCTCCTGATGTCACTTGTCAATCTAAAGGCCTGTAATCCCAGCTAGCACATTTGTTTGTTTAACATGCTTCTGCAAGACACTATTTTCTCACCACTGCCCTGGTGTTTTCCTGTCAAGCATTAATGAAGGCCCAGGGTAGGCCACCTGGGGAGATAAATGTCTAGCAGAAGCAAGTGGAACCCAGTTGGCCCCCATCCAATTTGGGAACATGACACTAAACCCTGGAAGCCTGGCAGCTTCCAAAAGCCTTCATATGTCCCTTCCAATCTGCCTGCCTATAGAGTCTCACTTCATTACAAACAGCACATTAGATTCAAGGAGACAGCTCTTTATCCCAGCTCTGTGCCTGGTAGGTTTTGTGATCGCAGGTAAGTCACTTAAACATTTTAGGGCTTAGTATCTTTATTTGAAAAGGTGGATAATTCTGTCAAAGTGTTTGTTGATTAAACAAGCTAATAGTTATAAAGCAATTTGCAATATGCGTGGTGTCACACGCGTCTGTGTGAAAAGACCACCAAACAGGCTTTGTGTGAGCAATGAAGTTTTTTAATCACCTGGGTACAGGCGGGCTGAGTCCGAAAAGAGAGTCAGGGAAGGGAGATAGGGGTGGGACTGTTTTATAGGATTTGGGTAGGTAGTGGAAAATTAGTCAAAGGGGTTGTTCTCTGGCGGGCAGGGGAGGGGGTCATAAGGTGCTCAGTCGGGGAGCTTCTGAGCCAGGAGAAGGAATTTCACAAGGTAATGTCATCAGTTAAGGCAGGAACTGGCCATTTTCACTTCTTTTGTCATTCTTCAGTTGCTTCAGGCCATCTGGATGTATATGTGCAGGCTTGGGCTCAGAGGCCTGACACATGGCTCATAGTTAGAACCCAAAACTTGATAGTCATAATGATTATTTATTTAACCTCATCGCCTACAGTCCTGAAAACGTGCCCTAAATTCAATCACGCTGAGCAGCTTTCTTAACACACTGGGACAAACCGTAAGTTTAACATATTTATAATTCTAATTTAGATTACTGTTTTTTAAATCTATTTGTCTCATTAAGTTTTCTTTTGATAGAAATTGTTTTTATTTGGTTCCTGAGCTTTCTACATATGCAATCATATCAACTGCAAAGGGATATATTGTTTCCCCTTTCACAATATTTATTTCATGTTTTGTTTTTTATCTCATTGTATTGGTTAGATACTTCAAGATAATGTTGAATAATAGTGTTGATGATACACATTTCTCTAATTTTTTCAGTAATCAAAGGCTTCAACATATTACTATTTACTCTTGCTTGCTTTTACTTCTTGTAAATAATTATTGCACTGAGATACATATCTTGCATTCTTACCACTTACATAATTCATAAGGATTTTCAATTTGAGGTGAATTATTCATATTTAAATATGTTTTCCTTTTGTTGTGTTGAACAATTATTTTGCTTTACTGTTGGATATGATTTGATAATATCCTATTATGAATTTTTTGTATCCAAGGTCATAAATAAAATTTTTCTGCTGGCCTACTCTTATTTCTATCATTCAACAAATGTTCATTCAATATATATGAATTGGTAGATGTATTCCAAAAAATTGGGAATTCAAAGGAATACAGAACATACATTGTCTCTGCTATTATGGAGCTTACAATGTAAAAGATACAATTAAAATTGTGATAAATGCTAAAACTAAGATGAGCCCTTAAGAATGTTAAGGATGAAAGTAGTTAACCAAGTTTAAGCAACAAATCCACAGTGCCATAAATTTTATTGGACCTTAGATTTAAAGGATACTTAGGAGAGAATGTGATAAAAGAGAAGTAGAGGGAAAATGGTTGGGGGATGTAGCCACATCCTAGGTGGTATGTTTAAGAAAATACAAGTAATCAGCTAACCAAAGCCGGCTTCTGTGAAAGGGATGTGAGGAATAACAGTGCTGAGAAATAATACTGCAAAATATACTGGAGGCTCAGGCACAGAGGTGATACTACCAAAAAATGCGACCAGTGTGGATTTCAACCTGATACAGAAGGCACTAAAATTTTTGAGTGAGGGTTGAGTTGGCATCAAATATAAGGTCTGTAGCCCAAAAAAAGATGTGCATTAATAAAAAACAAGGCAGTCTTAACATGGATAACATTAGATATCTTAACACACTCAAGTATGGTTATTGTAAAGTAGGAATTTTTGTTGTAATTGGCATGACTCCCTAAAATCTGGTGCCTTTATCTGGTGTCTCTGGGGAGCTAACTGGCTACTAAATTGGTTCTTCAGATATTTGTTCAGGTGTGCCAGTAATGAGGTCATTATAGTAAAATGGTTAATGCCAGTGAGAATTAAATTTTTTTTGCTTGAATTATCTCCTAAGAATACCAGAGAAAGCAAAGAAATTTAGAGTAAAATCTCTCTGCCTTATATTGAAAGTCACAAATGTAATTTTGTGGTCTTACCTCAATGAATGCCTATTGCAGAAAATTATCCAAGTACCTGTTACCTAAGAAAAAACCAAAATGTCATTCTGTGATTATTAGTGGATTTATTCAATAGCCTTTATAAAAAGATGCAATTGTCACTATTCTACCACACACAAAGATATTGCAACTCTAAGATTACTCCTCCCACCAACACTTTATGGGATTATTTCATTCTCTTATGGTAGTTATCACTTCCACCGTAATTTAGCACTAAATGGATGCAACTTCTCTCACTAAGCTGTAGTGTTGGAAGAACACAATCATGCCTCTACAGCTTCTTGAGAAGGAGTAGTGCTGGGATGGGTCGTCTGCAGAGAAAGATGCTGACAGGCATTAAGGTGGCAGATTCTAGAAAGAGGATTATAAGTAAATATATTTAAGATCAGCTGACTCTTTCTTTCATTCGCCATCCAACCACAAGCAGTACAGAAAATGCAGCCCTACATGTGTCCAGGAGGGAGGAAGAAAACTTTTAAAACACTGTTTTTTTCTTTTATAGATATATCTTCATCACCATTGATGTTCCTCAAAATTCAACCCTTGGGTCCTTTTTCTTATCTCTCCGTGCATACTAAAAAGAAAAATTAAAAAATAGCAACAAAATGGCAATAATAACTTTAGTGCTAATAACCCAAAGCCTTATCATCACTATCATAAGAGTAACAGTAATCGTTAATATTTATTGTTAAATAATAGTTATTCTAACAACCATTTCGAAAAGCAAAACTATCATCTCTTCAGCTTAGAATCTCCAATGTCTAGCACAGTAACTGGAAAAAATATACATGGTAAAATATTTGTTAAAATTTAACTCTAATCATTTCTTTCTCAGGATAATTATTGAAATAAACTGTTCATGGTAGCAAACACCTGGTTCCAACTTCTTTGCAATCATGCATTTTTAAAAATCCTCTTTCATTTGGACAGGGAGTAATGACTACTTCTTTCTCAAAGCCTAATTTATACCATAAATGTATTAGAAAATTAATTTCATAAAGGAGAGAAGATGATTAAGCTCCAATAAATGTCCAGCACACCTAGGAAAATGTGAATTATTGAAAATAGAGTCTGCATTGAATCTTAAAAACCTGGAACAACTGCTTGTTACTGTAGTTTGTTTTATTGAATTGCTGTGATTAAAAAGGAGAGTGGCTTAATACAAAGGCTTTTCCATTAAAAAAAAATATACCCTCCACCTCTCCCCACCACACACAAAACCTTGTCAGAAGCACAGAATTTATCACCTTGATTTGCTGACTTAGAACTGCCCTGGTGCCAAAAAGAACTCTGCAGGGTAAACTGTGAGTAGTCTAGGCTGGGCAGTGTTCTTCTATTGAATTGAAAAGTTATACTTATTAGAGTACACTAAATTTATATATATATATATGTATATATATATGATATGAAACATTATATATATAACATATATATGATATATACGTAATATATATCATATATATAACATATATATGATATATACGTAATATATATCATATATATAACATATATATGATATATACATAATATATATCATATATATATATATATATATTTCACTGAAAGAGAGAGAAGAAGGAGAGAAAAGAGAGAGAACCAGCAGAGAAGTGTTTGGAGCAACTTTGAGAGTACTATGTAAAACATTAACTCAAAGGATAACAATGTAACTTACACAAAGCTTATGAAGCTTCATAGTTCCACACCATTCTCACGAATGCATTAAATGCCTAGTTTAAGCTGCCATCATAAACTCTCCCTTGCATCCACAGAAAGCTACTCGTTCCTTTTCCATGGGACGCAAAACACTGAATTAGTCCAGTTGTGGCACTATTCCCACATGCTCATTGTGGCTGGAAGAAAAAGACAGTCTTGCTGTTATGGATTGAATGCTGTATCCATCCCCCCATATTTGTATGTTGAAGTCCTACTCCCCGGTTTGATGGTATTAGGAGGTGGTGTCTTTGGAAGGTAGTTAGGTCATGAGGGTGGAGCCCTCATCATTGTCATTAGTGCTCTTAATAGAGGAGACAAGAGAGTTTGCTTTCTCTCTTTAGGCCACATAAGGATACAAGGAGAAGACAGCTTTCTGCAAATCATAGCTGGCCCTCATCAGACACTGAACCTGCTAATGACTTAATCTTGGACTTTGCAGCCTCCAGTACTGTGAAAAATAAATTGCTATTTAAGCCACCCAATCTGTGGCATTCTGTTACAGCAGCCTGAACTGACACATACATCCTGAATCGTATCCCTTTCAATTTCAGTCTGCATGTTTCACATAGGTCCCGTGCACTATCCTGGGATCTTATATTCACCCAGGCCATTTTCTACTTAAGTCAGTCACTTCTGAGGTTTGTCCTTCCTTTCCAGATACTCTATTGAGAAGCATGCTTTGTTTATAATAACATTTTTTGAAGAAATGAAAATTATAAAACTCTCCTCAAAACTTAACGAATATATCTGATTCTTAACCCACATAAACCAACGTATAAACAAGCTGAAATATGTCCAACAATAGAAACAATAAAACAAATTTAAAAATGATCTTTTTCATTCCAGCCACTGCTACATTTTCCTGCTCTCTGTTAGCATAAAACTTAAGAGTTGTCCATTCAATTTGGTGTCACTCTTTACATTTCTTTCTCTTTAAACTCACTCAAGCCAGGTGCCAGCAGACATTACCCTAGGAAAGTCATTTTTGTTAAGCCGGGCAATGAACTCCATGTTGCTGAATCTGTGGTCAGTTCACAGAGCTCCTCTTACTAGGACTTCGGCATCGTTTCACATTCTTGAAATGTAAGCTCTGATTTCTGCATGCCACAACGCCTTGTTTTCTACTATGCATCGCTGACTTCTTCAGCCTCCTCTGAAGACTTCCTGTCTTCCTAACTTTTAAACATTGGAGTGGCATTGCTCTCAGTCCCCAGATGCCCCCTGTCTATCCTGCCACTCCAGAGTTCTCATCCAGTCTCTCAGCTTCAATATTACCAAAAGAGAGACCACTGACAAAACATCATATTTATTCCTCAGCCTTTTTCATCAATTTTAGATTCCCATAGTTATGTCTAGACATATATCTATATGGGTGTTTGGTAAGTGTATTTTTTTAAATCATGGTATTTTTAACAGCTTTATTGAGCATGAAGTGGTATCAAATAAACTCTAGACCCTAAAGTGTACAGTTTGATAAACCTGCAAAAAATCACTATACTAAGGATAATAAACATCTTTCACCCCAAAACTTTCATCATATACCTTTATAATTCCTTACCTTTGATTCCTGCATGCAAATTCTCCTTCCTTTCCCTCTATCCCTGGGAAAGAACTGATCTAGTTTTTGTCATTATAGATTAGCTTGCATTTTCTAAAATGTTAAGTGCACAGAATTACAGTATATTATTTTTAAAACCTGACTTCTTTTACTCAGCATGGTTATTTTAATATTCATCCATGTTTAGCATATATACATAGTTCACTTATTTTTATTGCTGAATGGCATTTCATTGTATGGCCATACCAAAGTTTGTTTATCCATTCATCTGCTGCTGGGCATTAGGTTTGTTTCCAGTTTGGAGCTACTACAAAGAGAAATACTATAAATATTCTGTACACATTTTTACATGAACATATGCTATTATTTATCTTGGGTTCAAACCTAAGAGTGGAATATCTGGACCATATGGTAGATACATGTTTAGCTTTTTCGAAAACTTTCAAACAGTTTCTCGAGTGGTTTTGCCACTTTACATTCCCATCAGCAGTTTTTATGAGTTCCTGTTTTCCATATCCTCACCAACACTTCATGTTGAATGTCTTTTCAGATTATTTGGTGTTCATGTATCTTCTCTGGAAATGCTTCTGTAAATCATTTTGTCAATTTTTTGTTTAATTATTTTTTTCTTTTGACATAGTTATAAATTAACATACAGCTATAAGAAATAATATAGGGGAATTCCATGTATTCTTTATATAATTTTTTCTAATGGTAACACCTTGCAAAACTATAGTGAAATTTTAAAACCAAGATACTGACATTGATTGATACAATCCACTGATCTGATTTCAATGTTCTCAGTTGCACTTGTGCTTCTAGGTATATGAGTGTGTATGTAAGAGTGTGTGTGTTGAACCATATGCAATCTTATCATATGTAAATATAGGTTGATTTATCCATCACCATTGTCAAAATGTGCCTATTTTTTTCTCATTATTGAGTTTTGAGAGCTCTTTATATATCATGATTTCTTTAACAGATATATGCTTTATAAATACTTTCTTCCACTCTGTGTCATGTCTTCCTGTTCTCTAAATACTATGTTTAGGAGATGAGCACTTTTTTGATATTAACTAGGTACAATTTATAAATTTGCTGTTTTGTGGATCATGCTTTTGGTGAAATATCTAAAAATCTTGCTATATGGGGTGTTTAGAAATATGTGTTTGCCAGAGTTCTATAACACTACTCTACTACGATAAGGAACTATTTATAGTACTACTGCTATACTATTCTATTATCCATAAAGCAATTATGTAGTTGCATTTCTCCATATCTTAAACTCCCCTAAGCTGTTTGAGGGCAATTACCATTATACCTTATTTAATTTTGTAGCCTTAGTGTCACATGTTTGGAATAAAGTAACTATTTAAAACTATTTATGAAGGAAAAGAAAATATAATAAGAAATAAATAAGGGAGATGGGAGAGAGAAAGAGAGGATATAAGAATGACATTTTCATGTAATTAGTACTCATAATTGAAAGCAACACTTTATGTTTTTTATCAGTTACCTCCTGTTCACTACAATGACTATTGCTATCCTTAAAACATATATATGATACTTTAAGAACTTGCATTGTGGAGGATCACCTGAACTCAGGAAGTTGAGGCCTGGGTGAGCCAAGATCATGCCACTGAACTCCAGCCAGGAAAATGAGAGTGAGACACTTTCTCAATAATAATAATAATAATAATAATAATAATAATAATAATAATAACTTGCATCCTTGCATTGCGTTAGCATAGAAATTCAAACTCTGCTTGGCTGAATCATGAGTAATTGTTCCATCCTGCACTGATAGATTTCTTAGCCATTTCTAGATGTTTTAATTTTAAAAGAAAGTAACATTATAATCAAGTAGAACAGATGAGTCAGGATCAAAATAAACTACACATACATCTCATTCATGCACCATGTAAACCAAATCGTGAGATTCGTGAGTCTCAGGATTCTCCCACTTCCCAGTTGAAGCCCCTAGGGAAGACATTCCCAGTCATTCTGTTTCTAAAACTAAAACCACATATTGACTTCAAATCTGTCTGTTGTCACTTTAAGCTTTATTTATTGACCCAAATTATCCCTCTTTTCCATGACAGTGCTTCAGAGGCTACAAAGCTAATCACAGAGCATGTTTTAGTAAGTTTGATAAATAAAAGTTATCCAATGCCTAGTGGTCTTGTTCTCCCGACAAACCAATGTTTTCATTCAGGTAAGCACCTCTCCTCCTACGTGTGAGCAATGCCCTTCTGGGAAGGGGAGCTTGATTGCAGTAAGGCAAACAGTATTTTCTTCAATGTGGAAAGTTACTGGCTCAGCGAGGAAGATTAGTACAGCATTAAATAAAAGTTGTCCACAGTTAATCTGCTGTGTGGGACAGAGCTGAGCTCCTTCACACTCTAAATGTATTCCTTGGTCGTGGTCTAGCATTGTAATATCTCTGTGGCAAACATTTTTATTTATAAAATGGGAATAACTATAGTCACTGCTTTACATATTTTTTGAGAAGAATGAAGTCTTGTTAAGTACTAGAACAGTGCCTGAAACATAGTAAGTACTAATTAAAATGTAGCCTTAATTATTGTTGTTATTAGGAACTGATCTTTGAACTACCTGTCCAGTTCAAAGTAAATATAAGAACTCTTGCTTTTAACACCATAACAAAAGTATACTCTCTTTTGCTGACTCTGAACAGTCTTATTTGCTGCTGGTAATTAATTGATAAGAGAGAAACCAGCCTTGAGGTAAAAAAAGAGAGGAAGAGACAAGGTTTTTGATTCTATTCATTGAGATGCTGAATTGTATGGCTTGAAGTCTACGCACCACTTTAGACACAGTGGCATGATCTAATAAACGCTCATGATTGCAGAAACTGATACTTTCATCATTTAAATAATAGCAAGAAAATGCTTAGCTAAGACTTTGAGATTTTGATCCCAATTTTTCTAACAATGCATTGAGTATTAATTTTATTATACCCTATCTAGATCCATAATTATGGTTGCAAAGAGCAGAGAAAGCTTTTCATGCTATTTAAAAGCAACAGATCCTAAGAGAGTGTCATTCAGTGTCCAGAGAGGAGAGCATTTTCTGAAGATGAAGATGAAAGGCAGAAATTTCAAGAGGTTGAGTGTAATGTAGTTTACAACAAGGGCACTTTGTGGACCCAGAAGTGTGTCATTATGTGTACATGTTTAAAGGACCATTATAGGTGATTTTCTATCATGTTAAGCTCTTAAATCTAGTGACTCTCTCTCTTTCTTTCTCTCTCTCTGTGTGTGTGTGTGTGTGTGTGTGTGTGTGTGTGTTTCTAACAGTATTTGGCAGATTTGTTGATGTTTTTCGAAATTCATGTCTTTTGATTTGCTTTTCTTCTTAGGTTAGGAATTTGGGGCATATTTATTCAGCAATCACTATGAACTATAATAAACCCCAGCTGAGATTTTATTAACCATGTTAATATTAATAAATATGAAACAGGAAATGGATACAAAATATAGATATACGTCCCAAAAGAAATTGAGATTTGTAGCACACCCACAGCTCCTTAGACCTTTACTCTGTTTTACATGGGAATTTCTTGTTAGCTGAAAACATGTGTTGGAAAATAGCTATGTCTAAATTTCAACAATGGATACTTTGAAGTTAGCTTCTTATATGATAATATAAGAAAATTCAAATGTTCTTCACGCTAATATAATAATTATCACAGACAGTATTTATTAACTCTCCTCTGTGCCAGGTCTACTGTGATAGGCACTGCACACTTGTGATCTCATTTAATTCTCATTGTAGTCTTTGCAAGCAGTAATAATAGAATTATTTTCTATTTCACTTGCATTTAATAGAAGAGAAAACTGAGATTCAAAGAGGTTAAATAAGTTGTGCAAAGTCACAAAGCACAAAGAAAGTGTGTAAATTTAAAATTTTTGACCTCTTCCTTTTAAGAGCTTGGGTCTCTGTCTTCTGTCCTTGGATCTGATTGGGTTTTCTGTATGTTTTGAATAAGAAAATACAAAGGAGGCAATGCTGCCTGTATCAGTACCCAGGTAATTCGGAGACCAGTAGTTTCAACTTCCTGTCTCTTAGAAAGTTGCCTTTTGGAAAACACCTCTAGATGCCTGGCCCTAGAGGAAGCCAACACTAGTCTAACAGTCTTGGGAGAAAGTGAAACCATAACAGGTGGTTCTGAAAGATGAAACATCCGGGGGAAAGAATGAGAGGGCAAGGACACCAAGACAGTAGGTCCATGAGACAAGATGCCATCTTGGAAGAGGATACCTTAGCCCCAGATGCTCACTCATCTTATGTGAATCAAGGGTAATCCACCTAATTGACGTATTTTTGAACATCTGAACTACAATGTCAGGAGGACAATTGAAGTTTATTTTAAGCCATTAAGTTTTGAGGTATTAAAAATGACATAGCATTGGACAACTGGAACACAATTTTGTCCCTAGAATCAGGATGCTACCTTAACAAAACATTTTTAAAAATTGGCATTGGTTTTCGGTCTGGTCCATATACTGGAACTAGAGTAGGCTTGAAGACATTGAGAGCTTGGGGGGCAGCAAGCAAAATGCCATTAGAGAAGGGAGAAAGGAGAAAAGATGAAGTATATTTTGCAGTGGTGGTAAGCTCAGTGAAATTGCTGCTTGTAATAATAATAATAATAATAAAAAGGAAAAGTAGAAAAGGAACTGGTATATTGGCTAATGATATTTTTAGGCAAAATGTTGAAAGTGTTAAATGATTTAGATGTGTATGAAAATGTGTACCTAGTGACAGATGAGTTGAAAAAAAACCTGTTTGATATTTTAGTAGTAGTATGGGAAATACAAATAATACAGGACTGGCCTAGTTTGAAAAATAGAGCTATTTCTCATGCACATTTCTACAATTAGCAAATGATTCTCAAAGCAGGTCACAGCCCCAAAGAAAGAAAACAAATGCAGAGTACTGCCACTGATTTGACCTGTGGCTTCACAGTAAAATTCAAATCAAAGATGTTCTGTAAGATCTTGATTAGACCTGGGAAAAGTTTAGAGTTACTTCATAGACGCTCATAATTAAACAAACTAGCCCATAAAGATGGTATAGTCATGACATGTAAACTCATTCAAACTGTAGAAACTCTAAGAATGCTAAGTGTGATCTCATAGTAGCTTTACAATGGTTCCAGGTCTTGGAATATAAATATGGGTGTGGTTAATAAAGTGGAGTATTGATAATATAAGATTGCCGTAAAAGTGTTAAAGGAATTATACCAGCTTACATTAACAGAAAGATGAATACCCAAAATGTGTGTGTATACATACATACATGTGTATATATATATACACACACACACATACATAGTTTTAAATATATTAAAAACATATGATATACTATTATATAAACACACATATATATGTATATATGCCTTTGGATTTCAAATTATGGGCAAGAAGCTGGCTAAGATTACTTAACTGCAAGTAAAAGATAAATCTTATAAAAAGAAAGGATGATTTGGAGGGTGCAATCCAGAACCCAGAAGTTATAGGCAGTAGTTGCAGGATATTATTTCCTAATCAAGCAGTAGAATAACATGACAATGTGGTTTCAGAATTGGTATGGCTCATTGACCATTTCATGACTTCTTTACTCCTTTATTTGAGGAGAACTGTGTATTTCAGTTTCCCTATACCTCTCTCCTCACTGAATACTGTATGTGTTGGGTGGGGTGGGGAGAAATAACGTCTCTTTAATCCACAGGTTTTAAGTTTAAGAAAAACTACACTCGAGCAGATTCCTCCAACATAAATTCAATGTATATGGCAACCGTGACTTCCATTTTGAGCATGAAAAAGTAAGGGGATGAGACTTTTAAGTATCTTGGGAGCCAATTATATATTTTCTGTGATATAGCAAGGCAACTATTCTGCGACCAGACGGTGTATGGTGGCAGAATAAAGACAGTCACTATATTAGTTTGCTAGGGCTGCTATGAAAAGGTACTACAAACTGGGTTGTTAAAACTACATAAATATGTTGTCTCACAATCCTGGAGTCTAGAAGTACAAGACGAAGGTGTAAGTAGGACTGGTTCCTTATGAAGGCTTGGGGGAGAATCTCTTCCATACCTCTCTCCTAGCCTCTGGTGGTTTAATGGCAATCTTCCATGTGCCTTAGTTTATTTCCTAACTTCTGTCTTTATCTTCATATAGCATACTGAGTGGAAGGATATTTGTGCCTATCATGTGACACAGCAGAAAATCTTCCAGACAAAAGATCAGAACACTTAACTAAATAAAATGCAAATAACACAAAGAAAGTGTATGAAAGCGATTTGGAAGTCATCTATCAAAAGGACACAGCTCAAGATATCCCAGGGATGGTGTTTAGATGGTATTCCATATTAAATCATATTTTTATCTTTAGACTGATGAGCACTGCTGCCTAATTGGAATTTCTTGTTCAGTGTGTGTTAGGAGACAATTGTATAATAATATTTTGCTCCTCTTTCTACATGGGAAATGCCTGAACTGCATGGGTTAGATAGAATTTCCATTTCATTCTTCATATTCAATTGGAGCTCAGTCCTGCTGGGGCCCAGTGAGGAGCCAAATACTGTACACTTCACAATTGTATGCCCTCTGGACAACAGAAGGAAACATATATGCACCAGATTCCACATAATTCTGTTCCCATTGATCCAAGGGTTGCCCCACAAGGCATTAATAAATGTGCACTTTCAGGTTCTGTCGCAATTTTGCATTTATAGGACATGGAAGAACTAACAACTAAAACCTTCCTTGATTAGTCATCTGAGTTTTAGTTTTACTTCTTTCTGTGACATATGGCACTGAGATTCAATTGCCTCTAACAACATGAGAAACTAGAAAATGACCATGTGTAGCTGTTGTGTTAGAGTCAGTAGAATCGTTACTACATCATCTGGTGAAAATCCAGTTGATTCTGTTGGACAGAGCCTCAAGCTGAGGGTACACAAAGTACAAATTCCCAAAGTGGGTCACTAGAGCAATGATCAATTCATCTCTTACATCTCAGTTCCCAGATCCTTTAATCCTAATCTTTGGGACAGAGGACCATATATTGCCTGTTGATTCTGTCCATATACGTGAGGGCTATGCTCCAAGACCTCCAGTGGATGCCTGAAACTGAGCATAGTATGAAGCCATTTGATGCCAATCAGAACACGTTTCTGCTCATGTCTTCCACTCGCAAACTTTTCTTTCTAACTAAGCACTTATCACACACTAGCTGTAACTTTTGTGGTTTGATGTGTGACAGCAAAACTAGCACAATTTTTTTTTCCTCTTCGCAATTTTACTGATAGAAGATGTGTTCTTACCTTAGATCTTAGCACTCTCAGCATACAATACTTTTTCTTTCCTTATTAACTAGAAAACTTTCACCTTTTCACTGAGAGAAATCATTTTTATGACCTCTCTTCAGCATTTCCTAATTGCCAACATCACTATTCTTCCATTTCAGGGACATTATCAAGTAAAATAAGGATTACTTTTACACGGGCACTGCAATACTGTGACAGTTGATCTGATAACCTAAAGGGCTACTAAGTGACTAACAGGTGACCACATAGTTAGGCTGTACAAAGGGATGATTCATGTCAGGGCAGGTCAAAGCAGGACCATATGAAATTTCATCACACTACTCAGAACGGCCTGCCATTTAAAACTTATCAGTTGCATGCTGTTTTAGAATATTCCATTTAATATTTTCAGACCATGGTTGACAGCAGGTAACTGAAACCATAGAAAGCAAAATGGTAGATAAGGGAGGACAACTTTACTGAATCCTGGAGGAAAGCACTCCAAACCCACAGGGTGTTGTCTCTGAGCCAGTACCTTAGCTGATCCTTCCACTGACTATTGCAACATCTATCGTGTAGCTGTTCTAGGTGATGTGGTTTATGGTAGCACAAATGAATCCCGGATCGTGTGTTTACTGTCACACATGGTAATAAGATTCAGTTGCCCCCAACCATTGCAAAAACTGCTCTGTCATGGAAAGGGTCTTTCATTCTGAAGAGATGTTGTGTGGGCTCCCATTTCAGCAAATCAATCATTCTTGTCTGGAGCCTCTGAGGAAAATTTTTGTTTCGAAACTTACTTTACGTGTTGGAAAAATGTATATCCTTGAAGTTAGAGGACTGGTGTTCCCATTGCCTTGCTGGCTGTCAACTGAAGGCCACTCTGGGATCTCAGAGGCAGCCACGTTTCTTACAGAATTGTCTCCTCCATCTCCAAGCTCACAGTGACACATTAAATTCTTCTTGCACTTTGAATCTCCAATTTTCTGTTCTGTGACCAGCCAGAAATATGGTTGTTTTCAAAGGGCTCATTTGATTAGGTAAAATCCACCAGGATAATATTCCTTCATAAAGTCAACTGTGCCAATTAATTTATCCTAATCACAGGACTAAGGTCCATCATATTCACAGTCCTAGGGACTATTCAGGAAATGCACACCAAGGGTGGGAAATCTTGGGAGCCCTCCTAGATTTATTAAAGCAGGAAAGACAAACACATCCCCTATGTAGGTGTCAATTGTGGTAATGATACATCTCTGCCCCATCCAGAAAAGAAAGAACCTACTATAATCTAGCCAGGCTCACCATGGATGGTGCTACAATGAATTCTCAGTGTCACACTTCAATAATATAGCAGCATGAACAAACAGCAGTGAGAATCTAGCTTGGTGAGAGAAAGTCCACGCTGTTGAGCACATGCATAGTTTCCATCTGATCACTTCATCCCGTCTGTTCATGGTCTCGTTTTGCCAGCACCAGAATGGCTGAGAATCAAGGCAGAGTGACATACTCAGGATAGATTATTCTGATTGTTAAGTATTTCTTCTTTGCTGGTTGCTCCATAGTGGGCTCTAAGAAAAAAAAAAGATCTTTACCTTTGTGTTCATATATTTTCCCATCCACTCATACAGGTGTGTCATCCCTCAACATCCTTGCTCTGATTTTTCATTCTTGACTCTTTAAGGCTTTTGACGATGTGATTGTTAATATTGAGTGCCAACTTGATTGGATTGAGGGATACAAAGTATTGATAGTGGGTGTGTAGGTGAGGGTGCTAACAAAGGAGATTAACATTTAAGTCAATGGACTGGGAGAGGCAGACTCACCCTCAATCTGGGTGGGCACCATCTAATCAGCTGAGGAGGAACATGGAAGAACTAGACTGGCTGAGTCTTCCAGCCTTCATCTTTCTCCTATGCTGGATGCTTTCTGTCCTTGAGCATCAGATTCCAAGTTCTTCAGCTTTTGAACTCTTGGACTTACACCAGTTTTTTGACAGGGGCTCTTGGGCCTTTGGCCACAGACTGAAGGCTGCACTTTCAGCTTCCTTACTTTTGAGGTTTTGGGACCTAGGCTGATCCACTACTGGCTTTCTTACTCCTCAGCTTGCAGAGGGCCTATAGTGGACTTTACCTTGTGATCTTGTAAGCCAATACTCTTCAATCAACTTCCTTTCATATATGTACATCTATCCTATTCATTCAGTCCCTCTAGAGAACCCTGACTAATATAGGCTATATAGCCATCTCATTTGCCACTCTCTTGCCCAGGCATCTGTATATTTCTGACCTTGAGCCATTTGTCTTTCTCTTTCATACACAGTGAAAGAAAATGTGCACCACTAGGCACTGTACCCCCTGGGAGGATTCCTTTCACTGTTGTCCTTAGGGTCACCCTGGAGTAGAGGAGTATGGCTGCTGCTATCCACTGTGAACTCCTGTCAGCTTTTCAAAATGATTAATGGGAAATTTGGGCCCAAATTTTCTTCCCCTGTCAGTTGGCCATTGGAAAGGTGACTTGAGACCATAAAAAATTGTTAAATTAACATAGATTTTTGTTAACATGTAATGGATTGAGACACTGCTATAGAGGTGCAGCAGAGGGTGATAGTTTTTTGTTTTCATTTTTTAATATTTGGTTTAGATGGTAAATTTTGATAAAAATACCATGTATCAGGAGACAACCCAAAAACTCAAATATCTTTGATAACTTCTAACAAGAATTTCATTAAGTCAACATTCAAATATAGATTTCAGAGTCAGATTCATTACACTGGAGAGGCCATGAAGATTGTTTGACATTAGGGACATCCAGTCCCTTGATTCCTGCCATAGACATAGAATGGCACAGATGCCCACACAACATGTTCCTGAGTTTCACTGTAACTACTGCCGACTTCCTTTTCTTTTCTTTTCTATTTTTTTTTGAGATGGAATTTCACTCTTGTTGCTCAGGCTGCAGTGAAATGGTGCCATCTCGGCTCACTGCAACCTCTGCCTCCTGGGTTCAAGCGATTCTCCTGCCTCAACTTCTCAAGTAGCTGGGATTACAGGCATGCGCCACCATGACCAGGTAATTTTGTATTTTTAGTAGAGACAGGGTTTCACCATGTTGGTCAGGCTGGTCTCGAGCTCCTGACCTCAAGTGGTTCACCATCTCAGCCTCCCAAAGTGCTGAGATTACAGGCATGAACCACCGTGCCTGACTAACCTTCTTGATTCCTCTATTGCTTTCTCTTTCATTTTGCTGTTGGCACCTAATTGTTTTGGATTAGCAAATAACACAACACAGTATAATACCTCTTTTTTTTTGTGACAGAGTCTCACTCTGTCACCAGGCTGGAGTGCAGTGGTGCAATCTCAGCTCACTGCAACCTCCACCTCCTGGGTTCAAGCGATTCCCCTGCCTTAGCCTCCTGAGTAGCTGGGACTACAGGTGCATGCCACCACACCCAGTTAATTTTTTGTATTTTAGTAGAGATGGGGTTTCACTATGTTGGCCAGGATGGTCTTGATCTCCTGACCTCGTGATCCACCCTCCTTGGCCTCCCAAAGTGCTAGGATTACAGGCGTGAGCCACCGTGCCCGGCCCCAACACAGGTAGTATAATACCTTAAGTTCATAACTGATTGATAGTGATGGAAATTAATAGTGAGGAAATCTTGAGTCTTTATCACCAGTACAACTTGGAAAGCTCTTTAAAGTTGTCTGGACTTTAGCTACTCTTCTATTAGGTTGGTTCAAAAGTAACTGCAGTTTTTGCCATTACTTTTAAGAACAAAAACTGCAATTTCTTTTGCACTAACCAAAAATAAAATGGGATAAAAATATCTGCTAGGCTTAAACTCTCAAGATGCTTCATAAAATAAATGATTACAGATTGTAAAAAACTACCTGTAGTTTGGGAAACAGATACAAGATCTGTACCATTTTTACAGACTTAGGATAAGTTTTCCTCTTGCAATACAAATAAATAAGTGTAATTTAAAATTAGCAGTGTAAACAAGGCTCATTTGTAACTCTGTCATTAAAGTATAATTTATTATTAGCCCATGAAAAGAATTAATTGATTAATTTAATTTTTATTTTTTAGAGACTAGGTCTTGCTCTGTTGTCCAGGCTGGAGTGCAGTGGCATGATCACAACCCGTCGCAACCTCCACCTCTTGAGTTCAAACAATCCTCCTGCATCAGCCTCCCAAGTAGTTGGGACTACAGGTGTGAGCCCCCATGCCCAGCTAATTTTTGTATTTTTTGTAGAGAAGGGATTTCACCATGTTGACCGGGCTGGTCTCTAACTTCTAGATTCAAGCAATCCACCTGCCTCGGCCTCCCATAATGCTGGGATTACAGGCATGAGCCACCACACCTCGCCTTAAGAATTAATTAACTTTAAATAAAAAGATAATGCTAATTTCAAACTCTTCCTGCCAATAAATTAAAGTTCTCTGCATAACTGCTATATAGCAATACTTTATATTTGAATTAGGATTTTTTTCCCTGAGTGAAATATAATATACCTATATATCTATCATTTCTTTCTTAAATTTTATTTTATTTCAATATCTTTTGGGAAACAAGTGGTTTTTGGTTACATAGATGAATTGTATAGTGGTGAAGTCTGAAATTTTAGTGCACCCATCACCAAGCAGTGTATATTGTACCCCAGTAGGTAGTTTTTCATCCTTGATCCCTCTCTCACCTTACCCCTTTTGGGTCTTCAGTGTCTGTTATACCACTCTGTCTGCCTTTGCTTACTCATAGCTTAGCTTCTATTTATAAGTGATAACATGCAGTATTTGGTTTTTCATTGCTGAGTTACTTCAATAAGAATAATGTCCTCTAGTTCCATCTAAGTGGCTGCAAAAGACATTATTTCATTTTTTTATGGCTGAGTTGTATTCTGTAGTGTGTGTGTGTGTGTGTGTATGTGGATCACGTTTTCTTTAGCCACTCATCCATTGATGGGGACTTAGGTTGATTCAGTGTTTTTGCAATTGTGAATTATGCTGTGATAAACATATTCATGCAAGTGTCTTTTTGATGTAATAATTTCCTTTCTTTTGGGTGGATGCCCAGTAATGGTGGGATTGCTAGATTGAATGGTAGATCTACTTTTAGTTATTTGAGAAATCTCCAAATTGTTTTCCATAGATGTTGTACTATTTGCAACAACAGTATATAAGCATTTCCTTTTCACCATATCTGCACCAACTTTTTTTTTTTTTTTTTTGACTTTTAATAGTGGTCATTCTGGCTGCAGTAAGGTGGTATCTCACTGCGGTTTAAATTTTAATTTCCCTAATGATTAGTGATGTTGAGCATTTTTTCATATGTTTATTGCACATTTATATATCTTATTTTGAGAAATGCCTATTCATGTCATTTGCCCACTTTTAAGTGACATTATTTGATTTTTATTTTGACTTGTTTGAGTTCCTTGCAGATTCTTGATACAAGTTCTTTATCAGATTCATGTTTTGCAAATATTCCCTCCCATTCTTTAGGTTGTCTTTTAAAAGTGATTGTTACTTCTTTTGCTGTGCAGTAGTTTTGTTTTTTTTTTTTCAATTTTATTTAGTCCAATTTATTTATTTTTGTATTTGTTGCATTTGCTTTTGGGGTCTGTCATAAATTATTTGCATAGGCTGATACCAGAAGGGTTTTTCCTCAGTTTTCTTCTAGAATTTTTATGGATTCAGGTCTTAGATTTAAGTTTTTAATCCATCTTGAGTTAATTGTTGTATATGGTGAGAAATCAAAATCCAGTTTCATTTTTCCACATGTGGCTATCCAATTTTCCCAGCACCATTTATTGTACAAGATATACCTTCTCCAGTTTTTGCTTTTGTATATTTCATCAACAATCAACTGGTTGTAAGTATTTGGCTTTATTTCTGGGTTCTCTCTTCTGTCCCATTGGTCTATGTATCTGCTTTTATACCAGTAGTACCATGCTCTTTTGGTTGCTGTAACCTGATAGTATAATTTTAAGTTGGGTAATGTGATGCCTCCAGATTTGTTCCTTTTGCTTAGAATAGTTTTGGCTATTTGGGCTTATTTTTTGTTCCATGTTAACTTTAGGATTATCTTTTTCTAATTCTGTGGGGAATTACATGGATATTTTTATCAGAGTTGCATTGAATCTGTATATTTCTTCAGACAGCATGGCCATTTTCATGATATTGATTCTTCCTATCCATGAACATGGGATGTATTTCCATTTGTTTGTGTCATCTATGATTTCTTTCAGCAGTGTTTTTGTAGTTCACCTTGTAGAGATCTTTTAACTCGTTGGTTAAGTTTTTTGCTATGTCTGTGTTTTTATTTGTTTGTCATGCAGGTATTGTATTCCTGTTTTAATTCTCAGTGCAGTTGTTGTTGGTATATTGCAGTGCTACTGATTTGTGTACATTTATTTTGTAACCTGAGACTCTACTGAACTCATTTATCAATCTAGGAGTATTTGGGAGGAGTATTTAGGGTTTTCTGGGTATAAGATTATAACACCGGCAAACAGAGGTAATTTGACTTTCCATTTTTCCATTTGGATTCCCTTGATTTCTTTCTCTTGCCTGATTGCTCTGGCTAACACTTATAGGACTATGTCGAATAGAAGTGGTGAAAGTGGGCATCTTTGTCTTATTCCGGTTCTTATGAGGAATGCTTTCAACTTTTCTCTGTTCAATATAATGCTGGCTATGTGTTTACCATATGTAGTTTTTATTAACTTGAAGTATGTTCCTTCTACACCTACTTTGTTGAGAATTTTTATCATTAAAGAATATTGAATTTTATTGAATGCTTTTTCTGCATCTATTGAGAATATATTCATACATCTATAATTTTATATATCAGTAATTCCATCTGGCATATTTTCAACTTTTTGACTTAAGTGAAATAATACATGAAAAGTCCTCAATTTAATGTTCTTGAAAGACTAGCTAGTATTATTAGATGCTGATATTTTTTGATAGGACCAGTATTTAATGGCTGTATAGCTCTTCTAATCTAGAAAAAGTAGTAGTGACTTGAAATAGTAAGCTTGAATAATTAAAAATTTGATCTTGAAGACCTGTGGTAGGCGGAATAATGCCCTTCACATGTTCATATCTTAATTCCTGAATTCTGTAAAGATGGTACCTTTCAAGGCAAGAAATATAAAGACCTTTAAGTGGGAATATTACCTTGAATAACCAGAGTAGACACAATGTCTTTACAAAAGTCCTTATAAGAGTGAGGCAGGTAGATTAAAATGAAAGAAAGAGATATGGCAGTGGAAGTACAGGCCCAAGATTCAAATAATTATGCTGCTAGTTTGAAGATGGAGGGGACCATAGCCAAGAAATACAGATGACCTCTAGAAGCTGGGAAGGGAAGAAAGGGACTTTCATCCAGACCCTCCAGAAAGGATGCCAGTATGCTGACACCTTGATTTTAGTCAGGTGAGACCCATTTTGAACATCTGACTTCCACATAATAAATGTATGTTGCTTTAATCTCTCACTTTGTGATACTTTCTTACAGCAGCATAGAAAATGAATGCGTTTTTTTTTTTTTTTTTACCAATTATTGAATTCCTACTATGCACTAGGAACCATTAATATAACAATTTTCCTGTTCTTATGGAGGTCATTTAGCTTGTAAAGCTTTTTATTTACATTAGGTGATATTTCAAAGAGATACCATCTAAAGTTTAAACAAAAAATATTCTGGGATATATTGTGGATTTACTTCTTTCTGAATATTCTGAACACTGTGGCCATTTTAAATGTATTCTACATAAACTATGTATTATAGATCAGCAATAAATATAATCTCCAACATTTAATTTGTATCCATGATTTCAGTTTAATCAATTGAAAAAAGTCACAGTATTACTTGTGGATTTATTGCTAATATTATACAGCTAGAATAAAACTGAACAGTAAATTTCATAAAAGGCGGCAATTTTCAACATGCCGCCACTAAATTGTGATAAACATGTTACACATTAGAATGTGGTTATTTGTTAAATAACCAATTTTATGACCCAAATAAGGTGGTAATACCTACATTTTCCTTTAAACTAATAGGTACTCAAGTATGCCTGTATGTTGACTCTAAAGCGGAATATTAATATCGTCATGTTCAATAAGAAATGCTTGATTGCTTTTGTCTCAGGCACGAACTGCAAGGTAATATTAATAATTGAGAAAAATCTGCTGAAAGCTTCTTTGATTCAAAATAAGCTAGGTTTGTCATTAATAAGTGAAATTTGTATAATGGTTTATAAGGGAGTTTTACATTCATTAGATATGCTGACCCTCTCAATAATTTTTTTTCCCGTAAATGAGGAAATTTAGCCTTAGGTAAGTTATAAAATTTTTCTAGAGTCATAGAGCTTATTGATGGCAAGTCCATGATTTGAAGTGAGTTATTTTTATTGCAGAGTAATCAAACTAAACTTAATCCATATTTCCCTGTCTTCAATTATTCACATGTCCCCTCATGAATGTTTTATTTTATCTGCCTGCTACTTATTTTTTTCATAAATCCATTAATTACCTTGAGTTAAATACTTCCTAAAAACTCTATAGATATGGGTTGATATTTATGATAATACACATTTATATACAGATACTAAACAGTATGAATTTGAATATGCTTTTCTTAAGGACTTGCTCTATTTTCTGTTTCTCTGTCTGGTAGGTGATTCTTTCTTTCTGAATGGGAAGATCACTTAGTGTTTAAAAGAGATTAACCCTGAACTGAGACTTTCATTTAACCTATGGAAATTATGCTATTAAACAGCAAGTTTCTTACCACCTAAATACATCTTGTGGACTGAAAACAGCTTCTATTCTACATTTTGGAAAATACTATGATGCACAGTACTGCCTCCATTGCCTGATGTTTACTTATTCAAAGATTAGTATGTGACATACACTTGTTGAAAGCAGAGGAAAGGGATTGTCTGTTATTGCCCATTTATACATTTTCATCCAATCAATAAATATTGTTTTCAGAATATTCAAGAGTATATTATAGATCTGTGTTACAGAGGTTGGCAGATTATGTCCAAAGGTTAAATCAGGTCTGACATCTGTTTTGTAAATAAAGTTTACAGGGGCATATCTTTGCCATTCTATTTACATATTGTCTATGATTGCTTTCAAGCTACAGTGGAAAAATTGAGTAGCTGCAACAGAAACTGTATAACCTACAAACCTAAAATATCACTTTCTGGCCCTTTATACAAAATATTTGCAAAACCCTACCATAAAAGATATCAAAAGAATATCATACTTCTACTCTCAGAAAACCTGCATGCAAATAATTGTGTATACATTTATACAGACATTCAGAAGTTAAATATATAGAGGGGTATGGCAAAAGAGAATAGGGAGAGATTAATGTCAGCCTAAGTGATAAGGAAATGTTTGATGAATCAAGTGGTATTTGAACTGAATCTTGAAATATTTGGAAGGTTCCAATGAGCATGGAAAGGAGAGAATGTTGACCCAAGTTGGAAAGTGTGCTGTTTCGGTTAGGAATCATTTCAGCAGCAAGGGGCCAGAAACCAGGAATAGGCTAAACAGATCAGGGTTTACATTCTTCATACAATAAGAAAGCTGGAGAGAAACTAATTCTAATTTGTTTGCCACAAATCAATGATTTTAACCGCCCTGTGATTCCCCTGAACTTCCAAAATCTCATGTTATGCCTCAGAAATAACAAGGCAGAAGAGAAAGAGAAAGGCATTAGGGACGTATCACTCTGTTAGGGCAGAAATGCTTTTCCCAAATCATCCCCATGACCCTAGGTTAGGGCTTACTTGTATGTCATGGGTCTCCTTCTAGCTACAAGGGAGGAGGGACCTTGTCAAGAACATACTTAAATACAATTTGTTGCCTTAATAACTCAACAATGATGATAATTGAGGAAGAGACAGAAAGAGTTAGCTCTAGCTCACTTGAATGAAGCCCGGAGGCTTATACAACCTTAATGTACTTTGAGGAGAAATTTGACTGTGATTAAGATCTGCTTTAGGGAGATGGATTTTGGCATATTCTGGCTGAGAGTTGAAAATGCTTCATCTTGTTCAATTTCTTTCCCAACTCATCAAAGCAAGGCTAGGTGGAAACTTCTTTACTTAGAATGTACTATTTTCAGCTCACCCTGAACTTATTCAAAATTCATTTTGTCTTAAAATTAATTGAGACCACCCCATATTCAGGCTGCCTCTATACTGGAAATCAAGACTTCTAGGCAAACATTTTTCATGATTGTATTTTCCTTTTAAACAATTTTATTTGTAAAAATTTATAAAGTACAAATGTAATTTTGTTAGACAGATATATTGGGTAGTGGTGAAGTCAGGACTTATAGTGTATCCATCACCAGAATAACATACATTGTACCTATTAAGTAATTTCTAATCAATACCACCCCTGAACTCCCCCAAACTTTCAAATCTCCATTGTCTGTCATTCCACACTATGTCCTACACATTTATCTTTTGTTCTACTTTATTTTATTTTAATTTTCTGAGACAGAGTCTCGCTCTCTCTCCCAGGCTGGAGTGCAGTGGCATGATCTTGGCTCTGGCTCCCTGCAACCTCCACCTCCCGGGTTCAAGCAATTCTCCTGTCTCAGCCTCCTGAATAGCTGGGACTACAGGTGCATGCCACCATGCCCGGTTAATTTTTGTATTTTTAGTAGAGATGGGGTTTCACCATATTGGTCAGGTTGGTCTCGAACTCCTGACATCAGGATATCCATCCACCTCATCCTCCCAAAGTGCGGGGATTACAGGTGTGAGCCACTGCACCCAGTCTGTACACATTATTTAGTTGTCATTTATAAGTAAGAGCATGTGGCATTCGCCTTTCCATGTCTGAGTTGTTTAACTTAAGATAATGGCTTCTAGTTCCATCCATGTTGCTGCAGAATATGTGATTTTATTTTTTTTCTATGGTTGAACAGTATTCCATTGCATATATATATCGCTTTTTCCTTATCCATTCATCCATTGGTGGATATTAAGGTTAAGTCCATATCTTTGCTACTGTGAATAAGGCTATGATGTGATGACATGATGACATATAGGTGCAGGTATCTTTTTTTTTTTTTGACGGAGTCTTGCTCTGTCACCCCGGCTGGAGTGCAGTGGTGTGTCTCAGTTCACTGCAGCCTCTGCCTCCTGGGTTCCAGCGATTCTCCTGCCTCAGCCTCCCAGGTAGCTGGGATTAAAGACGCGCACCACTATGCCCTGCTAATTTTTGTATTTTTAGTAGAGAAGGGGTTTTACCATGTTGTTGGCCAGGCTGGTCTCAAACTCCTGACCTCAGGTGATCTGCCTGCCTCCGCCTCCCAAAGTGCTAGGATTACAGGCGTGAGCCACCATGCCCAGCCAGGTGCAGGTATGTTTTTGATATAATAATTTCTTTATTTTGGGTAGGTGACCAGTAGTGGAATTACTGGATCGGTTTTTCCTCCTTACTTTCCACTCATTCAAAAGCAAATGCTCCTTGAGCAGCCACTATGAGCTGGACATTGGAGTCAGGCCTGGATACATCGAGGAACACCACAGACCTTCTGTCCTGAAGGAATTTTCTTCCAGTGAATGTATATATATGGGGAAAGGAGAGAAATAGGAGTAAATAAAAATGGTCTTCTCCTAGGTCACTGATGTATTTATTTTTATTGAACATAATTTTAGTGTTTGGTCTGCATCCAGTTTTTGATTCTAACAAGTGATTACTATTACTCCTTCTTTTCAGAATCATTTTCTTTCCATGTCTGTCTCTGTCTGTGTGAGGGAGGGGGAAGAACGGTACAATTTTATTCTAGATTTTCCTCTTTTCCTCTTCTTCTTACATATTCCTTCTCAGAAATTTCCTGGGATCCTGGATTTTTTTCCCCGCTGAAATATTGGTATTTCTGATGGTCTTATTTATCTCCTTTGACAATAGGAGGAATTCTTTCATTCATTCATGTTGATTACCATTCAAGTTATAATGAATCTTGAAGCACTGTCTCTAATTAAAATCCTTTCCTGACGTCTACACTGCTTACTTATTAATGCCTCTACTTGGATGTTTCCAGGACACTTAAAATCCAGCCACTTGAACTCATCAGTACCCTCCTTCCCTTAGGTTACCTTTCTCGGTAAACTGCATTTCCACCCCCTCCCTTTCTCAGTCCCTCTCACTTGATTACTAAATCTTAGCGAGTCTACCTCCTGAACACCCTGCACCTCCGCTCCTTCTGGCCATCTACTGCCTCCGTGCTAGGATACTGCAGCCCTCTCAGGTGGCTTCTTCTTCCTGGTTGGCTCCCTCTAGTTTATCCCCCTACCACAACTAGAAATATTTTTAAGGGCAAAATGGATCATGTTACATCTCTGTTTAATACCCTTAAATGATTTCCTTTTGCTTCAGGAAAAAAAATGATCCAAACTTCATCATTGGGCTAAGACATATCAGAAGTTCGGGGATCTGCAGTACTCCTTACAGTGCTTACATTTCTTCCCTCACTGCAGTCAGGCTGGCAAGCACGCAGGGCCTTTAGCAGGACTCTGTTCATCCTCTTGTCCCCAGGTGACATACTCTATTACCACGGATGAGAAAGACAACAATTGGAGGTGGAGGCTTACCTGGCCCATGTTTACTCTGCTAACTTACACTTCCTTAGGTATTATCTCATTGACCTTCTTCTTCTCCTTCTCCTTCTTCTTTCTTCTTCTTTCTTTCTTCTTCTTTCTTCTTCTTCCAGAGTCTTGCTCTGTCACCCGGGCTGGAGTGCAGTGGCACCATCTCGGCTCACTGCAACCTCCGCCTCGTGGATTCAAGCAGTTCTCCTGCTTCAGCCTCCCAAGTAGCTGGGACTACAGGCAAGCGCCACCATATCCGGCTAATTTTTTTTTGTTTTTTAGTAGAGACGGGGTTTCACCGTGTTAACCGGGATGATCTCAATCTTCTGACCTCATGATCTGCCCACCTTGACCTCCCAAAGTGCTGGGATTACAGGTGTGAGCCACTGCGCTCGGCCGACGCCCTCTTCTTAATACCCTCACAGTTCACCAATACGAGGGTGAGCATCTGTCTAGGTTTCCCTGGGACACTTTGAGGGAAACTGGCAGAACAAAGCACTGTCCTTTTTTCTCTTAGAAGTGTCTCCATTTTGATGGTAAGTTATATTATTACTTTAGTTACAAACCTTAACTTGCCTTGTGATATATATTTTATTTAGGATTTTGTTTCTCACTATAACTTAAGCTCTAGAATTGGAGGGATGCTCACTTGTCCTCTATTTTGTCTCCCAAAACTAGCAAGGTGTAGGTATGCAGTTGTTAGTTATTTGTAGATAGAACAAGGGCATCTCACTGTATCCTCTCCAGGGAAGACGGTTTCCATCACATCTACGTGAAGGGCACCTCGTGTGGTGGTGTTCACAGCCTGTTCAGCTGGACATGACTTACCAGTATTAAAACTGGTGTGAAGAACATTCCTGATATATCTATCCTGGCCTCAGTTTGGTGCTTGGCTGGCAATAGGTTCCCAGAGCTTCCACTAACGCCTGCCATGACATCATCTGGCTTCCTTTCCATCGTGTTTAATAGTCTTCCTTCAGATCTGAAGCACCTGCAGACAGAAAGCTTAGCTGCCTTGGTCACACTGTTATTTTCATCACCTACCACATAAAGTGTGCTTAATAGATGTATTTTGAATTAAATTACTCAATTAATGTTGAATGAAATGCATGCTAATCAAAGAAAATGAAGCACGTACTTTTTCCAGGTAGATAAAAGAAGAGACAGAGAGGAAGGGCGTTAAAAGCAGCAGTGACAGAATGAAGTCTTTCCAATTTTTTTTCAAAAATATTTTTCAGACTCTTTAAAATTTATTAGTTATGAATTATACCAAATTTTCAGTGAATTCACACATGTATTGAGATAATATTGGAGTTGGTTAGAAACCCAGTATTTGATCATAGTACTGAGGAATGTTAATTCTTCTCCACATCCGATCACTTGGTAACCTCCCAGAGAACACTTGAGAATAGAAAAACCACAGAGACTCAGGAAGCAAGAACGCTTTAGCAGTTCAAATACTTTTCTTCTTCAGGTTAATCTGATGTCTTAGAGATATATTTAGTCTTTTGCTGGAAAGGTTGGAAAGCGGCTTCTAGATCCTCATGTGGAGGTTATTAGACAGACCATAGCCAGCTATTTTCCTGCTCTTCAGTAAATTATGTCTGGAACTAATTCCCAACATCAATGTCACTACTGGAAAAGAAAATCAGAAGGTAAGACAGGCCATACATTCATTGAGCAACCATGAAATGTCAGGTCCTGTTTTTGACACCTCACTAATAGATATATTTTTCCCAACAACCCTACGCAGTAAAATTTATTATTCTTAAAATCAAACTGTAGTGGCAAAATAAATAGTGGGGTGAAAATGAAGGAAAGTTCATCATTTGTGTGCATGTGTGGGTGAGGGAGTGCGTGCTTGTGTGTGTGCATCCATCAGTGTATGAGTATGGTGTATGTGAGTATGTTTGTTAATGTGGGAGTGTGAGTGTCTGTGCATGAGTGTGTGTGTGAGTGTGTGTAAAATCACAGTCCTGCTCACATCTTTTCTTTGCAGGCACTTCCTGATTGCAAAGACAAATATGCTTCTTTGGGTCCATCATGAGGAGGCATCAAGGACTTCTTGCTCTGTCCTTGCTCTTTAGCCAAAACCCTGGCTATCTTGGTGAGTTCCCGTGAAAATCAGACAGTTAGCGATGCTCTTCCAGATACTCAGCTTCCTAATTAATCAGAGTGCCTTGACATGGGACTCCTTGCCCAATCATAGGACCCAGCCCGGCCCTGCATCACAGAGTGCATGGCAGGGAAGAAGGTACACCTCAGCCTCATCCAGGTCCCATACCCCACTCCTGGTCCTCTTTATTTGACAAGTTCATCTGGCCGGGCCTATGGTGAGAGGAGGACAGGGAGCTGAGCTAAATCTCCTGACCATTTGTGTAGATGAGCTGGACAGTATTAGATTTCTTCATACTCATCCTGTCCAATGGGATCAATAGAGTTCACTTTTAGACTTAGGATAATACCCGTCAGATGGCTAATTACATGGACTTTGAGTCATCTAAACCTAGAGATAGACCAGGTTATACTAAGGACACTAACAAGCTAAAATCTTAGGAACTTAAAACATCAACATTCTCTTTCTTATTCACACTATGTGTGTGTTCACTATAGTCAACTCTGACCTGTGTTCCACTCTGTTATTGCGCTTACTCCGGGACTAAGGCTCATGGTGTAGATGCCGTGTTCTGTGAGTGACGACAGAGGAAAAGACTGTGGCAAAGTCCACAATGGATGGTCAAGCCTCTACCTGTCACTTGTGCACACATGGCCTGAGCCAGATCAATTCTCATGACCTAACCAGACTTCAGGTTAGAGGGAAAATAAAATCATCCTATAGGAAAAGGAAGGAACTGCAATGTGGATCAACAATGGGCTCTGCCACTTATAAGTGTTTATGTCAAAACACTTTCAGCAGAGAGGTCCCTGAGTCAGTTTCCTCCATGGTAAAGTGAAAATAATATAATCAGTAGCCACCACAGGAGATTCTTGTGATGATAAAATGAAACAATGTGTAGAAATCATTGGAAAAGTGTAAGTTTGGAAATAATTGCAGTAACACACTGCAATTGAAAGGACAAGTCCTGGAGGTAAACTGGTTCTAACCTGGGCTCCACCACTCCTTGGAATCATAAATTCAGAAAGTCACTTCGCATTTTAGACTTCTCATCTGTAAAATAGTTTCTGATTCAATGTGTTTCTGAGATTAAACGAGATTAAGTATTTAAGTGCTATTATGGTTCTTGAAACAAAATAAACACCCAATATATGTCAACTAGTATTTCTGTTGTTATTTGGATTAAAGAAAATAAGTTGGATTCTGCCCCTTGCAGAGCATCTGAAACATAATGTGAATAATAATGCACAGAAGAATAATATTGTGGTTGAAAATGATTTGAGCTATTAGAGAAGTGCTTCTTTGCCATTTTGAAGTCATGGATCCAGTTGAGAATATGATATAAATTATGGGCTCGTGCACCTTAAAGAAAGCATATAAAATAAATATTGCATATACTTTTGGGGCTTCTTACATTTCTCATGACCCTTGTCTAGCCCATGTTTATCATTTTACTCAGTAGGAACAGCATGGTGACCTGTTTTTCTCTCCTGCTTTCATTATTGTCCTTTCTAGTTGATACTGTGGTGTCTGTGAATTTTAGCTCTGATGATCTGGGTGGACCCACTTCATTCTCTGTTTTTTTGTTTTGTTTTGTTTTGTTTTTGTTTTTCCCCTTTGGAAAAAAATAGGTTTAGAGAAGATGCAAACAACTTTGAAAATAAATACTAATTAATTAACCAACAGAAAAAGCTTTTTGTCCTAGAAGCAATGTGTTTCTTACAAAAGATATCACATACAGGATTATTTTTTGCAGAACCATAAAAGTCATGTCCTTCTTGTGTGAGGAAAAACAGACATGATAGACAGGAAAGATAACCCTGTGGTTAGACTTCCCTTTAATAGCAAGAAGCAGGGCAGTTCCACCCAAACACAGCTCTTTTCAAAGTGCTATCTTGATTGCCAACCAAGAACCCTCTTAGCAGTTTACCAAATGGGACTCTTTCGGATATGTGTTTCCTCGTGTTTGTGTGGCACTCTGAAATCTCAGGAAAGATGAGAGAATAGGGAGGCCATCTTTGGGATCTGGGATGTCCTTCTTAGTACTGTGTTCAGAACAAAGCAGCATCTGGGGCCTGAAAACATTGTGAAGTTCCTCCTCAGTGTCACCAACAGCACAATCCAGAGACTGGCAGGGGAGGTTGAAAATGACTGTGGAGGGAGCAGGGAAGTTTCTTGAAATTCACAGAACCTGAGAACACATCCAGCCAGCCATTGTCTGGTTAATAACTTCTTCAGCATTTGGAGAAGGAGGCTGCCTCACAATAGGTTTGTCACAAATCAGCACTAGCACTTACTTTTCTAGCTCATCTCCACCCCAAGAGATCGTGTCAGAGCAAGCTGGGTATGATTCTTTGGAATAAGACAGGGCCAGCTTAGAATTTCGATGCTACTTCTTACAAGTTGTGTGAGTTGACTATGTTATTTGTTCTCTCTCAGTATCACTTCCTTTTCATGTAAATGAGCATGGAAAATGTAAATATTTTGAGGGATAAAAATCATGTATTCACAAAGAGGATATAGTAGATGTTCAGTAAGTGTGAGCTGTTTCCATGAATGCTGCTTAAATCGAGGTAGAAACCTGCAGATTTGTCTCATTTCAGACTAGCTCAAAAGCCATCTCTCTGAAGCTTTCCCACAGCCCGTAGAAGCATGGTGTCTTTGCCTTTTCTTTGCTTTCATAGTACTTTGCACATACTTCTGCTTATTGAACAATACTCTGTTAAGTCCCAACAGTGCCAGATATGAGGCATACAGAATAGACCCTGCTCCTAAGTAGCTAGGAATCTAGAGAAGGAGCCCAGTTAATACATAATTCCAGAAGTGTGCATCCACACAACAACTCAGGAAGACCTGCATTCTTACCTTCATTTTGATATGAGGCTCTGAGACTCCAAGTAGTTAAGTAACTTGCCAAACGCCATGCTGATAGCAAACGAAGGACTCAGAACTCAAACCCAGTTCTGAGTGAGTGCATACCCCTTACGTTTTCTATAACAGTAGCTTGTTCTGCTGATATAAAGCTACATATTCACAGGTCCTGGGGAGTGGAATGCAGACCTATGTTTTAGAATGGGATGTTATTCCAATCAACACACATGTATTACCCCCTCCATCCCTGCAGTGCATGTTCCCTCATGGTACTCACAGGAGACTGAGACCTAGAGATACAAGCAAAGAATCTAAGGTCATGCACACATTCAGCTAAGCAGAGAGATTCCACCCAGTTACTTTAATTTGAGAGACTGAACAATTAGTCATTATGCCTTGATGCTTTGCAAGTAGCATTCCTCATGCTGGTTAGGTCTCTCCAACCTCCTTAACAAAAAGGACCACATCTTGTTCCTATGCCCTATGGGGCAGATGTATGTCTTAATTGGTGGACAAGGTAAAAGGCACATAAAAATAAGAAGCAAATAGAGGAGAGAGACAAATAAAAAATAATACAGAAATAAAAGTCTGTGATTTTAGTTTGTTTTAGAAAAGGGTGATGAGCCAGAAAACATTCCCAGAAATAACACCAGATGGAAATCTGTCCACTGACTGCCTCAGCAACTGTATACGCATATTCTGATTTATCATGGTCAAATGAACCAAAAAGACATGGATCGATCATACTTCAACCACACACACTTCATAGAAATTCTCCCTTGGCCCGTGCTCAGCCAAGGGAGACGATGAACAGCTCCTCTGTCTGCCTTAAGAAAGAATGCAGCAAGTGATCTCATTACTGGGTATACACCCAAAGGATTATAAATTGTGTTCCTATGAAGACACATGCACACGTATGTTTATTGCGGCACTATTCACAATAGCAAAGACTTGGAACCAACCCAAATGTCCATCAATGATAGACTGGATTAAGAAAATATGGCCCATATACACCATGGAGTACTATGCAGCCATAAAAAGGATGAGTTCATGTCCTTTGTAAGGTCATGGATGAAGCTGGAAACCATCATTCTGAGCAAACTATTGCAAAGACAGAAAACCAAATATCACATGTTCTCACTCACAGGTGGGAATTCAACAATGAGAACACTTGGACATAGGGCGGGGAGCATCACACACCAGGGCCTGTCATGAGGTGGGGGGATGGGGAAAGGATAGCATTAGGAGAAATACCTAATGTAAATGATGAGTTAATGGGTGGCGCACACCAACATGGCACATGTATATACATATGTAACAAACCTGCACATTGTGCACATGTACCCTAGAACTTAAAGTATAATTTAAGAAAAAAAAAGAAAAAGAAAGAACGCAGTCCTTCCCTCAGCCGATTGCCCTTGAGCAGTGCGTCTCTGGATAGTCCCTTCTCCTCCCCATTTCCCAGTTCCTACAACCTTTAACATCGTTTTATAGAACTTGCTCTCACTGGCACCCACATCTTCCTGTTTTTGGATGGGGAAATCTCCAAAAGTTTTTGACAACTTTCCTGTGTCTGTGCAGTTTCATAGTCAGAAAATATATCATCCTCTGGTCCCTAATTTGACCTAAAGAGTGATTCTTAACATTTCATTCATCTGCACTATTCTTTTTTTTTTTTCAAATAAAAATCTGATAAGAAATCTCCATGTGTAAAATATTTATAAAAAATACTTTTATTTAAATGAGGAAAAGAAGCCTGAAATCTGTCACATTCTTTTTTACTCCAACTAAAACTACCCTCCTCCCTCAACCACATCTCACCACATACTTTTCCCTCTAGAATTTGCTTGAAATCTTGCTGTTTTAAGTAGAAGAGCTTGGGCACCACTTATAGGAATCTAGCAGCTGTCTGAGGTCAACCACTTTGCTTTGATTTACTGAGCTCAAGCGTTTGCAGCAGCAACAACTCAGGTGGCAGGTTCTGGAACAAAACAGTGTAAAATTCAGGCATTCTGCACCCTGGCTGCCCCTCTCTATAATCTTGGCCTCCTCTGATCTCTGTCTATTCTGCACACTTCCCCAGCTTTCATGCCGTATACTGACACTGATTATCAGGGCTCCTTTGAATGGTTTCAAGGACTGAGTAAAGTTTGTAAGAGGCATTTCTACAGTTTATTTTCTCCAGTAGGGACTGGTGATACACACTGGCAGTTCCGCCCTTTTCTTTTGCCACCAATTTCTGTGAACAGCGTCATGGAGTTGTTAAATGGCCTATTTGAGAGGAGCTTGTAATCAAGAACCATCCGTGGGTGACAGGTGTGGCTCTGATTCAATGGAGGGTTAGGGGAAATTGTATTAAATACCAATGTCAGTCTGCACATGAGTTCAACAGTGTTCTTCTTTTGGGTTTGAGTAGCTGGGAGAGTGCAAGGCACTCAATCCTTCTCCAATGCTTCAGGTCACTAGCCTGGGTCATGCTGAGAGACTCTGAAAGGCTTGTCCCAGTTGTTCAACGGGAAGGAGGGCTGAAATGTTGAATTTCTAAAATTACTTAATTGATTGATTGATTTGAAGTTTTGTGAACAGGAATAAGAGCTATTATGTAATATTTTCTTACCTGGCAATACATTTTGGTCATGTAAACTAGGACTGATGTAGGGATATTTTGTACTTTAATGGAAAACAGCTGTCAACATGGTATCTGGTCATGGACTACTCAGAAAAATCACAGAGGAAAATGGTGAAATGATTTTAATTCGTAAAGCTGCCATTCATCATATAATAGAACCTATGAAAAATATATAAAAATAATGTAGGCTTATTTTTAATATATTAATTCATTTTACATACACTGTCTCCCAAGTGATAAGCATTGTACCTACATCGTAGAGATCAAAAGTTGAAATGTAATTCATATCTTTACAGAGTTACAGTTGAATAGAAAAGATAAGGTATAAACCCAAGTAATGGAAGTCTAATAATGTGTAGAGTCATCATTTTAAACAACTCAGAGAGATATTTAGGGTCATTCTGTAAATATAGAAGCCAAATGCCTCTATACTTGAATGATATTTTCCAACATCTTTATAGGTCATTTGTAAATTAGTGATGTTGTCAGAAGGCTAAATTTTACCTCTTATAGGCATGCTCTTTCTGTTATTCAACTGTAGTAGTCAGAGTTCTTTTGGTTGCAAGTATCAGAGAGCCAACTGAACCGAATATAATCAGAAATGGGTAAATTTATTAGATCATGAAACTGAAATGAGCCCCAAATAGCTTCAGGCATGGCTTAATCCAGGCGCATAAGTAATATAATTTGGACATGATGTCTTCATTCTTAGGGCAGATCTTTCCAAATTTGTGAAAAAGGGAGCCAAAGGAAGGTCTACTATTAATAGCCTTCTTATAATAAAACTTCAGAGAAGAAGAAAGAGAGTAGTTTGTTTTAGTGCCAACAGAATTTCCAGGGATGTTTGTGATTGCCCCAGCTAAGGCCATGTGTCTAGATGAGTTTCTTAGTCATACTCTGATTTAAATTATATGGTCATCTCTTATCTGGTTCGTGTTAAAAAGCCAATCAACTAAGTCTTATCATATGGCTGTGGGACAATTCTCAGAAGGAAAAGGAGGTGGTCAAACAATAATAAGCCCCTGTCAAACAAACAACTATGAAAACCAGGAAGTACCTCATACAGAAATGTTGACATTAACCATGGAATAACCAGAAAGAAGCTTGAGGTCATGTGCATCACTTTCTTAATTTATAGATGAGTTTGTGCATAACAAGAGAGGTTGTATTAGTCTGTTTTCACACTGCTAATAAGGAAATACCCAGGACTGGGTAATTTATAAAGGAAAGATGTTTAATGGACTCACAATTCACATGGCTGTGGAGGACTCACAATCATGGCAGAACGTGAATGAGGAGCAAAGACACATCTTACATGGCAGCAGCCAAGAGGCTTGTGCAGGGGGACTCCCATTTATAAAACCATCAGATATCGTGAGACTTATTCGGTACCATCAGAACAGTATGGGGGAGACTGCACCCATAATTCAATTATCTCCACCTGGTCCCACCCTTGACACATGGGGATTATTACAATTCAAGGTGAGATTTGGATTGGGACACAGCCAAACCATATCAGAGGTAAATTGATTTGTCAGCACTTTCAATTATGGTTAGTGGCTAAGTGTTGACCAAAGTTCAGGTCTCCAGAATTGTTTCATTATGGCTTACCATTTGTGTGGGCATCATTGTCTTTATTTGTCCAAGGAATACCATAGGAGAGCTGGAATTTAAGATAACTACCATGTTTAACAAGTAAAACTCATTTTTGCTTCCTTCGTATACTTATTTGCTTTCAGTCTGAAGGTTCCACACAACAGGTGTCCAAGCTGGAAAGAGAGGAAAATTGTAAAATTTCCCTTAAAATTAATCTATTTTATATTGTTATCTTGAAAAAGTCTCATTTCTGCCACTGCTGGGGACTGAAACTAAATTATGTATATGCATGTGTCTTCAGTCACTAGAATCACAAAAGAAAATGATCTACTAACCTTAGAGAAATTCCTCCAGTGAGGAGCAATTATCTTTCTATTTGTTTGATTTTACTTTAGAGGAAAGTGAAGGCTCTTACAAACTATTAGAGCCAGTGGGAAGTTTCTCATCCTGGAGCTAGACTGTGAACATTAATTCATTTCACATCTGCTTTTATGAGGGCTACCCTTTGCCTTCTAGTTTCTGGTATCTTTCACCCCTAGTCACAAGGGCTGTCTTTTCTATATGCATTGCTTCTTGGTATATTATTTCTGCCTGTGATTGGCACAGGCAAATCTCAAACCCCAATGCTTCAAACCCTAACCCTGTATTAATGAGCTCTCACATGCTGGTTGCGTTTATAACTTGACATATATAACTTTATTTAATCTTCCCAGCAATTCTATGAAGCAGGTTCTATTATTTTATTCCCATGATATAGATACAAAAATTGACGCACTTAGAATTGAATCACTTGTCTAAAATCTCACAGCTAGTAAGTGACAGAGTCAGAATTTAATCCCAGGCAGCAATGTCAGTGTCCATATTCCTATCCACAATGATATGCTATTCCAAATGTTCATACAATTGCATCTAGCAAATGTGGTTAAGAGTAAGAATCCTTTGCATTTGGACAGCATTTCTCATTGCCCAAAGTTTTCACTATCTGCTGCTTCTGTCAGTGAAGAGATTACTTGAGGGAGTTTGGGGGATAGCAAAATGGTTAAGAATCCTGGCTCTATCTGTAGCCAGAAATATCTGTGTTAGAATCTGATTTATAATTCGATTTCTCAGAGATATTTGTAATAAGTGAACATCTACTTCTGGAAAATGCTGAGGATTCTAGGTAATACTTCTAGTAAGTATCTTTAGATTGGATGTCCTCAATGCAATTTTCCTTCCCTTGTGGGAAAATTTCTCATTGGGTGTCATATTGTTGGGCAATTAACTCCTTCCCCAATACCCTAGAAATTATGATTTGGACAATGAGTCTAGAGCTAGTCAGTTCAGATGTTCTTTTCTACATAAAATGTTTTTTATTATTTCAACTTTTAATTTAGGTTCAAGGGGTACATTGTGTGACATTGGAGTTTGAAGTATGAATAATACTATCACCCAGGTAGTGAGCATAGTACCTAATAGACAATTTCTCAATCTCTGCCCTCCTCCCTACCTCTCCCCTCTCTCCCCTCTAGTAGTCCCCATTGTCTATTTTTCTCATTGTTATGTCATCTGCACTCAATGTTTAGCTCCCACTTCTAAGTGAAAACATGCAATATTTGATTTTCTGTTGGTGTGTTAATTCACTTAGGTTAAAGTTTTCGTGAATAATGAAGAGATTCAAGACCAGTGGCTGCAGCAAGCCATAGCACTGGGGAGGGTCCACAGCCTGTGATCTCCAGGAATGACAAAGGTGGTAAAGCCAGCAGAAACAGCATCAAAGTCTCTGTGACTTGACCTTGGTTGGATGTACCAAGGTTATCCTGAAACTCCAGCATCCACAGCAATTCTGTGACACCTTGATATCATTTCAATACATTCTTTTCCTGCTCAAATTAGCCAGGCAATTTCTGTTGCTTATTATTCAGGTTCCTGATAGACACAGTACCTGACTCCAAAGGTTATGCATACATCTAATAGAAGAGTAACTAACATGTTTTAATTATTGTTATCTTATTGTTATTGCCATTCTTTTATGTCACTTTTCAAATTACCAAGAATAAACTGGATTTATATGGTTGATCACAAAGAAAAATAATCAAAACTATCTGGATGTAGAGAAGAAATCTTTATGCCTATGAAGTCTCTTCAACCAGTTCAGTGAGTATAGATACTCATGGAGCCAAGGGAAAGATACAATGATCACACATCTCCAAAAGTTCTTTCCTTCAGTTGGTGATCATGTAAGATAACTGCTCTCTCAATGACAAATACGCTTCTTCCTGAAAAGAGCAGATAAAAGTGTTTTTAGATAGTGATATCCAAAAGTAACAAACTGCAGTAACTAAGATGAAGATGCTTTGGTATGGTGAGGTGTTATAGAAAGAGTATGAGCCTTGATACCTAAAAAACCTAGAATCCCAACTCATGTAATTGCAGGTATAATTTATGTTTTAGCTAGCCCCTGCCCCACAGATTGGCTTGGTTCGTAGGCATCAGCCAGGTCTTCCAGGCCACTGACAATTTCATATTCACCTTTGTGTTACTCCATGTTAGCATTTGGAACATTTCTACAAATTGTTGCTAAGGTAATGAATCCTCTCAGAGATCAAGAACAGTGATCAAGTTAGTTCTACAGTTTGTACATGGAAAGAGATGCTTTATTTGAAAGGCTCTAGGGAAGTTTTTCTGTCCTGAATTTCTCCTTCCACTAATTCATGAAATGTCTCCATGTGTCATCTTCTGTCCATCCCCTGAATCTAGCCCAATTGCTCCCATATACAGTTAGTGTTCAGGAGGATGCTTTGCTGGCACTGTGAACTAGCATATCTAGCATTTCCTGGAGTTATGGAGATCTCTGAATTATTTATGTCTGCCCTACACTAAAGTGAGAAACACTCAGTAAATTTAAGAATTCTGTTGGATTAGCATCCACCCCAAAACAGGAGCATACCATTCATTTTGAGTGCCCATAGAATATATACTAAGACACTAAGACATACTAAGATAGGTCCTATCTTGGATGATGAAGTACACATCAAACAATTTTAAAGAAATTAAAATTATACCAGCTACATTCTTTTTTTTTTTTATTTTTTATTTTTTATTTTTTATTGAGACGGAGTCTTGCTCTGACGCCCAGGCTGGAGTGCAGTGGCGTGATCTCGGCTCACTGCAACCTCCGCCTCCCAAGTTTGAGCCATTATCCCACCTCAGCCTCCTGAGTAGCTGGGACTACAGGTATCCGCCACCACACCTGGCTAATTTTTTATATTTTTAGTAGAGACAGGGTTTCACCGTGTTAGCCAGGATGGTCTTGATCTCCTGACCTTGTGATCCACCTGCCTAGGCCTCCCAAAGTGCTAGGATAAAAGATGTGAGCCACCGTGCCCAGCCACAGTCTACATTCTTCATTCAGAAATGAGTTGAACCAGAAATCAACAATGGAAAGATAACCAGAACATCTCTTAACACCTATAGTGACCCCTGACAAGGCTGACCATAAGATGACAGAGGATGGCCTCAGCTCCTGAACTTTTCACCCAAAGTAACTCCAGGGGTTGTCCATATTGGTAAGGCCAATGGACTAATGTCATGAACAAACCTGTTCAATACTGACAATTTCAGGCAGTACCTCTAATAACAGGACTACATGAGCAGGCCTGTTAGCCTGTACTGCCTTACTAATGTGTGTCCTAATTGCAATAATCTAACATTGCCAACTCTTTATTTCCGGGGACCATGTGCATCCTCTGAGATTGCACTTCTTGGATGTGTATCTGACCATCCTGACACTGTCTCAGTCCTGAGATACGTCAAGTCAGCTTCAACATTCTGGTTAGAGGTATGTGGTACCTAAATTAATACTTTGGGCCAGGGAAGAAAGGATACAGACAAAAACTTAGTTAAAAAAAAATGAGAAAATGAGAAAAGGGCCAGGCGTGGTGGCTCATGCCTGTAATCCCAGCCCTTTTGGAGGCCGAGGCAGGCAGATCATGAGGTCAGGAGTTCGAGAATATCCTGGCCAACATGATGAAACCCTGTCTGTACTAAAAATACAAAAATTAGCTGGGCGTGGTGGCATGCGCCTGTAGTCCCAGCTACTCGGGAGGCTGAGGCAGGAGAATCACTTGAACCTGGGAGGCAGAGGTTGCAGTGAGATGAGATCGTGCCACTGCACTCCAGCCTGGCCACAGAGTGAGACTCCGTCTCAAAAAAAAAAAAAAGAAGTCTTCTGGCTCTCTAAATTAGCCCTGATGGACAATGAGATGGGTGATGATACAGCTTTTCCAGGCTTGGTAACTGTTGGGACTCAAGATTACCTGCAATTTTCCAGGTAGGTCTGATGACCCCACCTGGAGTGATCTTGATTATGTCTGTGGCCAACTTTTGCTTCAGTCTGACTTCTTGGTTACTGCCACGTCCCCCTCTAAATCTGACCTATTCGGGTCTCCGATAGGCTAGCTTATTTTTATTTCTCAGGTCCTAAAACTTCAAGAGTGAAATTGAGGAGTCTGACTCCTGGTCAGAAACCTATGTGAGATTTTCCAGGCCAAACCGTAGGCAATTACAAAGGCTCCACCTGCCAGGCCTCACCGGGAAAGCTGCTCTCCAACACTAGGCTGGATGCAAGCCAATGCATGGCAGTCTCTGAGGGAAGCTGCAATCAAGGACTCAGGGCCTCCTGGCCAGTCATGGTCTTCACATATTTGCATTCTGAGCCTCAGTTGCTTTCCCCCTAGGTGTCTTTCTCTGAGGCCTCGGGTCAGGTCTTCTTCAGGAGGCTACCTCACCTCAGCCAGGAACTCCCTGTGGGAGGAAGGAAGGGAAACTTGAAGACACCTTTTCCCACTCTAACTCAGTGTCCAGTAATTTTGCACTCCTAGCCTTTTTCCCCTCATTCATCACAGCCCCCTCAACGTCCTTAAAACTTAGGGGCCTTTTTATTTAGGGTTCTCAACATTGAGGTACCCCCACATCTGTCAGATCCACGTGATACTTGACTGGTGTGCTATTCCACTGGGGGAAAATGAAAGAGGGAGATTTGTCTCTGGCTCTGATTTTAGACTCTTGCTTGTACCATTGCAGTAAGTGATAAAGGCTTAACACTTCCATGGATGGCTTCTTGCCTTAATCAGCTACTCCTATACCTGACAGCTCAATTCTCCCTCTACCGGCTTAGCTCAGCTTCTGACAATAACTAGACAAAACATTTTAAAGTGATCCGTGAGTCAGAAACAGTCTTAAGTGAAATTGAAAAAAATTAAATAAACATTAAAAGAAAACGTACCAAAATTTGAAAGACACAAAACTGTGGTGAGAGGGAGATTTATAGCACTAAATGTATGCATTTAAACAGAGGAAAAACTTCAGATCGATATTCAAACTTCCTACTGCAAGAGTGTAGAAAAGAAAAAGGAAGCAGAAAGGGAAATAATAAAGTTAGGAGCAAAATAGAAATCATTAAAATTAAAAACAGAAAGTAAAAAAAAAATCAGTGAAGCAAAGAGCTGATTACTTTAAAAGATCAATAAAATTGACAATTTCTAGCAAGAATGTCAAATAATAAAAGACAGAAAAAGAAGACACAGATTACCAATATCGGAATAAAACAGGAAATAAGACTACAAATCTTGCAAACTTTTAAAGGATAATAAGACAATGCTATTAACAACGCTACACATATAATTTTGACAATTTAGATGAAAGGAATCAATTCCTGGCAAAATACAGACTATTGCTATGAAATGAATCAATTTCTGGCAAAATACAGACTATTGCTACACACCTAATGTATAACAGATATGTTGCATATCCCCATAACTATTAAGAAAATGGAAATTACAGTTTTAAAAGGCATTTTCACAAAAGAAATCTTCATGCTGTGATGATTCTACAGGGGAACCCTGTCAAATATTTAAAGAAGAATGAACACCAATTCTGTACAACATATTCTAGTAAACAGAGGAGGAAGAAATACTTCTTCACTAATTTTATGAGGATATTATTACACTAATATAAAAATTAGACAAAGACAACTGGACTGCAGCAAACTACAAGCCAGGATCCCTCATGAATATAGATGTGAAAATTATTAACTATTACCAGGTAGAATTCAGCAATATATAAAAAGAATTATACCCTCAGGACCAAGTGATGTTTATTTCCAGAATGGAAGGCTGATTCAAAATCCAAAAATTAATCAATATAATCTACCATGCTTACAGACTAAAGTAGAAGTCATACGATCATATCAATCAATATAGAAAAATAAAAACAAAAAAAAACAAGCAAAATGTAGCATCTATTTATAATAGAAACATGGAAAAGCATAAATGGGAAACTTTCTTAACATTAGTTAAAGCATCTACAAAATGTATAACTTATATTATTTTGAATTGTAAAAATTAATCATTCCCCCTAAGATCAAGAACAAGGAAATGACATGACCTCTGCTGTCACTATTCTTTTCAATAGTTTGTTAGAAAATCTAGCCAGCATAATTGAATAACAAAGGAAATAAAAGGCATGTAGATTGAAAATTAAAAAATATAACTATTCCTATTTTCAAGTGACATGATTGCCTAGAACTAAGTGCATTCAGTAAGATTGCAAAATACAAGACAAACATACAAAAACTTGCGTTTCTGTAACTAGCAAAGAGCATGTGTGCATTGGAAATAAAAATACAATGCCATTTATAATCAGTCAAAAACAATAAAATACTTAAGTGTAAATACACTAAAATGTGTGCAAAACTTGTATACTGACAACTATGTAATACTTATGAAGAAGTCAAAGAAAAGGTATAACTCTTCCCAAGTTGACACACAGCTTTAATGCAATTTCTTTTAAATTCCCAGCAAAATCTTTGTAGATATAAACAAGATTATCTTAAAATATATTTGGAAAGGCCAGGAAATTGGAATAAATGAACAATCTTGAAAAGGAAGACAAATTGAGAAGACTCATTCTGTATAATTCCATGCCTAATGATGGAGTGATAATGGTTAAGACTGTGTGGAATGGTGGAGGAATAGACATATGTATACCAATGGAGCAAAACAGGGAAACCACAGGGAGAACTTCACAATCATGTCCGACTAACTTTTCGTGCAACATCAATTCAATGAAGAAAAGATAGCCACTTCAATAAATTATCTTGGCGCAAGTGAACGTTTATAAGTAAAAAAATGAACATTGATGAAGTCTTACACCATATACACACATTAACTCAAAATGGGTCACAGTCATCAATGTAAAATGTTAAAACTTTAAGAAACAAACATAGAGAAATATCTTCAGCATCCAGGACTAAGCAAATAACTGTTCAACTTTAAAACAAAATGTATAATTTAGGGGCCGGGAACAGTGGCTCACGCCTGTAATCCCAGCACTTTGGGAGGCCGAGGCAGCGGATCACCTGAGGTCAGGAGTTCGAGACTAGCCTGGCCAACACGGTGAAACCCTGTCTCTACTAAAAATACAAAAATTAGCCAGGACTAGTGGCACATGCTTGTAATCCCAGCTACTCAGGAGGCTGAGGCAGGAGAATCTCTTGAGCCTGGGAGGTGGAGGTTAAAGTGAGCCGAGGTCACTCCATTGCACTCCAGCCTGGGTGACAAGAGCAAAACTCTTGTCTCTCTCTCACTCTCTCTATATATATGCATATATAATATTTATATAATATTATATATTATATATGATTTAGGAAAATAAAAATGTATAAATTCAACCAGGTAAAAATTAAAAACTTTAGCACTGAAAAAGATGTATTAAGAGAATGAAAATTTAACCTACAGACTCGGAGAAAAAAATATTTGCAAAGTATGTGTCTGAAAAATTGTATCTAGAATATGTCATTACCTTTCAAAAATTAATAATATATGAATAATCATTTCACTGAAGACATATACAGATGGCAAATAAATGCAGAAAAAATATTCAATGTTACTAGCCACCAGGGCAATGGAAATGAAAACCAGAATGATAGTTCACTACAAACCTATTATAATAGCTAAAATAAAAGAAACAGCAACAATATTAAATGCTGGCAAGAGTTCAGAAAAATCAGATCGCTCATACGTTGCTGGTAGGAATATAAAATGGTACAGCTGCCCTAGAAATAGTTTGGAAGTGTCTTAGACAACTATGCATCCAAATACTGTATGACCCATAAATGGTATTTATGGTCTTTCACCATAGAGAAATTAACTCATATTCACACAAAAACCTGAACCAAATGTTTCGTTCATAATAACCCTGGATATTCTTCAATGGGTAAATGGTCAAGTAGGCTGTGATACCCTGAATAGCCATGACAGTCATACCATAAATACTAGTCAGCCTTGAAAAGGAGCAAACAATTGATAAATTTTATGAGCTGGATGAATCTCCAGAGAATTATACTGAGTGACGAAAGCCAATATCAAAAGCTGTGGATTGTAAGGTTTCATGTATATAACAGTCTTCCAATGACCACATTATTGGAATTAAAAACATATTGGCATTTTTTCTGAGAGTTAAGGAGGAGGTTCTACAGCTTGACTGTATTGATATCAATATCCTGGCTATGGTATTGTACTATATTTGTGCAAGATGTCCCTGTTGGGAGAAATAATTGAAAGAGTACATGGCACCTCTCTCTATGATTACTTACAACTATATATTTATTACAATTATCTCCAAATTAAAAAGTTTAAGTGAAAAAAAAAGAGAAGAAGGAGGAAAGTCTCAATACCCTGCAGTGATCTCCAAGATTTTGGGTTTTATAAAAATATAAAAGTTTAAAAAGTATGCATAGCTGAGTTAGGGATTGGGAAGAAGGAATAGTTGGAACACAGAGGATTTTAGGGCAGTGAAACCATTCTGTATGATACTATAGTGGTGGATACATGTTAGTATACATTTATCCAAACTCATATAATGTACAACACCAAGAGTGAACCCTAATGTAAACTATGAATTTTGGATAATAATGACATGTCAATGTGGGTTCATCCATTGTAACAAATGGACCACGCTGGTGGAGGATGTTCATAGTAAGAGATATGCATGTTTGGGGGTAGAGGATATATGGGAACTCTCTTGTAAACCTAAAACTCCTTTAAGAAATATAGTTTATTTAAAAAAATGAAATCAACAGACAAACAAAAAACAATATCATTTAATCCAAACATGTCTATGGGCCAAAAATGGCTCCTAAGAAGCTGTTTAGACTTCTGATATGGTATTTTCAGCCATACCAGAATTATGAGGCATACAGAAAAAGATCAAATTCTCCAGATTATAAAAATATGAAAAGGAAGTGGCAGAACTGCAACTCTGGCCTCCTGCTTTCTAGGTGTGAACACCTCCCTCAGATGTTATCATCCTTGAGAAAATCTGCAGATAAAAATGTTATTCATTCTCGGTCACTTGTTTTTATACTACTGATAAAGCTCATTACCTGTTATTTTCCCTCAGTTTAAAGGTGCTTTCACACTTCAAAGTAATATTATTTGACAGATAGAATGCGTAATGGTAATTGGTGAATTCAATAAATATGCACTGTGGGCTGTACATTTTGTTGTTTACTGGTTAAAAGAAAGTAAATAAGAAACAGGCTTGCCTTTACAAATCCACATTTTAGTGGTGGGAAAGTATATAAGCTAATATTATAATATTACCAAGTGAAAAATTCTAATTGCATGAATTGCAATATTTACTGTAAATAAGTACCTGTTACATGAATCAGGATTAAGCATCTAACCCTTTAGGAGACATCAAGGATTCCCCCACTCCTTGAAGCTCAGACTTGTAAGGTATGTTTACATCTGTAAATGGCCCAAGTGTAACTCCCCGAAGGCAACTGATAAAATAGAAAATGATTGAAACTGCAGCCCTTGCAGGCAAGGAAATATGAATATGCATCCTACAGTTCTCATTTACCAGAAGCAAAGCTTTGGGTATATCACTTAGATTCCCTAGACTTCATTTTACTCATCAGTACAATAGGACTTTAATATCTATCCTCCAATATGGTACTGAGTGTCAGACATAGCATGATAAGACACTTAATAAAGTGGCTCAGACTGGATGCTCAGTAAAGATGAATACTCTGAAGTCTCAAAAACAGGTATTTGCCTGATTAGAAAACTGGGAGTTCAGTGCATTGAGCTCTGCCACTTTGTTTTTTTATATGTCTGTTATTAACTTTTGGATCTTAAAGATTGATATAAGCTAAGCATGGTGTCACATGCCTGTAATGCCAGCACTTTGGGAGGTCAGGGCAGGAGGATCACTTGAGCCAGGAGTTGGCGACCAGCCTGGGAATCATGGTGAAACCCTGTCTCTAAAAAGTAAGAAGAAATTAGCTGGACTTGGTGGTGTCCACCTGTAGTCCCAGCTACTTGGAAGGTAGAGGAGGAAGGATTGCTTGAGTCCAGAAATTCGAGGCTTCAGTGAGCTGGGATTGTGCCACTACACTCCAGCCTGGGCAACGGAGCGAAACGCTGTCTCAAAAAAGATAAATAAATAATATAAATGCGGTTGCTGCCTAATATTTGATAGTGTAACATAAAAAAGGCATGGTTTGCAGTTTAAAATGCTTGACTAACAACAAACATTAAGCATGTCTTCTTTCTAGTATCCCTTTAAAATTAAAGTAAAACCCAATTTTTAGAAAGTAGTATCCCACAAGGTCCACGATTATGTGAGAGGAGATAATAGTGTAGCATACAAGAAATTTCGGCCAATTTCAAAGAGCAAAAGTTGGAAAGGAAGTTATAACACAGTGACTTCTAGAAATATTCTCTTAAAATATGAAGCAATTTCTCCTGAAAGCACTCCAGAACAAAATCAAATGCCCTGGCATATGGGGTGCTATTGAAACATGTGTTTGGAAAGTGGAGTGGAGAGCGGTCATTATCTATCTGTTGCAATTCTCTGTACAGAATACATGGACCCCCGTGTTTCCAGGCCCAGTCTTCACAGCCAGCATGTAGCTCAGCCATTTCCTAATGCACCCTTAGAAATTATATTAGGGGTTCTTTTCTGGAAAAGTAAAATGCTCCAGTGAAAAGATCTTGAGATGCTGATATTTGGAGACTCACAAAGAAAGAGGATCTACTAATGTGATAGGCTTTTATTTAAGCCACCAGGAGAAAAGGCCTGATCTGTCTTATGGTGTCCACTGGTGTATTAGACTATTAGATGCTATTAGAGTCCAGTAAGTCAAGAGCTGATTTTAAAAGGGCACAAAATTATCTTGCTGTGGATGGAATGAGGATTTCCTTCAGAATCCTGGGGGCTTGCATTGTGATTTCTCCACTTGCATTTGCCACAAGCTCCATATTCCTTTTCCTATAGCTTTCCCCTTTTTCCACTTTTGCCCATCACTGATGCTTCCAACTCCACAGGATCTGCTGGTCACCTGGCTCTAGTGTCAGGGATGATTGTACTGTGCCTTATGCCTGCTGCCATGCCCTTTTTGTTGTGAGCCTTACTCAAAGATGTCGGCTTCCTGTGTCACCGGGTGACAATATATCTGGAACAATATTCCTAGATGTGGAATGTCTTGATTTTAGAAGTCAAAGAGGCCATCCAGGTGCCATGCTACCTACTTTATGGTAGGTGATGCAAGATGCAGGTGACATTTTGGAAGGGGTATCCTGTCAAGACTCCTGAACTTGACCACTAAAACCTTTACTGAATATTCTTGCAATCTATCTCCCATCCTCTGGAGCATCTTCAGTCTCCTAGCTAACGCTTGCTCCACCTGTCCATTCACCATGACACAATCAAATGAAGTGGATCAGTGTAACACTCTGTGAGGTGGTCCAGATGTTTTTTGGATATCATAACAGAGGGTGGGTGAAGTAATGTAACCTTGAGTCAGTACTGTACATTAATCTTGCTGTCTGCCCACATGAATACAAACTGTTTCCAATACTGTTTTCTGGTTGCAATGGAAAAGACTGCATTATCAGATCATGGCCACATGCCATGTACCTGAGGCCTTGTTAGTCACTCCAGCTCTGATACAATGTCTAGCACAGTAAGCGCAGCCACTCCTTGATGACAGATGTGGAGGTGGAGGTCTATAGTCATTCTCCAGGACCCGCTCCATTTCTGTAGGGACCAGAATGCTGAAATAAACATTCATAAAATTGCTAGATTAGATACAAACTAATATCACAAAATATTTGAAAATGTGGGGATCCTTTTGCTCTTCTTTACTGAAGGCTTGACTGGAGCTGGAAGATCCACTTGTGTGTGGTTTACTACTCAGATCAGACTCATTTTTGGCAGCTGGGATTATTTCCTCTAGAAGTCAACCTCTTCATGCCATGACAGCTGGCTTCCCCCAGAGAGAGTGGTGAAAGAAAGAAACAGAGATGCAAGGAGGGAGTTACAGCCTCATATGACTCAGTCTCAGAAGTCACAATGCCACTTTCACTTTTTCCACATTCTGTTCATTAGAAATGAGTTTCATCAGAATCAGGAAAGAAAATGCACAAACCCCAGCTGTGAATTACCAGGTGTCCTGGATGTGTCAGAATTTGATATGCCTGTTGTAACAACCTCAGGGGAAGCAATTCGGCTCCTCAAACTTTTGAGGTTACGATTGTCAAAGAACTGTGGATGCATTTCCAAACCACCACACACACTAACAGTGTAAAATCTCAAATGAAGCTTCAGACCTCTGGACTTAGAATACAGGTCTCTCCAAAGAAGGCCATTACATAATGGTAAAGGGATCAATTCAACAAAAAGAGCTAACTATCCTAAATATATATGCACCCAATACAGGAGCACCCAGATTCATAAAGCAAGTCCTGAGTGACCTACAAAGAGACTTAGACTCCCACACAATAATAATGGGAGACTTTAATACCCCACTGTCAACATTAGACAGATCAACGAGACAGAAAGTTAACAAGGATACCCAGGAATTGAACTCAGCTCTGCACCAAGCGGACCTAATAGACATCTACAGAACTCTCCACCCTAAATCAACAGAATATACATTTTTTTCAGCACCATACCACGCCTATTCCAAAACTGACCACATAGTTGGAAGTAAAGCTCTCCTCAGGAAATGTAAAAGAACAGAAATTATAACAAACTGTGTCTCAGACCACAGTGCAATCAAACTAGAACTCAGGATTAAGAAACTCACTCAAAACCGCTCAACTACATGGAAACTGAACAAGCTGCTCCTGAATGACTACCGGGTACATAACGAAATGAAGGCAGAAATAAAGATGTTCTTTGAAACCAACGAAAACAAAGACACAACATACCAGAATCTCTGGGACACATTCAAAGCAGCGTGTAGAGGGAAATTTATAGCACTAAATGCCCACAAGAGAAAGCAGGAAAGATCCAAAATTGACACCCTAACATCACAATTAAAAGAACTAGAAAAGCAAGAGCAAACACCTTCAAAAGCTAGCAGAAGGCAAGAAATAACTAAAATCAGAGCAGAACTGAAGGAAATAGAGACACAAAAAACCCTTAAAAAAATTAATGAATCCAGGAGCTGGTTTTTTGAAAGGATCAACAAAATTGACAGACCACTAGCAAGACTAATAAAGAAGAAAAGAGAGAAGAATCAAATAGACGCAATAAAAAATGATAAAGGGGATATCACCACCGATCCCACAGAAATACAAACTACCATCAGAGAATACTACAAACACCTCTACACAAATAAACTAGAAAATCTAGAAGAAATGGATAAATTCCTCGACACATACACCCTCCCAAGACTAAACCAGGAAGAAGTTGAATCTCTGAATAGGCCAATAACAAGCTCTGAAATTGTGGTAATAATCAATAGCTTACCAACCAAAAAGAGTACAGGACAAGATAGATTCACAGCCGAATTCTACCAGAGGTACAAGGAGGAACTGGTACCATTCCTTCTGAAACTATTCCAATCAATAGAAAAAGAGGAAATCCTCCCTAACTCATTTTATGAGGCCAGCATCATCCTGATACCAAAGCCGGGCAGAGACACAACCAAAAAGAATTTTAGACCAATATCCTTGATGAACATTGATGCAAAAATCCTCAACAAAAGACTGGCAAACCGAATCCAGCAGCACATCAAAAAGCTTATCCACCATGATCAAGTGGGCTTCATCCCTGGGATGCAAGGCTGGTTCAATATACACAAATCAATAAATGTAATCCAGCATATAAACAGAACCAAAGACAAAAACCACATGATTATCTCAATAGATGCAGAAAAGGCCTTTGACAAAATTCAACAACGCTTCATGCTAAAAACTCTCAATAAATTAGGTATTGATGGGACGTATCTCAAAATAATGAGCGCTATCTATGACAAACCCACAGCCAATATCATACTGAATGGGCAAAAACTGGAAGCATTCCCTTTGAAAACTGGCACAAGACAGGGATACCCTCTCTCACCACTCCTATTCAACATAGTGTTGGAAGTTCTGGCCAGGGCAATCAGGCAGGAGAAGGAAATAAAGGGGATTCAATTAGGAAAAGAGGAAGTCAAATTGTCCCTGTTTGCAGATGACATGATTGTATATTTAGAAAACCCATTGTCTCACAGAATTGGAAAAAACTACTTTAAAGTTCATATGGAACCAAAAAAGAGCCCGCATTGCCAGGTCAATCCTAAGCCAAAAGAACAAAGCTGGAGGCATCACGCTACCTGACTTCAAACTATACTACAAGGCTACAGTAACCAAAACAGCATGGTACTGGTACCAAAACAGAGATATAGATCAATGGAACAGAACAGAGCCTTCAGAAGTAACATCGCATATCTACAACTATCTGATCTTTGACAAACCTGAGAAAAATAAGCAATGGGGAAAGGATTCTCTATTTAATAAATGGTGCTAGGAAAACTGGCTAGCCATATGTAGAAAGCTGAAACTGGATCCCTTCCTTACACCTTATACAAAAATTAATTCAAGATGGATTAAAGACTTAAATGTTAGACCTAAAACCATAAAAACCCTAGAAGAAAACCTAGGCATTACCATTCAGGACATAGGCATGGGCAAGGACTTCATGTCTAAAACACCAAAAGCAATGGCAACAAAAGCCAAAATTGACAAATGGGATCTCATTAAACTAAAGAGTTTCTGCACAGCAAAAGAAACTACCATCAGAGTGAACAGGCAACCTACAAAATGGGAGAAAATTTTTGCAACCTACTCATCTGACAAAGGGCTATATCCAGAATCTACAATGAACTCCAACAAATTTACAAGAAAAAAACAAACAACCCCATCAAAAATTGGACGAAGGACATGAACAGACACTTCTCAAAAGAAGACATTTATGCAGCCAAAAAACACATGAAAAAATGCTCACCATCACTGGCCATCAGAGAAATGCAAATCAAAACCACAGTGAGATACCATCTCATACCAGTTAGAATGGCAATCATTAAAAAGTCAGGAAACAACAGGTGCTGGAGAGGATGTGGAGAAATAGGAACACTTTCACACTGTTGGTGGGACTGTAAACTAGTTCAACCATTGTGGAAGTCAGTGTGGCGATTCCTCAGGGATCTAGAACTAGAAATACCATTTAACCCAGCCATCCCATTACTGGGTATATACCCAAAGGACTATAAATCATGCTGCTATAAAGACACATGCACATGTGTGTTTATTGCGGCACTATTCACAGTAGCAAAGACTTGGAACCAACCCAAATGTCCATCAATGATAGACTGGATTAAGAAAATGTGGCACATATACACCATGGAATACTATGCAGCCATAAAAAATGATGAGTTCATGTCCTTTGTAGGGACATGGATGAAATTGGAAATCATCATTCTCAGTAAACTGTCGCAAGAACAAAAAACCAAACACTGCATATTCTCACTCATAGGTGGGAATTGAACAATGAGAACACATGGACACAGGAAGGGGAATATCACACTCTGGGGACTGTTGTGGGGTGGGGGGAGGGGGGAGGGATAGCATTAGGAGATATACCTAATGCTAAATGACCAGTTAATGGGTGCAGCACACCAGCATGGCACATGTATACATATGTAACTAACCTGCACATTGTGCACATGTATCCTAAAACTTAAAGTATAATAATAAAAAAAAAATAGTGAAAAAAAAAAAGAATACAAGTGTCTCCATTCACCAAGAAGAGCATTACCAGGAGACACCCTCCCTCACACTGTGTGGATTTACCTTGGCTTAAGTGTGCTGAAGGAAAAAAATAAGCAAAAATGAAATAATTCATTCAACTTGTAAGTGCCCCTCAAGAGTTTCTGGAAAGATATTCATTTACCCGAACAGCTTATACACCAGAAAGAAATTTGTTGCCTGTTCTCTGTGTAAGTTTGTGTGTGCAGGTTCTAAATTTACTACCACAAATATTGCCAATGGAATTTAAGGGAAACCAACATATATGAAGAAAAATAAAACCCTAAAACCTTACGGGTCCTTCAGTATTGATATACTGTCTTAGGAAAGATATCTCAAACTGTGTGCCAAAAGACAGTAATATTTATCAAAATGGAGTGAAAAATCTAATTTAAATGGTTTACCAATAAATTCTGTAACAAAACAAAACATTTTTGTTAGCGTTTTTAAGTGAATGACTTATAGGCTTTTATATTTTGATTGAATTTTAAATTTTTATCAACACAATATGCAAGTTATATCCTATAAAATGCCTTTGACTCTGGAATCCTATTTTGCAGGACACTTATTAATGCACTTGGAGAAATTCTAGTTTGAGTATGAGACAACCTTGAATTTGAAAACACTTTACAGTTTAGTTACCTCTTTGTGGACATAGCATGTGTAGACCCCTGCTGTTTTCACTACTGCAGCTGGCAATTTCTAAACATCTTACCTATTCCAATTACAGGCTGATTCCTGGAGATATTTTAGTGTGCAACCTATAACTTATGTGTTTCAATAAATGGTGGCTGAATTTAAATTTTTCAAGATATCTCATAACCTAATTGCAAAATAGTCTCACTTTCAGATAACTTAGAGTTTCATAAATGAGCATGGCAGAGTAAAAAGTAGAAAGAAAACGACTTGGAGAGTAAAAGACATGAGCTAGAGAGACCCATTTTTGCTCCTTGTGAGCTTATGATTGCTTCACTTAACTTCCTAAACCTACATTTTCTTTTCTGGGAAACAGGCTAAGTAATCTCCATCCTGCCTGTTTCATCAGGATCAATGGAGATAATGCACAAAAACCATGAACTGCTAAGTGTTCGGTATGTTTCTGAAGTTAACAGATGCCTGCTGATACAATGTGTTGAATAGTTCTTACAGTTAAACAGCATCATTAATCGAACAAGATGTGAAATACAATTCATAAGCGGTTAGAGAACTTCGCTTTCCATGTGGCCCACACATCCGTGGCAAACAATTTCTTCAGCAGCGCCTCTGGCTTAAAGTATTGAAGGATGTGTCAGTGGATTTTGTGAAATAAGCCAAGAATTAAATGGCTTCTGCTGTGGCTGAAGGTAAGGCTGAATTTTGGTATTAGGCTTCTCTTTTGTTTGGATCAAGGGATGATAAGTATCTCTGTAGAGAACAATGAATAAATCACACACCATTCAATAACTGCCAATTCTATCCAGATGCCTCTCTTTCAGATATGTCAGCTAACAAGAGAAGAAAAACCAATGCTATATTTATTAATTCTGATTTCTTTCTCAGAAGACATCTGAAATATGGCTTAGATTTCTGGTAGAAAATATATCTAGATAGAGCTAGCTAACTGGTTAGCTAGATATAAATATAGAAAGACATCTTAAATAAATAAATGAAGGATTCTTATCATTTAAAGAAATACAACAATATCCTCTGAAGTTAGAGACACCTAAGATTGAATCTCAAATTTACCACTTATTAACACTATATCCTAAGATAAATGATTTAACATTTTGAACCTCAGTGTCCTTAAGTATAAAATTGGTTGTAGTAATACTACCTACTCATAAGGTTATTGTGAAAATTGAATGGGATAAAACATATGAATTGCCTGGCGCCGTACCTAAGATACAGAAAACCCGCAGGCACTGTTAGCAATTATTACTAGTAGAAGTGCAGTGTCGTATGCATTGATAATTAAAACAGTATTATTTGCCTTCAAAGATATGTCAGACTGTGGGATACCAAGATAGGAGGAAGGATGACCAAATGTATTGTAAGGTGTAATGTGATATGTTGCAGTTAAGGCACTGTGGTACAGTGAATGAAAGATATGGTGATTCTGAGAAGAGGATCAGAGAAGGCTCCTAGTGAAGATAACATTGCTGATGTGCGTTCAATGAAAAGGAAGATTTCAAGTGTCTCTGTATAATTTAGGCTTATTTCCCATTCATTTTATAAACAGCATGAAATATGGATTCAGACAGTTGTGGGTTACCTTGAGAAATATTTGTTTTTATTATTCTACAGATGTCTATTAAGTCAGACACTTTGGTAGCCACAGGGGATAAAACAATAAATGGAATGTTATTCATGACCTACCAGGAGTCTGTAATCTAGGAAAGGAAAAAGGCCAATAACCATAGGTGGATAAGTGCAGGGGGACCATATAATATATCACCAAAAACAGGTACATCTGAGTATGAAAGTGGGTAACTATCAATAATTCCACCAGCACTTAAAGCATATACCAAGTTCGTTCTCAGCAAACTGGAACTCACTGTAAACCTAGGCAAATGATTTGAGATCTCCGTAAGTACTACAGGAAGACAATGATAGAACCAACTCAGTGTGGGCAGTGGGCAGGCAAAAAAACTGAAGAAGTTTATACCGCATTTTAACAACTAAGAGTTCACGAGGCAGTAAAGAAATGGAGTCCAGCCTATGGAATGACACAAAGTTATGAAACCTAGTGGTGTGTGTCAGGATCCACAGACAGCTTCATGTGACTAAAACGTATAATTAAAGGGAATTGGCAAGATATCAAAATAAGATACTTAGCAAACATAAAATAAAACAAAAAACTTGAAGAACTAAAGCAAACATTGTTAATAATACAAAACTAGTAAAGGCAAAGCTCTCGTTGACTCCTGAAATAATTCAAAGGGCTAACTGCGCTTCTCAACATTGTCTTTGCGTCTGTGCACGACAGCTTAGCACTCACTGCTGTGGGGTATTGAGTAAAACATAAGGTTGGTGCCTGCTATAGCTTGAATGCATGCCCCAAAGTTTATGTGTTAGAAACTTAACCCCCAATGCAACATTGTTGCGAGATGGGAATTTTAAGAAATGATTATTTCACAGTGGTTCTGTCCTCATTAATGGACAAGTGTCATTATCTTGGGAATGGATTAGTTATCACAGGAGTGGGGGCCTGATATAAAAAGATAAGTGTTTCTACCTTTCTCTCTTGCTCTTTCACATGCTCTTTTCCCATTCTATCTTCCACCATGCAGTGGTGCAGCAAGAAGGTCTTCTCCAGATGCCAGAACCTTGATATTGGACTTCCCAGCTTTCAGAGCTGTGGGAAATAAATTTCTTTTCTTTATAAATTATTTGGTCTGTGATATTCTGTTATAGTAACACAAAGCAGACTAAGACAGTGGTTATTCTGTTGTTTGTTTGGCATTTATTTATTTATTTATTTATTTATTTATTTATTTATTTTACCTCCCATGGCATTTGGTAGATTCTGGAAAACCCCAAAGGCTCATATTACAGTTCCTTCTCAGTAGTAATGAAATTGCACAAGACTGCTAAGCTCCTCTCCACATGTACATTTTTAGGTAGTTGAAATGGCATGCAGATTTACCTTGTGTTACTTCTTCACAACAGCTAAGATATCGATGTGTCTTCTGAGAACTGAGAAAGAAACATCTAGTCAGCAGTATGCAAGGGTCCAGATAAGAAATCTGGAAAGGGAAGTTTATTAAAGGAGAAAAAAGTCAAGAAACAAAAAAGAATAGAAAAATCAGCAACTTCTAAAGAAACTTTTGCTTTTCTTTTCTCTGCAGGGGCTTCCCCAACTCTTGGAAAGTTCAAAAGTATATTGATTCTGTCTTTCTGTCCAGAGAATCTCCATGTAGTTCTAAGGCTGAAAATCAGACTTGCTACTTAACTACAGGGAAAAATAATGATAGTATTTAACCAGTTTCAAACTTAGCATATTCATATGTAAATTGGGTCTAATTAAGTGCATGCTACAGATTTGATTTCTGGATTATCTGAAATAACATATATAAAGCAGTTGATAAAATACATGGTATACTTAGCATGTGCTTAAGGCATTTATTTGATTCTCTTATGGCCTGTCCTGTTCAACAGTTTATAATTGAGGCTTGTGCATCCACCTCCAAGAATATAGAGAACTTGATGGTCCCTCATGAAAATGTTTTTGATAAAAACTGATTGTCTTGTTTTCAATAAGACAGATGTGGAGATTATTAAAAGATGCTTAGAGAGGCAACTTTGTGTAGCAGAAATTCACACTGACCTATTACTTAGAAGTTCTGGGTTTAGGTCTTGGCTCTTCTGCTAAATAATTTGGGGTCATAGGTAAGTTATCTCATCTTTCTAATTCTCAGATTCTTCATCTATAAAATGAACATATTTCATTGGAACCGAATTTTCAAAAACGTTTGTCAAAGTCTGCTGCATAAGTTAAATAATTTTGGAAAATATTAAGTTAAAGAAGTTTATTTTGGCTGGGCATGGTGGCTCACGCCTGTAATCCCAGCACTTTGGGAGGCCGAGGTGGGCAGATCACGAGGTCAGGAGATCGAGACCATCCTGGCTAACACGGTGAAACTCCGTCTCTACTAAAAATACAAAAAAAAAAAAAAAAATTAACCAGGCATGGTGGCGGGCGCCTGTAGTCACAGCTACTTGGGAGTCTGAGGCAGGAGAATGGCATTAACCTGGGAGGCGGAGCTTGCAGTGAGCCAAGATCGTGCCACTGCACTCCAGCCTGGGCGGCAGAGCGAGACTCCATTTAAAAAAAAAAAAGAAGTTTATTTTGTGTTGGACTTGTAAACGCATTTAAAATGTATTGCTGCATACTCTCATTCCTCAGGAGAAATATCTATTATGTAGCAACCCAGTAAATTTCATTGCATAATTCTCTATCACCCACCCCCACCCCATTTTGAGAGTATCTTGAAACAACTGGTAGATACTTTTGGAATTGCTGGATGGAAAACCTCCAAAGGCTGACATGAAGGCTATGAGTGATATAGTGAGAAGACCATGTGACCTGCATATTTTTTTGTTTGGAATTGTCTATTATATCTAACACTATTTTTTGAATTTCTTTGAAGATCAATTTATTGATGTGGTTAGAGTCCTACCACATCATGTTACTCACTCTTGAGTTTTGCAGTATGGAGAGGATGTTTATGTTGAGATACGTGGAGCAGGAACTCAAGTTTAGCGTCAGCCTAGAGAGGTGGCTCAACAAGAGAGCAGGAGTGGTATACTGATAAAGGCCTGGGTCTCTGAGTCACACAGCCTGGGGATGAAATCCTGAACCTATTAATCTTTTCAGCTAATTTTCTTCTCCATCTTATAGCATTATTGTGAGAATTATTAATAAATAGAGTATAACTAGTCATGAGAAGGCAGGCCATGTTGCACTTTACAAACAACTCCTAAGCATAGTTAATCTTCATTTTGTGGATTCTATATTTGTGAATTGGCCTACTTGCTAAAATTTATTTATAGCCTAAAATCAATAGAGAGTTTTAGTGTTCATTCATAGACATGTGTGGGACAACAAAAGAATGGAGTCACCCAATGAACACATTTCCAACTAAAGCTGAACAAGGCCATGCTCTGTCTTGTTTCAGCTCTGACACTGTAAACAGTGCCATTTTCACTGTCTCTGTAGCGATACTGTTTTTGCACTTTTTTATATTTTTGGCTTTGTCATTTCACTTTTAAAAAATGACCCCCCCAGTATAGTGCTGTACTGTTATCTAGTGTTTCTAATTTCAAGAGGGGTATGGTGTGTGTTATGGAGAAAATATGAGTCTTAGATAAGCTTTGTTCGGGCGTGAGTTATAGTGCTGCTGGCTATGAGTTCAACATTAGTGAATCTACCATATATTTAAATAGAGTGTCTTTAAACAAAATTACACAGAAAACAAGGTTATGTATTGATCAGTATAAAGATGTTGTGAGCAGGGGCTTGCAGACACTTAACCATGTATTTCCCCTAGGAACAATGGTTCAATATTCACTAATTCAGTGTTTACGGTGACTTTTTAGGACATAATTACCATGAATAATGAGAACAAACTGTATCTTAAATAGAGATTGTTTTGTGCTCATATTTTATGAGAGCGGCTGTGGCTGACAGAACTCTGATATTAAATATGCTATAGGTCCCATGACTGAGGAAAAGAGAAATCTTGATAGTACCAGATTACTAATTGAAATGCTTAGTGGGGGCTGGGCGCGGTGGCTCACGCCTGTAATCCCAGCACTTTGGGAGGCCGAGGCGGGCGGATCACGAGGTCAGGAGATAGAGACCATCCTGGCTAATGCGGTGAAACCCCGTCTCTACTAAAAATACAAAAAAATTAGCCGGGCGTGGTGGCGGGCGCCTGTAGTCCCAGCTACTCCGGAGGCTGAGGTAGGAGAATGGCGTGAACCCGGGAGGCGGAGCTTGCAGTGAGCCGAGATCGCGCCACTGTACTCCAGCCTGGGCGACAGAGCAAGACTCCATCTCAAAAAAAAAAAAAAAAGAAATGCTCAGTGGGGAAACTGGCTACACCCAAACCCAAAGATATCTGAAAGTATAATTCAGTTATGGGCTCTAAAGTGCTAACCATTGTAAGTATTCAACAGGCAACACTAACATGTGCTGGGCCTAGGGCACTCAGGATATCGTGTTCACTTAAGGCATAGCTCTTGCTGTTTGGCTTGGAGGATTGAGTAGGGCCTGGGAAGAGTAAGTCAAGCGGGAGAAAAGAGAATCTCGAGATAACATGCTCAAAGCTTGGAGCTAACCGTGGCTCCCCTCTGTGTGTCTTGTACCCCATGGCCAATCCAAAAAGGCACTCTCACATACAGAGAGGCTAACAAACAAAGAAGCAGATATAGAGATACAGACCTACAAAATGAACAAGTGCATTTATAGTTAGAAAACTATCAAATGTTTTAAAATGAAAAATGAATCAATACTACAGGTGGTCATATTGTTGTATTCAAAATATTTTTATTCTCATGTTTAATGAATTTATTTTTTCTTAAAATGTTAAAATGCAAGGATTAATTATATGAAATACATAAAGGATGACTTATTTTTCTAATCAAATATCTAACCTAATTAAAAAAAATGAAAAGAAATGTGCTTTAAAGAATGGCAGTTCTAATTAGGGACAAAAGAAGAAGATGAAGAAAGAGGAGGAGATAGAGGAGGAAAAGGAGAAGAAAGAAAAAGTGAAGGGAAAAGAGGAGGAAGAGGATTAATAGAATGATGTTTAATATGTAGCATTCGATGCATAAAACAGGAATATATATATATATAATTTAATATATTACTCAAAACGCCAACAGAAACTTCTAGGGAAGGATGGAGTCATGAGCAGACTCAGCCTCTGTGTACTCCACTATTAACCTACAATTCTTTCAAAATGTTTGAACTCAATTTAATCTATTCATCATACTTTATTTTTTAATTGAGAGTCCTAATTTTTATACCTTTTTATTCAGATTTTTCTATATATATAACTGTGTTACAATGTACAGAATTTTAATTTAGGATGAACAGCATGGAACAGCTATTTCTGCATATGTCTTATAGGTAGGTTAACGCATATACTTTTGGAGTTGTCAGCATTCAAGACACTTCTCTTTTCTCTCTGGAAACCACGATGGCATTGTTTTATGAATCTTACAGGGAAAATGGAGCCTTTTAATTTTATTTACATTTTATTTTCACCCCAATTGATAAACCTCGATTTGATCAACCAGCTGTTATCTGAATAATTTCCAAATGATTCAATAATCCAAAGTTGTCCGTGAAGAGTATCACCTCTTGGTGTGGGACATGTGGATGCTACTGTATGTATTGTGCTCCTTGAGGATTTTTTTTTTTTTTTTTTTGAGTCGGAATCTCGCTGTCACCCAGGCTGGAGTGCAATGGCCCGATCTCGGTTCACTGCAACTTCTGCCTCACGGGTTCAAGCAATTCTCCTGTCTCAGCTTCACAAGTAGCTGAGATTACAGGCACACGCCATCATGCCTGGCTAATTTTTGTATTTTTAGTAGAGACGGGGTTTCACCATGTTGGCCAGCCTGGTCTCAAACTTCTGACCTCGGGTGATCCACCCTCCTCGGCCTCCCAAAGTGCTGGGATTACAGGCTTGAGTCACCGCCTCCGGCCCCGAGGATCAATTTTTATAAGAGAGTTTCTCCTGTTATACTTCTCCCTCTTTGCTGGCCTCTATAGGGTCCTATGTGGTAGGACAGTGATTTTCTAGAAGGTTCTAACCATAGTGAAATACCACTTTTAATATAACTCAATAATATATGAAAGAAAGGGAAATTTCTGAAGTAAAGAAGTGATAGTGGTGATGCAGAAAAGTAGGTTTTTAAGTTTTAAAGAGTAGGATCCAAAGGAATTAGGGAAGATTACAGCATATATGGCTTTCAACTATTCATAACAGAAGCTAAATCGAGGTAGGGGAAAATATTTAAGGAAGCAAGTAACGTTGAATTCAATTTTAGGTCACATTTCCCAAATTTTATAAACTCCATTTGAAAACGCTTGGAATATTTCCACAGATAAGATATGAAAATCACTTAGTTCCGTCTTCCTCAGGTAAATCAGCATCTTTCAGCTGGCATCTCTCACTGCGGGCTTCTCATTGGTAACTCCAGGGAAAGTTGAAATTGACCTGTTATTTGAAAAAAAAAAAAAAAAAAAAAGAAGTTTCACAATTAGATCCAAAACTCTCAAGTCATTGCTTAGTGCATGCCCTTTTCCCCTAAATTTTGAGTGCTTGGGACATGTATGTTTTGTTATGAGAAGGAAGAGCTAAAAAGTCAGGGACTTTTACCAACTTGAGACAGAGTCCCAGAAGTGAAAATTATGGCACAATCATATGCAGGTACTAGAAGGTTTTCCCTGGTATATTAATGCAGGGGCTGACGCACAGAGGCACTGGAGGAAGAGCGAACAGAAAAGGCCGACAAGCTGTATCACAGGTACTGTGATCCTGTGCCCTTTGCATTAGACTGTCCTGGTTCCAGTACGGCAAGAGGCATTAATAGCATCTTTTTAAACAAGGACCTTCAGATCACACAGAGTGAACAGCTAGACTTTGATATTGCACACCCTTGATCTTCAGGGGATGATAATGCCAGAGTTAAATAAGTTTCCCATTCCCCAACCCAAAACAGCATGGGTGAAGAGACTTTTAAAAAGGACGGTATCTTTTTGAAAGTACATAATATGCAGGTGCTCAAGTGATTCTCTTTTATGTGTCTGAGGAGCTTTCTGATATCATTATCACACTCTGGTTTAGATATTGGTCTGGAATTAAATGCTTCTCCCAGAATCCTCTTTTTTTCCAGTCCGTCACTTCACTTACAGGGCAACAAAAGAAGAAGGAAACAAAAATATGCTTAGAGTCTATAGTGAACAAGATATTCATTACTCAAATCTCTTTCTTATATGACTTCTCACTTAATGCCTTAAAACTGCCTTGTAAGAAATTCAGCTAAGTTGATAGAATAGATCATTTGTAATCAAAGACTCATAGGTTCAAGTCTCCTTTCAGTGGATATTTCATTTTATAGGCACTATAACACAGTGGCCAAGAGCACAGATGGCAGAGCCAGGTAGCCTGGCGTTGAATGCTGGCTCTACCTTTCACAGCTGTGCCATCTTACACAAGTTGCTCATTTTTTCTGTAATTCACTTCCCTCGTCTGTAAAATAGAGTTGGTGCTATTAACCTATCTAATAGGATTGCTACATAATTTAAATGAGTAAATACATATAAAGTGATTAGAACAGTGCCTAGCAAATAGAAAGCTCACAGAAACTTTTGCTATAATTACTACTTAGTTCTATTTGATATATAGGGAAACATAACATCTCAAAGAAGAGTCGTAGCTAGCCTGAGGTCATAGAGTCAGTTGGAATTGGATGAGCCAAGATTCAGAGCTAGATCTCACAGAGTGTGCCCACTACCAAATTAAAAAGAAGGAAAATATACAAACAAACAAAAATAAAACCAGCTGCTTTTCTTCTCCCCGGTAGCTAAACTGAGTTTTGAAACCATGCCAACTGTAAAATGCTGAGGTTCACTAAACACTTATCCAATTTAAACTTATTAGCACAATTAGTTGTCTATGACCGCAATAGGAAGTGATTATTAAACCCATAATTAATGAGACATAACACCCTCTATTTATAATATAAAGACATCTATGGCACTGAGAGTTGGAGGAGCATCTGGCTGCCTTCTGGGGATGAGTGACTGACTCTTCAAACTTATTAAAAATGTGGAGTGGTCATGGGCCACCACTGACCAGCAGTAGGAAAGACTGATGGGCGTTGATATTCCTGACACACTAAGAGCTGGCCCCTGTCTTAATCAGATATCCTATTGTTTTCAGGTTCAACCAACCATGCTCTCTTTAAAAAACGTCCTGGGACAAAGAGATACTAAAATTTAAAATATGAATAGTAGCATAAGTAAACTTTTATTGAACAACATAGTATTTTATTTGTACTATAACATTTACTGCATGTAAGAGCCCACAGTGGATATTTTTTAACTATTATAATTTTACAAATATATAAAACAAGAATTAGAAAGAAGGTATAATTGCCCTGTGGCTATTCATAGTAAATGACAGCTGGCAGTATAACCAATGCATAACTTACAATAAAATGTGTCTCTTAACCGCTCCCTCATTCTGCTTCTGAGAACTAAGCTTTCAGACTTTAGAGAATGTTGATGGCCAGTTTAAAGATACATGTGAACAAAACCACAGTGAAGCTGCTGAGGCTCAAAGTAGAGTGATGACTTACTAATAACTTAATTATTCAGTAAACAAACATTTATTGAGCATCAAATACATACTAGATATTATTCAGGTAATGAATATAAATGCAATGAATGAGACAGAATCCCAGGTGTCGGGAATTTGGCTTCAAGTGGAAGGAGGCAGACTATCAATGAATAAATAGAGAGATAATTTTAGTTGCTGATACTTTTTTGGAAATAACTTTAATGCTGTTTTAAGAGTAACTGCCGGGTAACCTTGAACCAGGTGCCCAGAGAAGGTGACATTTAAGCTCAGAGATCTGAATGGCAAAAATAAACCAGTAGAGATGGGAGAAGATAATTAGAGAGAGAGGCACAAGCTTGTACACAGGGATTGGCAGAGAATGGAATACTAAGAGCTCCAATTCTGTGTCCAAATAAAAAACCCAGTGTTGTGCATTGCCAATAGGTAGGTGATCACCACATAAAAAGCGAAGGACAAGTAGGCTTCTCATTCTTACTCTGTGAATTTAACTGGTGCATATGAAAACTGAGAACTGCCTTATATACAATATGAGAAGCTCATCCTCTGATCTCAAACTATATTATAAAGCTATAGTAATCAAAAGAGTAAGGTACTGACATAAAAACATGTATATAGACCAATAGAATAAAATAGACAGCCCAGAAATAAACTCCCATAATATGGCCAACTAATTTTTAACAAAAGTGCCAACAAGACACAACAGGGAAAGGAAAGTCTCTGCAATAAGTGGTGTTGGGAAAACTGGATATCCACATGCAGAAGAAAGAAGTTAGATGCTTACTTAACATCATATGCTAAAATTAACTCAAAATGGGTTAAAGACTTAAATGTAAGATCTAAAACCATAAAACTCCCAGATGAAAACATAGGTTAAAAGTTCCTTTACATAATTTGGTATATCATATATAGATATTTTTCCTTAATGCATGTTTTTTAAATGGGTTTATCCTATTTTATCCTATTCCTATTCTGATATTGTGTACACATGTGTGTTTGTGTGCATGCTTGAATGTATGCACACTCACATGGGGAGTAAAGGTGGCAGATCTTTATAGTGCATCTTTATAGTTCATCATTTTCTAAAGCAGGAGGAACCACATCTGGACATAATAGAGACTCGGTCTTCATCCAAAAATTCCAGTCATTTAGTTGGCTATGGCAACTTGGTGGGATGCTGAGCCATCTTTTTTAAGGAAGGATGATCTCATGTTTTATGTTTAAGAAGACAGGTGCAAATGAATACTTGGTGAACATTAATCTATACTGTAACAGAGATTGCCAGTATCTGACAAAAATAAATTCTTTTTTATAATAATATGTGTTCTTTATAATAATAAATGCTTTTAAAATGAAGCATTTATTTTTCGGGGGCACACAACTAGGCTGCATTCTCCAGCCTCCCCTGAATTCAGTTATGGCTTTATGATTAAATTATGGCTTCAAAGGATAAACAGTACCAATAGGATCCATTTATAAAACCCTCTGGCTGGGTGTGGTGGTGCATGCCTGTAGCACCAGCTACTCTGGAGGCTGAGGTGGGAAGATAGCTTGAGCCCAGGAGGCAGGGGTTGCAGTGAGCCAAGATAGCACCACTCCAGTCTGGGCAACAGAGTGACACCTTGTCTTTAAAAAATAAATAAATAAATAAATAAATAAAATAAAAATAAAACCCTCATTCAAGGTCCTCCATGTGCTAACTTGCATCAGCTGGTACTAATACAGGCAACCCCAGGTATCTTTTTGCTTATTAATAGGCATATATAATCTCTTGCATAAATACGTGATAAAGAAAGAAAACATGGCTGGGTGCAGTGGCTCACGCCTGTAATCCCAACTCCGTGGGACGCTTAGTCGGGTGGATCACCTGAGGTCAGGTGTTCGAGATCAGCCTGGCCAACCGGGCGAAACTCCTCCTCTACTAAAAATATAAAAATTAGCAGGGCATGGTGGTGTATGCCTGTAATCCCAGCTACTTGGGAGACTGAACCAAAAGAATTGCTTGAACCCAGGAAGTGGAGGTTGCAGTGAGCAGAGATCATGCCATTGTACTCCAACCTGGCTGACAGCACAAGTCCATCTCAAAAAAAAAAAAAAAAGAAAAGAAAAAGAAAACATAAAACATAAAGAGCAATACAAAATATATTATTATCTAGCCATTGGTGAGCTATGTGACTAATAAGTCACTTCACCTCTCTAAAGTTCAAATTTCTTAAGAGAAAAGGTTAGACTAAGTGCTTGACTGGCCTTTCCACCTACTCTGGGAAACATAACAGTTGTTTTTTCATTCCTCAACCCCACAGCTGTGTGTCTCATCCAGCTCAAGTCACAAGAGGAGTGCATTGAATGAGTGACTGATGAAAAAGTAAATGAATCAATGCATTCCCTGAAGATCAGATCCTAAAAGAATGCCAATTTAATACCCACATGCAAATCTTCCTTGAAATTGCCACTGACTGGGATGAGGCGCCTGATGATTAAGGAGAAAGGAAAATCAAATCGGAAAAGTAATTTAGAATATGATAACACACAATAAATAAAACAATATCTGAAGTGAACTGGGGCAGGAGTAATCTTGCTGGGATTTAACTGAACTGCACCAGATGCCGCTGGCGTTGTGAAAGTGCGCACTGGCGTCTTTTCATTAAATGAGCTCTGTCTGTCTGTGCCCGCCACTCTCCATGACACATGTGAGGTTCGGACGAAGCTGGGCGGGGTTTGGGGTGGGTGAGGGAGACAGGAAGATGCACAGTGTGTGGGTCTTGAGATGCAGCACAGGATGCTGTTGCGTAGCCCTGCAGCACTCTGTGTCATTCTCCCAGCTCCTGCTGCACTTACTTGCTCAAGGGGATGCCTGTCTCCTTCCTCTAACTTGTCAGTGTCTCCTTGCCTGGGACTGGCTATGGGTTGTCTTCCTATTACACTTCCCTACACATGTTGATTTTTTTGGCCAGGTGTATAAATGTCCTCTATAAGTTAAAAAGTATAAATAAAAACCTAGGAGAGTCTGATCCAGTACTCCAATTTTGTTCATCTCTAGATATCTTATTTCACCTGGCAGATGAAGAATCACTGGTTTAGCTGGATGCCTGGCACAAATTTGAGCCTAAAACCTTATGGAATGCACATGCTCACACATGTATGAATGAATGCATCAGTGAATTTGGCATAAGCCACGACTGTAAGCACATGTAAGATGCTGTCATAATCTGGTCTCAAGCTTTTTTTTATTTTACGTATTAGGCTCCAGTCACATCTGACAGCCAGATGCTCTGGAAATACATCATGGGCATCTCCACCTGAATTCTCCTAACCTGGGCAGATGCATCTGTAGGAAGACAAGAGGTGGCATAAACAGTATTAAGAGAGTTCACTACAAGATCTTTTGAATTTCCTCTTTCTTAGTGTTGGTCTGTCCAATAAGGGGACTCTGAAGCAATTCTGCCTTCCCCACTTTCACAGTTGTTCTTTCATTTCACAGAAGAACTTGCCTCTTACCTGTCCAGACACTTCCATGGGGCATTGCCCTGGAGGGTAGACATCTCCAAAACATATTGGATTGGTCAAGATATCATCCCTTGAATAAAGACCTTGCTGTCAATTTGGCCCTCCAGCTTATTCGCTAGATGATTTGTAACATGCTCTGTGTTATCTCTGCATTTTCCTAATCTGAAAATAAATGGAAAATCAGAAATTTATTCAGAGGTGACAACAGTTAGTAATAATGGCAATGTTAATATTAGCGAAGTTATGACTCTTATGGTAACTAATTATTTAGCGAGTCAGATTTCAATTCTTTCCTTTCAACAAGATAAAGACTTGAATTGACTTGGCAGCTAAGAGATTAATACAATGATGAGGGAGTACTATGTGATTTGTGACCTATAACTCGATAGGAATTCAAAGAATTGGGAGATATTACCAAAACAAAACCTCCCCCATTTCCATATGCTTATTCTTTTGTACAAAAATTCTCTGTTATGTGAAGCATAAAAACTAAAAAATAATGAAATAAAGCTCAAATTGAACTCATTCTTACACTAAGAGATATTTAAATTTATGAGTAATATATTTCAAAATTGGTGACAACTAATGACATTCACTAACAAATCACAGTCATATAAATTTTACAAAATCTTTATAATGATAAAACCTTGAAAATAAATGATTTTAATACTATTTTAAAAGTTGATATTTGTATCATGCAATCTCAGAGATGAAATGCTCATATGCAATTCCTTTATTGGCCTTTGGAGTAAATGAAGAACATAATATATTGCATGTTTTCTATGCCCCAATGCTGAACAAAACACTTTACAAGTATGATCTCACCTAATATGGAAAACATTTCTTGGGAATGGTAGACTTGAGAAGTAAGGAATTTCAGAAAAGTTAAGTAATTTGCCCAAAGTCACATATACTGAATTTAAACTCGGGTCTATCTAATAAGCAGAAGCTGTACTCCTAAGTCCTTGTAAAATATACTACTTAGATAAAAAATAACAACTTTCACAAATTACTCAGAGAAGATTTAGCAGAATAAAAACTCAAGTTGTGTCCTGATTTTTAGCTTGGTGACCCTTCCTCTGTAAGGAGCAGGATGTGTGGTGGTTAAAAGCAGGCTTTGATGCCAAACTGCCTGGGTTCGGATCAGGACCCTAACACCTACTAATCATTGCAGCCTTAGGCCTTTCTTTAGTGAAATCCAATACTGATATTGATACAATGCTGTATTAATGCACTTGATATGATACAACAATCTTAAGAAGATTTATAAAATATCTCAAATATTAAATGTGTATGTATATCTATTCTTACAATGTTACCACATGTGTAGATTTGCGTATCCACCACCAGAATCAAGGTACTGAACAGTTCCATCACCATAAAGATCCTTCATTTTTTCTTTCTATAATCATTCTGTAACTTTTATTTTCATCCACTTGGCTTTCTTTTGTTGTTTTTAAAAGATCCAATATATCATTTATTCTGTTATAGATTATGCTTTTCATGTCAAGTCTAGGAACACATTGCATATCCTTAGATACTGAAAATGTATCCTGTACTTTAATACCTTTGATTTTACAACTCACATTTAAATTGTGATCCATTTTAAGGTCACTTTTGTTTAAAGGGTGAGATTTAAGATGAGGTTCATCTTTTTGCCTACTGATGTCCAATTGCCCAGCACCATTTGGTGAAAATGCTATCATTCCTCTATCTAACTAGTTCTTTTCCTCTATCAAAAACCCATTTAGTATATTTGAATAGTTCTATTTCTGAGTCCTCTATTCAGTTCCGTTAATCTATGAGTTACAAAATTGCCTTGATTACAGTAGCTACATAGTAAGTCTTAATACTGGGTAGAGTTGATAACTCTCATTGTATTCTTCTTTGTCAAGTTTTTTTAGTCTACTCCAGCCTATGCCTTTCCATATACATTTTAAAATAAGGTGGTTTATGTCTGCAAGAATTCTTGCTAGATTTTTTTTTTTGGGAATTGCACTTAATGTGAAGATGAAATTTGAGAGAATAGATATCTTTATTATGTTGAACATCCCAAATCTGAAATATGCTATTTTTATGAATTTATTTAGATGTTCTTTGTTTTATTTCATAGCATCACATAATGGTGAATATACAAATTCTGTATAGTTTTAAGTATACACATATATTTCATTTTCTGTTAATCGATTTTAATCATACCTCATATTGAATTTCAGTTTCTGCAAATTTGATGACATATAGAAATGTGATTAATATTTTGTATATTGATTATATGTTCTGCAGTTTGTGAAATTCACTTATTAATTTTAGAATGTTTTGTTGTAGATTTCTTAAGATTTTCTATGTAAACAATTATGTCATCTGAAAATAAGACCATTATCTTTTTTTTCCAAACTGTTTATTTACCTTTTAGTTATTTTTAACTTGTCATTTTACAGTGGTTAGAGCTTCCAGCATGATGATAAACAAGATTGCTGGAACGGACATTCTTGCCTTTTTTTAATGGTTTTTTCTTATTCTTGGGGAGCATTCAGGTTTTCTCACCATTATAAATATATGAGCTGTAGATTTTTTGTACATGTTATTTTGTTAAGGAGTTCTCCACTATTTCTGATTTCTTAAACATTTATACAGTGATTGTTTGTTGCATTTGTTAATTTTGTATATATATATATATATCAAAATGTAAGTTCTTATCTATTTTGTAGGTCATTCTTCTGGTGATTTTTCAGAGCCTTTGTGGTGTTATTTTGACCTTTTAAAACATCTAGTGCCTCTGGACATTCCAATCTCTAAGGGTTCTGTCTGTCAGGGAAGAAGGCATTTGATCAGACTGGGCTACTAGGTGTCTCTAGGTAGATACAAAGACTCTCAGGTCCACAGTGGCAAAAAGGATTTACCAAGTGGGGTGCTTGCTGTGGCTGTTTCTTTTTTTTCAAGATCTACCTGCCTAATTTGGTATCTCTTAGTGGGAAAAGCTAGTTACTTATGCAATTTTTGTGTACATTATTTCACATTTTAAGTTCAACGTTTCCATAAGATGATCATATAGAGGGGAAATAAAATACTACTCTTTAGAAAAACAGGCCTTTCAATTCGCCTTTATCACAGTGATGTGGATGAGGTAAGAATGGGCATTATCTAAATCATTCAGTATAATTAAATTGCACAGTCATTTTTAGGCTATTTGGTTAACATTAACTATTAAAATAGAAGTTTATTTAGATTAAATTGATCCAGCTGAAATCCAAGTCTGAAGATTCACAGAATAAATTATGTGTCACCTTTTCATCTTGTAAATATCAAATTGCTAGCTAATGTCTGCCTAAAATAAAAATTATTGAACAATAATGAGATTTATTTATATTATTATTTATGTTCTTTCAGTTTTGACATTTTGTATTTTATATAAAATAATTAGCACAAGACTCCAATAAAAGAAGGCAAACAATTATTTAACCAAATTATTCCTTAGTTTGACAAATAAATGTTCAAAATAGCAAATTTAAAATTTTGGCATACTTTCTCTAGCAATTCTTTTGTCCTCTCAAGACAGAGAAATGATGTAAATTACCAAAACTTGTTTTGGATTAATTGTATATTCCAAAGTGACCATTTCTTTATTTGACTCCAGAAAATGCTACATGGATGTTTCTGTGAAAAACATGTTCATCACTGTACATTATAATCCTCTTTGTAAGAGTTATAGGGCACATCAGTATAGTGAGACTCTGAAATCTTTCCAGAAAAAAAAAAAATATGTTGGGTTCAATCCTATATTCCCTAAAGATATTTGTAATTAAATGTTTTGCTTGTTGTTAAGTATAATATCCACTAAAAACTGAAGAAGATAGGATATAGAGTAATTAGGTTAAAAAAACAAATAAGCAAGCAAAGAAAGAACCCTGGTAAAGAAATGTAAATCCTACTTTATGAAGTTTTCTCTTGACCAGGATACCTTAATCTTTCTCTTGGCTGAACTGAACTTTAGACAATCTTTCTAACTCTAGGCACTATCTTTTTTTTTTCTTAGTGCATTTCCTTTAGAAAACATGTAATTTAAGTTAGTTCTCTGCCCCTTTGAAATATATAGGTCACTTTTTTAAAAAAGCTTCTTGCCAGATTTACAACAAAGGAATGTCTTTTTCAGGAACCTAGGAGCCATTGAAATGTAACCAATAAGAAAGATAGTACCCCTATGTCTCAGTTTCTGTTGAAGGTAGAAACCTAACTTCATTGGGCACCAATTAGCAAACACAGCTTGTCTAATCAGAGCCAGTAACATTTGCAAACTTAGAAAATACTCAATATGTTCAATACCTCCCATTCATCAGCCTCCCTTCCAAGACTCTTCAGTTCTTTTCCATTACACGTACCACACCTTAAACTCTCTCTCTCATCCTTTGTTTCAGAATTTTGAATATAGACTGTGTTCTGGTCTTTCTTGCCTACTACAATAGCCTTGAAAAAGTCTTCCTTGACTGTTTATCAAGTACAATTTTTAGTTTGACAGTTTTGATACTTTTTTGCCCCAATTCTATTATCACAGGGACTTCACAAATCATTATTAAAGATTTGAGTCCTAAAAGCCAGATGAGGGTAGAAAAACAAAATAGGTGAACAGAGAGACAGACAGAAAAATCGAAAAAAAATTGACAAAAGTTTGTGAGGGAACTAACAAAGCAGGAGCCAGAGAAACAAGCTGTGAGTAATTTATAAAGAGCAGGAGCCAAGTCAGAAATGAAGAATTAGGGCAGGGCCAAAAACCAGCAAAAAGGGTCAATATGATGACTCCATCTAAGAATCTCTCCATCCATGGATGAAGCTGGAGGCCATCATTCTTGGCAAACTAGCACAGGAACAGAAAACCAAATGCCACATGTCCTCACTGTAAGTGGGAGCTAAATGATAAGAACACATGGACACAAAGAGGGGAACAATATGCACTGGGGCCTACCTGAAAGTGGAAAGTAGGAAGAGACAGAGGATCAGAAAAAATAACTATTGGGTACTAGGCTTAGTACCTGGGTAATGAAAACACCTGCACAACAAACCCCTGTGACATGAGTTAACCTATATAACAAACCTGCACCTGTACCCCGAACCTAAATTGAAAAATGATAATGATAATAATAATAATAATCTCAATTTAGAAAGTATAACTTTTAAAAAGCAAATTGAAGAATTTGACTTATCTTCTCTACAGATACTTTCACTAGTATTGTTCCTTCCTAATTTGACCTCAAATCCTGGTGAGTAATCATGCCTGACTATGTTGTAGTAATCACCTAAAACATAAGTGTGTTGAGATTTTTTTTAAGTAGATGGTCAATGTAGCCTTTTTTAATCTTCAATTCTTGGATGGCCAGTTAATATGGAAGCATTAGCATTTACAGTGCTGTGTAGCATCACTAATTTGACATTTTTCACCTACTCCTCCTTTTTAGTCAAACATTTGTTGTAAGAAGAATTGAATTTCAAACTGAGTAAATGGTTTTTATAGGCAGTGCAAAATTTAATACTGCTTTCTTATTGCTACATTTAATTCAGCTCTGTTTCTATTAAAATATGTTTCTATTAATGTCAGTTATTTTTGCTTTCTTTTCTGTGGAAGATTGCAAGAGAACCCTACAATTGAGACTATAAATATTCCTTAAAGTATGTTCACAGCACATTGCCATAAATAGATGATAGATAGATAGATAGTGTCAGGCCTCTGAGTCCAAGCTAAGCCATCATATCCCCTGTGACCTGCACGTACACATCCAGATAGCCGGTTCCTGCCTTAACTGATGACATTCCACCACAAAAGAAGTGAAAATGGCCTGTTCCTGCCTTAACTGATGACATTATCTTGTGGAATTCCTTCTCCTGGCTCAAAAGCTCCCCTACTGAGCACCTTGTGACCCCCACTCTGCCCGCCAGAGAACAACCCCCCTTTGACTGTAATTTTCCTTTACCTACCCAAATCCTATAAAACGACCCCACCCCTATCCCCCTTCACTGACTCTCTTTTCGGACTCAGCCCACCTGCACCCAGGTGATTAAAAGCTTTATTGCTCACACAAAGCCTGTTTGGTGGTCTCTTCACATGGACGCGCATGAAAGATAGATAGATAGATAGATAGATAGATAGATAGATAGATAGATGATAGAGAGAGACAGGGCAGACTTTTCAAAAGAAAATACAATTTTAGAAAATGACTGTTGAAATAGAAGCAGCTGGTAGCAATCCCCATGGCCAGCTTTGAGAGCCAATATTATGCTGGAGAAAAGATGGAACCATGGGGCTTCTATAATTGATAAAGTGTTACTACTGGAAGTAGCAGTATGACCAATAAAGCCTGAAGGGTCTTGAGAATATCATAGCTGGGAACACCTATCATAAATTATTTTTTGTTTTCATGTCTTATCCATTTATCTATCTCATTCCATCAATAGTTTGTATTGATTTATTTATATATACATCAATAGTCTGTGTTGATTTATTTATATTATACAGTTCTGTATAGCAGAAATATAAATTAATCTATCAAATACAACCTCATTCACTCAGTGTGAATGAAGCACATACTATAAACTTAATAACTTATTTGAAATTGAGCATAAAAGTAAAATAACCTAAAGGCTGTGTTTTGAAGAAATTGAAGGTTTAGTTGGGAAAAATCTGATAAGGAATCAAACCGTGAGGTATTGACCATTATTTTTTTAAGGAATCTGAGGCCCTGGGAGCTCAAGTAACATGTCTGAAATAAAGACAAAAAGCAACAGAGTTATGATTTTAACCTAGGTCATCTTTTTCAAACTTTATGGACCTGGTTATATTTAAAGGTTTTGATGTTGTTTTTGTGTGGGGGAGGAAATTAAATCCATTGTACTTATATTTTCTAATTATCTATGTGAAGGCACTGGTTTGGAAATTATTTAAGAACGTTTATGTTTAAAATGCAAGTTAAGTGTTTAAATGAACTTTAATTTCATTGAGATGTTGAGATTTAAAGTCCAATGATTGTTGCTAACAAATTGCATTCAATAATTAGCTTAATGGCCATTGGGAAGAAAGAGAAAGTATGTATTTCTCTGATGCATATGAATTACCTGCATGTTGTTTGCACCAGGAAATGGTTAGGCATTAGCAAATAGCAACAACAGGTATTCAAGATGGGTGGCCACCAGGTGAAAGGTTTGCATAAAGATGGATTTGGTTAAGATCAGTAATGATTAATAAGAGCTACAGTTAGAGTACAGCATAGTCCATTTCAGGGTTGGTATATTAGTCTGTTCTCACATTGCTAATAAAGACATACTGGAGACTGAGTAATTTATAAGGGAAAGAAGTATAATGAATTCACAGTTCCACATGGCTGGGGAGACATCACAATCATGGCAAAAGATTAATGAGGAGCAAAATCATGTTTTATATGGTGGCAGGGAAGAGAGCTTCTTCAAGGTAACTCCCATTTATAAAACCATCAGAACTCATGAGACTTATTCACTACTACGAGAACAGTAATGGAGGAAACTGCCCTCATGATTCACTTATCTGCACGTGGACCCATCCTTGACACCTGGGGATTATCACAATTTGAGGTGAGATTTGGGTGGGGACACAACCAAACCATATCATTCCATTCCTGGCCCCTCCCAAATCTAATGTCCTCACATTTCAAAACCAAGCATGCCTTCCCAACAGTCCCCCAAAGTCTTAACTCATTTCATCATTAACTCAAAAATGCACAGTCCAAAGTCTCATCTGAGACGAGTCCCGTCTGCTTATTAGCATGTAAAATCAAAAGCAAATTAGTTACTTCTTAGATACAGTGGGTATACAGACATTGGGTAAATACACCCATTTCAAATGAGAGAAATTGGCAAAAACGAAGGAGTTACAGGCCCCATGCAAGTCCAGAATCCTAGAGGGCAGTCAAATCTTAAAGTTCCAAAATGATCTCCTTAGACTTTATGTCTCACATACAGTTCACACTGATGCAAGAGGTGGGCTCCCCAGCCTTGGACAGCTGCTCTCCTGTGGCTTTACAGGGTTCAGCTCCTCTTCCAGATGCTTTAATGGGCTGATGTTGAGTGTCTGTGGCTTTCCCAGGTGCACAGGGCAAGCTGTCAGTGGAACTACCATTCTGGGGTCTGGAAGACAGTGGCCCTCTTCTCACAGCTCCACTAGGCAGTGCCCTAGTGGTTACTCTTTGTGGGGGCTCCAACCCCATGTTACTCTTCTGCACTGACCTAGCAGAGGTTCTACATGAGGGCCCCACTCTCGCAGCAAATTTCTGCCTGGACATTCATGTGTTACCATACATTCTCTGATATCTAGACAGAGGTTCCCAAAGCTTGATTCTTATCTTCTGTGTACCCGCAGGCCCAACACCACATGAAAGCTGCCAAGGCTTGGGGCTTGCACCCTCTGAAGCCACCACCTGAGCTGTACCTTGGCCTCTTTTAGCCGTGGCTGGAGCAGTGGGCATTCAGGTCACAAAGTCCTGAGGCTGCACCCAGCAGGTGGGTCCTGGGCCTGTCCCAAGAAACCAGTTGTCCTTCCTAGGCCTCCAGGCCTGTGATGGGAGGGGCTGCTGGCAAATGTTTCCGACATGCCCTGAAGACATTTTCCCCATTGTTTTGGGGATTACCATTTGACTCCTTGTTACTTATGCAAATGTCTGCTGCCTGCTTGAATTTCTCCCAGAAAATTGGGTTTTATTTTCTGTTGAATCCTCAGTCTTCAATTTTTTTCAATTTTTATGCTCTACTTCCTCTTGAACACTTTGCTGTTTAGAAATTTCTTTTGCCAGATACCCTAAATCATTGCTCTCAAGTTCAAAGTTCCACGGATCTCTAGGGCAGGGACAAAATGCTGTGAATCTCTTTTCATAGCAAGAGTGACCTTTACTCCGTTTTCCAAGAATATTCTCATCTCTATCCCATCTGAGACCATCTCAACCTAAACTTTATTGTCCATATCACTATCAGAATTTTGGTCAAAGCCATTCAACAAGTCCCCAGGAAGTTCCAAACTTTCCCACATCTTTCTGTCTTTTGAGCTGTCCAAGTCTCTAGTAAGTTTCAGACTTTCCCACATTTTTTGGTCTTCTTCTGAGCCCAAACTGTTCCAGCCTCTGCCTGTTACACCATTCCAAAATTATGTTCACATTTTTGGGTATCATTACAGCAGCACCCAACTCTACCACAGTGCCAATTTATTGTATTAGCCTGTTCTGCTAATAGAGACATACCCGATTCTGGGTAATTTTTATGGGAAAGAAGTTTAATGGGCTAACGGTTCCACATGACTGGGGAGGCCTCATAATCATGGCATAAGGCAAATAAAGAGCAAAGACACGTCTTACATGGTGGCAGGCAAGAGAGCATGTGCAGGGGAACTCCCATTTATAAAACCATCAGATTTCATGAAACTTATTCACTGCCAGGAGAACAGTATGGGGGCAACCACCTTCATGATTCAATTATCTCCCATGCAATGTCAGAGATGAAATGACTGGACATAAGTCTCTTGCTTTTTGTGACAACAAGTCTCTGAATATCTCCACCAGGCCTTCTCAGAATACATTATGCTTAAGTATCTGTTTGGTTTCCTCCACTTACTTCTTGATATGGTTTGGCTGTGTCCACACCCAAATCTCATCTTGAATTCACACATGTTGTGGGAGGGACCTGATGGGAGTTAGCTGAATCATGGGGCCAAGTCTTTCTTGTGTTGTTCTCCTGATAGTGAATAAGTCTCATGAGACCTGACGGTTTTAAAAAGAGTTCTCCTGCACAAGGTCTCTCTTTGCTTGCTGCCATCCATGTAAGATGTGACTTGCTCCTCCTTGCCTTTTGCCATGATTGTGAGGCTTCCCCAGCCACGTGGAACTTTAAGTCCAATTAAACTTCTTTTGTAAATTGCCCAGTCTTGAGTATGTCTTTATCAGCAGCATGAAAATGAACTAATACAGTTCTGTATAGCACATAGAATGGATTGAATGATATGAGAATGGGCTAAAGTTGGTTAGGGCACAGTAATAGAGTGAGGGTTTCCAGCAGTATCATGACTGATGGAGAGATCATCCAGGTCAAGAGTGTCCATTTGGCCCCTGCAAAGCAAATCTGAAAGTGGTAATGAGCTCCCTGTACACTGTACTCCAGCTGGTTTGAGCTTTCACATGTTACAACATTTAGTCTGGCTCTCAGAGTTTCCTGAATAAAGTTTGTGTAGAAGACACTTATTCCAGACACACAAATATGAGAGCTACCAACAACTCAGTCTTTCTACCCAAATAGGAAATCATTCAAGGCCAAATTGTTTTCTCCCATCTTTCACTCCTTTGGTTGCCGTGTGATTACAACATGTATTTCTAAATTGACAACTTCTTCCCAGGTGAAAGCAAACGAGTAATAAGGCTTAAAGAAAGCAGTTCTCTGAAAATGAAGTACTAAAGGATCACATTCTTCTTTTTTCATGCAAATGAGGTCCTGTTGGAGCAGCAGAGCATTACTCAATAAATCATTTTGCACTCTTGAGCAGACTGAATGCAGCTCTAAATGTGACACCACGGGACTGTTTAATTGAGCTCTAAGGAAATGGTACAGCTGGCTGAGCTTAGTACACACTTGAACATTGAACTTCTCCCTCCATTAGTGCACTTACCCTGTGCTGCCCCATGCTTTGCTTAGTTTTTAACTAAAATTCTATTCCACCAAATTCCAAGATACTTGAGGGCAGGAACTAGGGTGGCAGTCAGAGTAAAGTAACACATTTAAAATAGCAATAGTTAATAGAATGTAACACATGTTAAGCACTTTGAATTCATTATCTTATTTAAATTGTTGATACCAACAATTGATATTTATATAGTTATATACATATTCAAATGAGAAAACTAAAGCTTTAAGAATTGTATATTTTAATTTCAGTTACATAGGTAGTAAAATATGAGTCATGGCTGAGTGTGGTGGCTCATGCCTGCAATCCCAGCACTTTCAGAGGCCGAGGTGGGCAGATCATGAGGTCAGGAGATTGAGACAATCCTGGCTAACACAGTGAAACCCTGTCTCTACTAAAAATATAAAAAATTAGCTGGGTATGGTGGCATGTGCCCGTATTCCTAGGTACTTGGGAGGCTGAAGCAGGAGACTCCCTTGACCCCAGGAGTTGTAGGTTGCAGTGAGCTGAGATCGCATCACGCACTCAAGCCTGGGTGACAGAATGAGACTCTGTCTCAAAAAAAAAAAAGTATATATATATGAATCATATTTGCATTGAGTTTATTTGACACCAGACCAGTTTATTATAAAAGACTATTTTCCCTGCTCAGAATCAGACACCATGTAACCCTCACCACCCCTGCAAATGGGCTAGGCAGCTGTTATTGTTTGTATTTGACAAATTAAAAAAACAATGCTAAGTGAGGTATTTCAGATCCTTTACTGAGTAATATAAGCTATATTTCAAAACAAATAATTTTTAATTAAGTAATTTCTACTATATTATGTCCAATAGTAGGTATGATAACTGATAAAAAGCAAAATAATGGGATTTGCACTTTAGAAATCTTAGATTGCAGCACATTGGACAAAACTTTGTCAGTGTTTACTCAACTTGTAAGTTGATTTTTACTGTAAAACAGTAAGATGCACATGAACTTTCTTTCTAATTTTTAAAGAAAAATGTTCAGAGTAAAAATATTAACACAGAACAAAATCAATATATAATTAGAAAAAAATTATTTCAATATAATATTTAAAAAAAGAAGACAGAATTGGCTTTCTACCAAATGTATTAAGTGAACAAAAGTTGTCAACTTTATCATCTCATGGTTCCGTGTATTAGATATAATTTGAAATGTCTTCAGTTTGACCATTAAGAATTTGCAGCTAGAGAGACTGGGAAATGCTTATCAATGTGGCAGAAGTAAATGCTAATGCCTGCCAAATTTGATGATAAAGGGAAGCTGGATGAACGATTTCCCCAATACTGGTAAAAAGTCTCACCCCTTCCTTTGTGGAGGTAGAATGGTGAAAGAATGATACAATTTAATGTGATATTTATTTATTTATTGTATTTTTTAACTTTTATTTTAGGTTCAGTTGTACATGTGCAGGTTTTTATATAGGTAAACTGCATGCCACAGTGGCTTGGTATACAGATTATTTCATCACCCAGGTAATAAATATAATAGTTGATAGGTAGTTTTTCGATCCTCACCCTCCTCTGACCCTCTATCCTCAAGTACATCCTGGTGTCCATTATTCCCCTCTTGATGTCCATGTTTGACTCCCACTTATAAGTGAGAATATGCAGTGTTTGGTTTTCTGTTCCTGCGTTAGTTTGTGTAGAAAGATGGCCACCAGCTCCATCCAAGTTCCTGCAAAGGACATTATCCTGTTCTTTTTTATGGCTGCATAGTATTCCATGGCATACACATACCACATTTTCCTTACCTATTACACTGTTGATGGTCATCTAGGTTGATTCTATGTCTTTGCTATTGGGAATAGTGGTGTGATCAATGTACACATGCATGTTTCTTTATGGTAGAATGATTTATCTTCCTTTACATATATACCCAGTAATGAGATTGCTGGGTAGAATGGTAGTTTCGTTTTAAGCTTTTTTAGAAATTGCCAAACTGTTTTTCACCATGGCTGAGCTAATTTGCATTCCCACCAGCAGCATTTAAGTGTTCCCTTTTCTCTGCCACCTTGCCAGCATCTGTTATTTTTTTGACTTTTTATTAATAGCTCTGACTGGTGTGATATGGTATCTGATATGGTTTGGCTGTGTCCCCACTTAATTGTAGCTTCCATAATTCCCATGTGTTGTAGGAAGGACCTGGTGGGAGGTAATTAAATCATGGGGGCAGGTCTTTCCTGTGCTGTTCTCATGATAGTGAATAAGTCTCATGAGTTCTGACAGTTTTATAAAGGCGAGCTCCCTTGCACATGCTCTCTTGCCTCCAACCATGCAAAACGTGACTTTTCTCCTCCTTCACCTTCTGCCATGACTGTGAGGCCTCCCTAGCCATGTGGAACTATGAGTCGATTAAACATCTTTCCTTTATAAATTACCCAGTCTTAGGTGTGTCTTTATTAGCAGCATGAGAACAGATTAATACAGTAAATTGGTACCAAGTTAGTGGGTGCTGCTGTAAAGCTATGCAAAAATGTGGAAGCATCTTTGGAACAGGGTAACAGGCAAAAGTTGGAGTAGTTTAGAGGGCTCAGAAGAAGAAAGGAAAATGTGGAAAAGCTTGGAACTTCCTAGAGGCTTGGAGGGCTCAGAAGACAGATGTGGGAAAGTTTGGAACTTCCTAGAGACTTGTTGAATGGCTTTGACCAAAATGCTTATAGTGATATGGACAATGAAGTCCAGCCTGAGGTGGTTTCAGATGGCAATGAAACAGGAAAAGTTCTCTTATCGCCCTCACAGGGTGTGAGAAGGAGGTATGGCTCCCTTCGGTGTCCTGCTACTCAAATTTCTCAGGGAAGCATGCAGACGGCAGGTAGTGGGCCACATGGGCTCATGGGCCACATGGGCTCCGACCCCACAGCAGCATCTAGCGGTGAATGTTTACAGCTCCTGAAGCCCCAGTGGGTGTGTGGTACAGTTGCTCTTTTAGTTTTGCCATCTGTGGGTGGCTTGTGTTAATCAGCTCAATTAAACCCTCTGCCTTATGGCAAGGACAAAAGGCTTTCTGTATCCTGGGGTTGTTGCCTTGGTATATTGGAAAAATTGGATTACATATGGACTTGGAGAATGAGTGCAAGCTTTTATTAAATGGTGGCAGTAGCTCTCCCCAGATAGGCGAACCAGAAGAGGGTTTTTCCCTGGAGCCGGGCTGCTCAGCAGCTGGACTCTACTCCAACTGCCCCAGGCAAATTTCCCTCGGTGTCTGTGTGGTTCTGCTGGTCGATGGCCTGACCGCATCTGCTGGTGCCTTTCAGTGTGCTCCTGTGCTACTCTGCTGCTCTTGATGTCCAGCCACCTGTGTGCTCTCTGCCAATGTGTTCTTCTCCACATCCAGCTGCTTGTGTCCAAGCCCATGAGGGTCTTGGAGTTTCTACAGGCACAGGATGCAGGCATGGTGGGTCAGAGTGATCTTGGAAAATGCAACATTTGGGTGCAAAAACAGGAGTCTCTGTTCTTACCTAGGTTGGTGGGCACAGCCCAGATGGTGAAGCCCTCTCCAGAGACCATGCCCTTTTCTTTCCAGCACTTCCCTGCCCCTCTCCTATATCAGAGATGAGGAACTTGCTGGGAACTGGAGTAAAAATGACTTTTGATATGCAAAGAGACCAGCAGCATTTTGCCCCTGCCCTAGTCGTATGTGGAACTTAGAAACTGAGAGAGATGATTTAGGGTATCTGGCAGAAGAAATTTCTAAGCAGTAAAGCATTCAAAAGGAACCAAAGCATAAAAGTTTAGAAACTTTGCAGCCTGATGATGCGATAGGAAACAAAACCCCATTTTCTTGGGAGATATTCAAGCCAGCTGCAGAAATTTGCATAAGTAATGAGAAGCCATATGTTAATCCCCAAGGCAATGGGGAAAATGTCTCCAGGACACGTCAGAGACCTTCACAGCAGCCCCTCCTATCACAGACCCAGAGGCCAAGGAGGAAAAAATGGGTTTCCTGAGGAAAAAAATATGTTTCCTGGGCCTGGCCTGGGGTCCTCTGCTGTGTGCAGAGCCTAGAGACTTTGTGCCCTGCATCCCAGCCACTCCAGCCATGGCTAAAAGAGTCCAAGGTACAGCTTGGGCTGTGGCTTCAGAGTGTGCAAGCCCCAAGTCTTGGCAGCTTCTCTGTGGTGTCGAACCTGTGGGTGCACAGAAGTCAAGAATTGAGGTTTGAGAACCTCCACCTAGATTTCAAAGGATGTATAAAAATATCTGGATGTCCAGGCAGAAGTTTACCTGGGGTAGAGTCCCCATGGAGAACTAGGGCAGTGAGAAAGGGAAATGTGGAGTCACAGCCCCCACACAGAGTCCCCACTGGGGCATTGCCTAGAGGAGCTGTGAGAAGGTCACTGTCTTCCAGACTCCAGAATGGTAGATCAACCAACAGCTTGCACCATGCACCTAGAAAAGCCACAAACACTCAACACTAGCCCATGAAAGCAGCTGGGAGGGGGGCTATACCCTGCCAAGCAAGCCACAGGATGGAACTGACAAAAGTCATGGAAGGACCTCTTGCATCAGCATCTCCTGGAGGTAAGACATGAAGTCAAAGAAGATCATTTTGGAACTTTAAAGTTTAATGACTGCCCTACTGGATTTTGGACTTGCATATGGCCTGCAACCCCTTTGGTTTGGCCAATTTCTCCCATTTGGAATGGGTGTATTTACCAGATGCCTGTATCCTCATTGTATCTAGGAAGTAACTAACTTGCTTTTGATTTTACAGGCTTGTAGGCAGAAGGGACTTGCCTTGTCTCAGATGAGACTTTAGACTGGGGACTTTTGTGTTAATGCTGAAATGAGTTAAGACCTTGGAGGACTTTTGGGAAGGCATGATTGGTTCTGAAATATGAGAACGTGAAATTTTGGAGGGGTCAGGAGTGTAATAATATGGTTTGGCTGTGTCCCCACCCCAATCTCATCTTGAATTGTAGCTCCCATAATTCTCATGTGTCATGGGAGGAATCCAGTGAGAGGTAAATGAATTATGGGAGCGGGTCTTTCTCATGCTGTTCTTGTGATAGTGAATAAGTCTCATGAGATCTGTTGGTTTAATAAAGAGAAACTCCCCTGCGCAAGCTTTCTTACCTGCCACTGTTTAAGGTGGGCCTTTGCTCTTCTTTTGCCTTCCGCCATCATTGTGAGACCTCATGAAGCATGTGGAACTGTGAGTCAGGTAAACCTCTATCCATTATAAATTACTAAGTCTCAGGTATGTCTTTATTAGCAGCATGAGAATGGACTAATACAGTATGTCATGGTGGTTTTGATTTGCATTTCTGTAATGATTAGTTATATGAAGCTGTTTTACATATGCTTGTTGGCCACATGTACATCTTCTTCTGAAAATTGTCTGCTCATGTGCTTTGCACACTTTTTAATGCAGTTGTTGGTATTTTGCTTGTTAATCTATTTATATTATTTAAATTTCCTACGTATTAGGCCTTTGTTGAATGCATAGTTTGTAAATGTTTACTCCCATTCTGTAAATTGTCTGTTTACTCTGTTGATAGTTTCTTTTGCTGTGCAGATGCTGTTTAGTTTAATTCAGTCCATTTGCCAATTTTTGGTTTTGTTGCAATTGTTTTTGGAGTCCTCTTCATGAAATCTTTGCCAGGGCCCAGGTCCAGAATATTTCATAGATTTTCTTAGAGGCATTTTATAGTTTTAGGTTTTTCATTTAAATCTTTAATCCATCTTCTGTTGATTTTTGTATATGGTGTAAGAAAGGGGTCTGGTTTCAAGTAGCCAGTTATTCTAGCATTATTTATTGAATGGAGAGTCTTTTCCTCATTGCTGGTTTTTGTACACTTTGTTGAAGATCAAATGGATGTATGTGTATGTTTTTATTTCTGGGTTCTCTATTCTGTACCACTTATCCATGTGTCTGGTTTTGTACTAGTATCATGTTGTTTTGTAGCCTTTTAGTATGGTTTGAAGTCAAGTAACAGGGTGCCTCCGGCTTTGTTCTTTTTGTTTAGGATTACTTTGGCTATTCAAACTCTTTCTTGGTTCCATATAAATTTTAGAATAGCTTTTTCTAATTCTGTGAAAACTATCATTGGTAGTTGGATAGGAATAGCATTGAATCTGTACATTACTTTGGGCAGTATGGCCATTATAATAATATTGATTCTGTCTATCCATGAGCATGGAATGTTTTTCCATTTTTGTTTGTCATCTCTGATTTCTTTCAGTAGTGTTTTGTAATTTATGTTGCAGGGATTTTTCACCTCCGTGGTTAGCTGTGCTCCTAGATATTTTGTGTGTGTGTGTGCTTGGGTGTGTGTGTGTGGCTTTGTAATTGGGATTGTGCTCTTGATTTGGCTCTCAGCTTTGATGTTGTTGGTGTATAGAATGCTTGTGATTTTTATACAATGATTTTGTGTACATAAAGTTTGCTGAAGTTGTTTATTAAATGTAGGAGCTCTTGAGCAGAGACTATGGGGTTTTCTAGATATAAAATTATATCATCTGTGAAGAGAGATAATTTGACTTTCTTTCTATTTGAATGCCTTTTATTTATTTCTCTTGCCTGATTGCTCTGGCTAGGACTTCCAGTAGTATGCTGAATAGAAGTGGTGAGAGTGGGCATCCTTGTCTCGGTCCAGTTCTCGAGGGGAAAGCTTCTAGCTTTTGTCCATAGAGTATGATGTTGACTATGGGTTTTGTCATAGATGGCTTTTATTATTTTGAGTTATGTTCCTTTAATGCCTAGTTTATTGAGGGTTTTTAACATGAAGCGATGTTGAATTTTATCAGAAGCATTTTCTACATCTATTGAGATAGATCTATTGAGATAGAGTCTTTTCTTTTAGCTCTGTTTATGTGATAAATCACATTTATTGATTTGAATATGTTGTATAGGAAGAATAAAGCCTACTTGGTCACAGTGAAATAGCTTTTTGATGTGCTACCGGATTCAGTTTGATAGTATTTTGTTGAGAAAATTTGCATCTATGTTCATCAGGATTATTGCCCTGATGTTTTCTATTTTTGTTGTGTCTCTGCCAGGTTTGAGTATCAGAATGATGGCGGCCTGATAACATGATTTTAGGAGGAGTTGTTCCTTCTCAATTTTTTTGGAGTTGTCTCAGTAGAAATGGTACTGGCTCTTCATTATATATCTGATAGAATTTTGCTATAAATCTGTGTTGTCCTGGCTTTTTCTGCTTGGTAGTCTTTTTATTACTGATTCCATTTAAGAACTCATTATTCATCCATTCCGGGTTTTAATTTCTTTCTTGTTCAACCTTGGGAGATCATATGTTTCCAGGAATTTATCAATTTTTTTTAGGTTTTCTAGTTTATGTGCATACAGACACTTATAATAGTCTCTGAGAGTTTTTCTGTTTCTGTGAGGTGGTGGCAATGCCTCTTTTGTCATATCTGATTGCATTTATTTGGATATTTCTTTTTTCTTTATTATTATTATTATTATTGTTAATTATTTTTTGAGACAAGCAAGGTCTTCCTCTGTTGCCCAGGCTGGAGTGCAGTGGTGTGATCTCAGCTCACTGAAACCTCTGCCTCCCGGGTTCAATCAATTCTCCTGCCTTGGCCTCCCAAGTAGCTGGGATTACAGGCACCATCCACTATGCATAGCTTATTTAAGTTTTGCCATGTTGGCCATGCTGGTCTTAAACTCCTGATCTGAAGTGATCCAGCGCCCTCAGCCTCCCAAAGTGTTTGGATTAAGGCATGGGCCACTGCAACCGGCCTTCGTTATTAATTTAGCTAGCAGTCTATCAATCTCGCTATTCTTTCAAACAACCAACTTCTGCTTTCAGTGACATTTTGTGTGGTTTTTCACCTCTCAATTTCATTCAATTCAGCTCTGATTTTGGTTATTTCTTTTTTTCTGCTAGCCTTGTGGTTGGTTTGCTCTTGTTTTTCTAGTTCCTCCAAATGTCATGTTAGGTTTTTCATCTGAGATCTTTCTAACTTCTTGATGCAGGTTTTTAGCACTATAAACTTCCCTCTTACCACTTCTTTAGCTATGTCTCAGAGATTCTGGTATGTTGTATCTTTATTTTCATTAGTTTCAAGAATTTTTTGATGATTGCCTTAATTTCATTGTTTACCCAAAATTCATTCAGGAACAAGTTGTTTAACTTCCATGTATTTTGTATGATTTTAGCGATCTTCTTAGTATTGCTTTTTACTTTTATTGTGCTAATATCTCAAAGTGTGGTTGGTATTGGTTTGATTTTTTGAATTTACTGAAAAGTTGACAGTTATTTTATGGCCTATGATGTGATCGATTTTAGAGTATGTGCCATGTGCAAATGAGAGGAATATATATTCTGTTGTTTGGGGGTGGAGAGTTCTGTAGATATCTGTTAGGTCTATTTGGTCGAGTGTCAAGTTGAGGTTTCGAATATCTTCATTAGTTTACTGCCTCAAAGATCTGTCTAATGCTGTCAATGGGGTGTTGAAATTTTCCACTATTTTAATGTGATCTTCTAAGTCTTTTTGTAAATTTCTAAGAACTTGTTTTATGAATCTGGATGTTCTTGTATTGGGTGCATATTTATATCATACTTTTTTTTAATATTTAGGCTAAGAGTTTTAGATTGTATGTCCAAAATGTCACCACTGAAACAATTTAGAAATTGTAATGCTCAGGAATTAAAGTAGCTATTGATAAAGAATCAATTCCAGTTAGTAGTCCAGACAATGAAAGTAGATATCATGAAAATTATAGAAAAGAATAAGAAGATGTATGCCTTTCTTGAAGTAAGTCAGAAACTGAATGATTAGATAAGAAAATACTATTTTTGTTACCAGGTGTTTGTTAGGCTACATAGAAGGTAGAAAAACATTCTGAAAAAGAGATAAAAAATGTGAAATACTTTGAGGGGAACATCAAGGATTTCAAGGTCGATAGGATAATGAATTGGACAAGGTAGATTTTTGATTTTACACACAATGTGAAGAAATAAGAGTCAGATTGCTGAGACAGGTGCACTAACATTCGCAGTTTTCTTCAACTCTTCTCTTCCCAAATGACCTGTCATTCTTAAAGTAGTATTTTGCAATAGAACTTTCTGTACTGATGAGGATATTTTGTATCAGTGTTACAAATATGATAGCTATAGCCACATGTGGCTTTTGAATTAATGAAATATGGCTAGTGTAACTATGAAGCTAAATTGTCAATTTTATTTAATTTAAATAAATTTAAATGTAAATAACTGCAAGTGGCTAGTAACTATATTTAAAGCTCTGGGAGGTATAGGAATATACTAGCATACTAACTAAAATGCCCAGATCCATAGTTTTCAATCTCACAGTGATTTTATCTAAAATATCTGAATAGAAGAAAAAAACAATAAACAAGATAGGAAGAAGTAATTGAGGAGGAATACTTTTTTCTGAATTCTGACTGTCAAGTACTGTATGTCCCTGACAAAAAAGAAACAAAACCCACTCTAAAGAAAGAAAAACATAGTAAGTCTCAAGTTAATATTATAAACAATTTAGGTTAATACACTATCTGGATATGGATAAAAATAATTGGGCACACATAGGGAGATATTCAATATGGTAAAAATAAAATTAAAGTGAAAGAAAATACCTAGCAGAAAGAATACAAAATACAAATAGACTAGCAGGCTATAGATACTTATATTGTGACAACACAATTTAAATAAAAAATACCATTTCCAAAAAGATAATAGAGACAAGATTAAGCATTTAGGCAGAGGGTTACAAAATATACATTTCTAAAAGGAGACTTTTTTTTACAGATGAAAAGTAAAATAATGAAATTATTTACTTCTTTTTTTACAGATGAAAAGTAAAATAATGAATTTTTAAAAGCCAATAGATGTGTTTTACTGTGCTTTAGAATCTACTGAATAGAGAATTAATTAATTAAATTTTAGAGTAAAAGAAATTATTTAGGTTGAAACACAAAACACTAAAATAAATGAAAAATACAGAAGAGAAGGAAAGGGGGAAAAGTGAGAAATTCTAAGATTCATACAGTTTGATTTCTAGAAATAGAATTGTAGAAAAGCAAAAATATTACAGAAGCAATGTTTGAAGACATAGTGTTTATCTTAGTTCCATGTGTATATATATGGAAGTTGGATATATATATATACACACACACACATATATATATATATATAGCTCCAAGCTACAGATTCAGAAGATCTACAGACCCCAAGCCAAATAAATAAAAAGAAAATAAGACTTGAATAGATCATAGTAAAACTGCTAAATAACAATTTTTAAATGTGTTAAAAGCAACCAATTTTTTAAAGTACAGATAATCGCTAAAGGTGTAATACTGAAATTAACTGCTGAATTTTCAAGACATAATGAATATCATAGGAGAATAGAAAAACATTTTACCCCATCAATAAGTGGGCGAAGGATATGAACAGACACTTCTCAAAAGAAGACATTTATGCAGCCAAAAGACACATGAAAAAATGCTCATCATCACTGGCCATCAGAGAAATGCACATCAAAACCACAATGAGATACCATCTCACACCAGTTAGAATGGCAATCATTAAAAAGTCAGGAAACAACAGGTGCTGGAGAGGATGTAGAGAAATAGGAACACTTTTACACTGTTGGTGAGACTGTAAACTACTTCAACCATTGTGGAAGTCAGTGTGGCGATTCCTCAGGGATCTAGAACTAGAAATACCATTTGACCCAGCCATCCCATGACTGGATATATACCCAAAGGACTATAAATCATGCTGCTATAAAGACACATGCACACGTATGTTTATTCTAGCACTATTCACAATAGCAAAGACTTGGAACCAACCCAAATGTCCGTCAATGATAGACTGGATTAAGAAAATGTGGCACATATACACCATGGAATACTATGCAGCCATAAAAAATGATGAGTTCATGTCCTTTGCAGGGACATGGATGAAATTGGAAATCATAATTCTTAGTAAACTATCGCAAGGACAAAATACCAAACACTGCATGTTCTCGCTCATAGGTGGGAATTGAACAATGAGAACACATGGACACAGGAAGGGGAATATCACACTCTGGGGACTGTTATGGGGTGGGGGTAGGGGGGAGGGATAGCATTAGGAGATATACCTAATGCTAAATGGCGAGTTAATGGGTGCAGCACACCAGCATGGCACATGTATACATATGTAACTAACCTGCACGTTGTGCACATGTACCCTAAAACTTAAAGTATAATAATAAAATAAAGAAAAACATTTTACAATTAGAAAAAAAAAATTGCCAATTTAGAATTCTATGCACCTTGAAAATATATTTCATGAATAAAGATAAATGTAGCCATATTTATACATATGTGTATAAAACAAAATATCTAATTTGCACATGTATGTTTAGTAAAACTGGGCCAGGCATGGTGGCTCACACCATTAAGCTCAGCACTTTCGTAGGCCTAAGTGGGAGGATCACGTGAGGTCAGGAGTTTGAGACCAGCCTAGCCAACATGGTGAAACCCGGCCTCTACTAAAAATACAAAAATTAGCCAGGCATGATGGTGCACACCTCTAATCCCAACTACTCGAGAGGCTGAGGCATGAGAATCCAATGAACCCAGGAGGAGGGGGAGTTTGCAGTGGGCCAAGATCGCACCACTGTACTCCAGCCTGGGTGACAGAGCAAGACTCTATCTCAAATAAACAAAACCAAAATGTTATGTTGATATCACATTTTCTGCTCTTTTACTATACGGGAAATTGAGAAAGTTACTGAGATTAGGAAGAATCTGTACCTCAAACTCTTTTTTTTTTTTTTTGAGACAGAGTCTCTTTCTGTTGCCCAGGCTGGAGTGCAGTGGCACAATCTCGGCTCACTGCAAGCTCCGCCTCCTGGGTCCACGCCGTTCTCCTGCCTCAGCCTCCTGAGTAGCTGGGACTACAGGCGTCCACCACCACGGCTAGCTAATTTTTTGTATTTTTAGTAGAGGCGGGGTTTCACCGTGTTAGCCAGGATGGTCTCGATCTCCTGACCTCGTGACCCGCCCGCCTCGGCCTCCCAAAGTGCTGGGATTACAGGCGTGAGCCCCCGCGCCCGGCCACCTCAAACTCCTTATCTGCAAAACAACATTTTCAATGCAAGGAATGTTAACTCTCCTGTCCTTCTAAAACTCTAAGCTTTAATGACAGTTTAGTGGTTCATTTTGATCTCACCATATGCCCAGTAAATAAAGGCATGAATTTAGTTGTGAATCACAAATATGTTATTTTGCACAACTAAACATGTAAAAGTCAATGATTCTTTTTTTAATTTAGTGTATGCATTGAATTTTATGCTTAAGATCTCTCACATCACAGTTTCCAGGATAAGAAAAATAAAGAGCCATACACATTTTTTTCTGTACATTTTGCTAAAAAAAATACAGTAAACAAGGGTTATTTATTAGTAGGTGATTAGGTATTGATAATTAAATTGCCATTACATTTCAGTGTGAAGTCAGAGTAGAGAAGGAATATGTGCAATTAAAATGGGGTTTCTATTAATACATTTTGATAACTTACTTTCTATGGCTTAACAATTTGTAATTATTTATAACAATACCAGATTGTCTACCAATGAGGAAAACATGTTAGTTTAGATAGACCATATAGAGGAAGATGCAAGCATTTCTAGCATTGTCTTCCTACAGTCTAATGGGGCCTCCTTCTCTGTTACTTAAAGTAGAGTGGATAAAGCTCTTCTCTGTTTCCAACTGTTGATTGACAGAAGATAAAAGACTCCAGTTGTGATGAAAAATTACCGGGCAAATTGCAGTCTCTACACAAATGCAATGCCTTTTATGTTTGCAGCCCATGAATGGATGTACTGCTGCTTTTATGTAAAAGACATCAATTACCAAAAGCTCCTCTAGTTAAACTAAATTTGACTTTGAGAATTAACTGCATTTGTTCTTTCAATAGATGCTTGGGGAATAAAGTTGTAATGACCTTTCTGGGGGTGTAAAAAAAATCAGATGCCAGAAGATTGAAATTGAACAAAGATGACATTTGGCCTGAAATAATTGGGCTATGCATCAGCAAACAAAAAACAAAAAAGCAAAATCAGTGGCTTGAGTTATTTCAAAAAAAAAATATGGATCGTGCACTCATTCACTTGTTTATACATTTGTTTTCTTAGCCAATCCTTGGAAAAGGGTAAGAAATAAAATCTGATGAAAAGGTGTTGAAAACTTAAAAACAGCCTTGTTACTAAAAGTAGCATTTTGATTGTGAAATGCACTTCATATATATATATATCTCAGTTTCTTTGTATGACAAATGGTGAAACAAAAATGTATTAATGAGAAAATGCTAATTTTTATGGAGAACGCCAGGCCTCTTTCATCTTATTTGGGAGAGGAGGAAAAAAAACCATAGTTAAGATTCAAGAAAAAGGACAAAAACTTATGCATAGCATACCTCGGATTGGAGCTTCTTGATCTAGCAAAGATAGAAATGAATAATTCCTTTTTTATTAATAGTGAGATTAATGGAATAAGAGAAGCCTAAGGCTAGCCTTGCCTTTGGAAAGGAGCACTCCCAGACATCTAAGAAATGGCCAAATGGGAGCCAAAATATGGCTAAAACGAAGTAAGACTCATGATTTTAGGAGATAAAGATGCCTGGCACAATTTATTTTTATTTTTTTGTTGACTTTTCTTGCTATTAGACTTCTATTTTTAGTGTATAATTTAAAAATATATACGAGAACAAAAATATCAGTCATTGTAATATAAATCACAATTTGGGGCTGCTGTTATGTAAAATATATCATTTAGAAAGAGCCCTTGATAATTCCTTCTCTAGCTAAACAAAGTCTACCTTTGCAGATTTAACCACATTTGCTCTTTTTTTTAAATTTTTTTATTATTATACTTTAAGTTTTAGGGTACATGTGCACAACTGGGAGGTTTGTTACATATATATACATGTGCCATGTTGGTGTGCTGTACCCATTAACTTGTCATTTAGCATTAGGTATATCTCCTAATGCTATCCCTCCCCCCTCCCCCCTCCCCCAACCCCACAACAGTCCCCGGTGTGTGATGTTCCCCTTCCTGTGTCCATGTGTTCTCATTGTTCAATTCCCATCTATGAGTGAGAACATGCGGTGTTTAGTTTTTTGTCCTTGCGTTAGTTTGCTGAGAATGATGGCTTCCAGTTTCATTGAGCAAAGTTTTAGTTAGCCTTCATGTGATGGAGGCAAAATCAGATGTTAAGAAATTGAAATTATATAAGCATACTCTTCATTGTAAATAGTTAGCATGACTGTGCATCAACATAGATATTGTTGGAATTGTTGGTTCTCTACCAAAAATTGCCTAAATCATGCATACACCTGAGTGTGGTCCAACTTAACACAGAAGTAGGCTAGTAAGATTCGAAGTGAGGTGTGGTTTATGAAACCCTGAAGTTCCCCAGCCTTCATTCAGGAGACCCATTATGTGAAAACTCTTTCAAAACAATATTAAGATGTTAATTATCCTTTACTGTTTTGACATCTGCACTAATGATTACACAAAAGCAATGATGGTAAAATGGTCGGTGCCTTTGTATGAATCAAGACAGTGGCACTAACATTACTGGAAGGCATTATATTTGCTGAAGTAGTAACAGTAAAAGCATTAATTAATTTAAATCTTAACTCATGGACATACAGCTTTTCAATATTCTGTGTGACAGAATAGGAAGGGTGCATAAAACACTTCTGGAATCTGATGACTGTTACCAGAAAAAGCACTTGCAAGGTTGTTTGTCTTGAAACTGCATCAGCTAGTTGTTTTGTTTTGTTTTGTTTTATTTTTATATAAAATACCATTTTTACTTAAAATAATAATTAATGGGTACTAGGTGTTCAAACTTGTGTATTTGGCAGACATTCTCTCAAAAAAGTATTAAAATGAAACTCTTGCTTCAAGAAAATTACTATCATTATCTGTGATCAAAGATTTGAGCATTCGAGTGAAAATTAGAATTTGGGAAAACAAAATTATTCCTAGTACTTATAAAGTTTCAGATGAGAATGATCTTAATATTAGCAATATATTTTTTGAATGTAGAGTGAAATATGTATTTACATTTGGAATAATGCAAAATTCAGTAAACCCATTATTTCCAACGGCTAACGCATGAAGTTTTAAAGTCATGCTTGATAAAAGATCCAATACATTTTTATGTAACAGGGTTCAAAAGGGTACTGATGGTTTCAGAGTCTACATTTAAGTACCCTTTGAGTAAATATTAGTTATCAAGTTTTGGTATAGTATTAAAGAATATCTTCAATGGAAAGAGCTATTAAAATACTCTTTCTTGGCTGGGCAAGGTGGTTCATGCCTGTAATCCCAGCACTTTGGGAGGCTGACGTGGGCGGATCACCTGAGGTTGGGAGTTCAAGACCAGCCTGGCCAACATGGCGAAATCCCATCTCTTCTAAAAATACAAAAATTAGCCAGGTGTGGTGGCACATGCCTGTAATCCCAGCTACTCGGGAAGCTGAGGCAGGAGAATCACTTGAACCTGGGAGTTGGAGGTTGCAGTGAGCCGAGATCATGCCACTGAACTCCAGCCTGGGTGACAGAGCAAGACTCCACCTCAAAAAAAAAAAAAAAAAAAAAAAAAACTCTTTCTTTTTCTCACTATATATCCTTGAGCGGTCAGATTGTCTTTTCATATTTCAACAGAAAACATGTGGCAACAGTTTGAATACAGAAACAGATGTGAGAATTCAAGTGTCTTCTATTAAGCCAAATAATAAATATGCAAAAAATGTGAAATAATGTTATTTTCATTATCTTTTTATTTTATATAATGTAGTTATGTTTCATATATTTGTGTTGTTAGTGTGTATTTATATTATCAATTTAGATGAATTAATAAACATTTAATAATATCTGATTTTAACTTCTAATTAAAACAGTAAATGGTAGATATAACTCACATGACCAGACGCTCCTTAAGGTACTCAATAATTTTTAATAATTTAAAGGTAACCTGAGACCCAAAATTTTGAGAACCACTGATCTCTACCAGTGTATTCCGCCTCTATAATGTGAATCAAGGAGGATGCTTCCAGAGGTGGATCCCTGGATCCCATCCCTTTCAGATACTGATTTAATTGGTCCAGAGAAGGGCCCAGGCATCAGTGAACTATAACAACTCCCCACGTGATTTTCATTTTGCAGTGGTGTCATACCAGTCTAGTGAGAAATACAGTTACTCGAACTTTAAAATGCAGATTCTGTTTTACTAAATCTGGAGTAATGCCTGGAAATCCACCTTTCTTTTTTTTTTTACTATTATACTTTAAGTTTTAGGGTACATGTGCACAACGTGCTGGTTTGTTACATAAATATACATGTACCATGTTGGTGTGCTGCACCCACACTCGTCATTTAGCATTAGGTATATCTCCTAATGCTATCCCTTCCCCATCCCCCTGCCCCACAACAGGCCCCGGTGTGTGATGTTCCCCTTCCTGTGTCCATGTGTTCTCATTGTTCAATCCCCACCTATGAGTGAGAATATGCGGTGTTTGGTTTTTTGTCCTTGTGATAGTTTACTGAGAATGAGGGTGGAAATCCACCTTTCTAATGAGTTTTCTGATGATACCTACGTTGTTGGTCTTTAGACCACATTCTACCTCTGTCTATGCAGTCCACAGTTAATCCCACTATCTCATATGGCACACCTTAGATCACCAGCAATTACCTGGACGGGACTCCAACGTTGAGTTGTAGCCCTCACTTCATTAGCCTGGGAATCTTCTCTGAAGAATTCACTGTGCTGAATTCTGGCTGCTTAATATTTGGTCTTTCAGAAGTCCAGTGACTTCTTTATCCATTTTCGACTTCACTCACAGTGACGTTGTAATATATGAAATCACAGATATAAAAGTGCTTGGAAAGTTATAAATTTCCACATAGATGTAAAATGTTAATTTTATTACCATAATTAGCATTGACACTCAAATAGTCATAAAGATCATTAACCCTCACCACCTTCCTGACATAGGATTGTTGGGGTGTGGAACTACAGACACAAATGTGTCCCCTGGAGATTATATTTCAGTGAGGATAATAAAATGGCAAATCACAGATAGGAGTGATTTTATTCATTCACTCAACCATTAAATAAATATGTATTAATTGCCAGTTATATTCCAGGCTATGTGATAGGTATTCAGGACAGAGGCAAGACAAAATGAAAATATTACTTACAAAATATTTTAAAAACTCAAAGCATTATAATAAAATAAATACATGCAAATTTTCATAGTTCTACTGTCTATAGTTTACTCATTTATATTTTCAGAATTTGTTTTCAGGTTCTTTATCGCATTTTAAAAACAATTTAGAATTATACAGTTATCACTATTTCTGACCTTCAGTTATCCATTTAACAGTAGTATTTTTACAGGTCATTTTTCTGTGAAATTTTTTAATACAACAGAGTAAAATCTTACATAAGGCATTATAGTGAAATAAAAATATAACCTATAAGCAGATATCAAAATCAATTTGGAAAATGCTTGATATATGTTTAATACTATTTACCATTTAAAACTGAACATAACACCAACTATTTCCACCAAAAATTCTAAATATTTCAAGGAAAGTATAAGAATGAGATAGATACATACTAGATATAAGAAATAAATATATAGGCCTGGGCGGTGGCTCACTCCTATAATCCCAGCACTTTGGGAGGCCGAGGCGGGCAGATCACGGGGTCAGGAGTTTGAGACCATGCTGACCAACATGGTGAAAGCCCGTCTCTATCAAAAATACAAAAATTAGCCGGGTGCAGTGGTGCGTGCCTGTAGTCCCAGCTACTCAGGAGGCTGAGGCAGGGGAATTGCTTGAACCTGGGAGGCGGGTTGCAGTTAGCTGAGATCGCATCACTGCACTCCAGCCTGGGCGACAGAGCGAGACTCCATTTCAAAAATAAATCAATATATAAATATAAATAAATTATGTATAAATATATAAGAATCAATATTTATATAAATGTATTTACATATACATTTATTGCATATAAATTTACTTATTATATACAAATAGGTATATAATGAAAATTAAAAATAAGCAACTATACTAATTACTATTGGCTGATTATGTATTCATTTGATGTAAAGTTTGGATTTTACATTTTTTTAAGATAATACTTATTATACAAAATATACAAACAATTTTTCTAAGTTTCTGTATTATTTAGTTGTCGCAGAGCAACAGATTGACCCCTGTCATTGTCTTTGATGATCTTGAAGGTTTCTACACTTGCCATCTTAGAGGTGCCCCTCTTTCACTAAAGTGGGAATAGGAAATGTAAAATGGAATAATTGATCACATTTGATTTAAAAACCTTAACTGCCTAATCTATTTAAGCCAACTAACAGCCTTGTGAATTAAGTATTTCTATTGTGCAAGTAAATCCTTGTCATTATTTATATTTTAATTAAAATAAAATTTTAGGGATAGTAAAGAAAAAATATTAAAAGGAAAGATCATTATCTGCTTTTTAGTATTTAATAACAGCAGATAATGTTCTACCACAAAATATTTGGAGGAGTTATCTTGCTTTTACATTTGAGGTTGTTGGTGTTATATATATTTTTTCTGTTAAAGGGTCTATAACTTTCAGCACATCATTTGTGAGCATCTCCTGCGACTAAGATACTACTAGACACTTCTAAAACAGTGGAAGGATCAATGATAATGATATTAACTAGGTATGACTTTTGCCCTCAAACATGAGTTAGGGAAAGAGAAAAGTAATGAAATCAATATAAGGTGATAGCTACTGAATTTATCACCACTCGGTTAGTTGCAGAGAAATAACCTGCTTTATTTTAAGCATGAAGTGACTTATTTCAGAGTATTAAAAGAATTACAAAGTCATTTTAAGACTAAAGAATAAAGAAACCCAAACTAAACTCTTGATTTAGTCTTCAGAAATAAGTTTCTCAAAGCATTCTTTAGAACAGTGCTACCAGGAAAGTCCTATAAGCTGAGGATCTGCTGAAGCTGTCACTGTAACTGCTCGTTCCAGATTCATGCCGCTAAGCTACACTCTGGGTTCTGGTGATAATGCTTACAGGACTAGAACTATGCTGCACCTGCTATGCTTGCTCTAGCAAAATGGAAGCCTCATACCCTGCATCCCAACACCATTAAGCTAGTGACCAAACACCAACAGGAGCCAATGCTGCCTCAGGAAAACGGAAAACCTCCAAGAAGGATGTTGCTGGGAGAAAGAGCAGAAACCCAGACCCTTCTCCTTCCTGCCTTCCAAATCACCTTTGTGTATAACTGATCGGGAAACCACAGTCACCTATCTGGGACATCCAGTGTTTGGACTACAGAAGGCACACTAGTGGGAAGAGGCAGAAATGGGTATTGACAGTCCATCAACTGTGTATTATAATTGCAATTATTAAGAAAGTTTGAGAAGAAAATGGAACAAGTAGGATATTTTTTCTAAAAGTGTGACCTCAAGGGGAAAGATAAAATTGTCCTTAAAATAAAGGCATAGAGAAAAATTTACACTTAAAAAATATAATATGAGAATAATTTGAACAGGATGAGGAGAAGAGATGGAGAAGGGGAGAAGAGATGGTACGTTGCCAACAAACATGCTTAGCAATTTTGGTTACTGCAGCATAAATGGCTGTAAGCTTTGTGTATGCAATCACCCTCAAAGGCAGTAACTACTTTGCTACACGGACTTTGTGATGCCTTTCATACTCTAATCATTCATTACCTTTTCAGTGAGTGTGATGCCTTCAATTTGAAACAGCTATACCGCTGGTCCCTAGAGTTACTTCCTTAAAGAAATTGTTTGTTTTGTTTTTTCTTTAAGAGGAGGAAATCCTATTGGCATCTGAGATTGGTAAATATAAACAAATAAAAGTTATTTAGCTAGTACTTTTCTTACATTTTATTAAAGAAAATATCAAGCCTGCATATATGGATTTTGTTCTAGTATATTATAGATTTTTGTCCTAGAAAACCATATACTTCCATATCAATGGGTATCAATCAATATTCATATGATTCTAGAAAAATTCCTTAAGGGTTCTTATCATGGATCAATTTAAAAGTCATTGCATGCCTAAGCTTTAATATTCTCTAAAAAGAAAAACAAATTGTTTTACTTTCCAGTGATCTCTATAGGAAATTATTTATATCAGTTTACAGAAAAAAATGTGTAAAATTCTAACCATCTTCCGACATGTTCTCCAGTATAATTTTGTTTGCCCTTCCTCATTTTCCTTTAAAAATCATTACTTTAACTTTGAGTACAGTATTTTGAATAATCACGTTCCATTTTGTAAAAAAAAAAAAAAAAACCCATAGTGATCAAATGCCAAAGATCCTATGATTGAAAAAAAATCAAAATAAGAGTAGCCATTAAAAGTTTACCTGCAATTCATAAAGTTCACAATCTGTCATTTTATCAAAGGCTTTCTGTTGCAGGAAGTCAGAAACCCTAAATGGAGAGACTGGCTGAAGCCGCGGCAGAAGAACATAAATTGTGAAGATTTAATGGACATTTATCAGTTTCCAAAATTAATACTTTTATAATTTCTTACGTCTGTTTTTATTACAATCTCTGTCATAAATTGTGAAGATTTCATGGACATTTATCACTTCCCCAGTCAATACTCTTAGAATTTCTTATGCCTGTCTTTAATCTCTTAATCCAGTCATCTTCGTAAGCTGAGGATGTATGTAACCTCAGGACCCTGTGATGATTGCATTAACTGTACAAATTATTTGTAAAACTTGTGTTTGAACAATATGAAATCAGTGCACTCTGAAAAAGAACAGAATAACAGCGATTTTCAGGGAATAAGGGAGATAAGCCTGAGGGGTTGGGCAGAATAGAGCCATATTTTTCTTCTCACAGAAAGCCTATAGACGGATGTGGGAGTAGGAGAAATATCACTGAATTCTTTTCCTAGCAAGGAATATTAATAATTGCTAGCCCTGGGGAAAGAATGCATTCCTGGGGGGAGGTCTATGAACGGCCGCTCTGGGAGTGCCTGTCTTATGCGGCTGAGATAAGGACTGAAATACGCCCTGGTCTCCTGCAGTGCCCTCAGGCTTGCTAGGATTGGGAAATTCCAGCCTGGTGAATTCTAGTCAGACTGGTTGTCTGCTCTCGAACACTGTATCCTGTTAAAATGTTTATCAAGACAACTCGTGCACAGCGGGACAGGGATCCTTATCTGTAATTCTAATTTTGCCCTTGCCTTGTGATCTTTTATTGCACTTTGAAGCATGTGATCCTTGTGACCTACTCCCTGTTTGTACATCCCCTCCCCTTCTAAAATCCCTCATAAAAACTTCGTGGTTTTGCAGCTCGGAGTCACCATCATGGTCCTACCAATATGTGATGGCACCCCCGGAGGCCCAGCTGTAAAATTTCTCTCTTTGTACTCTTTCTCTTTATTTCTCAGACAGGCCAACACTTAGGGAAAATAGAAAGAAGCTACGTTGAAATACTGGGGGCTGGTTCCCCCGCTAGCTTTCCTTCTGGTTAGCAGGGAAATTAGAAACTTTTGACGTTCTAAGAGGGATAGAGTGATGTCAAAGGGGCTGTGAGGAAATTGAGCCATGGGAGAATTTAATCTAAGTTAAGAGGAATCCCAGAGGCCCCTTCCTCTGAATAAGCCATATTCTATGCTTCAGAGAGAAAATGAGACAGGAGATTCTAGCAGCCTGGAGGAGATGATATTCACCAAGGTCCAGAGCCCAAAATGAGGAAAAGAAACCCATTTGTCTTAGACTATCTGCCATTGCCTGGGCCAGAAAAACCTTTTTAAATCTGCCTCCTGAATACTGCCTTAGAACAAACAGTCTCACTTTCTTCACCAAAATCACACAACTTCTTATCTGTTTGTCTTTCAACTTTTGTACTCCCCAAGCTTACTGGAATATGGGGGCATAGCATGAAATTTGTTTAATGAACAGAAACAGTGTCTGTATTGATATTCATTTCCCTAGTCCACTCTCACACTCTATTAATCAGCCATAATACTATTAAGAGAGCTTCCAAAACTGTTGATCATACAATGCCACTCTCATTTCTAGTCTCAATAAATCTAGTACTGAAACTGGATCCCATAACCCCGTGGGACTCTGCAGACTCAATTAAGATTATGGCACCTGGTAGATCCTTTAATAGGGCAAAACAGCCCATGGAAAACCTAAAGGAGTGGCTTTTCTCCCAAAGCCTGTAGGCTCCAGAAGACATTGGTGCTTCAATAGAAAATAAGAGGCAATGGCTGGGCACAGTGGCTCACGCCTGTAATCCCAGCACTTTGCGAGGCCGAGGCAGGTGGATCACCTGATGTTGGGAGTTCAAGACCAGCCTGGCCACCATGTGGAAACCCCATCTCTACTAAAAGTACAAAAGTTAGCCGGGCATGGTGGCACATGCCTGTAAACTCCAGTTACTCGGGGGGCTGAGACAGGAGAATCACTTGAACCTGGGAGGTGGAGGTTGCAGTGAGCTGAGATCGTGCCATTGCAGTCCAGCCTGGGCAACAAAAGCAAAACTGTGTCTCAAAACAAAACAAAACAAAACAAAAAATAAAGGGGAAAATAAGAGGCAAGTAGACAAATAGAACATATATCACAATCAGGTTTCAAAAGAATTGTGGGTTATAATGGTCACATGGAATTGATGGGATTTAAATACTTTAAGTTAAAAAAAAATCAGACTATTTAGATACTGAGAGAGTTGTGCTGCCCAGAGAACCACCACTCCAGACTAAAAAAGAACAAGAGAGTTTAAAATTAAAACTACTCTATATCATTAACCTTCTTGAAGCTGAAGTAGAAGTCTCTGTGGTCTTTCTCTTTGCTCCAATATCTTTGCGCCTCCTCCTGTCCGCGCTTGATTCTAATGGTTGGGTCAAACAGAATATAAATAGAGGGAACTTTCAATGTAAAAGCATCAAAGACAATCTTCAATCTCAACAAAGGCTATTTGCCATATGGTGGCCCATAGCTACGCATCATCACTGATCTGGATATATGACTCACAGGCTACTTCTGTGTTACTTAAAATGAAGAGTACTGGAGCTCCATCTAGAGGCGGGAGTGAACATCTTAAATACAAGCAATTGTGCAGGAATAAGGAATTATCATCAACTAATGATGGCAAGCTAGAATTTGATTCTAGGTCTGCTTTTCAGAACACAATTGCTTCTGTCAACAATTTGCAGAATTTAATAAGATCAATGTAAAGCAAAGATCTTAGAACATTGTCTGGCATATGCAAAGCATTCAACAAACATTAGGTGGTTTGTTACCACTGAAATTATCCACTTAAAACTTGTAACCAAAATTTGGCTTCTGGTAGGTATTGTATTGCTGCCTTGATAGCCAAATATTTTAAAAAGCCAACCCAAACCATGACAAGATAATAAAAGCTGAATTTTAAAAGTTCTGTCACCAAAATCAGCATCAACCTCATCAAGGTTAAGTGTTCAAAGAGATTGCTGTTTGGAAGCAGATTGTGTGGTTTCTTCAGAGTCATGTAAGCAAGTACTAATCAATATGTAATCACCTTGAATTTGTATTGTAAACACTTATAACTATCAATTTTAAAGAGTTTCCTTGTAAAGCTTTTAAATTATATTCACATAATTTCTTCATTGCAGTGAATTTTAATGAAAGTGGAAAAACATCCTTGGAATTCTTGGAATTGAACTACATGCTGATTCTGTTACTATTTTAGGTTATGTTTGAAATGGGCATATTTTTGTAGCTAATCATAACAGGAGGATTTCCATGACCTTAAATGCTTATTTTTATATAAGGATTTCTTTTTTTAGGCTAGTGTAAGTCAGAAATAAAAATCATGATACACCAGGGATGAGCTTCATTTCATTTGAAGGTCATACCCTGCATTTTTTGAGATCCTTTTTAGAGTTCAAAATGTCTATCAAAACTAATTTGCTGAACATTGGTAGTGTGTGTTGGGGGAAGCTAGTGGATGGATAATGAACGAAAATTAGCAGTACAAAATCTATTTCTAATCATTTTTTCCTCCAACTTTTCTCATAATCTATTTCAATTAAAGATACTCAATTCATAAATCAAAAATATGCTAAACCTGCTACCCAATTCATAAATCTGAAATATGCTAAATCTTTCTTTTTCCACCCCATCCCAATGGTCCTTTCCTTTCCTGGAATTTGTATTAAATTTACATCTTTTGTATCACTTTGGTCAATGTCTCAATCCAGGTGTTCTCTGCATCTCCCTGGCAATTGCTTAATGGATTCCTAACTTGTGACTTCATTTTGGTCCCTAGCTTCTCTCTATATTGCCTCTGTATTCATTATCCTGAAACAAGAATGTCATTCTGCCACTATGATGGTGTGATGGAGAGCTGGTAAAACATAGCAGGAGCTATGGCTTCATAGCTATGGCCTCATATGCTTCATAACAAAGCATAGGCTTAAAAGTTAGAGAGACATATGCTAGAATCTTGGATTTTCTAATTTATAGCTACATCAACTTGGGAAAGCAACTTAGGCTTCTGAGAAGTCAGCTGTTTCAACATGTATGAAATGGGAGTGACTCTGCATTTTCATTGTCAATAATTAACTTAAGTGATGCAAGACCCTACCAAAAAAATGACTATGTAATAGTTATTATCTTCAGCAAAGAATGCTGTGATTTCATATTATCTGGACCTTCTTAACAAACATGACTCTACAAAGATGCCTGGTGAAGAATAGGCATTCAGTAAATGTTGAACAAATGCATGAATTATATTTAACTTAGACTGAATTATTTTGTTTTGTTTTGTCCTAGAATTTTATTTTCTCTTTTCTGCCTTATAAAATACTTCTTATAGCTTAAATCCTTATACTATTGAAAAGCATATGACCCCACTGACAGGTAAGAACTCTCTCTTCTTTGTGTCCATATTACTTTTAACTGTTCAAATCTCATCATTAAGTTATCTTACATTCATCTATATATCTTTCTATTTTGATATCACACTATGAATTCGCTAAGGAAGTGAATCATGTCTTAACTTTCTGTTTCTACCATTGAACATAGTTGCTGGCCTATGGGAAGTACCAATAAATACTTGCCAAGTAACTTGTCTAAGAAAAGCAAAGAATGAATTGTATAAGCTGAGATAAAGGAAGATAGTTTGTGTGTGTTCCTTAGACATGTTTTCCCAAGAAAGAGACACAATTTGAGAGCAAGTAGTTTGGGAAGCCAGAAAGGCTCAGAATGAGGGTAGAGAATGAGAATGGAGAGAGGGAAGGGAACGAAGCCAGTGTAAAGTGGGCTAATGAGTACATTACCACTGTGGACAATGGGTTTCCCTCCCACTGGGGATCTCTAAGATAGTGTAGAACATTCTTTGGAGTTGCTCCCCTCTGGGAGCTCCTCTCTCCTAGAGGGGAGAAGAAGCTGAAGAACTTTTCCACAATCTCTCCTTCTTATTGTAAGTTCCTTAGAGAAAGTCCTCAGGCAAAGCTGCACAGCCCATAGCTTGTACAGAAGGATGAGTGCCTGGGGATGGAACAGGTCAGCTGCCGTGGTGCAAGCTTTCAGTTAGAAAACACAAACATGTGGGTGGCCTGGGCCAGGGAACAAGAAGCACTGGAGGCAATTGTCAAATAGATGATGTTTTTGTTGCCTCTCAATTCTACTTTATTTACTCTTGACATTGAGGTCCCTCATGGCACCCACTGCAACTCCATTGGAACATACTGTTTATGCCTATAATCCATGAGTATTGTCCAGTCATTCTGTGTCTTCATCACCCTTTATCACCGCCCCTTTTTTTTTTCTTAGAACCTTGTTTTCAGCTAGTTATGAAAACATAAATTTGATGTTTAGGCAATTCACAATTCACAATGAGTTATTTAAAAAAAATAGTTAAGAATTTCCCTTGGACTACAGAAAAGTTTGACTTTTGACACAAAATGTAAATAGTATACATGTCATGTAATAACACACAGCACCATGCAAATCACTAAACCTCTCTGAATTTCAGCAATGTCATCTACAAAGTAAAAATAGTTTTGTATAGTGGTTGGGAATACTAAATATGAGGAGATGTACGTTATTCAGAGGAAAGAGTCTGGGAATGGCCACATTTTACTTGAATATAGACTCTTGCATGATGAAATGTTCCCAAAGCCATTGATCTGATAAGAACCTCATGTGGGGACATATATTGCACATTTGGTCATGAATTCATGGAAAGAATCATGGTGCTGCCAAAAAAGGAATCTGGATATACACAAATGAGTCCGTGTAAAACTACTGAAATGTTAATAAGATTGATGGATTGTATCAATGTCCATTTATTGGTTGTCATGTTGTACTATAGTTTTAAAAGATGCTACCATTGGGGAAAATAGAGTGAAGGGGTCATTGAATCTCTTTGTATTACTTCTTACACTTGCATGTGAATCTAAAATCACCTAAAAGGATTATGTTGTACAAAAAGAATATTGGAAATGCAATACCTGCTATGCTTATTTTTGATCAATCTATAAATAGAAGGCTGGAGACAGGAACTATGAATAATAGTGGGTGAGCCGTCACCAGGTGTGTGATGGTTCCATTAATGAAATTATAGAGGACAAAAGAAGGTGGATCATCTGTGAATCATTTCTAAAGTTTGTCAGCACTTACAAAGAAAACCTCAAGAGGCCACTTGCGTTTTGACAGAGAGATGGGCCCTTGTGAATTTAAAACAACCTGGATGTGAAGCCTGTGCCCTTATCCCAAGAGGTGCCAAAAGCTATAATTTGGTGAGAAGAATTCAACGAGTCACTCTGTGGCCTGTGTTCAATTCCCTCAATTGCTGGCTTTGTTGTTATGTAATTGTTGCTTTTTCGTGAATTCTCAATAGCCACGTGCCATTTATTCTTTCATATGTTATTTGCTAAAAAACAAAGAGAAGATTCTGAACATATGCTATGTTCCTTGTGTGCAAGTTGTGTGGGTGCCGAAGGTCAATACAACTGGATTCCTGTCTTAAAGAGCTCCAAAAGGAGAAGTGAGAAGTAAATCACCCAGTACTGCACAGTGTGCCATTAGAACACTTCTGTTACCTTATTTTTGTATTTATAAATACTGTTTTTTAATGACTTTTTAAAAAATTTCATATAATAGGCTGGGTGCGGTGACTCACGCCTGTAATCCCAGCATTTTGGGAGGCCAAGGCGTGCAGATCACAAGGTCAGGAGTTTGAGACCAGCCTGGCCAACATGGTGAAACCCCGTCTCTACTAAAAATACAAAAATTAGCTGGGTGTGGTGGTGGGCACATGTAGTCCCAGCTACTCAGGAGGCTGAGGCAGGAGAATTGCTTAAACCTGGGAGGCAGAGGTTGCAGTGAGCTGAGATTGCACCACTGCACTCCAGCCTGGGTGACAGAGCAAGGCTTTGCCTCAAAAAAAAAAAAAAATCATGCAATAAATGTACATAGTTTCAAAATTCAAATTGTACCAGAATAACTAGGACTGAAAACAGCAACCCGTCACTGGTTCCCTACTTCACTCCCAAGTGTTGTTTCTCAGAGGAACCACTGTCAGTCTTTAGGTTGCTGAGTCTTGTATTCCTCACTACATTTTTAATAAATAAGTTTATATTATTATTTCTTTATTTTTATATTTCATTGAGTATTATTATATATAATTATGCTACTCAGCATATGCATGAAATGTACTATGCTTAAATGTCCTTTCCATTTTTGTGTTTCCTAGAGTTAATAATTGCCTCATATTTCACCTGGGATTTTCCTTCAACTTGATTGTAGGAATTCTCTTTGTTTCTGTTCGTCTTGGAGCCTCTGCTGGATCCCACCCTTTCCTCTATCTTGTTTTAGTGTCTCATTTTGGTGAAGAAAAGCCTTCAGAAGGTTTCTAACAACAGACGAAAATGCAATGGATTTTGCAAAGTCTACTTTTAGCCTTCATAATAGTTGACAATTTGACTGGATAAGGAACTGTAGTTTCTTTATAGTTGAAGTATACAGAAACATCCATTTCTCATCTTCTGTGTTTTTGTTTTCCATTCTCTTTGTCTTTAAAGGTGGATGATACTTCTTATTTCCCTTAATATGATTTTGGTTATAATATTTAGTGTTGTTTATTTTGGGAGAGAGGGGAAATTAGCATATTTATTCAATCTGCAATGACTAGCTAGCCAAATTGCTTTTCTTATGTCTTTTTCCTTCCTCCCTTGTCCTTCCTGCCCTTCATATCCCTGGACTTCTTTTGATTTCAGGAGGCTCTGTACTCAGTGACAGGACTAGGGAGATTAAGGTGAAGTGCATGGGGAAAGAAGCATGGTATAAGAATCCCTAAACATCTTCTTTTCTCTCTCTTGTCTTTGATCAGTGTAATGGGGCAGTCCATAAAGCCAATGTCAGAGTGCAGATAGGGAAAAGGGATTAAGAGAACTATTTCTTATGCCCTACAAAGTTTATATACAGAAGCAATCTTTGTAACTCACATATGACCTGAAAACATCACACTGATGGCTTTTATTATAGATGGACTTTGAGGTGTAATTAATGTAATATAATATTTATTCTCCTTACCATAAAGTTCATTGAGATTTGAAGAATGCATAGCATTGTATAACTTCTACCACAGTTAAGATGGAAATCATTCCATCACATGCCAGATTTTTCTCATTACCCTTTACAGTCAACCCATCTTCCTAATCACACCCTCAGCCCTAGCCCTGAAATTTATAACCAGTTTTGTTTTGAATGGAGTGTTTCTTCTCATCTCATACATGTCGTTTGATTCCATTCTCAAACATAATAAGATTAAGAGATTTAAGAAGGTTGACATAATTTTATCTTTATTACCAATAAGGCAATGTGTATTAAGGTATTTGAAATTAATGTAAAATTTACTCAATGGAGTAAATTTTAAACAATTTTTAATTTAAAAATAATTTTAAAATAATTTAATTTTTTAAACAAATTTTTAAAAATGGAGTGATATACTCTAAACTTCTCCTTTATTTTTAATTTTATTATTAATTAATTAAGCCACTTCTGTGTGCTAACAAACATGGGAATACCAAGATATCATCCAGACACTTTGAATTAGGATTTGTCTACAGTATTTTCAAGTTTGATTTAAAATGTAATGTTTATATGGAATTATTTGTATGGAGACTATAGTCAAGAAGGAAGAGGAAAATATGGAATATAATATTTATCAAGTTGACATCATTTCCATATATTGAGCCTTTACTTCTATAGGTACTATGGGAGATAAAGACTATGAAACTTACACAATAGTTTAGAGACATAGGCATTCATAGTTTATTTCAAAATAATATTATAATCAATAAGTTAGCCATATGCCGAGTGATAAGCATATTGTGAAAAACATCTTCTTTTATATTACTGGGTCTATACTTTTATCCAATTTTATAGTAAAGAAACTAAAACTAAAATAAATTTTAAAAAGCTCCCTGAGTGTCAGGGATAATAAGTGGCAAGTAAAGTTTTAACTAATTTCAAGGCTGATGCTTCTTTTCAGTATAATGTATTTCCTCCCACAAATGGAGGGACTTGTATTCTTGTCTCACTATATTCTCACTTTAGCTTTTTATGTTAAAACAAATCTTCTTGCTTCTAAATTCTTATTTTTTCAAGAATATGCTATTTTATTTAACCTTTCTCTCACCTATAACACAGCAGTCTCCCAATTTCTAAATGATGGCTGTCTCTTCCCTATGTTATCACGTTCAAGTATGTTCTATATAAATTATAGCAATGCTAATATTAATACATATATGCATAAGCATTTAATACATGCATACACACTACATTGTCCAGTATTTGACACTATCGCTCTGTTTCCTTTCACAAGAAATTTTTTCCACTGAACTTTTTACGTGTTTTATCTACACTTTCTCGTCTCCATTTCTCTTTTTAGTCAGTTTCCATTTCTTTTCAAATCTGGACTCCACAAATGTTTTCATGATATAATCATCATGCTTCCAAATCCAATGGTCATTTCTCTGCTCTTCTTCAATTGACTACTCTCCTCTGTGAATCTCTCTCTCTCCATCAGGGATTCTGCAATCCCACACTGCCTTAGTGCCCTCTCTCCTCACTGATTTCTTCTTCTTGGTCCCTTATTCAGACCTCGCATACTGCGTGATGCTAAATGCTGGCATGCCTTTGGGTTTTGTGCTGGAGCTCACTAACTTCACTGCTTTGTGATATTTTTCCCCAAGTGATTTTATCAAGCCCCATGGTTTTAGTAACATCCATGAATTAATGACTCCCAGCCTTTAGCTTAGACTTCTCTTTCCTGAGCTTCAAACCCATAGAACCAAATCTCTTGAATTTCTAAGCTTTTTCCTCCCCAGACTATTTTTCATAAAACAGTAAGAGAGGTCTTTCAAGAATGTATGCTATATAATTTCATCTGAACTACAGCTCAAGCTCATAACCATGGGTAATGAGGATGAATGATCTTGCCCCTAGCAGTTTATCTTACATTTGCACTTAAAATTCCCTCTTCAGAGTACTGATTCATTTTACATGGCAGCTCAGAGAGGACTGCACTGACAACCTGAACTAAAATAGCCAGTCTCAGTTAATCTCTAAGTACAATTCTATTTAACTCTGTCATTAAATTTATAATAATCTCTAATGATTTTATTTCTTCCCTTGCATATTATTAAGTTTGATATTCAACTAAAATATCAGCTCCATGATGATAGGATCATCTCTATGTTCACTCCTTTATCCTTAGGATACAGCAGTACGTGGTAACTTTTAAAGGTTCAATAAATATTTATGTAAGTTAGTACATATAAAATTCTCAGACCAGTGCCTGACACACTGTGAGTACTATATGAATAATTGCCAAGCATTAATTTAATTTTTATTAATCTTTTGTATTAAATAATTGAATCAATAAATGATACCTTAGAATTGTATGGTGAGAAATTTTAAACATTTATTCATTTTTCATCTGCTTTTCTCTAAAAATATTAATTTATAGTGGTCTACTCATTATAATACATAATAAATGAAAGTAATAAGAAAAAGAAAGATGTAGTTGAAGTTTTTAAATTAGAGTCTGAGACTTCAGTTTTTCAACTTAAAGTAAATGAATAATAAGGCTCAAGTAACCAGGTTGTCATGAAGTACAGATATGACGAATGCTGTGTTTAGGGATCACTGAATCATTCGCTATCTATTCAGAGTCAGTTGAATTTAGACATACAACAGGTTCTAACCATGGAAAGCCTTGTATGCTATCCGTAGATAATCAGGAGAGAAGTTCATCTCTTGTCAGTAGAAAAATCACATGTTCAACTTTTTTTCCAGTGCAAATATCCTCTTATGGCAATGTGTGTGAGTCAGCTGGGTCAGGGGAGGACTTTTTGGTTACCTGAGCAAGGTGACAAAAATTGTCATACTTTAAATAGGTATTTATGTGCCACAGTTATTCTCATTAGTAATTACTTGGTAAATAAACAGATAATGATAAGAAGAATGGGAAAAGTTTTGAGGAAAAAGATGTGTTAAAAATGTATTCCTGAAAAAATGTTCTCCACAAATTAATAGTTGTGGAGGGCTGTAAAATTAGTGAATTCATTTAAGATGGTTTATCTCAGCCATTTTTTAAAAATTTATTTGTGAAATGGATTTGATAAGATCTAAAATATGAGCATGTCTAACATTGTTCCAAACAGAAAATTATGCTTAATAATTGATTTCCTTTCTTTTCCTTTCCTTTCCTTTCCTTAAAATTGGCTTACATATAAAGCAAGTATCTGTTCAACACGATCCCTTCATCTCAAGTTGTACAAGCTAACAAAATGCACACACTCTTACACACAACAGAGATGATTTGAGAACTAATCCCTTCTGGCTTAGCAATAACAAAATGCTATTGAGTTCTTCCCTTCTGTCCTTCTATGTAACATCATGCTTATAAGACAGAGAACCGCATGCACACACACACACACACACACACACACACACACACATATATTTTCTGATTGGATGACAAATAATTCAAAGAACCTCTCAAGATTAACCACAAAAACACATATTTTCCAGACTCTTTATGAAGCTCAATCTTGGTTGAGTTTCATTATGTCATAGGCAAATAAGATCCAGGTTGCACAGAAAACATAAAATTCCAGAAATATTTTTGCCTATAAATCAGTAAAAACGGTTATTCCTGCTTTAACACAAAAACTATACTTTGCTGTTAAAGTCTTTAAATGTGTAATCTTTCCTTATTTATCTGTATACTATTTATACCTAACGCAGAGCTCCACATAAAGTTAGATTCAACTGATGTTTACTGAATTAAATGTACAAATTCCTGATTGTAATATATATGTATATATTTAAAAATTAAAACTCAAAATTCATGATTGTGCATTTTCGTGTTTAAAGCATTAGAATAACTGTTGTAAGGTATATAAAGATTAATAGTAGAGCTTCTTTTCTCCAGTTGCTTACAGTGAGCAGACAAAAGTGCTTACCTAAAAAGGATGCAAATATGAAACTTCCTGTGATTACTGCTATGATAAAAGTAAAGTTGTATAAGATGACACTGAAAGAAAATATCCAATGTAGTTGGAAGGAATTTAAAAAGCATACTTGTAGAAAATAGGGGTTGAATTAGTCCCTTTTAATTTATGTTTAAATGGATTTTGATAGCAGTAACAAGCGAAAACAGATAATGAGAAGATATGGGGTGTGTTAGCAAATAATGAGAAACTTGGAGGTTCTAAGCATAAAGTGTATTGAACAAGACTGGAAAGAGAGGGACTTAGCAGAAAATGTTGCTCTGTTTGGGAGAAACAGAGCATCAAGGACATTCTGCTAAACAAGCAAGGCAGTGATGGTTTTTGAACAGTGGCAATGAAGTGTGCATCAAACCTAGGAAGAAGTGAGCTTTAGGGGCCCCTTACACACATGGTACTGAAATCCAGACTATAAGTCAGCTCTTCAACCAGAACATGATCCATTTGTGGAGAAGCTCTTTAACTTGGCTGGAGAACTCATTGGAGAAATCCAGTTATTTGGTAATCTGGTAATTAAATAACAGTATCAAGGCCAAATTAGAAAAAAATAATTAGTAATAACTCTATGTCTAAAGAAATACTAGCCCTATGTGTTAGTCTAGGTCCCAGAAGTTATTATGTGTAATTAAAGCAACCCTTGTCCAAATCTCTCTCACTGGAACATTTTCTCTTGCTCTCAGATCCTACTTAAAACCATGGGTATTTTCATTGTCTTTTAAGAATCAACTCAAGTTATAGTTTGTTTTTTTCAATATGCCAAACATTTTTTATATGTTTTCACAATTTTCATCATAATATGTCTTTGGGGATCAAAGTAATACTTCCCATTGTAGGGCATATAAAAATTACCAGAAACTGACAGAAGCAGAAACAAAATCACTTTTGACTACATCACTGAGACCACAAATGAAAACAAATGTGTCTTTGCGTTCAGGGTTTCTTCTAAAATATTTTCTTCACTGAATAGAGCTTATATTCTATATTATTGTATCTTGCACTTTTTTCCATAACATTTTATTACGGGTATTTCCCATAATATTCAAAATTAAATAAAGGTAATTTTATTGTCTATATAATTTTCTTATTTTTAATAAGATATTATTAAAATAACTGATTTATGAGGATATTGCTTCATTTCTCCTTTTACATATATGTGGTCTCTTTAATTTGTGGTTAATGGAGTCTTTATTTAGTACTTATTTCATTCCAACTCCAAACATTTAACAACTATGAATAGAAATGCTTATAAACTAACAGATTTTTTAAATGGGCAAAAAACAGATATTCAAAAATAAGAGCAAATTGCAATTATGCATAGAAATATAATATCAACTCTCACTATTAGTGATATATAAGTATAAAACTACAAACAGCTACTCTATTTTAAAAATTCAAAAAGTTTTTAAAATGTGCTTTTTAATTATAGGTTACAATTTTAACTTTTTAAACATTTTATATTTTCTGTTTAATAGTATATTATAGGCAAGACTATATGCTTTTACTTAAGTACATTCTGGGTATATATCCAAAGGTATTATAATAAAATCCGTACCTTAAAGAGATATTTGCACTCCCATGTATGTTGCAGCATTATTCATAATAGCCAAGATACGGAAACAACCATCAACAGATGAATGGATAAAGAAAATGTGGCATACATACATATAATATACTATTATTCTACCTTACAAAATGAGGAATTCCTGCCATTTGTAAAAACATGGATGAACCTGGAAAACATTATGCTAAGTGAAATAAGCCAGTCACAGAAAGACAAATACTGCATGATTTCACTTATATGCAGAATCTAACAAATACTTAAGAGTTTTTGGGTTTTGCTTTTTGTTTGTTTGCTTTTAATCCATGATTTTGTTTGATGGGTTAAGTGGATTATTTGCTTTGAACCTACTGAGAAGTATTATATCATATTATTAATTTCATTAATATTGGGTTTATATTTTCTAATATATTTAATTTCACTGATTTCTGATTACTAGTCTCTAAAAATAATTCTTTTTGAGTAACATGAAGAATTTATCAAGATTTTACTTTCATGATTTTTTGTTTTCTTTCCATGTCTTCTTCTCTTTTTTAAATAACCAAGGTTATTAACTGCTACATTATTTGTTTCTATTTCAAAATTATTTTCTATATTATGTGTTATATAATATATATCTATGTACAAAACTCTTACATAAAATTATGTCTTATGTTTTATAGTGCTTTTATATAATTATTTCCATTTTTCAAAGAGATTAACATTTTAGTAGCTAGAAAGTGTATATCTATATATACACACACACACATATACACACACGCACAAACCTATGACATATATACTATGTAGAGAATAGATATAAACATATATATCTATGTATCTGTATCTGTATTTGTATCTATATCTTTCTCTTGAGAAAAGGCATAGGAATATTCCAAAGCAACCATGTTGCATGCCTTCAAATAATTCTGTATGGTGGATTCTCTATTTACAATTCTGCCTGGAGTTAATGATGCAGCAGACATTGGTGATAAACTTTGAGAGTGCTGCTTATCTGAAAATATTTCTTTGACATATTAATGACCACTTGTCTAAGGATATATTTAGGGGGTCTCACACACTGTTATATTGTGACCTTATCATCTTCTGGTATTTGGTGTTGAAGAAAAAATACTGCTCTAAAGCCAGACTCTTCCCTCATCCTCCACATGGTTAACCTGTGGATTATTTCTAGAATGATGTTAACAATTTTTAATTCAAAATTTCACAGAATTATATCTAAGATTGTGTTTATTTTATTTATGTTTGCTTGAGATGTGTTTACTGTTTGAGTTTTTGATCTTATAATCCCCTACACAGATTTTAGAGTAATTTTATGAAGATGTAATTTAGATATGTTAAAAAAGAATTCGTTCAATTCAACAGTTTTCTGAACTTTGACAAAGGTAAACACTCATTTAATAGCTCTAAATCAAAATATAGAACATTCTTATCACTCTAATAAGTCACTTTATGCTTTTTTTACCCATTCAACTCTTCCAACTCTGACCCAAGCATTCAACAATACATATGCCTTCAGAAAAGCTTAATTCTGCCTGTTCATGAAGTTTATCCATATGAAATACTGAAATACACAGACTTTTATTGCTGGGTCCTTTCACTCAAAATGATGGTTTTGTAGTTTACCAATGACATTGCATGTATCAATAGCTTGCTCTTTTAATTATTTATTTGTGTTCTACTATATTTATTATTTTACCAGTTGAGAAGTATTTTGGTTACTTTTAGTTTTTGATATTATGAATAAAACCACGATGAATATCTATGCACAAGTCTTTGAGTAAGTGTCTAAAATTCAATTGTTGAGTTACATGATAAATGTTTGGTTAACTTTAAAAGAAACTGCTAAACTGTTTTTTTCAAAGTGGTATACCATTTCCTCCATCCACCAACAGTGTATTATTGACAGAAAGAGTCCAACTCTATAAAATACTTGAAGAGATTTATTCTCAGACAAATATGAGTGACCATGGCCCATGATCTCAGGAGACCCTGAGAACATGTACCCAAGGTGTTCAGGGTACAGCTTGGTTTTATACATGTTCAGGAAACACGAGACATCAATCAAATACATTGAAGATACATATTGGTTCTGTCCAGAAAAGCAGGACAACTGAAAGAAGTGGCTTCCAGGCTATAGGTAGATTTAAAATTTTTCAATTTTAAATCGAAGTTTCATCATACAGATGGAGCCCCTACGCCACAGACTTCAGAGAGAATAAATTGTAAATGTTTCTTATCAGACTTAAAGTCTATGTAAATGTTCATGTTAAATGCTGGTCAGCTTTTCTTGAATTCCGAAAGGGATGAAGGCATAATGAGGCCACCTCTGACTCCCTACTTCTGTCATAGCCTGATCCAGTCTTTCAGGTTAAATTTTAGTGTCCTGGCCTAGAGGAAGAAGAGCGTTCAGATGCTTGGGGTGAACCTTTGAATTTTATTTTTGGTTTACAGTATGAAATTGCTACTGCAACTGCTCCATATACCCCCTGACATTTAGTGTTTACAGTCTTTTTAATTTTAGCCACTCATTGGTTGTGAACTGGTTTTTCTCTGTAATTTTAATTTGCATTCTCCATTGGCTAATGTTATAGGTCAACTTCTAAGATAGCACCCAATTATCTGCACCTTTGGTTTTTCACTATTCAGGCCCTTGTTATAATGTCCTCTCTTTGAATGTGGACATACTTTATAACTTTTTTTTCTAATCAATAAAATATAGCCAAAAATATAAGATGTCATTTCCAAGATTAGTTTAGAAAATATTGTGATTTCCATCTTGCTAGCAGACACTCTCTCTTGCTGACTTTGATGAAGCAAGTGGCCATATTGGAGGGGTACACATAGCATGGAACTGAGAGTGACCTCCAGCCAGCAGCCAGCCAGGAACCCAGGTTCTCATTTCAACAGCCCACAAGAAACCAAATGCTGCCAAAGCCCATTTTTAGCTGGAAGGCAGATCTTTCCCCAGTTCAGTCTTTAGGTGTTATCCCAGTATTTGCCAATAATTGGTAGTCTTGTGAGGTGCCCTGAAGCAGAGGAACAAGTTAAGCTGTGCCAAAATTAGTGATCCATAGAAACTATGAAGTAATGAAAGTTTGTGGCTTTTTACCTGCTGAGTTTTGGAGTAATTTGTTTTGCAGCAATAGATAACTAATATTAACAAATTCTTCTTTAATTTTGTGAACAAATCTTTTAAAAATATATATTAAATTCAACCTCTGGATACATCAGGTTTGTTTCTTACTGGATTATTTTTTCCTATACATGGTTACATTTTCATTTTTCTTTGGATGTTTAGTAATATTTGACTATATGTAGTACAATGTGGTTTATACAATGGATTCTGTTATCTTCCTCTGCAGGCTGTTGATAATTTGTTCAAGAAAGCAGTTTAGTGATTGAATTATCACCTTGAACTTGTAAAGGCTTAGCTTTACCCTTTGTCTGGGCAGAGCTGTGAAAGCCCAAGATGCTTCTTGAGCTCCAAAACTGGGTAGAGCTTCACCTTCATATTCTGTCTTTCTGGCAGATCTAAAGGCTTAGTTTTCGGCTTTGTTTGAAGATGTCTAGACAAAATCTTGTTTTAGGGTCTTGCTCTTCTTTTAAGGATTGACATTTCTGGTGGCCTGCTTGCATGTGCAGAATGGTGTTTGTTGCCTCCAATCTCATGTTAAATCACAATATTTTGTAAACTTATCTCATTCAATTTGCCTAGATGTTGGAGGTGGAGCCTGGTGGAATGTGTTCAGGTCACAAGGGCAGATCCCACATGAATGGCTTGGTGCTCCCACCTGTGGTAATGGATGAGTTATCGCTCTGTTTCTTCACGTGAGAGCTGGTTGGTTAAAAGTTCAGAGCACCTACCCCCTCTCTTTTGCTCTCTCTCGCCACGTGATTTGCTGTCTCATCTTTCCCTTCCACAGTGATTGAAAGCTCCATGAAGCCTTCACCAGAAGCAGATGCTGGCACCATGCTTCTTGTACAGACTGCAGAACCATGAGCCAAATAAACCTCATTCTTCATAAACTACCCCATCTTAGGTATTCCTTTGTAGCAACACAAACAGGCTGACACATGTGGCAATAGACACTAATGAGATCTCTACATTTTGTCTCAGTCAGAACTGGGGCATATTTCAGTGTTACCCAAGCCCTAGTGTCTGTTCTATGCTCAGCCCTGCAGCTGCTCTGTAGGTAATCTTGTGCGTTCTCATCCAGTTCATCTTCTGCCAGCCCTCCAGCCAAACACTCATGAGTGACCAAACGTAACTTTCGGTGCCCCTGAAGAACTCTTTTGTCTCTAGTGTTCTGCACTACAGATTTCAACTACTTTAGTTCCCCAAACTCTTATCTCTGCCTCCTTAGCTCGAGGGAGCAGTCATATACTTCTTAGACCAAAGCTGATTTTGACGTGGTCGTGTAATGGGAAAAGTTTCCTAATCCCCCTTGCAGGGCGTGCGGTGGGTATGTGGCTCACTTCTTCAGTGTCCTGCTGCTCAAACCTCTATGGGAAGCATGCAGATGGGCAGGTTGTGGGGCTCTGATCCCATGGCAGTGTCTAGGGGTGAATGTTTACCACTGAAGCCCCAGTGGGCATGTGTTACAGTGTGCTCTTTCAGTTTAGCCATCCATAGACAGCTTGTGTTTATCAGCTCAATTAGACCCTCTGCCTTATCACAAGAACAGAGGGCTTTCTGTATCCCAGGTTCTTGCCTTGGTGTACCGGAAGAATTGGATCACATGTGGGCTTGGAGGATGGATGCAAGATTTTTTACTGAGTGGTGGTGGCCCTCAGTGAGGTGATTGGGAGGCCAGAAGCGGGATGGTGTGGGAAGGTGGTTTTCCCCTGGAGTCAGGCCGCCCAGCAGCTGGGCTCTCCTCTGACTGTTCTGGTCAAACTTCACATCGTTCTGTTGTTGACAGCTGGCATTTGCCAGGGCCTGTCGGTGTGCTCTTCCACCAGTGTGCTCCTCTTGACATCCAGCCACTTGTGTCTGTGCCCTCTAAGGTCTCAGGGCTTTTATAGGACAAGACAAAGGCATGGAAGGCCAGAGTGGTCTTGGAAAATGCAATATTTGGGCACAAAGGCAGGAGTCCCCGTCTTTACCTCGGTCCCTGGGCACAGGCTGGAGGGTAGAGCCCATGCCAGGGATCCTGCCCATCTCCTCCCAGCACTTCCCTGCCCTTCTTGCCTATCAATTGTAAACAAAAAATAAAATTCTAAGGCCCCCCAACCATCTGAATGGATTTCCTCCTCAGCCAGGGCTCTTAAAATTTAACCTGAAAGACTGGTTCAGGACATGAAGGAGAGTGGGAGACGGACATGCCTCATTATACCTCTCCAGCATTTGCATCAACACAGACTTTAAGTCTGATGAGACACATTTTACAACCTATTCTCTCTGAAGCCTGTGAGCTAAAAGCTTCATCTGTATAGTAAAACTTTGGTCTCTGCAACCTGTTACCGCAAACCTAGACATTCCTTTCTGTTGATCCCAGGTCTTTAGACAAACTCAACCAATTGTTAACCAGAAAATGTTTAAATTTACCTATAGCCTGGATGCTTTCCCCACCCCCCTAGCTTCCCAGGCTTTCAGTTGTCTCACCTTTTTGGACCAAACCATGTATTTCATTGATATCTCATGTCTCCCTAAAATGTCTAAAACAAAGCTGCACCCTGATCACCTTGGGCCCATGTTCTCATAACTTCTTGAGGGCTGTGTCAAGGGCCATGGTCACTCATATTTGGTTCAGAATAAACCTCTTCAAATATTTTACAGGGTTAGACTGTTTTCATTGACGATAATTTGGTTTCACAGAGTTTGACTGTTTTCGTCAGCATGGTTGAGACATTATCCCTGGCAGAAGGCTGGACTGGCATGGACATAATTTGATAAGTTCGTCTCCTCTTAACAATCAAAGCCTGTTTTCCAGTGCTAATAAACTGTTGCCTTATATATTGTTTTCCCATTTTTATAGTTGTTTACCGCAAAAAAGAGTCTGGTACAAGTTACTTTGCTAAAACCTTGATAAAGTTTTATTCTATGATTCTTCAATCAATGTTTCTGTTTTGTTTATTCTGTTATCTCTGTTATGTCATGCCATAATTCTCTCATTAATAGCTCATATTCTTTTTCATAGCTATTCAGTTCTTTAGCAGTTTCTACTTTTATGTTTGGGAGAAAATTGAAAGCTTGATTTCTTATTTTGACAAGTTTTCTAAAGGTTTCAGCATGCAATATTTTTTTTTCATAGCCTTACAATTTGTAATAGTTCATCTGGTTGTAAAGTTCTTACAATCTTTCCTGATTTTAAGTCATTTTAACAACTACTTTCTCTCTCTTTTTTTTTTTAAGAAACAATGTCCTCCTTTTCATTTCTGTTGAGAACTCTACTCAGCTTTTAAAAAAATTCCTGTGTATGTACCTTAATTCTTTTGACAATAAAACGTTACTCTGAATATTCAAAGTGTCTTTCTTCTTTAGAATGGTGGTTCCAAATAGCTATATTTTCCTACATTTGGTGATCTTTCTTTTGTAAATTTGGAACTTGGTTTATAGCTTTTTAAAAAGGCTTTACCAACTATTAATATGGAACCACATGCTGTTCTCTTTATGAGTGGATTTTTTAGACATTCTGTTAATGCAAACCAGACGTTCATGACTGCATCAGTCTATGAAAGCTGAGAGATACCTGGGGCCACAGGCATTCTCTCCAGTACAAGTTGCCTCTTCTTTTCCTTTGCCATGTTTAATGACGTTCACTTATTCATGTCAAAATACTTTTTTTTCCTTCCTCCATTCACTTTCTCCTTGTTGTCCTTCAGCCTCATCCCACCTCCTCCTCTACTCACACACAAACACATTCCAAACCTGATCCCTGGCACTTGCCCAAGGCAGGTCGGAGTTCATTTGTTCTCTAAATGTTTTACCCCCCAACCCTACCTCCTAACCCCCTGCACCTCCACTTGGCTCCCCCACATTTCCCTTTAAGAGGGAGTTGTAAGATGGTTTATCCTCAGGCACTTCCACTTATCTCCTGGGCATATGCCCTTTCTCAGAAAAAGTAGTAAGTTGGAATATTACAACATCCTCTGATGTAATGTAGCCAGTCACTTAGTTTACAAATTAGAAATCAGTGGTAGTTTTTGTTGTTTTGTCAACATCCTGAAGAATTAAATATGGATACTCCTACATACAAACATTTTACTCCCATCTTTATATTCTTTTTTTTTCTTTTTGCCATTCTAATTGAAATCGAGTGGTAGAAAGCAACATAGATAGGCTCATTGTCATCTTACCCAGGAAATAAAGGAAAACTTACTGAATGCAAACTTGGTACTGTACACTTGAATGTAAAAGCTCACTATCCAGCTTAGTAAGGACCAAGAAAGCTACTACAAAGTGAATTCAAGGACTGAAGCTACTCTACTGAACCACACAGAATCCTGCCCTCCCTCATCATGTCCACAAGGACACAGTACGGGGTAGAAAGGCAACACATGCCTGTGCAGAAGGAAAGAGCAGGTTACTGTATTAGAAAAGCCATTTGTGTGAGGCCAAGTTGTGATTCTGACAGCCCAATTATGACAAGTGACATATTTACAAGGTGCCAATCTGTCAAATAAATGGAGACTAAATTGGTTTTGGAATAATAGCTTATAATTCTTTCTGCTGCTTTCTTTGACTGATGTGCTCTATTTTTACCTTTTTTTTTTCTTCACATACTTCAGCTGATTTGTGAGTCCAGCAAATAGTAGGTGCATCTTTAATCCAGTTCAAAGGGGCGAAGGACTAGCATTTACAGTCCACATATGATCAGCTTCGGTGCTAATTTAATTACAGAAATGACCTCTGTTAATCATTATAACACTTAATCATGTAGGTATTATTCCTACTTTAAAAATGTTTAAAGAAGCACCAGTGTCCATCAAATAGCTCATAATTACACAGTTCAGAGGGGAAGAATATTTGTATGTGATGACTTATTTTTTTCACTCTTCATTCTACATCATGGCAGGTAGTTAATTGTTACTACTTAACTCCGCTGCAGTTACTAGTCACACACCTCTGTTCCCTAGTAAAACTCTGTGAGGGAAAAGACTGTGTTTTATCTATTCATTGCTTACTCAGAAACTTAGTAGAGTGGAAATCAGAAAACATTTATTTAATTCTAAAGCCCATAGAATAACATTAGTAAATTGACTTGGAGGTTGAGACTTAAGTTATAGAAGGGTCTCTCTCTACTTTTCGTTCAGTGATTCTTTCATCTGTACAATGAGTCTATTATCTGACCTACAGGACTATTGTAAGGAACATAAATAGGATGGAATAGAAAACAATACAATGCAATAAGGAGAAAATATCAGGATATAACATAGGTATAGATGATATCTATGGCTCTTTCTAAAACATCAGCATCTTCCAAACCCCACGTACATGCATATGCACGCACACACATTGAAATGTGGTATTATCTGGGAATCGGATCAAAATTTTAGTACCGGTAGAGACAGCACTTGTTTGTCTTTTTTTTTTTTTTTTTTTTTTTTTTTTGAGATAGAGTCTCTCTCTCTCTCCCAGGCTGGAGTGCAATGGCATGATCTCAGCTCACTGCAACCTCTGCCTCCCGGGTTCAAGCGATTCTCCTGCCTCAGCCTCCTGAGTAGCTGGGATTACAGGCATGTGCCACCAAGCCTGGCTAATTTTTGTATTTTTAGTAGAGACAATGTTTCACCGTGTTGGCCAGACTAGCCTCGAACTCCCAAACTCAGGTAATCCACCCACTTTGGCCTACCAAGGTGCTGGAATTACAGCTGTGAACCACCACACCTGGCCAAGACAGCATTTTTGCTATGTAGCATCTCATTGTATGAACTTAACATAATATGTTTAAATATTTCCTTGCTGTGCAATTTTATGTATTATGCATTGTGCTACAATAAAGATACCTGTACATCAATCTTTGTTTAAAATGTGTTTCTACTGAATTATCTGGGTTGAATTCTGAGAAATAAAATTATAAAAGTAGAGATAGGAGTTGAATTATATTGCCAATTTGGTTTTTAGTCAGTTTGTAATAATCTTTTCTTTCACTAACAAAGAATGCACATGTTAAAATAAGATATTCTCCTAAAAATCAAAAATTACCTTTAATAAAATAGTTAATTAGATCATTTAGCAAGATTGACTCTTTAAATATGGGTCAGCGATGTGTATTAGATTGAGTGGACTTTTAAATTTTTAAAATGTTCTTATGACCTAATTTTCATAGTGATTTCCTGATACAGTGATGATTGAGATACATAAAACATTCTTAGTGCCTAATATTTACCTCTAAAAACAATATTGCTTTTTGAATTGGCAAAATGTTTGGTGGCTGACTGCCTGTGAAACTTTGTAAGTTAACTATTTCTATGTTTATTTATTTATACTTGGATATTTATCAACTTTTAATAAATTGCTACAAACAAAAATGTTTAATAAATTGATCAATGTTTAAACTATGCATTAGACATTTGCAATGTATGTGGCAATATATTACACACAACAACTCTCTATAATAAATAGGATAAGTATGGACTATGAGTGATGCCTTCACAGAGTAAAGTCTGGTGGAAAACATAGGCAAAGTGTAGCCAACTAAAGGATTTCGGAGGTGCCGTTGAAGTGCCCTGAGTCTCACCTTTTAAGGAGTCCTGGCCTGAAGCTAGTGATGCAGGGGAGCAAAACATCAATGGGATTTATTAAAGAGAAAAGTAGCTGACTTCGCAGTTGGGAGGCTTAGTGCATGGGGGGCAAACTGCTGTTCACATAATCCTCAGGGCAAGAGAGGGACTAAGTGCCTGTTGTAAAGGCCAGTAGATTTACATCTGTCTAGGGATCCAGCATCCTTCCCAGGGTATGTTCCCTATGGGATTTTTAATGATGCACCATGGACTAGGCATTAGAGATCCAACTGGGTCTTTTGTGTCTTGTCCAATCAAACTACTGAGTGGAGAAAAGAAGCTCAAGGCTAATGTCAATTTCTTAAAGGCTCTAGAAAGATATGCATAAAACTCTTGCATGAGTGATACATGTAATAAAGAAAATAATATTAAGTCAAAGAGAACAGTTTCCAGCAATTGCCCATCAGAGAAAAGGCTTTCTATATCTATTGGGAAAATGTAAAACAATCATTCAGTGAAAACTCGCACTCTCTCTTTCCCCTCCCCCTTGCCTATGCTCAGACCTCACAGGGACCAGATAGAACAGTAAAGTTCGGTTAATAAAGGAACAAAGAAGAAAAGACACTCTTCACCTCTCCCATCAACTGTGCATAGTGAGGCTGTCAGGAACTGAAATGGGAATGGGAAGAACACTGACGTTTAAAACTAGTTTAGATTTTTTTCTTACAAAAAGTTGGACATTTTAATTTTTAGAATAAGAGTGTTTTATGACAAAGTGAATTTAAGATAATGAATTACCTAAGAGTGAGGAAAAAGTCATCAAATCTGCCCATTTATTTTTTTAATAAAGCCAGGAAGAAAAGACTTTCCTCTCTGCATGAATTTTAAGGAGAGAGTGGAACAAAAATAAAGTGTGTTTTTAGTTTTATTCCAATAATGCATGAAAGACATTGTTTATGCATGAAAATATAACCATGGTTAAGACAATTATGGGGAAATAGATGCATTAAGAGAATATTGAAGGGGCATCTATATGAAAGTAAGGATACAAGCAGCACTTAAACATGAAGGATTTGTACTAGGAGTAGCCATAAAAGCATGCAAGAAGATTATTGCAGGTAGAGCAGCAACCAGGTGTGAAGGCCTATAATTGACAAAAGTAAGAAAGAAAGTGTTTTCCTATATCTTTTTATATGGGTAGTGTGCTGTATTTCATGGTTTTTTTATATTCGCTTTTTTTGTGTTGTTTCAACTGAATTATAGAGGAAGAGAAATGGGAGTTGCTAGAATCCCACAGCCAGCTCTGATAGGGCAAGGGCTCAATATTACATCTCCCACATTTTTCTTCTGCAGAAATGTAGCCCTTTTCTGAGTGAATTATAAGATAGGTTCTTTCTAGGTTAACATTTTTGGTTTTTAAGAAGGGATTTAATCTTCTCCTACTAATATACTTAGTAAAAATATACCCAGGATGGATTAGAATTGGACATGGCTGTCATGAAGGAAGAAGTTATACTCTTAGGTTCTTGGAAACAAGAGGCAAGGCACGCCATGCAGGGCCACACATGTGGAAGCAGCAGATGAGTCCGAAGGCAGAGGAGGAGGGGGAATATGGACTTTTTTTTTTTTTTTTTTTTTTTAAATGGAGTCTCGCTCTGTCACCCAGGCTGGAGGGCAGTGGTGCAATCTTGGCTCACTGCAACCTCTGTCTCCTGGGTTCAAGCCACTCTTCTGCCTCAGCCTCCTGAGTAGGTGGGATTACAGGCACATGCCACCACGCCCAGCTAATTTTTGTACTTTTAGTAGAGATGGGATTTCATCATGTTAGTCCAGCTGGTCTCAAATTCCTAACCTCGTGATCTGCCCACCTTGACTTCCCAAAGTGCCAGAATTACAGGTGTGAGCCACCGCGCCAGGCCTGGACCACATTTTTACTGTTGTTTCTTTTGGAAGAAACACAAGAGTCAGGGTGAGCAGGCTTAGGATTGGCTAGTTGACAAGCGCAGTAGGCCACAGAATAGGGACTGTCCCCAATTGTCCTGTGTCTGGCCCTGGGCTGATGAGGGCAGGGTGTGATGTGTGAGTGGTCAATAAAGGAGGCAGTTGAGGGGTGTGGGCTCCAGTTTGGTTTGTTTGTACATGAAAGGTGAACTCACAGGCCAGTTGTTTGCTCTCTCTCTGAATTAGCTAGCCCTGTGGGGTGGGGGGAGTCTTACCCCAGTCAGCAAGCCCCCAGATGCCAGAGCATCATGAATACAGAAAACGAGAAAACATAGTTAATACAGTAATGAATAATAATAGATTCAAAGTGAGACAATAAGAGTCCTTCACATGAATCTGCTTGGATTCCTCTTCTACAGATATTCCTCATTTAAGATAATATCATGCCCAAATGAAGAACAATGTTTAAGAGGACATTGATTGGATTTGTATTAGAAAGTTTATTGTTCTTGACCCCATTTTAGGGTTGTCAGATAAAATGCAGCCTTAAAGTTAAATTTCAGATAATAAATTTCTTGGTATAAATATGTCTACAATATGCATAGAACATATACTAAAAATATTGAAAAATTGCCTACCTGATATTTACATGTAACTCCAAGCCTTTAATTAATTTTTTCGCAAAGTTTAGCTACCTAATTTTATTTTGAAATATTAAATGTAAGGTCTACTTTTCTGATGTCAAAAATAAAATCAGATCCAGTTAGAAAACGTAAAAGTTTATTATCTTGTCATCAAGGAAGGTACATTGTGATCCAGGAGACATTAAACTGAAACAGTAATTATTATTATTCTGTTTTGCAAAGTCTAGCTACCTAATTTTATTTCAAAATATTAAATGTAAGGTCTACTTTGTTGATGTCAAAAATAAAATCAGAACCACTTAGAAAATGTAAAATTTTATCATCTTTTCTTTAAGAAGGGTACATTGTGATCCAGGAGACATTAAACTGAAAGTGGTGAGAGGTTCAGAAGCACAGTTACAGGGTGGTTTATAAAGTAAAAATGAGGAAGTCTTTTAACCTTTACAATGATTAGTTATTACAGTGAGGGTTTCCTGATAGCAGGAGATTTGTTAAAGATGACTGCTTTATGCCGTTTTTGGAAGGTGACTCAAGTTTTCTTTATGATTATTACAGACTTTACAAGAAATATCCAAAGTTAAGTTTTGCTTATGTTCAAAAGTTAAGCTGGCTTGTTCACGTTGTTGCTAATACAAGGTTCTTGGCTTTCAATGCAATAGAAATTAACATGAAGTCCGGCACACATTTCCTAGACAAGATTTTGAACACTTATGCCTGGAAAGGTTGGGGCTAAGGGAGACAGTGCAGGAGGAAGGGTTCCCTAGTTGGCTTCCCAGGGTGGGTCCTAGTGGTATGTAGAGGAGGGTACCATAAGTAAGTAATGAGCTCAGTAAGCATCCTTACATGTGGTGGGTAGAGAGCTGGTGCACAGGCCCAGTAAGAAATCATGCTAACACATGCATTGCATGGTATGATTAGAAAACAGTGGGGGAGATGTTAGTATTACAATGAGGTAAATGTTAGGGTCATCAACCTCCAGGTCTTGTGTACATGATGGTAGGATCCCCTGACTTGGGTAAGATTTGTAGCCAGTGTTGCGTATCTTAGCGTTCTCAGATATTTTGCAAGGTCTCAGTGGGTTTGGAGCCAGTGGGAGTGGGCTGAGTCCTGTCTCCAGTCCATCTCGACGTGGCTTTCTCTGCTGTGAGAAGTCCCATGACTGGTCTCCATCTTATTATATTTAAAGCTGGTTACCGCACATTTCTGAAGAAACTCATCTCATCCTGAGCTATTGAATGGACGTTGTTTGAATAAACCTTTGCATTATGCCTATTTCAGCTTTCATTGAAGATGCAATCTTAAATGAGTTATGATTAGCACATCATCTTTTTCCCTCAAATATAATAAAAGGCATATATTTTCCTTAATAACTGTGTAACATTCACATTTTCTGTTTAATATCTGTATATCTGCAACATGCAATTCATCACACATTTCTAATTAACTTCTAATTTTGGATTAATTTCCTTTTTCTTTCTTTGGGCTTTCCTAATGAGACAATAAGTTACATTTGCAAAGGGCCCACATTAGCAACACTTGCTTGATGATAACACCTTGTGGGTAGTTATTATATAATTGTCTTTTTAAAATTATTGTCCCAGTTGTTAGGTTGGTTGCTGCTCATTGTACCCGCCAAGTGTGTCACAGTCCCACCAAAGGAAGCAGATTTCCCTGTGGAGCTCAACTCTCTCTTATGTTTTAAAAGAAAAAATTAAAACCACACTTAGAATGATGTAAGATCAGAATAGACACTAAAATTGAAAAAAAAAAAAAACGTTTTGTAAATGGTAAAGAGCTGTACTCATAAGTGATCTTTATGGTTTTTTTCGGGCAGTGTGACTAGTGCCACTAAAATAAAAGCAGTGACAATGTCCACATTCTATTTCAAGTCTGCGTTTATAAAGTCCCTATTATGTGCAAGTCTCTGCAGGGGAAAGTGTGTGAGGTAGAGAATTTAAACAAATCAACTGAATTTTTTTCCCAAACTCACACTGTAGTAGAAAAAATATGCATTGCTTTCCTCAATAAGCATTTGTCAAGGACTTACCTGGGATCAAGGACAGTGTAGATTTGAAGAATAGAGTCATAATGGAATGTTTAGTGGGATGTTTTCTGTGTCCCCTACCATTGCTTACAAGAACAAACTGAGGCAAAAAAGTCCTTAAGCAACATCACCTTCTGCAGCTATGACTCTCCAGCTGAGCAACACATTAGAACCAAATGGGAAGTTTTTTGCTTTTGTTGTTGATTTGTTTTGTTTAATTTTTGATACCCAGGCTGCACAACAAAAATTTACATTCCAATATTTGGAGTGTTTTGTAATATCCTCCAGGTGATTCCAACATGCAGGCAAAATTATTTCAGAATTGTTGTTCTAAAAAGCATGTGATTCGCTACAATTCACATCCTGCCTCCAGATCTTAGGAAGTGGTGTCTAATTCAGCTTCAGTTGGCCCCATTGACACTTCACCACACCCCCACGGTCCCTCATCCTCAAGGCTGCTGTGGGGAAGAGCAGTTCTTTGCCCAGGTTGGGCTTCACGGCTTTTCCTAGAGCCCTAAAAGAGAGCTATTTTCAGAGACCAGTGTGTCCTCCTTTTCACCTCCACACCCAAGGAAGCAAAACCAGACGAGGGAGGGGAGGAGAAGAGGGGCTGGGTATCCTGCCCGAACAGGAGGGAGGAGTGCGGGGGATGTGAGAGTGTACCCAGCATGAGTACCAACTGAAAATCAGCCCAGAGGCATGGACCAGAATGCAATGTGAAGGTTCTGGGGTAGGGATGAGAAATTCCACAGAACATGATTGAAGGTAGTGACTAAAAATGAAAAAATAATTCTATACTGAAATCTTGCCAAATTCTAATTCTTCAAAACCTTAGAGAGGGGGAAAAAAAGAAAAAAAAAGGATACAGTGTCTTCCCTAGGGAAATTCAGAGTCTGGATGGAGATCAGAGTCATATGAATAAATAAACAGTGCAAAGTTTAAAAGGAGCTGTGCTAGAAATCTCTAGGCTCTAAACAAATGTAAAAATGGATGCAGCACACTTTACAGGGGTTGGGGGCCAGAAAATACTTTGATGAGAAAGTGTCCCTTGTAACATGAGTGAGCGCTGAGCATAATAAAGAGAAACAGTCCTTTGAGAAAGAGACAAAGGGGATCATGCCAGAAAACATGCCAGAAAAGGCTGGCATGTTTAATAAAATAGATGTAGGTCAATATGGCTGAAGGATAATTAGGACTGGTACCTAAAAAGGTCATTATCTAAATGGCATGAGAATAACAATGATTCAAGACTCCTCTAGGTTCTGGGATAGAACAGTAAAAGAAAATATATTAAAATGTTTGACCTCATGATCCATCATTATTTAATTTAAACTTTGTAAGAAATCATTGAGATAGGGTATGAATAACATTTTTTATAGATGAGAAAACTGAGGCGTGGGAGAGTTTCATTAACTTGCCTGACATCAAACAGTTATTGTAGAATTGGGATTTGATCCTGTATATCTTTCTCTGACTTTCAAAACTATAGTTTATATTCTTCCATCTATGGAAAAGAATTTAAATTGAAGAAACTCTTCTTAAAGTAACAATCCTTAAATTATTCCTTAAGGTGTGTGTGTCTGATTTCAGCTTTGTAGTGAAGTAGAGCGATGTCTGAATTTTATCTTCACCACTTGGTAGTTGTGGTGGATTGGTTGTGTTGTTTCAGTGGCTGACTTTTTTATACACCTGTTATAAGCTGATAGTTTTCTTCATGACATGAGGCTTTGCCAGGTCACTTGGTATGTCCAGTGGGAAGTTAACAAGTGGGATGTAAACAGAGGCTTGAAACATGAGTGAATTTCTGCTTTCATGCTTATACCATTGGGTTTGCTCTCTCTTGCTTCTCCACAATTGCCAGGCTTCAGGGGGGATTTGCAAGACATGTTGTTGCAGATTAAAATGGCCTGAAGCTCTTTGCTGCTTTTCCCATCAAAAAGAGGAATGTGTTTCATCACCTCAAGAATATGGCTCAGTTTGTGACTTGCTGTTAACAATACAGTAGAAGGAATTGTATGACTTCCAAGCTGGACCTGAAGATACCTGTCAGCATTCATTCTCACTTTCTTGCAATGAAGTGACTATTATGTGAAGAAGCAAAAACTAGCCTCTCTGAGGTTGAGAGAGCAACTGGGGAGAAAAGAAGGATCACTGCAGCCAGCACCAACTGCCAGGCATGGGGGTAAGGCAATATTAGGCTATCTGGACTTCACTGAGCCACTGGGAAACCTCATGTAAAACGGATGAAGCATAGCCCAAATTCCTGATCCACAAAATTGGGTCCCAAAAGGTGGATGTTGTAAGCCTCTAAGCTTGGGGATGATATGTTACAGGGAGGAAAAGATAGCTGACGTACATGCGGAGGAAAGCCCAATTCTACTATCCACAGCCACCCTAGAACAGTCAGTAGCCAGCTGACCAGTCAGTTGACTATGAATATATAAGCAAGCCCAGTTGAGGTCAGTTGATCTTGGACATAATCAGTACAACAGGATTGAGAGAAACAACAGATAGATTTTTTTTGGAGGGGGCTTTGTTACACAGTTGGTTCATAGACATAAAAACAGTACCATAGGAGGCATAATCTTAGAACAAAACCCCAAATATGTGATGCTAGCTTTGGGATCAGGTAGCGTGCAGAGGCTAGAAAACTAGCAATGACACTTAGCAATTTGTTAGTACAGGCTAGAGAAAGGGTTAGTAAATTATTAGCAGAGGTTAAAAAATGCTTAAACATTCTAGAAGAATAGAAAACTAGCCTCCAATGGCAATCCATGTTATGTAATGTAAAGCATTTGTTAAAAATGTACGTAGTGATAGGTGGGAAATTAGAACAGTTTAGCAAATTCACTTTCAGATATTTAAAAACATTTTAAACATTTTCTAGCAGAATGTTAAAACAGTCAGAAAGTTGCTCAAAATGTTATAAAATAAGAGTTTACAAGAAAGAGATAAGTTAAAAGAAAACTGACACACATAGAAATGGAATTTAGAGTGAGTGTATTTGGAATAGAAATTAAAACTGATTAACATCTCCATCCTTTCAAGCTGTTAAAAACAAAAGGGCACTACCAAAAAGGCACACATTCAGAATAAAAGTTAAACCAAGCTTCCGCAATAATTTGTTATTAAGATATCTAGGCTGGGCATGGTGGCTCATGCTTGTAATCCTAGTACTTTGGGAGGCCTGGGGAGGGCAGATCACCCAAGGTCAGGAGTTCCAGACCAGCCTGGCTAACATGGTGAAACACTGTGTCTACTGAAAATACAAAAAAAAAAAATTAGCCGGGCATGGTGGTGCACGCCTGTAATCCCAGCTACTCGGTAGGCTGAGGCAGGAGAATCGCTTGAACGCAGGAGGTGAAGGTTGCAGTGAGCCAAGATCGTGCCATTGCACTCCAGCCTAGGCAAGAAGAGCAAAACTCTGCCTCAAAATAAATAAATAAATAAATAAATAAATAAATAAATAAATAAAAATAAATGTGTTATGATATGATCTACAGTCAACTCCATTATCTAGACAAAATAAATAAATAAAAAGCAAACCCCCAAAAAAGCAAAAACAAAAATAAGAACAAAAAAATTTGAGGAATCTCATGGGCATTTTCCCACAACAGACAAATTCTCAGAATAGAAACCATTAAGTCTAGAAAGAGAAATATACATTAGATGTGGTTTTTCTCAAATCAAATATTTTCCAGACAAGTTCATAGGAGGTTCACACAATTACAATTAAGAGAATTGTACAGGTGAAGGTGCCATACGGCTGAACCAAAAAGGACTGGAACTAGTTAATTTTTTAAGAGAAATTCTTCATCTCCAACTATCTACAAGGCAAAAGCAGGTTGAAAAATTTTCTCAATGACATATTTTCCAATGCTTCCTTCAGAAGTGAATATGGAAGACAATGGAAAATGAAAGATCTTCCAGAGGGCAGATGTATGTGTCTTAAGCAACACGCTGAAAAGCCACATAGAAAGCATAACCAATGTCCGGTCAAATAATTTTTCTATCTGTGAATTAGGGAACTTTATACCGGCCCAAGTGAAGTTTGGATTTTCTATTGAGCAATGTCTGGTGGTCCTCCATTCTTTCCTTTTTTGAAAATAAATGATAATTGTAATTATCTTGTGTCCATCTCACCATTTTATCATGAGTGTGTATGTAGAACGATGTAACAATTTTTTAGTTCCTAGGTTTCTGGAGCAAGAAGAGTCACATCAGGTCTGATGTACATCACATGATTCTGGAAATAGAGACTAAATTCCAAAGAGAAGTGTGTTATAAGATTTATAAGATCCTTTTTTAAGACCTCTGAATGTATTAAGGTGATTTCTAGTCAACATTCTCACCTATAGTATACTACTAGGAATCTTAAGGCCATTGACCAAATTAGACTCCGAGAGTCTTAAGAAAGTGTAAATGTATTTTTTGCACGATAGAGGATTGTGAATAATTGGGACCAGAACATAGGTATTGGCCTATTAGTTCAGTTGATTTTCATAATTTAGGTAATATGAATGCTCTTTGCCCCATAACTTTGTATCTCGTCTCACTTTGATTTATCTTGTGTATGTGATTTCCTTTGACCAATCAGATGCTAGCAAATATGAGATGAACAAAAACTGGAAAGCTTGTATGCATTTCTGCTCATTCTCTTAAACAATTTAGTGTGCTTGCTATTGCTTCTGTGTAATCAATATGAAAATATGTATAGGCTAGTCAGAGAATCTGCTCGGGCTAGCCTGCTAGAGGAATATGAGACACATGGAGAGGACCTTAGCATTCCCAGGCCCAGATTCATGAACAAGTTCAGCAGAGATCAGCAGAACATTGCCCGTATCAGTAAACTGCTCTGCATACTCCTAGAAACAAGAGAACAATAAATCCATATAATATTAAGCCACTATGTTGTAGGGTGGTTGGTTGCATAGCAAGAGTTAATACTTTCAGTCGTATATTAGCTATGGGAGTCTATGTGAATTTAGTTTTGTATTATCTATGCCAGCATGGGTAATTTAAGCACAAATCCAATTTTTTATCTTTTAATTGGTATTAATAACATAATACCACATTCAGGGTTATTTTTAAAAATTACGTAACTAACAAAAATAAAGAACATTTGACACATAAAAATCTTTTTATTTTTTTTAGATGGAGTCTCACTCTGTCGCCCAGGCTGGACTGCAGTGGCACAATCCCGGCTCACTGCAACCGCCACCTCCCAGGTTCAAGTGATACTCCTGCCTCAGCCTCCTGAGTAGCTGGGATTACAGGCACCTGCCGTCACGCCCAGCTAATTTTTGTATTTTTAGTAGAAATGGGGTTTCACTATGTTAGCCAGTCTGGTCTCAAACTCCTGACCTCAAGCGATCCACCCACCTCAGCCTCCCAAAGTGCTGGGATTACAGGCATGAGCTAACTTGCCGGGCCCTATGTTTAAGTCTTTAATCCATTTTGTGTTGATTTTTGTTTATAGTGTGAGCTAAGAGTCTCAATTATTCTTCTGCATGTGGAAATTCAGTTTTTACCTTATTTATTTAACAAACTGTCATTTTTCTCATTGTGTCATCTTGGCACCTTTGTCAAAAGTCAATTGACTATACATTTGTGGGTTTATTTCTGGGGTCTCTATTCTGTACCATTGGTTAATGTGTCATTTTTTTTTCCAATACCATAGTTTGAAATCAGACAGTCTGATACCTCCAGCTTTGTTCTTTTTGCTCATGATTGCCTTAGTTATTCAGAAGTTTTTTTGTGTCTGTGGTTCTATATGCATTTTAAAATTGTTTTTCTATTTCTATGAAAAATGACATTAGAATATTGATAGAGATTGAATTGAATCTGTAGATTGTTTTGGGTAGTAAGGACATTTAAACGATATTAATTCTTTTAATGCCTGAACACGGAATATCTTTTCATTAATTTTCATGTTCTTTAATTTCTTTCATTAACATTTTATAGCTTACAGTGTACAGGTTTTTACCCCCTTAGTTCAATTTATTGCTAAGTATTTTGTTTACTTTTTTGTACTTATTATAAATGGGATTTTTATCTTTATTTCTTTTTAAGATGGTTTTTTTGCTAGTGTATAAATATGCTACTGATTTTTTTGTGCTGATTTTGTATCTTACAACTTTATTCATGCATTAGTTTTAACAGTTCTTTTGGAGGAATCTTAACAGGTTGTTGTACATAAGATAATAGTGTCAGCAAGCAGTGACAATTTCACTCTTCTTTTCCTTTTTGAAAGTCTTTTATTTATTTATCTTGCCTAATTGCTCTGGTAGTGACATCTACAACTATCTTAAATCGAAGAGGCAAGAGTGGGCATCCTTGTCTTTTTCCTAATCTTAGAGGAAAGGCTTTCAATTTTTCACTGTTGTGTATGATGTTAGTTGTAGGGATTTCATAAATGACCTTTACTGTGTTGAGGTACATTCCTGCTATACCTAATTTGGTGAGAGGTAGTATCATGGAAGGATGTTGAATTTTTCAAATGTTTTTTCTACATCTAATGGAATGATCACATGACTTCTGGCTTTCATTCGGTTAATGTGATGTATCGTATTTATTGATTTCTGTATATTGAAACATCTTTGCATTTTAGGGTTAAATCCTACTTGATCATGGTTGATTATATTTTTAATGTGGTCTGAAGTTCAGTTTGTTAGTATATTTTTGAGGATTTTTTAATCCATGTTCATCAAGGATATTGGTCTATAATTTTCTTTTGTTCATAATGTCCTTTTCTGGTTTTGATATCAGGGTAACCAATGGACTCATAAGAAGAGCTTGAAAGTATTCCCAGTTTGATTTATGGAAAAACCTGAAAAAGACTGGCATTAGTTCCTCTTTCAATATTTGGTATAATTAGGCCACAAGTCATTAGGTTGTGGGATTTTCTTTAAAGGGGGACTTCTTATCACTGATTCAATCCCCTCACTTACTATTGGTTTGTTCATATGTTCTATTTGCCCATAATTTAATCTTGGTAAGTTGTATTTGTATAGAAATCTATCAATTTCTTATAGTTCGTCAAATTTGTTGGTGTATAATTATTTATAGTAGGTTATTATGATTGTTTGCATTTCTATGGTATCAGTTGTAATGTCTCCTCTTTCATTTTCGATTGTTTTTCTTTTCGTCTTGTCTTTTTTTTTCAGGTAGTGATATAGTTTGCCTCTGTGTTTCCACACAATTGTCTCCTTGAATTGTAATCTCCATAATCCCCAGATATCAAGGACGGGACCAGGTAGAGGTAACTGCGAAGTGACTACATTGTCTGGGGTAAATACCCAGGGCTCATCGTCTGGTGCCAAAAAAATTTAAGACATGGACACACACGAGGAGTTTAGGAGTGGAGATTTAATAGAAAGAGAAAGGAAAACAGCTGTCTCTCTAGTGAGAGAGCAGAGACTTCTGAGAAGAAAAGACTGGCTGGTGGCAGAGTATGTGGGATTTATTGGCAGGCTTGAGGAGGCGGTGTCTGATTTACCTAGGGATCACAGACTGGTTCGATCAGGTGTGATATTTACATAGGATGAGGGAAGGCTGGTAGCTCCACCCTAATTTTATTATGCAAATGAACTTTCCCCTTGGCCAGTGCCATCTTGTCCGCTCCTTACTGTACAAATGACTGGCAGAGAAGAGAACATGGGACCGCCATTTTGAACATGATTAGCACAACTGCCATCATCTATGTCTGCAGCTCAATTTTACAGGCTGCTTTTTGCTAGAAAGGAAAATGATTTGGGGCTTTTCATTAAAAGGAAAACCTTACCTAGGGCTTTTGTACCCTCACTATCTGCCTAAGTAATTTTGTCTTAACTCCCGTATCACTTGGATTATGGGGGCAGTTTCCCCACGCTGTTCTAGTGACAGCGAATGAGTCTCACGAGATCTGATGGTTTCATAGGTGTCTGGCATTTTCCCTGCTTGCACTCATTCTCTCTCCTGCTGACCTGTGAAGAGATGCCTTCTGCCATAATTGTAAATGTCCTGAGGCCTTGCCAGCCATGTGGAACTGTGAGGCAATTAAACTTGTTTCCTTTATAAATTACCCAGTCTCAGGTATTTCTTCATAGCAGCATGAGAATGGACTAATACAGGTAGCTAAAGTTTGCCTATTTGGTTTATCTTTTCAAAACAACCCACTTATTGCTTTGTTGATCCTTTGTATTATTTTTCTAGTGTCCGATTCATTTATTTCTACTCCGATCATTATTATTTCTTTCCTTCTGCTAACTTTGGGCTTCTTTATCTATGTCCTTGTGGTATGATGTTCCACGTACCCTTGATGAATGTTTATTCCATTGTTTTGGATAAAATATTCTGTATATGTCTTTTAGGTCCATGTGGTTTAGTGAATTGTTCGAGTCCAAAATTTCCTTATCGATTTTCTGTTTGAATAATCAATCAATTTTTGAAAGTAGGGTATTGAAATATCCTACTATTATTGTATTGCTGTTTCCCTTCTGATTATTTAATATTTGTTTTATACATTTAGGTGCTCAGGTGTTGGGTGCATATTTAGAATTGTTATATTCTCTTGATGAATTAATTCCTTTATCAATATATAATGTCATTTTTGCCTCTTTTTACTGTTTTTTACTTAAAGTCTATTTTGGCTGATATATTTATATCCACCCATGCTGCCTTTTGGTTTCCATTTGCATGGAATATCTCTCTTTCTCCCTTCATTTTCAGTCTATATATCTCTTTAAAGGTGAGGTGAGTGTCTTGTATTCAGCATAGAGCTGGATCTTTTTTTTTTAAATTAAATTAATTCACCCACTTTGGGTCTTTATGTTGGAGAATTTAGTCCATTTACTATCAAGCTAATGATTGATACATAAGGACTTGCTACTGCCATCTTGTTAATTGTTTCCTGGCTGTTTGTAGATAATTCTTTTTCTCTCGCCATCTTTCTTTGTGATTTGATAGCTTTCTTTAGCCAGGGTGCTTTGAATCTTTTCCACTTTTGTATTGTGCTTCTATTAAAGATTTTGGATTTGTGGTTACCATGAGGCTTACTTAAAATATCTTAAACTTATAACAGCCTATGTCAACCTCTTAAGAACTTACATGTAACTGCATACAACTCTAGACTTCTACTATCTCCACCCTACATTTTATATTAGAATTTACATTATTGTGTAGTGTGTATTCCTTGACAATTTAACTTAGCTATAGTTATTAATAGTTTTATTTTTTACCTTCATACTTGGGACGAAATTGCCCTATGTACCATTTTTAAAACTCTAGAATATTCTAACTATGGTTGTGTTTTATTTTTACCATTGAGTTTTGTGTTTTTGTATGTTTTATGTTATTAACTAATAGCTCTTTGTTTTAGTTTAAATATCTTCCTATAACAATTACTGTAGGCAGGTCTAATGGTGATAAACTCCCTTAGCTTTCATTTGTCTGAGAAAATTTTTATTTCTCCCTCATTTATGAAATACAGCTTTGTTGGGTAAAGTAGTCTTGTTTAGCAAGGGTTTCGTTTGTTGGGGGGGTGTGTATGTGTGTCTATGCGTGTGTATGTGGAGAGACATTTCCTTCAGCACTTTAAACATATTATCATACTCTTACCTGGCCTGCAGGGATTCTACTGAGAAATCTGCTGATAGTAGAATTGGCATACTTTCCTATATGATGTATTTCTTATCTCTTGCAGCTCTCAATTTTTTTCTTTGTCTTTAATTTTTGATAGTTTAATTATTATTTTAACTGTAATTTATCATTGCTTACTCTTCTTTTAATTGAATTTGATTGAAGAGCTCTGTGCTTTTTGTAACTGGATGCTGGCATGTATCCTCAGATTAGGACAAATTTCAATCATAATTTCACTGAATATGCTTTCTGGCCCTTTTTTTCCTTCTTCCCTATCTAAACGCTTATCGTGCATAATTTGATCTCTTGATGTTGTCTCAGAATTCTAGCAGGCTTTCTTTCTTATTTTTTATTATTTTGTCTTTTTGCTTCTCTGACTGGATAATTTTATATGTTCATTCTTCCAGCTCATTGGTTCTTTTCTGTGGTTTATTAAGTCTGCTGTTGAAGCTTTCTATTATATATTTTTAGGTTAGTGATTGTGTTCTTCATCTCTAGGATTTTAATCTGATTATTAAATCTTTTCCATTTCTTTGTCAAACGTTTCACTTTTTTGTATATTGTTATTAAATTTTTACTAAACTTTTAGTCCATACATTTCTGTAGTTTATTGAACTTCTTTATAAGTATTAATCTGAATTATTTGTCAGTCATTTTGCAGATCTCCTTTTCTTTGAGGCCTATTATTGAAATTTTATTAGTTTATTTTGGAAGTGTTATGATTCCCTGATTGTTTGTAATCCTTGTGCTTTTGCATTAATCTCTACACATTTGAGGAGATAGCTCCCTTTTCTGGCCTTGGCAGGTTTTTTTGTTTTGTTTTTGTTTTTGTTTTTCCACAAGGATAGACCTTCACTATGTAGTCTAACTTGTGATTCTGGATGGGCCCCAAAGGAAAAACATCAGGTAGGTGGAGGTTATGTTGAGTTCTCCAGTTTGCTGGACCTCTGCCTTTGCTGAGATGTTTGGTGTGGCTACTGGCTGGGCTTCACTGCCCAGTGAGACAACTGACTGGGCTTTGCTGTTAGGCAGATCTCCTGGCTGGGTACTGTGATAGCTTCAGCTTAGGCTGGTCACAGGATGTATTTTCTGGCTGGGCAATTCTGCTATTTGGGATCTGCTTGGGTGGGGGCTTCAGGCTGGGCTCTGAGGATTGGCAGAGTTGTTGCTTGGGACAGGCTGAATTAGAGGCTATGTTCCTTATAAATGCATTATTGAGTATTACAATCCACAAAGATTGAAATCTCCCTGTTTGGCCAAGGCTGTTGGGTGTGCTTTTTACCTGACTGGAACTGCTGATTGACTTCCCAGGTGAAGTCTGTCTAGTGCCTTCCCTTCTCCAAAATGGGGCCTGGAGAAGACTTGATGAGAGCACCTGGGCTGTGTGGGAAAAGTGGCTAACAGTTTGACCCTGAAAGACCTGTGAATTGTGTTTCATGCAGCATAGTTGGCTACTTTCTCTAGTGTAGTGCCTCTTGGTTGGAATGCAGAGCAGCCACCAAGTTCTGCATGTTGATTGCTGTGAGCCCCACCCCTATTCTTTGTCTATCTGAATTCTATCTGAATTCTTTGTCTATCTGAATTCTAGGTGGTCTAGCTCTGACAGTGTTCCTAACATTTCTGATGGAATGCGATGGGAGTAAGCATCCTGCCAAGGGTCCCAGAATATTGAGAAAGCTGAATGAATGCCTCTAGCTCACTTTCTTCCCTATAGAAATTGTTGTCCAGGATAATGATCTCTGTGTTGCACTGTTCTTGCTTGGGGGAGTGGTGGAAAAGTTAAAGAGAAGCATTCTTACCATTTCATTACAGCCTTTTATGGTTCTGCCATCCAAGGGAGTGTTTAAGCCTCCCCTTGAGTTCTGGAATACTCAGATGGTATTATTATTATTATTAGTAGTAGTAGTAGTATTAGTATTATTGTTATTTTGGATAGTTGGTAGTTGGATTTTTGTGGAGGGAAACAAAACTTGGAGAAATCTTATCCTACCATCTTGCTGACATCATTCTTCCTCACTGCACTTTGAATAAATTCCATGAGTGTAAGATTCACAACTCTTGACTACATGATTTGTATTATTTTATTTTTATTTTTTATTGGGAGGAAAAAATAAATTCATTATTTGGAAGCATACAGAATCAGAGATAGTCTTGGTGCATTTAGATAGATATGTTTACTAATGGGTTAAGCATATAGAATGAATTTAGAAATTTGAAAGATATAACCATTTTGGTGTCAGTTGAAGCAGTGAGTATAAATGAATCTCTAAGGATTATGTGGAGTCAGCAGCAGGTATTAAACAGAGACTTGAAAATCATCACCATTTAAGGTAAGCAATGAGAATAATACACACAAAAGTAACGTCTAATAAAATGGCTAGGGGGTGCAGGAAATAATTGTAGAACAGAGTAGCATAGTAGTCAGAGATTTAAAGAATGAATTTAAAAAATAAGTTGAATGGCCACAATATAAGATGTCTCAGAGAGACAGATGAGGTGACATTTTTGAAAAATGCAATGGAATTGACCAGAAAAAGGGGGAGATTTTTGCTTGTTTCTTAATCTTGTTGAAAGCTATTTCATTATATACTGTGATAAAAGCCAGAATGCAGGCGACTAAAGAGAGAAAAGAAAGTGAAATATTGGAAATAGTCTGCAAAGCGTATTGCTTTTTGAGTTTTTTTTTTTTTTCGAAGCTTCGAAATGAATGAAGAAAGAAAAGAAACATTAGGAGAAATCAGGGTGAATTTATATGTTTTCATTTGTTTCCCTGAGAATTAGCATTTAAGAGAGAAATTAAAATTATAAAAAGTGACGTTGGTGTGGCACAGATGGAATATTTAGGAAGATAAAGCCTCTCATCTTCGACCTAGTATGGGAGATATGAGGATGTCTAGAAATAGTAAAAATTAGAGACTGATAGGGAAAACAACATAAAATGTCGACCTATCCCACATATCAATGGTTGTTTTCTTAAGGGGAGAAAATATTCTCACTTAAGCAACATGATATTAACAATTGGCTACTTGAAGACAGAAGACGCGGAAAGAACCCATGAGGAATGACTAAAACTCCAAATGTTTAGCATGAGGGCTTATCTCAAGATAAAATTCAGACATTAGTATAAAAGCCATAAAACCCATTTGGATTAGTTACTTCTGCAGGAGTGGACCTGTAAGAAAAATAAATAGAAGAGAGGAGAGTGAGATGGCAGGAAGCATTTTTCAAGTGTGCAGAAATTGAACGATTTCTTTACTCATTTTCTCTAAGAAACCTTTCTTCCCCCCTTGGCGGGAAGAAAAAAACTTTCCTGAATATAATGAAGAAATTAAAGAGACAAATAAAACCCCTATCTGGCAGTGTTGACTTCAGGATAAAACTCAATAGTGTATTAGAAATCAGCTGGAACTGTCTTTGGCATATGTTTCACACACAGTGAATATTGGAGAGCTAATCTCTTTCCTCACTCCCTTCCCATTTTCTCTGTTTCCTGTATCCTCTCTATCTCTTTTTTCCCTGTCTTCTCTCTGTCCTTCCTTCCTTCTCTCAACTTTCTTTTTTCTTTTCTTTATTTTTATTTATTTATTTATTTATTTTTGAGACAGAGTTTCACTCTTGTTGTCCAGGCTGGAGTGCAATGGCGCAATCTCAGCTCACTGCAATCTCTGACTCCCAGGTTCAAACAGATCTCCTGCCTCAGCCTCCCAAGTAGCTGGGATTACAGGCTCCTGCCACCACACCCAGCTAAGTTTGGTATTTTTAGTAGAGATGGGGTTTTGTCATGTTGGCCAGGCTGGTCTCGAACTCCTGACCTCAGGTGATCCTCCCACGTCAACCTCCCAAAGTGCTGGGATTACAGGCAGGAGCCACCATGCTCGGCTTTTTTTTTTTTTTTTTTCTCCACTTTCTTTCTTTCCTTTTGTTCTTCCTTCCTTTCTTCCTTCCTTGCTTCCCTCTTTCCTTTCTTTCAACTGTCTTTTTTCTATGTTGGATTTCCTTTTCATCTTCTCTTCCTATATTTATATTAAAGAATATATTATTTCTTTATTTTTAAATATTTTGCTGATCTGTATCGTAATTACTCTGTAAAACATTGATTATGTTATCAATTTGACTGTGCAGCCTTCACCTCTCCTCACTCTCTATCATTTGACTTTTTTCAGCTGACATTAAATGATCAAATAAATCATATTATCTGTGCATATAGAAATGATCTCTGAGGAAGTGATGCTTCACTTGAGCAATCAGAAATACAAGTTGAATTTTAAGTGGGCTTACATCTTTCATGCTTTTCCATGCTTATTAATGTTTTAAGTACCAAGCTCCTTTTCCTAGGACATTTTCGAATCCTTTATTTTATTCAAATATAACCATTTTTTAGACTTCAGCACCACAAATTGGGTTGAAAGTTTCAGAGACTAATCAGAAATGTCGTATCACTGTTGTGCGCTAGAAAACAGAGATGGTTTTAAGCAAACTGCTAAGAGAAGTCATTAGAGGAGAGAATCTTGTATAGGATGAGATTTATGCTACCCACCATAGTGCAGTCTGAGTTTTTTCAATGAAGATAAATGAATAACTCCATCATCTCAATGTGTAGCCTCTTTAACCAACATGCTGTCTGTTCTATGATTTGTGATGGTTTTACACAGGAAAAACTAACTGAGATATATCATGGATGTCAAATCCTGGTATTCCTGTGGGCTTTCTGAACAGACAATTGTACCACTTTCATTATCTTTGTGTTACAGATAATGGATAATAAACCAGCTTACAGTGCCCAAAGGAGAGCTTCTTGGACCCTGGAAAAGTCTTCAAATGCACCGTATACACATTAAACTTTTTTTGCCCTCTGAAGATGCCTTTGAATGAAATAAAAATTGCTTTACTTTCAAAATCAAGAATCAATTTTCCAGGGTTCCCTGGTTGAAAAGGATATTTTTATCTGTGGCCTCATCTGATTCTTGAGGAATTTAATTCTCCATTTTTCAAAGTTTGGATGGGAGTACTCTAGGATTCACTTGGGGGGCATTTTATAACCCAGATTGCTTCCCAATACCCTTCTTTATTTCTCATCTCAGACTCCATGGATTTAGCCTTCTACTCTTTCTTTCTCCAGTCAACATGCCCGCATCTGCCTTTTGGACTTTCATTAGTCCCAAATTGGCCTTCAAAGCAGGATGAGATATTTCTGTCGTCTACCTGTCCTACACCACAAAGCAATAATTTATTTGATCAGTCACTCACTTTGATTCTACACAGTTAATTCATACATGTATTAATAAGTTAAATAAATAAGCTTTTAACAATGTATATTCAATTTAAAACAATTTTTCTTGTTCCCTAGGGTTGCCATGTAAATAAAACAGAGTAGGCTTGTGAGTAAAATAACTCAGAAGCTTTTGTAGTCTTTGTGTTTGCCTTTTTGTATTATGCATTTATTACCATTAAGCAAGAAAGGAAAACTGCAATACTATAAAATATGCCAAACCTGAGAAGGCTATACAAACTTAAAACGTCGTATAAAGTACTCTTAGGGGTTTTGTTTTTATAATTTCTACTTCTTTTCTTAGAAAGCTCCTGAAATCTCTGTTTTCTGTCTGTATTCCATTCTCTGTTACACATCAATGTTCTTGATTGAGACCACTAGTTCTCTCTTGACCTCCTATTACAGCCCTCTCTAGAATTCATACTGGATCTCTACTTAGAAAACTTCACCTTGTCAATTTTAGAAAGAATGAAGAATCATTATTTGCTACAAGTGGGCCATACAAACTTTTTATATATGTATCATGTATATCAATAAGGGGCTCTGCAAGGAAGTAGCATATTTCTCTAAAAATTATTTGCTAACAATCCACCCACTTAATGAACATTTCACCAATGACCAGTCCACATGTGACCAGCTTGTTCCAAATACAAAATCTACCAATATATCATAAAAATAAATTAAAAATTTGTAGCAATTGAATGGAGCAGATTTTACTATCTGAATTTTAAATCACTAAAGATTTATGCAAATATTTAGTAGATTATTTTGTTGTCATTGAAATATTTTTCAAACGTTTAATTGGCAGAGGTTAAAGAGCCACAGGGTGATTTCCTTTTTAAGAGTGTACTGACGGCCGGGCACGGTGGTTCACGCCTGTAATCACAGTACTTTGGGAGGCCGAGGTGGGCGGATCACGAGGTCAGGAGATTGAGACCATCCTGGCTAACATGGTGAAACCCTGTCTCTACTAAAAATACAAAAAATTAGCCGGGCATGGTGGCGGGCGCCTGTAGTCCCAGCTACTCGGGAGGCTGAGGCAGGAGAATGGCGTGAACCCGGGAGGCGAAACTTGCAGTGAGCCGAGATCGCGCCATTGCACTCCAGCCTGGGCGACAGAGCCAGAATCTGTCTCAAAAAAAAAAAAAAAAAAAAAAAAAAAGAGTGTACTGACATTGAGAAAATAATATTGCATTGGCAGCACTCAAAGCTCAGCATTTTAAATACAGTATTTCAGTTCACAGGAATTTCTTTTATCCTTTTTAAAAAGTCATTTCGAATGTTATAAATATTTTTTCAGTATTTTTTAGGCTAATTTATTAAGCCTAGATTTGGAAAGCTGTGATGTTGCTCCTATTTTTGCTTCATTTCTATGATTTTTTAAAATAATCCTAGTAATTCCTATACTTTTTCATATTTATGATTAATGCCCACCTCCACACTCAATATCCATTATAGCAGTTTATTCTAGCCATCTTTCCTTCCTGCTGTATGGCATAGTTTTATTTCAGCATATTGAGTCTTTTTGTAAACTGCTGCCAAGTTTATTTATCTGCATTATTCCCTCTCAGATACCAACATTTCAGGATGTTGTTTCTGTCTGGATTATTTAGGTCAATTTCAATTTTTGTGCGTTTTATTTTTCTTTAAAATCAATTATTTTAATAATCTTTTAACAACTTCACAAAAGTTATATTAACCTGAATTTTTCCGTTTTTCTTTGATGTTTTTGTATTTCAAACTTTCTTTGGTGATGGGATTGTATCAGCTTCTGTGAATACTCTCAAATTATTAAAATGTCATTTCTACCTATAGCTAATATTTAGGTGATTTTTACCTTTGGCTCAGTTCCACACCAATTAACCCTGAATTCTTAGGTATTAACAATTGCATTATTACCTTTCTATGTTTTCTTGTCAGAATCCTTCCCAAACATACCATACTTATGGTGAAGGGATTTCAGATATGGGATGTTATTCTCAGACGGTAATTTTGGTTACTGATTAAGTGTACATTTCTAAATAGTAGACATTTTTTAAAGTAATAATAAAAGTGCCAACTTACCTATTGGCTTTCAAGAAATCATCTATTGCTTAAACTGCTGATACAAAGATGAGCAAAAAAGGAATCACCAAACATCAATACAAACAAAACCAATAGAAAGTTGCTAAAATCATCCTATTGGATGAGAATTTTGGTGAACTTTATACATCTTTAATGTTAATAAATGTTTAATAAATCAATAAGTTAATAAAATAAAAATTGATGATTTGACACATTTACATTTCAGACAATTTGTGTGTGTGTGTGTGTGTGTGTGTATGTGTGAATTGAATCATAAACAATGCAAAATGGTGGTGCTGCTGTCTTATTCACTTGTGACCTCAAGTGAGTTTATCTACTTTGTTTCTTCCTTCATTTTTTTGTATCATTCTTCTTTTTAACCTTTTTATCCACTAGTGATCAAATGAAGATAGGTTTCCTTCTTTACTAATACTCACATGTATGTAGAGCTTACTTAAAATGCAACTGGGATGTATTTCATAATAAAAATGAGAAGCAACATCATCAATCACCAATTATCATAAAACTCAAAACTGAGAAGAGCTCCAATAAGCCACTTGTTCCAGCTTTGTAGCCTCAAACAGGGAATACATGCACACACATCCACACCACAGGTGACTCACTGCGGCATAAGGAAGATACATAACCTTTCCAAATACATGAGACCACAGAGCAAAGCTCACATTTATTTAAATACTCCCACAAGATAGTTGGAGGGGAATTAGTTTGTCTACCATAACGAACAGACAAGATTCACGGAAAAACAGAAGCTAAAGAGTACATTGTGTTAGGAAATTCTTAAGGATCTTTTTGGATTTTGCTGTGGCTTTTAAGTGTTCTATAATTTTATTACAACAGATTTTTTTTTAAATGTATCCGATTCACTGAGTGAAAAAGAAGTCCTGCTAGTTATTGAAGTCACACATTCAAATTTCACTTCCTCTGGGCAGGTTGACAAATAGAATTGTTGAAGACATCATAAAGGTCAGATGAATGGAGGACGCAGGTCTCCCACTCTCCCGTTGTTGCAGAAGAGGTGTGCTTGGGCCGTGGTGCTCTGCTGGACATGCTGTAGGACCCCAACTCCCCACACCACACCAATGCTCCCTTCTTCCAAGCAAATGCCAAAGCTGACTTACCAGTGATGGCACATCCACACTTCTGGGGAGCTGGGTCGTCTGACTGTAGGAGTTGCCTGTGAATGCCTGCTGCCCAGAACCTGAAGGTCTTGAGACCAGTGGGATTTTACGCAGTGGGGAAGACATCATCCATGCGGGAGATTCTGATCCCCAGCACAGTGCCACTGGCTGAGTGAGTATATGTATGTGGGGTGATTCAAGCTGTCCAGAGTGAGCATAAGGATCATTGCTGGAAAGACCTACTTAAACTGTAGGACATTTGAATTGTGAAAAGAGTGACACAAATGGAAAAAATTAACTAGAGTTTATTCATTCAATAGTATCTTCATGAGAATGTTGAGTAGTTGCATTTCCTATGAAAGACGCCTGCTTTGATTTGGTGTTCTCCAATATTATTAAGGAAGAATATATACTCTGTGTGTGTGTGTGTGTGTGTGTGTGTGTGTATGTGTGTGCGTGTGCATGCGTGTGTGTGTGTGTGTGTTCATTTCTTGATCTACCTAGCAAGTCAGCAAGTCTGTTCCTGGTGTTTCCCACCAAATGATCATAATTTACATGGTGAAATTGAAAGTAAGGACAGAGTCTGTGTTTTAATGCCAATGGCTAGCACAGTGTCTGGAACACAGTAAGCTAGCAGTGATTATTGATTAAATAAATCCACATTAGTTTCTTCTCTACTGATATGGACTGGATGTTAGTGTTCCTCCAAAATGTGTATGGTGATTACATTTGGAGATAGGGCCTCTAAGGAAAGAATTAAGGTTAAATGAGGGCATAGCAGTGGGATCCTGATCTCATGGGAACAGTGTCCCAACAAGAAGCAACCCCAGAGAGCTCGCACTCTCTGTCTTGCTCTCGCTCTCACTTTCTCCTTCTCTCTCTCTCTCTCTGTCTGTCTTCATGCACACCCTTTGAGGAAAGACTACATGAGGACATAACAAGAAGATGGTCATCTACACGCCAGGGAGAGAATTCTTACCAGAAACCAGCTGTGATGAACTTTAGTCTGAGACTTTCCAGCCTCCAACACTCTCAGAAAATGCATTTCTGGTCCTTAAAACACGCAGTCAGTGATATTTGTTGTGGCAGTCTGAGCAGACTAAGATATCCACTCTTTTGCCCTTTGCTAACTTCTGCAATTTAATGTAAATGCCAGTTTAATTGTATCAACCAAAAATTTCCATGGCTTTTTTTTTTAAACATGTGTTTTCCAGTCTTACTACATTAATACAATTCAGATTCTATTATGTGCTAATTAAATTTAGATGATTTATACGATGGTCTTCTGAACTACTTCTCAAATAAAAGTAGTACATCCTCCTTATTACAGTTCTGCATCAATGATGTATTTTTAATGCCAAATAAAATATATATTTATTCAGTTACTGCTGTAGAAAAATTGTGAAGCTTTCTTCTAGTAATACAAAATTAGATACTAAAAGTCCCTTATTTAAGACCCATGAGTTACAGATAACAACCCATTTAGTGATAGAGGCCCATTGCTTTCAGAAATTTAATTAAAAATAAGTGGACATCATTGGTTCCAACTCCTAACTTCATATTTTTTTAATATGAGTCAATTAAATCACTAGGTCATATTGGGAATTATATCATTTTTAAAACAACATTAGACTTGTCATCTACAAGCTTCTGCCTGGACTCAGCTAACTCTTCAAATGTCCAAAGCTTTGCATGATTTCCTAGTAAATTAGCCTGAAACAATCTGTAAGAGACAATAAGATTATGCCGTGATTCTTCTTGTGAAATCTGATTTGAAGCTACACTTAGGAGAGAAAGTAGAGAATGATAAAATTATACAGATGTTTCAAAATCATGTTGCAAATTTCTGTATGGATTAGTTGAAAGAACAATGGCCTTAAGATTGAGGAATATATTAACTGTTCTGATTCTGCCACTAAATAAAAAAGCATTTGCCCTTTTGTGGTCTCAGTATTTGTTTCTGTGGGTAAAGGGATAGTAATGGAGTAAGCTATGTGTTCCCAATAATTTCCTCATTAAAAGTTATATACATTTCTATTTATTTCTATGTGTTAAAAATTAACGTTTTGAAACAATTATGTACCAATCAAACTACATTTACTAATAGCTTCTGTGGGCACATAATGTACCTTGATATACTTTTCTTTTTTTCTTATATTTATTTATTTATTTTTTACTTTAAGTTCCGGGATACATATGCAGAATGTGCAGGTTTGTTACACAGGTATACATGTGCCATGGTAGTTTGCTGGACCTATCAACACATCATCTAGGTTTCAAGCCTTGCATGCATTAAGTATTTGCCCTAATGCTGTCCCTTCCCCTTGCTCCCCACCTCCAGACAGGACCTGCTGTGTGTTGTTCCCCTTCCTGTGTCCATGTGCTCTCATCATTCAACTACCACCTATGAGTGAGAACATGTGATGTTTTGTTTTCTGTTCCTGTGTTAGTTTGCTGATAATGATGGCTTCCAGCTTCATCCACGTCCCTGTAAAGGACACGATCTCATTCTTTTTTATGGCTGTGTAGTATTGCATGGTGTACATGAGCCACATTTTCTTTATCCAGTCTGTCATTTATGGGCATTTGGGTTGATTCCAAGTCTTTGCTATTGTAAATAGTGCCACAATAAATATACGTGTACATGTGTCTTTATAGTAGAATGATTTATAATCCTTTGGGTATATACCTAGTAATGGGATTGCTGGATCAAATGGTATTTCTGGTTCTAGATCCTTGAGGAATCACCACACTGTCTTCCACAATGGTTGAACTAATTTACACTCCACCAACAGTGTAAACGCATTCCTATTTCTCCACAGCCTTGCCAACATCTATTGTTTCCTGACTTTTTAATAATCGCCGTTCTGACTGACATGAGATGGTATCTCATTGTGGTTTTGATTTGCATTTCTCTAATGACCAATGATGATGAGCTTTTTTTCATATGTTTGTTGGCCACATAAATGTCTTCTTTTGAGAAGTGTCTGTTCATATCTTTTGCCCATTTTTTGATAGAGTTGTTTGTTTTTTTCTTGTAAATTTGGTTAAGTTCTTTGTCGATTCTGGATATTCGACCTTTGTCAGATGGGTAGATTGCAAGAATTTTCTCCCATTCTGTAGGTTGTCTGTTCACTCTGATGCTAGTTTCTTTTGCTGTGCAGAAGCTCTTTAGTTTAATTAGATCCCGTTTGTCAATTTTGGCTTTTGTCGCCATTGCTTTTGGTGTTTTAGTCATGAAGTCTTTGTCCATGCCTATATCCTGAATGGTATTGCCTAGATTTTCTTCTAGGGTTTTTATGGTTTTGGGTTTTACATTTGAGTCTTTAGTCTATCTTGAGTTAATTTTTGTATAAGTGGTAAGAGAGGGGTACAGTTTCTGTTTTCTGCATATGGCTAGCCAGTTTTCCCAGCACCATTTATTAAATAGGGAATCCTTTTCCTATTGCTTGTTTTTGTCAGGTTTGTCAAAGATCAGATGGTTGTAGATGTGTAGTGTTATTTCTGAGATCTCTGTTCTGTTCCATTGGTCTATATATCTGTTTTGGTACCAGTACAATGCTGTTTTGGTTACTGTAGCCTTGTCATATCATTCGAGGTCAGATAGTGTGATGCCTCCAGCTTTGTTCTTTTTGTTTATGATTGTCTTGGCTATAGGGGCTCTTTGTTGGTTCCATATGAAATTTAAGGTAGTGTTTTTCCAATTCTGCGAAGAAAGTCAATGGTAGCTTGATGAAAATAGCAATGAATTTGTAAATTACTTTGGGCAGTACGGCCATTTTCATGATATTTATTCTTCCTATCCATGAGCATGGAATGTTTTTCCATTTGTTTGTGTCCTATCTTATTTCCTTGAGCTGTGGTTTGTATTTCTTCTTGAAGAGGTTCTTCTGTCCCTTGTAAGTTGTATTCCTAGGTATTTAATTCTATTTGTAGCAAATGTGAATGGGAGTTCACTCATGATTTGGCTCTCTGTTTGTCTGTTATTGGTGAATAGGAATGGTTATGATTTTTGCACATGGATTTTGTATCCTGAGACTTTGCTGAAGTTGCTTATCAGCTTAAGGAGTTTTTGGGCTGAGATAATGGGGTTTTCTAAATGTAGAATCATGTAATCTGTAAACAGACAATTTGACTTCCTCTCTTTCTATTTGAATACCCTTTATTTCTTCCTCTTGTTTAATGTATTTTTCTTTAGATGTTTATATATACAAAATAGTTCATTTTAAAGTTTGACCACCACAGATTGAGAACCATCTAGCTAGATGATCTGTAAAGACATATATGACTTTGTTACCATAGCTATGAAATAGAGAAATAAATATACCAGTATTTTTTGTAAAGGTATTTAAATAAAATTTGGAAAAATAAATATGAGGTAATAAAGTATATGCAATGGTTCTAAAATCTCAATTGTTTCTGAATAATTTGGAAAAATTGTTACTCAGATGCTTACATATTTGTGACATCCATTTAACTTGATTGACCCATTTATTTATCCATCCATTAATTAACTCATTTATACATGCATTAATTCACTCATGCACCAAGTAATCACTTTTTAGAGGGTCTTGTGCTATTATTATGAACACAGTTGGAGTAGTAAAGGAGACACAGGGCTGGGTGTGGTGGCTCATGCCTGTAATCCTAGCACTTTGGGAGGCTGAGGCAGGAGGATCACTTGAGCCCAGGAATTCAAGATGAACCTGGGCAACATAGGGAGGCCCCATTTCTACAAAAATATTAGCCAGGCATGGTGGCAAACACCTGTGGTCTCAGCTACTCGGGAGGCTGAAGTAGGAGGATCGCTTGAGCCCAGGAGTTCAAGGCTGCAGTGATCCATGATTACACCACTGCACTCCAGCCTGGGCAACAGAGCAAGACCCTGTGTCAAAAAAAAAGACACAGGGTAACAATAATTAGACTAATGTAAGAACTATGGGAAACCACATAAACAGAGTGTTTTATTGCTGTGGTAAATAGTTTTGTACAATCAGAAAAGGTGCTATGAAAGAGTAAAGAGAGGGGTTGCAATGTCTGGGAAGGCACAGGAGGTTTTTGGGAAAAAGTTATAGCTAAGAGACTTTTCAGGAATTAGTAGGTTTCAGCCAGAAAAAAAAGGGCTGATTACTCATTTCTTCACTTTGACAATGCTCGTTTGTGATTTTGGTTTTTACAGTTTGGAAAATTCTAAAAAATATATCTAATGCATAAACTGACTCATTGTTTGAAATATCTCAATTAGGTCCTTAATTGTAGGGAAGCTATGGCTTTATTGAAAGAATATAAAACAAGTTGGTTTACAATGGTATTTTATATATGTGTGTGTGTTAGTGTGTGCATTTGTGTGTGTGTATTCCTCCAAATGTACCTTCTTCCACATCATTCCATGCCATTAATGGAAGTTGAATGATTCTCTGCCCTAGCATTCCATATTCCACATTCTTCATGCACTTGTACATTCAGCACGTATTTATTATGCCAACTGGGACTCTTCCATGAAGGCGGTATAAAAATAGAAAGTTACATAAATGAAAAACAATATTTGTTTCAAAATAATTGATATCCCAAACCTTAGCATCATGCAATGTACTCATGTAACAAACCTGCACATGTACCTTCTGAATCTAAAATAAAATTGTTTATATTAAAACATTATAATATGAATTGCAACCCTGTATTATTTATGTATTTAGTTTCCCTACATTCTCTCTTTTTTTCTTTTCTTTTTTCTTTATTTTTATTTATTTATTTATTTTTTGAGACAGAGTCTCACTCTGTCGCCCAGGCTGGAGTGCCATGGTGTGATCTCAGCTCACTGCAACCTCCACCTCCTGGGTTTAAGCGATTCTTGTGCCTCAGCCTCCTGAGTAGCTGGGATTACAGGTGTATGCCACCACACCCAGCTAATTTTTGTATTTTTAGTAGAGACAGCATTTCACCATGTTGGTCAAGCTGGTCTCAAACTCCTGACCTCGTGATCTGTCCATCTCAGCCTCCCAAAGTGCTGGGATTACAGGCATGAGCCACTGCGCCCAGCCTCTCATTTGGTTTTCAAAAACTATTAACTAACATTATTTAACATGTGAGAAGTTAAGTCCAATGCCACTCAATTTTAAATATCTAATTGAGAAATGAACCCAAGAATTTTGTCCTCACACAACTGTTGACAGTTGAAATAACTGTCAATTGTATTTTCTGGGGAAGACTTCATGAATGAAATAAAAGTTCAAAGATTCAGACAGTTGTCCAGGGCTTTTTTCAATAGGTGAATCTGAGAACTTTCTGAAAGAGAAACAAACAATTGATGGAATATGAATAGATATTAGAAATGCATGTGTTATTTCCGGGGTTGGGGGGGGGGAGAATGAGTTACACTATTTTGACTTGAGCAGCTATACCATCAAGACAAGATACAAATAATTCAAAAAATATAGACTGCAAAAACCCTCAAATATCAGGTCAAGGACTACACACACACACTTTATCCTGTAGGCAAAGAAAAGCCACAGAAAATATTTCCCTTCATCATTCTGCCTTAAGCAAGCCCTTGGGCAAGGACAGAGAAGTGAAACTTCTGACGAGGGTTCAGATTTTTAAACTGAGTCCATTTCTCCCCACTGCACTGAAGTTCTTTTGGCTCTTTCTTCTGTGTTTCCATGAGCTAATGCTCTGAATTGCTAACTGGCTGCTGATGCAGAGGTCGGTGTGGAGAGGACTTTCCATGGTTATGGTTGCCATGGTGACTGTCTCCTTGATATTCACTTATTCCTCGCATCTGCTGATGTTTTGTTTAGGGCCATTGGAGAGAAGCATCTCTGCATGAGGCTAGCAGGAAAAGAGGGGCTCTCTTGTCTCACTCAGAGAAAACAATATTTACACAACCAAGAGGAAAGCATTTTGCAATATCTTTTTCCCATCTTTTTACACAAGCTGAGATATGTTGAACAGGATGAAAGATGTAAATAATTGGGAAGGAAAGTTGGAAATGTAAAGAAAATGGAAAAATGAAAAAGATTAGCGATATCTATGTAAGAAATTCCTGATGAGTTTGTGTGGCTTTCTTTGTGGGATATCTGAAGTGAAATCTGTTTTATTCTTCAAAGCTTTTTAAAAACCACTATTTCTTAATATACAGTTTCTGATATGCAATACATTCAGAGCTGGGTTAGGGTGTGTGCATTGTATTTTGATCTTGATAGTGGTAAAATATGAAATAAATTAATTATTCTTTTTTATTTATTTATTTATTTTTACAGAGTCTGGCTCTGTTGTCCAGGCTGGAATGCAGTGGCATGATCTGAGCTCACTGCAACCTCCACCTCCCGGGTTCAAGTGATTCTCCTGCCTCAGCTTCCCGAGTAGCTGGGATTACAGATGCGTGTCCAATGCCTGGCTAATTTTTGTATTTTCAGTAGAGACGGGTTTTCACCATGTTGATCATGCTGGTCTCGAACTCTTGACCTCATGATCCACCCGCCCCGGCCTCCCAAAGTGCTGGGATTACAGGTGTGAGCCACTGCACCCTGCAGAAATTAATTATTTCTAATGATCAACCCTTACAACAAAAATACCTACAATAAAATAATTAGTTTAGAAAGATAGGATGATCATATCCCACCCAAGTCAAAGGTGCCAGTTTTGGGGTAATACAATAATTAAATGAAATTTCAGACAAAAACTTATGGACACTTACATTTTGCCATAGACAATAGGATCTAGTGTAAAAAATGATCTATCTGGGATAAACTATATTATTAGAAGCTTTGTAAAGCCTTTAGATATGAGAAGCTTCTGGAACCTACAAATGAAGAATTCATGTTTTCAGAAATTAAGTTGTGTTATAGCACCAACTTTCCATCCCACTAGAAAAATGAAGAAGAAACCAGAATCAAGGAAGAAAGACAGTCATATGGCCTGAGCACAAGTTTTGGGACTGAGGAATGAGTTAGATGCCTTAACCTGAGAAAGGCAAAGAGAACTCTGTGTTTCCCAGGCACACTGTACTGACATACCAAGAATTTTAGTAGCCCCAAATTGTAGAGATGAGTGTGCCCTCACAATTTGAGGCTATTCAATTGAGATGGTAGTTAGATAAGCAAAAGGTGGAACAATCGCATGTTTAAGACTGGGCCAGGCTAGATAGTGTCACATAAGTAACGTTTTGGTTCTGGTCTGTTTTTCTAAAACACAAATCCAAAGGATCCTGGTAGAAGCAAGTGAGTACTTCATAATTGCTACCCGTCTACTGTTAAAGAAAGTGCCCATAAGAAAGTATGTTCAAATGGTAGTTGTTACTAAACAAACAGTTCTTCTGAAATTAGATAATAAAACATTGTCATGATTAATTTGACTGGGTAAATATTAGAACACATTACATGGGCCAAGGATGTTGATAAGAAACGTCCAGATATTTTGAAAATAAACCCACTAATAGTGCATTGTACCACCAACCCTCAAAACCTTGGGATAAGATGAATTCAATACTATTTTCTGTACTTATTTTCCTATAGATGATCAAATGCGTTCAGCACAGAGCTTGATCTCAAGGTTGAAGGGCTTTTTTTTTCTTGCATTTCTAAATGCTGTACTTACTTTATTTTAAAATATGTACTTAAAAATATGTTTTCCTCACACTGGAAGTCATATAGCAACATCACAGGCAGGATCATTATTTTGGAAAGCTATTATTCTCAACATAGAGATTCAGGAAACCTAACTAATATGGTAGCTCCAGAATGGTTAAATCAAGGAACTATAGATAATCTCCCCTATATGCAAGGACAAAGCTTGAGGAAGCCCTTTTCTAGTCATTCACTTAATATTTTCTCAATTCTATATTGTTTTTCACAGTTAGTTGTTCAACCATTATTATATTTCTAAGAATTGAACATTCATACTAAAATTGTTAACTATGAAAAATAACTATAAGAACTATACTTTCCTTTTTTTTTTTCTCACATGGAGTCTTGCTCTGTCACTCAGGCTGGAGTGCAATGGTGTGATCTTGGCTCACTGCAACCTCCACCTCCAGGTTCAAGTGATTCTCCTGCCTCAGCCTACGAGTAGCTGGGATTACAGGCACGTGCCACCATACCTGGCTAATTTTTGCATTTTTAGTAGAGATCGGGTTTCCCAATGTTGGCCAGGCAGGTCTTGAACTCCTGACCTCAGGTGATCTGCCCTCCTCGGCCTCCCAAACTGCTGGGATTACAGGCGAGAGCCACTGCACCCAGCCAGAACTACACTTTTTAATGCTAAAAGCATTCACAGGTAAAATACAGTTGTAAATAATTATGCATCAAATAACACAACAATCACATTTACAAAGTAGAAACTATATATATGAAGTGTACAAAAATAAAGAGAATCTGAAAGTTGCATTCTTAGATGAATATGGCATTAGGCCATTTTCACCCTGCTGATAAAGATATACCCAAGATTGGGAAGAAAAAGAGGTGTAATTTGACATACAGTCCCATGTGGCTGGGGAGGCCTCAGAATTATGGTGGGAGATGAAAGGCACTTCTTACATGGTGACAGCAAGATAAAATAAGGAAGAAACAAGGTGGAAACCCCTGATAAGCCCATCAGATCTCGTGAGACTTATTAATTATCATGAGAATAGCGTGGGAAAGACTGGCCTTCATGATTCAATTACCTAACCCTGGGTCCCTTCCACAACATATGAGAATTCTGGGAGATATAATTCAAGTTGAGATTTAGGTGGGGACACAGCCAAACCATATCATTTTGACCCTGGCCCCTCCAAATCCCATGTCCTCATATTTCAAAACCAATCATACCTTCCCAACAGTCCCCCAGAGTCTTAATTCATTCTAGCATTAACGCAAAAGGTCACAGTCAAGTCTCATCTGAAACAAGGCAAGTCCCTTCCACCTATTTGCCTGTAAGTTCAAAAGCAAGCTTGTTACTTCCTAGATACAATGGGAGGTACAAGTATTGGGTAAATACAGCAGTTCCAAATAGGAGAAATTGGATAAAACAAAGAGGTTACAGGGCCTATGCAAGTCCTAAATCAAGCTGGGCAGTCTAATTTTAAAGCCCCAAAATGATCTCCTTTGACTCCAGGTCTCACATCTGTGTCACACTGATGCAAAAGGTGGGTTCCCATGGTCTTGGGCAGCTCTGCCCATGTGGCTTTGAAGGGTGTAGCCTCCCTCCTGGCTGCTTTCATTGGCTGGCATTGAGTGTCTCTGGCTTTTCCAGGTGCACAGTGCAAGCTGTCGGTGAATCTACTACTCTGGGGCCTGGAGGACTGTGGCCCTCTTCTCATAGCTCCACTAAACAGTGCCCCCAATAGGGACTCTGTGTGGGAGCTCTGACCTCACATTTCCCTTCCACACTGCCCTAGCTGAGGTACTCCATGAGGGCTCTGCCCCTGCACCAAACTTTTGTCTGGGCATCCTGGCATTACTATACATCTTCTGAAATCTAGGCAGAGGTTCCCAAACCTCAGTCCTTGACTTCTGTGCACCTGCAGGCTCAACATCATATGGAAGCTTCCAAGTTTTGGGGCTTCCACCCTCTGAAGCCAGAGACTGAGCTGTACATTGGTCCTTTTCAGGCATGGCTGGAGAGGCTGGGACAGAGGGCACCAAGTCCCTTGGCTGCACACAGCAGAAGGACCCTGGGCCCAGCCTACAAAACCATTTTTTCCTCCTGGGCCTCTGGGCCTGTGATGATAGGGGCTGCCATGAAGGTCTCTGACATGACCTGGAGACATTTTCCCCATGGTTTGGGGGATTAACATTAGGATCCTTGCAACTTATGCAAATTTCTGTAGCCAGCTTGAATTTCTCCCCAGAAAATGGGTTTTTCTTTTTCTATCACATAGTCAGGCTGCAAATTTTCCAAACTTTTATGCTCCACTTCCCTTTTAAACTTAATGCCTTTAACAAAACCCAAGTCACCTCTTGAATGCTTTGCTTCTCAGAAATTTCCTCCATCAGATACCCTAAATCATCTTTCTCAATTTAAAAGTTCCACAAATCTCTAGGGGAGGGGCAAAATGCTGCCAGTCTCTCTGCTAAAACATAACAAGAGTCACCTTTACTCCAATTCCCAACAAGTTCCTCATCTCCATCTGGGACCACCTCAGCTTGGACCTTATTGTCCATATCGCTATCAGCATTTTGGGCAAAGCCATTCAACTGGTCTCTAGGAAGTTCCAAACTTTCCCAGATTTTCCTGTATCCTTCTGAGCCCTCCAAACTGTTCCAACCTCTGCCTGTTACCCTGTTCCAAAGTTGCTTCCACAGTTTCGGGTATCTTTTCAGTGACACCTCACTCTATTGGTACTGGTTTAATGTATTAGTCTGTTTTCATGCTGCTGATAAAGACATACCCAAGACTGGGAAGAAAAAAAGGTTCAATTGGACTTATCATTCCACATGGTGGGGGGAGCCTCAGAATCATGGCGGGAGGTGAACAGCACCTCTTACATGGTGGCAGCAAGAGAAAATGAGGAAGAAGCAAAAGCAGACACCCATCAGATCTTGTGAGACTTATTAACTATCATGAGAATCATGGGAAAGACTGGTCCCCATGATTAAATTATCTCCACCTGGGTCCCTCCCATAACATGTGGGAATTCTGAAAGAAATATAAAACATTAAACCCTGATAATAGAGAATATAACTATTCTTAACATGTAAGGGGAATATGTGTAATAATCATATATTAGGTCACAAAGAAAGCAACAGTAAGTTTTTAAGACAAGAAATATTAAAAATTTTGTACATACTACAAAACTAAAAAGAGCTTCTAAGTAATTTTTAAATAATTTCCATAATTATCATTTGGTTGAAAAATATTTCCACAATACACTGATAATAAAACACTATTCTCAAAATCTATAAAACACTGATAAAATAGTGATCATAAGACAATTCATAGTCTTAAACAGATATTTATACTAATTAAAATGAAAGGATTACACTTAATAACTTATATCACCAACTCAGAAATCTAAAAAAAAAAAATCAGCCACATAACCCATAAAAAAACATACAAAGAAGAAAAGAATAGAGATAAAAGGGGAAGTCAATAAAGAAGTGAATAAAGAAGTTTTGTTTTTCGAATCTGTTTTTTTTTTCAAATTAGTTAAGTATATAAACCAATAGTTAGCTTTATAAAAAATAAAGGGTAGGGGGCAATAAAGAAATAAGCAAATGAAAAATAATAAAAGAAATATTACCATTTAATCAGGTTAATTTAAAAATAGATTTCCTTGCAGACCTCATTGTAAATTAATTTGAAAATCTAGATGTCATGGATAATTTCCAAAGTAAAGTTTACCAATATTAATTTAGTAAGCTGCATAAGGAGTTTAAGGGACTATTACTCTTACACACATGTACACACACACACAGCACACAACCCAGATTGTTTCAGAGAAAAAAAAACCCTACAAAATCTTGAATGAACAAATAGCATTTATGTTGTATAAATTGTTTCAAGTCCCAAGAAATGATGAAAGGTATTCGATTAATTTTTATGAACTAAGCATATCATTGATATTTAAATCTGGTAATGACTGTAGAAAAAATGAAAAAACAGAACAAAACAATGTTACTTATGAATATCAATGAAAAATGCTAAATGAAATATTAGCAGACCTATTTAATACCAAATTATGGAAATAATACATCGGGATCAAGTGGGATTTATTCCAGGACTGGAATGTTGCTTCAATATTAGAAAATTGGTTAAAATTTATCACAACATTATCAGATTTTATGAGGAAAATGAAGCTGAATATCTCCGTAGATTTTGACAAAGTCTGAGACAAAACTCCTCACTCCAAATTTTTAAAATAAAAGGAAATAAATAAAAGAAAACATAGCACTATTGTAAAATAACAATACATAATGATAGTTAGATATATCTATATATCCGCATCTATAAGTATATGTATCACACTTCTAACTATATCTGTACAGCTAGCTTCTATAACCAGCATCTTGCACAATAGTAAAACTAGGTGCATTTTCATTAATAGAAGGTACAATGCAAGGATACTCATTATTTATCTCCTCTGCTATTTAACATTCTACCAGAGGTACTAATTAATGCAAGGAAATACAGTAGACCCCCTTAATCTGTGATTTCACTTTTTATGGTTTTACATATATATGTATATATATGGTTTTACATATATGTATATATATGGTTTTACATATATATGTCATATATATCATATATGATATATATGTCAATATATATGATATATGATATATGCCATATATTTTACATATATTTTACATATATATGTCATTTATATGTCATATATGTCATATATATGTCATTTATGTGTCTATATATGTCATATGTCATATATATCATATGATATATGATATATGATATCTATGATATATATCATGATATATGATATCTATGATATATGATATATATGATATATGTATGATATATATTATATATGATATATATGATATGATATATGATATCATATGTATGATATATATGATATATATGACATAAATATATGGCCAAGCACAGTCCAGAAGTGCTAAATAGCAAATTTTAGAAATAAATTATGTGTAAGCTTTTTATTATGTGTTGTTCCATGTAGCATGATGAAATCTCACATCTTGGGGCACCATCCTGCTCAGGACATGAATCATTCCTTTGTCCAGGGTATCCACACTGTATATACTACCTGCCAGGTGGCCTTCTTGGTTATCAGATTGACTGATACTGTGTCACACTGCTTATGTTCAAGTTACCCCTATTTTATTTAGCAATGACCCCAAAGCACAAGAGTAGTGATTCTGGCAATTCGAATACGTCAAAGAAAAGTCATAGAGTGTTTTCTTTAAGTGAAAAGGTGAAAGTTCTTGACTTAATCAGGAAAGACAAAAAGTCATGTGCTGAGGTTGCTAAGATCTATGATAGGAAGGAATCTTCTATCTATGAAATTTTAAAAAGGAAAAAGAAATTCGTGCTAGGTTTCCTGTTGCACCTGGTACTTCAAAAGTTATGGCCACAATGAATTGTAAGTGTTTAATAAGATGTAAAAGGAATTAAATTGTAGGTAGAAGACATGAATGGGAGCATGTTCTGACTAATGGAAATTATCTTCAGTATACCTGTGGGTTTCGGAAATCCACTGGGGGTCTTGGAATGTATCACTGGCAGATAAGGGGAACTATTATGAGCGCAATCATTGAGAGGCATAATAATTGGGGGAGTAAATATAAAACTGTCTTTATTTATAGAAGTGATGATAATACTACCTGGAAAACCCTAAATAATTGCATTAGAAATCTATTGCCACATTGAAAAAACCCTGAAACATAATGTCTTACAAAAACAATATCAGTTATCTCACACTGTCTGTGAGTCAAGATTTCAGGCAGAGTTTAATTGGGTCCTCTGGCTCAAGCTCTATTACAAAGCTGCAGTCATCTCAACAGTAAGTTGGAAAAGATGAACTTCCCAGCTCACTCGCTTGGTTGTTGGCAGGATCTGTTCCTCCTGAGCTTTGGACTGAGGTCACTCACTTGGTTGTTGGCAGGATCTGTTCCTCCTGAGCTTTGGACTGAGGTCCTCAGTTCCTCACTGGCCATTGGCCAGAGATCACCCATGGTTCTGCATATATAAGCCTCTCCAACATGGTAGCTTTCTTCATCAAAACATGCCAGCCAGGTAGACAGTATAGGGATGTAGAGATGTTATGGAATTATGTATCCTAATTACGGAAGGCACACTCTATGACTTTTATCAGAATCTATTAGCTGGAAGCCAGTCACTAAGTCTAGCTTATATTCAAGCAAAAGTGATTGCTAAAAGGCAAGAATTTCAGGAAGCAGGAATCGTTGAGAATCATCTCTGACACCTGCCTGTCACAAAAATATATAATAAAACTAATTCAAACAATTGAATTATTCAGTAAAGTATCATGATATAAAATTAGACATAAGTAAACCAGTAACATTGGTAGACAAAATGATAGTTAGAAAATGTGATGGTGAAAATAATCCTTTCCTTTAAAATAACAAAAAAGAATATAAAATGGTCACAAGGAAATGTAACAAGAAATGTTAGAAACATATAAGAAAAACTTTAAAATACTTTCAAAACATACACTCGAGCTATCCTTTATCATTGAATAAAATTATTCACTATAACAATGATTTCAATTCTTTCAAAGTTAGTTAACACATTTAATATAATCCTATTAAATTAAAATATAATAATTTAAATTTGCTGACCTGATACTTTGTACCCTAATAATTTTCTGGTGGAACAAAAATTGGCACAGTCTTTATGGAGCAAAATTTGGCAATGTTTAGCAGGACTATATATACATTTACCTTCCAACTCATCAACTCCAGGAAATTATCCTGAAGCTACACAAACAAAGCTACATGTGCATAAGCTTATTCATTGTAGTCTCATTTAAAATTATATCTATATATTTGTGACAGTCTAAATGCCCATAGAAGGATAGTAGAGGAATAGGCCAATATTCTATGACAGATGAGGATAATGGAACACTGTTCAATTGTAAAATGAATGAAGATAATCTCTGTGAATTGAGATGGAGTTTCTTCCAGTATGTAAGGAGGGAAAAAAGTGAAAAGAAATATTTATACTTCATTTTGAACGAGAAAAAAAGGGGAACTAAGAAGACATACATGTATAAATTGATTTGCTCCTGTGTAAAAGGAACACAATCAGGATAAATTTAAAAAGGAGAGAAATTTTGAATAACATCTGATGAGAACTGAAAAATATATATTGACTTTTTTTCCCAAAGAGGTGTGAGTTAGCAATTGTGAAACTATTTTCATTATTTTCTATAAGTGAACAAAGTGAGCAAATAAGTGACAATGTCTTAGATATTGGAACCAAATTTCTCACATTTAGAGAAAAGAGTTACAAATATGAAAAAATTGAATGATTAGTGATGCTGTTAGAGACATCAGTATAAACCCATGGCTTTTAATGTCAATGTCTATTATTATCAAGATAATCAAGATAGATAAGATTAAATAAATAGAATGGAAACACACCCTATCTAAACTTTTGTATGGCTGGGATTTGTGAAGATAAGATGTCACCTTAGTGATTAGCTTACATTACAGGATAAAAGGAAGGGAATTTTGAAAAAGTAATGAAGGCCCCTAAACAGTTGACTTGACTTACTGTAAAGGGAGAGTATCTTGGGTGTGGCTGATCTAGTCAAGTGAGCCCTTAAAAGAGGGTCTGGACTTTCCCCTAATGTCTCTGAAGACATGCTGTGAGTGGGCCTCTAAGAGAGGCACAGGACAAGGAACTGTATGGGTTTAGGAGTTGAGAATAGCCCCAGACTGACAACCAGCAACAAATTAGGTACCTACGTCCTACAGCTACAAAGACCTGAATTCTGCCAAAAACTACAAGGGGTCGTTGGGAAAGGACCTAAAATATGCAATTCCTGAGTGGGATCATGATCATCCGGGATCATGATCATCCTGGATCATCATCATCAATAAAATAAAGTTCTTACTTTTTCTATTCCCTTGCTACACAAGACAAATGCGTTGGAAGTACTTTGTAAATCATAATCTACTTTAAACAGTCAATATTTCATTATTAATCCATGTTTCTGGGAATAACTTCTTTATGCTTTAATATTATTATGGTCATCATTAAAGATTATTTGCTGCCACCTGGTTTTAAAGTTAACGGAGGGGGAAGGCAGGGAAAGAGAGTGGAAAAATATAACATCTAAAGTCTTTTTTTTCCCATAGACTAGATCCTATTTTCATTTTGTCTCCACTGTCTTCTACATAGTTTCTGTCTTATGTTAACATACATAGTATTGTCTAATATCTCCCCTCTTAAAATGTAAGTCAAATAAAACAGGGACTAAGGAGCAATATGACTAAAATGAACATGTTCATCATTTCTAGAGGGGGACCGTAGAAAATAATACTGCCTTCTTCAAGACACACCTTTATCTCCTCAGGCTCCTACTCATGTGAGGATGTCCCTCCTGCGTGCCACAGAGAAGAAGACCGTATATTATGTGTGTCTTTATATCCCAGCATGTAGAAGCATCTGACAGGTAGCATACACACAGTTAGGTGAATGAACGGGCAACATATACATGGCCACCTTGCTCTGGGGGATAGGACAGGGAACAAAGGGAGATGTTACTGAAGGTGGGGCTGTACTAAAGGTATAAACAGTTAAAATTAGGTGCTACATTTTCAAAATTAAAAAAGAAATCACTACCTATTTTCTGACAGTGTTATTCCATATTAGCAAATAATCATCTGGAAAGATATGCATATATATATATGTGTGTGTGTATACATATGTGTGTGTGTGTGTATTTGTTATATATATATACAAATATATACATTACAAATGTATATATTTGTAAATATATATACACACACAGACATGCATACATACATATATACACACACACAGACACATATATAACATTTATATAATTACCTATGAGAGAGCTATTCTGAAAACTCCACATACGGAGAACATAATCACAGACTCCATTCTAGAGGAGCTGGGTAAGCAGGCATCAGGGTCATATGGAGAGGTATTGCGGCGGAGTACTATGGCAGGCATACACCCCACCCATGCATCTGAAACCTGGCCTGTCTTTCTAAAGAAGGCTCTATCACAGGCTGAATAAGACTACAAACTCCAGAGTCTGACTGCCCTGGATCAAAGACTAATTCTGACACTGAATTTTGTTGTAACTTGGGGAGGTAATTTGCCCTCCATATTTCAGCTTGCATAGCTCTATAATGGAGATTTTAGTATATAATACTAAAGATTGTTATGAAAGTTATAAGAATCAAATAACAATACTACCTTACATTTATTGAATGCATACTAAATTCTAGGTGTGTTCATTCTTTTTTGCACATATTACCTCGTTTGGTCCTCACAACAACACTTACAGGCAAGTATTGGTATTATCCTTCCAAAAATAGACACAGAAGGACTCTTCCAAGCCCCAATAGTGGGCAAGTGGCACAGATGGGATGAAGACCCCAGCAGCCAGACTACAGCATTCATTACCTCAACTGCTTTTGAATTCTCTATCTCTGGGTGCATAAAACCGTAATGCAGTCTGTACTGGTAAAGTCAGTGTCAATTATGAATACTTCTATAAATTTTTCCTGTGCTATTCATGATCGGTTCTCATCTAGAAAATGATAAGTTTAGATCATAAGGCTACTGCTGATAATCCTACTACTCTGTGCTAATAATAATGTCTAAGATGATTTTCTCATTCAGCACCAGGCACTATGCTACACATTTTACTTATAATATATTGTTTCATTGAATAGTATCTAGAGAAGCAAAATATCTCATTTATATAATAACAATGAAAAGTAACAATAACTAGACCAGCAATAATAAGACATAGCTGATACAGTCATCTAGTGTTATTTGTGTATCAGCTCATTTAGTCCTCACAAAGACCCAATAAATAGGCAGTTTTACTATCCATAGTTTACAAATAAAAAAACGGAGGTAAAGAAAGGTTAAACGACTTATCCATGATCACACATGTAATAAATGGCAGACATAGGATTTGGACTTAGGTACTGCAGTTCAGAGTGCACCCTCTTAAGCATCTGGAATTGCTTCTATATGAAGAAGGTGAGCTCTGTGCAGGTTAATCAACTTGCCTAGGGATGTACTAAGTCAAGGTTTTGTTGGATCAGTTTCAGGATGTGTTTAAAACTAGCACCTGCTACTTACGAAAGGAGTGAAGTGGCTTCATTAACAACCTCAGTGGGACACATTGTCCTCAATTTAAAAATGCAGATAGGAGCAACACCCTTGTTGGTTCACTTTGTTACCTATTCAGCAGAGACTCTGAGCACTGATGATGCTCCATACACCAGACTTGCTGCAGCAGATCCTGCAGTGAGCAAGAAAGATGCAGACTTTGTCCCATTCATCATATTGGTGTTTTAAAGATCATTGCAGGTTCAATGAAAGCCAAGAATGGCTATGCACTGGTACTCTGGGAGACATGACAGTTGACCTAGGATGACTGAGGGATCCAGGAAAAGCCAAAATAAATAAGGAATTTTTATAGGAGCACATCAAAATGAGATCGTCCTATGCAGATTAAATAAAAATATAGATGTTAAAACACTTTGGAAAAACAAGTGAGACTTCTCTCTAAAAGTAAAGAAGTGCAATTATCAAGAACATTATTTTTTGGCTGAATACAGTGAGGAGAAAATAAAATGCAAATATTGGAGCATTCATCCTACTGCCACTTTTAAATTAGTTAAATAATTACTCTAGAAAATAATCTGTTTCAATGGGCTTATTTTATTATTGAAGTAATACAGTTGCTTAATGCAATTACTTCTACCAGGTCATATAACTCACTGTGATTTGTAATTCAATTGAATATTACATTGTACTTGTACAGGGGTATATTTGTAGGTCTCCTTTTTCGCCTTTTCCTTGTCCTATATTTTACCTCATAAGTCTTTCTTAATAGTTTTCTTGTTATTTGTTTTTAGGCAAGATAATAATATCAGATCTCTATCCATATGTGCAGTTTATTTAAGGAGTCAAGGTTTTATATAGACAAAGTAAAAGCACTAGACCATCTCAATGTGAGGAAACAGGATCTGAATGGGGGAAAGGTAGATAGAGGGAAGGGCACTTCTTTGGAATGCTCCTCAGAAATTGTGGACTCATTAGACATGAGATGAACAAACAATTGCAAAGAAGTGAGAATCTAGAATGGTTCTCAGATTTTGAAATTGAATATCTCAGAGCCAAATTACATTTTTCTTTTAGCTTCCAATTATCTCCCTTAATAAAGTTCTATGGCCCTTTATCTTCACCTATTTGTGGAACATATAACTTCACACATATGCACACATGACCACATGCCATGTACATGTAGCTTATTTTGACTTTTAGACTGTGCACTTTTAGACTGTCCATCAGGGCAGAATATCTATTTTCTTTTCTTGCCCTACTCTTCAAAACTCAGATCCAAAAGCGCTCCTTGAAGAAGAGACATGAAATTAATTTTAAACATTATTCACTGTGCTCAATTTCTTTCATCCACTATTTCATTTAATTGTCATGACAATTCTAATAAATAATCTTGTTTTGTAAATGGATTAACTGAGAATAGCAATGGCTAGATACTCTCCTAAGGTCACATGGGTAACAGTGGTGTGTAGAGTAAGGACCTGAACTTAGAACTGTCTGAATTCAAATACCCTACTTGCTTCACTCCTGAAGGATGTTATCTATTATTTCACAGAATAACACATGCGTGTTTAAAAATATGTGAATGAATAAATGATTGTATGGTACCTATAATTGGAAATTATTTTATGCTATGTTTGTAATGTACTTTGGGTCACATTTCATGATGTTTTTAATATACCATGACCCTTACCCATTTTTAGAAAGTACAATGGTATTGTATTTTCTATTTCAGTCAGTATCATTTTCTGTTATGTTACCTCATCTTTCATAATTTCTTTTTTTTTTGAGATGGAGTTTTGCTCTCATCTTTCATAATTTCTTTTCTTTTTTTTTTTTTTGAGATGGAGTTTTGCTCTTGTTGCCCAGGCTGGAGTGCAGCGGCGCAACCTCCGCCTCTCAGGTTCAAGTGATTCTCCTGCCACAGTCTCCCAAGTAGCTGGGATCACAGCATGTGCTGCCATACCCAGCTAATTTTTTATTTTCAGTAGAGACGGGGTTTCACCATGTTACCCAGGCTGGTCACAAACCCCTGACCTCAGTTGATCCACCTGCCTCAGCCTTCCAAAGTGCTGGGATTACAGGCCCAAAATTTCTAAATAAATATGCAAATGATCTCCTCCCACTTATTTCTCATCATTTTCTTAAAGGCTATATTGCCTACATGGTTAGACACCCAACAGGCAGAAAAAGTCACAATCGATGCTTTAGAAATCTCATATATAGTAACAAAAATAGTGTAATATAAGTCACAATCTACTGAAGTGTACAAATCTCATTACATGTTTCTATGTAATGATCAATAAGTTTATTGTTTTAGAACTGAAAGTCGGTCCTATAAGAAATATGCCTCATGCGTAAGCGAACAAAGGACTATTTATGGAGCTGAAGTAAATGAACACAAATTAGATCCATGTTGAATAGGTTGACCTTTAAATGACAAAGCAAGACCACACAGTCACTAAAACACACAGGGACAAGAAAATTACCTGAAAAGGTTGCAAAACAACAATCAATCAAATGGCATATGCCAAGAAATACATAGAAACTCTTTGAAAAATAAAAAAGGGTAGTTCTCAAACTCTACCTAGCTTTCCAGAACCCTTTCCAGATCATATTTATTTATTTCATTCCAAAGCTAAAAATATCAATGGTAAAGTAATATTAAGGTCTGTGTTAGAGACTTACAGAGGTATTTGCAGGCTGTAAGTGTCTTGATGTAAGTAGGTGCCGGTAACCACAGAGTTAACTCGAGTTAACTTGCATTTGAAGATCTCATATAACTCACTGTGATTTCTAATTCAAATGAGTATTACATTGTACTCTACAGGGGTATATTTGTAGGTTTTCTTTTTACCTCCTTCCTCTGTCCTACCTTCTACCTCCTAAGTCTTTCTTAATAGTTTTCTTCTCATTTATTTTTTAGGCAAGGTAATAATATCAGATCTCTCTCTATATATATGTGGAGTTGATTGAAGGACTCAAAGTTTTTTACAGACCAAGTAAAGGCACTGGATCCCTGGAAGACACACTCTGATGCCAGCAGAACAGGCTTGCACTCATATCCAGAGTCTGAAGACCACTTCCATGGACCACTGCTGCCAGAAATGCCCCCAGAGTGGTCGAGCAACTGTGCACCCATGCTCCTAGCCAGAGTAGTAGCTTCACAGCCCCACCCTTAGCCAGCCAGACTCCAAGTTGGCTGATCCACCATGTGCATGCATGTACCTCTGAACTGAAAAACAGCCTGGTGAGTCTAACCCTGATATAATCATACCGTACTACCATAATCTTCTTTAGTCTAGACCACTGAGATACTTGCAAACCTCACTGGCATGGATTACAGTTGAGGAAACTACACAAATGCTACACTATTGTGTCCACTTAGAACCAAAGCCAATGCACTCCACTGAATTGACACCCCAAGACATATCTATGTGAATGGATTTTCCTGTTAAAGTTATTTATAAAATTGAAAGTAGCAACTGTCCCAACAGATTCATAGAAATCAAAATATGGACACAAGAAACATAAAAACATGACATCTCAAAAAATACACAATTGTTTTTTTAGTAGCAGATGCTAATCATAAGGAAATATACAAAATGATAGAAAAAGAATTCAAAATATTAATCTTAAGGCAACTCAAAGAGATACAAAATAATCAAAATAGATGAATCAACAATACCAGGAAAAATTTATTATTTAAATAAGAAATTTAATAAAGAGATATTATAAAAAATACATACAGAAATTCTACAGCTGAATATTTTAATGAATAAATTAAAAAACACAATCAACAACTTCAACAAGAGATGAGACCAAGGAAAATAAATACTTTTGAACTTGAATACAGGTTTTTTAAAATAACATAAGCAGAGAATAAAATTAAAAAGAAAAGCGAAAATAAAGGAAACAAGAAAGATAAAGAAAAGAGAAGAAAAAGAAAGAAAGAAAGAAAGAAAGAAGGAAAGAAAGAAAGAAAACAGGATTTATGGGATACCATTAAGTGAACAAATATTGACAGTATGGTCAACCCAGAAGGAGAATATAAGGAAAAAGGGAGAAAAATATACTTTATGAAATAGCTAAAAACTTGCCAAGTCATCAGAGAAACATGGATATCTACATTCAGGAAGCTCAAAGAGTCTCAAGTAGAACCAATCCAAACAGGTCTTCTTCAAGGCATTTTAGAGTCAAATTGTCAAAAGTCAAAGACAAAGAAGGAATTCTTAGGAAAAAAAAGCAAGAGAGAAGCATCAAGTTACATATAATGGAATCTCCGTTAAATGAACAGTGGATTTCTCAGCTGAAACCTTGTAGCCAGGAGAAAATGGGATGATGTATTCAAAGTACTGGAAAAAATTTTTTAAAAAAACTGTCAGCCAAAAATATTATACCCAGCTAAGCTATTCAAAATGAAGGATCAGTAAAATATTTCACAGAGAAAAAAAAACTAAGAGAATTAATCACCACTAGACCAGCTGTAAGAGAAATATTTAAGAGAATCTTAGATCTGGAAGTGAAAAGACAATATCTACCATCATGAAAACATGTGGAATTATAAAATTTATTGGTATAGTCAATACAAATGGGAGAAATAAGAATCAAAACTATCACTACAGAAAATCAGCCAACTGCAAAAATAAACAATAAGAACAGAAATAAGGAACAATGAATATACAAAACAAACAGAAAATAATTAATAAAATGACATGAGTAAGTCTTCACCTATTTGTAATATACATCAATGTAAATTAATTAAATTCTCTATTTATGTTATTGACTGGCTGAATGGAAAAAAATAACAAGACCCAATTCTATGTTGCCCACTAGAAACTCACCTTGCCTGTAAAAATGCACATAGATTGAATATGAAGGGAAGAAAAAGATATTCATACAAGTAAAAATCCATAACTTAAGAGAAGTAACTATACTTATATTAGACAAAACAGACTTCGAGTCAAAATGTATAAAAAAAGAGTAACATTGTGTAATAATGCAGGGATCAATTTGGCAAGAGACTATAACAATTGTAAATAAATACGTACATTACACAAGAGCACTCAGATATATGAAGCAAATATTATTAGATGTAAAGAAAAAGATAGAACCCAATAACATAATAATTGAATCAAATGGACCTAACAATCATTTATAGAACATTTTACCCAATAGCTGCAGAGTACACATTCATTAGCACATGGAACATCTCTAGGATTGACCATATATAAGGACACAAAAAACCGTCAAAACATTTGAAAAAATTGAACTCATATTATCTTATTTTGTATCACAGTGAAATAAAACTAGGAATCAAAAACAAGATGAACATTCAAAATTATACAAATATGTGTGACATGGTTTGGATCTGTGTCCCCATCCAAATCTCATGTCAAGTTGTAATTCCCAATATTGGAAGTGAGGCTTAGTGGGAAGTGACTGAAACATGAGGGCAGAGTCTTCATGAATGGTTTAGCACCATTCCCCTAGTGTTGTTCTCATGATAGAGTTCTCATGAGATCTGTTTGTTTAAAAGTGTGTAGCACCTCCTGCCCTCACTCTCTTTCTCTGGCTTCAGCCATGTAAGATGTGCCTGCTTCCTCTTCACCTTCTTCCATGATTGCTGGTTTCCTGAGGCCTGCCCAGATGCAGATGTCAGCATCATGCTTTTCATACAGTGTGTGGAACCATAAGTCAATTAAACTGCTTTTCTTTACAAATTTCCATGTTTCAAGTATTTCTTTTATTATTATTATTATTATACTTTAAGTTTTAGGGTACATGTGCACAATGTGCAGGTTAGTTACATATGTATACATGTGCCATGCTGGTGTGCTGCACCCATTAACACGTCATTTAGCATTAGGTATATCTCCTAAAGCTATCCATCCCCCCTCCCCCCACCCCACAACCGTCCCCAGAGTGTGAAGTATTTCTTTAGAGCAACGAGAGAATGAACTAATACAGCATTGAAATTAAACAACATGCTCCCGAATGACCAATGGATGAAGGAGGAAATTAAAAAACAAATTTTAAAAAATCTTAAAACAAAAATAGAAATGCAGCATATCAAAACTTATGGGACACAGGCAAAGTAATAGTAAGAGACAAGTTTATGATGATTCATGCCTATGTTAAAAAACTAGAAATATTTCTAATAACAAACTTAATGATGCATCACAAAGAACTATAAAAGCAAGAAAAGCCAAACTCAAAATGAGTAGAAAGACAGAAACAATAAGAATCAGACTAGAAATAAACTGAGACTAAAAAAATACAAAAAGTCAACAAAACAAAAGTTTTTTTATTTAAAAGATAAAAAACGAGAAACCATTAACTAGATTAAGAAAAAAAGAAGAAGACCCAAATAAATAAAATCAGAAATAACAAAGACAACATCACAATGGATACCACACAAGTACAAAGGATCAATAGAGACTAGTATGAACAACTATATGCCAAATAATTCAAAAACCTAGAGGAAACACATAAAACCTACCAAGATTGGACCAAGAAAAAAATAGAATACCTGAACAAACAAATAACAAATAATTAGGTTGAATCAGTAATAAAAATCTTCCAATAAAAACAGTCCAGGGCCAAATGGCTTTACTACTAAATTCTACTGAACCCCTATAGAAGAATGAATACCAATTATTCTCAAACTATTTCAAAACATTGAAGTAAAGGGAAATCTTCCAAACTCATTCTATGAGGCCAGCATAACCTTGATATCAAAACCAAAGACACAACAACAAAAAGAAAAATATAGGCCAACATCTCTGGTGAGCAGAGTAAAAAATCCTCAAAAAAATACAAGCAAACTGAGTCCAACAATATATAAAAAAGATAACACATCATGATCAAGGTAGGTTTATCCCAAAAATTCAAGAATGGTTCAAAATATGCAAACCAATAAATACATTATATCAACAGAATGAAGGACAAAAAACTTATGATCATCTTAATAGATGCAAAAAATTAAAATTTAACACCACTTCGTGATTAAAACTTTCAATAAATTTGGAATATAAGGAAAGTAACTCAACATAATAAAGGTCATATTTGACAAACCTAAAGCTAATATCATACAGAACGGGGAAAGGCTGAAAGATTTCCCTTTAAGAACTGGAATGTGGCAAGGGTGCCCACTCCCAAAACTCATATTCAATTTGTCCTAGAATTCCTAGCCAAAGCAATTAGGCAAGAGAAAGAAATAAAGGGCATCCAAATTGGAAAGGAGGAAGTCAAATTGTCACTAGCTGGAGACGACATAATCTTATATATGACAAACCTTAAATACTGTACCAAAATCTTTAAAACTGATAAACAAATACAATAAAGTTACAGCATGCAAAATCAACATAAAAATCCGTGGTGGTTCTATACATGAACAGTAAATAGCTGAAAAGCAAATTAAAAAGAAATTCTGTTTATAATAGCTACAAAAATATAAATGCCTAGGAATAAGTGCAATAAAGTAGGTGAAAGGCATCTACAAGGAAAACCACAAAACGCTATCAAAAAGAAATTGAAAAGGACACAGACAAATTGGAAGACATCCCATGCTCATGGATCTGAAGAATTAATATAGTTAAAATGAAAATACCACTGAAAGAAATCTACGGGTTCAATGCAATCCCTTTCTAAAGACCAATGATAGTCTTCATAGAAATAGGAAAAAAAAACACCTCAGAACTTGTATGGAACCACAAAATCCTTGAATAACCAAAGCACTAATGAGCAAAAAGAACAAGCTCGAGGCATCACACTGACAGACTTTTAAATGTACTACAAAACTGTAGTAACCAAAACAGCATGGTACCAGCATAAAAACAGACACATAGACCAATGGAACACAATACAGAGCACAGAAATTAATCCATTTCTCTATATAGCTAGACTGATTTTTTACAAAGGTGCCAAAACTGTTTATTGCAAAAAAAAGACACCCTCTTTCAATAAATGGTACCATTAAAACTGGATATTCATATACAGATAAGCAAATTAGACTGTACCTCTCACCTTATACAAAAATCAACCCAAAGTGGATCAAAGACCTAAAGGTAAGACCCAATACTATCAAACTACTAGAAGAAAACATAGAGGAAATGTTTTAGGACATCAGTCTGAAAAAAGATTTTATGAATGAGACCTCAAAAGCACAGGCAATGAAAGCAAAATTATACAAATGGTATTATATTCAACTAAAAAGCTTCTGTACAGCAAAGGAAACAACAGAGTGAAGCAACAAACTACTGAATGAGAGAACATGTTTGCAAACTATTCATTTGGCAGGGGATTATTATCCAGAAGATATAAAGAATTCAAACATTTCAACAGCAAAATAAACAAACAATTTAAAAATGAACATATTTTCTTAACAGACATTTGTCAAAAGACATTTGTCCAACAAAAGATGAATGAATAAAAATAACATGGTATACATACACAATGCAACACTATTCAGCCATAAAAAGAATGAAATCTTGTCATTCATGGCAACATGGATAGAACTGAAGGACATTTCATTAAGTGAAAGAAGCCAGGAGCAGACAGTTAAACAATGCATATTTTCAGTCATATGTGTAAGCTAAAAAGCAGTTAACCTACTACAACAAAAATGTAGAAGAGGATAAGTTTGAGTTTGAGAAGGAGGAAGAGGAGGATAGGGAGAGACTTGTTAAATGATACAAAATTACAGCTAGATAGAAGGGCTATGTTCTAGTGTTCTATACCACTGTAGTATGACATAGTTAACAATATATCATACAGTTTCAGATAGCTAGAAGGAGAATATTAAATGTTTCCAACACAAATAAATGATACATGACTAAGATTAAGGAAATATGCTAATTACTCTGATGTGATTACTATACATTATATGCATGGCAACATCACTATATACTCCATAACAATGGACAATTATTATGTGTCAATTTTTTAAAAGATATATAAAATTTATAAAAAAGGAGTTAGATTCTTAAATCAACTTTATAGAGCCTGAAGTTAGGCAGAAGGTCATGAAAGGTAACATGAAGCTAACCTGAATACCAGTAATAACTAGATCACCACCTAGAGAAAAACAAAAAGCTTTATACCTCATCCTGTGTGCAGAAGCATTCTGACAGAACATGTTATAAAACACTGAAAGAGACACTTGGAGGTTGAGGAGGTATTTGGGTAAAATCCAATGAGGCAAAATCATGGAGAACAATCAGATATTTGTTACAAATATATTGGAAAAGTATTAGGATCCAGGATGCATAAAGAATTTCTAAAATTAAAAAAAAAATGATAAGAAACCTGATTTTCAAAATGAATGAATGAATTTAGCAGATCCCTTAACAAGAGAAAACAAGAGTGGCAATAAACATATGGAAAAGCAAGAGGCTCTAGCTCATTAGAAAAGTTTCAACTGAAATGAGGCATAATTCGCCACCCATAGCTTGACAAGAATTTGTAAGTTCAAATGACTGTTAGGATATAGAGAAAAAAATACTTATATAGTGCTAATAGGAATGAAAATTGCTTCAAAAACTCTACAAAATATATTTGCATTATCTAGTCACGTTGCAGAAGCAAATCCTATGACCAGCATTTCAACTACTGAGACACTTAGGGACATTCTTGGCCCTATGTCCCAGAAAAAAAATGTTCAAGCATGTTCACATAAAACAAATCATTGAAAAAATTCCAAGTATCCAAGACAAGTAGATGCTTAAATAAATTGTGGAATAGTCATACAATGGAATGCTATATAAAAGAGAATTAATTAAACAACATACAATATCAACAACAGAATGTTGAGTGAAAATATTAACTTGCAGAATAAAACATATTTATGTTCCTTGTATATAGAATTCAAAAGCATCAACAAATATAAATTTTGCACATATTGTAAAAATCATAAAAACACACGAAATATAGAAATAAAACTCTAGCAGATGAGGCAAATAAACTTGAGGAAGGTCAGGCATGAGCCTCAGAGTTAAATATAATATTTTATTTCTTAAATATTGAAGGTTGACATACTTAGACACTTCTGATCATTCTTTATGCATTATACATGTATAAAACATTATTTTGTATATAATAAATGTTTAATAAAATCAATTAGAAAGATAAATAATACAGACAAAAAACTATAGCTGTGCTCACTAAATGCTTGTTTCCAACTACACTCTTCTACTTGATGACTGAATAGTGATTAGTTGGTGACAAATAATAGAATAATTAATATTTAGGAAGAAATTCTGAAAGAGAGAAAGAAAAAAAAATCAAGAGAGTGGGAGTGATATAGGGAGGGGTGATGAGGAAGGAAAGGAGAAAGAGAGTGATATAAAGAAGAAAAAATTTAAAGAGAGGAAAAAAATGAAAACTTGTCAGAGATGTATCATTAAATATCAAACATTGTGTTACAAGTTTCTGCATGTTTTATTTAACCTTCATATGAAAACTGTAAGGAAGGTATATTCATTCATAATTTAAAGATGGGAAAAGTAACTTATATTAAATATCCAAATATTAGGGAGGGAGGAGAAAAGGGAGGGAGACAGGAGGAGAGGGAGCTGATACGGTTTGGCTGTGTGTCCCCACCCAAATCTCATCTTGAATTATAATCCCCATAATCCCCTCGTGTTGAGGGAGGAACCTGATGGGAGGTGATGAGATCATGGGGCTATTTCCCCCATGCTTTTCTCATGATAGTGAGCTCTCACAAGATCTGATGGTTTTATAAGTGTTTGGCAGTTCCTTCTTCACACACCCTCTTGCCTGCTGCCATGTAAGATGTGCCTACTTCCCCTTCCATCATGATTTTAAGTTTTCTAAGGCCTCCACAGCGATGCAGAACTGTGAGTCAATTAAACCTCTTTTTTGAATAAATTACCCAATCTCAGGCAGTTCTTTATAGCAGTGTGAGAATGGACTAATACAGGAGGTAACGATAGAAAGAAATATGGAAGAGAAGTGTGAAGGGAAAAATGACAGGAAAAAAGGAGAAATGAAAACAGTAAGAAGGTGTTCACTAAAATAACATGTTTCCCTAGCAATATTTAGGAAAAATTGAATTTTAAATAAATATTTTTTTGAAATACGAAATATAACTTGCAGAACTATAGCCTTAAGTGTAAAATTTGTTCCATGTACCTGTGATTCAAACACACAGAAAATTTTCTTTTCTATGTTTTAAAAGTGTTAAGAGAAACAGTGGTTGAATATCCCGCTAAAGATCTACAAATGTCTAATTCATGGCCCCTTTGGATGATGGTTTCCGGCTCACTGAACTCTTAAGAGTAGTTTTCATACTTAACAAGTCCCCTTAGGAAGAAATTTTCAGTAAACTTGATCACTTGACAGATAGGAACACTGACGCTCAGGTACTTAGGTAAACTTCTTCATGCTAGCAGCTGAGCTAGACAAGAACCCATTATGTATTTTTCCATCTTTTCAAATTCTTCATAAGTTCATCTTTAGCTGATTTTTTTTCTTTGGTATAAACTCTATATTCATCACATACTTACAAAGATTTGCTAACTTTCTATAGAATTGAAAAGAACAAATTAGTGGGTTTAAATATTTTATTGTATTTTCTAATTATATTGATAATGTGTTGAACAGGAGCGGAAAATGCATGAATATTCAAAGGAAAAAAATGATATTGTGAATCTATGTATGCAATTGGAGATTTGCTCAATTTCAAACTTCACCACTGGCGTTAGTGTCAGTAACAAGTTCAAATCAATTCAGCTCATGCACAGTTGCTGAAAGAATGAGTCATACTGCTGGGTTTAATGGAGAGATAATGACGTGCACTTGGTGGTGCAATTTTGAAACCGAATGTGAAGACAGACATCGTTTGTCCTTTGCAGTTTGCTGGAGTGTGGAGTCATAGGTCATCATAATTTGTTCTCTTTGCTCTGTTGGTTTAATCAGCATTTTACAACAGTGGCAACTAACTGATTTTAGTATTAATTCATAGTCTCTGAAACAAGCATTTGGATTTTTAAGATGGTGTGTTCTCTTTTATTCTTTCAATAAGAATATTCTGAGTACCTAACGTGTTTTATCAACTATAAATCCAACAATGCAAACATGAGTAACATGGCCCTGCTCTGGAGACTACTGGGAACACAAACACAGGTAAGTGCATCAAAAAGAGATAAGGTCTGTTAAGAGGGGGTATGAAAGAAATTCTATGCAAGAACAGGGAGGTGTACCTAATTATCTCTTTGAGCGTTAGGGACAGGTATATACTAAAGCCCTTGAAATGTGCTAGTAAGAATATAAAATACATCTTTAAGACAGAGATTTTTATTATCTCCATCTTCACACAGAAACTGAGCTGAGAGTTTAAATAATATAGTCCATGTCACAGATTGTTATGATCTGGTAGAGTTAGGTCATGAACAGCAGTCTAGTTATCATTTATGTGTCATCACTGCAAAACTGAGAGCACAAAGACTCTCTATCGTGCTGCTCATATTTGCCCAAAACCTGGGACAGTGTCCAATACATAGTAGATATTTTATAAATAGTGCTATAGATAGATGAATTGCATATGCCAACAGCCTCCCTAGTAAGCATTTTGCAAAGTGTTGATGGCCCTGTTGAAAACCTCTGTGATCACTCCTTGGACTTTCTTGCCAATAACCCAATGAGAGGCAGGGAAGCACAACTAACCATGTGTTTTTGTGCCCCCTTTGTTTCTATAGTACCTCTTCTGCTGCATGTTGATTGAGTATCCATCTAGATAATATTATTTAATAAATTCCACAAGTATTTATTGATTGTCTACAATGTGCCAAAAACCATGCTAGGAAATACAGGTACAGCACGGAACAAGAGAGGTTTAGTGTTTCTTTTCCTCTCAAAGTTTATACTGTGATGGGCATCATTTACATTTTCTATTTTAAAATAAATTCTTATGTTTTTGTTAAAATAAGTAGACATAACTTTTACAGATTAAAAAGATTTTGGTAAAAACAAAATTCTACTTTACATTTTTAACTATTTTTATTTGTGCCTTCTACATAACAGAATAGGATCTCTTCTTAGTTTCAACACAAACATTGAGGTAGAGACATATAGTTATTGATGTTGTGTATACTCACTTAGAACTTATCAACTACTACACACTTTGCTGATACTTTACCATCCCTCCTCTACCCCACCTCTAAACACAACAGATTCATGTATAGAAATGCCTGCAATTCATTTTTGTTATATGTTAGATCAAAAGATATGAGTGGACTTTTTTTTGACTAATGGCTTCTTTAATAAACATATAGTAAAAACAGCAAGCAGAAATTTTTTTAAACAAATGTTGCTCTTAATCACATTAGCCTGAAGTGGAAGTGGATCTGAAAAAGAATATTTAGCACAGTAATAGCAACAATAAAAACTACCAGGTCTCACAGGTGTGTTAAGTAATCTTTACGTGAAACACAATCAAGAAGACCTTCTTCAAAATAAAAAGATTCAGAGATGCGAAGGAACTTATCCATAGTTGTTACACAGCCAGTAAATGGCAGCTCTGTTTTTATTCATTTAGTTTTCATTCCGTCATTTTTTATTTCAGTGAGTAGCAATCATGCCTTTATTTTAAGTATCTGACACTGTGCTAGGAGCTGGGTTTTCTGTGAGAAACAACACAATCAGGTATTCTTCCCTCATGAGGTCTACTGTCAACTGAGGAGACAGTCAATAAATAAATACAATCAGTACAAATCTTGATATGTGATTAATGAGACAAATTGGGTGACTGGAGAAAGGAAAATGAAGGAGACCTGCCTTAGATTGGTGCTGAAGAATTCTCTGAAAAAGTGACATTGAAGGAGAGCAGGGGAGAGTTAGAAGGAGCCAAGCCATGAATAAATTTTGGAAAGAAAATAATGCATCAGGTCTAAAGTTGAGAACTGCTGGTGTTCCTGACACGTTGTGACTGAGGGGAGCATTTCACTGGATACATTTGGAAATAACAAGAGAGAAGGAATCATGCTGGGCTTCATACACGACAGCAACAATTTTGTTTTTTATTTGAAGAGTAATGGAAAGCTATTAAGAGATTTTTAGTTGAGGGAGAAGATAAAATGTTTCATTTGAACAAATGTCTGATGATTTCCAAGCCCACACCATGTGCAATAGCCCAAACCTTCTATGGATGTGCAGTGTGTGAAAGGACTTTGGAAAACAGGAGAAACTCCGCAACTGCAAGGCGGTGATGATAACAATAAATGTCTTCACCTCCTGAGCCGGGAATATTCAGCAAGTTTTCAAAGGGTGTCTTAGTTTGTATGCTTTTGGGTTTCCATTTTGTTTTTGCATGGCAAAACAACATACTCCCCTTGCACACCTACAATGTAAAATACATAGGCTGGCCCTTTAGACACAAAAGGCAATAATATACCATTTGCTGAAAGAAGTTGGTGATACATTGCGTGAGAAAGATGAATTAAGAAAGCACCTCAGTAAAATTGATGCTTGCATCAGAAACAATCTGTACACTTAAGGTGAGGGAGCCCAAAGAACTGCAGAGGAGGAAGCCCAACCAGCCTTCAGATAGATTCCTTCTGATTTTTTCAGTGTGTTTATGCTTTGCTCTTTCGGCTTGTTTTACACTCTCTCGTGCTATAGTCCACTTCTGGACAAAGGTTCTGCCTCTTGAATACGCTCTCAAATTCTTTGCCTTTTCAAATTTAGCTTGATTTTCCTACAGATATTTTAATGAATCTCCACAGAATGTACAAGTCATATAAAGACTTTAGTGAGAGTGAAGTGCCCTCATTTATTTATTTAGAGATAGCTTCTAGCTCTGTCACCCAGTCTAGAGTGCAGTGTCATGATCACAGCTCATCTCAGCCTCCACCTCTAGAGCTCAAGCAAGCCTCCTATCTCAGACTCCAGAGTATCTGGGACTACAGGCATGCACCACCACACCAGGCTGTTTTTATTTTTTTATTTATTTTTAAATTTTTGTTAGAGATGGGGTCTCCCTAGGTTGCCCAGGCTGATCTTGAACTACTGGGCTCAAGCTATCTTCCTGCTTTGACCTCCCAAAGTACTGAGATTACAGGAATGAGCCACTTCACCAGGCCTATTTACGTTTTTTTTTTGAATGTTTTCTGCACTTAAAAAAAAAAACTTGGAAAATTTCAAATAAACACAAAATAAGAAAACAGTACAATGAATCCTATGTTCCTGCCACAGTCTCAAAAATCATCAACATTTTTCCAATCTTGTTGTCTCTATCCCCTTCTCACTTTCCTGTCCCCTGGAGTATTTTTTTCCATTTCCTGGAGCATTTCAAATTAAAAGTTAGACATCATAATGCGTCAGGAATTGGTGGGTTCTTGGTCTCACTGACTTCAAGAATGAAGCCTCGCACCCTCGCTGTGAATGTTACACCTCTTAAGGCGGCACGTCTGGAGTTGTTCGTTCCTCCCGATGGGTCCGTGGTATCGCTGGCTTCAGGAGTGAAGCTGCAGCCCTTCCCGGTGAGTGTTACAGCTCATAAAGGCTGTGTGGACCCAAAGAGTGAGCAGCAGCAAGATTTATTGCAAAGAGCAAAAGAACAAAGCTTCCATAGTGTCAAAGGGAACCCAAGTGGGTTGGCACTGCTGGCTCAGACAGCCTGCTTTTATTCTCTTATCTGGCCCCACCCACATCCTGCTGATTGGTCCATTTTACAGAGAGCCAGAGGTCTGTTTTGACAGGGCACTGATTGGTGCATTTACAATCCCTGAGCTAGACATAAAGGTTCTCCAAGTCCCCACCAGAGTAGCTAGATACAGAGTGTCCATTGGTGCCTTCACAAACCCTGAGCTAGACACAGGGTGCTGATTGGTGTGTTTACAAACCTTGAGCTAGATACAGAGTGCCGATTGGTGTATTTACAATCCCTTAGCTAGACATAAAGGTTCTCCAAGTCCCCACTAGTCAGAAGCCCAGCTGGCTTCACGCAGTGGATCGGGCACTGGGCGCCAGGTGGAGCTGCCTGCCAGTCCCGCGCCGCTCGCAGGCACTCCTCAGCCCTTGGGTGGTCGATGTAACTGGGCGCCCTGGAGCAGGAGGCGGGGCTCCTCGGGGAGGCTCCACCGCACAGCAGCCCACAGAGTGGAGGAAACTGAGGCATGGCGGGCTGCAGGTCCCGAACCCTGCCCCGCGGGGAGGCAGCTAAGGCCTGGCGAGCGAGAAATCGAGCGCAGCGCCGGTGGGCCGCACTGCTGGGGAACCCAATACACCCTCCGCAGCCGCTGGCCCGGGTGCTAAGCCCCTCATTGCCTGGGGCCGGCAGGGCCGGCTGGCCGCTCCGAGTGCGGGGCCCGCCAAGCCCACGCCCACCCGGAAGTTCAGCTGGCTCGCAAGCGCCGCGCGCAGCCCTGGTTCCCGCTAGCGCCTCTCCCTCCACACCTCCCTGCAAGCTGAGGGAGCCAGCTCCGGCCTTGGCCAGCCCAGAAAGGGGGTCCCACAGTGCAGCCGCGGGCTGAAGGGCTCCTCAAGCGCGGCCAGAGTGGGCGCCAAGGTCGAGGAGGCGCCGAGAGCGAACGAGGGCTGTGAGGGCTGCCAGCAACGCTGTCACCTCTCAATAATATTTCACCTGTGAATACTACAGTATGTATCACAATCAACTAGATTTGTTTTCTGCTTTTAGTCACTTTCTAATTTCAAGGTATTGCTAAAAGTCCTGGTGATAAAGGTTGAAAATGAAGGAAGCTTACATCAGCCCACAGTTGGAGTACTCAAAATCACTTCTGAACCATTGTCTTCAGGCCAAGTCCTCGCTTTAAGTGAAGTGAGATTTTCCCTAGGAGGTTGATCTCAGTGTCTCATATAAACCCTTTGTGGGACTGACCGTTTTTTTCTATGTTTTCCAGTCTTTATTGAATCTTTGAAGAAATCTACCCCATATTTTTATGTGTCATATGGGTTTAATGGAATGAAATAGCAATTAGAGCTGCTGTGATCAGTACTGGGGACGTGGTAGACTGATGAGTTCTTAAAGTGGCATTGGGTGAATCCAATCTTGTTATCCATTGATATCTGCTAAATATTTACATTTAATAAAGATCTCACTTGAACCTGTGGAGTGAAGCTGAGGGGCTGTTCTAGGGAATCATTTGAAAGAATCAGTGAAGACTCCTGCCTGCCCAGTGGTTCTGACCCATGGCAAGCAGTGACAGTCTGATGTGGCATAAATACCAGATGGTGACAAATAACACTGACATTTTGTCAGAAGCAAAGACATGACTCAGAACCAAAAACTTTGCCTAGATGAGTGTCAGTGTTTGGTGACAAATAGCTCAAGTCTGATAGCATGCTTCACTGCATAGACTTTCATCCATCACGGAGATTTTTTTTTAAATCTCAGAACACAAAACACCCAACTCCCAATATTGGGTGACATGAGAAGGAAGGTAAGAAAAAGGCAAGTGAGAAGCAGCGACAAAGACAGAGAGCCTGAATTGCAAAACAGTGATTCTCATTTTATTTTAAGAATCTCATTTTTCACCACTCTCATACTTCATAATTCAGAAGTGCGTTCTGCTGGTCCTGTCCTGGAAATAAAAACAAAGAGTGCTGGGAGAGGGGTGTTCGAAGTTGTCAAATGAGTCCAAACCTGATAATCAAAGAGTTAGCACTTGATCTGTGCATTTTTTGCACATATATATGTGTTTTATATATATATTTTTATATATATAAAACACATATATATGGAATGTACATGCTTATTTGCTTGTTTAAAACAATTTGCTAAACTAATAGCACAATCTACTAACAGCCAAGTTTGGTAGATGATAGCAGTGTGATGCACATTGAACTTTGAATTAGAAAATCTGAGTATTGTGTCTCAGTTCTACAAACTATTAGCTGTGTGAGTTAGCTTTCCAGACCTGTTTTCTCACTTGTTCATCTATATCTGAAATATTTATTGAGCACCCTTAATGTGACAATCACCATCCTTGACCCTGTGATACAGTGATAAACATGAAAGGAAGAGATCTCTCACTCCATTGAGATTCCAGTGACATGATATAAAAAAGAACAAATCAAAAAATAAAAAGGGCAAGGTAATTTTAGTGTTACCTACTATGTAGAAATAAAATAAGGTCATTTGAAAATGATTAGGCCATGATTGAGAATTGAAATAATGTACTCTAGGATTGGATGGAAAAGAACTCTCTGAGGTGGTAATAGTTTTGCCTTAACTTTAATAATGAGAAGTGTCAGTCATGAGATGACCATAATTAATAGGATTCCAAAGAGAAGTAGAAGGAGTGGACACGGAGTATTCAAGGAATAAAGTGAAAGTCAGTGTGAACATATCCTCCCTGCCGCAATGTCAAATTCCCAAAATTAGATTTTTGGGAACATTGAATTAACAGATGTGAAAGTGTTTGTTTCCATGTGCAACATACGGTCCTTCAAATAACTTTTTTAGTACACACATGAAGAAGTATAATTAGCATGTTAATTTATTGAGTCACCAATCAATTACATCCTAAAGGTCAGACCCTAAAGGAAAACACCACCACACTGAAAACATTTTCTAGGGCATTCCTTTATTCAGTCACCAGGAGGTCCTGGTGTTGGGTCTTGTCCTGATACAAGTGTGTGCAGGAGTGAGTTGCCATAAGGTATGCAAAACGAGAAGGAGCCACACATCATTTTTCTAATTTGAAATTTGCCTTGTTTTTTCACAATGTCACTCAGCATTTGATTTATTGTTGTTTTTGTGGGTGATCCTACAGATTTCTGAGACATATTATATAATCTGAGTGTTATATATCCTCAGAAATGCTGAGACTCAGTGTTGAGGTTTTTATTGAAGGCATATTTACTCTAAGCTTGTATCTGTCTCTGGTTTCTCTGCCCCAATTTAAAACATCCTTAACACAGCTGCCTGAGTGTACTTCCAACCCCCAGTCTTAAATCATCTTTTTCTTTCTCACATCACAATCTTTCAAAGACCTCTCAATTGTACAGACATAATTTACTCAACACTTAGTTCCCGAAACTATTGTAAGTACATAGTAAATACCAAAACTAGTTGAGTCTAGTGATTTCTCATTAAAGATGGTAGATACTGTCTCCACCATCATGGAGATTTTATTCCAGTAGTAAAGATAATATTTAAATAGCAATAATAATGACAATAAGTTAATATTGTGTTAAAAGTAATGTTCCACTAAATGTTAATAATCTAAAGTAAAAGCCTCTAAAACAAACTATAATATTGATATGGTTTGGCTTTGTGTCCCCACCCAAATGTCATCTTGAATTGTAATCCCCATGTGTTGAGGGCGGGGCCTGGTGGGAGGTGATTGAATCATAGGGGCGGATCTCCCCATGTTGTTCTCTTGATAGTGAGTTTTCATGACATCTGATTGCTTAAAAGTATGTAGCATCACCCACTGCTCTCTCTTCCTCCTTCTCCAGCCATTTAAGACATCTTCCTGCTTCTCCTTTCCCTTCCATCATGATTGAAAGTTGTCTGAGGTCTCCCAGCCATGTGTCCTGTACAGCCTGCGGAACTGTGAGTCAATTATACTCCTTTTCTTCATAAATTACCTAGTCTCGGGTAGTTCTTTACAACAGTGTGAAAACAGATTAATACAAATATACATAGAAAAAAATTCATAGAAGTAGAGTTAATTCAATAAAACCCACCACAGTTATTTTAAAGCACTGTGTGATAGTGTTTAAGGCTCCCAGTTCTTTATATTTTGTCATGGCAGCTCTAAAAGAATAATACAGGAGGTGACATCTGTATTAAGTATTGGCAGAATTTAGCTTAGCAGAGAAAAGGGATTGGATAAGATTATTTTGGGTAGCAGTATGTGTAAGAGAACAGTAAGGTGAGAGGACATGGCCATTTAAACCACCAGTTTAGACAGGGTGTGGCCTAGGACATTGATGAGCTGGAATAGGGGTATCAAGACATGAGATCCAAGTGTGGCTGGGAAAGCATGAACGATGGAACCTCACATGCCTGGCTAACACATGTTGATTTCATCGTAAGTTCCCCTTCGCCCAGTGGAATTCACATTTGTGAAGCCAGGCAAAGATGAACATTTTCCCAAATTCCGATAAAAACATGAGAGGTGCCCTGGAAATTCTGGTGGAAGTAAATGCTTTATTTGATATACATGTTGTCTTTTCCCTTTTTCTCTTGTCTTCCTATGTTTCAGATGTAGAAAGGAAAAAGGGAGAGAAATGGAGGCAATTATTGAATCCAGGCACCATGCTGTGGATTGCTAAATACAACTTCGTAATTTGCATCTAGTTATCTGGTCTTCCAAGCTAGCTTTTTCAAGTATTTTTACCTTTACACATAAAGTTCTCTATAGGAGATGTACTTCACCCTTTTCTGCACTAACGAGTCTAATTTTTCAAGATTCAGTTCAAACTTCATTTTGCTCTGTGAATATTTCTCTGGTTTTCAGAAAGTTATTCACATGCCACTCTCACTCTGCATCACTACATGAGTAATGTATTTCTATGGTTATATTATCACATTGTATAAAAACCCTTCTACAAAGAAGGACAAATGTTGCCTGTTCTCACTCCTATGTGGGAGCTAAAAATTTAAAATATTAAACTCATGGAGGTAGAGAATAGGCTGATGGTTACCAAAGACTGGGAATGGTAGTGGGAAGCCAGAAATAAAGTAAGTATGGTTAATGGGTGCAAAAATCCAGTTAGATAGAATGAATAATATCTAGTATTTGGTAGCACATTAGGCTGGCTATAGTTAACGATCATTTGTTACATAGTTTAAAATAGCTGGAAAAGTAGAATTGGAATGATCCTAACATAAAGAAATGATAAGTGCTTAAAGTGAGGGATACCCCAATTACCCCCATTTAATCATTACACATTGAATGCTTGTATCAAAACATCACATATACCTTGTAAGTATATATAATCATTATGTACCCATAATGATTTTAAAATTACAAAATAAAAACAAAAAAAACCTGTTCTGGTAATGGGCCTGGTGCATGTTAGGTGATCCCTGACACACACATTAACCCAAGTACTCTGACGTGTGTGTGCACACAGATAGCACTAAGATCCAGTGAGATCTTGTAGAGCCACATGTCTTCTCTGAACCTGTTTTCTTATCTCTAAAGGGAGAGAGATTGAAATTGTCAGACACTCTATTCTTAAAATTCATGATTTGATAAGTGAGACATCATGTGACATGCTCTTCAAGAGATATGCAGGTAGCTCCTAACCACATTTGATATATTCAAAGAGATGAATTTATCTATGCCAAAATGAGAACAGAATAAAATAATTTGAGAAGACCAAAGTATATACCAAATCCAGATCTGCAGAAGGTGACTGCTGCAAAGAGAGAGATTGTCAATTTGAGGAATCAGTTTCTGAAAATACTTTACATGAAGACTGTAAGACACAATATACTAATTAGAATGCCCTCTTCTTGGATTATTCTTTTGTGTTCTTTCATTTTCTAGTGTAAGAATCTACTTAGGAAAATCTGATAAGAACTTAGCTGTAACTTTGAGTGGTACATAACTTTATTACCTCGAATGGTAGCTAATTAAGAGATAGACTGTTTCAGAGAATTCGTGGTAATTGCTGCTTCTGTTGCTCATCTCTTTCTGACATCTGATGTTTTATGAAAATCTGAGGGTTCCACAGAACCTGTGATAGTATTTATTTTGCCAGGTGAGCTTTTCAAGTTTAAAGAGACACCTTTAAGTGGGGACACCCTGCAGGCACACTGGCCATAGTGATCGTGCTGAAGCCAGTCAGTCCGCCCTTGTGGCTTCATTGTGATGGGCCTTTCAGAAGAGAAAAAAACAAAAACAAAAAACACTTTTGGAGTCACTCTACCATGTTATAAATCTCCTTTTTTCATCCTTTACTAATTCTGTTAGTCTTGGGAGAGTTTTAAATACCTCTGTTCTTTTTTTTTCTTTTTTTTGAGATGGAGATGTGCTTTTGTTTCCCAGGCTGGAGTGCAATGGCACCATCTCAGCTCACTGCAACCTCTGCCTCCTGGGTTCAAGTGATAGGCCTGCCTTAGCCTCCAGAGTAGATAGGATTACAGGCATGTGCCACCATGCCCGGCTAATTTTGTATTTTTATTAGAGATGAGGTTTCTCCATGTTGGTGAGGCTGGTCTCCAACTCCCGACCTCAGGTGATCCACCCGCCTCGGCCTGCCAAAGTGCTGGGATTACAGGAGTGAGCCACTGCGCCTGGACATACCTCTGGTCTTTACTGTTCATATGTATAAAATGAAGATTCTAATACTCAAAAGAGATTTATTGTAAGAGTAAAATGAGAGGATGATTGTTGGTGGTAGAAGAGATTTGAGTTACCCTGTGTCACTGGCGGCAAATCTGTACCAGTCTGCAGCAACTTCAGTTCTTGCCTTCTCAAAAGAAATAATTCAACTGAGGGGCAGAAAGCAGAAGGAGAGACCGAGACAAGCCTCAGAGCAGAAATGTGTCTATTAAAAAGCTTTAGAACAGTAAGAAAAGGGAAGAAGAAAAAAAGAAGGAAAGTACAATTTGGAAGAGGGCCAAGTGGGAGACTTGAGAAACCAAGTGCTCCGCTTGACCTCTTGGCTTGGGGTTTTATAGGTTGGCATACTTTCGGGACCTTATTAGGAAGCTACTGATCAGTTTCAGGTGTTTTCTATCTATTAGGCGACCACCTTTCCCTGACACCGGCTGGGGCCAATTATTACTTTAGCGAAATGGTTAACAATCACCTGACCATCCCCTGATGGTTGCCCAACATTCCTGGTGTGTGTGGCGGCGGGAGTGAGGGGGTGGGGGGGAGGATGGGGGGGCGGGGCAGGGTGGTGGAGGTTGCTCTCTTGTCCTGCTCAATACCCGACTGGCTACCCACTGGAATACTTTTATCAGATCATCTGGCACAGCATTGCTGCTCACAGACATCCTTCTGTTGAAAACCAGTGTTCCCCCAGGAACATATGGCTGATTAAATTCCCCAGCAACAAAAACAATATTATCAATGAATGCTTTACCTAATAATGTGTATATTAACAGGGACTAGAATAAAAAAAATGCAGCTCTCTTTTTGTTTGTTTGAATGGAATGTAAAATAAGGTATTTCATGAACACCAAATTATTTTTGAAGAATTGAATACATGAAAACAATAAGAACTCAGGAAGATGGATGATTTACTATTTATGTAAGGTTACATTAAGGACAGAGACCCGGGAATCCTGACCATTCTTCCAGAACCTTCAGTCTTACTGCCTTGGCACTATCACCTCAGATTAAGGGGCTAAGATGGGAGAGAAGCGAGATATTTGGACCTTAGCAGGCCTCCAGGAGGAAGAGAAGGTATTGCTACTTCAGCCCCTATTTTTGTCTAAACTAACACGCTTACCATTAAGCTTTCTCATGGTATAGGAGTCCTAATTACTGAAGGTGCTTGAAGTCCTCTGGTTATGTGAGATAAAACTTGTCCTAACTCACCTGCCCCAAACCTAGCAGCTGACCTGATAACACAGGGGCTTACTCATTCTTTTATGTGCCATGCTTTGGCATGCAATAATAATATTTGCACTGAATAATATGTATCTCTTTTTGCGATGTCCTCTATATGAAACCTGTGTTGTATCTTTGGGCACATGCAGTGTCGCAGTGTCCAACACTTTGAAATCAATTATATTTACCAAATGAACTAATTGGTGAATAATGAATGGATGAATGAATACATCAGGAGGATTAAATGCTCTCTAAAAATATTTTAACTCTAATATTTTAATATTCTCCGTCATTTTCTTTGGGTAAAGTAGAATTTTTAAAATATATTTCATTATGTTTAAGTATATATATATTTATACTTAAAAATATTGGGGATCAATATTCTTTGGGAGACATTATACAGAAAAGAATTTGGTTGAATTTTCTGCTAATCTGAAAAGTTGAATGTTATTGTCATATTTGCCTATGAGAAAAGGAAAGATAAGAAAAGATAATTCACAAAGGGGCACAGTTTGAGAAGGACTAGGTGACTTCAACACTTGAGCTTTTCTTGCTCTTCCATACAGCCAGATAATAGTAAAGTATCCTATATTATTTTGCAGTTTATGAGGCTATTTTGCAAGGAAATTTCTGATATTCCAATGAACACAGAGTATAAACAGCTCCATCTTATGCTTGATGAGATTTGCACACATGATCAGTAATTTAGAAATAAGATACATCTATTTAATGTTCAATTTAGAAGAAACTTGTTTCTCACATCCTGGCTCTCTTTACATCTTATGGGAGAATGGCTATCCTTCTTAACAGCTGAGGGCAATTTGACTCTCAACTGAAGAAGTCCTGAAGAGAAGCTCATGGGCTCTAAGAAGGTAAACAAAATCAGCAAAGGCAAAAAGAATTCATAGGTATACATAAATATAAATATTTCAGTTTAGCATTTTCTTCTGTGTTAATTTCCTTTCTCTCTTGCCTGTCACACATTATCAGGCATCCTAGGTGGCTGCAACCGCCCTGTCCCTTTCTTCTCAGAACTCCCACCTTCCTTGGTTGTTTCTTCTCCTTTCTCTGAATGACCCCTAATAACCCATTTAGTCTTAGCTTTGACTTTACGTCTTCCATGAAGTCTTCTTCTACACATGTTCTTGAAATTCTCTGTACATCTTTATCCTTAAATATGCCACATCTTGTTGCAATTATTGGTGGATCTGTACCCACCACTGAATTAATGATTTTTGAGAAACGTGAAGCAATTCTTGCCTTTATTCTCAATCGCAATCATAGTGCTCAGCACACAGTATGCATTACAGAAATGCTTTGTGGAATACAGGAAAATAGGAAGGGAGAAAAGGAACAAATGGGAAAGTAAATCACATTGTAAGACACTAAAGCCTGTGATAATAAGGAATGCATGTCCTAACAGTTGGTTTCATCCCCTTGATGCTTAAACAGGAAGCACTTCTTAACTTGAACCAGGATTCATCTCCATAAAAAGTAAATAGTTTGGTCTTAGTTCCATCTTTTATAGCCATTTAATGTAGATATTTAAAACATAGTGATTGGTGACTTTTGGAATTTTTCCTTCCCGAAGCCAGCTCCTATACCTCCAAATGCTTTGACACACTGTCATATGACAAAAGTACAGAATCCTTGGATTCTGATTTCTCTGCAACATGCTGACATATAAGGAATTGTAGGAAAGAGAGTCAGTATGAAGCATATGCAGTGACAAACTTCATAGTTGATAACTGTGTCTGTAATTGCCAATCATGATACTGGAAAGATATTTTATCTTATTCAGCCATAAATCAGAAAACTTTATTCTCATTCATAAACTCAGAAAAACACAATGCACTCAACTATTTTGTGTGCAAATTAAATGAGATAACATGTTATTTACTTTGTGCAGTCCTTGGCACATACACTTGCAGATGTCTTTTAAAGTAAAAAGTTGTTTAAGTGTGTGTGTGTGTGTGTGTATGTGTGTGTGTGTTTATTTTTGTGTCCTGGAGGAGTTGCTTTCTGAATTAATGTGATGAAGAAGTTTGAGATATTTTAATAGTACATGAAAACATGAACATGGCATCCAAAATAAGGTTAGTTGTAGTAAAATGAACTCTTAACTGGGAACCAGGAAACAGTAACTTTATGGTTCAGTCCCGCTACCATCTAAGTAAAAGATTTTGGGAAAATTATGACTTCATGACAGTCGATATTTTTTATATTTTTTACATGGAAAGACAAAGTCAAAACGTTTTCATTATTTCTCCTGAATTTAAGTATTAATTTATATTTAACAAAGTCAAAAGTTATTCTGTGAGAGAAGCAAACTAGTAAAACTCCAATGAAATCTCAAGACTACTGATAAATCAAGGCTAAGGGAATGAAAAACATGGAATAAAATCTGTGTGGCTAATAACATCAGCATTTGAAATTTTGCTTTCTCCTCCCTCCAACAACTCCTCTTGAAAAATGCTGATGTTTACTTCAGAAAAAAGTTCCCAGTGATGGAAAGACTTCAAAAATCACTCCAGACAACTGGTCTTTAAATCTCTAATGACTTGTTAAAGTACGGAGTGACATCCTTCATGTTTAATTCAAGTCATATTCAATAGTTCCATCAGCATGAAGAACATGAGGCATAAACATTGAAATTTAATTTAAATAGTAATTGGACACAAATTTGTTTCTAGAAATTGGAACATAATATTAAAATACATCTCCAGTTTCCTCTCTAGTGATAGTAAAATGCTCTTACAATAAACACATGGAGAAAAACTGTATGTTTTTGATGAATGTTTATTTCATTCCATTCAAGAAACACCCACTGAACTTCTACCAAGTGCTCTATACTGTACTGAGCACATAAAGACAATATTCACAAGGAAACAAAGTCTTCCCTTTGGAAGAAAAAGCATGTTTAGCTCCTCAATGTCTTATCTGAATTTAAATGTTATAGTATAAGTTCCCAATCTGTTAAATAATGATAAGTTGGTCTTAAGAAGTGAACAATCTTACACTTTAGGCTCTCAAAAAATTCACTGAAAGAAAAAGAAGATAAAATCTCAAAGTGCTTAATGGATCTTTAACTGATTATACTTGTGTGAAACAATACACTCTACACCAAGTTGCATTTTGAGAGGAGTACTTAGTGTCTTGAACAACCATATTGGTACTGATACTGCTAAATTGATGTAGTAATTTAGCAATATAAATGACAGTATAAATGATAAATGACAGCCTTTTTGTGTTTATATTTTTATTTAAAGTATTTTTACATATACTTTAAACAATTTTTTATTTGCTCATCTAAACAAAACTGGGAAGTAGGCAGAGCAAGATCTTTGCTTCTGTAGAAACTGAGCTTCAGTGAGTCAACTGGTGAAGCTCACCAGTTAGTTGCTGAAAGTCAGCAGTGCTAGTATGTAGCAATAGCAGGTTTCAACCACAGTGCTTTCCTCTTTGGTCTCCCTAGATGAAGGATTGTTCTGCTTCAGATCTGAGTCACTTTATGGGAAATATTTAAGATGTGACAAATCAAAGGAGAAAGACACTTAAACGGACTTTCCTATTTCTTCTCACATTATTGTATGAGGAACAGTCCCACCACCTATTAGCTAAAGTTGAAATAGAAGCATCCCAACTAAATGATTAAAAGTGCATCTACTAGATTCAGACTGCCTGGATTCAATGCTAAATCTACCATTCACTAGTTATGTGCCCTTAGGTAGATTGCTGAACCATTGCATGCCTCAAATCCCCACCTGTGCAATGCCAGTGATAAGGCTGGTAGCAAAGACTAAATAATTTCACCCATGCAGAGGACTTAGAGGATTGGCACATAATGAGCACAACCTTAAGTGTTAGGTAGTGATACTCAGAAACCCTGTGATGTAATACTTTATGATGTAAATATAAAGGAAACTGAAAAGAGTGTTGACAGACAGTAGTTATGGAACTGAGTAGATGAGGCTCTGATTCCTGTTCTGCCACTGATAAATCCTATGGTCTTTGTCATTTACTCTCCTTCCTGGGCCTCCCTAGGGAGTAATGAGGCTAGAAGAAATGATACCCGGGAAGGTGAGACAGATAGACTAAGAGCATGTTCTAGAGTCAGACAGATTCATGTTGAAACCACAGCTCAGCCACATATTAACCATTTGATGTTGAACGCTGTAAACCAAAAAAGTACCTGAGACAAGTCTCAATCAATTTAGAAAGTTGATTTTGCCAAGGTTAGGGATGTGCCCACAACACAGCCTTAGGAGGTCCGGACGACATGTGCCCAGTGTGGTGGGGATACAGCTTGTTTTTATACGTTTTAAGGAGACTTAATACATCAATCAATACATGTAAGATTTACATTGGTTCCATCTGGAAGGGCGGGACAACTTGAAGGAGAAGAGACTTACAGGTCATAGGTAGATATAAACATGTTCTGACTGGCAATTGGTTGAAAGAGTTTTTATCAGGAAAAATATCAGTTATGGAGACCTAGGTTTTATCACGCAGATGAAACCTCCAAGTAGAAGGCTTTAGAGAGGTTAGCCTGTAAATGTTTCTTATCAGACTTAAGGTTTGTACTAATGTTAATGATGGAGAGGTATAATGAGGCATGTCCAATCCTCACTTCCAGTCATGGCCTGAACCAGTCTTTCAAGTTACATTTTAGAGTGTGTGGCCAAGGAGAAAGTCCATTCAGATGGTTGCAGGAAGGTGAGAGGAGGTTCAAATTTTATTTTTGGTTTACAACACCTATCTCACCTTACAGAATGAAAAGGGAAGTGCCTGCTCATAGTTGGGTGGTGGTGACTTAATAGGATCATCCGATTGAAGCAATTAGCACAACTCATCATATTTTTATTTAACAAATGAGTCATTATTATTATTATTGATGTAGGCTAATGACTCTTTTAATAAAATTATATGATGCCAGGGGCTATAAACCTTCTGTAAAAGGTCAAGTAAACTCAATACTCCAAAGTTGAGAAAAGAAACTAGTAACTTGTGTAAATGTCCACACTGTGCTATGGCAAAATTTTTATTGATTTGTCTTGCCATTAAGCACCATTCACTTGAGTCTCCGTGTTGCCCATGGCACTTTCCTTGGGTAAGTGCCTTCAGGTCAATGCAGTGAGGAAGGTGAAAAGGAATAGGTAATAGAAAAAAATACATAACAAAATCTTCATGATTTCATTTAGAGAATATTAACCAACTCTTCCCAAGAGCTTATAAGGTACCTTATATGGAAAGTTATGCAAATTATATGTCAGAGTGACGATATGTGAGTAGTTTCTAGAGGCATGGTTAAGTTTCAGGCATGATTCATTCTTCCCAGTACTCACCCTGTAGACTGTAAACATGTGTTAGGGATAAAGCCATTTTAACAAATTTTGGAACTCATTTTAAGAAACAGAATTCAGAGCCTCTTTAAAAGATACACCTAAAAAATGAGTTTTAATATGAGCCGGAGTTCTTTCACCTGGTTACCCGTGGTCACTATCGGATTTAACCTCATTCTTCAACTATTTACATCACTTTAATCATTATACTTCGTTGTTCCTATATCTTACCCTTTCTACAAACTTTCCCTTTTATTTATTTATTTATTTATTTATTTATTTTTTTGAGATAGGGTCTTGCTCAGTTGCCTAGGCTGGAGTGCAGTGGCACAATCTTGGCTCCTTACAATCTCTGCCTCCCAGGTTCAAGCTATTCTCCTGCCTCAGCCTCCCAAGTATCTGGGATTAAAGGCGCCTGCCACCATGCCCGGCTAATTTTTGTATTTTTAGTAAAGACAGGATTTCACCATGTTGGCCAGGCTGGTCTCAAACTCCTGACCTCAAGTGATACATCCACTGGCCTCCCAAAGTGCTGAGATTACAGGCGTGAGCCACGGCGCCAGGCCAGTCTTTCCAATTTTTGATTGTTGGCTGTTCTCTGGGTCTAGAATGTCTTCCACTTATCTGAACATACCTCTAATTGCCTTTCTCAACGTTTTCCTGCTGTAGGAAAAGATACAAATAAATAGCACATGCTGAACCCAGGTTTCAGTTATGTGAAAGACAAGTGTTCTCAAGAGACAAATATGCCGTTATACCTAATAAATTCCAGAAAGACAGTCTAATTGTGTTGCCGATATGTTGATTTGCTCTAAAGGCCAACCACTGTCTTCAGCAGACATTCATCCCCATGAGTGAGAGTAGGAAGCAGCCTTCAACACCTGTTTTGAAATGTTTCCAGGTCAAAATCATCTTGGACAATGTTTTAGGTTGTGAAATTGTGGAAACTAAAAAGGACATGAAATCTCTGCTTTAGAGGAAATCCAAAGTTTATTCCTATAGAAATGCACACCTGTGTTCCAACAGTAGTTCTTTCATATATAAGTGTTGGTGAGGCTGAATATTCTAACATTACTATACTGTTTAGTTTTCAAAGTATTTGTATTATGTATTGCATATCTACTATGTATCAAACAGTTTTCAAACAGTATTTTAGGTACTGGAGGGAGTGGGGGAAACTGTAACAGAAATAAAGTAACCACCATGGACTTTATCAAAATTAAAAATATTTATTCTAAAAAATATACTGCGAAGGAAATAAAAGGACTGATGGAGAAAACATTTGTAAAACATATTTGATAAAGGACTTGCACCTGAATTTAAAATGAATTCTAAATGAGCTTATTTAACTCAATAATAATAAGACAAAAAAATCCAGTTTTAAAATGAACAAAATATATGAATAGACATTTCACTGAAGAGATTTTATGAGTAGAATTAAGCCTTGTAAAGACTAAAACTAAGACATTTCCAGGAGACAATACAGTCTATGCAAATACTGCGAATCACTAGAAGAGAATGCGATTTTTTGAAAATTAAAATAGCAAGTAGTTAAATCTTGTCAAAGCATACAACTCCACTGGCAAGATTTAAGACAATTGAAGCAGGAAGGAGCCAGCTTTAGGAATGTCTGTGTTAGCAGACATATGGAGAATGTATCTTGTGAGGGATTTACACTTTATCCTGAACACAAGAGGGAGATATTGAAATATATTTTAGCAGGGGCACTATTTAAACAAACATCCTACAATTACAGTTGATTTCCATTCTGTCCAGTATGTGCTTTTGGTACATTATGCATGACACTAACACCATCACTGATTCTCTCTTCAGTGCGTTTGTGTGTGGATATTTGTGTGTCTAGCATTGTCCTAGTTCCTGAAAGCACAAAAATAATGAGATGCTGTCTGCATCTGCTAAGAATGCACAGTCCACTGGGTGAGGGCCATAGGAAAATACCAATATTGCAAGAGCGAGTTCCATTCTGCTGTGGAATCCAGTTTAGATTCTAAGATCACTGAGGGTGGAGAAAGCATGAAAGAGAAACATTTGTGTAGAATCTCACCTTAATAAGTAGGAGTTTCCTGTGAAGTGGAAAAGGGATGGGGAAAATCCCCAACAAAGGCAAAAAAGTGAAAGATGGGGAAACATAAATGCAGGAAACTCTGAGAACAGTTCTGGAGACTCATGTATAAGTCTATAATGTGGTAGGTCTGAAAATAAAAATAAAAAATCTATGTAGGCAACAATGCAGCTCAAATATTCAAGATGCCAAGTTTTTGGAAGTGAAGTTTTCACTATGGGATTGAAGATTCACAGCTTTCTGAAGACAGAATAAAACATCCAGGAACAAGCAGGAAATACCTAGAGGCATGGTCATGAAAACACACATGCACGTGCAGCTGGCTTGTTGGTAAGGATGAGCCTGCGGGTGTTTGGTACATAAGGGCTTAATGTAAGTTCCAGAGACCAAGCACACATAATATGTGAAGAGGTGGTGACAAAGTTGAAACTGGAAAGTAGCCAGAGGCCGTACCTTGAAAACTGTTGTATCCTTTGATGAGAAAGTTGAAATATTCTGCAATAGGTCTGCATACTCAATATTTTCCACTGAATTGCTTCTAATGACAGAGGAAAGATAACTTTAGGTAGTCTGGTAACTCACCACCAAACAACCTGACAAATGTTGCCAATTTCTTTGAAGTCTGATGTTTCTTCTTTAAAATGTAAATTAAATGTCAGTCCAATTATGTTGATTAATATGTATTTTAATATAATCTGCTTTCAGCAAATCTTTAGATGGAATTGTTACCCCAAGCATTTGGCCCATGTTTAATGGCTGACTTAATAATCTTCTAAACACCTCCATCTCTGCAGGGAGTATACAACCATATGAGAATCACTGTTATAGGTGATGAGGCTCCATGAGAGGGCATTAAGTTCTAAAAGCATGAGAAAGCATCATCTTCTTCTGCAATGAGAGAATCAATGTGCCTCATGAAGTTACATACCATGATGAAATAAACCATAATCCATCCAAAGTTTACCAGCCTCTTATCCCTGCAGCGCCACATTTAACTTGACTCTGAAGTTACAGTTAAATTAAAAGGGCTTGCATATTTTATTCTCTCTAGTGATTTTATTGCTCACTAGAGATTTGCTATATTAAAAAGCACCAAAATTACTTCTATCAATTAATGATATTATACTTAACATCTAGATAAATTATTTAGTGGTGTTTGAAGTTACTGTGAGAAAACTTTGCATTGAATAAGGAAATGTGTTGATGTCCGTGTTTTGAGTAGGAAAGTTACTTTTTTTTGTAATAAATCCTAGTGATGAAAATGTTAGTGATGATGGTGAATATGAAGATATTTCAGGTACATTGCAAGAAACTAAGGATACAAAATTGGCCTCAAGGAGCTCACATTCATTGCCGGGCATGGTGGCTCATGCCTGTAATCCAGCACTTTGGGAGGCTGAGGCGGGTGGATCACCTGAGGTTGGGAGATCGAGACCACCCTGACCAACATGGAGAAACCCTATCTCTACTAAAGTACAAAATTAGCCGGGCATGTTGGCACATGTCTGTACTCCTAGCTACTCAGGAGGCTGGGGCAGGAGAATAGCTTGAACCCAGGAGCAGAGGTTGCTGTGAGCTGGAGATCGCACCATTGCACTCCAGCCTGGGCAACAAGAGTGAAACTCCATCTCAGAAAAAAAAAAAAAAAAAAAAAGGAGCTCACATTCAGAATTTGATGCAGTAAGTAAATCAGCCTCAAATTATGATACAGTACGTTAAGTACCACAGCAGAACTGAACACAGCATGCCATTGGTGTAGAGAGAAGGATCTCTCACTTGGACACGGAGACAATGTAGATTTCCTGAAGAGTAAGATACTTGACCTGAGTTTCCAGGCTGCTTAGAAATTGATCAACCAAAACAGGCTTGTGGATATTCAATAACAAGCTATGAAACCTGTGCCATAGCAATGAAACATGGAGAAATTGAAGTGTATAGAAAATCAGCAGTTACTTTCGCTTGTCTAGACTACAGCAAATGAAATGGAGATTGACAGGCAGTTAAAGGTCTCTTGCAATATAATGAGGAGCTTCGCATCCACCTGCAAGCTAGGCAAGGCCAGGTGGGTCTCCAATGTCCCTTCAAGTGGTTAAATGTGTTATTTACCTGGCTGAGGGGGCAGTGGAGTTTGAGATTTTATTTACGTTCTATAAGCCAAGCCAAGTCTTGTAACCTAGGTCTGGCACGTGTGTGTGTGAGTGTGTGTGTGTGCAAAGGTGCCGTATTTTTGCTAAGCCATGGGCCTGTAGGGCTCTGTCCACCTGGAAGTGTGTCTTTTTGTAATCTACACAAAGGACAAAACCTGTGCTATAGAAGCCAGTAGATGCTTTTGCAAAATGTAAAAAATATGGGTATAGTGAATGTATATTTTGGAAAGATGAGTCTGGTAGGTGTTTGGAGCATGGACTAGGTGAAAAGACACAACCAACAGAGAGAGCAGATAGCCAACTATTGCGATTACTCAAACTGTAATCAATTATTCAGTGGAAGCAGATAAGAGGGAACATATTTTCCAAATATCTTTATCACAGTCTTCTCCTCATAACCGCCTGCTATTTCTGATTTATTTTCCTCAGCTAAACATGGGTGTTACTACTCTTTCTCTACTTCAGTTTCAATTAAGAGGCTTACCAGTTATTGCAGTTTCCATCTAAGTATGTTAAGAGATATATCGAGTCACTTTCTGCTAATAAAAATGATAACATGCCAAAGGTCTCTATTCTAGTTATGGATACAGGTTTTTGGGTGCTCAAGGTTTCTTTTGGGGGTTGCTGTTTAAGAATAGGTATTTAAAATATAAATAATAATTTACAACAATTAATTTTTAATCAGAATTAAAATACACTCAAAAATTCCAATTAAGAAGTTGGCAAATATCACCACATCCATGAAAATAACATAATATTCATATTAATATACTGCCTGACAAAATTCTGTAGAAAATAATTCCATTATTTTTAGTTGCATATTTTTTATGGTCTTTTTATTTCCCTATTATTTTTAGTTGCTTTTTTTTTTTTTTTTTTTTTTTACAGAGTCTCCCTCTGCCGCCCAGGCTGGAGTGCAGTGGCACGATCTCTGCTCACTGCAACTTCCACCTCTTGGGTTCAAACAATAGTCTTTTCTAAGCCTCCTGAGTAACTGGAGCTACAGGCATGTGCCACCACACCCGGCTAATTTTGTATTTTTAGTAGAGATGGGATTTCACCATTTTGGCCAGGCTGGTTTCAAACTCGTGACCTCAAGTGATCCACTCTCCTTGGCCTCAAAAGTGCTGGGATTAAAGGTGTGAGCCACCGTGCCCAGCCCAGTTGCATATTTTTTACAATATCTTCATTAATTATATTACTAATTTTATAGTATATTTTTCTATGGCAAAAATAGAAAGATGGTTCATTGAGTTGTTTTCTCAAACATCATTTTTTGTTTTACATATTGGTGATAATGTATTAATAATTTAGGAATATGTTACTGGCTGTCAGTCCTTGTACCAGCTGGAGGACGTGGGGCTTAATACCTAAATTTGTCACCTGTTTAGATATCATGTTTCCTTTTAAAGCAGAGGTGATGTTTTTACTCTTATAAGAGTGCATATGAGTTGAACAAAGGAACATACGGCAATGACTTGTTAGAGTGTATTTCAGAACTTAGGGGAGAAGAGTTAACACTCAACACTGCCCAGAGTGAATGTGGTGTCCGTACACATATTTTGCCTCTGGGTGCCAGAGGAACATCCCAATGCAGCATGCTTTAGGTCCAACACTTTCAGGCCATGGCACTGGGCATTAGAAGTATCAGCACACTGGGCATTAGAAGAATTTTTGAAAACCATTTCTCCATCAGAATGTTAGCAATCACTTAACTAGACATAGATTTACCTATATGAAGATCTCACTGAAGCTCCAAGTGCCCACACCACCTCAATGCCACTCAAAATGAAGAAAGTATGCCAGAGGGGAAGGTGACAAAGAAGGAGATAGCATTCTTAATATGTTGCTCTTAAAATATTTTACTTTTTCAAATTTTACAACAATGTACTACCTTATGAGCTCCTCCTTAGCAATTTGGCCTTGCCAGCAACTATTTGGCAAGTTCACCCTGGGTTCGGAGAACATCTGACCAAACCCTCCCCATTAGCCCATGAAAGCTATGGGAGTTGCAGTTGAAAGAAGAGGCTATTTTCTCTTAGGGATAGAGCCCTTTGGAAGAAGGCCCAAGAATGGGTCCCACTAATGGCTGGGCTAGTTTTTGTAGGATTTTACCTTGCACCCCTACAAGACCCACCTAGACTGCAGCTGTGTGATGTATGGCAGAGGATATAAGGTACGATTTTCTGATAGACTACCATTTGTTAGGTATAGTACATGACATTTTGTATACATGTATTTTAAATCCTGTCATTTTCTTGAGGGATAAGCGGTTACTACAACTCAGAATAATTAACCTGAATTAACCTGTCTGTAAGTAGACAGGTAGTAAATAAAAACTAGGAACTCAGAACCTTTTTTTCTGGCTGTAAGCTGAAAAAAATGAATTGTAAAGGTGACGATGATGATGATACAATAATAATAAAACAGAAGCAAAGCTAATAATAACAGTTTACAACTAAAATTGATTAAGTTATTTCAATATGTTGGTCACAGTTCTAGATGCTTTACATAGATCATCTTATGTGGGTCATACAGTGCCCAATATATGGATATATCATCCCCATTATGCAGAGGAAGACATTAGCATACATGCCAGTTAGATGGCCTGCTCAGTCGTTATGGAGGTATACTGGAATTTGAATTGACTTTACTTCAAAAGCCATGTTCCAAGTCTAAGTTTTTGATTACCTTTTAAATGTGTTCTAAGATGAATTAATCACTGAGTGCACAAAGAATAGAAAAATTCAAATATGAAATTTTTGTCTGTTATCCTTCTCCCTTTGAACTAAGAGAGACATGCCAATTATTAGTTAGGCTTCTGCAGATAAACAGAACCAATAGGGTGTGTATAGTTATATAAGAGCAGATTAATCATGGCAATTGACTTCCACGATTATGAAAGTCAAGAAGTCCCACCGAGTGTCATCTGCAAGCTGGAGACCCTAAAAAGCCAGGGATGTAATTCAGTCTGGCCTGATCACTGAAGGAGGTGCAAGGTGGGGAAGCCTGGTGTAAGTTCTGGAGATTGAAGCCCGAGAACCAGAAGCTCCAATGTCCAAGGGCATGAAAAGATGAAAGTTCCAGCTCAAGAAGAGAGAAAGAAATCACCCTTCCTTCACTTTGCTGTTTTGTGTGGCCCTCAGTGCATCAGATGATGCTCACCCTCTGTGGTGTGAGCAGATCTTCTCTACTCAGTCTGTTGATTTCAATGCTAATCTCTTCCATAAACACCTTCACAGACACATCCACAAATAATGCTTTACCAGCTTCCTGGGCATTTATTATCCCAGTCAAACTAACGTATGTAACTAACCATCACAGCCAGTTTGTAAATATGCCTGTAACTAGACAGGTAGCACAGCACAGGCCAGCTGCCAAGACAATGGGCTCTCCTAATTCTGAGTACACTGGAGCAAAGGCCTTTGACAATCCAGGATTCAGCAGCAGGTTCAGATTTCCATAATTTTCACCTTCTCTGTAGGCCCTTGCAGCTGGGAGATGATGTGTAACAGCAGAGCACCTTTGCAGACAGCAAAACAGAGGGTGGCAGTTTTCACACCTGAAAACTGAATAGAGGGTGGCACTGAATAAGTAAAAAAGTCAGGATGTGTGGTGAACTCACTGGGAAATTCATGCTGGCAGAAATATTACATTCGATCTGTTTCCCTTCTGGGAGAACAGCTGGGTTACCTGGTTGTGAGTCTCTCTTATGGTTTTCTTCTGAACCGATAATTCAGGCTGAGAAGTGAGACAATCACTTGCATGCTTTAATTAAACAGTGGAATCCAAGAACTACTGGAAAACTTATGTGAGAAACATGGAAAACGTATGAGTTAAATTTGTTGTTACTGGGTGAGTGAGAGAGCACAAACTCATGGTCACCATGCCCATTGAAATGATCAGCCATAGTGCAAGGCCCATGAAATGGATGCCCTAATTCAATATTTATGGCAGCATCATTTCACAGATGAGAAGCCTGGGTTTCAGAAAAGTTAAATTTTTACTCAAGTTGACACTAATTATAGGTGGTACAGTTGAAGAAAGAGCTCAACTCTGACAAAGGGAGACCAAGAGTAACCTCTGGTGTGGAAGTTGGCTGGGCACTCGGTGCCTGACTGTGTTATACTCCTGTTGGACATGAGCTGTCTCTTAGATCACCAATTCAGACAAGGTTACTCCAAGACCATGATACAATAAAGCAAAGCAAGGATACTTTGTAATTTTGTGGAAGCACAGACAAAATCAATATCAATATGCCACCTACAAAAGAACAAACAGCCCTTCTCTTGGCTAAAATGAATGATGTCTACTTCTTTACCAATGAAGTTTTATTTTCGTTCTAGTCAGCTCTCCCTCCAGATGAGATTTTTTGAGATACCCAATCTTATAATTGCCTCCAGCTTTCTGACAGCATCTAATTTCAGCAAACTCTCCCCTCCTTCTGTCCTCTCCCAAATGACCTAACCTAAACCCCAAATCTACAGAAGGTTATTTCTAGTACCATCTTACTGAGGCACCCCATGATTCCTCATGATACGTGTTATTTGTCTGTGCAACAGGTAATAAATTGAACTTGTTCACTACCCATATGTTTCTGGTAGTTTCTAAATAATTTGACAACTCTTTCTTTGGTGGATGGTGCCGTCAAAGAAGTGGGTATGGAAACCGTGTCAAGTTTGGGAAGTGCCAGTGCTGATGTGTGAACCTGGACAAGCTCCAGAACAAGTCAAGGACCCCTGAAGTTACTTATTCAGAAAATACAGGGTTAGACAATTGGATCTTCAGGAACCTTCTTGGTCTAAAGCCGTAATCCATTTAACAACATTCACACTTTTGATACTTGCAGCCTGTTAGGGTGGCCAGGGAAGGTTTTAGTATCTGCCTCTGACAGAATAGAATAGTGAGATGCAGGGGCAACATTCAGTAACTAGCTTTTTGGCAGACCTGGAAATAAAATGAAAGCCAATTTCTAAGATCAGAGCATAATTGTATCTGCTTAGTAAAGACGATAACAGTAGCTAAGAGTAATTGAATACTTATCATTTGCCAATCCTCACAACAAGGCTATTTGTTAGATACTATTAGCATTCATTTTCTATATGGGGAAACTGATTTGCAGAAAGGCTAGGCAACTTGCTAACATTTACAGCCGATGAGTGGCAAAGCCCAGATTTGAACTTGGACAGGAGGGTCTCAGTTTATGTTCTTCACTGTCCTTTACCCTTCGTAAGCACAAAGTGCTCCAGGCAAAGGATTAGAACATTTTCTCACACATGGTAGATTCCTAATTAATATTAACTTTATTATCATCTTATTTAAACATCTCAACACACCTACAGAAATTCGATGTAAGTAGCATTCATATCTCTATTTTTCAAATTAAAAAAATGAGGGAGTGTCATTAAATAACTCACTCAAGGTCACACAGTTTGTATGAGACAAACATGAAACCTGAATCAAAGCATTTCAGAATGTAAATATACTGCCCCTAGTTGTTATTTGTAATTTATTTGATCTATATTCTTTTAAAGAGTGTGTTGTCAGTATTGAGGTACACATCTTATCTTCCTTAGTTCTCACAGTAAGACTCTGACTTAGGTATCTCTTTATCTTCTTTTTATCCATCAAGAATATGAAGCAAACAAATATTCACTGATCTGTCGTAGATGATACAGAATATAGGTTTTATGAAATCAGGGGTCATAATATGAGCAAATTATTACAGTAAGCATCACTGCAGATGAGTCTTTTACTTTATCTAAGACCTAGTGACATTTATTAATATAAAAACAACTAATATAGTGATTTAAATGTTTTCATTGAAATAGGTGGAGAAGATTCCTTGTCTTCATAATTTATTAAACCCTACTCTAAATAAATGCAAATTTCTTTTAAAATTCTTCATTAAAAATAATAATTCAAACATATTTTCTCTCCTGTCATTCTAACAGAATGCTTACATTTTTATAACTTAAAAATATAAGCATTTTTGGAAAGGAAAGGTTACATTTACTTATACACATATTCATAAGAAAAATATTGAACACCCACTCTACTCCAGCCACTTGATAGTCTCAGTAATTTCAAGGAAACTCTGACTTTGAAAACTAAATGACTTGCCTGAGGGCATTTAAATCCTGGCCTTTTAGCTGTAATTTATTAGCACACTGAATCACATGCAATTTATAACATGTTTTCTTGGCTGGGTGCGGTGGCTCACGCCTGTAATCTCAGCACTTTGGGAGGCCAAGGTGGGCGGATCAAGAGGTCAGGAGATGGAGACCATCCTGGCTAACATGGTGAAACTCCGTCTCTACTGAAAATACAAAAAATTAGCTGGGTGTGGTGGCGGGCACCTGTAGTCCCAGCTACTCGGGAGGCTGAGGCAGGAGAATAGCGTGAACCCAGGAGTTGGAGCTTGCAGTGAGCTGAGATCGCGCCACTGCACTCTAGCCTGGGCAACAGAGCAAGACTCTGTCTCAAAAAAAAACATATATGTATAAATGTTTTCTCAATAAACCTTATACTCAAGAAGCTTCTTGCAAATAATCTGTAGACATGATATGGTGAACTGACTGTAGGTAACACTTTCTTGTGCTCAGAGTCTTGTCATGACCTCATCAAGCTGAAATACATGGGTCTAGTGTTTTTCATTGTTTGATCCTCAGTTACTTCATTTATAAAAGCAAGGCTAATAATATTTATCTTGTGGGTTAAAAAGAAACAATTCAACAATTATAGCATAGAATCAGAAAGACATTAAGAATAAAAATACCAATAACTTTTTATAAAATGGACGTGTAGTCATAAAATAAATAAATGTGTTAATTATTAATGCTCCTGTTTTTATAATCAATTTGCCATGTTTTCAATTCTTCTAGTCAGGAGTCTATTTTGTGTGCTAATGTTACCAAAACCTCAATAAATACATGTGAACAATTGCTGAAAACTATCCAATTGGTTTTCACAACTAAAGTTTTAGTTAATTTAATCATTAAGATCAATGATAAAGAAGTTTTCTTTGCTAAGAATCCTTGTCTTTGAACAAGGTAGAGCTTGAGAATGAAAGGTTTTTGCTTTCCTTTTTGTTTTCAGTATTGTAGAACTTAGCAATTTTTTTAACCTTTCATCTTATTTTTACATCATTAATATTTGCATGATTTTTAAGCTGAAGGGAAATGATGCCAAATAGAAATTTGGATCTATGCAATGGAGTGAAGAGCAACAGAAATGAAAAATACGTGGGAAAACATTTTCTATTTCTCAGTTTTTTGAAAGACAATTGATTTTTAAAGCAAAAATATAAACCATGCATTTTAATGTTTATTACATAGGTAGAAATAAATGGATAAAAGTAATAACACAAAGGACAGAAAGCCTGTAACTGAATGTTCGCCTTTTAAGGTCCTTAGAGCATACAATAAGTAGTATATTTATTCATATCAAATGACAATAATAATGCTTATTATAATCCACATAATGTCTCCTGAAAAAGAAACTATATAATCAGTATTTATAAAAATCCAAGGGAAGAGATAAAAAGGAATATTGAAAAATAATCTTAAAAAATAAAAATAAAAACTTAATCCAAAATAAGATAGGAGAGGAAGACAATTAAATAGATAACAAATAATATGATTGAATAACCATATCAATACATATCTCAAAGGTAAATAGATTAAACATTCCATTTGAAAAGGAGACACTGTCAGAATAGATTTAAATTTTTAAAAAAGGCCGGGTGCAGTGGCTCACACCTGTAATCCCCAGCACTTTGGGAGGCCAAGGTGGGTGGATCACTTGAGATCAGGAGATTGAAACCAGCCTGGCCAACATGGTGAAACCCCATCTCTACTAAAAATACAAAAAATTAGCCAGGTGTGGTGGCAGGCACCTGTAATCCCAGCTACTCGGGAGGCTGAGGCAGGAGAATCGCTTGAACCCGGGAGGCAGAGGTTGCAGTGAGCCGAAATTGCGCCATTGCACTTCAGCGTGGGTGACGATAGTGAAACACCATCTCAAAAAATAAAAATAATAGAAATAAAATAATATTTAAAAAAGACCTGTTCTAGTAGCCTTTCTGCAGGAACTTTAGAGTTTTATAAGTAAAGAATCATATCATGAGCAAAAAGAGGTAGATAGACTTTTTTTTTCCTACTTGAATTTATTTCTTTCTCTTGATTGATTGGTCTAACTAGAACTTCCAGTACTATGTTGAATAGGAATGGTGAGAATGAATATCCTTGACTTGTTCCAGTTCTCAAGGGAAATGTTTTCAGCTTTCTCCTGTTCAGTATGATGTTGGCTGTGAGTTTGTCATAGATGGCTCTTATTATTTTGAGGTATGTTGCTTTGATGCCTAGTTTGTTGAGGGTTTTTATTCATGAGGGATATTAAATTATATTTAAGTATTTTTCTGCCTCTAATGAGAGGTTCACATGGTTTGTATTTTAATTCTGTTTATATGGTGAATCGTATTTATTGATTTACATATTTATATAGTTTGGCTATGTCCCTACCCAAATCTTATCTTGAATTGTAGCTTCTATGATTTCCACATGTCATTGGAGTGACCTGGTGGGAGGTAATTGAATCATGGGACGGGTCTTTCCCATGCTGTTCTTGTGATAGTGAATAAGTCTTATGAGATCTGATGCCTTTATAAAGGAGAGTTCCCCTGCAGGTGCCCTCTTGCCTGCTGCCATGTAAGATGTCCCTTTGCTTTTCCTTTGCCTTCCACCATGATTGCAAGGCCTCCCCAGCCATGTGGAACTGTAAGTCCATTAAAACTCTTTCCTGTATAAATTACCCAGTCTTGGGTATGTCTTTATTAGCAGCATAAGAACAGAGTAATACACATACGTTGAACCAGTCTTGCATCCCAGGATAAAGCATACTTGATCATAGTGAATTAATTTTTGACGTGCTGCTGGATTTAGTTTGATAACATTTTGTTGAGGATTTTTGTTTCTGTGATCATCAGGAATTTTGTCCTGAAGTTTTCTTTGTTCATTGTGTCTCTGCCAGATTTTGGCGTTAGGCTGATGCTAGCTTCATAGAATGAGTTAGGGAGGAGTCCCTCCTCCTTAATTTTTCAGAATAGTTTCAGTAGGATTGGTACCTGTTCTTCTTTATGCATCTGGTAGAATTTGTCTGTGACTCCATGTGGTCCAGGGCTTTTTGTGGTTGATAGGTTTTTTATTAGTGATTCAATTTCAAAGCTTAATGTTGGCCTTTACAGGTTTTAAATCTCTTCCTGATTCAATGTTAGAAGATTGTGTGTCTTCAAGAATTTATCCATTTCTTCTGGATTTTCTTATTTCTGTGCATAGATTTGTTCATAGTATTATATGATGATCTTTTGTATTTCTGTGGGATCAGTTGAATGTCATCTTTGTCATTTCTGATTGTACTTATTTGGATCTTTTTCTTTTTTTTTTCTTTGTTAATCTAGCCAGTTCTCAAACAAAGATTGATAATCTTTGTTTTTCTTTCTTTCTTTTTTGGTAAAACCTACTACTCTTGGATTTATTGATGTTTTGTATAGTTTTGCATCTCAGTTTCATTAAATTCTCCTCTAATATTAGGTATTTCTTTTCTTCTGCTAGTTCTAAGGTTTTTTTTTTTTTCTAGTTCCTTTTGGGTGCAGAGTTAGATGATTAATATAAGATCTTTCTAACTTTTTGATGAAGGTGTTTGGGGTATAAGCTTTCCGCTTGTTACTGCTTTTGTTACATCCCAAAGATTTTGGTGAATTGGGTCTGTATTTTCATTAATTTGGAATATATTTTTTTATTTCTGCCTTAATTTCAATGTTCACCTAGTAGTTATTCAAGAGCAAGTTGTTAAATTTCCATGTATCTGTGTTGTCACCAGAAATCTTCTTGATATTGATTTCCAGTTTTTATTGTACTATGAATTGAGAGTGTGCTTAGTATGATTTTCTTTTTTAAAATTTATTGAGACTTGTTTTATGACTGAATATGTTGTCCATCTTAGAATATGTTCTGTGTACAGATTAGAAAAATGTGTATTCTTTGATTGTTGGGTGGAGTGTTCTGCAGATGTCTATTAGGTCCAATTGGTCAAGTGTCAAGTTAAGTCCAGTGGTTCTTTGTCAGTATTCTGCCTTGATGATCTGTCTACTGCTATCAGTGAACTGCTGAACATTTCCACTACTCTCCTGTGGTTATCTATGTCTTTTTAATAGGCCAATAAGTATCTATTTTATGAAACTAGGTGTGGGTTTACCCCAATTTGGGGTGTGTAAATATTTAGAATAGGTGTTTCAGCATACAAAGTCAATGCACAAAAATTAGTCACATTTCTATACAACAATATTGTCCAGACTAAGAGTCAAATGAAGAACACAATCCCATTTACAATAGTCAGAAAGAAAATGAAATACCTAGGAATACAGCTAACTAAGAGAGTGAAAGATCTCTAAAAAGAAAACTATAAAACAGTGTGAAAGAAATCATAGTTGACACATATACATGGACAAATATTCCATACACATGGATTGGAAGGAGCACATTATTAAAATGGCCATACTACCCAAAGCAATCTACAGATTCAATCCTATTTCTCTCAAATACCTACGTCATTTTAACAGAATTAGAAAAACTATTTTAAAATTTATATGGAACCCTAAAAGACTCTGAATAGCGAAGGAAATCCTAAGTAAAAACAATAAATCCAGATGCATCACACCACCCGACTTTATACTACAAGCCTACACTAACCAAAACAGCATGATACTGGTACAAAACCCAATACATGCACCAAAGGAATGGTATAGAAAACTCATAAATAAAGCCACATACCTACAACCATCTGATTTTTTTGAGATTTAGTCATGCTCTGTCACGAGGCTGGAGTGCAGTGGTGCGATCTCGGCTCACTGCAACCTCCACTTCCCGGGTTCAAGCAATTCTCCTGCTTCAGCCTCCCAAGTAGCTGGCACTGCAGGCTCATGCCATCACACCCAGCTAATTTTTCTGTTTTTAGTAGAGACGGGATTTCACGATGTTGGCCAGGATGGTCTCGATCTTTTGACCTCATGATCCGCCTGCCTCGGCCACCCAAAGTGCTGGGATTACAGGCATGAGCCACTGCGCCCAGCCCCATCTGGTCTTTGACAAGGTCGACAAAAACAAGATACAGGGAAAGGACTCTGTAGTCCATAAATTGTGTTGTGATAACTGGCTAGTGGCAGGCAGAAAAATTAAACAGAACCCTTACTTTTCGCCATATATAAAAATTAATTCAAGATAGAGTATAGATTTAAATGTACGGCCTTAAACTCTAAAAATCCTAGAGAAAACCTAGGAAATACTCTTCTTGATATCAGCCTTGGCAAAGAATTTTTGGCTAAGTTCCCAAAAGCAATCGCGACAAAAACAAAAATTTAAAAAGTGAGACCCAATTAAACTAAAGAGCTTCTGCAAAGCAAAAGAAACTATCGAGAGTAAACCAACAACCTATAGAATGGGAGAAAATATTCGCAAACCATACATCTGACGAAGATCTAATATCTAGAATCTATAAGGAACTTAAATAATTCAACAAGCAAAAAACAAACAACCCCATTAAAAAGTGGACATGAATATCTAAAAGTCATGCCTACTTTTTAGTGGAGTTTTTTGTTTTTTGAGTGTTGAACTGTTCAGATTCAAACAAGATAATGTCTTTTGAAAGGTATTGATGGAGCTGGAGGCCATTATTTTTAGCAAGCTAACCCAGGAACAGAAAACCAAACACTGCATGTTCTCACTTACAAGTGGGAGCTAATAAATAAGAATACATGTACACATAGATGGGAACAACACACACTGGGACCTTTCGAAGGGTTGAAGGTGGGAGGAGGTGAAGGAACAGAAAAAATAACTATTGAGTATTAGGCTTAGTATGTGGGTGATGAAATAATCTATATGACAAACCCTGCGAAACAAGTTTACTATGTAACAAACCTTCACATGTAATCTCAACTCTAAAATAAAAGTTAAAAAAACAAGAAAAGAAACTGAATCCTCAATGTGATATATCACAAGGTGAAGCCTTTAAGAGGTGATTAGGTCATGAGGTCTCTGCCGTCATGAATAGATTGATCTATTTATGGATTAATGGGTTAATGAGTAAATGAGCTATCATGAGAGTGAGACTGGTGGTTTTATGAGAAGAGGCAAAGAGGGTTCAGCTAGCACACCCAGCCCCCTTGCCATATGATTCCCTGTGCTACCTTGAGGTTCTTCAGAGAGTTCCCTCATCAAGACTTTTCAGCCTTCACAATTGTAAGAGATACATTTGTTTTCTTTATAAATTATCCATTTTCAGATATTCTGTTACATACCCCCATAGGTATGTTTATACTAATATTTCTTGTTTTTGATTACCCTTCTTCTAAAATACCATAGAACTGAGTCTTGACACCACCATCTAAATTTTAGTTACACCCTATGCAATGTCTGACAGTCTGTAGAAGGGACCTCTGTGATAGGAACAAGTCTACCTGGATAGAAATGCAGACACCTGAGCATCAACTCCAGCTCTGTAACCTCTCCATCTTTGCATCTCTGAATCCAAATAGCTGTATGTATGAAAAGTGGAAGTTGGACTAGGTGCTTTCAAACTGCCTTTCAGTTAGCTCTGAGATTTTACTGGTTTACTAGGCCCTGGGGAGAGTTTTACACCCAGCTGCCAAGAGGCACAAAGGAGCTGTGGAAGACTGTCAGGGTCATTAAACCCTCCTCAGTGGCTAATTTTTTCCCAAGAGAGCCATAGCCTCTGGGGCAGCCAGAGTGCACAGGGATAAGCTTCAGAGATAAAATTGGATCAAGGTGTCTGCAATATTCAGTAGGACAAAATTAGCCTTCTTTCTGACCTTCAAAATCATTCACCCCTATATTTGAAATCAGTAATAAAACTTCATTACAATTTAATCTTCAACACTGCCTTCTTAAGGATGCTAAATTACTTGATAGAGGGAATAAACTAGTTTATAAGATATCAAAATTTTCCAGCAAAGGCAAATGCCCACATTTGAGAGTTCAACAGAGAACCATTCCTACATATGAGGGAATAAGCAGAAAAGCACCCAAATTTACCACGATATTCTATGATTTGTCAGATATGCTACCAATGTGACATAGTCCTAGAAATTACCTCTGTGTTTTTTGATCAAAGCCTCCTATCTAGTACGTGAAGAACCATCCCTTGACAGATGTTTGGAGGTGGAAACCATAGTTGAGTAAGGAACACAGGCAAAGTCCAACACAGTGAAAATGAATCACAGACCAAAATAGCCAGGTGGTATAAAGTTAGTTTAGTAGGCAGGGCATGTGGCTCACGCCTGTAATCCCAGCACTTTGGGAGGCCGAGGCGAGTGGATCACGAGGTCAGGAGATCGAGACCATCCTGGCTAACATGGTGTAACCCCGTCTCTACTGAAAAAAAAAAAAAAAAATTATCCAGGTGTGGTGGCGGGCACCTGTAGTTCCAGCTACTCGGGAGGCTGAGGCAGGAGAATGGCGTGAACCAGGGAGGTGGAGCTTGCAGTGAGCCGAGATCACGCCACTGCACTCCAGCCTGGGCGACAGAGCAAGACTCCATTTCAGACAAACAAACAAACAAACACAAATAAAGTTAGTTTAGTAAAAATGTTAATGTTTAAGAACATACCCTTACCCCAGCACATACCTACATACACAGACACATTCACATGTACGGATCAAAAATTAACATTTATAATACTGCCTCAATTCTGACCTTCTTGAAGATTTCATATTCCATCTCTATTTCTTCTGCATTGAAACTTTCATTGAGTGGTACGCTGGGGTAATTTCATGAAAGCCAATAGTTATACTTTTATTAATTAACAAAAGGGACCTAATTAAACAGAGCTGTTGCACAGCAAAATAAACTGTCAACACAACAAACAGACAACCTACACAATATGAGAAAACATTTGCAAACTATGCATCTGACAAAGGTCTAATATCCGGAATCTATAATGAACTTAAATAAATGATCAACCAAAAAAACAAATAATCCCGTTAAAAAACGGACAAAGGACATGAACAGAAACTTCTCAATAGAAGACATATCTGTGGCCAAAAAGCATATGAAAAGATGCTTGGTATCCCTAATCATTGGGGAAATGCAAATCAAAACCACAATGAGATATGATCTCACACTAGTCAGAATGGCTATTATAAAAACAAAAACAAAAAAAAAGCTGATGCTGGAGAGGTTGCAGAGAAAAGGAAACACCCTGAGCAATATGTGTCTCACTGCTGTTGGGAATGTAAATTAGTTCAGCCACTGTGGAGAGCAGTTTGGAGATTTCTCAAAGAACGAAAGCAGAACCACCATTTGACCCAGCAGTCCCATTACTGGATATACATCCAAAGAAATATAAAATGTTCTACCATAAAAACATATCCAGGCATACATTTATCACATATGCATGCATATATTTATCACAACACTATTCACAATAGCAAAGACATAGAATCAATGTAGGTGCCCATCAGTGGTGGACTGGCTAAAGAAAATGGGGTGCATATACACTATGGAACACTACGTAGCCAAAAAAAAAAAAAAAAAACAAGAACAAGATCACATCCTTTGCAGCAACATGGCTGGAGCTGGAGGCTATTATCCTAACCACATTAACATAGGAACAGAAAACCAAACACCACATGTTCTCAAGTATAGGTGGAAACTAAACATTAAGTAAATGTGGACACAAAGAAGGGTCATGAAGAAGAGACCAGGGCCTCTTTGAGCATGGAAGATGGGAGGAAGGTGAGGATTGAAAAATTACCTGTTGTGCATTATGCTGATTACTTGGGTGACAAAATGATCTGTACACCAAATACCCTCAACACACAATTTACCTATATAACAAACCTACACATGTACATCCTTGAACATAAAATCAAACTTGGAAAGAAAAAGCATAAATAAATGAATAAATAAATTTTCATTAATTTTGCAAACTGTTAATTAAACACAGCCATTATTAAAAGTTAAATTATAAAAATTCAAATAATTATAATTATATAATAAATTATATAGTTATATAATATGTTATCTATTGTATTAAAATTTATATAATTACAATTATATAATATATATTATATTATATTATTTATATAATTATAATTGTTTGAATCTTAATAAATTACATTAAAAATCAAGATAAATAACAAAAATCATCACTTTATAAATATTGTATCATATTTTAACATTATATATACTATTGAGAGTATGGTGGAAATATGATATAATGGTGGCACCACACCAACTCCATATTCAGTGATGTCACATGGGTAGCTTGAAGCAGGCCATGATGACAGTATTTTCCACCACAGAAATGAGAAAATGCTGCAAATCAAGTTTGATATATGGTTTTGTTGATTGTCAAAACTTAAGAAAGTGCTTGAGAAAATATAAATAATACACATTAAACTTAAAAGTATGTCATGTTTGTAACCATGACATTGTGAAAAACACAACATACTGGGAAAGTATTCACCTAGTATTACACAACTCTTACCAGTTCAACAAAGATGTTGTTCACATGACCTACTGACGAATAAGTGAAGTTCTAACATACATCTTTGTTGTTTCACTTTGATTTTGCTTGTTATTATAAATGAAAAAACATTAACTGACATTTATATTGGAACTACATTATTTTGCCAATGATGTGAGTGACTTTGCTTAAGTGGATACTAAACAAACATTTATTCATGGGTTTATTTTTGTAACACTCCAGTTGGCAATAGAATTATAAAAACTTATGGTAGATTTTGCAAGAAATAGCAGGTCCTGCTGAAGTTACAGGTGTGTAGAATTTACAATAAATGCCGTTGCATATTTTACATTATTTGTAAGTTGTATCATTATTTGTAAAACACACAAATATGCTTTTATAAATTTTACAGATATTAAGAGAGATAAAATGCTAAGAACACACACACACACACACACACACATATATAAATATAATCACTTTTTAAAAGAAAGCTAGTTGAGAAACACTTACCAGGACACCACTGCTGTCCTTTCGTTCCTAAAATTCTGTCTTCTCCAGCTTTTCCATTCCATCACTTTAACTCAACACAACTTATTTCCACCATTTGATTAATTTGCTTTCACTCCTCCAAATTCAGTCATGCACCCACTATTTTCTCTGTCTTCCTGCCTTTCTTTTATCTCAATACCAAGTATAGTTCTGTAATTATGTACTCATAGTCTTTCACCATTCTGAATAACTGCAATAGCCTCCTACCTGGGCTTGTATCTCTGGTCTTATCACCTTGTAACACATTCTCCAACTTGCAGTTTCAGTAATTTTGAGTCACAAATATTGTCATACATTTCTTTTGTTTAAATATTCTAAAGATCGTCTCTTGAGGTTATGCACAGATTCTCAACATAGCATCCTTATATCCAGGTACAGTACTAGATACACCTTGAATCAACTGTTAGCCCTTGAGCTGCTGTGGTCATTTCAGAAAAATGATTTAGAGAAGGGTGAGGCTGGAGTATTATTGTTGCTATGCATCATATATGCTGCTTATTTTAAAAGAAATATCAACATCTTTCTGTATCCAGTTACACTTATTCCTAAAATTAAAATTACCAAGACTAACTGCCTGCTTTTCGGAATTTATCGAATACTAGTAGTGCATTTCTGTGCTACCTTAGCCCTCTTTCTTTTGTGAGCAATACCAAGCAGGTGATGAATTCAGAAGATGAAGTAAAACTTTTACCTAACGTGCCCCAGATTTTATCCTTCTCATCTCCCCTAGACTAATTTCTAAATGAATTATACATTAATGTCAGGATCTTTGTTCCTTCTGGATTGGGACTCTGGATGGTGTAGAGGTCAGTAGTTGGTTAATCTCCCACATTTTGATCAATGTGATTCAGGGTGAGTAGAGAAGATGGCTCACTTTAGTGAGGGGGAGGCAGAGCGTGGCCTTGCGAGAACAGAAGCCTCTAAAGGATAGTTAAGAGAAACGCATCCTCACACTCTGCTTTGAATACATCATCGGCATAAGTCAAGTAATGTCTTTGTGGCCTCAGTTTGTGCATGTAGAACATTCATATATTTTGAATATTTGCATATATCATTTATCACCTCTAATAATTACTCTTAGTCCGGTAACAGTAATAGGAACAACAGCAATGCTAACAGAGGCTAAGACTTATTGAAAAGGTCAACTGCCTAGTCATTTTTCTTAATATGTTGTAAATTATGCCACACAACCCTCAAAACCCTCACTATAATTACATAAATAACTGCTCTTAAAATTTTTATTTTCCAGAGGACCTTGCTGAGAGCCAGGGAGGTTTAAACACATTGACTGTATGAGCAGAGCTAATACCATGTGGTTTGAATCAATTTCAATGGGCTCAATTGAAACCACAAGTCCCCTACTCAAAATATACATACAAACTCATAGACATATTTACATCTAGTAATTCTTATTTTTTAAGACTCTGCTTAGACATTACTTCAAGCAAAAGGCTCCACATTTTTTGATCGTATACGATATAAAAGATATTTGGGCAAAGTTAAATGCATGTATTCCCTGGTAACTCTCCCCTAGTCCTTTAAGACAGAAAAACATGTCCCTTCTACATGCCTTCACTGCACCTTGTGCTTTCTGCTGTCGTAGAAGGTATCTAATGCACGTTTTTGTAATTGTGAGTTTACTTGGCAGTGTTTCCTATTCACTGTAACCCTAGCGCCTAACCTCCTGCCTTGTTCTTTGTACAGGCTCAATAAACATGTGTTAGTGATCACAAGTCCAAGGTAAAACAAGTGATGTTATCACTGTTTTCCCCAGAGCCTGAAACCTAGATCACCTTGGGTTAATGCAATCTTTCTTCATGGGGACATTGCTTTACCTGCAAATGTGTTACCTTGCTGGGCTTTTATGGAAAGTCATTAGGAACTGTTAACACCTTAGCAAACTGTGTCACAGAGCAGATACTTAAAGATATAATCTTAAGGGGCCCTCAGGAAATGTTAGACAAATCTAGGGTGAGAAAATAGTTTAAAAGAAACTGAAATTGAGGGAAAAAGCATTTTTACTCTGACTTTAGAAGCATTTCTTTTGTTGTCTATTCACAATGATATGATAGACAGATATTGCCCTAGACACTGAAGATAAAAAGACAGAGTCACTGTCATTGAGGAGTTCATAGACCAGTGAGAGAGAGATGGGCAAAGAGATCAATGATTGTAATGCAATGTAATACATGTTCCATGAACAGCTATTATGGGAACAGAGAAGTGAGAATACTTTAGGTTGGTAATGATGTAAGGAAAGGATGTACAAATTGGAGAAGCTTGCTAGCTTGGGGAAGAATAAAGGACATCCCTGACACCAGAAAGCTTATGTTCTTGACTACTGAAAGCATTTAATGTGGTAATGCATGTGAATGAAGTGACAAATTGCAAGGCACACCACACAGGCTGAAAAGTGATAGCATCTCAGGCAGGTGCACTCATTTGTAGTCATCACGTACTCACTGTTAAACAGGAATACCACCCTTGCCCAGGTTATTATGGTATTGAATGAAGTGACAGATAGGATAGCATTTCGTAAACAGTGTGATGCAAAGGTACAGTAGAGTGGGTTTTAGCAGAAGGAGGAGGAGGGGGAGTTTACAGGAAAATTCCAAATTCCTTACCTGTTCCACAGGCCCTACAGGATCTTGTATCAGCTCCACTCAGGGCACTGATGCTCCCAGGCCTTGTTTTCCTTCTTGTTGCATCAAGAGTATTTCCTTTTTGATTCATTACAGTTGTTGTTGTTGTTTTGTCCTGATTCATTCTCTTCTGCTTCAACCTCCAGATCTTCCCATGTTATATTCCTTTCTTTAGTCATGTTTTCACTAACATATTGTCTCTTCAGATGAACTTCGTTGGTCATTCTAGTCAAAAGTGTAAAGAGTCAGCCAAACCCATCATCCTCTTCCATTTTTGTCACCATCTAAGCTTACACTGTCAGCTAGGGTATAAACTGGTGGCCTCTACTCTATAATGGAAGTTCCAAGAAAACAGAGGCTTTGTTTTCCTTATTCACTGCTATATTCTAAGCATCAAATGCAATATTTGAATCTCAATAATTCATTGAATGAATCAATGAATGGATAAGTAAAAGTAATTATGTAACCTTTGTGTTTGTTTGGAGGTTCAATTTAGTGAACAGGATGCTAAAGAAAGTCCTCCCAACTGTCTGTGGATAAAGATATAATGCCTTGTTGTACGGGTTAAGAATTCTAAAAGTCTCTACATAAACATGAGGCTATTTTAGATTTGGACTGACAAGTGCTTTAAGATTAGAAGAGATTTCTTCAATTATTTTAGGCAGCAAAAACAAAACACCAGCACTGGAAATAATTGCCTCAGCTAAATATTTTTATCTTTTCCACATCCCACCACCAGAAACATAATTATTCTTTCATTATATTTTCCTTTTTTTTTCAAGAAAAGAAATTTTATTTACAGGTTTCTTTCTAATAGGAGAAACCAATCTTACAGCCAGCATCCCTTTTTTCTCCAGAAATCATTTTGGAGACGTCACTGTGGACAGATTATTTTTGCTCTTAGAAAACACTCTTTCTATGATCTATTAATGTATTTATCTTTGTCAGGATGCAGAGACCTAATAACCAATTCTTCAAGCCTCTTGCAGTGTAACATCTAATTTGCCTTCCCTTGAATTGTTGGCCCTGCTGCTGTTTGCTCAGTCCCTGGTATAGTAATCCCTCCTCTCAAAAGTCAGAATGAATTCATTCCAAAGGATTATTTTCAAGATATATTACTCTTCCTAACTCATTTCTTCATTTCTTTCTGATGACATTGTGCTCAGAGTTCCACCTCTTCATGTGCTGCTTCAGTAACTGACATGGACAGCAGACAACCACAGGACCCATCAGTGGGCTTCACGGGAGCATCAGTGCCTGACGAATGGGGAGCAGCACCAGCATCCTCAAAATGCAAAGGAAGCCATGTGGGTACATGGGCAGATCTGATGATAAAACAAAGAGAAAACTTTATAAAATACACAAATACATAATACATAGTGACTGTGTTAATAATGATATTTACTGCTTTTACAACTGTTTAGAGTTATACAATGCAAGTTTCTCTATTACCACAAAAGAGCCATCGTGACTCAAGGACATAGTGCAGTCAGCCTTCACACATCCGCAGAATAGAAAGTCTACTGAGATTCTGAAACAGGAGAGTTCCCCGGCACCCCTTCACAGGACATGAGACAGGGGTGTGGCTCGTCTGTTGGTGGCTGCATGCTCAAACCCCTTATAGGACAGGTAGCATGCAGATGGGCAGGTGCAGGAGCCGGAGTGAACACTTTTGGTCTCCAGCCTCATGGTGGCATCTAGGGTTGTGTTACAATTAATGTCCTTTTAGCAGTTGCTGTCCGCAGATGGCTAAGTGTTGATCAGCTCAGTGGCCTTTTACACCCTGTCCTCTTGGTACCCAGGTCCTTGCCCAGTGTCCAGGAAGAATCAGGTCACACACGGACTTGAAGGATGAATGTAGGAGTTTTATTGAGTGTTGGAGGTGGCTCTCAGCAGGATAGATGAGGAGCTGGAAAGGGGATGAAGTGGGAAGATAATCTTCCCCTGGAGTTTGGCCATCTCATGGCCAATCTTTTCTTTGACCATCCCCAGACAAACACCTCTCGATGTTCAGATGCTCCTTCTCTTACCTTCTTCTTTGCCATGCTGTTCTTCTGCTCCTCTGCTCTTCTGTTCACCTGCTCATGGAGTCTGGAGTTTGGGGTTTATATGGGTACGGGATGGCAGGGGGGCATGGCAAGCAAAGGCAACATGTGGGCATGAAAACAGGAATGCCTGTTCCCATTTAGGCCCATGGGTTTCCAGACTTCAGCATGGTGCCTTTGCTGGGGAACTGCTCTCATTATTCAGTATTTCCCTGCCTCCTGTTTGTATCAATTCCTCTCCTGTCTGACAGATAGGAGCACTACCCAGAGTGTTTTGTCTTTCCTTTTGTACCTTATTTAATTCTTGCAACAACGTTGTACAGCTATTATAACCTCCATTTTATAAATTAAAACACAGGAACAAAAGTAAATTTCAGGAAGAAAATGAGACCGGCTTAAGTTTGAATAGCCCAGGGCCGTAATTCAAAGTGATTGTTTTCACCAGAGCCCCCTGATATTATTTCCTGAGATTATTTCATTTTGCCCTAATCATGTGTGATAACACCTTAGAAGAGCATGTCTTCTAAAAGGACCAGTGAATCCCTTCATACAATAAAGAAAATATCTGTAAGTTGACACTTCAAGAAAGGGAGGGCATGCAGCAAAGACTTGGACACAGGTGCATTTGCTGCCTTCGGGGAGAGCTGAGTCTATTGAAGGGGACAGACCTTAATTAAAAATCACTTACATAGGTAACTAAAGTTCAGTTTCTCATATTGAGATGTGTCATTGCTAAACACAATAGTTAGTAATAATTTATTGTATACTGCACTTAAATTTTACAAAAATAGAAGATCTCAAGTGTTCTTACAACACACACACAAACAGTAACTGTGTGAGGTGATGGATATATTAATTAACCAACTGTTGCAATCCTTTCATGGTGTCCACATGTATTAGAACATCACATTGTACACCCTAAATATATGTAATTTTTATTTTTCAATTATATCCCAATAAAGCTGGAAAAAATAAATGAAATTAATGTTTGTAAAAAATGAGAGAGCATTAGGAGAAATACCTAATGTAAATGATGAGTTGATGGGTGCAGCAAACCAACATGGCACATGTATACCTATGTATCAAACCTGCACGTTGTGCACATGCACCCTAGAACTTAAAGTATAATAATAATTAAAAATAAATAAATAAAATGAGAGAGAGCTCATGCCTGTAATCCCATCACTTTGGGAAGCTGAGGTGGGCAGATCACAAGATCAGGAGTTTGAGACCAGCCCGGCCAACATAGTGAAAGCCCATCTCTACTAAAAATACAAAAAAAAAAAAAAAAAAAAAAAAGATCTGGGCCTGGTGGTGGGCACCTGTAATCCCAGCTACTTGGGAGGCTGAGGCAGGAGAATTGCTTGATCCCGGGAGACAGAGGTTGCAGTGAGACGAGATGGAGCCACTGTACTCCAGCCTAGGCGACAGTGTGAGACTCCATCTCAAAAAAAAAAAAATGAGAGAGATTGATTTTAAAAAGGTATTTTCATTTAGTTTTCAAAATGGTTGAGTGGTTGGGGAATACTAACAAAGGTCCGGAAAAGACCACCTAAGCGTATGAATTTAAGCTGAGGTCGGGAAGGTAAATAGAACCTAGTCAAGGAAAGGGAAGAGTCTTCCAGCAGGAAAAATAATACTCTGAATGGAGGCTCTGAGGTCTGGGTGTCATCTACACCAGGCACAATAGCACTGTGCCCACAGCCCACAATGCTTTGAGGGGCCCACGAAAATGTCTTAATGTCTTTAAACATCAGAAGAATAAAATGAATGGAACCCAGCCTGAAGAATATTCATCTTCATACCAAGGCAGTTATAAAGTATAATCTTTGTTACTTTTTTCTGGCATAAAGGACCCATGGAGGCAAATGTGTTTCAGGCCCATGACAGTCATGATGTGGCCTAAAGTGGGAAAAAACAGAAAGCTAGTAAAGCATTGGGGGGACAAGGGGATGCTGGCATTGCTGGAGCACAGTGTCTTTTGCTTCTTGCCATCCCATTTTAGATAGCCCTGGAAAAACAAAAATACTAACAATAAACAGCTCTTTCATTCCTTCTCTTCTGGGGGTGGAGTTCTCAAAACACAGTGTTAATTACTACCCACTCTCCTGCCTTCAAACCTGCCTGTGCCCACCCAAATCCTGTTGTATCTATTGAAACTGTAAATTGAGACAGCACAAAAAGAACAATGCCAGAAGATAATAAGGGCTTGATACGAGAATGAATGAGTGAAAACAAAATTGTCCATGTTAAGTGTGTGGAGCTGGCAATAAGTCATAACATAGTTCAGAGGAAAAAGGCATTTCTTTGTGATTGACTTCAGCAAGTATTGCTTTGGCAACTACTTGTTGCAGTGGGACTAGAACTGTAAGTGGACTGAATCCTTGTTCTCAAGGAGGGCCCAATGGTTGAGATTAGATGTGTGAGTAATTTACTATAATTCAGTGTGGACAGTTCTAATTATGCAGTATAATCAGTCAGGAAAGCAATACTCTTTTCCTGATCTGGGTATGAATGATGAATGGAATGTGGAAATGATAAAATGAAAGGGAGATGGATTTTTCACTCAGAGGAAATGATATGATCTATAATGAAGTGATAAAAAAAATACAATGCATCTAGAAATAGAGAAGAGACACTAGGGATTGTGGAATAGACAGAAAAGTTGGACTGGAGACAGTTCCCCAAAGTTCACTAATTTTTTCTTAATCAAATAATTTCATATGTAGAAAATTGGGTATTTAAATAAATTCAATAGGCAAATATTAACAGAGCTTGCCATTATTATTAGTTCTCTCTTAACACTACCACATTTATATAGCACTTTCCATTTTATGTCAAATTATAGAAAAACACCAATTGGAAGTAGTAATATGAGAGTTTTGGGGGCAATAAGTGTAGCTCTTAAAGCTACTTCAGAGAAAGGCAAAAGAAAGAAAAATAATAAAAAAATGAACACTGGGAAGAATTCCTTATATATCAAAGTGCCACTTTGTGATAAAACATATTATATTATGATAAATATATTTTAGTTTAATATAGGGAAAGGGAGCAGCCACAATCATTTTGAAAGAATTTCTTTCAAAACAAATGCTTTTTTAAATAGAAATGAAAAGACAAGCTTCATTTGTTCAAGAAATTTACCTAGCTTGAACCCCATTTTCTCAAAACTTGATGTAAACAGTATACTATTTTTCCCTTTACCATGATTTCTTATGAATTGATTTTAAAAGAAAGGATATCATGATTCTACTATTCTTCTTCCTACCTGAAGCCTTTGCTAAAGTGCCTGTAATTTGTACATCAGTCTCAGCACTGTATGCTTTATTTGAGAAAATGTGTAACTGTATGAGCTTCAGCTTCAGGACATTTTGTATGTAATCATTAAAGCACAAAATTGTTGCCTGGAACCAAGGATGATTATTTTTCTATTTGTTCGGATTCTGGCACACAAAATGATCTATCTTGATTCTCTGTCCTGGCATTATTTTGCTGGCAAATCACGATGCAGTATAAAACTTTCCATAGATACAAACAAAGCCAAAGAATTTAAGATAGTTTTGTCGAGGGAATGCTTCACTCTCCTTTTATATCTATCACAGCATCAACTAAATGTCTGGCACACAGCCCAGGTCTAGTCCCACCCAATTCAGTTCAGCAACATTAAGCAAGTAACTCATTCACAAAATACTGTTACTGACATATTATGATCTCTCGACCTTTGGGAGACATAAACATGAACAGTTTTATGTTTCCCATAACTATCTCTATGTGTACTTCTCCTTCCTAGATAGTTCAGAGGGGGATCTATTAAGAATATCTCAGCTTCTTTTTGTAATTGTTAGTTGTTTTGTTTGTTGAAGAGTCTCATTCTGTTTTTTTGTTTGTTTTCTTGTTTTAACTTATTATTATTTCAAAGTTTCAGATTCGCATGCAATACAAATCCTTCCTTCCTCTGCTTGAAGGCATGCCATGGAGGGGGTTTGAGGATAAGTCTCAGAGAATGCTCCCCTTCATTTTTCCCTGTTCTTGTCATTCTAATTTTGGAGCAGAAACAAGGACCAGGAGTACCAAGACATCTGCTGGCTTCTTGGTTGGTACTTGGGTTCCAGTTCTCTTTCTGTTGGTGTCTGTTCTCTTCTCTTCTCTTATTGGTGCTGTGTTGATTCCCTGTGAAGAGCAGGGCTTTTTTAGGTGAAAAATGCAAATCAGTTCCATGTCAGGAAAGATGGAGCCTGGTTCTGGAATTCCCCATTTTGTGGCCTCTTGGCCCTCTCTTATGAGATAGGACTTGGTGTCTTCCTCTCTTGTCAGTCCTCTTCTTACATTGATTGGGAAGGGGTGTGATAGTAGAGGCAGGATCAATTCTGTTGAAGAAGCACCTCTCAGCCCCACATAGACAAGGTGCCACAAATGGTTTCCTGTTTTCTGAATTTAGAATGACAGTTAGAATCAATTTTTTTTTCACCTTTGGAATCAGACAAAATTTCAGGATGAAAACAATGACTTTTTTTACTTCCCCTGTAGTATTCCCCCATACAACTGCTATATACTAAAGCACCATGTTCTATACTCACGAGAAAGTCACTGTGTAGAGACAGACTGTGATAATTCAAGATTTACAGAGGTGTGCTAAAGTGCTAGATCACACCAGAGACAAGGGTTTAGCTCAGTCTTTATTTTCAGGTGTAAAGTCCTGAAGGAATGACATTTGAAGGACATTGAGTTGTTAGCTTAGCAGGAAAGGAAAAAAAAAATCTATGCAGGGGGGCACAGGTTTTGAATACAAAAACTCTGCTCTGAGGGGGAAATGATGGTCTAAAAATAACAGCAACTTAGATATTTGAAACTAAAATACAAAGTTGATCAAAAGACCAGAGGTAGTTACGGCAGGGAAAGTAAAATATGTCAAATAATAAAAGTTTTCTAATGTTTAGCTAAAGAGTTTGGATTTCAGATGATAGGAATTTAATGAAGAATTTTAATCCAAATACATATATTCAGTTTACCAGAAGAAATACTAGGGGGTGCGTAAAAATCCAACAATAACAAATACCAACTATTACGAAAACATTTTTCATTTAAATTCTCATCATTTATTTCACATATATAACTTACATTCATTGTTATCAATTGCACATGTAGAGAGTATTAATCTACTTTCAGTGAGAAAGTTGAGGCTCAGAGAGTTTGTTTTCCCCAAATTTATTGTGGCATAGTTGACAAATAAAATGATATATATTTAAGGTGAACAACTTGATATTTGAAATACATATACATTGTGAAATATTCATCATACTGGTTAATTAACATATCCATCACCTCCCGTATTTCCTAGTTTTCATTTCCTTTCTCCCTCTTCCTTCTTTCCTTCCTCCTCCTCCCCTTCCCTATCCTTCCCTTCCTTTCCATTCCTTTTACTTTCTTCTCTTTTCCTTTTCTTTCATTCTGTCTTTTCCTTCCTTCCTTTCTTCCTTTTTTTGTGGTGAGAACACTTAAGATCTACCCTCTTAGCAAATTTGAAGAATATGATACAATATTATTAAGAGTAGTCATTGTTGTACATCCGAACTCCACAAATTATCCATCCTCCATAATCAAAATTTTGTACCTCTTGATCAATATCTCTCCATTTCTATAGAGGTTAAGCAGATTTTTTGGGATCATAAAACTAACCAGTGTCAGAAATGGGATGATAGTTAATGTCTACTGAATCAAGACTGATGTTTATACCATACTTACATGTGTGACTTAAAACACTAGTGTACAACTACAAAACTCATGTTTCTTTATGGACTCTTCCTACAATTTTCCTGGATTTTGTTGTACAGGAGAAAAAAGACACATTAAGAGACAAATTTCAACCCAAAGAAATTTAAAAATACATGTCACAAAAGGAACCTTCATTGATAATCCTGCACCTTTCATCTGTCAAGCATTGTGGGTGCCCTGCCCAAATCCTCTTGAGATGCACCATGGCAGTGCTAACTAGCAGATTTCCAACTAATGGCAGCTGCATCCTTTTGCCAGAGAACTTTCTCTGCTGGTAGAATTCTACTCAATTCATGTTCCTGGCAAGATATAAATGTGTGAGTAAATTCTTCTCTTCCCCATAGGTATCAACTAATGACTGGCTAATGTTGATCTATAAACACACCTCCTCCATTGGGTGGTGAATGGGATAACTCTGAGCTGCATGTTCTACACTGACTCCCAGAATTTTCCAGCAAGATTGGTCTCCAGGTGTCCACAGCAGAAACTTGCTCAGTAACATTCTTCTAACATATTGCCTTTCCTTTCCCATCTCCTTCTTTATTCCCCTACTGGTGTTTCTTAGGATCTCATCGAAATGAATCATTTGAACTGATATCCTTGTTTATAACTTGTTTCTAAAAAAACAAAAACTAAGATATCACAGGATCCAATTCCAGAAAATATTAGCACTATTAGGAGATTGTATTAGGACAGTAATAGAATATCTCCTGATCTCAACTATGCAAAATGAAGTTGATAGAGGAAAAATTTCAGGCAAATTAAATGTAGAAGAGTTTAATTGAGCAAATAACTATTCATGTATTGGGCAGCCTCCTGAGCCAGAGTAGGCTCAGAGACTGTAGTGCAGCCATGTTGTTAAAGACTTATGGGTAGAAAAAGGAATGCAACATACAGAAAATGGAAGTGAGGTACAGAATCAGCCAGATTGGTTACAGCTTGCCATTTGCCTTATTTGAATATGGTTCAAACAGTTGGCTGCATTTGATCGGCCAAAACTTGGAGACTGACCCAAGTGTCAGCCATGCTCTGTTTACACTTCCACTTGTTAGAGTACAGAGAAACCTTTAGGCTAAACTTAAAATATGGAAGGAGGCAGCTTTAGGCTAAACTTGATTTGAGAAAGTCCTGAGTTTGTCATTTATTTGTTTATTTTATTTTATTTATTTATTTATTTTTATTTTTTAGACAGCGTCTCACTCTGTCGCCCAGGCTGGAGTGCAGTGGCGCGATCTCGGCTCACTGCAAGCTCTGTCTCCCAGGTTCACGCCGTTCTCCTGCCTCAGCGTCCGAAGTAGCTGGGACTACAGGTGCCCGCCACCACTCTCGGATAATTTTTTGTATTTTTAGTAGAGACGGGGTTTCACTGTGTTAGCCAGGATGGTCTCAATCTCCTGACCTCGTGATCCACCCGCCTCAGCCTCCCAAAATGCTGGGGTTACAGGCGTGAGCCACCGCGCCCGGCCCTGTCGTTTATTTTCTATAAACTCTCCAGTATGTTCTGGGTTAGAGTTCTATTCCATAGACTTTATAATCCTTATTTCTTCCGTACAGTTGTATTTCAACTGTGATCTAGTTTAAAATAGGTATTTCATTCCTGGTAAGTAGAGGTGACAATTGGAGTTACTGTCTTAGTCATGGATACCAATATCCCATTATCTATTGGCATGAGTTTATTATTTCATATTTTACCAAGTCAAATAACCTATCACTGATTCCCAAATGTATGTTTCATAGAATAAATTTCTGCACTTAACACTATGAGTCAAGATATATTGGGAAAGAGAAAACACTTGAAGTATTTCAAAAAAGAAAGAATTTAAATCAAGAGAAATAGAGTTTTATACAAAAATTAAGGGCTAGATTAGTGAACATTGGAGAAGCTGCTTTACAGAGATTAGGAGGTCATAAATCACAGAAACTATATGACACCTGCCAATTACCTCAGGTGCATGGCATCCTAAAGAAATGATTTGTAGTAAGTTCCATGAAAACCACTTTCACAATCTCTTATCTTTTATCTGCCAAAAGCCATGTGTCTGCCCTCTCCTGCCAGGGCAATGATGGTGTCTGCTCTTTTATGCTTTCCAAAGCTATAGTGAGTGCGGTCCAGCGGTGAAATGTAAACTGCAATCTTACTGATAAATAAGCCAAAGCAAGGTGGTCTCAGGCTTCTACCTCTGACCCAAACAAGGGAGGCAGAGAATGGGGCAGGAATAATAAAGGATGCTTACAGACTATCCATGACAACAAAATTATGGTATAAAATGATAACATCCAGGCCGGGTGCAGTGACTCACGCCTGTAATCCCAGCACCCTGGGTGGCCGAGGCGGGTGAATCACAAGGTCAGGAGTTTGAGAACAGCCTGACCAACATAGTGAAACTCCATCTCTACTAAAAATACAAAAATTAGCCAGGTGTGGTGGCATGGACCTGTAGTCCCAGCTACTCAGGAGGCTGAGCGGGGAGAATCACTTGAACACAGGAGGTGGAGGTTGAAGTGAGCTGAGACCACACCATTGCACTCCAGCCTGAGTGAGAGAGTGAGACTCTGTCTCAAAAAACAAAAACAAAAAACAAACAAACAAACAAAAATTCCATAAGGTTAAAATAAATAAAATTGAATTAAATATCACATATGTATTAATATAAGCCTGGAGGGATAAAAATGGAAAAAAAAAGTGTTCTGAAGTTTGTGTGGTCTAGGTAGGATGTAATTGTATTAAATTAGCTATGGGCTTTGTAATTTCTTAAGTAACATTAAAATGCCCAAAATCGAGCAAGTAACTTAAACACTAGTAGAGGGAAAAGTAGAGTTATAAAGAAACAGTAAATGGAAATGAGAAAAGAATGAATCATGGAATGGATAGGACAAATGAAAAATACAAAAGAAGGTGCAAAATTGAGGTTGAAATACATAACTAATTATGTTGGATCTGAGAGGATTGAGACTTCATTCAAAAATACAGATATTTTTAAGCTAGATAACAGAAGAACAACAACTGGAGAAACAAAATCCAATTAAATGGTTTTAGAAAAAACATCTAAAATACAAAGATGCAAAGAGATTGAAAGTAAAATTATAGAAAAATAGATTCCATGCAAGTACTACTAAATACAATGAAAACAATGATTTTGATTATTTTATTGAAGCTCAATAGCTCCGATTTGCTTCTTTATTCAAAAAAAGAAGTGTAGGCAAAATATTCTTGGACAGCTGATAGTATATGTTTTTCTGTTCCTCCACTTCCCAGAAGGTCACATTTGCATAATTTTTTGGATTGTTTGTTCATCTAATAAAAGGCAATTTCAGGGCAGGTGGATTTCCATATACTTGATATGAAGAACCCGAGAACATCTTAGAAAAATATTATCTAGGCAGATTTATGTAGCCACTACAAAATTGCAGCAATATTTATTACTTTATAATGGGTGCATCATAGGACTGGTAATTCTTGGAGCGAGTGTTATATGATTACTTAACTGGCTGATTTTTCATACCATGAAGCAGAGAGGCAAACAGCATAAGAGAAATTAAAAGGGGTTATATATATTTAGAGGTTCTTTGAATTAATTAGAAAGTAGAGAAAGCCATTAGCTAATGATGTGCCCTCTATGGCTTTGTTTCTATTAATGCATGTCAGATTAAGCCCAGAATATAAGTCGTGTATGCAGAGAGATGGGCGGCTTTTTGTTCTCTCTTTGTCTTGACATTAGAAGTACAATTAATCTAATCTTTTGGTCAGAATATTTAATAGTATGCTATAAAGAATAATTACAAGGGCTGGATGCATTCAGCAAACATTTATTGAATTGCCACTTGTAGGCGTTGTGCTAGGCACTGAGGATGGATGGATGATCAAATCACAGCTCTGGAGCTCTAATTGCTCTGGCAGACATCTGCATGACTTGGTTCTTTGCTTTAGACAGAGTTCTTTAGACAGCTCAAGTGTCACTATATCGGAGAGGTCTTTTCCTGACCACCTATATAACAGAGCAACCCTCTCCCTCCCCCTCCTCTGTACTCTCAGTTCTGCTTACCTTGCTCCATTTCCCCTGGGCACTTACCAACTTCCAACATATCAAATGTATCCATTTATTGACTATGTTATTGTATGAAAATATAAACTCCATGAAAGCAAGAACTTTGCCTGATATCACAATTGTTTCTCTTGTGCCTCAATTAGTCTCAAAACACAGTGGGTGGGCACAAACATATATTAGATATTTGAGTCACTAAATGAACCAGTTATTTAAAAACATAACCACACCCCTCTCCCTCCCCTGGCTTTGCTTTTAGAACATCCCCACTCTACCAAGTTCAGTGCCAAGTGTGTGGGCTTAAGCTTTTTGTGTGTTTTCCTTGGAATGCTCCAAAACTCAGCAGTGTCTGAGGAAATCCCATCAGAATTTTTTAGGTGGGCTCTCACTCCACACAGCACCTGTGCCATCTGTCCTTGGATTGAATCAATTCAGCCCACAAATTGCAGGATTGAATCAATTCAGCCCACAAATTGCAAGTTTGCAGCAGGACATTGATAAAAAGGTGTCTCAAGGATCATATTAAGGGATCTGGTTCAACGTAGCTGGTTAGAAGAAGCTTGTGTGAGTCATTCTCATGGAGAGGAAACAAAGAGGTGAGTAAATACTAGCTCTTCAAGTTGATCGCCTATAAGATAATGTCAAGAATTATGAAGGAAGCAATGGGACCCATGGAGAACAGAGAATAGCAAAGCCAGGCAGTCACCCACCCAGAATTGGTGCAGAGCCATGGGAAGCTCCTTTGCACAGAGAAAAGGTGAATAAGTGAGAGCCTCTGAAGGATCCACACTTTCCATTCTGCATCTCTGCAACCCTGGGCACAAGAGAGCCATCTGATTCCCCCCAGGACTCCAGACCTACACAAAGAGCTGGCTGGACTATGTGTTAGGAGCCCCGTGGGCCTTGGATCCTTAAAAACCTCAGTGCCAACTGCCACAGCCCCTCCAACAAGGGAAGACAAGAACTTTCACATGCCCCCAGGATAGATGCCGCAGATATGGTACTGAGGAGCAGACACAGCGCAGAAGCCACCCCTGCCTCTCCTCACCAAGCAGGGCACAATGACTTGGGACTGAAGTGCAGCTGTCTGGCCCCTGCATGATCACTGGGGTTGGTTGCAGCTCTGCATTGCTCTGGAACGAAACTCCTAGAGGTAACTGGCAGACCTTCTATGATTGCCACTGTACAGACAGGTGGTCAGACTGTTTATCACATGACACCCCCATCCCTGCTGCTCCCTAAAAAATGTGGTTTGATGCTTTCTGGCTCCCTGCGCACTCACCCTGCTCCTGCCTGAGCATTTCAACTGAGGACCAGAGCCCTTCTGAAAACCTTACCACCACAGGCCTGTGATCATCCCTCCAGCTCCCACTGCCTACACATTCTGTCTCCTCCAGCTGTAGAGTTCATATGGTAATCTGGGGACCAGCCCACCCTTCCCCATCACAACCAGCACTTGAACCATGGGCTAGACAGACTCCAGCCATCTCCATCAGGACTCATACACACTGTCCAACAGTGTGTCCTAGGAGTCCTAGGAATCCTAGGAGCCTGGTAACTGGTGAACTACCTAGCCTGTTCCAACTCTGCTGGAACCTGATGACTCTCGCAGGGCCTGAGGTCAGGCAAACCCACCAGCTAACAGCAACACAACCAACACCCACCTTCAGGGATCCAAAGATGGAGCCCCTCCCCTTACATGAAGCAGCAATGCTATCACATCAGAGAACAGGCAAGCCATCAAGCTATCTGTATCAGGCTGAGTGATGAAGTTCTGTCCCAAAACCACTCTCACAGAGAGTCACAAAACAAGTATATCCCAAAGTTTCTAAGGACAGAAATAGACTAGAGTGAGCATCCGAACTAGGAGTCACCAGCCCTGGAACAGGGTTGTAATAGGTTAATGGTTCATGTTCTTACCTACTTATTCAGAATGAGAAGAAGGTGCAGCCTCCTCACCACCAATACCCCACAGAGACATCAGTGCATTTTACCAGAAGCTCCTCCCAGAGACCTTCCTGAGGGGTGGTGCCTGCACTCACCATTTGGGTATTTGTGAGCAAGCCAGGGACTCTAGCTCTGCCCAGCTCTGTCCCCCCATCTACTTGGAATAGGAAGCTCATGGTACATGTCACTCCGCTGTCCAGCATCTCACAGTAAACAAAGATCAGGTGTATACCCACCTGCCTGTGCTGAAGCTGACTCGTATCTGTAACCACCATCTACTGGCCTGTAGATTGAATCATACAGCCCAATATAAAACCTGCTGACAGAAGCGCATAGGGCTATACCAACATAATACCAAACAGAAAAAAGTTGAAAGCATTCCACTGAGAATTGGAACAAGACAAGGATGCCCACTCTCACCACTTCTATGCAACATAGTACTGGAAGTCCTAGCAGAGCAATCAGACAAGAGAAAGAAATAAAGGGCATCCAAATTGGTAAAGAGGAAGTCAAATTGTCACTGTTTGCTGATATTATTGTATACCTAGAAAACCCTTAAGACTCCTCCAGAAAGCTCCTGGAACCGATAAATGAATTCAGCAAAGTTCCAGGATACAAAATTAATGTACACAATTTAATAGCTCTGCTATACAACAACAGCAACCAAGCTGGAAATCAAGTCAATAGCTCAACCCCTTTTACAATAGTTGCAGAAAAATAACGTACTTAGGAATATACCTAACTGAGGAGGTGAAACACCTCTACAAGGAAAACTACAAAACACTGCTGAAAGAAATCATAGATGACACAAACAAATGGAAACACATCCCATGCTCATGGATGGGTACAATCAATATTGTGAAAATGACCATACTGACAAAAGCAATCTACAAATTTAAAGCAATTCCCATCAAAATACCACCATCAGTTTTCACAGAACCAGAAAAGAGAATTCTGGCATTCATATGGATCAAAAAAGAGCCTGCATAGCCATAGCAAGACTAAGTAAAAAGAACAAATTTGGAGGCATCACATTACCCCACTTCAAACTATACGCTAAGGCTATAGTTACCAAAACAGCATGGTACTAGTATAAAAACAGGCACATAGACTAATGGGACAAAATAGAGAACCCAGAAATAAACCCAAATACTTACAGCTAACTAATCTTCAACAAAGCAAACAAAAATATAAAGTGGGGAAAGGACACCTTATTCAATGAATGGTGCTGTGATAACTGGCAAGTCACATGAAGAAGAATGAAACTGGATCCTCATCTCTCAGTTTATACAAAAATCAACTCAAGATGGATCAAGGACTTAAATCTGAGACCTGAAACCATACAAATTCTAACATCAGAAAAAACATTCTAGACATTGTCTTAGGCAAAGACTTCATGACCAAGAACCCAAAAGCAAATGCAACAAAAGCAATGATAAATAGGTGGGACTTATTTAAACTAAAAAGTTTCTGCACAGCAAAAGAAACAATCAGTAGAGTAAACAGACAACCAAGAGAATGGGAAAAAAATCTTCACAATCTATATACCTGACAAAGGACTAATATCCAAAATCTACCAGGAACTCAAACAAAGTAGCAAGGAAAAAACAAACAATCCCATCAAAAAAATGGGTCTAAGGATGTGAATAGACAGTTCTCAAAAGAAGGTATACAAGTGGTCAACAAACATGAAAAAATGCTCAGCATCACTAATGATCAGGGAAATGCAAATCAAAACCACAATGTGATACCACCTTCTCTTACAAGAATGACCAGAAAAAAAAAAAAAAAAGATATTGGTGAGGATGTAGTGAAAAGGGAACACTTCTACACTGTTGGTGGGAATATAAACTAGTACATGATGGAAAACAGTGTGGAGATTCCTTAAAAAACTAAAAGAAGAACTACCATTTGATCCAGCAATTCCACTATTGGATATATACCCAGAGAAAAAGAAGTCATTTTATTAAAAAAAGGTACCTGCACAAGCTTGTTTATAGCAGCACAATTTGCAGTTGCAAAAATATGGAATCAACCTAAATGCCCATCAGTGAATGAGTGGAAGGAGAAATTGTGCTACATATATATACTATTCAGCCATAAAAAGGAATGAAATAATGGCATTCACAGTAATCTGGATGGAATTGGAGACCATTCTCAGTGAAGTAACTCAAAAATGGAAAGCAAACCATCATATGTTCTCAATCATAAGTAGGAGCTAAGCTATGAGGATGCAAAGGCAGAAGAATGACTCAGTGGACTTCAGGAACTTGGGGAAAAGAGTGGGAGGGGATGAGGGATAAAAGAATGCAAATTATGTACAATGTCTACTACTCGGGTGATGGGTGCACCAAAATCTCACAAATCAACACTAAAGAAATTACTCATGTAACCAAACACTATCTGTTTCCTCAAAACCTATGAAAATAAAAATAAAATACTAAAAATAAAAAAGAAGCGCATAGGACTATAGCAACAATGTTAAAAGACTCTACACAACATTCTCTAGAGCGACATCCCCTTGGGAGTAGAGGGGAGAGGGAAAGAAAAAATTATATAGAAAGAAAGAAAAATAATCTTATCACCACAAAAGTAATTATAAAAATTAGAAATGCCAGCTTCTCCAGATGAGAAAGAACCAGCATAATAATTCTGGCAACATGAAAAGTCTGAATGTTGTTACACCACCAAAGGATCACACTAGCTTTTCAGCAATGGACACTAACCAAAATAGAAACTCAGAAATGACAAATAATTCAAAGAATGGATTGCAGGGAAGCTCAATGAGATCCAAGATAAGATTGAAAATCAACACAAGCTTATAAAGCAATTCAATAAATGAAAATAGAGATAAATATCTTAAAAGGAAATCAGTCAGAACTTCTGGAAATGAAAAAAATTAAGGAATTTCAAGATACACTTGAAAGCTTTATCAATAGACTGGACTAAGAAAAAAATATTCAGGGTCTGAAGATCAGTCTTTTGAACCAGCACAGTCAGATAGACACAAGGAAAAAAAGAATTAAAAAAAAAGTATTTGAGAAATATTGGATTATATAAAATCACCAAGCCTATGAATTACTGGCATTCCCAAGAAACAAAGAGAAAAAAAAAAACCTGGAAAATATATTTGAGGGAATAATTCAAGAAAATGTCCCTAATCTTGCTAGAGAGGTAAGCATTCTTTTATAGGAAACCTAGAGAATATTTTTGAGATACTAGATAAAATGAACACCAAGGCATATAGCTACCAGATTGTCCAAGGTCAACACTAAAGAAAATATCTTAAAGCCAACTAGAAAAAAAGGTCAGATTTTTTACAAAGGGAACCACAACAAGCTAAGAGAGAAATTCTCAGCAGACTCCTTACAAACCAGAAGAGATTGAAGACCTATTTCTCAGCATTCTTAAAGAAAAAAATTCCAACAAGAATTTCATATCCAACCAAACTAAGCTTTATAATGAAAGAGAAATAAAGTATTTTCCAGATAAGCAATCACCAAGGGCATTCATCACCACTAGATCATCCTTACTAGAGATCCTTAAGGGAGTTCTAAAAGTGGAAATGAAAGAACAATACCTGCTACCAAAAAGCACACATAAGTACATAGCCCACAACCCTATGAATTAACTATATCCAAATAAATAAATGTATTCACCACAGAAACAATTTAAAACAAAAACCACATGATAATCTCAATTGATGCAAATAAATCTTTTGATAAAATCCAACATTCCTTTATGATAAAAACTCTCAACAAATTAGGCATCAAAGGAATATCCCTCAAAATAAAAACATCTATGACAAACCCACAATCAGCATCATAATAGATGAGCAAAACTGGAAACATTCCCCTTAAGAACACAAATAAGACAAGGATGCACACTCTCGCCATTCTCAAGCTACATAATATTAGAAGTCCTAGCCAGAACAATCAGACAAGAGAAAGAAATAAAAGGCATCCAAACAGAAAAAGAAGACATTAAATTACCTCTCTTTGTTGATATTACTCTATAGCTAGAAAACCCTAAAGACTTCACCAAAAGGCTTCTGGAACTGATAAATGACTTCAGTAAAGTTTCAGGATGCAGGATTAAGGTAAAAAATCTAGCATTTCTGTACATTAATAACATCCAAGCTGAAAGCCAAATTAAGAGCACAATTCCATTGACAAAAGCCACACAAAATTAAAATGCCTAGGAATACATCTAATCAAAGAAGTGAAATATCTCTACAAGGAAGACTACAGAACACTGCTGAAAGAAATCAGAGATGACATAAACAAACGGAGAAATTCTTCATGCTCATGGATTGAAAGAATCAATATTGCTAAAATGGCCATACTGCCAGATGTAATCTACAGATTCAACACTATTTCTATCTAACTATCAATGTCGTCTTTTACAGAATTAGAAAATAAAACTATTCTAAAATTCATATGAAACCAAAAAACAGCCTTAATCGTCAAAGCAATCCTAAGCAAAAGGAACAAAGCCAGAGGCATCATGTTACCAGACTTCAAGTTATGCTAATACCACAAGGCTATAGTAAGCAAAACAACATGATACTGGTAAAAAGCAGACGCATGTACCAGTGGAACAGAATAGAGAATCCAGTAATTAATCCACACATCTACAGCTGAATAATATTTGACAAAGTTGACAAAAATAAGTAATAGGAATAAAACTCCCTAGTTAATAAAGGGTACTGTGATAACTGGCCAGCCGTAGACAGAAGAATGAAACTGAACTCCTACCTTTCACCATGTACAAAAATTAAGTCAAGATGGATTAAAGACTTAAATGTAAGACCTCAAACTATAAAAAATTATATAATAAAACCTAGAAGGTACCACTGTAGACATCAGCCTTGGCAAATAATTTATAAGTAAGTCCTCAAAAGCAATTGGAACAACAAAAATTGACAAATGGGACCTCATAAAATGAAAGAGCTTCTACACAACAAAAGAAACCCTCAACAGAGTAAACAGACAACCTGCAGAATAAGAAAAAATATTTGTAATCTATTTATCTGGCAAAGGTCTAAAATCCAGAATCTATAAGGAACTTAATTCAACAAGCAGAAAACAAATAATCTTATTTAAAAAGTGGGCAGAAGACATGAACAGACACTTCTCGAAATAAGACATACAAGTGGCCAAAAAACATGAAAAAATGATCCACTTCCCTAATCATCAGAGAAATTAAAATACAAACCACAATGATATACCATCTCATACCAGTCAGAATGGCTATTATTAAAAAGTAAAAAATAAATAAATAAGTAACAGATGCTGGTGAGGCTTCAGAGAAGAGAGAACACTTACACACTGCTTTTGGAAATGTAATTTAGTTAAGCCACTGTGGAAAGCAGTTGGGTATTTCTCAAGGAACTTAAAGCAGAACTACCATTGAACCCAGCAATCTCATTACTGAGTGTATACACAAAGGAATATACATCATTCTACCATAAAGACACATGTATGCATATGTTCATCACAGCAGTATTCACCATAGCAAAGCCATGGAATCAACCTAGGTGCCCATCAATGGTGGATTGGATAAAGAAAATGTGGTACCTATGCACTATGGAATACTATGAAGCCATAAAAACTGTGAAATCATGAGTCTTGCATCAGTATGGATGCAGGTGAAGTTCATTATCCCAAACAAATTAACACAGGAACAGAAAACGAAATACCACATATTCCTTACTTGCAAGTGTCAGCTGAACATTGGATACACATGGACATAAAGATGAGAACAATAGATACTGAGGACTACTGGAGGGGGGAACGTGGGAACAAAGTCCGAAAAAATACCTATTGAGTACTATGCTCACTACCTGGATGATGGTACCAGTTGTACCCCAAACCTCAGTATCATGCAATATACCCATATAACTAACCTGCACACGTAACCCTGAATTTAAAATGAAAACTGAAGTTAAAAATTAAATCAAAAACATAATCACAATGCAAAAGGGTAACCAAATGCTTTTGGAAACATAAAAATCAAATATACTGATTTCAATCTTCTGTGTCACCATTCATATACAATAATTAAACGCAGTGTATTGCAATCAAACAGAGATTTGTGGGAAGGAGATTGGGATGCAGTCTGAGAAATGGTTCAGTCGGAATTACATTTGTACCCAAGAAATGCTCGGAAGGCCATGCAATAAAGGAAAGGCTTAGACCATTCTGGTAGGACTGAGATTTCTAACATGGTTTGTATGAGGACATCTGTATTATTGATTCAAAATTTTCATATTAACTTTGTTATGCCCCCAGAATAAATTAAGAAAAGGCTGAATGAAAGGAATGTGACTTGATTTTCCAGTTAGTTAATCAATAAGCACACATTGAACAGTTATATCTTTATAGTCTTAAGCTACATGCAGGAGCACAATGTGTACTAAGGAACCATTCTCACCCTGTATTGAAGTCTCTCATAGTCTGATTGTAGTTTTATTCAGCCTTATTATCATCACAATGTATGACTTCATGAAGATTTTTGAGAAGTCATCAAGAGCATAGTGGCTCCACTACACATTTTTTTATTTCTCTTTCCAACAGAACTTTAATGCTATTCAGGTGTTCATTTTTCATCACCATAGCCCATGTGCTTTAGGATTTGAATTTGACTCCAGAATGAGCCTCATTATTACAATAAAATTGCATCCTTTATGCCATAATTTGGTCCAAATAGGTGAAAAGGGAGACTTGTTGAGGCCTATGAGTAAATTCTCACTTTTCTAAAAGTGAGACTTCTCCTGCTGGATATGAGGAGCAATGTATCCCTCTTTGCAACTGACAGCAAAAATTTGAGCAGGAGTACTTATGATTTATCATCTACAAAGCTAGGCAACTGCAGAGAGTGAAAGGGATGCAATTTATTATTATTCTAGATAAAAGGTATGTATAAGTCCATTTTCACACTGCTACAAAGACAAACCCAAGACTGGGTGATTTATAAAGGAAAGAGGTTTAATCGATTCACAGTTCCACAAAGCTGGGAAGGATTCAGGAAACTTACAATCATGGCAGAAGGGGAAGAGGCACACCTTACATGGAGGCAAACAAGAAAGAGTGAGCAAGAGCAGGGAAAAACTGCTTTATAAAACCATCAGATCTTGTGAAAGCTCACTCACTATCACCAAAACAGCATGGGGGAAAATGCTCCCGTGATCCAGTCACCTCCCACCTGGTCCCTCCCTCGACATGCAAGGATTATGGGGATTACAATTCGAGATGAGATTTGGGTGGGGGCACACAGCCAAATCATGTCAAGATACAAAATGGATATTTCCTAGTAAGCAAGTTGAATAGTCACCCTATTATAAAATAAGGACTAGGCTTAGGAAGAAATCAATGCTCAAGGCAGCACAATAAAAAAATCCTGAGATTGTGGTTATGTTAATGAACTACTTGGATTTCCTTCTGCAAATGTATAAAATTGCGTTATCAGGTAGGTTTCTTTGAGTCAGGTCTCTATTGCTTACAGTTTAGTGCACTTTAAATCACACACTTAGTACTAATTTATGTTTGTGTATTTACCTTAGTCATTGGGGTATATAGAACTATTCTGGGATCAAGAGATAAGACACATACAATAACACGGAAGAAGTAGGCCCGGGAAAGAATAATTTCATATGATATTAAAGATAAGCATAAAAAATACCCTGAACTACAATATGGTTGAAGTATAAGGTCCTGCTGAGAATCCAGCTTATGTATTTGGTGGTTTTTCATTCTAGCAGCACCTTAAATTCATGTTCCTCCCTTTCATACAGAGATAAGTTTCTATGCCAAGGACCAGGATGATTTACTTCGACTTCCTGCTGTGGCCCTATGTACCTGGGGCTTTGAACAAGCTGTGTTCTTCTGTGTCTTAGATTCCTTATTTCAGTAGCTATTGTTTCCTTTATGTTTTGTCTTTCTACCTTGCATTAAGGGAGGGACCAAGACTTGTATCTTCCAAAGAATCAACTTCAATTAATAAATCAACTTTCAGTTGGTAATCACAAACACACACACACACACACACACACATTTTTTACATAACATGTTTTATATAAATAATTGTTCAATTGATTATCACTTCTCACTTCTGTGCTGCAACCAGACCTTTTATTTCCAAAGTGTTTCAGTAGCCATGGTCTTCTTTAATGATTACAATTAATAAATTCACCTTCCATTGTGATTTGGAAGGAGGATGGAGGAAATAGTGAGTTTATATTTGAAACTGGGTGGCTGTCTCCTAAGCTGATGGGTTTGTACATATTGAGGGAACTGAGAGAAAGAGAGAGAGCCCTGTACAGCCATTTGAGAAGCTAAGTGGTGCAACACAGAGCGGCATCCACATGACTCATCAACACCAAATAAACAAAGAAAAGCTACCTGTTGTCTTTATCATAAAGAACACTAAATAATAAGGAAATGGGCTTTTTTTAAGTAGAAAATAGGCTCAGGTTTGCTTCTGAAAATAATTTAATAAATTAAATAAAATATAAAATGTACATATAAAATGTATTACTTTATATGTAATATATGATTAATATATAATCTATATATTTATATATATTAAAATATAATTATTTTAATGTAATAACATACGTTATTTTATATATAATAAAATATAAAATATTCTGGATGGGTTATTTATGCCAGTCACAGCATGAATGTGGCTGAAATATTGAAACATGAAATACTGGGGAAAAGATGGGTCATAGATGATTCCACAAGAGTGGAAGAACAGAAATCATCACCAGCCTTCAGATAGGTAAAGTAAAGCTTAGGGAAGTGAATAGCTTGCCCAATGTCATACAACCATTATGAAGAAAAGTGACATAGATTCATACCTTTTACAAATGTCAAGTCTTGTCCTCTCAGCTTTCAGCTATAGCATTTGTTTTTATAAAATATATTCACAAATGAGCCATATTCATCTGCCAGTAAGAAAGGAAAAATTGGAAATGTTGCCCTATAGTGATGAGCATTAACAATTAGAATATAATCCAAGAAGGTCATAAAAAGTAACTGGGGAGACATAAAGATAACATCTTTAATGTTATCATTAAAGATGATGACCAAGCAGTGGTCCATAAACATCTCCAATCACCCCAAACCACAAACCTCAGGTGCTATAATGAGTCTCAAGATTTTATCTCTGAAACTGTCTCTTGGAAGAAGAGTTATTGAGGACTTTCTCAGCCATTAAATCGTTCAGCTGTTAGAAGTGATGAGTTCCCACACAGATATAGCCTATTTGACCTAGATAGCATGCATTTTATAAATAAATGAGAATGTGGCCATCACTTTTGCAAAAGGTCTATGCCACAGCATTCATTGCATGCTCCTAAAGCCATCAGCATGTCAATGCCTTCTACGTTTGTCCTTATTGTTGTATTACAAATCTCTTTAATATAATCAACAAGTTTACTCCTACTATGAGTTGCAAGGAGTGAAGAAAGTTGACAAGGTCATTTATTTTTTAACAGACATCAATATATTATACACAAAAAACTTTGATCCTTTCCTCCTTCAGTTAGGACAGTTCCTTAAATCAGAGATGTTTAAAATAAAATAATTTTATAGATGGAGGAAAAAAAGAGTGAGAGAAAAATCTTTCTGTCTAAGATGGTTAATAATGTTAATTAAAAGCATTTTCATTTGTAGACTCTTGATGCCAGGTCAGCACATAATTTATTATACAAGATTGTTCACCATAATCTCCTGCATACCTTGGGACTTCTCACATGAATTTTCTGATTTTTTTACTCCTAGGATCATCCTTGCCCAATTATTGAGCCAGACCATCAGGGCCAGTGTTCTGGAATCAAGCTGACTTATCATTTCCATGCTTGTCATATTTCTATGGTTGAACACATGATATTGCAGGAATTTTCCTTAGTTCTGCTAAAGGTGGGGTCCCTGTCACACAACCATGAAAGATTAGGCTCACAGACAATTTGAATGGTGAGAATAATGGGATATATTGGGCAAAAAGGAAAAAAAAGAATGGGGTTGGGGAAACAGGGATCCTCCACAAGGCCAGAGTCCTTGCTAGTGCCATTCCAACCTTGTAGTTTGAATTCCCTGTTCTGCACAGGAAGAGGAGGGGCCAGGTTCCTCCTCACTGCAGATGGTGTGAACTTCTGTGGCTCCTCCCCAGTGTGTGGTCTTCCCAGTGTGCAGGCTGGTTGGAGTCTCTGCCAGGGAGCCCTTCCCACCTGGCTGTCTCAATGGGGCATCACTCAGCCTACAGGGCTACAGATTTCAATAGTCATCTGCTCCTTGACCCTATTTGCACCTTAGCTCTGCCCATAAAAGTACACTTCTTGATGTGTTTTTCTAAAAATCTCTCAAGTTTTCCACCGGAAATGTGACTTCTATAACCCATTACCACATGGGATAAAATTGGTTTCTCATTCACCCACATTTTGCCATAAAAATACTGCCCTGACACTTGACAGAATTACTACTCAAATTGCTCAATGCCACCATCTTGGATTATCTTATTTCCTGCCTCTATAAGATGAATCTTCATTAGTTTACAAATTAACAGATATTTGCATAATTATCAGGAACTTTTAGTCAACATGAAATCATTCTCTAAAGTAAAAAACATCAGCAAAACCAAGTACTATTTTAACTAATTAAAACAGCTATTCCATGTTCCTCTTATATAACCATGGCTAATCATAAATGTTTTTTAATGTGTGTTATAAAAATTTAATAAAAATACAAGTAGAATACAGATCATTATCACTATTCTCACAGTCATCATTATTATAAACATGATTAAACATTTGGTATAGTAGAATATACAGTGCTATAGATTTTTTTAGTACAGGACATGATTCTGGCCCATAAGGTATTTCCCCTCCAGTTAAATACAAGATACTGATGTCCAAACACAATCATCAACAATGTAAGAGAACAGACCACAGAATTAGTAGGGTCATGCTCTATCTATTTAAAATTTTAATGTCAAGATATACTCTCAGGGACTTTTCTTGTTCTATAATATGGCTTATTTCCCCAAACCATTATTTATCTTAACCCAATTTTCTTTTCAGTCTTCGTTATTTTGTGTCATGAATTTTCCCAGAATGCCTTCACTCAGTTCTGCCTTTGGAACACTCAATTTGGGAAGGTCATTTTGCTATTTTAAGTAGAATTAAGATCAGTGAGGCTAAGGACCAAGTCAGTTTCCTTTCTTTTTTAATCAGATTATTCAGGGCACTTAACTTGGCAAATGACTATGGAAGAAAGGAAGTAAAGAAGAGGGAAGGGAGGCAGGGAGGGAGGGAGGAAGGGAGGAAGGAAGTTAGTTTTTAACTTACTTAAGTAAATACTAACAAGTACTATTGCTGAATTGTAAGATTATTTCTAGTTTTTTTTTCTATTCTGAATTTTGTTTATTTAAATTTAAATCTGCTTTTTTATTTAGTATTTTTAAGTGGTAAAATACAAAAATAGAGACCAGTGCATAAAACATAAATTTAGAGCATAACAAACAATTATAAATTAAGGATCATATCTGGGTCAAGATATATAAAATTGTCAGCATACCAGAGCCGTCCGTCATCTATATTTTCTGATCATATTAATTTTCCTTAGCCCTAGAGTTAACTGAAATTCTGGCTTTTACAGAAAACTTTAGATGTTCTAGTTGTTTTTATTTGCTCCAGTTTTTATTTTTGCAATGATAGCAAACCACCCTACACTTAGTGGCACAGAACAATAGTCATTTTGTTGTGTTCACGGATTCTGTGGGTCAGGAATTAAGAAAGGACAAAAAAAGAACAGGGTAATCCCCACTTTATAATATATGGGGGTCTCAATTGGAAAGACTCAGAGTATGGGGTGACTTGAAAATTGGAATCTGAAATATCAAAGACCGATTCATTCACATTTCTGATTACTTACATCATTGATAATAGTCAGGAAACAACAGGTGCTGGAGAGGATGTGGAGAAATAGGAACACTTTTATACTGTTGGTGGGACTGTAAACTAGTTCAACCATTGTGGAAGTCAGTGTGGCGATTCCTCAGGGATCTAGAACTAGAAATACCATTTGACCTAGCCATCCCATTACTGGGTATATACCCAAAGGATTATAAATCATGCTGCTATAAAGACACATGCACACATATGCTTATTGCGGCACTATTCACAATAGCAAAGACTTGGAACCAACCCAAATGTCCAACAATGATAGACTGGATTAAGAAAATGTGGCACATATACACCATGGAATACTATGCAGCCATAAAAAAGGGTGAGTTCATGTCCTTTGTAGGGACATGGATGAAGTTGGAAACCATCATTCTCAGCAAAGATTATTTCTAGTTTTGTAAGAAACTGCCCAACTGTCTTACAAATTGGCAGTACCATTTTGCATTCTAACTAGTAATATGTGAAAGTTCTTTTTATAGTTTTTATTGAGTAAATTTAAGATGTACAACATGATGTTTTGAGATATCTGTCCGTCTATAAGGTCAAATCAAATATGGAGAAAAATATTTAAATTTAAATGTTTTATTTGGGAAGTAATAATTGCAGTTGAGGGCATAGACACATAGCAAGTGGTCTTTGGTATGTCAAAAAAACAGAAGAGAGGGTTAGACATTTTATAAAAAGGAGAAATGTAACATTTTATTTGAAAGAAAAGTTATCTGCATTTAGATTTTGTTTTGAAAGAAAGTTCATTGGCACTAGTAAAATTCTGGAGAGCTGGCAAGCTCTGATTTGTGAGTGATGGCTATGAGTAAAATTTTGGGTCACAGATGGTTATTTCAGCAGCTATTAGGTAAAACTAATTTCAGTTTACTACAGGCAGTTTCAACAGCCAGACTCTCAGAGAATTACATTCTTGGAGCAATGTTATGTGCTCTGAGTGTATTTTCACCTGGCCTTTCAACTGTGTTTTAGTTGGGTATGACAAGAATGAACCAGCTTTTATTATTAACTTCAACAATTTGTACACAATGAAATGATAGAGATAACATATGATAAATAGAGATAACATATTCATCATCTCACAATATCACATAGTTATTTTTATTATTTGTTGTGTATGTGCTTTTTTTTTTTTTTGGTGGGAGTGCATATGGTAAGAGCAACTAAAATCTCTCTTAGAAAATTTTCAATAGGCAGTGCAATATTATTAACTACAGTCTCCATGTCGTATTTTAGATCTCTAGGTTTATTTACCCTGCACACCTGCAACTTTGTACCTTTTGATTTATATTTCCCCATTCCTCCTCTCTTGCCTCTAGTAAGTACCATTCTAGTTTCTGTTTTTATATATTCGACTTTTTTTTAGGACTTCACATATATGAGAGATCATGCAGTGTTTATTCTTTCTGTCTGGCTTATTTCCCTTAGTATAATGCCCTCCAGTTTTTATCTTGTTGTCAGAAATGGCAGGATTTTCTTATTTAATTAAATTTGAGTAGTATTTCTTGTATTATATATATACTACAATTTTTTTGTCTTGTCATCTATCAGCTAACATTTAGCTTGTTTCTGTATCTTTGCTATTGTGAATAATGCTGCAATAAAAGTAGGAATGCAGATAGATTTATGAAGTGCTAATTTTATTTTCTTCAGGATATTCCGAGAAGAATAATCTCTAGGTCATATGAGATTTTGACTGGGTTTGCACTGAATCTATAGATTAAGTTGGGTAAAACTAATATCTGACGATATTGAGTCTTCTTATCCATGCACATGACATATCTCTGCATTTATTTTGTCCTTTGATTTATTTCATCGGAGTTTGTATTTTTTTCTCACAAGATTTTATGCATATTTTGTTAGATTTATACCTGAATATTTTATTTTTTGGTGTGCTAATGTAAGTATTATTGTGTTCTAAGTTTCGAATTTTACCTGTTTATTAGTGGTATACAGGAAAGTGATTGACATTTGTATATTAACCTTGTTTCCTGCAACCTTGTTATAATTGCTTATTAGTTGCAGATTTGTTTGATTTTTCAATTCTTTTGAATTTTCTACATAAACAAACATGTTCTCAGTGAACAAAGACAGTTTTATTTTTTGCTTTCAAATCTGTATTGATTGTATTTTCTCTTTTCGTCTTATTGCATTAGCTAGACTTCCAGCACAATGTTGAAAAGGAATATAGTGAGAAGGACATATCCTTGCCTTGTTCCTGGTTTTAGCAAAAAAAGTTATTAATTCTTCAACGTTATATGGAATGTTATATGGAATGTTAGAGGTTTTTTTTAGACATTCTTTATCAAGTTGAGAAATTTCTCCATTGTTCTTAGTTTGCTGACAGTTTTTGTCAATAGTGGGTATTGAATTTTGTCAAGTGTATTTTCTGTATCTACTGATATTTTCATGTGATTTGCCTTCTTTAATCTGCCATTGTGATTTACTGCATTAATTGATTTTTTAAAATGCTGAGAGAGTTTGCATACCTGGAATAAATCTTATTTGGTCATGGTCTGTCAATTTTTTATACATTACCTTTTCTAATATTTTGTTGAGGACTTTTGCATTTATTTTATGATAAATATTGGTTTGTAATTTTATTTTTTTCTAATATCTTTATTTGTTTTTGGCATTAGAGTAATGGTGGCTCCATATAATGAGTCAGGGAGTATTCTCCCTGCTTCTTTTTTTTTTTTTTTTTTTGACAGAGTCTTGCTCTGTCACCCAGGCTGGAGTGCAGTGGCGCAATCTCCATTCACTGTAAGCTCCACTTCCCGGGTTCATGCCATTCTCCTGCCTCAGCCTCCCAAGTAGCTGGGACTACAGGCACCTGCCACCACGCCCAGCTAATTTTTTGTATTTTTAGTAGAGATGGGGTTTCACCATGTTAGCCAGGATGGTCTCGATCTCCTGACATAGTAATCTGCCCGTCTCGGCCTCCCAAAGTGCTGGGATTACAGGCGTGAGCCACTGCGCCCAGCTCCCTGTTTCTAGCTTCAGAAAAATATTGTAGAAAATTGGTAAAAATTTTCTTCTTAAATGTTTTCAGGAATGTACTGGTAAACGCACCTGAGCTTGTTACTTTATATTTTGTAAGGTTATTAATTATTGATTCAATTTCTTTAAGAAATATATGCCCACCCAGATTGTCTATTTCTTGTTGTGGGAGTTTTGGAAGATTGTGTCTTTCAAGAAATAGGCCCATTATGTCTAAGTTATTTGATTCGTGGGCATAGAGTTGTTAATAGTATTCCCTTATTATCTTTTTGATGTCTATGATCACTGTAGTGATGAACTCTCCTTCATTTCTGATTTTAGTAATTTGTTTCTTCTCACTATTTTTCTTTATCATCTGGTAATAGGCTTATAAGTTTTGTTGCTCTTTCCAAAGAAGCAGTTTTTTATTTCATTTATTTTCTCAATTTCTTTTTCAATTGTATTGATGTCTCGAAGTTTTATTATTTTTTTCTTCTCTTATCTTTGGATTTAATTTTCTTTTTTTTTTCATCTCCTAAGTTGGAAGCTTAGATTACTGATTTTAAATCTTTCTAAGCATGCTTAGAGAGATTTTACCTTTACCTCTACTGCATTCCACAAATTTTGGTGTATTTTTTTTTTTATTTACTGCAAAGTACTTTTTAAATTCCTCTTGTAATTTTTTGACTCATGTGTTATTTAGAAATTCCTTGTTTAATCTCATACTATTTCAGAATTTTTCAGCTGTTTTTCTCTTATTGATTTCTAGTTTAATTCTATTGTGATCAGGGAGCATACATGATAAGATTTATTCTATTTTGTTAAAGTGTGTTTTATGGACTAGAATATGTCTATCTTGGTGAATGTTCCATGTGAGTTTGCATCTTGTTCTTGTTGAAGTCTTCCATAGGTGTGAATTAACTATGTCCTTACTGATTTTCTGACTATTAGAGCTGTCCCTTTCTGATAGAGAGATGTTGACATCTCCACTTATTAGCAACTCTTTTAAGGCAATGTAAAGAATAATCCCTAAAGGGAAAAACACAAGAGAGCTCTACTTTCTACTTGGCTTTCTGCTATAGGACAGAAATGGACCACCCTTATAGTGTCAATTGATTTTTCAAAAAAAGACATCCAAGAAAATCAATGGGAAGATAACATCTTTTTAAAAAATGATGCTGAAATATTTGGATATTATATTGGAAAAAATGAATAAGTCTTTCCTGTTTCTCAAATATTTTTAAAGAACTTATTGATACCCCATTGGCCAAAGACCAAGAGTAAAGCTAAAAGTAACGTGTTGCAGAAAACATAAAAATAATCTATGCAAACTTGACATTTGATAAGATTTTAGAAAACACACAAATTGCACAAATCATAAGAAATACAGAATTAAACATAACATGAACTTAATCAAAAGTAATACTTTGTTTATTAAAAGTCACTGCTAACAAAGTGATTAGCAAAACCACAGCCTGAAAAAAATTAATAATATGTACATGTCATATATGACATACACCAGAATACAGAAAAGTGACATAAATAGTCAAAAAGGAAAACTACTCACTTAAAATCAGGATCAACACATTTGAAAAAAAATTTAAAATGAAATATATGCTTTGGGGTCAATAAACAGATGTAAAAGTGCTTGATATTCCTATCATCAGAGAAATGTAACGTTAGACTGCCTTGAGATATGGCTATCCTCTCACTGGAATGAATGCTGTTTATACACACTGGCAACACTGAATGTTAGCAACGTGTGGAACAAGTAAAATTATCCTATGTTTTTGGTAGGTGTGTAAAATTGTATAGCCACTTTGGAAAACGGTTAGTACTTTCTTACAAAGTTGAACTAATACCTAATCTGTTACTGAGCAATTATGCCATGAGATACATCCATACAAAGTTGTGTACAGCATACTCTCAGTAGCTTTATTCATAATAGTCTATAAGCAACCCAAGTATTCATCAATAGAAAAAATAATAAACATTGTCAATGAAAACATATACAACTACTGATACATGGAATAAAATAGGTGAATTTAAATATCATTATGCTGAATAAAAAAATTTGATGCAACAATTGCAACATATTGTGGATTTCTAAAACAGTGTAATCAAATCTGTAGTGATATAAATCAGAAGAATGATTGCCACTGTGTTCAAGGTGGAGATAATCTGGAAAGAAGCATGAGGGAATTTTAGGATAGTGAAAATGTTCTATTTTTTATGGTGATATTTCTTAAACAAATGTATATGGCTTTCAAAACTCATCAATCTCTACACTTAAGGTATTTGCCTTTCACTATGTATATAACCTATCTCAATTTTTAGAAGTGGAACACGAAGAAATTACCCTGTCAGAAATATGTCTCTGCCAAGATTTTTTAAATTAATTTATTACATGCCTATTTGTACATTGTCTGTCACAATGCAGACATTTGTGAAATGTTGTTCTTTCTGTGTTCCTTCGTATTTTGCAGAATTTTTGACTTGTAGGCTCAATGGTTCAGTGCTGCAGTGGAAAGGATTTGAAGACAGGCATATTTGTGTGTTTAGCTGAGTTCTGTCACTGCTGATAGTGTTAATTTAGGCAAATTCCTTCTGAATTCCAGAGTGTCATTTCCTCATCTGAAATATAAGATTTTATTTGGGTTGTCATGATGGCAGTAGAAAATGTATATACAATATCAGACAAATAATAGTTGTTTGATAAGGAATTGTATTTTTAATTGAGTTTGTATATATGTTGAGAGATTCGCGAACAACTTGTCTTATCCTAATCATTTTAATATCTCTGTGGGTTAGAAGTTATTACTATCCCTCCTTAAAGACTGGGAATTTGAACAGAGCTAAGTAACTCTATCACAAAGTACCAAATAACAAAGCTAGATTTTCATCCTTGAGAGTTGAACTTGAGGTTGCTTTTTCGATATGAGTTTCTTCCATTATCTCCCATAAATGGCGATGATGGTGAGGATAATGATGGTGATAATTACTATCATTATCCATCTATTTACAGTTCTCTATAAATCTCTTCTCCAATTCCTTAGATGGAGGACCACAATGACTAATTTAAGCTCTTCAGTATCAAGAAGCTAACAAATCTAAGGGCATCATCCTTGTTGAACATCTTCAATGTTTAAAATTATTGTCTTTATCCTGAACTAAAATTTACACACTGGACTTTATGTGCTTGCTGTAAGCTGTGCTGAACTAGTCTACTATTTTAAAATGCCAGCCTTTAAAATGCATGAGAATGCCTATTAGGGCAGATTGAGTCTTTTCTCGTCTCTTGAATTGTGACAAGGAATTTATTGAACATATTCCTTGCATGATTCTGAGAGACATGGCAAGCAGCCCACAGGTGATAGAGGCACACATCTGGCTTTGACTGTGTCCAGTGCTAATAACAGCCCAATGGAACTTACCTCACCTGAATCCCTAGTCTTATCTAGTGCCTCTAAATCTTAGGTGACATGAAAAAAATCTCATGTCATTGTACTCCCCCGACCTCCTACTCTGCTTTCTCTGCTTCTGTTACACTGAGATCAAATGGAAACTCCTGGTTCAGAAATCCCATTATAAAAAATGCAGTAATAGTGGGAGGATTTGACTACTGTAGTATAATCATTTTTTTCTATTTAAAAGGTAATGCTAAATATGAAGTTTATAATAGTGAATTTCAATCAGTTTCTTTGTAGTGTTATAGAGCTGGATGAAGACAGTGTCTGCTCAGGGTTGGAAGTAGGGTGAAGCTAATGAGGTGACCACCCCAGGAACAACATTTAAGGGTTGCTGAAAGTCTCCATAATCAAGATCAATATTTTAACACGATATTACAAAAAACAAGTTAATGCAAAATAATTAAGGAAAAAAATATCAAATTTTAAAATAAAGACAGAATCAGTTTGGTGATCACTGTAAGGGAATATTTATCAAGCAGCCTCCTATAATAAAAATATGGCATGGCTATATCTTGCTATGATGGGATGTATATCTTCTAAAGGATGATTCAGAAACAAAGTGGAAAATTAAGATGGTTGAGGAGGGGACTTGACAGGAACAGACAGCTTGGTGCTGCTCAGTGTCTGATTTGAACTTATAAAATGGAGAATTAACAAGGAGAGGTTGGAGGCTCAAGGATATCTCTTGGACAAGCAAAGTCAGTAAGTCAGAGAGGAGACACTGTAAAACAAAACTCCTGAAAGACAAGGAATTGTTCTGTATGTCTATAAATATATTTTTGGGGGGTGGTATTATTAATAATACCAATGAAAACTTAATTTAGAAAATACAGTTTGAAAGAAAAGGCAGCAATGAAAGCTTGAATTTTAGCTCTGTGTCATTCATTAGTAGCAATAACAGTAGTTCTCATTTTATAAAGTTGCTGTAGGAATTGCATGAATGACTAATATACATTTACAGTATTACCACAATAAACTGTCACATGCAATAACATAGTTACATTTCTTTTTTTAAACTTTTACTTAAAGATCAGGGTACAAGTGTAGTTTGTTACATAGGTAAACTTGTGTCATGGGGGTTTATTGTGCAGATTATTTTATCACTCGTGTATTAAGTCTAGTACCCAGTTTCCTCAAATATTGCCTCTTTTTAAGTGTCTCTGCTAAACTTCTTAGTTTTTCTTTAAAGGTAACTATCATTAATCTTGGTCACATTATTTTCCATCACTCTTAACTTTTCTCACTAGTCATTCATATGATGTAATCTATGAACATCCACTTGCTCTTTGGCATACTTATTAAGAGCCTTCTGATCTTTTCTCAAGGCTGTGGGATTCTACTATCCCTGGACTTTCCCCCTTCACCATCCTGGATCTTCTTTCCTCTCTCTGTATTTGATTCCTGTTTCCTCGATTTTATCATTTTAGCACAATGTACATACAATGCTTGACAGAACTAAAAAAAAAAAAACTATTCTAAATTTTATATGGAACCAAAAAAAGAGCCAGAATAGCCAATGCAATCCTAAGCAAAAAGAACAAAGCTGGAGGAATCACATTGACTCACTTCAAACTATATTGCAGGACTATAGTAACCAAAACAGTATGGTACTGGTACACAAACAGACACATAGAACAATGGTAAAATAATAGAGAACCCAGAATTAAGCCACATTCATACAACCATCTGATCTTTGACAGAGGTGACAGAAACAAGCAATGGAGATAGGACTCTATATTCAATAACTGGTGCTGGGAAAACTGGCTACCTATATGCAGATGACTGAAACAGGACCTCTTCCTTACACCCTATATAAAAATCAACTCAAAATGGATTCAAGATCTAAATGTAAAATCTAGAACTATATGTTTTATAGTTCTAGATTGGGAGACAAACTAAAAATAACATTTTGGACATAGGAACTGGCAAAAATTTCATGATGTAAATGCCAAAAGCAATTGCAATTAAAGCAAAACTTGACATATGAAACCTAATCAAACCAAAGAGCTTCTGCATAGTAAAATAAACTATCTTCAGAGTAAACAGGCAACCTACAGAATGGGAGAAAATATTTGCAAACTATACATCTGACAAGTGTCTAATATCCAGAATCTAGAAGGAACTTAAACAAACATAAAAGCAAAAAACAACCTCATTAAAAAGTGGGCAAAGGAGACATGAACAGACACTTTTCAAAAGAAGACATACATAAGGCCAACAAGCCTGTGAAAAAATGTTCAATATCACTAATCACTAGAGAAATGCAAATTGAAACCACAATGAGATACCATCTCAGGCCAGTCAAAATGGCTACTGTTAAGAAGTCAGAAAATAACAGATGCTGATGAAGTCAGGGAGAGAAAGAAATGCTTATACACTGCTGGTGGGATTGTAAATTAGTTCAACCATTGTGGAAAGCAGTGTGGGGATTCTTCAAATAACTAAAAACAGAATTGCCCTTTTGCCATTTGACCCAGTAATCCCACTACTAGTTATATACCTAAAGGAATATAAGGAATATAAATCATTCTACCATAAAGACATATGCATACCTAGGTTCATTGCAGAACTATTCATGAATCAACCTAAATTCCCATCAATAGTAGACTGGATAAAAAAACATGTGGTACATATTCACCATGGAATACTGTACAGCCATAAGAAATAACAAAATTATGTCCTTTGCAGAAACATGGATGGAACTGGAGGCCATTATCCTTCACAAACTAACACATAAACAGAAAACTCAATACCTTAATGCCATATGTTCTCACTTATAAGTGGGAGCTAAATGATGAGAACACTTGGACAGAAAGAGGTGAACAACAGAAACTGGGGCCTACTTGTGGTTGGGGGTGGGAGCAGGGAAAGGTCTTGGAAGAAAGATCTATTGGGTACTATGCTACTATGCTTAGTATCTGGAAGATGAAATAATCTGTACGCCAAACCCCTGAGACAGGAGTTTACCTATAAAACAAACCTGCACATATATCCCTGAACCCAAAATAAAAGTTAAAATATTTTAAAATAAATAAATATCAATAAAGAATATTTGAAATAATGTGATAGAAAATAAATCCTTGTGACTTTACATATCTTGTCTCCAATTTTTTCACTTTCATAATTTTTTGTTTTAGTATATACTTTCATATTGAACACGAGTTTCCCTTTGAATTTTTAACACATTATGCAACTGACTTCCATCTTCTAGAGTTGCTACTGACAACACCAATTCTATTCTGATCCTCACTTTCATATTAAACCTTTGTTTTCCTCCTCTCTGAAAAGGTGTTAGGTCATATTTATCAACTAGGTATCTTGAAACTTTCTGGCGATATGTATTTATTTTTCAATGTACTTATGAATCTTTCCAGTTTGAAGATGTGTAAAATATTTTTTTCTGTATTATTTGGTGTGAATTTTTTCTATCTTTTCTTTGTCTTATACTAAGTTACAGCCTTCTATGTTTCTTCTATTTTCCCATATATTTTTATTCTTTTTGAATTATTTTTGATATCATTTTAGTCTATATTTAATTTTCAGAGAAGATTTCTTAATGTTTCAAAACATATTACCTTGTTCTTGAAATCTATTGCATTTCTTTTCTTTTCTTTTTTTTTTTTTGTGAGGCAGATTGTCACTGTGTCACCCAGGCTGGAGTGCAGTGGCACGTTCTTGGCTCACTGCAACCTCCACCACCCGGGTTCAAGCAATTCTCCTGCCTCAGCCTCCTGAGTACCGAGTAGCTGAGATTACAGGCATGTGCTACCACACGTGGCTAATTTTTTTGTATTTTTAGTAGAGATGGGGTTTCCCCGTGTTCACCGTGTTAGCCAGGATGGTCTCTATCTCCTGACCTTGTGATCCACCAGACTCGGCCTCCCAAAGTGCTGGGATTACAGGTGTGAGCCACCATGCCAGGCCTATTTTCATATTTTTAAGAATGTATTCTTGTTCTCCGAAAATTTTTATTAAAATGTCATCTTTTTGTTCCATGTCCATAATACCTCCAATTTATATATGGTGATTGACTGTTATTTTATTGATTCTTTTATTTTTTGATGCCACCTTTTGGTCATTATTATATACTTTTTCAGCCAATGTTTATTTAGCTTTGTCAGTATGTGCATCACCTTCTATTATTTCACCTTTTCTTCTCAATTTAACTTTCTTCTACCTGAAATTCATTCTTGATTTTGTCAATAAGAGTTTGCAAGAGGAAGGCTTACTCAGTTTTTCTTTTGTAATGTTTTGCTTTGTTTTCTAAAATGTTAATTTTTCTCCTTATCTTATTTATTCTTGATTGATGATGGTTTTGTTGAGCTTAGATTATGAGGTTGATAATTGTTTGTATTTAGCACTTGGGATCTATTTTTTCTTTATCTCGTATCCTCTATTTTATTGATGAGAAAAAATTTATCATTCCACTCTTCATGTCTTTGAAAGAATGTACCTTTTCTACTATTTTTCTAATAGTTTTCTAAGTGTATTTGAATGCATGTTCACTATGATTTGTCTATTTATTAATATATCTTCCTCCCTCATATAGGCATTAAATAGGCATTAAAATCCCTTAATATAGATATTAAAAATCCTTAATATAGGCATTAAAATCCCAAAACCCTGTCCATAAGTCGTATATCTGTGTTTAAAACTTCCATAAATACCTGCATTTAGTGTCTTGCTTAATTCTTAGCATCTAGAACTTCTTTCTTTTAAATTCAGCCATATTTTGCTGTATCTATTCATAATCATATTACATTTAGCATCTATGTTTCTTCGTAGCCATTCTTATCAGATCTATGTATCATATTGCTTGAGGTTGAACCTGCTTTACAAGGCCATGCTAATTTTTTAAAAATTCCCATAGAAGCTTTTGTGCAATATTGAAATTCTTACTAGCTTCTTTCTTCTCTGAAATGCCAAACTATTTATATTCCCCATGCAACCAAACATCGGATTGCATGCTACATGTTTTTCCTAGGAGTAATTGTATATATATGACCTTTTTTTGTTTTATCATAAGCAATGTAAACTGTGTTAAAAGCAAGATATACCTTAATCCTAAATCCAATGTGACAATGAACTAGTCTTATAACAGATTTTGATTCTTAATCAAGGAAGTCTGACAAACCATATAAACTAAAAGTAAAGTATTATGCCATATAAAAATTCAAGTTCATGAAGTACATTCATCTTCACAACAATCTTGGGAGCCATATTTCATCATTTCATTTTACATATTAAGCACCTAAGGCTTGAGGAAGTATTGGTCCAAAGTCACACAGTTAAATCACAGTAGAGAAACGGTTCAAATTCATTTCTTCTGCTTAGTAGAGTATCTTTGCTACTGTTTTATATTTCATATGCTGTTTCCTTGCTTGAAAATTGGGGCTTCTGTGAGATTCAAGGAAGGCTATGCATGTGCCTTTGCTGTGTAAACTGCCAGGCGCTGCATAACTGAAAACCAAGGATGGCTATAATGCCAAACAGCAGAATCCCTCCTCGAGGGAGAGGACCCAAGCCTTTTATACCTTGGTTAATTACCATGGCGGCCATCTTGTCTTGACCAGGTTCCCCGAAAGGATTTTAATGGAAGAGTAAAGCACTCAGAAAATCTGAGTAGGAGATCAACTCTTTCCATAGCATCATTTCACCAACAAAGAGCTTGTCTTACTTGTTCATCTAAGAGGAAATAAACATATTGTGTCTCCCATCCTTAGCATTTTTGTTCCCTTGTCCAGAAGTGTGTCTCATCCTGTCAGTCTTGATACCTGTAGGATTTTATAGCTGTCTCTTCTAGGCTTGATGCTGCCTTTGTTGTGATTCTTCTTCTAGCCGGGTCTCTACTGTGGCAGTGAAAGAGGGAACTGAGGTTATTAGCCAGCTCATTCCAGGCAGAAACGTCTCCCCCACACTTGGCTGGGATAGCTATATAAGCCCTTTATCGTTAGAAAAGCAGAAAACCATTTAAAACTAAAGTGCAATTAGAGCCAATGCACTTCAAAGCAAGTGTATGTACATGTAGGCTAATTAAAGAAATCTTTAAAGAATTCAACATTACAGATGGTACACTGAGGAAAATATATATTTGGTTGTATCCTTCTTTCTCTCTCAATGCTAAATTGTACAATAAACACATATTCATTTATAGAATTCTCTCAAGTTGTTATGGTAACTGAAATTTAGGGTCAGACAGAAAATGCATTGTTGCCATTGTTCTCTGAGCCTAAAGAAAAAGAGTTTTAAAATCTGGTATGAGCTTTGAACATCACTGAAAAAGAGGAAGTTTACTTTTGTTGCCTATGACTTCATATCTAGATTTCAGTCTCTTCTCTGACAAACTTCATTATGTCTTAAACTTCAGTTTCTTTCCAAATAATCTCGTTCCACATAAATAATTGAATATCAAGTAATTTAGTGTTAATTTGTATGAATTAATGTCATTTTTGTTATTTCTAGTGAAAATGTATTTACTTACCTTTTATTTAGGTAATCTTGCAGGTATTGATACAAACCCTATTTAATGATCTTTGGCATATTTCAGATTAGTTTTCATATCTATAAAATGGGTTTGATAAAACAAGGCCCCTTAGAAGCCTATAATAATGAAAACACATAAGAGAAAACTCTTCAAAAATAGTAATTTATAAGGGTATTTTCATATGCATTTCAAAACTTTCATATATTCATCCAGAAAATGTGGATAATGCATTTAATACGTGCAAATACACACTAAGAAAAGGCAAAATAAAATAAAATTTAATGTTTGTCCTCAGGAACTCACTTGTTAGGCAGTAACCTCGATAAGCTGAAGTTCTGAGCAAGGGTGAAGAAAATATTAAATAGATTGCAATAGGAAAATAATGAATTTCAATTTTAGCCTTTATCAGCAGAGACTATAGCTTGTTTTATTAAGCTGCCTAAACTCATAAGCAATCAGTCTTATTGTCAAAGTATATACAGAGTACTATGAAAATTCACAGAAAAGACTATCATCCTTCAATAAGGAAGAGGTATCTGATTTTTCTCTTGGCCTGCTCCTATTTTCTTGGCCTCAACTCTAATTCTAGCTGTGCTACATCTGTGGCACACAGGTCCATGGTGGGGTCGGCTCATTTCTCACAGAAGCTTCCCACTTCAAGCCCACAATCTGTTTCTCCAGCATACTGACCCGGGGCATCTGTGACACCATAGCTGGGGAAATGCATAGAATCTTACGCAGACATACACACATACACAGCCAGAAGTTCAGGAGTTGCCCTGGAGCAACCCTGAAACAACAGGGTCAGGAGAGGATAGCTGAATTGTCTTTCCCTGTTAGAGTCCCTTGTGCCTTCTTTTTGATATCCACTCTCAAATAAACTGCATGCATAACTATATTGACTCAGGCTGTGCTTACAGAGAGAGTCTGGGGTAAGGCAATTGCCCTAGGAGTAGACCTTGAAAGCCAGTCCCCAGGAGGGATCCTACATCTGGATCAATCACCCATGAGATGATGAGAATCTCATTGTTATTAATAAGAGGAAATGGAGATAACAGAATTTGCACATTTTACCATTGAAACAACTAAAACTCTCGTTTGGTAATGTGGCAGAACTGGAATATGCTTCATGAAGAAGGAGGCAGAACTGAGTTTTGTCATAGCTCTATCCTTTCAATGGCATAATGTTATGATAATCATTAGGCTTTGAGATTATCCAGCTTGGATATGCTGCATGGGAAGCCTTGCAAAAAAGAAAATGAAAGGCTCAGGTTAGGCAACCATCATCTTCCTGCACTCTTAAAACCCACAGAGTCTACAAGGAATTGTTTAAATATAGTTTATATATAAAGAAACTCTTATCTCCTGTATCTGCAGGCAAGGATGTGTTGAAAATGAGATTTAACTTCTATTTGATAGTGATGGAATGATTGTTGAAAGTCTTAGCTAATGACCAGTCTGAAAATGACCAGCAAAAGTGGTGTATATCTTACAGGATCAGGTACATATGTAGTAAGCCAATAGCTGACATATAGCGTGCTGTCACTGACAAATAGGACAGATGGATGCAGGACCCAAAGGGCCAATGCAGCATCAGCTTCACTTCCATCACTTTCAGTGTCCCACATGTGGAGACTCTGCTGTTCTTCTCCACAACCTTAGACCCTGCTGGTTTGAAGTCATAGTACACAGTGTCAATATCAGGTTACTTTAAGCTTCTCACACCTGTGACTCAACTGACAAAGGAAGTACTATAATGAAATAGGTCATAGAACATGAGGAGCTGGGGGTTCTGCTCCAGAGTCACAACATGGGTGTGTGTCTGTCACCAAGGATGTCCTTTGTGCCCTTCTTCCCAGTGATAATGGCAAGTGGGCAACTGCCGCAATTGAGAACTGCAAGAACAAGGCTAGGATATTAGTTTCATCAGGAATGGGGTCTTTGTCACCCATCAGGCAGGTAGCCCAGAGAGAAGCTGAAGTTCTGGCCAAAGGTGAAGGAAATATAAAATAGGTTGTAATAGGGAAATAATGAATTTCAATTTTAGCTTTTATCAGTGGCTGAAGCTTGTTTTATTAAGCTGCCTATATTAGATCTTTTTTACAGACTTGTAGCTGTCAAACTTTGATGACTCGGTAATATATTAGACAACGTAGGGCACACACAAACAATGCAAAGGTAGACTCTATTAGACTCCTCTTATGCATAATGTCACATCCTCATCCAGGACTCGCTATAATTCCATCTGTGGCTAGAGCAAATGGTCCTGTACAGGCTTTAGACCACATTGCACTGACAGTGTTACACCTTAAGCTTGTATCTCACATCTTTTGTTTACTTCCTGGACCTTCTTTGCCATTATGGACATCAGTGTGATGGCCTTGGCATTCATTCACAACAGCTAAGCATTATAGAGACAATCCTTACCAATGGAGCACAGGAGACAACAGACAAATAAATGTCTCTGCCTGTCATTCCTGGAAGACAATTTGGGGTAAAATTCTACACATTACTAGAAGGTACTGCTCAGCTCAAGACTCTGTTAGAAGAGTGCTGACCACATCAGCACATTTCTAAATTTTTTTAACCTTATCTAGATCAGTGAACTCCTACTCCCTAAGATCACCACCCAAATAAACTACACAAAGTCTCCTATCTTATCAATGGCTCCACTCTCCACTCCATGGAAAAGTAAGATGAAAAGTGTCATAAAATTGTGGCAATGATTCCTAAGGAATGCGGAAGAGATGTCCAAGTTTTTGAGCAGAAATGAGAAGGGAGTTGGGACATCATGATCATAAACAGACAAGAATAAAAGAATTTATCCAACATAAAAAAAAGTCATCAGTAACAGAGAAGCTTACAGACAGTTCTCACTTTAGAGAGACAATTCTCCACCTGTATTAAAAAGTAGAATTGCTAGTGTTGTTGTCAGTGTATGCATTTAGATTAGTTCTTCACTATTGTAGTAGGCACAGCTCCAGTGAAGGAGTTGTGTAGAGTTCATATGAGTGTCAATATATTAAATTATTATAAGGGCCAGTGGGTGATATAAAGGGTTGTTTTTGTCTAGGTGGAGATTCTAATTAAATGAAGACCACATGTCATTCTAATGTGGGCTGCATTATTCAGCTTAAACTGGTAGCCACGTGGAAGAACAGGCAGATATGTCAGACCTGGGAAGTACTTTTCTTATGTAATTAGAAAAAAATTAAATTAGTTGTGGAAATTTAAGAATATTTACAGAAATAATTTTGCTAAAAAATACAACCAATAATATGGCTGTGTGCAAAATGTGGCCCCAGATTTGTGTCTTCTTGTTTAGCTAATGCTCTTTACATTTTAGATAACCCACTATTTTCTTCAGTTTAGTGTTCTGAGCTTGAACCTGCCTGTGATGGAATCAGTAGCAAACATGATTTAGATCTGTAACCGCATCTCAACTATCCCTGTTTTTTGTGTAACTGTAAGGCATTTAATATCACTTAATCCAAGTTTACTCTTTCATATTATAGTCCAACAATAACAAAGTACCTAGAGAAACGTAATTATAAAATCTAAAAATAAAAAATGTAAAGTATAAAATGAAAGTAATAATAAATACTCAAGCTTCACATCGACAGAAATAAATTAATCAACTTACATAAAATCCCTGGCACTACTCTTTGGACAATGATAATTACTATTAATAATATTATTCATATCCAAATAGTTATTAATTGTTACTCTTATTTCAAAATTTTGCCTCATGGTTAACATAGCTACCAATTTCACTTAGTTGCTTAACAAATCTTTATTGAGACCTGTCATGTGATTACTTATCCATCATAAATTTATACAAGTAGTCAGTTGCTCTTCTTTCCTTCGTTCCTTTTTTCATTTTTTCTTCCTCCAACCCTCTTTTCTCAAATGGACAAGCTCTGCATTTTCCAGTATCTACCTGTAGGTTATGGCACTATTCAGTAAGTTCAGAAAGGTATTATTTCACATAAGGGTTCTGGTTCAGTAGTTGTTAGTGAAATGTCACAATAACAAAGACAAATAAGTCAATGCAGTTTGCAGTCTTATTAAATTGATATCAGTTTAGAAGAATAAATTTAATTAGTAGAATAAATGCAAACTTTAAACTGTTAACGTTGAATTTTTTTAACTTCAATATGTAGTTAGAGGCTTCTTTTCATATAGTGCTCAGAATTTAGATACATTAACCAGCTTTTCAGCAAATGTCACTTACCATAAGTTAGTTATTGTTTGTTTGTTTGGTATGTCAATTATATGTAAACATGGGGAAGCATTTCTAATTAATGTATTCATCAAATTTTATTTGTTTTAAAATAATTTTATTGTCCTTCATTACTAGGTTCTAAAATTGATATGATACTGAAATACTTAACTGTTAACTGTTGATATAGTTGATTATGTCGATTTTTTATTCAAAATGCTTGGAAGAAGAAGTGTTTTGAATTTGGAATTTTTCTATGTTTTGGAATATTTGCATATACATAATAAGATATCTTTGGATTGGGATCCAAGTCTGAACAGGAAATTTATTTTTGTTTCCTATACATCTTATATACATAGACTGAAGGTAATTTTATGCAATAGCCTAAATAATTTTGTGCATGAAACATAGTTTGTATACATTGAACCATCAGAAAGTAAAGGTCTCACTATCTTTGCCACCTATGGGGACAATCTGTGGTTGTTTGGCATCACTATAATTCCTGATGCTGAATTTCTATGCTATCAGTAAGCAATCATTTTCTTACATATATTTATGCATTAAGAACCTAACAGTAAAAAAATGACATACCATTAGCACATTGAAAAAATAATGTGTTAAGGGTAACTGAGCACACAGTAACATCACCAGGATACCATATAAGCTGCTAAACAACAGCAACAACAAACAATGGCTGGCTATCAGTCTCCACCTATGTTTCTGTGTTTTGATTAAAAGGTTCATTGCATTTTCTTGGGGGAAAAGAAACATCTGAAGCAGCTGAGGGACCAGAGAGTGTGTCCTCGAGGGATGAGGAGACATTCTGTTGGATGGCTTTTTAAAATGTTTCCTCCAGAGTCATCTGCATCATTAATGGTTTTTGTCTTAAAAGTCTCTCCGTGATTTTATAATCTAATGTGATTTCTTGTTCTGTTATGAACAACTCCTGCTCTAGTGTCTCAGTAAGTCCATCACACATTTTCACCGTGTCATCAATAGGCACTTTTTCTGCAGTGTTAACAACGTCATCTTCATTATCACTATTATCGACATCGCCTTGATTCAGAGCCATTTTTGCTATTTTACCATCAGTCAATGAATGAACAACTGGAGCCTCATTATTGATATTAAAAACTGCTTCAAGATTTACTTCTTCCAGTTTACCAATGGACTCTGAAAGTATAATTTTTGCATATATAAGGAGTGCAGGCTTTTTCTTTACTTATATTGTATAAGACATATAGAATCCCTTAAGGTCACCATGTTGTTCATCATCATCACTGAACATAGTTGCAGGTCAGAGGCTGTGCCAGGCATGTACAACTGTGTCTTCAGTCACTGTGTTCCAAGCATGTAGCATCAGGTATGCTAAAGTCCTTTCGAAAACCTTCCACACCAACACTTTTGTTCACTGCTACAATGCTGTTCAAGAAAGTGCTTTTGTATTTACTCTTCATCAATCTAAGGATAGCCTGGTCACATGGCTGAATTAATGAAGTCACATTTGAGGGAAAGTTTGTGACATAGCATTTCTTTTTATAAAAAATTCGGCTGCAGAAGGAGCAGAATAGTCACCAGAAAATAATAAAATATTGCAACCATTATCTAGTCCTGCTTTCCTTCATTGAGTATAAGACACTGGTAAAAAGTATTTGTGAAACCAATTAGAAAAGAATAAGAACAAACTGGTAAAAGAATTACTCCTTGAAAACAGGGAGGATGCATGCTTTTGCCCATCACAGCAAGTTTACACTTATGCATGCCTGCTGCATTAGCACATTCTCCACAGTTGTTCTGTCCTTGACATCCTTAATTTCTATAGGCGCTGTCTCATCAGCTGTAGTCAATGACTTTCTAGGGCAACAACACCACAACCATGGTGTTTCATCAGCATTATAGATTTACTCTGGTGTCCTATTTTTATCAGTGATAGCCTTGGCAAACTTATCAATTAATTTCTCTGATGTTTCATGATCAGCAGATGCTTTAAAACAAAACATATTTAAAAATCTAATGCTGCATTATTTCTGATAGTTCTGCAATCAGCGGGTTCAATACTTACTTTTTTTCTCAGTTTCAGTTCTTTGTGACAGATCTTTGATAGTTTCATGATCAGCATACCTTTAAGTGGCATCTCTTTTCTATAATGCTGATGAATCCACTCTTTAAAAACATGATCAAAATCTTCATTGTTATCTTTCTGCAATGTCTTATGTTCTATTTTTCATTAACTTCTGTTCATCATTTTCAGCATATAATGTCAACAATTTATCTTTCTGTTTCTTTAGGACATGTACGGTGGTCATTCCAACACCATGCACTTCTGCATGACGTTTTCCACTTATATCACTGTCCAGTTTCTCCAACAGTTTCTCCAACAGCTTGACTTTCTGTGCTATAGATAAACATAAATGCTTCCACTTTTTCTTAATACTTTTACCCCCAGGAGTATGTATAGGCCTTTTAGACCTTTTTGTTTTTTTTGAGACAGAGTTTCCTTCTTGTCACCCAGGATAGAGTGCAGTCATGTGATCTCGGCTCACTGCAACCTCCACGTCGCAGGTTCAAGCAATTCCCCTGCCTCAGCCTCCCAAGTAGCTGGGACTACAGGCACGTGCCACAGCTCCCAGCTAATTTTTGTATTTTTAGTAGAGACAGGGTTTCCGCCATGTTGGCCAGGCTGGTCTTGAATTCCTGACCTCAGGTGATCCACCCACCTCAGCCTCCCAAAGTGCTGGAATAATAGGAGTGAGCCAGCATGCCTGACCTTTTTTGAAATTTTCAACAAAATTATTACATTACAGAGCAGAGAATAATCATAAAAATAAAAACACACAAACACAGTAATTAATGCATGTATATCTTGGCTCCATTTGGAGCATTGTGAGGAGCCTGCTGTAGGCACAGCCACCCTGTACATGTGCTATTTTATTGCACTTTGTGTTTATGTGGAATAATCTGGGCATAAGTAAATAATATATATTACAGTTGAAGCGGGCTAAGAAGGTTCTCACTCTTGGGAATGCTGAGTAAATCATGTGTTGTGGACCTACATTTTGACTGCAGCCCATCACATGAGGTCACGTATGAAATTTTCCACTGTGGCATAATGCCAGTGCTTAAAAAGTTTCAGATTTTGGAGTACTATATTTCAAATTTTGGATTTTCCTATTTGGGATGATCAACCTGTAAAAGGTAGTAAACTATACCTTCTTAGGAAATGTTCTAAATTTCAACATCACTCATTAACTAGTCTAATATGTTGGCATTATTAAACCAAAAAAATAATATTTTTTTCATCTGTACACATGCTATAGATGATCAAGGTAAGCATACATGATCATTTTCTCCCAAAGGTCTGATGAGACAGTTTTGCTCATACTCCTCAAACAATCTGTTTTTACCTTTATTCATGTTTTTTTGGGGACGTCCAGAGTTCTCATCTTTTGTGTTAATTCAGTCACTCAACAGAAGTGGCCAACAAAGTTTTGAGCTTCTCTGTGTTCTCAGTATTGCACTGAGTGCTAGAGAATAAAAGCTAAATAAGGAAATGTTCTTGTTCTGAACAGCCCCATTGATTAAAATAATGTAAAATAATTTTTTAACTGTCTACACTTCCAAAATATATACATAGGTAGTAATGTGAAAGTTTTAAAACTTTTCTTGAGAATGGGGCTAAGTTTCTTAAGAACTTTGGTGTCATATTAATAAGATTATTGAGTTCATTAAATGAATAATGAAATGATGTGAGTTCAGACAGAAAAGAAACAACATGAACACCAAATATTTGAATATGCCTGTACTTTTAAAATGTTATGGTTTTAGGAACTTCAAATTCTTTTGTCAGGAATCAACAATAGTGTAACCGTAAAAACTGTGTGCTTTGCTCATGATCCTCATTCCAAAATCAATGCAAGTCATTAAAAATATTAAGCATGAAAATTATATGATCAGATTTGCAGTTTAGCAATAGCACTCTGCCATCAATGTGGGATATAAAGAATGGTGAAAACTGAAACACAGATAACAGTTATGGAGCATTGCAACAGTGCAGAAAAATAATTAGTATTTTCAGCCAAAATCTTGGTAAGTGGTGCAAATATGAGGTAGATAGGAACTATCTTAAGCAAAATGAATTATTAGGAGGTTACTGCCTGGTTATATACAGAGATTATGTATTTCTGATAGTGTTAATAGGAGAACAGTAATTAAAATAGGTAACAAGAAAGTAGCATGAGTAGGGGGAATATAAAATAAGTTAATTTCTGAGCTTGCTAATACAGAAGGAACTGAGGGGCAACCTGTTGGGGAGTCTGGTAAACAATGGGATTGACTTATTGAACGGTATAGCTTAGACTACAGTTCTAGGAATATGGCATACATCTGCAAGTTATCCATTCACGCAGCTGGTAACCTGTTGGGGAGTCTGGTAAACAATGGGATAGACTTATTGAACGGTATAGCTTAGACTACAGTTCTAGGAATGTGGCATACATCTGCAAGTTATCCATTCACGCAGGTGGCAACCTGTTGGGGAGTCTGGTAAACAATGGGATAGACTTATTGAACGGTATAGCTTAGACTACAGTTCTAGGAATGTGGCATACATCTGCAAGTTATCCATTCATGCAGGTGGCAACCTGTTGGGGAGTCTGGTAAACAGTGGGATAGACTTATTGAACGGTATAGCTTAGACTACAGTTCTAGGAATGTGGCATACATCTGCAAGTTATCCATTCATGCAGGTGGCAACCTGTTGGGGAGTCTGGTAAACAGTGGGATAGACTTATTGAACGGTATAGCTTAGACTACAGTTGTACGAATGTGGCATACATCTGCAAGTTATCCATTCATGCAGGTGGCAACCTGTTGGGGAGTCTGGTAAACAGTGGGATAGACTTATTGAACGGTATAGCTTAGACTACAGTTGTAGGAATGTGGCATACATCTGCAAGTTATCCATTCACGCAGGTGGCAACCTGTTGGGGAGTCTGGTAAACAGTGGGATAGACTTATTGAACGGTATAGCTTAGACTACAGTTGTAGGAATGTGGCATACATCTGCAAGTTATCCATTCACGCAGGTGGCAACCTGTTGGGGAGTCTGGTAAACAGTGGGATAGACTTATTGAACGGTATAGCTTAGACTACAGTTGTAGGAATGTGGCATACATCTGCAAGTTATCCATTCACGCAGGTGGCAACCTGTTGGGGAGTCTGGTAAACAGTGGGATAGACTTATTGAACGGTATAGCTTAGACTACAGTTGTAGGAATGTGGCATACATCTGCAAGTTATCCATTCACGCAGGTGGCAACCTGTTGGGGAGTCTGGTAAACAGTGGGATAGACTTATTGAACGGTATAGCTTAGACTACAGTTGTAGGAATGTGGCATACATCTGCAAGTTATCCATTCACGCAGGTGGCAACCTGTTGGGGAGTCTGGTAAACAGTGGGATAGACTTATTGAACGGTATAGCTTAGACTACAGTTGTAGGAATGTGGCATACATCTGCAAGTTATCCATTCACGCAGGTGGCAACCTGTTGGGGAGTCTGGTAAACAGTGGGATAGACTTATTGAACGGTATAGCTTAGACTACAGTTGTAGGAATGTGGCATACATCTGCAAGTTATCCATTCACGCAGGTGGTAGAATGGGCATAGATGAGCCCTTTATAAACCAAGGACATTTTATTGGGAAGCTAAAAAAAAAAGTAACTCAAAGAAGGAAACATAGAGAAGTCAAAGGACCCATAGCTGGAGACATAGAAGAATTTGAACCTCTGCGCTGTCTCCCAAATCTTCCCCATGAGGATCACTCTCTTTCCTTAGCATCCAACAATAATTACATGCCAATAAAAGCATTACTATCTTTAACTCTAATCTTGAATTATAGATGCTTATTGCATGCCTTATCTGCTTTACCATTTTGTAATACAGGCGAAAAGAGATGGGGGCAAGATTTGTGACTAGTGACTAGTTTTGTTTGTTTGTTTGTTGTTGTTTAGTTTTCCAGATTGTTTCACACCTTGCTTTTCATAACTGTGGCTGTTCACTGAACATGTTTCAAATTTACATATAATTGAGTAAACTACTCTAAGATAATGTAAAAAAATAGAACCCAAGCGAAGAGAAAATGGGCCAACTGGAGCATCAAGAAGGAAGGCGACTTTCAAGGAGAATTCTGGAATACATATTTGAACAAAGTCATAAACCGCATTTCCACAAGGAGCAAAGGGGAGGGTATATTCCAATGTCTGGGAACTGAGAGCATGAGCACCTGGTGCTGAAAGAAGTAGAGACAAATAGAATGCCTGGTGCACTGTTCCTCAAAGAATTTCACATCTGGATGTAAGAATAAAGAAACACCCTGGGAGGCGGAGCTTGCAGTGGGCCGAGATCGCACCACTGCACTCCAGCCTGGGGGACAGAGCGAGACTCCGTCTCCAAAAAAAAGAAAAAAAAAGAAACACCCAAGAGTGGAAAAGAAAGACTACTCTATTGAGTGTTCCATTACATTATAAGACACAGATTATATGTACTAGAGAATCAGGAGAGAAAGATAGAACATTTTTTACAAAATCTCTTATGAATAATTGCGTGTGCATGTATGTGAGTGTGTCTATGTGTGAATAAGAACTCAGTTTTATACAAAGGAATTTTGCATAAACTGTAATTTTTGACCTCACTCCTGTGACATCTTTTTATTGTTAGTTGAGGGATGTATACAGTAAAAAGTAAAGTCCAGAGAGGAAGTTACTTGTTCAAAATCACAAATCTAATAAATTTTAAATCCAGAATAAATATAGATATTGTACTCCCAAACCAGTTCTCTAAAAAGTGTTTTCTACTGCAATGGTCTAATAACTAGCAGGCTGGCTCTGAAGCATCTCCCTACAAGTTATCTGCTAGAAATTCCTTTGCATGGCTGTCCCCTAATAATCTGGTAGGGGAGAGTGTCACTGAAAAGACATATGGCCAATTGAGGGAGTTAGCTGATAACAACAGTTTGACTGATGATGGAAGCCTCCTGCAGCTCTTGTGCTTCTCTTGGGTTGCACTATAGGTGAAAGAAGACTGCTGTAATTGATGCCACATGCTTAATAAAGGCATAGCTTAGCTCAGAGTAGCACTAGGAGCTGTATTGAATCTGTTTTGAAAGTACCTCCTGTATGCCACCCTTGTCGGCTCCCTAGCTCAGCCTGGTTTGGAAGACATTGTTTGTAGACATCTATTATTTTGTTACTGTCAGCCTAGCTGCTGCCAAGTTGTACAATCTATCACATCCCAGATATTTTCTTGCTGTTCAAAGGAACATCAGATTTTAGAGCCAGAGATTACTTGTACAATTATCGAATTCTCTTAATTCACTGATAGGGAAACTGAGACCCAAACCTGTTTCCTGGACTCTGCAGCTCACACGTGACATGTGTTGTTAATGAAAAAGCTATGTTGGTATTCATAAAGTATTTATGTTTAAAACAGTTTCAAGTGTAATTTTTAAAAACTGCCTTCTGTATATAATATTTCCTTTTAAAGAAAAAAGGCTCTGAAAGACAGTCAGAGGCTCTATCTCAATTCAATTTAATATATTTAATTGAATATCTATCACGTGCCAAACAATTTTCCTTATCACTGGCGATTCAGAGATAAAATATGCTGACCAGTAATAAGAACCCCATCAAGAACCAAGAACTGTCTGACCTTTAAGGGATGGCAGAGTTAGACACATGCATGAATTTTACAAAACTCTGTGGCACTACAGATGAGAAAGAAAAACACATTAATTTTGAAAACTTATACTTGGTTATACATGACTTAACACAAAATCATACATAAGACACTGAACACTTTTCTAGTCCACCATGATACAATATATCTCAACATCAAACCTAAATCACCTTATAAAAGGGGGGGATAGACTTTCTGAGTAAAAAGTTTCAGTTCCATCTTTTATTTTAAATTTGGATCACTTATGCAGAAGGCATCTGATAAATACTTTATGTGCCAAAGATTGGTATAAGCAAATGACAGCACTTCAACAGAAATGTTACAATGAATGAACACAAAACGCTCTGTTTGTATATGGAGAAAAAAAGAAAGAATATTTCATTTATATTTTATTCTGCCAAATGGGCTGCATGTCTCTAAAAAACACAAACACATGACTAGAAGAAAGTGTTGGTTGGATGAATTTTCCATTTAAAACAAAGTATAAATATTTGCACTTCTTAGGGAAAAAAATACACTGATGGTTGAAAATCAGAAATGATGAAAATTGTATTTATAATAAGAAAAGTAGTTTTGAATCTTTACTCAGGGTCAGAAAGGCATTTTTGTAATAGGAATAGAAACTCTGATTTGGGTAGAAGAGTTTTATCAGGCTATGATTCTGTTAATTTCTTCAGAATCCTTTCCAAAGTGTAACAAATGATAACTATTCATTTGGATAGGTCTAGGAATTTTTAACTTTCTAAACTTCTTTGTGAGCCATTTAAACAGCTTCTGACACATGATAATTAAAGCTGAGCTCTCCTCAAAGACATAGTCCTATATATTCTCTTGGAAATATAAGTGCTCATTAAGATGTTATGAATTGAATATGAAAAACCCCATACGTATTAATATTACCTTCTTTTCACCCATTCTTGGGTATTCTTCATCTAACTAGATGAAGTATATGGATTTCAGAAAATGTTTATTTGTTATTATTTCATGGAGACAATGCTTTATAGTGCTTTCCTCTTTTTAAAACATTTATTATTTTATTACATGTAACTTCATTAGATTTAACTTAGGAAAATTTTTATTTGTTTCACATGTAAAAGTTCAAATTTTTATTATTTTTTTCTGATAGACATTTTAATTCTACTTCTGAACCAAACAACACACAATATTTTTCAGGATTCCCTAGGATCTTTGAAGAAACAGAACCATGTTTCATTTTTCTCAACCTGAGATATTTGAGACTAACCCTAAACCTAATAAGAATCTTCACCAATGTCTATTTATTTTTTTAATAATCCCATGGTACCAAAAAATTTCCCCCTTTAAGATCCACATTTATGGGTAAATATAAGATTTTTTATGAATTTGGTATTATAATTCTGAGACTTTGGTTTAGGGGATTAAAATAATACTATTTGTTCTTTGCTATATTATTAAATAATACATGCAAGTATGTTATTTCAGCGATGTAAATTCCAAATAAAATTATGTTTTGACATTAACTTCAATCAGATATCATTTTAGTGTTTTTGTTTTAATTTTTATTTATTTACTCGTTTATTTATTTATACTGCTCTAAGAACATTTAACAGGAGTCTACCCTCTAAACAACTTTTAAGTATATACATTTTTATGTATATTGTTAACTATAGGCACAATATTATACAGTAGATCTCCAGAACTCATTCTTCTTGCAAAATCAATACTTCACACCAATCAAACAACATCTCTCTATTTTCCTATTTCCCCATCTCTTGGCAAACAACATTCTAGTATCTGCTTCTGGGAGTTTGACTATTACAGATGCTTCATGTAAGTGGAATCAGGCAGTATTTGTTCTTCTATGACTGGTTTATTTACCTTAAAATAATATCATTAAGGTTCATTCACATTATCACACATGTCAGAAATCCTTCTCTTTTAAGGCTGAATAATGTTTCATTGTATGTATTTACCATATTTTCCTTATGCACTCATACATTGATGGATATTTAGTTTGGTTCCATATCTTGGCTATAGTGAATAAGGCTGCAATAAACATGGAAGTGCAAAAATCTTTTTCAGAACCTGATTTTAATGTTTTAATGAATATTCAGAAATCAGAGTGCTGGATCATAAGTAGCTCTATTTTTAGTGTTTTGATAAAAATCCATACTGTTTACCACAGCAGTTGCACCATGTTACATTCCCACCAACAGTGTACGAGAGTCCCAATTTCTTCTCTTCCTTGCCAACTCTTATTTTCTTAACAATAGCCATCCTAACAGATGTGACATGATATTTATTTGTGGCATTGATAAGTATTTCTCTGATAGTTAATGATGTTGAGCATCTTTTCATATACCCATTGGCTATTTGTATGTCTTCTTTAGAGAAATATCTGTTCAAATCCTTTGTCCATTTTTTGACCAGAGTTTTTTCCTTTTGGGTTGTACAAATTCCTTCTATATTTTGGACATGAACCCTGAACCAGGTGTGAATATGCTTTGGAGCAAGTTTCTAGGTCTAGGTGAAAATGAAATAAGTCAAAATCTGTTTAACATTTTTATTTATTTGCAAACATGTAGCTTTCTCTCTCAGACCTTGCAAATAATTTTATTCATTTGTAGACTCAATACATATACTTTCAGCAAACATTTATTAGGTATTTACAACATGCAAACTCTTATTGACACTATGAGATTCAAGGATGTATGGCATGAAGGTTGTAATCTAAACTGTATTTCTCCTCCACACATGCATAGCTTGTTTGATAATTCAAAGGGTGATGAGTAACTAAAAGTAGAATCAATTCAATAGAATTAAGACAATTAGCAAGTATGCACATCCATATATACTTTTGTCAATAAGTTAGTTATAAATGTTATGAGGGGGTTTATGTGTCACAAAATTACAATACACACATAACATTATTAGATATAATACTTTTGCTCACCTAAAAGAGCATTCCTGCTCTCTTTTAAATCAGACCATTGAAATAATTTAAGGGAATTCTTGAAGGTCACACAAATAGTAAATTGTACAACCAGCTCTAAAGTCCAGATCCCTGAATTCCAAAAGGAGAGCTTTGCTGTGTGTCATGCAATGTTTCAGATTCACACCACAAAATTAGTGTGTATGCACAGACTCTGTAAGCATCCACAAGATGGAAATGATTCTGGAAAGCTATGTTGAGCATTTATGCAGTTAGAACTTCTCTAATGGCCTGAGGAGTTAGCGAAGCTTCCAGAGGTTTCTCACTTGGAAATGAGAAGGAGTGTAAATAGCAGGAATGTTAGGTTTTATATATGGCCAGTGCTGGAGCACACATATTCGAAGTGAATGAATCATGGAGTATTTAGTTGAACAGAAAGGGAAAAGGAAAAGTTCACTGAGGCATTTATTTCTTTTGAGTTCTTACTTTGTTTTACTTCCACCATGAAACATAATTCTTCTTTCGTATTTACTATGAACTTCCGATATGGCTAAATCTATTGCATTTGTTTCCTTTGTCATAATAACAATTTTCTTCTCTTTGTTTGTAATTCTCCTTGTTTATTTTCTCTTCATAACAGTTTCTTCATGTGTTTGCATCAATCCAAAAGCATTGAAGAGAAAAAGGAAAGTGATTATTGAATGGGAAGGGTTAGGCCACCAATCATGACTACAGCTTTTGTCTTTGCTGTGTTGAAAACCAATCAAGGCATTGGACTATATGCAAATTATTGAGTTGGTTTTGCTTTTGCAGGATAGTACTCAGATACATAAATTAAAGCAGAAATATTGCTGTACCTCATAGAAATTATATATTTGGTTTATTTTAAGGGATTATAATGCCAGATGGCTATCTATATTTGATGACATTTGACCTAAATGTATTTGTGGAGTGAACATAATTAATAGGAAATGTATTAGCAATAAATTGATTGCAGTACATGATTTATTCTGGCTCATACATATATTTAGCTAACCTTTTTCTAGTCAACATACAGTCTATTGTCTTCTGCAAATAAGGAAAAATAACTACTCCATATAGGTAGGTTTTGAAAAGTCCTAGCAGGGGCCTTTTCAAGAAATCACCGAGATTTATAGGAAGTACATCACCCAAGGGAAGATAAGGCCTAGATATATAAGACTTAGTAGCTTGAATTTGAAGTAAAATCATTCAACATTTTATTGTAGAATTTCTTTCTCGCCCAAGTTGTATAGACTTGCCATGAACAAGAAAGGGAAGGGTGCAAACAAAAATAATAATAAAGAACAAGTGTTTAGGGGAATTCTTGAGGGTCACACGAATAGTAAATGGTACAACCAGTTCTAAATTCCAGATTCCTGAATTCCAAAAGGAGAGCTTCGTTGTGTGTCATGCAATATTTCTGATTCATACCATAAACTCAGTGTAAATATTTGGAACCTTTAAAAGTTAATATAAAAATATACATTATGATGAAAATTAAGACTGTTAAAAATGAGCAAAGGATATGAGCAGAAAACTAAATGAAAGAAAATGCAAATGTAAATAAATAATAGAATTTGAAACAATGAATTATTTTTAGCTATAATACTGGGAAAGCTTTTAGAAATTGATGTTTAAGTAAATTATCATACATTTACTTATTTGTAGCTTTTTACATGGTGCTGATTTTGTGCCGGGCTCAGAAAAGAATATTGTACAGCCAGTGACAATGTGATTCTAAAGAATTCTAGAGATATGAAGAAATACAGAAGAACTGTTAATAAAAATGACAATATGCAGCATATATTTAATTTTTTATTTGTAATTATCTGTATAAAGTGTTTCATATACATTTTATTAAATCCACAAAATTGTGGCTTAGATTTATTAAGCAACTTGCTCAAAGTTGCATAGGCAGAAAGTGATAAAGCAGGAATGTTAATTCAGATCTGCCTAACTTTGAAGTACGTATTTTTTAACAAAGACAATATATTCCTTCTGCATTAAAGACATAAATAATCATAATGTGAAAGTGTATTCTTAGACTAAGAGAACACATACATATGCACACACACATACACATATACACACACACTTCCATATGTCTAAATATTTAATATGGGCAATTTTTACTTTGCACATTCTGCTTTTCTGCAATAAATATGCACTGATTTTATAATCATGATTTTAAAAAAACAGATGTGAAAAACTGATTGATTTTATGAGTCATAAAATAGAAAATCTTGCAAACTGGGCAGGATGTCTTTATTTTCCCTGTTTTTCTCCTGAAAGTCACGCTGAATTTGGACACTGGAGAAGAGAAAGGAGAAGGCCATTCTGGCTACCCTAGGACTCAGAGATGGTATGTGCCCAAGCACCACACCACCTGGCCTCACTGGGATACAGGAATGAGAAGCAGACACTGCAACAGACCATTTGAAGGCCCGCATAGGGCTTTGCATCTTCGGAGCCCAGCACTTGGCAAGCCCGTGGTAAATGTTAGGAATGCAATGAGCTGCCTTCTCTTTCTGCTTCTTAATTATATTCTACTTTATGCTCTCCCTTAGATAGTCAAGGGTGGTTTGGGTTGTGCTAAAATTCTTGAAATGCTCTTGTCAGAGGTAGATAGAATAGGTGAGGAGGCAGGGGTGTAAGCTATGATTTCTTAAGCGATTTCTGTTTTCAGTACCAGCGCTAGTACCTTGCAGAGGCATCCATTGATTCATCATGAATGCTCTATGATACAGACATTACTAACCACATTCTACAGCCTAGAAAATCCCCGCTCCATAGGTTAGTGTACGGCCTGAGATGACACGGCTAGTGCCATAACCAGGCATTTCCATTATCTTTTTCATTAAATCCCTGTGTTGTCCCCTGAATCACTACTTTTTCACCTCCCCTCATTATGCCAGAGAAATAGTACTCTCTAACATTAATACTAGTTCTTATGTGTCCTAATGTTAACTGGATAAATAAAGACTATACACAAAACTGATGGTCAAATAGTTATTAACATAATGCCTCAGTATAATACAAATCATAAACTCCACTACTCCAAAAGTTACTTTTTTATGTTTAAAATAATTCTCCACAATACTTGAGATGTAGACTGTTGCTATTGAATGCGTGGTCTGAGAGCTAGTAACATAGCCATCGGCCTGGTGGCTGCCAGAAATGCAGGGGAAGCTGCATTCTAACCAGCTCTCCTGTGGTTTTTACACGTTAAGATTTAAAATACTTATTGATTATTTTAACTAATGCAATTCAACTTATGCAGATCATTGACGTGAATATGTGACATTGGCTGATAAAAATAATAGCTGACACTTATAACATTTATTGACTGCTCACCACAGGCTTGATTCCCTGGTAACTAGTTTACATGCTTCATATCATGCAACATATGAAGCATGATTACACTGGACTTCAACCTATGAAGCAAATTACACTGGACTTTAAGTGGAAAAGTAGGCACCTCGAGTGTGCCTTTTTTTAACAATGTCTGGATCAGTCAAGGCTTTCACAGCTGATGACAACAATTTTATGAAAAAGTCCTGTTATCCCTATGTTAGAGATGAGTAAGATGAGTCTTTAAAACATTGCATTACTTCTAAGTACCGTGGTTGAATTTTAGACTTACAACTGTCCCAGCCTCAAAAACTTACTTTTAGCTAGTACATTCGGTTGCTTGTTTTTGAGGCTTTTACAAACTGGCAGTGGAAAAAGAGTAATATGCCTAAAGCTGTATTTCACTGGAGGTTGTCTGAGGTGCAAGAGAGGAGAATTTCTGTAAGGTGTGCTTATTAACACATCGTCTAAATGATCTCTTCTTTAGGTGTACGTAGAGTGTTTCATTAATGGATCTGAGAGAAGCAGTAAGAAATTAAAGGAGAAAATCAAAGAAATGTCTGGGCTCCCAGGAGTTTACAATTTCTATTCAGAGTGCAGCTCAAATTTCTCCAAAAATAGGCAAATGTAGAGGTTGATACTTAACACTCTTTAGGGAAGCATTTTGCTGTCTAGGATATTTTATATACTTTGGGTAAACAAACGTGAAAAGCAGATTACACTGGACCTTAAATGGAAAGGCTGGCAACCAGAGAGTTCCTTTGTTTAACAATGCCTGAATGGGTCAAGGCTTTCATAGCTGATGAAAATTTTAGCATATTAATCCACTTAGGAAGCTGGATTCCTCATCTTGTGCTTGATTGCTAATCACAGACATTACATTATGGGCAAGCTGAGGTAGGCAAGCTCCTGGCATATTGGGATCAAAACACACTTTTAGAACTAAAGCGTGGTACTCCTCAAAGTTGCCATCCCGTGTTGAAAAAGTGCCAGAGCTCTTGGCTTTAATCCTGCACTGTCAGCTGCAGCCCCGAACACAGCTGATCATAGGGGCCTCCTGATCAAAAAACTTGCAGTGGCTCAGCACAGCCTACAGAGTAAAATAGTTGTCCCAACATCTCAGGGACTTAGACATCCAACAGAAATTTCTGTTCACTCTGCCTCTAAAACACTGTAGACTCTAACCACGTCTTATCATAACCTAAGGTGCCATTCAAGTACTCAAAACCCCACATACCACTGTACCATTCTCTCTCTCTCTCTCTCTCTCTCTCTCTTTATCCTCTCCCCTCACTCACACACCATAGAGACAGAGGAGGGTGAGAGACACATACTTTTTTCTCTCTCTGTTTTTATTATGGAACATATTAAACAGATACCAAATTAGACACAATAAAAAACTTGACGTATCCATCACTCAACTTTAACAATGAATATTTTATAGCCGATGTTATTTATTTATATCCACACTCACCCCCTTCCTCATACTTCCATTTGGATTAAACCCAGATATTATATTGTTCCACCTAGAAAAGAATATCAGTATATTTCTCTAAAAGATAAGGACTCTTAAAAAGCATAATTACAAAGGCATTTTGACATCTAAAAACCCACCATTTTAATATTGCCGTATATTGAGGCAGTGCTTGCATTTTTATAAATGGCACATGCATGCACATGGATATATATGTAAGTGTACATTGCAATGGTCGGAATGTTTGTGTCCCTTTAAAATTCATGGAATACTACGCAGCCATAAAAAATGATGAGTTCACGTCCTTTGTAGGGACATGGATGAAATTGGAAATCATCATTCTCAGTAAACTATCGCAAGAACAAAAAACCAAACACCGCATATTCTCACTCATAGGTGGGAATTGAACAATGAGAACACATGGACACAGGAAGGGGAACATCACACTCTGGGGACTGTTGTGGGGTGGGGGGAGGGGGGAGGGATAGCATTGGGAGATATAACTAATGCTAGATGACGAGTTGGTGGGTGCAGCGCACTAGCATGGCACATGTATACATATGTAACTTACCTGCACATTGTGCACATGTACCATAAAACCTAAAGTATAATAATAATAATAATAATAAAAGAAAAAAAAAAAAAAAAAAAAAAAAAAAAAAAAAAAAAAAAAAAAAATTCATTTTTTTAAAATGTAATCCCGAATCTGTTGGTATTAAGAGGTGGAGCCCTTGGGAGGTAACTAGGTCATGAGGGTTTCCCTCGTGAATGAGATTAGTGACTTTATAAAAGAGGCTGGAGGGAACTTGTCTGGCCCTGACCATGTGAGGACACAGCAAGCAGGCACCGTCTCTGAAGCAGAGAGTGCGCCCTTACCAGAAACCAGATCTGCTGGCACCTCCACTTTGGACTTCCCAGCCTCTAGAACCATGAGCAATACATTTCTGTTGTTTATAAATTATCCAGTCTACAATATTTTGTTACAACAGCCCCAAACTGACTAAGCCATATGTATATTTTTGTGTATAGTTGACTCTTGAACAACATGGGTTTGAACTACCTGCATAGATCCACTTGTATGTGGATTTTCTTCTACCTCTGCTGTCACTGAGACATCAAGACCAACCTTGTCTCTTTCTCCCCTTCCTCACCCTACATAATGTGAAGACAACAAAACTAAAGACCTTTATGATAATCTAATTCCATTTAATAAACAGTAAATATATTTTATCTTCTTTATGATTTTCTTAACATTTTCTTTTCTTTAGCTTATTTTATTGTAAGAATACCATATAAAAATATATATAACATACAAAATATGTGTTAACTGATTATTCATTGGTCAGATTTTCTGTCAACAGTAGGCTATTAGTAGTTAAGTTTTTGGGAGTCAAAAGTTATACATGAATTTTCAAATGTGTGAAGATATAGTACCCTAACCCCCAAGTTGTCCAAGGGCTGACTGTATGGATAGAAGGATGGATAGATGATAGATAGATAGATGGATATAGATATATCTATAAATATAAAGAAAAATAGAAATATATAGATATAAATATAGATATAGTTATAAATATAGACATATATAAATATACATATAAATAAATATAAATGTAGATGTGCTTGTAATATATAGTATGTTTATTAAATTTTTATCCAAACAGGAATTGGTTGATTTGTCCTTTAAGTAACTTTAATTCATTGGGTTACCCTGCATCTCCTTAGTGGTTGTTACTATGTCTTGACCTGGAGAAACAACTTCTGTCACAGCCTCCTTTCCCACTACACTCTTCTCCATTCATCAACCTGAACTTCAGAGTATAAATTTTATCACCTCTGCTGAGCCCTTCTAAAACTTTCCATTACTGTTAGAATAATGTCCAAGTCCCCTAATGTGACCATAAGAATCATAGAGAACCATGTCCTCTCATTTCTGGGAGCTCATCTCCTCTGGGCTCCCCTTGTTCATTTGACTCCAGCCACATTAGTGCTTTTCCTCTGACTCTAGATCATGCCAAGTTCTCAGGATCACTAATCTCTCTGCAGAAGGGCTCTGCCCTAGACGTTGCTGTGACTGCCCTTTTCTTATTGCTTATGTTACCACTCAAATGTTACTTCTCAGAAAGGATCACTCACTGAAAGTAGTGCCCACATCACAAACAACGTGTGCTCCCTTTGCTTTGTGTTTATATTTATCTTATTCTTACTCCACCTGGATGAAGCCTCTTAAAGCCAATGTCTGGGTCTCGTTTATCAGTTTCTATATCCTGGAGCCCAAGACTGAGCCTGGCATGCAGCATTGCCTCAGTAAGTCTTCATTAATTAGCCTCCCTTGAATAATGAACATTTGAGTTTTTCTATTAAGCATTCCTTTCTCTTCATCAACCCCAATAGTTTCATAATTACATTCTGCTGTCTTATGCTTAGGCACTTTTCAGGGTGATTTAAGTGGTCCTCATCACTGCACCATCACTCCTAACTGTGGTGTGATGATTCAAGTCAGGCTGCAATACAGTCTAGGAATGTGCATCAAGCCATGATATTTAGACCTGCTGCATTCTGTTGGGGTTGCTAGACCACAAGGATCTCATCCAGAGATAGAAATCTGCCATTTAATTCACAGTGTGAAGCTATATGAGCTGCTTGATATGTTTTATCTCATTGGATTTTTGTTATCCCATTTTTGCAGTTTGAGGAGACTTAAGACTCAAGGAGCTTAACATGCATTACACAGTGAAGGAGCTATGATTTAAACTGGGATAAATTTGACAATAAAACCAGACCTCTTCATTCAAGAAAGTGAGAGGCTAGTCATTGACCCATAGAAGACTGGTCAGCATCCTTCACAACAGCTGAATGTCATTTCATGAGGGCAGAAAAGTCCTTATAATTAATTGAGCCTAGAGTGAAACTCCATGCCTCTATAAACACCATCTATGTTTCGTAGAGTTTTAACATATTTTTGCTTTGTCTAGAAATGTTCAAAATTTCCAAGAATCAAAGCACCAACAGCAAATGATGCTCATGGAATTTGTTAAGCCAATACCACTTAGGTAAACTATTTGCTTTATTGAGTATATTGTGCAAAAATACAGCAGAGGAGATTCCTCCTTCTGTTAGCAGGCTTGGAACTTAATATTAAATTAGCTGAGAATCATGAAACATATGGATTACAATGAATTTTATTCATAAAGATTACTTTTAAATAATTAATATATTATTGACTGAGACAGGGTCTCACTCTGTCACCCAGGCTGGAGTGCAGTGGTACCATCACAGCTTAACGCAGCTTCGAGCCAGGATCAGTTGATCCTCCCACCTCAGCCTCCTGAGAGTTGGGACTACAGTCACGTGCCACTATGCCCAGTTAATTATTATATTTTTTGTAGAGATGGGGTTTTGCCATGTTGCCAAGGCTAGTCTCAAACCCCTAGACTCAAGTGATCCTCCTGCCTCAGCCTCTGAAAGTGCTGGTATTACAGGAATAAGCCACTGTGCCTAGCCTATATTTCAAGTATCTATGGCATATTGGTAAGGAATCTCTGTTGTGAAAAATGTACATTAAAATGAATTACTTACTTTGGGTTTGTCTCTTTATTTTCCATCAATCTTCTCTTGTTACTGTAGACCCCAGAGGTCAACCCCAAAACTCTTTAGCTTCTTACATTACTGCTTCTTTTTTGCATTTCATCCTCTATTTCTTATTGCTTCACTAAACAATCCTCTATTTCGTAATGCTTCATATGGTCTTCAATATGTTTTAAAGTATACAGTTCTGAATGCCTTTAAATGTGGTGGAATTTCAATATAGACAACATATTTATCTCTGATATTTCACAAAAATAAAGAGGTGGGGTATTTTTCTGGCCCAAAAGGAAGTCCAGAAACAGGCAATTTAGGACTGATGCAGATGTTTGGTACTACCATCAAGAACCCATGCGCTTTCAATATTTCTTCTCTTCTATCATTGGCATGTTGGCTTAATCTTCATGCTTCTCACCTCTTGCTTACAGAGTGGCTAATGCTTAATGCCTCAGGTCCCTACTGAGACAGGAGCAAGAGATCAAGAAGAAAAGAATATAAGAAGAATTCCATTTATGTTTATTTGACCTCATGGAGAGGGGATTAGATAAATGGAATTTTCACTTTTTACAGCCTTTGAAGAAGAATCAGAAAATGGAGACTGGGATTGGAAGCAGAGATCCGATGGCCAAATTACAGAGTCTTCCACTGAAACTAACTCACCTATGGGTAAGAAAAGATCTCACTAAGAGGCAGAATTTCAGTTAGGCCTTCATGGAGTGTTGTCACAGTTAGAAAGGAAAGGGACTTTTCAGGCAGAAATAGCAACAAGTGCAAAGGAACAGAGACAACAATGAAGTCACATATATAACCAATTACATATATACAATATAATACACTGTGTCTGACAGGGTCGCAAAGATTCAGACCATATCAGTACTTATCTTTATCATATGAGATACAGATAAATACTGCTATGATCTGAATGTTTGTGTCCCTCCCAAATACATATGCTGAAACCCTGCCCCCTAAGGTGATGGTATTAGGATTGTGTGGCCTCTGATTAGTGCTTTTCTATAAAAGATTCAGAGTATTCTTTAGTCTCTTCCACCATGTGAGGGCACAGTGAAAGGAAGGCCCTCTATGGAGCAGAATGTGGGCCCTTACCAACACTTGAGTCTTCCATTGCCTTGACCTTTAACTTCCCAGCCTTCAAAACAGTGAGAAATAAATTTCTGTAGTTTATAAGCCAATCAGTCTATGATATTTTTTTTTATAGCAACCCGAATGGACCAAGACAGGTACCTACAGTGAACTCAGTACTCAGATTCACAACAGTGATTAAGAAAACATTATCACTCAGGGAGTTTGTAATGTGATAGAAAAGAAGAATGTCAAACATTTTTTAAAGTCAAAAGATTATGAAATAATGAAAACATTCAGGAAAATATGTTGATTCCTAGCAAGAATATATAATAGTTTTTGTGAGAGAAGGATCATTGGATTCATTCCTGAAAAAGTTGCTTTTGAGAAGACACTTGAAAGATAATAGCCATTATCCAGCAAATATGTTTGCAAGGAGAACAGGATACTCAAGGAATAGAAAACAGCATATGCAAAGTTATAGACTATGATCAAAAACATTTGGAAAAATTCAAAGACAATAAATATATCCAAGGTGGGCAGAACAAAGAGAATGTGGGGAAGAGGGGCTAAGATGAGACTTTACATGCAGGAAGGGCCCTAATGAGCCATGTGAAGGAATCAAAGAGAGTGGAATATTTAGAACTAAGGAAAAGTCCAGTGAAGGGAGAATATTCTGGCTTTTTATATTTCTTACTTGGGCCTGTAAGACTGTGTGAGCTGCTTCTTGCTGAATTCTCCACATACTCTTTCACCTTCCTTCACCTTCACTTAGACTACTATGGCCTTCTTTTCCTCCAATATGCCAAGGACTGGGGGTCCCTGATTCCTTCATGTCATAAAATTCATTATTCTATTCCATCCGTGGTTGTGGAGCCCCCTGGGCAGTGAGAAAGGTCAGGTTTTTGATAGGCAAAGTAAGCCTCAAGGCATTTTTAATTGCTGTTTCCTCCTCCTAGACAACTTTCTCCCCTCATTCATGCATTGCTGGCTCGCTCTTAATATTAAAGTTTTTCATTTGCCAGAAAACAGAGCCTCAGACACAGACTTTCATGCAGATAGTTTAGCCTGGATGTGTTATCTGAAGAGTTTAGTAAATGGTTAAGTGTGAGACAGGGAAGAAAGAAGAACACTGTTAAGCTGGTTTCTGCTGTGGTAGTTCGGGCTCAGTGACAGTTGAAAAGCCATGTAGAATGAATGTTACACTTGTCCATCCAAAGGATAAAAAGAAGGAACATTTATCTTCTGAATGACATCTGCCATTGGTCAAGGGTTGGCCTTGGTGTGTTAATTCTCTTTCCCTTCTTGGTTTGTACATCTGTGAAGGTATAATGGTTTTCTGCAGGCATTTTACACTGCAAATTCAGAGACATACTGAGTAGAATAGAAGAGGTGCTAGGTGTAACTGAGGCAAGGAAATGTTGGCTTGCAGTCTTTGAAACTGATTGCTAAAGCTTTAGTGAGAGAGATGGAGAGAATGAGGGGTGAGGTTCAAAAGATATCCACTGAAGAGCTCAGCTCAAATACTGCTTTCTTAGAGAGGCCTTCTTCAACTACCCAACCTAAAATATTGTCAACCACACTTCTGCCCCCTTTCACAAGTCCTGCATTTAAAAATTTTCGTAGCATTTAGCCCTCTTTGGAATTACAATATTTTCTTATTTATTTAACTATCATCTATCTACCTTCCACCAGAACATAGCTCCAATCTGTTCTTCTCACAATCTCTGGCCTCTGGCAGGGTGTTGGCTATATAAGAGCCCCTAATAAATAATTGAGAAACAGACAAAAAATGAAGTTGGAAAATCATTGAGAGCAACTCATAAAAGTTCATATAAATCACACTAAATTGTTTGAGTTTATATCTGTATGTCTTGGGAAACAATTTTGCAGGCAGTTTTTTTCTCATTCCACAGCTGTAGAAGGTGGAACTCAGAATGTTCAGGTTTACAGGCCACATATGCTAAAAGTGCTTGTGGGACTAAAACACAAACACCATTCGTTTAAGTCCCAAAGCTCCCTCAAGCCCCTGTACTGGCATAACTTAATGCTGCCTCTCAAGATTAGAAACATGGATCAAGAATATCCACAGGTTTGTGGCTTCAAAAGCACCACACTCACCTTATTAGGAAATACTTCCGGATTTCCTAGGTTAGGTGAATCACACCATGTCTCTAAAATAACAATTTTCCTCCTAAAAGCTAAGCTCTTGTGTTAACAGCCCTATTACCCCATTAACTGTGCACCTCTACCCCCTGTGCTTCTGGTAACATTTTTGTAACTGCCCAATCTGACTTCCAATGTTATTTAGAGTGGCATTTGAGTCACATCTTCTCTTTATTCCAACTATACATGGTGCAGGCCTCTATAGATATTTTCAAGAATTAAATAAATGAAAACAGAGATATAGATCAATGGAACAGAACAGAGCCCTCAGAAATAACGCCGCATATCTACAACTATCTGATCTTTGACAAACCTGAGAAAAACAAGCAATGGGGAAAGGATTCCCTATTTAATAAATGGTGCTGGGAAAACTGGCTAGCCATATGTAGAAAGCTGAAACTGGATCCCTTCCTTACACCTTATACAAAAATCAATTCAAGATGGATTAAAGAATTAAACGTTAGACCTAAAACCATAAAAACCCTAGAAGAAAACCTAGGCATTACCATTCAGGACATAGGCATGGGCAAGGACTTCATGTCTACAACACCAAAAGCAATGGCAACAAAAGCCAATATTGACAAATGGGATCTCATTAAACTAAAGAGCATCTGCACAGCAAAAGAAACTACCATCAGAGTGAACAGGCAACCTACAAAATGGGAGAAAATTTTCGCAACCTACTCATCTGACAAAGGGCTAATATCCAGAATCTACAATGAACTCCAACAAATTGACAAGAAAAAAACAAACAACCCCATCAAAAAGTGGGCGAAGGACATGAACAGACACTTCTCAAAAGAAGACATTTATGCAGCCAAAAAACACATGAAAAAATGCTCACCATCACTGGCCATCAGAGAAATGCAAATCAAAACCACAGTGAGAGACCATCTCACACCAGTTAGAATGGCAATCATTAAAAAGTCAGGAAACAACAGGTGCTGGAGAGGATGTGGAGAAATAGGAACACTTTTACACTGTTGGTGGGACTGTAAACTAGTTCAACCATTGTGGAAGTCAGTGTGGCGATTCCTCAGGGATCTAGAACTAGAAATACCATTTGACCCAGCCATCCCGTTACTGGGTATATACCCAAAAGACTATAAATCATGCTGCTATAAAGACACATGCACACGTATGTTTATTGTGGCACTATTCACAATAGCAAAGACTTGGAACCAACTCAAATGTCCAACAATGATAGACTGGATTAAGAAAATGTGGCACATATACACCATGGAATATTATGCAGCCCTAAAAAAGGATGAGATCATGTCCTTTGTAGGGACATGGATGAAATTGGAAATCATCATTCTCAGTAAACTATCGCAAGAACAAAAAACCAAACACCGCATATTCTCACTCATAGGTGGGAATTGAACAATGAGAACACATGGACACAGGAAGGGGAACATCACACTCTGGGGACTGTTGTGGGGTGGGGGTAGGGGGGAGGGATAGCATTGGGAGATATACCTAATGCTAGATGACGAGTTAGTGGGTGCAGCACACCAGCATGGCACATGTATACATATGTAACTAACCTGCACATTGCGCACATGTACCCTAGAACCTAAAGTATAATAATAATAATAAATAAATAAATAAAAGAAAAAAAAGAATTAAATAAATGAAATAAGAAGTAGTTGATTAGTAAAGCATATCATACAATGATTACAACCATAAATTGTTTTGAAAAACTTATCATATATAAAATACATAAGATAATTAGCAGATCTCAGTGTTTCTGATCTTGTAAGCATCTGGACGTCCAAGTGCTTTGTTTGTTGGCTTTTTTTTTTTTTTTTTTTTTTTTCTGAGACTGAGTCTTGCTCTGTTGCCCAGGCTGGAGTACAGTGGCATGATCTCAACTCACTGCAAGCTCCACCTCCCAGGTTCATGCCATTCTCCTGCCTCTGCTTCCTAAGTAGCTGGGTCTACAGGCGCCCGCCACCATGCCCGGCTAATTTTTTTGTATTTTTAGTAGACGGGGTTTCCCCGTGTTAGCCAGGATGGTCTCGATCTCCTGACCTCGTGATCCATCCACCTCAGCCTCCCAAAGTGCTGCGATTTACAGGCGCGAGCCACCATGCCTGGCCTTGTTTGCTTTTTTCTTTCTTTTTGTTATTGAGATATAGCATACATATATACAAAGTGCTCAGATATTGAGAGTACAGCTCAATGTATCTTCTGGTTACAGATTTGCATCCATATAGAATGAGGTTTGAATACTGCCTATGTAGCACAGAGATCAAGACACAGAACTTTTGCAGTATCCCTGAAATGTTCATTCATCTTCCCAGTTAACACTTCACTACACTGAGTTAAGTATTGTATTGACTTCTATTAGACTAGTTTTGCTTTTCCTTGTATTTCATGTGAACAGAATCATAAAATATGTGCTTCTTAATACCTGGCTTGTTTTCCTCAATATTGAGACTGAAAAATTTATCCACGTTGATATGTGTAGCAGTAGTTTGTTTTGTTTGCTTCTGATTATTTTTCACTGTATGACTAGATCACAATTTATTCACAATTCTAGTGTCGATGATTTCCTCCCTCCCTGTTTTTGGCTGTTATAAACAAAGCTGCTTCAGATGTTCTTAAGTCTTTGGGGGCATGTGCACTCATTGCCCCTGGACATATATCTCAGAGTGCAGTTCCTGATCCAGAGGGTAGATTATGCTTAGATTTAGTAGTTTCTGCCAATTTCCCAAAGTAAATATAACAAATTATTCTCCCTTCAGCAATGTTTTACAGTGCTAGGGGTTTGAAGTCTTTGAAGGCAAGAGATTTGCATTATGTTTCTTTGTATCATCCATCATGCATTCCATATGCTTTACTTAGCAGGTGCTCACTAAATATTTGTCGAAGAGCTCATGCGATTCCTCTCCCCTCGTGAGAAAAATATCTGACCAAATGGTGAGACTGGTTTCATTGCATCCAAAGGCACTGCAGGAGCACCATCAAGATGGCAACCTTGGCAACTGCAGTTGCTGAAGCTTGATGTTTTGTTTTGCTTTCTTTTAAGAATGTTTTCATCCTAATACATTATTTTTGTGATGAATCATTTCATGAATAATTAGACTGATCAAAACCGGAACCAGATAAATGACCTGCTCTGCAACTGAGCTCTTTAACACATGTGCAGTGCCCTGGAAGCAGCCATTGTCCAATCCCTAGGCAAAGCTCCTTGATTCAGGACACATTCCTTTACCCAGGAAGACAATAGCATTATAGAATGCAGGACCACAAATCTCCCCAGAGATTAGATATTCAGCCCAAACTCTCCTCTGGATGCGAAGGCAATGTGAGCTAGGGGAGATGAAGAAAGGACATTAGAGTAAAAAACAATAAAAGTTAATGAGGTTTGAATACTGCCTATGTAACAGGGTGACCTTTGCAAGAGTTTTTAAAACTATAAGCCTCTATTCTCTTGTATATAAGTTAAGGATAATATTTACTTTGTAGTGTTTTTATGAAAAGAAGATGTAAAATTTTGAAGTGTAAGGCAGGTGCCCAGCTATTGGCAGTGATAGCAATAATATAACATACAAACAATAAGTATCATCTAGTAGATGCATTAAAGATGTGCCAGGCACAATAGTAACCATTTTGCATCATTATCTCATTTTATCCTTCTGAAAGAATGCAAAATACCGTGGTAGAGCTAAATACTTAACTGAGAGTCAGGCATTCCGCCAAAAAGAGGTGGACAGTTTGGTTATGTCTCTTCTACCACTTATCTTGGTTAAATGTCTTGATTTTTCTTGCCTCTTCTTTCAAATCTATCAAATAGTGTTGTTGGATTAAAGTCTTATGTACTACAAAATTATATTACCTATGTGTCTCACACTTAGAGCACATCAAATAAAACCAAGATAAAAAAATAGGTAAGCAGCTGTTATGTACCAATAAGTTTAATAGACAGCTCCTGCCCTCGAAAGACCACTAATTATAATATCATATGGTAAGAGTTCCTGTAGGAAGTAGCATTAAATTTGACTTTGAAGAATGAATAGGTGTATTGTAGGGAGGGGTATTCATTTGTGTAAATGCTTGGAAATGAGTAGAAACACACTTCATTCTACAAAATCTGAGAAGCTCTTTTGTTAGGGAAACAAATGATGTGGGTATAAAATAAAAGTGTCAAGAACTGTGGCTGGAAAATAAGTTGAGGTCAAATGGGAACCCAATTAGGGTCACAAAAAATTGAACCTAGCATCCATTTTTCTTTGATGGCTTATTTCCTATGGAAGGCTTATATCAGCACATTTCCTGGTTTTCAGATGACAAAATATGAATTGGCCTTGATTATTAGTCCTCAGAGTGTTCAGGGGTGGGTCCCTCTTGATTTGTGTGGGGACAAGATTAGTGCAGTGTTTAGACAGTGTGTCTTTAATTCTCTGCACACAGTTAGCATGGGAGATTTCTTCCTCTGACATTATTATGAGCCATGAAGTTCTCAGATTTTACTGCTTCAAATGAATCAAGCCATTTTCCAAAATGAATTATGGATCATAAACCCTTGGGGTGGCTATAGTGTTGCATTTTTGTGAAATACGTATTCAGGGTGGACATTTATTGAGCACGTAACTATTATAAAGTGTTAGCTGCAAAGTAAGTTTGGCTCGTGGTTGACTCAGCAGCAGAGGAGTTTAACATGTTCATTTCTGAGTGTTGGATTCCAATCTGCTCTTCTAAAATCACATGTAAATGGGGTTTGGAGGTTTAGGAAATAGTCCAAGATGTGACTAGGATCAGACCCAGGCTCAGTTAAAGGTTCTGTGTATCGTCTCTGGGCAGAAAAACACTCAGCAGATGCTAAATAAGATAATTTTTTGGAGATAAAATGTATGAGCTAAATTGAATGACTTCAATTTTACCAACCTACTCAACCTATACCATCTCTCTACTATCTTCCTTGCCTGCAAAGTGATGGGAGATAAAGACAGAGACATAGCGACACATACAGAGAGAAAATAGAGAGATAGAGAGACAGACAAATAGAAAATGAGGCACAGAGACAAAAACAGAGACAGAGACAGAGAAAGATGACTGGTGGGCACCGGGACAGAGAGTCAAGAAGGGAGAGAGGAAGGAGAGAGAGGGGTTGGGATAGGGATCTTCAGTTCTTATGCCATTGTTTTCTCCACTCACTTAGCCGATAATACTCAGGTATTTCCAGTCTTCTCAAGAAGCTCTCAGATGCATCCCCTCCTATTCTCCCAACTGCCCAAACATCTGATCTTCAGCCACACCAGTTCCCTTATCTTCTTACGTAGGTTGCCATCTTTTGTTTATTTGTTTATGAATCTAAGTCTTCAGTGCTGTTATCCTTGTAGAGATGGACTTTGCTTCATCTTTGTGCACTTAAACCTACATCCATACATTGAATCTTCTAGGGGCAGTTCTCCCCCCTAGAACATTCTCCTCTGTGTTCTCATAGCGTTTTATTCAAGTTGCCTAAATATAATTTCATCTACTTTGATTTAGTGTTTGTTTTACCTATCTCCTGTTTTAGACTGTGAGCTATTTGAAGACAGGGATGACGTTTGTTTCATTCATTTGATCTCTCAGAGGACTGGACTGGTAATGAGTGGCAAGCATTGCACTGAGAATGAGGGAACAGAGAAGAATTAATGCTGTCCAAGAAGCCCACAGGACAGCCTGGGTCAGAGTTGGTAAAATCCAGTGTGACTACAGCAAAGTGAGAAAGAAGCTGCAGGTGTGAGGGGAATCCAATGAACATCTTGCTATAGAGTGAGTCAGAAACATTGTGTGAAATGAGCCTGGTTAAATGAAAAGAATTTAGTAGGCAAAGAATAAGATAAAGATAATATATAAGGAGAGAGACTCATGTACCATGTTCCAAATCAAACAGAACATTCAGTTCTTGGGAAATTGCAAAAAGTCAGGATGATTAGAACAAAGAATAACTTTATGATCTATGGTTACTCCATTTTTGCAAAGGGAGAAGGGACAGAGGAGGTTAACATAAAATGTGTTCTCTCGGTGTCTAGTATGTGACAGGGCTCCATGTTTTAAAGTCTTGTTTAATATGATACAGGGAAGGCAAGCCCCAAAGTGGAGCTTAGCCAACTGGGTTCTTGGCTTTGCCCTGGAAAGATTTCAAGGGCAAACCAGAGGTAGAAGAAAATAGCCTTACTGAAGAAGCGGTGTTACAGCTCTGTAACTGCTCCTGCAAAGAAGGGCTACCCTGTAGGAAGAGAGCAGCAGCTCGGGGCAGTTCTGGAGTCATAGTTATACCCACATTTAACTGTATGCAGATTAAGGGGTTGTTTATGCAGAAACTTTGGGGAAAGGGATAGTACCTTTGGATCATTGGGTCATTGCTATGGAAAGGGGTGGTAACACCCAGGTGTTGCCATGGCAACGGTAAATTGACATGTTATTCTTAGTGAGTTTGTCTGATTGAAAGCTGCTGTCACCCCAGCCCTGTTTTAGCTAGTCCTCATTGTGGTCTGGCATCTGAGTCCTACCTTCTACCTCAAATATATTTAATCCTTTAAGGTAGATATTATCCTTATTTAACATGTGAGGACACAAAGGCTCCAAGAGTTGTCCACAGTTGCACAGCTTGGAAGAGGCAGATGTGATCTCTGTGTCCATTAGCCTTCCTCTGTACTATATGCTTTTTCAGATAGTTGCCAAACACAAGAATACTCTGTTATCACGCAAGCTTGAGATTTCAGTCACACGTTGACATTCCTAAAACTATCCAGTTACACATAAGCATGCTGTGGACTAGAATTTGAGTTCACTAATTGTAGGAAGTTGGCTTCCTAGAATTATGAGAACGAGCCTGCCTCCTCCGTAGGACATAAAGGGAAATATGAAGGAAAAATATTCAACTTTGATTTAAATGAAATTGACTGGAATCTGATGCATTTGTATTTATCATTTGCTACCTAAAGAGCCCTACAGAAAAGGGACAAAAATGTGGAGTGGGAAACTTTGATGCAGATCAAGTAATTGCTTGATCTGAATCTGAAGTAACTTCTCTGAATCTAAGTTCCTTACCAGTTAAATATGGGTATCAATGGCTATCTCATGATTGTGAAAACAATATATGCCAAGACATGTGGAAGTCTCAGTAAGCCATATAGGTGCAAAACTCATCAACTATCTATGAAAATAATCTATTTTTTAAGATTAATTACCAACATTTTTGTCCAAATTGTTCTTAAAACTGGCAACTTACCAACTCCTAGAGCATTTTCAGCTAAATTCTGACAAAACTATATTCTTTACAAATACCATGACTGTTCCTAAAATACATCTGTCTCTTCTTGCCACGTTTGTTATACTCCCAGGTGAGCCCTGAGGCTTTCTGATTCTGTTCACCATTTCATGGAATCATTGAAACAAACCGTGACAAGTAACATGAGAAACCATATAACCGAATGCCACTACTAAATAATTGAAAAACCTCAGTCCCTGTGTGTATTTCTTTGAAATTATGACATTTCATTTGTACCACTTTCCCTCCACACTTAGGGCACTGGACTAATAGTAATCTCTCAAATTATAAGGAACCCCCAGTTACTTACAGTCTCAGGGCTGTTGGATATCTGTTTCCACATTTTCATTACTAAGCTCTACAATCTGTTCTTCCCAAGTCCCCAGTATTAACACCAAGACTTTCATGTAGTAGAATAATCACCCACACAAGGATGTACATACCCTAATCCCTAGAACATATTTTACATTACTTGGCAAAAGGGACTTTGCAGATATGATTAAAATTTAGAATTTTGAGAGATAAAGATTACTTTGTATTATATGGGCAGGTTCAATACAATCACAAGGGCTTTTACAAGAGGGAGTCAAGAGTATCAGAGTAAGAGAAGGAGATGTAATGATGAGGCAGGATTTTTTTCTGTGCCACTTCACCAGCTGGAGACCCACTCCAGGCTTGCTGCTGGAGGTACCCTAACCACTTGGCCCAGCAAGCTGCACTTGCTGTGGAATCCGTGATCAGCTCATGGCTGTTCTGGGTGTGCTGTAACCTGCTTCTGCCTTGGGTGCTGGCATCTGGACGAGAGGAACACAGTGGCACCCAAAAAACTTGCAAATGCTAGAAATCATAGAACTTCAAAGAGGGTGTTATGTTGTGCTATTGTTCTGGCTCAGGGAGCCCTGAGGTCTGGGCCCCCAGAAAGGTAGTAGCTCTTCTCTCCTTCCTGTTGCCTGCAGCACAGTAAATGGAGGAAGTGTTTCACTCCATTTGTTGTACATGTTACAGCTCATTCAGTTCCACTATCCCACTCCACCCTGCGGCTCCTGGGCTGGCCCAACTCCACCACTGCTTCCCATTGTGTGGCACAGCTGCCTGGCACTGGCAGAGGGCAGAGAGCTACAGTGTTACAGCCTTTTTTGCACACGCATTTAGCAGTTCCTGGGTTCTTATCCTCCATTCAAGAATGAGGTTATACTGAAAACCAGAGGGTAAGCAGGGTGGAGAGTTTTATTGAGCAAGAAAATGGTTCTCAGTGGAGGTGGGACCTGGAGTGGGCAACCCCCTACCTGAAGTCAGGTAGCTCTCAAGTGTGGCTGAGTTTGGGGGGTTTATTAAAGGCACAGAATAGGGTAGGTGCGGGCCATAGGTAGCATTGGAAAAGGCAACATTCAATTGATTAAAAAGCATTGTTCAGAACCAGGTGCAGTAGCTCAAGCCTGCAATCCCAGCACTTTGGGAGGCCAAGGCCAGATCACTAGAGGCCAGGAGTTTGAGACCAGTCTGGCCAACATGGCGAAACTGCATCTCTACTAAAAATACAAAAAAAAAAAAAAATTGCTGGGCGTGGTGGCACGTGTCTGTAATCCCAGCTCTTCTGGAGGCTGACACAAGAGAATCACTGAAACCTGGGAGGTGGAGGTTGCAGTGAGCCAAGATTGTGCCACTGCACTCCAGCCTGGGTGACAAAACTGTGTCTCAAAACAAACAAACAGAAACAAACAAACAAAAACAATGCATTATTCAGAAGGAACCAACCAGAAAAGAGCAGGCAAACAGGATAAAAGAGTTCTTACTCTGGGTTGCAGGCTTCATCTGGAGCCAGCAGTCCAACCTTCAGGGCTTCAGGCTGTTTTTGGCTGGAAGATGGGGTTTCACTGAGGACCCATCCCTATCTATCTAGGGAAGTGTCTGCCTCCTGCTGCTATCAATTGCTCCTCTGAAGAGGTATATCTAACTCCCATTGGGGTAGGAATGATGACAGCTCTTAACCGCTCCATGCTGACAGGGGCCATTGTTTTGGGAAGATGACATTCAGATATCTCAGAGGCTTATCCAAGGGTTCCCAGTCAAAGGAAGCTTTTGTCTGAGGCTACATTTGCATTACTGTTTGAAGTTTGATGGCCTGAAGGTGAGAAGAGACAAACCAGTTATTAGGAAACATGGATCAAAGGAAACAAGCAGGTAAGGACAGCCCAAAAATCCTGAGGCTGCCAGAATGCCCAGATAACTGGTGGCTATAGTTATGCCTGCTAAGACTTGGGTACATGAAGCTTGGCTTTGGTTAGCTACCTTGGTCTTATTTCCCCGTCAAAAAATCCTCTGGGTATGGGCACTCCATTTACCCCCATCACCTGGCAGGATTTGCAGGATAATTGCCCAGAATTAGAATATTGATCCAGATTTTTACATTACCCATCACTTTTGTTTCTTCTGAGCTGCAGCCAAAGATCACTGATTGGTTCACAGGAATAAGCAGGGTTAGTCTGCTGAGACCAGCTCAGTCGGGGAAATCCTAACCCAGTGGCGCTAGAGGAATTAAAGACACACACAGAGAAATATAGAGGTGTGAAGCAGGAAATCAGGGGTCTCATAGCCTTCAGAGCTGAAAGCCTTGAAAAGAGATTTACCCACATATTTATTAACAGCAAGCCAGTCGTTAGCATTGTTTCTATAGATATTAAATTAACTAAAAGTATCCCTTATGGGAGACTAAGGGATGGGCCAAATTAAAGGAATAGGTTGGGTTAGTTAACTGCATGCAGCAGGAGCATGTCCTTAAGGCACAGATCGCTTATGCTATTGTTTGTAACTTAAGAATGCCTTTAAATGGTTCTCTGCCCTGGGCGGGCCAGGTGTTCCTTGCTCTCATTCCGGTAAATCCACAACCTTCCAGCATGCATTATGGCCATCATGAACATGTTACAGTGCTGCAGAGATTTTGTTTATGGCCAGTTTTGGGGCCATTTTATGGCCAGATTTTGGGGGGGTTTGTTCCCAACATGTCCCCCTTATTTGATTTGCAAATCGATAAAAGCAAAGGCAGCTTTGTCATGGTGAGCTACTTCTCAAAGGAGTCAGGATCTGCATCTGCAGACTGTACGAAGATGAACAACACAAATTAAAAGCACAATCTTTGAAATCGCAGAGCTTCCAAGTGTTCATATCCATTTTAATGGGTTACTAGCTGCTAATCTGTCTGCAGCTCCTTCAAGCACTCCAGTTCCTGGCATTAAGGTCAGGTGTGCCTGGGATGCTTTAAACATTTGTTCTTTTAATTTTGTAATATCCAAAGACAAGTTTGTAGAGTATCCTTCTAGATCCTTTTTTATTCTTTCCCAAATTTTAATCTTATTAAGAACTGTTACTAGTTTCCACAAATCCTTATGTTAAGCTCCTAGAGCGGGCCATATCATTTGAGATTGAGGTACAACTATACCACCATGGTTCCAGATAACAGGAACTCTTGCCGTACTTCTTGCCATTTCTACCATCTGAACATTGTGTTCAGACCAGCTGAACGTAGTGTGGCCATAGCATGCAGTCTGAGAGGTGCAATTTAAGCTAAACATCCCCTTAGGGGACCAATCAATAATGATTCCATAGGAATCATTGTGCAGCACCTCTGACTGTTCTGCAATGCAATCTTCCTAAACAAGTATGTTCATTTTTTCTGGCCAGGTTCAGTTTTGTTTACAAATAGGTTTTTGAGGGCAATATGCCTCAATTATAGGAGCAAATTTATTATGGTAAATACTGAGATCAGAAAGCACGTGTAACTGTGTCAGAGTGATTACACCTAGGTATTATTGCCAGCCAAGATTGATAAATATGCCCAATAAGTAAAATTGTTCTCTGTGTCAGCCCTTGTTGAAGGAATACTCATGGCAATGGTGATCATCTCTATCATAGCTACCATTAAATTACTCATTGTGACTGGTTGTCCCGCTTTCCTCAGGTTTTCTTCTGCCATCTGTGACAGCTTCTTGATCTGTCCCCAGGTGAGTGGCTGTGTTCGACGGGTGTTGCTTGTGACAGTTGGGGTCCTCCTCAGCATCAGTCTTGACATGACTGCAACCGGGGGTTCCTTGGGATCCTCCCGGAATCTCTTCCTCAGCATCTGGCTCATGATAAGGTTTCAGGTGTCTTGATGGTATCCAAATCGGTTGTTGATTTTGGCCTGGAGATACACAAGCATAACCTCTACCCCCAGTTATTATTTTACCTATTTCCCAACTTTTTTGTTATTGGATATCTCCACCAAATCAGTTGTTCTGCTTCTGTCTTTGCAGCTGGTTTCTGTAGACGCTGTTCAGCTGCTGATAACATCTGACCTTTGGGCAGGCTCAAAAAATTTAAAGTTAATAATGCTAGATTCAGTTGCATCAGTGGGGTTCCATATTCGCTATTTCCACCTTTCTGCTTTTACAAATGCTCTTTTAGGGAAAGATTCATTCTTTCTACTATGGCTTGTCCTTGAGAATTCTATAGGATACCAGTAATATGTTTAATATTCCACATAGAGAAAAATGTAGCTAGAGTTTAGCTAGTATAGCCTGGGGCATTATCTGTTTTAATAGAAGCTGGAATGTCCATCACCCAAATCACTGCAAAAGATGACATTTAACACAGGCGGAAGACTCTCTTGTTTGGCATGTAGCTCAGACAAAATGAGAAAAGGTGTCCACACATACATGTACATAAGCTAGTCTCCCAAACAAGGGAATATGTGTGACATCCATTTGCCAAAGAGAGCTAGGTTCAATTGCTTGCACTACATGCATCTGGCAAATTGTTGGACTGTTTAACATGCCTTGTGGCAGCACTTTTCAAAGAAAACACTTAGCAGGCTGCAGGTTGTTTACTGCAGGAATTGTAAATGCAAACCGTTCACAGTCTTTCTCAGCTAAGGGGATATTAAAGAAACAGTCTTTTAAATCTATGACTATTAAAGGCCAATTTTTTGGAATTATAACAGTGAAGGCAATGCTGGCTGTAATGCACCCATAGGTTGTATAACTGAATTGATAGCTCTTAAGTCAGTTAACATTCTCCATTTGCCTGATTTTTTCTTAATTACGAAAACTGGAGAATTCCAAAGGGAAAATGTTAGAGCTATCTGCCCATTTTCTAATTGTTCAGTAACTAATTTCTCTAAAGCCTCAAGTTTCTCTTTACTTAGCAGCCATTGTTCTATCCAAAATTCCTTATCTGTTAACCATTTTAAATGTATAGGTTCTGGAGGCTTAACAATGGCTGCCATCAAAAATGATATCCTAATCTTTGGCAGGAATTTTGTCTTTCCACTTGAAGTGGTTCTTTCAAATCTTGCAAATTTTTTTCTAGTCCCATACCAAGGACATACCCCATTTCATGCATTGTATGTTGACTTTGAGGGCTATATAATTGTTCTGGAATTAGAACTTGTGCTCCCCATTGTTGTAATAAATCTCTTCCCCATAAATTTATAGGTACAGAAGTTGTAATTGTTTGAATAGTCCAAGGTTGTCCATTGAGCCCTTCACAATGCAAAATATAACTACTCTGATATACTTCAGAGGCTTTATCAACTCCAACTATGTTAAATTGAGTGGGTTGAATTGGCCACATGGACAGCCAGTGCTGTAGAAAAATGATTGAAATGTCCACTCCTGTATCTACCAAACCTTTAAATTTCTTTCCCTGAATATTTATTTCACAGGTAGGATATTTATTAGTAATTTGATTTACCCAATAAGCTGCTTTGCCTTATTTATTTGTACTTCCAAATCCTCCTGTTCGTTTAATTTCACTTTTCCCATTTCCACATATGGCACAATCAGGAGCTGTGCTATACACTCTCCTGGCTCTGCTTTCCAGGGAACAGAAGTAGATATAACAATTTGAATTTCCCCATTATAATATGAATCAATGACTCCTGTATGTATTTGAACCCCTTTTAAACTTAAACTAGACTTTTGTAGAAGTAATCCTACTGTCTCCGCTGGCAAGGGTCCACAGACTCCTGTTGGGACCTTTTGCAGGGGTTCCCAGGCTGAAGGCCCACAGTTTTCATGCAGCATAAATCTACTGCGGCACTACTGGCTGTGGCAGGAGACAGGCATTGTACAGGGGTGAGGGAATGGCCTGAGCTGGAAATGCCCCGGTTTAGAATGGGACCCGGGACAGGCCCCTCATGGTGTTTCCCGAAATCGGGTTCCCTTCTTTATCAAACTTAGAGTGACACTGATTAGCCCAATGTTTTCATTTTACATTTTGGACATATTTCAGACTCAGCAGTTTTCTTTTTTCCCCTATCTGGTGGCCTGACTCTCTGATTACTTCTACATTCTTTTTTAGTATGAATAGCTTGTTTAAATTTTTGAGTAAATTTAAAAGGAAAAGGCAAATGTAGCTATAATATTTCCCTGTTGATCTGGGGGGTGTATTCTAACAGGGAACTGCCAAGCCTCTAGATCACCCTCTCGTCTAACTTGCTGAATTCCTGCCTGAATAGAACTAAGAGCAGTCGCTCGAGGCACTGCTCAAACAGTCACTGGGGCAACTACTTTTCACCCAGTGTCCTCTGGAAAAGAAAGATCTGGAGGGTCTTTTTCTTTAAAATAATAATGAGGGGGTGCAGAAGGGTAGGGATGAACCTCTCCCTCCTTTGCCGCTTTAGCTTTAGCTGGCAAATAAACATACTGTGTAACCTCTTCTGTTACTTCGTTATACTGTCCCTCCTCATCATCCATGTGAAAAAGTCCCAAGGTGGAACAAACTAGACCCCATACTTGTCCCATTGTTACCCTGATGTTTCTGAGCTTCCCGTGTTACCATGGGGATTGCTTTAAGAGTGCTCGGGTGTCCTCCAGCTAGTTCCACGTTCTCCAACCTTTGCTCCAGTGACCCTTTGACCTGGATTTGAGCCCCCACAATGGACACCACTTGCCGAGACCAGATCAGTCAGGGAGACCCTAACCCAGTGGTGCTAGATTAATTAAAGACACACACAGAGAAATATAGAGGTGTGTATATCAGGGGTCTCACAGCCTTCAGAGCTGACAGCCTCTAACAGAGATTTACCCACGTATTTATTAACAGCAAACCAGTCATTAGCATTGTTTCTATAGATATTAAATTAACTAAAAGTATCCCTTATGGGAAATAAAGGGATGGGCCAAATTAAAGGAATAGGTTGGGCTAGTTAACTGCAGCAGGAGCATGTCCTTAAGGCACAGATCACTCTTGCTATTGTTTGTGGCTTAAGAATGCCTTTAAATGGTTCTCCACCCTGGGCAGGCCAGGTGTTCCTTGCCCTCATGCCGGTAAACCCACAACCTTCCAGTGTGGGCATTATGGCCATCATGAACATGTCACAGTGCTGCAGAGATTTTGTTTATGGCCAGTTTGGGGGCCAGTTTATGGCCAGATTTTGAGGGGCTTGTTCCCAACATTAGTCTAAATTGTAGACAAAAAGTTTAAAACAACTAATGAGACTACAGTCTAATAGTAGATGTACCATAACTTTTGAAACATAATTTTTTTCTCTCCTGTTCTCATATTTGTTAAAAACAAATCATGATAGGACTGATTTGTTTCCAAATTAACTGAGGTCTTATTATACTTGGCCTTATTATTAGCGTAAAGCAAAGCAAGAATAATTGTTTTCACATTGGCTTTTTAAATTGACTTTGATGGAACTCTGTTCCATAAGGAATCTCAGACAAGACTTTTTAAAACTGAGCCCAGCCATAGGTTTGTATTCTCAACTACCTATGAGTTGGGTAAAGTCCTCTCCTTATGAGGTTCCAAAATAACTTGGGTTCCTCGCACCTGTTAGGAAGTGACATTCTTTACTCAACACAGGTTAGGAACCCTGTACAAGGACTGTGTAGACAAGGTGTGAGGCCAGTTTTCCTAAGGGCTTTTATTGGCTTTATAAGTCAAGCTTGATTCCTTAAAAGGAAGCACATACTTATAGTCAAAGCTTTAGTAAAATAACCAGTTTCTGCAATTGCATCCTTTTGCAAAAGAAAATGAATTCTTATTGCACTTATGCAAATAACTATATTGCCGTAAGTTAAGAATACTCACAAATAGTTTCCAAATTCTGGAGGAAGCAGGCAGAGAGAAACAAATATGCTCCACATTTTGTTCACAGGAGTATATTTTACTCAATTGTCAAAAGCTGTAAATAGCTCAAAAATAAAAGTTTTCCTGACTCTGAAAAATAAAGGATCAGCAATGTTTTAGGAAAAAAGTTAAAAAAGATTACTTCATCTTCTATTAGCTCAATCTATTCAGTCAATACTTGTTCTGCTTGATATTCATGAATATTTCAGCTCTTCATGAGTCCTGAACATTTTTCCCCTACTCTAACGTCACAATCTCTAAAGTTACCAGAAACCCGCATTAGAAAGCACCTGTCAAAGTCTTGTGGCTGATTATAAACCATCTTTTGAAGAGGATCAACACAAGACAACAATTGTCTGTGAAAGATAAAATGTCTTAGGGTAGTCACAGTCAGAAACATAATTGACAAAGAAATCTGGTTATTTTTTGTGGTATACAATAACTTAACCTAATAACTCTAACTATGATTGATAGCATATACTCAGATATTAGAATCTTAGAAATCTCAAACAATTTTGGAACATATATTATTATTCACTAAAATATAACCTGAGAGGATTAAACATTATTTTTATTTTGACAGTGTCGTGTAACTAAACATGTCAAATAATCCTGTTTACTTCTCTTTTGGATGCTCCAGTGGCCCTCTGTAGTATCCCAAATTTTGGGGTCAGAAAATACTATTTCGAAGCTGAAATTTGATTGTTGGAAACCTATCAAACATGTTAAAGGTTTAAAACGCATGATGTTATTAAATAGAATTCCACATTACCATAAATCACTTATTTACCCAAAATGATGACTCAAAAACTTTTAAAAAGGCAAAACCTTTTCTTATGAAGAGGGAAGACTTAGCTTTCCAAAGAATCTGTCTCTTCTCTTTCTCTTCCTTTTTGTTAGGTTATTCTCAAGGCAAACAAAAACTTTTCATTATCCTATAATATTACATAAAAATAGTTTTCAAGATAGTGAATGCCACATTTCACCCTTGCATTAGTCTACTGTTAATGTCAACCCAGATTTTTAAATGAAACTTTATAGACAAATCTAATTTTAATCAGTTTGACCATAAGGTGAGATTCTTGTAAACTTTTTATAACTCTTACAAATTTTTGTTAAAGAGCACATCAGTGCCTTAAGAAAACATTTTTGTGCTTTTATTCTAATGCACAATTTATGGAAAGAACAAATAATCCCCTTTGTTTTTAGTTAATATGTTCACACACAGAATTTCTTTTACAAAATTAATTTTTACAAACCTTCCACAACTTGTTTAAACTTTTAGCTTTATGTTATCTAATTTAAAACAATCCTTTAACCCTCTAAATAAGGCAGAAATTTACATTGTCATGTATTCTTATAATCTTTTACCAAAAACACATTTTATTTTCCTTACAAACATCACATGTAAATCTATTTTCAGTAGTCTCAATTACATGATATAATGGTAACTCTTAGCAATTTTTAATTGTGGTGTAAACCCTGTTAAGTTTTTTAAATGTGTACTAGGTACACATCACGTCTGATACTTTCCAGCCTAGAGACATGGTTAACTCCACATGTCCAAAAGCTTAATGAAACTGTAAAGCAGGCAATTTGAACAATTTTTGAAAGCCAAAGAATCAGTTTATGACCTTAAGCATTTAGCAAACCCAGTGTCTGACCTGCATAATTTAGACCACATGTCTACATTTTGAAGAGATTTTTATTTTACCAATAATCTTTACAGCTGTTTTTATTTCTCAAAGATTAAAGTCACATAACTAAAAGGCAATACAGCTTTAATTATTCTTTTAAAAATATTTTATCTCATCACTTATTTTTTAAGCCAATTAATTAGAACTCTTTTATATAAACATTGCACACATAACACATATAAAACAACACAGACATACAGAAGAAGATCCAGTAGTTTTAAGAGCTTTCATTTGCCTTCAATTTTGAGTGAGATTTATCCAATTTCAATTCCTGGAGCTCCATGAAGAAAACAGAGTTATTTTTTTTCCAAAACGGGGTCTCTGGCACCTCCCCCATTTTCCTAAGGAGTCCCAGGCTATCAGAAATTATCTTAGGGCCTCTCATGTGTACATTAATAGTGGCAAGACAGAATGGAGAAAAATAATTTAGTTGACTGAGAAGAAAAAATAATAATATTTTTCCAGAAAAATAAGATCCAAAAAGAGAAAAGAAATGAAGACCTTTTAAATACAACTATAGTTTGAATATCAACTTTTTATTAATCTTTTAAACAGAGTACTCTTTTTTTAAAAAAAAAATCCTTTTAAATATATTACCCAACGTTAGCCACATCAAATGGCCAGTGCTTCTGGCTTTTGAACTTTACCAAAAGTAACCTCACAGATAAAACTGATAAGCATTAAACGAAGGTTATGACTTAACTACAAGTGTATGTGGTATTTTCAAGGAGGAAGTAAGCAGCTTCTACAAGATTTAGAATCTACAAAAATAGCTCAGAGAAAGGAAAATTCAAGAAGTGAGACTGGGAGTTGATCATGGAGAGGCAGAGACTACAGTGATTTTTATCATTCCTACAACCAGTTTGCACAGAAAAAAGAGAAGCCAGAAGTCCAACTAGTAAGAATTTTTACCCTTTTCTGGATGTGTCAGGCTTCTGGGTTCCCTTCCCCTAGGCCCTATTGACCTTGGAGTCCTATGAAGGCAGAGCAGTCAAAGAGGCTATCTGCATACTATAAAATTTGTCCCTCCTCAAGAGATTGTTCTGTTAGATTTGTAAATTATTTCTAGTTCATTTTTAAGCCAAGCAGTTTTATGTTTTGGGAAATCAAACTTCTCTCAGTTTGGGGGATGCATCTGAGGAGTGTCCTGTGGTACAGAGATGCAGTTACCCATCTGTGAAGAGAGAACAGAGGAGGAAAAAGAAAAGGGTTTTTATTATTATTATTATTATTATTATTATTTCCCAGAGTCTGTGGGTCAAAGATTCTCAGTGATTCACGGTGCACTTGAGAGGAGTGCAGGCTGAAGACAGTTGGTTACGCATCTAGAAAGATGGGAAAAAAGAGTCTTTTTGTTCCTTTCTCTTTTCAGAGAAAACCTGGGGTACATGAGGGAGAGAAAAATGGCATTTCTTTTTTTGCTCTGTTCTTTCCTTCCCTGAGTCCTGGCAGCCACTGTCAGGTGCCAACTGTGTGTGCAAGTGTGACATTCACCCGTGAAACAGCGAGGCCTATGTAGAGAAATATTCACACTCATCTACTTGGTGCCTAAGCCTCCCGCTGTCAGTAACCTTTCAGTTTCCTAGACCTCATCTATGCTATGGATGCTAGCATGACCTCTATCCATGAAGTGGAGGGCCTATTCGGCAGGAATAAGTTATGCTCACCTGCACTGTGCCCCTAGACTTCCACTGTCATCTGCCTCTGGGTCCTTCAGATCTAGTCTTTGTGTTTAGGTCTTCAAACTGAAGCTTGAAATTGAATTTGGAACAAATGGTGCCTCAGGAGGGTGTATGGACCCGTTAAATTAGTCCCAAGAGGCCCTTGCCAAGTTGCAGCCAGCAACCAGTGGGATAACTCCTCTGTTGCTTCCCTATCATAAGCAGAATGCTAAGGTGAAGCTGTGAAACCAGGTACTCAACAAACAAGGGAGAGAAAGGGAGTCCCAGGAATTGGGGACCTGGCCTAGTAAAATCCCTCTCAAGAGGAAAAATAACTAAGCTCTCACATAGAAAAACTCACTTTATTCACAGGACTATGTTAACTCCTGACATGGTGGAGAAAAACAAACAACTTATGTCCAGGGGAGGGGAAGGCGCCTGGGGAGAAAAAGCCTCTTACCTTATGCAAATGGATTCTTTCAAGAGGAAAAAGAAAGCTCTTGATTGTTATATTCGTCTTTCTTCTAAAAATAGACAGAAACCACATTGTTCTGGATTTCATCCCTGATGACTGAGCCAAGTACTCATTTTAACCAGTAATATTATCTCTGTGGTTTGCAACACCACCCTTAACATTGTACGTAAAGAAGAGATGGAAACCATGACAGCCACACAAAAACAAGAAGGAAAATGTGATAGAAAACGTTGGGGGTCTTGGTGCTGACACCCTAATGGGCGATTGGGGACTGGAGTCAGTTGATGTACCTATGGATAACATGGAGATGTAGCCTCAGCAAGATACCAGATACCCTCAGTTGCCCCAGGACCTCCTTCCATTCCAACATGACAGCTAGACCTCCTTCTAAAGGAGACTCTATTGAAACAAAGACATTATCCCCAATACCCAGGGTTGATGGGGGTGTGGGGGGTTAACAAAATTCTCCCCAGCAAGCCTGTCCTCTGCAGCTGCGTCATTCAGTCTTAATTGGCTGACAGAGATCTGGTGCTTTATCTGCCTTCAGAAAAAAGTCTGAGGACAAGACACCTTAGAAATGAAAGTGAAAGTGTTTTAGGTTCACACTTACTCACCCTTCCACAGAGCCTGGACAAGCCCCCAAAAGTAATGCAGGATTTTGGGGGTGTTGCTTCACCAGCTGCAGATCTCTGAAACCAGCAATGCCTCTGCCCAGGGCCTTGCTTGGCTCTGGTCTCACTGCTCGAGGTACCCTGCCCACTTGTCCAGCAGGTTGCCATTGGCTTGTGCCCTGGCCCAGATCCCACACTCATTGTGGAATCCATATTCAGTCTGTGGCTGGGCTGGGGATGCCATGACCTGCTTCTGCCTTGGGAACTGGCATCTGGACAAAGGGAATAAGGAGGTGCCCAAAAAACTCAGACATGTCAGAAACCATGGAACTCCAAAAAGGGTGTTACAGTGTGTCACAGCTCTGTCTCAGGGAGCCCCGAGGTCTGGGCCCCCAGAAGAGTCATAGGTCTTCTTTCCTTCCTACCACTCACAGCTCAGTGAATATGGGGAAAGGGGCATATTTCAGTCCATTTGCTTCACAGCTTGTTCAATCTCACTGTCCCACTGTGGCTCATGGCTCCTGGGCTGGCCTGGCCCTGCCATTGCTTCCTGTTACATAAAGCAGCAGTCCAGTGCTGGCAGAGGGCTACAGTATTACAGCCTTTTTCATATCCACCTTTGGTGGGTCCTGAGTGCCTGTCCCATGTCCAAGAAGAATGAGGTTACACTGACAACCAGAGGGTGAGCAGAGTGGAGAGTTTTCTTGAGCAATGGAATAGTTTTCAGCAGAGAGAGGACCTATACTGGGCAACCCCCTATCTGAAGTTGTGTAGCTCTCAAGTGTAGCTGAGTTTGGGGTTTTTCATAGGCACAGAATTGGGGAGGTGTGGGCCATAGGTAGCATTGAAAAAGGCAACATTTGATTGATTAAAAAGCATTATTCAGTAAAAACCAATCAGGAAATACTAGGCAAACAGGATTAGACGTTCTCACTCTGGGTTGCAGGCTTCTTCTGGAACCAACATTCTAGTCTTCAGGCTTCAGGGTAGGGTTTCACCAGGGACCTGCCCCTATCTGCCTTGGGATTTGTTTGCCTCCTGCCACTATCAATGATTGAAGTAGAGATCATAGAGAGAAAAATATTTGAAGATACTATACTGTTGTCTTTGAAGTTGGAGGAAGGGAACACAGACCATGAAGTTTGAGCAGCCTCCAGAAGCTGGAAAGACAAGGAAACACATTCTCCTCTCAAGCTTCCAGAAGAGCATTGCATTAGTTTGTTCTCATACTGCTATAAAGAACCACCTGAGGCTGGGTAATTTCTGAAGAAAAGATATTTAATTGACTCACAGTTTCACAGGCTGTATAGAAACTATGACTGGGAGGACTCTGAAAATTTACAATTATGTCAGAAGGTGAAGAGGGGCAAGCACACCTTAGCATGAAGAGCAGAAGAAAGAGATAGAGTAAAAAGTGGGAAGCACCACACACTTTCAAACAACCAGATCTTGTGAAAATTCTATGATGAAAATAGCAAAAGCAAAGTCCACTCCCATGATTCAATCACCTACTACTAGGCCCCTCATTCAACAATGAAGATCACCAACATAAGATGTGGGTAGAGACACAGATCCAAACCATATTACGAGTGTAGCCCTGCTAACTGATTTCATACATTTGACCTCCAGAGCTGCAAGATAATGTGTTTGTTGTATTGTTGTTGTTTGAAGCGGTGGCTCATGCCTGTAATCCCAGCACTCTGGGAGGCTGAGGCGGGTGGATCACGAGGTCAGGAGATTGAGACCATCCTGGCTAACATGGTGAAACCCCATCTCTGCTAAAAATACAAAAAATTAGCTGGGTGTGGTGGGTGTAGTTTACAGTGTATATTCTAAAGCAGCAATATGAAATTAATAAACATTTAAAATACATTCCAGCTCCCATGTCAGGAAGTCCTTTCTGCAATCCCACAGAAGTATTCTCCCACCCCTGTCTTCACTTTATATGTTGCCTTCATGATCGTTGGTACAATCTATAAATGTTTTGACCATGAATCTCTTTATTAGTATTAATGTTGTTTCTCCAAGTAGGATGTAGGTTTCAAAAGACCAGGAACCATATTGTCTTGTTCACATTTGTATTTTCAGTGCCTGGAGAGTTCCATAAATAAGAAATTTGAAGATCAAAAAAAAACCACAAATAATTAATAAGTACCTGGTGAAAAACAAAAGGCTAGGACCTTTGCATTCCCTAATTCCAAGCTTAATTTTTTTCCTTTATGCTGCAAATCTCTGTGGTCCTTCCAGTAAAACTCCTCATATACCTTGATTATAACTATACTTTCATGACTCACTGTGTTCTTTTATGCTGACTGAGCTGCCTGTGCCACCATCATTGCTTGTGCAATATGCGTAATGGAAAGAATATGGGCTTTGTAGCCTGGAACCTAATTCCCAATTCCAGTTCCAGAATCCCTTTAGGAGGTGACCACTATGGACTTTTCTTCACATATTAAAAACAAAACAAAAACAACCATTAACAAAATTTGCCTTTTTAAGTTCTTGTGAAGATTAAGATATTATTTTACCAAAAAAACTTAGTGTCTGATGAAGCCAATGTTTTATAAATTATAATCTTCTAAAAAACCTAGATGAAATATTACTTTTTCGTTGTATCTAGGTGACTTTTCAGTCAACTTTTTCTGCTTTTTTTATACAACATATTCATTATATGGAATTAATTGCAATCTGGAGAAAATATGACTTGAAGTCAGTAGGTATATGCTCAAATTCACTTGCTAGTTTTGATTTATTTGGCTATAATTCAAACAGTTAAACTTCTGTATCTGTCTATAAAATTAAGATGATAAGAGCTAAATCAGAAAGTGTTATATAAATAAACAAGTTATTCAATCAAAGTAATTAGCACTTTCATATTTCACAAATATGAAATAGCCTTTGAGCTATTTCATGTTTGTTCACTGTGCTGACTTGTAGATCTCCTTCCCCACTACCTCAATTTTATAAGTGACATATAAAAATGTATATATTTAAGGTATAAAACATGTTGTTTTGATACACATATATATTGTGAAATGATTGCTATTAACTACCTAGATAATGTATCCATTACCTTACATACTTACCTTTGTGTTTGTGTGTGTGTATGTGTGTGTGTGCATGTGTATGTGTGTAGTTAAACCATTTAATACTGACTCTCTTAGCAAATTTCAAGTATATAATGCAATATTATTAACTATGGTTATCATGCTGTATATATAGCACATTTTCTTTATCCACACATTTGCTGATGAATGCTTGCATTGATTCTATATCTTGGATTCCACAAAGAATCAATCTCATTGCAAGAAATCAATCAGTTGACAAATATATAAAGTCAAAAGTTAAAGTTACAACTCTTCTCATTTCCTGCATTTTTTAGGGGGTAGCCATGGTGAAAAATATAGAATGAGGTTCGAATTTTACTACCAATCTTGTTCATTCTATCATATCCCATTTTAAATGTTTTTCTTTTGAAAATATAATTAAAAACAAAATATTTTTCCAATCCATAAAATCTTTTCAGGAAGAGAGAAGAAAAGGGGAACAATTTTATTGTTGAATAAGCAATAAACCAGAATGTGATGCACATCACGGGCAATCTGCTTAGAGACTGCAAAGACCAAAACTAAATCTTGTTCTTTTATACAGCCCAGCAAATAGAATCTATTAGATACATGTTCTCAAGATAAGCAATAACTAGTAGTCAAGTAAGGAAACTTGAGGTGCCATTTGTCACACATGTTTATATTAGATTCTCTTGGTAATTGGGGTGGCCAATTTTTGTTAGCTAATTGGCATTATCCAAAGGAAACATAAACTTCTCACATCTTTGTGAGAGAAGGTAGTTCTGTGCCTTAAAGAGAGGCACCCTCTGGGATATAATGCTGCTGTGTTCCTTGAAAATTTCATTTTAAAGAGGTGGTTTTCTGGTCCTTAAGAAAGACATTCCTGGGGTTTGACACTGAAAAGAGGTTTACTTACTATTTCATAACGGTTACATACATTTCAAAGTCACAGAAAAATAACATATATTTTCCAAAGTAAATATTCTGAGAAAAGAGAGGGAGGAGGAAGTCTTTTTATTAACAACAGGGAGAATGAAGTTTCTTATTTTTAACTTGTGTTTTCTGTTATAGGCTCCTGTCTTGATTCCTCTCTGTTGTCAGAGAGTAGGTCTTTACCTATTTCCTTATCCATAAGGTGAATGTATTAATTTAAAAAGTGAATATGTATAAATCAATTAGAATAAATGCCTGATACATAATGCCTATATGGCAAACAAACTGGACAGCAATAACTTAACTTAAGCATACCTTGAGAATGACCTCAGGGTCTATGAAGACTGTGTGTTCTGAGTTCTGAGCTAAGGAATTCCTAGCTAAGTGGCTGACCTGAAGATTCACTCCATATCTACGAAGGACACCTGAGCTCTTGGCCCATCTCTTGGAACACAGTCCCTACAGGGAATCGAGGCCCTTTGTTCTGAGTTAAATGGAGGTTTCTAGTTGGAGGATGCCAAGTAAAAATGTGATGTAAACTGCATGTTTTTCACAAGTGAATGTGGTTCTCCTGTCCAGCACACCTCTGCTGGACTGTCTTTGAACGTAAGTCCTGTCAATAAATGCTATGTCTAGTCTGCTGTCTCTGGGTATCTTCTTTGGCCTCTTGGACATGATGTCATCCCTTTTGGAGTCAACAGTGTTCCAGCATGACAATGCCTTGTGTGAGTGTTAATGATCTATTCTAGCACTGCATTCAATTTGCCTCTTCAACAGCTTTATCTTCCACCTTTATTTATTTATGTAGTGGTCATGATTTTAATTTGGGTGCACTCGACATGATTTTAAGGATTGTTTTTTTGGTCCACATTCAGTTGTCCAGATGCAGATCCAGAGGTGGCACAATTGAATTTGGCAAGGGCCAAAAATTAGCTTACTTAAGTCAGATAAAGGGGAAGCAACAAAAGTGTTAAAGATGTATTTCAGGCCAGGCATGATGGCTCATGCCTGTAATCCCAGCACTTTGGGAGGCCGAGGCGGGTGGATCACGAGGTCAGGAGTTCGAGACCAGCCTGGCTAATATGTTGAAACCCTGTCTCTACTAAAAATACAAAAATTAGCTGGGCATGGTGGTATGCGCCTATAGTCCCAGCTGCTCGGGAGGCTGAGGTAGGATAATCACTTGAACCCGGGAGGCGGAGGTTGCATGCCACTGCACTCCAGCCTGGGAGACAGAGCGAGACTCCGTCTCAAAAAAAAAAAAAAAAAAAAAAAAAAAAAAAGATGTGTTTCAAAAATGTGATTATGTGTGTACCAAGAAGTGTGAAGTCCTTGGTGCTAGTCTTCTTGGGAGAAAAGATATGGCCAAGAGAGCAATTATTAAAGTAAGCAAAGACTCATTAAAGTGATAAGAGTTCACTCCAAGAGAGGAGTGGGCTGGCCCCGCTGGGAACAGCAGTAGCAGCTAGGATTAAGTAGTAGCTGAGTTTATTCAAAGAGACACAGAGAGAGTACACTCAAAGATGAGGCAGAGCAGGCTGCTGGGAAAAGAGCCAGCCAGCAGCCATGAGAGTTCTGCACTGAGGTTTTTGTTTTGTTGGACTCTTGAAGTTCCTGCCTCTGTCTCAAGTCTCTGCCTTTGTTGGTGTCTCGTTTACCACTTCTGTCCTAAGTTTCTGCCTAGTCCCTCCCTAGTCCTGTCCCAGGTTCCTGGGATTCACTCTTACTGTCAGTTGATGGGACATGTAGGCCCCATGCTGGATGCGAATCCTACCTAATGGTGACTTTGCTCATTACCACCACCCCAGGATGGTCATATAGTGGTTAAATCTGTACTTTATGTACTGTATATCTCTTAGGAATTTGCCCTTTGTCCTCTTTTATTCTTATGAGCATGTAGCTAGCTGCATTCTGACAGGTTTTACAGGGTGAGCAATTACTGGGCATCTTATCAGGCATTTGGGGGCATTCCTTTCTGTGTAGGTACTTCCCCTCCTCTCTGCTACTATCTAGTATGCATGTTTCGGCTGGTCTGTGGAGTGTGAGACTTTCCAGACCTTCTTTTCTCAGGGGCTCCTGCTCATGTCTGTCTGTCTTCCTACTCTAACAAATATCATATAAAATAAATAAAATATTTCTTTTTCTTTTATTATTATTATTATTATTATTATACTTTAGGTTTTATGGTACATGTGCGCAATGTGCAGGTAAGTTACATATGTATACATGTGCCATGCTGGTGCGCTGCACCCACCAACTCGTCATCTAGCATTAGGTATATCTCCCAGTGCTATCCCTCCCCCCTCCCCCCACCCCACAACAGTCCCCAGAGTGTGATGTTCCCCTTCCTGTGTCCATGTAAAAAAAAAAATAAAATAAATAAATAAATAAATAAAATATAAATCTGAATACAGAGTGAAGGGAGAACATAATGAGATAAAGGGCAGACAACAGAAATGTGGTAGGTTCAGTGAAATTTCCTTCATGATCAAGTAATTGTTTTAGGCAGGTTGAAGAGTGAGAGAATTAGAACTGCCTCTCTAAATTTAGGAGAGCTGAAGTTAGGCACTTATTGGCAATAACAAGTTCTGAGGTGTGACCATGGGCTTGGGTAGTAGTTAGTTGGAGAGCAAGATCATTGCACGACAGATCAAGAAGCAAAAAGCCAAAGTACTGGAGTAATTGTTGATGGGGATACTGAAATCACTGTACATTATGGACAAAAACAGTATGGGAGGAGGAACATCATTGCAGATGCTGAAATCTTCAAGGAATTGAGAATTTGCCTCAAGTATTGAAATAGCTGCAATATTTGCAACAAATACATAAATGATGGGGACCAAGAGGGGTAGTGAGTGAAATAATTTACAACTTCAGAATGTTTCTTAGGGAAGAGGAGGGATCTTCTAGAATTCCTAACAGGGAAGAAATCACCTGTCCCTTCTGCAGACCAGGGCTATAGGAGAAGTGGAGTCCTCAGGAGTGATCCAGGTGTTTGCTTTTCATTTACAAGTGAAAAGAAGAATGGAATGGAGTTTGCTGGTTATGTTTTATGTGTGGTACATTACAGGGCACTCAAGGGAAAACTTTGGGGAATAGGCAAGGGTAGAAGATAAATTTAATGTGGGGATACTCATCTCTATGCAGATAAAATGATTTAATGATTGAATGAACCAAAAAGGAAGTACAACCAAATCCCTCCTCCAGCTCCTCAAAGAATGATCTCTTAACTTTTTTTTCCACAGAGAGCACTCGCTAACGTGATAGATAAGAGAGCTGGAGGCATCTTTATTCTATCTTCTCTCCAGCCCGGCATCTTAACTCAGAATTTAACTGTTTCACCTGGGGCTAGGAGGAAGCTTTCTCCCGGTTAATTACCACATGTTAACACTGAAGCTGTATCCTCATTTCACTGCTGAATGCAATCACTGCTCCCAGTATTACGGTAATGATAACCCCCTCCCTGGCCTTCTGCCTTTAAGCTTGGATTTAGAATTCAATTGATATGGATAAAATTTAATGTGGCACAAAATATCACAGAGGAAAAATGACACCATAAAACACACCTTTTGGTGGTGAGTCATTTTAGTACTGGGCAGTATTACCTTGGAGACAGATCTTTAACAGCCTGCTGCATCCAGGCTATTGTTCTACTGATTGTTGCCTGTAGGTGGATGTGGGCATGTTGTAAAAAGGAGATCTTTCAGATATGCCCAGAGGAGGATGTCTGGGCATCCATTGACTATGCATCAGGCCCTGTGCTGAGCTCTGAGGCAGATCTAATGATGAATGAGACAGGATTCCTTTTCACAGTCTAGCTGTGAAGACAGACTACTTTTAGGGTTGCAATGGTTCCATCAGTAATAAAAATAAAAATAAATAGTGCGATCTATTATTCATTGAGCACTTACTATATGCAAGATATTCTGCTAAGTTTCAAATACCATATTTCAGAATATTAGCTTTGCAAAATTGGTTTATGGTTGATTCCGTGGTCCTACAGGGACCCAGATACTTTTGGAGGGGAGAACAATGACCATTCACATCTCACTTTTTTACTTAAGGTGGTATGTAATCTAGTTATGGTATAGAATGCTTTGGGGAGAACCCATATGACAGGTAGATATAGAAAATAGGGCTTGAGGACTCTGCATAGGATGAGCAGTGAAGAAAAAATTCCTACATCCATAGGACATATACATCTGTAGGAAAGTGAAAATAAATTATATGTGACCTTATACAGAGAATATGAGATACTATGAGAATCCCTCCATGGCCATAAAGTAGAGGGGATATGGTAGAAGGGACATTTGAAGAAGTGGCTTAAAATAATTTGAGAAGCTTACAGTAATTCACTTATTTAATTTGTATCTTGTAGGAAACAAACTGCTTTCTTAATGGCCTAGGATGGTAGTACAGCTCTGAGACATCTTTAAGAATATGAAGGCTGAGAATAACATGGTGGATTTAGAAAAGCACACAAACACAATCCTTCCAATAGAAGAGCTGCTGTTCAGCTTCGATTCTCTTTATCTTAAAATCTCTATCCAAAGGAACTGGCACCCTTGTCCTGTTTCAGTCTTAGCATGTTTCCTTTGCCTTTCTTTATGCTTTATTCATAATCTGTGGCAGCTCTTTGTTTCATCTCCTGACTATGGCCTTTTCCATATTATAATTTGACAGATGACCAAAATAGACACTTTATCCACTAAAACACACCCTAAGGTTAGGAGGACAAAAATGACACAATTAAGTTCAAGGTTCAGAGTTGCTGGCATGGCAACTTCTTAAGTTCCTATGGCTATAAGAAAAATCACACTCTTGCTAAATTCCCTCACAGTAGGAGCTATTAGACAAATTATCAAACCCCTCCTAGCTCCAATTTGCAACCCAGACCACTACAGTTATGACTGGACAGAGGACCAGTCTTACAAACATTATTTTCTGATAAGCAACTGCAGATGTTAAGCCTGTTTCAATCAGTTTATAGAGGCTGTGCACAAACAGACCTTTTGTCCTATAGTTCTTCTTTTGATGTAAAGAGCCAAATTTCTCCCCATTTTAATGCTAAAACCCCACCCCAATGTGAACATGGGATGTATGTTATGTATATGTTTACCCATTGTACATGCGTTGCATCTCCCTCCAAATATGTGTAGCTTTCTCCCCAAACCTGTTGCATATGTATTACTCTGTAATATGATACAGGCTCCATGTGGCATAAAACTCAACCTGTCCTTTTGCTTTTTGAAGAGAGAGCACTTTCAGCACCTGATGGAGACTGTCTCTTCCCATTTTTGGAAACTGATATCACCAAAAGCTCTCCTTTCTACTATTTAGCTATCCTGTCCTTGTCTTCTGCATGATAATATTATTGGACTTTTGGCCCAAGTTGTATTTTCTAATAAGAACCCAGGCTTGGGATGATTTAACTCACATCATAGCTGTTGTCTTTTCTGACCCCCAAATGCCTAAATGATGTAGGTATGATAGACTATTATTTGTGATCCCTCAATTGTATCTTCTAGTTGTTAATTTGAGTGAAAATATTTTTTTGTTGTAGTGTACCTACTTTTTTCTCCACTTTTGCATCATCTCTCTTGTGTATTAGTTACTGTTGCTGTGTAACGTACCCTCACAAAACGCAGTGGTATAAAAAAGCATTTTATTATTCTTATGGATTCAGTGGTTTAGAAATTTAGGCATGGATTTTAGGGAGGATGGGTCTCTGTGTCACCATGCCTGGGTCCTCAGCTGAGGAGGCTGAAGACTGCGAGTGAATCAGCAGCCCGGGCTGGAGACATCTGGAGGTGTTTTCCCTCACGTGATTACAGTTGATTTCACCTGCACTCTAGAACCTCAGCTGAACTGTCAGCTGGAGCATCTATACATGGCCTATGCATGTGATGTCCTTGTATGGGTAAATTTGGCTTTCCTCACAGTATAGCAGCTGGGCAACAAAAGTAAACGTCCCAAGAGAACCAAGAGGAGGCTACATCACCTCTGAAAACCTAGCCTGTTAATTCTTATATATAATATCACTTCCACTATAGTGGTGAGGGTACAGAAAACTTAACTTTTGATGGGAAGAGATTTGAAATATCACTGGAAGATTAGCACATGGTTTAGGAGAAATTGTTGCCATTATCTTTGGAAAATGCAGTCTGCCTGTATTAATTTCCACTTGCTGGTGTAACGAACTACCTCAAACTTAGTTGCTGAAAACAATGCAGATTTGTTACCTTATTCTTCTGGAGTTCAGAAGCCTGAAATAGGTCTCACTGGGGTAAAATTAAAGTATCATGAAAGCTGTCTTCCTTCTGAAGGCATTTCATAAAAACTTATGAAATGTCACTTGAGAGCTTCTCATTCAAGGTAGGGTAGAGTAGCTTGCAAGGTAAAAAAATGCTCTACCCGAGTACACCTAGAAAATTGAATAGGATTTTAAAAATCCATTTAAAAATATCAGAGAGCTACACAAGCAATGACTAAACTTGTGAAGAGTATAGACAAAGTTGTAATTAGAAGAAGACTTGTGACTGGAGACATTGGCCAATGCTGTGTGTGGAGGAAGTAAGAAACTGTGTATCTGGGCTTCCACCAGCACAGGGAGGCTGCTCTAAGACAGAGAGGGGTGTAGAATGTTTGGCAGAAGGTCCAGGCAGGTGTGACAATGTTTAAAGCTCAGAGAGCTAGAATAGACAGAGAATTTCCTCCAACTCTGATTGGAGAGGGGTAGGGGGATCCTAGTAATCCTTTCAGTTGAAAGACCTAAAGTGCTATGCTCCAGGGTTAGGGAGACTAGAGGTAGACATAGCTTTACAAAACCACAAATTAAGTTCTACCAGTTCAGTCTCTGCTTGGATGAAGGTGTCAGTTACTCTATTCTGTTTGTCCATCATAGGAAACTGTGAGTTCTCACTGATGATTTTACTAACTCAAAGCTCTCAGGAAAGCCTTGCAATGTAGATATTTTAACTTATTCTTCTAGATTAGGAACTACAATATTATTTCTCATAATTTCCGTCCTGACCTTTCTGTATACTAGCTACAGTGGAGGTGTTAGTAGTGGAGGGAAAGGGAGCAGAACCTATCTCAATGAAAAATATCTTTTTCTCTAAAGCATGTAAATCAGAACAAAACTGATTCATTTGTTCATTTGTAAATTTGTAGACATGTATTTATTATATAAATGTATTTCAGGTTCTGTCCTATGTCATAAGATCCAGAGATAAATAAGTTGATTGCATTGTCCAGGAAGTGTTAGTTTCAAAACCCTTCGCAAAAATTATGACAGTGAGAGAAGTTTAACACGATTGACTCCATCTTGCTTCTAAAATCGCAAGCTTTCCTTGCTCATTCCTGGGCACAGGCTAAGCTAACTATAGGAAGAATTTAGATTATAGTTTAACTTTAAAACAAAGATGATAATAGTATTTTCCCAAAATGAATAACCTCTTTGCTCAGGAACTGAAACTGCCTTTGTAGAACTAACACATTAGTCACAAGGTTAGAATTAGTGTTCAGGATTAATGTAGTCAAAAGTCACAAGATTTTACAATCTTGTATTGTATCACTATTGTAAAACATAAGGCTGATATTTGAGATATCTTTTAGACCTTTCATTCTGATGGACCAACTGGTGCCACCAGGACCAATAACCCACCCAGGAAGTGACTCACCACAAGACAGCTTGAAACCCCTATGATTTCATCCCTAACCCAACCAATCAGCATTCACCTTCCCTATTTCATTGCCCACCAAACTGTCCTTGAAAAATTGTAGCCTCTGAATTCTTGGGGAGGTAGATTTGAGAATTAACTCTCGTCCTTTCACTTGGCTGGCCGTGATATTATTAGACTCTTTCTTTGCTACAACACCAGCTATTCTCATTATATTGGCTTTTGGGGTCACTAGGCAAGAAGAACCAATTGGGCTGCAACAGCCTGATAATAAAATATAGTAAGTAAGAAATTAGAAATTATTGCATTAAGTACTACCTTGAAAGTGTAGAATAGGCAAAGTCATCTGTTCTATCTGAGGGTTGAAAAATGCGTAAGCAGATTAAAAATAGAATTACAGCATAGGTACTATTTGAGTTGAATCTGAGAAATGAGTCAGAGTGACTAGATAAGAAGAAAGAAATTCCAAACTGAATGCCTGGCTGTTGTCTAACATCAATACAGTTGGAGGTGTATTCATAAATTATTGCCAATACTATGCTCTGACCCTACTGTGATGCAGAGAAGTTGAATAGAATTTGAATGGGATTTGGATTTGAAAACTCCTAATCAAATCTGTAATCATATGCAGACAAAGTCTATATCAAAGCACTATTAATATTACTGTTTTCTTTTGTTATTAGCTTTGCTATTTAAAATCAATACATTGCCATTAAATATAATTTAAACTTGAAGAGTTTATTGTGTAAAATATTTAGAATGTGCATATTTCAAATGTTGATTATTAATAAACTATATCATTAATAATACTGTCTTATCTTCAGTCTGCGTTTGTTTGGGAGAGGCACATTAATAATGCACTACTAACTTTATTATGGTATTACTCATTTTTTTCAAGGGTGCAGTTTTTTCATCTTATTCCTGGTCTATGATCAATTATTGGAGCCACTATGGTGTATATTTCTAGGTACTTCTGTACAAACTGCCCTAACCTCCTAAATCTCGTCATCCTGCCCCACCTCGCTTGCGTAAGTCTTACATAATCTTAATGCTGAGTTGCAAAGCCACTTCCCTTAACCTCCCCTCTCCCAAGCCAGTCTCTTTCTAACCATGATTCTAAGTGGATCTATGCCTGAATCCCTTTAATATGGAAAAATTCTGAAGCTTCTTCCAGCATCTGTGTGGTAGGCTGTTGATCCAGGAGAAAGCATCTCCGTTGGACACAGTGGTTGATAAATATGATCTGTGCATGTACTCAAATTCAGCTAATCAGAGATATTCCCTGGGCTTTCCAAACTGGAGCTTGATGAAAGTATCAGCCTTTCTTCCTATAGTCTTGTTCTGTGGCAGTTAGAGACAATTAAGATAACTCTCAAAAAAAAAAAAAAAAAAAAAAAAAAGAGAGAGAAATTCTTGATCTTCAAGACCCTGGATCCAGTTTTCTCTGAAGATACCCTCACCCTGCCCTTTAATGTGACTTACACTTTCTGTGTTTTTGTTTGTTTGTTTTGGTTTTGGTTTTTGTTTTGCTAAGGCTAATATGAGCTGAAATTCTCTCTCGTAATTGTAAAACAATATTGAAAAATATACTGTTCTATATCAATTATTTATTGTTCTCACCACTGGATGGGAGAATGACTGAAGACAGTGTCTTACTTATCTCTGTAACCAAACACTTGACAAGACATCTGACATCTTGGACACTCAATATATGTTGATCATATGAGAAAATAGAGACCAACCTTGTTTCATAGGGAGATAGTTGCACAAGGAAACATTATGCCCATTATAATGAATCCATGAGACTGATAGGTTTTAAATTTAACAAGAGATTGATGTCTTTTTTTTAAAAAAAGTTCTCTTTTTTAACTCTTTCACTCTGTCTAGGTATCTAGGACCTTCTGTACACACACACACACACACACATACACATGAGATTCTTTGTAATATTTCCTCTATCTGTAGTACTTCTTCTCCCTTGATCCCTCAGGCAAACCTTTCTTCAAGCTCTGTTCAAATATCAGACACCTTTGTCAAGCATTTCGGAATACAAATCCTATTACACAGCACTAAACATTCTTATTACCTGTCAATGCATTCTGTGCTTTTGATTATCTCATTCTATAGAAATTACTTTTTTCATATCTACCCATTTTCTTCCTAGGGTTTTAGCTCTTAAAGGGATGCATATTTTACTGTTTTGCATTCTCAGTCTCTAAAATAATGACTGACACACAATAAATAATCAATGAGTATTTGAAAGAAAAACACTTTGTGCACATGTACCATAAAACCTAAAGTATAATAATTAAAAAAAGTAAAAAAAAAAAAAAAAAAGAAAAACACTTTGTAAAGTTTTTGCCCAAGTCCTCTTGTTTTTTGTTTTAACTGCACAGTGAAAATGAGAGTGGTACATATTATTCTATCAGTTTTACAGATGAGAAATATACATGCAAAAACATGTTTATTGTACATGAAGGCAGGAATTTGTTTCTCTAGTTTATTAGTGTATCCCCAATGCCTAGCAGAGTTCCTGGCACAAAAGAGTGTGTGTATGTTATATGTATACACAGTTGGCCCTTGTGTTACAGGAAAGGGGTCCTGATCCAGACCCCAAGAGAGGGTTCTTGGATCACAGGCAAGGAAGAATTCAGGGCGAGTCCACAGTGCAAAACAAAAGCAAGTTTATTAAGAAAGTAAAGTGGTGAAAGGATAGCTACTCCATAGACAGAGTAGGACTTCCCCAAAAGTAAGAGGAGGAACATGCCCTACCTAGGTACAATGCTTGTATATATAGGAAGATTTGCTCTGTTACAAGGGTTTGTTATAAAGGATTAATTTTCTTATTTACTATATTTTGCAAGAATCAATATTTTTATCTATAAATCAAAATTAGGAATGCCTTTTTTCTCCAGATATCAGGATATCTGGACACTCCCAAGTCTGGGTCTATTTAACAAACATTAGGCTGGGCACAGTGGCTCATGCCTGTAATCCTAGCAATTTGGGAGGCCAAGGAGGGCTGATCACCTGAGGTCAGGAGTTTGAGACCAGCCTGACCAACATGGAGAAACCCTATCTCTACCGAAAATACAAAATTAGCTGAGCATGGTGGTGCATGCCTGTAATGCCAACTACTCGGGAGGCTGAGGCAGGAGAATCGCTTGAACCTGGGAGGTGGAGGTTGTAGTGAGCCAAGATCATGCCATTGCACTCCAGCCTGGGCAACAAGAGCAAAACTTCGTCTCAAACAAAACAAAACAAAACATTATTAATTTGTTCCCTTAACCATAAACATCTAGAGGCTGGGTATGCCTAACTTTCTGGGAATGCAGCCCAGCAAGTCCCAGACTCATTTTCCTAGCCCTCACTCGAAATGTAATCACTCTGGTTCGAATGCCTCTGACACTTGAACAACAGGGGTTTGATCCATGCAGGTCCAAGTATAGGAGGATTTTCTTCCCCCTTCTTCCACCATCTCTTCTTTCTCCATCTCCTCAGCCTACTTAGCATGAAGATAAGGATGAAGACCTTGACATTGCTTCACTTTCACATAACGTATGGTACATATGTTTTCTCTTCCTTAGGATTTTCTTAACAACATTATATTTTCTCTAGCTTATTTTTATTGTAAGAAGATAGTATCTAGTACATATAACATATAAATATAATATATTTATATGTGTCATATGTATTCTTATGTATCTAATCAGCTGCTTTGTTATCTGTAAAGTTTCTGGTCAATGGTAGGCAATTAGTAGTTTAGTTTTTTGGAAAGTCAAAGGTAATATCAGAGGTGCTTAAACCAGAGTGACTCCATTTTGAGTAAGGGCTAGGAAAATGAGTCTAGGACTTGCTGGGCTGCATTCCCAGAAAGTTAAGCATTCTGAGCCTCTAGATGTTTACAGGTAAAGGAACAAATTAATAATGTTTACTAAACTGACCCAGACTTGGGAGTGTCCAGATATCCCGATATCCAGAGAACAAAGGCATTCCTAATTTTGCTTTAAAGATAATAATATTGATTCTTGCAAAATATATTAATTAAGAAAATTAATCCTTTATCACAAACCCTTGTAACAGAGCACATCTCCCGATATATACAAGCATTGTTCCTAGGGTGGACGCGTTCCTCCTCTTACTTTTGGGAGCGTCCTTCTCTGTCTGTGGAGTAGCTGTCCTTTCACCACTTTACTTTCTTAATAAACTTGCTTTGACTTTGCACTGCAGACTCTTCCTGAATTCTTTGTTGTGTGAGATCCAAGAACCCTCTCTTGGTGTCTGGATTGGGATCCCTTTCCTGTAACATATTTCTGATGACTACAGAAGGGACTATAGTGCAGAAACCTCGACCCAGCAGCTAAATTTGGGTAAGCGGTGGGATCCTGTAACATATTTCTGGTGAGCACAGAAGGGACTGTAGTGAGGAAACCACCAACTTTAGGTAAGTGGTGGGGTCCTGTAACAATATGAGGATTGTCAATTGCACTGGGGGTTGACACCTCTAACCCTTGCATTGTTCAAGGGTCAACTAGAAGTGTATATGCATGTATGTATGTAAGCATGCATGTATAAAATGAGCCTTAGCTACTTTCAGTGGCAGACCTTCATATAAAGTTATGAAGTTACATTTGCTCGATACCACTACACTATCATGCCATATTTTTCACTGACCAGATTTGAAATTGGAAGCCACTCAAGACTAGAGGTAGTGCCTTCATCCACTCTGCATTGCCCCATGGCCTCTGCACACGCCTTTCAGGTGTGTATTTACCATGAGTCAGCAATTGTGTTAGGTGCTTTTATAGTTTGAGTTTTTAGTAACTATCATGGTAATTCTCTTAAATATTAGATCCTCATTATTCATAGAAAATGATCAAGACTTACAAATCTAAGGCAACTTAATATATTGTAGGCCTTCGCTTTCTAAATTTTTAATTAAGTGGAAGTGAAGTGAATTCAATTTTATATTATTACGTAGAAAGTCTCCAACACACTTTGAACTAAAAATCTCAGAACACACAAATGCACAAAAAAAGGTTCAGAAAGGTCTGTATTCAGTTGAGCAAAGTGTTTGGGAAAATCTAGCAAAATGATGACTTTCTTAATAAGATTTGGCAATTTCTATCAATAGTTGACCAAAAGGAATTTAAGTAGCTACTTAAATACCAATTACTTACAAATGAAAACAGGAAGAAAAAGGCAAGTGTCCAGTTTAACTCACTGTAACAGAGAAAAACATTCACTAATCAATGCAGACTGGAGCTGTAGCCCCAGGTCAAATAGTGCCTTCGGCAAATTGGCCGTTTATTCTTGGAGACTCTAGGCAGAAACTCAGCATCTGCAACTTGAGTTTTGTTGTTGTTGTTGTTGTTGTTTGCTTTGTATTTTCTGGAGACAAAGCTTTCCTCTAAAATGCTGGGCCATGTAATGGATTTCTTCAACCTCCTGCTCTCAGGTCAGGGAACAGACATTTTAGGAAAATGGGCCTCTGCTACAGAACCATGCATGGAAGCAGCACTGGCTCTACAGATGAGCAGGTGGCACGTGTGGTCACACTGGCCCCGTGCTCAGCAGGCCCCATAATTGGTTTGTGCTTTGCTGTAGCTGTATTACAATTTTTATTTTATCTTTGAACTTACATTTCTTAAATGAAGTCCCATAGGTCCAGGGAGCAAGTGTGTAAACACAGAATTAAGCTTTACCTTACAATGCACCTTGATCATGGAATGCCAATGCCTCCAAGACATGAAGGAGTTTAACCAGCCTCAAAGCAAGTACAAGACAAGCATGTGTTCCATGTAGGACTATGCAGGTTGCTGATGACACCAAGAAGCCTAGCTTTCTATTCAACCCTGAACTTGCAGAAAGAAGGCAATTGTGTTCTAAGAGCATGAAGTGACCAGGGAACTTTTATATTCTTTGTTACTCATGTTCCTTTTCTGTATTAGCCAATCACTTTAGCTGAAGTGATGATGTAGAAGAAAAGGGCAAACTACTATTTTCTTTTCAGTTTTGTCTTCCACATTATTAAACCACAAGTACAAAGTGTTGCCAGAAAAGGTGCATATCAAATCCAACAAAAACAGTTGATTTTATTTTGCACAGTGTTTACATTATTCTAGTGAGAATAAAATACATGTGCATGTGTAAGCTATGAAATATAAATTATGTAATTTTAATGATTCCACATATGAGTCAAATGTTCTTACGTTTTGTTTTCAAACTATACTTTCACAATATGTAAAGGGGAGTGTACAATTTTGGCTAATAATTTAAAATTTTATTTTCACATATTTAAAATGATATCAAATAGCAAGTAAAAAGCACCATGACAAGTCAAGAGATACTATGAAAGGAATGAAAAAGCTTCATATCTTAGTATCTTTTGCAGCACTGTTTTCCTAATTTTCGAACAAGGAGCTCTGCATTTTCATTTTGTACTGCACCCCATTATTATGTAGCCAGCGCTGTATAGAAGTAATGTAGATGAGACTCCTTTTAAAGTTGTTGATGGTCTGACTGTAAAAGAAATACAGTGCGTGGCTGGGCACAGTGGCTCACGTCTGTAATCCCAGCACTTTGGGAAGCCGAAGTGGGCAGGTCACTTGAGGCCAGGATTTTGAGGCCAGCCTGGGCAACATGGTGAAACCTCATCTCTACAAAACACATAAAAATTACCTGGGAGTGGTGGTGCACACCTATAGTCCCAGCTACTTGGGAAGTGAGGCATGAGAATGGCTTGAAGCCTGGAGGCAGAGGTGGCAGTTAGCTGAGATCGCACCACCGTGCTCCAGCCTGGATAACAGAATGAGACTCGGTCTCAAAAATAAAAAATAAAAAAAGAAAAGAAAAGAAATACACTGTAGTGAGTTAAGCTAGACCAGTTTTATCAGAGAAGACAACATGAGAATGAATTTTAACTGGGGGATCATGAAGATGTCCTAAAGCAGATGTTCTGTCTTGAGTCTTAAAGCATGGATAGGATTTTAAAATTTGTCCTGACAAAAGTTTTGGTGCTGAGGGGCAAGAGGGCAGTGTAGACTGGTGAGAAAAATGCCCCATGTAAATGAATCTATTGCATTACTCAAAGCGTGGTTAGGAAAACAAGAAAAGAGACATTTGTAGGAAACCACAATAGCAAATACAATCTTTATTCTTAGATAAATCATCTGCGAACAGCAATGAAGTCTCCCCTTTGTTCTCTACACTTTCTAACTGGTATTGCTGATGTAAAGAAAGGAGAGTCATTGTGCTTGTTTGTTGATAGTACCCAGCTCCTCTGGAGCTCTGCCTCTGACTCCTTGACCCTATTTCTGATTCCACCTTCACTGAGGGGATAGTCCCTTGTACGAATGGCCTCACTTCATGATGCCTACTTCAGGCTTCATCCGCCTTAAGCATTTTCACTTCTTGCTAGGGAATCTTCCGGTGTCACAGTGCCAACGGGAACTTGGACAGCCTGGATTCATGCCTGGCTTGTAAGTATGTGGATGTGACACCATCAGAAGCAGCTCTCAGCCAGTGAGGAGTGGGGATTGATAATGATGCTCCCAACACCTGTGCTCGTGGTTTACTCTTTTGGTATCAATTCTATATAATCCTCCCGAGGTTGTGTGGAATAGAGCCCCCACCAAACTCAGCAGCAACCTACCTGATGCTTCTGTATTGAGTTTCCTTCCTTCTCTGTCTTGTTCTTCGAGGGCTATTTTTCTTGTTTCTTAGGATCAACCTCTAATTAAACTACCAAAATACTAGTTCTTTTTGGTTTCTGCTTTTGAAGAAATCCAAATTTTGAACACTTTTTATGTATTGTCCTTCTTGAATTAATCCTCTAAGGCAGGGGTGTTCAATATTTTGGCTTCTCTGAGTCACAGTGGAAGAAGAATTGTCTTGGACCACACATAAAATAGACTTAACACTAATGATAGCTGATGAGCTATTTTTAAAAATCACAAATAATCTCATAATGTTTTTAAAAAGTTTATGAATTTGTGTTGGGGTGCATTCAAAGCAGTCCTAGGCCACATGTGACCCAAAGGCCGCCAGCTGAACAAGCTTATTTTAAGATTTACATACTAAAAAGTTTAATTTTAACCAAAATTGATTGTTTTATACTTTCTATTTTTTTTTCTTCATTTTGTTACTTTATCTGTGGTCTCCAGGATAAACTCTGAAGAGTTTTATTGGCAATGGGCATTCTTGCTTGTTCCTGAATTTAACAGAAATATTTTTATTTATATCATTTTATTATTTGTAATGCTTATATGCTTATTACTACAGATTTTGGGGGGGATTCTTTACCCAGAAACCAATTTAAATCTTTTCAACAATTATGCAGGGTTTTGTTTTTTTTTTCATGTATCATTTTCATCCTTTGTTCTGCTAATGGTTCTTGCCATAGGATAAGTTTCTGCAGATTTTACAGATTCTGCATTTAGTCCAAACTTAACATTGGTATTCAAAATGAAACTCACCACAGACCTTTTATGTTTGTGTCACTCATGGTTCACCCTAAAATCCCAGGTATGCCAAAAACACACTGTAACTGTGGACCTCTTTGCTTATGGCTTTAATTAATATTCTCTCTTGTTATGCTGTCTGCAAACAAGAGATCATAGAGTGATAACAATTCATTGTGAAGCACTTTGGGTCTACAGCCATGATGGTTATATCTACTTATTAATGATATATTGTTCATGCTTTGACCTTTTCGTATCTTAGCATGGTGGATGCTTTCTCATCCTTGTCTGGTGAGGGATGGACTTGTATTTTTGCTCATCTGTGTAGGCTAGTTCTCTGTGTTCCCTCTCTTTTCTGTGCCACTGTCTTGCAAATGACCTTATATCACAATCTCTGTTTTTGATTTTGGAAAATCTCTTCAGCATTCACCAAAACCTTTAGAATTATTCTTACCTCTTTATTTGGTCTTTATATCTGATATCACCATTTTGTTTTTTAGAAATTTTACTTCAAAAGTCTATTATAAACACGGTCTTTCGTTCTTATTCTTGCCTAACTTAACTAGTCCAGGCCCTGATTGTCTCTTGCCTGGACGGCCACATATTTCTTGTATATCCACATTATCTTCTCCCACTCATTTCCCACTGCTTCCTGTATGTTCTCACCTTTGATTCTCTGTGGCTAACTGGATCCATTCCAAGACATTCCCCTGTTATAACAGATTCCTATCAATCTGGATCGTCATATATATCCAGCCACATGTTTTGACATTAATATAGGTTAGTCGAGTATTTGAGACATTTAAAAGTTTGAGATGAGAGGATGTGTGATTTCAAGTTGTAAGAAGTCAGTAAAATAGCAACAGGAGTCACTGTTGCTATAACCCATCTTTAATTATCCTGCTAATGTGTTTAAATAGGAAATAATTATGGAATTGTAGGTATCCACTATACACTGAAAAGCCAAGCAAGTCATCGCAATGTATGTGAAAGCTCTTGGCGTATTTGTTTGTCATTTTTTTCTGTCAATTTTGCCATTTTAAATGATGTAAATTAATTTGCACCAACATATTTACTTCATATCAGTCAGGAGATCTACATAGAGCTTACAATTATTTTAAATGTCTAATTTAGTTTTTCTTTAAAATGGAATATAATTGACATCTTTGATCTGCATCTTCCTATATGAATATTTTGTTCTCCCTTTAACTACATATTAGATAATTATTTTGGAAAGTTTAAAGAATACTCATTTCCCACTTGCAGACTATTTAATCAGATTCTCTGGACATTTGGACATACATATTTTAAAAAAAAATTTACCTAAGCAATTAAAATTTGCAGCCGTTGTTTGAAAAAATGCTGGCTACTCCTTCTGCTCTTTTGGAAATCACTGCACCATCTGAACCTGCTCTTTGTGACATCACCAGCTGGCTGGCACACCTGTGATGGAAAAAGCAGCTGAGCATCTGACATGCTATTTGTTACTATTATATTTTTGTTCTGACTGTTCTCAGACTGACAGAAGCATTGAAAATTCAATGATATACTAGAAGAAATCTTTTTAGCATTTTTATATCAGATTGTCCTCACTTTCACTCTTTTTCCTTTGAAACCCATGAATATAAATTGAATATCAGATTCTCCACAGAAGAAAATAAAGCTATTGAGTTTTTATTGGTGGAGTTTAGCAAACACCATTAACTCATATTTCTTCAACCTAATTCTTCATTACCAAATGAAACCACTGAAACCAGCAATGCACGGGGTTCTATTAGATTCACTGCTTTGGAATTACTCCAAGGTGGTAAAAGTGAGTGAGTGGCTATTATTTTATTGCCTAATAGCTGACTATAGACTCTAACAAAATCCACACTCGGCTCAGCACCCATCACCTTATCCCACGTCTGCTTCACACTGCTTTTAATGTATGAAATATATCCCAGGAAGATATTGGCCTTGTTAAAATTGCATATAGTAAGATGCCTGTTTACTATCCCGCGCCAGATGTCATCTGTGATAGATATTATATACACAGACTAGATATTTACCCAGAACAGCACCTAAAGTAGCATGATTTTCTTTTACCTCCTTATTTAATAAGAATAATAAAATGCATAAGAAATGACTGGATACTTATGGAATACAAAGTGTGCAGATTTTTATTATATGTTAACATCGTCATAAATGTGTGCAATAACCAGAAAACAATAAAAAATATGTTAATAATTTAAACTTTCAATTTGTGTTTATATAACTTCTAAAAGAAGAAGAATTAAGAAAACCAAATTCCAAAGTCATCTTCTTTCATATTTTATTATTTTCTTTTGCCTGCAATGTTGGCCTGCCTTGGAAAGTCACTTTTTCCTGGGCACTTATCTTAAATTTATTATTCTACACTTCTTCAAGTTCAAGTAGCTAAGGAGAGTGGAAAAGCTTATTTCTCCCTGGGAGACATTATTTGTAATTAACTATGCAAATTTCCATGTGCTCACGGTATTTACTAGGAAGGAATTTCTTCCTCTTTCTGTCACCGGCTGAGTAAAGAATGACCTCAGACTATTCAGTACACTTCTCTATAGCACATTTTCTGTCAAGCTCCTCATCAGTAAAACAAAGGGTGGGATAGTTTAGTAATCTCTACAGCACCTTCTAATTCAGAAGCTCTATAATTTTGTTGCTCTACAAAGATGAATTTAAAAGTAAAAACAAAATTCTAAAAGGAATTCTCTAAAGACATGTATGTATCCAGAAGTTAGTTACTCAGATGAAAAAGAATACAAATTTTAACCAGAACGTATCTATGATGCATAGTACTTTGTCTAATGATCTTTTTATGTTAAGTGGAAGGAAAATATATGCTGTGTTGTAAAGTTTTCAAACTCTTCCATTCATTTCTCATGTGTCCCTTAATTTATTAAATGCATTTATTGGTAAAAATGCATGAGTTTCTACTTGTATTTAAAAGTATGTGACATAAAGTATTATAACTAAGAAAGAAAAAGAGAAATTTGTTCTTTATGATTCAGAATCCTGCAAGAATTCCAGCCTGGCATTCGGGAGCTCAGGTTGTCATCAGGCCACTGAAACTAAACTCTTTATCCTTGAGTGACTCATCTGTGAATGGGGGAAATCAGAAGAGTACCTCTGCCTCTCTTTATCCTTTCTTTTATCTGCCACCATGCAGTTCATGCTGCCACATCCCTCATCAGGAATATTGCATGAGTCTCCTAAATCTTGCTTTTCCTCTTCTGTTACCATCTGATTTATTCTGGTTATTCTTGATAAATGCAAATTTAATAGTGTTGCTTTCTACCTAAAGCATTTAAACGGCTTTTCAATTTAGTAAATAACATAAAACTTAAACTCCTTGTAATGTGCTCAGACTGTTTTATGAATTGTTTCTTACCCATTGGCAATGTCATGCAACTCTGCCTCACTGACTGCTAGCTAGCTTCATTGGTAGTGAATGAGACCTTGCACATGTGAGGCTCATTTGGTTTTCTGTCTGCCTGGAATTATCTCCCCTGGGCTTGTCCAGTGGCTGAATTATTCTCATCCTTCAGGTTTCCTTCAAAGGACATCTCTGCAGATGGGCTTTTTGAGTCGACTTTACATTTGACTTTTTACAAGTATTCTCTATCACATTATTATGTTTATGCTTTTTATAGCATTTATCACAAATAAAAATGTGCATGTATTTTTTGTTTTGCTTATAATCTTTTTGTATCCCTAGAATGCAAACTCTATGGGGACATAGAGCTTATTGTCTAATTCCCACTGTGTCTCAGTGCAAGTGTTATATACAGGGACCACACTCAGTACAATACTATTTGCAAAGAGGAGATATTTAATAAATATATAGTCAAAATATTAATTTTAAAAAACAATAAAAAGGGTATCTTTTTTAATAAAAATATACCAATGGAGGATTATAAATAATACAGCTCTGTCTTAAAAGATCCTATAATTTCTTTCTCTTTTTTTGTGTAGATAAGTAACTTAAAAAGGTGTGTTTTCAGTATTTTTGCTTGTAAAAAGTTGTTTTATAGGTACTCTAGGTGCTTGGATGAGGTAGGCCTTTATTTTAAATGTGAATGATCAATAATATATAAAAACTCTTCAAATCATAAAGCCAGTATAAATCTTGAATAAAGCTAATGAATAGTTTCCATGGTCAGTTTAAATGTTTACTGTTTCCTATAAAACATTTTTCGGATAGTCTTTAATGCTCTGAAGTGTTCAACAGTGAAATTAAAACAAAATATCAGCAATTTGAGTATGTCTTTATCAAATATTTACTTTTATTTAAATTTCTTGTTGTATGTTTTGTTTTGCATATTTTAAGTTAAAAGTTGATTAAAAATTTACAATTTTATTCTATTATTAGCACCTTAATCCACGCAGAGCAATGCTGGTGCTAGAATTAGTCAAGCCAGGTGCTTAAGGAGACACTCGCTGTCGGTGTTGTGTGTGCACAGGTCAGCAGTTGAGAGTGATGGCCTCCTTACATTTTGTCTGCTTGGTGCCTGGCTTGCCATAGCCTAGCCCTAGCCTGTGTTCACGGTTACAAAGACAGGAACATGAAGGCCATGCCTTGCCAAAGTGAGCTCACTCGCCTAATCGTGAGTAGCCACAAGGCAAATTATCTGTGTAACTCTATTCTGTTAGAGTGATTTAGCTAAATAAAATGTTTTTTGTTTTTAATTTTTTATTTTGTTTTTAATTAGCTGCATCCACAAAAGCAAAGAATTAATGTCTTATTTTAAATATTTTTATGATAGATCATAAGAACTATCAACTTTTTGTATCAGAAAGTCAGGTGTGTTACTCCTGGACTATGTCATCTGCTATATCTGTGTACGTATTGTTTCAATTTAGCCCCATAATTTATACTCTATAAAAGCACATTCTATTTTGTTGTTTTATGTGAACTAATTTAGGAAATGGTATTCCTTGCATTTACCTAAATAAACATAGCATCCAAAAATAACAAAAATTGGAAGATAATTCAATACATTTGGCTTGTCAATTTCAGTTTGTGAAGTTTCATATAATTTCAGTCTCCAAATAACTTATCAAGAAGAATGAATTAAAATTTTTGAATTCTTCTGTGTACCTTATTCTCAGAAAATTATAGTATTTGTATTTTCACAACAGCTTTCTCAATGAACCTCCTTATTGTCATGTGGGATGATAGGATTCAAGGGATTAGTATGTTTTTTTTTTCTTCATAGTGTGTGATTCTTCTTGGTTTTCCCACCTAATTTCTGAACCAATTGAGAGGTACAAAAAAGTAAACATATAGAAATAAAAATGGCATATTTTGTTATTAACTGAGCCAATGGAGAATGTGCCTTCGAAGTAGCAAAAAAAAAAAAAAAAGGCTTCCATATAACTACATCCTAGATGTAGAGACTTCTCTATTGTTTCCTAGTCAGTGGAGATTCACAATCATGTCAGGGTCTTTATTGCTGAGATAACCACATAGTTGAGAATGGAATAGGGAACATTGGGAGTCAGGAGCTTATAAGAGACACTAGAAAGGACTGAGCGTCACTTATCCCCTGTTCCTTGTCCCAAGCCACAAGTAAGATGAATCACTTTTTGTTCCTATAGTGAAATGAGTGGAGAGAAAGAAGCCCAGGGTGTTATTGTAATGGGAATTGCTCAATTTAGAAACAGGATGAGTGGAGTACAATAAAAGCTGAGATTGACTATGCAATACTTGGGGCATACTTAATAAAATGTGGCTTATCTGAAATTCAAATTTAAACTGGGCATCTTGCATTTTTATTTCTTAAATCTGACAATGCTGAATGGAGAACAAGTGTTCCCCCAATGTCCCCTCAGTTTCACCCTTGAAATGATTATCTAAATTTACTTTCCTTATTTTTTGTAATTTTGTAATTTTTAATTTTTGTGGATACATAGTACGTGTATATATTTGCAGGGTGCATGAGAGGTTTTGATACAGGCATGCAATGTGAAATAATCATATCATGGATAATGAGATCTTATTAGTGTTCTTTTTTTTTTTTAATTGGAAACACCAGAAGAAACTTTAATGGCACTGAGAATTATATTTTATGGCACTACTTTTGATTCTATAAAGTTAGGGATCTGAAGTACTTAGGACTGGCATAATTAAGCAGCAGGGTGGGCCCTCGGAGTGCCAGAAGTCACAAACAGGAAGAAAGTATATGCCAGGGCAGTTTCACGATCTTCAAAATGCTGTTCTGTTTAGTTAAGTTCATGAGGACCTAAGCTGAAAGAGACTGTCAACATATATTTTATTTTCTCCCAATTCCTTATATTGCAGATGTGATAACTAAGTTCAGAAATTTTCTCTTCTAAAATCATACAGCCAGTTAAATGAAAAGCTGAGGTTGAACTGTCAGACCTTAAGTATACTGATCCAATTTTCTTTTTGCTCCTCCATGGAGTTTTTTTCCATCTCTCACTCCTTGCCTTGGCTGCTCAGAACAGTACGTATGACTATGCTGCAGTTCCTAAGTTTCACTCATTATGCCTACACATTTTTCTAGCAATAACTATCCCTAATAGACTTTGCAGAGCACCCAAATTGAAAATACTCATTTTTCATTAATAGATTAAACAAAAGCTGCTAAATAATGATGATGGCAATAATTATATAAAGGGTCTAAATACAAAATAAATTTTGAATCAGATTAGAATGCAGAGGAAAATTCAATTTTCCAATTTCCACTGCCAAGAAGAGAAACTGCTGCCTGGTGGAATTCAATACAGGTCTGTATGTTTAACTGAGCAAATGAGCCCTGCATGCCATAACTAAAAATAATACAAATGCAGGACATAAGCATCGACACAAGAGACTTCATTTGCCATTGGTGTCTCTGTGCATTTGTGCTTCTTGTCTTTGTAATATAAGTGACTTGTCACTCTATTATGATTGGGGAGAAATATTAAATATGCTTTTGCTCAATTCTGAATGATCTTATGAATATAATCCTGTACTTCCTTACTTTAGAAACTCCTTAATTAGCTCTCCATTTTTTTGTATGATAAAAAGCTTCTCCTCTATTATGATATAGTAGGCTCAACCTGCATATTTTTCAGTTTAACTCTTTCATGTCCCCATCATCATATTCTATGCTCCAGTCAGAAAGTGCTCCAATCAGAATGAATACTTTCCTGAAAGTAATAGGCTTTTCCATGTGGGTGGACTGACAGATACAAAGAAAATAAAGTAATATACCTCTTGAAGCATCCCCAAGGTAGTTCTAATTGATGGAAGTGGTATATAAACTACATTTGGAAAAATACTCGGCAGGTAAAATATAAACTTCTTGTAGCCCTCTCTTATCCAGTTGACTGCTCCCTTCACTTTTAATGCTCCAATGTTGGTAGTCCTTCTTGCAAACAGAAAGAAGGTAAAATGCAAACATCTGATTGCAATTTTCATGAATCTTATTGAGATAAGTTTGACCTATCAAGTTCTCCCTTTGTGTGTCTGACATTCTGAATATACATTACCTCATTACCTAAAATGTTATACCATTATCTGGAAGGTAAGCAATATTACAACCATTTAGAAATGAGAAAACTGAGCCTCAGAGAGATTAAATAACTTGTCTCAAGTTTCACATCCAGATATCATTAAATATCTGTTTGATGCCAGATATCACTAAATACCTCAGTTTATAATTGTACTGCAGACCAGAGACTTGTTTTGTCACCATGGCCATTAATGCTGCTTCATAGATTTTGAATAGGGTTATATTTCATTTCTTGAGAACAAAATGGGATCCTTTTGAGCTACTTTTTTTTTACAAGTCTATATGTGTTGTTTTAAAAATCCTGCGAAAGCTCATACTAGATAAATATAGTATAAATATAAAATAGATAAATAAAGTAGTAGTCAGTTGTAGTAAGTTTTTGTCTCAAATCTTATATTGCATAGCTCTGTGACCTAAAACAATTATGACACTAATATCTCTAGGTATCTGTTTTAATATCAGGAAAGGCACTTATGTATTTGAGAAAGATTTTTTCTCTTGAGGTAATGATTATTGCTCTGCATTTCACACAGACTACATATTCTGGCTATTATGGATTAACCTCATTTTTTATAGGTTTCATGCCTAGTCTGGAATTTTTATTGATATTTCTGGACATCAATCAATCTTTCTCTACATTTTGAATCCTTTTAGAAATATACACTGGAGACTGATAGGAATTAAACCCTCTATCTGTTTTATCCTGACAAATCCGGATTAGCGAATAAGGATTACATCCAAGACCAAAACAGACTTCTTGCATCACTCCCCAGATCCACAACTTTGAGGCCATTCATCGTAAATGTTGTGTCTGCAGCATATTTGTTTATTAAAATTTTCTTTCAATATTTCTTGAGTGTCTCCTATGTGCCTGCGACTACCTAGGTACTATTTATACCACAAAAGAGACAAAATCAACCATGCTGTTATAGACCCTTTATTCTTAAAGTTATTGGCCTATACTTCAGATGAACCTACAATATGAATTCAATAAGTAGAATGCATGCTGTGACCCCACCATGCCCGCTGTATGGAAACAGGTTCAGAGAATACACAATGAGAGCCTGCCCCGTTTAAAGTTCTGCTGCTTCAAGGAGATTCAGAGGAGGTTGGAATACTCATCCCCACTTCATACAGAACCAGGTCTCAATGGATGTTTGCCTTTCATGTTTACCAATACAGAAAATTCCAGGGGTTTCTTATACTCCACAAAAATAAAAAAAAAGTTAGAAGATGTTATAGTTGCCTTTGAAAGAAGTTTCAGAGGAAAGAAACTGCTTCATCCATTACTGTTCCCCAAATGTATGTTCTTTTAACCCACCAAGTTTATCAAATAAACTCATGGTGAACCAGTGAGTTCCTCTGGAGGAGGAAACAACTAAGTGTTGGGGCAAGTTCAGCTTTTATTACCAGAGGACTCTGACAGAAGGTCGGAACACAGCATTAGTAAAATGCACTTCCAGGCATACTCTGCCTGAGGTCAAGCATTCTCTCCTTGTCCTTTCTTCTCCCCATGAAGGAATGTGAAGCAATCGAGTGGATCTAGTCATTATTAAATTTTTCATTGCTATAAATAACACAGACATAATTAATATATTCAAAGAATATTATAAAACCATTATATCAATAAATTAGAAGATATATGAAATAAATTACTTTAAAACAATATAATATAAATGATAACATTTCAATTTCAACTCAAAAATTAATATACAGTCTTAGCATGATAATCTTTGGAAAAAACCTGAATGAAGAGTTGAAAGTTTTGCCAGGTGGAAAACTCAAAGCCTGCATGTTTTTGTCAGAAATTCTATCAAAAATTTAAAAATACTTATAGGTTCATATTTATATTTATACTAAATTTGTTTTGTATGAGCTTTCACAGGATTTTTAAAACAACACATATAGACTTGTAAAAAAAAAAAAGTAGCTCAAAAGGATACCATTTTGTTCTCAAGAAATGAAACATAACCCTATTCAAATATCTATGAAGCAGCATTAATGGCCATGGTGACAAAATCAGTCTCTGGTCTGCAGTACAATTATAAATCGAGGTACTTAGTGATATCTGGCATCAAACAGATATTTAATGATATCTGGATGTGAAACTTGAGACAAGTTATTTATTGAACCTGGGAGGTGGAGGTTGCAGTGAGCCGAAATTACACCATTGCACTCCAGCCTGGACAACAAGAGAAAAACTCTGTCTCAAAAAAAAAAAAAAAAAATTTAAAAGATATCCTCAAGATTTAAAAGATTACATTAATTAGGTGTATTAGTCTGTTCTAACACTGCTATAAAGAACTACCTGAGACTGGATAATTTATGAAGAAAAGAGGGTTAATTGGCTCACAGTTCTGCAGACTATTCAGGAAGCATGAGTAGGAGGCCTCGGGAAACTTACAATCATGGCAGAAAGCAAAGGGGAAGCAAGCATGTTTTCACATGGCCAAGCAGGAAAGAAAGAGTGAAGGGGGAAGTGGTGCATACTTTTAAACAACCAGATCTCGAGAAAGTGCACTCACTATCATGAGGACAGAAAGGGGGGAATCTTCTGCTATGATCCAATCACCTCCTACCAGTCCCTGCCCCAACACTGGGGATTACAAGTCAACATGAGATTTGGGTGGGGAAACCAAGCCAAAAACCGTATCATTAGGATAGTGAAGTTTTTGCACAGGTAGAAATAAACAAAGTAATTGAAGGTAAAGGAGATGCTAGAAACAGATTCAATTTATGCATGTATGTGTACCCCTCATGTATTACAGAAGTGTCATCATAGAGCATCAGGGGAAAGAATGGTCTTTACAATAAATGGAGCTGGAACAACAAATTATCCCATACCCCAAATTATGTTTGTGTGGCAAAACTGTCAGAGAAACAACTATGTGAGGTGATGGATATGTTAATTAGCTTGATTGGGTGATCATTTCACAATGTATACATGCATTAAAACATCAATTAGTACATCTTAAATATATACAATTCCTATTCATCAGGCATACCTTAATAAAGCTGAAAAAAGAGAAAATCTACTGGGTTATATATTGCATATATTTGTAATGGCAAAGGACTGGTTTCATAATTATATACATTATTTTATTAATCAATACAAAGAAAGGCAGAAAAACCAATAGAAAAATGGGCAAACATCTTTAGCAGATATTTTACCCAAATAGTCAATAAACATGAAAAGCTGTTCAGCTTCATTATTAATCAGGGAACTGCAAATTAGAACCACTATAAGATAAAATTATATTCTCAGCATACTTGCAAAAGTTAAAACAGTCTTATACCACCATGTATTGGTCAGCATGTGTAGTAATAGAAACTCTCATATAATGCCTCTGGGAATGTAGTTTCATATAGTCACTTAAAAAAATGGCATTATCTACTGAATGCAAAGGTTTGCATAGTCTGTGATAAGTTGATTCCACTTCTAGATAAATATTCAACAGAATGGGTGCCCACATGGAATTATTAGTATGCAGTAACGCCAAACTGGAAATAACCCAATGTTCATCACCAGTAGAAAAGACAAACTCTTACGTATTGATGCGATGAGCTATCATCCAGTGATATAAAAGAATGAACTGCAGCTACATAAAAAAACTAGACAGATTTTATAAACATGAGGCTGTCTAAAAGAGGCAAGAATCAAGAGAACACATACTTTATTTCCCTTGTGTAAGGTTAAAAAATAAAAATGAAACACATACATACATATAAATATAAAATCAGTGCCTTGAAGTAATGCATACTTCTATATATGAATATGTTTATGTACTTATACATAAGATTTAATTGTAAATATTTACCTATATCAATATTAATATAGATATGCATGTACATATTACAGGATAAGGAGGGGAATGTGATCAGAAGGGACACATGGAGGGATACCGGGCACTGCCAATATACTACTTCCCCTCTCAGTGATGACTACATAGTACCTACTTTATTTCTATGCGTTTAATTCAGCCTTTTTTATCTTTTCTATGTGTATGTTATATTTTTTAATTAAAAATAAATGGAAAAAGCAGCCAGGAGCAGTGGCTCACGCTTGTAATCCCAGCACTTTGGGAGGCTGAGGCGGGTGGATCACCTGAAATCAGGAGTTTGAGACCAGCCTGGCCAACCTGGTGAAACCCCTGTCTCTGCTAAAAACACAAAAATTAGCTGGGTGTGGTGGCGTGTGCCTGTAATGCCAGCTATTGTGGAGGCTGAGGCAGGAGAACTCCTTAGAACCTGGGAGGCAGAGGTTGCAATGAGATCGCTCCACTGCACTCCAGCCTGGGTGACAGAGTGAGATTCTGTCTCAAAAAAAAAAGGAAAAACCAAAAGAGGTTTAACATTACTACTTCGGAAAACACAATTTGGTATCATAGGGAAATAGATTTATACCAAGAAATAAAATATATATTTAAGATCATGCTGGACAAACGATACTGGAAAGAACATGGAGTGACAGGAACCTTTTACAGTGGGGACTATTGGCAGTTGCACAGATATTGTGTTTGCCTTCTATAAAGTCTATTCTGGCAGAAGTGTGAGGGATGAAACTATTCAGTAGAGAACCTGAAATGTTCTACTTATACCTCTTTGTGTCTAAGCTTGACACCTCAATACCTTGTTCTTCCAATATGTAATACTATTCCCCTTAATGTTTTCTTATTAATAAATATTGAGATTTGACTAGAAAAATAAAATCACACATATTCATAGTATTATGTAGAGAGAGATACAGAAGCGTGACATTGTGTATATACTCCCAATTATTCATCAAATATTAATCAGCCTGTGCTTTTGGCCCATCAAACTGGTAAGTGCTTGAGGGTATAAACTAAATTGGATACCGTTTCTCAGTTAGAAGAGTTTCTGGCAAGATTTTTTTTAAAAAAGCAAAACAAAGATAATCTAAAAATTTGAAACCACACATGAAGCTAGACACAATTTGGATCTGAATGTGTACGTGTCTAATAGAGCCTTTCTCTATGTGGTGAGTTAAATAACAATATCCAGTTAACTACATAGAACGAGGTTCAAAGTACAGATCTTGTCATGTAATGTGAGTGACTCACAATGCCTCGAGTATGGAATAAGAAAGAAAGAATTGCAAAAAAATTATACATTTAGGTGAGATTTTGCTAATGATTTTGAACTTTTTCTTCCTTTATGTTAATTGTGAATTATAAAAAAAAGAATGTTCTTACTTAGTCATTGATCACTTCATCCTTCATACATATATATATGTATATATGCATGTACACATACAAAAGAATTAGAACAAGGATTAATTTATAATAGCAATGTGTCTCCTTTAGCTATTCTCATTGGTTCTAGTAGCCTGGAATAGCATAGCTCCGTGCATGCAGTATATGATCAATAGCTGTCTGCCCATTTGCTGAATTATTTTATATTAAAAAAGCAGGTGAGTAGGAAACTCCATATTTCTAAAAACTAAGTATAACAAGTTGTTTTGTCATTTCACACTTCAATGGATACTTTTCCCTCATGAATTAGTGACCGACATAAATAAAACTTTCTAGTCCCTGTTTTAGAACATATAAATTCAAAAATAGAAGAGAAGAGATCTATATATGATGCCCCTAAGAGTTTGTATTGATTGCAACTTCACAGGTCAACTATTATTATTACAAATAGAGCTATGATAGAGCAGCCTCAGCCACAATATTCATTCATATTTGTTCATTCAGCTAACATTTATGGAGCACCTACTTTGAGCCACGCCAACTTAAGTGACCACAGCCTTAATTAACTGAAGCGCAGGGGCAAATTTCCAGACCATTGCACTATAGCCATGATGCAAGAATCTGCTTTACCAGACACAAAGATAAAAAAGAACAGTAATTCCACAAATGCAATGAAATATTTGTCAGTTATTTCTCAGACTTTACTAACACTGGGACAAAAGAAAGATGATAATAATCACATGGTTGGTGCTCCTTGTATCGCCCACAGGAGCTGGTCAAGTTCTTTCTTGTGTCTCAAAAGTACAGGAATATGGCTTTGACTTTGCAATATCCATCTATTCTCTGTCCCTCAGACTTTCATTGCAATGTTGAATAATTATACCAATGAATCTAGGAGTCAGTGTCAAACCTTGCCCATATATACTCTGAAACACTAGTTTTGCACAAATACCCTTCCCTTCTAATTCTGTACTTGTCTTACAGATTGTTTTTTCCAATGCTTTATTTACTCAACAGCAAGCTAGCTACTTGTCCTGAGGCAAGGAACTTCTGTGGCCATAACTTTTCTATTTCTTACTTTCTTCTCATTTTACAGAGGCAAAAGTATCTTTAAAAAAATTAAATAAAAATTGTCACTCACAGGGTATAAAACTCCAGAAAAGAATACAAAGCTTTTGTGTTTAGAGAAGAAAAATTTTCTTTGTTCCTGAGGAGAAGAGAGGAGGAGTAGCTGGGGTACAGATAGTACAAGAGTTGTGAGATGCTGCTATGAGATCTTGTCCTTAAGGTTAATAGTCTCATAAATTTATTAGTGTGAGTGGATTCTTGAAAGAGTTTATTTTTGCATTTTGATAAAGAGAGGAAGCCTGCAAAGAAGATACAAAACATGAATTTTCAATATCTAAGAATCGGGAAAACTTGTAAAAAACTCTTAGTCTTTCAAGCTATGAAATGCTTTAGTGTTTAAGCCAATTATACTTAAATCATCCAGGATGGTAAAAGAATCCCAAAGGATTTTAATTTAACATCACTTTAACAAATATTAAGAAAACAATAATGAATACAATATATTAAGTTTCTTCCCCCATGTGGTTTAATGAGTGGTCAAAGAGACAAAAACAAACAAACAAACAAAAACAGAAGAAAAAAGGAAAAAGAAAAGAAAAGTAGCAGATAATATGCAATTGTACAAATTGAAAACAGTTGTACAAATTGAAAACAATTGTATATAGAGTGTATTATTTGCAGGGAATAAATGATAGAAAAATTGGGTTAAATTAATATTTCTTGAAAGTATACCATGTGCAAGGCTTAGGTAAAACATGTGAATGTTTATGAGGTTTTAATTGTTCCCATAAAATGTAGTCTTGTGTGTTCTCATCACGTATACAAATAACCTCTGCCTTAAAGAGGTTCTGTGTTAAAGAACACAATCTTGTGAGATGGTAGCATTTCCTGGACCATTGTGTTTGGGGGCCAACTAAACCAGGGGACGTTTCGTTTCTTCTCTGCGTTCAGGCCTAGTTAGGGCCAATTAAGCTCCTCTTGATCCTATACTTATTCTGGAAGCTGAATCCCTGTGTCCTGTTGCCTTTGATCAACCCCTCTTCAGAACTGCATTAACAGATCAACTCAAGACTTAAAATGCTCCAGGTTGCTTGCTCTGCACTTCTTAACTCCAGGCTTGCCGCTGAAATAGAGTTCATTAGAACTGGATTTGAGCTTAACCAACTCCCTCCCTCCCTTCCTTCCTTCCTTCTTTCCTTCCTTTCTCCCTCCCTCCCTTCTTCCTTCCTTCCTCCCTTCTTTCTTTCCTTCCTTTCTTCCTCCCTCCCTTCTTCCTTCCTTCCTCCCTTCCTTCCTTCCTCCCTCCCTCTCTTTCTTCCTTTCCTCCCTTCCTTCTTCCTTCCTTCCTCCCTCCCTTTCTTCCTTCCCTCCCTCCCTCCTTCCTTCCTCCCTCCCTCCCCTCCCTTCTTCCTTCCTTCCTTCCTCCTTTCCTTCCTTCTTTCCTTCCTTCCTCATTTAAATCATATGATAATGGAATTTACCTTATGATATGATTGCTAAAATTCCTTGAGCATATTAAAGGTAATATTTAAGGGGAAAAATAATTAAATAGGAAAAATTACTGAAGGAAACTAAAAATATTTTACCCTACTTCGGGAGGCTGAGGCGGGCGGATCACGAGGTCAAGAGATCAGGACCATTCTGGCCAACGTGGTGAAACCCCGTCTCTAATAAGAATACAAAAAAAAAAAAAAAAATAGCTGGGCGTGGTAGTGCGTGCCTGTAGTCCCAGCTACTCGGGAAGCTGAGTCAGGAGAACTGCTTGAACTTGGGAGGTGGAGGTTGCAGTGAACCAAGATCACACCACTGCACTCCAGCCTGGTGGCACTGAGACTCTGTCTCAAAAAAAAAAAAAAAAAAAATTGACCCCATATATACTTATTTGACATATTTCAAGATGGCTATTCAGCGGGGCTAGAAACATAAGAACAGCTAAAATATTGTCATTTTTCAGGAGCAGATTTGCACATGTAGAGGAGATAAAGTGAAATAAACAACAGATGCACACAGGCTTTTTGCGAAGCCCTCCCTTATTCATAACTAGGAAAGATTAAGAGAGTCAGAAACCTTTAAAGCTCTGACAGGAACATTGCTCACTGGCTACCGTCTATTCCTTTTGAGGTCTGCTGCCTGACAGGTTTCATCTTCACAACACGACCACCTTTTCCTCAGGCCTTTCTTCTCCTTTCTCTCCCATAACCTGTTTGGCCATGTTCTGAGCTCTTATTCTTTTGTAATCTCAAGTTTGTGTAAAAGCATCGATTGTCTGGCCATTTATTTGAGCTTTTAATATTAGTATGCCTCCCATGCCCATATGCACGTTAATATATTTGTATATGTTTCCTTCTATTAATCTACCTTTTGTCAGTTGATTTTCAGTGAACCTGTTTTTCTCCCCTACACTACCATTGATTTTCAGCAAAGTTTTCTTTTGCCCCATACTACTGAGGAAAATAATCAGAAACAGATAAAAGTTACTTCATATTTATTTATAAACTTAATATAAAATGTGTATCTCCAGAAATAAAAAAATGACTGAATAAGTTACACTAAAACCATATAGTGGAACTGTTGAAAATAAGTATTTAAAAATTTTTTGAGGTCACCAGAAAATGTATATAATATACAAATAAGTAAAAAAATATGGAACATAAAACTGTGCACAGAGTGATAATTATTTACAGATAGAGATACAGATATAGATGTATACCTATCTAAGTAAAGAATTAAAAATAATAAACAGAACGAAACATATCCAACTATTTATCGTTTTTATCGCTAGAATGTAGATCATTTATTTTAAAAACATTTTTCCACAATATTTTTTTTAATTTTTAATTGAAAACATTGTATACACACCATTAAATAATGTTATCAGAAAATTAATTACATCATATAAGAAGATATTTTTAATTTATAACAGACAAGATAGCTCAATGCTGCTTTTATTTATTCTTTTTTTCCCCAAAATTAATAGTGTTACTAGAGATCAAACACCTTCTCAGCCTCAGGGACAGCCCTTGAAACTAATATATTGCCTGCTAGTCTGGTGTTCTGTGTTTTCAACAAATATAGTCCAAATAATATATTTGATGAGATTGTTCACAACTCATGGGTTAGGTTATTGTCATATCCATCTTTGTACCCCTATTTATTGCTCAATATAGGAGCCAGCAAATTTCTAATAAACATAAATTGTCAGGGATGGGACTAAGTTTTTTTTTCTCTCTTTTGAATTTCTTCTTATACAGCTAACATAGTCCTTTGTATAGAGAAATAATAAAAAACTATACTTATTTGTGGGAGCTAAAAATTAAGTCCATTGAACTCATAGAGATACAGAGCAGAATGATGGTTACCAGAGGCTAGGAAGGGTAGTGGGGGTGGGGTGAAGTGGAATTGTTAATGGGTACAAAAAATAGAAAGAATGAATAAGACCTACTATTTGATAGCACAACAGGGTGACCATAGTCAATAACAATTTAATTGTACATTATAGAATAACTAAAAGACTATAATTGAATTATTTGTAACACAAAGAATAAATACTTAAGGTGATGGATACACCATTTACCATGATGTCATTATCAAAATATCTCATACACTCTGTAAACATATATACCTACTATGCACCTACAAAAATTAAAAATTAAAAAGAAAACTACTGTCATATTTCACTTAAGAAGGGTATAGTTCTGAGAAATGTGTCTTAGGCAATTGCATCTTTGCACAAACATCATATATTTAACTTTCACAAACCTAGATGGGACAGCCTCCTGCCAACTTAGGCTGTATGGAATAGCAGATCCCTCCTAGGGTATAAACCTGTACAACATGTTACTTTACTGAGTACTGTGGGCTTCGTAACACAATGGTAAGTACTTGTGTATCTAAACATATCTAAATATAGCATAGAAAAGGCACTGTAAAAATAGTTTTATAATCTTATGGGACCACAGTCATATATACAGTCTACTGTTGATGAAAACGTCGTTATGCAGCACATGACTGTAGTTGCTAGATTAATGTGAGTTAAAGGTTAACATCATGTTCATGCAAAACTAAATGCCACCCAACCTGTGATATTTACACAGAAAGTTAAAATCAGCATCAAAGATAGGCATGCTGTGAGGGGAGCTTGCTGCTCTGTTGGGTGGGGGCTGTAGGGTAAACCACAAGCTTTTTGTACTCAGAAAATAGCACTTTGACTGTTTTACCCCTTAGGGAATCTCTAATTTAATAAGGAGTTCTGAGTAAATATTAAATCAGTTTATCTACCTATGCGTCTGTCTATCTATCTATTTATCTATCTATTGTTATTTATTTCCCAAAGATGACCGGGCATTTCTTAGGTTTTTATTTGGAAGCAGAAGGTGAGAGAATGAATCAGTTCTTTAAGAGGAAGAGCAATAATTCAATGAGGAAAAGGAAAGAATTCTCTGTAGCCCTAAACACCTGGTCAGAAATGGATGTAACGGGGGAAAATGAGAGTGCAGGTGTGTGCAGGCCCAGAGACAACTCTGTACTTTAGGACTCTTGTTTTGAGTGTGAATGTGGTGAACTGGCAGAGAGGAGAGGCTGGTCCAGGCTTTTCATACTCTGAGTAAAATGTAAAACTTAAATACAGTAGGCCCTCATATCTAAGAGTTCTGCATCCACAGAATCAACCAGCCACAGATTGAAACTATTCAGAAAATTTAAAAATTCAAAGAATACAAATAAAGATTCAATACAGAATAACAACCATTTATGTGGCATTTATATTGTATTACATATTGTAAGTAATCTAGAGATGACTTAAAGTATATGAGAGAATGTGCATAGATTATATGCAAATGTCATGCCATTGCCAATTTATGGAACAGATTTGTGCATTTGTAGAGTTTTTTGAGGGGGAGGGTCATGAAACAATCTTCCTTCAATACCAACGGATGAGTGTAGAGAAAACATTTTTAAAAAACAATAAGAGTGTCTCAGATTTATTATTTGACTATTGATTGCCAATTTCTAATATATTATTAAAACTCCATAGAAGACATGTATCATTAACTTCAGAGAGGTTAAGGAACTGAGGCTCAGAGAGGTTAAGGGATTTGCCAAAGCCACAATTTGGACGTAGCCTGTGCTCCTTTGTTTCCCAAAATCTCAAGTCTGGGAGTGAGGATAAGTCTGATAATGGATGAAGCAGCCAGGGTTGTGAAAGTGAGGAGCACCAGACAGCCCATAATGGTAGGAGTAAAGCCTTTTTATCCAAAGCCAGATAAATCCACCTAGTCAGCCACTGACACAATCACCTGTGTTGCAACATCTCAGGATTTGTTGTGGATTAAATTCAGAGTGGAATGCCTGTTAAAAACACAGATATCTTTCTCTAATGTCTGATGATTATAATTTGTGTACTTTGGGTACATATATTTTTAACTAACTCCCCAACTGGGAAGTGTAAAGAAAAAAAATAGGCACAGTTTTCTGAAGTGAGAAGTCTTGTGAAGAAGACAGACTTTAAAATGCTTAAACTGAATGACATTACTACTTCTTCCATGCACTGCTAGATCATTTTAACCTCTCAGCATCGGTCTCCCATCTGTACAAGAGGAAAACAATACTAGTCTACTCTGTTTTGAGAAAAAAAAAAGTGCAGCACAATATATATGATAAGAATTAATGAAAGACATCATAATTTATATAGTATTTCTTATAAAATGTATTTTAATCATAAAAAGCTATCTAATGAATCTAAATTGTCATTCTGTAAAACCACAGAGTTATTATGTCCATAAAAGAAAATTAAAATAATAAAAGACAACAAAAAACTTTGAATCGTTCCAGATTTAAAGGAGTATAAAAAGGCATGCCAATAGGATACTTTGTGTCATCCTGGGTGGGAAATTCAACTAGGAAAAAAATGCTATCAAAGGAATTTAGATGTGGATGGGAAAGCATCACCTCTGCCCTTGGAAAGTTCATTGTTAAAATGAACTGACAATAGATAGATTAGGAAGAGAAAAAGCATACAAATGTATTAACATGCACAGGGACTTGGGAATCCCACAAATATGAGATTCCAAATAGGGCCAGATAGTTGAGGCTCAAACACCTCCTTCAAAGGGGAGAAGGAGGTGGGAGACTGTGGGCATTTTAGAGTGGTAGTACATAATTGTATGGAAAATAAATGGGCCCAGGAGGCAGACATTATCCTGCACATGATTCTCTTAAGAAGCTTAATGGCAACAGGAAATTATTAGAAGGTGAGAGGTGAAACTACATTGGGAATAAAAGTTGTCTTGTTGTGTAGATAAGGTATCCTGGGTAATTTCTGGAAGCGGAAGCAGCCCTCAGAAGAATACATGAAAAGTCTATCTGGACACAGTGATGACTTTTAGTCTCTTCTCGTCATAGTCGCTGGTTTCAACTTTTTTGGTTATTTGATGAGACTCTTAGAGAGGAGTTCTAAAGACAATTGCATTTCTTTTGGAAAGAAATCTCCTTAGTCAGATAGGGAAACTCCAAAGTCCCTCCCTGTGCTTGTGGGAAGAAGAAATAAGAGAAGGTTGGAAAGTTATTGGTTCTGAGGCAGCTTTTAAGCCCTTCAAATTTCTTTAAATTCAGTGTTGAGCATGGTAAAATGTCATACTTTGGGGTAACATTCTCTGCACTCCAATCGAAAGGAATGGAACAACTGGTGAAATTTGAATGTATACCACATTAAAAATTTAATGCTAACTCTGCTAATTTCCTAATTTTGGCAGTTGTACTGCAGTTACATAAGTGTGTTAATCAAGTGCAGGTCCCCTCAGATCTCCCCTCAAGGAAAGATTTGCTGCCCAGTCAGCAAGCAGACACCTCCAGTTATCAGCTTCTTCAAGCTGTACCTCAGCTGCTTAAAGCCACCTCACATAACATGAAGTTGTGTCCTTCTTGGAGAAGTCCAAATCCAGGGACTCAGACAGTGTGGGGATAAACACCTGTCCGTTTGGCCCAAGGTACAGTACTCTGATGAGCAATCCTTACACCAGAGCTGCCTGCAGACTGGCCAAGGCTGTCAAGCCAGTCTTTATCACGATTTGACTTTTGCCTCTGTCCAATCTTGCTTCCTCCCTCTTCCATTCACAGCTGATGATCCCTAATAAATCATGTCTCACACATCAAACTCTGTCTCAGTGTTTGCTTCCAGATAACCCAACCTGTAAACTCAATGTGGAACACAGTTTGAGAAAAGAAGTGAGAAGATTCAATTTTGAAGTTGGATCACTCTCCTACAGGCAATGAAGACCACATCACTGATGGTAGGGTGAATGTTCTCATACCTCACAAAGTGGCAGTCCACTTCTTAAAACATCCACTATGCATGGAGAAAACCATGGTGATAAGGATAATGGACTGGGTAGCCTGTGATTGGTGATACAGATGCTCTAGAGAAAGCTGATGCTGGGTAGCAGGTCAATGAAAACCAGGTGTGAAAGTAGCAGCATCTTGGTTGCATTTAAAACAGTCTTATCCTTGCAGTATAGTTTGAAGTGAGGTAGCATGATGCATCCAGCTTTGTTCTTTTTGCTTAGGATTGTCTTGGCTATAGGGGGACTTTGACTTCGTATGAAACTTAAAATAGTTGTTTTCTAATTCTGTGAAGAATGTCAATGGCAGTTTTGTGGGAATAGCATTGAATCTATAAATTACTTTGGGCAATATGTCCATTTTCATGATATTGATGCTTCCTATCCATAAAGATGAAATGTTTTTCCATTTGTTTGTGTCCTCTCTTATTTCCTTGAGCAGTGGTTCATAGTTCTTCTTGAAGAGGTCCCTCACATCCCTTGTTAGCTGTATTCCTGGGTATTTTATTGTCTTTGTAGAAATTGGAATGGGAGTTCATTCATGATTTACCTCTCTGCTTGCCTATTGCTTGTGTAAAAGAATGCTTGTAATTTTTGCACAATTGATTTTCTATCCTGGGACTTTGCTGAAGTTGCTTATCAGCTCAAGATGTTTTGGGGCTGAGATGATGGGGTTTTCTAAAAGTAAAATCATGTTGTCTGCAAACAGAGACAACTTGACTTCCTCTCTTCCTATTTGAATACTCTTTATTTCTTTCTCTTGCTTGATTGCCGTGGCCAGAACTTCCAATACTATGTTGAATAGGAGTGGTGAGACAGGGCATCATTGTCTTGTACCAGTTTTCAAAGGGAATGCTTCCAGTTTTTGCACATTCAATATGATAGTGGCTGTGGATTTATCACAAATAGCTCTTCTTATTTTGAGATATGTTCCATCAATACCCTAGTTTATTGAGAGTTTTTAACATGAAGCGATGTTAAATTTTACCAAAAGCCTTTTCTCCATCTATTGAGATAATCATGTGGATTTTGTCTTTGGTTCTGTTTGTGTGATCAATTACATTTATTGATTTGGATATGTTGAACCAGTCTTGCATCCCAGGGATGAAGCCAGCTTGGTCATGGTGGATAAGTTTTCTCATGTGCTGCTGGATTCAGTTTGCCGGTACTTTATTAAGGATTTTCACATTGATGTTCATCGGGGATATTGGCCTGAAATTTTCTTTTTTTGTTATGTCTCTTCCCAGTTTTGGTATCAGGATGATGCTGGCTTCATAAAATGAGTTAAGAAGAAATCCCTCCTTTTCAAATGTTTGGAATAGTTTCAGAAGGAATGGCACTAGCTCCTCTTTGGTACCAGGCTCATGGGTACTCAGCATCATGGAGTGTCTGTCCAGGTCAACCTGATGAGGGGTTTGCATAATTTTGCTTCCTCTTTCATCACTTGCAAAAAGATAGAGAGATAGAGAATGCATAAAATATCTGGATTGGTGGCAAGTGTGAAGGACATTACTTCTTCCATGTTTGGAGAGAAGGGAGGTGAGAGCTATGTCCCTGGTTCAGCCTGTCAGGTCCCAGTCTTAAAGGATGTGGTGTGATACACGTGACCAGAGTGCAGTTCACTGCATTTCCATTCACAGGTGTGGCTGAAAATGAAGTGATGCCTTAATGTTTAATGGCCATTTCTCCTTGTTGATATATTTTCCTTGACAATGAGCCATGACTGGGCCAAGGTGGGATTTAGATATTCTTTGTTTTGCTTGCTGAAATGTCATATAATAAAACTTTATTCCCTTCCTCTAATGCATAACTCTTCCATACTCTTAAAGATGCAACACATTTGACACTGAGTCAGGCAAGCATTTATGTTCTTGGAGAAGTTGGGTGTTCAAAGGGTGTGGCTGCAGAGACTCAGAGAGCTTTAGTTTATACTCCCCCAAGAGCTGCATGTTAGTTACGTAAAGACACTCCCAGCCTCAAACCCAACACCCAACCTCAAAATGACCATTATTAGGCAGAGTTTAGGGGCAGTTAAAGTTGCCTAAGAGATTGCTGCTAGGTTTGTGGTCTTGCCAGTTTGAAAGCACCAAAACAGCATGGAATCCAAGGTAGGATCTAAAGTTTCTTCATCCATCTGTCGCTAATTAAAAAGAATGCCAAAGAACATATGGTCATGGAAGTATCAGGAAAGAAAATAAACGAAAAGGAACATGCTAAATACAGATCTAAATAATACTGTTTTCAGTAAGTGGCTGACAAATTCTCCAAAAGAGAAGAATAATCTGAAACAAAGACTACCCTGAGTATGTCAGATAGTGCAATTTTATTCCACTATATGTTTTAATAATATTTTCTTGGCACCTAGCACAGATGTTATCCTACAGTGACTCACCCACTAGATAGTTATCCGCCTTTCTCTGATTAAACACTAAACAAGTTTGTAGGGCCTGTGGATTAGCTATGTTTTCTTATTTTTACATTTTTGATGCTCTAGCATTTGGGCCCTTTAAATGCCTAGGGAACCGCTTCTCTGGAGGTTAACTAATTCCTGGAAATGACAAGCAACTTGCCTGCCACCACACATTTGATAAGCAAACCAACCAATCCAGAGGCCACACTTCTCACCAGTCTCCTTTTATCAGACTAGTACAGTCCATGGCACTATTCCTTGCCCTACTCACCACCCATATAGCCCAGAGCCCATCAAAATTTTTCAAACTTTCTAATCGTAAGTTTCTACTCTTCATAATTGAATCTTGCCTGCCCATTTCTTTCCTGTGAAAACTGTGAGAAGATTCCAGCCAATTCACAGTTCTTTTTTCTGTCTGCCAGGTCATCTCTGTTGGGTGCTTCTCTAGGTGGCTCAGAGTAGCATGCTTCTTTGAATTTAGAAAAATAATTCCTTCTTCATGGAAATCAGTTTAGTGTCTGTGTGTCTTACTGTACCTGCTCAAATAAAGTCCTGGTACATTTTTAGACCAGCCAGATTTCAAAAATAAGTAGATAAATAGGCCAAAGCATAATATGGTTTAGAAATAGAGGAATGGTATCTAAATAGACATTTCTGGTTGGACTGTACAATATTTTAGAAACTCACTTTTTCTGTGTATCTCTTTATTTCATTTAAGAAGTATTCATTCATCAGTAGGATAGTAGCCTTTACAAGGTAATGACTAACTGTGTGGAAATTGTCACAGATCCAGAGTAGGATATAGAGGATACCACTGATTGGCCCAATAAAAAGATTAGATTTAAGAGCTAGAGGTAGAGAATGCAAATATGTGTAATAACTTACAAACAACATCCTGAGCACAAATAACCAACATAGGAAGCTTTTACTAACACCCATAACTACCAAATGTTTTCGTCTTTATCTAATCTGCCAGAGTATTTTGAGCATATCTCTTTATGGCATTTATGAACGTTTTATCCACTATGACACCTACTAATGTGAAGGTCTTGTGGCATCTGCAACATACAAAGTTCTTACAGGGTCAAGAGACAACATGGTACACTGGAAAATGCACATAAATCCAGGTGGGAATGACGGTTCCATTACTTACTGGCTCTGTAGTGCTGAGTAAATTACTAAATTGTGTTTGCCTTCAATTTTCTTCTTCGTTAAATAGAGAAATATCTCTTTCCATAGCTTACTGGAGAGATTAGATAAGAAAATACATGTAAAATGCGTGAGACACAGCAGGTACACTAGAAACTTGCTTCTTTTCACTTTCTAGGAACCTTAGCCATGGATTGAACATTCTGCTTATTAGAGGTCTTTAGTAAAGGTTATTTCATACACTCATCATTATACATACAAAAACACTAAATTTATATACATCTATAGATTTATAGGCAGAAGTGGAGGATATTAAATTAATTTTATAGTACATTACTGCAATGTTAAATGCTTTACGGAAAAAAGTTGATAATATGTAAATAAATAAATAAATGCACATGCTGATACACCATACAGCAGGGTAAAGTGTATGATGTGAGAGCTCACACTCACTGAATAGTTTTGCAGAGCCCAGCACTGTGCTGAAAACACATTTTGTGTATTTACGTCATTCTGAAGCATATGCTATCGTTGTTTAACTCTTCTTAGTTGAAGATGCTGAAGACCAGAAAAATTAAGCAACTTTCTCAAGACCAGCTAATAATTTTTTAAGGAAATATTTAAACCCAGTCATTATGACTTCAGAATCTCTAAATCTTCCCTCAGTTTATGTCTATGCTATGCTCTCCTATATTCTGTGAATTCATGTTTTGTATATGTATGTGTTAAATATGAAAACATTGATTAATCCAACAGATATTTATGGAAATCCATTCATTCTGAGCTTCTGCCATATACTTGCTTTGCTGCTAGGGAACATGTTTTAGTCCCACAGGACTTTGCAAGGCCTACAGAAACCTGTTTCCTTCCTCTCTCAACTTAAGAGTATGTTTTGGCTTTTAATTTTAATACAATTTAATTTATTTTTTTTTTTGATTAGTACTTTTCGTGCAGCCAGTTAAAAACATAGTCTGTCTACTTCGTGGCAATGAAGATATTATCCTATGTTGTTTTCTTTTCCCTTTCACATAAAAGTCCCATTCATTCCAAATTGACTTAGCACCCTTTAACAGAAAGTTCGTGCTTTCCCACTGCATTGTAGTTTCACCTTTATCCAAGAGCAGTTGCTTTTATATACACAAGCATCTGTTTTCAAATTGTCTAATTTCATGGATATATCCTTATCTATCTTCATATCATACTACATGGTTTAAATTGCTATTGCTTTAGAACAAATTGTGATATCTGGTAGTATGAGTCCTTCAGCAACTTTTTTGCTTTAAGATTATCTTTGTTATTCCTTGTTATTTGCATTTTCTTTCACATAAAATTTAGAAGGAGTTTGCCAATTTCCACATATGTACACAGACACAAATGCACCCAGATGCACACCCACACACACACAACAATAAATATGCTGAGATATTGATTGGGGTATATTTAATGCTCAAACGTGGGAAAATTTATATCTTTACAGTATTGGGTGTTCCAATATAAACATATAAAAGAGCATCTCATAGATATAAATGTTATAGAGAGTTTATAGAGTTGTCACTACTCTGGATAAATACACACACACACACACACACACACGTGTGAATGTACTGTTGTATGCTTTTGTACCTGTACACACTTTCAATGTAGTGTTATCACACTTCTTTCCTTAGATTCTTTCTTTAGATTTAGCTTTAGAAACTTGGTAACTTTTATTCTATTTTAAATCGTATTGTTTTTAGCATTACAATTTCTGTTACACACACACACACAGAGAGAGAGTTGTTATTGTTGGCTTTGTATTTAGCAACCTCATTAGCAAACATTTTTGAACACCTGTTCTATGATCATTGATAGGACTGAGGATATAAAATGTGCAATTTTTATCCCTTTTCATTGAAGAGCTCACAGTTAAGATGGAGAGATTCTTCGCATGAGCAAAGACTGAAGGAGCCCTGGGAAATAGCTACTTACTGAATTGAAGGAGTGCCGTATTCAGGCAACTGACAAGAAGTTAATGGCATATTTCAGTTTCATTATAGCTAGGCATTTATGTGTGGATTTTTCACATACTCCCTGTCTCCTTTCCCATTTGGACCATTTTTGAACCTCAAATCCAGTGAAAATTGATGATGAGTGCTGCCTTTGTGTTAATGTTTTATTTCACTATGTTTTTACACAGAATGAAAGCTTATGAAAGGCAGGGAATAATTTCTTTTGTTTACTGCCAATTTCTAGTGCCTAGAAGAGCAATGTAGCAAGATAGATGCTCAAAAAATATTTATCTTTACTTATCATATACTGGCTATTTGTCTTTCCTTAAAAATAATCTTTCTTATCCTTCCATGTTCAGCTCCAGTGTCACCTCTCCATAAAATCTTACTCTATGTCCAGCAACTTGATTTGAGAATTATATATTTTGTCCTATTACTATATCTTCAGTTATGGCAGTTTACATGCTATATTAAAACAAAAAAAATGTATAAAATGTCTCCATCTCTTGTACCATTGTCAGAAGAGATGCTGCTTTATTTATATTAAATTCCTACCTGCCTAAATTGGTATCTGATCCATAGTATTTTTTCCATGAAAGAGAACATAAATGAAAGAATGAATAAATGAATGAATGGAAAACATTAAATTCAAGTCACACAACTAGTGAGGAACAGAACTAAGAAGAAAGCCCATGGCAGTTGGCTAATATCAGCCCAGTTAGTTGACCGCCAGTCAGGTTCATATAGGAATACAGAACTTTTCTTAACTAATCCTCCCCTAGAATCATCCTCCACCAGAGTTCATTTGGTTACTGATGAACTATTTACACTAGTTGCACACCAGGTTGCAGAAGAATCAGATCGATGACTGATCACGTGTAGGTGATTGCATAAACCTTGTTCTTGGATCAGACAGAAGTTCCTGATCCCTGACTGTTTACTCACAATGGGGATATGGGCTAGGTAATGTAGGAACTATAAAAACAACAAAATAAAATAATTACTTTTACTACAGGTAATGACATTGTGATTAACATTTGCCCAAAATAATCTTCTTCACTTCCCATAACCACACTGTGAAGTAATGGATTAAAGTTCTTGACTCCAGGATGTGGATCTGAGGATAGTAAGAGGAAACACTGGGGCCGGGTGCGGTGGCTCACGCCTGTAATCCCAGCACTTTGGGAGGCCGAGGTGGGTGGATCACCTGAATTCAGGAGTTCGAGACCAGCCTCAACGTGGAGAAACCCCGTCTCTATTAAAAATACAAAATTAGCCAGGTGTGGTGGTGCATGCCTGTAATCCCAGCTACTCGGGAGGCTAAGGCAGGAGAATTGCTTGAACCTGGGAGGCGGAGGTTGTGGTGAGCCGAGATGGTGCCATTGTACTCCAGCCTGGGCAACAAGAGCGAAACTCCATCTCAAAAAAAAAAAAAAAAAAGAGGAAATACTGAACTCTTGAGACTGACCTTCTAGAGGTCACAGTTCAAAGACAGATACCATGCCTTATCCATTCTCCCACTGCAGAAAGATCTTGACAAACACTTACTAATGCAGCGTTAGCATGAAAAATAAATGCATAAACACAGGATTCAGAGTCATTCGATCAAACTAACTCTTGAACCCAGGTTCTTTAACTTCTTAGAATTAGATCTTAGATAAGTATGCTAATACACAGAAGTCTCTATTGCTCTAAGAAATGGAGTTAAGCAGATGTCTTACACATAGGATTCTTAAAAGGAGTAAAAACTGCTTAGTTATACAGAAAATCTAGCACTGAACCTGGATCCTAATCTGTAATCATGAAATGTAGCTGTTAGGATTATTTATTAGGACTACAATTCATTAATGACTTTTCTGTTCTTTTTCTACTTCTTTCATGCTGGCCTTGCCTCTGTCCTTTCTTCACCCCCAAACTCATTCCTGCTTCACAGGCTCTAAACTGCCATCCTCTTGCCAAACCTGCCCTCCACGTTTGTGCATGGATGCCTGCTTCTCACTGTTCAGGTCTCAACTCAAATGTCACTGAGTCCAAGAGGCCCTTCCTGGTCACGCCACATACAGCAACTCCTCCTTCTCTTTATTCAATTATTCTATTTTATATTTTAGTATACTTGCAGGTCTATTTCTTTATGTTCATGTTTATTTTCTGCTTTATCACAAAATAATTTAAGAGACTTAAAGGTCAGTATTCTCCCTTGTTCTATAATGTATCACCAGTGCTAAGAACAGCTCCTGGCATACGAAATAATGACACCTACTTCAAAATGCTTTCCAGAAAGTTCTAGTTGTAAATCGATATCCTTTCTTTTTTTTTCAAATGCTCCAATAGCATTTATTTTGTGTCTCATTCTGGGTCTGTGTCTGCTGTTAGTGGGGACTGTCCCACGTGGCTTCGAGCTCCTGGTGGCTTGCACTACACTAGGGCACCCATCATAAAGAGTGGCAGAGCAAGTTCTCATGAAGACCTATGGAACAGAAATAATGTCAATAACCATGGTTATTTTAGGCACATATTAAGATAGAAATCATGCAAACCATCAACTGTGTTTTTTCATGAACTTATTATGAATCAGGCACTCCCCATATATTATTTCTAATCTACGTAAAACCCAGATTGGACAGAAATTGTTTTCTTCATTTTATGATAGAGAAAATTAAGGCTGAAAGGTGAGGCAACATATCTGGTATAGTGCAATGTATTTAATATAGTGACAGTTGAACTGGAGTTTGAGCGATTCCCACAGGCTCTACGCTTTTTTATGTGATGATGATACTACCTCCCAGTGACAGCAAAATCAAATTATTCATAAAACATTTTTTTGCTATTTTACACTTTAAGTTGGGGGAATTGCATCTCAATATTTTGAATAATAAATAACAGGATGATGAACATATTTTACTAGAATATGAAATGAGTGTTCTTTTATTACTAGTACTTATCATTTACACTGTCTAATTCAATAAGCATGTCTCAGATTTGTTCCTTACAGCTCTGCATAATATTTTATATCATAATTATAACTTAATCATAACTCAGCCTTATTAAAAGCTGACAAGCCCTAGCTGTTGATGTGGTTAGTTTTTCCGCTAGTTATTTGAATCTTGTTTTTTCCTCCATTTGATGGATAATTTCCTTTCATAGGGATACAACATGGCCTTTTAAAGGCATGGGCAAAAATATGCAAATACTCAGGTCAATCAATGCAATGTTTCCTAATTAATTTGTTAACTGCAAGTCTCTGACCACAGTTTTGGATGAGGTAGAAAGTATTTATGTTTCTGTAAATCACTTCATATGAACACCTACATATTTTAATAGGGATAAGACAAATGGCACTGGATGGTGTATGCATTGGTAAATAATTCCTAATTACATAAATGCTTTCTTCTTGTGGAGATATTTTCTTCTTCTGAAGGCCTATAGGGCTTCATCTATACCTTTCTTGTGACATCTTTTTTTTTCTGCCTTACCTTCTGGTTATATGTGCATACTAAAGAACATATTAGGTGTGGAGATGACTGACTTGAATTTAAACTATTTTAGCCATTCCAATTTCTGCCTGTATGACCTTGGGCAAGAGAAGTTATCACTGAATCTTTGTGACCTCACCTATAAATCAGAGTTGCTATGTCAAATCAAATGTTAATGTACTTGTGTTTATTTCTGGAAAACAATAGATACTTCTCATATTCAACACTAATCTGCAAATTAATTGATGGCTGAAACTGTGACATATTCATCATTATCTTTGTGCCTCCCACAATTACTGCAAAGGCAGAGGAAACTTGATTACAATTATGAAGAGAAGGCTAATAGAGTTCACTTAGTTATTCTGCGTGGAATAGCTCATCTCAATATTACAGCCTCAACTTCTCCTTTAATAAATTCTAGTCATTCTTCAAAAAAAATCGTGCAAAATCTATCTACATCCATATATTCCTCCTTATTCTAACTGGAGGTAATCTTGATAAAGTAACATATATCCTATACCTCTCTGTTATTTATTTCATTCAACCTTTAATTATACATTTGAATTCATAATTTATATTTCCATTCCATTTAAACTTACTGAGATTAAAGACATACTACTTGTCCTTTCCTGAATACCCCAATGGTCGAAAGAAGTCCCCTGGGATTAAATTCTATGTAGTTTCAAATTGTATATTACTAAATGCTAGGCCAGTCTCCAAGCACATTCCATGCTGTAACATCAAAGAGGACCTGGGGCAAGAGAACAAGGTACCTGGTGCTGGCTCTATACATGATGTGGTTAGGCTTTGTGTCCCCACTCAGAATTTCATCTTGAATTATAATCCCCATAATCCCCATGTGTCCAGGGAGACACCAGGTGGAGGTCATTGAATCTTAGGGGTGGTTTCCCTCATGCTGTTCTCATAATAATGAGTGAGTTCTCAAAAGATCTAATGGTTTTATATGTGTATGGTAGCTCCTTCTGCATTCATTCTCCTTCCTGCCGCCTTGTGAAGAAGGTGCCTTGCTTCCCCATTGCCTTCTACCATGATTGTAAGTTTCCTGAGGCCTCCCAGCCATGTGGAACTGTGAGTCAATTAAAACTCTTTCTTTTCTAAATTACCCAGTCTCAGGCAGTTCTTTATAGCAGTATGAAAGTTAACTAATACAATACATGTGCATGAAATCTCTTTAATCTATGGGTCAGTGGCTTTCATCAGTTTCAGAAAATTCCAACCATTATCACTTCAAATATGGTCCCCACTTCTATATCTTATTTTTCTCATTCAGGATAGTCTTCATATTAGATCACTTGTGTCTCACATGTTTCTATCACTAATTCTATTGTTTCAGAAATGTTTTCTTTTTATGGTTTAATTTAATATTTTATTCTCATACATCTTCAAGTTCACAAGTCCTGATTTCTGCTGTGGCCAGTCTGCTGATAACTCTTTTAATAAATTATTTTTTTGAATATTGTGTAAGTTTTATGTGTAGAATACTTACTTGCTTTTAAAAATCCACCCTTTCATCCATTTTTTCTTCTTTCCCTCTTTATTCCATATTGTCACAGTTATTTTAAAGTTCTTATCTGATAACTCCAATATTTGGATTATCAGTATTTGTTTGTATTGTTTGTTTTTCCTTTTCTCTTCATTATTATCAACAGTCTAATAAGTTTTATTACATGCCAGACAAGTGTATAATAGAACCACAGACAACACAGATGATCAAAGTCAGGTTACTTCTCATTCATTCTCTTCCTCAAGTGATATGCTCCTGAACTTTTATTAATGGCCTAGCAGATTTCTGCAACCTCAGCTTTCAAAGTTTTGCTTCATAGAAATTTTTGGCTTACCTCTTTAGCTTACTTCTCACTGGTTTCAAATTCTCACAACAATCTTGAGAAAGAAACTAGCCTCATTTATTTCAGGCTCCCTCTAGCTTGTGAGTAGTATGAGAGTGCCAGAAACTCCACTCTGCTTTTCCAGCTCAGTCCTCTAGCTTCCCGCATCACTAAATAACTCAGAAAATGTTTTATTTAGATTTAGACCTGCATTAAGGAGTCCTCTTGTATCCAATTGATTTTAATACCCTGCACAGCCACCAAAACCCTGCTGGCTTCTTTTTTCCTCAATAGAATCATCCAGCATGAACCAATCCAGCATCTATCTGAGGTCAACATAGACAAATGGCTCTAGAACAAAGAGAAAACCAAGTTACCACGGAAGAGTGTTTTTCTCTCTCAGATTTATTAAACTTTTAATAGCGAGATAATTTTAGGCTTATAAAAGTTGCAAAAATAATATAATTTCCATGTATCCATCACCACGTATTCAACCATAGAATAGTTATCAATAGTAAGAAAATAACCATAGTACAATATCATAATACTATTAACTCTGGTTCAGACTTTTCATCAGTTTTCTACTAATGTCCTTTTTGTAACCAAGAATCCAATCCAGGAACTTTACCTTATGTTTATTTGTCTTGACTCCTTAGTCCCCTCCAATCCATGATGGTTCCATGGTGTTTCCTTGCCTTTCATGACTTTGAAAATTTTAAAGAGCATTTGTCAGGCATTTTGTAAGGTATCCTTAAACTGAGGTTTGTTTGTGTTTTTCGCGTGATTTACCTAGTGTTATGGTTGCTGAGGAGCAATAACATAGAGGTAAAGTGCACTTCTCATCATTTTATGCCAGAGGGTGGGGGTGGGACGTGATATCAACATGACTTATCTCTGATGATGTCAACTTTGATCTTTTAGTTAAGGTTGCATAAGCAGGGATAGAAAAAGAAATATATAGCTGTATACTAGCCTATGCACACACACACACACACACACACACACCTACCTATAACTAATTACCTATTTGCCATCTATGTATGTATGTATGTATGTATGTATGTATCTATCTATCTACCTATCTCACTAAACGTAAATATATACTGATATATTTCACCTTAACCAAGCACCACAGGATTCAGTTTATCCTCGCTTCCAAGAGGTGAACCTTGTGGTGCTTGGTTAAAGTGAAATTATATCAGTATACATTTATGTTTATTGAGATAGATAGATATAAGTATATATATTACCATTATATATAAAGTATATATATTAAATATATATATATAATCAGTATATATATTAAGTAAGATTTGAAGCATCTTACTCCCACAATGGGAAGCCTGGATCCCATTATCTACAATTTATATATTTATTAGTTCATACTTTGTATGCATGTAATATGGTTTCAGAATCTCTCATCTGTACTCTTATGAAAAACAAATTTACCAGCTATCATACTGTGTTTATAAACAGTTATTTTGGTCCTTATACCCATAATTTACACACACACACACAAATCTTTTTCAATGTTACTTAAAGCAGCTCCTTTCTTTCTCTTATCTTTCAGTGTGGTTACATGATTCATTTGTCATAGAAAGAAATTATCTGCCCCAGTATATATTCCATTCTTCCTCCAAAGTCTCAGTTGAATTTTGCTTTACTTTGCTTAGAATACAATCCTCTTTGTGTGTGTCTATGTATGTAACATGATGGTGGCCTCTAAGATGGCCCCAATGACCCCTGCCTACTGGCATTTGTTCCTTGACTGTTCTCCTTTCCTGGAGTATGGACTGAGCTTACTGACTCACTTATAATAACAGCCAAGTAGAAGCAGGGGTTGTCATTTCTGAGATTAGATTACCATATAGCTGTGACTACTATCTCGACTATGCTCTGACAACCTCTCTCTCTCAGAGTCAGCTCTCAAGTTGTGAGAAGCCCTAAGGAGAGTCCCACATACCAAGGAACTGATGTATCCAGCCAGCAGCCACTGAGGACCTTGGCCTGCCAAGAACAATGTGAGAATGAGTTTAAAAATTGCATCCTTGTATTCATACCATTCCCACAACAGTCACATTTACTTTTAGACAATAGATATTGATATCCAGAACAAAATTCTATTTCAGTTCTCACTTAATAATACCACTTAGTGCTATCAATAGGTAGCTGTAAAGGTCAATTTGGTTGCTGTAAAGGTCAATATTAAAAGGGATAAAGGAAGGTATGCAGAATGTGTAATATGTTTTCAGATTATATTGATTCTCAATAAATGTTAGCTGTCAATAATATTCTATATTTTTCACTACGTAAACAATTATGTGCTTATATAACCCAGACACTATGATAAGCCTGCTGATAAAGCACTGAGAATAGAGCCGGGGTTGAGCTCTGCCCTTATGTACCTTAAAGCCTATTTGGGGAACTGGAAATTAAACAAATAATTACCAAAATAATTTAATGAAATATAGGATGCTTACCACAGGATGCTTAACATCATGTGTTGTTCAATAAACCACCACTGATAAGACTAAACAATGAGAAATGCTCAACTAGCTGATGAATACTGGGCAGGGGGTAAGTTGTCTCACCACAAATCAAATTAAGCCTTGTTTCTGAGCTATGCTCCAAGAGGTCTTCTCTCTCTGAGATGGTGAGAGCTGGCTCATGGCGAGAAGTATAGAGATGAATGAGATAAGGGCCCTATTTATAAGGAGCTCACAGGTTATGAAGGGAGACAAGAGGAAATTCTGTAACCAGGTAATTAGACAGCAAAATGATAACAAATAGTAATAATTTAAAATGTGAAGAACTTCAGACAAGTAAGTTTGAGAATAATTCCTGACTCAAGGTAAGAAACCATAGGACCATCTCTATTTTTATTTTTCAGCTTGAAACATGAAGAGAATGTTCAATTGTGTTATCTTTTAAAATGAATGGAGGTGTGTGTGTGTTTAAAAAACCTGTGGTTACAAAACCATTATTTTGCTACTTAAAGTGAAAAACTTAAGCTACTTGGAAAATGTTCCCTATATGTAAATACACACCTGAAAAATGAAGATTTGCATCACAATTTGGAGTGGCCAACTCATACAGATTGCCCAGGCCCATCCTGACCTTAAAACCAAAAGTCCCACATTCTGGGACTTTTGTGAACCACCTCAGTTTCAATCAGAACAGGACAGCTGGTCACCCCACTTCACATGTACTTTTAATTGCATTTGGAAAACTGCAAATAAGAATTCTCTGTATTAAAGATAATATGGTATGGAAAAATTCTGTCTAGTGTAAAAAAAAAATAAGTCTACCATAAGTATGTCTTTACTTCAAGACCTCTGAGAGTAGATAAACTCAGAAACCAGAACAAAATCTCATTGTCTGGAGAATTACCAAAGCATTCTGAAAAAATTGAATAATTCCCAAGAGAGAATCTCAGCAATGGAGAAATGAGAACTCTTAATGCTTTCCTTCTAAAACTCAGATTGAACTTCTTACTGCTAAAAGAGTATACATTCCATTTTTGTTAACATAAAAATATATGTACTTACAAAAAATATTATTAAAAAAACCTGCCTGGCTTTTTTATCTTTTACTTTCATTTGTCTTCCTATGACTGTAGTTGAATTCAGTATCTGCAAATAATGCACACTGAATAAATGTTTGGAGAGAAAATGAATGGATAAGAACAGAGAAATTTAAAAGCATAAATAAATAAGTGACTGAATGAATGAAATAAATAAGTGCATTCTATGGGCTGCAGTATTGCTACCTGTTTTCAGCTTGACAAAAATAAGGATTGTTAGGCTAGCAAATAAATGTATGCTGTTTGAATTATTTGAAAACACAAATCTCCCATTATTTACAGGTCATGGGAAAATTATTTGATGTTGAAAGTTTGTACATCAATGGGATGGGTAGCTTTGTACATACTAAGATGAACCACCTTTAGGCAAATGAAATGCTGTTGGTAATATGGCTACTAATTAGTTAAAAGAATGTGCTAATATGACCAAGAATGGGGGATTAATTGCAAGATTCCTCGCTCTGTTTAAAAGCTAGAGTCTCTACACTTTCTCCTGGTCCATCTTACTAGAAATCCATTATTTACTCACTTATCCACTTATCTGAATTTGCATTGTCTGTTTATTGTGAACCTGAGAAAAGGCTATGGAGTGGGAAGTCCATCTTTGCTACATATTAGGTGGGTGACTTTGGATTAGTTAGCATTCCTTGAGACCACAAACGGATAGAAAAAAAAAAACTGACAATATGTAACTTGCAGAAAACACATCCATTTGCAAATACTGATCTCTGCTATTTGAGTTTTATTTTAATCATATAACAAAATAGTCAAATGAATGGGTTGAAGATTTACAGTATTACAATGATCACTCTTGATTTCTAATGAAAATTATCACTATATTCATATTTCTTCATTTTAAAATCAATGTTATATATTTAAAATTGTAAAAATATATATTAGAATGTATCATACATGATTATACCTTAGTTCCTGACAAATGTTAGGCACCTCCTCACACTGGCCTTCTTCTCTTTAAAGCTGTTCTTTCTTGCCCTTCCTCTATTTCTCTTCCCTCCCCTGTTTTTAACCTTCTGCTGTTCTCCCTTCTCTCTCCCTTTGCAATAACTATTTATTTTGTGGTGGATTTAAAGATGACCAGAAATGCATCCTACTTTCAAGAAGCTGATGATGGCCTTATTTAAACATGTACTGACTGATTTATATTACATTACATAGGAGAAGTGACTTAAGAAGCATATGGATACACTACTACAGTAATTAGAGACGGGGGTGCTACTTCCAGTCACAAAAGTAAGAAAAGTTTTGGTGGCGCAAGGGTATGTAAAGCAGAGATAAGAATTGAAAGTGGGCTGGGCGCAGTGGCTCACGCCTGTAATTCCAGCACTTTGGGAGGCTGAGGTGGGCAGATCACAAGGTCAGGAGATCGAGATCATCCTGGCTAACACGGTGAAACTCCGTCTCTACTTAAAATACAAAAAATTAGCCGGGCGTGGTAGCGGGCGCCTGTAGTCCCAGCTACTTGGGAGGCTGAGGCAGGAGAATAGTGTGAACCCTGGAGGCAGAGCTTGCAGTGAGCAGAGATTGCGCCACTGCACTCCAGTCTGGGCGACAGAGCGAGACTCCGTCTCAAAAAAAATAAATAAATAAAAAGAATGGAAAGTGGAGCAATAGCATCCTCTCTTTCTACTCTCCCCTTGCGACTGCTAAAGTCTACGGCTTTGAGTGGCCCTGAGATCCTAAAAGTGGAGTTTTGAAGAAACCCATTCCTTCAGGTAAAGAGATCTTCAGAGCATAGCTTCTGCTAACAAGACCATGAAGCTCAGACCTTACCTTGTTGTGATTGAGCATTCGAATAAACTTTACAGTTTGGAGTAGGTAGAGTAAGAGTAAGATTGTGGGAGCTAAAAAAAGAAAAAGAAAAAAGGAACAAGTGAGAAAGAAAAGTATGACTGTGTTACTGAGAAGGTCACTGAAGATACTGATGATCACTCCCAGGTAAACAATCTATACTTGAAGCACTTTACTTGAGACCCCACTGGAAACACACACAGGTTATGGTGGCTCATGTCTATGATTCTTTGTGGCTCTCCCCTTCCATCCTCTGAAACACTAAGAGATCATCGAGGATATGTGTAGGATAAGGCAATATTTTAAATAAAATTGCTTTTAGAATTCTGGAGGAAGGATTGGGAAAGGTTAAATAGATCAACAAAAGATGAAGTGTCAGTAGCTCTGACATCAGACTTCAGGTTGCATTTTGACTCAACATGTCCTATTCTACCAGCATCGCTAAGCCAAGTAACATATGGCATTGCCCAAATGCATTTTCATAGATCTTAATCTCCAAGCCATTCCCATAACTGCATTAAGGTCTCATCTTCCTAGGAGGAGTCTGGCAGCAGTGAGTATAACAGTTCAAAATTTTCCAATTATTCTGAATATTTTCTTTTATTTGAGCCTCATAAGAGCTCACTGAGATAAAAAGAGATCAATGCTGCATTTTTTTTTATTTTGCTGCCTAGAAAACTGTATTCCCTAGCCTGTTATCTTCTAACTTCATGTATATGAAATATTTTTTCTTTAGGATTCAATTTATGGAAGTATTCCTTGACCTCTCCAGATGGAATGAGACACCTTGTCATATTCTTTTATAGCATGTCAAGCTTTTCAATCGTTGCCTTCATTCCAATTTTAGCACATTTGTAACTTGCAAAGTTTTTTAATTAAAAATATATCTTAGTAGAACATAAAAGACATAAAAGCAGGGACTACATTTGTCTTGTTTATTACTACATCTTTAGTGCTTATGGCAGAGCCTTCCACATAGTAGGTACTTTAAAATATAACAGAATAAATGAATGAATTACAAATCAATACAATTTACAGTAAAGAAAATTGATACTCAGAGTACTAAACTACTTAAGTCACACTCAGAAAGTATGAGACGAATATGCTAGAATACACATCTTCTGAGCAGATTCCAATGTGTTACATAATATCCTGTTTACTTTTTACTGTAAGACTACTATATGATCCAGTAATCCCAATAGTGGATATATGTCCAAAGGATATTAAATCCATGTGTTGAAGCCATATCTGCACTCCCATGCTTATTGTAGCATTATTCACAATAGTCAAGACATGGACTCCACTTATGTGTCTACCAGCAGGTAAATGGATAAAGAAAATGTGGTGTAGATACACAATGAAATACTCTGAAATATCAGCCTTAAAAAAGAATTAAATCCTATCATTAGTGACAACATAGATAAACCTGAAGGACATTATGTTCAGTAAAACACACCAGGTACAGAATGACAAACACATCATGATCTCAATTTTACTGCATATGAAATTGTAAAAAGTCAAACCCATAGAAGCAGAGAGTAAAATGGCCTGAAGGTGGGGGAACTGAGGAGATGTTGGTCAAATGATATACAATTTTTGTTAGATAGAAGGAATAAGTTCAAGAGATCTATTGTATAATATGGTGACTGTAGTAAATAACCATGTATTGTACACTTGAAAATTGCTGAGAATAGATTTTAAGTGTTACCACCACAAAACTGATTGGTATGTTAGGTGATGGTCATATTAAGTAGCTCGACTTAGCCATTCTACAATGAATACATGGATCAAAACATCACATTGTTACCATAAATACATACCATTTCTATTTGTCAATTAAGAAATACATTTTAAAAAATTTCAAAAGGTAGAAAAGAAAAAAAGTGGAACAAAAAGAAATATAGATAATATGTATGAAAAATTCAGAGAAGTGAAAGATTTTAAGGAACTTAGATCTGAGAATATACTCAATCCTAAAACTCTGAAGTTCAATTTCCTCCAATTCTTGAACCCAGCTTCACAAAAGCAATTATCACATAATTTGTTGATTTCTTTCCCAAGTGAATGTTTGCCAAACACTCCCATCAAAGATTTCATATGCATTAAATATTTATGCCAAGCTGTTACACAGAAAACTTGGAGTATATACTTTGCTTTTAGAATTAATTTATTTCTAATTTTTTAATGCAATGTAATTAGCTGAATTGCTCTTAGAATATAATCACTTGTTATATGTTTGAATAAGTTAAGCATGGCTTTGTAGAAATGTGACTAGTTTATAATTATCTAGGATCCTGAAATGTTCCTTGTGGCTAAAATAATTTGATCAAACTTAGTGGCCACTTAAATAGGATCACATTAAGCATGACTTTATGCAAGGAGTCATTCCTGGAAAAGTTTGCCTTGTTTCTCTGATTACTTCAACCAAAAATGAAAGTGACGGGTTTTGAAGGAAATCCCTTAGATGACACCACATCTGTAGGTGAGGCAGTGTAGCCGATAAACTGGCACACAGCCTGCAACCAGAATGCACTCTATGACCTTGGTCAAGGTTATTAAGATTGCTCAGCCTGGATTTTCTGATGTTGAAAATTAGCACATTAGACTAAATATTCTCTAAAGAATTCCTTCATTTCACTCTGCACATTTTTTTTTAATAAAGCATATACTAAACCAGGTCTTGTGACATTAGGGATGACCCCTTCACATTATCACAAAGATGTATAATTGTCACACCAGATATATACAGTGTTTTCCTACTAGGTTTTCACAACAAGGGGAGGAGTAATGATATTATCATCATCATTTTATAGTGTAGGGAGCTAAATCGAGATTCAAAGAAAATCGGAGTCTGATGGTTAACAGTTCCAAACATTCCTGGGAAGAGTTGCTACCCAATATTTATCTACTTTTATTTCTGACCTCATTGAAGATCGGATAAAACACTTCTGTTTTTGACCTCTTTGAGGAGTATAATTTATCTTCACTTAATCAGATTACTTGTAATACTTTTCCCCCTTTAGATTCAGTCTGTGGGGTATCATTTAACACTTTCAAATTCAACCAGTAATGTTGGCTTTGTCTATTGGCACATATGCAATTGCCCTCCCTTCTCAATCCTCAAGATATGCAGAGTGAGGAAGAACTGCATGAATACTGATCATTGGTGATGAGGACGTCTTTACTCTGGAATCTGCCTTGCCTGCCATTCGCGTTGAATCCCTTACTTAATGTGAGAACATGGAAAGGAACTCATGGTGTTGCAGTTAGGAGAATGACATATTTGCTGGCATTTTCATGATAAAAGTATTATTAAAAATGGAAATTTTGACATAATCTCAAATTTGTCACTGATATGATGTTACACTTTAGGAAATAAGTTATCTATCTTACCATTCAATAATTACCACTCATAATAACAAGGATACTATAAACAATGATGATACCTAGTATTTCTTCACTATTTGCTATGTGACAATGTGCTAAGCAATTTTATACCCACCACCGCATTAAAGTCTTCAAACTTTTCTACACAAAGCTACCATTGTACCAATTTTATGGATGGAGAGACTAAGAGCAAGATTAAGACTGAGTTTATGTAACTTAACATTTACTATAACATAGGTCAGTGGGGGTTCCGTTCCTGGTTGTACACTAGAATCATTTGGAAACTTGAAAAAATGCCATGTCAGTACCTCAAGTTACTTTAATTTAAATAGCCTACTTATTGCACATAATGGCATTTTCAATGTGTAGCGCTAATGTGTCTAAGATGCTGGTTAAGCTAAGATACAAAGAGATTGTCTTCAAAGTGCTGCAACACTGTAGAGGCAAAAGCTACATAAACTAAATCAATTGCAGTAAAATATTACAAATCCAGTATTAGTGATATGTCAGTACCACATTGGGAGACATGGAAATGTCGTTTGTACAATTTATTTAATCTTGGTTTATTTTGTCATTAGTAAATGACAATAGCATCTGCACCAAGGTCATTGGGAGATCAAATTGGATAACTTACATTATGGGTTCTAAGTACTGCATTTGGCAAATAGTTAAGTGCCTAAAATTGAGCTCTTCTTTCCATATATATGAAGTGTATGAAGAACCCAGTTCTCCATTTGTGAAACAGTGACCATAATACTCCCTCCACAGGTTCCTCTGAGGATCAGACAACACCACAGATGTGAAAGTCCTTTGCAAAATACACCAAACAAATGTAAATTGTTTTTATGGTTCCAAATATCTAGACTGGAAGACATATTGGATCCTTCTCTATGAATCAGTTTCTGCTATTATCCCAGACCCTTCCCAATTGGCTTATTTTGGAGCATATAACTGTATTTTTAAAAAATTATTCTCTTTGCACTCTCTAGAATTGTGTATATGAATTTGGCTTCTTGTCCTGAAATATCCACCCATAGTCAAGGTATAGGGCAGCAGGAATTGTCAGATGATCATCTCTTGGACGTAGAGTACATCAGAACCTTGAAAATTCTTGCTCATATTTATTTCATCTGTGTTTTCTCATCATCAATAATCCTTCCTTAGCCATTTCAGCATTCTAGTAACCAAAGGATAAAAGCATGCTGACTTTCTTTTTTTAATTCTGAAAAATGCCAGGTCTATATTTTGGAGAAGCTGGCTGACTTGAGGCAATGACCCACTTAGGTTTTATTTCACCATTCTTTTTGTACTTCCCATGACTCTTAGGAGGAAGAAAAATCAAACACCATCCACAAGAAAAGACAGCACTCATCCTCAAAATGACTTTTATAAGTCTGTGGATGAAGTATAAGGAGTAGACAGAGGCTGGGCCTGGGAGTTAGCGTCCTGAATTTTACTCCTGTGCCTGCCAGGGAGTCCCTGGTCCTTAGGAGGCTGGGTTTGGAGGAAGCAGGATGGTAGGTTATGAAAATTCAAAACAGCCTACTTGTGAAGAAGTGGAACAAATCCAGAAGCTACTTTTCAGCAACTGATTCTGTGGCAGAGTTAGAGCTACAAGATTAGTGTTTGGATTCTATGACCACAATCTCTTGTTATGTACCTGTTATTTCCTTTAGTGAATATGAGAGTGCTTTGAAAAGAACAGGCATCCAAGGCTCCTGTGGTTCAGACTCTGATGCACGAGCTTCTTCCACTCCTTTTGGTGGAAGAACTAAAATCCTTTTCCATAATAAAACTAGTCCCAGGCTTTAGACAATCTTGGAACTTGCTTCCCTTTGTAAAATTGCTTCCTTCTCTTTGCAATGGAAAAGATGTCATAGTTAGATATTTGGTTATTATTTTTAAGGATTCTCTGTTTCTTTTTGTTTAAAACATGCCATACTCCTATGTAATTCCTGTCTTTCCATCGCTTAACACTTCTACTGGATGTCCCTTTGCATACAGATTAGAGTCTAAGCCTCAAGCATCCTATCCACCCCTCTTCCTCTATTCCTCTTGCCTTCCTGTGTCTGCACAAACTGCATCATTTTCCCACTATGTCTGCTTGGTCTGAGTATGTTCTAGCACAGGGATAGCAAGGGACGAGATGGCCCTCAAGGAGCTTGAATTCTAATGAAAATAAGAAATTACTTTCAGTTTCCAGAGCACAAGGCTGTCTTCTCCCCACCTCATCACACTCCTCTTAGCTCTCTGTAAAGGGCTCTTTCTCGTTCAGGTGTCTCAGTTGGCAGCAGGTGGCTTTTCAATGCCCTGTGGTCGTGACAGCGCAGCACTCCCTAAAGGCCTTGATGGCAGCCTCCCTGTGAGAGTCTTACACATTACAAAGGAGCTGTGGGCATGGCAGTTGCCACAGGGCATTTTAATCTTTCACTTAACTGTTGCTCTTCTCACAAAAAAATAAAAAGCTCTTTGAGGAAAAGAACTATGATTGCTGCCTTGTCCTCCAATGTAGCACACTGCCTAGCCTAAGAAGACATGAATTAGTGCGGAGGAAATGAATGAATGAATGAATGAAGGGATGAATATTAAATCCATGAATGAATGGTTGTTATGACAAACATGGCTTCAGACAAGGCAGACGTTCTTTATGGAAGATCACTCACTGCCACTCAGTGTAAGATCAGGGCTGTCTAAACACATTTACTAACAAGATATATGGTATGTTTACATCCATTCAACAATTACTCTTGCAGTGAAACAAGAAGTAGAAGAAACAAAGTTAGTGTTCTCATGTGCAAGAGTTAGTGTTATGTGTCAACTTGGCTGGGCCAGATGAGCAGATATTTGGTCAACTATTATTCTGGATGTTTCTGTGAAGGTGATTTCTGCATGAAATTCTTCTCTAAATTGGTGGACTTTGAGCAAAATAGATTGACCTCGCTAATGTGGATAGGCCTCGTTCAATCAGTTAATTAATAGAACAAAAGACTGATTTCTCCCTCCCCAAGCAAGAAGGGATTCGGGCAGCAGACTGCCTTCCACTTGAACAGCAAAACCTCCCTGGGTTTCACCCTGCAGACTTTGACTTGCATCTCCACAATCGAGTTAATTTCTTAAAGTCTTGCACGAATGTGCTTTCTCTCTATATACATACATATCTATGCAGAGAGAGAACCATATGTGCACACACGTGTACAAACACACACACATTGTTTTGGCTCAATTTCTCCAGAACTCTGACTAATACATCATGAACTTGCAGAATTTTGAATATTTGACAAATCTGAGGAATTGAAGAGACGGGCACCTCACCTTTTCTGAGCTGAAGAGTTCATCTGATGAAACCTGAAGTAGGGAGCAGGTGAGTACTTCCAGTAATTAAGCAAAGAATAGAATAATCTACTGAATGCGTTTATTATAAATATTAAATAATGGAATCAGACTTCCTATGCTATGAATTCCTTGACTATTAGAATGCACTATGCAGATATCAGCACATTTAGAAGCTGAAGACATTGCAATCACCGTATTTTTGTCATTTTTAGTCACGCCCTTTTACATGAACCCAGAAAAGTGTAATTATAAATAATAATATGGGCCATTTATTAGTTGTTGCATACTTTTTCATATAGTGTATATTAGACATATTCATGTAAAGCATTAAGTAGTTATGCATGTATTATCTCATGTGCTTTTCAACATAAGTCTACTGCTACATACATTATATTATTCCCATTTTCCCAATGATGAAAGAGAGGTACATGGCTGTTATACAAACTATCTAAAGTCATCCATTTAAAGGTGTAGACTGAGGATTTGAAGTCAAGTTTCTCTGATCCCAAAGTGTGCATACTGGCTACAATAGAAAGTAATCAGTGACAAATATACACACAGGTTTCCTTTTTTCAATAGGAACTATTGCGATTCAAGCAGACATTGTTGGTGTTGCTGACATCCCCTCACTACTCACCTTCTCATGGCAAGGGGCACGTACTGCAGGCACCTGTGTCTTTCTGCCTGAGAGCTCTGTGTGGTGTATGTGTGTGTGTGTGTGTGTTTAATCCTGGCTGGAAAGCTTGCTGGCCTTATGCATAGATACCTTCAGAGAAATACATCTTCCATCCAAGTACATCAGGGTAAAAGCATGAGGACTCACCGATGTCCTCATCCCTCACAGTTGGGATAGCTCTGAGGCATGCTCTGTGGTATCTTTTAGCATTCTTCAGGAGAATTTTGTTTTAGTTGCCTATGTTGACTACTGGATAATTTTGCAAATTTTATTGGCCACACTTCCTACCTTATCTCAGTTTCCCGCTGCCCTACTGGTGATTCTTGAGTTCTCTCTCAAATCAGTTACTGCTCCTCCAATCCTTGCCTCAGGGTTCATTTCCAGGAGGACCCAAATTGAGATAGTAATCTGAAATTTCTGGAAATTTTCATGTATTTTAGTCATTACAGATTAGTTAAATTCCCCAACGCTTTCGTGTTTCCCTTTTAAATGCTTTCCAGTATGATCATCTCTGTCCTTGAAGCTGAGGACAGGAAGGCAAATGCCTAGATTACTAAAATTGTCTCTGCAAAATCCCAATACAGTAATTAATACCTATTACCAGTGCATGTGGGGAAATGTTGTCTGAGGCAATATTTGTGTATTTATCTACTCTGTAGATTTTTAAGAGCATGCCCTTTTTGCAAACACCCTCAGGGTACATGTACAATAAAGAATTCTGTTAAATAAAATGCAGCTATTGCATTAATAAAATATCAGATAAAACTGCAGAAAGTGGTTTGATAGTCCCACGTTTTTGTTTGTTAGATCAGAATTTTGCTTTCTCCCCCAACTTTCTTTCTTTAATAGGCCTTTCTTTATTACTCTCTGAGATATCTAATTGAGGCTAGGATCATGAACACCTGGAACCTCAATGAGACCTGTACTGATTTCAGAGGATTCAGGGATGGGAATTTTAGCACACTTTGGGAAGCATCCAGATGGAATGCTGGTAATGTGAAGAGAGGAAGCCCAAGAATAAACAGTAGGAGGAATTTTATTACATTGCTTTTCACTTTGCTGTTTGCTGATTTTCACCTTTTTAAGCTTTTAGTTCCTCTCCACCATACAAAAGTACTGCTCCCATGTTCCATGAATCGAAGCATGTCGTTGTAGTCACATCAAATTACACTTCCTGCGTCTTTACCTCTGTAAAATAAGTATGATTACTCAATACATTTGGACAAAATATCTGAATCCTTTAGAGAGCCCTGAGAGGGAATTTCTTATAATGCATTCACTCTATTTTCTTCTCCATACACCTGTTGAAGTGGCTTCCTGACTATTTTAAAATGGAGACAGCCAAAACCTAAAATTGCATTTATGCAAACGACAGGGCATTTTTCAAACACTCACAGGAATTGCATGCTTCCATGTTGGGGGACATGGTGTTTTATTCTCATGGAATAATAATATCCTTATCCACAGAATTGTAACCATTACTATTTATGAAATAATTTATACTTGTTAAGCTTTTCTTAAATGATTTTTGTTTTATACCTCTTAAATTTACTCTTCCCAACAGATGAATAAAGTTGGTTTTATCATTAGTCCCATTTTATAGATGAGTGTACGTATCTTTTTAGAGTTCCTTCTACGTATAGACGGTAAAAAAAAGTCTTGCATTCCTAAACACACTTCATAAATATGCCATCCAATATTCTAGACACTAGCCACATTAAATCAAAAGCAAAAAGTAAATTAATGTTGAATCACATATAAATGAATTAAAATTTAATTAAGTTAAAATGTAGTGTCTTAGTCATATTGACCATAATTTTTCCCCATAATCAATACTTTCTTTTTTTCTTTTCTTTTTTTCTTTTTTTTGAGACGGAGTCTCACTCTGTCACCCAGGCTGGAGTGCAGTGGCGTGATCTCGGCTCACACTGCAAGCTCTGCCTCTTGGGTTCACGCCATTCTCCTGCTTCAGCCTCCCAAGCAGCTGGGACTACAGGTGCCTGCTACCACGCCTGGCTAATTTTTTATATTTTCAGTAGAGATGGGTTTTCACCGTGTTAGCCAGGATGGTTTCGATCTCCTGACCTCGTGATCTGCCTGCCTCAAATTTTTGAGGTATGACTAGCAAACAAAAATTTAAGGTGAACAATATTTAAGGTGAACAAATTTAAGGTGAACAATATTTAAGGTGAACAAATATTTAAGGTGAGCAATATGGTGTTTTGATATACCTATACATTGTAAAATAATTAACACAACCAAGCAAATTAATATGTCCCTTATTCCACATAGTTACCTCTTTTAATGAGAACACTTGAGATCTACTTTTTAGCAAATGTCAAGTATACAATGCATTGTTATTAACTAGAATCATCATATTGTATGTTAAATTTTCAAAATTTATTTGTGTTATAACTTGAAAGTTTATATTCTTTGACTAACTTTTTTCCTTTTCCAGTACCCACCTTCTGCCCCCGATAACTACCATTCTCTTCTCTTTTACTAGGAGTATAACTTTAGAAAAGATTTTCACATATAACTGAGATCATGTAGCATTTGTCTTCCTACATCTGGCTGATTTCATATAATGTAATGTCTTTCAGGCTCATCCAAGTTATTGCAAATGACAAGATTTTTTACTTTTTTAAGGCTGAATAATACTCCATAGTATATAGTATATGTAAATACCAAATTTTTTATCGATTCATCCATCAGTGGACACTTTTTGGTTGTTTCCATATCTTGTCTACTGTGAATAATGCTGCAACATTACTCTGCCGTTGTAATGCTTCACTCCAGAAGTTCAGATATCTCTTCAAGATTGTGATTTTTATCTCATTTGGAAGCATATCCAGAAGTGGACTTGCTGGATCATATTATAGTTCTAATTTTAGTTTTTTGAAGAATCTCTACAATTGTCTCAGGATCCTTAGGGTGTCGCTTCAGCAGCTGAAACCTCTGTGGCCAGTGGTGCCTCTACCTGGGTTTTGCTCATGCCTGCTGGGCTTGTTCCGTCCACTTGACCTGACCCACTATGCTTGGCTTATGCTACCCTCCCGGATCCCACACCTGCCAAGGACGAGACAGGCACAGAGTGGAGAGAGGTGTGTGGGCAAGTGAGCATGGGGTCTGGCCACTGCACACAGCCAGGTACGCGGGCGGCTGCTGCAACGAGGGCAGCTCCAGGCACCAGCACGGGTGTCAGCTACAGGCAAGGCTGTGGCTGAACAAGACATAATGCAAGCAGCTTCCACTGAGGTCAGCAGCATTTGGACAAGGGGATTGCCATGATGCCCAAAAGCTTGGAGATGACAGGAACCCTAGACCCCCAAAGAGGGCAATACAGTGCATCACAGCCCTGGCTTAGGGAGCCCCGAGGTTTCGGCTCCCAGAAGGACCGCAGCTCCTCTCTACTTCTCCTTGCCTGCAACGTAGTGAGCAGGGGGCCACGTTTTAGCCCTGTTTGTGTTACAGCTCTTTCAGTCCTGCCATTAGACGGGTCCTGCACTCTTGTTCCATGTTCAGGAAGAACGAGATTCACAGACAACTGTAGGGTGAACCATGTGGAGAGGAGCTTAATTGAATGCAGGGCAGCTTGCAGGAGACCCGAAGTAGGTAGCTGCTTTCTGCAGGCAGGTCATTGCAACGCGTGCCCAGGTCTCAGCGGAGAGGGGACCCGCAGTGGGTAGTTCCTTTCTGCAGGCAGGCTGTCCTGATGAGTTGAGGAGATCCTGAGTGAAGCTCCTTCCCGCAGTTGGTATTCCCAACTTCTGTCTGAGTCAGCCTGGGTTTTTATGGGCTCACCAGGGAGGAAGTGTGTGCAGATTGGTCCATAGGGATCCATGAGCAGGCCCGGAAAAAGTACCATGAGTTTTCACTCTAAACCACAGATTTTCATCCAGAACTGGCAGCCTGGCCACCAGGCTTCAGGCTGTCCCTGGCTTGAAGGTGAGGTTTCACCTGGGACCTGCCCCTTTCCACCCAGGAGCCTGTCTGCCTCCTGCCATCAACATGCCATCCACGGTGCCCTAGGCAGCTGCAGCTGCACCTGGAGTGTGAGGCTACCACCTCGCCAACTAGGTAGAGTGCGGGGCGACTCCCACTCTGCAGCCAGCATCTTCTCAGTGGCTGTGCTAGATGGGCTACCACTGCCATCACAATGATTGTACCAATTTACATCTGATCAACACAGAGTGCTTCCATCTTTCCACATCCTTACAAACAACGTTTGTTATCTTTTGTCTTTTTGATAACAGTCGTTCTAACAGGTTTTGTTTTGCAGTTCTCAGATGAGTAGTGATGTTGAGCATATTCTCACACACCTGTGTGCCATTTGTGTGTTTTCTTTGAAAATGTCTAATCAGGATCTGTGTGCATTTTTTATTCAGGCCATTTGAATTCTTGCTATTTTGTTGTGTGAGTTTGCGTCCCTTATATAATTTGGAAACTAACCTCTAATTGGATACGTGGTGTGCAAATAATTTCTCCCATTTCACAGATTGCCTCTTTATTCTGCTGGCTGTTTTCACTGCTCTGCAAAAAACTTTTTAGTTTGATGTAGTTCCACTTGTTTATTTTTGCATTTATTGGCTGTGCTTTAAGTGTCACATTCAAAACATCATTGCCAAAATCAATATCAGGGAGATTTTTCGTTCTTTTCCTCTAGAAGTTTTGTAGTTTCACGTACTGTGATTAAGTTTTAATACAATTTTAGTTGACTTTTTTGTTTCTGGGTTAAGATAAGAGTCCAATTTAATTATTTGAATGTAAATAACCATTTTTTGCAACAATATTTATTGAAGAGACTATCCTTTTTTATTAAGTTTCTTTGCAATTTTGTCACATATTAGTTGAGCGTGTATGTGTGGGTTTATTTCTGGGCCCTCTATTTTCTTCCGTTGGTCTACATGCCTGTTTTGATGCCAGTGCCATACTGTACTGATTATTATAGCATTGTAATATGACTTGAAATCAGAAGATCTGGTGTCTCCAGCTTTGTTCTTCTGGCTCAAAATTGCTTTGGCTATTTGGGGTCATTTGTGGTTCCATACAAATTTTAGGACTTTTTTCTATTCCTGTGAAAAATGTCATTGAAATTTTGGTAGAGATGGCATTGAAACTGTAGATCACTCTGAGTAAAATGGACATTTAAACAATATTAATTCTCCTAATCCATGAACACAGTATACGTTTCTATTCACTTGTGTATTCTTCAATGTTTTTATCAATATATTATAGTTTTCAATGCATAAATCTTTCACTTCTTGGTTAAATTTATTCTTGAGTATTCTTTTTGATGCCACTAGAAATAACATTATTTTCTTTATTTTTTTGAAAAATTTGTTGTTAGTGTATAGAAACACAAGTAATTTTTGTATGTCAATTTTGTATCCTTGCAAATTTACTGAATTTGTTAGTTTTAATCAATTTTGGTATAGTTTAAAAAATTATATATGTGTATAAACATATATGTGTGTCTATATCTATATATGCGTATATATAGATATCTATATATGCGTATATATAGATATCTATGCGTATATATAGATATCTATATATGCGTATATATAGATATCTATATATATCTTGAGATTCTATCTTTTTTTCCGATTTGGATGCCTTTTATGTCTCTTTCTTGCAAAATTTCTCTGGCTAGAACTTTCAGTATTATGTTGAATGACAGTGGTGAGAGTTGTCAACCTCATTTTTTTTTCTGATCTTAGAGAAAAAACTTTCAGTTTTTCACCATTGAGTAAGATTGTTAGCTGTGAGCTTGTCATGTGTGGCCCTTATTATGTTTAGGTTCATTTCTTCAATACTCAATTTGTTGAGAACTTTTATAAGGAAAGGATGTTAAATTTTGTCAAATGCTTTAACTGCCTCTGTTGATATTGTAATATAATTTTTATTCTTTACTTTTATTATTTGTCTCTTAATGAATGTGGTGTATCACAATTATCAATTTGCCTATGTTGAACCATCCTAGTATCCTATGGGCAGATCCACTTGGTAATGGTGTATAATCCTTTTAATATGCTATGAATTCAATTTGCTGATACTTTGTCGAGAATTTTTTTTTTTAATCAATGTTAGTCAAGGACATTGGCCTGTTATTTTCTTTCTTATAGTGTGCTTGTCTGGCATTGGTATGAGGGTAATGTTGGCTTCATAAAATGAGTTTGAAAGTGTTCTCTCATCCTCAATTTTTTGAAAGACTATGAGATGAATTGGGGAAAATTCTTCTTTAAATGTTTTGTAGAATTTTCCAGTGAAGCCATCAGGTCCTGGACTTTTCTTTACTGGGAGTCTTTTTAATTCAATCTCAAAGTGCTGGGATTACAGGCGTGAGCCACCATGCCTGGCCCTGTTATTACATTTTATATATTCCTTTAATTATGTTAATATTTACTTTATCAATTTAGGTGCTTCAATATTGGATGCATATCTATATATTTACAACTGTTATTTTCCTGTGATGATTTGATCCCTTTATCTTGATATTGTGAACTTTGTTTCATGTGAGAGATTTTGACTAAAAGTCCACTTTATGATACAAGTGTAGTACCCCTGCTATTCTTTGGTTTCCATTTGTGTGTAATTTCTTTTTTTCATATCATCACTTTCAGCCTCTATGGGTCCTTAAAGCTGAAGTGAGTATCTCATAGTCACCATATAGAATTTGTTTCTTGTTCATTCAGCTATTGTATGCCTTTTGATTGAAGAATTTAATCCATTTGCATGAAAATTAATTATTTATAGGTTACTTATTATTGTCATTTTTAAATTGTTTTCTGGGTATTCTGTAGTTTCTTCCTCTTTTGCTATCTTCTTTTGCAATTTGATTATACTTTGTAGTGGTGTAATTTGACTCCTATCTATCTTTTACAGTATCAACTTCAGGTTTTTGCTTTGGGGTTACCCTGAAGCTTATATAAAACATCTATAGTTATATTAGTTTTAACTGATAAAAACTTTAATCACATACAGAAACTCACCATTTTTATCCTCCTCCCCTACATTTTATGTATCATGATGTATCATGTTTCCATTAACAAACTGCTATAGGTACAACTATGTTTAATATTTTTGTGTTTTATTTTATATACTAAAATAAAAGTAATTTTTATATATCCATTTAAGTATTATGCTATTCTGAATTTGACTATGTACTTATCTTTACCGGTGTATTTTATAAGTTTATATATTTAAATGTTACTAATTTTCTTTTGTTTCAGCTTGAGAAGCTGTCTTTTTATTTGTAATAAGGCAGATCTAGTGGTCATAAACTCCCTCAGCATTGTTTGTCTGAGAAAGTCTTTGTCTCTCCCTCATTTATTAAGGAAAGCTTTAGTATAAAGCATTCTTGGTTGACTGGTTTATTTCTTTTTTTTTTTAATTCAGCACATTGAATATATTATCTCACTCTCTCCTGGCCCTCAAGGTTTCTGCTAAGAAATTGGCTGAGAGATTTATGAAAATTCCCTTGTATGTGACAAGTCTATTTCCTCTTGCTGTTTTCAAAATTCTCTCTTTGTATTTGGTTTTTGAAACTTTGATTATAATGTGTCTTGGTAAAGACTTTTTTGGGTTGAACCTAATTGATTTCATTTGTGCTTTATGTACTTGAATGTCAGTACTCTCCCTAAATATGGGAAGTCTGCAACCACTAATTCTTTAAATGAGCTTTCATCTCCTTTGTCTCTTTCTTCTACTTGTGGAAGTCCCATAATGCATTTGTTAGTTACCTTGATGGTGTCTTATAAATCACATAAGTGTTTTCAAAATTGTTTTATTAATTTGTTTTTCCTCTGACTAAATAATTTCAAATGAATTGTCTTCAAATTCACAATTCTTTATTCAGCTTCATCAATTCAGCTCTGGATGCTACATATATATACATATTATTTTTGATATATATGTATATATATAGTATTTTTGATACATATATATGTATATATACACATAAATAATATATTTGAGACAGGGTCTTGCTATCTCACCCAGGTTGGAGTACAGTGGCACGATCATGGCTCACTACAGCATTGACCTCCAAGGCTCAAGCAATCTTTCCATCTCAGCCTCCTGAGTAGCTGGGAATATAGTCATGTACCACCATGCCCGGCTACTTTTAAAACAATTTTTGTAGGGATGTGGTTTGGCCATGTTGCCCAAGGTAGTCTCAAACTCCTGGGCTCAAGCGATCCATCTGTGTCGACCTCCCAAAGTGCCGAGATTACAGGAGTGAGCCACCTTGCCCAACTTCTACTGAATTTTTACCTTCTGCTTTTTGTATTCTTTAGCTCTGGTTTCTGGAGTTTGCTGTTGTTATTTTTGGTTTGTTTGCTTATTTTTATCATACTGCAAACCTTTCCATTTTGTTTATATATTGATTTTCTGATATTTTTGAGTTATCTACTGTATTTTCTTATAGCATGCTGAAATTCCTGAAACAATTATTTTTAAATCTTTTTCAGGCCATTTGTAGATCTGCATTCATTTGAGGACAGTTACTGGAAAATTTCTGTATTCCTTTGGCAGTGTCATGTTTCTTTCCTTTTTCAGATTTTCCTTAGTCTTGTGTTGCTTCCCTCACATTTGATGAAAGAGACTCTTCTTCCAGCCTTTGTTAACTGGCCTTCAGAGAAACACCTACACTATTCAGCCTAGCTAGAGATTCTGAGGCTCTCAAAGAACTCATCTCTTGTTTTCTCATCTCTTGTTCCCTCTTGGGGATGTAGGGAATTCTTTCTCTCAGTCCTGCAAAGCCAGGCTTGGTCCTGACAGCTTCCAATTTATTTTCACTAGGGCAGTGCCCACAAATCCTCAGGTTTGTGTGTCTTTTTCCAGTTCCACTGAGTAGGGCCAGCAGCCATCTGTATATGCTCAGACACCATTTGCAGAAGCTGACTTGCTGTCTGTGAGTGTGTGCATCAGTGGCAACCTACAAAGGGGATGTGAAGTGTGTGGGACATTAGAGGTGCCCATGGAAAAAATGGTGGAGTCTGAAGGCAAGGCATCCTAAGTGGTTTATAGTCAAGTTTCCTGATTAAGTCTGCATAGGGATTAGTAAGATCTGAGGCCATTTCTTGAGTTCAGAGCCTTGATTGTTTTGAGTCCTCACCTCTCTTCCCTGTTGTTATACTTTACCAACCACTCAGCCATGATGATTATTTCAGAATTTTGGTTGGGGTGAGAAGCAAATGGGCCTCTGGTCAGCATCCTGTATGACTACAGAAGCCAGGCTCTCACTCACTATGCTCTTACTTTGCCCAATGGGAAAAATGTGGGCTAAGGAAGTCTTTCTTGGTTCTGATCTGTGCTGCCTTGGGAGAGGGGTGATGTGGGGGTAGTGAAACTATTTTTGTATCCTCTTCAATGAATATATTCTCTGATTTTTCTCCCTAAAGCGTGTGAGAGCTTTTCCACTGGATTCCTGGACTACCTGAAAGGTACTCTCACCCATGATTGTTGTCAAAATCAATGATTTTATGGAAAGATGAGGTAGAGAAGTCCTATTTTGATATCTTGCTGACATCACTCTGTCAGTCAAATTCTGCTGCTCAGTAGCCACATGTGACCAATTGCTATTATATTAGGCAGTGCTAATTTTCCATCACTGTAAGTCTTTTTGGACAGTTCTGTTCTTTACTGTTGACATCTTTTTTATTCCTCTATTTCTGTATTTTGGTGCTTGAATTTTATTTTGTTTGGTTACTCTTAGAATTGTGAACATAATATACATTCAATTTATATTTATATTTTATTCATTATAAAGTCGTAAGCTTTTTAATTATGATATTAAATTCATACCATTTTGTGTGATTTAATATAAATATATTGTAATTGACTATAGCTTTCTAGGTGAAACCTCTTTTTCCTATAAATTTGACTGAAGAGAACCTTTGTGTATAAAATATTTTGATTATTAGGAGTTTTTGAAAAGATGGTTCCTCGAGATATTTGTTAGTCCTCAGATGGGGTGACTTTTAAGGGGTTTTCATATGATCAGATATGTCTTGAGTCTTTTTCACCCATAAGACTGAACAGAAAGCTGGCTATGGAGCAATGTGGGCAAGACATTTGCTTACCTGGAGCCTGATATCTGGGCATCATCTCTCTGTAACAAAGTCCTCCTTTTCTGCCTTCTTAAATGTGTGAGATACAAAACTGCATTCTCCTGCCTTCCATTTCAGAATATATCTGTAACATAGTTTTGATGCATAATTGATTGGAGTCCTAATTCCAACTCACTCTGCAACCTCTGGGAAGGTCTTTGCATTTTTGGATCTTAGGCTCTAATACAATTCTTGAAACAGAGTGGAAGCTTCATATTATTGTTTAGTATTATTTTTGAAACACAACCCAGCCTTCCTCCCAAAATTATCTCTAGCCTTGCCCTGTACCTTTAAAACTGGCTTACATACTTTCCTACTGAGAAACATGCAAGGACATGGAGCCAGCTACTGGGGGTCTCAAAATGCCATGATTTAATCGAGGCTGCATCCTGAGCTGTATTATTTCTTACCAGATGTGCCCTTCATTCATAATGTGTCATTGGACTTTCAGCCTCTTGCCTTACACAGACAATATTTACTTCTTATAGCGTCTCACTGGTCTTGGTCCAGTGACTGATAGTGTTCTCCTGGTCTTGCCTAAGCTCTCGTTTTCACTCTAAGTAATATCTTCCCAGGTGGCAGGCCTAGCCTGGGACCAGAACAGCTATCCCCACTCTAAACCAAAAGCACCGCTTTTAGCCCACATCTGTCCAAACAGAATTCCTCAATGTCTCCTCTCACCTTTTCCATGACCACTTCTTTAGACACTTTTTAAGCCACTCATTTTATTTCCATGGAAAATGTAACAGTAATATTCCATCTACAGACAAGAGTTTGTTCTGCCTAGATTTTTTTTTTAGAAAAAGGGAATATTACACTATAAATCTGTCACATAAAAGTGATTTCCTATTTCTGTCTTAACTTGGGTGCCTCTGAACAAGAAATATTACCTTTCTTCTCTGTATGGTATGCTCTAACTGTCCTGTTTGTATGTTTAATGAATGTATTTAATGACATAGCTAGGAAAGGGATGACAAATGAGGTTGTAGGAGGCTGGATAAAGATGCTGATAGATACAGACACCAAGAAATCCATAGGAAAATATAGGGCACATCTTAGTTTCATGGACTTCAATTACTAGTAAGAGAAGCCATTTGTTCAAATATTCTGCAGCTAGAGACTCCACACTTGCAAGGTATCCCAGCCTTGAAAGGGAGGATTTGTCTGACACCATCTCCACTCACAAGAGCATGAAATCCAATGAGGGTGACAGACATACAGATACACCGTGCCAGCACATTGAAGCATGTGAAACAACTCAGCAAAAGCATAGAGGAGAAAGGCAGAATATATTTGAAAGACTGAAAGTAGCTCAGAATTACTAAATCATAAGTAGCAAACAAAGTCTGACAAATACATATTGTGCACATCAAAAATAGGATTTTCACCATCTTCTTTTCTTTTTCATTTTGTTTCACATAACTTGAAATTATTTATCCTCTTTTATTTCGTTGAGCAGTGGTTTGTAGTTCTCCTTGAAGAGGTCCTTCATGTCCCTTGTAAGTTGGATTCCTAGGTATTTTATTCTCTTTGAAGCAATTGTGAATGGGAGTTCACTCATGATTTGGCTCTCTGTTTGTCTGTTATTGGTGTATAAGAATGCTTGTGATTTTTGTACATTGATTTTGTATCCTGAGACTTTGCTGAAGTTGTTTATCAGATTAAGGAGATTTTGGGCTGAGACAATGGGGTTTTCTAGATATACAATCATGTCGTCTGCAAACAGGGACAATTTAACTTCCTCTTTTCCTGATTGAATACCCTTTATTTCCTTCTCCTGCCTAATTGCCCTGGCCAGAACTTCCAACACTATGTTGAATAGGAGTGGTGAGAGAGGGCATCCCTGTCTTGTGCCAGTTTTCAAAGGGAATGCTTCCAGTTTTTGCCCATTCAGTATGATATTGGCTGTGGGTTTGTCATAGATAGCTCTTATTATTTTGAGATACGTCCCATCAATACCTAATTTATTGAGAGTTTTTAGCACGAAGGGTTGTTGAATTTTGTCAAAGGCCTTTTCTGCATCTATTGAGATAATCATGTGGTTTTTGTCTTTCGTTCTGTTATATTCTGGATTACATTTATTGATTTGCATATACTGAACCAGCCTTGCATCCCAGGGTTGAAGCCCACTTGATCATGGTGGATAAGCTTATTGATGTGCTGCTGGATTCGGTTTGCCAGTATTTTATTGAGGATTTTTGCATCAATGTTCATCAAGGATATTGGTCTAAAATTCTCTTTTTTTGTTGTGTCTCTGCCTAGCTTTGGTGTCAGGATGATGCTGGCCTCATACAATGAGTTACGGAAGATTCTCTCTTTTTCTATTGATTGGAATAGTTTCAGAAGGAATGGTACAAACAAATAAAAGAACATTCCATGCTCATGGGTAGGAAGAATCAATATCGTGCAAATGGCCTTGCTGCCCAAGGTAATTTATAGATTCAATGCCATCCCCATCAAGCTACCAATGACTTTCTTCACAGAATTGGAAAAAACTACTTTCAAGTTCATATGGAACCAAAAAAGAGCCTGCATCGCCAAGTCAATCCTAAGCCAAAAGAACAAAGCTGGAGGCATCACACTACCTGACTTCAAACTATACTACAAGGCTACAGTAACCAAAACAGCATGGTACTGGTACCAAAACAGAGATATAGATCAATGGAACAGAACAGAGCCCTCAGAAATAACGCTGCATATCTACAACTATCTGATCTTTGACAAACCTGAGAAAAACAAGCAATGGGGAAAGAATTCCCTATTTAATAAATGGTGCTGGGAAAACTGGCTAGCCATATGTAGAAAGCTGAAACTGGATCCTTTCCTTACACCTTATACAAAGATCAATTCAAGATGGATTAAAGACTTAAACGTTAGATCTAAAACCATAAAAACCCTAGAAGAAAATGTAGGCATTACCATTGAGGACATAGGCATGGGCAAGGACTTCATGTCTAAAACACCAAAAGCAATGGCAACAAAAGCCAAAATTGACAAATGGGATCTTATTAAACTAAAGAGTTTCTGCACAGCAAAAGAAACTACCATCAGAGTGAACAGGCAACCTACAAAATGGGAAAAAAATTTCGCAACCTACTCATCTGACAAAGGGCTAATATCCAGAATCTACAATGAACTCAAACAAATTTACAAGAAAAAAACAAACAACCCCATCAAAAATTGGATGAAGGACATGAACAGACACTTCTCAAAAGAAGACATTTATGCAGCCAAAAAACACATGAAAAAATGCTCATCATCACTGGCCATCAGAGAAATGCAAATCGAAACCACAATGAGATACCATCTCACACCAGTTAGAATGGCAATCATTAAAAAGTCAGGAAACAACAGGTGCTGGAGAGGATGTAAAGAAATAGGAACACTTTTACACTGTTGGTGGGACTGTAAACTAGTTCAACCATTGTGGAAGTCAGTGTGGCGATTCCTCAGGGATCTAGAACTAGAAATACCGTTTGACCCAGCCATCCCATTACTGGGTATATACCCAAAGGACTATAAATCATGCTGCTATAAAGACACATGCACACGTATGTTTATTGAGACTATTCACAATAGCAAAGACTTGGAACCAACCCAAATGTCCAACAATGATAGACTGGATTAAGAAAATGTGGCACATATACACCATGGAATACTATGCAGCCATAAAAAAGGATGAGTTCATGTCCTTTGTAGGGACATGGATGAAATTGGAAATCATCATTCTCAGTAAACTATCGCAAGAACAAAAAACCAAACACCGCATATTCTCACTCATAGGTGGGAATTGAACAATGAGAACACATGGACACAGGAAGGGGAACATCACACTCTGGGGACTGTTGTGGGGTGGTGGGAAGGGGGAGGGATAGCATTGGGAAATATACCTAATGCTAGATGACGAGTTAATGGGTGCAGCACACCAGCATGGCACATGTATACGTATGTAACTAACCTGCACATTGTACATGTACCCTAAAACTTAAAGTATAATAATAATAATAATAAAAAGAAATTATTTAGACCAGCAACACCTCAACATTATTATTTCAAAGGCAGAAATTGCCCCATATAAATGTATTTCTCTCCTTACAATACCCTAGTATTCTCCCTCAAATTCTTTCTTCATGCTTTAATTGGCAACTAAAAATTGAATATATATATATATTTTTTCAATGTACAATAAGTTATTTTGAAATATGTATACATTGTGGAATAGCTTTCACTTTCCCTTATTTTACCTTTCCTCTGAGTGTGCACTTTATTTCCTTCATTTGTGAAAATTATAGGTTAAAAGTTAGTAAATCAAAATCCTCGGCTGAGCCTTAATTTAGTAGGAGACATAGATGTCTATAAATTGAATCCAATGGAATAAAGTCTGTAGGAATAAAGTATTAAAAGCTCAGAGATTCAGTCTTTCTGTGTCCTTCTTGAATAACTGATTGACAAAGATTTCTCTTTTTTGCCAGCTAATAAGTGTCAAAAAGTAAAAATAATCATTAATTTATTTGAAAATATACTAAATTTATGGTATAATGCATCAAATAATTCCAATCACCACACTGGTTTAACAGACTAGATAAATTGTAGTCCAAATAATTAATGGGAAAAATCACAATTAAATTGAGCATTTAAAGAGGAAAGGCTTTTGCCAGTCAATTTTGAATAAAGGCAAGCCTGACAGATTAAGAAATGCATACTTATGACCATCAGTAGATAATGGAATAGAATCCCTACCTGTTGCCTGGCGTGGTGGCTCATGCCTGTGATCCCAGCACTTTGGGAGGCTGAAGAGGGTGGATGACTCAAAGTCAGGAGTTTGAGACCAGTCTGGCAAACATGGTGAAATCCTGTCTCTACTAAAAATACAAAAATTAGCCGGTGTGGAGGTGTGCGCCTGTAATCCAAGCTACTCGGGAGGCTGAGACAGGAGAATCCCTTGAACCCAGGAGGCGGAGGTCGCAGTGAGCAGAGATGGCACCGTTGCACTCCAGCCTGGGCAGCCGAGGGAGACTTGGTGTCCAAAAAAAAAAGAAACTTTACTTGTTAATGTGTTTTATTTAGCAATGTAAAGAATATCCCAATCATAATGGCTTAAATTGTGTATGTGTGTGTATATATGTATGTACAGATAGACAGATGTAGACACATACCGAGAGAGAGAGGCCCCAGGGTTTTATCTATTCAACATTATCATCAGATTCCAGTCACTGCCCATCTTTTCAGTCGTTGTTAGAGCCATCATTTATACTACCCAAAATTTCCTTATGTGAATTTAACTCATATCCACTCTAGTCTTTCATTGTGTATCAGAGTTAATTTATCTCAATGGAATTCTCAGCTTCATCCTCTCCCCCTTCACTACCCACCACATTCTCTGTGGTTCACATACCTGGATGCTAAGTTAGAATAGTTTTGGCTTAATGAAGTTTTACATTAAATTAAAGAAGACAGTTGTCAAAAACCATAAGACAATTATATAGCAAAAAAATACTATTTCATATTTGTAAATGAAGGGGAAATTATCAAATATTTCCACTTCTCATTGCAATATAATATAGGATGAGACTTCTCTGTCTCCCTGGAGTTAGATGTCATCATGTTACTCAAAATGTGAGGCTAAGTGATAAAGCCAACATGGGGCAAATTGGCCACTGCTTGATATTCAAAGGTAGCCCTTAATGTTCCAGTTGGTGACTACTATATCAGAAGTGCCTCCTGGAGTGAGGGAGCTGGTGATGACCAATGACATGCTGCCATAATGACAGCCATCCCCCACCTCCCCACACACATACACATCAATGTAGCATTAGCTTAGAACTGGGAAGGAAGCACTAGGGACACAGTTATCAGAGGCTAGAAGGAAAGGAAAGTGTTATATAAGCTTTAAGTAAAACTATATTTTACCATACCTCAGACAGCAGACAATAAACATAAACTTTAATAAATGGAGATAACTGTGAAGTCACATGCAGTTGTAAAGTATAACACAGAGAAATCCTTTGTACATTTTACCCAGTTTCTTCCATCACAACATTTTGCAAACTTATAGCAAAATATCACAATGAAGATATTGACAGATATATAATATATTCATTTTATTCTGATTTCCCCAGTTTTACTCTTTTGTTTATGCATTCAATTCTTTACAATTTTATCACCTGCTTATGTTCCCATATCTACTCCCACAGTAAAGATACTGAACAATGCAATGTCATAAGAATCCCTTATGATGCTTTTTCATAATTACACTCACTCCCTTTGAACTCTCTTCCTCCAATCTCTAGCAATTACTAATCTGGCTTCTGTTTCTACAGTTTTGTCATTTCAAATGAAAATATATATGGAACCTATCCGAATTTTCACTCAGAATAATTCCCCAGAGATCCATCCACACTGTTATGCATATCTATAGTTACATTTTGTTGCTAACTAATATTCCATAATATGGATGTACCACAGTTTTTTTTTTTTGACCATTCATCTGTTCAAGGACATCAGACTGGAAACAGATTTTGACTATTACAAATAAAGCTTCTATAAATGTACATATGCAGTCTTTTCTACAAATTTAAGTTTTCATTTCTGTGGGATAAATGCCCCAGAGTGCATTTGCTAGGTCATATGTTGGTTGTATGTTCAGGTATTATTTGTTTGTTTTAGAAACTACCAAATGTTTAGAATGATCCAGTATCTCTGCACACTTGCCAATGTTTAAAGGTATCACCGTTTTTTATCTTACACGTTCTGAGTAGGCAGCCATCAATATGTGATTTGTATTTTAATTTGCATTTCGCAAATGGATAATAATGTTGAGCAATATTTTGTGACTTCATTTGTCATCTGTATATCCTCTTTGATGAAACTCCTGTTCATGTATTTTGTCCACTTTCAAATTATGTTTTTATAAAATTTGTTACTTTTAAGAATTGAAAATGTTTTATACATTTTAGGTATGTTGTTTGCACACCTTTTCTCTCAAAGTATAGTTTATCTTTTCATATTTTTTCACATGTACCTTTATGAAGTAAAAGTGTTTAATTTTGATAAGGCCCAATATTTCATTTTTTCTTTAATAGATTGTGCACTGAATGTCAAGCCTAAAAATTATTTGCCTAATTCTACATCCTTTAGATTTCCTCATCTTTATTTCTAAGTGCTTTATAGTTGTATAGTTTTTGTTTTACATTTTCTGTAATCTATTTTAAGTTTTGTCTAACTTGTGAGTTTTAGGTTCTCTTTTTTCTTTTTATTTTTTATTTTTCCTACATAGAACCAATTGCTTCAGGCTATCCTTTCTCCATTAAATTGAATTTGTACTTCTGTCAAAAACAAGTTCAGCATATTTTTGTGGGTCTATTACTGAGTCTTCTGTTCTAGCAAACTATGTGCCTATTCCTTTGCCAATATCACATTTTACGTGATCACTGTAATTTTATAGTAAGCATAATTACAATAGAATAATTTATCCTACTTTTTTTGTCAAGATTGTCTTAGCTATTATAGGGCCTATGTGTTTCTACGTAAATTTTTAAATAAGTTTATCTATATCTATAAAAATCTTGTTTAGATTTTGACAGAAATTGCACTAAATCTATAGATTAACTGTGCAGAATTGAAATCTTAATTATGTAGAGTTTTGTAATCCATGATTATTGTGTCTGTCCCCATTTATTGTAAGTCTTTGATTTTTTCAATCAGCTTTCTGTAAGTTTCAGCATGTATGTTTTGCTAAGTGTATACTTAAGTATTTAATTTTCTGCTGAGCAATTGTGAACTCCATAGTGTTATTTTTGCTTTCTACACAGCAGGTTCATTGTTACAACATAGAAATGTGATTAATTGTTTTGTGGTTGACCTTGAATCCTGTGACCTAACTCAACTGACTGATTAGTTCTATAAGGTTTCAGTGGATTGTTTGGAATTTCTTCTATAGACAATTATGCCATCTATAAATGGGACAACCTTTTTTTTTTCTATTTCAATTTGTATGTCCTGTATTTCCTCTTCTTGCTTTATACTACAAACTAGAACCAACTTCCAGGATGATGTTGAATCAACTTAATGAGAGTGAACATCTTGCCTTTGTCCCAATCTTAGGGGAAAATCATTGTCTTTCACCATTAAGTATGTTAGCTCTAGCGTTTTTGTAGATGCTCTGTAATCAAGTTGAGGTAACTCTGCTCTATTCTTAATTCTCTAAGAGTTGTGTTATGTGATTTGTCAACGTGGGTTCATCAGTTGTAACAAATGTACCACTCTGGTGCATGATGCTGATAGTGGAAGAGGTTGTGCTTTCATGGGTACAGGAGATATACGTGAACTCTGTACTTTCCAAATCAATTTTGCTGTGAACCTAAATCAGCTCCAAAAATTAAGTTTGTTAATTAAAACAGGAGTTTTGTTATGAATTGCTGTTGGCTTTTGACATTAATATGACCAAATGATTTTTCTTCTTTACCATGTTTAAGTGATGGATTGTATTGACTGTTGTTCAGATGTTAAAACAGCCTTGTATCCCTGGAATAAATACTAATTGGCTATAGTGTATAATTGTTTTTACACATTTATCATTCAATTGGCTCATATTATATTCAAGACCTTTGTGTCTAAAGTCATAAGATATTGGTGTACAGTTCATTATTGTACTGTCTTTGTCTGATATTGTTATCAAGGTAATACTAGTCTCATAAAATGATTTGGGAAGTGTGCCTTCTTACACTTCCTGGAAAAAAATTGTTCAATATTCATGGTGATCCTTTTAAATTTTTTTTTACATTTTGCAAAATTATCTTTATAGAGCTTCTAAGACTGTCTATTTCATCTTGGTTGAGTTTGGTGGCTTGTAGTCTTTGACGAGTCAGTTCCTTTCTTCTAATTTGTCAGATTTATGAGCATAAAATTGTTCTTAATATTTTCTTACAATCTTTTTAATGGATGCAAGATATGTAGTGATACACAATATTATTTTGATTCTTGGGAAATTGTATCTTCTCTTATTTTATTTATTAGTCTTAATAATTGTATTGATAAAATTAATAGAGGTTTATTAATTTTATTGATAAGCTAGCTTTTTTTATTATTTTTATTCCTTCTTATTTTCAATTTCATTGAGTTTGTTCCTATCTATATTTCCTTCATTATAGCTTTGAGTTTATGTTTCCATTCTTTGTCAAGTTTCCTGAGGTAGATACATTCCTGATTTGAGACTTTTCCTCATTTTCAATGCAGGCATTTAGTGCTATAATATTTTCCCTCAATTGCTCTTTAACCAAGTCCTACACATTTTGATATATTATATTTTCATTCCGTAATATATATTTTAAAAATTTCCTTTGAGACTTACTCTTTGGCCAGGGGAATATCTAGAAGGGTGTTGTTTAATGTTTCCATGTTTAGAGATTTTTTTCTGCTTTCTTTATGTTACATATTTACAGTTTGATTCAATTATTGAAGAGCGCTTACTCTGCAACATTTTATTTATTTATTTAAAAATGTACAATGCATTTTTTGTTTATTTCAGTAGGTTTCTAAGGAACAGGTGATGTTTGGTTACATGAATACATTCTTTTGTGGTGATTTCTGAGATTTTGGTGCACCCTATCACCTGAGCATCATACACTGTACCCAATATGTAGTCTTTTATCCCTCACACTCCTCCCACACTTTCCCCCAAGTCCCCAGAGTACACTGTATCATTCTTATGCCTTTGCATCCTCATAGCTTATCTTCCACCTATGAGTGAGAATATACAATGTTTGGTTTTCCATTCCTGAGTTATTTCACTTAGAATAATGGTCTCCAATTCCATCCAGGTTGCTACAAATGCCATTATTTTGTTCCTTTTTATGGCTGAGTAGTCTTCCATGGTGTGTGTGTATATATATCACATTTTCTTTATTCACTCATCGATTGTTGGGCATTTGGACGGGTTCTATATTTTTGCAATTGCTAATTTTGCCGCTATAGACAAGTGTGTGCAAATATCTTTTTTGTATAATGACTTCCATACAATAACCTGGCGGTAGCTATACAGGGATGGAACTGCTGGATCAAATGGTAGATATACTTTTAGCTCTTTAAGGAATCTCCACACTGGTTTCCATAGTGGTTGTACCACTTTACATTCCCACCAACTGCATAATTTTAAATCTTTAAAAAATGTTTAGGTTTGTTTTATGGCCTAGAATATTGTCTATCTTGATTAATCTTCCATAATTGTTGGAATAAAAAAGATTGTATTTTGCCTTTGTTGAGTAAATTGTGCTATATACACCAGTTAGACACTGTTGGTCGATTATGTTATTCAGACCTTCTATATATTTGCTAGTAGTTCTCTTGCTTTTGCGAGTGTGTTGAAGTCCCCAAATATAATTGTAGATTTGTCTATTTCTCTTTTCAACTCTATGAGATTGTTTATGTATTTCATGGTCTGTTGCTTTAGGAATATATATTTTGTGCACATATATTTATGATTATAAACTTTTCTGTTTGGAGTTTGCCCAACTTTTTGAATCTGTATGTTTGTTTCTTTCACCAAAGCTGAAAGATTTGTAGACAATATTGTTTCAAATACTCTTTCATTCTCTTTTAATTTCTCATTTTCTTATGGGACTTTGATGATATAAATACTGGATCTTAGTATCCCACAGATCCTTGTGGCTTTATTCGTTATTTTCTCTGTTGTATTATTTCATCTTCATGGTTACTATTTGAATCCTCTGTCATTTGACCTTTATTCATGAATTCAGCCACAGAAGATTGTTTTGCTTTGGTTTGGTTATTTATTTTTTTAGTTCAATAATTTCCATTTGTTATTTTTTAGATCTCAATTTCTTTCTTGATTTTTTTCTACATATTCTTGTTTATTGCAAAAGAATTTGTAATGGATTATTCAAACACTATTTTGATGCCTCCTATTAATTTCTTATTAAATATATTCAATATCTGATTTATCTCAGTGCTGGCATCCATTTATTTTTTCTGTCACTGAAGTTCCAATTTTCCTGAATTTTGATATATCTAATTATTTTGAATTGTATCCTGAACATTTTGCCTATTGTGGTAGGAGACTGTGGGTCTATTTATTTAGTTTATTTAAGTCAGCCTTTACCCTGTTTAGGTTTAGCATGCAGGTCTTCACCTAACTCTGTGGTCTATGTTTCAAAGGCAATTAAATTTACAGAGCTTCTTCGCTGCTGTGTTGGCTTGCTTCATTTGTCTGTTCCTTCTGCTGGGGCTCCCACTGATTACTGCTGATGTTGTCAAGGCCAATTTCTCCAGGTATCTCTTAGTGAGTGAGGACTGTTGTGGGATCTCCCATTTGGCATATCCCAGCTACCTCCATGACTTGTGGTCAGGAGGGTCTTAGGCTCCTAGGGAAAAGAAAGATTGCTATGTCAGAGCACTTGCTGTGGCTGGGGATTGTTTCTAATTCCATCAGACTGCCTACGTGTCTCTCAGTGGAAAAGATGAGCCTTAGACACAGCATGGAAAGAGATGAACTCCCCTGGCCACTTAATTCTGGCAAAGCTCCCACTCACTCACTCACTCTTCCCTCAGTGGTGGTGTGAGACTCACATGCTGTCAGAAGGACTCATGGTCAATCTGGCAGCAGAATAAGCCTACCTGGCCCACCTTCTCTTCTAAATTAGAGGGTCTGGAGTGGGAGGATCCTGCTGTTGTTATCCTCTTCCCGTTCTCAAGTCTCAAAACAGCTTACATTCTTCTTAGCACATTTTAGCTTTCTTCTTTTTCTCTTGTGCTATTTTTATAGCTATGCTTAGCAGAGAGGCAAGAAAAAAATGGGCTTATGCCTTGTTCAAAACAGGGTCTAAAACTAGAGTTTTAGTGTAGTTTCTTTCCTCGTAAAGTATTAACTCTAGGGAAAAGAAATGAAATTAAAACATAATACAGTGTGATAGTTCCTACTGATTGTATTTGACAAGTTATTATAAGAAAAAGATGAGTTGAGAAAAGACTTGGCTTGGCTTGAATCATGAAAAGGAAATAAAAGTAAACCAGAAATGTGAGGACTTGCAGAGTTGCAAGAGGTGACTGCTTCTCAACAAGAGCAATAAAATATAAAACTGAGAAAAGGCCTTTGGCTAGAACTAAATCAGTGCATGGCTCTCAAACATAGTGTAAAAACATCTGAGTGGAGAAATGAGTCTCAGAGTCAAGGGTGTTTTTTGGAGGAGGAAGGAAGTTATTTTTCCAATAAATCTCTAAGAACCTCACTATCTTCTGTTACTACAGCATGATTCAGTTCATCTAGTCGGGTATGCCACTGATGGTATGATGGACGGCTAGAAAAAAATATATTGTGAAAATTAGAACTTGAAAGCTTCATCTATTTAATATTCTTCATTTCACATTCCACTTTCCAAATTCAGCTTTCCCTCAGTAGTACAAAACCTATAGTCCATGGAGGAGTTGGAGTATGAATGTTTTTCTGGAGAGATGCAATGAATCATTTCAAAATGATAAACTTCATTTTTAATCTAGAAAGTGCTTATTTTATGTTTTATTGGCGATTTTATATTCTATGGTATTCCATTTGATATCCTGCTATCTTTATTATTCTTCATTCATGCCCAGCATCAATATATCAGAAAACTCAAAAATAAATATTCTATAAGATAAATATATCTTATAGACTATATATACATATATATATGAGATATATGTATATACTTCCATTTACATTGACTCCATCCTCAGCATGCTAAGTGAACCCTCCACACTATCAAAATATAATTCAAAACATTTCAGGATGGAATTTATGAGCCTTCTTTTTTTTTTTTGACAATCAACTTTTAAAGTCATCTTGTCTCCCCATTCCTCTTCCACGTGTCATGCCCTTAAGACAATCAAACTTCTTGATTTTTCCTAAGAAAATCTCATACTCTTTTCCCTTTGCCATGTCTTTGTTTTAATTGTTCCCTATATCTGGAATTATCTGTCTTCATTCTATAGCACTGTCACCTGCTTACATCTCCAAATCTAGCTTCTTCCTGCAGGATTTCCTAGTCTACATCGCTGTAACCCACACAATGCTACCGTGCATGCTTCCTCGAAAGGCCATAGGCAAGTTAAGCTCTATGTGCTTAAAACGTTCTTATACTACCTCCTAAAATTTGTATTTCTTCAAGCAGAAATAATTCATTATTCCACTCTCTTTTTCAAGTGGTCTTACTTAAAGAACCCTAAATAAATATTTATTGAATAAATAGAATTAAATTGGATTTCTCTCCTAATTTACTTAGGAAAATAACTTATTCATGGTGAGTTAGTTATTCAGTAGTTGGGGCATTTCAGGGAAACACCATTTATTTCAAGGTGTTCCATAGTTTTTAAACTAGCATCTTGCTTTAAATTATTAGCAAAATTACCATTTATGCACTTTCATAACAAAAGCTATAAATATTAGCCACATGCCCTCTGACTTTTTTAGTAGCAGTAAAATTTTTCTATCATGTATAAAATTGAAGAGACATAAAACATGCCAGCTGCCCACACTTCAACCTTTGAAGTTTTGAATGAGAATCTCACAAGTAAGACCAGAAAACTAAATATTGGTTCTACCCATAACAACAGCTTAAGTTAGCAACAGAATCATATTTTTCTCTATGACAATGCTGAAAGACATCAAGGGTGTCTCATGGGAAACCGTGGTATAAGAGAAACTACAGGCATATGAGAGGCGGTAATGACAGAGGAAGGATCAACAGATTTGGTAGTGGGCAAAACTGTGTTTAATATTCAGCTCTGTTGCTTATGAAAGGTCAATCTCCAGCAAGTAAATGAGGCCTCATGTCTCTCTCCAAATTCTATGTGCCCAACTGTGTGGCCCAATAGTCTTCCATCATCCTAGTGCTGTATTAGTTAGTATAGTCCAAGTAACAGTAGCAAATAAGCCCAAAATTTTAGATGCTTAAAGAAGAAGAACTTGATTTATTTTTCGTTTAATAGTCCAGGGAAGCTTCCAGCCCCTAAGAACTTATTCACAGATTGAGCTCAATAGCTGCTTTCCTACCTTCACAAAGTGGCTGCTAAGATCATCCTGTCCATCAAACCTTCAGTCAGTCGGACTTGGGATCTTATGGAGGAGTACCATGCAATATTTTGTTTTTATTGTTTTGTTTTACTTTCATGGCCATAAAATAGCACAAATGATTTCCCTTCACATTGTTGCTGGAGAGGAGTAGTTAATGTACTACTGCAGATAGCTACAGCTACCTGCAAAGGAAGCTGGAGAATGTAAATGTAGCTGTGTGTCCAAGAAAAAAACAAATAAAGCAGACTTTGGTGGGCATCTAGTGGTCTCTGCCACAACAGGCTCATATGACATATTGAAGTTGCAAAGACAATGGAAAGATGGACTCAGGCCTCCAACCCTGACAATCTAGGGGACAATTGCTTAATAAGCATTAAGTGTAATGATAAAATAATAGATAAAATATATTTACCTATTCATTGTGTTCATGGCATTAGGCTTAGTGCTCACCCTAAACAACATTTCTCCATTCTCCTTGCAGTTGTCTGTGGCCATGTATGAGTTCTAGTCAAAAGAATGTGAGCATAAGCCCATGTCCTATTAGGGACCATGATTTTAAGAAGCAGGTGTAGCTTTCCCATGCATTTGCCCCCTCTGCCTACTAGATGGAGAGGATTCCAAAGCCCTAGGTAGGCAGAACCGCAGGATACCAGAGTCATCATGGAGAGAACAGTGACCTGCTAATCAGAAAAAAACAGCATTTTTGAGTTATTTAAAAAAGAAATAAACTGTCGTTAGGTAAACCACTGGCAGTTTGTACTTTATTAGATTTAATAGTTATACTGAAAATAATGCAGTGCTAAATCAAAGTTATAATACAACAAAAATAATAGATCAACTATTATGAATACTGTTTAGCTTATTTTATTACATTATAGCTTGCATGTCAGAGATCCCAATAAGGATAATTTGCTTGAAATCTCACCTAGTAACTCTTCAAGATATTGATCATTCTTACTCCCATCATCTCATAGTCTATGCCTCTCTAGCTCCATGTTTAACTTAAAACAAGCATTTAACTCCTTGAAATCTCACTGTCCTCTCCCTGCTATCTCTATCCCCTCAAAAAAAAAAAAAAAAGAAATTTAAAGCTTCATGAAATAGGTTTGGTTTTCGCTTTTAATTCATTTCATTTTAATTAAAATATTACTTATTTGATAACTAAGATACTGCACTAGGATACTGCACTAGGATTAGGAATGCAACTATGATCAAAGAAACAAAGCTGGTTTTTCTTCTCATAGATCTTACAGATCTTACATTTCATTGACAGAGATGGAGATTCCTAAAGAAGTCATACACTCAAATACAGGAGCCAAAATGGATGCTGCTATTGTCTCACATATCTTTACCACTATCTGGTCATAAGTCACCTCTGAAACCTGCAATTCAGCTCTTTTTCAAGCTAGTTCAAAATATAATGATAAAATTATCTCATTTAGGCATATTAAATTACATGAACTTTAGGAAAACCCATCACAACTAATGACTTTCTACAAATTAATAAGTAATAAATTAGAGTATTGGATTCCAAAATGTACTTGGCTGACATATTTTAAGGGGAGCTGAGATGTCATTATTTATTTTGTTTCAAGTTTCATTATAATGGGAGTTTTTAACCATGGGATGAATCCTAAATAATAGCAGTGAGCAGCAGGGTAATTTGGTATGCATCTGAGATGTGTTGTTTCTTCTTGACAAGTCGCATACTTATTGTAATAGTGTTTCTCATGGCTTGTGAGTCTAGGGATAAAGCTAAGAGTATAAGTTGTAAAATGTATAAGCCTCCTTCTTATTTCCACCTGCTGGAATTCTATCTCATCAAAGCCCACATGTCCACTTCAAAGGTTTAATGCTTCTCAGGATGCTTCTTCATTTTAGACAATTCTTTGTTGATGCTTTAGCCGTGGAAATATTCTCCATTATGTGATGATTCTTAATTCTACATCTGTCCCATCATGGCTAACAGGCAACATCCCCAGTCCAGGACCCCCACTGATCAACATCAGTGTTCCCGCGATTCTCAGGCCACTTTTCCTTTACTATCTCAACCTCTTACAAGTGTTGTCAGAAGATTCTGCTTCAGAGGTGTACATCTCACAGAAACTTGCATAGCTCTAAAATGCAGAAGCAGGGTACTTTCTCACAAAGAACATGAGACTAAAAAGCATGATAGGTATAGGCTTCATTTTTTTGTTCCACTAATTTTAATCCCTTATCATCTTTCCAAGGCCTTTCGGTGCCTCCTCATGCCTAAGTGGCCCTTTTGAGAATAATTCCAACTTTTCCTAAAGTCTCAAAGTTTTTGATATGCATATCTAATTAACACAGCCTTTATTCTGCATTTATTTATGCTTTTGCTAAGAGGAAAAAACTTGGAGTGATATAAAAACCTAAATGTGAAGATTTGCAACTTATAAAAGCCAGAATACATGCAAGTATTTAAGTATTTTGCCAGCTCTTAAAATAAAAACTAAGTATTGTCAAAATTATTCTTGAAAGATCCTTAATCACCAGTAGAGCTTTGACTTTCAATAGGACTTATCCAAGCAGAGTTTCTGCCAGCTTTGGAACAGATGCTTTTTTGAGAACCGTACAATTATATTTTATTCAATATGTACTATGTTGCAGGTAATCTTCTAAGCATGTAATATTCATTAACTCACCTAACTTTCTGTATCATCCCGTGGGAAAATAGCATTTTATTCACATTTATGGATGAGAAAGCTGATGTAAGGAAGAATGGAAGAGCTTCCTCAAGGCCACAATGTTAATTAAGGACAGAATTCAAACCCTCAATTTTATTGGAGCTAAGTTCCATCTCTTTTCCTGGTACTTGTTCACAAAGACAGAAACAAAATAAATAATTACAATAAAAAGCCAATCTTTTCACTTTATTGCTGAAATAATAACTGTGCATGGATTCAAATATACAGAGAATTCCTGGGGATAGGCGATACTTCCTGCATAGCATACACAGCATGCTGAAACCTTTCATCTGAACGTTCCTGCAGTTTTCCCTCTCTGCTATTGTTCTCTCATATGGGTCCTTCCATCAGGAATTTTAACCTAAACATCTCCAATCTTAAAAGAACAACAGCACAGTTTATTTCAGCTTCATATTCTGCTCCAACAAACAGACTCCTTATTTTCATTTATTCTTCAAATCATTCTACTTTGACTTCTGCTTCAGTCACTTCACTGAAATAGCTCCCAATGTGGTGAAAGTTGTGTCAATTGTTCACAGCACCAGATTCACTGAGCATACTTCAGAATTCATCTTACTTCTCAGTAGTGCCTGACATTTTTGATTACTGTTTGTCTTTTAATATGCTTTATTTCCTCAGCCCTTTTCAAACTACCAGTTTTACCTAATACCTATCTTTAAGATTCATGCATATGGTCAAATGCACAACTGGTTAGTTGCTTCTGACTACAGCAGAGTGTTCCATAGTGATGTCAATGAATTTTACTTATAAACTCCCTCAGTATTGAACAGGTGAGTTGAACAGGTAAGTTGTCACGGAGTCCTTGCTATGAAAAGCAACAGAACAGCTTCCTCGTAGAAGTTATCTAATGGACCAGTGGGGGTTTCTCAGAATACATATATGCAGGAGTGAGATTTCTCATTTATGGAACACACTCGGACTGGAATTCACTAACTGGTACTTGATTGATAGCCAGAAATATGTGTAATTTCTAATTTCAAAGAAGTGTCTGTCTCTCTGTATCTTCACCAACATTTGATTTTATCCCACTGTCTAATTATTTGGTATTATGATGGATATAAAAAGGAATTTCACTTATGTATTAATATTCATTTTTTAAATTACAGTGGAGTTGAACATATCATGATATTCTTATTAGCTCTTTCATATTATCCTTTTGTAAATGTCTCAGCTATATCCCTTGTCCATTATCCCCTAAACCTTTCTTATTAATTTTTCTCTCTCTTAGACAACAATATCAATGTCAAAATTTTCAAAACCTTTTTTGGAACGGTACCCAAATTTATATTGCTATCCCAGTCAGTTTTCCTAGTTCTAGTTCCAACTCCGTAATTGAGTACTTCATACAGAGGTCTTAAAGGCATCACAGACTCAGCACACCCAACGCTAACTGATGCTCCTCTGACTCTCCTCTACTATCATATGGGTTTTGTCTGGTACTTGTTGTCGCTGAATGTCACTCAGTCCACCTACTTGGTGACCCAAGGACCATCTCTAACACTTTTCTCTTCCTTCCTCCTCATGCTTATTCTGTTACCAAGACCTCTGCGGTATTTGCAATCTCTCCTCAGTTCACCTAATCTTATTTACTGTATCTTTATTTTGTTCCAGATGAAGATACTTAATAACTCTACTGTGCTATGACAATTTGATCTCCCTACTCCATTTTTTGGTCACATATTTTATGCCATTTATTTTTTATTTATTATATTTTGACAAATTATATTTGTATATATTTATGGGATATAGTGCAATATATTTTCCACATTGAGACCATTAAAACTGTGGATGTCTCCTTTGCTGGAAACAATTCAGTGGTTCCCATTGCTTTGGGGATCCAGGCTAGGTGTCTTAGTATTGTCCACAGCAGCTTCATGGGCTGGTTCCTGCCTAATGCTATGGCTGAATCTTATAAAACTACTGTAACAGCCCTCACTTCTTTTACCATTCATATAGGTTAATCCCTTTCATCGTTAAGGTACCAGTTCAAAATATTGCTTTCTCAGGAAAAATTTCTTGGTGTCCTGAGTCAAATTTCTTTGTGATATGCCCTAAGTAATGTATACATTTCATGTAGGTCAACTATCTCTTTGTGATTGAGTATCTATTTGGGTAACTACATAATTAATATTTGTCTTTCCCATTACTGTTCAAGAAATCACATACTATGAACTTTTGTGTTCCCAGGTGTGCACCATGGCCACTCAATCTACATATGCTGTACAGATTAATACATTTTGGATTTGGAAATGTGTGTGTGTTTGGGTATGTGTGTGCATGTAAATTTTAGAACAGAATATATAAAATCATTAGTTGTAGTGATAAGTAGTAAGATTACAGATGTTTTTTAAAATTATTGATAGTTATTTTATTTCCTAAACTTGTATAATAAGAAAGTGGCATAAATTACTTCCAAATAACCAGTTCTCAGAATCCATTTGCTGAAGCTCTCCTTTCTGCAGCTTCATTTTCTCTAAAAATATAAAATCTCTGGTCTTCTTCTGCCATTACTTCTTTATCAAAGGATGTAAATTCACATTCTAATGGCTCTCAAGGGAGCAGCACTGGATAGCAAGCTAATTAACTAGTTACATGTTACTTGCGCTGACTAATTGCTTAAAATCAATTAGCCAATTGGAGGAAACAAGCAATGTTTTTGCTGAAAGAGTCATAGGGGATAGTAGCATGCATTTTTTCCTGCATAAATTGCTGCTTTTTAATAGGGAGTTACTTGCTTAAAAAAATCAAATGATTCTTTGTCAAAATAAAGAAAGAAATTAGCCTTCTTGATGCAAAATAATATCGATGACATTTATATTAGCAAATTTAAGATGAATAAAATTTTACTTTCAATGTGTTTGATTCCCTTAAAAATTATTTAAGGACAGCAAAGTAGATTTTATTTCTCAGGTTATTTGATGAGTTTAGGGCCACATGGTAAAGATTAGGTAGCACTGGTACTATAACTCAGGACTTTTGATCAGAACGTCAGTTTTTTTTTTCCTGAATTTATTATTTTACTATCCATAGACCATCTTCTCCTGGAAGTCTGAACTACTTGCTAACTCTTACATGCAAGGTGGAGACACCAGGCAGGGAGGCATTCCTCTCTATTACAAAACTACTGGTATTTAATAAATATGTCATAATGTAAAGGATACTGTTACACATTCGTATGACCATTTCAGGTAAGTGGTATTATTCATAATACACAGATGAGAAAAGTGGCTCCTAAAGGGCTCGGATATTTAACCACGTTTATGAAGACAATAAGTAAAAAAAAAAATCTGGATTGAATAATCATGTTCTATCCTTTCAGCAAAATCACTGAGGATAAATTAAGGACTACACCTAGCGTAGAAGGATGGGACTCAAAGGTGAACATCTTGTTTACCTATGATAAGGCCAGATACAAACACTACAAATTTTCATTCTTCTTTTATAAATGACCAGCTGAACTGATTGTTTCCATACATAGGGTTTGCATCATAATCCCAAAGGACACGACCTCAAACACCATAATGCCAAAAGTCTAAATCCTTAAAGTCTAAAATATCTACCGTCTTAAATACTGAAAATTACAATCATAGGATGGTTGCAAAATGTTATGTCCGACTATTATCTTGTTATTGTCTTCATGCAGAAGAAAATGGATTTTAATTGAATTCCCAAGCCATAATGACAGATTTGAAGTAAAGTGCAATCAAGGCTTCTAAAAGTGAATTTCAAGGTGTTACCAATAAAATTTGTTTTGTTCATTTATCTCAATGCATTTGACAAAAATTCACATGTGTGGAAGCCAATATGATATGGCAAGGATGAAAACTTAAGTTTAAAAATGTGCTATTTGTCTGCAGTGGAATTTCTTCCAGCTTATGACATTCCAGGAGTTTTCAATGGATTAAAGCCATATTTGCTTGAATAAATCAGTAAAGTTACTAACTGGCTCGAAAATAATTATGTGCGTGGTAGAAAAAAAAGACAGTTGAGCAATGGTGTGGTCACTCAATTACCAATATTGTTTCTACCAAATTTGTGGTCTGTATGTGAATGCATTTGGAATAGATGTCCACATATCCCCAGAAACATAGAAGCGTGGCACAGTGGGAAAATTAAATAAGCAATTCTCATGTAAGTGTATATTGAATCATTGAAGAATTTCAAACAGAGCAACAGCACTGCCTAGTAGAAAATGAATGTCTTAGAAGGGAAAAAAAAAAAACAAAAAAAAAAAACAGCTACTCCCTGTGATTGAAGATTTCAAAATATAGTTAATGTTTGTGAAAGTTGGCCAGCTCTTATGGACTGTCTCTGTGCAATTGCCTGTAATCTATTTCTACAATATGTTTTTTCACATGTAAATTTTTGTTTTAGGTTTTTGAGTTGTTTTATTTTCTTTTCTAGATCCTTCTTTTTTGTTTTTGAGGAAATGAAGGGTATTCAATTAGGAAAAGAGGAAGTCAAATTGTCCCTGTTTGCAGATGACATGATTGTATATCTAGAAAACCTCATTGTCTCAGCCCAAAATCTCCTTAAGCTGATAAGCAACTTCAGCAAAGTCTCAGGATACAAAATCAATGTACAAAAATCACAAGCATTCTTATACACCAATAACAGACAAACAGAGAGCCAAATCATGAGTGAACTGCCATTCACAATTGCTTCAAAGAGAATAAAATACCTGGGAATCCAACTTACAAGGGACGTGAAGGACCTCTTCAAGGAGAACTACAAACCACTGCTCAATGAAATAAAAGAGGATACAAAGAAATGGAAGAACATTCCATGCTCATGGGTAGGAAGAATCGTGAAAATGGCCATACTGCCCAAGGTAATTTATGGATTCAATGCCATCCCCATCAAGCTACCAATGACTTTCTTCACAGAATTGGAAAAAACTACTTTAAAGTTCATATGGAACCAAAAAAGAGCCTGCATCACCAAGTCAATCCTAAGGCAAAAGAACAAAGCTGGAGGCATCATGCTACCTGACTTCAAACTATACTACAAGGCTACAGTAACCAAAACAGCATGGTACTGGTACCAAAACAGAGATATAGATCAATGGAACAGAACAGAGCCCTCAGAAATAATGCCGTATATCTACAACTATCTGATCTTTGACAAACCTGAGAAAAACAAGCAATGGGGAAAGGATTCCCTATTTAATAAATGGTGCTGGGAAAACTGGCTAGCCATATGTAGAAAGCTGAACTGGATCCCTTCCTTACACTTTATACAAAAATTAATTCAAGATGGATTAAAGACTTAAATGTTAGACATAAAACCATAAAAACCCTAGAAGAAAACCTAGGCATTACCATTCAGGACATAGGCATGGGCAAGGACTTCATGTCTAAAACACCAAAAGCAATGGCAACAAAAGCCAAAATTGACAAATGGGATCTCATTAAACTAAAGAGTTTCTGCACAGCAAAAGAAACTACCATCAGAGTGAACAGGCAACCTACAAAATGGGAGAAACTTTTCACAACTTATTTATCTGACAAAGGGCTAATATCCAGAATCTACAATGAACTCAAACAAATTTACAAGAAAAAAACAAACAACCCCATCAAAAAGTGGGCGAAGGACATGAACAGACACTTCTCAAAAGAAGTCATTTATGCAGCCAAAAAACACATGAAAAAATGCTCACCATCACTGGCCATCAGAGAAATGCAAATCAAAACCACAATGAGATACCATCTCACACCAGTTAGAATGGCGATCATTAAAAAGTCAGGAAACAACAGGTGCTGGAGAGGATGTAGAGAAATAGGAACACTTTTACACTGTTGGTGGGACTGTAAACTAGTTCAACCATTGTGGAAGTCAGTGTGGCGATTCCTCAGGGATCTAGAACTAGAAATACCGTTTGACCCAGCCATCCCATTACTGGGTATATACCCAAAGGACTATAACTCATGCTGCTATAAAGACACATGCACACGTATGTTTATTGCGGCACTATTCACAATAGCAAAGACTTGGAACCAACCCAAATGTCCAACAATGATAGACTGGATTAAGAAAATGTGGCACATATACACCATGGAATACTATGCAGCCATAAAAAAGGATGAGTTCATGTCCTTTGTAGGGACATGGGTGAAATTGGAAATCATCATTCTCAGTAAACTATTGCAAGGACAAAAAACCAAACACCACATGTTTTCACTCATAGGTGGGAACTGAACAATGAGAACACATGGACACAGGAAGGGGAACATCACACTCTGGGGACTGTTGTGGGGTGGGGGGAGGGGGGAGGAATAGCATTAGGGATATACCTAATGCTAAATGACGAGTTAATGGGTGCAGCACACCAGCATGGCACATATATACATATGTAACTAACCTGCACATTGTGCACACGTACCCTAAAACTTAAAGTATAATAATAATAAAATTAAAAATATATATATTTTACATTGTTACCACTATTGTTTTATACTTCACTATGCTATATATATCATCTTCTCATCATTTCCAATAATTAGGGTATAAATTGTTTTAAAACTTTTGGAGAATTATAATTCATTATATGTATTTTTTTCAAAAGAGACTCCATGAAAATGCGTTATCACAATGTTGACTTTGTGTGTAAGCATAGCATGTGAATACAAAAACATTGACACTTTTTCGGTAGATGAAGATAAGTCCTTTTTGTACTTTTGTATTTGTGAAAGATAAAATATCTTGAGATCTTGGGGTTTTGGGTGGCTGGTGCGGTGGTGCTGTGTATTAGTCCATTCTCATGCTGCTAATAAAGACATATCCAAGACTGGGTAATTTATAAAGGAAAGACGTTTAATTGACTGACCGTTCTACAGGGCTGGGTCGGCTCAGGAAACTTAAAATCATGGTGGAAGGGGAAGAAAACACATCCCTCTTAACATGGTGGCAGCAAGGAGAAGTGCAGAGCAAAAGGGGGAAAAGCCCCTTATAAAACCATCAGATCTTGTGAGAACTCACTCACTATCATAAAAACAGTATGGGGAAAGCCGCCCCCATGATTCAATTAGCTCCTCCTTGTCCGTCCCACAACATGTGGGGATTATAGGAACTTCAATTTAAGATGAAATTTGAGTGGGGACACATCCAAACTGTATCATTCTGCTGCTGGTTCCTCCCAAATCTCATGTTCTCACAATTTAAAACACAATAATGCCCTTCCAACAGTCCCCCAAAGTCTTAACTCATTCCAGCATTAACTCCAAAGTCCAAGTCCAAAGTTTCATTGGAGACAAGGCAAGTCTCTTCTACTTATGAGCCTGTAAAATTAAAAGAAAGTTAGTTACTTCCTAAATACACTGGAGTACGGGGTAAATACACCCATTTCAAATGGGAGAGATTGATCAAAATGAAGGGGCTACAGGCCTCATGCAAGTCCGAAATCCAATAGGGCAATCATTCAACCTTAAAGTTCCAAAATGATCTCCTTTGACTTCGTGTCTCATATCCAGGGCACACTGATGCAAGAAGTGGCCTCCTATGGCTCTGGGCACCTCTGCCCCTGTGGCTTTGCAGGTTACAGCCTCCCTATCACAAGCTTTTATGAGCTGGGGTTGAAAGTCTGTGTCTTTTTCGGGCACATGGTAAAAGGTGTTGGTGGATCTACACTTCTGGGGTCTGGGGGACAGTGGCCCTTTCTCACAGCTCCACTATGCAGTGCCCCAGTGGGAACTCTCTGTGGGGACTCCAACCCCACATTTCCCTTCTGCACTGCCCTAGCAGAGGTTCTCCATGGGGACTCTGCCTCTGCAGCAAACTTCTGCCTGGACATCCAGGCGATTTCATATATCCCCTAGAATGTAGGTGATGGGGGTGACCAGACCAAACACCAGGTCATGGGGGTGATGAAGTGCGGCAGAGTCAAAGGAATGAGAAAAGACAGTTTGAGAGAGAAAGTAGGTCCAGGGGGCCATCGCTAAATATGGAGGCTGTGAAGGCCCCGAGCTCTGGAAGCCCAGACTATTTATTGGTGATCAATCAAAGAAACAGGTGGTGAGAATGTGGGGGTCAAAAGGGCACGTTGCATTAAGCACATGATTTACAGCTGTGTTGGTTTAGCATATGCTCTGCTACTTGAGATAAGGGTTCTTTTTTTTTTAATTTTTATTATTATTATTATTATTATTGTACTTTAGGTTTTATGGTACATGTGCTCAATGTGCAGGTAAGTTACATATGTATACATGTGCCATGCTGGTGCACGGCACCCACTAACTCATCATCTAGCATTAGGTATATCTCCCAATGCTATCCCTCCCCCCTCCCCCCACCCCACAACAGTCCCCGAAGTGTGATGTTCCCCTTCCTGTGTCCATGTGTTCTCATTGTTCAATTCCCACCTATGAGTGAGAATATGCAGTGTTTGGTTTTTTGTTCTTGCGATAGTTTACTGAGAATGATGATTTCCAATTTCATCCATGTCCCTACAAAGGACATGAACTCATCCTTTTTTATGGCTGCATAGTATTCCATGGTGTATATGTGCCACATTTTCTTAATCCAGTCTATCATTGTTGGACATTTGGTTGGTTCCAAGTCTCTGCTATTGTGAATAGTGCCGCAATAAACATACGTGTGCATGTGTCTTTATAGCAGCATGATTTATAGTCCTTTGGGTATATACCCAGTAATGGGATGGCTGGGTTGAATGGAATTTCTAGTTCTAGATCCCTGAGGAATCGCCACACTGACTTCCACAATGGTTGAACTAGTTTACAGTCCCACCAACAGTGTAAAAGTGTTCCTATTTCTCCACATCCTCTCCAGCACCTGTTGTTTCCTGACTTTTTAATGATTGCCATTCTAACTGGTGTGAGATGGTATCTCATTGTGGTTTTGATTTGCATTTCTCTGATGGCCAGTGATGGTGAGCATTTTTTCATGTGTTTTTTGGCTGCATAAATGTCTTCTTTTGAGAAGTGTCTGTTCATGTCCTTCGCCCAGTTTTTGATGGGGTTGTTTGTTTTTTTCTTGTAAATTTGTTGGAGTTCATTGTAGATTCTGGATATTACCCCTTTGTCAGATGAGTAGGTTGTGAAAAGTTTCTCCCATTTTGTAGGTTGCCTGTTCACTCTGATGGTAGTTTCCTTTGCTGTGCAGAAGCTCTTTAGTTTAATGAGATCCCATTTGTCAATTTTGGCTTTTGTTGCCATTGCTTTTGGTGTTTTAGACATGAAGTCCTTGCCCATGCCTATGTCCTGAATGGTAATGCCTACATTTTCTTCGAGGGTTTTTATGGTTTTAGGTCTAACATTTAAGTCTGTAATCCATCTTGAATTGATTTTTGTATAAGGTGTAAGGAAGGGATCCAGATAAGGGTTCTTTTAACTGAAGATACAATCTATCCTGGGAGAGCAAGGAACAAGGAGCCAGCAAGTCTAGACACATTCCAGAGGCCGCGAGCCCTGGATTCTATCCAAGCCACGAGGGGTTTTATGCCCTGGGCTTAGATTATGGTACATCAATCAAGAAGGAAGATTTCATCCTTCTTGATTTTAAGGTTCTCCTGTTATTTGATATTTCTGGACAAAAAAAAAGAGTGTTACATCTCTGTATACTCTTTTCACTGCAAATTGTAAGCACCCTGAGGATTGAGGTGATATTTTGGTCATCTTTCTGCCTCTAATAACTTAACAGAGTAACCGGCCTAGAGTAAGAACTCATTATTACAAGTCTACTCATTCAGTGACTGATTAGAGATGATTTACTCAAAATGAGCAATAGAAAGTTTAGTCTTATCTTTTGGGATGTTTTTCCAGATTAGACTGCCTGGGCTACTTAATAATCTCATTATGTGTAAAGAGAAACATTACAGATAAATCAACTACTTAAGTTTCCCCAGGGCAACCAAAGATATACCAGTTTCTCACAAAATGTATTCCTGTTTAAATGGAAGAAAAGATAAATTTGTGTGATTGCAAAGTAGAAAAATTAGTATCCATCTCTGTTCTCAGATAGTGTCTTAACAGATAATAATAACAATTATATTAACTAATATTTACTCCCAGTTATTTTGTTATATTTTGTAGCTATTGTATGTAGGGTTTTTATAAAATTTCTTTCTCAGTATGGTATTAATGTATAAAAGCAATATTGATTTTTGTATGTTGATTTTATATCCTACAAGTTTGCTGAATTCATTAATTAGTTCTAGTAGTTTTTTCGTGTAGAGTTTAGTTTTGTTTAATGTAAGATCATGCCATCTGCAAAAAGGAACAATTTAACATCTTCTTTTCCAATATTGATACCTTTTATTTATTACATTTGTCTAATTTCTCTGAATATGATTTATAGCACCATGTTGAATAGAAGTGGTAAAAATGGGCATCCTTGTCTTGTTCCAGATCTTAGAGGAAAGTTTTCAACTTTACCCTGTTTGGTATGATTTTAGCTATGAGTTTGTTATGTTTCAGCTTTTCCCTGTTTTGTATGATGTTAGCTATGAGTTTGTCATATGTTAGCTATGAGTTTGGTGTGATGTTAGCTATGAGTTTGTGTCATATATATGATGCTCACTATGAGTTTGCCTTTATGGTGTTCAGATATATTCCTTCTATACCTAATTTATTCAGAGTTTTTCTAATGAAAATTCAAAAATTTTGAATGAAAAATTTTTCAGTGTTTTTTTTTCATTTGTTGAGATTATTATGTGTTTTTTTTCCTTTTTCTTTTTTGGATTTAAATATGGTAAGCTACATTAGTTGATTTTTGAATGATGTACTAAATTTGCATTCCCGGGCTAAATCTCAGTGGGTCAGCATGTGGTAACTTATTTACCAGTGTGTTCCTCAGCTGATTAACTTATATTTTCTTTATGACTTTTGCATCTATGTTCACGAGAGAAAGTTGTCTATGGTCCTCTTTTCTTTAAACGTCTCTTATTTTTTCTGGTTGTGGCATCAGGCTAATGTCGGCACCATAAAATCACTTGGGAAGTGTACTCCCATGCTCTGAGTGCTGATACAGTGCAGGTAGGGTTGATTTATTGTCCTTTAAGTGTTTATTAGCATTAACTAGTGAAGCCATCTGGGCTTTAATTTAATTTGTTAGAAGGCTTTTAGCTAAGCTTTTCATAAATATAAGGTTTCTTATGTAAGCTTGGTTATTTTTTGTCTTTCCAGGAATTTGTCCATTGTGAGTTTGTTATAGACTCAAGTTAAGTTTAAGTTTGTCCAGTAGGAGTTTAACTTATATACTGGGATAACATTTTCATGATATTCCATTACTATCTGTTTAATGTTGGCAGATTTTCTAGTGATTACTAATATTTAATTTCTGATATTGATAATTATTTTTATTTTTTCAATCAGTATATGTATATTATTAGTTTCATTTTTCTTTTAGAAGAACTAAGTTTTGTTTTTATGTTTTTCACTGTTTTTCTGTTGTCTATTACATTGATCTCTTAAATCGTTATTGTTATTCTAATGCCAACTTTAAATTTTTACGTTAGTTTTTTGTCTTACTCTTGAATCCCAGGTAACTGAATTTGGGACTTATGTCTTTGCTAATATAAGGACTCAAAACTAATCTTTTAAAGAATTGTAATTAACTTTACATATAGATTTTGATATGCTTGCTTTCATTATAAGTTACTTTAAAATATTTCATAATTTCCTATGTGATTCCCTACTTGGCCTACATGTTATTTCAAGTTGTGATATTTAATTTCAAAACATTTTAAAATTTTTCAGATACTTTTATTGATTTCTACTTTGCTTACATTTTAATTAAAAAAAACCCTGTTATTATTCCAATCATTTAAAATATATTAAGACTCATTGTGGGGCCCATTTTATGGTCTATCTTGATGAATCTACCTTGATGAGTAATGTGTGTGCACATATTTTCTTACTTTGAATGTTGTAAATGTGTCAGTTAAGTCAACATTATTAATAGTGTTTTTTGAGTTACTCTTACTATATTTTATTTACTTGTTCTAGCAATTACTGTAAGAGAATTATAGCTATCTCCAAGTATATGTGTAGATTTTCTTTTCCGTTCATGTTTTTCAGCTTCAGTTTTATGCATTTTTATGTTATCTTACTGGGTACACAGAAGTTTAGGATAGTTATGTCTTCATGAGGAATTAACAATTTTATAAAGTGTTACATAATTGTATGATTATAAAATGTTTTTCTTCTTTTTTAACCCCTGTAATATTTCTTATTTGAATTCTGATTTCTGGTGATGTTATTATAGCCACTCCAGTTATATTTTTATTAATATTATATTACTATTTGTTTTCCCAACCCTGTACTTTTAAGATAATAATATCTTTATATTTAAATTGGTTTCCTACCTGTCAAGTAGGGCTTTGTTTATTATTAAGTTTGATCATGTTGCTTTTTAATTGGAGTGTTAAGACCATCTATCTTTAATGTAATTATTTAGGTTGTTAGCTTTAAATCTACCATACTTTTATTTGTTTTCTTCATTTTTTACATTTTTTTCTCCCCATACCTTCTTTTAGATTACTTGAGTATGTTTTTAGTATTCCATTTTATTTTTACCATTGGAATAGTAGTGATAACATTATGTTTCAATTTTTAAATAATTACTCTGAAATTTGAAATATGTATCTTGAAATAATCATGATGTACTTATAAGTAGCATTAAACAACTTTTCGTGTAGGGTAAAAAGTTACATGGATACACTTTTATTTCTTATTCCTCTCCTGTGTGCTTTTGAAATCATACATTCTACTTCTAAATATGCAATAAAATCTATAAAACAGTGTTGCTAATTGTGTTTTACAAAATAAATTATGATTATAAAATTATAAAAATAAAACTACTTAACATTTATGCATATATTTATTATTTAGGGTTCTCTGATAAGTCCAAGTTTTTCTCTGGTATCATTTCCTTAAGACTGAAGCACTTTATTTAGTGTGTCTGGCTGTGTTGGTTCACTACTCATAGATTCTCTTAGCTTTAGTGTTTCTGAAAGAGTTTTGGCTTCATGTTTATTTTCAAAGCATATTTTAATTGTTGTTTGAAAATTCACTTTGGAAATGTAATTTCACCCTTTTCTTATTTGAATAGTTTCTAATGAGAAGTTTGTGATATATTTATCTTTGCTTTCCTGTTTATAGTTTTTTTTATTCGAGAGCTTTAAGATCTTCCCTTTATACTGTATTAGGCAACTGATTATGATTACCTGAAATTGGCTTAGTTTGATTTTATTCCTCTTAAGTTTAATAGAACTCCTTGGATCTGTAGGTATGTGGTTTTTAACAATCATTTTGCCTTATTAAATCATTTTTTCAGTTTCCCAACTCTCTTCCCTCTTGACAGTACCCCAATAATACACGTTGTAATATTTGATATTTTCCTACAGATTACTAAGGATCTGATAAATTATTATTTAATGCTTTTGCTTGTTTAAAATTTTTTGTTGTCTTTTTTCCCTTGATCCTTTACTGTGGATGGTGTCTATTGCTATGTCTTCAACTTCATTGATATTTTCTTTTCTGTTAGTTTCTAATCTGTTGGTAATCCATCCAATTACTTTTTAAATTTCAGGTACTTTATTTTTTAAAACTAGAGATTCTACTTTGTTTTCTTTGTGCCTTTTAATTTATATTCTTTGTGTCTTTATTTTATATACTTTGATCTATTCATAATCTATTAATAATAAATATTCTAAAATTATTGTCTATTAAATCCTTTGTTATCTGTAGGTCTGTTTCTATTTACTGATTTTTTTGAGATGTAGATCACTTTTTCCTACTTTTTCACATGTTAAGCAATTTATTTTGATAATAAATAGTTTAAATTTTATATGTTTATGCAAGATTTTGTTGTATTTCTTTATACTGTGTTGGCCTTTATTCTGGTGAGCAGGTATGTTACTTTTGTATAGCTCAATCTTTTGGAGGTAGTTGTAAAATTTGCTTGAATGAATTTAATGATGTTATACTCAGGGCCTAATTTATTCCTATTACTAAAGGATGTTCCTTTAGGGGTTCCTATTAGATGTGCTGGTAGTAACAAAGACTCAAGTTCGGACTGGTATGCCTTCATTTGTCCACAGCCTAGCAATCTCTTAGAACTGCTTGTCTTACAGATCCCTACTCATGTGTAGCTCAAAGCTCATCAACTCAGAGTTATAAACTCAAGGATATAACCTTATGCTGTTATCAGCAGCTTTTTCTATGAGTAGTTTCTTCTCTTGTACCCTGCAGCCTCCTCCTGTTCCTCCCTGCATTCCAGTCTCTGTCTTTTCAATTCAGGAATATTATTGTGCTCTCCTTTGTATTCATCTGTCTGTACTGTGGTGTAGAAGGTAGGTGTCTCCAGGCAGAAGAATGCCTTATCTGTTTGCATTCTTTTGGAGTTGATCTTTGTCTTCTTCTTCTTATCATCCTGTATGTTCTACTCTTAATTTCTCTTTACCCAGTCCAGAATTGAGTGTTAATTTGTTTATGGGGGATTATATTTTTAAAAATTATTTCACCTATTTTAAAAATATCTTATGCTCATCTAATCAACCTGGTAAGTAAATGACTGCCCCCTTCATGTTATAGAAGGTATTGAAATGAAAATATCTCTGAGTTGCATAGCTAGACTTGAAAGATTCACATCTATAAAACATGCTTTTTCAGTACGAGTTTACTATTTTCCTGCTATACCACGTCTCCTTTAATTATTTAGTTTTAAAGATAAAAACTGCAAGGCCAAGTTCCCCTATCTCAAACCTTCTTATTCTTACTGATGAGAGTCCTTGATGGTTTTGAGGAGAGCAGTTTAATTCTGTTCAGACTCCCCACTTACTATCACCTCAAACTCCCCAAGGAACAGTGAGTTCATTAACTCTTTCTTCAGAGAGCTGGTCTGGTGCATGTTGACTGCCTTTGTACTTCTCTCCTGCAGTTGTTTTGTAAACGTCAAGGACCACTCCGTAAGTACTTGAGGAGGTCTGCAGCAGAGACATCAACAGAGATAGATAGAAAATGTAAATTGAGCCAACGTCTTCTGCAATAACTCTATCAGAGAGGAAAATAAACTGTGTCAAATGTCTCCTCAATAGAGTGTAGAGATTAATTCCTGTTCCTTCCAATGGGATCAGACCCATAAGCCAAAAAAGCTGAAAGTAACTATTATTATTTACTTTATAAAGGGAGAGAATAACTAATAACTGAATGCTTCCTATGTGCAATTTTCATTAAATATAGTGATTAACGTTTTAACCACATAAAGCAGGAATAATTTATCCTCATATTTTACTTGTAAAAAAAACCTGATATTCAGATACAAAAAAAAAAAAATGAGTTTCTCAGTGTCACACAGCCAATAGATGTTTAAAGAGGTATAAATTGTTTACTGCTTGATTGAAAGCCCTGTTTTGGATTTTGCTAATACTTCTCAAATATCTCTGCACATATCTTCAGGGTGTTAATGTTACTGAAGTTTTTAGAGATTTTTGATTATATATAACTGAAAACAAATTTCACTAACCTCAGCAAATTATGGGGAAAAATATTAACAGTATATTAAAATAAGTCAAGGAAAAGCTATTAAGAACCAATCTCAGAAAGGTCAGCTTTCTGGATGCCCCTGGAATCTGTGGAACAGAAGCAGAAAGCAACAAAACCTTGCTGTTGGGTCACTGCTGTTGTACCTGAGCGAGTTGGAGAAAATGCCACACTTTGAGATGAATTAAGAGTCCGTTTACTTAGCTGGCGGCCAAGAGACGGCTAACGCTCAAAGTTCTCTCGGCCCCAAAGAAGGGGCTAGATTTTCTTTTACACTTTAGTTTAGAAAGGGGAGGGGGGCCTAGTTAAAACAATTTTACAGAAATAAAGCAGGCAAAAAAGTTAAAAGGATAAATGGTTACAGGAAAGTAAACAGTTCCAGGTGCAGGGGCTTTAAGACTATTACAAGGTGATAGATGGGGGGCTTTGGACGTTATCAATCGGACGAATTCCTGGTTATTGCGGATATTGCTCGCCACAGTATCTCATCAGTTAATTGCATTCTTGGGTGTGCTGGGAGTCAGCCTGCACAAGTTAAGTCCTTGAGGAAGGGGCTGCCAGTGAAAGAGCCAAGATGGAGTCTATCTGGCTCTCTTAGCTAAGGGAGAGTCAGTTCAGGTGGAAACAAGGCTAGGTGATTAAAGGAAAAGGGAGAGTCTAAAAACAGGGTTAGTAAAAACAAGGTTGGGCATTACACTGCCATTGAGGTTCACTGGCCTCAGACATGTCTCTATTCGTTTGTATTTATTAAAAGGTGTTCCAAGCTCATATCAAATTATCCAAAATAATAAAATTGGCATTCAAATGCTCACCATATATAATAAACTTTAATAGTTTGAGTTTCTTTACTTTAAACATATTTAAAACACAACTAAAGCCTCACCCTGTTGCCTTTCCTAAAGGAAATCTCTGCCCTGAAGTTGGTCTATAGCATCCTCATTCCTGTCTTGTATTTTATTATGTATCAATATTGATAAGTATCAAATAAGGGCATGTATTTTATAAGATATATATAAATATTATCATACTGCTTGTGTGCTTTTTCAACTAACTTTATCCATCTAATATTATTTTTAAATTTGTATCCAATTAGCAAGGTGTGGTTGCACCCACCTGTAGTCCCAGCTACTCGGGAGGCTGAGGCAGGAGAATCACTTGAACCTGGGAGTCGGATGTTGCAGTGAGCAGAGATCGCCCCACTGCACTCCACACTAGGCGACAGAGCAAGACTCCGTCAAAAAAAAAAAATTGTATCCATATATATTTTTCCTGATCTAGTTTAAGATATTTAATATTTTTAATATTTCCATAGCATTTAACTGAATGAATCAACATATTTAGATGCTTCCCCCATTGAAGAAAGAGATAACTCCTTTTACTATTGTTTTTGCTATAACAATGCTGCTTTGAATGTCTTTGTAGATAATTTCTTCTCTAGAAGAGAATTACCAAACCACTGAGCACATCCACTTCAACTTTAACAGATTTTGCAAAAGTGTACTTCAAAGTGGTTATGAAAACCAATACACTAATTGGCCATGTAACTGAGTTCCTATTTCCCTATATTCTTAATAATACTTGGCAATTCAGGTCATTTCAGCAAATGTTTATTGTCCATATACTTCAAACCAAAAACTCTTTGAATTTTTTTTTCAGCAATGATAGTGAACAAAAGAGATAAAAAATCCGTGCCCTTATGAAACTTATTCTTTGTATTGTAGAAACTTATTCTTTGTATTGTACGTGTATGCAGCAACTCATACAATAAGCAATATAAACAAATGTTTTGTGTTTTAGAAGTTGATGTGTTACAGAGAAAAATAAGAAAACACAAAGCAATAGGAAGTGCCAGGGGGATGGTGAGATTGCATGTTTAATTTAAGTACTAAGGGAAGTTCTCACTGAGAAAGCAACATGCAAGCAAAAACTTGTTGACTTCACAGAAATCTGGGAGCTCACCATTCATTTATCTAGCAGGACATGTGCTGGATCTAGGGAACAACAAATTAACCGAAGTGAAATTTTTCTTGGGTGTTTGTTTTTGTGACAGCAAAGATGCCCATGAGGCTACAAGTGAGGCAAGGAGTAGTTAGAAAAGAGGAAAAGAATAACAGGGTGAAAGATTTCAGGTCTCGCTTACCATCTTAGTATTTTAGTTTTTACCAGAACGGAATGGGGATCCATTAATAATCCTTCAGGTTATTAAACATAGAAGTGATCTAATCTTACTTAAGATTTAAAAGGACACCTTTGTTTGCCATATTGAGAAGAGATTCTAGGAGGGAAAAGATGGGAGAAAAATATCAGTTAGAAGGGCAGGCAAGAGGAAACACAGTTTGGACCAGTATGGCAACAGTAAAGGTAATAATAAATAGTTGGGTACTAATGGACTTGTAAAAGTTTCACCAGCTGATTGACATGAACTTACTTCTCATTTTATTAATTTGCATTTAACTAATTATGAGTAAAATTATTTTTTGTCTGGGACTTATTTTTATATTCTCTGAGATATTCACACATGCTTCAAATGTAAGAACAGAGTATAACTGGTATAGCCTAGGTTACTTGTTTACCTTTCCTTCATGAGAATGGAACACCTCTTTGACCCTCCATAAATGGTGCAAGAGACAACTATTCCAAAAGGACACAGGAATGCTGTTAGTTGATATCTTTATGAAAATATAAAAGAACAATAGGCTATGAGGCAAAAAGAACATACCTCCTTTTCAATACCAGAGATGGGGAGCATGTGGCTACCTTTAGCATTAAGGGAGCCCTTGATTGTAACTGGGCATATTTCCGTTGCACAAAATGATGGTTTGTTAATGAAGAAGAAGAGGGTTACTGGAGCCAAAACAGGGTTATTGAAGCCCCACTGATCTTGGGCTACATGACTGTTTTTCTCAATAAAGTATGATCAAAACTGAAATATAGTTAGCATAGGTGGAATCCTTAATAAACGTGTGCTTTGTCATTCTCTCTTTCCCTGTGACACGACAACTACCAATATTTCAAATTACACTTCCCTGTCAGCCTTGGTTGTGGTATGAGGGTGCCGCTGGCCTGAACAGAGCCCCAGTGGATACCAAGCACTAGCAAGAAGTAAATGGTTATTGTTTTATGACCCTGAGATTTGGTAGTTGTTTACTGGTCCGGGATCATGAAGCCACTAGAGACTTCTACAGGGAAAGAGGGTTTTTTAATGTGGAAAATTACATCCTTTGCCACAGGTAAGCACTATAGGATTGCTCAATTTTATGGATGAGGAAACTTAGCTCAGGGAGGTTAAATAATCTGCCCAATAGTAGATAGCTAATTAATGATGGAGGAATTTCCTCCCGAAACAATATTTATAAAACTATGCCTACTATGTTAGAAATTATTTTTAATGCCATGAATGTCCTGAACTGCTAAGTACTAAAATAATTTTCATATTAAAAAATACCCTTCCATATGTGATATTTCTCTAGACTACCCCATAGCATCAAACACTAAGCGGCCCTATTTTTAATGCGAACTGAATCTCTTGAAATGTTATCTGGTACACTTCATTTAACAGCAATTAAATTTTTCATAGGTTTGTATTAAATAATGTATTAATGAACAGGGTTATAAATGTTCTGTCATTATGATCTGCAATTAAAATGTCCCATAAAGTCTTGTGCTAATGATAATAAGTAAATTACTGACACCTTTAGTATCACTGTAGATTTCATATACTTAAAGCTGGTATGGAAACACAGGTTGGTCAGTATCAACTTCAGCTGTCATAAGATTCAAAACACCCTATGAATAAGCATTGTTCAACTCATTTTAAAATATATATTTCAAACACGTATTCAAAATAGAATCTGTTTTCAAAGGCACCAGTAAAATGTGCAAGCATATAAACAGAGGCTAAACATAATTTTCCTTAGTTGATCTGCACCTGCAGCATTTATTAGATTGGGTTATGACAGTGAAAACACAGTGGCCACTTTGGAATCTTTATTCAGTCAATGATGAATCAATGGCCCTAAAATATTACCTTGATGCAGCTAACCTGTCACTAAGATTTGTATGTCTTTAGCAGTAATATTTATATCTAAAATTTGTATTTTATTATTATTATTATGATGATTATTATTATTTTTGATATGGAGTTTCTCTCTTGTTGCCCAGGCTGGAGTGCAGTGGTGTGATCTCGTCTCACCGCAACCTCCGCCTCCTGTGTTCAAGTGATTCTCCTGCCTCACCCTCCCGAGTAGCTGGAATTACAGGCATGCACCATCACGACCAGCTAATTTTGTATTTTCAGTAGAGACGGGGTTTCTCCATGTTGGTCAGGCTGGTCTCGGACTCCCAATCTCAGGTGATCCACCTGCCTCGGCCTCCCAAAGTGCTGGGATTAGAGGCATGAGCCACTGGGCTTGGCATTTTTTTACTTTTAAAGACACTTTTATATCAGCTCTCAACACTATACATTAGCTTAATACCATCTTAGACATTGGAAAATTGAGGTTCAGAAATATTAAATTCAGAAATGCACAGTAGACCTGATTCACAGAAAGTTTTTTTTACTCTAAGTGCATAATTCTTGCCGTTCCATGTCAGAATGAAAGTACCTGCCACAGACTTTCAAAGGATGAAGTACTAAGTCAAAGTTACATTAAAAATGGGAGCATCTCTGAGAGTGCCAGGTAAAAACTATGTGGCCATTTATGACCTTTACCACTACTTTTACATAGAAACTTCCACTGACTGAAATATATATAAAACCTGCCATGAAAATATTTAAGCTAATTTGGATGTGGACTCTTTATTGGAGATGGAACTTGAATCCTGGAAGAGAAGATTTGGGGTACAGATCAAGAAATAAGAATGATATTTAAAATGGTTTCACAGATGCTCCAGTCATCTATTGTACAGCAAAACAGCACATACCATCATGACTTAAAACAACAGCAATCTCCTGTTTGCTCATTGGTCTACAAGTTAGGCAAGAGCTCTTTGGAGATGGCTCCTTTTTGCTCCACGTGACATTACCTTGGGTGTCTTGAAAGATGGGTTTGGGATTCTCCTAGGGATGGCACATTCTTGATGCTGGCTACTGGGTTGGACTTTAATTACAATGTCAACTAGAACACCTACAAATTCCCTATCTTTTGTTTTCTGAAAGCAAAATGGCTAGGTTTTGAGAAGCAAGCATCCCAAGGAATGATGGTGAAAGCTTTGTGGCCTTTTAAGACCTTTGAAGACTTTGAAAATCTATCATCCAAGGGATACAATTTCACTCCCACCATCTTCTGTTTGTCAGTCTCTATTGGCGAGCCTCTAAGTCTTGCCATTATTCCTAAGGATGGTAATTTGACCCACCTTTGATGTCAGGAATATAATATATTGGCAGACATATTTTGAAATCATCATAAGCTTTTTAACTAATTTTGAAATATCATTAAGACAAAATGATGGGAGAAAACGATGTATAGAAACAGTGTACTTTTGTATAACCTATATGAAAATAGGAGACTATACAAGTATATTCACTTATTTTCCCCAACACATAACTTAAAGCTCAGTAAATATTTCTTCATTGAATGAATACTGAATAAGTGTAAATTAGACTCTTTCCTATTATTTATCTGGTTGGCATATCAAAGAACAAATAGGGAATCTATAGCGAACATTATTTTACTCATGGTGTCTCAGAGAGATGGATACCAGAATGTAGGCTTTTTTAGGAGGGATACTTTTTAGAGAGGTTTTTGGGGAGGTTATTGAATATATATATGTAGGGATGTCTTTAGTCCCCAGAGTTCTGCAGTGGTGTCAGGTTCTTAAAAGAAGGGAGAGAAAGAATTTTTTTTTTTTTTTTTTTGAGACGGAGTCTCTCTCTGTCTCCAGGCTGGAGTGCAGTGGCGCGATCTTGGCTCACTGCAACCTCTGACTCCCTGGTTCAAGTGATTCTCCTGTCTCAGCCTCCTGAGTAGCTGGGATTACAGGCATCCGCCACCATGCTCAGCTAATTTTTGTATTTTTAGTAGAGATGGGGTTTAACCCCATCTCATGGCCAGGATGGTCGCGATCTCCTTATCTCTTGATCCGCCCGCCTTGGCCTCCCAAAGTGCTGAGATTACAGGCGTGAGCCACCGCGCCCCCCGGCAAGAGAAAGAAACTTTGAGCAATGGGTGAATAATAAGCAGAGAGAAAGGTGGTAGAATGTGTTGAATTCTATCAATCTTTCAGGGAAAGATTGATCACCCCGAACTTCGTGACCCACAAGAGAGGAAACACATATGGATATTTCTTTTTTGATAAATAAAAATAAACTCAATCAGTAAATTTAAGAAAATCTTGATCACACCACAGAATGGTTTGCATTTATTTCAGCACAAGATCAAGGCTGGCAAAGAGCAGAGCATGTGGAGACTTGTACCCGAGAAAGGTAAAAATAAAATTAAAAATAAAAATAAAAATACCTAAATTGTGTTGTGTGAAAACTAGTCCTGGTGACCATGGCAATTGTGCCCCAACTTAAGGTAATGTAATTACCATGAGCTTGTGGAACTTAACACTTATGTACACTCATGTGTTAGACATAGTGCTAATATTTAATAAATCTAAATTCACATAAACCTTATAACTGTATTAGTCCGTTCTCCCACTGCTATAAAGAACTGCTCAAGATTGGGTAATTTAGAAAGGAAAGAGGTTTAATTGACTCACAATTTTACAGGGCTGGAGAAGCCTCAGGAAATTTACAATTATGGTGGAAGTCTAAGGGGAAGCAAGGCACCTTCTTTACAAGGCGGCAATGGGGAGAATGAATGCAGGAGAATGAACTCACTCACAATACTTGTTGGGTCCTTGTTAAGATTCTATGTATATATCCTTCGCCCACTTTTTGATGGGCTTGTTTGATTTTTTCTTGTAAATTTGTTTTTTTTTTATTTTTTTTTTTATTTTTTTATTTTTATTTTTTTCCATTACATCTGATGTTTAATGCAAGTTTTTTAACATATAACATTTCATTTTCCAAAATGTTATGATAAATTTAATTTGATTTTTCTGCAATCCTTTGTTTTTTTATTTTATTTTATTTTTACTTTATTATTATTATTATTATTATTATTATTATTATTATTATACTTTAGGCTCTATGGTACATGTGTGCAACATGCAGGTAAGTTACATATGTATACATGTGCCATGCTGGTGCGCTGCACCCACCAACTCGTCATCTAGCATTAGGTATATCTCCCAATGCTATCCCTCCCCCCTCCCCCCACCCCACAACAGTCCCCGAAGTGTGATGTTCCCCTTCCTGTGTCCATGTGTTCTCATTGTTCAATTCCCACCTATGAGTGAGAATATGCGGTGTTTGGTTTTTTGTACTTGAGATAGTTTACTGAGAATGATGATTTCCAATTTCATCCATGTCCCTACAAAGGACATGAACTCATCCTTTTTTATGGCTGCATAGTATTCCATGGTGTATATGTGCCACATTTTCTTAATCCAGTCTATCATTGTTGGACATTTGGGTTGGTTCCAAGTCTTTGCTATTGTGAATAATGCTGCAATAAACATACGTGTGCATGTGTCTTTATAGCAGCATGATTTATAGTCCTTTGGGTATATACCCAGTAATGGGATGGCTGGGTCAAATGGAATTTCTAGTTCTAGATCCCTGAGGAATCGCCACACTGACTTCCACAATGGTTGAACTAGTTTACAGTCCCACCAACAGTGTAAAAGTGTTCCTATTTCTCCACATCCTTTTCTCCACATCCTCTCCAGCACCTGTTGTTTCCTGACTTTTTAATGATTGCCATTCTAACTGGTGTGAGATGGTATCTCATTGTGGTTTTGATTTGCATTTCTCTGATGGCCAGTGATGGTGAGCATTTTTTCATGTGTTTTTTGGCTGCATAAATGTCTTCTTTTGCGAAGTGTCTGTTCATGTCCTTCGCCCAGTTTTTGATGGGGTTGTTTGTTTTTTTCTTGTAAATTTGTTGGAGTTCATTGTAGATTCTGGATATTACCCCTTTGTCAGATAAGTAGGTTGTGAAAAGTTTCTCCCATTTTGTAGGTTGCCTGTTCACTCTGATGGTAGTTTCCTTTGCTGTGCAGAAGCTCTTTAGTTTAATGAGATCCCATTTGTCAATTTTGGCTTTTGTTGCCATTGCTTTTGGTGTTTTAGACATGAAGTCCTTGCCCATGCCTATGTCCTGAATGGTAATGCCTAGGTTTTCTTCTAGGGTTTTTATGGTTTTAGGTCTAACATTTAAGTCTTTAATCCATCTTGAATTGATTTTTGTATCAGGTGTAAGGAAGGGATCCAGTTTCAGCTTTCTGCATATGGCTAGACAGTTTTCCTAGCACCATTTATTAAATAGGGAATCCTTTCCCCATTTCTTGTTTTTGTCAGGTTTGTCAAAGATCAGATAGTTGTAGATATGTGGCATTATTTCTGAGGGCTCTGTTCTGTTTCATTGATCTATATCTCTGTTTTGGTACCAGTACCATGCTGTTTTGGTTACTGTAGCCTTGTAGTATAGTTTGAAGTCAGGTAGCGTGATGCCTCCAGCTTTGTTCTTTTGGCTTAGGATTGACTTGGCGATGCGGGCTCTTTTTTGGTTCCATATGAACTTTAAAATAGTTTTTTCCAATTCTGTGAAGAAAGTCATTGGTAGCTTGATGCGAATGGCATTGAATCTGTAAATTACCTTGGGAAGGATGGCCATTTTCATGATATTGATTCTTCCTACCCGTGAGCATGGAATGTTCTTCCATTTGTTTGTATCCTCTTTTATTTCCTTGAGCAGTGGTTTGTAGTTCTCCTTGAAGAGGTCCTTCACATCCCTTGTAAGTTGGATTCCTAGGTATTTTATTGTCTTTGAAGCAATTGTGAATGGGAGTTCACTCATGATTTGGCTCTCTGTTTGTCTGTTATTGATGTATAAGAATGCTTGTGATTTTTGTACATTGATTTTGTATCCTGAGACTTTGCTGAAGTTGCTTATCAGCTTAAGGAGATTTTGGGCTGAGACAATGGGGTTTTCTAGATATACTATCATGTCATCTGCAAACAGGGACAATTTGACTTCCTCTTTTCCTCATTGAATGCCCTTGATTTCCTTCTCTTGCCTAATTGCCCTGGCCAGAACTTCCAACACTATGTTGCATAGAAGTGGTGAGAGAGGGCATCCCCGTCTTGTGCCAGTTTTCAAAGGGAATGCTTCCAGTTTTTGCCCATTCAGTATGATATTGGCTGTGGGTTTGCCATAAATACCTCTTATTATTTTGAGATACATCCCATCAATACCTAATTTATTGAGAGTTTTTAGCATGAAGGGTTGTTGAATTTTGTCAAAGGCCTTTTCTGCATCTATTGAGATAATCATGTGGTTTTTGTCTTTCGTTCTGTTTATATGCTGGATTACATTTATTGATTTGCGTATATTGAACCAGCCTTGCATCCCAGGGATGAAGCCCACTTGATCATGGTGGATAAGCTTTTTGATGTGCTGCTGGATTCTGTTTGCCAGTATTTTATTGAGGATTTTTGCATCAATGTTCATCAAGGATATTGGTCTAAAATTCTCTTTTTTTGTTGTGTCTCTGCCAGGCTTTGGTATCAGGATGATGCTGACCTCATGAAATGAGTTAGGGAGGATTCCCTCTTTTTCTATTGATTGGAATAGTTTCAGAAGGAATGGTATCAGCTCCTCCTTGTACCTCTGGTAGAATTTGGCTGTGAACCCATCTGGTCCTGGACTTTTTTTGGTTGGTAAGCTATTGATTATTGCCACAATTTCAGCTCCTGTTATTGGTCTATTCAGAGATTCAACTTCTTCCTGGTTTAGTCTTGGGAGGGTGTATGTGTCGAGGAATTTATCCATTTCTTCTAGATTTTCTAGTTTATTTGCGTAGAGGTGTTTGTAATATTCTCTGATGGTAGTTTGTATTTCTGTGGATTCGGTGGTGATATCCCCTTTATCATTTTTTATTGCATCTATTTGATTCTTCTCTCTTTTTTTCTTTATTAATCTTGCTAGCGGTCTATCAATTTTGTTGATCCTTTCAAAAAACCAGCTCCTGGATTCATTTATTTTTTGAAGGGTTTTTTGTGTCTCTATTTCCTTCAGTTCTGCTCTGATTTTAGTTATTTCTTGCCTTCTGCTAGCTTTTGAATGTGTTTGCTCTTGCTTAAGGAGCTGATGGAGCTGAAAACCAAGGCTTGAGAACTACGTGAAGAATGCAGAAGCCTCAGGAGCCGATGCGATCAAATGGAAGAAAGGGTATCAGCCCTGGAAGATGAAATGAATGAAATGAAGCGAGAAGGGAAGTTTAGAGAAAAAAGAATAAAAAGAAACGAGCAAAGCTTCCAAGAAATGTGGGACTATGTGAAAAGACCAAATCTACGTCTGATTGGTGTACCTGAAAGTGACAGGGAGAATGGAACCAAGTTGGAAAACACTCTGCAGGATATTATCCAGGAGAACTTCCCCAATCTAGCAAGGCAGGCCAACATTCAGATTCAGGAAATACAGAGAACGCCACAAAGATACTCCTCGAGAAGAGCAACTCCAAGACATATAATTGTCAGATTCACCAAAGTTGAAATGAAGGAAAAAATGTTAAGGGCAGCCAGAGAGAAAGGTCGGGTTACCATCAAAGGGAAGCCCATCAGACTAACAGCGGATCTCTGGGCAGAAACCCTACAAGCCAGAAGAGAGTGGGGGCCAATATTCAACATTCTTAAAGAAAAGAATTTTCAACCCAGAATTTCATATCCTGCCAAACTAAGCTTCATAAGTGAAGGAGAAATAAAATACTTTACAGACAAGCAAATGCTGAGAGATTTTGTCACCACCAGGTCTGCCCTAAAAGAGCTCCTGAAGGAAGCGCTAAACATGGAAAGGCACAACCGGTACCAGCCACTGCAAAACCATACCGAAATGTAAATTTGTTTAAGTTCTTTGTAGATTCTGGATATTAGCATGTTCTCACTCATAGGTGAGAATTGAGCAACGAGAACACTTGGACACAGGGTGGGGAACATCACACACTGGGGCCTGTTGTGGGGTTAGGGGGAGGGGGGAGGGATAGCATTAGGAGATATACCTAATGTAAATGACGAGTTAATGGGTGCAGCACACCAACATGGCACATGTATGCATATATAACAAACCTGCACATTGTGCACATGTACCTTAGAACTTAAAGTATATATATATAAAAAAAATTCTATGTAAAACACTCTCCTTTTCAGTTTCCACGGTTCTCACTATCATGAGAACAGCATGGGGGCAACTGTCCTCATGATTCAATTACCTCTGCTTGGTCTCTCCTTTGACACTTGGGGATTATGAGAATTACAATTCAAGATGAGATTTTGGGTGGAGCACAGCCAAACCATATAAATAACATTATGAGAAAGGTACTGTTATTATCACTTCCATTTTACAGATAAGTAAATTGAGGCACAGACAGCATACGCCAAAGCAGAGATTCAATCCCAGAGTCCATTGTCACTCTAGGTACAACCTTAAAGCCACGATTCGACCACTAGGCCATGTGCCCTCTTACAAATGAAATTTGTGCAAGGCTTTCTTTGAATTAATTTAAACCACAAACTTATGGAAGAATAAAAAAATACAGTGGTAATAATATTGGCAGCTTCTGAACTCATACATCTTCTTCTAGAAGAGATACATTCAAGCCAATAGACAACTCAAGTGACCTGTAAATGTTTATCTAATAAATTAGACAGTTTTTAGTAGAATCCATATTTTAATAAAATACCAACCGTATTGGTTTGCTTTTTTGTGTGTGTGACTGCCTATCTCTGTGGGAAAAAATGGAATGAGAAATCTGCAAGTACTCAATTTTAAACATCCGTCTTCACACTCAGGGCTCTGAAAACTGGAATCACTCTGTCTCAATCCAGCTGGTAGGTTTATCACACCCTAGTGAGGGAAGTGATTGTCAATTTGTCTTTCTTTTTGCCTTTATTGTAGGGGAGTTTTTTTTTTTTTTCTTTCAAAGTGATTCACAGGGCTTTGTCATTAGGCAGGCTGATTAGAATATCTCTAGTCCCATGCAGACGATTTCCTTCTGAGAGATGAATGAAGGTGGTATCTGCTTTGTCTCAGGAGATACCCTGTTGGTAACCACCCCCCCCCACCCCCCCCACACACAGGGCTTTGTTAGGAAATGCTTTCTTTTAGAAATGAACCCCCACTTCCCTTTGAATTTGGTCTTTCCCCAAGCCAGAACAAACCCACCTAGTCACTCAGCATGACAGTTACTAGATATAAGGAAGAAAACCGCAGGAGTTGAAGGAATCCATTCCAAGAGAAATAATTCTAACACACTGCTGACTTACAATAAGGATTAACTGTTCTAGCACTCATCTAGGGAAAATCTACCTATTGGGAAGCCACTCCTTTCCAATATATTAAGGATTAATTGCTTGCTTTATGATTGTTATTAGCTAGGCTAAATATTCCACTTACACTACAGAGGTCCCCAGACACACTGAAAATAGGGAATGGAATACAGTGGAATGGACTGATGACAAAATTTTTGTCTCCTTGTTAAGATTCTATGTAAAACACTCTCTTTTTCCGTTTCCATGGTTCTTGTCCATTTTATTTGTTTTTTCCTACATATCTTCCTATCAATAACTCTTCTGTGTCTTCCTTTTCTACCTCAACCTTATATATAGTACTGTTGCATTCTCTTGTGTCTCTTTTTGTTTAATCCCTGGATCTCCTTGAGTTTAATTTGTGGACCTTTTGAATCTCCTACTCCAATAATTCTAACTACATCCTACATAAACCGGCTCCCTCAGATAACAACAACAACATTAGCCATGTTCTCATAGTTTAATGGTGACCGTTGGCATGCTGTTCTAGAAGCTGTCGTTCACTGAGTACTAATTACATGCCTAGCACATTGTTATACACTTTAAGTGCATTTAATTAGGCTTTACAGCTTAAATAATTGTTAACAAGTTAATGGCTGAGCATGAACTTGAATCTATGTTTATGTGACACAAAGTCTTGTAAAGACTTTGGACAACTCAATGAAATGACTGGTGATCATGAATTATTGGCTGCCAGAATAAGTCTGTTTATCTGCTTTGAGATTCTCAAGTTTTCTTTACTCAAGTACACTATTATCCTCTCCTAGATCCCTCAGACTGTTAAAAGATTAGATTCAGATCCTAATGTCCAAGATGTCTCCCACCCCAGACCAAGTAGTGTTATTATCTTTATGTGTTTATTCACAGCAAAGACAATAATCTTAATCACTCTATTTAAACCAAAGGGTTTGTTCTTTTTAAACACAATGCTACTTACAATGACAGTAAATCCACACACCCATGAAAATGAAGTCCTGCCATTGCTCCACGAATTTGTTGTCCAACACTTGTCACCTTAAATATAGTCAAGTGAGTGAACTCAAGGCTGATGGCCCAGGAGCAATGTTATGTACATATTTATGGTGCCTGGCCCCAGAAACTCTGACAGAAGATTAAGATCTGTTTTGTGGTTTCTATGTGTATTAGGGCATTCTTGTATTACTATAAAGAAATACCCAAGACTAGGTAACTTATAAAGAAAAGAAGTTTAATTGGCTCATGGTTCTGCAGGCTATACAGGAAGCATGGTATTGGCATCTCCCCAGCTTTTGGTGAGGCCTTGGCAAGCTTACAATCATGGTGGAAGGTGAAGCAGGAGCCAGCACTATACATGGTGGGAGCAGGAGCAAGAGGTGGCAGTGTAGGGGTGGTGGGGAGGTGCCACACTTTACAACAACCAGATCTCGTGAGAACTCAGTCACTATCACAAGGATAGCACCAAATCATAAGGGATCTGCCCCCATGACCCAAATACCTCGCACCACCTCCAACATTGGGAACTACATACATTTCAACATGACATTTGGGCATGGACAAATATCTAAAGCATATCTGCATAGAGCTTGTGAACTGTCACACAAATGTCATTTGCTCACTTACATATCAGAATGTCCATATATGGCATTCAAATCCTCTACAAATCACTTGTTAGCAAAGATGGATTGTAAAAAAAACTATAGATGGAAGTTTAGAAAGGAAGAGTATCTGAAGTTGTCTTTTTCAACTAACCATGGGCCTAACAAGTGACAATTTAAAGTATCTTCCAAATAATGTATAAGTATAGAGGAAAACCCTTTTTTTTGTTGCTGTGGTTGAGACATCTCAGCAGTGACTGGTTCTTCGTCACAAAGGGTCATGCTCATGGGCACATAGTGTGGGATCCTGAAATCATCCTGCCCTAAGAATCTAGTCTAGCCGATACTAAGATTTTGAGTGAACTTACAGGAGCAATAAGCACCTGAAATAGGCATCAATCACTAAGAAATTTAATTACGTTTCTATTATACCTCCATTTACCATAAACATGATTTTTGTATTGATCGAATTTTGCTAATATTGAGTGTTTGTCTAATTTATGAGAATATGTTATTGGAAAGAAAGAATGAGTAATATTCAACCTTGCAATATCATAATATGATAGAATGTCTGTGTAATTGCTAATGTATTTCCTCAAAACATAGTAGCTAAAGGCAACGACAGCATTTATTTTACTGCGAGATGTGCAAGTTGGATAGAGGTAGGTGAATATAGCTCATCTCTGCCTCAACATCATCTAGAGTGGCATTATGTGAAGGATCACTTACAAGCCTGCAAGCTGATGCTATTAGATGAGAGCTGAGATGGAAGCATTGGTTAGAATATCCACACTTGGCCTCTTCATATGGATGGGCTTGCTCACAACATGGCAACTGCTTTCAATGGCTGTTATCCTGAGAGAAAACCGGTCAAGCACAAACTCGATCACTTTTATAGCCTAATCTTAAATGTGACCAAAAGTCATTCACCTCACATAATATTCATTAGAACCTGGATGCAAAGGCTAGCTCATGCTCATATTCAAGGGGAGGTAAAGGAGATCTTACTGATTAATGGAGAAGTGTCAACATCCCATTGCAGGAATAAAAGGAGTGATGAGATTTAGTGGTAGAATTGCTTTTGGAAATTGCAATCTGCTGCAAATGTGTGGTATACACATTTTTTTAAATATGAAGGTCATATTAGAAAAAAAGGAAGAAAGAAAAGGAGAATAGGATGCAGAATAAAACTATTTACAGTTTACATCTGGTCATCACCTCCCACTACCTTAATTTCTATTCCAAATGACTAGGTCTTATATATTTTTGTGCCTCCTAAGTATTTACTACATCTTTGCCCCCGACACAGACACCCTCTTAATTATTAAATTGTGTTTGAACAATCCCAATAGTAGTCTCTTTGTATTCCTTGCTTCCAGCTTTTTAGTCATAATTTCTTCCTAAGCATGATCTATAATATGTATAGGGTATTTTTCTAATATAGAAAAGATCATGTCAAATGGTTAAATTTTCTTCAATCTTCCCTCACTACTAATACACTAATGCCTAAACATATACAGACTATGATAAACTGATGTATGCTATGTTCACAGAATCCCTTTCTTCTCTTGTAATCTGTTATTGACTTTGGTTTTATGCCAAATTTACTTTAATTACATTCGAGGATCAAGTGGAAGGGGGTTAGCAGTGCGAGGCATTGCCCAAGTCCACCTTTTCCTATAGTGGAAAGGCTCCATTTCATTCTTAGAGAATGATCTTTTTCACAAGCACCATCCCCTGCATATTGTTTTTTTGCTTTGCTTTCACTATTTATTTGATTTTTCTTTCTTTCACTGTCAACAGTTTCACCATATGAAGATGCCAATGGCTTTTCCCCTTTAGGACACGAGGCATCAGCAAAGCAGACATCTGCATCCTAGTATGGAGTGGCAGAATTTGTTTGAAGTGCCACTCACTGGGCTCTGTGCATTGCAAATCCTAGTCATTGAAACAGGGCTTGGATTGCTTCCTTGACCCCTTCTTCAAATAAGATTGCCTCTTCCAGCATTTCAACAGCACTTACTAGGCTTGCCCAGCCTTGACTTCGAGGAAGCAGTACCTGCGGATGAAACATTTATGGGTTCCGAGGGAGGCCATCACCCACTCAATGGGAGCAGTTTTTATGGGGCTGCATTTCTCCCCATACTACATGCTTGTTCATTTTGCTGTTGCCAGAGGAATGAAAGCATTTATAAAATTGAAAATATCTAAGAAATAGCTTTGGAGGAAGAACTCTCTCCTCTCCTCCCCTTCCCTCCTCTCCCTTCCTCCCCTTCCATCCCCTCCCCCTTCGCCTCCTAATTCTTCCCCTTTCTCTCCCTCCCTCCCATTCTCTCTCTCTCTCACTGTATCAAAATGCCATAAGAAGAGATTAAATGCAATATCCAATTACTCAATATGAGTTTGTAAAATCACTTTTCTGGAAATATTTTGTCTTAAACATAATTTTTCCCATGTGTATTTGGCCTAAAACCCAGGTCATTCTAATTGTTACAGGAAAGGGGTCCCGATCCAGATCCCAAGAGAGGGTTCTTGGATCTCCTGCAAGAAAGAATTCAGGGTGAGTCCACAGTACAAACTGAAAGCAAGTTTATTAAGAAAATAAAAGAATAAAAGAATGGCTACTTAATAGGCAGAGCAGCCCCAAAGGCTGCTGGTTGACCATTTATTTATGGTTATTTCTTGATGATATGCTAAGGGGTGGATTATTCATGCCTCCCTTTTTTATACCATATAGGGTAACTTCCTGATGTTGCCATGGTATTTGTAAACTGTCATGGCACTGGTGGGTGTGTAGCAGTGAGGATGACCGGACGTCAAACTCATCGCCATTTCGATTTTCATGAGTTTGGGCCAGCTTCTTTACTGCAATCTGTTTTATCAGCAAGGTCTTTATGACCTGTATTTTGTGCCAACCTCCTATCTTATCCTGTAACTTAGAATGCCTTCACCATCTGGGAATGCAGCGCAGTAGGTTTCAGCCTCATTTTACCCAGCTCTTGTTTAATTAAGATGGAGTTGCTTTGGTTCACATGTCTCTGACATAATGGTAATGACAATTGATGAGACTTATTTTTTTTCTTTATCAGGAAACACTAAACACATATTCAGATGAAGAACCCTCACAGTCATTTTAGAATCCTAGAAGATCAAGGTAGAGGATGTCTGAGTGTCTGAGATTATTTAGGTAATGTCAGTTGATTCTGAAAATGAATATAAGTGGGTATGAGACTATGTGGACATACAAATTCTCAGCAAACAGTAGGTGCTCAATGAATGCAGAATGGGTAAGGAAATGAGTGAGTGAACCACGAATGGATAAATTTTAGATGCAGGATATCTGAAAATTCAGGAAATCTGGATTTCAGATTTGAGGATTTTGCTGGGCCCTTTTGGAATGACGTAATAGCTAACTCTTACTGAGCTGCTTGCCATGTGCCCATTGTGGTTCTAAGTGTGTACAATTCATCTAGTCTCCACAACAGTGCTATCGGCATAATACAAATATTGGCCTCACTTCTGTAGGTCAGGAAAGTGAAGTTCAGATAGCCTCAGTAACTTGCCAAAGGCTACACGGCAGGTAAATTTAGATCTGGAAGCAATTCCAGCTGTGTGACTCCAATGTCTGTCTTTCTATCTGTGGCATTAAAATACAAGACCTGACTTTTTGTGTGTCAAAATTGCTCACATTTTGGTAGAGGAAACATACAAACAATATAGAAATCAAGTGTTATAAAAAGTAGGTATATCATGGAGTGTAATAAGCGTAATTTGTGTCTTCTCATTTTAGGAGTAAGTGGTTTAGAAAATAAAAAGTTGAACCAATATAGCTGCTTTTAATCTACTAATTTAATATTGGAAAATATGCGCTGAAATTCTTACTTATTCTGGGGCTTGATCTAGTTATATTTTTCATTGCACACACCTTTCTGCAATCATCTTAGCACCTTCTTTGTTATACCTAAAAATATGTCATAAATGTTTAAAACACCTGATTCAAACCAATTTTCTCTTATGAAAACCTATATATAGAGAAAGTTGCAGTGATAAGGGTTTCCTTTTTCATAGATTGTGCATGTGGGGCTTAATATAAATGTACTAGCTATGTACATTTATATTATATTATGGTGACTATGTAGTAAGCACTTCACCCATATTTTCCATTTTGACAATTACAGTATTATGAGGGAGGTAATTTGATCTGATTTTAACTAAAGACATCAGAGACTTAGAAATGTTGAGTGATGTACCTAAAGGAGGTAGAAAGTCCAGAACTCTAATCCAAGTCTCTGATCCCTAATCCAGGATTTTTTTTTTTCTACTACAAGATGCTGCCTAATTTAAAAAAAAATGCCTGAGATATTTGTTGTATGTTCAAACTATATTGCCTTCCTGTGCCTTTATCTACTGACTTCAAAATACATTGATACAGAGTAAATAATAAAATCAGCTTTAGGATCCCAACACATTTAAAAGAGATAAGACCTCATATAATCAGATCAAGGCAGATATAGGCAAAGTTTAAATTTTTAAATCGTATTTAGTTCTCTAAAAGTCATAGTAAAAAAATAAATTAATCCGCTTATGTTCGCTGAGCTGTCAGAGTGCTTTAAGTATCATTATCTTCCCTAATAAAACAGGTCTATGGTGGAGAGCTAACTTTATTTCAATCCTTCAACTTATCACTTGCTCTCCTTGGCACCACTGAAAATATGTCATCTAGTATTTAAATATGTGGATTTTTATTCTAACTTCATAGATGAGAAAGTTGGAATGCAAAAGACGAGGTCACTTTCCAAGGTTATACAATTTTGAAGTAAAAATATGCCTATCAAAACCAAATCCACCTAACCCCAAGTCAATGTTTATGAAACTGTGAAAAATATCTCTGCATGGAGGAGACTAGAATTGTCAAGTTTGTCTGAGAGTTTGGAATGTCGGTAACAGTTTTGTGCTTTTCTTCTAAAAATCCTAAATTCCTATTGTGTATGTGTCTATGTGTAGGCTACGGCAACATAACCCTTAGGAAACATATATGAATAAAAGGAGGGCAGCCATCTGTTGCTTATCCTTTTCAAAGTTTTATTTATTTACTTAAAACTTTTACATGTCCCCCAGATATTCCTATGTTGAAATCCTAACCCCCAGTACTTCAGAATGTGATTTTATTTGGAGAAAGTCTTTATAAAGGTAATCAAATTAAGTTAGGTTATTGGGGGGATTCTAATCTGATATGACTGGTGCTGTAAATAGGGGAAATTTGAAAACAGAAATGCACACAGGTAGAACACCATGTGACCATGAAGGTGGTTTTTGGGCTGATATTTCAACAAGTCAGATAGTGCCAGAGTGCCAGCAAATTGCCAGATGCAGGGGGCGTGGCATGGGGCAAATTCTCCCTCACCTGCCTCCTAAGGAACCAACACTGCTCACCCCTTGATCTCACAGACTTCTGGCTTCCAGAACTGTGAGAGAGTAAATTTCTGTGTCTTAAGCCACTTAGTTTGTGGTACTTTTTTTCATAGCCTTACAAAAGCAATACAGATGCTGTGCATTAAGATTCAAAATATATTGGATTTTCTTTAAAGACTGGAAATAATCTCCTTTTTAAGATTACAGATACAGACTGCACCAGTATTTCTTCTATCTCTAAATAAAGGAAACTCCATTAAAACAATAAATAAAACATTTTACCGTGGCTGCTACAAAGGCATTTAAGTAGCTCTGGCTACCATCTGGACTAAATTATTCAATTATAACTGTCATCCATGTGCTTCAGACAGCTTGATAAGGGCAGCTGAATCAGTGAGAGACACCAAGTCCATGAGAGGGAAAAAGAACACCATAAATGAATTAAGAGTTGGGTGACAGAGGGTCCTCATGGAGAGCCTGATGTGAAAGGAAAAGCAAGAGTAAGTGTGAGTCTAAATAGTAACCTACCCCACCCCAATAAACTCCATCCCATTCTGCCCAGTCCCCTGCATGCCACGGATTTGGGATCTAAGGAAGGCTTCTTTGATATATTTGATAAGCCTGGAACAAATCTACTAATAAGCACAACTGCTTGGCTACAAAACACTTGTACTCTCATCCTTTATCCTTTTGGTGAATTAAAAAAAAAAAGACGTCTCCCTTTGAGGAGGAGACAGGTGGATCATGAAGAGACATGGCCAGACTGTGGTTATATAACTGCGAAAGGATGAATTGGTGGGCACTGGCATTGGAGTGAGGCAGCAGGCAGAGGGGCAATTGTTCAGTTGAACATTGTATGATACCACATGCAGCATTCTAGAGGAGGTGGCCACAAGCTGAGCTAGCAGGGAGAGGGAGGTTGAGCAAGCTGGAAATTGGGAGCAACCAGAGTACTGCCAGCAGTACTGTTCAAGTCGTGTGTAAAACAATTTCTCATATGCGCTCAAGGTCTTTGAGTAAGGAAAGAATGATAAAATTACTCTCATCAGCATCCACAAAATGTGCTTCTGAGAAGGCATGGGGGCTACATGTCTAATATGCTGGAATTGGTGCTAACATAGAAGTGTACATGGAGTGTTTTGCCAGCCATTTATTCTGCTTCCAGTAGTCAGGGAGGAGACGACATTTGAGCTGGCCTTGAAGGATACAGACAGCATGCATCTTCCGATTTCACATGCCTCTGCTCATCCCAGAGACCTCTGAACTTATCGGCTTTATACAAAAACGTTAGTGACGGTTGGCTAGCTTGAGCAATAACACTTCTCTGAACAAACCAAATTGTCTCAAGCTTTCATCATTTTGTTGGTGGGTGTTCAGATGCTGTGGAATAATCTAGCTATCCAGCTGCATCAACTGTTGCATTACCAAAGAAAATCATTTCTTCAACTGAACACGAGAAGTTCAAGGCTGCCTGCAGACACAATCCATCTGTGAATACAGCTTTCCTTTGCCCTGGTGACTGAATAGTACATTAAGCTCCATGATATGCACGACCCAGGGTTCATCTTTGAGGATGAGATCTTAAATAAAGGAAAAAATGATAACATGGCCTTTGGGTCATGTCCTTTTCCACGAGTTTCCCAAGTAATTTTTTGCAAAAGAATAGGCTTTTTATGTGGTAGTTTGCACACCATACCATGCAGAAATTGGAAATCAAAGGACAGTATTATACTAGTCACCCTCACCACTGACCACTTTAACATAGAGGCATTGCTGCCTAGTGGTTAAGCATGCCCATTCTGTAGCCAGACCCTTGCATTCAAATTCGAGTTCCTCTTCTTACAAACTGAATGATCCCTGGAAATTACTTAATGTCTCAATACCTCGGTTTCTTTATGAGTAAAAAGGGAATTATCGTAGTGCTTATCTTATATTGAGAATTAACTCTACTTCTAAAGCTCTACAAAAGTTGGTTGTAGCAGATTAATTTCTGAACTGTTGCATACTCCTTAGAATTCCTGGTAGACTCCATCTCAAATTTTTATCATCTCTGAAATTGACTATACAAAAAAAAAGTGTCTATTAAACCTCTTAAAACAATGTTGATTACAATGATTTTAAGAATGACATTGTGATAGCAACAGCAATGACAATTCTTTAAAAATAGTTGTACCTAAGATTCTTTAGTGATTGTATATGCTCTGGGCTCAATGCTTTATTCCACATCATGTTATTTAATCCTTCTCCAAGCCCTGTACAGTGAGAGTTATGGTTCTTCACATTTTATGGAAACAAAGAGAGATGTTCATAGCAACTAGGTAATTGGCTGTGCCTCTCATCTCTGATAAGTGCCAGAACCTGGATTTAAATTAGATTGGCTGACTCTAGAACCTCTGATCTTAATCTAATTACTTTAGTTTCTCATGTATCACTTTGCACTGCATTCATCAATGTAAGTACTGTATCTCCCTGTAGATTGAGATATAGAAGCTGTGTTTTCTTCTCATTTCTCTTGTACCCTTCTGCAAAACTCTGATCTTTTCTACATCATGCCAATACTGTTAACAATGCTTATTGCTGGTGGTTCTTGGTTTGTTTATCTTCATACAGTCATTGATCTTTTAGCACTTAGTTTCTAATTTTTCTCTTCATCCTATTTCCTTCTTTTAAATCAAATCTGATCATATCAGGACTCACTTAAAATTCATCAATGGCTCCTCATTTTGGGGGAGGGAGTGAAAATCAGATCATTACCACAACCTGCAAACCTTGCATGATCCAGCCCTGTCAATATTTTGTTTCATGTGACTTGCTGTTTCCTCTTGATCTCTGTGCTTCAACCACATGGTTTTATTTTTCCTATTCCTAATATAAGCCTTGATCTATCAAATCACAGGGTATCTGCTATGCTATCTCCTCAGTTTAAGCATTCTTTCCTTCTGCATTTGTACAGGTTTTCCCCATTCTTCCTAGAAATTTAAAATCAGTAAATGTTTCCTTGTGGAAGACTTCCTGGAGCTAACATTAGACATTGTCAAGGTGCCATGTACCTCTCCTCTGTAGCACCTGTTGCAGTTTACCTTGTCCGTTAGACCCCAAACTCTATGAGGGCAAGAGCCAGGTCTTTTAATAGACATAGAAAATAATTCATTTTGACTACAAATATATGAAAGGGTGGGTGTATATAAAAGGACCCTCAGTTCACTATCATTGAAAAATGCATTAATTATATTTTCACCATAAGGGAGAAGATGAGATTTTGTGATTGCACATACAGACACACACATATAAACGTACACAGACCTCAGACTTATTTCTAAACGAATTGAGCTTGTTTTTCTAAACAGATTTCAGTTAAGCAAATGCAAAATTGCAGTCAGAGCATTAATGGGATCTCACTGGGAGAATCAGCATCACGGGGTATGGTCATGAGTGGTCCCTCTTTGCTATTTGATGTCTTCCACAACATGATCCCACGGTGTCTATTCAATCTCATCTTAGGCATGCTGTCAACCCACTATAAAACATCACACTGCATCTCACCTCTTACACACCTGGCTTGTGACCTGCCTGGGCTCACTCCCAGATCTCATGCCTCCCTAGGCTCTTGCTTGCTTCATTCCCTGCCTCAATGTTGTCCCTGTTCTTTCTAATTGTCTTAACAGTGTCACTTCAAGAGCAGATATGTGGAGTTAGTGTTCAAGACCTATCTGTCAAATGAGAATGGTTTCACAGTGATGCTGTGAAGGTGTCCAAAGATGAAGACTGATGTGTAATAGGGCATGAATAAATGTTATTCTACCATACTCCATTATTCAGAAACCGGAGCTAAGTCCATCTTCTGCAGGAAGCCTCCATGGGTTGCACCCATCCAAACTGACACTCCACCTCCACATTACACTACCATGTGCGTCTACACTGTGCATTTCTACTCATCTCATCCCCTGGGATGGTTCTGTAACTATTTCATAGGTACATATGTGGTCCTTTAAATAGATCACTCATATACCAAGGGCAGAAAACTTGTCTCATGTTAACTTCTTTTTCTCATTCACAGAGCCTCCTAATAAGTGAATATTAGAGCAGTTTAACTTTTAAGGACTGAAATTTGTATCATACATATCAGCCGCCCTGTATTGTGTGGGGGTATTAAGTATCCCACCTCATTAATTTCTATGATAAAGAAGGCACTGTGGATATCTAACTTTAGCTTACTAAATAAGCACTCAGTCTTTTTGGTAATAAATAGCTTTGGCTTAAAGGAAGTATCCATATGGGAGAAAATATTCTGTCAATATATTTATTTTAGTCCTATCATTGCACGGTTCCACTAAGGTATCTAAATAATTGTATTATTGATTTACACATGCATGTGTAAATATATTTGACAAAATTTTGAAGGTGTAAAAATATTCACCATGTAACATTAATTGAAAATAAGAGAATAAATGGTGTGTATTGTGCTTCCACTCTGTGTAATGTAAAATTATCAGCTGGGCACAATGGCTCACGCCTGTAATTCCAGAACTTTGGGAGGCCAAGGCGGGCAGATCATGAGGTCAGGAGATAGAGGCCATCCTAGTTAACATGGTGAAACCCCATCTCTACTAAAAATAATAATAATAAAAAAATTAGCCAGACGTGATGGTGGGTGCCTGTAGTACCAGCTACTCGGGAGGCTGAGGCAGGAGAATGGCATGAACCTGGGAGGTGGAGCTTGCAATGAGTGGAGATAGCACCACTGCACTTCATTCTGGGCGACAGAGCAAGACTCTGTCTCAAAAAGAAAAAAAAAAAAGAAAGAAAAGAAAAGACAAAAAATTAAAAATAAAATTATCAATTACATACTAGAAGAAAAGTCATTAAATATTAACAGAAACTGAATCTAAATATGATTTTAGATATGATGTTTAAATATATTTACATTCATTACTATTATTTTAAATACATGTCTTAAATGGCTATTACTTGGTCAAATTTTTCATTACATCAGTGTAAGATCTAGAAGTTGTAAACTTATAAACTCTTAATAAAATGCAATATTCTGTATAAAAATTGGCAATATTTTCATTAATTACTGTATCAATCCATTGTCACACTGCCGTGAAGAACTACCTGAGACTGGCTAATTTATAAATAAAAGACGTTTAATTGACTCACAGTTCCACATGGCTGGAGAGGCCTCAGGAAACTTACAATCATGGTGGAAGGTGACAGGGAAGCAAGGCATATCTTACATGGCTGCCAGAGTGAGAGAGAGCCAGGGAGGAAATGCCAAATGGTTTTAAACCATCAAATCTCATGAGAACTCCCTCAGTATCACAAGAACAGCATGGAGGAAACTGCCTCTATGATCCAACCACCTCTCACCAGGTCCATCCCTTGACACATGGATATTAAAATTCGAGATGAGATTTGGGTGGGGACACAGAGCCTAACTATATTAACTACCATATTTTTAAACTAAATGCTTTTGGTGAGTGTTTATTATGTGTTTCTGCTGGTGCATAATACAGTTTACCAGGTACAGAGAAAATAATAGCAGCATGTCAGTATTTTGAATGCTTAAGTATCTACCTTTAGTCTATTGGAAAGTAAAGATAAGTTCAAGCCTAAAAATGTACTCAAAGTGAAATAATATAGTAATGTAAATTAATAATGGAGGTCATAAAAATCTTTCAAAGAGTATGATCACTAAAATAAAATGTAAAGTATAATAGGTGTTATATAAGTAAAGAAGAAAAAGTAGTGTGTGTGTGTGTGTGTGTGCGCGCGCGCGCATGTGCTGGTATGGCTTATGATATGCATGTTAGGCCTGTGTATGTAGAAGCATATTGATTTGTGTGTGTTGGCTTATGTGTGGGGAAGGTTTGCAGGGGGTCAAGTAAAACTATAAATAGGCAATGCAGTTCAGGAAGGACCTTGAGAGGAACTGACCTCAAAAACCTTGGAAGAAATCTTGTTCCTAAGAGTCAAATCATGCATTTAGTCTGGGCACGGTGGCTCACGCCTGTAATCCCAGCACTTTGGGAGGCCGAGGCGGGCGGATCATCTGAGGTCAGGAGTTGGAGACCAGTCTGACCAACATGGAGAAACCCCATCTCTACTAAAAATACAAAATTAGCTGGGCATGGTGGTGCATGCCTGTAATCCCAGCTACTCGGGAGGCTGAGGCACGAGACTTACTTGAATCCTGGAGACGGAAGTTGCCATGAGCCAAGATCATGCCATTGCACTCCAGCCTGGGCAACAGGAGTGAAACTCCGTCTAAAAGAAAGAAAGAAAGAAAGAGAGAAAGAGAGAAAGAAGGAAAGAAGGAAAGAAATTTCTTCTGTCAGATACCCTAAATCATCTCTCTCAAGTTCAAAGTTCCACAGATCTCTAGAGCAGAGGCAAGGTGACACTAGTTTCTTTGCTGAAGCATAGCAAGGGTGACCTTTGCTCCAGTTCACAAGTTCCTCATCTCCATCTGAGACCACTTCAGCCTGGACTTCATTGTCCATATCACTATCAGCATTTTGGTCAAAGCCATTCAACAAGTTTCTAGGAAGTTCCAAACTTTTCCACATCTCCCTGCCTTCTTCTGAGGCCTCCAAACTGATTCAACCTCTACTTGTTACCCAGTTCTAAAGTCGGTTTTACATTTTTGTGTATCAATAGTAGCACCCCACTCTCTGCAGTACCAATTTAGTGTATTAGCCTCTTTTCTTGCTGCCATTAATAAGTACGTGAGACTGGATAATTTAAAAGAAAAGAGGTTTACTTGACTCATAGTTCCACATGGCTGGGGAGGCCTCGGGAAACTTGCAATCATGGTGGAAGGCACCTCTTCACAGGACAGCAGGAGAGACAGTGAGTGCAAGCAGGGGAAATGCCAGATGCTTATAAAACCATCTGATCTTGTGAGACTCACTCACTATTATGAGAACAGCACGGGAGAAACAACCCCTATGATCCAATTACCTCCACCTGGTCCCGCCCTTGGCACATGGGGACTATGGCGATTACAATTCAAGATGAGATATTGGATGGGGACACAGCCAAACTGTATCAGAGATATTTCACCTGGTATCACAGTCCAGCAGCCAGGTGTATAATTGCCCTGAATGGGTTGCAGAACGTTGTGCGTGGTACTAAGCGCTTTCTGCTGAGTTTGGGATAATTGGTTATGCAGCGGTATTATGGTGTGGCCAACGAAATCATCTGCCTTTCCCTTAAATTCTTATTATTTCCACATCTACCTAAAACACTGCCATATTTACTTGAACCATATGGAAGATGAGCCCTTCGTAACTTGAGACAAGTTAAGAGAATGGGCCAAGTTTATTCAGCTAGAAGGTAATGAGGACATGTTAGGAAGCCTAAACCTTGTCTGGGATAGATACTTCCCAGAAGCAGCTGCTTTTAATTTATTCAGATTAAGGGATATAGTCAGCTGCCTAATTACTAAGAAATTACAATTTACTCATCGAATAAAAGCTTATTGAGTACTTATTGAATACAAGTAATTATTAGCTCAGGGTAATGTGAGTAGCCTCTGATGGCAGCCAGACATTCTAACCTTTTAATGCAATGACATTAAGATACCTGAGGATTTGAGCAGGTTTTGAAATTATCCACTCATGATAATGACTGGTAGGACAAACAGGGACTGTTTTATATTGAGGATCCTGTGCCCCATAGACAAAATTGCCCTGAGTCAATCTCAATATGAAAAATGAGAGCTCAAAATAAATGATCTCTAAAGGGCCTCTAGCTCTAAAATTCTAAACTGTAATGATTATGGCAGACCTCTAGACTATATATTTCTAGTATTATTCATCAACATTTTCAACATTTCATCATGGGGAAACAACTTTACGACATGAAAAGTGTTACAGGTGTATACATTATATTTGTACGATGCTTTACAGTTTCCAATGTACTTACAATGTATTGTCTTCTTGGGTCCACAAAAATGTCCTCTGAAGTAGAAAGGACAGAATTTCAATGCACATTTAGTGGTTTTATTGACAGTGACCCTGAGTAGTTTAAAAATTCCCTAAAATTTGACAGAAAATTAAGGACACTGTTTGAGCTTGAAATCATATTTCTTAAAAATCTAACCTGTTTTTGGCACACTATCTGTAAGGAGAACACACATATGTATAGAATATGCAGACAGAGACATTTTGTGTCTTTTTATTTTTCATTCATTAGTTGATTCAGTCATTCATTGATGTAATTATGAAATAACCAATTTATTAATTTATTTCAAGAAAGTATTTTAAAAGTATTAAAACCAAAGAATTTGTAGTCAGTTGCCAGGGTTTGTATCTTAGTTCTGCCAGTATTCAACTGCATGTCATGCCACTTTTCTTATCTGCAGATTGGAATCAGTCATAGACTCTGTCTTATAATTTTAAGACAATGAAAACACTAATAGGTGTTAAGGCTCAAGGTAGCACTTGTCCGATGATACATACATTATGCCCATTCTTATGCTTCTGCACTGTCTATGCTTGTATTGAGGAAAGAAAGGAGAATAAAATGTTGAACTTGGCTTATAGTTGGGAGTAGGGGAAAGAAGGGGAATTGATGAGTAATTTTATTTGTAAATAATTATACAAATGTTTTTAAAATGTTATGATGAATTAGGTGTAGTCTGAAAGCAGGTGACCTCTGTTCTAAAAACTCTCTAGTAATTGTGACTTTAAAAAATGTTTCCTTTGAGTTCATACAATAGACTCGGAGTTTCAGGATGAGCAGATATCTGTGCTCTTCATTCTTCATTCTTCTGCATGTCACAAACATTCCTTAGAGAAATCTTCCCCAGTGAGCAGAAGGTGAATGGCTGGGATAAGCTCACCTCCATCCCCAGCTCCAGCAGCAGGCCTTCTTCCACTCTTGCCAATTATCTGCGTCCACAGTGGAGAGCCAACATTAGGATAAAGATGACTCCATGGGAGGCAGTAGGAAGAGGAAGTAATCATACGCTTAAGTGAATTTTTGACCTTCTGAGTTTCTCTCAAACCAAAGCCACCTCCAATCCTGGAATGTACAGTAAATAAACCAATAAATCCAGTAACTAACTTCTATTGTTTAAGCCAGTTTGAGGTATGCTTTGGCTTGCATCAGAATTTTTCCTAACTGATGTGGATAACTTAGATCCATAAAACTGGGATAGTGCACTTAGTGGAGTCAAGCGCAAATTCCCCCAGGCATCCAGGTGTGATGTCCCACCACTGCTACCAACAGCCCCTTCCCAAGTCCACACCCCCATCTCAAGACATATGTGATTGATCAGTGGTGACCTCACCTGCCCTTCCTCTTCATTCTTGGGTTTATCTCTGAAACTGTATGCCTGCAGGTCTAAAGTCTAGGTGATATGACTTCAACTTAATGTAGCCTTAGCCCTGCTCATCAGACTATAGCACAAAAAATTGACTTCTGCTCTGCCATTCATGCTTTCTTCCCAGCACAAAAGGTGATCTTTCTATTACCAATATATAAGGCCTGTATTCAATTAATATAATAATATATTAATAGCTAACAAGAACCCACTTTTTCATAAAAAGAGAAACACAAGGTGAACAGGACTTGATATAAATGTTTCAATAATCATTATGACTTGTAAGAGAGTCAGATTATAGAAAAGATTTCAGAAAACCCCTTTAAAACTCTTTTTCTTCTCTACTTTCTGTCTTCTCAGAATGTTAAAGAGATTTCTAGGTCCTAAGTTTGCTTCGGTTTATTTGTTTCCTGCCCACTAAAGTATATAAATAAATAATAAAATCTCATAACAACTGACTTGTCTTATAAACTCATCCAACCCTTTCTAACTTAAGTTGAAAAATCTTGATGCTTTTTACATTAACTCTCTCCTTTAAAATTCTTCTCACATTTATTATTCTATGAATTAAAATGCCTATTTTTTAAAATCTCATATTTCTTTCCTGGATCTTATCACTATCTGTTTCTGCCTCCCTGATTTTCCATGGTGTCTTCAACTAATTTATTTCCATCTCTTTATAGCAAATAAAATTTCCTTAACCTTTCTCTATCAGACATTACAAAGGATATTACTCACAGTGCTTAATTCCTTCCCACCTTTCTGGCAATTTCATGCTCAGTGAGGTGCTGTCAAAGGTGACAGAGAATTTACCAGGTAATATATAAACCTAAATACCTCCATAAAAAAATAAAGCCTCCTGTGGTTTGCCTTATTTTCAGAATTATATCGATTACGATGTTTATTCTATCAGCTGTATATTTTGCATTTGCTAGGTTTTATATTCTCCCCATATCTGTGTGGGTTTTCTCCACATACCACAGTTTTCTCCCACATCCCAAAGCTGTGCATGTTCTGTGAATTGGCATGTCCACATTGTCACAGTCTGAGTGAGTGTGGGTGTTGGTGTAAGCGAACCCTGTGATGAAATGATGTCCTTCCATGGTTGGTGCCCGCCTTGAGCTATGGAATACGTTCCAGCCACCTGAGACCCTGAACTGGAATAAACAGTTTGGAAAATGATGATTGATTGAATACAAATGATTGTAAACTAAACATTTGGAAAGCCCACAATAATTGCATAAATGCACGACAATAAGTGATGCAGTAGGAAAGCATTCAGCAAGCTCGCCACATTTGTGATTGTTTGATGTTGAAATGCATGGTGCCAGGAGGTGCTCCTTACAATTTTTGATTTGCAAACATTTATCCATTGATTTAACCCACTACCACTACAACTGTCACCACTCACTGATTCACCAAAAATTGAGTAAATAATTATCTTACCAGCTTTTATTGATCTATCTTAAATATATGTATAGCTCACATTCATTTAAATGTTTAAAATTTGAAGTGCTTGGGGTCTTTATTTAGAAGTTTCATGATGTTTTTGTCACCAGAAATATGCCACAGGAAGTTGACACTTGTTCGTATCAACTAGCCTATGATAAAACTGGTTTAATTATGCCTCATTTTACTTAAAGTCACAGTTTCCAGTAATCTATCAACAACATTAAGTGAGGACTTAAGTGTTTTGGAGAAACAGATATACCCAGACCTTCTGGGGACACCAACCCATCAGAACCCAAAATGCCTTTGTGGTCAGGGTGAGAGCTTATGGAAGTCAGGCAATAATGGACACGGCCTGAGTGGGTAATGCAGTTGGTCCATAGTAGGTCCATTCTGTGGTTATTTCCCTAGTTTCTCAATGTGCAGTTGGAATAGAACTATTTAGCAACTGACAGGATTTCCATTTTCATTCCTTAGCAGGTTGAGTAAAAGCCAACATTGATTTTGAAGCATGACTGTGAATTATAGTAAACTTTATCACGTTAGCACTAATCACAGGATGTGTTCCAGATTTAAACTCTTTACAAAGCAAATCAACAGCTCCTGGCAAAAAAAAAAAAAAAAAAATACACAGCTACCAATTGACTTATCAAATGTTTTGTTTCTCATTCCCAATTAATATATGCACTTGGAAATCATCCACTTTACCAGGCAAGAACAGCAATACTTCTTTACTCTGTTATTTTAGGACTATATGAACTTTAATATGCTTTTTCTTTATATATTATGTAAAAATTTAGTCACATTAATTTCTTCCAGTATATCATGCTGTTGGTTACATAACGTAAATGATTTTGTGCTCATTGGATTGTATGATTTTGTGCTCATTGGATTATATGAGAGAGACATACAAAACCTTAAATGCTTAAATTGGAGATATTATGCCAGAGAAATTTCAGTGGTATTTATACATCAATAAAGTTTCTAGGGGGTTAATTGTCTGAAACAGGTTTGGATACAGCTTCTAAAGTAAATGGCATTTTCCTATACCCCACACCATTTGTCATAGCAAAAAAAATAAATAAATAAAGTATAATCCTTGTTTGGAAATTTGGGTTTGGGAGATAGATATACCACATGAGTGTATGCTGCTCTGCTCCATTTATAGAAAAACTCATAAATCTGACAATTGATTTAAGTTAATAGACTTTATTTATTAGAGAGTTTTTAGATTTCATAAAAATTGAGCAGAAAAGTAGAAAGAGTTTTATTATATTTCTTTTTCTCCAACATAATCTTCTCTGTAATTAACATCTTGTATTAATGTGGTACAATCATTTCAATTGGTTGGCCAATATGAATGCACTATTATTAACTAAAGTCCACAGTTTAAATTAGGGCTCACTCTGTATTAGAATGTTCTGTGGGTTTTGATAAATGCATAACATCATGTATCCATCATTGGAGTGTCATGCAGAAGTTTCATTGCCCTAAAAATCTCTTGTGCTCCAGCTATTTATCCATCTTTCCCTACCCAAAACCCTGGCAACCACTGATCATTTTTCAAAATACTTGTGTTAAAACATATATAACATAAAATGTACCATCTTAACTCCTTTAAGTGTGCAATTCTGTAGTGTTAAATGCGTTTATATTGGTGTGCAACAGATCTCCAGGACTCCTTTCATTTTCCAGAACTGAAACTCTACACCCATTAACCATAACCGCCTATCTCTTCCTTTTTCCAGCCTCTGGGAAACATCATGCTACTTTCTTTTTCTATGAATTTGACCTAGGTACTTCATATAAGTGAAATACTATGGTGTTCTTCTTTTTGTGGCTGGTTTATTTCACTCAGCGTAATGGCCTCAAGATTCGTCTATGTTGTAGCATGTGTCAGAATTTCCCTCCTTTCTAAAGCTGGATAACATCCCATCATATCGGTGTATTACATTGTGTTTGTCCATTTTTCTGTGGATGGTCACTTGAGTTGCTTTCACATTTTGGCTATTGCAAATAATGCTGCTATGAAGACAGATGCATAAGTATCTCCTTGAGATCCTGTTTTTAACTCTTTGAGTATATAGTCAAAGTAGAATTACTGGATCACAGAGTAATTCTATTTATAATGTTTTGAGTAGCCACTATACTGTTTTCCATAGAATTATCCACAAATCTGACAGTTTTGTGGGCTATAATACAGGTTAATTATTTGAAACAAACTTCCCTGACATATGGTCCTCATGATCCAGTAGATTCTAAGGGTACTTTATGTGATGTGTTGGATAGGGATGCAGTATAAGGTCTTCAGTAAAATTAAAATAAACGTAATAAAGCTGAATATACACAGTAGTATCATCCATACAGGGAAGTAATTATGTAAGATCAGACCTTAGCAGATTCAATTTTCAAAGAGGGAAACGGATCCTAATCTCTTCATTAGAATAGTGGGAGCCTCAAGTCATACATTTCTATCAAAGGATCAATGCACAACCTTGTTTTAGGTGTGCTTCTGTTTAAAGACACCATGTTTAGTACATATTGTTGATTCACTAACATTAAACTGACAGACAGCAGCTCTATAATTCGTGCCTGAAAGAAGCTTATGTCAATAAACGTGTTTTTGCCCTATAAGGCACATAACAACTGCCTTGTGCTTAGGGACACTAGGCAACACATCAGGCCTGCACTTGGGGATCATTTTAAAGAGCAAAATCACCAACAGAAAGCACAAAAAATAAAAAAGAGAAACATAGCACTGCATAGATATCAAAAAGGACACTTGTTTACAGCCTGGGAGTAGAAACAAGAAAGCGATGCATTGCCTCATTTCACCCCACTGGTAACGTATGTGTTGGGCAACTCAAACTTTTTGTCAATAACAAGGAAAACACAGAGATTATTAATTTTGATGTTACAAATACATTTTAGCAAGTGGACAAATTATCAAATATGGAATCCATAAGTGATGAAGATGGACTGTATAAGAATACATACCCCCATGTTTGGAAAATACAATCTGCTGTACATCACACTCGGAGGGAATGCAAAAATAAAAAGTCTTCTCAGTGTCGATTTTCTGATACAGTGCCGGATTTTCTACTTTGCATATTATGAAAGTTGTTTTAGGTGATCAAAGGCTTATAAAGAACAGAATGAGATTATTGATGATAAGACAGTAGGACCCAGAGCCATAATTACGCACCTCTCAGAATAGATACAGTAGACATAATACCCATGCCTGTATAAAAGCCTTGAAAAAGGCTTAACTGAAATTCAACAGCTCAACTGCCTGGATTTTATTTAATAAGCAGGTGTAAAAATGACACATTCTATAAATGCCGGTCTTTCCTGTGGCACTCTGGCATTTGCTATATGGGCCTGTGTGCTGAGTACAGACAGAGAAGAGTGCTATACATAGACTCAACAATGTGGCTGCTAATGAGTGCCTGAGTTGCCAAAAGCAGAGGCTAAAGCTGAACCCTGATAATGCACCATGAGTGTATTAACTAGCCATCTGGGAGCAGGCTGATTGCACTGGTCCCCTTCTATTAAGGACAGTGATTTGTCTCACAGGAATAAATATAGATTTGCCTTTCCTGCCCCCACATCCCCTGCCATCATCGCTACTCAATGTATGTCTTATTCACATTGATGTTCTTCCACTCGACATTGCTTTTTACAAGAGAATAATGTTAATGTTGCAGCAAGCAAAGTTTGAAAAGGCACTGATGCCCATGGGATTCACTGATCTTATCACAAACATCATCACCAGAAACAGCTGGCTTGTTAGGATAATGAAATGCCCTAGTGAGGTTTAGTAGTTATCACCTTAGAGAAACATCATCCGAGGACTTGGGATGCTGTTTTACAGGACGTAGAACAGGCTACACATAATAGGTGAGTATATCTTGCCATTTTCCTCTTAGTCAAAATACATGAATCCATTTGCTAGGGAGAGATGTATGGGTGGTCTCTTTCACTATTACAAATAATAACTATCTTATACAATGTTTGTTCACCTTCTTCACAACCTTGAGTTTGATTGGTTGGAAGCCCCTTAGATGGAAGCTGAAAATATCCCCTGACCACTTGCATTCTTGTGTTACTAAGGAAAATGAGTTATCTTAGCTAGGGTCATTTGATCCTGATTACCAAGGACAAATTAGTCATTGTGTAGGATGTAGGGGGTTTTCTGGGTTTCTCTTAATATTTTTCTTAGGTTCAATAACATTATACCAATGGAACCAATAAAGACAGGACAAATAATTCAAATCCTGTGACAACATATTTATAAAATGGGCCTCATGAGAGTAGAGTGATCTTGTGGAGGGGTGATGATTAAAATAAGTTAATAGATTCAATAAATTTATAACAGTGCTGGAATATATCACATACTATATATTTTTGGAATTGTTACTATTATTTTTGTCTCATATAAATTTGATAGCTGAAAGGCATCACATCAAATAAAATATAGCTAGGTTAAAACTTAAAAAAAAAAAGAAACAAAACAAAAAGATTGCATATCCCACCAATTTTCTCCACCCAGTTCTCCATCCACCTCATTTTCTCACAATGTCCACAACCCTCCCAAATGCAGTTCAGTCCATCTTTGAATAGCTTCGCACTTTCCTTTTTTTTTTCTCTTCCATAGATTCAAAATTGGCATTATCCTTTTAAATTATGGCATGTCTGTTGTGTGGATACACTACACGTTTCTCTCCCCGCCACCTCCCCCCCTAAACACACACATTCCCTAGGGCTGCTCTGCTCTTAGACTATTTGAGACACTTTCCCCTGCTCCCTGCTACCTGGTGTATTCACAATCATCACTTACCATTGTGGTAAGCATTTATTACCCCAAGTCATCTGTTTCCATGTTTTACTCTCAATACAGAGTAAGCTTCCTGGGGTAGAAATAATGTGCATGTGTATACACACACACACACACTACACACGCACACTCAACCTATTTTTACTGATTTGTTTTCAGAACCTTATATGAATGCCTACATGAATTTGTTAATACATGCACCAGTATTTAGCTTGATCCCTTAGCAATATTTCTGGAAACTGAACATTTTAAGAAGTTGGATAAGATGAACCAGCTAGCAAAGAAAATGTTTCTTCGTATTTCCAGATTATAGTAACCCACTTCCCCTTTCACTTGCCTGGTCTGTTGATTCTGTCTCTGCCTCTTATCAGCAAAATACCTCTCTAAATAATGGTCTTTCACTATAACTGTAGCCTCTCTCCACTTTTCCTCTGTATATCACTTACCAGTTCCCGCACTCATTCCTTTGGTAAATTTTATAAACAACATTCGCTCCCAGCTAGTAATTTTAGTGTGTTTTTTAAGGCTTCTCTATGATTCTTTTAATTCAGAAAGTGACTTTATATTCTTTGCTTTTTCTAGAAACTTTATAAAATGATAATTGAGTGGGTTCAATAACAACCATGTGAAGAAGAATTCTCTTGGCTTATATTTATCAAAAATAAGTAAGCAGGACAAACAAAAAAGATAAAAAGAGATAAAAAATACGCAACAATATGCATGCTCATGTTGTTTCCATGGTCATAGCCCAAATCGTAGTGAACTAGGTCTGGGGCTTTGGTATCTTGCTTTTTCCTTGAGCTGGAGCTGCAGTTCCATCAAAATGTGCTTTACCTGATAAGGATGAATTTAGCCGTCATTTGATCCTTAACTGAGATTTTTGAGAAGTAGCAACTTTGAATTAAAATCTTCTTAAAAATCTAGTATCGTACCCTCCAATACTCTGTTGTTCTTTTGGACATAGCTTCTCTTAGCCATCCTGGGCCATCTTTCACTTGGGTGCAAGATCCATGCCTTCCTCTCCTCATTTGCACAAACAGATGGAAACCAATTATTTAATGTTTTGCTTTGTTCTTTATTCTCCAACTCTAAATCTCAATCACCATTCTTAAGCAAACCTACGTTTTTTTTGTTTCAATGTCATTTATCATGAACAAGAAGAAATTATTGCCTTTGTTCAGAGAAGCAGATTACACGTAGGTTATTATTATTCACAAAAACACTCAACTGTTTTGTTGAATGGCTTCCTTTTCCATGTGTTTCTTTGACTTTACTGTTTAGTAGCCAAGGTATCTAATTATCCAATTGGTTCCTTCTTTTGAAATGCTTTTGATGTGTCTTATTGTCTTGATTACATCATGGTCTAATCACCTTGCCTGTGTCTCCTGCTGTCTTTATTTGACAATTAGGCCACTATTTATAAAACAAGTATATCATTTACAAGACAATGGTTGGAAGGAAATATACCTATCCTAAGTAAATTGCAGGTTTCCATGATTCATCATTCCCACTCTCTATTTCTCTGGCAAAAAAAAATCCATTAACATCATACTAAGAAAGTGAACATTTCTATGAATCATAAATTATGGTTGTTTTTTCATGTCCTATGAAGGATTACTTATGGGGAATATTTTGTTTACATTTAGACTCCTACAAATGAAAGAAGAAATAGTTCATTGAAACTTATCTATAGTGAGTAGGTTTTAAAGATTTCATAAATTTTAATCTTAGTAGGCAAGCCCTTTTTGCCCAGTTTCTCTCTATGCAAGTCTGGGAAATATAGTAGTTACTATTTTACTGTTAGCAAAACTCCCAGATTTCTATATTTAGCCCCCAATTCACATCAACTTTACAAACCCACCACTGTGCTAGACAACTAGATTATATATTTCAGACATTATAAAATCAGTATATACCAAAGCAAATGCTGCATGTCTTTTTTAACCAACATTACCGCACACTGAGGCACAGTTAGGCACTGCATACATAAACTATCCCCAAAATATTGAATTTATAATTTTCATAGTTAATCTCAATATCTAACCAGAAAAACAGTCAAGAAACTTAGGGTTTGTCCTTGCTCATTTATTTTTGTAGCATGTACATAGAAGCTTGTTTGCTTATATTGCTTATGCATCTTCCTAAAGAGTACTTTAATGATTTCCCGTTGGTCTGTTTGTTCTGGCATAAAGACTGTTGAAATTACCATCAAAGTTTCCATTTTTGACTATTAATACATGTTTTCTAACACTGTAAATGGGATGATTCTAAAATTTCTATCTTCTCAACTGACTTATCTATTCTACATCAGTGGGGATTTTCATTACTATTGGAATTAACTCCCAATTAATTTAGGTGAGGTAGGACATTGTATCAAAGACTCTACATCATCTGCACTGATGTTATAGCCGTTAGCTTTCATTCATCTAAACTGGAACTTTTCCCGTCTATACTTTGTTGATGTTGGTGTTATGCTGGCAATTCCATTCCATGCCATCTATGCATGGTATCGTGCTCACTCACTTGTGACTGTGGGGAGAATGAGGCTCGCTCACTCAATCCACATGTGGATTTTTTTATACCTGTTTCATTAAGAAGCAAGCCTACATAGCATCTCATACTAATCAATCCCAGAAAGTTGTCTGTGGCACACCTGAAGATACTATAATTTTTGGCACTACTTCTGAAGTGATTAGTGGAATCATATTATCAGTATTTAAAATAAAATTACTACCCAAAGATAAAAGTTCCTCTCTGTATCTATAATGTTCTCATGGACAGTCATGCACACACTATTTGATAGTTAACTCCATTATGTTGCTGTGGTCTTTCAACAGAACTTTTTACTGCCTTGGCAGTGCCCCTTTATACAAACTCAAGTTTTTTGTGTTTTTTTTTTTTTGGTTCTGGCTAGACATTGCACTAAACCCCTTACCTCCAACTGTAAGCTTTCATCTTCTCTATATAGCATGTGAAAAACAGCTAGTTTTCATAAGTCATGTAATACTTTTTAACATAGCACTAAAATTTTCAACTTTTACTTCCCCAAAAGTCAAATGTACACATTTCTCCAGTTTGGGTTATATACGGAAAAAGTAAATTTACTATTTCCCTTATCAAATAGATAACACACTGCTATAAGCAATATAGACATTCTATATTTTACGGCAGTTATCTTTCTCTGAGTCGTATTTTGTAAGTTCTATTCGAAGTCTTTGAGGATGTGAATGAGCATAAAAGCCATGGTATACCTTTTATAGTGAAATCTAATCAAACAAAGTCACAATTCTATGCCATGTACATATCCTGAATTACAAGGTAAGACAGATGGAATCAGGGTCCACATCGCTGTTTGATCTCAAAGTACTCTATTCACAAGATAAATTCTATTTCTTTACCTAAAAAATATAAAGTAAATTGGCTGAGTTAGATGAACCCTTAGCAGGTCTAGTGTAAGTTAAGAAAGAGTCATCTAAGGTACGGGCTAGCTGCCTTGGGGCAGTCCTACCTAGGGAGAGCATGAAGGACTAGTCATAGATTGAAAAGAAGTAGCAAAGCTAGAGTCAAGGAAGTCCATAGTAGTAGATGTTGACATTAGAAGTGGATAAGGGAAAATGTTCCATACTCAGCTTATCACTAGTAACCAAAATGCCACATTTTGGGGTGTTTAGCAGCCTAATTGTGGCAACAGTTGTGTGGCCTTATAAAATACAAAATTGGGAAGATTCTGAATTTCTATTAAAGATTTACAATTCTATTTACAAATTTTTCTTGAAAGCAGATATGTCATTGACAAAAATAAATAGCAGCCTTAGGTATAGGCCCTTTGTTAAAAGCTTGCATGAATCACATCCATCTCATAAAATCATAGCACTGTTATTATAATACTAATATAAACACCTTTTAATGTCTGCTGCGCTTAATTTGCGTAGGTAATTGACAGCTCATTAGAAATAATGAAAGCATAATTATGAAAACAAGTCTAGAAGAAAGGACAAAGCCTCGACTGATGAATTATATATTGCTAAGTGTATATTTTATTTTATATTATGGGCTTGTTATTATGCACATTAATTAAGTTATTTTCCCTCTAAGACCCTCACTCTAAGAAATCAGAAAGTGAGGTGCAAATACATACAAAAAAATATTAAATGGTATATGCATAGCCAGGCAGAAAGTCAAAGTCCCAATTGAAATTTACCACCATGTCATCAAGTTCAGGATACAGTAATGCTGTAAAATTTAGTTGGAAATTCAGAATTCCAGCTCAATAATAAAGTGCTTTAAACTTTACCTTAAAGATTAAACACGTCTGTTAACTTTAAAGGTCTACTAACTTCCCCATGAAGTTATAGATCTCTCCTCATGAATTTAAAGATATCTCCATTAACATAATATCTACACCATATATTGGATAAATGCATCTAATTATGTATTTATTCATTTAATATATAATTATTAAAAGCCTAACTGTGGCTAACAATCCTGAATGAAGTAAAAATAAAAATATAAGATTTATAGATTCAGAAGTGTCTCATTAATATATAAGTAACTTTTAACATGACAGAGACAATTACTCACAAGATACAAAAATGGGCAATATATGAACAAATAGTTCACAGAATAATAAATGTTTACCATTAAATTTAAAAAAAGGTATGTTGTAGTGTATTTTTCCTCTAATATGAAAAGAATGCAAATTAAAACTACACTGAGAAAAACTTTCACATCTGGTAGTGGTGGAGTAGCTCCTAGTGGTTTTATCATCCCATAAATAACTTCTTACACTCTTAAAACATAAAATGGAAACCAATTACAGACACAGACGAGTGATAACATTAGGCAGAAACTAGAGGAAACTCTAACCTTAGAAAAGAGGCGCTTCTTTTGATAATGCTTGGACTGAGGGTAGCCTCTATTCAGGTATGAGGGGTACCTAGAACTTGAAGATAAACTTGAAATCTTTCTGGTTTTAAAAACTAGAGGACAGGGTACTAGGCAATGACAACATCGGGAACATGTAGTGAATATTGCAGAAATGAGACAGCTAGACAGAAAAGGCTATGAATTCTGCATACAGTGTCTGCCCAAAGCTTTCACTGATTTTTGAAGTACACATGTGTGGGGCAGATTTGTAGCATTCCAGCTAAGGTTAAAACATATATTTCAACTATTGCCCTGTGTAGTAGAGACATTAGAGGTTGAGTTCAGTCGAGTCAACTGACTGCTTGAGAAAGCAAAGCAAAGCAAAATAAAAACAAAATTAATAGTGTTGAGAGGAACGTAACAGAATTTCTAAAATATATCGTTCACAAGGCCCAAGATATGATTTTAAATTATCCAAATTGTTAGATATATGAAAAAGAGGAAAATATGACACATATATAAGAGACAAGGAACAAAGATCGACTGTGAAATGATAGGTGATAAAATATGCAGATGATGTTTTTAAAGCAGCTATTATAATCATGCTCAAGAATAATAAAAAAGATGCTCATGGTGAATAAACAAGTAATAAATCTTAGTAAAAAAATAGAAACTATAAAGAACAAAATGGGATTTCTGGAAATGAAAAATACATTAGAATTTAAAAAACATATATGTACATTAATTTCATGAAGTTACCAACATTGAAATTTAAAAAAGAATCAGTGAAGTTGAAGATAGATTAATCTATACAAATTATTCAATTGGAAGAATTGTGAGCAAATATATATTATACACATCTCCTTCCTATATATGTATTTATACACACACGTACATATACATATATACAGTATATGTGTATATATACACACCTCCTTCCTATATATGTATATATACACACATACTGTATATATGTATCTATATACACACATACACATTATATATGTATCTATATACACATATACATATATAATTGACACATACATATGTATATATGTAAAGATATATTTGCATACGTGCATACACACATACATATGTGCATTATATAGACATATATGCATATATTATTGATCCATATATACACATGTACTATAGTAATTATATATACACATATGTATATAATGTATACATTGTCATGTTTATATTTGGGTTAGATACATAGATACATGTTTATATATGGGTTTGCATAGATACATGTTTATATAGATACATGTTTATATATGGGTTCATAATGTATATATATGTGTATATATACATATACATATATAATTTATGTATGTGTATATATAAAGAACTAATGCTATATATATGTTTACATATATACATGTGTATATATGTGTATGCAGAATCCAGAGCCTTTTCTCTCTAGCTTTCTCATTTCTGTATACACACATATACACGTGTTGCACATATCTATATGTATGTGTGTATGCATATATTTAATTGGAAGAATTGTGAACAAAAATATACACACACACACACACACGTATGTGTCAGAGTCTCTGTGATATGTGGAACAGTATCAAAAATGACGTACTTATAATTGAAGTTCCAGAAGAAAAGGAAGTAAGAATGTGTCAGAAAGAATTTTTTTTTCCTTTTTTTTTTAAATTATACTTTAAGTTCTGGGACACATGTGCAGAACATGCAGTTTTGTTACATAGGTATACACATGCCATGGTGGTTTGCTGCACCCATCAACCTGTCATCTACATTAGGTATTTCTCCTAATGCTAACCCTCCCCTAACCCTCCACTCCCTGACAGGCCCCAGTATGTGTTTTTCCCCTCCCTGTGTCCACGTGTTCTCATTGTTCACCTCCCACTTATGAGTGAGAACATGCGGTGTTTGGTTTTCTGTTCTTGTGTTAGTTTGCTGAGAAGGATGGTTTCCAACTTCATCCATGTCCCTGCAAAGGACATGAACTCATCCTTTTTATGGCTGCATAGTATTCCATGGTGTATATGTGCCACATTTTCTTTATCCAGCCTATCATTGATGGGCATTTGGGTTGGTTCCAAGTAATGCTCACAAAGTTCCCCCAAGTAGTAGAATACATAAATTTATAGATTCAACAAGTTTAGTGAATCCTAAGGAAGGAAAGTCCAAAGCTAGAAGTAACATGCTCATCTTGTTAGAAATCAAAGTTAAATTTTGAAAGGATCCAGAGACTAGTGCAGTGATCCCTACAGGAAAATGGCAATAGAAATGGCTGCCAACATCTCATCAGAAAGAATGCAGGCCAGAAGAGAGTAAAACACAAATCTAGAATGTCAAGAGAAGATGATCATCTCAACAAAAAATATTATGTTCATACTTTTTTTACAATTAAGGAAGAATAAGGCATTTTTCTTTATTCTTCCTTAATTGTAAATAAGCAAATAAAAGGAAATTTTTACCAGCAGACCTGCAGTATGTGAAATGCTATGGGAAGATTTTTAGACTGAAGGGAAACAAGACCAGAGGGAATCTTAGATAAGGAATACAGAGTCCTAGATATAATAAATGGAGGGTGTAAACATAAAGTGATTTTTTCCTTAATCTTTTAAAATATATACAGAGTCAGAAGTAAAGAATAACAGTGTCACTGTAGATTTATTTTGTATGCCAGTATGACATATACAACTACTTTGTATAAAGGAGAGGGATGGTGGTAAATTAAACTTCATTATTGCATGGTTCTTATATTTTATGTATAGTGTTTAAATATTATGTCTGATATTGTATTGTCCAGAATAACCACTTAAAAATGAAAAGAATTATAGCAAAAAGAAAACTGACAAATCAAAATGATACTGAAATAATTGAAGTGCTTTGAAAAGCAAATATAGAAGCCTCCCAAAGATTTAGAAATTTAACATGATGACAAATGTTAAGGAAGAAATTACAATCAGATTTTAAAAAATATTTCAAATTTATTTACAATAAAAATAAAATATCAGAATTTGTGGGATGTAGATAAAGCAGTGCTCAATGAAAAACATAGCTTTTAATTTTGATATTACAAATGAAACAAACTATGTAAAGTCAATGACCTAAGATTCTTCGTTAAGCGTCTAGATTAAGATGAGCAAGGTAAACACAAAATAAGTAAAATGAAGAAATTTATAAAGATTGGAGCAGAAATAAATGATACAGAAAGTAAATAATGAAGAAAGAAATAATCTAAACGTCCACCAAAAGATGAGCGGAAAAAGAAAATGTGATATATACATAGAATCAAATATCATTTAGCCTTATAAAAGAAGGAAATTGTACCCGTTTCAATAGTATGAATGAATTTAAAGGATATTTTTCTAGGTTAATAAATTGATTACAGAAAGAGCTAATACTGTATGATTCCACTTATATGAGGTATCTAAAATAGTCAAATTCATAGAAGCATAAAATAGAATGGTATTTATTAGTAACTAAAAAGGGGGAATTGGAGAATTGAAATTCAATGGGTATAAAGTTTCAGTTGTTCAAGATGAGTAAGTTCTAGAGATCTTCCATACAATATAGTGTCTGTAGTTAATATTTCAGTATTGTGCACTTTAAAATATCTTCAAAGAATACATATCATGGCATTTGTTCTTACAACAAATGCATATAAAAGCGCACACACACACATACACACATGAAGGACAAAGGACAAAGGACATTTAGGAGATTATATAGATTATATATATATTATATATAGATTATATATATAATCTATATATATAGATTATATATATAATCTATATATATAGATTATATATATATAATCTATATATATAGATTATATATATATATAATAGTGCCTTGATTGTGGTGATGGTATCACAGGTTTATACAAATGTTTAAACTGAAATAAATGTATACATTAAATATGTTCAATTTTTTATATTAATTATATCAAAATAAAACTTTTAAAATGATACAAAATTCAAAAAATTAAGTTATTGGAACTTTCAAATATTAACTTAAAAATATTTTCAAAACTCTTAGATATGAATTGAGGAGAGAATACTTTGTCTCTTGTTTTATGAGGCAGACATAAGTCTTATACCAAAACTTGACAAGGAAATCACACACACACAAGCATACACACATAAAAATAAGTTATGGATTGATATATTTCATGAATATATATGTAAAAATTTTTAACATTATATTAGTAAATAAAATCGTGCAATGTATATTCACTATGGAAGATTTTGAAAAATATCTCATTCAGAAAATTAGCAATTAAAGGGAAAATGTTAAACATATATCCTGCTTTCCTTACATAAACTGCATTTCAGTGAAATAACAATAACTGATGAGGGTTAGTTTTATATAAAATAAAGATAGATAATTAAAATATAAGGAATTTTAGGCTTAGAAAAATCACCTTATTGCCAGGCAACAAATATCAATGGATGAAATTATTAGATGAAATATTCATTAAATACACATGCACACACACAAACAGAGAGAACTTTTCAATGGAGTCATCTGTCAGCCATCTTCTGAGATTCTGAGGCCATTAATGAAATTTAAGTTAATCGAAAGTGAGATACAAAAAGATTTTGCAACTGATACTTGCATACAGCACAGCATTGAAGTATTCTTGCCAAAAATGTCTAACTTTAGTTAAATCAATAATTTAGTGCTAATTTTATTTTTTACAAGTAAAAAATACAAGTTTTATAAGTTTTTACAAGTAAAACAAAAGAAAAGACTAAGTTAAGTATCATTTTGAAACAGCAAATAGACCATTATGGAATATGGGATAGTACACGGGACAAAACCTAGGTTTTTCAAAAATTAATTTAATGATTAAAATAAATAAATATATATATATATATAAATTGAGGAGAAGGATTTACATTTAAAGAGTCAATATTTATTTTAAAAAACATAATAGGCAAAATCTGTTTGGATTCTAATCATGTTAAAAGGTACACTTTAGACTATTGAGAAAATTTAAATGTAGCCTAGATATTAGATAAAAACAAATAATTATTCATAAGTTTTTGATGTTTTTTAAGAATACATACAAAAATTTTATATATTTGTGTTAAAATATAAATGGGTAACATCATATATTTCTTTCTTTGTAATAAAACAATATATAAAAAATAAGATTGGAGGTTGAAGTAGCAAATATCACAACATCTTGATAGTTTCTACTGATGGTTGGCAGTTATGTAGAGGTGAATTAATATACCCCTCTTTACTTTTATGAATGCTTGAAAGTACTCATCATTAACAAACATACCTACACATACATTTCTGAATTTTACAGACTCCGCTATAAGCATACTATATCTAAGTTAATTTGATATTGATTTTCACATACTTTAAAAAGTTATCAACTTTAATTTTCTCAACTAACAAAAATTAGGCAAAATTTGTTATAAACATTTTAAAAATTCTATATTGTATATTTTAATTTTTTCTTATCATTAAACTGGGGAAACTTATACAAATTTTTTTATTATTTTAGAACTGAAACTGAAATATAGATGCAATTAGAAAAAAAAGAAACTTCTCTAAGTTTTGTTTTGGTTCTGACTCTTCTAGTATAAGCAAGAGGACGTGGAATATAGCAACCTTCAAAAATGATAGCTTTCATGTGTTAATTGTGAAACTTCTAACAATAATCAAATGAGATAATGTAATCAAAACCCTTTCCTAGACCATTAATCACACAAGTGAAATTAATTCCAAATTGAAAAGAGAGATGAGTAGAGGGTTTAAAACTCACAATTGAATGTTTATTAATGCATACAGGTATCTTAACAATCCATTAATAGAATGTCAAAGTCTAACAAAGACCCAAGAAAAGGCCAGATAATGCACTGATCCAGAACTAAATTTTATAAAGTTCTTTATTGGCTTCCTGTTGTTTGATCATTGTGTATGAACATTTTAAAAGCATGTTGCAGCTTTACAGAACCGTGAGATCCATTTATTAAGTAAAAATAACACTAGCTACTATAACAAATAAAACCCAAATCTCAGGGACCTATTGTAGCATAACAAAGATCTATTTCTTACAGAGGCAAAATTTGATGCAGTTGTATTTGTTTGGGCAATTCTCTTCCATAGCTTCCTTCCAGGTGGTGAACTCAGTGAGGATGGCCCCTTCCATCATGTGGTCTTGTATCTCTCTCTTCTGCATCCAGCTGCGTGGAGAGAGTGTGGAGAATCTTGTAAAAACAATTTAGTAACTAGACCTGGGAGTGGCAAACATCTTCCATTACATTTAATGGCCAGAATGGGCCCCACTTAAACACAAGAAAACTAGAAGCCGTGGTCTTTTTGTGTATCTAGGTGGGGAAAAAATGATTTGTAAGCATACAGGAATAATTCTGCCTAATATTTTTACTAAAATCTTCTAGTATGTATTCTGCAATTATACAGCCATTTTAGAGTTATGTGTCTTTTAAGAGATATATCTTTCAAAAATGTCTTATCCCATACCAAATCATATATTTTTAAAAAAACCTGTTTTCTGTTTCAAAGCAACATGAGTTTTAGTCTAATTGTGCTCAGAGGCCAGCTATCATGCTTCTTGCACCATTTTGTGAACACTTACAAAAGGAGAGCCATGCTGAATAAGAGAACATTTGTCAGAACACCGTGTTTTAGAGCTGCTCAGAGATTCCACTTTAATTCTACTTTTACCTACTCATTGCTGTCTAATAATAATTGATTCTGTTTCACTCCACTGTGAGGAGTTTGGTTTCAGCCTGAAACCCGAATCACTTTCTGTAAGAATTTGTGTAAGATCAGCACAAACATCTTGGAGTTGCTTTTAAGTTAAAGATTGAAAAGCAATATGATTTCTTAGTGCATATGTATCTCCAAACTGCTGAATATCAACTTTTTTTTAGAAGTTAAAAACAGTTGAAAAATTGTCTTAAAGCACAGCACTTAATCAAGAGGAAAACTTCCACTACATCTAAACTGGAGAGTTTCTGCTGTTGAAGCCTGGCAGGTTCAGTTTGCATAACTACTTTTCACTGTTTATGGCTGTTTTCAGCGTTATTTACCACCTTGTAGGCCATCCCACATTCGTGGTGGAATGAAGTTCAGGGACATTGTAGCACAGCTCTCTCAATACATGGGAAAGGGAAGAGAACCTGCGAAGTTAGACTGAGCCAGGCTTTGAATAAATATCTTCACAGTTCTAGGTAAGAGCTAATCTAGACATTGCTGGAAATCCAGATACGAAAACCACATTACCAAAGAAGTGATATGAATGAAAGAATGATGATACAGTCATCTTACAGGCATGCGTTCTGCTTTACTCACATTGTGTATCTTGAAATGCTCTGGTTTGCCATGCTCATTTTTACTCATTTGCTTTCGCATATTCCCTTTCTACTCTGTGAGAGCAACCACTGCTTATATTCTGAGTTTTACAGCAGGAATTGGCTTTCCCCCCACTCCCAGGCTAGAGTGCACTGGTGCAATCTCAGCTCACTGCAACCTCTGCCTCCAGGGTTCAAGCAATTCTCATGCCTCAGCTTCCCAAGCAGCTGGGATTACAGGTGTGCACCACCAAGCCCAACTAATATTCTGTATTTGTAATAGAGAACAGGTTTCACCACATTGGCCAGGCTGGTCTTCAACTCCTGACCTCAAGTGATCCTCCCGCCTCGGCCTCCCAAAGTACTGGGATTATAGGTATGAACCACCTTAACCAGCCTGGTGGCTCTTTTTTTGTATCCAGCGGTAGACCACCTTGAGCTCTTGCTGCTCTGTAGGTCCTCAAATACTCTGATACCCTATGTTTCTCCTCCTCTCTTCCACCCTTCCCCATCCTAGAATAAAGATACATGCATAAGTTTGTTCCGACATTTTTTCAGTTTTTATTATATCATAAATTTCACCCCAAGACATGTTAGAAGATGGTATCATGTTAATTAAGAGCTGAAGATTATAAAGTTTCACTTTTGAATTCTGACTCAAATGCTCATTGATTGATTAGTTATTAGGCTAGCTTGAAAACATCCTAGAGTTCAGTTCCTTAATGTAAAGCATAACAATAACAGCTAGCTCCTATGTTTACAGAGAGCATTTAATGAGATCATCCATCTAAAGCAAGGTCAACAGATTTAGCAAATAAAACTACGGGATGTCCAGTTAAATTTCAATTTTAGATAAACAACATTAGTTTTTGTTGTTGTTGAAATAGTGCATTAATTTCCTACATTTGCCATAACAAATTAACACAAACAGGGTGGCTTAAAACAGCAGACATCTACTCACTCATAGTTCAGGATTTTACAGGTGCAAAATGAAAATGTCAGCAGGTCTGCTTCCTTTGACCCAGCCATCCCATTACTGGGTATATACCCAAAGGACTATAAATCATGCTGCTATAAAGACACATGCACACGTATGTTTACTTCCTTTTTGACCCAGCCATCCCATTACTGGGTATATACCCAAAGGACTATAAATCATGCTGCTATAAAGACACATGCACACGTATGTTTATTGCGGCACTATTCACAATAGCAAAGACTTGGAACCAACCCAAAAGTCCAACATTGATAGACTGGATTAAGAAAATGTGGCACACATACACCATGGAATACTATGCAGCCATAAAAAATGATGAGTTCATGTCCTTTGTAGGGACATGGATGAAATTGGAAATCATCATTCTCAGTAAACTATCGCAAGGACAAAAAAATCAAACACCGCATGTTCTCACTCATAGGTGGGAATTGAACAATGAGAACACATGGACACAGGAAGGGGAACATCACACTCTGGGGACAGTTGTGGGGTGGGGGGAGGGGGGAGGGATAGCATTAGGAGATATACCTAATGCTAAATGATGAGTTAATGGGTGCAGCACACCAGCATGGCACATGTATACGTATGTAACTAACCTGCGCATTGTGCACATGTACCCTAAAACTTAAAATATAATAAAAAAGAAAGAAAGAAAGAAAGAAACTACCATCAGAGTGAACAGGCAACCTACAGAATGGGAGAAAATTTTTGCAATCTACTCATCTGACAAAGGGCTAATATCCAGAATCCACAATGAACTCACACAAATTTACAAGAAAAAACAAACAACCCCATCAAAAAGTGGGCAAAGGATATGAAAAGACACTTCTCAAAAGAAGACATTTATGCAGCCAAAAGACACATGCAAAAATGCTCGTCATCACTGGCCATCAGAGAAATGCAAATCAAAACCACAATGAGTTATCATCTCACACTAGTTAGAATGGCGGTCATTAAAAAGTCAGGAAACAACAGGTGCTGGAGAGGATGTGGAGAAATAGGAACACTTTTACACTGTTGGTGGGACTGTAAACTAGTTCAACCATTGTGGAAGACGGTGTGGCGATTCCTCAGGGATCTAGAACTAGAAATACCATTTGACCCAGCCATCCCATTACTGGGTATATACCCAAAGGATTATAAATCATGCTGTTATAAAGACACATGCACACATATGTTTATTGTGGCACTATTCACAATAGCAAAGACTTGGAACCAAGCCAAATGTCCAACAATGGTAGACTGGAATAAGAAAATGTGGCACATATACACCATGGAATACTATGCAGCTGTAAAAAATGATGAGTTCATGTCCTTTGTGAGGACATGGATGAAGCTGGAAACCATCATTCTCAGCAAACTATCGCAAGGACATAAAACCAAACACCGCAGGTTCTCACTCATAGGTGGGAATTGAACAATGAGAACACATGGACACAGGAAGGGGAACATCACACACCGGGGCCTGTTGTGGAGTGGGGGGAACGTGGAGGGATAGCATTAGGAGACATACCTAATGTTAAGTGACGAGTTACTGGGTGCAGCACACCAACATGGCACATGTATACATATGTGACTAACCTGCACATTGTGCACATGTACCCTAAAACTTAAAGTATAATAAAATATATATATATAATTTGTTTTAATATAAATATAGTATACATAATTACTAACTAAAAATTAATATAGTCCCTGCCATACTTATTTGCAATTTTGATGTTTTAGAAAACAGATTAAACTTAACTTTTGGGTCAATCATCATTAATGTAGTAAACATATTTCATTGCAATGAACTACCCTGCTTTAATATGAAAAGTCTTTGCCTTTGAGTATCTTATAATTTAGTGAGAAAATATGCAAATGTCTACATTTAAAATATAATTCTGTTTAAGAAATCTACTATTCATCCCATCTCGGTGTAAGAAATTATTGAAACTGATAGGATGATTAATGCAAGGGGACGTGAACAAAAAGTTGGGAATAAGGTAGCAATTATGTCCCTTTACAGAGAATTCCTAAACTGCTCATATTGTTATTGAAAAGGAAATAAAGAAAGAGCATGAGAGAGAAATAGAGAGGGAAAGAGAGAGAGCAAAGGGAAGATCTTAGTTCTCAAGGTATTTTTCATAAACTTTAAACATGTTTCTGTATTCTTTTAGTTTTTCTCTGTGGAAAAGTCTGGAAGGTAACGTGGATATATAATCTACAAGACAAAGCTCTTACTTAATCACCCATACCACAGCTGCTGGCCTGTTTCTCATGAAGAACCTTAATTCTTATATTATCATCTTTACAATGAACTAAAACTTGTAAGATTCCTCTTTGTATCTTATTGAAATAATATGTAATTTATTATGTTTTTCTTTAACGTCAAAATGGTGATGCCTTTCTTGTTTTTTTTTTTCCTCTGCCACCTCTTTATAGACTCATTATTCAGATGCCAAAGTATCACCCATGTTCTCTTGTAAAACTGGAGATTTAATTTAAAATATCTCTGTATGGACGTGCATGTTTTATGTCAAAACATTAAAAAGAACAAGCTGCCAGTGAGAGCAGTAGTTTTGTATTTACATTTAAGTCTTTATTCCATTTTTAGTTAATTTTTGTGTATGGTGAGAGACAAGGCTATGGTCTTATTCTTCTGTATGTGAATATTCAATTTTCTCATTACCATTTATTGAAAAGGCTTTCTTTTACTCATTATTTTTACTTGACACCTTTGTCAAAAATCAGTTAGCCCTAGGTGTGTGGGTTTATTTCTGTGCCCTCTGTTCTGCTCCATTGCTCTGTGTGTTCTTTTTATTCCAATACCATGCTATTTTCATTACTATAACTTTGTAGTATGTTTTGAAGTTTGGTAGTGTGAGGTCAACAGTTTTGTTCTTCTTGCTCAAGATTGCTGCGGATATTCTAGGTCTTTCATGGTCCCACACAGATTTCAGGGTATATATATTTTTTCTTTTTTTGTAAAGAATGTCATTGGGATTTTGATAGAAATTGCATTGAAGTTATAGGTCACTCTGGGTAGTATGCACATTTTAGAAATATTAATTATTCCATGTATGTACATGGTATGTCTTTGTGTATGTATGTGTGTTTGTATGTGTGTGTGTGTTTCTTCAATTTCTTTCATCAATGTTTTATAGTTTTCATCGTAAAGATCTCTCACCTCCTTGGCTAAATTTCTTCCTGCTACTGTAAAACTGTAAAATGGATGGCTTTCCTGATTTATTTTCCACATAATTCACTAGTGGCATAATGAAACTACTGATTTTGTATGTTAATTTTGTATCCTGAACTCAACAGAGTTCAGTGTCTAACATTTCAATAATTTGATAGATACTTGATAAAAAGAAGGAGAACATGAGTTGTTACCAAGTATTTTTTGTAATTGAGATTATCCATTTGTCAACATTTCGCAGTAGTTTCAATTTAACTGTGTGTTTATAAATATATTTGTAATTTTTGATAAATATCAATTCAACCCCATTGGTAGATTTACTGGAGGCTGTTCATCACAGTCACGATTATTTACTATGCAAGGAATTATCTGCTTGTGCAACACAATCAATTCCAAGTACATAAAAGCCTTGTTGATTTCTTAATTCAGCAAGAACCTTGCTTTTACCATAACAATGTACTCCTCCAAAATTTTTTATGTTAGCACCAGAATAACAACTAATTTCTTCTTCAATTTTAAATAGGCTAAATTTTAGATTACATTTTCAGAGCACTCCTATTAATGTCAGATGTTTTACCCTCAATTTAACAAATTTCTGAAATATTTATTTGATTCTGTGAATTGAATGAAAAATATAAATAGAACCACTATTGGAATTAAGAGATGCTATGGTTTGAATATGTCCCTAAAAGTAAAAATGTTGTAAAGTTAATCCCAGATTAAGGTGTTGTAAGGTGACACCTTTAAGAGATCATTCAATCATGAAGGAACTGCCCTCAGTAATGGATTAATGACATTATTTTGGGAATAAGTTTCTGATAAAGTAATGAGTTTTGCCCAATTCCTCTTGCTTTCTCTCACAGGCTCTCCTGCAATTCTATTACCTGTTTGAATGTGAAGATGGGATGAAGTAGCAAGAAGGACCTCACAAAATACCTCCCCCACCACCCCATCACCTTGCACTTTCCAGTCTGCAGAACTGTGAGAAAGAAGTTTTTAAAATTATTATTATACTTTAAGTTCTAGGGTACATGTGTACAATGTGCAGGTTTGTTACATAGGTGTACATGTGCCATGTTGGTTTGCTGCATCCATCAACTCGTCATTTACATTAGGTATTTCTCCTAATGCTGTCCCTCCCCCAGCCCCCCAGCCCCTGATATGTCCCAGTGTGTGATGTTCCCCTCCCTGTGTCCATGTGTTCTCATTCAACTCCCACCTATGAGTGAGAACACACGGTGTTTGGTTTTCTTCCCTTGTGACATTTTGCAGAGAATGATGGTTTCCAGCTTGATCCATGTCCCTGCAGAGGACATGAACTCCTTTTTTATGGATGCATAGTATTCCATGGTGTATATGTGCTACATTTTCGTAATCCAGTCTATCATTGATGGACATTTGGGTTGGTTCCAAGTCTTTGCTATTGTGAATAATGCCACAATAAACATACATGTGCATGTGTCTTTAGTAGCATGATTTATAATCCTTTGGGTATATACCCAGTAATGGGATCACTGTGTCAAGCGGTATTTCTAGTTCTAGATCCTTGAGGAATTGCCACACTCTCTTCCCCAAATGTTGAACTAATTTACACTCCTACCAACAGTATAAAAGCGTTCCTATTTCTCCACATCCTCTCCAGCATCTGTTGTTGCCTGACTTTTTAATGATCGCCATTCTAACTGGCATGAGATGGTATCTAATTGTGGTTTTGATTTGCATTTCTCTGATGACCAGTGATGATGAGCATTTTTTCATATGTCTGTTGGCTGCATAACTGACATTTTTGAGAAGTATCTGTTCATATCCTTGATGGCGTTGTTTGATTTTTTTCTTGTAAATTTGTTTAAGTTCTTTGTAGATTCTGGAGATTAGCCCATTGTCAGATGGGTAGATTGTAAAAATTTTCTCCCATTCTGTAGGTTGCCTGTTCACTCTGATGGTAGTTTCTTTTGCTGTGCAGAAGCTCTTTAGTTTAATTAGATCCCATTTGTCTATTTTGGCTTTTGTTGCCATTGCTTTTGGTGTTTTAGTCATGAAGTCTTTGCCCATGCCTATGTCTTGAATGGTATTGCCTTGGTTTTCTTCTAGGGTTTTTATGGTGTTACATCCTACATTTAAGTCTTTAATCCATCTTGAGTTAATTTTTATATACCAGGTAAAGAAGGGATCCAGTTTCAGCTTTCTACATATGACTAGCTGGTTTTCCCAGCACCATTAATTAAATAGGGAATCCTTTCCCCATTTCTTGTTTTTGTCAGGTTTGTCAAAGATCAGATGGTTGTAGATGTGTGGTGTTATTTCTGAGGCCTCTGTTCTGTTCCATTGGTCTATATATATGTTTTGCTACCAGTACCATGCTGTTTTGGTTACTATAGCCTTGTATAGTTTGAAGTCAGGTAGTGTGATGCCTTCAGCTTTGTTCTTTTTCCTTAGGATTGTCTTGGCAATGCGGGCTCTTTTTTGGTTCCATATGAACTTTAAAATAGTGTTTTCCAATTCTATGAAGAAAGCCAGTGGTAGCTTGATGAGGATAGCATTGAATCTATACATTACCTTGGGCAGTATGGCATTTTTATTCCTTTTTTCTTGCCTACTTCTCCATTTTGGAATGGGAATGTCTAGCCTATGCTTGTTCCAACACTGTTTTGGAAGCACGTAACTTGTTAATTTCACAGGCTTACAGCTGTAGAGGAACTTGCTTCTGGATGAATCACGCTGTAAGTCTCACCCATCTCTGATAAGACTCTGAAATTTGGACATTTGAGTTGGTGCTGGAAATAGTCAAGACTTTGGGGCTACTGAGATTTAATAAATGTATTTTACATGAGAGAAGGACATGAATTTTGGGGATCATGAGCAGAATATTATGGTTTGCATGTGCCCCCAAAATTCTGTGTTGGAAACCTAATCTTCAATGCAAAAGTATGAGTAAGTGGGACCTTTATAAGGTGATTAGGTTATGAGGGCTCTGCCATCACTAATGGATTAATGCTATTATTTAGAGTGGGTTCCTGATAAAAAGGATGAGTTTAGCTTCCTTCCTCTTGCTCTCTCTTTCCCTTTTGCGATAAATTATGCAGCAAGAAAGCCCTGACCAGATGCCAGCTCCCTCCCTGTTCAGATTACCAGTCTTCAGAACTGTGAGAAATAGCTTTCTAATGTTTTATAAATTATCCAGTATGTGCTATTTTATTATAGCAACACAAAATAGACTAAGGAAACAGATATCATATTTGAGGCATCTAATAACATCAATTTAAAATAATAATTTAACTGTAAACATATGAGCTTTTTTTCTTTCTTTTTATACTGCAGAAGGAAACATGAAATAAACATAAATAAATTTAAAACAATAGGCATTTTGTCAACATTGAAAGTGAAGCTTCACAGATTGATGAGCAAAACCAACCAGACGGGTAAAATTTCTATCTTTAGGCAGAGACGTGTTAAAATTACTCTACTGTTTTAGGTAGATGCTGAGGCAGGTTGATGTTTATTGGTTTTTCACATTGTCAGAGACATCACCAGTGGAAAGTGATGTGGTTTGGCTGTGTCCCCACCAAATCTCATCTTGAATTCCCACGTGTTGTGAGAGGGACCAGTGGGAGGTAATTGAATGGTGCAGTCAGGTCTTTCTGGTGCTGCTCTCATGATAGTGAATAAGTCTCATGAAATCTGATGGTTTTATAAGGGGAAATTTCCCTACACAAGCTCCCTCTTTTTGCCTACTGCCATCCATGTAAGATGTGACTTGCTCCTCCTTGCCTTCTGCCATGATTGTGAAGCCTCCCAAGCCACGTGGAACTGTTATTCCATTAAACATATTTTTGTTCCCAGTCTCAGGTATATCTTTATCAGCAGTGTGAGAATGGACTAATATAGTATATTTGTACCAGTAAAATGGGGTGCTGCTGAAAAGATACCTGAAAATGTGGAAGCAATTTGGAACTGGGTAAAAAACAGAGGTTGGAACAGTTTGGAGGGCTCAGAAGAAGACAGGAAAATGTGGGAAAGTTTGGAACTTGCTAGAGACTTGTTGAATGGCTTTGACCAAAATGCTGATAATGATATTGGCAATAAAATCCAGGCTGAGGTGGTCTCAGATGAGGATGAGGAACTTGTTGGAAACCAGAGTAAAGGTGACTCTTGCTATGTTTCAACAAAGAGACTGGTAGCATTTTACTTCTGCCCTAGAGATTTGTGGAACTTGAGAGAGATGATTTAGGGTGTCTGGCAGGATAAATTTCTAAGCAGAAAAGCATTCAAGATATGACTTGGGTGCTGTTAAAGGCACTCAGTTTTATAAGGGAAGCAGAGCATAAAAGTTCAGAAAATTTGCAGCCTGACAATGTGACAGAAAAGAAAAATCCATTTTCTGAGGGGAAATTCAAGCTGGCTGCAGAAATTTGCATAAGTAGTGAGGAGTCAATGTTAGTCCCCAAGACAATGGGGAAAATGTCTCCAGGGCCTATCAGAAGTCTTCATGGCAGCCTCTCATAACAGGTCCTGAGGCCTAGGAGAAAAAAGTGATTCTGTAGGCTGGGCTCAGGGTCCCCATGCTGTGTTCAGCCTAGGGACTTGGTGCTCTGCATCCAGCTGCTCCAGTTGTGACTAAAAGGGGCCAACATAGAGCTTGGGCTGTGGCTTCAGAGGGTGCAAGCCTCAAGCTTTGGCAGCTTTCATGTGGTGTTGAGCTTGCCAGTGCACAGAAGTAAAGAATTGGGGTTTGGGAACCTCTTCCTCGATTTCAGAGGATGTATGGAAACACCTGGATGTCCAGGCAGAAGTTTGCTGCGGGGGAAGGCTCTCATGGATGACCTCTGCTACGGCAGTATGAAAGGAAAATGTGGGGTTGGAGCTCCCACACAGAGTCTCTACTGAGGCACTGCCTAGTGGAGCTGTGAGAAGAGGCCCACCATCCTCCAGACCCCAGAATGCTATGTCCACTGATAGCTTACACCATGTGCCCAGGAAAGCTGCAGATGCTCAACCCCAGCCCTTGAAAGCAGCCACAAAGGAAGCTGAGCCCTGCAAAGCCACAGGAGTGGAGCTGCCCAAGACCATGGGAAACCACCTCTTGCATCAGTGTGACCTGGATGTGAGACATGGAATCAAAGGAGATCATTTTAGAGCCTTAAGATTTGACTGCCCAGCTGAAATTTGGACTTGTATGGGGCCTGTAACCCCTTTGTTTTGGCCAATTTCTCCCATTTATAATGGCTGTATTTACCCAATGCCTGTACCCACATTGTACCTAGGAAATAAGTAACTTGCTTTTGATTTTATGGGCTTATTGGCAGAAGGGACTTGCCATGTCTCAGATGAGAAGTTGGACTGTGGACATTTGAGTTAATGCTGAAATGAGTTAAGATTTTGGGGAAGGCATAATTTATTCTGAAATGTGAGGAAATGAGATTTGGGAGGGCCCAGGGGAGGAATGATATGATTCGGCTGTGTCCCCACCCAAATCTCATCTTGAATTTCCATGTGTTGTAGGAGGGATACAGTGGAAGTTAACTGAATCATGGGAGTAGGTCTTTCTCATGGTGTTTTCATGATAGTAAATAAGTCTCATGAGATATGACAGTTTTATAAGGGGGAGTTTCCCTGCACAAGCACCCTCTTTTTGCTGGCTGCCATCTATGTAAGATATGATTGCTTCTCCTTGCCTTTTGCCATGATCCTGAGGCCTCCCAAGCCATGTGAAACGGTAAATCTAGTTTTGTTTCCAGTCTTGGGTATATCTTTATCAGCAGCATAAAATGGACTAATACAGAAGGCAAATATCAACAAATATGTTGTGCAAATTTTACATGCATCATCAATTTATTTGAGAAACAGAAATGTGGTACTTGATATTTTAAAAAACTTTTATCTCATTGCTGTTGAAAAGATTTAGTTACATTAAAGTATTGTCAAAAATACAATGAATATATAGTTATGCATATAATAAATGGCAAAAACACTATGGCAATATGTTGAGACTATTTTCTATTCCATAGTCAACAAAACTGTCTGTAAAGGGACAGCTGTTTTATTCTTTTTAGGCCATACAATTTCTGTCACAATAACTCAGCCCTGCCACTGTAACAAAACAGTAGCCATAGAAGATACAGGTGCTCCTCAACTTACGTTGGAGTTTCATCCCAATAAACCCATTATAAGTCAAAAATGCATTTAATACACCCAAGCTACTGAACGTCACATCTTAGCCCAGCCCACCTTAAATGTGCTCAGAACACTTACAAAGCCCACCATTGGGTAAAATTATCTAACACAAAGCCTATTTTATAATTAAGTGTTGAATTTCTTATGTAATTTATTGAATACTGAATGCAAAAAACAGAATGGTTTTATGGGTACTTGAAGTACAGTTTCTACTGAATGTGTATCCCTGGTGCACCATTATAAAGCTGAAAAATTGTAACTCAAACCATCATACGTTGGGGACTAGCTGTATGTAAAATAGAAAACATGGTCATGTTCCAATAAAACTTTATTTACAAACAAGAAAAAATGTTTTATGTAATTATTATGTTGTAAAATATATTTGTTTCCAGCTAGTTAGAAATGTAAATGCCATTTGAACTTTGCATTTTTGTCTTATTTTGTTCAGGCTGCTACAACAGCGTATCTTAGGCTGGTAGCTGAGAAATTTATTTCTCATGGTTCTGGAGGCTATGAATTCCAATAAGAAGATGCCAGCACATGTGGTATTTGGTGAGGGCCTGCGTCCTGGTTCATAGATGGCCATCTATGTCTTCTGGACACTAACCCATTTATGAGGGCTCTGACCTCATGACTTAATCACCTCACAAAGGCCTGACCTCCAAGTACCATTATAGTGAGGATTAAGTTTCAATGTATGAATTTGGAGAGACATAAATATTTAGTCTATAGCATAGGTAGTACCAAAATATTTAGCAGGACAGATTTGGCCAATAGGTGGCAATTTGCTGACCCTTTCTCTATACACTCTATGGAACATACTTTTATGTTCCCAGCTGTAACATTTAAGTATATCAGAATGGATAGTCACCATAAATTAGAGGCCAAAGTTGATAGTATTGCACAAGAAGAATTAGTGAGCCAGGAAAAACTTTGGAATCCTAAAATAATAAACTATGCAGAGTGTCAGAGAAGTGACCCTTAAGGATCCAGCAGTTCGGGGTTATCAGAAAGCCATAAAAGGATATCAACATAAACCATCACATTCCTGTGATGAGCAGGGGCAGGAAAGAGGTTTCTACCAACAGATTTGCAGGTAGGGGATGTGGACAAGCAGGAGTTGAAGCAGGTGAGAGAGAATTGAGCCATTTGGGCTATGCCTGCTGGCTGCTGCTGCTAAGAAAACATTTTATTTGACTTTGTCTTGTCTCTCAAAAGTACCAAGGGGATTTCCCTCTCAGATATAGTTGCTCTCTGGCCAGGGCACATACACAGACAGACATTTATTTCTCTGGAAGTTTTTCTAGCTCACTTCATTGGCTTTGTTACTTATTTTTCTGACCTACTTCTGCACTATATAATTATATAGCAGGTCTTACAGGTTATCGTACTCATTTACTGCATGTCAGTCTCCTGCAATGAGACTGAGCTTCTTAAAGCTATGGGCAGTTCTTTCTTCACCTTTGTAACTGCAGGACCTAAGACAATGCTTGAAACTGAGTTACAAACTCCTTAGGTACGTGTTGTGCAAAACCTAATTATAGTATAGATATGATTTTGCATTCTGCCTTTGTCACTCAATATTTTATTATAAGCATTTCATTTTGTTTTATAGTCTTCATAATTATCATTTTAATGGCTGAATAAAAGTCCATCAAGTTCATGTGCCATAATTTTCTGTACTATTTCCGCTTTGTATTTTGAAGTTATCTTCACAGTTTTACTATTAGTTAAGTATTTAATTAGATATTCTTTATCATTTTAAAATTTGGAAGGCTTGAAGGCTTGATTTGGGTTACCCATTTCTTCTGAAAAATATTTGTAAGAGAATGACTACTTTTCCTCGAACACATCCTTTGTTAATGAAAGTCGTATTTAATATAACAAGAATATACATATGAACAAAGAATATAAAATATATACACATAAACATACATTGACATGTAAATATATGAAGTATAAATCCTAGATATTAATATTTCAGTATGTACATTAACATAAGATATGCTTAGCATATCTTTCGGGGGGAAAAAGACCTTATATTTAAGTTGAAAAAGTCTGAAGCGAGATTTCAGTCCGCTAGAACTCCGTTACTAAGAAAAACCTAGTGCCAGAGATAGAAAATACTCAGTAAAATTTGGTACATAGGTGCCAATAATTATAACCTGGAAATTAAGGGGCCAGATAAGGGATATATAGTTTATTCATTCTTCTTTAATTGATTTAATCCAAATATGATTCACTAGAAGTTTAAATTATTTATGTGTAATTATTAATCAAACTTCAAAAAGCATTACCAGTAATTTATTTTTTAAACAATGTTATTGAGGTGTACTAAACATACAAGAAACCACACAAGTTGTATTGAAAGGGTACCATTGGATAGGCTCTGTTTTGTGTATGCACACATGAAGCCATGGGCACAATCAAGATTGTGTGCAATGGCATCATCCCCAAATTTTCTTGTGTCTCTTTCTGTTCCCTCACTGCAACCACTCCTTGCATCCCCTGGTGACCAGACAACCACCTATCTGCTCTTGGTCAACAGAGATTAGTTTGGTTTTTCTAGTTTTATATAAAATGAGTTATACAGTGTGTAGTGTATTTTATCTGACTTACTATATGCCAGCAATTATGGCAAAAGTGTGTGATATGGTTTGGCTGTGTCCCCACCCAAATCCCATCCTGAATTGTAGCTCCCATAATCCCCACATGTCATTGGAGGGATCCAGTGGGAGGTAATTGAATCATGGGAGCGTGTTTTTCCCGTGCTGTTCTCCTGATAGTAAATAAGTCTCAGGAGATCTGATGGTTTTATAAAGGGCAGGTCCCCTAGCACATGCTTTCTTTCCTGACACCATGTAAGATGTGCTTTTGCTCCTCCTTCACCTTCTGCCATAATTGTAAGGCCTTCCAGCCATGTGGAGCTGCGAGTCCATTAAACCCCCTTTTGTTAATAAATTGCCCAGTCTCAGGTATGTCTTCTTTAGCAGCATGAGAACAGACTAATACAGTTTGACACTGATTTTTATGAGTGTCAAATTCTTTTGATGGCACAAGACAAGAGATAGGTTCAACATTCTTACCTGAATTCTCATTCTGTTTTATGGACTTTTTACACTCACACACTGTGGAACTGGCCCCTGAGAAAAAGAAAATGATCTGACTCCCCTCTTGTTTAACACAGTACTTATCCCAAAACCTTGCACTAGTCCTGCAAGGCATATTTGTGTTGATATAAATCAAATTAATATGGACTAAATTTAGAGCACCAGATAGAATTCTACTCAATGACTTGTGAATTCCCTTTTTAAGAAATGTCTGACTAAAGAATAATCAGTCACATTGAGTGATCTTGATTGCCTACAAGCCTGGAAATGAACTGTTTTGAGTTGGCCCCACAAAGTATGTGGCAACACTTACTGATATTTTCTTATAAAATTTTAAAATATATATTGAAAAATAGGACTTTGAGACCCTATGTGTGCATATCCACATTTCAGAATATTTGCATAAAGAAAATCAACCTGTACAGTGTTGTTATAGCACGATCTGATTCTTGCTCAGTGCACAGTAACAAATCAATGCATCAAAACAGCAGGAATTGCAGTGGATAAAGAGTTTAATAATCAAACAGCAGCCAAAGAAAAAGATGAGAGGGAACCTCAAACTACCTCTCCTGGAAGTTTTGGACTGAGGTTTTTAAGGGAATTTTGGTGGGTAGAGAGCTGAGGAGCTAGGGTTGCTGATTGTTTGCAAAGTGAGAGGTTGAGTCATGGGATAGGGAGATGAAGAAACCACATTCCTATACCAAGTGGCTTCCTTAGAGGGGGACTTCAGGCTGGCTGGCATCAATGGACTTGTTGGAATGCAGGATCTGCAAAATATCTCAAATGAAAAACTTGAGGTTTATTAATGGTAAGTATGTTATCTACAGAAATTAGGATCTTGTGATGGGGGTAGGTGACTTCTAAGTGGTAGCTTTAAGGAAGTGGCTCTAGGGAAAGCTGGTTCAGGCTTTGCTCTGCTTCTACTCCAAGCTTCTGTTTTTGTTAAGAATCTAGCAATTAAGTTGCATTAATTTTATTAGGACAGTTTCAATGTCAAATTACAAGGGTTCAAGGCATAGTTCTAACATTTCCTACAGTGTGATGTCACTTGAGTTTTTTTTTTTTTCTTTTCTTTTTTGGAATTTCAATTACCTCTTGTGGTACATATAGATAATAGAAACCAATTCAAAGGGCTATTTTTGTAAGGGTAAAGTAAAAATGGATAATATGTAAAATATCAAGGGGAATGATCTGTGCATTGTCTTTCATGAATAGTTGTGAATCTAATTAATTGAGAAATTAGATGGAATCTGGAAACATATTTGAAAACACCATTAGGAGACAGGGAAGCCAGACATAATATCAGCTAGCATTTGAAGCTTGATTCAGTAAGCCTCTCTCATTCAATGATTTCGACCTGTCTTCTTTGGTCAAAATTATATCATTGGTCAGTGTTTATCATTATGAACCTGAAGATTAGAAGGCTTCCATTTAAGCCAGGGTTAATGAAAGACTATGTATTCAGCCTTGGGCAAGCCATTCGGTCTCTCTCAATCTCAATGGACTTATTTATAAAATGGTAATAATTGTACCTATTTGTCTTATCTCACAGGGTTATTTTGAGAAATAAATAGGATAATGTATGTGAAAGCCCTTTGCAAATGACCACATATGCTGCTAGAAAATTGTCAGAGTGTGACTATTTATTGAGCCCTAGAGCAACCATCTGGGTGATTGGCTTTATTCACACCCACCCTTTCTGAGACTGCTACCTTTTGTTCCATTGAGAAGGGATTCACAGCATTTGATTGACCAGATCTGTTGCACTCCTAACGGTCATACTGACATGTCTCTTAACCTGAGGTTAGGCTGGAAACTGACATGAATGGAAAGACTCTGGTTACTGAATGAGATGCCCATGGCAGCTCCAAGTCTTCTCACCATCAAGAAGGCTGTCAGCTCCAAATGACAGCTGATGGTGCTACAGCCCCGGTGCTGCAGCTGTCCCTGAGCAGAGAGCCTTTTGTTCTTATTATGCAGCTGTCAAGGTGGTGGCAGGCAGCATCATCTAACGACACAAACCGGTGTCAGAACTTCCCAAAAAGATTTGTAGGTTTCTCAATGACAATTTCATCTCATTACAAATGCCACAGGCCTCAGTGAGTCCTCTTTCAATGTGTCACACTCTTAAAGTCATTTTGTGATGATCTTCTCTGCCACAGCTTCTTCTGAAGGAAGCCTTGTAGTCTATCTGAACAGGGATGAGTCCCTGTCCTATTCCAAGAACAAATTAATCAAATATGACTGGAAGGAAAGTCCTGCACTTTGTTTTCTGGTGACATAAAACATAGTACACACAGACAGTTCTACAAATGTAAAATAATGAAAAAAGGTAATAATTACTATCAAAGAGATGTTTGTAAAATATGATAGAATTTCAGTAGTAGAAAGGAATTTATTTATACTGTTATTTAATAAATAATTTGATTTTTGACAAATATTTGTCGGTGACTATCAAGGCCGACATGCAGCTCTCTGTCTGTCTTGGTGTATAATGAACAGGCTGGAAATGATGCCGGCTCCCTTGATACTAGTGTCCCCCATGGGAAGGCACACATAAATTTTAAAAATACGTGCTTAAATATAAATAATGGGTGAATAATTTTTTGAGGGTGTCATGATGCTCTCAAACCAAGTTTATAATAGAATGCATAAGAAATGTCTCTATGTAGAGTAAATTAAACCTCTAATTTTGACTAAATAGAGATTTATGGTCTAATTCTAGAAGCAGAATCTAGAGCTATGATTCTTTTAAGTTTCTCACTCTTATAACCATGAAATCAATATTTTGGTTTTGCTATTAGAGCATAAGAAGCAGCACACTGTATTCAAGAGTTGCAGAGTTTTTTTGATTATTGTGAATTCCAAAAAATGACCAAAAATAATCAAAGATTCTAAGATATTATTTGGCCTCTAGAAGGAGCCTGGGGCAGAGAGATCCAAGGCTGAGCACAGCTGGGATTTAGAATGACTGGTATATGTGTAGGTGGAAAGGGTAGAAGGGATTGGCAGTAATGGTATCAGGCCCTTACACATGCTCGCAGACTTGGCTTTAGGATCTGGCCAAATACATCTACCTCTTAACACGCCCAGACTCCCCTTCACTCTTCAAATGACTGAAGTGTTTTCTGGATTCACAGGTGGAATCAAGATACAAACTGTGGTGGAACAATCAATTTGGGCAACTCCTGTTGTAGTCTTCCTTCTGGAAAGAAAGGGCAGCAATTTAAGGCCAGATGATTCTTGGAGATATCCAGGAATAGAAAGCTGCATGTAGCAACTCGAGCAGAATCATCAAGACTCAATTTCTTTCTCTTGTCATCTCTTGGTTTGATTTCTTCTGGTGTGGCTTTATGTTGAAGAAGATGCTTGGAATATACTTCAAAGATAAATCTGGTTAAAAAATAAAATAAAGGAGGAGAAAGAGAGAGGGAGGAGTGGGGGAGACAGGTAGACAAAGAGCTAGAGAGAGAGAGAGAGTCAGAATACTAGGTAACCCGGATGCAAGAAACAGAATCAATAACCATTAATACCACTGAAAAGATGTTATATGGCCAAAATAAAATCATGAATACCAAACTCAGTGGTGTTGTTAGTGTCAGCATATCATAGATGCTCAGTTAATATTGGTAGCTGAATCTAAATTTAATGAATGCCTGTTCGGCTATCAAAATACCTTTCTTCCTTATCCAGTATCATTTACATTGCAAATATAATAAGAAAAACTATATAAGAAAAAAAATAACAAGAGACAACCACCAGACCTCCAGAGTCAGCTAAGAGAGAAAGCCTTGTGAAATACAGCCAATGTAGCTTCTAGCTCCCTGTTCTACTAACATACATTAGAATTACTGTAGCTCATTTTTATCAGTGTATGTTCTAGATGTTTTATGCTGAAAGCTTTTAAGTGGAGTAGAATAACAATTATCAACTTTGTCATCATATATTCCTGATTTTAATCCTTGGTCACTACCTATTTATTGTCTGCACAGATGTTAACAAATTGCTAACTCCTCTGAACAGTTAAAATGAGGCCAATATTGTGTACTTCATCAGGTCATTGAGAAGTCCAATTTTGAGAATATTAGTACAGTGACTAGCATGCAGTACTTTCTACATAAATGGATGTCATATAAGTATAGATGACAAGAAGGTATGAAACCTGTCTCCTTTTCTCACTTAATTATCAATGAATTTTCATACAGCTTAAGGATTTTTAATTGTCTATAACTTCTTTAACATTTGCCAAACAATTTGTTAATAATGCTATTAAAAAAAAACTTGGATTCCATGAATTGCAATATAATTCAGACAGCTACAGCATAAAGCTGATAAAAATGTTTTCATTGGTGGGGCTTAAATGTTTATTTTAATGAAGAGACACATTAAGGTGAGTTGATTCCTGATTCCTGTCTTTGTGCTTGTTGTTATCTACTTATTCTTCAATTCCAGTAAAATTGGTTCATCAAATATTCAGAGACTCCTGAGTATAGTGGTCACGAGAAATGGTGAATTTCTGAAATTAGTCTTCCCCCAGCATTGCTACTTAATATCTCTGTAATCTTTGGCAATTTGAACATGCAACTCTTATAAGTAAATTTCCCCTGTCCTTCCTGCCCCGCCAGCTTAAGTTAGACCCCATATCTCTGTACTGTTTCTTTCATCCCCTATGAATAACTTTACAGTAACATTGTGGTATTTTCTTTCCATCTTACTAGTAGATAGCAAATTCCTTACGGGGATTAGTTACATCTGGATTGGCATAGAGGAGGTACTTGGTGAATAATAATTGAATGAATGAGCGTGTCTTACACTAAAAATAGTAATGCGCACAGCAGTTCCTGTAGGTAGAGCAGTATTGTTATAGAGGTAACAATGATACAAAAGTAACAAACAATTAATTAAAATTAATGCTAAACTCTTAAGATTGGCTAGGCACTATTCCAAGGGCTTTATATTCATTCAATTATTTTCTCATTGCAAGAGACTATGAGGTATTTGCTACATTTTCCCACTTGCATAGATAAGAAATCTGATGCAAAGGAAACTTAACAACCCTCTCGGGATCACATAGTTAATGAATGTCAAAATGAGGATCAAAATATAAGTCACATCAGTTTTCTGAGGATCCTAAAATTTCAAAGGGTCTAGTTAGTGTTAGGTGTGTGTATTTGAATTTCTTGGCTTCAGTTTTCTCCTATGGAGAGGTTGGACTCCGTCATCTCCAAGATACTGTCCAATGGTCCTTCTTATGATTCTGTCCTTTCTTTCTTATTGGTGACTCTGTTGTCCTTCTTGGCCACCTCAGCCCATCTCCTGTCTTCTCCTTTAATGGGATCACACTTGCCATGGGGTCTTTGGTCCCAAGGGCTCAGACTCCCCTGATAGTGTGTCTGTGCTGCTGTTTAACTTTCTCCCACACATTGTTCATTCTCTCTCTAGAGGGGAAATCAACTGTAGTCAGGGGAGTAATTAGCTGGCTGATTATTGCTGATCTATTAATTGGGAAGGGCTGTAGGCCCTATTTAGAGTGATCTGACTAATACAATCACAGTATCTTTAATCAAGGATTCAGTGATGTTTCTAGCTAGTGAAAATGGGATATATTTTACTGGTGAAAATTTCCTCCTCCTTCACCATGATGTTTAGTGAATGCAGCTCCACATTCAAACTGCTATGCCCTCAGCCTATCATCGCTTGTATGTTCACTTAATTGTGTCTGTCACTAGACTATTAGTGTTATAAGGGCATGCACTTGGTGGATTTTATCCGTGAGTCTCTAGAATCTGTCTCATTGCCTCACACAGGATAGGAACTCAATAAATGTAGGTAGACTGCTCTAAGCTTCAGTGTTTGTCCTTTCTACAAAGAGGATATTAATAGATACTTTGTTGGGTTATCAGGCATTATCTCAAAGAGTGTATATAATGATAGTTGTTGTTGTCAATATATAAGAAGAAGATAGTAAAGAGTAAGTGCACTTCATATTATGATTAAGCTGTGGGAATAAATTCTTATGGTTGTGAATGACTAACAATAAATTAACAAAGAAGTGAATGAATGGATTGTTGAATAAATGACAGAATAATTTAACTCAGAGGTAACCTTTAAGTCTGATTTATTTGATTACTACACATATTAACTATAGCCCAGTATATCTTCTTTCTTAATGAAACTCACCACTTACTTTCATTTGGTTCTGATGTCACTAGCAAATTATGATTCTGCCTTGGGAGAACATTGTAGTTTTCCCCCCTTCATGGTGGTTACTAACATTTCTAGATAAAAAGAAATGTCTTGGCGATACTATCACATGTAGTCATTTGTTAAGTTGTTTTACATTTCTTTATGAATAGAGAAGAAACCAGTATGCTGGGTACTGTTAATTGGTTGCTTTAACCTTCATTTCAACCTCCTAGTTGGAGAAGCTAAAAGGTTAAAAATGGCATTTCACAAACTACCTTTAACCAGGGTTCTGAATATAAAATAAAGTTCTATGAACCGAATACACATGTATGACACCCGGATACCAGATATAAAACAAAGACCACATTTCAGAATAATTTGACTTTTTCTGATGCCAAGAAAACCCACAGACATGAGAAGTTTCCTTCAGCCTCACTCCAGGGTTCATTCTCCTTTTAGCCGGCTTAAGGGGGACATTGTGGAGACCCCAGTGGCAAGATTGTCCTTTTGACTCCTGAGTAGAAAGTATGGGCATAAGTCCAGTAATTGTGTCTAAAGTAGGGCTCACTGATGGGTGCCTTCTGCATTGACATGAGAATCATTCCTAGACACTAAGCCTATAAACTACTGCTTTAGGCCTGGTATCCTTTATTAAATCACTTCCTGCTTAAAAAGACCTGGAGTGATTTTTTAAATTTATTTCATGGAACCCTAACCAAAAGGTAAACTGTAATATTGAACATGAGTGTAAAAAGTACCTGCTAGGCTGGGTGTAATGGTTCATGCCTGTAATTCCAGCACTTAGGGAAGCCAAGGTGGGCGGATCACTTGATGTCAGAAGTTGGAGGCCAGCCTGGCCAACGTGGTGAAAACCGATCTCTACTAAAAATACAAAAAAACTGGCTGGGTATGGTGGCTCATGCCTGTAGTCCCAGCCACTCGGGAGGCTGAGGCATGAGATATGAGAATTGCTTGAACCTGGGAGGTGGAGGTTGCAGTGAGCCGAGATCTCACCACTGCACTCCAGCCTGGTGACAGAGCAAGACTGTGTCTTAAAACAACAACAACAACCAACCAAACAAAAAACATGCTGAACCTGGAGGTAGTGGGTCCAACTGCATTTTCACCCCTTCGCTAGCATCCCATCAGTCCCCAGAACAGCCCTCTGTATACAAGAGCTGCTCATAGCTTCTTTTAAAACATTCCCAATGTGTAGAATATATGGATGATACATACTCTCATAGACCTAGAATGTTTATATCTGGATACAAACATCTTTTCTTTCAAGGCTTGTTAGGCCAAGGCATTCCCATGCTTGCTCTAGAAGAGTCTTCACCCATTAAAGAGTTCACACATACAAGGACCATAAGATCCACAAGCAATATATCTTTATGGGCATCAAAATGGTAATTCAGATGGCTGCACATTCTTTCATCTAGTTGAAAAGCCAGCACTTACTTAAACATACCCTTATTTTTTCATTTTGATATTTAATAATATAGTCAGAGAAATAATCAATGTTTTCAGTATATTGCCATCTTCACTCTTAATTTTTTTCCTTTGTGATATATTTCTATAAAAGTTGCTCAGGTTAAAACATGACTTGTAATTGATTTAAAAAAATGAAATCAGTTTTCTTACTCTCTGTTCTCTAACTTAACAATGACCCTGTGGTGAAGAGAGAAATACATTAATCTCTAAATTACATGATTCTATTGCAAATCTTCTCCACAATCCTCTTCTCGCCTCATTGTAGCCTTGTTCCCTGGCAACAAATCGCAGAGTAGGGGATGGTGGAAGAAAAAGCACCTTTTTTTCCCCAAGAAATAACAGTTGAATTCAGTGAAGGTAAGATCTCTAGCTACCAGGAGAATGCTTTGTAAATTTTTAATTCATTCTTTCATCATAAATTGTTATCAAAAATTAATGGCTATCTATTTTCCATTCTTTCAATATAGGTACCATTTTTCTCTAAATTTCTATATGAAAATTGTCTATTTTTTGTCTTTCTTATAAAATTAGATTTTGAAAAATCTTGATAGAGCAAACTCTCTGCCTATAGAACTGCTGCTTAGACCAAATTGGTTGGTCAAGTCTTGGAAGCAGGATGTGGGCCAGGGCAGTGGGTTGTTGGTATGGACAGTCACTGTTTTAATTTGAGACGTCAAACATGAATACATACATAGGTTACAAAATTTGCCCAGTGTTGTAAAAATACCTATTTAAAGAATCATGTATCCTCAGTCCTTGACTTTTCCACCATGACATTCTTTAGAGAAGGCAAATATAAACACACACATGCACACACACACATGCACGCACAGAGAACACAAGTTATTTATTTTTAAAAAATCAAGTTTCCCCAAGGCTATACCCAAACACGGTATTAGGTTTTTAACATCAGTCCAGGAAGCCTGGAGTCATAACATGGATTTGGGGCAGAAAGAAAGGGGGTGGGGAGGCATAGTGGGTGTTTGGTTAAGCTTGTTTAAGAACTTATTTTCAAACTTCTTCTAATATATTTACAAGAAACTGAGTGTGGAGACACCACCCAGAGAGAGGACAAACTCTGTCCTGGTGGGGCAGAACCAGGTTCTCAGGAGCATTGACATCTGAGTTTGTACTTTGTTTGAAGATGGAGAGAAGTTAGTTGTCTGATTGGAGGGTGTGGAAAAAGGGTTTGCCTGGATGAGGGTGACATATGTGGAAAGCTGAGCAGTGATGAGCTCTTGCAGATTCTTAGGGGCAAGTGAAGAAAAGTCTAGTTCGAATGGGAGCAGAGTAAGTGCTGGTGAGGGGCTTTTTAATGTTTTTATTATGTGGTTGTTTTCTATACATCTTTTATTTCCATTTATTTGAGATTTTAGCTACTTAAAAAGCCTCTTCCTAAATTCAATAGATTTTCTAATCTTTCTAGTGATGTAGCTTTGGTATTTGATAGCCCAAACATAATCAGAAATGTATTTGGTTCTGAGCACTGTTGATTTTAAACTCCAATTTGCATTTTTATTTAATTATATTTGATGGCTATGCCTTCCTTTTTATATTGCTGCATTGCTATCCAAGCCAATACTCACCCCTTTCCTGAATACCTTGAAATCCAAGTATAACCTCTAACAGAAATAAAGAACTTCGGACAAAGCAATTTCAGTGCTCCACTCCAGGAAGGAGGATGGAGGGGAGGCGAGGCAAAATCTGGAAGAGAGACTTGAAATATTATTTTCTCATACCTAGGAATTTCAGGGTTTGAAAGCAAAAGCTGGCAAGCATTTAAAGACTGCCTTTGTTAAAAAGAGAAGCTCTAGGGGAAATGATTCCATTCTGGGTATCTTATAATCTCATTTTAAGAGAGTGACACTTGCAAGTTCTCTTTGGCACTAATTGCCTTTTTCCGATCAAGTTCTCCCGTCTCTAACCCTGACAGTCTGTCTCCGGTCAAGTTTATATCTATATCTGTATTCTACAGCTCTGACGAAAAGCTTGTCTGTGCTCAGTGGTTAAGTTTTCCTCTCAGAGGAGTGACTATCTCACCACAGCATCTGCATTTTGAATCATTATTTCTTCAGAAAGGTGTATCTCTGATTGCTGGATTTTGGATTGCACTCATGGGAGATTCCGTGACTTCTCTTTTGAAAGATTTAATAATATTTTGTGCAAGAAGAAAAGTAAATAGGAAACTGTTATGAAAAAGATGAGAAGCAACGCGTGGTATGAGCTGGCATCAAATGTGAATTTGTAAGCAATCTGATAAGTATGAGTTTTCACTTCTGTCCCTAATCAGTCAGAAAGTCATGGGTTTGAATCTGAACTTGATTTTTAATTAGGCAAATTAGCTTTCTTGTTTTTATGCCCTGTTCTTCTTTCCCTCTTCCCATTTTTAATTTTAGATGATGTGACTCTTTTGCTCACTGGGCTGTATTTGAGAAGATGGATAGTGCCCTAATGATTTTGTATCTTGTCACCAAGCTCAATGCTTATCCAAGTGTGTCCATGTGATATATGTTTCATAAATGAACAAATCTATTCTATCACATTCCTCCCATTCACTTTCTATTATGTGAGAAAGATTGATCCAATTCCTCAATATTATTGAGTGCTGACTTCTCCCCCCATCTCCATTCCACCACTCTCAGGAAATACTGCTTTGTGCATGCATTCACAGATCTTCAAAAAGAGAACAGTTCTACATTACACCCAATATTGCTAATCAGCTGTATGGGTAGATAAATGTGGCATCCTTATTTGAATTAGTAAAACAAGTTATGGGTAGGGAAGTTTGTTTGTTCTTTTGAATTTGAAACAACAGCACAATTTGTAGTTAGTCCTTAATACAGGTATGGGGTGTCAATTATTTCAATTATTTTAATTTTCAGCACTTTGGCATTTGGTCCCCACAATGACATAACTTACATTAGTCTGGAAAGTGGATAATTTGCTTACACTTCATGGTGTTTATTGTCAACTTTAATTTTTATTTCCAGCACGGTTCTCAATACTTCATCTTAATTTCTACTGATGAAGCAAATGACAGAGAGGCTAACTTGACTTTGTGTCACCAACGGGCTCTGTCAAAATTTTATTTTATTTTATTTTTATTTATTTATTTTTTTTGTTTTCTTTTTTCTTTTATTATTATTATTATTATTATTATTATTATTATATTTTAGGTTTTATGGTACATGTGCCCAATGTGCAGGTAAGTTACATATGTATACATGTGCCATGCTGGTGCGCTGCACCCACCAACTCGTCATCTAGCATTAGGTATATCTCCCAATGCTATCCCTCCCCCCTCCCCCCAACCCACAACAGTCCCCGAAGTGTGATGTTCCCCTTCCTGTGTCCATGTGTTCTCATTGTTCAATTCCCACCTATGAGTGAGACTATGCGGTGTTTGGTTTTTTGTTCTTGCGATAGTTTACTGAGAATGATGATTTCCAATTTCATCCATGTCCCTACAAAGGACATGAACTCATCATTTTTTATGGCTGCATAGTATTCCATGGTGTATATGTGCCACATTTTCTTAATCCAGTCTATCATTGTTGGACATTTGGGTTGGTTCCAAGTCTTTGCTATTGTGAATAATGCGGCAATAAACATACGTGTGCATGTGTCTTTATAGCAGCATGATTTATACTCCTTTGGGTATATACCCAGTAATGGGATGGCTGGGTCGAATGGAATTTCTAGTTCTAGATCCCTGAGGAATCGCCACACTGACTTCCACAAGGGTTGAACTAGTTTACAGTCCCACCAACAGTGTAAAAGTGTTCCTATTTCTCCACATCCTCTCCAGCACCTGTTGTTTCCTGACTTTTTAATGATTGCCATTCTAACTGGTGTGAGATGGTATCTCATTGTGGTTTTGATTTGCATTTCTCTGATGGCCAGTGATGGTGAGCATTTTTTCATGTGTTTTTTGGCTGCATAAATGTCTTCTTTTGAGAAGTGTCTGTTCATGTCCTTCGCCCACTTTTTGATGGGGTTGTTTGTTTTTTTCTTGTAAATTTGTTGGAGTTCATTGTAGATTCTGGATATTAGCCCTTTGTCAGATGAGTAGGTTGCGAAAATTTTCTCCCATTTTGTAGGTTGCCTGTTCACTCTGATGGTAGTTTCCTTTGCTGTGCAGAAGCTCTTTAGTTTAATTAGATCCCATTTGTCAATTTTGGCTTTTGTTGCCATTGCTTTTGGTGTTTTAGACATGAAGTCCTTGCCCATGCCTATGTCCTGAATGGTATTGCCTAGGTTTTCTTCTAGGGTTTTTATGGTTTTAGGTCTAACATTTAAGTCTTTAATCCATCTTGAATTGATTTTTGTATAAGGTGTAAGGAAGGGATCCAGTTTCAGCTTTCTACATACGGCTAGCCAGTTTTCCCAGCACCATTTATTAAATAGGGAATCCTTTCCCCATTTCTTGTTTTTCTCAGGTTTGTCAAAGATCAGATGGTTGTAGATATGTGGCATTATTTCTGACGGCTCTGTTCTGTTCCATTGATCTATATTTCTGTTTTGGTACCAGTACCATGCTGTTTTGGTTACTGTAGCCTTGTAGTATAGTTTGAAGTCAGGTAGCGTGATGCCTCCAGCTTTGTTCTTTTGGCTTAGGATTGACTTGGCGATGCGGGCTCTTTTTTGGTTCCATATGAACTTTAAAGTAGTTTTTTCCAATTCTGTGAAGAAAGTCATTGGTAGCTTGATGGGGATGGCATTGAATCTGTAAATTACCTTGGGAAGGATGGCCATTTTCATGATATTGATTCTTCCTACCCATGAGCATGGAATGTTCTTCCATTTGTTTGTATCCTCTTTTATTTCCTTGAGCAGTGGTTTGTAGTTCTCCTTGAAGAGGTCTTTCACATCCCTTGTAAGTTGGATTCCTAGGTATTTTATTCTCTTTGAAGCAATTGTGAATGGGAGTTCACTCATGATTTGGCTCTCTGTTTGTCTGTTATTGATGTATAAGAATGCTTGTGATTTTTGCACATTGATTTTGTATCCTGAGACTTTGCTGAAGTTGCTTATCAGCTTAAGGAGATTTTGGGCTGAGACAATGGGGTTTTCTAGATATACTATCATGTCATCTGCAAACAGGGACAATTTGACTTCCTCTTTTCCTAATTGAATACCCTTGATTTCCTTCTCCTGCCTAATTGCCCTGGCCAGAACTTCCAACACTATGTTGAATAGAAGTGGCGAGAGAGGGCATCCCTGTCTTGTGCCAGTTTTCAAAGGGAATGCTTCCAGTTTTTGCCCATTCAGTATGATATTGGCTGTGGGTTTGTCATAAATAGCTCTTATTATTTTGAGATACGTCCCATCAATTCCTAATTTATTGAGAGTTTTTAGCATGAAGGGTTGTTGAATTTTGTCAAAGGCCTTTTCTGCATCTATTGAGATAATCGTGTGGTTTTTGTCTTTGGTTCTGTTTATATGCTGGATTACATTTATTGATTTGCGTATATTGAACCAGCCTTGCATCCCAGGGATGAAGCCCACTTGATCATGGTGGATAAGCTTTTTGATGTGCTGCTGGATTCTGTTTGCCAGTATTTTATTGAGGATTTTTGCATCAATGTTCATCAAGGATATTGGTCTAAAATTCTCTTTTTTTGTTGTGTCTCTGCCCGGCTTTGGTATCAGGATGATGCTGGCCTCATAAAATGAGTTAGGGAGGATTCCCTCTTTTTCTATTGATTGGAATAGTTTCAGAAGGAATGGTACCAGCTCCTCCTTGTACCTCTGGTAAAATTCGGCTGTGAACCCATCTGGTCCTGGACTTTTTTTGGTTGGTAAGCTATTGATTATTGCCACAATTTCAGCTCCTGTTATTGTTCTATTCAGAGATTCAACTTCTTCTTGGTTTAGTCTTGGGAGGGTGTATGTGTCGAGGAATTTATCCATTTCTTCTAGATTTTCTAGTTTATTTGCATAGAGGTGTTTGTAATATCCTCTGATGGTAGTTTGTATTTCTGTGGGATCGGTGGTGATATCCCCTTTATCATTTTTTATTGCATCTATTTGATTCTTCTCTCTTTTTTTCTACAACTGGTTACCAGTTTTGTACAACTGGTTGTTCTACAACTGCTATTTTAGGTCAAGCTCAACCTGAGCTTTCTTAGGCAGATACTACTCATTTCATTTTACTAATAACGGCGCCAATAGTTTAGGTAAATGATCTTATAGATAGAAACTGTGTGTGTGTGTGTGTGTGTGTGTGAGAGAGAGAGAGAGAGCGCGCGAGAGCGCACATATTCAAACTTGAATCTTTCTGATTTCAAAGGTAATTTTCTTTATTTTTCTGAGTTAGGCCAGACTTCAAGAAGGAATATACTATAGATTTTTGTTCTCCACAGAATATGAGTTTTACCCTTTAGCCAATGACTTGTAGAATCTTTTTGACCTTGGCTAAGTTAACTAAACATTTCAGTATTGGCATCCTTGTCTCTAACAGGGAAGCAGTACCCAGAGATTTGTTGTGAGGATTAAATGTGGTAATGTATGCAAAATGTTTAGTAATGTACTTACCACTTGGGAAGTGCTCAATAAATAACACTTCAAACAATAACTTATTAAATAAAATGAGCTCAATAGGCAAAGGGAGATAAAAGTAATCAGGAAAAAAATAACTTGAATAACTGCAAGATATGGTAGCTATTCTAGGAAATTTTTTTTAAAGATAAAGAAAATCCTCAAGGAAGTGACATGCAACATAGTCACTAGTTGGGTTCACAATGTTTTTACCAAGTTAATCTAAATTACAAATCAAAATTATGTTCAAGAGAAAAGAGATTTGTGTTGCATATATTAGATAGGGATGTGATTTCAGGAAGAGGTTATTTTGTAGGGAGGTTGATCTTTTTAAATAATTGTCATCATTGGCCTCCCTGACTCTAATCTTTCCAACCCCTAATTTATCACTTCCACATTGAAATGAAATCAACCTTTGCATTATCAAGTTTTTTCACAGTGCTTTTTAGAAATATCATCAGTTCCCTATTATTGACCACATAAAATTAAACAATTGTATAATTCATCCAAGGCCCCCCAAAATGTGAAATCAATATGCTATTCCAGTCTTGTTTAATAACATTATTTACCATAGACCATGATCACCAGAAGTCCAGGGGTTAATTGGCATTCTCTGATTTTCAAGTTTGAGTTTTATAACCCAAGATTTTTCTTACTCAAAACAGCTTCTTCACTGATTCGCCATGGCACAATCAGGTCCTGCCTAGAGACACTGCAGGTTTAACTGCAGGCGGTCAAGTTGCCCTCAGAGCTTGCTTCACCATCTCCTCCTCACTTTTTGGGTCCACTCTCTCTGCCACCCTCAGACCCTCAGAGCCTGGACTGGCTCCAGTAGTCCTTTGAAAGAAAAAGAGAAATTCATACATATTGTGTATCTTACATATGCCAGGCACTGATCTAGGGACTTTTGTAAATGACAATGTTTTCAAAATTAAAGTAAGTCCCTGAGTGAGATATTATTACCTTAATCATGGCAGGTGAGAAAACTGAGGTGCAGAAAGGTTAAATTCATAGTGTTCTCGATTACTATTCAGTGATAGAGATGAAATGGATATTTAAAGTAGTTTTACTCTTAAAAAGATCTTAGCATGTTTCATCTGCTCACTCAGATGCCATACATTCAAAAAATATCTTTTGAGCTCCTAAAAAATGGACAAATACTTTTTGTCTATACTGAGAATCTCCAAGAGAAGTAAGTGGAGGAAACCAAACAGATACTGAAGTGTAAAGTGTTCTGGGATGACCTGGTGGAGATATTCAGAGAGTTATTGTCACAAAGAGCAAGAGACTGATGTCAAGTCATTGTTCCTAACAGCTCCCCACTTTGCAAAGCCTCATGAGGTCTTACACTCTCAATTACTAGGCCTTCTCTTTTCCTCCACAGAATAGATGAGCAGTAAGAGTCCTTGCCTTTCAAGTACAGGTTCAAAAGGTGGCCTGTTTTTATACCTAATGCTCACTTGGAGCCACATCCTATGCATTTACTCCATGTCTCTCCAGATATTAGATTTGCATTTGTAAATTTCTATTCTTTTAATAAAATCGTAACTGAGGATTCTTCTTTTGCAGAAATATAGGCCACTTTTATAATGTTTAATGCCACACATCAGGAATTTAATCTGTGTCCTTCACAGAGCATGTTAAAATACAACCAAATTATAATGTCCTTGGAACACAATGTACTGGATTTCAAGATAAAGCAGATTATTATAAATATTAATATTTTCAAATTAATAGAATGAAATATTAAACTATTTCAAATAAGAACTTTGATGTGTAAATTAAATTTTTGTTAATATTTCCAGCATTCTAGAATTGAGGAGCTAGGTGACAGGGTGATTACTCAAAGGTTACAGCTTATCTCATCAAGTTGCTGATACATTAAATTTTAGTCTTTTCTGAGGAATTATGTAGACAGAACATTTCTCCAAGTAAAACACGAGAAGCCAATGATCAACTAAGATGGATGACATTTGTTTATAAGTTCCTCTATTTTTCTTGTTTTAGAAGTGAGTTCCCTCTATCTTTGATTGCTCAATATTGCAGGAAACTTTGTAGTTATTTATGATTTTGAAAAAACAATGGAGTTAATAGTTTATTATAATTACCACAGTTTCCAACTTAAAATGTGACTTCAAGTATGCATATGATTGAATAATTCAAGTGGGAACAGTGGCACCCTCCATATAAATGTCCTGAAAAATCCAGGGTACATTCTATGCTATTGTATCATGCCAAGTGTAAAGAAATTAGAGGGGGGAAAACCCACAGGGTTACAATATTAATATCCTGGCTCTGCCACTCACATGCTATGTTGACCTTGGACCAATCAGTTTTACTTTAAAGAAGACAAAGAAAATTTCTAATGTAATTCACAAGATTGTTGTAGGAATCTGATAAGATAAACAGAACATTGCATCAAATAAAACATAAAATCTAGCAAGATATCAAATATCAGATATTCCTTGTGGAAAGAGTATTTACAAATCAAAATATCCGTGGAAGTCTAAAAAAACATATTTTTAAAAATGTGTTTCCTTATAGTAAGCTTTATATTTTATCACCAGAAGAGTAATAGCCTGTTTCATTTAGTTTGTCTATTTAAAATTCAGTCCTTTTTCCAAAGCCAGTCCACTTTTACAAAAATGCATTTGAGTTGGTTTTAATTAAAAATAGGTTGTGTATTTGTCTGTCTCTGCACCGAATGAATAATTATTTTTAATTAAAAATCAAGAAATGCAATGTATTTTAAACTTTGTTGTCTTTTTCAAATTTGGCTAGTATGTTGATTCATAATTAATGCAGATAATAATTTTAGCAGATCTAAACAACTTATTAAAACAAATAATTATTTTTTGTGTTTGTTTTGTATCAGGCCAGCCTTTATTTTAGATGCTACATAAGGCTCATTGTTGAATACCACTTTTTGAATATCAACTTTTTCTGTGTGTGTGATTTTTTTTTCCCACAGAAACCTCAGCGCCGATTTTGACTCAGTATTTCTCATTTTCTCAATATAATACATGTATGAGATTAAAAATGAAAGCATATTTCATTAAAAAATGAAAGGAAATGCACAGGATATGATTGCCAGAATCAAGGATAATTAAATGCATGTATGTAACTATATCTTATATCTGCCTAGAAATAATCTGTAACACTAGAGGAAGATAGGTAAACACTTTCCTCAGTCTCTTGCCATAACCTAAAGTCATAGGATTCATATCACAGTAAACAGAGGAGTTTCTTGTTTCTCAGGTTCTGCCTCTAAGAGATAGCCTATGCTCTTCATTAATCTACAGGATTGCTCTCTCATTAAATGAGGACTTTACAATAAAGACCCGAAGCCTAGGACTATGTAGATTGGTGATGCTGTGTTGCTTCTCTAGGGAGGAGGATTCCCAAAGGAAAAACGTAGCAGATGAAGACCAGGCAAGAATAACCGTATGTCTACATATATTCCCGTTGACTAATATTGAAAAGAAATGAGAAAGTGAAGTTGGCAATCCATGCCATGTTAAGCAGAGCGACCCTGGACACAAGCTTTATATGCATGGAGTTCAAGCAAAAGACAAGGCCCAGTGTGCTCTCCTTCAGAGCCAAGTGAGGAATTCTCATCAGTACCCAATACCCGTGACAGAGACCGAACACAGTACATTGGCTGAAAAATCTCCTCTGACTTCTCTCTTTGTCATGACCAAAACATCAATAAATTCCATAGACACTATCTTCACAGTAGACGCTGAATCCCACCTCCTACCATTATCTCCCTACCTAGCAACCATCCTGAAGGGTCACCACTGTTATCTCTTGCATTTGTCTCCAAATGCTTGTGCTAAACCTACTCCTGCAATCCACGATCTTTGTAAACTACTATGATCTTTCTGAACTCCAGGTTAAACGTGGCATACTTAAAATCCTACTTAAGATGCTCTCATGACTTACCACAGCAAATAGCATGATATTCAAATTTCTTACACTGTTTGCCTGCAGTGCCCTTCATGACCTGCTCTTGGCTCTGACCACATGTCTCATCAATCCCCCATTACATCTTCTTCTCTAGCCACACTGACCTCATCATTCACTCTTTAAAATAGCAGCTCTTTTCTTCCTCAGGGCACTTGTTCCAATGTTTATGAGCTAGATATCTCTATGTTACCTCCCAACATTTCTTTAGGATCTCAGCTTAATTGCAGTTCCTTCCAAGTACACACTATATAAAGTCCCTCATGCTCATCAATCCCACTGTTTTCTCCTGGAATGTTTAGGGGTTAGGATCTCATTATGATGATGATAAGTATCTGATCAGAATTATTATCCTGATTTTATTACTTTGATTTATTTTTTGTCTTTCCCAAGATAAAATGAAGTGCATAAAAGTTTGCAGCTATTACATACTCTGGATGGATTTTTCCACTTATCATTAAATAATAGACTTGTCTTAATACTTTCTGTATTCATTTATATTAGTATAATAATACCATTGTTATAGTTAATTTATTTAGCTTAATATTTATCTAGAATATTTCTTCATCTATTCAAACATCTTGTGAAGTTTTTTGTTAATATCTATGTCAAATAAAATACAGCTAGATTTTTTAAAGCTTTTCTGAAAATTTCTAGTTTTAACAAGGGAATTTAATCTGTCTAGAGTTACTGAAATTAAATATATACTAGACTTTTTGCCTTATTATTTAATTTTAATCATCATTTTACTTATAATTTGTTAGTTTCAAGCTTTTATAAGATTATTGGAATTTTTTCTCTCTAAAATTCTGTAAGATTCATATATATTTTTTGTTTCAAATGCTGTGCACAAATGTGAACAGCTTTATTTGGCTCTAATTCACCTACCATACACATTACCCTTTCAGAGTGTGTAATTCAATGGCTCTTAGTATATTCACAGAGTTGTGTTTCTATGATCACAAACAATTATAGAACATTTTCATTATTCCAAAAAGCAACCCCATATTCCTTAACCATCACCCCCTTATACCACACCACACTACACCCCCAGCCTTGGACAACCACTAATCTTTTCGTATCTATGTTTTGCCGTTCTGGACATTTCATATAAATGTAATCAAATGATACTTGATTTATCACTTCTTTCACTTAACTAATTTTAACTGTTTAACATGCTGGCAACTACAAACATGAAAATTTAGTAATCCTTGTCTATGTTAACTAGTGTTTAATTATAATACTATATCCTAGCCGTTAAGACGTGGGCTCGAAGCCAGAATTCTAGGATTGAATTTTGTACTCTTCTACTTGATTACATGCTTTCCTTAGGTAATGGCTTAACCTTTGATTTCTTTTTAAAAATATGCATATAATATAAAGGTAATTATAGTAATCTTATAACCATAGTGTGGTTATAAGAATTAAAATAGTTCATTCATGTTACTGCAATGCCAAAGAGTAGGCGCTCAATAAATGTTAATTTCTCTAGAACAAATGGAATAAAAGAAACAAAAAGTATCTACTACAACCACCACCAGACCCATATCACTATAAGCAAAGTATCTACTACAACCACCACCAGACTCATATCACTATTGGATATCTGAATGCATATGAAGAATGACTGGCTCAGCATTGCTTTGTGATCCCATTTTCTTTGCTTGTGTTCAATTTTCTCCTTGTTTATGTTAATCTTCAATGTTCTTATTACCTATAGACTCCTGCTTTTATTTTCCAGGTTTTAAGTATTCATTATTTCATCTTCAGGATTTGCCTTTACCCAATGTTTTTTCTGGAATTCTTATTAGATATTTGCTGGACTTTCTATCTCCCAAGTATCTTTATTTTTGATATATATATACACACACATATATATACATATATACACACACTTTTTTTTAATATATTCCAACTCTTTATTTTACTTTGCCTCATTCTGGCTAATTTTTGTTTTCTTTTTTAGATCTCATTTCTAATTTAGTAAATCGCTCTTCAGCTGTGTCACTTACATTATTCTAACTGTGCTTGTGTTCTTTGTCAATTATCATATTTTAATTTTAGCATATAGATTTAGCTCTCTAAATTATGCTTTTCTTAAGACTTAACTGCTCCGTACTTTATGGTCAATGTTGGCTTGTTTCTTGAAAAATTTTAAATGTACTCATTTAAACTTATTTTTTGGTTTTATTTCTAGTTCTTTTAATAAAAAAACCTTTCTCTTGTTTTTTGACTTGCTAATTCTTTTTAATAATTATGTTAATAACTGATATATTATTCAACTAGTAATGATGAGCTTAACTGAGGAGTGAGATTTACTGCTTTAAAACACATAGATAACCCTAAAGAAGCATTGGAAATTTTCAGAGCAGAGGGATACAGGATATAATTACCAAGAAAACTAACAGACAAAATGTCTCAGTCTATTGATGAAAACACAGAATATAACCTGGTGACATTTATTATAGGAAATATAGATACAAACAAAACTGGCAGTTTATTACACATATAAATAAAAATAAACTTCGTTAGCAAACAGAAATCTAACTTCGGTCTATTCAATAAAACTATTTTTTTTTAATTTTTATACTTATTTGTTTATTCATTGAGGCGGAGTCTTGCTCTGTTACCCAGACAGGCGTGCAGTGGTGTCATCTCAGCTCACTGCAACCTCCACTGCCAGAGTTAAAGCGATTCTCCTGCCTCAGCCTCTCTCCTGAGTAGCTGGGACTACAGGTGCCTGCCACAATGCCTGGCTAATTTTTGTATTTTTAGTAGACACAGGATTTTGCCCTGTTGGCCAGAGAGGTCTCAAACTCCTGACCTCAGGTTATCTGCCTGCCTCAATCTCCCAAAGTGCTGGGAATACAGGCATGAGCCACCACACTCAGCCAGTAAAACTAAATTCTGAAAGCATTCAGAATTTTGCATTTGTAAGGGGATGCTTCTGAGTTGATAAAATAATTTATGATTTCATATTGTCACTCAGGTGTAAGATAAATATATTCTGAAATATGCAAAAGTTCATCATTTTTACTTTTAGTGTACTGATTTTGTGGAGGAGGAAAAAACAAAAACAAAATTGATTTATCCAGTTCAAAAATAAAACATAAAGAAATTAGAAAAAGTGAATCTTAGGCACGATGTTGTGTAACAGCTCTCCAGCACAGATCAGTCTGCAAACCTGAAACTTTATACTAGAAGTTTTGTTAAAAATGTAGAGCTAGGCCTAAATATTTTTGTTTTTTAAAATAAATCGGATTAGATGATAATTTTACTACCTGCACTTTTAAGGGATACTACAGGAAGTTCACCAAATATATTAAATAAAATAATCCTAAAATAAGAATATTATTTCTTCATTATACACTTAATTAATACCAAAGCTTAGAGAGATTAAGAAAAATATCTAAGATAGAGAGCTAATAAATAGGAAATCAAGAATTCACACTGTGTTATATGCGATTCCAAAGCCTGTGGTTGTAAATATAAAATTATTCATAAAGATGTTATTTTTATAAACATATTTGTACATGTTTAAGATGTTCCTATTATATTAAAATATAATCTATTTACATTTTAAGCCAAAAATAAGCAATTAAGAAAACAGAAAAGATTATAGTTTTCATTCTACATCCTACTTTGGAAGAATATGAAATGGTTCATATAATGTGTGCTCTTTAAACAAATTGAACATAAAAGAAGTCAATTAACATTTTTCATGTGTTAAAGATATAAAACAAGTATCCATTAAATTAAGTGTTAAAACATAAAAGGTACAGATCTAAATGATCAAATATGTGTTATAACAATAAATGGAAATGAATTGTATAATAGCAATAAAATAAGATATTTAGATGTAGCTTATAAACTATTTTCCAATTGTATTATGTGTATTAAATATGTAATTATATATGTGGTCAAATACAACAAAAATCATAAAGCCATACATGTTACAATTTGAGTAAATCTACTTAATTTATTTTGCTTTGAAATCAACTTTGTAATTGTTCTTATCCTTATATAATTTTGTTCACAGTTTTATATTTATTGAGTCATAGTGACGATAAACTTCATGATTTCACAAGAAGCTAGAGTCAGCCTTTAAAATAAGAAGCAGATCATGCCATCACTTCGCTAAAACCCTGGAGTGATTTTTCATTTCCTTTATTTTTAAAAAATGTCAAAATGGTTTCAAAGTGTCCAAGGCCATACACCATCAGGCTTTCTGATGCCTCTCAACTTGACACCTATTTCTCCTTCCCTGGTTTACTCTGCTCCAGCAGAACACCATTTTTGTTGTCTCAGCATCTTTTCCCCTGCTGATCACAAAGGTGGCTGGAATGTTCTTCCCCTGAGCTCCCGGCTGCTTACTTCCTCACCCATTTCTCATCTTTACTCATGGGTTGCCTCCACATTGAGACATTCCCTAGCCTTTCCATTTAAAATCTTCCCTTCTTCCTGCTTGCATTAGTTTTTACCTTAGCTCTAATATATAATATATATGTTATTTGTAAGCTATCTGTATTATCTGTTTTTCCCACTAGTATATAAAATCCAGAAGTGCAAGAATTGTTGGCTTCTTTTTTTTTCATTGACATATACTCCATACCTAGAAAAGAGTCTGGCACATGATTGGCGAACCATAAATATTTCTAAAAGAATGGAAAGAAAGATAGATGCATTGGTGGATGAATGGCTTTCTACTCTGAAAACTCAAGTATGAAAATATCTCAATGGTTACCCTTTGTGTTTCAATTATAGTCTAAAAATTGATGATATGGACACAATACAAAACAAACTTAAAAGAGAATGAGGGTGTATTAGTCCAATTTTACATTGTTGATAAAGATATACCTGAGACTGGGCAATTTGCACAAGAAAGATTTATTGGACTTACAGTTCCATGTGGCTGGGGAGGTCTCACAATTATGGTAGAAGGTGAAGAGAAGCAAGTCACATCTTACATGGACGGCGACAGGCATAGAGAGAGAGAGTTTGTGCAGGGGAACTCCTTTTTTTAAAACCATCAGATCTTATGAGACCTGTTCATTATCACAAGAGTAGCATGAGAAAGACCCGCCCCCATGATTCAGTCACCTCCCACTGGGTCCCTCTCACAACATGTGGGAATTGTCAGTGTTACAATTCAAGATGAAATTTGGATGGAGACACAGCAAAACCATATCAGAGGGGCAGACAGAAAACTGACTCTGAAGGGGAGGTCTCCAGAGCAGAGAGCTAAGAATGAGGTTTGTAGTTCTCCTTGAAGAGGTTCTTCACTTTCCTTGTTGGTTGTATTCCTAGGTATTCTCTTTGTAGAAATTGTGAATTGGAATTTATTCATGATTTGGCTTTCTGCTTGTCTGTTGTTGGTGTATAGGAATGCGTATAATTTTTGCACATTGATTTTGTATCCTAAGACTTTGCTGAAATCACTTATCAACTTAAGAAGCTTTTGGGCTTAGACAATGTGGTTTTCTAGATATAGAATCATGCCATCTACAAAGACCATTAGATTTCCTCTCTTAATATCTTTTATTTATTTTTCTTGCTTGATTGCCCTGGCCAGAACTTCCAATACTATGTTGATTAGGAGTGGTGAGAGAGGGCATTGTTGCCTTGTGCTGGTTTTCACGGGGAATGGTTCCAGCTTTTGCCCATTCAGTATGATATCAGCTGTGGGTTTGTCCTAAATGGCTCGTATTATTTGGAGAGATGTTCCTTCAATACCTAGTTTATTGAGAGTTTTTAACATGAAGGAATGTTGAATTTTATCAAAGGCCTTTTCTGCATCTATTGAGATAATCATGTGTTTTTTTAATTTAGTCATGTTTATGTGATGAATTAAGTTTAATTTGCATATGTTGAACCAGGTTTGCATACTGGAGATGAAGCCAACTTGATCATTGTGGATAAGATTTTTAATGTGCTGCTGTATTCCGTTTGCCAGTATTTTGTTGATGATTTTTGCATTGATGTTCATCAGAGATATTGGCCTGAAGTTTTCTTTTTTTTGGTTGTATCTCTGCCAGGTTTTGGTATCAGGATAATGCTGGCATCATAAGATAAGTTAGGGAGAAGTCCCTCCTTTTCAATTGCTTGGAATAGCTTCAGAAGAAATGGTACAAGCTCCTCTTTGCACCTCTGGTAGAATTCAGCTGTAAATCTGTCTGGTCCTGGGCTTTTTTTCTTTTGTGGGCTATTTATTACTGCCTCAATTTCAGAATTGATTATTGGTCTATTAAGGGATTCAACTTCTTCCTAGTTCAGTCTTGGGAGGGTGTATGTCTTCAGGAATTTATCAGTTTCTTCCAGATTTCCTAGTTTATTTGCACAGGAGTGTTTATAGTATTCTCTGATGGTTGTTTGTATTTCTGTGGGGTCAGTGGTGATATCCCCTTTATCATTTTTCATTGTGTCTATTAGATTCTTCTCTCTTTATTTTTTTTGTTAGTCTAGCTGGTTATCTATCCATTTCATTATTTTTTTTTAAAAAAAACAGATCTTAGATTCCTCAGTTTTTTTAAGGTATTTTCTTGTATCCATCTCCTTCAGCTCTGCTCTTATCTTGGTTATTTCTTGCCTAGCTCAAGGAAATCAGAGAGGACACAAACAAACAAAAAATCATTCCATGCTCGTGGATAGGAAGAATCAATATTGTGAAAATGGCCATACTGCCCAAGGTAATTTATAGATTCAACGCTATTCCCATTGAACCACCATTGACATTCTTCACAGAATTAGAAAAAAAAACATTTTAAAATTCATTGGGAACCAAAAAAAGCCCATATAGCAAAGACAAATCTAAGCAAAAAGAACAAAGCTGGTGGCATCGTGCTACCCAACTTAAATTATACTACAAGGCCACAGTAACTAAAACAGCATGGGACTTGTACAAAAACAGACACACAGACCAACAGAACAGAATAGAGAACTCAGAAGTAAGACCACACATCTATAACCATCTGATCTTTGACAAACTGGACAAAAACGAGCAATGGGGAAAGTATTCTCTATTTAATAAATGGCACTGGGATAACTGGCTAGCCACATGCAGAAAGTTAAAACTGTACCCCTTCCTTACACCTTATATAAAAGTTGACTCAAGATGAATTAAGGACTTAAATGTAAAACCCAAAACTATAAAAACCCTAGAAGAAAATCTAGGCACTATGACTCAGGAAGTAGACATGGATAAAGATTTCATGGCAAAAACATCAAAAGCAATTGCAGCAAAAGCAAAAATTGACAAATGGAATCTAATTAAACTATCAAGCTTCTGCACAGAAAAATAAACTATCATCCGAGCGAACAGACAACCTACTGAATGGGAGAAAAATTTTTTAATCTATTTATCTGACAAAGGTCTAATATCCAGAGTCTAAAAAAATTTAAATTCGTAAGAAATAACAAACAAACAACCCCATTACAAAGTGGGCAAAGGACATGAACAGACATTTCTCAAAAGAAGATATTTATGCAGCCTACAAACATGAAATAAAGCTCAACATCACTGATCATTAGAGAAACGCAAATCAAAACCAAAATGACATACCATTTCATGCCAGTCAGAATGGTATTTATTAAAAGGCCAAGGAACAAAATATGCTGACAAGGTTGTGGAGAAATAGGAATGCTTTTACACTTTTGGTGGGAATGCAAATTAGTTCAATTATTGTGGAAGACAGTGTGGCAATTCCTCAAAGACCTAGAACCAGAAATTCCATCTGATGCAGCAATCCCATTATTGGGTACATACCCAAAGGAATAGAAATCATTCTACTATAAAGATACATGCACAACTGTGTTCATTACAGCACTATTCACAATAGCAAAGAAATGGAATCAACCCAAATGCCCATCAGTGATAGACTGGATAAAGAAAATGTGGCATATATACACAATGGAATACTATGCAGCCATAAAAAGGAACAAGATTATGTGATTTTCAGGGACGTGGATGGAGCTAGAAGTCATTATCCTCGGCAAACTAACACAGACACAGAAAACCAAACACTGCATGTTTTCACTTACAGGTGGGAGCTGAAAAATGAGTACTCATGGACACAGGGAGGGGAACAACACACACTGTGGCCTTTCAAGGGGGTGGTGTGGAGGTAGGGAGGGCTTCAAAAAATAGTGAAAGCCTGTTGGGCTTAATAGCTAGGTGATGGGTTAATAGGTGCAACAAACCACCATAGTACATGTTTACCTACGTAACAAACCTGCACATTCTGCACATGTACCCCGGAATTTAAAATAAAAAAATGGGGTGTCTATATATGTCAGAGGGTGTTATAGTTTAGAAATTCAGGAGTGTGCAGCAAGGTTTTCTTCTACTATATTGAATTAATAAAAAAAACTCTCAGCTTTTGCTTCCATTTGATTACTCACAGACAGAGCTGCAAGAAATGTGTTAGCCCTAATGATATGATTCTAAGAAATACTTTTTGCTTTTGTCTATTTGGTTGGTTCATTTGTTGACATGATGTCACCTGAAGAACACCTGCAGCTTTATAGGTGATGGCAGTGACATGCCCAAGGTCAGAGAGAGGATAAGCTCTAAAATGAGATTTTAAATTAATTTTTTTGGTCTTTAGGTTTCTTGCTGGGGACAGACAAAAGAGAGGTGCACAGGTGATCTTAAGTAATAATTTATAGCTTTTAGACTAATTGAAAATAAAAATTAAAAGAAAAATAAAATAGCCTGATAGTAGGAATCTATTTTATTATTTGGTTTTCTAATGTTCATCAAATTTAGTTTAAATTATAATATGGCATTATTTAGTGAAAATACATGAAAATTGCAGAAGATTAACATAGAAAAAATAAGGAATGTGAAGTATTACAAATGCTTTCAACTCAATTCTCTTGTGAAGTCTCTAAATATTTTGGTAGATTTTTTTTCTAGGATATATTTTGTTGTGTTTAGGAACTATTCATATGTCACCATAATCATGCCAGTTTTTTTTTTCTGTTTTGAATTTAATTCTTTAATGTTTCAATCTTGAGCCTCCAAATCTCTTGTCAACAGGTTTCCTAATACAGTGTCAGCAGAGATATTTCAGTGATGCTTCAAACTGCCTTGAATTCAGAATTGCAAGAATGTTTCTCCTGAGAATACTTGAGTTGTAGATAAAAATGATGACACCAGTAATAATGCTTCCTTTTATTGAAATATTACTGTGTGTCAAAAACTGTCCTAATAAGAATTTATGTTTCTATTTATCCTTCAAAACTGTTTTTCTTTTTTTAAGATAAGCATCATTCCTATTTTGAAGAGCAAAATATACTGGTTTAGGTAAAGTAGTAGTTTACATAACCAAACAGTAATAGATTGAGATTAGAGCTAAGAACACTGGAGAGCAAAGTTCAACGTTACCACTACTACTAATAATAATACTGCTGCTGCTGCTGCTAATAATAATAATAATAATAATAATAATAATAAATCACAGAAAGTGGAGAATAGGTAGGGAAGGTAGACATAAAAGAAGAAAGAAGTGAGAGTGCAGAAAACAAAAGGGAAGGAAACCTCACTCAAAAGACTTTTCCACTTATTCAGTCTTTTGTGTATTTGTGAAATTGACAAAGCAAGATTCAGTGGTGGTTAGGCACTATTGGGCGGTACCACTGGTGGGTGGATGGGGTGTAAAAGGATAAAACAACACACTGAAGGCAGCTGTGAAGTTTATTCAGGGATGCAGAAGGTTGCTGATGCCAGACCCATTTTAAGTAAGTGGGAGTAGATGTGCCGAATGTATGCAGAGCTTAAACCATCTTATTCCATGAATGACAATGATGATATGCCACGCCTATTATTAACCACTTCAAGAGCATATCAAGTGGTTGAGTCAGCACTGATTGCAGGTGTCAGTGTGGATGGCAATAGTCAAGAGCACTCTTTAGTATACACTTATCGATGACCATGTTTGTTTAAATAGATAGATAACAGACTGTGAGCAGTGCATACTAAATGCAGCATTTATATATTAGGCACTGAACTTTTCGCAATATCTCTATACTGTGGTACTTTCTAGCCAACAATAATCTCTCAAAAAAACACAATCTCCTTCCCTCCTTTCCAAGTATCTTACATATGAAAGGGACAAATGAATACACATGGGTGCATGGAGAAAATTTGCTATCAAGTTTCCGGAAGATGACCATGTCATTCAGCACAGAAAGCTTTAAAGTTCTCAAGAAATGGCTTTTGAGAAAAATTGTCACTGCCTTTGCAATCGTGGGATCGGGTTGCACAGACAAGTCAGCTGAAAGGAAACAGAAAGAAATATAAACGCTGTGAGTTAAGAACTGCTGCCATCAGTCATTTAATCACTTCTGGACCGCTGGCTTTGCAATGAGGCTTGAGGTAAGCTTGTGAAGGATACAGGCTTGATTCGGAATGGATAGATGTCTCTCCTATAGCCTTGGTCAAAGGACAGTGGGCTGGGAAACAGAAGTGATTATTAGGAGGCCTGACTTCAACTTCAGCACTAACCAGCTCTCTGACCTCGGACTTGTCAGTTGATGCAAATTCCTATTTTTTCATGTGGAAACAACATAGAAGAAAACTAATATCATAGAGCTTAAAAATAGTGACAAGGTTTAGGGCTTACCCTCACTTTGTACGAAAGAAACACATAGATCATAAACGCTACAAATGTTTGTAGAGCACCCTGCCCATTGGCACAGGAGCTATATCAAAGTGTTTGTATATTTTTGCCATTTGATCTTCAAAATATAATAAAATATATACACATATACATATCTATGATACATAATGTATATGTATGTGTATATATACATTATACATATATACATATCTACCATAGATATATACATATGTACATACATATAAATGTCTATGACACTTAATTTATATATGTATGTATGTGTATATCTACAATAGATATGTACATTTATATGTATGTGTGTGTGTGTGTGTGTGTGTTTACTTTCTTACTTGTATCTTACAGATAAGGGACGAGAGTCTCAGGTCATTTAAGAACAAGTCTGCCTGCCTGGAGAGTACATTGTACCTACCAGGATTCCAAATAGGCCTCATAGACTCCAAAAGCCCGAAGTATTCTATATATTGCATACTTGAGAGACACAGTGTCAGGTGTTGGAGTGAAGGCAGCAATGATTTGGCAGAGCTGTCCCAGCTTTCAAAATGGTGAAAATTATGGAGAAGTAAGTAGCCCTGAAGTCAGCGCTGCACTAAGAGTCCTTGTTTTGAACCTAGTTGTCATTCGCTAGTAGTCATTTTGAGTAATTCATAGAGCCTATTTGATACTACCTCTTTATATGAAAAAAAATAGAGAGACTACAGGAACTTTTATATTGTTGTAAGAATCCTACATGCAAACAAATGAAAGTGTTTTACAAAACTGAAAAATGTAATACGCAAATAGCAATTATTTTTAGTATAAGAAATAAACATTGTCATAATAATAAATCAGTTTTTGCTTATGCTTCTGTTGTACTAATGATTATTATATTTCTATTTCTGTTATTAACTATGTTTTTTATTATTTCCAAGAGAACAGGGAGAATTACAATTTTAATTTTTTAAATTTAGATGTTAGCATGGGCCCAGTAAACAACATATTCTAGTAAATATGTATTGGAAGTATGACATTCACACACACATAAAAGGTTAACACATTACTTTTAAGAAATCCTCAAAAGGCTTCATGGGAAGAGATCAACATTCAATTATAGGTAGAAGATCAGCAAGCAGAGAAGGTCTGATAACAGCCAGGTCACTATGGTTTCCAAAGAAATTGTGCTTTTCACCTGCATAGGGGTTACTTGTTATTCTTGTCTAGGCTTTGCGATCACTGGAACCATTCCACATGCCTGAGTATGTTGATCTGGATTACACTAGATTTGTAAGCTACAGCAGGAGCTTTTTGATAGCAGGGAAATCATGAGAGGGCTGTTTCCCGCTGGGTGCAAAAGGAGACAGGTGTAACCTGAACTCTGGCCAAGTAGACACAAGGCCTGCATCAAAATGAATAAAGCCAGGAAAAATTCACAGAGAGAAGGACACATGTTCATTCTTCAGCCTTTGCAAAGTCAAAAGGCTTCTTGAATCTTATTCTAATCAAACCTTCTCTCTGCACTGTGACATGATTTTTTTTTTAAATCTTTGAATAGCCCTCATTATTTCAGACACTTTTTTATTCATGTACTTATCAGTCCAACCTCTATTTATTTATGCACTGATTCATTCATTTATCAAGTTTTGAGCTTGCTTGATTAAGCTCTGAAAATAAATAGATGGAAAACAAGCACAAAAACAAAAAGTTTAAAAGCATGTAACTCTTATCCAGGCCCCCGAAGGGCTTCCCATCTCTGTTTTCAATAAGGGCTTTATATATATTGTCAAATTTAATTCTCATAACAAATCTGAGTAGATTAAGTTTCCGAATTTAGAGTGAGATTTCCCAAACCAGGCAAATTTGAAATCTAATGATGTTCTTACAAGACACACTGGTCTTCCTCTGGTGTTGAAGGTATTAAGATGTCTCTGCTTCCATTGCAATCTCTGCGGTTTATTCTCAGTCCTCTTTTTCCATGGCTCGTAGTGGCCCATCTCAATCTTCCTGTTGTAGGCAATAGAACAAGTGCAGGAGCTATGTAAATACTAGCTCATTTGGAGAAACCATAAGCAACTTATGTCATTCTTCCTAGATCTCTGAAGGCCCATGCTACTTCAATCAATCAATCAATATTTACAGATGCCAACTACATGCTGGACACAGCTAGGCCCTGAGGTGATGAAAAGAAACAAATAAAATCACTAGAGTTTATGTATTTATTTGGCTTATCCTGGGACTATCATTTTGGGATTCTCTTCTTATTGAACCATGGTTGTCATATAGACAGCTATGCCTAATCAAAATATGAGGGATTGTATGGATGTTGTTAAGACATGAGTAATTTTTTTCACTTTAAGTCATGTATAGTCACAGAATCTGAGAGCTACCTGAAATTTTAGAATCAAGTTTGTTTAATGGTACCTAATTTGAGTTCCCATATCTTCAGGGATCATAAACATAAAAAAGCATAGTTTGTATTATTTAATACAGTTTTTAAAACAATGGTTAAAATACTGATGACAATAATGATAATAAATATTTTCATTTTGCCTGGCACTATTACGTACTCTCTGCTTCTTTTTCTCATTTAATATTGTATTAGTGCATTCTCACACTGCTAATAAAGACATACTCAAGACTGGCTAATGTGTAAAGGAAAGAAGATTAATTGACTTATAGTTCAGCATGGCTGGGGAGGCCTCAGGAAACTTACAATCATAGTGGAATGGGAAGCAAGCATGTCCTTATTCATGTGGCAGCAGGAAGGAGAAGTGCAGAACAAAGAGGAAAAAATCCCTTATAAAACCGTCAGATCTCATGAGAACTCACTCACTATCACAACATCAGGAAGACATTCTCCTGTCTTCTTCCGAGCCCTCCAAACTGTTCCAGTCTCTTCCTGTTACCGAGTTCCAAAGTTGTTTCTACATTTTTTAGTAGACTTTTTTTTTTTTTTTTTTTTTTTTGAGACGGAGTCTTGCTCTGTCACACAGGCTGGAGTGCAGTGGTGCAATCTCGGCTCACTGCAAGTTCCGCCTCGCAGATTCATGCCATTCTCCTGCCTCAGCCTCCTGAGTAGCTGGGACTACAGGTGCCCGCCACCATGCTCAGCTAATTTTTTGTATTTTTAGTAAAGACGGGGTTTCATCGTGTTAGCCAGGATGGTCTCGATCTCCTGACCTCGTGATTCACCTGCCTTGGCCTCCCAAAGTGCTGGAATTACAGGCGTGAGCCACTGTGCCCGGCCATTTTTTAGTACACTTATAACAATAGCAGCATGGGGGTAACAGCTCCCATGATTTAATTACCTTCCACTGGGCCCCTCCAAAGACACATGGGGATTATGGGAACTATGATTCAAAATGAGATCTTGCTGAGGAAACAGCCAAACCATATCAAATCTTAACACCAAACTGATGAGGTAGGAGCTGTTCAAACACTGAACATATGGCTGAGTAAACTGAGGTGCAGAATGAAAAGGACATGTGAAAGTTCACACAGCTACCGAGTAGGAATTAAAAGCAAGATATCTGATGTCAGTGCCCATAATTTAACTTTTATGCTATATAATTTACCAAATGTGTTCTGAACAGGTAACTCAAAAATGTAATAATTTTGTTCTTTAAATGGAATCATGTAAACACAGCATAGTAGATCACTTATTCATCCAGAGAATTTCTCACTGACGGGGCATATGACTTTAGTGACATTCAGAGTATATTGTTCTTCTATTTACCAAATTATTCTGGTGGTATAAATTTGTGAAAAATTAATCGTCTCCACTTTTGTTGAAGTTAGAAACTGAGGCCTAAAATAATTTACATAAACTACCCAAATGCTGATGGAAATTCAGAAAGCAGCCTGTTTTTCAGATTCCTCTTCCACAGATTAATACAATAACTATAAAACAAAATTCAAATGTTGATTTAAGGAGACCTAATACAGTAGCCATTCTTTCACATGGATGAAGCTTCACATCTTTAATTATGAAAGGTTTCATGGAAGAAGCAGTTGAAATTGATTAAAAAAAAAAAAAAGTGGTGTAGCCTTTCACCATATGATGGGAAGAGGGCATTATCAGCCCAAGATAATGAAATAAAATGTGGGCTTGTGTGTGTAACATGTTTTATCTCTCATTTGTAATGCAGTCTTCACACATACTTGAGTCATGATAAATGCTTGTGCATTGTCCAGCTTCTCTAGATTCCTAACAGGATTTTTAAAATACTTTTGCTTTCTTGAGGCATTTAAAACTTCCCAATATGTTTCTGATGTAAAACAAGCAATGTCTCCATGTCAATTGATAGAAATTTTTTTCTTTCCTCAAAGACTTAGATCCATTAGATCCAAATACCAGGTTTTCTGAAGTCAAAGTATCACAATACACATAAAAGTTTGTCCTCCAGGTTTGCTTTTTTTTTTTTTCCTAAGAAGGAAGACCATATTTACTTATATGGGGAAATTTTATTTTTCAAAGTAAACTTTACACAAGTTTAGACTCATGTTTCTAACTATTCTGAATCTACCACCTGCTTAGGGCTAGATATTGTATTACATATGTCATTTAATCCTAAAAAATAAACAGATAACAAAACATAACCAGAAATATATCAATAATAACAATACCAACAATAAAACATTGATATATAGTCATAATTCCCATTTTAGATGGAAAAGTGAAACCTCTTCAATTAAGAAACTAGTAAGTTTTCTGAAATATGGATAGTGACAGGACTTTTATTCTGAGCTGTGAATGTTGATTTTATAGCCAGTGCTCTTCTCATTAACAGCACTGTTTCAATATTACATGTCAACAAACAGAAGTTACATTTCTTGAGAGAATTTTAGATGAGTTAAACAATGTATGAATTGAGATCTCTATAAACATCCAGAAAAAAGACTTCTTTATCCAAATACTCATTTCTCACACATGCATTTTTTGGTCACAAATATTTCTCAAATAGCTACTTATCCCTGGAAATAGCAGACATTTTGAGATTTGGGAAATCAAAAGACAAAAGATTCACACAGACAACTGCAGGGTGGATTGGAAAAAGTATAGCTATGTAGAGAAAAAGAAATTCCAGATAAGAAAATAGCTGGGAACTCAATGGCAGTAGAATGCATGATGATGTGTTCAGCAGATGAAAAATCACTCAATACAGCTGAATTTAGGGTCCGGTAAGGGCTGCGGTCCATAAAGATGAGGGGTATAAAGTGGGATTAGAGAACTATGCATCTGTAAAATGTTGTAGATTTTCTAGTTTTTGAAAATAAATAAAACTTAAAGCTGTTAGAACATTAAATGTACTTTAAGCCTTGAAAGAGAGACAACAGCGATCTGAGTCACATATGGTTGTGATTTCCGTTTCTCAGATGATAGACTAACTCACTTTCTTGTTTTTCTTTTTCTGTACAGTGACTACAGAGAATTAAACATCAGGGACAAAAACCTCTTGCCTTCTTAAGTAATGAACTTTGTTAAAAATTAACTTCCCTTGTGTTTTCCCACTCTGCTTAGACCAGATGACAGAAAAGCCATGACTATTATACCACCTACAAAAAATAGTAAACATATCCTTCCCAAAAAGGAAAACTGCCTATAATCAAATTTTTGTAATTATGCACCAATTTTGTATGAAAAAATGTCATTTTCTAAATGACATTTTCCTAAAAATTTGTAAAAATTATAAAAATGCTGAACAGTTCTCTGTCCCTGACTATATAAATAAATCCTTCACTGTCTTACTTCAAAACACTCTAATCCTTTGGAGTTGATTTTTCTGGGTGGGCCACCCTCATACTTTGCACTTGAATAAATTTTCTTTAAATTTGATTCAGACTCTTTTGATTATTTTAGGCTGACAAGTCTTAAGGCAGTATTTTTACTGGAAGAACTTTTGGCAGTACACTAAGAAAATCATCATATTCTACAAAGCGTCACTTTATGCACCTAATAACTGAACTCCAACATACATGGAAAAAAACTAAGAGAATTGAGTGGAGAAACACACAAACCAACAATGAAAGCTGGATATTTGAATATCTTACTTTTCAATAATGAATTTAAAAAATAGACAAGGATCAACCAGGAAACAGAAGACTTAAACAACAATAAAGCAACTGGTGTTAACACATCTGTATTTGTTTCTCCACCCACTATCTTCAAAACATGCATTCCTCCCAAAGGCACATGAAAACTTCTTCAGAATAGATTATACACTATGCCGTAAAGCAAGACTCTGTAAACTTAATTAAAGTAAAACTACGTTCTCTGAATTGAACAAAATAAAATTTAAAATCAATACAAAAAGTATTTGAGAAATTAAAAAATATGGGAAGACATATTTTTAAATGCATTTTTAACATATTTATAATGTATTTATAACATCTTTGTTTTAAAAATATATTAATATATTTTACACCATAACATAATAAAATTATCTATATTTCAATATTGTATAAGTAATATCAAATATTTAATATATTTGTAATAACACTTACTAATTAAAATTACAATCAAATTATAAGCAATAATAATTTTACTTTAATAACAATTAAAATAATTAATATAATATCTATATTATATTAATTATTAATATTAATATTGATAATATTAATCATGTGATGTGATAAGCAATAGGTCAAACAATAATCATTAAAATAAATTTTAAAATACTTTAAAATGAATGAAAATAAAGATATGCATCTAAGCAAATGCTTAATGCATATAAACACCTATATTAATGAAGAAGAAATACCTCATGCTTGCAGCCCTCGCTTGCTCTCGGTGCCTCCTCTGCCTCGGCGTCCACTCTGGCGGCACTGGAGAAGCCCTTCAGCCCTCTGCTCTGCTGTGGTGGCCCCTCTCTGGGGCTGGCCAAGGTTGGAGCCGGCTCTCTCTGCTGGCAGGGAGGTGTGCAGGGAGAGGCACTGGCAGGAGCTGGGGCTGCGTGCGGCACTCGCTGGCCTGCCCGGGTTCCAGGTGGGCGCCTGCTGGGCTTGATCAGGGGATGAGCTCCCTCTGGGCTGCCAGAGTTCCCACCGGGAGTCCCAGTGAGTGGTGAAGCCGGCTGGGCTTCTGGGACGTGTGGGGACTCGAAGAACTTTTCTTTCTAGCTAAAGGATTGTAAACACACCAATCAGCTCTCTGTGTCTAGCTAAAGGTTTGTAAACACACCAATCAGCACTCTGTCAAAACGGACCAATCAGCTCTCTGTAAAACGGACCAATCAGCTCTCTGTAAAATGCACCAAGTAGCTCTCTGTAAAATAAACCAATCAGTAGGATGTGGGTGGGGCCAGATAAGGGAATAAAAGCAGGCCACCCAAGTCAGCCGGCAACCTGTTTGGGTTTCTTTCAATGCTGCGGAAGCCCTGTTCTTTCTATGTTTGCGAGGAATTGTGCTATTGCTCACTCTTTGGGTCTGCGCTGTCTTTATGAGCTGTAACACTCACCATGAAGGTTTGCGGCTTCACTCCTCAAGCCAGCGAGACCACAAATCCAGGGGAAGAAGCAAACAACTCCAGACGCACCACTTTAAGAGCTGTGACACTCACCACGAAGGTCTGCAGCTTCACTCCCGAAGTGAGCGAGACCATGAACCCACCAGAAGGAAGAAACTCTGGACACATCTGAAAGAATGAACTCGGGACACACCATTTTTAAGAACTGTAACACTCACTGCTAGGGCCTGTGGCTTTGTTCTTCAAGTCAGCGAGACCAAGAACCCACCAATTCTAGACACAATTAATACTGATAATAATAATATGGGATAATAAGCACTAGGTCAAACAATCATTAAAATAAATTTTAAAATATTTTTAAAAGAATAAAAATAAAGACATAGCATAACAAAGTGTGGGGCAAGCATGTAAGGAAATGGTTAATGCCTGTAAACACCTATATTAATGAAGAAGAAATATCTCAAATCAATCCGTTAAGTTTATACGTTAAGAAACTAGAACAGAAGACCTGACTAAGCTCATAAAGCCCAAATGGAAAGAGATAATGAAGATTAGAGTGAAAATAAATTTAAAAAAATGGAAAAATAATAGAGAAATTCAACGAACCAAAAGTTGATTCTTTGGAAAGAACCAGCAACAAAACTGAAAAAACTTTATATCAAAAAAGAGGGAGGCGTCAGATTACTAAAGTGTAGAATGAAACAGTGGACCTTACTACTGATCTTAGGAAATAATAATAATTAAAATATTATAAAGAAATAGTGTAAGCAGTTGTGTGTCACCAAATTGTATAATTTAGATGACATAGAGAGACCTAAGCTACTGAAATTGACTCAGGAAGAAATAGAAAATATAACTGGTTCTGTAACAAGTAAAACAATTGCGTTGTTATTATTAAGGCTTGTCACAAAACAGTCCCAGTCCCAAAATTGTTTCAATTATGAATTCTATTAAGACTTTAAAGAATTTACACCAATCTTTATACATTGTTTTTTTAAAAATTGGAGAGGACAAAACAGTTTATAACCAATTGCGTAAATTTAGTATTGCTCTGATAACAAAGCCACACCAATAAATTATAAGGAAACTTCAGACAACATCTTCTATGAATAAAGAAGCAAAAATCCCCAACAGAATACTATCGAGCTGAATCTACCATATATAAAAAGAATTATATACAACATCCAGGTGGAATTTATATCAGAAATTCAAGGTTTGTTTGACATATGAAAATCAATGTAATATCCAATAATAGTAGAATAAAGAAAAAAACCACATGATCATCTCAATAGATAATTAAAATTGTTTCACAAATCAAACATCCTTTAAAAATAAAATACTCAACAAATTGGAATAGAAGGGAATTTCCTCAAACTGTTCAAGACCATAGCTACCTTCATATTTAATAGTGAAAGATCGAAAATTTTTTCATCAAATTAGGAACAAGGCAAGAGTATTTGTTCTTACCACAACTATTTAACATGGTTTTAGACATATTACCTAGAGTAATTAGGAATAAAAATAAAATATAAAGCATTAAGATTCGAAAAGTAAAAATAAATCTATCTCTATTTACAGATGACATTAAATTGAATAAAAAATAGGAATCTACAATCAGAAACAATAAATGACTTCAGCAAGGTTTTAGGGATATGAGATCAATATAAATAAATCAATTGTTTTTGTGTACTTTGTCAATGAATCACCCAAAAAATGGAAATAATAAAAATATATTAATTTCTAACAATATCTGGAAAAATAAAAAAGAAACTTGGGAATACATTTAACAAAAGAAGCATAAAACTTGTACGGCAGAAACTACAAAACACTGTTGAAGGAAATTAAAGAAGGCATGAATTGATGAAAAGACATTTTATATTTTTATGTTCATAGATATGAAGATATAACATGGTTAAGATGGCAACCCTCCATAAATTGAGCTACAGATCTAAAATAACCCTTATCAAATACTAGACGGATTTTTAGGAAAAAACAAACAAAAACAACTCACAGTCTGGTCCTAAATCCATATGGAAATTAAAAAGTCCTAGCATGGCCAAAATATTCTTAAAAAAAAATTTGAAGCTCTTACAATTCTTGATTTCAAAAAGTTATAAAACTACTCTTATTGAGACAGTGTGGTATTGTCATAAAGACTTATAGAAAGAATGGAATTGAGGGTCAAGAAATATACTCTTACACTGGTGGTCAGTTGATTTTCAGGAAGTGTGCCAATGGGAGAAGAATAATCTTTTCAGCAAATCATACTGGTACAATAGGATACCTATGCGCAAAATAATTATTCTGGACTCCTACTCCATGCTACATATAACAGAAATTGTTATACGGACCAAAATGGATCATTGACATATCACGTATTATTTATTATTGACATAAATGTAAGAGCAAAAACTATAAAACTCATAGAAGGAAATAGGAATAAATATCCATGATTTTGAGTTGAGCAATGTTTCCTGGATATGATACAAAAAGCAAGAGCAATTAAGAAAAAAATAAATAGGATTTTCACGAAAATTAGAAAAAAATATACTTCAAAGAAAATCATCAAGAAAGTGAAAATCAGCCAAAGAATGGGGGAAGATATTTTCATATCATATATCTGATAAGGCACTTGTATCCAGAATATAGAAAGAACACTTATAACTCAACAAACATATAGAAAATTTAATTTTCAATGGCCACATAACTTGAATAGATAATTCTTCAAAGAAGATATAAAAATTGTTAATAAATATACGCAAAGGTATTCAACATCATCACGGAAATCAAAATCACAATAAAGTACCGCTTTGCATCTACTCGGATAGATAAAATTACAGAGAAACTATCATGTCTTGATGAGGGTATGGAAAAATTGGAACCCTTAAACACGCCTAAATGTTGCAGCCTTCCTGTAAACACTTTGTCAACTTTTCATTTTATTTCATTTTTATTTTATTTTATTTTTTATTTTTTTATTTTTGAGACGGAGTCTTGCTCTGTCACCCAGGCTGGAGTGCAGTGGCGTGATCTCGGCTCACTGCAAGCTCCACCTCTCAGGTTCAAGCCATTCTCCTGCCCCAGCCTCCTGAGTAGCTGGGACTACAGGCGCCCGCCACAACGCCCAGCTAATTTTTCGTGTTTTTGTAGAGACAATACTTTGTCAACTTTTCAGAATGTTAGATCTAGAGTTACCGTGTGAGTCAGCAATTCCATTTCTAGGAATTTACCCAAGAAAATTGAAAACATATGTCTTCACAAAACCTTGTATACAAATATTGATAGCAGAATTATTCATAATAATAAAAAGATTAAAACAACCCATATGTCCATCAACTGATAAACAAAATTTAGTATATCCACACAATAGAATATTATTTAGCAATAAAATGAAATGAAGTACCGATATATACTACAAAATGAATGAACCTTGAAAACATTACGCTTAGAGAACGAAGTCAACCACAAAAGGCCACATATTGTATGATCCCATTTATACAAAAATTCCAGAATAAGCAAATACAGAGAGAGAAAGTAGATTAGCAATGAGGGGACAATGAGGACTGAGTACAAGTGTATGTCTTTATGAGGTGATACAAATTTTCTAAAATTACATAATGATGTTTGCACAACTCTGCAAATTTACTAAAAATTGCTGAATTATACACTTTTAAGGAGTAAATTGTATGTTATGTCAATTATATCTCAATAAAAATGTAATTGTTTATTAAAAAAGTAAACTAACCTCATTTCAGGTTGCATGACTTTGTACTCTTGTTTACTTTTTAGCTCTTGAGTTCCTCTCCAGCCTCTATGAGTTGGAGCTTCTTACATCTTTAGAGACCTCCAAAAGGACCAGATTCTGGATTGACATCAGATTTCCAAACCTAACAGGCTCTACTTACTCTAAATCTTCACTGTGCCCAGGGCTAAAAGCAAGCAACGCCTAAAACTGGCTCTGTTATGTGGTGGTAGTTATAATAGTAACATAAGGCAGGGAGTCAGAGAGAGTCATTCAGTAAGAAACTTAGACATCCAGGCATTAGCTGAGTTCTGCTGGGCTGTATTTCTGCAGAAAATTACAAAATCACATTTTGCATGAGAAAACAGAAGTTGCTGACAATAAAGTAAAACCCAATGAGTTTTATGTCCATTTATCAAAGAACTTTCAGTTTGTGTTTTGAAGTAGGTAAAACAATAACAAATACTGAGGAAATAATGCTAATCTGTATTCAGAGCATTTTATTATAGAAATATAGGAGAAAAACAATACTGCAAGTCTTGTTAGATTTAGCCAAATTGTGCTTACAGTGACAGTTAATTTTGCAGTGTTATGTTGGAAAACACTTTAAAAATGAATGAGAGAAATTTTATTGCAGGGAAAAAATGATGCTGTTAGATTTTTAAGAAGACTAGTATTCAGAACGAGAAAGGTGAGAGAAATTTTCTCCAAACCAGTCTATGATTCTGGATATATTCTGGTTTATTTCTTTGTCAAAAACACTGAGGAAGGAAGTAAAATATTTCAATTTTATAAGTGTAAATGAACTGCAATGGTGGAGAATAAACTTTCTGAGAATAATTCATTCATTTATTTCATTTAACATTTACTGAGCTTTGGGCCATTCATTATCTTAACCATTAGAGTTACACTAACAAGAAAATACTACAAACCCCACTTTTCTCCTTGAGCCACAAAAACCCATTCTCCACTCTGTTGATACGATGAACTTTAAGGGACATACATCCTATCATATTTAAAACATAATCTGAATGTCTTACCCAGACCTTCAAAGCTAGACTTGTTAAGGTTTTTGAACGGGGAGAACATGTTCTCTTTGTAAAGAATGTTCTTTCCTTAGTTCCTCTATCATTTTCATCTCAGCTACTCCTCAAAGGGCTCACCTCACCATCCAATGTCAAGGGGTGCATCAGACATTCAATGTTATTAGGTTGGTGGAAAATTACATGCGCTTTTTGCCATTAAAAGTAACAGCAAAATCAAAATCACAAGGAGATACCACTTTGCATCTACTAGGATAGATAAAATTATAAAGAGAGAAATTATCATGTGTTGGTGAGTATAAGGAAAAATGGAAACCTTGAAATACTCCTGGTGAGAATGTTAAATGTTGTAGCCTCCCTGCAAACAGTTTGTCGGCTTTTCAAAATGTTACATCTAGAGTTACCATATGAGTCAGCAAGTCCATTTCTAGGAATTTACCCAAGAAAACTGAAAACATATGTTTTTACAAAGCCTCGTATACAAATATTGATAGCAGCATTATTAATAATAAAAAAATGTTGTAACAACCCATATGTCCATCAACTGATAAATGGATAAACAAAATTTGGTGTATTCTAATATATCACCATTCCCATAATTGTATTCTCTTTCTATAATTGCTCATTTTCTGAATTTATCATGTTTATGTTTCACTTTTTAGAACATGCTCAGTCCCAACAGTCGATAAAATGCTGGCTCCAGGAGCTCAAACACCTCTTCTCTCTTCCTCACTGCTGAATCTTTTGTGCCACATTGGAGGTACTCAGTAAATGTTTGATGAATCAACTATTCCTGTCTTCGTTGTGGTTTATAAACGTCAGAGCAAATCAATATCAATAAATGTAGTGAGTGCTCTAAAGAAGTGGTACAGTATAAGCATATATAATTGTGGGTGGGGAGTCTACTCTGGAGAATCAGAAAGTCTCCTGGTTAACTGAAAGCTGAGGAGATGGACATGAGCAGGGATGCAGGGCAGGGCTACAAACCTACAGTGGTGGACAGGATGTTGAAGGCCTTACTCTTTGAAAAAGCACTTGATAATTGTTAAATATAATTCACTTGCTTACGGATTAATTAATGAATCCACAAAAACTTGCATGTTACTCGGGGTAGCCATGTAACTCAGAAATGCTAATGTGGTGGTCTACGAGAGAGACAGAGACCCTAGCTCTCTATGAAATCTCTGTCCAGAGTTCTCTGCTAGTTAAATAACCATACCAAAGGTCAGTGAAATTTCTCCCAGTTGTTTCTCTGGACTTTGCCACTGTCTTGTTCTCTCCCACAAGCCCATTTCATGGTCTATGTATTTTTATGCCCTTGACTTTCTCTGTGTATTTCCGACCTTGCCTGAACTTTAGGCTTACCCAGCATTCAGCTTACTTGGTTTTAACATTCTATGCATGCAACAAAATATTACGTGTACACCATAAATATGTACAAATAGTATGCATCAATAAAAAAGACAAAACACTAAAAAAACTATTATTTTAATAATTACAACGTTGGAATAAAATGATCATCCTTAAGGCTTCCTCTGTTATAATAGTGGTGATAAAACAACTGACAACAGACTGGAGAGGCTTCTGGAAAGTCTTCAACACTTTACAGCAACTTGTAGCTCTCTTTTTCCCACTGCTGAATCACAGGGTTAACCCAACATGTTCTACTTCTCAATTTCCCTTTGGGACCTAGCCTAGTTTTCTCTCATCCAACCATCTTTTCATCCAACCATTCATATTTCCATCTATCTATGCATTTTTTGTTCATCAATCCACTCAAACATTTGCTGATTTTACTGATTTATTCTACAAACATATTTTATACATTTAATAAGCTGGATATTTATCTAAGTTCTATAGAATCATAAAGAAAATACACAAACTTCACCACAAATACTCATACTCACTTGGAAAGACAGATCAGTAAAAAACGAAAAACACGCTGGGCACAGTGGCTCACACCTGTAATCCCAGCACTTTGGGAGGCTGAGGTGGGCGAATCACAAGGTCAGGAGATCCAGACCATACTGGCTAACACAGTGAAACCCCGTCTCTACTAAAAAAATACAAAAAATTAGCCGGGCGTGCAGGTGGGCACCTGTAGTCCCAGCTACTCAGGAGGCTGAGGCAGGAGAATGGCATGAACCCGGGAGGTGGAGCTTGCAGTGAGCCGAGATCGCACCACTGCACTTCAGCCTGGGTGACAGAGCAAGACTCCATCTCAAAAAAAAAAAAAAAAAAAAAAAATGAAAACCAGCAATAAAAAAAGGAAAACCAGGAATAATTCTGCCTCAGGAAAAATAACCCAAAATTTCTAGTGACATTGCTATTCAAAGACTCTATGATGCAGACATGTATGGCAAATTTGGGGAGAAAGGAAAAAGAAAAAGAGAAGAAGCTGATGAAATAACCAAAGCAATGTACAAGTGTGATCAAGCAACATAGAAATGCTTGTTTATTGTAGCCAGCTTCACACCATATCCAGGATTGGCAGAAACCAAAGGACACAGGTTCCAACTTGGGCCACTTCCTACCAGCAAGTCAGTAATAAAGAGAGTTAGTTGCTCTAAATCTCAGTTTCCACCTATGTAAGATGGGAACAATAATCTCGACCTTAACATATTGTTATGTTAATTAAATAAGAGAAAAAGGCATATGAATTCTGTGACCCCATGCTGAAAATCCACGGATAGTCCATGCAGCGTTCTAGAGCATGAATAGGATTCTCTATTATTTGAATGTATAAGACCAGACTATGCCTGAAATTTATATTCTTTATTGTTATTTGATTTGACCTATGGCATGTTTATGAAAATGTGACAGAAAATGTGACATTATTGTGATTTTTTTCAAAAGGACAGATTCTATACTTTAATGCACATTGGTAATAGCACAACAAATCTAACGTTGGTAAAAGTCAATGGCTTTTTGTGGCTAATAATTCATATAATGTTAGATTACATTCAGATGTGCACACTTTTCCTTCTCAGATCTAATACTTCAATTTATTAATCAAGTTGAAGCTAGCCACGTGCAGGAAGCCTTGTATTCAATAATGCACTTTGTATCTTACAAACTTGGTAATGCATGACCTGTCTCTGAAGGATGAAACACTTCAGTTCTTTCTTTAATAACTGGGGGATGACGCCTCCCAAATCCGTTTCTGACAACTCAGGCATAGTTGATTAAATCACACATCTCTCCTCCCCATTACTGTCCAAGAAATGCAGGATGCTCAAACTGAAGAGATGTTGATTAAGATGATGTTGGACAATTAATTATGCACCATGATAACCTCTGACCTGTGCAAGTTCTTTCTATTTTCATCAGTTCAGACTCCAAATTAACAGATAATTACATTCTTGTGTTTTAATCAAGCCGTGGGCAGTGGGGGAAAGATGGTGAAGTACAAATCAAGAAGAGAATTCATGTTGAGCTATTTTTTTTTAAATGAAAGATTTGAAAGGATAATTATTTCAATTATTTTACTTTCTTTTATACCTAGAACTCTCTTCAAACAGAAGTCTTTGTGTTACAGCACAATCTCTGAGATAGAATATGCATTTGGGTAAAAAACAAAAACCTACCAAATGTGTATCACATAGCAGGAAGCATAGATTATGTGTGCAGTTGAATCAGTGAAAAAGTGTAAAATATGCCAAATGCATACCTAAAAGAGGCCATCCTACTCTTTTGAAGCACACACAAAATTGAAAAACAAAAACAAAAAGAGACTCAGAATTACTTTAGAATGTTCTAATCAATAAATTGACATAAAATTGATGTACAGAAGAAAAGCCTGGCAGAAATATATTATTCCCAGTTTTATATTAAGAGTAAAATTAGCAAATTAATAGTAAAATCAGGAGTGGAAGCTCACATAGACAATTTTCAATTAGTTCATGATGTGTCTGCTTTATAGAGTAGTATGTACTCATTTTTAAAAAGACAAATAATATATTTTATCAGAACACAAAAGTTTATATACTGTACAATCAAAGCTATGCAAAAAAAAATTCATGGACAAGAAAATGATTGAATAAATGCATGCGAAGTCCTTATCTCTGAGTAGTGAGATTATAGATATAATTTTCTCCATTTGTTTTTGTATATCACTATAAGACTCTAAGCTTCTCAGGGAACTCATTTTAAATAACAATTTTCGAAACAACTGATTTACTCCTTTTTTCAAGGAAGACTGACATGTAAGCCTTTTGGCCAAAGTAGAAACTGTAGCATCATGAAAAGAAGCTTCATGTCACAGGCCTATCCTGATTGGTTTATTACCAGTGAATTTTTGGAATTTTTTTACGGAGAAGAAATGTGAGTTCATTTTCCTGGCTGGGAAGGAGAGAATGCTGGAGTACAATGTTAGTGTCTGCCATAGACCAGGAAGGAATCCCAGCAGCCTCATGTGTGTTTGCTGAACCTGATGGTGGTCCAGGGTGGTCATCTGGATTCACAAGTGCTAGTCTAGTTTCTCAACTAGCTAGGAGGCTGGAAAGTTTCAAAGTCCTCATTTCTCCTAGTGTTTATCATTGACATTGCCTAGGAAACTGTCGGAAATGCATAATCTCAGGCCTGAAACAAGGTATTTGATTCAGAATTGGCATTTTAATTAGATCCCCCAGGTGGTTTGAAAGAATACTAATGTTTGAGAAACTCTGCTCTAGCCCAGCAGTTCATCTTCTGTAAAAGAGATTCCTAGCATCAAACTCCTAGTGTGGTTTTCAGAGATAAATGAGGTAATGCACATGAAAAACTTACAATGCCTGATATACAGTAAACAGTAGATAATCACAGACATTATATTGCTATCAAATTTCTCTAATATTTTCTGATACTTCATATATAAGTATATTGAGATCCCACCAAACCCATAAAAGTTCATTGGTATTTGCATTCTAAACTCAGAAGTAAACAAACTCTACCTCCTAAAACATTTATATCAACATCAAATTCCGCATAGTGAACACTGATGAGCCCAAGATCTCAAAGAACTCAGACTCATTAAGCAAAGATGCAATCATGTTAGGTTGATGAAGGAAGACTAGGGACTTAGGTATTTGCAATCATTCTGATGAGAACTGAAATAAGGGAGTTCATCGACAGAAAATCCAATTCCCCAGAGTCCCAATTCCCCAAACATTCTAACAAATTGGAGGGTTTTTTTAATTTTAAAAAGTGTCTTTATTATAAATTGGAAAAATATGGAACACTTCACAAATTTGCGTGTCATCCTTGTACAGGGGCCATGCTAATCTTCTCTCTGTCGTTCCAATTTTAGTATACGTGCGCCAAAGCGAGCACAAATTTGAGTTTTTATTAAAATTTACAGACTTTCCCCCCACCTTTCCAAACATTTTTATCTCATCCATTCTTTTTGTTCATAGCCCATGACATTTAAACTGCAGAATTTTGGGCAAATTTTGAATGAGGGCTTTAACAGACAGAAACAATACAAGGCAGAAATAAAGGAGGATGAAGTCACTTATAACAATACGTAATCATGCATTTATTTCTTAATTTCATCCATACTTAGTTTACATGTGTTATATGTGAGAAAAAATACATATAGAGAAAGGAAATGAAGGGGGGAAACATAGGTTAACAAATGTATAACACGATTAGTGCTTATATAAAAAGAAGTGATCTCTTATTGTGAAAGAAGTGGCTAAGGAGTATCCTTTGAAGAGAAAACTATCATATGAGAATCATTAGGATAATTATTTTATTTTTAGTCAGTTTATTAAGGCCCCAAGAGCATAAACCTGCTGAATTTTCTCTCCCTTCTTTAACATACCATATAAAATAATCTTTCTCATCTGTCTCTGCTCAAGGACGTTTATTTCCTTTCCATGTTGTTCTATGCACATGTCATTTTCTTCTCTGCAGTCAGAGTAGGATGCTGAGCTAATGCATTCAGCAGGGGCAGGAAGGGCAGCAGGGAGATGTATTGCTCTCTGTGCCTTAATATCCTGGCTGAACACACACCGTTAGGTACACAGCCACACATTTGGTTGACAGAGGTGCCTGTGACCCGTGCGACAGGGATTAATAGGCATCTATTCTCGGCATCTTACCTTAGTAAACCTCAGGTCACCTTTGTTGTTTGGAGATACTCCCTTATTTCCCCACCTGTGCTTGAAAACCCTCTTCTTTGCCTTCAGGGCCACTGACTCACCCTGATTGTCCTTCCTTCAAAGTGAATAATCAGAGTGAGGACAGGGTTATAATAAATGGAGAGTTGTTGCTTTCTGAAAAGCAGAAAACATTATGCTTAAGTTAAATATGAGTCAAGATCTTTACTGTAAAAGCTAGTGTTTTTGTACTCCAGGATGCAAACATTGCTTTGAATCTCTGGCCATTGGTTTTCTCTTCCATAAAGAGAAGAAACTGAATATAATCAGTCTTGTGAATAAATTCATTTCTAATCAAACTCAAGAGTCTCTAAGTGGCATCTATGTCACATTCTAGAAGTTGTTTGAATTCAGTTGTGGTGTTTTTTTTCTGCTTTTGATTCTCAGGTACTGAATGTGCCTTTAAGATTTTCTACAGTAAATTAAAAAGTTCATATCCTGTGTTTTAAAAGTAGCTTCAAGATAGAAACAGATTACCTTTTGGAGTTACGTCATTGTAGCTTTATGTCCTCGATCCTGCATAATCATTGATGTCACTGTTTCTTGTGTGTGCTTCTGTTTCAGGACTCTAATTTCTTCCAACATATCCCATTCTTGCCCTTGGCATCCTGTAAGGTGGCACTAAAGAGTTGCCTATTGTATCAACCAGGACACATTCTGTTACAAATAACAGAAGATCTCATTAAAATTGGCTTATATAAAATAAAATAGAATTTACTGGTTCTCATTATTAAGGAATTCTGGTGGTAGACATAGCTTCAGGCATGACTGGGTACAATTGCTCAAGGGATGTTATGTGTATCTTATTCATTTCTCTAATGTTGCTATTGACTGCATTGTGCCCACTGAAAATTCAGATGTTGAAGCCCAAACCCCCAATGTGACCATCTTTGGAGAAAGGGCTTTTAAGATGGTTAAACGAGATCGTAAGGATGTGGTCCTAATCCAACAGGACTGGTATCCTTACAAGAAGAAAGAGTGAGCTTTCACAGAGGAAGACCACATGAGGACACAGTCAGAAGCCTGTAAGCCAGAAAGAGCTTCTTCACCGGAACAGGACCCTGCTGACACCCTGATCTCTTGACTTCCAGCCTCCAGAACTGCAAGAAAGTAAATTCTGTTGTTTCAGCCACCCAGCCTATGGTGTTTTCTTATGGCAGCCCAAGTAGAGTAATGCAGCTTTTCACTGTGGGTTTGCTCCTCGCAATAGGTTAAAGATAGCTATAAATTCTTTGCTACCACTCCCAGGGAGAGGTGGTATACAGTTTCTGCTCTCTTGAACTCAGACTGGCCTTAGTGTCTTGCTAGGCCAATAGAATTTAAGAAACATGATGTTCTGAGATTTTTAAGGAAAGGTTATAAGAAGCCTCGTTGTTTTCTACCAGGTTCTCCTAGAATCCTCACTGTAGGGGAAGTTAGCCATGACGTATGAAGTAAATTATCCTGGGTTAGAGAAAAGCACAAATGAATTGAGAGGTGTAGCCAGTGGAGAGAATTAGGTTAAATATTTTGATCATGTGTCAGGTATTATGTAGTCCTTAATGAATAATAATGGGAAATAAGTAATGTTGGTTGAAGGCTCAATGTGTGTCAGGTACATAAGTGATTTACATAAATGCTTTAATATACATGGATTTAAATATCTACTTAATAATACATATTGTATATTAAATATATGCACATATATTTAAAGAATATATAAACATGTATTATTTAATATATTAAAATTTGTATTAATTTATATATGTGTGTATATATATATACATATATAGTTGCAGAAAGTCTATTAGATAAAATCAGTATTGTGCTTAGTTCAAAGATAGGGAAACTGATCCTTAAAAGTTAACTAACTCAACTATGGTCGTTCAAGTGTTAAATGGCAGAAAGAGGATCTGGCTGACAAGAATCCTAGTTCTCAACCACTATACAATGCTTTTTGTTCTTTCCTTGCTGCCTGATTTTATTGGTACACCGCTCCCCACCACATCAGACTTCTCTGTTAGCTTGTCTTCCCTAATTCAACCTGAACTGGCACTTTGTAGTTACTACTATTATATAATATTATACATTGCATATATGTATCACTTAATACAGCAATAATGTTCTCTACCATTTAATCGTCACCTATATTCCATTTATTAAATTGATCATTTCAAAACAATTAGTACACCTTATCCCAATGATGTTGGGAGCAGGACCCCCAAAATCTGGCCATAAACTGGCCCCAAAACTGGCCATAAACAAAATCTCTGCAGCACTGTAACATGTTCATAATGGCCCTAACGCCCATACTGGAAGGTTGTGGGTTTACAGGAATGAGGGCAAGGAACACCTGGCCTGCCCAGGGTGGAAAACTGCTTAAAGGCATTCATAAGCCACAAACAACAGCATGAGCGATCTGTGCCTTAAGGACATGCTGCTGCTGCAGTTAACTAGCCCAACTTATTCCTTTAATTTGGCCCATCCCTTCGTTTCCCATAAGGGATACTTTTAGTTAATTTAATATCTATAGAAACAATGCTTATGGCTGGCTTGCTGTTAATAAATACGGGGGGAAATCTCTATTTGGGGCTCTCAGATCTGAAGGCTGTGAGACCCCTGATTTCCCACTTCACACCTCTATATTTCTGTTTGTGTGTCTTTAATTCCTCTAGCACCGCTGGGTTAGGGTCTCCCTGACCTAGCTGGTCTCAGCACAATGATGCTCAGAGATAGATATTTTAGTCTTAACTTAGCAGAGGAGGAAGCTGAGTTACAGGAAAGTATTGATTGAAGGACATTGTAAGTAAGACTGCACAGCTGTGTGGCCAGGTGCCACTTGACTCTTATGGTTCTGAAGCACTTCCTTTGGTTAATATCAGAGCTCTCTCAGCTTTCATCACTACACACAGATGCTAAAGATTTTAGCAAGCAGTGTATAAGCTAGAGTTTCCACCCCCACTCTTGCCCTGACAGTTTCGACAGGTATTCCTTCAAAGAATGGACTGTTTCATTTGTCCAATTCATCAAAGTTCTGCCATCATTTATGTCATGCATTAAGCTACAAATGTCTTAGCCTTTGGTCTCTCAGTACAGCCTTCAGTTAAATTGAGCTGGGAATTTACAGGTGAAGGGCCAAGTAGAGAAAGAAAGCAGAAAGAAGGAAAATTTAATGTCAGTTTGCTTCATTGCTTTAGCCAAGATGAGACAGAAATATCAGGATTTATTATTACAACCTTATCTTGTCTGATATTCTGAGAGCATGTGAGCTGGAAAGTGGGTTCAGAGAGTAGATAACATACAGAAAACAATTTTGAAGCCACAGTGGAAAATCTCTATTTCTATAGTCATATCTTGCTTTGGGGCAGTTTGACCAAGATTGTTTATTTATAGGCTGGTCTCCAAATCACACATGGACATTTCAAACAACAAATCTATGTCATATGATGGACATTTTCCATCCCAAAGAGTTGACGCAGGGAATGTGTGTGATGAAGTTGGAGGCAGAATATTTTTCGGAGTCAGATACCTGGGTTGAAGATATAGTTCTGAAAGTTATTAGCTGTGACACCTTAGATAAATGAGCCAACTTTCCTGAACCTCAGTTTCCTTTCTATAAAATAAAGATGAACAGGCTTGCCTCATGAGGTAATCATATAGGAAAACTAACTATTAATAGAGACGATGTATATAAATTATCTCATGACATGTATGATTTTTATGTTGTCAAAGTAAATGATGGCTATGGCAGTTTATTAATGTGGGATTATCTTTGCTATAAGCCTGAAGTGAGTTGGAAATGTTTCTTTCTATTCAAAATTACATAAACAAAGGAGAGCTATTAAGATAGTATTGCCAACACATGAAATAACTGAAATATTTTTTAGCTGTGCTGAATTCTAGAATATTTGCCAAAGAAAATCATAGAGTGTTCATGAATATGAGTTTGTACATATGTTTGTAAATAGTATGTATATATTTTATATGTTTTATGGATATATTTCATCTATACACTCATTAAAGCATTCTTTACTCACATATTAGATCCTGGTATTCAATAGCCAATCTAGGCACAAAGAATTGTAAAATTAGAGTCTAGCCTTACGGCTAACGCCATGGGGTTAGAATTCATATTTGGTTCAAATCCTGACACACTGTTTACTATTTGTTTGTCAGGGGCCCATTTGACAAAATAAAAGCGCAGGATTTGCAATAGAATGAATATGGAATTACAAATTAACCACGACTCCTAGGTCTCAGTTTCCTCATCTGTAAAACCGGGTTTGGGTAGGGGTTAAAGAATCATGTATTTGTTTTTGGTGAATTTAAAAATTCTACTTACACTACTTAGCAGTTCTGAGCTTACTAAGAAAATGCCGCCCATATATAGTAGCCAATATTTTATTATTAAGACCCTCAAGTGCACTAAAGTATATTGCTTAGCTACAGTATAAATACTGTAATAAGAGAAAATAAGGAATCTACTGTTTGTGTATTATCATTCTAGGTATTTAAAAGTCATCTCATAGAATGGAACAAGTAGGATTTTTATTCTATTTTAAAGACAAAAACACCAAAGACAAGAAAACTTAAGCAACTTGCTGGAGGCCAGGCCTGGTAGCTACTTGACCCTTTCTGCTCAGAACACAGGAATAGACCTCTTTTTGTGAGACAGCAGTGTTCATATTGCTCCAGAGGTCAGACATGAGATAGGTAAGTTACCTTGAACCTGGGGCACAAAGAGGAGGCTGATGTCCAGAGAGTTTCTATTACAATAATTTCACACACTGAGTTAGTATGGAAAGGAATAAATCAAGATGGGCTCACAATTTTATCTCATGTTAATCCCATGGGCCCATGAAAACTTTATTTGCATGTTGAAATCAGAGAAATGTTTCTCAGTTAAAAAAATATATATGCACAGCTTATATTTTCTTGAAATATACAGCATAGCCAGAACTACCCTTTTTCACCCCCAACACATAATGGAAGGTTAAGTTCAGCAAGTATTTCACTTTTCTTATAACTCCAAATGAAGAAAATCAACAATGCAGTGGCGATGATAAACGATGGTTGGCACTTGTCCTGAGCATGAGTGTTTCACAGGAAGTAGAGGGGATTTTGGCAAAGGAGGGCCCTCGAGCTCCATCAAAGGTGGCAGCTGCATCTCAGGTCCTGCTCATGGTTGCCTTGTGAGTGCCTGCTTCCATCTTACCATAACTTCTTCCAAGCAAAGCCTCATATCAGGTTGTTTTTGATAAATATCCCACTTTTTTAAGCATTGGGAAATGACTTTTTAAACTATGCTGCCAATACAAAGCTGATTCCTTCTTTTAATTTTACAAACTCCACATAGAGCGAATTATTTATCTTTTTACGTTTAACTAGCAGCAGAGTAGGTCCTAAAGCCCATGTCCACAAGACCAGACTCAGTTGTCTCAGTGATTAGATTAATAAAATGTTCAATGGATTCTTGCTGCATATGTCCATGCTATGGTTATCCGATAGTCAGCTATGTGCATGCCAAGCCAGGCGTGGGGATGTTGTAAAGCTAATTAAACACCCTGGAATGAAAATCTTTATTGACCAGAAACCCATATTCAGAAACTTTCATATTTCTATTAGCTATACTTAGAAAGATATGGGATTCATTTTCCCACATGAAAGCAGAGAAATAGGCACGGCTGTGCTGGATCCTTATGTAATTGAAAGTCTGCGGCATGTCATTGAAATCCCTCTGTGGGCTCTGCCCTGTGAAACTCTACAGTTAAACTCACTTGTCTGTATATACCTACGCTCTAGTCACTTCACTTACTTACACTTCCAAGAACATGCATGCTTTTTTTTAATACTAAGAGCTGCAGAAATGTATTTTTCTTTTTGTAATGTCCTGTACTCCTTATTCAGCTTGGGAACGCTTTTTTGTCTCACATTAACTTTATATGTTTAATATTTTTAAATTTCAGAAGCTTTTGTGGTACAAGTGGTTTTTTGTTATGTGAATGAATTGTATAGTGGTGAATTCTGGGAGTTTAGTGCACCCAGGAACCATGTTTTGATGCTAAAGTCTCAGCAGATCTTTCTCTGTGAAGCCTTATTGAATTTCCTACCCCTGAGCGTAATTCATGAACTCTGTTTGCGCAGTCCCTGAGTCAGACAGTTGGCCACTAATGATTTAAATATATGTCTTCCTAACTATCCTGTAATTTCCTCTAAAGCCAAAGCTGTATTCTATTGATCTTGAAATCTTTGCTGTAGTGGGTCTTCTAATATTTGATAGGTACTATTCTTGATAATTAAATGAAAGAATTGTGTATTTCTTTTTACTATTATCTTAGGTTCAGGGGTACATGTGCAAGTTTGTCACATAGGTAAACACTCGTCATGGGGGTTTCTTGTACAGATTATTTTATTACCCAGTTATTAAGCCTAATGCTAATTAATTATTTTTCCTGATTCTCTCTCTTCTCCCACCTTCCACGCTCTTCATAGGCCCCAGTGTGTGTTGTTCCCCTCTATGTGTCTATGTGTTATTATTTAGCTCCCACTTATAAGTGATAACATGTGGTATTTGGTATTTGATTTTCTGTTTCTGCATTAGCTTCCTAAAGACCATGGCCTCCAGCTTCATTCATGTCCCAGGAAAATACGTGATCTCATTATTTTTTATTGATGCAGAGCATTCCGTGGTGTAGATGTACTATAATTTCTTTATCCCATCTGACATTGATGGGCATGTAGGTTAATTCCATGTCTTTGCTTTGTGAATGGTGCTGCAATGAACGTGTGTGTGCATGTGTCTTTATAATAGAACAAATTATATTTCTTTGGGTATATACCCAGTAATGGAATTGCTGGGTCTAATGGTATTTCTGTCTTTAGGTCTTTGAGGAATCGCCACACTGTCTTCCACGATGGTTGGACTAATTTACACTCCCACCAAAAGTGTATAAGCATTCCCTTTTCTCCACAACCTTGCCAGCACCTGTTATTTTTTGACTTTTAGTAATAGCCATTCTGACTTGTTTGAGACAGTATCTCATTGTGGTTTTGACTTGCAGTTCTCTAATGTTCAGTGATGTGGAGCTTTCTTTCATATGTTTCTTGGCCACATGCATGTCTTCTTTGGAAAAGTGCCTGTTCATGTCCTTTGCCCACTTTTTACTGGAGTTGTTTGCTTTTTTCTTGTAAATTTGTTTAAGTTCCTTAGAGATGCTCAATATTAGACCTTTGGTAGATGCATAGTTTGCAAAAATTTTCTGCAGGATGTCGGTTTACTCTTTTGATATCTTCTTTTGCTGTGCAGAAGCTCTTTAGTTTAATTGGATCCTATTTGTCAATTTTTACTTCTGTTGCAATTGCTTTTGGCATTTTCATCATGAAATCTTTGCCTGTGCCTATGTCCTGAATGGTATTGAATGGTATTGTCTAGGTTGTCTTCCAGAGTGTTTATAGTTTGGGGTTTTACATGTAAGTCTTAATCCATCTTGAGTTAATTTTTGTATATGCTGTAAGGAAGGGATCTAGTTCCAATTTTCCGCATATGGCTATCCAGTTATTCCAGCACCATTTATTGAATAGGGAATCATTTTCCCATTGCTTGTTTTTGTCAGGTTTGTTGAAGATCAGATAGTTGTAGGTGTGTGGTCTTTTTTCTGGGTTCTCTATTTTGTCTCATTGGTCTATGTGTCTGTTTTTGTGCCAGTACCATGCTGTTTTAGTTGTTATAGCCCTGTAGTACAATTTGAAGTAGGGTAACATGATGCCTCCAGCTTTGCTCTTTTTGCTTATGATTGTCTTGGCTATTTGGACTCTTATGTTCCATATGAATTTTAAAATAGTTTTATCTAGTTCTGTGAAGAATGACATTGGTAATTTAATGGGAATAACATTGAATCTATAAATTGCTTTGGGTAGTGTGGCCATTTTAATGATGTCAATTCTTCATATCTCTGAGCATGAAATGTTCTTCTGTTTGTGCCATCTCTGATTTCATTGAGAAGTGGTTTGTAGTATTTTTACTAATAATAGATTCATTCCATGACCTCTAATTAAATATATTTTTTCTTTTTCAACTTTTATTTTATTATAACTATTGTTATAAACAATTGGTTATTTTAGATTCAGGGAATACATGTACAGGTTTGTTACATGAGTAAATTGTGTGTTGCTGAGCTTTGGTGTACAAATACTTTCATTACCCAGGTACTAAGCATGGTACCTGATTGGTAGTTTTTTGACCCTCACCCTCCTCCTATGCTCCATGCTCAAGTAGGCTCTGGGTTTCCCTTTCCATTTTTGTGTGCATGTGTACTCAATATTTAGTTCCCTCTTGCAAGTGAGAATATGTGTTACAGTTGGTTTCCTGTTCATTAATTCACATAGGCCTTTAGTTCCATCCATATTGCTGCAAATGGCATGACTGTTCTTTTTTGTGGCTGCGTAGTATTCCAGAGTGTATATGTACTATTTTTTTTTTTATCCAGTCTGCCATTAATGAACATCTAGTTTGATTCCATGTCTTTTCTATTGTGAATAGTGCTGCAATGAACATGAGAGTACATACATCTTTTCAATGGAATGATTTACATTCCTTTGGGTATATACTGAGTAATGGGATTCCAAGATCAAATAGTAGTTCTGTTCTAAATTCTTTGAAAAATCGCCAAACTGCTTTCTACATCGGCTGAACTAATTTACATTCCCACTAGCAGTTTATAAGCATTCCTTTTTCTCCTCAACCTTGCCAACAATTGTTATTTTTGACTTTTTAATTACACCTATTCTATTTTGAGATAATGTCTCATTGTGGTTTGGATTTAGATTTGTCTAATGATTAGTGATGTTGAACATCTTTTTCACATGCTTGTTACGCTCATGTATGTCTTTTTAAATACGTGTTCATGTTCATTGTCCTTTGTAGTTTCTTACATACCTCAGAAGTATCTGTTCCTGTCCTTTGCACATGGGGTTATTTATTTTTTGCTTGTTGATTTCTTTAAGTTCCTTATAGATTCTGAATATTAGACTTTTGTCAGATGCATACTTTGCAAATATTTTCTCCCATTCTGTAGGTTGTCTGTTTACCCTGTTGATAGTCTCTTGCTGTGCAGAAGCTCCTTATTTTTATTAGGTCTCACTTATCTGTTTTGTTTTCACTGGAATTGCAGTGGATTTTTCACAGATGACTCTTCTAAGTTAAACTACCTAATGTTGGCAATGGGTTTTTCATAGATGACTCTTCTAATTTTGAGGTATGTTCCTTTGATTCCCAGTTTTTAAGGTCTTTTACGTAAAAGAATATTGAATTTTATCAAAAGTCGTTTCTGCATCTAATTTTTTTTTGTCTTTTAGTTCTGTTTATGTGATGAATCACATTTATTGATTTGCATATGTTGGACCAAACTTCCATTGCAGGAATAAAGCCTACTTCATTGTGGTGGACTAACCATTCGATGTGCTGCTGGATTGAATTTGCTAATTTTTTTTTTGAGAATTTTTGTGTCTATGTTCACCAGGGATATTTACCTGAAATTTTCTTTTCTTTTTTTTTTTTCATTTTGTCTCTCACATGTTTTGGTATCAGAATGATGCTGGCCTCATATTATGAGTTAGGGAGGAGTCTCTCTTCCTACATTTTTTGGTATAATTTTGGTAGGATTGGAGTCTGCTCCTCTTTATACATGTGTTAAAATTCAGCTGTGAATCCATCTGATACAAGGCTTTTTCTGGTTGGTAAGTTTTTTTTATTACCGATTCAATTTTCAAACTCATTTGTTTGTTCAGTTTTTTTCCACTTTAATCTTAAGTGGGTACATGTTTAAAGCTTTCAAGTTTTTCCTGCTTTAATCTTGAGAGGCTATATGTTTCCAGGAATGTATCCATTTCTTTCATGTTTTCTAGTTTGTGTGCATGGAGGTGTTTATTATAGTCTCTGAAGGTATTATTAATATTTTGTTTTTCTGTGGGATTGGTCATAATGTCACCTTTGTCATCTCTAGTTGTGTTTATTTGGATAGTCTCTTTTCTTACTCTTCTTAATTTAGCTAGCAGTCTATCAATCTTATTTATTTTTTTTACCAACTTTTGGTTTTATACATCTTTTGTATGTATTTTTTTGCCTGTCAATTTCATTCAGTTCAGGTCTGATTTTGCTTATTTCCTTTCTTCTGATAGCTTTGGGGTTGGGTTGCTCTTGTTATTCTAGTTCCTCTAGGTGGGATGTTAGATTTTTAATTTTAGATCTTTCTGTCTTCTCAATGCAGGTGTTTAGCACTATAAACTTCCCTTTTAACATTCTTTTAGCTGTGTTCCAGAGATTCTGGTATATTTTATCTTTGTTCTCATTAGTTTCAAAATTTTTTTTGATATCTTCCTTTATTTCATTCTTTACCCAAAAGTCATTCAAGAGCAGGTTGTTTAACATTCACGTAATTGTATGGTTTTGAGAGAGCTTCTTGGTATTCATTTCTAGTTTATTGCACTGTGGTCCAAGAGTGTGACTGGTGTAATTTCATTTCTTGAAGTTTGTTGAGAATTTCCTTATGGCCAAGCAAGTGATTGATCTTAGAGTATGTGCCATGTGCAGATGAGAATAATATATATATTTGTTATTAATGGGTGGAATATTGTGTAGATTTCTGTTAGGTCCATTTAGTCAAGTGTTGAATTTAGGTCCTGAATATCTTTGTTAATTTCCTGCCTCAACGATCTCTCTAACCCTGTCAGTGGGCTTTAAAATTTTTTGCAAGTGTTGTCAGATATATTATCTCAATTACTCAATTTGGATTAATATAATATATTATATATTATAATATATATATTAGACCCTTCACCATGTGTTTGTATAATATATATAAATATATAAATATATAATATATAAATATATAAATATATAATATATGAGATATATTATATGATATATAGATTTGTATATGATATATAAATATATAATATATAAATATATAATATGTAATACATTATAACATATATATTATATATTATTACATTTATTATATTAATTATTACATATATTATATATTATAATATAGTTTTCTATGTAATATATTTTATAATTTATAAAATATCCTTCACCCATGTGTATCTTTGAGTTTCCAATGTTACACTATCATAATTTCCAACCTAAATTCAATAGTAAATAATGCTCTTTTCTTCTGCAGTCTCTTGCATTGATGTAATTTTTGGTATATATATGCATTGAAACTATTTTTTTAAAACTATTGGAGCTGAAAGCTATGGTTTGTTTTCACATTATCTTGTTTGCTATTTACAGCAATCTTTTAAAGAAGTTAGAAAAGGTGAGAAACTCCATTTGATTGACAAGAAAACAATCTTTAAGAAGTGGACTTGCTGATGGTCACAGGGCTAGCGAAAGGTGAGCCTGGTACAAACAACATTTAGTGGCATAAAATGTAGTTGTCCTGTGTGTGAAAGTTCCATAGGGAAGTAGCTAGAGGAAAGTGGGATATTCATTATCAATAAAAACAATGCAGCCTCCCAATGGTGATATAGTCATCCATTGTTAAATTTTGGTCTTGAATAAACCCTAAGCTGTGTTTAAATGACTGATGAAGATATTTTCTATGACGAATTTTATGAGACTTAGGTAAGTTAATGGTCCTGAGCGCTAAGAAAAATTGCAAATATGTTCTCTTTTCCTCACATTAATTATGAGAAGCAGTTGGCTTAAACTTAGAATAAATAATTGGACTGTGATCTGAGATACTCTACTAACCTATTGTGTTATATAAGGTAAATTACTGGACCTTTCTGCAATTGAGTTCCCTTGCTTGTTAAAAATGGAAAGTTGGAGAGGTTCTCCCCTGACAGCCTGTTCAACTTTGAAAGCTCATATAATTCCATTATTACATTCAGCTAATGAAGTATGTGTGTTAGCTGAGAAGTGACTTTTTCTTCAAAATCACTCATTTTTCCCATAAATGATTTATCCAATCCATTTCCTAGGAAGAATATTTATTTTAGTCTGATGATGTACAGTGCATTTTACCAGTAATACAAGTTTCAATGGTTAATGAGCCATGACTATTTCTAAGCATGATATATCTTCGTCTTTCCTCAGCTTCAATGGAAGAGCACTTTGCTGTAATTGACTTAAAAAGGAGGCTGTCCACCACTTTTCATTTCAAGGAAAGTTTCTTAAGCCTCAAATTCTAATAGGATTTGGCTCAAAATCAGAGGTATTTGTAATTGTATGTGTCACTTTTGACTCATGTAGCTGATTCCAATATGAAACTGAGATTACAAAACTCTATTCCTACCTATGATAAATGATGAGAAACACTGTATGCTTCAATCTTTGGACCTTTAACTCACATCCATGCACACACAAATTTTGTAGCTAGCCGCTCATAAAATAGGACACTATGTGGCCCAATAGGGCTCCAGCTTAAGACAAGACATGACATAAATAATCTTTCTCTAGCCTGTTTTTTTTTTTTTTAACTGTTTTCTTCTCCGTCTGTCTTATGATCGCTCTCTTTTTGGATAATGCTTTCCTTCTTCGCACCCAGTGACATATTTGACTTTTCTGGCACGATTATATGTCTTCGTCCTAGAACAGATTTGTTTTCCTGTTCACTCCTTATAGCCTGTAATTGAAGTTGCCCTTGGCACTGGTCAGCTTGGCTAGCTTCATGCTAGATTTATTCTATATCCCTATGAAAGAGGATTTGGTGACTACAACACCAAGGGAGCTTAATCCAAATTGTCTGAGTAAATGAGATAATGTATCTGACAACACTTGAAAACTATAGAAAATTAGGTAAATGTTACCAGATTTGCAAACCATCTTTGATGTTACTAAATATATGTATATATGTGTTCATAAGTATATATGTGTGCATATGTGTGTGTATATCCACATGAATACATATGTGCACATGCACATGCATATATGGGTACATGTGTATGCACATATATGTGTATATGCCCAGCTATGTATATATCTATTTTTATGTGTAAATATGTGTATGTGTATGTATTAGGCATGCATTTGTATGTGTATGCTCTATATATGTATTATATATGCATATTTGTATCTGTATATGCTATATGTGTATGTATTATGTGTGCACGTGTTTGTATGTGTTAGTTATATGTGTATGTCATAAATTTAAGTCAGTTTATTGGAGCTATCCCTGCTGAACAGTACCTACTGCCTTGTTTAACCTTATTCTTGACTAACATTAGCACAGCTCTATTCAGTTTTTGATTTTCTGTCTCAGCTTATTTCTTTCTCTAGAGGTGCAACTACCTGATTCCTTCATTGAGACACGACCCTTTCCTGCTTTCTAAGGTAAGCCTTGATAGAGGGCATGAGGGCTTTTTAAAGCACTCTGGTCTCATGCTCTGGGAGAGACTATTTGATGCCACTTATAACACTTGATTAGCTCCGTGCCGCATTTAGATTACCTGACTTTTGCCTTGCTACTGCATATGTCTACATCTTTAACTCAGTTCTCCCTAATATCAGAATATTCCTCTTGCCATCCCAACCCCTGCCTTTGGCTAGAGTCTAGCCCCTGTACAAGAACCATGCTTCTAGCAACTGCCTGCATTGCCCTAGGTATTATCAACTCAGGGTTTCCCAATTGATCTCTGCCTGCCTGTTGGAACACTGCATTGTCTAATGTTCAACTTTTTTGATACTGACAGTCATTTGTGATTTAACCTTTCAGATAGCAGTGACAAAAAAAGTGATTATTAGGTTGATGCAAAAGTAATCGTGGTTTTTGTCATTACTTTCTATGACAAAAACCACGATTACTTTTGCACCAAAGGGCATATTTGTTTGCCCCCAGTGGATATATTATAAGACATTTTGCAAACAGCAAACAATAGTAAGAAAGGTGAAAATGTTGTTTGATATGATTTTCCTCTAACCCACAACCACACATAGGTGAGAAGATATCACTGTTGAGATCATTGTCATTCTTCGGTTAATCAGAGTAAAAGAATTTAAAAATTGAGTAGGACGCAAAAATAGAAATTGCTTCAGGTATGGGTTAAAGATTTAAATTGTGTATTTACTTGAATATTTAAATAATGGTAAAAATGTAATAATTTTGTATTTCTGTTTTTCTAGAAATGTCTAAATTATATCTTGGATATTTCTTTAGTCACCTTATTCTACTACTTAACGTACTTCCTTTTAGCCTTACCTGCTAAAGCCTGCTAACTGCAAGGGGTTGCCCTGCCTTAGAAAATCAGAGCAGATCCTCAGATATGATTGTTTACTTTTACTTTCAACAGTATAGATGTGTTAAGCACAAGTGGCAACCAAGACGTTTCCTAAACCTGAAATTCCCCTGTGTTCTTCAGCAAAATCAGAAAAATAATGAACTCTTAATAACAAAAATGAGATATGAAACACAAAGATTCTGCATTGAAATGAAAGTCTGAAAACCTTACAAAATAATTTAAAATGTTTTGAAAAACAAGCGTGTAATTCCAACACTATAAGATTAACATTATAATGTTAACACCATTAAATATTAACACCAGAATTTAAAGGGGTGCTTCTCCTTTGCATCTGAATTATTTGGCTAACCCAAGGCAATCCACAGAACCCCTCCAAACTTCAGTTGCCTCAACTAGACATTTGGAATTATCATAGATACCTTTTCTCAAGATAGGGGCTGTCTCAGCCAATCTTGTATACTTTCATATCTGATTATGCAATTTCTACCTAATCCTTGTAGTAAGAGGAAAAGCTGAAATAGATTAGAATACTTGTTGTTTTCTATAGAAATGCAAGTCAAACTCTGATATGCTCAATTAGGATGCATATATGCACATCTTTCTCATTGCCACAATCTGGGCACACTGAGCCGTAAGGCATATTGGAATCCAACCAGCACATTAGAAATAGAGAAGTAAATACAGGAAGTACAGAACCCTGGTTTTTTCTCTATTTCACATTCAGGCTCCTCTTTAATATCTCTTGTACTCACTTGGCCAATCTTCTCTTGTCCCCAACTCATCAACCCCAAACCCACTACATCCACATGTTGTCGTTTATTCTTGAGAAATAAAAATAAAATCCTAAGCCTCCCAAACAGAGGAAGAGACCCCCTCTTGGCCAAGGGGGACCCACAGAGAAGGTCTGACGTGCCTTGCTATACCAACTTCTCTACTAACCACCGTTGGACATTTTATCCTAAGGGTTAAACAGGAAGTAGTTTTTTGGTTATTTTTTAAGTCTTTCCATTCCCCCTTCCTTTTTTGTGGTTTCGACAAACACCTGTCAGCATTACTTTCTGATAAAAGACCATGAGCTGTGGACTAGTTCTGGCTGGTTTAAAGGGGCTGCACACAGGGTGCCTCTGTATCCTCTGCTTCACCTTTTGACATATAAAGCATAATTTTAATGCATTTAAATGTTAAGTCTCCAACCCAGAGTGAATATGGGACATATGTAACATCACTGTTGGTTTACTATGCACGTGTGCCCCTGCTTTGTGAATATTGTAGCTCCTCCTGTAACCTGTGGAATATGTACACTTAGCCAACCCATTCTATGTAAATTCCTGTCTCATCTTTTCTTTTTCAAAGTACTTTCAGTTTCTACTAGAGGCTATGCCTCCCAGCCTGCAGGTTGGCCAGCCTGTAGGACACAACTTCTTGTAAGAAATAAAACTCTCCACTCCAAATTCATAAACTACCTGATTCTTCAGCTGACATTATTAATTCCCTGAACACAAAATTTCTTTGCCTGGCTAAATTTTACGCATTTGGGGGGCAGGTTGCCTTCTCTACATGATCTCATAACAATATATATCTACTTCTACAATGTCCCTTAATCTATATTATTATATTCACGGGCATTTTGTTTTATCTCTATTAGTAAAATGTAAGCTGCTTATGGGCATAGCATGTGTCCTGTTCACTGTCTTAAGTGCCTTACACAGTAATATACCACTATGGTTTCATTGTTCCTGCCTAAACTTATGTTGAAGTTTGATCCCCAATTTGGTGGTGTTGGGAGATGGGGCCTAATGGGAGGTGTTGGAGTTATGGGGGCAGATTTATCATAAATAGATTAATGCTCTCCTGAGGGTTGTTAAAAAGAATCTGGCTTTCGTTTCTCTCTTTTCCTTGCTCTCTCACCATGTGATTTCCTTGCACATGCCAACTTTCCTTCCACTTTCCACCATGAGTTCTTTCGTTTTCTGCTATGAGTTGAATAATCCTGAGGACCTTGCTAGATGCAGATGCCCAGTTTTGAACTTTCCAGCTACCAGAATTTTAAGCCAATAATCTTTTTTATTAGACTACCCAGTGATGTGTATTCTGTTATAACAATACTTAATGGACTAAGACATACACACAGTAGATATTAAATAGCTAACTTTTGACTGAATCAATGAACACACATGCATACAGACAGACACACAGACTCAAACACAAGTTCACATGCAATATGCAAAGAAATTAAAGAAGTTATAACCAGCTTTGCCTGGAATTCCTTTACTGGTTAGAAAATCATGAGGTCATATGAATCATCTTAATTTATGAACAGCTATAAATACAACAACTTTTATTTTTATGCTGGAAGCAAATATACCTCCCAGTAGCATTGACAAAATAATTACAGTTCTAATATCTGGACTCACACATGCGATGACTAGATCTTAGTCTTCAGGATAACAATGAACAAGTGTAACTACATAACCCTTTGTAATGTAAAAAATGTCTTTTACATATTATTATTTAATTACCCCAACAATTTTATGTGATAGACTTTATTCATATCAATATTATCAGTCAGGATCTAAAGGGGTGATAGAAATCATGCCAGTTATTTTAAAAGAGAAAAAATATATATAATGATTGTTAACCAGGTTTTGAATATTTGGAAAGAAAAATAACAAGAACAAAAACAAAAAGTTGAAATTATTAAAACTTAGAAACTCAGAGGAGGAAAGCCATAGATCTGGGAATGAGACATCTGGTGAGGTATGCTGGCCAGCTAGTGCTGGTATTTCTAGGGGTAGGTAATGTGGCTTTTTTCGTGAGTGTTAGAAACACTGCAGATTTGAATAAACTGCTCACCTCTTCATGAAGGACCATTGCACCAGTGACACTCAAAGCACAAGAAGCAAAAACAGGCATATAGAGCAAACAGGAAGGGATACACCTCCATTTTCTCCCCTTTCTTCTAGTCTTCCTCCAGAAGTCTCTATTGGCAGATGATAAAAAGAAGCCAATTTTCAAAACAGAAGTTTAGTTGACCAAGTCATAGCCCCAGCACCACAAAGCAGAGTATAAAATGATGAGTCTGCTGTCCAGAGACAACATGATAATCACTGGCACACAAATATGGTGTTTCAGAGCATTGGAGATCAGAGAGGTTCACCCCAAATTTTGCAATAAACTTGCAATCAGCAATGTACAACATACATTGCAATCAGCAATGTACAAATATGGAACATAGACTTAGAGTTCCATATTTTTTCTACACACAGAGTGCAAAATAATTAGAACATTCCTTATTCACCCTCACATCAAGGAAAGTGTGGTGTGTGTGTGTGTGTGTGTGTGTTAGCAAACTATGGTTTGTATTTGCTGACAGTATCTAACACTGACTAACAAAGAGAAGTCTAGCAAGTTCCATTACCTTTCTAAGCCTCAATTTCGGCATCTGCAGATGCACATAATGGGTTTCCTATTGAGTAAGATTGTTTAGTGAATAAATATTGAGTATCCACAATATGTAGGACACTGTGCTATGTGCTATGAATAAAATGATAAAAAGAACAATCAAGGCCACCCTCTCCAGAGGTTAGAATCTTGTAGGTGCAGCAGGCATTAATTAAACAACCACTCAAAGGATATGGAATAAATAGAGTATGGAATAAAGGATATGGAATAAATAGATTGCAACTGAGATCATTGCTGTGGTGGAAAATCCTAGGCCAAAAGAATCATGCAGAGCAAAGGAAACTGATTCATAGGGAGGTTAAGGAAAACTTCCTGGGGAAGGAAAGTTTGAAGTAAAATCTGTAGAGCAAGTATGGGTTGCCTAGATGAAAGGGTTGGGGAAAATGCAGGGGGGTGGGGGTGGGAGACTTCCACATGGAAGGAGCAGCAAAATTCCTGTCTGAGGGAAAAAATGGCTCATTCAAGGACCTGAAAGAGGAACCATGGGGCTGGTTGATGCATAGGGAGCAAGCGAGTGATAAAAAGAGGAGAATGGTACAAGAGGAGCCTGGAGAGAGAAGCAGCAGTCAGAACCTTGAGTTAATAAAGGTGAGAGCTTTGTAAACTGCCAAGTGCTAATAAAATATCTATATAATTATGGCTCCTGGAATAAAAAATACTGGAATTTTTACTCTTTGCCATTTAAAAAGTGGGTTACTGGAACCAGAAGGAAAGATTGAAACTGATAGCAGAATTAGGAAAATTTTCAAAATCCATGTGTATCTCCCCCAAATCAAAGTTGCTTCCCACCCTGTGCATTAAGGGAGCCAAGGCTGTGCAGAGGGAAAAGAACACCAACACCTTACTGTATATATACTTTCATCAGTATTTAAAATGTAATAATAATGTGAGCTTAAAAGATTTCATTGCTTGATCACAGCAGCTTGTTAATTAAAGGTGCAAAGAGGAGAATGATTAGAGAGGGGAAGTTTTCACCTGAGGGAGAAATAGGATTAGTCTGCCTGAGAAATCAGATTAGCGTTCCTGGCAGCAGGCCAGTTGCAAAGAAAGAGTACAGAAGCTGCAGAGAAATGAAATTTGTATCTTTCCAAGCCCTCTGTGGGAGGACAGGCCTCCCCTCTACATGTCTAAAAGCAGGAAAAAACAAAGTCTTGCAGACAGCTCACCCCTGACATTGACTTGCTTCCCCAATATTAAATGTGTGTCTTGCTAATTGCTCTTGGTGGAGATAACTGTGTTTGGAATTTATTTGGCTCTGAAATATGTGAGGTTATGGAATCGCTGACATCACATGATTAATGAGGAAGGTTGGTTTCCACATCCTCTGTTGCAGAGATTGGAGCCTCATCTCATCCTTAGGGCCCCCTGGGTCTGCCTCACATCACAGTGGCCTGTGTTTCATTAAACGGAGCAGCTTGGTTTCCAGAGGGGTGATTAGGAGAGAGATGAAAAGGTGCAACAGCCTGGGAAGTCCGGAGTGCAATGATAAAATATAACCTGTGTACAATAGCCAAGAGGCAGTGTGGTGAAATGAAAAAGTGGGGCTTGGAAGCCAAACACGCCTGAATTAGAACCTTGCCTTCTACAGGTAGAAGTCCTGTGACCTTGGGCAAATTAGCTCAACCTCTTTGAGCCTCAGATTGCCTATTGTAAAATGAGAATCATAAAACCCACCTTGAGGGGTCTGTAGAGAATTTTTGGAAAAAATGGGCAAGCCATTCCTGGTGTGGTGCTCTTGTTCAATAAGAAAAAGCTGTTGTTATCATAACAAAGTGTTTTCACACATACTCTTTAACCCTGCCTGAGATTGGCCCAGAAATCCCAGTCACCAAGGAATTTACAATCCTTATTGAAATACTCTAACCACACAGTGGGCATTCTGCCACCAATGTGTTGAGTAGGGCCACCTCCTAGAAAGACAGGAGACAGTCTCGGTTTCAGCTTTGATGATTTCATTCAATATTCCATTATCTCAGCCATCAGTTGACACCCTCTGGACGCAGTCATTCACCTCCTCAGTCAATCCCCACTCCCCACACCAGTACCCAGCTTACTGCTCAGGCGTGGTGCATACTACTTGGCCCAGCATGGCTCCTTAGCAAATGCAGTGGACACATACACATTGTTTATACCATTTGCCCATGACCTTGTTCTTTTTTCTCCCTACACAGAATATTGGATCAAGAGCATACCTTGCCTTCCTTTCCCAGTTACTTCACTGTTAATGTTCTTATAACTCCCAGCAAGTCACGCACAGATTCTATGAAGAAGGTACAATTGTCTATTTTTGCCGTTCTCAATTCATTGTCGGAAAAAGCTGAAGCTCAGCCATGGCAAATCACTTTTCTACGGCCAATGAGCTTATAAATAGTGATTGAGAGTTTAGTTTCAATACCTGAAACTACTTTAATGTGATGATTCCAGGATGCCTATACCATGGACTCCGAAAAGACTAATGCCACTGCTCACGTCTTCATTGACCTGCTATCATTCATTCATTCAGTAATTCAGGCCAATAGTTAATTTGATTTCTTCCTTTCTCTTGTTCCTTACATCTGAACCATAAAACAACTTTGTCATTTCTACCTTCCCAATTGTGTATATCCCAAAGTCAAACCCTTTTTATCACTTCCATCTCTACCTGGTCTCCATCACCTGCCATCTGGCTATAGCATTAACCAGTTAAGGGCCTATTGCCTCTCACTCCCACATGGCCCCTTATTGTCTATTCTGCAGAGTACACAAGGAAATTTGATGATGCCAAATGTCTTAGTCCATTCCCCCACTGCCATAAGAAATACCTGAGACTGCGTAAGTTATGAAATAAAGAGGTTTACTTGGCTCACGGTTCCACAAGCTGAACAGAAAGCATGGCTGGGGAGGCCTCAGGAAACTTACAGTTGTGGTAGAAGGCAAAGGGTCGACAGGTACCTCTTACAAGGCTGGAACAGGAGAAAGAGAGAGGGAGAAAGAAATGCTACACAACAACCAGGTCTTATGAAAACTCTTATCACTAGAACAGCAAAGGGAAATCCACCCCCATGATCCAGTCACCTCTCACCATACCCCACTTCCAACACTGGGGATTACACCTTGACATGAGATTTGGTTGAAGACACAGATCTGAACTATATTACTAAATATTTGCCCAGAACACTCAGTGGCTTCTTATGGTACTTGGAATAAACCCCAAAGTCCATATCACAATCTATAAATGCTTCTATGATCTGGCCCCTGCCTCCCTTTCTCTCCACCTTTACATGGCCTTTCTTGCTGGGTCTACCCAAGCCTTATACTGGCCTCCTTGCTGTTCTATAAGCATTTTGTCTCTTTTAGTCATCACTGTATCTGCACTACCTACAGCATTGGCTGATGAGAAGTGCTCAATCAATCTTGTATTAGTGCATTTGTAAAATAATATTAAAATGAATAAAGTAAGATTTCTGCCCATCAATTTTCAAGGAATTTACAGTCAGGTGGGGCAAGTAGGATCCAACAAATTAAAATACAGCAATGTACACCGTGATACTATCTATAGAGGTTACCAGATGAAGGGCATAGAGCCCATGGTGGTCAAAAGAAAACCCTGGAGTGTGACACATGAGTCACAACTGCAATATTTACTACATGTTCAAGCTTTGGCAAGATGGTAAACCTCTGAGTAACTATATTTTGTAATCAGAAAATAAAATAGTACTTTCGTTATTGCATGGTTTATAGAATTAAATTAGGTAATGAAGCACTAAGAACAGTGACTGTCACATAGTGAATACTTGATAGAATTAACTAGAAGTACTAGTTGCAGTGGGAGAAGTAAAATTATTATTATCCTCAAAGCATATGCCAGGGAACAGGGTCTGAGATTTCATAAAAATGAGTTTAAAGGTTTTGATCATCACTAACATCAAGTGCTCTCATAGCCTATGTCTGCCAACCAGGCCAGAGTATATGACAAAGAAAGCTGCTGAAAGACCCATGTATTCATAGCCCATTGGACATCTGTTTCCCACATGCAGTGCTTCCTGTTCTGCAGGCTTCAGGCTGGTTGCCAGAGTTAGGGTAGCCTGGGGCGGTGGAGAAGGGTGGGGCGGTCCCAGGAAATGCAACCCTATAAGGGCAAAGCTTGATAACTTAAGAGAGTGAAAAAACCTCCATCCCCCTTTCCGACCCACCTTTCTCTCTAGCCACCCATACATTTCCTACACGTAAGAATCCAAACAGAAAGTGAATGCACAGGGTCAGTTTCTTTACATTAACTAGTGAAAATGACCCTGCCAACCTTGCAGAGTGATTATGAGAATCTCACTAAAGCTTGCTAACTCTAATGTTTTAAAAACGAGGCTGCTGTGGAGGAGGATGAGTGTCTGTTTCAGTTATGGAGTAATCATGAAAAGTAGTGCTGTGTAATAAATAATTTGATTGGCTTTTTTCCGCTGTTTTCTCAAAGGGAGACTAAATCCTTGGAATTTCCTGAGTAATAAGAGTTGTTTTGTTATTCATGAGTACTGTGAGCCACACCTGAGTTTATGATAAGAGGATGAATCAGGATAAGAGCCTACCATTAAAAAGACTAACCGTGCCATTAGAGGATTAGGGATTTGACCCAGTCTGACTGCCATAGAGGGTAGGACAACTGGAGAATTAGTTCAATTGTATGACAGGTTATACAACTAAGTATGTCTATTTAATGAAACCCCAATAAAACTCTGGATACTAAGACTTAGTGGAGCTTCTTGGCTGGTGAACACAATGATGTGCTAGCACAGTGATGCAAACTAATTCCATGGGGAGAGAGCACAGAAGCTCTGTATTCAGGACCCTCTCAGACCCCACTCTATATACCTCTTCATTTGGCTCATCCTGACTTGTATCCTTTACAGTAATCTAATCATAAGTATAGCACTTTCCATTCTAGTGAGTTGTTGTACCAGTGTGAACACCCTGGATTTATGTCTCGTTGTCCCGGTGATCCTATTTCTGGTTCGCATCTAAAGTGGGGGCAGTCTCACTGGGGACTGTGCCTTTATACCTGTAAATATGAGGCTAACTCAGGGTAGCTAGCATCCAAATTCAATTCCAATACACAAGTTAGTATCAGAGTAAGTTGGAAGAGCACCACTTTCAAGGTAGTCTACACTGGCCAAAATCTGTATACTTCTTTGCTGTGTGGACTTGCACCAATTATTTGCCCTATCTGAGTCTCAGTTCTACAACTGGTCATCCTGGAATAATGATGCCTACTTGCTGAGCTGTGGGCCATAGGAAAGAACATAAGGTAACAAACATAAAGTACTATACACAGTGCACTGAGTATAATAAATGCTTAATAAATGTTACTTTTGGTTATGACCATTGAATCTATCACACTGTATTACTCCAAGTTTCCATCACTGTGTTTACATCTTTGTGGCTACGTAAGAGATCAGTTGAAGGCCTAAGACATTAGGCAGTTTGCCAGTGCGGCACAGAGCCCATCACTGCTGTTGCTAGTGGTGGCCTTTAATACGAATGGGTCAATGGGAAGATACACAGAGTTAGACAGAAACAGTGGCAGACGCAGTTTGGCTTTGGCCTTGGTGTTTTCTGTGAGGCAGGGTCAGCAGTATCCTCTTGTCTCTTCTACAGTAGCTCGCTCTGGCATTAGAAAACAAGCAAAACAAAAGCAGACAAAATGTTCTTTTTATTTTTATTTTTTTTTTGTACACTCAATAGTTTTAACAAAGTTAAACTTCTTTTATCTTCATGTCTTCATGTGATGGGTTGATGCAAAGACTTGATGAAATGATGTATTGCAAAAGGGCTTGGATTAAATGTGAAACCAGGTCAGTTTCAATAACAATGTCAGTTACTATTATTGTAGGCTGATGCAGTGACCTGAATTTTTATTCTATAATCAGATACTAAAAGTCCAGATTAGTGGTGGGAAGACACCGTTCCCCATTTCACTGCCCTTAGCACAGTTTCTGGCACATTGCAGGAACTGAATAAAAATTATGAATTGTTAATATATTTTAATCTTGCAAATGCACAGCTCAAATAGACTGCATAAATACCCACAATGATACCCTGAAAATAAGACAATTTATTCTGTTTCTACGGGCCTTGAGAGGTTTTATGTTAGTATTGACAATTATAATATAAATCATATTTATCTATCACATTATTAGCTATTAACAACATTTCTTGGAAGAAAATGAAAACTTCAGAAAATATGAATAAGCCTGCGTTCCATTTTTTCAGATTGACAGCAGGAATTTTACGCCTGGTTCTGTTCATTCATCTTGGGCTTATTACATTTATTTCCTAAGGGAAAGAGACCTAAAAAATATCAGGTTTCCTCAATACTATACTTTCCTATATTTCTTATAAGATGAATCCAGTGAGAAACTAACTGGGGAAAGATCTCTTATTGGAAACAAGGTAATATGTACCTTTAATATTGCTTCATGGGAAAAAATATACAAACATTATTCATTCAGTCTCCTTCCAAGTGACATGGGCTGAGAGATAAGACTAAATGTAGATTTGTATGATGATAATAATAACAATTATTATATTGTTTTTTCTGTCATTGTTGTTGTTATACTAACAGAATAGGGGCAATCGTCCGTCTTATGTTAAAAGAAAACACAAAATGGAAGAGCAGAAAGAAAGAAGGACTTGGAGAATAAAAACTTGGCTTAAGGTCCTGATATTTTAACTCTTTCAGTCAATATTGAATAATCTCTACAATAGGTAACTATGATAGACAAATAAGTTTAAATACAACCATTATGGAAAGCAATATGGGGGTTCCTCAGAAAACTAAAAATAGAACTACTATCTAATCCTGCAATCCTACTGGGTGTGTATCCAAAAGAAGTAAAATTAACATGTTTAAGAGAGTTCTGGACTCCCCTTTTCATTATTCCATATTCACAATATCTAAGATATGGCAGCAACCTCAATGTTCACCATCAGATGAATGAATAAACAAAATGTGATGTATTGACACAATGGAATACTATTCAGCTTTAAAACAACAGGGAGGATCCTGTTATTTGTGACATCATAGATCAACCTGGAGGACGTTGTACTAAGTGAAATAAGACAGTCACAGAAAGACAAATACCACATGATCTCACTTTTCTGTGGAATTTTAAAGAGTTGAGCTCATAGAAGTACAGAGTAAAATACTGGTTACTAAAGGCTGCATGAGACAGGTGGAAGGAGAAAAGGGAGATGTTGATCCAAGGGTACAAAGATTTAGTTAAACAGGAGAAATAAGCTTTATCTATCTATTTCACAGAATAGTGACTATGATAAATAACGCATTGTATATGTCTAATTCCCAAAAGAGTCGATTTTAAATGTTTTACCACAAAAGAATGTATGAGGTGATCAATTTATTAATCACACTGATTTAACCATTCCACATTGTAAGTATGTATTAAAGTATTGCATTGTGTCTCATAAATATATATAATTGTTATCTGTCAATTACAATTTAAATTTAAAAAAATAAATACATGTTTATATATGCGAAAATACATTTTTTTGAACCCAAGTAACCTGTATTACTAATGCACCAGTGGGTGGGAATGATTTCCCCAGTATCTCATAGGTTCATAAGACTGTTATTTCTTATTGACTCCTTTATCACTATGTAATGTCTCCTTTTTTTTTTTAATCATTTTCCTTCTTCAAAAACATGGTTTGTGTGAAATTAATATAGCTACTATAGCTTTATTTTGATTAATGTTAGCCTGGTATGTCCTTATTCTTCTCTTTACTTTTAATCTATCTGTGTGTTTATAGTTAAAGTGGGATTCTTGTAGACAACATATTGGTGTCATTTGTTTATTTCATCTACTCTGACAATGCCTGTTTTTAATCAATATCATTTCCAAATAAAATGAGTATTGATATAATTGGATTAATATCTTCTATATTTGTAATGTTTTCCATTTATTAAATGTGTATTTTGGCCCTCCCCTTTTTCTGATTTCTCTGATTTTGACTGAGCATTTCTTACCATTTTGTTTTCTCTTAGCATAGATAAACCATACTACTTAAAAAATAGTTAGGTGTTACCCTGAAGTTTTAAATATAGATATTTTACTAATTTAATTTTACCATCAAATAACACTGTACCACTTCACATTAGTGAAGTGCCTTGAAAGAGAACAGTTTCAGTGCCTCCCTCCCATATCTTATGATGCTGCTACCATTTATTTTACTTACCTGTATGCTGAAATCACCCAATGCAATCATGTTATTATTACTTTAAAAAAAAGTATCTTTTAGTTATATTTATTGGACAAATTAAATATTTTGTGCCTTCATTTTTTAATTTTAAGTCAATGTATACTTCTTTTTTAATTTTTGTGGGTACATAGTAGATGTATATATTAATGAAATACATGAGAAATTTTGATATAGGCATACAATGCATAATTACCACATCAGGGTAAATGGCATACCCATCACCTGAAGCATTTATACTTTGTTTATGTTACAAAAAAAATTCCAATCACACTGTTTAAGTTATTTAAAATGTATAATAAATGATTGTTTACTCTAGTCACCCTGTTGTACTGCCAAATACTATATCTTATTCATTCTACTTTCTTTTGTACCCATTTACCAACCCACCCTCTGGTAACCATTCTTCTACCCTCTATCTCTGTAAGTATAATTGTTTTAATTTTTAGCTCCCATAAATAAGTGAGAACATGCAGTGATTGCTTTTCTGTGCCTGGCTTATGTTGCTTAACATAGTGATCTCCGGTTCCATCTGTGTTGTTGCAAATGACAGGATCTTATTCTTTTTTATGGCTCAGATGGAGATGGGGAACTTGTTGGGAACTGGAGCAAAGGTCACTCTTGCTATGCAAAGAGACTGGTGGCATTTTCCCCCTGTCCTAGAGATCTGTGGAACTTTGAATTTGAGAGAGATAATGTAGGGTATGTGGCAGAAGAAATTTCTAAGCAGCAAAGTGTTCAAGAGGAAGCAGAGCATAAACGTTTGAAAAATGTATAGCCTAACAATGCAGTAGAAAAGAAAAATCCATTTTCTGGGGAGAAATTTAAGCTGCCCACAGAAATTTGCACAGGTGATGAGGAGCCAATGTTAATCACCAAGACAACAGGCAAAATGTCTCCAGGGCATGTCAGAGATCTTCAAGGCAGCCGCTCCCATCACAGGCCCAGAGGCCTAGGAGGAAGAAAATAGTTTTGTGGGCAAGGCCCAAGGACTCTCTGCTGTGTGTAGCCTAGGGACTTGGTGCCCTGCATCCCAGCTGCTCCAGCCATGGCTAAAATGGGCCAAGATGCAGCTTGGGTTGTGGCTTCAGAGGGTGTAAGCCCCAAGCCTTGGTAACTTCCATGTGGTGTTGAGCCTGAGGGTGCACAGAAATCAAGAATTGACATTTGGGAACCTCTGCCTAGATTTCAGAGGACGTATAAAATGCCTGAATGTCCAGGCAGAGGTTTGCTGCAGATGCAGGGCCCTCAGGGAGAAACTCAGCTAGGCCAGTACAGAAGGAAAATGTTGGGTTGGAACCACCACACAAAGTTCCCACTGGGGCACTTCCTAGTAGAGCTATGAGAAGAGGGCCACCATCCTTCAGACCTCAGAATGGTAGATTCACCAACAGCTTGCACTATGCACCTGAAAAAGCTGCAGACAGTCAATACCAGCCCATGAAAACAGCCAGGAGGGAAGATTGACCCTGCAAAGCCACAGGGTGGAGCTGCCCAAGGCTATGGGAGCCCACCTCTAGCATCAGAGTGACCTGGATGTGAGACACGGAGTCAAAGGAGATTATTTTGGAGCTTTAAGATTTGACTGCCCTGCTACATTTCAGACTTGCGTGGGGCCTGTCTTTTTAAGTTTACTAATTCTTTGTTCTTCTTGATTCATTTTGCTGGTAAGAGACTCTGATGTATTCTTCAGTATATCAATTGCATTTTTCAACTCATGAGTTTCTGCTGGATTCTTTTCAATTATTTCAATCTCTTTGTTAAATGTGTCTGATAAAATTCTGAATTCCTTATTTAGTTCATTTGGTGAAGTCATATTTTCCTGGATGATCTTGAAGCTTGTGGATGTTTGCAAGGTTCTGGGCATTGAAAAGTTAAGCATGAATTTTAGTCTTCACAGTCTGGCCTTGTTTGTACCCATCCTTCTTGGGAAGGGTTTCTAGGTATTTAAATGGACTTGGGTGTTGTAATCTAAAAATTTTTGGTGTATGAAGTCATATCTGCATTAGGAGGCACCCCAAGCCCAGTGATGCTGTAGCTCTTACAGACATGTAGAGATACCACTTTAGTGATCTTTTATAACATCCAAAAGAATACTCTGAATTAGCATGCAGTGATTTGCTCTCTTATTTCACTTTCTTCCAAACAAATAAAATCTCTCTTTCTGTGCTGAGCTGGCTGGAGCTAGGGCAAGAGTGACATAACCACACCTGTGTCCACCACCGCAGGGATTATGCTGGGTCAGACCTGAAGCCAGCACAGTACTGGGTCTCACTCAAGGCCCACAGTAACCACTTCCTGGCTACCACCTATGTTCGCCCAAGACCCTAGTGCTCTACAATCAGCAGGTGGCAAAGTCAGGCAGGCTTTTATCCTTCCCTTCTGGTGGTTGAGTTCTCCTTGGCCCCAGTTAAGTCCATAGATGGTATCCTGGAACCACTGCCTACCTAGAGATGGAAATCTTAGGAATCTAGCTAGTACGCTATTCTGTTGCAGCTGAGCTGGCATGAAGCCACAAGACAAAGTCTTTTCCACTCTTCCCTCCCTTTCCACAAGCAGAGGAGTCTCTCTTTATGGCCATTACCACCCCATGCCTATGGAAAGTACTGCCTGGCTACAACTGATGTTGACTCAACATCCAAGGGCTTTTCAGTCAGGTTGTGGTGAATGCTGCCAGGCCTGAGACTCTCCCTTAAGGCCAGTGGGCTTTCTTTCAGCCAAGGGCAGGTCCAGAAATGCCATCCAAGAACCACAGCCTGGAAGTAGGGATGCCAACAGCCCACTTGGTGCTCTACTCAATATGTCCAAGCTGATACCTAAGTTGTAAGACAAAGTCCCTTCTACTCTTCCCTCTCCTTTTCTTAAGCCTAAGGAGTTTCTCCCTGTAACCACTACATCTGGCAATTTGCTGAGTCGCACCTAAACCCATATAGTCTCTGAGTGTCACCCAGGGCCCACGGCAAGTATTGCCTGGGTGTTTCTGCTGATTATTCAGGGAACGAGGGCTCTTTAATCAGCAGGTAATGAATCCTGCCATGATTGTGTCTTTCTTTTTAAAGTAGTAGGTTCCCTTCTAGCCCAGGATGTTTCTAGAAATGTCATCTTGGAGCTGGGGCCTGGAATGCAGGCCTCTTTACTCTACCTGGTGCCCTATCCTACTATGGCCAAGATGGTATCCAAGTTGCAAGACAAAGTCTTCTTTACTATTTCCTCTCCTTTCCTCAAGAAAAGGAAAGCAGTATCTCCCAGATCTGTGAGCTGCTCTGCCTAAGGTTGGGAAAGGGGTGGTGCAGGCACTCCTGTGGTCACTCAAGCTGATGTCTCATAGGGTTACATGCCCTCCATGTCCACCAGCTTTAGGCCCAGCACAACACAAGAACTTGCTCAAGAATTGCAGTTCTTGTGGCCAAGGCTGCCTTTCAGACATACTTAGAATCTTAGAGCACTTTAGCCTGTGGTGGCGAGGCTTGCCGGAACTCAGATTTCAGCTACTGAGATGAGTGGTTTTGCTCTTTCTAGGGCTGGTCTAAATACTTCTCAATGGGTGCCAGCTGAGTTCTGCTGGTGTGGCTTTCCACTGTGACAGGGCAGCACTGAGTTCCAATACAAAGTCCACACATCATCATGTTCTTTCTTTCTGAAGCTCACAGATTCTCTTTCCACACCACATACTTGCTGCTGGGGAATGAGGGCTGCAAATAAAGACTTTCCTTCCTATCACTTCAGTGCTTCTTTCTGTGATATGATGTTAAATCTGGGTCCTGTGATTGCAAACCTGATTTTTGGTTCTTATGAAGGTGCTTTTCTTGTGTGGCTAGTGGTTCAATTTGGTGTGCCTGAGTGGAGGGCGATCAGTGAACTCTTCTATTCAGCCATCTTGCTCTGCCTGCAGAGCAAGCTCCTATCTTTATTTTTTTCTTTCTCTGATACTCTTCCTTTATACAGATTTGTGTTTCTGACCTACATAATTTTCCTTCTCCTTGAAGAACTTTTTCTTCTTTCTTGAAGAGAAGATCTTTCGGAAATGAATTCTCTTAGTTTATATTTGTCCACAAAAGTCTTCATTTCTCATTCACTTTTCATGAATAATTTTACTGAATGTAAAATTATAGATTGGTGGGTTTTTCTTTTTCTAACAACAATATAAATATTTAATCAAGTGTCTTTTTGCTTGCATCATTTGTGACAACAAGCCCTCTGTAATTCTAATTCTTGTTCCTCTACAGGTAAATTGTGCCTCCACTGTAACCCCTGGATTCCCCCTGCTTCCTTTCAATTGTACTCTTTGTCTTTACTTTTTTTTTTTTTTTTTTGAGACGGAGTCTCATTCTGCCACCCAGTCTAGAGTGCAGTGGTACCATCTCGGCTAACTTCAACCTCTGCCTCCCGTGTTCAAGCAATTGTCCTGCCTTAGCCTCCAGAGTAGCTGGGATTATACGCATTTGCGACCGTGCCCAACTAATTTTTTTTGTATTTTTAGTAGAGATGAGGTTTCATCCTGTTGGCCAGGCTGGTCTCAAACTCCTGACCTCAAGTGATCTGTCCACTTCAGCCTCCCAAAGTGCTGGGAGTACAGGCATGAGCCACCATGCCTGGTTGCCTTTGCTTTTCTGCAGTTTGAATATAATATACCTTGGTATAAACTTTTTGCTATCTATGCTGCTTGGTATTCTCTCAGTTCCCTCAATCTCTCTCTCTCTGTGTGTGTGTGTATGTGTGTGCGTGTGTGTATGTGTGTGTGAATGTGTGTGTTTTACATTTTCAAATGTTCTTGGTCATTTTTGCTTCAAACAGTTACTCTGTTCACTATCTTCATCAGGCATTTCAATTAGACATATGTTATACCTTTTAAAAATTTCCACACAGTTCTTGGATGTTCTGTTCTGTTTTGTATTGTTTTCTTTCTTACTGTTTGCCTTTTAATTTGGTAGTTTATACCAACCTGTTTCAAGTTTACTAAGTCTTTCTTTGGTGATGTTCAGTCTATAGATGAACCCACTGAAAACATTCTTCATTTATGATACAGTGTTTTTTTTAATTTCTAACATTTTCTTTTAATTATTTCTTAATTTCTAAATTTCTGCTAACATTACCAAACTGTTACTTTATGTTGTCTACCTTTACTGATAAGCCTTAGCACACTAATCAGAGTTGTTTTTAATATTCTGTCTGATAATTTCAACATCTGTGTCAGATCGAAGTTTGGTTCTGACAATTGCTTTGTCGCTTTATACATGTTATTGTTTTTCTTGTCATTTGGCATGACTTTTGACTTTTTATTGAAAGCGAAACATGATGTACCAGCTATTAGGAACCAAAGTTAATTGTCCCTTAGTGTGAGGATTTATGGCTAAGAATTGAACTATGTTTAATTTTTATTTTATTTGGGGTATTAGAGCCTTCTAATTGCTCTAGTGTTCTTGTTTTTGTCTTTCTTCTTGATGTTGGGTGTCCCTAAATACTTTTCTTCAGAGAGTGTGTGTCTTGAAGCTCTTTCAGCTGGTTTATCCACTGTGAATATACTGAAGTCCTATTGGTGTGGTGGTAAACTGGAGAGAAGAACGGTTCTATAATCTTTTGATTAACTCATTGTTTTAGTAAGCCAATTTTCCTGGCCTGTGACCTTTACACACGTTTCTTAACCTTTGTTTTCATCCTGATATGAGATAGGATGTCTTGAGGGATCTGGAGCAGGAGACACGCTCTTTGTCTAGGTGAGATAAGGTTTTGGTAAAGTTTTATAACCTAGGAAATGGGCATTTGTTATGGATAATACTCTGGACAGTTCCCAAGAATTGGCCTTCATCTCCCCATCCTGCAGTCACAGGGAGTTTGTTTGGCTTCTTCACTATGAGAACCTGGCTGGATTCCTGTTGCCAGAACTTATAAAAGTGTGGTGATCTTCCTGAGTCAGTAACCCTCAATAATTTCTCATTCTCACAATTGTCCAAACTTGGACATCAGCAATTCTTCAAAATTACTGTTTAAGTGTTTTTTTTAAACAGCTTATGGCTCCAGCATCTTCTGTTCTAGGTAAGCACATCTCAGGTATCCCTCTTTAAATTTACCTGTATATAAAATGTATATAGATACATTTTAGGGTGGCGGTTTGTCATGCAACCCCAGTTCTCTGAAAAGTCCAACAAAAGTTGTTTAATATCAGTTTTTCAGCTTTTCTTTTAAGAATACGAATAATGAATTCCAAGCTCTTAACATGTTGAAATTGTGCAGTATATGAATTACATCTCAATAAAACTATTCTTGAAACAAACTAACAAACAAATACGATGAACAGAAAACAGTTACAAATATGGTGAATCGTTATAATTATATCAATAATCTTAAATGATAACAGTTGTGTTTTCATTATGTTTTTTATTGTTTAACAATTAAGTATTTCATGGCAGGTCATACTGATTTTCCATTCACAGTGATAAGATGAAGTTTATACTCTTTTAATAAAAGCACTTAACTAAGATGTCAGTAAAGTAAGGAGGAATGTAATTTAGATAGCATCAAAAAGACTGTGCATACATTACTAAGTTTGGGACACCCTAATTCACATCAAAGCAGCCTCCTCCCGTTAGACTGGCCTTGAAATATGGCCATTCTGGAACATTTCCCATAATCCTGTCCACTTAGAACAGCTACTCAGAAACCAGGACAGTCCAGCTGGAACATATAGCCTCCTCTGAGCTGACAAGGCAGTTCCATAATTCATCCAGTGTTAAAGCAGTGTTGTCTCATTTCTGCCAAAGTTGCCAGGGCTTCCTGTGCCAACCAGGCCTGGAGGTTGCTTCTGGGGACATGAAAGCATAGGTTAATAAGACTGAGGCTTCCTTTGCTTTTCCCTATCAGAGTTCCCCAGTCTCATACCTGAAGGTTGAAGCCATCAGCAGGAGCGTAATTTCCAAAGCTTGACTTCAAAGTCCTAGTGATAGATAGGAATATCTTCCTAGTGCACTAAAATCTCACCAGTAATTTCTCAGAACAGAAGATACCTTTTGGCATTTGGAATATTGTGTTCTGCCACATACAAAGTGGGAAATCACGTAGGGTGCAGTAAGAGGTATGAGTCTAACAAGCTGAGATATGTTTATGTAGAACTTTATATTTTGTTAATGAGAAATGTGATATTAAATTTGGCAGTCTTTGTTTTACATTAATAAAAACTGAGGTACTTAGAAAATGATCATATTAGAAATATGGATGTCAAAGGTGTAGCATTCCAGGAGAGTATGATGTTCAGACAATATCATTACATTGAAGGAACTCCACAATTAGGAACTGAACAAGGCCGTGGTAGGACTGGGTAAGTAATTTCTCCCAGGATGCATCAATTCAAGGGCGTGGGAGAATTGTGCACTGAGCCCCAATCTAAGTCTGAGGAAATTTTGGTTGTAATGAGAGTGTCAAAGCTGAAGACCTGGGACCAGTGGAGAAATTGCTGACTGAAGAAGCTCAGTTGCGACTCAATGGGTTGCACGTGGGCAGCTGGATAAAGGAGGAGCTGCAAAGAGTTGAAGAGTGGCAGGCAATGACAAGCAACAGGTCATGTGGGAATTTCTACAGTAGTATATTGCAGGTTCTGGAAATACAAGGTTTAAAATCCAGCAGGAAAGCACAGATCCGAATCTTGGTTTTACCTTCTTGCAGTGGTCTAAAGCTAAACACTCCCAGAAAGGGAAACTAAGTCAATGTCACTGAAGTTACTGGGCATGTTGGCTTTCACTACCAGTTTTTGTTTGTTTGTTTGTTTGTTTGTTTTTTTCCGTGAGACCTCATTCATGGGAGCTAGACCCCACCCAAGTGTGCTTTACCCAAACCTCTATCCCTCTTGTGAGTAGCTTTCTCAAAATCTCTTATGTCTAAATGGACCTCGAGTTTTATGACTTAGAGCAGAAGTCAGACAAGAGGGGCCCACCTGAGAAAGACAGCTATTCTCCAGCTCTATTGCCCCTACCTTTAAATTCTGTCACCTTTACTGTAAGGAGAAAAATATGATATTCCAGTTATCCTCAGACCTAAACACATTTTTCAGCACAGTTTACCCAGAAATGCAAACCTTCAATAATACACATATTTAAAATAAAATTTGACTTTACCTAGTCTTATTCTTTGGAATGTTTGTAGGGAAGAAAATAAATTTCCCTAACTCATGAACAATTCCCATCTGTATTTTCCGAATATATTATAAAAGTGAAGATAAGCTACCATTTGCTAAGAATGTACTATGTAACATACATAGTTTTATATGAATCACATGTATTTTCCCATATAAACTTCGTAACTCTTGAGGCAGATTCAGAGACATGAAGCACCTTGCTCAGTTACACAGCCAGTAAATGATAGAGGCAACAGTGCAACCTGCACAGTTTAGCCAGAGACAGGATAATTTCCTTGTGCTGCCTCTCTGTAACCAGAGGCATTGGTACTTGAAATGCACTACTATTTGTATTGGAAAGGCTCCCTGTCCATGCTGCCTGAATAGGACCACTCAATTACATTTCCAGTCCAACTCCCATAAGCTGCTTTGCCATACAAACTGAGGAACAGCCTGGTGCTCAAGAATTACAGAAGGTAGTCATTTCACCAATAGCTTTGACCACCTCCCAACAAAGCATTTATCTTCCTCTCCTCAAGTGCCAAATGTACACCCCATTTATTTTTTGTAACTTGTCTCCACATTATTGCTTCCTGAGCAGAGAGACAGGACAGAGGCTCACATTTGTGCAAATAACAGAGGTGTAAGGAATCCCTGCATATCTTGGTATCTACAAGTAGCCCTGCATTACTGGAGCAAAGAGTAATGCTTGTTTGATTATTAAATTATTTTAACATTATCTGGACACCACCACCACCTGCTGAATAAAAGCTCCCTGAGATTAGGCACCTTGTCTACGTATTTAGGGCTACCCTCTGCCCACCCTGCTTTCTGACCTAGAATAAAGCCTGCTATATAAAAAGTGTTCACTCAAACCATATCATAAATAAACCTAAGCACCAGGACAATGTGGGCAACATAGTGGATGACAATAAAGATTATAGTCCCTAGAGTTTTAATAACAAAAACATGATACTAAAATAAGGAATTTAAGTGGATTCTTCTATAAACAAGTAAGCAGTCACTGAAAACTGAGAGAAAGTGGGGTAGGATGATGTGATGATTCTCTAAGGCAACAACTAGGGTTGTCTAAAATACATCTCCTGGAATATTCTTCCCAGTTAGATGGGGCCACAACAGAGGTTCTCGCCAGTTTCACTGCTGATCTGCTGACTCACTTCACTGGCATGAAGCAGTATTTTGGCTTGCAATTGTTCTACCTTCCCTGGATTCTCATTCAGCTTTTCTGGCTCCTATCTATCTGTGTTTACCTCCATGATGATGAGACCCTGGTTTCTTCAGGATACCCATGTGCCAAGACCAGTGACAACAAGGATAGACACGAATTTCAGTCTATTTGTGTGCTGTCCAATTTATGCTCAAAGGGGTTCATCCTGCTCAACGTATTCCCTTCCTGCCTCCCTGCCTGTGGACTTTAAGCTGTAGGAAAACTGCTCATAGAGATTACTTAACTAGACCCACAATAGCATAAGCCAAATTCTCTGTAACAAGTGTGTGTGTGTGTGTGTGTGTGTGTCTTAGTGTAGTGGTTTTGCTTCCCTGGTTGACGCCTGACTGATAAGGATTATTAGTTTAAGTATCAGACAAAGGGTTTTACAGCAATGTCAGGTACATATGGGAGAGGGAGGTAATTCTAGAAAGTGAGATTTCAGGAGCCACATAAGAATTTTGAACTGAGAAATGAATTGATTCACTTCAGCTTGACTGGGTGTTGTGTTCAGCCCTGGAGATAAGTCAGTGAATACAACATGGTCATGTTTTGGCATTGGTGAATGTGATCAATGGGAAGGAAGTGTCAGGTGTAACACAGAACATGCCAGGTAACTATTCATAGAGCAAAAGTTGAGTTAAAATGCCCAGAAAAAGGGCCACAGAATCAAAAGCTAAAAGAGATTAAATATAGAAAACAAAACATAGCGAGCTTTCTTTTTCTCATAGTAAATTAAGGAGGAATGTGTGGTATTCTAGGACATGTATACCCCTATCTTATATAAAGTATTGAGGTGCAAGAAAGACAAATTTTTTATCTTTTCCAGCTGCTTACAGTACCACCCTGCCATCTTCAGTGGGGTCCCTGGATCATTAAGGAAGAGTTACATTCTTTGGAGATGCACCTGATAATTATCAGTCAGAAAAGGCAGGTAGAGGGCCGTGGAAATGAATTAGCACCTCCTGTCACCAGGTGGCCATTTTGCAGTGATTCTCTGTTTTGAGGCCACCTCTATATGCCAGGGATTCAGTGGTTTGGAAATTAGACTTATTAGGCTATTCTGCAATGACATGGTATAATCTGGCCCACAGATAATCATAAACTACTGTGAGAAAAGACTTTTTTTTTGGGGGGTGGGCAGAGTCTCTCTCGCCTAGGCTGGAGTGCAATGGCACAATCTTGGGTCACTGCAACATTTGCCTCCCTAGTTCAAGCAATTCTTTTGCCTCAGCCTTCTGAATAGCTGAGATTACAGGTGTGCACCACCACGCCCAGCTAATTTTTGCATTTTTAGTAGGGACAGTGTTTTGCCATGTTGCACAGGCTGGTCTCAAACTCCTGGTCTCAAGAGATCCATCCACCTCAGCCTTCCAAAGTGCTGAGATTACAGGCATGAGTCACTGAGCCCAGCCAGAAAAGATGTTTTTTGATTTGTCTAGATTCAGTAAACAAAAGGAGAGGTGTTCTTCTTCCAATTCATCCCTTCTGGAAGACTCAGACATCTCATGGCCCATGGTAAACACATAACATATTTTAGCTATAATTGTTGTTATGATTATAATTACAACTTTATTTAAGGAATGGAAAGTTAGCATTTTTCACAAACATTTTAAAAAGAAAAGCAGTGTAATAGAGTGGAAAGAATTTGGGCTTTGAAATTTGAAAGAGAATATAGTTCAAATCTTTGCTCTATGTGACTCTGAACCATCAGGTCTTTCCTCAGTGCGAAGGGAATGCCACTGATGCTGTTGCAAAGACTTCAAGAGCTATGGAACCTCCATGCATTGTGGAACCTCCACGCCTCCTATGGAGTTAACATTAAACATATTATTTTCCTGTTAAATCTTCATCTTCACCCCACATCCCTATTAATTCCCCTTTGGAAAAGTCACCTATCTGGGAGGCAAATTCTCATCTATAAAATGCTTACATGAAGAAGTTTTAAGGACTAAATGGGCTAATTTATTCATATATAAGTGATCCACAAGCATTTAATTATATGGCTCTGGGTCAGTTATTTAAGAAAGTATCTCATCCTTTAGGAAGAAGGAAAGCATTATTTTCTTATTTGCACAGATGGGAATATTCAATATGTAAGTGCATTTACTCCAAGAATAATGGCTCAATGGCCTTCTTTGATGAATTAAGGAGGTCGGTGGAAGAGGTAGCAGTATCAAGTAAAATGATTCCCCAAATGTCATCACAATGCAATAGTGAGTTTTATCAACTTGTTGAAAATTTCATGTAATTTGGGATGAAACAGATAGCCTGCTAAGAAAAACAAATTAAAATAATTGTAGATATGGGAAAAATGAATATCTCTTTTAACATTTAATGGTTTCTAATCTGAGGAGGAGAGTCCTTTTAAAATAGTCATCAGCACAGTCTTAGAAATAACAATGCATTGAACCACAGTTTTAACATCATCTGGGATACGGAAATGAACATTGTTGTGCCATCCAGATCCTTCTTTCAGGAATGACAGGATTAGTCCCTCAGCTGCTGGGAGTGCTGTCAGTGGAAAGCTATGTGTTGTCAGCCCCCTGTGGGAATCGTCTCAGATGGAGAACACAAGCTTTCTCAAAATCACCCCACCTTCCTTGGCCATACCATATTTAATGACTGATGGAGTGAAGATAAAAATAACAGCTCCCCCAATCCCAAATCAGAACAACTCTGAAGGGTCATCAGAGCATCAGAATCTCCCTTAGGTTGAGACCTCCAATGAGATTACCTCATAAACTCACATTTCCTTTTACCCGGTCCTGCTTTCTCAGTTACCATGAATGCAGTTCATCCCAGAAACACTTCCTAATAATCTTTCTGCATGCTAACGTCTATCTAAGAGTCTGCTTCTGAAGAAATCCACAACTGGTGCTGGAAAAGATCTGAGATAGCTGATCCTGGGATGAGAGTTGGAGCTGTAGCACCTATCCCCTGCTGACGATGAGGATCCCATCACAAATCAGGATTTTACAAAAAGTAGCAGTGCATTTATTAAAGGTTTTGTTGGTGTTGAAGTGGAATGGCGTGCCATTAGAAATCAATTCAATATCTGGTACAATAAATACGTTATTTGAAAAAAATATGGGGAAAATAGCCACTACGAAAACAATGAAATTGGGAATCTATAGCTAAGCCCAAGTCTTGCTTAAAAAATAAATAATAAGAAGTTGAGATTGTTTAATCAGCAAGTGGAGCTTAATGTGAAAACCAGAGGGGTCTCTTTGGAACACATAGAGAGGATCTCGTCTCCTGCAGCTGTATGGCAGAGAAAGCTGCGGACATGGTCAATTACTTAATTGCAGGAGTAGTCAAACTCCAAAAATAAACTCCCAACTAGGAACATCTTTTATGCCATTCCAGAATCCTGGTTATGAAAGAATGAGATTCTGATACATCTTAGCTGATGCATGAAAAAGTTTTGAATCTGTGTGTTCCCCTGAATCTTCTGATCCTGCAGAAGTACCTACTGTCCTATTGCTTGAAGATGATAAGAAACTTCTTCCTGGAAGGACAACATGTCGTCCATGTAGATCTTCCCTCAACTCCTTTCCTGGATGTTAGGCCAATAAGTAGGGTTAAGTCACAACATATTCTGATGGGACAAATTGGTCCTTGTAAAGGAAGAAAGGGGCTATGCATCAAATAAACTGTAGGACCTAAGGAACATCCACTGACAGCAGTTGGCAAAAGTCACATGGGTTTGGATTCTGAGGGTGCTATAAAAAGATAGGGTGCAGAATTTAAGATTAAATAGAGGGGTATTTATCAATTTGAGAAGACTCTTCCAAGTCATAGAATTTAACGTCTTGGCAAAGTCCCCAGGAGATAGTGCAAACATGCCATAAGGGTACTTCTAGATGCATGGTAAAATTGGTGGCTCACATTAAGTATCTCAAAATGCCTGAATTGCATTGCAGATGGTTCCAGATAGGATAAAAAGGATGATACAAATAGGCATCATTAAGAACATATGTTGTGTAATACTGGAACCACCATTGCTCCCTGACCCCCAACAGATGATTATGTTCCACAGAAGAGCCTGGAAGACGTATCATTTACCAAAATAATAAAGAATGCACAAATAGGACGTACATCACCACCCTGAGAATTTCAGTAATGTCTTTCCTCTTTATGTCAGGTGCATGCTACGAAAAGGGCATTGAAGAATGAAACTCACTCCTAGAGACGGGGGTAATAGTATTGTGATACAAATGAGGCCAGGTTGTAGTATTTAACCTTCAGATATCACATTGTTATGTGAAGTCAAGATCTTTTTTCAAGAATGAAGGACTTAATTCCTCAACTTCAAGTCCAAAGATATATTTCCTTCCCAAAGTGACCTGCCTCCAGTGACTTTCAGACATGGAAGTATAGTGGCTGAGCCTCCTTACCTCATCTTGGAACAACTCTAATGATCATTTGAGGTTTAAGATTTCCATGGGGCTGGCTGAGGAATGCACTGAGACTGCACTGAAGGTCAACTTTTCCTCCTGCCTGAACATACTTTTTTAACCTTTATCTCACAGTCATTAACTCCATAATCATAAGAATTCCTTAATATAAAGCTCACTCATGGAAATCTCTCTCTCCCCCAGGGAAGCCATTTGGTAACAAATGTCACTTAAATCTACATTGATGGGGCTGTCTTATCTTACACGTGTATTTTCGTCTTAGTTTTTCAACTCTCTACTGAACATTTGTACTTTTGTGTCTCTAAAGAGTTATTTTTTAAAAATTTATAAACAATGTAAATATGGTGCTACTCTTAACTCTTTTCTTCATGTTGATTTTATCCGTTTATTTTTTACTATAATAATAATAAAGTTTAATATTTGATGAATCATCATTTTATGCAAGGTACTATGCTAAAACGAAAAAAACTTGCCTTGGGTCCTCATGCATCCCCACTATTTATAGAGTTTGAGCGTTCAGGTATATTACAACCTCTCTGAGTTTCTGTGTTATTTAACTATAATTTAACACAGAATGCCTCCCTCACAATAATGGAGGGTTTACATCTATATCACAAGAAACTAGGTATCTTTTTAAATGGTACAAGGGACACCAAAGAACTATCATTGTCATAGGCATTGGTTACTCATGAAAGCAACATCACATCCATGGGCAAAATAACAAATACCAAAAGGCGTTCACATTGGTAATAATCCATAGAATTATTTTAAGTCATTTCTCATCCATAGCTAGGATATGTGCTTTGGAATCTGGAAAAAGTTAGATTTGACTTCTACCTCTACCATTAATTTCTGGGTGAATTTGGAAAAATTTAGGTTGACCCTTTTGTGACTGATTTTTTAAACCTATAAATCTATAAATAAATGCTATTTATTTCACAAAATTTTTGTAAGGACTGAATGAGGTAATATATGCAAAGTACTTAATTAGCACTTAGACATATGTATGCTAAGCCCTAAAAGAATGAGAACAATTATTGGTTTTATTTTACTGATTGCTGTTATTTCCATAAATCTTTACTCCATACCTATGAGATAGACGGGAATGAGATTATTAGTCCCGTTTAGGACAAAGAACAAGAAATAAAGTTTCCAGTCATATAGCTAGAAAGTGGTGAAGCTGGGTTTTCAGCCAAACTCCTTCATGTTCCTATATGTGTCATGTTCATTCCATTAGTCCTGGTCCTATAACAGACTTGGGATCTAAACGATACTGCTGAATAGGAGTTCAGGTTATGTTGAGTGTTAAGGTGTTGGGTGACAAAGGTGTAAAGAGTCTTAGCCCTTAACTTTTGGAGAAAATTTTAGTTTCTCAGGATTCTCTATCATCCAGCCCAGTGGTTTGTTTAATGCCTCAATCCCTTAAACCGTAACCTGACTTCTGATTCCACAGGAGTTTCTTACATTAACCTTTTTTCTAACTCAGCAATTGCTCTCTTGTTGATGCCTTTTGAGGAATATCTTTTATATAGAGTTGTTTGGTATGACCTGACCTGGGAAACAAAACTCCCCTCACAAACAAGACGAAATAAGGAAACAATAACATGTCTTTGATTGCACAGTTTACATTACAGGGGTTATCATAATGATGGTTAATATAAACACCCTGTGTTAGAGTAAAAGGAAGGAAGGAAGGAAGGGAGGGAGGGAGGGAGGACAAAATACAAAGGCCTAGAGTGGGAAATGAACAAACAGTTTAAAAATCCTTTCTTAATGCCTGTTATTTATTTTCCATCATTTAATGAAATGTCATGGCTTTAGGGAACAGGCTGTTTATAAGATTTCATATGCTCCAACCTGCTTAAGAGAGGTCTGCTTATGCCTCTTATCCTAGTATAATTATTAAGAATGACCCTTTTCACTCTCACAAAGGTCCTCTATTGGTCTAAAAGTTCTAGTTAACTCCATATATACTTGACCAATTGTGTACTATGTTTGGTAGTATACAACTGATCAAGAAGATATGAAATAATTAAAACAACAGATTTCAACCTTCCTGAGTCCCTCATACTAGTGCAGCACTTCTTAAATGGCATCCCTTTTAATTAAGACACAAGTAAGGGCAATATAATGCTTGTTATCTGGATTGTTCTTGGCTGTGCGCCTGGACACCAACTGCTGTTGCTGCTGCAAACCTTCATCTCCGCAGCAGAAAGGAACCTGCCAACTCGCCTAAATGTGGCAAGCCTGGAGGTCTGCAATGTACAACCAAGAGTCCCGGGACATTTATATTTTTCCTCCTACCAAAGGCTGTGTTTGTGGAAGGAGGTTGGAGGAAGGATGTGGTAGGACTAACTCTCTAAAGTCAAACTCAGAAAATGTCTCAGTCGCTCTGCTTAAGTCTGTGATTTAGAACTCCAACTGCCTTCCTCCAGATGCTATTTTGGAGAGTTCAGCCTGATCATCAAAGGTTGTTTCAAAATTTAAATATGATTGCCTCCTTTAGTTTCACAAGCTAGTCTTCAAATGGTTGACCTGAGGTGAATCTTGTTTTACCTTCTTTCTACAGAAGATGGTAGAGAAAAACCACAATGGAAGCCATGGGCTTTATTTAGGTTTTACACACTATCAAATGTAAGTGTTGAGGGCCAGGCGCAGTGGCTCATGCCTGTAGTTTAGCACTTTGGGAGGCCGAGGCAGCTGGATCACTTGAGGTTGAGAGTTTGAGACCAGCTTAACCTACATGACGAAACCTCATCTTTCCAAAAAAAAAAAAAAAGCTGGACATAGCGGTGCACATCTGTAATTCCAGCTACTTGGGAGGCTGAGGCAGGAGAATCGCTTGAACTCAGGAGGTGGAGGTTGCAGTGAGCAGAGATCACACTGCTGCACTCCAGCCTGGATGACAGAGCGAAAATCTGACCCAAAAAAAGACAAAAGTAAGTGCTGGCTCTCTAATCTATCTTTTCTGCTTCCAGCCCTTAGTAATATTCATTCATGTTCATATTCTCTTTTGTGGTTGAGCAAACATTTTCTGATTTCAAAGAGGATTGAAGGGAACTGAGATAAAGACACTTGCACTGCTGCCCACACCCAGCTACCTAATCTCGGATATGCTATTCCTTTAGCATTTAGATAAGTTTCCCTTATTTAGTCCCACTGTCAAAGCCTAGCTCTCCATGTTTTTCAAGTAAACTTATCCCACAGGCTTCTTTGGGTCCTCTTGAGTGCAAGCTATCCCTTCCATTACATCCATCAAGCAGCCTGCAGGGGCAACTTCTCCAGTAAGTGTGTCCAACACCTCTCTTGTTTAAACCCTGCAGTGGCTCTCCATTGTTTGTGGTGTAAAGCAGGGACTTAGCCTGGCACCCCAGGCCTTTGAGCCACTAAGACTACTGCCACTTCTGTGCTGATATCTACCTCCTCTTGACATGGGCTTCATGCTCTGGCCCACTCATTTTTCAGTGTTCCTTTCCCTGAATATACACTGGGGCTTATTCCTCCACATTTCTGAAGATGTCAGTCAATGGGAAGTACAGACTAAGAGCAGACGTGATGGCACGGGAAAAGGGTAAAACATCCAGTTTAGGCAGGAGAAGTTACATGAGTAAATTCAGGAAAAGCATGTATATAAAGAAGACCTCAGGGGTGAAAGTTAGAGAAGGAAGGAGGGCTGTCATCCCTCTTGTGAATTCTTGTCAAGGTCACTGGTCAGTAATGAATCTATGTTGACTCCCTCCTCCTGTGCTTTTGTGTCGTTGCTACACAGAGGCTTGGAGAAATCATCCACCCTCTCCTGGAGCCATGTGGTAGGAGCTCAGAGCATTGTGGACTGTCTGAGTCTAGAATTGCTCTCCCTCAACAGCGTTGGGACAGTCTAAAAGTGGGACATAAACCAGCAGTCAAAGCTTTCTACTTCCCCTGACTGAGAAAACCTCTTGATCCCCACTAAGGGACAGATACTTCTCATTCTCTTAGACTGCATTTCTTCCTTTCTCTGAGAAGCCTTCTTTGATTCATCTTTCAGCAAAAACTGCACATTTCCTTTGAAATCTCTTTTGCACATTTAATACAACAGTATTCACACTCAATTGCAAACTAGCTTTACGTTTCTCCTTTTCTGCTGGAGCGTTCAGGCAGTAGAGGATCAACTCATCTGCCTTTTTTCAGTGCCTAACATAAGGTCTGGCCGATACGGTTTGGCGTGTCCCCACTCAAACCTCATCTTGAATTGTAGCTCCCATAATTCAATACAGTTATGAAAAAAAAAGGTACCTGTCTTGAGAAGTTAAATTTTCACTTAGAAGTAGAAATCCTTGTTGAATCTTCCAATTGCATAGACCATATGGTTGGTTCTACTTTGTTCCACCTTCCTCTTTTGCAATCCAGAAGAGTTCTTGTCATGCTGCATATTTATATATTCTTAGTGAATGGTATTCAAATTTTAGTGTATTTGTTATTCGGAGAATTTTTATTACACTAAACATAACTTGAATGATGTTATTGTATAACATAATGAGAAAAATAGACCAACAAGGAACAATAGGGCCTGCAGAAGGAAATAAGTGCTGAGTAGAAAACCAACGAGATGCTTGGGAAGCATCAGACAAAATAATTAGTTCTCATTAAGAAGTCAAAGGAGAATTTATTGAATTGTTACATGATATGTCATTTGCCTGTCATTTGCTGTGGGAAGGACCCGGTAAAAGTTAACTAAATCATGGGGGCAGTTCCCAGTTCTCGTGGTAGTGAATAAGTATCATGAGATCTGATGGTTTTTATAAGGGGTTTTGTCTTTCAGTTGGCTGTCATTCTCTCTTGTCTATCCTCATGAAAGACATGCCTTTCACCTTACTGTGAGTCCATTAAACCTCTTTTTCTTTATGGATTACCCAGCCTTGAGTATGTCTTTATCAGCAGCATAAAAACAGACTAATTCACTGGCAAAGTTGGTGCCAATTTAGTGCTAACTCCATGAGTACGCACACACACACACGGACACACACACACACGCACACAGAATTTAAACCGAGGTCTTAAGTTATCTAAAGCATAAACCTTTATTCTGTATTCTATTTCATTATTTTCACTGCTATTTTAGGTATGTATATTCAAGTGGAGGTAATAGAACACACATGCGAGAGAATCACTTTCTGAGAGAGCTGAAGACCATTTGATGGACCGCCATAAATTTCATCAAAGGAAACAGCAGAGAATTGACCAATAACAAACAGCTGGAAATGAAAGAACTGTGGGCAAGGTAATGATGAAGTAATTACCCTGGGTTTAACTCAAGGTTTAAACTTTTCTAGTTTATCTTAATGAAACACTATGTTCTGCCTTTGTAAATCATATATTTCTATTATATGGTTAGTAATAAAATGCCTATTTATATAGCTGAAAAAAATGTCTGGCTGCAAGTAGGTGCTGATGGGGATAGTCTGGGGTCCAAACAGATTATCTGCATTAACAGAGGAAGAGAATCTGCAGCATTTTAATGAAAATTTGAAATGAAACTAAATTGGTATTAAAACGAAGTATAATTTCTCAAGCTAAGGATAGGAAAATAATATATTGAGTGGAGCTCTTTATAGCTTAGAGACGTAAGAATAAAAGTTCAACACAATTAAGTTATTCTTGATGTTACTCTTGAGCTAGAGATATCATCTCTTTCTTATCCTAATTGAGTTTCTCTATCTCACTTCCATTAATAACGGTTAGACTGAGATACTGGTCAAGTGGAACAATGACCATAAATGTTCTCTTATTCTGTAGAGGATTAGGCACTTCCAATATGTACAGAATGATGATAATATGACCCTTGTTGACCTAGTCTTAAAGAAGATGATGAATGGAAAGAAAAAATTTAAAAAATATTATTTTCTAACTCTTTAAGTTTTAGATACAAAGCCAGCCTATTGAGCAACCTTTGATTAAGCATTATTATGTGTGAGATATTTTGCAAGTGCTGTGAACAAAAATCAGTGAAAAACAAATAAGCAAAATAAAATGAAATGTTGTCTCTACCCACCCACCTAAAAACAGACAAAGTAGGAAGAAAGACACATAAAACAGGGAAGAAATGATACCAGTGCTATATGTTGTACAAGTCTAATCAAAATGTGTAAGATGTTCTGGAGAATCCCAAATGTAGAAATATCCAGCTTTTCCAAGGTGTAAAGGGAAAGAAGGGTGGCATTGGAACAGATACCCTAAAGGATAACCAAGTATTTGAGGGGACAGTATACACCACACAGAGTATCTTCTGACAATTCTAAGGAAATATGCTTAGTGGGTAACAAAGCAACGTATGTCTTGGGTATGTTCAAGGAATCTAAATGTCATGGTGAGTCTAGAATCATGAGAGTGGGTGTGGAAGGGGCAGTGCACTGGCTCATCACATCCTGTGTCACTTCTCTATTTTGGGCATGTGGACAACCACTTCCCAGTCTCCTTGCAATCCAATAGAGCCACATGACTATTTCTAACCCATAAAATCTGAGCAGGAGTAATGTGTGCTCTACCTGAACTGTGACTTTGAAAAGCCCGTTTTCCATATGTGTCTCCAGTACATTTCTTCCCCTAAGGCAGTAAGCATGGGAGCCTTCAAAATGAAGGTATCAAAAGGTTAAGGCAGGTTGGTTTTGAGTCACCACTTGAAGGACTTTTGCAAAGAGAGTCATCTACAACAGAATTCATGTAAAGTGTGTTGTTACGTGGTTCTTTGTGTTAAGCCATTGAGACTGCGGAATTGTTTGTCACTAAAGCATAAAGTTGTCCTGTCCTGACTAATAGCAAGGGTGGTGGTGAGAGTTGGACCCAGAAAGAAAGGCAAATGACATATCATGTAACAATTCAATAAATTCTCCTTTGACTTCTTAATGAGAACTAATTATTTTGTCTGATGCTTCCCAAGCATCTCGTTGGTTTTCTATTCAGCACTTATTTCCTTCTGCAGGCCCTATTGTTCCTTGTTGGTCTATTTTTCTCATTATGTTATACAATAACATCATTCAAGTTATGTCTAGTGTAATAAAAATTCCCCGAATAACAAATACACTAAAATTTGAATACCATTCACTAAGAATATATAAATATGCAGCATGACAAGAACTCTTCTGGATTGCAAAAAAGGAAGGTGGAACAAAGTAGAACCAACCATATGGTCTATGCAATTGGAAGATTCAACAAGGATTTCTACTTCTAAGTGAAAATTTAACTTCTCAAGACAGGTGTCTTTTTTTTTCATAACTGTATTCAGGTATAATTGGTATAACAAAAACTGCATATAACTAAAGTACACAATTTGGTGAGTGTGGGCATAGGTACACACTCATGTTAATATAACCAAAATCCAGGTAATAAACATATCTATCACTTCCAAAAGTTTCTGTGTATAGCTTTGTAAATTTTTTTCTTTTTTTTGTCTTTTTTGTTTATTTAATTTTTATTTTTGTAAAAGTTAACATGAAATCCACCCTCTTAACAATTTTTTTAAGCATCCTATACTTTCTTGTTAACTATAGGCTCTATGTTGTTCAGCAGATGTCTGGAACTTACTCACCTTGAGTAACTGCAACTTTATAAATATTAAACAATAACCCTCCATATTCCCTTCCCCCATCCCCTGGTAAAAAACATTCTATTTTGTATTCCTACAACTTTGACTATATTAGATGTTTTACATAAAAGTAATCCAACGATGTTTATCATTCATTGACTAGCATTTTGGTGTCTTTCAGTGTGTTTGTATTTCTTCTTTTAGCAAGTATCAGAGTCTCTGAACTAGGATCAGGGGCTATAGAGGAGTTGAAGGTACAATGGCCCTACTCTACAGAAGTTTGAATTCCCAGACTCCAAAGTATGGTTTCTAAAGCACAGATGCAGCCTCTGTTACTTCCACAAGTAGTATTTTAGCCTAATGTGGATCAGATTGAAACACAGAAGCAGCCATGTCCTGCAATGTATCAGATGACCCCATCAAAGTTCCACAGATGGTCTTTAGGAGGCCAGCCATGCAATTATTTGCTAAATTAGATGTTCGTGTGTATAGGCATGTATATTTGGAAAAGATATTCAAAGCTTTAATTGGGTATTCCAAAGAATGGTCCACTTTGCCATATTTTTAAAGAACTGCTGATGCAGCGGGAGGCAGACATATATAAACTTCTTTCAATTTAATGTAGTAAGTGTAACAATAAATATAAAGACATTTCTGCAGTTTTATAGTGGAGTGAGTGAGGGCTTAATTACTGTGTAATCAAAATTTATTTTGGGGGGTCTATGTTTTATATGTGACGGTTCCCTTATTTTATTAATGTACAAAAATTTGAATGATAGTTAATTATATCATTTGACAGTTGGGCAGATTTGCAAATAATTAATTTTTAATTTATTTAGTAAGCCTAGTGATTATTAGACTTCTTATCAATTGACAAGCCAAAGTTCTTACAGGGAGAGCTCTGCTCTGTAAGCAGTGAACTCCCATTGCCCAAAACATTCACAAAACATTGTCAAGCTTCAACTAAAGATGTGATTGTTTTGACTTTTTGATAGTGATAGATCACCATACCAAATCAGACTTATTCTCTGCTTTGTGTATCAGATTTTTCTGAATGCAAATAGAACATAAAAGAATTGATCAGTTAATTATCAACATTTTGTATGTCAGAACAGGGGAGTAAAAGCCATGTATGGCTTCCCACACCTCAATTGATAACATGTTCATTCCAGTCATTTTCTCTCTCTCTTTCTTGGGTGCCTCATGTTCAGTTTACCGGGAAATTATCTTGTTTTTACCTTCAAAATATAGCCAGAATCTGACCAATACTCAATATAATCAAACAAAAACCTACAAGTTTTCCTTGATCTTCTATTCCTTTCCCCACCTCCACCCCACCCATCAAAACCTGTGCTCTGAATCTTCTACTTTTAAGGATATGCCAGAGTTACCAACTCCATCCATGTGTCCTTTTTTCCACTTCTATCATCCTGATCCTGGCCACTATGACCTGTCACGTCCATATTTAAAACTGACTATTGTCCATTGCATATAGACATGAATAGAAACACATCATGTGAAATGTCTGATATAGTTTGCCTGTGTCCTCACCCAAATCTCATCTCGAACTGTAGCTTCCATAATTCCCATGTGTTGTGGGAGGGACCTGGTGAAAGACAATTGTATCAGGGAGGCAGTTTCTCCCCATACTCTTCTCATGGTAGTGAATAAGTCTCATGAAATCCGATGGTTTTATAAGGGGAAACCCCTTTCACCTGGATCTCTCATTTTCTCTTGTTTGCTGCCATGTAAGATGTGCCTTTCACCTTCTCCCATGATTGTGAGGTCGCCCCAGCCACATGAAACTGAGTCCATTAAACCTCTTTTTCTTTATACATTGCCCAGTCTCAGGAATGTCTTTACCTGCAGCATGAAAATGGATTAATACAATGTATATCTACTCCAATGACATTCCAAAAGACTTAGAATAAAATCTAAATTACTGCCATAAACGTCAGGGCTTGCCTTGATCTGTACCATTATGTCTCCTCTTCAGGTGCATGTCATGGCAGACCCTGTTGTGCTCAATGGATTTCAGTCTTGGTGGTGTTTCCTGTGTTTTTGAATCATTGAACATGTTCTAACCTTAGGGCTCTTGTACTTGGGATTCATTCCCCCTGGAAGGCTCTTCCTATAGATTATACCATAGCTCACAACTTTTCAGTTCTCAGTGGACTGCACCATTGAGAATACTTCTTTCCAGACTGTCCAGCCTAAATTACTTCTGCTTTCACCTGATCACCCACTCTTATATTAGTCTGCTGTTTTATAAACATTATTGCTCTGAAAAACTTGTTTATTTATTTCCTACTTTATTCATTGTCAAATGAAATTTAGGTCCCATGAGAACAAGCAGCTTTGTGCTGCTGAATTACTAGACAGTAAATGCCATACATGTAGCACAAAAATGGTTGCATGAAAAAATGAGTTAGGTTGAAGGGTAAATTATGGGGGTAAGAAAGGAATTAAAAATACTTAAGGGGATCTTTTGGGTTTTAGTTCTGACAGATAAAGATCTTGGAAGTCATTCCACCTGTTCTCATAACAAGAAAACCAAAATGAACAAAGTGAAAATGAATGAATTTTCTTAGATTCATCAGAAAATTGAGATCACTGGGCAAACAATCACCCTAAATCTAATGAGGCAGACGGATACACAGAATAACAGCTAAGATCAGCTTACCTATAACAGTAGCTTCTAGTCCTAGTAACTGCTAAGTATATGTAAAGACAATTTTTACAAATGTCTACACGTAAGTGTGGACTAGTTGGAGAGTTAAAATCTCCTGGGGAACCAATCTTAGGGAGGCCTAACTACATTTCCCAGATTTTACCTTCAGAAGCCCTACCAGATTTTCATGATGATGATGATCAGAAAAACAGCCTCTTTTTTTGGGGGGCAGAAAAAAGAATTAACAAAAAATACAAAAAAAAAAACTGAAGCCTCAGGCATCTATTTATAGCTACAGCAAACATTAAACACAGCCCAACTTCCAGCCAGATTAACATAAAAACTTATACTAAAAATCTAATTACCTCAGGGTCTGAGGGAAGGATCAATAGGTGGTGCACAGAGAATTTTTAGAGCAGGGAAGGGACTCTGTATGACACTTTTAGGGATATATGCCATTATGCATTTGTCAAAACCCATTGAACTGTGTAACACAAAGAGTGAAACTTAAACTATAGGCTTTAGTTAATAATAATGCATCACTATTGGTTCATTAATTTTAACAAATGTAGCACACTTATGAAAGTTATTAACAAAAGGGAAAACTGGTTGTGGGGGATTGCATATGGGAACTCTCTGTACAATTTTCTCAGATTTTCTGTAAAACTACAACTGTCCTAAAAAATAATGTTCACTTATTAAAACCAAAAAAAGACTCCCCAGGATTTGGGTCTGTAAAACTGGGGACAAAATGGTGAAATAATTTTGGCACTCACAGAAAGAGTAATAGAAGGAAGGAGAATGCATACGTTTATTTACAGACCCTTTTCTGCACTGGATGCTTCAAGAATCAGAGCACCAGTCATTTCAGATATAACAGTTAAATTGCCAAGATGATGTGATAGTACTATGACTCCTTTTAAGTTATTAATCCTGGAATTTCACTTATTTTTGTGAGTATAAATGCACTTGCTCTCCATTTAGTGCGGATGTTTATAACATATTCTGGAAATCTCAATGAGTGGAGAGTGGTAGACTTTTTTAATGGAACATGACTAGTAAAAGCTGGAAGGTTGTGTAACTTGAGGGGGACACGATCCAGGAAGCTATAATAAAAACAGCTGGACATAGTTGGTGAGGAGAGGAGGCCAAGAAGAAGAAATAATCCCGCTCAATGAAGAGGTACAGCACTGTGGTTTGGGGGTGAGGGCAGCAGAAGGGAAGGAGCAGCAGTCGGTTCCCAAGCACGAAGATGTTACATTCTGTATCACAGAGATGTTGATTTCTATTGTACAAAAATAGATGCAATTATCTAAGGTCACAGCAGCCTTCTCGCTCAGATATTCAAGAGATTTGGAGGGGGGTGCCATCTATTGACATCACGGCCCCATTGTGCCGCTTTCTGTCTATGCAGACAACTCTGGCTATGAACAGCTACAGGTGCAAGTGCTGGTGGAGATTGTCGGAGGAGATCCCTGAGGAGCTGTGCGTAATTTACTCTGCCTCAGAAGGCACAGGCTAATTTTGAACAAACCTCTGTGCTGTCATCTACTATAACAGACCCAATTTAGATTAATCCTTGAACTGGGATTCCACGTGCATAATACAGTCTCCAAAACAAAGAAAGGCAAACCAGAGACATTATAGTATCCAAATGATTGCTTAGGTTTAATGCGAAGCTGTTTTTAAGATGTCCAATTTTTAATCTCAACTGTGCAAACAAAGCCTCCATCAAAGGATTAAGAGCCTTAAAGAGGCTTCTCCCAGCACAAAGAGGGCCTGTATTTTAAACAAGGGGTGCCCATCCTTCTTGCCTGTTTTGACCAGATGATTTGGCTGCTAATTATACTTTAATTAGAAAGAAAAAAACAATTCAGTGTGTTTTTCTTCAAAAGACAGTGAGAAAATAAACCTCAGATAACTTTATTATCATGGTTTTCTAAATAATGGACCAATGGCTGCTTCTTGAATTCACTTATGATTACAGATTTACATTTAAATTAAATTGGACTTCAGTTTGCCCAATTTATCCCCAGATGTATCTCACTCAATTGTTATGTTCCATTTACTATATTATGATAGTTAATATCAGGGGTTTGGGATTATTACATTTCTTAGTTCCAGCTCCAGATTGTGACTTTGGATAAAATATTTCATATTTCTGAGTCTATACAATGAAAATTATGATGTAAGTTATTTCATAAAGTTTGTGGGAAGATTGAATGTAATATGCATGAAAGGCATTTATTGCTAATTCTGTACATATACACTTAGGAACTCCTCAGGAAACCTGCGGCCTGGTAAATGTCTTGATAATACGGTAATGTAAAAGAATAACCTTTTCAGAGTTCGTGGTACTGGAAACTAGAAAGACCTAGGTACAGGCAACATCCTGGGGTTCCCATTCATGAGCAAATGGCCTCATTGCTATCCTGTTCTGACATGCTGTCCTCTGTACATTCCTCTCTGATTTTTCTCATTGGTTGCTTCCTCAAATTCTTGACACTTTGAAACTCAGAAATGTAATTATTAAACAAGTATTTATTGAGTGTTTATGACGTGTCAGGCCAGGTGTTTATCATTGGTGATACAGTACTAGAAATGATAGATATTAGTACTCTCTTGTGAGGCTTACAATATGTTAACAGAAAAAGCAATCATTTCTTGATGTCAATGCAGCTTGTGTTTTATGGCAAGAACTTTACATGCATTATTAATTCAACTTATTCTCAGGCAGGCATTGCTGTAATCATCTCACTGTTGAAGAGACTAAAATGTAAGTAACTTACTCAAAGCTACAGCCTGTAGATAACAGAGACTTAGACCTCCATTGCTTTGATGACTTAATAGGTTTGCAGAATACATCAAGTCTTCAGGTTTTGATATAATGAGTTTTAGATGCCTATTGGACATTTAGTTGAAAGCTTCAAACAAGTAGGTGGGTATATATACCTGAATCTCAGAAGAGAAAGCTGGAAATACAGCTATAAGTTATCAGCTCAAAGGAGGAATTTGGAGATACGGAATGAATGACTTCACCTAGGGCTGAACAGCATTTGATATATTGCAAAATATCAAATGTCCTTCTCCACCTCCAGACATTTTTATTTCATTGGTTTACAATGGGAATGGGAGATGAATTAACAATTTTTAAAATTTTTCATGTCATTTGAATAGAGATAGGATTGAATGCTATTGACTTAGAAACACAATGAAAAAAATGAAGAAAAAAAAAAAAGAGAAGGCTCAAAACAGTCCAGAGTCTCAACTCCAACATGAAAATTAATGTAGAAAGAAAAAGGGCATCAAAGAGACAGATGAGCAGTGGGAGGATGGTAGACAGAATGCCGATGATGACAGTGGGAATTCGAATAGTAACATTTAGAAGTACAGAATATGGGACTGAGTGGAAATTTGGGGAAAAGACAAAAAGGCTTTCCAATTGTAATGAACTTCATAAACCATAAAGAAAAGATTGAGAATGTATACGAAAGGCCTATTCAGATCAATCGGTCACTCAACACGTTTAGGTCTTGACAGCCACTGCCCCCGGATAGACTTCAGCCCATCTCCTGTTGGCCATATCTCAAGGTCACACCAGGTTTCCATCCATAACGCAGAACCAGGTGACAGTTACTTTAGGTCATCGGATACTGTCTGGGAGTTTGAGATCCATCTATTTTTTCCAATCATCAATTTAAAGAAGCTGACATCACTGTAAATGTCTTGCAACGCGCTGCCACTGATTGAGTGGGCGTTCAATAGAATTCTCCAGATTGATGATTGGAATAACTCAAGATCTCACCCTGAATGCCTATGAAGAGATGTGTGGGAACAAAGTTGTTTAGGGAAAGGGCAATTCTTTGATTCTTCTGCTTATCTGTTGCACTGCATAGAGTGTTGTGCTTTGTATTTTTTTTAATCATATTTGAAGTCACAATTTCTTTCTTAAGATAGGCGTTCCCTAAAAAGGCAGAGTTAAAATGTGCTGATTATATAGATAAGGAACACAATATGTACGAATAACCACGATTTAAATCCCAGTTATATCACTCACTGGTTCTGTTATTTGGGGCACATTACACATATTCAAACGCTCAGTTTTCTGATGTGAAAAATAGTGGTGCCAGTAAAACAAATATTACAAGGGTGTCAAGAATTCCTGGCATGCAATTAGGGCTCAATCAATGTCTATACTATTATAATACTATTGTTGTCAATAATGTTTCTCTTTTACCTTAGTTACCAGGAAGTTTGGGATCAACTGTGTTTTCTACTATGTATGCAACCCTGAGTTGTGACAGAAATATCAAGTGTAGAAGATGAAAGGTCTCTGCCCTAGAGAAACATATATGCTGGTGAAAGGTGCAAACATACAAAGAGATAACTCTAAGTTGCTGGTGCTGAGTACAACACAGAGTTGCCAAGCTCTATAAGAGCATTTATTTACTCATCATAAAAATAATTTTCAGTGCTTCTCGTGTTAATGCCCCAAGTACCCAGCACATAGTAGGTACTCAATATGCAGCCTATGTACTGAATGAGCGGTTAAATCTCTATCCTAAATTATTCCTTTAGGGTATGTAAAAATCCTACATAGAGCACAGCCTCTATGTCCTATGCCACCTTATATCTAATGAATTAACGTTGAAAGTGCAGCTTTAGAATAGAAAATTTCTCACTCTAATTTGTGTCAACTCTTTCCGTTTCATAAGCATAATCCATTGATTTGATAACGTAAAATATCTCAGGAGGCGCCAGCTGTAGAACCCCTTCATCAATTTTTTTGTCTTAACATGAAAATAATATGGAAAATTAAACCATAGAAGAAAAAAATACTCTCTCTCTCATTTTTCATTTGAGCTCATTCTGCTCAAGTGAGATAATTCCCTGTGTCTGGAAGACACACTTCTCAATCTCACTAAACCACAATGCCACCAGTCTTCTTCCCATCAGCTTCTGAGTCCTCATTATTTCTCTTGCCCTCCAACCAGAGCAAGGATTTTTCCCCTTCATTTAATTATTCTGAGTGTCAGCTTGTCAGTGGCAGTGTGGAGAGTCCCCTCCTTTGAAAGGTTGCAATTATTACTAATAGCATCACCTATAATTACCATTATTAATTGGTGGGAGTCAATAGAACCAGTGACGTGAACATAAGACCAAGAGTTGAGGCTTGACGTGCTGGCTGACTCTCAAAATAAACTCTAATGACTTGTCTGGACCCCAGTCCCAGAAATTCCTAGAGTTTATGAGCACACTTCACCAGGGTGCATGAACACAAATCCAGACCTGGACTCCAGTTCCCTTTGCTGCTTTGCTAGGTTTTGGTTTCCATGATCTAGTCTTCCCTTGTTTGGTAAAAAGGTGGAGAAACATAATTATCACAGACTCTTGCAGAATGGGAAGCAAACTGGCCTAGCAGGGGTTGCAGCCTAAGGAACAGAACAGTGAGGGGAGAATTGGAATGACACTTACCAGTGGAGATACATTAAAGGATAGTTATGGTGGAAACCCTGAGAGCCCAGCACCTCACCCTTGGATGTCTCCAAACTTTCAAGAAATAGTCAATATCATTAAATAATCAAGTTTAACTAGATTTCTTACAGGTTCCTCCTCTGTAAAATGGGATAATAAGATACGCAATTAAGTGTTCCATATATCTCACAGACAGATGATAAGAATGCAATCAGATGAAGATTCAAAAACAATTTATAAGCGTAATATGTAATTCCTGATTACTCTTATCCCTGCTGCGATTGACTATATCATATAGTTTATGAGTTTGGGTGTGTACTATCAGGGGCATGTGTGTGTTGCGTGTGGAGGACTAATTGGGATTAAACATTCTGTGGAGTTCAGTTAAACTCCACAGAGACTTAGGCAAGGGGCATCTATGCTAATTGTCATCTTTACCCCCACTGGAGCCTTCTTCAGCCAGAGAAGGGGCCCTGCCTTTAAAGCAGCCCAGCTGATGTCTCTGATCTTGTAATCCAGTGAGAGGTAGTGGGCAGGAATTAGTGCTAATCAGTCTGTCTCTATTTGCTGAGCTTTTACAAAAGGGCGGGCACTGTGCTAGGTCTATGTTGTGCCTAAAACACTGTCAATCCATAAACTGACCAACGCTGACCCCCCCCAAATGAAGTACCCGTTCCTGTTTCACAGTTTTTCAGGTGATTTCAAGGCCGGGGGGAGGCAGGAAGCAGCAGTTACCACAAAAATGGCTTAAGACTATCTCAAAGCTAAATAATAATGTTATATTTATTTTTCAGGGTCACACATTTACTCACAATTTACTCAAATGTATAAATAAATAAAAACAAATTTATTTTGTATTTAATCTGATCTTCACAAGGCTTATCATCTGAATAGTAGAGAAATACTTAGATTTCTTATATTTTGATAAAAATGAATCAAATTTTATCATTTAATCATTTTTTTTAAAAAGTTTATCAAAAATCCAACCCCTTCTCCCTGCCCATCCTTTGATGGTGGCTTCTTCTTGTGATGGAGCAAAGAAGAAGCCTGCTCATCTCTGGTGCTTTCGTGGGATCCCAGCTTTTGTTTGATGTGGAATGGCTGCTCTGGGCTCATCTGTGGACTGATGGAAGATGAGGTGTGCTGTTGGCCCTCTGTGATAGTGTTCTAACACCCAGGACTGGTGTTCATAGAACTAGCCATATGCCTTGATCTTAAAGTCTTTTTACACTGTAGCCTCTTCACTTTGTCCTCAGCCCGTCAGTTTTCAACACCTCCTTCAACACCTCCAACTCTTCCCTGGCTGTTCTGAAAACGTGATGTACATGCATGCATTGTCAGTCATTCTAGGCATCCAGGAAAACTGCTCCAGCCACTTTCTCCAGTCATCACTTCCATTGTTCCCACACCATGCTGGGCACCATGCCCAGGTAAAGGTGAACGTTCTCCAAGGGCCATCAAGGGAGCGTGTGGAAGGAAACAGAAGGGATGAAGGCCCTAGCCAATAACTTTCTTGCTCTCCTCTGTCTTCTCTTCCACACCATCCCGAGTTTGGGAAATTTTCATTTTTCCTTTATGTTCTCTTCTTTCCTAACCAAGACTTCACCTAAAATGTGAAAGTCAAACAGACTGATTTTGAAAAATTATATAGTATCCATACTAATTTATGTAAATTAAGTATAAAACATATCAATGGTATTGATGGAGTCAAAGCTTATTATTTTGAGTTTTTTTTTTTTTAAAAAAGGCTAAAATTTGGTTTCAAATCTTTATGTGGTCCCAGAGGAGATTATTACGGGAAAAGCAGCATGAGAAAAGAAACTGGGATAAAAGGAAGGCCTGATATCGAGTATGGTATATTCGAATTAGTTCTACGAAGTGGTATGGTGTAGTGGAAAGTATTTAGTCTTGCATCAGACAGATCTATCTGTAACCAGAGCCCTGACCCCTCCAAGCTGAGTGACTTTGAACAAGTCCTTAACCTCTCTGAGCTTCACTCTAACATTTTGCAGTAAAACCCACCTTTTAGAATTGTTGTGACCATTGCATAGTGCTTAGTCCAAGCCCTGGCATGTACATTATTCTCTGTTCTCTTTGCTTTTCTTAGTAATGAATAGAAAATGATAGAGAGATAGATAAGCGATTATGAGAAACCACTAACAAGAGCCACTCGCTTACCCTCTTGTAACATTTAGAAAATTAATGCTGCCTTTGTATAAGTGCCTGTTCTAGCATAGAAATCAGAGGCTTAAAGAAACTGGTGATTTCAATGCAAAGTTACCATCCACTTCTCTAAGCATACCAAGTGCACTTCTAAAAATTACTCCCAGTGAATCCTGTTCCATGTTGGAGTTTCTAATTGTGGGCTTATTTTGGAAAGCAAGTCAAGGACGTTCGTTAATGATATTTCAACTGCACAAGCACCCTGATGGCATGTGACAAATCAATTAGAAAAATTATCCTGGAAATGCCTTGCCTGGGGTGGTTACCATGGCTTTTAGGAAGGATCATGTGGCATGCCGCTTGGAGTAATTACATTCTGACTCATCCTGGGCACTAAATTCTGTATCTTTCCACTGTGGATGTGCTTACCATACTATTTTCTGGTGTTGTAAAAATTAAGGAAGGGAATTATATGAGTCTCATTTGTGAAGTTTGCAAATTTCTATATAAATATAGAAGTACTAAGCACATGCATTAAACTTTCTTTTTAATGCTAAAGACACTGGCCAACACTTATTATTTATTGTCAACCATAATACTATTTACAGATTTGTAAAAAATTACTCTGGTTGTAATTTCTAAAAAATAATGATAACAAATAACAAGATTAGAAACAGAATGACTAGATGGGAAGAAAGATTCATTAGTGTTTTAAACAGGGTAGAAAGTATTGGAGATATGCTGGGATGGGGGACATAGGCACTGAAAGAGTTGAAAGAGGGAAGAGAAAGTAAAGGAATGTTCCATGCATTCTATTATGTGAGCAACACAAAGAAGAAAGCACATGCACAATTGGCCCTGAGATTAATGAGATTAGTCTAATTGAAGTAGTTGTTTTCCAGGTGGTGCTGAGATAATGGAGAATTGTGAGATTGAGACTAGTTACAGCAGAGCAAAACTCCCAGAGACCTTTTTCCCCACAATAAACAGCTTAGGGGCTGGGCACGGTAGCTCACGCCTGTAATTCCAACACTTTGGGAGGCCAAGCTGGGCAGATCACTTGAGGTCAGGAGTCCAAGACCAGCCTGGCCAACATGGTGGAACCCCATCTCTACTAAAAAATATATATATATATATATATATATATATATATATACACACAAAAATTAGCCGGGCGTGGTGGCGGGTGCCTGTAATCCCAGCTACTGGTGAGGCTGAGGCGTGAGAATCGCTTGAACCGGGGAGGTGGAGGTTGCAGTGAGCCGAAATCACGCCACTGCACTCCAGCCTGGGAGACAGAGCAAGACTCAGTCTCAAAAAATAAATAAATAAATAAATAAATAAATAAACAAATAAATAGCTTAAGGACTAAGGAGCAATGAGGAGTTATTGACTGTTAATAAGGTAGTTAATAACAATATTAAATTGAGCTTTGGAGTAATAAAATAGAAAGCATTTTGGAGTCAAAATTTCTGGATGCGATCCTCAGCATACTCCTACAACCCAGCCACGTTGCCAGAAAGAGAAGTCTCCCAGCAATTGCACTCAGTAAGCTCAACATTGACAAGGAAAGCACAAAAAACACAGAAGTGGATCATCTGAGGTCAAGTTGTGTTTCCAGAATTGGTGATGAAAGCAGAATCTTAAAACATGGATAGGAGTTCTTTGGGCAAAAAAAAGGAGAGGCATTTGATTCTGATTACGCGTTCCAACACATTTTGCTCAGGAAAGCATGTGTGAAAGTCAGGACGTGGTATTCAAGTTACAAGGAACAAAAAGAAGGTGGTAATCTCAGAAGCCTCCTGGTTTATCAGCACTGGTCCACGTGGCAGGAGAATCACTGGTGGACCAGGCCAAAGAAGGTGTTATACTAACTGAAATGATGCCTGAAGATTTGTCCTAAACATTTTGTCCACTTGGGCCCTCCTCCCATATCAAGGTCAATTTCTCTAACTTTGTTCTAATTTTCCAAAGCAGGATATTCAGCAGTGATTTCAAACTTCATGCAAATCTGCTTTCTGTCCCTCCTACCTGAACTGTCACAAATCCACTATGAAACCTGATTTGTTATATTCGGAGCATTTTTTTCTTAAGGCAATACTGACTGCTCTGGAAAAGTAATGACTAAAAGGAAACTTCCCCCAAAATCTCTTGTCAATAGAAGAGGAAAAAAAACAATAGAAAGAGAGAAAAAATACCTGCCTGGCACAGATATTGTAAATGGAGCCATCAAAACTCACTGTGGGTTTTTTGATAAATATACACACAAGGCAGGTATTTGGATGAGAAAATATTTCTGTTTTATGCAAGAAAGACAGACCAATACATCAATCTTCTGCCTGTTAATTCTCATAATATGTTGTCTCAATTTGCCCACTTTCCTCCTGGCTATGGGACAAACTTTTAAAATACATTAGTGACATGCGCTTGGTCCAATTAGACATTAGTTCAAGGTAAAACCCTACAGTGTGGTTTCCCTGAAATACCCAAAATCAGCCCATCATCATCATCAACAACAACAACAACAAAATGCTACTCTTCTGCTCTCTGCTGTCCTAGGAAATTTATAATCTGAGAAGCCATATGGCAGAAATGATTTTTGTGCCACCCTTGGAATTCCCAAAACTGATATCTTTGTTTGGAAATCCTAAAAGGCAGAGTCTCAATATGACTATTCTCCTTGGAATTTCTAGAATTTCCTAAGTCTGAATGCACAAGTGATTAATGACACACCTCCTGAAAAAGACAAATTATGCCAAAGTTATTGAGAAGTCTATGATTAACAAAGGCAGAAGCAAATGGATACTTTAGAGGGTAAAATGCTTCCTGTTGGTTACTTTATTGACTCTGAGGACAGAACTGGAGAGAAGTAGGGGAAAGGTAAATTGCATATGATCTCCTTTTGTCACTTGCATCCTTCATTTATGGCAGGATGAATGCCCACAGGTGACAGTGTAGTCTGATCAGCATTTGATATCTTGGAGGAGATGAGCAGGTGGTCAGGCCACTCTTCAGAGATTTCTAAAGAGAAGTTGTTACAGAAAAATAGTTCACCTTGCAGGACCTTGCTCAGAGACTTTAATACACTCGGGAGGTATTGAGGTTGTTGACACAGCACCAAACATCATGTTCTCAGACAACAGCATGTAAGATAAGGGTATGAAGACATAAAGGTGCTAAACCTTCATGTGCCATTCTTTTTATTAGGAGGGAAACAGTTCCATGAACCCCTCCTCAGGTGTTTCCTCAGGTCTCTTTGCTAGAATTGTGTCACATGCCCATAAAATAGCTGGAAAGGAGGTTATTAATGCAAACCTATGGCATTTTGACTCCATGGTGGGAGGCGGGAATGGTCAGTTTGGAGGACTGGGGAGAAATTGTGGAGTAGTCAGCCAACAGTGCTATGTAACTTATTCCTAACTTTTGTTCATCATGGCTGCAATCAGACACCACCACCTCTGAGCTTTCCATGAAACCTCATTTCCCAGGTGGGATCAGTGCCGCTCAGCTTTGCTCTCATCAAAACCTTTGCCTGTCGTCATTGCATCTCTATGACACTATTGAAATTGCATGTTTTTCTATCCCTCATTACAAAGGGTGAGCTCCTTGAAGTCAATGAATATATCTAGCTCATGATTATATAAGCACTACCTGGTGTACCGCTTGGCATACAACAGATATTTTAAAATATATAGCATTTAATTGAATGTTTTCAAGACATATTTCATTTCTAATTTGACAGCATTTGGATTACATACTGAGGGAAAACTTGTCTACAGGTTTTGATTTTCCGACGTGTGTTTGAAAGAAAAATAATATAAAATATGAAACTCAAGGAATAATTTCTTCCGAGGCCTGGCATTTAATCATTTCATTAGTCTCACTAAAGGGATAAATTAAGTGCGGTCTCAGAGAGAGACCTGCTTTAGCAATCTGGGCTCACTGTAGGGAACAGAAACCCCTCTAAGTATTTTAAATAAAATGTAAATTAACACAAGGAATTATGTGTTTATGGAATCTTGGAAGGACTGGAGGAGCTTGCAACAGTTAAGCTTAGAATACATTCTGCCATAGGTGCTGGGGGACCCAGAAGTGGCTGATACAGCTGCCATCACCACTGCAGCAACCGCAACTGCTTCTTGGTAACCACATGGCTAAAACTTGACATTCTGCCAGAAATTACAGCAGGAAGACTGCCTCCTCTTCACTCCTCTCTTCTAAATCACTTAAGTGAATGTAATTGGTACAGCCAAATTTGTGTCAGTAGCCTGGTTGCAATAGAGACAAGAAAGGTTGACTTTGCTTTCCAGCCTTTATTATATTAAAAATAGCAGAGCAAGATGACAACGTGGATGCTGTCAATTGAACATATCCAATGTGCTTCCTGAGAGTCATTCAACGAGTAATTGGTAGACAAGAACCTGACCTTCTAACCTATAGTCATAACTAATATTGATGGTATCCAAGGAGTTAGCACTGTGCTAGCTCTCAATTACAGTGAGAGAGCAGGAAGATTTCTAAGGCAGACGAATTGCACAGTAAAACCGGTCTCGGGTTCTCCAGGGTATCCACTTACAGCATTCTTGACCCATAAACATTTGCTTTTCTCTTTTCAGTTTGTGGCTTTCCTGCTCCAATGGGATTATCACGACACACATGGGCTTAGTCAGGAACTTTAAAGTTGGATGCTACAGCCTATTTATTGTTACCATGCAAGGTAGAAAATATGTATTTTAAAAATCCAACTCATACTTTTGGATTTAAAAAGCGATCTATGTTAATTTAGCATTTTAGGAAAGCTTCAGAAACGAAATAAAAATCACTTTCTAACTGAGACTCAAGCAGATGATAAGACTTCACAGAAACCTGGGCTGATACAGCCACTACGCTTGTATAATCTGCTTAGATCTCTACTTGGAGATGACACTCAGCCTAGAGGAAGATTCCACTTCAAGTTTTACTTAATTCTGAAGTCTTACCACCATGAGCTGTGGCAACTAGGAGGAAAAATACATTCAGGCACCTGATTTGTCAAGAGTCTGATTTGACATTATAATTGAGAACCCAGAAGTGATGCTTGAGAGTGCCCTGGCATTCCGCTCACAGCCGTAAGTCTTAAATCTGTCATCACGTCCTTCTGACCTGTCTTTGAAATGCTGCTCGTGTCAGTACACACTTAGATAGGCTCCGATGTATCTAAGGATACGTCAGACATGGGATATATCATCTAAGATGACATCTTGTTTGTTCAATTGTTCATTTATTCATTTACTATTTTAAAATCAGATGATTTAGTACAGAAAAATCTTTATGCCAGGCTATCCATTCTTTATATCAAACAATCTATTCTCTATATTAATTTTAGAGTTTTCTTCTTAAAGCAGGGGTCTAATATTTCAATATTTTTTCAGTTATTTGTGTCAGAAATGATGCTAGTGACTAGAGTCTAAAAATCAGATAAGCAAAGCCCTTGCCCTGAAGAAATTCATAGCCAAATGAGGCAACACATAATAGCAGTTAAACAGATGGGCTGGGCCAGGCATGGTGGCTCACGCCTGTAATCTCAGCACTTTGGGAGGCCAAAGCTGATCATGAGGTCAGGAGATCAAGACCATCCTGGCCAACATGGTGAAACTCTGTCTGTACTAAAAATACAAAAATTAGCTGGGCATGGTGGTGTGGTGGTGTGTGCCTGTAATCCCAGCTACTCAAGAGGCTGAGGCAGGAGAATCGCTTAAACCAGGGAGTCAGAGGTTGCAGTGAGCCAAGATTGCGCCACTGCTCTCCAGCCTGGCGACAGAGTGAGACTCTGTCTCAAATATGTATCAAGTGCATGTGCTTATATGCCCAGCTTGGTAGAAAATGCTTTGGCATTGGTGACCTTTTTAATGCCATCCACACAAGATTATCATGCATATAAAATTTTCCCTCATTTTTAAGTGAGAAAACTAAGTCTTAAAGTTGTATAAACTAGACAGGAAGAAAATATAACTTAGTGGTTATGATTATATGTTCATTAAATAGTCAGCAGACATTAAAATCTTGGCTCCAAAACTTTTCAGTATTACTATATGTAAGAGCTTAAGCTTCCTGTGCTTATCTCACTTTTCAAATCTCAATAAAAATAGTGCATGACTCGTAGAGTGGCTACAAGGACAAAACAAAAAGGTTTATGGCATTTCTTAGGAGAATGCTTGGTGATTAGTAAGCTCTCTAATGTCAGTTACTATAATCATATAACTTTAAAAAAATCCTTGATGTTAAGATGTTACAGAGCTGGGATTTGCACCCAGATTGATCTCATTCCTGAACTCATTCTTTTTACAACATTGCATTAACACACCTCCAACAGCATTTTGTTGTTCAGTAAGAAGGGTAATTAACAACACTACCCAGGTCAAATGTGCAGTCAGATATGTACCTTAGATGAAAGCTACTACTGCATATTCGAAAAGATTAAAATCTTGGAAAGACGTAAAGAAGCCAGGACCCTCCTATAGATGCTATTGTGGACTAGACTGTCACTAAATAGGTACAAACACAGTGAATTCCAATGTGAAAATTACATTTTTAATTATTGACTGTAGAAACCTCCTAAGTAAGTGCAAATGAGTAAGTGAATCAGTATTGAGAACGCGGTCTGAATGGTGTATTTTGTCATGACCAGAAACTTACTTCCCTTAATGAGTACTTTGTTTATTCAGGATTTCATTTTCTCCTTCAGTGAAATTTCTAACTTTTAGAAAAAATTTCATTCCATTGAAGTTATAAAATAAATGTTTGTGATGTTTTCATGGAGTTTTTTTTGTTTAAATTTCAACTCTATAAATAATTATCTCATTTTCCTTATTCCTATTGGGGTTTTTAAAGGTTTTATTGAAATATACGTATAGAAAAGAGTTCAAATATAGAGCTCAAAGCATGATCACAAAGTGAACACATCTGGTGACTAGTATCCAGTAAAACATCACCAACGCCTCAGAGTTGATTTTGTGCCCCTCCCAAATACTAATCTTTCTCTACTTCTCAAGATAACCATTATCTTGAATTCAAACACCAAAATTATCGTGGCCTTTTTTTTGGTCTACTTTAACATACATTGAACTAAATATCACTTAGTTTTGCCATTTTATCTCTTTTAGGTTATTTTTGTGAATTTTGCGTGGCAAATCTTTGTTTTATTCATGTTTCTTTGAGGAAGCACTGTTTATTGGTCCTTTGGATGTCCTTTTTTGATAGAGGCCTGCTTATGGCTTTACCCACCTCCTATTTTTAATTGTTGGAGTTATTTTTTCTTATTGATTTCTAAGTGTTCTTTATGTATATTCTGGTTATGAAACTTTCAGTGATTATAGGTGTTCATAAATATCTCCTCCAACTTTGTGGCTTTAGTTATCACTTTGTAATAATATATTTTGATGAATAGAAATTATTGATTTTAGTAGAGACTAATTTATCGATATTTTATCTTGTGGCTGCTGCTTTTTCTTCCATTTAAATTTTTTTTCTCTATTAATATCTGAAAGATAATCCATTTTATCTTTCACATTTAGATGTAGAATCAGGCCGCATTTTATAATTCCCTTTAGTATGAGTTGGGGGTCTATTGTAATATTTTACAATGTTTATATCCACTTGTCTCAGCAACATATATGAAAACACTTGTCCTTTCCTACAGTTCCATAATACCACCTTCACAATAAACTATATATCTTTTATAAGTGGGATTAATTTTTAATTCTCTTATCAGTTATGTTTATATTAACCATCTGCTACATTAAGAGTCTGTGCTTGTGCCGATAGCACACTGTCCTCATTACTACAACTTTCTAAAATGTCTTCACATTGAGAGAAGTAAAATATTTTGTTTTGCTGTTCTTCAATTTTGTATAGACTATCCTTGCTCTTTGCATTCCCACACACAATTTAAAGTTGAGTGGAAAAAACACCTGGACCTGGAGTTTTCTTTGTGAGAAGATTTTAAACTACAAATTAATGTATTTAGATATATGAGACTATTTAGATTTTTTTACTTCTGTCAGTGTTAATAACCTGTTTTCTTTTCAAGGAACATATTTTTTATCTAGATATCCACATGTACTAATGTGAAGTTACTCATTATACTCTAATATTTTTGATGATAATTGATCTGTAATAAAGTTCTCTTTTTTTATTCCTGATACTTACCTGTTTAATCTCTCTCTCTCTCTTTCTCTCTCTCTCTCTCAAGTTTGGCATAAACTTAACATGTTTTAGGGAAATTTTAAATAAAATAAGATGCACATGTAGTTCCAGCACTTTGGAAGGCCAACGTGGGTGGATCACGAGGTCAGGAGATTGAGACCATCCTGGCTAACATGGTGAAAACTCATCTCTACTAAAAATACAAAAAATTGGCTGGGCGTGGTGGTGGGTGCCTGTACTCCCAGCTACTTGGGAGGCTGAGGCATGAGAATGGCGTAAACCCGGGAGGCGGAGCTTGCAGTGAGCCGAGGTCGCACCACTGCACTCCAGCCTGGGCGACAGAGCGAGACTCCATCTCAAAACAAACAAACAAAAACACGCACAAATGTAAAGTACCCAGTTCATTGAATTTTTATAATTTTATTCACTCATGAAACCACTACTCCAAAAGGACAGATAAAGTTTTTTTTCTCAAAAAAAAGAAGTTTTCTTTTAAAGAGTTGGGGAATTCAACCCCAACTCTGATGGCAAAGAAAATTTCCCCAGACCACTTTCTCCTGTCAAATTCCCCACATTGGCAAACTTTTACTGATTTATGTCAACATTGATCATTTTTGCTTGACCTTGGTGTGATTCCATTTATGTGACACTAAGGTCAAGCAAAAATAATCTATGTCTTCAGTGTCTACTTCCTTCACCCAACATACTGTGTTTTGTGATTTATTTGTGTAATTTTTTATATCAGCATTCCTTTCTTTCTTATTGTTGAGTAATATCCCATTATATAAATATATCATAAATTGCTTATTAATTGCCATGTTGATAGACTTTGGGTTGTTTCTAGATTTGAGCAATTATAAATAAGTCCATTATGATTATGAACTTTCTTGTATAAATTACTTATGGAATCTGTGTTTATATTTCAGGTAAATTCCCTTAGACATAGATGTGCTGCAGCAAAATGCAAATACAAGTTCACACGCACACACAGACACACACCCACACACACACGCACACACACATACATTTACTAAACAGCTTTTCCTAGTTATAATGACATGTAAAGTTTCCAGCTGGAGACTCTCGGTTTATGTGTGATGCAGAGAGCTGGAAAAAACATTGTTCCACCCTTACAACAACAGAAACTGACTACAAGTTTATGACTTATGTAAATCTGTGAGAAATAAGGTCATAGGAATATGATGCATCCAAAATCTAAGGAGACAGGTGCCTATTTATTGTTGCAATTCTCCGAAATTCTTGTTTCATATTCAGAAAACAGAAGCAAAAAACTTGATATATGAAAGAAATTGAAAGAAGTGGGAATTCTGCAGAAATCAAATTCTGCTGTCAAGAAACTAAACACACAGAGGGCCCAGAATCGAAGGAATTGACTGAAGATCCAGGAGGAAGGGTAAACAGTGGCAGGCTCAAGTTCAGCTTTGCACTCCAATGAATCAGTAGATAAGCAACAATGCATGTTTGCTACGAAATGGATACTGCCTCCCTCTCACCTTTCAACCACTGGGAGAGAATTTCTGAAAACTGAAATAATACTAGAAAAGGAATTCTGGAGAGTGTAGTTCAGCCTAGGCAAGTTGACACATCAAAAATTCACCACAGCCAACTCCATGAAAATGCATTAATTATCAAAATACAAAAAATTCAAATAAACATTGTGTGGTATAAATCTAATAAATAATTCACTTACACTAGGAAAAACACTTGCCATGTTAAAATGTTTATTTTCAATTTTATATTGTTTTAAATTAAGCTATGCCTTCAGTCTTCCAATGATGAATATAGTTCACTGGTGAAATTGTTAGTGTCATCTTTATATTATATTAGTAAAAGAGAATTTTCAGGCCTAATAGCTCTCTTAGAAAAGATAAATAATTGTCCCATGAAGTGTTACATTTCAGGAAAGAAGAAAGAAAGAAAGAGAAAAGAAAGAAAGAAAGAAAAAGAAAGGGAGAGAAAGAAAGAAAGAGAAAGAAGAGAGAGAGAGGAGACAGAATGAAGAAATAAAGGAAGAAAGAAAGAAAGAAAAAGAAAGGAAAGAAAAAGAGAGAGAAAGAAAGAGAAAGGAGGAGAGGGGGAGGGAGAGAGAGAAGGAAGGAGGGAGGGAGGGAGGGAGGAAGGAAGGAAGGAAGAAAGGAAGGATGGATGAAAGGAAGGAAGGAAGGAAAGCAGGCAAAGGAAGTTGACACATATTTAGTGCCAAAAAGTGTGAGTGACTATTCTATGAACCATGACGTGCAGTTAAATGTTCACAACTAGTCCCTCTATCTTAGGGTCTACAGATAAAATACTGCAAATGCATATAAACAGCAGAGTCTGTTGTTGTTTAGTATAAGTAAGTCCCAAGTATTGTATGTCTAATGCAACAATATTTCAGATAAACAACACATACACACACACACATACACACATGCACAAACTATCCTAAATATTGCAGGAGACATATTTATTTATAGTAAAAAGTTTTTTGAGGTTAATCTAGAATTCAAATTTAACTGTGCATCCTACATTTTTTTTTTTTTTTGAGACGGAGTCTTGCTCTGTCCCCCAGGCTGGATTGCAGTGGCACTAACTTGGCTCACTGGAAGCTCTGCCTCCCAGGTTCACACCATTCTCCTGCCTCAGCCTCCCGAGTAGCTGGGACTACAGGCACCCGCCACCACGTCTGGCTAATTTTTTTTGCATTTTTAATAGAGATGGGGTTTCACCGTGTTAGCCAGGATCCTGACCTCCTGATCCACCCACCTCGGCCTCCCAAAGTGCTGGGATTACGGGTGTGAGCCACCGCGCCTGGCCCATCCTACATTTTTATTTGCTGAATCTGGCCACCATGTTTGGGGGTGAAAAAGCCCAGCTGTTTTGATTTTCCTATTTCTGTGATGTAAATACACTTGCCGTATAAATACCCTTAACAATACTCTGTGACCAAAGTTTATGTCCATTTTATAGATGAATAAATTCGTAAAATAGAAGTTTGGTTAAGAAACATGTTTAAGTTGACATAACTAGTGTTACAGAGGGAATTCAACCCTAACTCTGATGACAAAGCTATATTCTTTTCAGAACTGTGACTTGCTTTTCCTGGTTGATCCATCTGTGCTGGCATTATGCAGACTTTACCACAAGAGGAGAGGACGCATAGCTAGGAACTGTTTTGTGAACACGTATCAAGGTTAGAAAACAGTATGTTTTACCTCCTGAAAAGAACCAACTATGCTTCAAGTATAATAGGTGAGAAAAAGTACAGTTAGAAGACAAATTGGGAGACACTAGCCAGTCACACCAGGGATTAGCTGTATGACTTTAGACTAGCTTCTTGGCATTTCTGAATCTCAATTTTTGTCCAGTTAGATAGTAGGTTCTGTAGGAGTGAAGACTAATGCTAAACAGCCCCTCAGTAACAATGCTAAAAACAAAAACAACAATTCAGTAATTAAGAAGCAACAAGAAAATGGAAAATCATAGTCAAAATTTATTTCATAAACATGCCTATTCCAGACTTATTTATAATGGTAAAATAATGAGAATGACTTAATATCTCTTAAAAAAAAGAATTGGTAAAATAAATTACACTATACTCACAGAAAAGAATTATTCTGTCATTAAAGTGAGGTTTATCTCGTCCTATTAGTTATCTATACTATACCTTTAAAAACATGTTAATTGAATAAATACTAGACACCAAATTGCATGTACAATATCATTTCAACCATCCCTACCAGTCCTGACATACAGTAATCACATCACAAGTATTTGTCAAGTGAAAACTGTAAAATAAATAGAAAAAAGACTATAAAAAATTAGATATTAAATGAGATTGCCTTTGCTTTTTGAGCTATATATATATTTTGTCTTGCTTCTTTTTGTTTTTTATATATGTCTTTATTTCTCAATTGAGTACATACCGAGTTCATTGTAAAACATAAGTTACAACAATCTGAAAACAAACAAACTAAAAATACTGCTGATTAATCCACTGTATAGGGATCTCACATGTAGGGAGATTGACTAAAGGCTCTGATAGTCAAATCCTAATTTCATGTCTTAGTTATTCTCTGATGCCTACATCCTCAGAAAAGATGTCCACATCCTCAGAATTTCTCATGGGCCTGACAAGTTCCCAGGACTCTGGACTGTGTTATCCATGGGTTTGGATCAGCAGTGTGGACGGTCCACATTAGAACAGAGCTTGGTGCTGGGTCCTTTTTTTCCCACTTCTCTTATTCTCTCTGCAGGGCTCTGACATCTCCATATTTTTCTGTCTTCACAGTCCTTCCTTTCTATTTCCCTTTTTCCCAGCTTTATCTGGCCATTGAGATCAATATCATCTGATCATCAAGAAGAATAAATATCTTTGTTTCTCCTTAAAGCTACTCAGAGGGTGCTCAAAGGGATACCAGTGGAAGGATAGTAGTAGCAGAGAGAAACAGAAAGACTAAGAAAATAAGCACAGTCATAACTTGAGATATAAATCTGACCTCAGACCACAACAAAAACCTACAGAAAAAAGAATGATCGTATAGGTAGCAAACCTTGCACATTCGTTCTACTTCTGTAATTCCATGGTCTTATGAATCACAGAGGTAGCATTTGAGCTACATATTGAAAGATATTATTCACTGTTTATAGTAAGAAGGAGAAAACATCATAAAATGCCACATAGTTAAATAACCTGAAAATTTCAAAAGAGGAATAGGAAAATCCTATATAGTATCTGAAATTTTCATAGACAAAATATTGACACTGTTTGTTTGTTTTGGTCTTTGTTGTTTATATAGTTCAACTCAGGAAAAGAAAAATCCATCCTGTATCAAAAAGTAAATATAAAAATATGTTGTTCAGGGTTAAAGTAGCCATGGTGCTTTTGAAAACGAAAACCGATAATGCTGTGTGTCTCCTTTTTATATTGATTCGCTCCCCCTTGTCCCACAGAGATGACATTTTACAATTCACTTGCTTTATGAAAATTTTGAGACTTTTTTAAAGCCTTCGATTTAACTTGAATTTCTTTTTATTCAATTTCCAATGACGGAGGTGACAGAAGATTGAAGAGACTTTAAATCAATTATTTTAATATATAGACAACTAGGTTTTTCTGTTTGAGCACAGAATTTGATTTCACTGTAAGAGGACACGTTTTGAATCCTGCTTAAAACAAACAAGAAAACAAACAAGACCCTCACATTTTATTGAGTACTTCCTATATGTTAAAATGTATACTGGCTTTTTTTCCTTATGTCATTTTATTTAACACTTTCAAGAGTTCTGAAAAGTAGACTCCTTCTCCGAGTTTACAGATGCAAATAATTGAAATGATTGTTTTATGACAGAGGTAAAATATACAGATAAAAGTAAAGAAAGTCTCAGGGGTAATCCGCATAGACTTTTATTCAGAATATTCATTGTACTGTACTATGAAGTATAAATGTGGTTATTATATGGTAATATTTAGAAGTTACTGGGAGATCCTATCCTCCTATTACACTCCTCCTTACTGTTAAAGGATTAGTGACTTTTCTCCAAATGACAGTGTTTTTAGTGAGGAAAAAGAATAATAAGATTTTATTAACTTAAAGTTGTTTATTAGATTCATTAATTAAAAAAAATTAATTGACCTTCCCAATTATATTCAAAGGTCTCCTCTAAAGGATTATATGTTTATATAGGCAATTATTTCTTATCTGTTCTCAACAGAATAGCCAGCAAGATAGTTTTACTCATTAGTCAGGTATATGAAGGTTCTCCAGAGAAACAGGGCCAATAGAAAATCTATCTATGCACCTATCATCTGTCTATCTCAAGATATTTATTATGAGAAATTGGCCTAAGAAATAGCAGAACAGATGGTGTGAGCCTTAGGCTAAGAATGGGAGAAGACACATGTCTGGGAATAAGCAATTAGGCAGGGGGAGCAAATTCTCCCTTCCTCCACTTTTTGTTCTACTTGGGCCCTCAATTGATTGGATGATGCTCCCCTACACTGGTGAAGACAGCTTTTTTTTACTCAGTCTACTGATTTAAATGTTAACCTCTTCCAGAAACATCCTCGCAGACACACCCAGAAATATGTTTTATCAGCTCTCCAAGTATCCTTCAGCCCAGTCAAGTTGACACAGACATTCAACCATCCCAGGGGGATTTGGGATATAGGCCCTATCACGTCTTCCCTGGAACTCATGGCAGTAAAGGACTGCTGTGGTACAACACTAGACCTGGGTTCTAATCTTCTCACTCTCCTTCTAGCTGTGCCACCATGGACAAACCACTTACCCTCTCTGAGCACACTGCTCATCATCAGGAAAACAGGAATAACAGTAACCTGTCTTTCAGAGGCTGCCCTTCACTATCCAATTTAAAACTTTAACAGCCCTTAACATTTGCTGTCTTTCTCCACATTATTTTCTCATTAGTATTTATCATTGTTTTACATTTTTATTTTTTTAATGATTTTCTAAAGTAGAATATAAACTGTAGGATAACAAGGTAGGCGCAGTCTCTACTCTCAGAACCTACATTCCTTCAAGGAAGATGTATAACTAAACCGGTAATGACAGGAATGTACACTGGTATGGCAGAAGCTCATGGTGCTCTGGGAATCCAGAAAAAGGGCCACTGATCCAGGCTTGTTTAGAGAGCTAATGAAGAATCTTAGGAAATTTACCATTACTCACTGTCCCTTAGATGATATAGTCTCTTTATGCTAATGGGATAGTAGAGTCAGAGGTCCCCAGGATCTGAGCTGTGCTGTTGATTGACCACTCATAACCAGTGTCAGAGAAATGTTCATACTGCTGGGATCCATTCAGATATATGGAAACAGATGTTGCCTGAGGACATGATGTGAGGTTCAGAGAAGCGAATCATTTCGCATGTGGCCAACAGACAATTGTGTGCTATAAATTACGGTCATTGTGACCAGATTCAAGGGTTTTTCTCCAGCAACTTTGTTCATCTTTTGTCATAGGGTAACATGAGAAAAGAAATCACAAATATAGATGGCATCAAAATATTCTCAAGAAACTAGTGGACTGCACAGTGTAAGTCAGAATATTAAGTTCCTCTCAAAGAAGCGCATTGTGACTTTTCTGAAAATAGATTGCACACACCCCTTCTGCAAAACACATATCAGGATATAACTTTGATGCTTGTATTTCTGGGACCTCATCTCTTTCAGGGCATTCACTGCATCTTTGCAGCTCCCCTATCTCTATTTTACATAGCTCATACCTCCCTTGATTTTCTAGAATTCAGGCAGGTAATTCATTTCGGAAGATCACAGATATTTTTTTAAAAAGTATATACCACGAATATTGGAGTTTCTATAGGAGAGTCATCAAATAAAATAAATATGGGGATAAGATCCATATATTTATTTTGAAACAAATAGCTAGGAAATTGAGGAATTAGGAAGTATTTATGCCAATGACTGGCCTTAAGACTATGTTGCCTTAAGATAACAGTAAGTCCATTGCTAGTAGTAAGTGAGAGAAGAAAGTTAATGCTGTGCAAATATTAAAACATTGTAACACTAAGATTCTCTGTCTTCAATATGTGTTAATTACTAGAATAGGCCTTTCAGGGAAATTAGTGTTTGGCTGGTACCCAACAGCATGGCAATTTTTTAGCTACTTATCTGCTGAGCAGGCGTCCTTCCTGCCATTTTCTCCCCATATATTCAACCTCTTCCCAACTCTGAATGGTGTCCAATATGGGATGCTTTGCCTAAAATGTAGTGACTAAATCTTGATAATTATGAAAATGTGTCAATTATTAAAATGCTGTTAAAGCCTGCAAATAGGATCATATGCTAAAGAGAGGGAAAAAGGATTAATTACCCCAATTACAGGTTATGAGGGAGTTAGATAAGGAATTTCTGAACAGAGAACAGTTTCTACCAGTTACAAGAAACAATCCCTCTATTATTGCAATGTCTCCTTATCCTTTACAGGCCACTAGGGCTCATGGATACCCGTTCCTGAGATGCACAAGGGAAACTCATGCCAATGCTGTTATATTGGAGGTCCCTTTGAGGTCCTTAGCACACATCTGTAAGGGCCTCAGATTAAACCTGCTTGTTTCTAGTGTGTATCTGTTGAGTGGTTCATGAAATGCTGCAGTTAAGGTGCTAGTCTATCTGAGGGGGGCCACACCTTCTGCAGACCCCCAGTGATGAAACCTACCCATGTGCAACCAGGGTGAACGTAGCTGCCATAGTTGCCTCGAAGTCTGCCACTGCTGTGATCATCATGATGTTTCGCCACTGCAGTTTCACTGAAAGCCACCCCACCACCCCCATGGTTGTTATTCCACAATGTCCTACTATCAACACACTTTCATGTTTTATCCCTCAAATGTAATATTTGATTGGTTAACTTGCACTCAATTGAAAAATTTGAGATTATATTGCCTTTTCAACATTATTATAGGAAAAGGTGTCAATGTAAGGAAAGAGCAGGATGTCTTCCACCCATGGGTGGATAGAAGGATGTTGGCAAGCCTCTGTTTGGATCTAGAGAGAAGAGTGTGAGTCCTGTGGGGCTCTCAGTTACCATCTGAGAAATTCATTTCTTAATTTGTGGAACACTAGCTCAGGAAGAATAATGTAAAAGAATAACACGTCTGAGCTTCTGGTCACCTTTTCATATTCACCATGCTTATAGGCTTATTTTGGTCATAGTAGAAGGCAGTAAAACCCTTGAGGAAATAGACAAGCAAACAGCAACAACAAAAAACAATAACAACAACAAAAAATGCATTTTTTTTTCTAAGAAGAGAGAAGTGGAATCACTAACAATACTGAATTTCCTAGGTAATTTTGGTGGCTAATGGAGACAGTCATTGAGGAAGGCTGAATGCATTCTGAGTCTGGAATGTGGAAGAGTAGACAATTCTGCAGAGCAGGCTTACAGTGGAGGAGGACAGGAAAATATTCAACACAGGAAAAAATTTTGGACCACCTACTTACGGAGGAATTCCAAAGATTTGCTGTACAACATAGTACCTATAGTCAATAATATGGTATTGTGTGCTTTAAAATATGTTAAGAAAATAGGTCTCATGTAGTGTTCTTACCAAAAAACAAACAAACACACAAACAAAAAACACAAGGAAATTTGTGAAGGTGAGAGACATTTAGTACCTTGATTGTGGTGATGGTGTCATGAGCTTATCCATCTGTCAAATTTCATCAAACTGTGCACATTAAATATGTACAATTTTGTATATCAAGTATTTTTCAATACAGTGAAAAATACGTACTTTATTTATAAAAAACATAAGATTTTTTTTTAGTACAGAACATTGAATAGTTTTAACAAAGAAGGCATCTATGGCTGGACAAGAGGAAGTTCTCAGCCCTCCCTAAGCCATTGATCATCCACACACTGTGACCTCTTCTCCCCGGGGTTATGGTCTCATTTATTTAATATGAGGGCAGGAAGGTCATTCTCTCAAACTCGTGTAGATTTTCGCAACAGCTAAGTGATTTATGCTATAGAAATATAATCTGTTAACCATCAATTATGATATATATTTTTCTTAATGGTCAATCTGAACATAATGATAGCATTGTTTTGTATTAAAGGTTAAAATAATAAATGTAAAATTCTTAGCAGAGTGCCTGAGGCAAATAAATACTTTTTACTATTAAGACTATTATTATTTATTCTTATCATTATTTTTATTTCTATTAAGCCAGCAAATATGGTGAAATCTTCCAGATGCCCTTGCTGAAGGACTGCAGGTATCACAGAGAAGTAACCATTTGTTAGACAGCTGTTCAGTTAACCTGTCTGTCCTGATTAAAAACACCTGCACATACTGTCCCCAATTCAATGTGAGCCCATGGCAGTGATAAAGTCTGTGGGATTTGGGTTACCTCATGGGTGGTGAACCATATTGTTGGACAGATCACTCTCTGAAAAGCCAGCTATCTTTCATGTTTGAAACTATTAAACATGAAAGCTCATTACAACAATAATGACTGTTTTGATATTTCCAACTAGCTCTAGTGAGGTGGCCACCAGAGAGTCCTCAATGAGGCATAAAGCATTGGCTATGCAGTGGGTGTGAAGCCAAACTGGCCCACTGGTTTTCACAAATCTTACCTTCTGGGGATAATGTTAAGTACAGGGATGACTTGGCACATACTGGACTAATTCAAAGTCAACCATCCATGTTCTTTCTACTACGAACTACTGAGGAGTCAGGTTCTTTTGATTCTTAGCACGTCTTACACTAAAAAGCAGCATATAATGGTCATTTGGGTGCTATTATTATTATTGGTGTAACTCTGTGCACTTTACAACACTCTTCCAAACTGATTTTTTTTCCTCTAGTCCTTAAAATTATCCTGTAAGAACAGAGCAGTTTATTATTAGTCACTTAAAACTGCAGCTTATTATTAGCCACTATTATTTTAGCCACTATTATTTAAAGATTTGGAATTTAATTCACATTTAAACAAGTAGTAAGAGGTATGTGGCAGACACATTCATGCCTATGCTGGCTGCCATGCAGAGCCCAAGGGAAAAGAGAAGATGTGAGTTCCCTTCAGGAGTTTATATTCCAGGATTGGAACGAGATTTGTTCACTCACTTTTTATGTGTCTCTTTACTCAGTAGGTGATATGGTTTGGCTGTGTCCCCACCCAAATCTCATATTGAATTGTACTTCCATAATTCCAACATTTCGTGGGAGGAGCCTGGTAGAAGGTAATTGAATCATGGGGGTGATCTTTCCCATGCTGTTCTTGTGATAGTGAATAAGTCTCACGAGATCTGGTGGTTTTCAAAACGGTAGTTTTCTTGCACAAGCTCTCTCTTTGCTTGCCATCATCCATGTAAGACATGACTTGCTCCTCTTTGCCTTCTGCCATGATTGTGAGGCCTCCTTAGCCATGTGGAACTGTAAGTCCATTAAATGTCCTTTTTTCATAAATTGCCCAGTCTCAGATATGTCTTTATCAACAGCATGTAAATGGACTAATACAGTATACTTACTTTGTGCAATGTCTTTCTGCCTAAGTGGATGAAGCTGAAGGTTTTGGTACCATTTTTTGTGTAGCTGATGGTCAAGGAGAGGGTAGATGTCTATTGGAGAGGAGAGGGCCAGTAGCATTAATATTGTTCATGGAAATTGTGCATCATGGAGATTAGGCATGAGACAATCACAGGCCAAATCCAGTTGGCCACACTGCATGACATATGATCTATGAATATGCGACTGACAGAATTCAATGGACATGTAATCTAGGCTACCTGAGAAAATCTCAATCTCCATTCAGTGTTCTATACCACTGTTTAGAGCTGAATGAGATGTTTCTTTCTAAGTTCTGATTTGAAGTATACCACGATATATTGCCAACCCAGAGAATATTAGGAGGAAGTATACGAATGCTGACAAAGTAAAAAAGTCATTTGAGAGAATAACTCTTTAGTGAATGAATAATGACATTGTAAATATTGAAGGGAAACTGTGATGTCTCTAAGCTCCCTTGCTTATTTTCTTTCTTTCTTTCTTTCGTTCGTTCGTTCTTTATTTCTTTCTTTTTTCTTCCTTTCTTTCTTTCTTTCTTTTCTCTCTCTCTTTTCTTTCTTTTCTTTCTTTCTTTCTTTCTTTCTTTCTTTCCTTCCTTCCTTCCTTCCTTTTCTCTCTCTCTCTCTCTCTTTCTTTCTTCCTTTCTTCCTCTTTTGCTGTCTTAAACAGCCAAAATAAAAGAGTCAGCCAACAGAAATCACCCAAGTTTGCCCTTGGTAATCATGTGCAGAAAGACAAAAATTTCTTTATTCCTTCTTGAGATGTTCATTCCCCTTTATCTCAGAAAGATATAAAAAAGGCCTCAATTCATAAGAACACTTTTGGGCTTCCCATCATTCAGAACCTTAGGTTCTTACATAGAGAGCTTCAAAGCTAAGATAACTTAAGTCAGTCACAACCACTGTTATTCTTTGGGGAGGACAGGATGGGTGATAGGGACCTACATGCTCATCATTGAGATCATGCCACTTATTTCGTAGTAATGACACTGAGCGTTAGAATTAGGAAGTAAATGTCCAAACCACATAAGAGTTTGTACTAGGAATGTGATTAGAATACTTTTCACCAAGTTCAGAAACTCTTCTAAAATTCCACTAGAGAAACAGGATAATATTTAATAGCATGATCAATGGTTCCCAGAAACTCACTGGCACAGGTAGAAGTAATCAGGTTCCTGTCTCCCAGTCCACTCAAATTTCCCTTGACCACATTAAATTGCTGACCAGGCTTATGGAAAACTGGACTGCAGTCTGCAAGGGCAGTTGGATAAGATGAGGTAGGAAATAAGTAACATGAAGAAATGTAGAAGAAACTGAGGCTGCTTAACCTGGGAAGGAAAAACCCTAGGTATGGGTCCATAATCACTTATCTTCAAATATGCTGAAGATACTTTAGTGTGTGAGTTTCAAAATTAATCCAGCTAGTGTTTATGATCATATACTGTGGAGCTTAACTGGTTGAGTTTGAATACCAACTCTTTCTCTTACTTAATTAATTATTTTTCTGAGCCTAAGTTCCCAGTTGTCATGGAGATGTTACATCTGGTACAGGGCCTGGTAAATAGAAACCACTCTATGTATAACATATCACTGTGAATATTCCTTCGAGATACAGGGCCTGGTCCAAAGTGGAAAAGATAACGGGAAACTGAATTCAGTCCCAAGTCAGAGCACTAGGAGTCAGAATTGTCAGCAAATAGAAGAGGTTGATCTAGAGGGATGGAATTCCCTGATACTGAAAGTGTGCAAACAGAGGAACCCACTTAGCATTCAATGACATCAATAACAAGAAAATTAAAATGAATCCAGCATTCTTTTTGAGATCTAAAAACTTTCAAAGATTCCACAGCTTAGAATAAACATTTTCAGAGACATTTTATTTATTTTTTATTTTTATTTTTATTTTTTGAGATGGAGTCTCGCCTTTTCACCCATGCTGGAGTGCAATGACACGATCTTGGCTCACTGCAACCTCTGTCTCCCCGGCTCAAGTGATTCTCCTACTCCAGCCTCCCCAATAGTTGGGATTACAGGCAGGTGCCACATGTCCAGCTAATTGTTTGTATCTTTAGTAGAGATGGGTTTTTTGCCATGTTGGCCAGGCTGGTCTCAAATTCTTGACCTCGTGATCCTCCCACTTTGGCCTCCCAAAGTGCTGGGATTACAGGCATGAGCCACCGCAGCCAGCCAACCACTGCACCTGGTCTTCAGAGACATTTTAAATGACCATTGGTCAAAGTAATATTCCTGGTTGAAATTTTCAGCCTTATATTATCAGTGATAGGCTGACTATAGAATATGTTGTCTAGGTAAGAATGATTTTCAGAGGAAAACGGTGATGGTATTAATAATTATGCTGGAACTTTGCTGGGTAAGGTTTCTATTTATGTATAACTGGATTGCATCTATGTAAGCAAAAAGTATATGTATTTATGTTATATAAGAAACCAGTATAAGACCAATTCCACCTTGAACCCATCATGAGGAATGGCATCAAGACCAATTTTATTTTAAGATGAGAAGCTGTGGGACAGAATTTAGATTTTTAAAAAATAATATGAGTATTTCAAGAATGGTGTCATTTGGAACTGCACTATCTATTCTGCTCTCTGTTTTTAGAATCCATTTCTATGTGGTCAATACTGCTCCTGGATTAGGCAATGCCACAGACTTCTTTCATTACATAGCTCCTTAAATCTCTCTCTCTCTCTCACCTTTTTTTTTTTTTTGAGACAAGATTTCTCTCTTGTTGCCCAGGGTGGAGTGCAATGGCACAATCTCGGCTCACTGCAGTTTCTGCCCCCTGGGTTCAAGTGATTCTCCTGTCTCAGCCTCCTGAGTAGCAGGGATTACAGGTGCCCATGACCACACCTGGCTAATTTTTTGTATTTTTAGTAGAGATGGGGTTTCACCATGTTGGCCAGGCCAGTCTTCAACTTCTGACCATAGGTGATCCACCTGACTAGGCCTCCCAAAGTGTTGGAATTACAGGTGTGAGCCACCGCGCCCCACCTGATAGTTCCTTATCTCTTAAACGCAGTCTCCTGTTACCAATCAGTAGTCCTCCATTTTCTTGGTCAACAGTTCACCTTTATATTATTTGAGATATCGATAAATGATCATGGAGCTGGGGAAAGAAACAAAGGCCAAAATGTTTATCCGAAGTATCTCAAGATGTTGAGAGAACAGAGGAAGAAAACAGATGACTCAAATTAAGGCAAATATCTTCAGATTAATGAAGATGCCCTGGAAGAATGCTCACTCCTTTCATGACTATATAGCATAGGTGATTACGATGGCAGAAAGGAGTTGGAAAAGCGAGGACATGGAGATAACTATATTTCCTTCTTGTTGGAGGAAGATTGAGACCAGTTAGAGTGAGCATGAAATACATACACATACTTGGTGCCCTCTCTATGCCTAGTGCTGTTTATAGACTCTATTCCATTTAGGGCTATTCAAGAGGAAGCATTCTCTATCCACTGTAAGTGTCCTGTCCCTGGAGTGTGCTAATGTGGTCCAAATGACCACCTAGAGGGCATGTCACTGAGACAAGTCCAGTGTCTCATCAGGAAGAACTAGATAACACTTAAAGTCCCTAAGAGTTAAATTTCCAAACTTACCTTAAGGGAAAAATTAAAATTAAAATTAAAAAAATTAAAAAGTCCCGGCCAGGTGCTGGTGGCTCACTCCTATAATCCCAGCACTTTGGGAGGCCAAGGCAGGCAGATTATGAGGTCAGGAGTTCGAGACCAGCATGGCCAACATATTGAAACCATGTTTCTACCAAAAATACAAAAAATTAGCCCAGCATGGTGGTGAGCTCCCATAATCCCAGCTACTCAGGAGGCTGAGGCAGGAGAATTGCTTGAACCTGGGAGGCGGAGGTTGCAGTGAGCCGAGATCACGCCATTGCACTCCAGCCTGGGCAACAAGAGTGAGACTCCATCTCAAAAAAAATAATAATAATTAAAAAGTCTCTATGAGTCACAGAATTACAAGATTTCTACCTACAAGAACTCTTTGATATATTAGTCGACCTTAAGTAAATGGTGAAAAAAAAAAAATCTCCAGACTGTGTCTATATGTCTATATGTAGATTTGTGTCTTTGTCTCTTTATATCTCTCTCTCTCTACCTAGCTAGATTAGTGTACATTGGAATTAAACTTAATGACATTATTTGAATCTGTTTTTTCCCTTTCATTTTCCTGTATGGACTACATCTACTTCAATAACATTAAAATGATTATTATATTTTCAAACTCCTCTCTATTTTATGCATACCTTTTTCATATATATCATTTCATTTCTGCCTCATGACAATAAAATTATGGAATGACCTTCATTCTTCACTTAGCCACCTTCAGAAAATAGTTCAGTTTTATCCATTAGACTGGGTAAGAAAATGTTTACTCACAATATGATTTAATTCCATCTTTTGCCACTTTTTTCCAGATGTAACCACCACGTTTCCTCTGCAGAATTATTGACACAGAAATGGTAAGCATGTCCCCTTGAGGAGAAAAATCACCGTAAATAACTTCTCTTTAAAGAGAAAGGCATATTGGATTTTTATACCAGACAACGTGAGTGCTTGTTAAATACAGAATGATGCTCATGTCCCCTCTGGCATTCAAAAACTCAGTGTCAAGCTTTCTCAAGCCCAAAGGTAAGTCAGAGAAAAAGGATGCCTTCATCTTTTTGGAGTGAAGTTTTGGCTGCCACTGGAAATTAGTAAAGCACCAAAGCAAGAAGAATGTCTTTATTTCTACCTTTGCAATCTGTTGAACCCATGTAGAGTAAATGAAGGAAAAGTTGTAGTTAATTCATTTTCAATTAGCACTGATTACTTCATCAAAAATAATATTTTTCCCAACTAAAATAGTATTGTTGTTTTTTAAGTTTGGCTTTGAAAAATATGAAAATCTATGCTAAATAATTTGCAACATTTGGAAATTATTCTGCCATGAGCAGCAATGCAGTTTGAATATCACCTTGAAAGAGAGACTGCTTACCTGTCTTTGCCCTTCTAGCCATTAAAAATGTGATTTGTATACTTAGGAATGTTATGTCAGGCTGTATGATAAGTTATGATAAATAAAATACTCCTTTCCTGCTCAAATTTTGAATAAATGAGAACTAACACTTGGAAAATACGCAGCAATCAGAGAATCAACATTTCATATTTGTTACTGACAAAGTTAGACTAGAGGATACATACCATGACAGCTAAGATGAGCTAGTTTGATCCCCATCTAATACCTCCATAATCCACTTAGACATAGGAGAGCCCACCCAAGTGAACACTTGAATCTGCAGAGTCACACTTAACCAAGTATGTTTCTCACTTTTTCACATGCATGGGATACAGCGAGCAAATAAAATGCTAGTATTTAAGATATTCGAGAGATTTAAGTCTATTCACGCAGGACATGTGGACTAGTGGCTGTGGCCCACCTGGCATGTAAGTAAGTCCCTCCAGGACTACAGAATCTTTTTGTGGTTCAAAATGGGAGGAGAGTTTAGAGAAAATTCTTTAAAATAAAAACTAGATAAATGGGGGAACAAAATATCTCTTTCTAAAATGAATTACTCAGTAATGCATATTGAAGAACACCTAAATGAATCTATTAATTAAGTCACTTTTGATAAGAGTTACAATATTTTTGAGTGTTATTAAACCTGGGGAATAAAATAATTTTAAAAACTATATTTTACTACATGTGCTTATAGAAAATGGGAGATCTGTAGTGAGTTGACATGTATTGAAGAATTAGCATGTGCTACCTCCTTTTCTATGTACTTTATATCACTCTAATTCAATTAGCCAGAAGGTCTTATAAGGAAGGTCTTATTATGTTTCTTACTTAAAATATTTGGACATTGAGACACAGAGAAATGGAGCAACTGTGTTAATGTCTTAGTCCATTTTGTGCTGCTATAACAGAATACCACAAACTGAATAATTTATAATAAATAGCCATTTATTTGGCTCATGGTTCTGGAAAAGTCCAAGAACATGGTTCTAACATCTAATGAGACTCTGTGTTAGGAAAAACATCTTCATGCATGTTCTTGAAAAAATATGACATCGCATAGAATTATGGGAGTGCAGCAGCATCAATCTAGCCTGGTATGTTTTGTTTATTTTGTTGAGACATAGTCTCACTCTGTTGCTCAGACCAGGCTGGAGTTCAGTGGCATGATCTCAGTTCACTGCAACTTCCACCTGCTGAGTTCAAGGGATTCTCTTGCCTCAGCCTCCCAAGTAGCTGGGATTACAGGCGCACACCACCATGCCTGGTTATTTTTTTTTTTTTCGTAGAGATGGAGTTTCACCATGTTGGCCATGTTGGTCTCAAACACCCAAGCTCAGGTGATCCACCTGCCTCGGCCTCCCAAATGCTGGGATTATAGGCGTGAGCCACTGCACCCAGCCTATCCTGGTAGGTTTTAATCTCCTTGAGAACAGAAACTATGTTTATTTCAACATTATTACACCAGGGGAGGGACTTGAATAGTTGACCAATAAATATATATTAAGTATTAAATAAAACAGTCTTCATGAATTTCCAAACAATAGCACAAATTAACTTCCAGATGCCATCATCATTCTGTGATTATTATCAACAATTTTCTATATCCCTGGAGACTCACTAAGGCCAGATACAGATGACTTATGAAGACTATCTGGTTATCTGGAGGGTATGATAAACCAGCATGAGATTTTGGGTTGTGACCATACCTGTTGGCCGAAGGTCAACAATCATACAGGTAAGAATAAGTGCACTGAGAAACATCACTCAGCTTCTGGGATGAAAAAAACTAAAAGGAATTAGATACATTTTTCCAGATGATATCCAAGTAATATGGTGATAAAGCAAAGGGGGTACACTTGGGAAAGCAAACTATAAGTTTGGTCATAAGCACATGATACAAATAGAAAACAAGGGTATATCTGCTCACTTATACCTGAGTCCATTTCTAGCATGATATTTTGCCATAAGACATACCTTGAATTCTACCTCAGACATTGGTGCAAAATGAAGCTGTAAGTTGGAATGGAGAGTACAGGAGACATAAACTCTCATTTCTCAGGAAAAAATTCTAGTGCCAGTATCAGTACCTCCTAGTCAATAAGTGTTCTGCTGATGGGCCTGAAGCATAAATGCAGTCAGCCTTAGGAAGAATTGGCTCTGGAATTATACAAGTATTCACTTTCCAAGGATGACCAACTTTCTTCCACTGGTCTCGATAAAATGGCAAGGGATGATGAGTTCAAATAAACAAGGGTGCCCAAATTTAATGTATAGGAGTTCACAGTTGATTGTCATATTTCTCCAGCCTTCAGATACTCCTGTTTGAAATCTGCCTTTGCAAATACTTCACTATCTGCCTTTGCAGATACTTCACTAGGCATGTGAATCAGATTTGATCACTAGCCATCAGAGAGCAATAAAAAAAAAAAAATAGAGTATGCCAACAAGATTGTCTCACCTCTAAAAGTAAATAATAATAGCATCTGCCATATTTAGGTTGTTGTAAGGATTAAAAGAGGTTATAAATCACATAACACAGTGTCTATTACCTAGGAGAGTGTTGATAGAGGCTATCTGATTTTTAAACAAAATAGTGATTAAAACAGTTTAATAGCCTTAACGCAGCTGAATTGCCCACTATCACTCGCCAGATACCTGTTTACTGAGTCATAGTTTTGGTCATAGAACACATGGAACAATGCCATAGAATAATATTTATGCCACTAATGCAAGCATCCATGGTCCTTGAATAGGGTCCAAGCCATCATTTTCATTCTAATATTTTGCTGTGCATGTCCAATGTGCATGCTAAGCAGATGGAAATAGAATCTATTTTCCATACCCGTGATTCACATTTATGTCTTATGTTTTTCTCTGAGATGTCAGGAATTCTCAGCCATGGGCCCTGTATTACTTCGAGGAGTAGCTACATGGATTTTAAAGCAGAAATTGGCACACTTTCTGTAAAGGATCAGATAGTAGAGATATTAGGCTCTGTGTCCACAGTCATCCTATGCTGTTGTTGTGGCACGAAAGAAGTGGTAGACATAAATGAATCAGAGTAGCATTTCAATAAAAATGTATCGACATAAACAGGTTGTAAGTGGTTTGCCAGTCTCTACCTTAAGCCATACCAAACAGCTAGGTTAAAAATGCTGTCAGGAATTTGCACTTAGGAACATGAAAATTAACTCCAGGATCTGAATTCAGAAAAGCATAAAATGTCTTTTTGATGTCTCAAAGATTTTTTGCCTAGTATAACCTTTTTTATTTCTTTTTGCTTTCTGCCAGAGTGTGATTCTAACTGAGAATGTAAAAATTACAAAAGATTCCCTGCTGCTGATGGGAAAATGAGCGAGATCCAATGGGTAGGAGATCCTGACATGCCATTGACCTAAACTTCCAGTGTTGCTGCCTAGAATTAGAATGAGATTCTCTGTCACAAAAGACATGTAAGTTTCTAACAAATTGGAAATTCTTAAAAGGGCCAAATTCTCAAACTTATGATTATTTTTTGTGTATCACAGAAGTCTTTTCAGTGTAACAGAAATACAGAGATATTGGAAACAGGAAGGCAGGTGGGTTTATATTTATACTCCACTTTTTCCCCCCAAAATTAATTCTTTTGACACATTAAAAAAATCGTGCCATATTGTAAATACTATTCATGATACTGGGAATAAAATAATAAGCAAAAACCAATGCATGGTCCATGTCATCATAGCACTTGTACTGTACGAGCTTTGTGATCTGGATAAAAGTAATGGACTCTTTTGAGGTTCAAAACTAGTTTATATTTTGCGAGGTGGAAGGATTTAATGGAAATTTGCTATATGAAGTTCTTCACATAAATGAAGATAATTATTAGATGCCTAGACATAGTGGTTCCCTTCTGTATACCCAAAATCACACTCTTTTATTATTCCCGATTGCAGGTTCTAATAAATTAAAGACATATAACATGTTGCTTGCAGTATAGGCAAAAGCTTATTACACTAATTAAGACTATAAACAAATTATGAATTTTTTATTTCTTTAAAAAATCTTAAAAGATGCAACTAATTATTGGTACCGTAGTAATATATTCACAGGTTAACAATATAAATAATTGCAAGTTTATGAGAAAGGTAAATTTGTCGGCAAATAACCACTATATAGTTTAAAAAACGTAAAAATTGATAAGTACTTGTAACAGGTCTATGATAGGCCTGGAGGATGCCTGGATTTTGTGGAATAGAAGGGCCTCTGACCTGTATGTGGGCATCTCTTCTACTGTGCAGGAGGTTTAGGAAAGAATGACTATCCTTTGTGTCTTTTGGCAGGGGATAGAAAGGTGAGGTTACTTGGTCAGGTGGAAATGGATTTGGTATGGTTTATAAAAGATCTGAGCCAAAGATTCTGAGTTTAGGAAGATAAGCCCTGCTGCTATCTCTTGTCCAACTAACGCTTCCAAGTACTGCCCATAAGAATTTAAAAGAAGATCCCCAAATCTCTCTTGAATTCCTTCAATATTATGATGTTTGGTCATCATTGGCTTACCATCCTCTGAATGTTTCAGACAAATCTGAGCAAAATCTTATCAGGTTAGCTTTCAGTCTGACAAAGTCCCATGATTACAGAAAAGGAAAAGTAACTTTCAGATTCATATAATCACAATTATATTTTCATTTACTCTAATTCTTTTTTTGGACAGAAATAATTTTCAGTGTATTAATGTAACAATCATAAGATAATTATGAGTAACTTTTCTGTAATGACTGACATCATGATCTAAATTTAATTATAAGCACACTCATGATTATGAATAAGTCAATAGTTTGTTGGTTCCTGCAGGAGCATTCCAAGCAGAGAATGTATATGTGTGTGTGTATATACATATACACACACACATATATATGTATATATATACACACATATATATACATATATACACATATATACATATATACACATATATAGACATATATATACACATATATACATATATACACATATATATACACACACATATATATACATATATACACATATATATACACATATATATATGCATACACATAATCGCTATGTCTTTTCATGAGAAAGTTTTCCATCTCATAATGACGAAAGAGGTCCAAAGTGCTCAACTTGGTACCAGGGGATGCTACATTTGGAGACGTATCATTGGTCTATGTTGTTGGCAGTTTAAGCATTCAGTTGCGATGAAGTCAAGCCAGCCTCAGAAGTGGAAGTCCATATTGTTGAATCTATGGTAAGTCTGCCACCATGGCCACTTTGTACATGTTCAAACTGAGCAAGCACAAGAATGGCTAGGAAAGAGGCTGACATTTCAGAGCATTCCGCCTTGTACACCTTTGTATTGAGAACCATCCGAATCTGTTAAGAAGTCACATCACATACAAATAACTTCAATGTCTGTGTCCACTTCTATAGGTCCAGCTACACAGCTCTTCTTCAGATCACTTTGAGCCAATATTTGCATGTCTTTGAAGTCCATAACAATCCAACCAAATTATTAGCAGCTACTCAGAAATCAATAAGGATCTGCACTTCTGGCCAACTTTTGGTCCAACAAAATATGGAAGGTGATATAGAGAATCATAGAGCAGGATCTTAGATAGGCAGACAGGGTGTCAGATAAGCAGAGAATATTTAATGTTGACTTTATGGAAGGAGTGAGTCTAGCAGACACCTAGAGGAAAGGAATTCTGGACACAGAGGGAAAAAAAGAGGACTTAATTAGTATGTTTTAGGGACAGCAAAGAGCCCAGTAGGTAGACAGAGAGAATGGAGGTGGGGACAGGAAAAAAAAAGTGAGAGCCAGACAGCCTAGCTGTCTGAATTCTCCACTATAACATAGGCTCCAACGTTAGACAGATACCAAAAATCCTCACCTTCCTTCAATCTCTATGATAACACTTATGTAACTAATTGCAAGCTGTCTCAATTTTTCTTTCTTTTTCCTTTTTTTTTTTTTTTTTGTGAAAGCTGATGCAATGAATGACCACAATATTCAGTCAGGAGTTTAAATTTCAAGCCAAACCTTTTCTAATTATTGGCTTTGTGATGTCAGTAAAAAATTGCCAGAGCTTAATTCTGCATCTGTGAAGGATGATTGTAATTCATAATGCACTGTTTCTTATGAGCTTAAGTAAGAAAATGTTTTTGAAAAAAATTGCTTGCAAATGCTAGACACTGTATCCATGTCCAATGCAATAGAAATTCAAGTCCTCTGCTTTCCCTTTAGCAACTCTAGCTTGGAGGAAAAATAACATCATCACAACCATGATGAAATAGATCCTGATCACCATCACAAATCAATATTTCTCTAGTTTAGTCCTCACAAACAACTGTGGAAACTCTAATTTCCTGTATTTCCTCCCAGCTAGCTCAAGACAAATCTTTAGCAGGTAGGTACAGTGATCCTGGCTGCTCTGCCATCCGAAAATCCTGGATTTTCTGGAGCATACTATAGTATTTTCAAAATATTTGTTAGAGAAATTTTGCAGAAGCCACTGAAAGTTGCTTTACAACTTCTCATCCTAGAGACTTGCCTGGTATTGCCTAGGGCTACCATTAAGAAAACAATTTAAGTAGCTTATGCCAGAGGGCCTGAACTCTGTCTTTTCTCTCTATTTGACTTGCATAACTCAAACCAAATGGGCACACATCAGCATTCTTTACTTCTACCAACAACTGATTGACTGATACTTCATTCATTCAGTAACTATTAATATTTGTCAAAGACCTTCCAGGCTCCATGTTAGGCTCTGTATCATTGAACATATGATAAGAAGCTAAATGCCAAGTTTCCTGTCCTTGTGGGGCTTTTATTTCAATGGAGAGAGGAGAAGATCATAAGAACTACAGTGTATTATGAATAATATTATTTAGGGAAAGTATTGTTTTTAATAAAGAAATAGCTTGAGAGTTGGTAGGGTAAGTCACTAGCAGTAGTTATTCTCTCAAAGAAGGTGTTTACACTAAGAACCATGTCTTTGTTCTTGTACCAATTAGTTAGATGACTCTAAAGTCTAGTTTACAAAGGACAGTGCTGGTTTATCCCGTTATCTAAGTGTTATTATTAATAGTACTCCTTCACCATGGGGTTTAGAAGATAAATCACAAAGTCATGCTAACAATATGGGTTCTATTAAAAAACTGATAGCTCTAGTAATATTTTACATGAGACTGACAGTCAGTCCAGCCATAATACTTGTTGTAAAACTTTTAATATATTCCAACCCTATTGCCTATATTAGGAAACAATTTGAGGATAACACTAATTTTCTGATTGATTATATGTGATCTTGTCTGTGAGACAAAGAAAAGTGCAGCAGAATCGAGTTTTATAGGAATACATAAAATGTGCAAATGTCAAGCATGTATGAGCGACCTCATTTTCTACCGGGATTATCAGCCACACCCATTCATAGATGGTGTTACACCTTTCTGTCTGATTTCAGGTCAACATTCTTTCACCATTTCACAATATGTCACAAGTTGGAGCCTGTCTGAAACCCAAGTCCATAGGTAAGCTCCAAGCATTCTTCAACGTAAAATGCCACATTTACTGTAGTATGTATGTAGATCTTGACAGAGCAGGAGCATTGTCATCTTGGACAAGCACTGCCATTCTAAAATTCCCCTTGATCAAAAACCACCTAAATCCAAAGAGCATCAGCATAATGGCTAAGGTCAGCATGATCATAAATCATAAATGACATCTCCAGCAAGAAACATTCTAACCCTAAGATAAACCCCTCCATGACCAGAGACATGCAAGCCCTGAGATAACCTCCCCTCCAGCTGGAGAGATGTCAGCCCCAAGATAACCTCCCCTCTAACCAGAGACATTCCAACCCAGCAATAAACTTCTCCTTGACACAGAAACATTCTAAGTCTGTGATAAGTTTACTCACCCTGAACCGTTAAATACTCCTAGTCTGTAAGAGAGAGTGCTACTGACCAAAATCGGCCAGAAGCCCCTCTCAGGTTTATTCTCCAAAATACACCTCTCTTTGACTGTTGAGCCACTTTTCGTGTTTCTTTCCTCTTTCTTTAACTCTTATGGTTCTAAAACGTTTAATATGTAAAACTGTTACCACCTTTGTATTGGATCCCTATCTTTTCATTGCTTTTATGATTCGCTGATGAATGGTTTTAATCTTGTGTCTCCAACCCCATTCTTCCTGTACGTTCTGTGGTTTTTATTGTACAATTTTGCAAAGTGTGGTGATTTTTAGGAACCCAGAGCTCTCTTATAGCAGAAGTGACTATAGTTTCTTATTGATTCAATCATACATTATTTTATCTAACAGCAACCAGTTATTAAAATCTTCTTGATTCACAATAATTAGTTTAAATAGCATGCTTTGTGTCCATCCAATGAGACTTCATGATTAACTTCCCTGCTTTCCTAGACAGCAGTTATGTGGCAGGCCAGGTCTCCCTAATGGCTGAAGAGGCAAACCTCCATACCAACAGTTTCAGCACTGACTGAGTGATTAAGTTAAATATTAAAAGCTGAAAGAGCCAGTGCCCTTAGACAAAGGCTGGGATGTAACCAAAGCCCACCAAGAGTTTTGGCCAGGCTTTTCCTGGGCCTTGACGCATGACAAGATAATGAAGGAATTCTTAACAGAACCCAGTTAGAATTAAGCAAATTTTATTGGGGGTCTGAAGAAATTCTCCAGGCTTCCACAAACAACCCCACAAACAACTTCCACAAACCCCAAGTTTTATTTGGGGTCTGAAAGAACTCTCCAAACCTCCATGATTTAGCACGAGATAAGATAAGGGTAATCACCCCAGCACCTGGATCCATTTGGATTAGGTAAATTTACTGAGGCTCTAGAGGAAGGTCTTTAGGACTCAGATCTTAGCTACACATTGAAAGAAGTTAATCACTTATGTCTTTAGATGAATGTGCATAGACATATAGCTTAGAAGGTATGTAAGCTTCTAAGCTGTATATACTTACATGTAGAAATATAGCTTAGAAGGTATATAAACTCTGGAAAACTTTGTAATTTTTGAGTCGGTCTGGCGATATTTTCCAGGACTTCTTCCTGTACCCAGTTACAGAAATAAACTCTCTCCTTTCCCAGTTCATCTGCATCTCCTTATTGGGCTGCGAGAATGAACAGCCCAACTCTTAGTTTGGTCTGGGAACAGTTAAACACAGCTCAGCTCTCAGCTGAACTGGGTCAGGAAAGTAAAAATAGGCAGTAAAAAAAAATGTTGTACATTTCTACTACACATTGTATGTTTCACTTAAATAACATTTAGTTAAACCCTATGAGGTGGATTTATAAACTCATTTTTATAAGTGAAAAAAAAAGTTTAACTAAGAATTTTAGGCCAGGTGCAGTAGCTCTCACCTGTAATCCCAGCACTTTGGGAGGCTGAGGCAGGTGGATCACTTGATGTCAGGAGTTTGAGACCAGCTTGTCCAACATGGTGATACCCCTTCTCTACCAAAAAATACAAAAATTAGCTGGGCATGGTGGCATGCACCTGTAATTCCAGCTACTTGGGAGGCTGAGGTGGGAGAATTGCTTGAACTCGGGAGGCAGAGGTTGCAGTGAGCAGAGATTGTGCCACTGTACTCCAGCCTGGGCGAGAGAGTGAGACCCTGTCTGAAGAAAAAAAAAAAGAGCAAATTACAGTGTATCCAGTTTGTCTGTATTAATACACTGATGAGTTGATCAAGTCAGAATTTTCAATTACGGTCTGTCCAATTCTAAAGCTCATAACCTGTCACTCTAGTTCTTTATTGGCTTAGATAGAGAAAAGTTGACATTTCAGACTCTCAGTATTTACCATATAACTCTCTATAAGGTAAACCTTCTTAAAATAAATGCTGTAGATGAAGAGGTAATTTGTGATTTTAATTTTTTGGCTGGATGTTATAAGAGTGAATCTCTTTGATAGTTAAAAAAAAAAAAAAAAAAAGAGGTAGCTACCAAGTTTAAATCACATCCGTAGTCCAGTGTCTGTCACAAAGCTGGGCTGAGGGGAAAAAATGATGAAGGGAGAAAGAAAGGAAGACAAACAGAAAAAAAGACAAAGGCACACAAGAAGAAAGGGAATTAATAAATAAGTAAATATTGTTCATCTGCAGTTTATGTTTCATATCAAAATTCCTCCTCATCTGGGTCATCAGGATGTGGAAAGCAATGGATTTTCCATGTCAAAATAAATTACCTTGATTATTCGTGCTGACGAATCCCAGGACTCACTCATGGGAAGACAAAGGATTTTGTGGTCTCCAGCTAGTTCCTGAGATCTAGAAGAGCATGCAGACCCAAGATTAATTACAATATTTGACTAATTGCATTTCCTTGTCCTGTACCTTATGGAAACACTGGAATAAATGTGTCTATAATTAAGACTTGAAAACTCTCCATTGGGTAGACAGTGAAAGCCTCATGATGCAGGTCTCAGATGAAGAGAAATCATTGTCTTTTATCTTTCAAAGAAAAAAAGCCTCTGATAACAAACAGTATATTCATGGATTCTAGATCAGTCTTGTAACTTTTTTTGTCACTTTTAGAAGTCCTTGTTGGACTTGTAACAGTTAGAAGTGGGAGACATTTGGATTCTTAAATAACACTTATAATGACACAATCATAATAATTTAGAGTAAAATCAGACCTCCTTGTTCTCTTGCAATGTGTGACTTGATCAACAAATTACTTATCTTTTATTTATAATTATGATGTTATCCTGTGGGACCAAAGTAAAGCTATGGATTATGCAGCTACATCTTGGAATAGAGTATAAATTAATATTAAACAAATACAAACTATACATACAGAAAATTTTAAAAGGATACAGATGTTGTTTTTTTAAACTATTAAATGCAATTTCATTCAGGGTCACTAAGCCTCAACAATCTTTCCCTATTAATGTGCAAGAAAACACTGTTGGAACTAAAGTAATCTGAGTACCAATTTTATCTTCCTGGAGATGACTATTATACACAAAAGAAAAAAATGAAACAGCCCACTTAAAGGAGTCAATTATTTTTGGAGGCTTGTTATGTGAATGGAAGACATTTTAGCTTTATCCTAATACTTATATAAACCAGCTTAGAGGCTTAAAGGCACCAATTCACAGATGTCCTCAAGAGAAGTGGCTAAATGGTGTGATTTCAAAAATAAAAGGCTTGAATATGTAATTAGCGGGCTGTTCCTCATTCAGTCATTTGCTCTCTCTAGCTGTGAATTCACCTAACTTCCTCTTTGAATATATGCATTAGATATCCAGAAATGGCAATGCATAGCATTTTTAAGGTTCTTTAAGAAATGAATCTATGACCATTTTTGTTCATATCAATTGGTTGCTTGATCTGAATACATTCAATGGATGGTTCTGCTAAGCAAAGAAAAGTGAGCAGTACCAGGTGCTGTTAAAGTTATTGATCAAATTACTTTTTCACACTACATTTGTTTATTAACTACATCTCCTTCTCACTGAACTGGCTTGGAGCAGTGCCTAGTAACAGATTAGCTGCATGATGCATTTGTATGGAGAGAATGGGAAGCACGTTATGATCACATCTGACTCAGAGTCTGAACCAGTGCAATAGGTACAGTAGGTAATTGTCCTGGTTTATAGATTTGTAATGAAGATTGAAAAGATGAAATAGTAATGATAAAATTATGTATTATATTCTGGCAGACTCAGAGTAAATTTGTGTCAGTCCAGATAACAACAACAACAAAAAAATAATAAAAGCAAAATGACTTTAGACAAGTTCCTGAGAAGTCTGGCTGTACTGCTGCCTCACTCGTAGCCATGGGCAATTCTCCTAACATCCTACATCTCAGTTTTCAATCCCTCCAATGAAGGGATTGGTTTTACCTACTAGAGATGGTGTGAGAATCAGTGAGTTTATACAGGTTATAACCGTAGTACAGTATCTGTCACATGTAAGCATTCAGGAAATATTGACGTATAAAATAACTCTTACATTTTGCACTGTTATTTTAGAGCTTTCAAAGCAATTTTATTTACTCCTCAAATTTTAAATCAGTTTATTTTCCTACCCCAATTGACAACATCACTACCAAGGGAGAAAAGCTGAACAAGGAGGGAAGAGGCTTCACTTTCCATGAGAATGTAATGGATCGCACTCACTTTTCGGTTGAGCTTTAATATCCTAGTTGGCTCAGCATCTGTGTTTGCAAAGAAAAACAATCTATGTTGATAAAACAAAGCCCCATTACTAAGGTCACGTAACTCTATATGAAGCAGAAGTAGGACTGGAACCCAGTTTTTAAATTTTTTTTGGGTACGTAGTAGGTGTATATATTTATGGGTTACATGAGATGTTTCGATACAGGCATGCAATGTGAAATAAGCACATCATGGAGAATGGGATGTCCATCTCCTCAAGCATTTATCCCTTGAGTTACAAACAATCCAATTACACTCTTTAAGTTATTTTAAAATGTGCAATTATTATTGACTATGGTCACCCTATTGTGCTATTAAGTAGTAGGTCTTATTTATTGTTTCTAACTATTTTTGCCGATTAACCAACACAACCTCCCCTCCCAGGCACCCACTACCATTCCCAGCCTCTGGTAACCATCCTTCTATGATGCCAATATGTTCAATTGTGTTGATTTTTAGATCCCACAAATAAGTGAGAACACGAGATGTTTGTCTTTCTGTGCCTGGCTTACTCAACATAATGATCTGGAGATCCCAGTTAAGTAGAACCCTGTTTTGAATGACTTCAAAATTCCTACTGTTTCCTCTATTCCAGGTGTTTGCAAACTTTGGCCTGTGGGGCAAACCCAGCCCACAGGTTTCTTTTGTTGGATGCGTGAGCTAAGGATGATTTTTACATTTTAAAATCGTTCAAAAACATATTAAAAGAAAGAGCATATTTTATGATATGTGAAAATTACATTTATTTTTTCTTTTTTTGAGATGCAGTCTCGCTCTGTCACCCAGGCTGGAGTGCAGTGGTGAAATCTCAGCTCACTGCAATCTCTGCCTTCCAGGTTCAAGCGATTCTTGTGTCTCACCCTCCCAAGTAGCTGGGATTACAGCCGTGCACCACCACACCTGGCTAATTTTTGTATTTTTAGTAGAGATGGGGTTTCACCATGTTAGCCAGGCTGGTCTCAAACTCCTGACCTCGAGTGATCCACCTGTCTACGCCCCTACAAAGTGCTGGAGTTACAAGCATGAGACACTGTGCCTGGCAGAAAATTAAATTGTATTAATATTTATTGTCCATAAATAAAGTTTTGTTGAAACACAACCACACTCATTTGTTTGTGTATTGTCTATGCCTGCCTTTGCATTACAACTGTAGAGTTCGAGGTTGCAACAGATGCCTTATGGCATGTAAGTCTAAAATATCACTTCGTTGGCTCTTTATGGAAAATGTTTGCAGATACCTGCTCTATATTGTTACTTTCCCAATATTTTTCAATGGTTCAACAGCTCCACTGATCTTCCATATTAGCATACTAATATTATTTACTTATTTTCATATTAAAGCAATTTCATTGCTTAAATAAATTTATTTGTTAAAAAAATCATTTGTTTTTACCCCCTTACATATAAAGCCTTTATTTAAAAGTAAACATAAATAAAATAAATGCATATGTATTAAATTCATTTAGAAGTATACCAGCAAAGTCATTTTTAGTATCTCCTGTGGTTGGTGTAATATAGTTGGAAAACACTTTACTGTTCTATTCAATAATCAAGGTAGATTATTTGTCATAAAAACATGATGCTGCAATTTTTTCCTACTTCAAGTTCTGAAGAGATGCTATTGCCTCGTGCCTTCAGAGAGGATACATCAGGGAGCAATGTAGGTTGAAGGATTAGTATTTATAAATGAATGAGAAGAGAAGGGGAGAAATTGTAGGAGCAGTGGCAGAGATCATCTGAGTAGCATAAACTAGGTAGTGACATGGGAGACTCCAGGGGGTAGTGGCCTTATGGAAGGCAGAGTGAGGTTTCTGAGAGATGTTTTGCCTCAAGTACAATACATGAAACTGCTTATAGTATTAGGGGCTTTCTAACTTGGCACCTGGGATACCTGGATGTATTTACACATCTAATATAGGAGAACATAGAAATTCTAAAAAAAAAACCTATTCCCCATCACTAAGCTTGATTCATTCATTTCTTCATGGCATAACCCTGTACCAGGCACCACTCCAGGCTGTTTAGTGATCAAGAGAGACAAACGACATGCCTTTATTTATTTATGTTTTTATTATTTTGACCAGGCACAGTGACTCATGCCTGTAATCCCAGCACTTTTGGAGGCCAAGGCAGGTGGATCACGACATCAGGAGTTCAAGACCACTCTGGCAAAGATGGTGAAACCCCTTCTCTACTAAAACTACAAAATTAGCTGGGTGTGGTGGCAGGTGCCCATAATCCCAGCTACTTGGGAGGTAGAGGCAGGAGAATCACTTGAACCCGGGTAGCAGAGGTTGCAGCAAGCTGAGATTGTACCACTGCACTACAGCCTGGGTGACAGAGTGAGACTCTGTCTCAAAAAAAAAATTATTTTTTCACATCTGGCAAGATTACCTCCATCTCCCACCACCCTTCTCTCTGAAGAAGAATAAGAAAGATTCATAACATTTCTCCTGACATTCTTTACACACTCAATTTAGTTTTCTTTCTAAACTATTACTTTCTTCTAGGTGTTTCTCTTTCCCTTGCCATGTGTGATTACATCAGAAAATGTCTTTTCTTTCCTCCTACTTGCAGCCACAAAGGACAGCTCTGGAAATGGCCTTCTCTGTGTAGAGACAGCACTGCTTTCATTATTAAATCATCCACAAGTGCTTTGATTGGATTGCTTGTGGCTGTTACAGCTATTTCTTTTTTATTTTTCCCCATTTTTTTCTTTTAACTCCCCCTTCCTTTTATGTTGTAGATTTTGTAGACTTTTTATAAGAATTTTAGTAGGCGTTCAATAAAGAAAGACTTTCTAGAATTATAAGTGACTTTTATCTGAGAAAAGGTCATTGATAATTATCCATAGAAAGGCAATACATGTGTATGGGGGTAGCACAGAGAATAATTTCAACTAAACAAGTAAGGCTCGCATTGAAAACAGTCTCAGAGAAGGATGAACGTGGACAGTGGAGTGTGCTTAGGCATAATAAATTGCAGGCTGGGCGCAGTGCTCACACCTGTAATCTCAGCACTTTGGGAGGCTGAGATGGGTGGATAACCTGAGGTCAAGATTTTGAGACCAGCCTGGCCAACATGGGGGAACCCCGTCTCTACTAAAAATGCAAAAAGAATTAGCTGAGCATGGTGGTGGCCACCTGTAATCCCAGCTACTCAGGAGGCTGAGGCAGGAGAATCACTTGACCCTGGAAAGCGGAGGTTGCCCTGAGCCAAGATCACACCATTCCACTCCAGCCTGGGCGACAAGAGCAAAGCTCCATCTCAATAAGTAAATAAGTAAATAAATAAATTGCAAAGTTTCTCAGTGTTAATGTACAGATCCTTAATAATGTAGCCTGGTTGCTAGTAACAAAAGCAGGTCTTCTCCTCTTCCTTCTTTCTCTCTCTTTCTTTCTTGATGGTCTTTTTCACATGCCCTCATAAGTCGTTTGAGGCCTGAGACTAGATCCTGTTTATCTCAGCCCTCAAGACCTACCCCAGTATGTTGCCAACTGAGGGAGGACCCTGAACAGTTACTCATGTCTTTATACCCAATAACTCTTCTTGACCTCCCTTTTCCCTGTCTCATCTCCACTTTAGAGTTGGGGATAGATACATCCTCACTGTCGCAGGTCGGGCTAGCATGTGACACAATTCTGGGGAAAGCAGAATAAGTAGATATTCACTGAGGACCTTCTGGAGGCTAACATCCACCCATCCATTTTCCCTTTGCCTTTACACAAACAAGATGGCTCAGTCTTGCATAAATAACGTATATCCATGATGGAAAACCCCAGAAAGCCCCAGATATAAAGGCCATAATTTTGTTAAATCACAGAATCCTTATTAGTAGCCATCTGCCATTAGACTTTCTTCATCGTGAAGAGAATAAGTTTTATTCGAGTGAAATGTTGGGTGACTTCTGTCCAAGCACTTTACCCTCTCCTAAGCACTTGTGATAGATGAGTGAACAAGACAATGAGATATTTTGCTACATGCAGATGAAAGCATTCTAGGTTCATGAAAGGTGCAGTTCTTATTTTCATCAGTCATTCAACCCTGAGCTGAAGTTTATCCTGACCCTTCTTAGAAGACCTTCACTACCTCTGAGGCAGTCTATGATGGTGGCTATGACAATGGAAATGCTGCTGTCCATAATAACATCTTCACATAAGTATAATCTATACATTGAGAAAAGTGGCATCTTAATATTTACAAACTTTGGCCACATCCTTGTTCTTATGGGAAAGGTACTACCTTTTGAGGCTGAGTGGAGGTAACAATTAGCCCAATTAATAGATAAAGATAAAAGGAAAAGTCAAAGTAAAACAAATATGAATGACTTTCCCTAAGTCATGCACAGAATAATAGAAAGATTCTAAGACTACTGTCTTCTTGTGCCAAGTGTTTAGTCACATGCTGAATATGATGAGAAGGAAGCAGGAGTGCCATTTGGTATTAAAAAATACTGCTGGTATTCCCTGCTTTGAGTGATCTCAATTTCAGGAGTTATATCTGATTCACAACCATTCAATCTCGGCTTATGTGTTCAAATCCCTCTAACAAGTATGTCTATTTCCAATGGAAGACATTTGAGTGAACCTCTTGGCATTCAAACTAGATGTCTATAGGATCAGCCTATGTGGATTCACATTGTGACCTAGCTTGCTTCATAGCCATTGAAGGTCAATGTAGGAAAGTGGGAAATTCATTTCTCATTGAATATCTCGAAGCTTGATCTCACACTTGGGCTATTTCAGAAGCTGAATTCTCCCACTGGAGGTCTTTGCTAGAGAAAGTTCCCTGCATAGCCACCTCTGTGTGCCACAATCATTGAGTGTTTTATGGTGTCTGGAACCCCACCAGGAACAATTCTTTCTCTCCCTCTCTCTGACATAATCTTAACTTTTATGAAACATCTTCTATTCATATCATAGTTCTGTCAGTAGTGATGATGATTATCTTTATAATAACCCAATCCTCCAAGAAATCCTAAATGCTATTCTACAGTTTAAAGGGTGGGTCAGACAGAATAAGAAAAATATGGCTTTGTAGTTTGCACAGGAATCTAGACAAAGGTCATGAGTAATAATAAAAGTGCATATTATAATAAAATGAAATATGTACCAAATGTGAGGCACAGATGAAAACCTTAATAAGAGTGCAGGAATAACAAGAGATAATTGAGGCTACAAAATCAAGGAAAGTCTGATTAAACAGATAATATTTAATTACACCTGAAAGAAGACTAGAAGACTATTACTCAAATATATAATCATATATATATATGTGGCACATAGGAATTTTTTTCTGTCACTTTGCCAGCTGGAGACCTCTGGCTGGCAATGACACTGTCTGGTCTTCTTTGGGCCTCAGCTCACTACCGGAGATGCCCTGTCTACTCAACTCATGGCTCCAGGGCTAATTCAGCCCTGGTGCTGCTTCCCATTACATGTGGTGGCTGCCCGCCACTGGCAGAGGGCAGAGGGCAACTGTGCTACTGCTTTCTTCATACCTGCATTCGGCAGGGTCCCAAGGTCTTGTCCTGCAAGCAAGAAGAATGAGGTTACATTGACAATTGAAGGGTCAGGTGGGTGGAGAAAAGTTTTATTGAGCAATGAAACAGCTGTCAGCAGAGATGGGATGCGAGGGAGATTCCCCACCAGAAGTCAGAGGGTCTCTCCCTCAGTCTAGCTGGATCCAAGGTTTTTATCAGCTCAGAAAGGGGGAGTATGTGCTGATTGGTTTGTGAGTATGCAAAAAAGTCTAAAACAAAGGCAGCATTCAAAGGTGGGCATGACAATGTATAAAACCAATTAGGTGGCTAACATGGTGAAACCCTGTCTCTACTAAAAATACAAAGATTAGCCGTGCATGGAGACACGTGACTGTAATTCCAGCTACTTGGGATGCTGAGGCAGAAGAATCGCTTGAATCTGAGAGGCAGAGGTTGCAGTGAGCCAAGATCATGCCATTGCACTCTAGCCTGGGGGACAAGAGTGAAACACCATCTCAAAAAAAAAAAAAAAAATTAGTGAAGGATAGGTATATGTAAATTGGGTGAAGGGTAGGGATCAATCAGAGGAAAGCACACCAAATGGGAAAAGAGGTTCTCAATCTTGTCTGTGGATTTCAGCCTTTAAAATGTCTTGTTTTGAAGGTGCAGTTTCACTGGGGACCTTCCCCTATTTGCCTAAGATTTGTCTGCCTCCAACTGCTATCTATATATTTCTATATATGCAGAAAAAGTATTACAGACTAGTGAAAAAGCATAAGCAAAAGCCCAGTGGTAGGAAAGAGCTTGCCATATTTGGAAGGGTTGACATGAGCAACTGTACTGCAATAGAGAGTTGATATGTAAGAATACTGAAAAATCAGATTTGAAAGATGAGTGAGAACTGTCAGACCTCTAAGCTGAAGCTCAGCCATTATAATCCCACTGACCTGCACATATGTGTCCAGATGGCCTGCAGGAGCAAGAAGTCTGGAGCAGCCAAAAAACCACAAAGAAGTAAAACAGCCAGTTCCTGCCTGAACTCATTAACCAACATTACAACATTCTACCATTGTGACTTGTCCCTGCCCTACCTTAGGTGATCAATCGACTTTGTGACATTCTTCTTCTGGACAATGTGTCTTATGATCCCCCCACTATGTACCTTGTGACCCCCTCCTCTGCTAACAATAGATAACAACCTTTTACTGTAATTTTCCATTACCTACCCAACTCCTATAAAACAACACCTTCCCCGTCTCCCTTCACTGACTCTCTTTTTGGACTCAGCCCACCTGCACCCAGGTGAATTAAAAGCTTCATTGCTCACCCAAAGCCTGTTTGGTGGTCTCTTCACACGGACGTGCTTGAAATTTGGTGCTGAAACCCAGGATCGAACCAGGGGAGGTATACGTGCAGGCTTGGGCTCAAAGGCCTGACAAGAACCACAGAGTGAAGCTGTCGAATGCCAAGCCTAAGAGTTAGGAATTTATGCTGTAGGCAGTGGACAGCCTTGGGGGTGGTCTGAGCATGGTAGTGAGTTCCACATGCCAGAGAGTTGGAAACCAATTCCAACACCCCATGCAGGAAGTGGGAGAAGACTGTGAACATACAGTCTCTCCCTCTTCTGGGCCGGATTTGAGAAAGCATTTTTCTTTCATTGTAAACTTTTTCTTGACACATAAAAGCCAACACATCCAATAGAGGGTCTCAAAAACACTGACAGTGCATTTCCTGTTTTCAATGCCCCCCTCTAAGAAGCAGTAGCCCTCTAATCTTATTGAATTCTGGCTTAATTTTGAACTTGCAATTCAAAATAAAACCCAGTGATTGACTATTTCATGGTGCTATTAAAAAAGTCAAAGGAATGTTAATGATTCTTAACCTCCATAATGAATTCTATAAAGGAAAGGAAAGGTCAACAGGTACAACTGAGAAGAGAAAGGAGGTTGTCTAGCAGCCACAGCGAAAGTTCTGGAGGATGACTACAGTGGGCACTAAAAGACCCTAGAAGGACCTGAGTAATTCAATTTTAGCATAATAATGTGTGAGTGCTTGAGGACCAAACATCAATGCTACTTAAGATCAGAATCTTTAATTTTCTTTAATGGCCTTCAGATAATAAGAAAAAATCATAAAATTTTCAGAGGTTCTGTGGCTGTTGAAAACAGACTCTGATCAGAACATTCATTTTAATAAGTACTCAGGTGACTCTGATGAAATCAGCATCAAATCCACAGAAATAAACCTAGAGAAATTCTGGTTTGCCCTTCACTTGTTTTTGATCCTCACAAAAGCCACTTCACAAATATTTTATGTACGGAGAATCGTAGACTTGAGAGGGGTTAAAAGATACAGGGCTCACAGCTCCAGAGTGGTTCTGCTGTATCTTAAAGCCATGTCTTCTAATCCAAGCACTAGTTCTTTATCTACAGTCCCCTAGTTTATATATAATGAAACTAAATTCATAGTGAATTGCTTAATTCCAAAAGTTAAATCAGTCTTGATTCCAGAATTCAAACATGTTACTAGAGTCACAAAACCACGCCACCTTTGTCTGCAGTTCACTTATGAATTTCCCCAGATTCATGACTCCATTGACCACGATCCAGCATTGCACTATATATGCAAAATCTAACTTTTTGCTATATATGCAACACCACTATATGTGCAAAACCATTGCACTATGTATGTGCAAAACCTAAGTTTTGCACTTGTACAAAAAGGTTCACCCCGATTGTCCTCTGAAGTCCTTGAAGGAAAGCAAATGTGGTATTTTGCTTGTTTGTTTTTGTTACTATTTCAGAAACATAGTAGGTTTATCTGTGGTTTGAGGTGGGGTACAATCAAGGGAGCTGGAGCTGAAGACAAGAAATTGGGGCTCTATGTTAGTCTCTCTATTATTTGAGGCAAGTAACTTCCCCTCCAAGCCACAGGAAACTCTTCCATGAATGGGGTCTGCTTATCTATGTAGTAGGAGAACCTAGACAAGAAGTTTGAGTTAGTTTCAACTCCCACCTCAGTCTTTGATGCCTCCTCAGAAATTAGGCTTTTAATATTTATTTTAGCAAACAGCAGAGTCCCTTTTTTCCAAAAGGGTATTTGAATAAAACAGATAAAGGTGGGGCTTCTCCAATTGTAATTGTGCCAGAACACAGACTCTGAAGTGGTTCCTGGGGAAATCTTTGGAAGTGTTTACAAATCTGACAAACACAAGGGTAAAACTTCCAGGGCTTCAAATTCCAGGAGTGTGTAGGAAGTAGTATGAGCCTGAGAAGACCCAGAGGACCATTGGTTTCAGTTCCAACCAGTAACTTTAGTTACCCGCTAGAATAACTTTTCACAGATCACATCTCTTTCGCTAAAGCTGTTTTATATTTTAGGATAACCAACAATTAGCATATATGATTTCTGAGGCTCATTTCAGCTATTTCGTCCTACATTGTAAGTTATAATTCAGAGCTGAGGTCAGTACTAGGGCTTTTAAAAATTTCACTAGATTGTAAGTTTCATGAGGGCAGCTGCATATGTGTGCGTAGCACTGAGCATGTGGTAGGCAAGCTAAAAACACAATAAAAAGCCTCAGTGGCTTTCATAATACAAAACACAGATGGCACCAAAATCATTTACATTTGATTTGGAAATGTATCTTAGGTATAGCTTTATTTTGTCAAAGAATGCTTAAATAATGTTTTAGAGTGTGTGTTGTGTATCACTTAAACCTTTGGTATAAATGTTTGAATTATATCCTTTCATGTTTAAACTTTGCTATTTATAAGCAGTTAGTTCATGTGTGTGTATGTGTGTATACACACACACAAACATATGTACTAGCACAATGCATTATACATGACAACCACTGAATAAATATTTGATGGATTATATAAGACGTGTGACATGTCTATATATAGGTATGCTCATGTGTGAATATAGCCGCATGGCTGTCTGTGAGTGTGTATATGCGTATATGTGTAATTATTCAACTCTGACTTCTAAACATGCCCATGTATGGTTAAGCGAGAAAAAAGCCAGATTAACTGATCCATTTGACAATAAATCTTTTACTCAATACCTATCTGATACCTCTTAGAAAATCATTATAAATTATTAATGAGTGCTCAAAGTACAAATGCATGTTTTGTTTCTGGCTATTTATTTAGATAGCCCATTTTGGCTTCTAATCAAGACAGAAAGTAATGCATCCAACAGTGAGGGCTCAGGCTTTGAAAGCATTTGAGGGAAAATGCCCTGGAACATAGGCCTCTGCTGACACAGGCATACACCCACATACTCGCAGACTGATAGATCGGTGCCTGCCCTTCATGTACATATATCCACAGTCCATTATGATTTTAGAATGAAGAGCAATTGGCATATGATCAAAATAATTTTTTAATGTGCAAATAATTACTCACCCCAAATTAGCCTTCAGTCGCCACATGAAGAGGTATTTGTTTTGATGCCTCCACGATAAATAAGTGGCAAGACATAGCCTCAAAAATGGGCTTCTTATTTCCAGTTTGAGCCCTGATTTTCTTTGCCTATCACACTCCACATGTCTTCTCACACGTCACTGCTAGAAATTCCAGAAGTGGATTTCCTGTAGTTCCCCCTGCTACTTTCCCTTTCTGAACATGAGGCACATGTCAATGTTTTTTATTTATTTATTTGTTTATTTTGAGACGGAGTCTCTCTTTGTCACCCAGGCTGGAGTGTAGTGGCGCAATTTTGGCTCACTGCAACCTCCACCTCCAGAGTTCAAGCGATTCTCCTGCCTCAGCCTCCTGAGTAGCTGGGATTACAAACACACACCACCACGCCCGGCTAATTTTTGTATTTTTAGTAGAGTCAGGTTTTACCATGTTGGTCAGGCTGGTCTCGAACTCCTGACCTTATGATCTGCCCATCTTGGCCTCCTAAAGTGCTGGGATTACAAGTGTGAGCCACCATGCCTGGCCACTTCAATGTTTTATTAAGCTGCGCTATGCTTCTCCAGGTCGGTCCGTCTTCTGATTCAGCTCAGTTCTAGTATCTTGCACTCTGGCACAAATCCTCATGAATGGTGCCTTTGCCTGGTTCACTCTAGCCCTGAAAATTGAACCCATACACCCAAAGGGTCAGAAGATACTCTACAAAGAAGATCAACATGACATGATGAAAACCAAGACCTTAAAAGACTATGACTAAAGGCTGGAGAATGGAGGGGACTTTTCCAAGTTCATATAGTTACATTGATTTGAAGGATCTGGGCTTTCTCATTCCTAAATTGACAGCAACCTACTTTTCAGAATTTAAAAATTCCTGCAAATATGCTTACATAAAAAGGCAGTTTCCCTGTAAAGCTGAAACAAAAGGTAGCTTTTAATTAATTTAGCAGGTTACTCCAAATATTATTGCACCACCAAAGAAAGTTACTGTTATTAGCCAAAAAGCAAACCTCCTGATTCCCAATTGTCATTCTCTCTTCCTCTCTCCGTCTCTTTTACTCAAAATAATCCAATTACTGCAAGTGCTAGATTCTATTCTCATTGATAAGCTTGAGGAAATGGGGCAAAACATTTGATTGCACCCTCAGCTCCTCTCAGTGTCTGTGATTAGCATCCCACCAATCCAGAGGGGTTCCCAAAGCTGTAAATCAGAAGCCGGCTGACTCTGTGCATGCTGAATTCTTTTCAGAACCTCTCTGGCAAAAAGGAAAATGAATCAAGTTACTTGATAAAACTCCAGTATATACCCTCTCATTCAGCCTATGTGGTTAATTGCTGTAATGCCTTGTTCCAATTCACGCAAGGGTCGGTAAACTAAGACCCATGTGCTAAATCCATCTCACTGCCTAAAGGTTTATTGGAACACAGCAATGCCTCTAGTTTTTATGTATTGTCTGTGGCCACTTTCATGCTATAATGTCAAAGTTAATTAGTTGTGATTCTAAAGCCCCCAAATACTAAAATGTGAACTACCTGGCACTTTACAGGAAAAAACATTTCATCCCTGGTTTAGAACCTTGCAATTCTTGCTTTTTCATATTAGATGAGCCATGTACCTGTGGGCCAGGGTTCCTGAGTTTTCTTATCCAGATATACCTGGGCGGGGCACCGTGGCTCACGCCTGTAATCCCAACACTTTGGGACGCCGAGGCAGGCGGATCACGAGGTCAGGAGATCGAGACCATCCTGGCCAACATGATGAAACCCAATCTCTACTAAAAGTACAAAAATTAGCTGAGCGTGGTGGCACGTGCCTGTAATCCCAACTACTCGAGAGGCTGAGGCAGGGGAATTGCTCAAACCAGTGAGTTGGAGGTTGCAGTGAGCCAAGATCATGCCATTGCACTCCAGCCTGGTGGCAGAGTGAGACTCTGTCTCAAAAAAAAAAAAAAAAAAAAAAAAAAGATGTATCATTTATCTGTCAGGGTGCAGGCAGGAAATAAAGACACATAGTTCATAGCAAGTAGCTTATTAAAGGACATTTAATGCAGAAAGACGGTTATAGATATGGTTTAAAAAAAACAAAACTAAAAACATGGAATTCACTGCTTCAGAATGACACTCCTACCCCTAGGACTGAGTGATAAAGGAAGGGGTAGTTTTACCAGCGCCAACCTATGGAGCAGGGATCTGTGAGGAGGACTCACTGAGTGGGAGCTTCGACTGTAGAAGGAAGGTTAAGCAGCAGATGTTGGAATCACAAAGACCCAGCCACTACTCCAGGTAGCACCAAAGCTGAGACAGAAGGAGAGGACACCATAGTTTCTCCTTTTCTGGTTTCACTCTTATCTCACTGTCCCTCATTGGTCAAGCCCAGTGGAAATTTAGGAGCCAGGGAGGCCTGGAAAATGTAGTTTTCAGGAGTCAGATTCCTGCAAAATAGAGCGGAGCCGTCAAGGAAGTGGAGCCAACTGAGAGAAAGAGGCATATGACAAGTGCAGCTGGTATGTGATTTTGGACAAGACACTTCAGCAATCTTGGGTCTCAGCTCCCTCAGGTGCAAAACTGAGAGGCCATTTATTTGTTGTGAAGTTATTACGTGGACTTCCCTAAAACAACATATTCTAACACATGTAATGTATAAGCCCACAAGACAGCAGATGCTGCATTTGTCCATGGACACTGTTCTTGACAATACTTTCCTTCTGTTTTCTTCCAGGCCCACTCCTTACCCTTCAACCCTTCCTTGTTCTGACTACAGCTATGATCACTTGAAAATCTACTGACAGGCTAAGCCTCCCCACAACTAGTATGTACCATCTTACGGCTCATTAGAGTAAATAAGGATCTTACAGTTCTTGAGCATTAAACTTGAAGACACGCCTTCAGTTAGTTTTGTTCCTCCTTTCCTTGGTTTTGGTACTTTGAGCCTCTGGATTAGGCCTTTGAATCTGATGTAGCGTCTTTGTAGTTTATGTTTATATGTATTTATTTATGTGGACTGCCAGAATTTCACTTTCTTTTTTTTTTTTTCTTTTAAGAAGTCACCCAGCCTGCAGTCACCCAGGCTGGAGTGCAGTGGCAGATCTCTGGAGCACTCAGACTCATGAAACAAATATTAGTAGACCTAAAGAGAGAGAGAGACAGCAATAGACAGCATTACAGTCATAATGAGGAACTTCAACACCTGACTCACAGCATTAGACACATTGTCTACACAGAAAATTAACAAGAAGACATTGGACCTGGCTGGGTTTGGTGGCTCACACACATAATCCCAGCACTTTGGGAGGCCAAGGTTGGTGGATCACTTGAGGCCAGTAGTTCAAGACCAGCCTAGCCAACATGGCAGAACACTGTCTCTACTAAAAATAAAAAAAAAAAATTAGCCAGGTGTGGTGGTGTGCACCTGTAATCCCAGCTACTCAGGTGGCTGAGGCATGAGAATCTCTTGAATCCAGGAGGCATTAGGTTAAAGTGAGATGAGACTGTGCCACTGCACTCCAGCTTGGGTGACAGAGTAAGACTCCATTTGAAAAATAAAATAAAAGTAGAAGAAGAAGAAAAAACATTGGCACTAAATTGGACTTTAAACAAAATGGACCTAACAGACATTTACAGAACACACTAACAATTGCAGAATATTCACTCTTTTAGTCAGCACATGTAACATTCTCCCAGATAGGCCATATGCTAGGCAACAAAACAAATCTCAATAAATTTTTAAAAATTTGAGTCATATTAAGTATCTTCGCAGAGCATAATATAATCAAACCAGAAATCAATACCAAAAAATGCTTTTGCAGCTATACAAATACATAGAAATTAAGCAACATGCTCCTGCATGACCATTGGATTAGAAACAGAAGTTAAGATGGAAATGGAAAAAAAGGGACAAATGAAAATGAAAACACAATATACTAAAACCTGTGGGATACAGCAAAAGCAGTTATAAGAGGGAAGATTATAGCACTAAATGCTTACATCAAAATCTAAAAAGGTTACAAAGTCAACATACCTCAGGGAATTAGAAAAGCAAGAAAAGGCCAAGCCCCAAATTAGCAGAAGAAAAAAAAATGGAAGCAGAACTAACTGAAATTAAAAATAAGGAAACAATAAAAAGGATTAACAAGACAAAAAGTTGGTTCTTTGAAAAAAATAAACAAAGTTGATACAATGCTAGCTCTTACAACCAAAAAGTGAGAAGACCCAAGGAAGCAAAGTCAGAAATGAAAAAGGACACATTAAACTGATTATCACAGAAATTCAAAAGATCATCAGACTATTTTGACCAACTATATGCTTACGAACTAAAAAACCAAGAGGAAATGGATAAATTTCTGGAGAGATACAACCTTCCAAGATTGAACCAAGAAGAAATAGAAAGCCTGAACAGACCAATAATTATTAGCGAGATTGAATCAGTAACAAAAAATCTCCTAACAAAGAAAAGCCCAGGAACAGATGAATTCACAGCTGAATTTTACCAAACATACAAAAAAGAACTAATAACAATTATCCTGAAACTGTTCCAAAAAATCGAGGAGATATGTCTACCTAACTTGTTCTACAAGGCCATTATCACCCTGATATCAAAACCACACACACACACACACACACACACACACACACACAAAAGAGAGAGAAAACTACAAACCAGTATCTCTAATGAACATAAACAAAAAAATCTTTAGCAAACTGAAAAAAAAAGAGAGAAAACTACAAACCAGTATCTCTAATGAACATAAACACAAAAATCTTTGGCAAACTGAATCCAACAGCACATCAGAAAGATAATCCACAATGATCAAGTGGGTTTTATACTAGAAATGCACAAATGGTTCAACATATGTAAATCAATAAATGTGATATATCACATAAATAGAATCAGGGACAAAAAATGATATTTTCTCAATGGATGCAGAAAAAAGGATTTGATAAATTCTGTATCACTTTATGATAAAAAACCCTCAAGAAACTAGGCATAGCATAGAAGAAACATACCTCAAAATAATGAAGGTCATATATGAAAAACCCACAGCTCATATTATACTGAATGGGGAAAATTTCAAAGTATTTCCTCTAAGAACTGAAACAAGACAAGGATGCCCACTCTCACCAATTGTATTCAACATATACTGATAGACCTCGTCAGGGCAATCAGGCAAGAGAAAGAAATAAAAGGTATCTAAATTGGAAAAGAAGGAGTAAAGTATTCCTGTTTGCTGGTGACATGATTTTATATTTATACAATCTTAAAGACTCCATCAAAAAAAACTCAGATTTAATAAAGGAATTTAGTAAAGTTGCAGAATGCAAAATTAACGTACAAAAAGTAGTCACATTTCTATATACCAAAAATGTTCAAGAAGGCAATCTCATTTACAATAGCTACCAAAAAAAAAAATCCAGAGATTAATTTAACCAAGGAGGTGAAGGATCTCTGTAAGAAAAAACTACAAAACACTGATAAAAGAAACTATAGATAACAAAAACAAATGAAAAAAATCCCATGATTATGAATCAAAATATTTATATTGTTAAAATGGCCACATTGCCCAAAGCAATGTACAGGTTCAATGCAAACCTGACCAACATACCAGCATTATTTTTCACAGAATTAGAAAGCACAATCCTAAAATTCATATGGAATCATAAAAGAGCCTGGATACTAAAGCAATCCTAAGCAAAGAGAATAAAGCTGAAGACCTCACATTATCTGACTTCAAATACTATTATAAATATATGGTCACCAAAACAGCATGGTAGTGTTATAAAAATAAACACATAGATCAATGGAACAGAATAGAGAATCCAGAAAGAAAGCCATATATTTATGTACAGCCAACTGACCTTTAACAAAGCTGACAAGAACTTATATTGGGGAAAGGACATCCTTTTCAAAAAATGAAAATTTTCTCCCATTTTGTAGGTTGCCTGTTCACTCTGATGGTAGTTTCCTTTGCTGTGCAGAAGCTCTTTAGTTTAATTACATCCCATTTGTCAATTTTGGCTTTTGTTGCCATTGCTTTTGGTGTTTTAGACATGAAGTCCTTGCCCATGCCTATGTCCTGAATGGTATTGCCTAGGTTTTCTTCTAGGGTTTTTAAGGTTTTAGGTCTAACATTTAAGTCTTTAATCCATCTTGAATTGATTTTTGTATAAGGTGTAAGGAAGGGATCCAGTTTCAGCTTTCTACATACGGCTAGCCAGTTTTCCCAGCACCATTTATTAAATAGGGAATCCTTTCCCCATTTCTTGTTTTTCTCAGGTTTGTCAAAGATCAGATGGTTGTAGATATGTGGCATTATTTCTGATGGCTCTGTTCTGTTCCATTGATCTATATCTCTGTTTTGGTACCAGTACCATGCTGTTTTGGTTACTGTAGCCTTGTAGTATAGTTTGAAGTCAGGTAGCGTGATGCCTCCAGCTTTGTTCTTTTGGCTTAGGATTGACTTGGCGATGCGGGCTCTTTTTTGGTTCCATATGAACTTTAAAGTAGTTTTTTCCAATTCTGTGAAGAAAGTCATTGGTAGCTTGATGGGGATGGCATTGAATCTGTAAATTACCTTGGGAAGGATGGCCATTTTCACGATATTGATTCTTCCTACCCATGAGCATGGAATGTTCTTCCATTTGTTTGTATCCTCTTTTATTTCCTTGAGCAGTGGTTTGTAGTTCTCCTTGAAGAGGTCTTTCACATCCCTTGTAAGTTGGATTCCTAGGTATTTTATTCTCTTTGAAGCAATTGTGAATGGGAGTTCACTCATGATTTGGCTCTCTGTTTGTCTGCTATTGATGTATAAGAATGCTTGTGATTTTTGCACATTGATTTTGTATCCTGAGACTTTGCTGAAGTTGCTTATCAGCTTAAGGAGATTTTGGGCTGAGACAATGGGGTTTTCTAGATATACTATCATGTCATCTGCAAACAGGGACAATTTGACTTCCTCTTTTCCTAATTGAATACCCTTGATTTCCTTCTCCTGCCTAATTGCCCTGGCCAGAACTTCCAACACTATGTTGAATAGAAGTGGCGAAAGAGGGCATCCCTGTCTTGTGCCAGTTTTCAAAGGGAATGCTTCCAGTTTTTGCCCATTCAGTATGATATTGGCTGTGGGTTTGTCATAAATAGCTCTTATTATTTTGAGATACGTCCCATCAATTCCTAATTTATTGAGAGTTTTTAGCATGAAGGGTTGTTGAATTTTGTCAAAGGCCTTTTCTGCATCTATTGAGATAATCATGTGGTTTTTATCTGACAAAGGGCTAATATCCAGAATCTACAATGAACTCCAACAAATTTACAAGAAAAAAACAAACAACCCCATCAAAAAGTGGGCGAAGGACATGAACAGACACTTCTCAAAAGAAGACATTTATGCAGCCAAAAAACACATGAAAAAATGCTCACCATCACTGGCCATCAGAGAAATGCAAATCAAAACCACAATGAGATACCATCTCACACCAGTTAGAATGGCAATCATTAAAAAGTCAGGAAACAACAGGTGCTGGAGAGGATGTGGAGAAATAGGAACACTTTTACACTGTTGGTGGGACTGTAAACTAGTTCAACCCTTGTGGAAGTCAGTGTGGCGATTCCTCAGGGATCTAGAACTAGAAATTCCATTCGACCCAGCCATCCCATTACTGGGTATATACCCAAAGGACTATAAATCATGCTGCTATAAAGACACATGCACACGTATGTTTATTGCCGCATTATTCACAATAGCAAAGACTTGGAACCAACCCAAATGTCCAACAATGATAGACTGGATTAAGAAAATGTGGCACATATACACCATGGAATACTATGCAGCCATAAAAAATGATGAGTTCATATCCTTTGTAGGGACATGGATGAAATTGGAAATCATCATTCTCAGTAAACTATCACAAGAACAAAAAACCAAACACCGCATATTCTCACTCATAGGTGGGAATTGAACAATGAGAACACATGGACACAGGAAGGGGAACATCACACTTCGGGGACTGTTGTGGGTTGGGGGGAGGGGGGAGGGATAGCATTGGGAGATATACCTAATGCTAGATGACGAGTTGGTGGGTGCAGCGCACCAGCATGGCACATGTATACATATGTAACTTACCTGCACATTGGGCACATGTACCATAAAACCTAAAGTATAATAATAATAATAATAAAAGAAAAAAAAAAAAGAAAATAAGAAATGAAAAAAAAAAAAAAAAAAATGATGCTGGGAAAATGTGATTACTATATGCAAAAGAATGAAACTGGATCCCTGTCTCTTACCACATATAAAAAACCAACTCAAGATAGATTAAAGACTTAAATTACGACTCTAAACTACAAAAATATTAGAAGAAAACGCAGGGGAAACTCTTCTCTACATTGGTTTTGGCAAAGAATTTATGACTAAGACCCCAAAAGCAGAAGCAACAAAACCAAAAATACCCAAATGAGACTTAATTCCCTGAAAAGCTTCCACACTGCAAAAGAAACAACAGAGTAAACAGACCAGTAGAATGGGAGAAAATATTTGTAAACTATTCATCTGACAGGTGACTAATATCCAGAATACACACAAAATTCAGGCAACTTAACAACCACAACAAAGACAATCCCTTTAAAAACTGGGCAACAGACATGAATAGACACGTTCAAAAGAAGACATACAAATAACTAACAGATACATAAAAAAAAAAGCTCAGCATCACTAATTAGAGAAATGTAAATTAAAACTACAAGGAGATATCATTGTACAACTGTCAGAATGGCCATTATTAAAAAGACAAAAAAGTAATAACAGATGCTGGTGAGGATGTGAAGAAAAGGGAACTTTTTTTTTCTGGGACAGTATTTCACTCTGTCACCCAGGCTGGAGTGCAGTGGGATGCTCAAGGCTTAGCACAGCCTCGACTTCTTGGATTCAAGCAATCCTCCTGCCTCAGCCTCCCAAGTAGCTGAGAATACAGGTGTGCACCAACATGCACAGCTAATTTTTCCTTTTTTTTTTTTTTTTTTTTTTGGTAGAGAAATGGTCTCACTATGTTGCCTAGGCTGGTCTTGAACTCCTGCGCTCAAGTGACGCTCCCACCTTAGCCTCTCAAGTGTTGGGGTTGCACATGTGAGCCACTGAGCCCGGCCGCAGGAACTCTTATACATTGTTGATGGAAATGCAAATTAGTAAAACTTCTATGAAAAACAGCATGGAGATTTCTCAAAAAACTTAAAAATAGAATTATCGTCTGATCCAGCAATCCCAGTACTGGGTATCTACCCAAAGGAAAATACATAAATATATCAAAAAGATAAATTCACTTGTATGTTTATCATAGCACTATTCACAATAGCAAAGATATGGAATCAATCAAAGCATCAGTCAACAGATTAATGGATAGAAAATATGATATATATATATATATACAAAATGGAATACTAGTCATGTATAGAAAAGAATGAAATCCCATCTTTCGCAGCAACATGGACAGAGCTTGTGGTTATTATTTTAAGTGAAACAAACCATGTACAGAAAGTCAAATATCTTATATTCTCACTCATAAATACGTGCTAAAAATATGTACACATTGACATAGAAAGTGGAATGATAGACAAGGGAGACTCAGAAGGGTGCAGGGGTTGGAGGGAGTTGATGATAAGTTAGTTAATAGGTACGATGTATGTTATTTGGGTTATGGATGTCTTAAGAGACCTGACTCTTGACCACTACACAATCCATGCATGTAACAAAATTGCACATGTACCCCCAAAATTTGTACAAATAAAAGTAAAATAAAAGGATCTTGAGAGGGAAAATTATCCTGGATTATCTGATGTGTCTTATGTAATCAAGACTTCTTAGAGAAAGACTAGAAAGTTAAAGACAGAAGGAGATGATATCAAGGAAACAGAGGTTGAAATTAAGCTCTTTGAAGACGGAGAAAGTGCCTATGAGCTAAGGAATGCTGGTGGCTTCTAGAAGTTAGGAATGGCAAGGACATGGTTTGTTTTTTACAGCCTGCAGAAGGAATGCTTTGCTGATGACTCTACGCTATTAGCTCACTGAAACTGATTTTAGGTTTATAATCTCTGGAAGGGTTAACATGTAGATATAATCATCAAATGTTGCTGTGATGTCCTAATTATGTTGCACACCAGTCTTTGAGCTCTCTAGGAGAGCAGTCTCCTTGATTGTGTCCACTTGCCCTTGAATTCATCCCAACTTCTAACATGACACATGGCCAAGCGTTGGTGCTCCAACATATTTGTTGGATGGATAAATGACTATCAATGAACATGGTACCTAATATATTGCAGTGTTCAAAAACATAGAGCTGAGCTCCCACATATCAGCGAGAATATACAAGGACACAAAGGCATAAGAATGATACAATGGACTTTGGGGACTTGAGGGGAAGAGTGGGATGGGAGAGAGGGATAAAAGACAACCAATATGGTGCAGTGTTTACTGCTCAGGTAATGGGTGCATCAGGTTCTCACAAATCTCCATTAAAGAACTTACTCATGTAACTAAATACCATCTGTACCTCAAAACCTTATGGAAAAATAATTTTTTTATAAAAAGAAACATCTTAAAGGATCTTTAAAAGAATACAGAGAGCTGAGAACATTATAGACTCAAACAAATAATCAAAACAGTTTAATTATGTTTAACATTTTTAGATCAAATAACTCATCTCATTCCATTGTTTTTATTGGTAAGGTATAAAAATAACAAAATACAGGAATTCTAAAGCCAATCAGAAATGGGTTTGAAACATGGATCAGTTATTCACTAACTGGAATATTTTGCCATATCACTAGATCTCTCTGAGCCTCAATTTTCACATCTGTAGTAAAGAGATAAAATTCTTAGGGGAAGCATCTTGTACTACCCTAAAGTAAGTGCCAAATTAAAAAAAAAAAACAACCCACATGCAAATAGATGGCAAATCATATCAAAAGGACACAGGAGGTGAAGGGAAGACTCCCAGGGCAATAGCTGTAACAATTTCAGCACCAAAATAAAGTGCTACTGAATTATAACCCCCCAAAATAAAATAAATGTCTATGAGTCTGTTCTGGTATAAATAAGTGATTGAACAAATAAGTAAATGAGGAAAATAGATAAAACTCCCATGCAGAAGGAATCCAAATAATTTTACCAGATACTTTATCCTCAAGGAGAGGGACCATAACTATATGTGGGTTGCCCATAGTAACTTCCTTCCAAGGAATAACAATATGAAAGGGGGAGGAAAATGTAACTTACAGTGGAAAACCACACAGAAAATACCTCAACTCTACGATCAAGATTAACATCAACAATAAGAAGTCATGCTGATAATCTGACTTCATATGATGGGATGGAAATGACACCACTCCAGTCATACTTCCCAAAATCCATAACCCTAGTCTAATTACGAGAAAATGACCAGAAACATCACAATCGAAATAGAGTATACGAAACACTCAACGAATATTCCTCAGAAATGTCAAGGTCATTACAAATATGAAAATTCTAAAAAACTTACAGTGAAAGAGAAGCTTTGAGAGAAGCAGCAACAACCTAATGTCATATTGAGTCCTGGAACATAATGTGGATGGAGTTCTGGAAGAGAAAATGAACATTAGGTAAAAACTAAGAAAATAGGCTGGGCGCAGTGGCTCATGCCTGTAATCCCAGCACTTTGGGAGGCCGAGGCGGGCGGATCACGAGGTCAGGAGTGCGAGACCAGCCTGGCCAATATGGTAAAACCCAATCTCTACTAAAAATACAAAAATTATCTGGGCATGATGGCACGTGCTTGTAGTCCCAGCTACTCGGGAGGCTGAGGGTGAAAAATCTCCTGAACCCGGGAGGTGGAGGTTGCGGTGAGCCAAGATTGCGCCACTGCACTCCAGCCTGGGCACCAGAGTGAGAGTCTGTCTCAAAAAAAAAAAAAAAAGAAAAGACAAGAAAAAAGGAAAGGCCGGGCATGGTGGCTCACGCCTGTAATCCCAGCACTTTGGGAGGCCGGGACGGGTGGATCACGAGGTGAGGAGATCGAGACCATCCTGACTAACATGGTGAAACCTCGTCTCTACTAAAAATACAAAAAATTAGCCGGGCGTGGTGGCGGGCGCCTGTAGTCCCAGCTACTCGGGAGGCTGAGGCAGGAGAATGGCATGAACCTGGGAGGTGGAGCTTGCAGTGAGCCGAGATTGCGCCACTGCACTCCAGCCTGGGCGCAGAGCAAGACTCCATCTCAAAAAAAAAAATAAATAAAGTGTGAGTTTAGAAAACAGTAATGTACCTGTGTTGGTTTATTAATTGCAATAAATGCACCTTACTAAAGTAAGATGTTAGTATTGAGGGGATCTGCATGCAGAGTATATGGGAGCTTTCTCTATGAAGTTCACAGTTATTCTATAAATTTAATTTTTTTCTAAATAAATGTTGTGTGTTTTTTTGTTTGTTTTTATGAGACCTGACAAAGAACAATAAAATGAAGTTTCAGAGTGCCAGTTAAATAGGGCTGAGCAAAAGTTTGCATTGATAACAATTGGGATATAGTAAATGCCCAATAAACATCTTGGTATCAGTTGGTCGTGACAGAGGGGCATGCTGCATGGGTGTGAATGGTGAGCTTCTTGAAGGTAGGAATGGCAAGCAATTCCATCTGTCCTCTCATTCCCAGAGCAACAAGAATGGGTTTTCTTTAACTATATAAATGTAATTTCTATTTCTGTTGTCTTTAAAATAAGCGGAACTATTTATATGCCACATCTTTTATTTAAACTTTGATGATGTTTTGCTACCTGTCAGAGCATAGCTGATACATGAATCTTCCCACTGCACCTTCGTGTAGGATGATTTAGGCTTCCATTATTCAATTCTGTCATTTATGCTTTTCTTTTTTCCATTTGGTACTCACTGCATCTCTGGGACTGTATCATAGTGGATTGTATTTGTAACAGGCCTAACTCCCCCACTAGACTCTGAGGCCTTCGAGGACAAGGATTATGCGGTATTTATATCTTTTATAAATCAAAATCTTAGTGTGATATTTGATACGTAGCTTATTCAATGATGAATGAAAGAATAGTTATTTGAAGGGAGGAAACGATTAAACAGATGAAATAAGCTGACAACCAAAATGAAGAATGCATTTGTACGTGTGTTATTACTTCAAACTTTGCCACCATAAGCCCTAAAGAAACATGCAGAGTATGAAGCATTTTAGCTCCCTACAAATGGATCCTAAAAGCTTTCAGGTGACACTGCCTGGGTTGTCAAAGAATGACTTGCCAAATCAAAAGAGACATCTTCTATTGGAATTCTTGAGTTAGCACATGGATAAAAAAAATTCCATTTAAATTCTGTCCTCTCTTCTTATCCTTTGCAGAGGCAACCTTAATTTTAGAGCTGAAAATGTAGGAATCAAATCCCTGGGTCACTGATAAGCATTAAATAATATTAACAACTAATATCTTTTTAACGTTTAGTTAAAAATCACACAAAAAATGTATACCACAAAATTTTTACTACCTATGGAATCAAAGAATTTCAAAGCTGGCAAGTGATGTTAATTTGTTCAAGTTATTGTATTTGAGTCAAATTATAAAGCAAATCTTCTCATTTGTTTAGTATACCACCACAATGACTCTAGAAGCCTCTGATCTCTCAAAGCTCTTTGAAGACAGGGCTACGAATTGGTCCTGTGAGGTATTCAGTATCTTTGATATGACTTGGAATACTCTTTCAGGCACTATAGTGCTGTTACAAATTACAGTAAGGACCCTCATAATCTATTCCACTCATGTCAGTGAAAGGCACTGTGTTAAATGACATATTCATTATTTATTTTGAGGCTCACAACAATTTGATATAAGTTTTCTTGTTGCCACTTGATAGAAAAAGAAACTGAATCAGTGATATTAAGCGACCTAATCAAATTACACAGCTAATAAGAGGAGAATCAGGGTTTGCTAAGGAATTGTGACTCCACAACTTTTAATTTCATATTTACAAAATCTCTTGAATCTACACAAGTTCCATTTTTATATATGTTGCACACAGGCAGATACTTCTATTTGCAGACAATGGGGCAATTTAAACAGTTCACCTCTCAAGTTTTACTCTATACATTTGCATCAACACATTTACTAAATCTGCCCACTGACAAATGACATCATATAATGAAAGATCTAAGATATCAGGGAAATCACTCAGCACAACTGAACCAGTTTACAAAGGGAGAAAGCAAGACTCTGAGAGAGGATGAGATGGGTGTACAATATCATCTCTCCATAATGGTTTGTGGAGTTAGGAAAAGCTGGGGAAGACGATGTATTTCTTGATGGTTACAGAAATGTGCTAGGGCTGCCATAAAAAAGCCTCACAAAATGGGCAGCTCAAACTACAGAAATTTATTTTCTCACTATTATGGAGGCTAGAAGTCCAAGATAAGGCTGTGAGTAGCGCTAGTTCTTTCTGAGGTCCATGAAAAGAGGATCTGTTCTAGGCATTTCCTCTTGGCTTGTAGATGGACAATTTCCCCTATGTCTTTACATCCTCTTATCTTTGTATATGTCTGTGTCCATATTTTCTCTCCTCATAAGGACACTAATAATGTTGGGTGAGGGTCTACCCCAGTGATTCATTTTAATTAATTACCACTGTAAAGTCCCTTTCTCCAAACACAGTCACATTCTTAGATAGCAGAGGTTAGGACTTCAGCATATGAATTAGGTGGAGGGGGATGGCGGCAACAATTCAGGCCCTAACAGTGTTTTTTTCAAGCACCACAAGGTTAAACAAGTAGAACTTTGAATTTATGGGGCTTTGATTCCTTCAGAAAAGTAAAAACTAATCCACAGTTAACATAAATATTAAAAGAACCCTACATTTTTTTTTACAAAGCAAGAGGATGAGTTGTCAGGTACCACACCTCAGAAGTCACAGAAAATTGGAAAAATATATGTTTTGAAGATAGAAATTCACTGAAAATTTAAATTCTTTCCTTCTCCATAGCTCCTTCCTGAGCTACCTTCACCTTTTCTTCTTTCAGTGTCTAGGACACTTATAGTGTTTTACACTCATTTTAGAGCTCATTGAAATACCCTTTCTATTGGTCCATCACTTATGCATGCAGCTTTCTCCCCACAGAGAAACTCAGAACTCCTTGTGATGCTTGAACCATGTCTTTTTTTTTTTTAATTATACTTTAAGTTATAGGGTACATGTGCACAATGTGCAGGTTTGTTGCATATGTATACATGTGCCATGTTGGTGTGCTGCACCCATTAACTCGTCATTTACATTAGGTATATCTCCTAATGCTATCCCTCCCCCCTCCCCTCACCCCACAACATTCCCCAGTGTGTGACGTTCCCTTTCCTGTGTCCAAGTGTTCTCATTGTTCAGTTCCCACCTATGAGTGAGAACATGCGGTCTCTGGTTTGTCCTTGTGATAGTTTGCTGAGAATGATGGTTTCCAGTTTCATCCATGTCCCTACAAAGGACATGAACTCATCCTTTTTTATGGCTGCATAGTAGTCCATGGTGTATATGTGCCACATTTTCTTAATCCAGTCTATCATTGTTGGACATTTGGGTTGGTTCCAAGTCTTTGCTATTGTGAATAGTACCACAGTAAACATACGTGTACATGTGTCTTTACAGCAGCATGATTTATAATCCTTTGGGTATATATCCAGTAATGGGATGGCTGGGTCAAATGGTATTTCTAGTTCTAGATCCCTGAGGGATCATCACACTGACTTCCACAATGGTTGAACTAGTTTACAGTCCCACCAACAGTGTAAAAGTGTTCCTATTTCTCCACATCCTCTTCAGCACCTGTTGTTTCCTGTTTCCTGACTTTTTAATGACCGCCATTCTAACTGGTGTGAGATGGTATCTCACTGTGGTTTTGATTTGCATTTCTCTGATGGCCAGGGATGATGAGCATTTTTTCATGTGTCTTTTGGCTGCATAAATGTCTTCTTATTGAACCATGTCTTATACTTAAGTATCAAGCACAGCATCCTATGCTGGTCTGGGCTTACTCTGCAGATGAGACGTGTACTTTAAAATACAATTCAAAGATACAGTTTAGGAGAATAGTGAGGGTGTTGGAATGTAGAGGAGAGAGGTTCTTAGTTCTCTAAATAATTATGTTCTTTCTTCCAACCTTGGGCAAAAAAAGAAAAAAAATATATATTTAGCCAATTATTCGCTAGCCACATGTATCATTCCATCACTAATTAATTAACTAGAGATTTTGATAATGCCCATGGGTAGGTGAGCAGACAGGGACCTGAGATGCTTGTGTACTCTATTTAAAATCACACATTCAGCAAAGGGAAACTTCTCAACAAAACATACTTTTGGTCTAATTTCAAAGCCCAAATTCTTTTGTCCTCAAAAATGAGGTCAAATTTCAGGCTTTACATATTGGCTTGTAGAGCCCAGAGTGTCAGCTGAGATTTGCACAGCCATGGACCTGTGAATAACACACCTCCTGTTCCTGGATTTCAAGGCCTTCAAAGCCCTCCCTGAGATTTCTGACAACACTCTAGATTGACAACCTCAGGGCTCCCCTTTGCTCTGGGTTTCTTTGTTTCCTTCTGTTTCCTGTGTGCCTCACCACAGACAAAATGATCAAACCCATCCCTCTACTGGTTTTCTCCAAATAAAAATCAATCAATAAATAGCACAGTGCACAGCCTTCCTGTCCATGATAGCACATGCTGGAGAACTGAGGGAACCTAGCATGCACCATTAAACTAAAAATCCTACCGACAATAAAGTAAACAAAGGATAACAAAAGCGCAAGCCTATATTAATTTCTTAGATATTCTTGTATTAAAAAAAAATCCTCTCAGACCATCATTTCCCCAGTGATTTCTCTTTTTGGGCTCTTTGATCTGACTCAGAGTCTACAAATAATGTCTTCTCTATTAATCTCTTTTTTTACTCTTCGCCAATACCCCTTTCTTTTTGTACTCTCATATCCTGATAAAGTAAGTCAACCTCTCATTGTGTCTTCTGCAGAGAAATTCTGTCCTTTCCCGAAATCCTTGGTAGGAACTTGGGATGAGGATCTTATGAGAGAGGAAAGCATGAGGCACACCCTACTTTGCGCTGGAGAAGTTCTGAGAGATGACAAGACTGCAAGGGAGGCTCTTTGTATGATATCATGACTAATTGTTTCCTTAAAGGATAAGAGGAATTGGCTAATAGCAGGACATTTTAGGCACAAGAGATAACCTTCCAGAGAAAGTAAAGTTTTTCCTAAAGCATCTTTTGTAAAGTAAATTCTGAATCCTTAGGCAAACAAGTCAAAACAAAACAAAACAAAATTCTTCATACTTCTATAAAAAAAATTCAGGGACACCTATGAACAAAATCATATTTGTTAAAAATTTGAGGCCACCTTCTTTTCCATCACTGTGCATGAGTGTCTGTGTAGCAGAGGGCAGAGAAAGCTGATGGCAGTTTCTTTTCCCACAGCAAGTAGGGCACTGTGATTTTTGCCCCGGCGCGTTTTGTGCACTTTCTCCAAGCATACTCTCTTTGTTGTGTGAATGATTCAGAGTGTGCCGCCAGGCTCTTATTTGCCTGGGCCTATAAAATCTGCCGGAGTTGTCTTGTACTCAACAATTTAGTGTGAAAGACATGGGCACCATTATCTCTAACACGTCTGAAAGATTATAATTAAGGGCGACAGCGTTGAAAGAGAAGTTCAGATTTTCTCCAGCAACGAGGCTGTAAATTGAGGATGGTACAGGATTCGGACAATTGAACCTCCATGCAGGCACTCAGTCATAATTGGCATTGATTTAACAGTCCACAGCTCACCCCCAGCATTGTAAATTGATTGGAAATGACAAGCAATGAAGATTAACACCTTTCAGAACAGCATTCACTTTAAATAAATAAATATCAGAAAAGTTAAGCGTTTAACTGTATTGCATGTCATACCTCCCTCTGCCCCATGAAAATGCCACCAAGGAGCTATAAACTAGAAAACCTTTCTCAAAGCAAATCCAGTGACTTCCAGGATAATATAAACAGGATCAGTCTCTGCTTGACTGCCATCCTGGGAGAGCTGTTTAAATCATGGAGAATTCCACATTTTAAACTTTGCAGTTTAATAAAGGCTTATGTCTGTAGCATTTGTTTACTTTGGGCATTTAGAGTAATGATGTGGGTGCAAGCTTTGGGTCCAGAAAGCCTGCATTCAAATCTATTTGTCCCTCCTGTGAATGTGCTCTCCTGGATGAATTGCTTATTTGATTCCTCTGTGCCTCAATTGTCTGGCATTTAGAATAAAAGCAACAATGGTACCTACCTCTCAAGGAAGATAAGATGGTTAAGCGGCTTCCCTAAAGGAAAGCATTAGGAAAATGCCCATATGCTATAAATGTTAGGTATTAAAATCAGCTAGCCATCAGGGAGCCTGAGTAGGGGCTCCTTACTCAGACAGGGGTTGGGGGGTATAGATGAAGCTGCTATCCTTAACAGGAATTAAATTGCTTTCTTAATTTTGAGTATAAAATAAGTCACATGAATCACCACTCAAAACATATTAAAATGTATATAAGAAAAACTCTCAACTTCTGTCTGCTCATTTTTGGCCCAGATGCTCCTGAATTTCTGACCCACAGGAACTGCATGAGATAGATGATAAATGTGTCCTGATATTTTATGCCAACAGGTTTTGTGTTAATTTGTTCCTTAGCAATATGTAACTAATATGCAATGCAAGGATTTTAGATCTGGGCAAGCTATCCTTAAACCATTGAAGCTATAGACAAAAGCATTAAATATGAAAAAAGTCAGATAATATTTTTGCATAAACTATATTTGCTTTTTAGCTTGATAGTATTCTTCATTAGTAAGTTTGCCAAACTTTTTCTATATTTTTATTTCTTATAGAATCTGTTTTAATGCGGGTTCCTTTTCTAACATCATCAAATGAATGAGTTGGACTTTTACGTAGGAAGTGGTCAGTATCATCTTCAAGGCATAGTCGCTTTCCATATTCCAAAGACTCTCTTATTTTCTGTTGCCAAAGAGACAGATTACCCCCTGCAGTCATGGTGCATATGTTACTTTTGATGTAGCAGCCTCTCCTTTGTTTTTATAAACCAAACCCCACGGCTTGGAGAGTTTTTTCTTCTATCCCTAATTGCCCCATTATTAATATTCTAAAGAAGGCATATACTTGTCTCTCTTTAGGATGTACCTCTCTCTTTTAGAAATAATGTCTTTGCTGGCATTTCCAAAATATACTGATTCTGAGCTGGCTCATTAATCTTTGTTGTCTTCTTTTTGCTTCTTCACTTATGTGTTCTATCTCAGCTACTTTTAGTCACCTTTTCTCATGATTGGAAAATAGGGACTTTACCTGATAAACTACCTTTGCCAAAAATGAAGTTTGAATCATGTTTCAATTTTTATTTTTATGTTTGATAATTTCAGGAGGGAAATGAAAAAAATGCCAACACATTTAGCCATATTCATATAAAATTATTTAACCCTTTTTCATGTATCTCTCTTCTACAAGCTTTTTTCCCCTCCAATTTTAGATCAGTACCACATGAGGCTGTTGTAGAGGTCAGATGAGAAACTACATAAATACTCAACATATGGGTGCCAGATAGACTTCAAAGAAGTATATATGTACTGTTGTTATTAATACTAAAAGTTGCTTTCCTAAGAAGAGCAAGCCAGTTTAAAAAAAAATGAATGAATTTTGTAATGTACCTACCAGCATCATAGATCTTCCCACAGTGGTACCTCATTAATGTAGGAGTCACAGCACCATTCCGGGGCTTTCTTTTCAGCCTTTATTTATCTTGTGTTCTGGAACTGTGGCTGCCCAAGCCTGAGAGTGTTTACTGAAGTACTGAGTCTTCTTTTCCTTTAGGTACTTTGTGCCCAGCACTTAGGAGAAATTGTGGAATATTTATTGAATAAATAAACGGCTTCACATTGCATTTTAGTCTCTTCCAATACTCTGTTACTTCCTGTTCTTTATTCATTTAAGCAACAGTACTGTCATTTCTTAAAATATATATGCTTCTTCCTTTGCAAAAGCTGGCACCTAATACCAAACTGATTTATGCAGAAGCATATATTGGTGTGTACAATTATCAAGCTTTGGGTTTTTCAACCTTTTGGAATGATTGATTGTTCTGGCCATTTCTATTCATGTTAGTTTTAGTCTGATCCATGATGCAAACAGAATGGGACCCATGAATGAATTGACCCATGTGGCCCACCATTTTCTGGGGCTACATATTAGGTTAGTACAAAAGTCATTGCGGTTTTTGCCATTATTTTTAGTGGCAAAACGTGAAGTTATTTTTAATGGCAGAAACCATGATAACTTTTGCATCAACCTCATAACTCCTGCACTCCAAAGACATAACCAAATCTCTGGTGCTTTCTCTACTAAATCACTTAATGGAAAGTCACAAAGAAAGCAGAACAGGGTTAAATGATGTTTATTATGAAGTAAGTGCAGTCAGGTCCACTCATGTGTGACTCTAATTTGAAGCAATGACAAGCATAATGAAAGGGCAGCGTACTGTCCCTTGATAGAGAATGACCAAGAGCTGAGATAGTCCTTTTGATTTCCACAGTCAATGCTTTATGTAGGAAAAGGGATTGGGTGAAAGATAATGCCTCTTGAACCGAGACCTTAGGAGATGAGACTATTTTAGCCAGCTGGTGCTAAAATATACCTGATAACCTGAGGGTGGGGGGAGTTCACCCATAATAGACTTTAGTGTGAATAGACTGATGAAATATATTCTTTTCTTCTCTTTGACATCAGTGCTATTTATTATCTCATATTATGCTCTTGAAAAATGGAATTCAACTTAGACAAAATGTGATTATAAGTCCTCCTTTGCTTCTTTCACAATTTTGAGCTCACTACTTTTCAGTTTAGCTATACAGAACATACTGCTTTTTGGCTTTTGTTACTTCTGAGTCGTTTTGCTTTTTTTGGACGTGGGCTTTCAACTTCTAATTCATAGTGACAAACATACTCAGTGTGATCTCATCTAAAGTGTTTTCTGAAAGTAATCTGAAAGCAGTTGGAAAATGGATTTATTCCTAAATATGCAATTATATATTTTTGCATATTTAATACATATCAGGTGTCACTGTTTATTATCTTGATACATTTACAAACACATAGGCATCTCCTCCTGAGACTAAGTGGCCCAAGACAAACAGACATGTTATTAGGACACAACTTATTCCAATCTCATTTAACCAAATCTCATCCAATCAAAGGAAAGCTTTTCTTACACCTGAGCATGCTCTCATTTCACCAGTTTAGAGGCTCTCTATGATGCCATTGGTCATTCTCAGTCCCCTCCCTAGTAGGAGTTAGACCTTCTCCCCTCTTCTTTCTAAATGCACTACTTTATGTGTCTGTCTCCATCATACAAAGTAATCTTCTTGACCAGGGATGGGCTATTGCTTATCACTGAGTTGTTTACTCTTAGCCCATTCTTCTGGGAAAAAAAATAAAGTCTTGTATGGAGCACCAGTTGGGTCTCAAGAACTGGTTTTATTCTTGAGTAAGAGCAGCCGTTCTGGCCTGAGAATGTACCTGGCAGATTCACTACAGGGACTGTATTTGGTGCAGGACCTCAGCGGCTATGCTTTCCAATCTATAGCTGCCCTTACATTCAGGCCACACCTTTTGCAGCTGCTCCTTACCAATAATTCCTGCAGCATGAATGCTAAGGAAAACCTACTCCTGGGAGACTTGGGGACCCTTTGTCAGATGACTTTGACTCAAGGACCTGGTGGCCCTGATGAACCTTTAGACTACATGGAAATTGAGGGCTTCCTCTCAACCCTCTGTCCTCTTTTTAACTTGCTGTCAGCCTTGCATCATGATCTGATGGGTCTCTCAGCCTTCCTCATCTCAGGTATTTCCCCTAATAAAATCTTGATACATTTAATTATTTTATGTCATGTGCTGCATGGATGCCCTAAACATCCATCTTAGCAGCTAAGAATACGATTGGGTTTTCTACTCCCCTGAAGGTTATATTTTAGTAGGAAGGGAAGAATGAAATAAATGTAATATAAAGGAAAGAAGAAAATAGGAACAAAGAAAGAAGGAAGAAAAGGTGATTTCAGACACTGATATATACTACTAAGTAAAGCAAAGCACGTAAATTGTAAATTAAGAGAGGAGAATACTGTCTTACTAAAGCTGGAAAAGACTCTCTGAGGAGGTGGATTTGGAGTTCTGATCTGAAATGAGAAGGAGACATCCATGCAAAGGTAGAAAAAAACATAATGAGAAAACATGGCAACTATCATGCAATAATCATTAGGGATGAAGGCTTATGCTATCTAAGGTGCAAAAGGAAAGCTCATGATATTTAAGCAAAGGATAGAAAAGACTGGGGTAGGAGATTAAGCAGAAGCTAAATTATGGAGGATTTTAAAGCCATTTTGGGAAAGTGTTTCCATGCAATACATAATTTTGGAAAGTCTCGCAGACAATGGTGAAGAAGACAGTTATGAAGATCAGAACAGGACTCAGGAAAGCAGTTTGGAGGCCATTGTGTTGTTGTGTTATCACAGTCAAGACATGACAACATGAGGACTTAGTTTTTGGCAGTCAATATTGTGAAAAATGACGAGATTTAGAATACATTTTAGAGACCTGATGATGTATTGAATATGAGGTTGGGAAACTGCATGCATGATGATGACATGTATTCAAGTGGGAAAAGCTGTAGGGAGTGCATTACATGAGGAGAATAGAATCAGCATTTTAATTTAACATTATGTTTGGGTTTTTTAAAATTAATCCTAACAGAGGTTTGGAGAAGGAATTTTAGTTTATAGTCCTGGAGCTCAGGGAAGAATTCTAGATGGAGATACAAATTTGAAAGTCTTCAACATATTGATAGTATTTTAAGCCAAGAAAATGTACCCAATCATCTAGTGAGACCATGAAGCAAGGAAAGTCAAATTTGTTTTTTGTTTTGTTCTGAGACAGTCTCGCTCTTGTTGCCCAGGTTGGAGTACAATGGCGTGATCTTGGCTCACTGCAACTCCGCCTCTTGGGTTCTAGCAATTCTCCTGCCTCAGCCTCTCAAGTAGCTGGGATTACAGGCGCCCACCACCATGCCCAGCTATTTTTTTTGTATTTTTAGTAGAGACGGTGTTTTGCTATGTTGGCCAGGCTGGTCTCAAACTCCTGACCTCAGGCAATCCACCCGCCTTGGCCTCCCAAACTGCTGGGATTACAGACGTGAGCCACCATGCCCAGCCATCACATTTGTTTTTAAAAGCTACAGGAACTTGGACAATTAACCTCTCTTTTCTCAAATAAAAGATAAAGTTGATAAGAGCAACACCACAGATTTGTTGAGAGGATTAAGTAAATAAACGTGGCTGTCAGGAAGAAGTCTGGCTGACTAGAGTTATTCTATTCAAAAGGCAGGCTTTCTTAGACCAGTAAGACTTTGAAACTCTTCAGGCCGTGATTTGATACCAGGTTAATATCAGTTTAGGCCACAATCTGTCAGGAACCCAGCAGGAAGCAACTGGCACACCCAAAGAGGTAAAGGGAGAAAGTTCAATGAAGAATTATACATGAAGTTATCCACAGTGATAGCATAGGGAAAATGCGGGTGGGGGGAGATGAGATCTTAGATTTACCACACCCAGGCATGTTGGCAAGGGAAGAGCGTGGTTACTAGACCAGGGGAGGCATAGCAAATAAGACAGGGACAGCCTGATAACCCCTGAGGCCACAGGAGAGGAACTCAGCCCTCCCCAAGCATGGCCAAGGGTCGAGGCCACAAAGTAGTGTGGTTGAATGAACATTCTGACCTTTCTTTCCTTTTCCATTTGTATCCTCCTGGTTCCTCATATTGGACAAAATTTTCTGAAAACAAGAAGGCAGGGAAGCCACTTAAACCTCACCTACACTCTGTCTTTATATCAATGAAATGGTTCTAATGCATACGTTTAAGACCTAACTCCCAAGTCTCCTGAAGCATTAAATAAAATGTTTGTAAACCCTAATGTATTCCACAGAAATGAAAGGTCATTACTAGACTTCACTTAGAAGACGTTCCTTACAATGTAGTTACACTTTTTTGCTTCAATAACTAAGATTCTTGTTAAGTTTTGGTCCTTTTTTTTTTTTAACTTAAGAAACCACACTCCTTGATTGCTTTTTGTTTGTGGCATACTATCCCTCCCTAAAGGTCCAGCTCACTTCTTCCTTGGAAATATTTCACAATGCCCCACACTGGATTCATATTTCTTCTCTCAAATTTTTCATAGCATGCTGCTTTCATAAAATGCGGAGAATTCATTTAATAAAATAAATACTCCAAGCACTTATTTTATTCTGTTTTTAATTATTTCATTTTATTAATGTGCCTATTTCCCCAAGTACATTATAAGATCCCTCATGAAAATGAATGTTGCAATGTCACTGCAAATAGCAAATGGACGGCTCCTTCCAATCCTCCGGGCCTCTCTTTTTACTGGGAAAAGGAGAATCTTTCATATTAAAATCAAGAGTTAAGAGAGGGTACCCGAAGCAGAAGATGAAATGTTGGTAGAAGACACAAAAGAGTAGGGAAGTTTATTCCTACATATTGTTCATTATCTTTCCTTTCATTGGCTCAGTGTGGCAGCTAAGAAGAGCCTAAAATTCTTTCAGTTGAATTGACAAATGGCATAAGGCTCAGGTGAAAGAAAGAATGGAAAAGATGAAATGGCTGGTTCTGCTGCAGGAATTAGAAGAGAGAAGAAAATAAGGGTTCTTGATATTTCTACATGATCTAAGTGACCTTGTTTTGTCAGGGGTATACAAATGGATTTAAGGCAGAAGATATAACACAGCAGTAGCAGAGTGTGTATTTGCCTAGAGTACGTTTTGTCACACCTTGTATTAATCAAGTGTGATATTATCTGTTGAGTGCTGGATATCATCTTTAAGTACAAAAATCAGAGTTCATGAGCATCTTGACAGAGACTAATAAGCAGGAGCTATTTTAACTCATCTCCCTAATTCCAAATTACTAACACAGGACTTTGTACTCAGGATATCCTTAATGAACAGTTGTTGAAAGAGTGAAACAACGTGTTTCTCCATCCAAAAAAATAAGACCAGCAGGAATGAGTAAAATGGTGTTGCAAAGCCTAATAAAGACTATTATACAAACCAGATTTAAGATTTTGCTATTTTGAATGAGTACCCAGCAATTAGAATTAACTGATGGGTACAGCCTTTTGAGATCCTATTATTCCACCTCTTTTCAGATAGTGCACAGGACTCAGAAACATTAATGTTCTATGATTTGCTGTTTTCATGAAGGACACAAAAGTATCTGGTATCAGAAGAAAGATACATTTTACTTATGGATGTTGGAAAATTGTTCTGCAATCTCATACTACTTCACAGAACTGGCCTATGATAATGTGAGTATTGAATCTGAGAGCTCTTGTCTCAAATGGAAATCATGACAGATTAGACTGATGTGGTCCAGGAATTAGCAACGTGATTTTCCATTTTGCAGCGTGTGACTGACAAAGTATTTTCATTTTTGGAAATACTATAAACAAAATAAAAGACCTATATGACTTCCATCTTTTATACACCTGAGGAGGCAAGTAAAGACTGTGACTCTATTTCTCTTGTTCCACTATTTCAATGAAGGTGGCTTACTAATTTCTGCCTATGAACTAAGCTCTGCCTATAATCGTGGACCACACTTCTACCAAACTCAAAAGCCCTTTCTGAAAATTCTGGCTAGGACATGTAAGGTCCACCTTCCTTGCTGTTCATACATTGTGCCTGATATTCATTTATTATTTTATTTTTCCTAAGCTATTGATTATTCCATCTGCTACTGGTATAGCTGACTAAACATACAACGTACTATATTTTAAACTATAGTCCTGTGATTACTGTTACTTTTTCTATTCCCTCAAATAACTTGTTTTTCCTCTGGGCATCTTTGATCATTTACCTGTGGAATAGGAATAATTATAGACCAATCATACATTAACTATGAAAACATTCATGTAGAGTAGAATCGTGAAAAATTCAATAAATATTAGTAATGATATTGCTGTTAATATTATGACCATATCTGCTACAAGGAAAATTAATAATTATAAACATCTAAAAACAATAACTAGCTTAATTAACTAAAAAATTACACTTGACTATTTACTGTAAAACTAAAGACAAAAAGAACTTTACACAAACATATTGATCTATAGTTGGTAAATCTGTTTACAGAAAAATATGAATTACTCATTCTGAAATTACTTTTAAGATAATCTAGGAGTAAACAAACTGGTAAACATACTGTGTATAATGAGTTCTGGTTTTTCTATTGTTGGAGAAAGATGTTATAAATGAAGAAATAGGGAAAGCTAGAATGAGTCTTGTGGTGCTGGAATGGAATCAGAATTATCAGCATGAACTCATGGTTTGTAATATATGTGCAAACAGTAAGATATAGAAACATATATACATTTGTGACACATATAAATACTTCATATCCATATATATCCTAGCTTGTGCTCTAAGGAACAAGAAATAACAACACCCTAGTAGCAATGAGCATACCTAGTATGCATATCTTAGCTATTAAATCTATTCTTCAATAAAAGGAACCAGAGCCCTTTGGAGGAAATTATTCTAGAGAAACTACGAGATGACTTTGGAATGTAGAGGGGTATAAAAAATAAGGTAGTGTTTACAAAATGATAGAGAAATTTGATTAAAAGAACACAAGCGACAACCTGGAGATACCCATGACCGGGTCTGAAATAATTTGAATAACATGAATAAGAATATAAATTGATAAAATAAATATTCATATTCTATACTAATATAAATAGATATTTGAATACATAAATAAATGAGGGTTAATGGACAGTTTATTCTTAAACTAGAACCCCAATTAGTAAATGTAGAGTGAATGGTAAAATTAGAAAATTACCATTTGGTAAACACTGCGGTTTATATTTATTGCAGATGAGAATCAGAAATGGCTCTGGAAATCAGAGGGTGAGAAAATGGTGAGAGAAAGAATATTTGCATAGTCTCAAACTATCACCCATCTTAAATTTTATCAATTACAAGGGGGAAAATAATAACTTTACAATGAAGACATCTGGCATACACCACTTTAACTATATGATCACAAGCTATCACTACCGAGAACAAGACATGAAGCCATCATGTACCTCCCAGGTGATGTCCAGAGAAGAACTTCTTGCAAAAAATGTATAACCTTAATTTAATCAGGAGGAGGCATCAGAGAAACTCAGTTTTAAAGGCAGTTTGCAAATTACCTGTCAGTGTAAATAATGAAATTAAGGTAGAAATCAAGAAATTCTTTGAAAATAATGAGAATTACCACATACTATAATCTTTGGGACACAACTAAGGCAGTGCTAAGAGGGAAATTTTTACCACTGAATACTCACATCAAAAAGTTAGAAAGATTTCAAATTAACAGTCTAACATAACAACTTAAAGAACTAGAGAGGCAAGAGCAAACCAACCTCAAAGCTAGCAGAAGACAAGAAATAAGCAAAATCAGAGCTTAACTGAAAGATATGAAGACATGAAAAACCACTTAAAAGACCAATGCGTCCAGATATATAGGCCACTTGGTAGACTAATAAAGAAGAAAAGAGAGAAGATCCAAATAAACACAATCAGAAATGACAAAGGGGATGTTACCTCTGACCCCACAGAAATACTAACAACCATCAGAGACGACTATGAACACCTCCTGATGATGCACACAAACAAGACCACCTAGAAGAGATGGATAAGTTTCTCGACACATATGCCTTCCTGAGGCTGAACCAGGAAGAAATTGATTCCATGAATAATGACCAATAAGGAGCTCTGAAATTGAATCAGTAATAAATAGGCTGACAATCAAAAAAGCCCAGGGCCAGACAGATTCACAGCCAAATTTAACCAGATGTTCAGAGAAAAGCTGGTATCATTCCTACTGAAACTATTACCAAAACTGAGGAGGAATGACTCCTCTCCAACTCATTATATGAGGCGAGTATCATCCTGATATCAAAACCTGGCAGAGACACAACAAAATAAGAAAACTTCAGGCCAATATCCTTGATGAACATAGATGCAAAAATTCTCAATAAAATATTTGCAAGCCAAATCCAGAAACATATGAAAAAGCTAATCCACCACAATGAAGTAGGCATTATCCCTGAGCAATGTTGGTTCAACATATGCAAATCTATTCTCACTCATAGATGGGAATTGAACAATGAGAACACATGGACACAGGAAGGGGAACATCACACTCTGGGTACTGTTGTGGGGTGGGGGGAGGGGGGAGGGGTAGCATTAGGAGATATACCTAATGTAAATGACGAGTTAATGGGTGCAGCACACCAGCATGGCACATGTATACATATGTAACTAACCTGCACATTGTGCACATGTACCCTAAAACTTAAAATATAATAATAATAATAATAAAAAGAAACATATGCAAATCAAGAAACATGATTCATCACATAAACAGAATTAAGATAAAAGCCATGTGATCACATGTATACATATGTAACTAACTTGCACATTGTGCACATGTACCCTAAAACTTAAAGTAAAATAATAGTAAAATAAAAAAAAATAATGTGGCTACTAGATAATTTTAAAAAAAAGCCACGTGATCATCTCAATAGATGCAGAAAAAGTTTTTGATAAAATTCAACATCCATATATGTGAAAAAAACTCTCAATAAACTAGATATTGAAGAAATATACCTCAAGATAATAAGAACCGTCTATGACAAACCCAGGGCCAACATCATACTGAATGAGCAAAAGCTGGGACCATTCCCCTTGAAAATTGGCACAAGTCAAGGATATTCTCTCTCACTACTCTTTTTCAACATAGTATTGGACGTCCTGGCCAGGGTAATCAAGCAAGAAAAAGAAATACAGGGCACGCCAACAGGAATAGAGGAAGTAAAACTATCCTTGCCTGCAGATTACATGATTTTATATCTAGAAAACTCTATTGTTTTGGCCCAAAAGCTCCATTAGCTGATAAAAAAACTTCAACAAAATTTCAGGATACAAAATCAATGTACAAAAATCACTAACATTTCTATATATCAATAACAGCCAAGCCAGGAACCCAATCAGAAACAAAACTCCCATTCAAAACTGTCATACAAAAAAAAAAAATACCTAGAAATACAGCTAATGAGGAAAGTGAAAGATCTCTACAATGAGAACTATAAAATACTGCTCAAAGAAATCACAGATGACACAAACAAATGGAAAAACATTCCATACTCATGGATAGGAAGAAGCAACGTTATTAAAATGGCCATAAAACCCAAAGCAATTTACAGAGTCAACAAGATTCCTATCAAACTACCAATGACATTCTTTATAGAACTAGAAAATACTATTTTAAAACTCATAAAAAACAAAAAATGAGTCCAAATAGCCAAAACAATTACAAGCAAAAATAACAAAGCTAGAGGCATCATGTTACCTGACTTCAAACTATACTACAGGGTTACAGTAACCAAAACAGCATGGCACTGATACAAAAACAGACACATAGATTAATGGAACATAATACAGAGCCCAGAAATAAGGCTGCACACAAAAGACCACCTGATCTTCAACAAATGACAAAAACAAGCAATGGGGAAAAGACTATTTATTCAATACATAGTGCTGAGATAACTGGCTAGTCATATGTAGAAGATTGAAACCAGACCTCTTCCTTACACATACACAAAAATCAACTCAAGATGGACTGATGACTTAAATGTAAAACCCAGAACTATAAAAGCTCTGGAAGACAACATAGGCAATACCATTCAGGACATAGGAACTGGAAAAGATTTCATGACAAAGACACCAAAAGCAATTACAACAAAAGCAAAAATTGAAAAGTGGTATCTAATTAAACTTAAGAGCTTCTGTACAGCAAATAAACTATCAACAGGTAAGCAGACAATTTATAGAATGGAAGAAAATATTTTCAAACTCTGCGTCTAACAGAGGTCTTATATCCAACACCTATTAAGAATTTAAACAAATTTACAAGAAAGAAAACATTTAAAAATGGTCAAAGAACACATACAGACAGTTTTCAAAAGAAGACAGACATGCAGCTAACAATCATGAATAAGAGCTCAACTTCATTGATCATTGGGGAAATGCAAATTGAAACCACAATGACATACCATCTCACACCAGTCAAAATGGCTATTAAAAAAAAAAAACAACAGAAGTTGGTAAAGTTGCAGAGAAGAGAGAATACTCATACACTGTTGGTAGGAGTGTAAATTAATTCAACTATTGTGGAAAGCAGTGTAGCAATTCCTGAAAGAACTAAAAACAGAACTAACATTCCACCCAACGATCTTATTACTGGGTATATACCCAAAGGAATATTAATCTACCTACTACAAAGACACGTGAATGTGAATGTTCATTTCAACACTAATCATAACAGCAAAGACATGTAATCAACCTAAATGACTATGAATGACAGATTGGACAAAAAGAATGTGGTACAGATACGCCATTGAATACTATGCTACTGTGAGCCATATAAAAGAGTGAGATCATGTCTTTGGGGAAACATGAATGATGCTGGAGACCATTACATCCTTAGCAAACTAACACAGGAACAGAAAACCAAATATTGCAGGTTCTCACTTATAAGTGGGAGCTAAATGATAAGAAGACATGCACTCAGTGATGGGAACAAGGGACATTAAGGCCTGCTTGAGGGCAGAGGGTGGGAGGAGAGGGAGGATCAGAAAAAAATATCTGTTGGGTGATAGGCCTAGCACCTGGGTGGCAAAACATTCTGTACAACGAACCCCTGTGACATGAATTTACCTATATAAGAAACCTGCTCCTGTACCACTGAACCTAAAATAGAAGTTCAAAAGTATAGGAAGTGGGCTGGGCGTGGTGGCTCACAGCTGTAATCCCAGCACTTTGGGAGGCCAAGGCAGGTGTATCATCTGAGGTCAGGAGTTTGAAACCAGCCTGGCCAGCATGGTGAAACCCCATTTCCACTAAAAATACAAAAATTAGCAGGGCATCCTGGTGCATGCCTGTGATCCCAGCTACTCAGGAGGTTGAGGCAGGAGAATTGCTTGAACCCAGGAGGCAGAGGTTGCAGTGAGCTGAGATTGCACCATTGCACTGCAACCTGGGCAACCAGAGCAAATCTCCTACTCAAAAAAATAAAAATAAATAAAAAATATTAAAATATATATATGAAGAAAATTAAATTTAAAAAAGAAAGAAATGTTTAAACAAGTGAGCATGACTGTGTGCCAATAAAATGTTATTTCTGGACACTGAAAAAAAAACTGGCCAGAACTTTCAAAATTTCAAATCATGGAAAACAAAGAAAAACTTAGGATCTGCCCCAGATTGAAGGAAACTAAGAAGTCATTACAAATAAATACAATGTGTGATACCACATTAGATCTTGGGCCTGAAAAAGGACAATGGTGAGACAGTATATAAAATATAAATTACAGATTAGCAGATCTGTTTATTACATTAATGATGATTTCTCATATTTGACAGTTAAAATTTGGTTATATAACATGTTAACATTTTGAGAAGCTGGGTGAAAGATTTATGGGAACTCTTTTGTAATATTTTAAAGTCTGAAATTATTTCAAAATATAAAGTTAAAAATTATACACATATGCACACATACATGATCATCAAAATATAATGTAGTCAATACAACTATTAAAATTATGTACAAAATGCCATGAGATCCTAAAAGAGTAGATAATAGCTTATCTACCAGTTCTTAAATTCTCTCTTGATGAGAATGAGAGGAAATATTATCAAGATTACAGCAGAGCAATAGACCTATTGTCCTAGGCAAACCAGGCTACCAGTTGCCCTAGTTTTTCAACGAACCAGCAAGTGATCATCAGATTGAAGCAGAAGATGACATTTCAGGTAGGGAGAAAATGAGAAAGAGGAAACCAAACCAAGGAAGCACAAGGTGTGCCTGAAGCCAGGAGAAAGTTCAGAGTCAGATACCTCAGTTCATCTTTGGATCCCGAGTCCTTGACATGCGCCAGGCTCTGTTTTTACAGGGATAAAACAATAAACAACATGTAATAGGTCCTTGCTTTCATGGAGCTTATACATTAGTAGGGAAAACTAAAAGTAAACTAATAAATACCTATAACATAAAATAAATCATTTTACAATGAGAGTTACGTAAACAACTGAATGGGTTCCCTTTGGATGGTGTGGTCCGGGGACATGACACTGAAACTCAGATCTGAAAGCTCAGGGAGAACTGGTATACAAACGGGTGGTGTGTGGAGGATGCGTGGGTTTTGTGGGCACACATTTTAGGCAGAGGGTCAAGTAGTGCAAAATTACTATGCTGGAAATGAACTTAGCATATTCTAGGGGCCCAAAACAGGCAAGTGTAGCTGAAAATGGGAAGACCAGAAGGAAATGATGCCAGAGAAGTGGTCAGGATCTTGAGTATTTAGTGTTCCAGAAGCCTGGAAAATAAATTCACATTCCCCCCCAACACACACACCCGACTCAGTTTAAATATGTTCTTCTTAGTAATTGAAGGATTTTCAGTGGAGGAGTGAGCTGATCCGACATATATTTAGAAAAACCATTCTGGCTGCTTGAGAAATTGATTGGGGTGGAAAATGGCAAAAGAAGAGGAAAATAGTGGATTTAGAAGACTCTCCAATTTACGTAGTAGATGATGGTGGAAGCAGAGAGGGAGAACCAGAAAATTTAAGACAAAATTCAGAGGTAGGACTTGCTGATGGGCTTGAAAGAGAACACCAATTGGATGTTACTATTTACTAAGATGGGATTTTAGTGGAAAGATTTTAAGAAGAGTGTGGCTTAGTCAAAATTGAATTTTGAGAAATAATTCTGGCTGCAGTGTTTTCTAAACCTCTGTTATTATAATATGACCTTCATAATTTTACTGCAATCCTATGAACCTCTTGTGTTATTAAGTTTATATGAACTGCTACTCTTTAAATATATTTATACTGTTAATAATTTGCATGGACTAATTTTTTTGCTTACACATGTGTTATGTTAAAAAAAACACTTTACTTTTTTTGAGAAAATATAAGCCAGTGGTATGCTTATTTGCTAAAGTTTCTACTTTGGTATAACCAGAAGAACTTAAAATAGAAATAACTTAATCATACGTAATTCAATATTTCTTTAATGTTGTGCCTGTAGAACCACATAAAATCACCAGTTAAGAAACACCAACTTAAAGGCAGAAAAAGTTGTCAAGGACTATTAAAGTTCACCAACTGATGGTGTCTTCTGCTAAAATCCAATACTCTATCATAGTATTCTTTCTGAAACATTTTTGTGTGGGAGAGGAAACAACAAAAATATATAGATAAATATTCTTTTTCTAAAATTAATTTTAGTAAAAAGCAGGTCTATGTGATGTAAAATATTCTATTGTTGTGAAAGAGTTAATTCCCTAAGCTCTCAACTTGCTCACAGGAAATGAATTAGGTTCTGGAATGAATCCAGCTCGTTTATTCTTTTACTCAAGATTCACTCATTGGCCTCAGGCTTATGATTACTGGTGAAAAATAAATATAAAACATTTACATTCAATGTGGAAGTTAAATAAGAAGACAGGGAGGACTCCCTGTAGTTAAACCACCAACAAAATAGACTCTTATACCATTTGCTGAAGGCTGACATTGAAGCTCCAGGGAGCAGAAAGGTGTGAGATATTTAGAGAAAACATAAACCATTTATAGTTATGATTTGCACTGGGTCAGACATTCAGGAGAGGGGTTGTCAGCAGTATTGGTGAATTCAAAATAGATATTACTATTCATTGCACACATGGAGGCGCTGCCTTCTCTCATAAGTTCTTTCTCTAAAAAACTGTGAAGAGTAAGTGTGTATGCAGAAATATTACTCTGAGGGTTCTCCTTCATCTCACTATATTGCCTAACAAATTATAGGAAAATTTAGCGTAAACAATGGTCCCAGCGAAAGCTGTTTCTTTTTTGGTTTTCATGCACATGAGAATTAGATTTCCTCAAATTTTTATTCCAGGTGTATTATATTCCACTCTTATGCCCATTTTTCCTTGCTTGCAGCTTACGTTATTACCACTTCAACCTTACAGCCTTTCATAGTATGTCTCGCAGTCTCCCATCTCTTGGAATGAGCCCTGTCAGTCTCCTCTACTTAAAATACCTTTCTACAAACTGCCTCTCCAGAAGTCCTCCCAGCTTTCAAAAACCAGCTGAAATTCCACATTTTCCAGAAATCTTCCTGAAATCCTTCTCACCTAGTATTTTCTAGACTCTAGATCTCATTTGAAACTGCTGCATCAGGCTATATTGCTATTTTTAGCAAAAGCTTCCAGTGATTTTGATAACCAGAAAAATCCAGAAAACATTTCTCTAGTCAAAATCCATTGTCTTGTGTTTTTACATTTGTTTGTACATAGTGTTTTATAATTTTATGATGTTATATGAAACAATACATTTACAGAACTGTCTCTCCTAAACTGTAACAATTATTAGCATGTTGGATTTGCCTGTTATTTACACATCTAAGACCTATGAATTTGGGGAGTATAATAGGCATATATTATTATACTAATTCATATGTTAATTGTTCAAAGTAGTAGTAGATGCCAGTGGTTTTATTGCTCAAATACTACATATTATACATTAATTTTAATCAAATATTAGTTAAGTTTCTAGTATTTCCAGACACAGTTAAAAATTGGAGACAAGAAATATTAATAAGACATACTCTCTAACTTGAATACACTGAATTTTGAAAAGCTAAAATGTGCTGGTGTATAAATTATGATTTTTTCATGTTCCATAAAACAGAAGTGTAGACAAGGTATTAGAGTTGAGCAGATAGAAGTTGACTTCATAGAGAAACAACTTTGGCAGACAAATTGAGGTTCATTCTAGGGAATAATGTAGGTGGTGGCATCCATCTGCAAAACGCAGACATGTGAAACAACAAGATGCTTTCAATGATTACCCATTTTAATGACACTATATTTTATGGGAAAATTAAAAGATGGTCCATATTTCTATCACATTGGAAGATGAAGCACTGTTTTCCAAAGCCAAGTTTAAATACTACTGTCAAAGTAAAAATTGCACTGGACACATTTAAAAAGACGAGGAGACTTTATTCAAGAATATTGTAGTAGAAGAGTGGCACTGAATCAATCTATTAGAAAGATACTAGAGAAGTTATGGGTGAGGTTGATCAATGGGATGTATCTAGAATTTCAAGATATAGTGGCGTGATCTTGGCTCACTGCAGCCTCTGTCTCCTGGGTTCAAGTGATTCTCCCGCCTCGGCCTCCTCCAGTAGCTGGGATTACAGGTGCCTGCCACCACACCTAGCTAAGTTTTTGTATTTTTAGTGGAGGCGTGGTTTCACCATGTTGGCCAGGCTGGTCTCAAACTCCTGACCTCAAATGATCCGCCTGCCTTGGCCTCCCAAAGTACTGGGATTACAGATGTGAGCCACAGCACCTGGCCTAAGTTGGTAAATGTTTTTCTGTGATTAGCCCATCCTTGTTTGCTAATTGGCTCCCATCAAAGATAGGCTCCTATGCTCCCACAGAGATCAGAATAGAGGGCACCATCTTCCGTGATGATTACATTTCAAGGGTATGACTCCCAGGTTCTTGAGAACTCTATTCCTGGGTTGTAAGACTTGTGAGAGTCTTTTCAAAAGATTTACATCTCAAGGGGCCAGAAAAAGACTTTAAAGTTACAAGATTTTGAAAGCCAGTGCTCTAAGAAATGGAGTTCAGGGTGCTAGAATCAGGAAGAAGGCTATCTAAAATTCATAATTTTTAAGATGTAAGCAATAATACTTTTGCTAAAATGTATAGCTTTTGCTAAAAATTTACAGAACTGTCTCTCTTGAACTGTGGTAATTATTAGCATTTGGATTTGCTTTTTATTTACATGCCCAAGACCTATAAATTTTGGGAGAATCATAGGTGTATATGATCATATCAATCCATATGTTAATGGTAAAAAGTAGTAATACATGCTAGTGATTTTATTTACGTCTCAAAGGGCCAGAAAAAGACTTTATGATTACAAGATTACTAAAGCCAATGCTCTAAGAAGGTGGGCATCAGGATCCTAGAATCAAGAAGAAACTTACCTAAAGTTTAGTCAAGCTGAGAGGAACACTAAGGCCCTTTGGTACCACCTATGATCATTTATCTATGATCTAGGTCCCAGATACAAGCAATTCACATTCTCATTCTATGGCCAGACATTCATGCATAGTCCTATATTTTCTATGCATTTTTGTACTGACCTGAAAGAATGAATAGGAGTTTGATAAACAGTAAAAGAAATGAGGAACATTCTAGGTAAATGCAGCAACATGAATGTGTTAGTCTGTTTTGTGTTGTTATAAAAGAATACCTGAGGATGGATAATTTATAAAGAAAGAGGCTTATTTTGGTTCATTGTTCGACAGACTGTATGAGAAGCATGGCATCAACATCTGCTTCTAATGAGGCCTCAGCAAGATTCTTATTATGACAGAAGGTGAATGAGGAGAAGATGTATCACACAGTGAGAGCAACAGCAAGAGGTGCTAGGCTCCTTTGAATAACCAGCTCTCACGTGTAATTATCATGGGGAAGACACCAAGCCATTCATGAGAGATCCACCCCCATGACCCAAACATCTCTGACCAGACCCGCTCCTCCAACATTGGGGGTCACATTTCAACATGAGATTCGGAAGGGATAATTATCCAAACTATATCAATAAGCAAATGAGTAGAGAAAAATGAAAGCAGAATGTTTAGAGTGTCAGAGGTCACACATTTCCATTTCTTTTCTTACTGTCTGTTCAACGGAAACAAAAATATTTTGCATAATTTCTCAACTTGAATATGCAGCAAAACTTATTCTAAAATTCTAGGAACATGGCTGAAAATGCGCTTTTGGTCTAATAATTATTATATATTTGTCTAGCTACTAACTATTGACTGCAGTTTACTACATGCTATGCTACACATTTGACTTTCTTTTTTCTAATGCTCACAACTCTTCAAAATAAAAAGTATTGGACAGGCATGGTGGCTTATGCCTGTAATCCCAGCACTTTGGGAGGCCAAGGCTGGCAGAACACCTGAGGTCAGGAGTTCAAGACCAGCCTGGTCAACATAGTGAAACCCCATCTCTACCAAAAATACAAAAATTAGCAGGGCATGGTGGCGCACACCTGGAGTCCCAGCTACTTGGGAGGCTGAGGCAGGACAATTGCCTGAACTTGGGAGGTAGAGTTTGCAGTAAGCCGAGATCACGCCACTGCACTCCAGCCTCGGTGGCAGAGTGAGACTCCATCTCAAAAAATAATAATAATAAAATAAATAAATAAATAAATAAAATAAAACATTTAAAAAATTAACAACTTACTAAAGAGAGACCTTTTGCCCAGTGAAGTTCGGTGGCTGTGTAAAGCTAGAGTTAGTAAGCGGCAGTGTACATTCAAGCCTCGCTCCAACCTGCCTTCAAAGCAGAACCCATTTCATTTATATCACTACGATTCTCCACAATCTGTTCGCATTATGTTATGTTGTTTTGTTATGGTGTTTTATATTCTTTCTTCTCAAATAATCTGATGGGTTTTTTTAGAGTTTAATATCTCTGAAGTTTCAAAGAAAGATTAAGAGACTCAAGCCTTCTCAAAGCTAAAATGATGCCTGAGATCACAACACTGGTTACTTCTTACTTCTAGGGAATCCCCATAATTAGTATTGCTTTTCAGACTCTACTCCTGGGAATTAACTGCATGATTAGAACCCAATCAAATACTATTACATTTGTGACCAAGATGTTGAAAATTTAATATTCAGACAAACAGATCTGACTAATCATTTGAAAATGGAACAACTCTTAAATTACAAGGACTAGAAAGAAAATCTGAAATAGTTAAACTACAGCGTGCGCTCTGCGGAGGGGAATTTTTCTGCAGCCATTTCCTCTACCCTCTGATCCTTCCTGAATCATTCTCCTTTTGTCTGCCAAAGACACCAAGTTGATTACCTTTTTGTGTCTCCCTTTTCAAACACATTGCTAAAGCCAAGAGTAATTGTGCATTCAGCATTGGTATGAAAACCCATGATCACATTAAAGTAATTGTAGCTTTTCATTCCCTGGCAAACAAGCTTTAAAGAAACCAGAGAAAATTTCATGTCAGCTCTAAACAGCTTTCCTCTTTGTCCTTAAAACATTTATCAATGTTTAATTTTTGAAGAGCCACATAGTTGTGAAAGGTGGTGGCAATCATGGCAAGAGAAATAACCTCAGGAGAAACAAAACAAATAAATGTCAAGAAAGTGACCATAACACTGACAGCAAATGAGCTTCCACAAGTTTAATTACCAGGAAATGCATGACCCTGTTGTTACTAACAAGACTGAAATCAACTAGCCTGAAGTTTTCATGGTAGGGACTGGAACTAATTATTTGGTCAAGCTTCTTTGATAATGGACTCCGGGATATCTGCCATTGGCTTCCTACCTTGGAATTGTCTCTCTTTCTGAAAGCAGTCTTTTAACAAGAGAATTTGGAAAATATAGACAACCTCCCAAAGTAGTTCCCAAATATTAATTTAAAGTAATACAAAGGATAAAGAAACCTTTTATTCTATTCCAAGAGAAGTGTGATCTCTGATCCTGTGAATTTTTTCAGACTCAATCAATAGTAGCCCTTAGTAGGCCCTCAAATATAGTTGAATATATGAGTGAAAAAAAATATGCCAATGGGGATTCATTTTAATTTTCATATGGTAATGTGAAAGGAAAATAAACCTTGGGGACCCTAAATCACTAAGCTAAAGGCAAAAGTCAAGCTGGGAACTGCTTATGGCAAACCTGTCTCCCAGTCTATTCAAAGTCATCCCTCTGCTCACTGAGATGAATGCCTGACTGATTGTCTCCTTTGGAAAAGCTAATCAGAAACTCCAGAGAATGCAACTGTTTGTCTCTCACCTACCTGTGACCAGAAGCCCCCTTCCTGCTTGAGTTGGCCCCGCTTTCTGGATGGAACCAATGTACATCTTACATATATTGATTGATGTCTCATATCTTCCTAAAATGTATAACCAAACTGTGCTCTGACCACCTTGGGTACATGTCATCAGGACCTCCTGAGGCTGTGTCATGGGCCTGTGTCCTCAACCTTGGCAAAGTAAATTTTCTAAATTAACTGAGACAGTCTCAAATATTCAGGGTTCACAGTAACTTTCAATAAAGTTTTTCTTTATTGCAAAAAAATTGTTGTCATACATAATGATGGATTCTAAATGTTCAAGACTAAATATAAAAGGTATGGTTAGACAAAAGATTCTTGAATGTCTAAGTTATTGTTTCTTTTAACTATTTATTTATCCATTCATTTATAAGTATTTATTAAATGAATTTCAGAGGTTAGCAACTATAGAATTAGTCATTAAGGGATACAAAGGTGTTGTGATCATCAATTTTATGTATCAACTTGACTCGGCTAAGAAATGCCCAGATAGCTGGTGAAACATTATTTCTGAGTGTGTCTGTGAGGGTATTTCCAGAAGAGATTAGTGTTTAAATCAGCAGGCAGAGTAAAGAAAATCAAATTCACCAGTATGGAAGAGTATCATCTAATTAATTGAGGGACCAAATATAACAAAAAGGTGGAGGAAGGGCAAATTTATTATCTCTCTTTGAGTTGGAATATCTATCTTCTCCTGGTTCTTGGGCCTTTGGACTAGAATTGGGACTTACATTATTGGCTTTCTTGCTTCTCAGGCCTTTGCACTTGAATTAGAACTATACCAGTGGCTTCCCTGGGTCTCCAACTTGCAGAAGGCAGATCAGCCTATATATGATTTATTATGTTACATATATGATTTATTATGAGGCATTGGTTAACACTGTGAGCTTATATACATGTATGTATATATATAGAGAGAGAGACACATACATATATGTGTGTGTGTGTCAGATTCTCCCCGGGGCCTGAAAGCTTAAGGAGATGAGTAACTCCTCCCTTCACAGGCCCAGTCCCAAGACATAAAGCCACTTGGCACTAGCAGCGTGTGCCAGCAAGAGAGCAGAAGCAGGAAGAGAGCCGGCTGGAAGACATATACCCCTGAAGATCGAGAAAGAGGCCATCCAGGTACAACGTAGCAGTTACGTCAGACTAGGACACTTCCTGTTTACAGGAGACTATAAAACCTTTGTCCCATCCTCACTTAGGGCTGACGCCATTTTAGGCCTCAGCCTGCCTGCACCCAGACACTCATTAAAGCATCACATTGCTCCACACCGCATCGTGTTGTCTGTTGGCATGCTTTTGGGGTTTGAACCAATACAAGAACCTTACATCTGGTACCAAAACCTGGGAGTGGCTCAGGTCTGCATACCCTGTGGACCTAACCCTCCACCCCAGAGAGCAGGCCACAGCTGCCAGACAAAGGAAGCTCCTCAGACTCCAGTCACCTCTCTGTGCATGCACATCGGTCACTGATCTCGCCTACTGGTAAGTTTCCCGGGAGCCTGGTTAACAAGGGAAAATCCACACGGCCTCTCTTCGTTTCTCCGGTCCGAAAATCCAAAGTTGGTCCAAGAAGGCTCCGGTGTGTGCCAGGCACTCGCTGATCATCTGGTCTTAGGGGGACGCCTCTAAGCCATTTGATCCCATTCCGGGAATGAGAAAAGCAGCGGTGACGATTGCTCCTTTTATCGTCTCCCTCCAGCCGTCCAGGACGGTCTCCTTTTGCCCTGTTCTCCCAAGCTGACCCTCCGTTATCGGAAACTCCCAGTCCTCCATTCCAAAAAACAGCCCTCTAGGCTGCCCCATAAAAAACCTGTAAACCTTAGGCCTCAGGCAAGATGTCCACCCTAAGCACCTTATCTTTTTTGCAATACAGCCTGACTGCAGTACGAATTAGATAACGGGTCCAAATGGCCTGCAAATAGAACATTCGACTTTACAATTTTAACTGACTTAAGCAATTATTGCCGACTACTGGAAAAATGGGCAGAAATTCCTTATGTCCAGGCCGTTTTGCACTCAGATCACAACCCGACTTCTGCAATTCTGGCTTACCTGTTCAAATCCTTCTCCTCCATTCTCACCGCCCTGATTGCCTTTCTCCTCCTGACCCTACCTCTTTTTCCTCGTTCAATTCAGCTGACTGCCGTCCACCACTCCCAGCCCCTACCTCTCCCTCTCAACCATCTTCTTTAACCCCCCAATCTTCCTCGTTATCTTCTCAGCTGCCATCTTCCCAGCTGCCATCTTCCCCACCATCTTCCCAGCCGGCATCACCTCCAAAAGTACCCACTCCTTTTCCTACACCATCCCCTCCTCAGGACAATTCTAGTATTGCCTGTACCCATTCTCCTCCCCCACCACCCTCTCCTGAAGCCTGTAAACCCATCATGCCACCTTACACCCCTATCTATCCTCCATTGCCTATCAACTTAACCCCCCTTCCCCCTTCAAGGCCTCAGAAGGAACCACTTCCAGCTTCTTCTTTCTCTCCCGCCTATACTCGCTCAGGCACCATCATTGGCCTATGCCCTACCCTTACTTCAGTGCCGGTGCTAGAGTGCTCCCTTCAGGAAGTAGCAGGAACTGAAAGTGTTGTTAGAGTTCATGTCCCTTCTCCGTCACTGATCTCTCTCAAATTAACAACAGACGCAGTTCATTTCCAGAAGATTCTACCTCTTATATTGAGGAGTTTCAGTACCTTACCCAGTTTTATGAACTAACCTGGCATGACCTCTACATTATCCTCTCTTCCACCCTCACCTCAGAAGACCAAAACCGTATCTGGACCCTAGTTCAGGAGCATGCTGATACAATTCATCACCAAGCTCCTGCCCAGCCTACTGGCACAGAGGCAGTCCCCAGCCAGGACCCCCACTAGGATTATCGAGACGGGGCCTCTAGACGCCACCATCGAGACCACAGGATTGTGTGTCTCCTTGCAGGACTCAAAAAAGGTGCCCATAAAGTGGTAAACTATGAAAAACTTTCAGAAATCACCCAAGGTCCTGAGGAAAACCCAGCCCTTTTTCTCTCTCATGTAACTGAAGCCATGAGAAAGTATACCAGCCTAGACCCAGCCAGCCCAGAAAGAACCACTGTTTCAAACCTTCGGTTCATCTCCCAATCCACCCCTGATTTTTGGTGCAAGCTTCAGAAGCTTGACGACAGCCCTCAAACCCCACAACGAGACCTTCTTAATTTAGCCTTCGAAGTCTTTAACAATTGTGATGGGGAAAGTAAAAGGCAAAAACAGGCAGAGTTTCAAATGCTTGCCTCCACCATTAGATGCCCTGCAGGTCCCTGAGGCCGCAGCTCCACAAAGAAGCCTCCTAGCAATCCACCTCCACCTGGTGCCTGTTTCAAGTGCAGCAATGAAGGCCACTGGTCCAAACAATGCCCAAACCCAGGTAAGCCCACCAGCCTGTGCCCCTTCTGTGGAGGACCCCACTGGAAGTCGGACTGTGAGCAGCCCCTGCAAGGACTGCCCCCATCCTTCCCTGAGCTGACCAAAACCTCTTACTTGGATCTCTTCCACCTTGCCGCTGAAGACCGATGGTGCCCTGGAACGGAAGCCCCAGCAACTACCATTGCTTCATTCAAGCCAAAGGTAACCCTGATAGTGACAGGTAGGCCAGTATGTTTTTTAATTAATATCAAGGACACCTACTCTGCTTTACCTAATTTTTCAGGACCCACCCAGTCCTCTCATGTCTGTGTTGTAGGGATTGATGGACAAGTCTCCAAACCCCAAGCTCCCCTCCACTCTTCTGCTCCCTGCACACTTTTTCCTTCACTCACTCTTTCTTAGTCCTGCCCTCATGCCCAACTCTGCTCCTAGGCAGAGCCATCCTTTCAAAACTCCATACTACTCTCCACTTCCATGTTCCCCATAGTACCCAACGCATCAACCCAGATCCCTCCAAGGCTTCTAACTTTCTTCTACTCCTTCAACCTCCCACCCTAAAACATGCAACTTTTCCTTATCCCCCATCCATAGTTAACCCCGCTGTTTAAGATACTTCCACACTCTCAGTCGCAAAACACCACCCCCTCATTCGCATTACCCTTAAAAACCCCACCCAGTTCCTATCACAGAAGCAGTATCCCATCCCCCAAGCATCTCTCATAGGCCTAAAGCCTATCATTTCTTGCCTCCTTGCCAGTCACCTACTCCGCTCAACAGATTCCACTTTTAACACACCAGTTCTACCCATTAAAAAGCCAGATGGAACTTAATGCTTAGCCCAGGACCTCAGGCTCATTAACCAAGCTGTACTCCCAGTATGTCCAGCAGTTCCTCACCCATACACTTTACTTTCCGCAATTCCCTCCAATACCACCCATTTTTCTGTTCCAAATCTAAAGGATGCTTTTTTTCACAATTCCTTTACACCCTGATTCTCAAAACCTCTTTGCCTTTATGTAGGAAGACCCCAACACCCACCTTTCACGTTAGCTCACCTGGTGTGTACTATCTCAAAGTTTCAGAAACAGCCCCCACCTTTTAGACAGGCCCTTGCTCATGACCTCTGTACCTTATCCCTAAAACTGTCCATTCTCCTTCAATGTGTTAATGGTCTGCTCCTATGTAGCCCCTCTCAAGGAGACTGCAATGTCCATGCTATCTCTCTCTTTTAAACTTCCTGGTAGAACAAAGGTATTGAGTCTCCCCTAAGAAAGCACAAATATGCATCCCCTCAGTCACCTATCTAGGCCTAGCTCTTACCCCGTGAACCCAAAGGCTCACAACCGACCACATATCCTTCCTCCAGTCCCTCCTGCCTCCGCAAACTAAGCAAGATATTCTCTCTTTTCTAGGACTAGTAAGATATTTTAGGCTTGAAGTTCCCTCCTTTGCTCTCTTGCCAAACCATTACACCAAGCTACTAAAGGCCCTCTCCATGAGCCTTTAAACCCTGCACAGGCTATTACCCAACCTTTCCATCTACTCCAAAAGGCTCTCATCTCGGCCCCTGTCCTCATTCTCCCAGACCTCACCAAACCTTTGTTCTCTATACTGATGAATGCGTGGAGTTGCACTGGGTGTTCTAACCCAGTCAAAGAGAACCACCCTCCAGGTTATTGCCTACCTCTCTAAACAGCTTGAAGCCACAGTTCTCAGATGGCCTGCCTGTCTCCAGGCATTGGTGGTAGCTACTGTCTTCATCCTTGAAAGCCTAAAATTATCTCTCCATGCCAACCTAACAGTTTATTCAACCCATAACATCAAAGACATGCTAGCTCACCACAGTGTACTAAGTCTCATCTCTGTCCCACATATCCTCCAACTGTATGCACTATTCATAGAAACCCCTCAAATCACCATGCTAATCAGCTCCTGTCTAAACCCGGCCACACTCTTACCTGAAGCTACAACCACCCAAAACCCTACACTCTGTTGTGTAAACATTTTTCAAACCTTTCTTATACCTTTTCCAAACCTAACAGACCAACCCCTTCCAGATGCCTCCTTTACTTGGTTTGTAGATTGCAGATCCTTCCTACATCAAGGGCACCGGCATGCTGGCTATGCTATAGTGTCACTGCCCCCCCGCACACTATTGAAGCGAATCCGCTCCTCCTAGGCACCACCTCCTGAAAAGCTGAACTCATCGCCCTCACTCGAGCTCTCACTCTATCAGTCAGACAACAGATCAACATATATTCAGATTCTCGTTATGCGTTCCACATAGTGCACTCATACTCGATTCATCTGGAAAGATCGAGGTTTCCCAACTGCAAAAAACACCCCTATCATAAATGGCTCTCTCATCAGCAAGCTCCTTCAAGCTGCCAGGCTACCACAGAGAGTTCCCATCATTCATTGCAGCGGCCACCAAACCCCGGACCATCCTATATCGGCTGGAAATGCTTTAGCAGATCAGGTAGCCAAACAAGTAGCCCTACAACCCATGCAAGGCCAGTTTCTGTCCCTGTCATTATTCTCTCCTCTTTACTCCTCAGAAGAAAAGGAGGACTTCCAGGCCCAGAACCTTCAAAAGCAAGGACCACGGTACATCAAGGAAGGGTGCTTTGTTCTTCTTTACTCTCAAAGCCTTCCTCACCTCCAAAGCCTCCACAGCTCTTGCCATGTTGGTTACAAACCTCTCTTGCAACTTCTCTGCCCTATTCTCACTTGTGTTTGATAAATTACCCAGTCCTGCTCTATCTGCCACTCAGTGTCACCCCACGGCTCCCTCCGGTTGCTGCCTTTTCCTACCCACCAAGCTGGAGGCCAGATACCTGGGCAAGATTGGCAAGTAGACTTCACTCACATGCTGCCCAATAAACAGCTCTGCTATCTTCTAGTCTCTGTCTGTCCTTTCTCCAGGTAAGTAGAAGCATTCCCAACAATTTCAGAAGGTGCAAATGCCATCACACAAACTCTTATCATGCATATAATTCCCCATTTCAGACTCCCAAAATCCATCCAGTCCAATAACAGGCCTGCCTTCATCAGCCAAATTACCCAAGGCATCTCTACACCCTTAAAAATAAGGTAGGCTCTCCACACACCCTACAGGCCTCAATCTTCAGAAAAAGTTGAAAAAATTAACTCTGTCCTTAAAACCCAACTCACCAACCTGGGTCTATAAACCTGTCAGTCATGGACAAAAAATCTCCCTTTTGCCCTTATAAGACTCCACACAAAACCAAAGCCACCCTCTTTTTATAGTTCCTTTGAAATCACGTATGGCTGAACCTTTTTCTTGGGGCCTCCACCCTTACCAGACTCTGAGCCACTCAGCAATTACCTCCTCTCCTTAATCCAGACATGGTCTTTCATTCATGAAGCAGCAAATGAGGCCATGCCTCTCTCTGTTGACACTCCTTGTCCTCTCAACATAACTGTTTTGCAGGCACAGGCATGATTCCAGACAATCCAGATGATGCTCCTGCTACAACAACACAGTGGATACCAACCCGTCTCTCAAGAATACCCAAAAAATGAAAGTTTTTCTTTTTCCAAGGTGCCCACGCCACCCGCTATGTCACGCCTGAATTAGTTATTAGAGTCATCCCTTTTCCCTTTTTTCTATAACCAAATAGAAAGGAATGTAAGATCCTCCTCCCCAGGGCCTGAAAGCTTAAGGAGATGAGTAACTCCTCCCTTCGCAGGCCCAGTCCCAAGACACAAGGCCACTTGGCACCAGCAGCATGCATCAGCAAGAGAGCAGAAGCAGGAAGAGAGCCAGCCAGAAGACACGCACCCCTGAAGATCAAGAAAGAGGCCATCCAGGTACAACATAGCAGTTACGTCAGATGAGAACACTTCCTGTTTACAGGAGACTATAAAACCTTTGTCCCATCCTCACTTAGGGCTGTCTCCATTTTAGGCCCCAGCCTACCTGCACCCAGGCACTCATTAAAACGGTATATTGCTCCACACCACCTTGTGTTGTCTGTTGACATGCTCTTGGGGTTTGAACTGATAGGAGAACCTTACAGTGTGTATATACATATATATGCATATACATGTGTGTGTTTATATACACATCTGTGTGTATACATACATATGAATATATACACACACACATACACACACACACACACACACACAAAACCAAAAACCTCCATGTGACCTTGGGGAGACATCCCCTGCTTCTATATAGTCAGCACTATGAGAACAATGGAAGAGGGACCTCCAGGGCTCTGTGTTCTCATGGGCAATCTCTACTCTGCCTCCTCACTCATACTCAGAGCCACAAGTACCAGAGTCCTATGATGGACTTTATTGCCATCAAAGCCATTTGCCAGAATAAACTCTACAAACCTAGTTAACTCTGTATCCCTTGGATTCTCGCTCCCATGTGGTTCTGTGTGTTTTTAAAGTGACCAGTCTTCCATTCATCACAAACCTCCTAAACATTTCCACTCTGCTTTTAGGACACCAGTACATTATCTGACATCTCAACATTATTCCTTGTGTTTTGTTGCCCTTCTTGCTCTAACTGGAACCTGGCTCACCATGGAGATTGCTACTTCTCCCGAAATTTTCTCGAAACCATGATTATTTACTTGTCCACACCCTTCATGCAACTCAAGGTGTTTCCCTTTTTACTGCTAGGAATTTCCCTTTTTACTACTGTTGCCAAAGCTTCAATTCAACTCTTTCCTTTATTTAACCTTATTGGAACTCATGGAAGCAGGCAGTACCACACTAACACTTTAGTATGAATCACCTTACAAACCCCAAAGTTCTTATTTATAAGAGATTATAGTACCTGACTCATTGCTATTCTCACTAATATTCTAACTATTTTAATTTCTGGTCAGTGTGATATCCACATAGATTATATTTGCAATAATTAAATTAGATTTATCAAGGTATAATTCACACACATGAGTGTACAGCTCATAAGTTTTGACAAATGCAGTCAGTCCCGCCCACCAGTACAATCAAGATATTACAAATGTTCATCAGCCTAGAAGATCCATTTTTCTCCTATGTGGTGAAGCCATCCATTAACCTTTAGGCTCTGGTAACCACTGATCTTTTTTATTTTTTCTATCCTTGTGACTTTTTTCTTTTCCAGACTGTCATATAAAGAAATCATATATAATACAAATGTTGGCTTTTTTCACCTAGTATAATGTATTTGAGATTCTTCCATGCTGTTCTGTGTAACGATATGTCATCTTTTATTACTTGTTAGCATTCCGTTGTATGGATGTACCACTATTTGTTTACCCATTGACAAATTGAAAGATATTTGAAGTTTTACAACTTTGGTGATTATGTTTTTGTGTGAATCTAAGTATTCATTTCTCTAGTACAAATATCTAGAAGTTGAAGCACTAGATCATATGGTAAATGTATGTTGTTTAAATTTGTAAGAAAATGACAAACTCTTTTCCAAATTAGCTGTATCATTTTGTGTTCCTACCAGCAGTGTGTGTGAATTCCAGTCACTCTGCACCTTCTCCAGCAATAGGTACATTCAGGTTTTTTGTTTTTAAGTCTTTCTTATAGGCATGAAATTTTATTTTACTGCACATTTACCTTCGACTAATAATGTTGACCATTTTTTCATATGTTTGTTTGCTGTTTTTACATCTCTTTCAGTGAAATGTCTGTTCAAGTCTTCTGTCCACTTTTTAAATAGATCTCTTATTTACTTATTATTGAGTTTCGAGTCTTAGTTGTATATTGTGGATGCACATGTTTAATCAGATATGTTTTACAAACATTTTCTTTTTTTTTTCTTTTTTTGAGACAGAGTCTTGCTCTATCGCCCAGGCTGCAGCATAGTGGTGCCATCTTGGTTCACTAAGGCCTCTGCCTCTGAGTTCAAATGATTCTCCTGCCTCAGGCTCCGGAGTAGCTGGGATTACAAGGCGAGTACCACCATGCCCAGTTAATTTTTTTCTTTATTTGTATTTTTGGTAGAGACAAAGTTTTACTATGTTAGCCAGGCTGGTCTCGAACTCCTGGCCTCAAGTGATCCACCTGCCTCAGCCTCCCAATGTGCTGGGATTACAGGCATGAGCCACCTCACCTGGCTTTCAGATAATGCACTTTTTAATATCGAGAAGTTCAATTTGGATCCTCTTTATATGTTTTGGTAGCTTCCAAAACATGTTTATATTTTCTCCAGATTCTTAGACATATAGAATATATTCATATCAGCTGTTTTAACATCTATGAATTCTATTATCTGTGTGATTTTTTTTCGGTCTGATGATATTGATTGCTTTTTCTCCTAATAATGGCCCCATTTTACTTGTTCCTCTGATAATTTTGTATTGGATTTCAGACATTGTGAATTTATCATATTTGAGTATTAACTATCTATTTTGTTTCTTATTTATTTAAATAGATTTGAACTTCTGTGATGGTATATAACTCCTACATCAAGGAAAACTACCCAAAATAATACTCTAGAACTCACTACAATATTTGCATACTCTTTATAATCTGATTTCCAAGTTTTTCATTTTCTATCACCTCTTATTCTAACTTATTTTTTACTGACACCCAATTCCAACAATGTATTTGTCCCCCAGAAATCTACATTTCATTGATCCTGCCACATTATTATTGCTTCTTACACTACTCATGAACTTACATGATGTTTATTTCCATTCAGAGTCCATGGCCCATCATTGTTATAGTTCATTTAGATCAAATTTCCACATACTACCCTCTCTTCCCTCACCAAATGAATCTCTTATCCTGGTGAAATGAACATTCTGGCATTATCCTGTTTCAGCAGCCCCATATCAAAGCATGGCTGGAGAAAAATGAAGCAAGCTATGGTTTCATGGTAACTCTATGATTCAAAGATACCCAATCTCAAATTGACTATTAATACTGCTGTCAATTCTTCATTATTTCATCAGTCCATTCAATCTTTTGATCTCCAGGATGGTTATCTTAGATTCATCCTCTCTCCTAAAATTTCCAAAACCTCACTTATTGCTTTTATTTTCACTGTTATCTAATATGCTTCTACATATCATATTGAGAAAACAGAAACAATTATAAGACAACATCCACATGCTTTCACTAGCACATTGATTTACCTACTTTCTTTCTCTCCAATGCTGGAGTGACTCAGCCTCAGACCTCCTCAATTCTCTACCATACTTACTCCTAGGAGATTTCTTTTATTCATATGAACTTAAATACTATATGTATGCTGAGAAATCTCAAATTTGCAGCATATCTATACATAGTCCAAATTTTACTCCCAACTGTAAACTCATAGTCCAACTATCATCTAAAGATCTCTAGTTTATATGTTCCCCAAAACTCTAGACTTATTAATCAAATTACTTACTTGACCTTATTTCACAATCACCTTCAAGACATCTCTACTTAACACATTAAAAAAATATATCTTACTTCAGTCTGCTCCTTCAGTCTTCTCTAGCTCAGTTCATTACACAGCTAATCACCCATTTTTTGCCTCTTCTTTCCACTCACTGCTAATCTATCAAAAAATCCTATTGGATCTACCATTGAAATGAATCTGAATATATTCATTATTCTCACTTCCTCACCTGTCATCATCCTGACTGCACTGTTATTTCTTACTTTAAATGCACAAGCTCTTTAACCTCCCTGCTGGTCTCTCTTGCCATCCTGTCCTCTATTGTATGTTCAACACAGCAGCCAGAGTAGGAACCCTATAAATCTTAAATCAGATTATGCTACATTTTTTCTGAAAATTCTCTTATGTTTTCTCATCTCGGCCAACACTTTTGTAGCTGTCTGCAAAGCCCCCCTGTGATCTGATGCCTGTGATTCTCCTCCACCCAATTTCCATGACTCACTCTCTCAATCACTGTACTCCAGTTGCAATGGCCTCCTCACTGCTTCTCAAACACACTTAGCATGCATTCTCCTTAGTGGCTTTACACACTATGGTGTTGGTTTTGTATTTTCTGGATTTACGTTCTCCTTTACGTTAAGTCTCTAATCAAACACAGCCTACTTGCTGAGGCCTTTGCTGAGTATTCTATATGATACAGTGACCCATCACCCTTACTCTCTACTCCCTTTTGCCTGGCTCTGTTTTATATTCCTCTTGGAATTTTATCACAATGTATACACACAAATGCATCTATAAACATATACATATTATCACAATATGTATACATAAATGCATCTACAAACATATAATTATAGGTTTGTGGTACATCTCCTTCCATAGAATATAAGCTCCTTCAAGACAACATTATGTGTTATATGCTATGATTATATCTGAAGTATCAAAATCTAGAAGAAAATTAAAACATGAAATAGTGTAGCCACTCTATAAATATTAAATAATTATTCTTGTAAGAATGAGTAAACAAATAAACTTATTGTCTCTGAGTCAGAGCTTAGCAGTGAAGAGGGACATTATATTTTCATAAACCTCCACACAAACATTTTAATGATTGAAATTTTTTTTTTGAGATGCAGTCTTACTCTGTCGCCCAGGTTGGCGTGCAGTGGAACCACTGCTTCCCGGGTTCAAGTAATTCCCCTGCCTCAGCCTCCCAGGTAGCTGGGATTACAGGCACCCAACACCATACCCAGCTAATTTTTGTATTTTTAGAAGAGATGGGGTTTCACCATGTTGGACAGGCTGGTTTCAAACTCCTGACCTCAAGTGATCCTACCACTTCAGCCTCCCAAAGTGCTGGGATTACAGGTGTAAGCCCCCACACCAGGCAATTTGTTGCTATACGGTAGTCCTGAAGATGAAAAACATAAAATTCAAACATCAATTAAGGCTATATTTAATAAAATGTCTTAAGTGTAAATAATAGAATTTTCCAAAATAATTTGTAGAAGCAATTTTTATGTGTATGTTTATATATTATGGTGAACGCTTAAAACTTTTTATGTCTGCTATTGATTGACATAACCACTAGCTTAAGCAAACAAACTTGAGGAGTAAACTTTTTGCCAGAACCATAATTATTTTTCTCTTTTCAATCACTGTTGAAGACCTCCAGCTCCTTCAAATTCTGCTCTAGTAGTCTCAGAGTCTTCCGTATGTGTCATTTTCTCAGGTGGCCTTCCCTGCCAGCACTCAGGGGCTTGTCCCTCAATCATGATTAAGAGACAAACATATAAATTGCAAAAAAAAAAAAAAAAAGAAAAAAGAAAAGTTTGATAGTTGATCCAGCTAGCAGCACATAATAAATACACTCTATGAGTCACATCCTAATGTAGACAAATATGTCCTTTTGGTACTCGAGGCACAGACAGTGAAAGAGATAAGGTAGAGCAGGGAAAAGGACGCTGGCAAATGCCATGAAATAGTTAAAAGTCTGCCCAGCTCTGCAATTCAGACTTTGAGAATTCCTCCAGCTGCATCCAAAATGAAGTGCCGCTTTGTGATGTCATTCAGTTTCCAAGTTAGATCAACTGCTTAGAGGGAAGAGGTCAATGACAATAAGATGTTTCGGGGGGAAAGGAGAAGGGGTGAAATACTCATCTCAAAGCAAGAGAAGAGAGCAAGATTATGAAAGTAGGGTAATATTTATTCTGGGCAGCTCAGAGAGCTATTAGAAGTATGAAATCATAAAATTAAACCAAATTCAATCTTCCAGGCTGTGTGATTTTCTCCAGTGAGGTTCAGTTATTCTGTTATAAGCACACAGATGTTCATTTTATCTAGAAATATTTTCTTGTGTGTGAAGAAAGAAGAAAGGGGCAAATGGATTGAAGTAGCACATGTGAGAGTATTCTGAGTGATAAACCTGAGATTCAAACAGAACAAGAAGATAAGTAAAGGCAGAAGTGAGAAAGCCATGGTATTTATGGATAGGTCCAAGTACGGCTGGAGCTACAGTCCTTGAGCAAGGAAAATGAAAGGATAATTATCATTACATATTTTTAGTATGGTCTGCTTGTGAAAATGGTATCCTTCTGAGTAGTTATGACAATCAAAATACTATTGTATACAATATAAAAGAAGAAAAGTACCCAGTTCCCCTTGATAGCAAAGCTAGAGTCTTGCTATTTTCTGAACGGGTTGACAGCACCTTAATCTGCTTCATTCTGCTGCTGGCCTCGAATCCTGTGGAGCTAATGGACCAGTCTTTCCTCTCAAAACTTAATGTTGGCTTGACATCACCTCAGCTACCATTGGGGCCAGACTGCTTCCGTGACCTATTTTACCCAAAATCTCAGCACAGTATACAGTTGGGGAAAAAGCATTCCAATTTCTGAGCAACAATTATATGTTGAACTTAATGTCAGGAATAGATATGTCACAGGAATAGATAATATCACAGGAATAGATAATGTCAGATTTATATATATATATGAATTATATGTATTCATTGTGTAAATATATTTATTCAGACTAAACAGATATTATATATCTGTATGTATCATACAGTAACTTACACATAGTAGGCATTCAAAAATATTTTATAGACAACACAATGAAGGGATGTAATTTTATTTACCAATAGTGAGGGATTGTTATTTGTTGCTTTCTCGCTAGGGTACACATGGGACTCAATGTTAATAGCCGTTTTGCTTTTCAAAAAAAGATAATATTATAAAAACATAGTAGCTGCTGTCACCTTTGTGTTCTGTTTCTTTACAATTAATTAGAAATACAGTTTGGATCTCTGCAGGTTAGAATGAATGACAAAATCCATTCTAATCAATAGCTTAGTGATATAATATTTAAGCTCACTGCTAGATACTCTCAAGCTTAGAAATAAAATATCCTAATGGAATAGGTGGTACTATATAATCGTCATCCTGGGGTTCATTACATCTACCTCTCAGAGAGGACAGCTGGTGGGTAGAAAATGGAAGTATTTCAACAGCAGGTTTGTCAGCTCATAAGCCAGCATTATTTACTTTAAAACATGCACTAAGAACACAGCCACTGAGAATTGTCAATGAATAGTTCATTGGTATGCAAAAGAGATTGTCAACAATTTGCTAATATTTTAATGAAAGACTATACAGCAAATAATTATAGGGACAGACTCATCCAAGAATATTTTATCTGCAGGTTGAAAAGTTAGCATTCAATAATGAGACTTGCCTGGAGACTGGAGAAAAAAGATTAAAGAAAACAAGAGGGATTAGCATGTTTGCTGGATATGAATATTTTTATGAGGGATATGTGAATATTTTTATGAAGAATGAAGGAAATGCATTATATATTGATTTTAGTATTGCTACAATGAAAGAAACTAATAGCTTTAAAAAAATAAATTTAGATAATACAAGCTATGACTATCTTTTTTGTGTAAAGCTAAAGAAACAGTGTTATCACTTCACTACAAACTCAGTTCTGATTTTGGCCATAATGTGTGTTCTTGTGTCTATATCACTGGTTTCCAGAGTGTGTTCCAAGTAACATTCGTATCAAAAGAGGGAATGGTCAACTTGTTGAAGAATCTGAGTATTTTAATCCTCACTGGGTGTTTAGGATGCATCTAAAAGGTTCTAAGGTTTTCTGCAGTAAACATATCAATTAACTAAACATACCAATCCTCATCTTAGTTGACAGTATGTTTATATATCTATCTATTCACCTATTTATTTATTTATTTTTAACACCTTTCTACATGTGTATGTGAGGGTTAAGTTTAGGTGTCAACTTGACTGGATTACTGGATACCCAGATAGCTGAAACAGCATTATTTCTGGATATATCTGTGAGGGTGTTTCTTGCACAGATTGACATTTGAATCTGTGGCCTTAATAAGGGAACTCTACCCTTACCCAATGTTGTTGGGCACAATCCAATCAGCTAAAGACCAGGATAGAAGAAAAAGGCAGAGAAAAGATGAAATTTCATTTTCTTCTTTTCAGGCAGAGAAAAGATGAACTTTTCTCCTTCCTTCATTCCTTTCTTTCTTTCTTTTCTCTCTCTCTTTCTTTCTTTCTCTTTCTTTCTTTCTTTCTTTCTTTCTTCCTTTCTTTCTTTCTTTCTCCTTCCTTCCTTCCTTCTTTCTTTTCTTTCTCTTTCTCCTTCCTTCCCTCCCTCCTTTCTTCCTTGCAAGGAAGTGGAAACAGTCCTATCTGTAACACATTACAAATAAATTTGGAGTGGCTAAAGCTGTGATTATCCCTTGAAACTGACTGCGACAGCTTCCAGGCCACATCACTCCCTTTAAAATTGAACCCTCTGGGCATATTGAAATGTGAAATAAAAATGTTTGGCTAGTGAATCCTAGCAAATTTTATGAGTTACGTGGACTACCACATGCCATTGGAGTAAGATCCCCGCCTGATCTTATGCAGAGTCAATTTCACAAAGAAGTTTTAGAATCTAAACATAACAATTTAAAAACCTTCCCTCTAATCATGTTTTCACCCCTCCTGATGTGACCCCTAAGCTACACCCATCCATATGCATATGATGGAGTAAGAGTTATGACGACATGAGTGGGGGGCAAAAAGTATCTGGGGAAGAAGCTCACTGTGGCAACTTTTGACCTGGAAGGTTTCACTGTGTCCTTTTATAAACCAAGCAAGCCTTGCTGAGTTTTTGTGTTGTTCTCTGATTAACTTCAAATACTTAGTTTTTTCCCTTAGAGTTTGTATTCAAGATGGGGGTGAGAAAAAGAACAGTTGACCCTTGAACAATACAGGTGAGAACCGGGGGAGTCTACTTATAAGTAATTTTTTTTTCAATAAATACAATTGACCCTCTGTATAGTGGGTTCTGTATCCACAACCAAAGGTAAAAACAAAATTCAGAATTGGCAGGATGTAAAACTCACCTCCACAGAGGACCAGCATTTCCTAGCTGCAGGGCCCACAGGCTAGCCTGCTGGAATTGAGTAGGCATGGATTTTGGTAGCTGCAAGTGATCCTGGAACCAATCCCCTATGAATTGGGGCCATTCCAGCTACTTTTCCCTAACAGTGTATCCTTTTTTCGTGCTGGCTATAATTGGATCTAAGTCCAGAGGCCCATTTGATGAACACAGGGACTTTTATTCTGTGGGCAGTGAAGAAAAAAAAACAATAAATGAGAAAAGAAAGGCAAGTAGCCAGATTTGGGATTTGACATTTGGCATATGTTACCTTATTTCTGGCTCTCCCACACTGATATAATAGAAGGTCCTATAATGAGGATAATGTTTTGCAAAAAATTAAACCCATTCACTTTAATTTACCCCCAAGGTGGACTCTTGTGCAGTCCTCCACTTCTGGGCCAAACCCTGAAGTTCATTGCTCTTGGGAAGGAGAAGGTGATACTATTTCCTAGAACACAGAGGCCATCAAGAAGCCTTGAGTTTTGAAACTGAGTTTCTTTAGTGACTAGCTGTTTTGTAACAATAACACCAAAAACAACTAGTCATGTTAGGAAAGGAAAGGGTTTTCCAAGTCTCTCCATACTGCAGATTGTGATCCATTAGTATGTGTCAGAAAATCAATTGAGTAGTATTAAGACAAGTTTTGTGTACTGTTTTTGGTGGGATTTTGTTTTCAGTTTGTTTTTCCTTAGTTATTGATTAGGACACAATAGAATTAAGTAGAATAGGATGCAGATTGAATGCACCACTCACATCGAGAATACTGTTTTGTGAAACACATTGTGCATGTCACGGTTCTCCAGAAAAATGGAACCAATGGTATATATATACACATACATGACAGCGGGGTTATTAAGGTAAATGGCCCACATCAGTATGGAAGCTGAGAAGTCCCACAATACGCTCTCTACATGCTGGAGAAACTAGGGGACTGCTGGTGCAAGTCCTGGAATCTGAAAGCTGGAGAACCTGGTGTTCTGACATCCAAGGGCATGAGAATATGGGTGTCCCAGCTCCAGAAGAGAGAAAGAAAGAGAAGGAAGGAAGGAAGGGAGGGAGGAAGGAAGGAAGGAAGGAAAGAAGGGAGGAAGGAAGGAAGGAAGGAGAAAGAGAAAGAAGAAAGAAAGAAAGAAAGAAAGAAAGAAAAGAAAGAAGAAAGAAAAAGAAAAAAGGAGAAAAGTTCATCTTTTCTCTGCCTGAAAAGAAGAAAATAAAAGTTCATCTTTTCTCTGCCTTTTTCTTCTATCCTGGTCTTTAGCTGATTGGATTACGCCCAACAACATTGGGTAAGGGTAGAGCTCCCTTATTCAGGCCACAGATTGAAACACCAATCTGTGCAAGAAACACCCTCACAGATGTACCCAGAAATAATGCTTTCTCAGCTATCTGGGTATCCAGTAATCCAGTCAAGCTGACACCGAAAATTAACCCTCACATACACATATGCATCTTAGCATGAGAGAAGAATATAATATGCAGTGGAAATCCCAGAGGCAAAGGGGAGTGTTAGATGGGCTGTACAGGATGATGAGAACACCAGGGCTATGGTCCTTCTGCTCACTCCCTGTGTGGAACCCTAGTAGGGGATGCCTGGCAGCCCTCCACATTTACCCTTTTCTATTTTCTCAACCCTTCCATCAAACTAAGGGCAGCCATATCCAAGTGGTTTGGTAAGCAACGTTTGGTCAAACAGAGGAGGAGCCTATTTTGTCTCCCAGGAAAGAGTCTTTGCCCCTGTATTCCAGGATGTGGCGTTTAGCAGGATGTGGCATTTAGCAGGATATGGAGAGACACTGAAATCAGAATGAAATGCTGAGGGACCCACAAAACTGTGGATGTTGCCAAGGATTTTGGGGCAACCTCCTTGTCTGGGAACCATACAGCCATCACAGGAGAGTGAGCTGAGGTGAGGTCTATTCAGCAGAATATTTTTCTCCCTATCACCTTCCAGCTGGCAACATCACACCACATGTAAATCAGGAACAGACCTCAGCAGCAGCCACCAGCAGAATACCCAAGGGAGGTCTCACATCACTGCTCTGCAGTCCACTGTGCAGCCAGCAAAACAAACATGTAAACAACAAACAAAATCCCCTGAAGCAGAGACCAGAAAGGATGCAGTTGCTCCCCGTATTGAAGCATGTCCCCCGCCCCGACTGCCTCCACAACTCTTTCCTCTCTACCACCACAAGATCATGTAACTCACAAATTCTGTCAATCATCCATGTAGCATTTGGGTGAAAGAGCTGGCAGACAAAAATCTGAATGATAGAACTTCTAAGCAGATACTGTTAACCTACAAGACTGATAGGGTTTTCCTTACCAACTCACAGTGTTTCTACCACATCACCATCTAAGAACTTAGAGAAAATTTTATCTAAGTTTACAGAATCTTCCTCAACACTATTTTAGAGCCAGGAACCCACTTTACGGCAAAGGAATAGCAACGACAAGCATGATTATAATGTATTCCAAATCACTGGAAAGTGGTCAGCTGAAAAACACGTTGAAGGGTTGGGGTGGCCTATTCCAGAATGCTGCATATGCACACAGACAGCATATCTTTTATGCATGCTCCACGAGCTGGATTGCATGGATCTGTGGTCCAAATGGTCAAAGTAGAATTGGTCCTTCTCAACAGACTACTCACGTCTCGTTTGTGAAACTTGTGCTTCTTAACCTTAAAACTTTAGCTCAGCTGATTAGAACCCCTTGTTCCCAAGGAAGGGCAGCTTCTATCATAACACACTGTGAAAGTGCCACTGAACTGAAAACTGCACATTCCATCCTGTCATTTGGGGCATGAGGAAGGTCCATGAGACAAGATAAGGTGTTACTCTATTGGTGAAGCCCACTGATCCTATTGACTTTGGTTCCCTAGGGTTGTTACCTAAGCAGGAGAATAGAAAAGAGAGTGCTAGAATCTAGGAAGCCCACCAGATCAGTTCCTTTTCTATCACATCCAAGGATGACTATAAATAGGTAATTATGGTAACAATGGCGCTATAAGGACAGGCAATCATAGCCTCACAGAATCATACTCAAGGCCACTCCATTAAATGAGCAATCTAGAGGGCTTAGGAAAATTAGTTATTTAAGGAGTAGATGCTGAATAACAATTGTGAGTTTGGGGAATACAGGCAGAAAGGTAGCTCATTCTACCTCACCTAAATTAAGTCTTTTGTAGAAATTGAGCTGGTCGCTACACTGAAACTATTTGGACTTAAAGAAGGCACAAGTAAATGTGTGCTGTGAAAGGAGATGGCTGTATCCCATATGCTTTACCTCACATCTTCCCAATTAACCTTTTAGGGTTTTGGAGTTTGCTGGCTTCTGATTTTATCTCTGTTACCAGCAATATAATGGTTTAGGCTAATGTAACTAAGAAGCTGGTTTTTGACTCAGGCATCAAAAAATGACCTGATCTTGCTGAATTCACATTGATGGGCCATGAGAGTCCTAGGCTTCTGCTTTACTCATCTTATTGTAGGGATCCAAAGCAACCCTAGCCAGGATGCAACTTTGAGTTTTAGTTTTAGCAAAGTGAAAACAAGATGAAAGATTCCAGTCAGAGGCAATGAGGTGACATAAGAAATGCATGGACAGACTGGTTCACTGGTGCAAGCTGGAATCTAAATACTGAAAAGTCTGAACCCCAAAACCAAATCTCAGAGGAAGAAACAGACATTTTCACAAATGAAAGACATTGATCCCAGGGGTCAGATCGGGGAGAAGTGTAATGTAAATGAAAATAGGTCATCAAGAAAAGTAAAAAGGCCAGAAAATTATAATAAACACCAGAATATATTAGTCATATACATATTTTGGCAGTGTAACAAAAATACTGAATATCTCAGTGGTTTACAACAAAACATAATAATTTTCCTTGCTCGGCTAGGCTAAGCAAGGCTGATCTAAGCTGGGTCCACTTGGCTTGTCTCCAGGCCGCAGGTAAGATTTGTTTCTGCTCCATACATCTTATTCTGAGGTCCAACCTGCAGATGCAGTAGCCATCTGGAATTTGACCTTCTTATGAAGGAATACAGGAGCACAAGAGGAAACATGAAACCAAAGAAATGTTTATTCTCTATCCATGTCCTATACCTTTATATTCCATTGTTCCAAACAAATCATGGCCAAGCACAAAGTCATGGGAACAGGGGTATATATTCCACCCTAAGGAATATGTGCTCATCAATAATTTAATCTAGTACTACTGGGCAAATGGTGGCTTTTCGTGACGATTCTTTATGGAAATTCTTATAAATAAATAGATGTATAGTATTTGTGTTTCTGTGATTAGTGTAATGGGCCAGGGGCAGAGCGTGGTGGGTCCTCAGATCTGCAGGTCCTGCAGCTCCTGCAGCTCAGCTATGTCACTTTAACAAGAATGAATCAGACTATGACTCAGCTCAGCTGAGACTAATGTGCCCACCAAGATGCTAATCTATTATGCGTAATAAGTTGGCTATTTTTGCTAAGTAATCTCGACATTTATTTTGATTGAGCAGAACCTTTTCTTCTTAAACCACATCTATTAGGATGCTAGGTTAATAATTGCTTCTTGCTTGGTGAGTGTGAATTCAAAGCAGAAGGACTCAATGGGTTGGTGCCACTCAATCTTATGCTCTAAATCCCTAAAATAGAAAGGAGCCACTATGGAGGCATCCAGGCTTGTTGTGGGTCAGTGTGACCTGTGTCTTAGCATCAAAAGCAGAGTGCCAATTTGATTCTGTCATATGGATTAATCTTGGTCACTCTCTGATTGAAATTATCTTTTTCTGGTATACATAAGACAACTCATGTGAAAAAGACTGGGTATTGTGCTTCCAGCATAAGGGTCATTTTGATTCTTTTAAAGTCATCTTTCTATGTAAGAGAGCATCTATATAGATTGTTTTAACTTGTCAAAAATCTCTGAATTACAAAGTTATTCATTTTTATCAGGTACAGTGGTTATATATATGTATGTTATGACCTATATGCCTTATATATTCTAGTAATTAAGTTTTTAATATTCTGTCTCATTGTTATATGGCACACTTCTTCTTTGGGTATAGTAAATATAGTTAATATGTAAAGAAACTTCTTAGGGAGAGTGCCTTTTTTCCCCAATCAGATGCTTTTATGATGTTTACATAGATACAATGCTATAGCCATTGAAATGTTAGTGATACCTGGCTTCATACTGCTGTGTACATAGTATGTTACAAATAAATTTTTGACATTTGAGAATGTTGCTTGAATATTTTGAGTGTCTGTGTTCTCATCTGCAAATTGGGAAAAAAACATGCTTGCTCTGCTTGCCCTGTAGAAATACTGAAAAGGAAATTACATAATACATGAAACAGCTGCTTGGTCTATGGGAGGGGCTCAACAACTGATTGATGCATCTGATCAAGATTTTGAAGTGTTTCTATAAACTCTAAAACAATATGTAATGTAAAATAAAATTATTAAACTCAGTATGGTATTTATTGTTGTTATTTTACAGGCACCTTATGTTTTCTTCTTTAATGTGTTAAAAGCCTTTTTGTCAGGAGGCCAAATCATGTTATGTTTCCTACCCCACCCTTTGTTTTTCAGCCCCATTGTGCTTGTATGCAGAAAAATCTTGATTGATTTATATCTATTGTTCCATTCATCAACACATGACAATTCAAGTCAACAAACAATAGGAAAAGAAAATATCAAAAACAATGGAACAATAAACCCAATTTTAATTTTACTGCAAAATCTCCCAAAGGAAGGCGGCAACAAAAATGCCTCTTTTGTCATTAGTAATATGCATTTTTCTAATTTATTCTTCTAGCATGACTCTCCCTGGTTCATTTTAATCCTGTTGGAGTACTCTGTAATGGTCATTAAATTTCAAAGTGCTGCACAATTAAGGATTAGTTAACTATTAGACCATGTAATGCCACTCTGATTTATGCAAGCTTCATTAAAATCTTTTTCAGCTGAGATCTGACTGGGATGTGAAACGTATCAAATTTAAGAATTCAAATTAGTTTAATGAGACTTTTCTTTCCTTGAACTTCAACCGTGTGCTTGTATAGTGCTAGATGTTTCAGAGACGCAAAGGACTATAAATGGTTGGTAATTACGAGAAAAGAGGGAATTTGTTAGTTGAATAAGAGAAGAAAATTTAAATGTATAGCAAAAACAGTCTTTTTTTGTTTGCTTGTTTGTTTTGCATGATCATAGTGGCAAAATGTAAGAAAGTTTGCATCATACTGAAGTGGTCAATTTCCACAATTCTTCTAATTTTGTTTCTAAATTAACCTTTCTCAGTTTCATTTACTTTAATATGTGTTTGCTATTGATGTATAGAAAATTATCACAAATGCAGTAGCGTAAGACAACGTCCATTTATTGAATCTTAGTTCTGTGGGTCAGAAATTGGAGTGGGCTCAGCTGTACCCTGCTTAGAGTATTTCAAACCTGAAAATAAGTTATTGGCTAGTCAAGCACTTATCTGGAGCTTGTCGGGAAGAACCCACTTTCAAGCTCATTCAGGGTGCTCCAGAATTCAGTTATTTGTGACTGTCACATTGAGGTGCTATTTCTTTCCAGGCTGTCAACAGAGTGCTCTCTTCTTCTAAACATCATTTTCATTCTTTCTTTCTCTCCATCTTCAAACCATCAATGGCACATCCTGACCATCTCATGCTTTAAATCTGAGTTCCCTTCATGCTTTCCTCTTCTTTGGTATCCAGAAAAGATTGTAGGCTTTTAGGGGCTATCTGATTAGATTAGGCCGGCCTGGATATTCCCTCTATCTTAATGTCAACTGCTGAGAAATCTTAATTACATCTGCAGTCTCCTCATAGCAGTACCTAGGTTACTTTCTGATTGAGTGACTGAAAAACAGAATCTTGGAAGCGTCAGGAGGGGAGAGGGGAGAATTTTTGGAATTTCACTTACAACAAGCTGTAAAATGGGATTGATAGAAGGACATAACCCAGAGAATTCTTATGAAGATTCTATGATATTATGTAGGTAAAGAACTTATCACTAGCACATTGTAAACTTAATGAAATTCAGCTGTTACTATTACTGTTGCTATCAATACTATTAATATTATCAAATTTAAATTTGAAAGACTGGATAAATCATAAATGGACTGTCAATGTACATCGCTGTTTTATGTTAGGGTTTATTTAAGTTTAACAGAGACTTATGGATGAAACTTAGACTATACCATTCTATATCTTGAAGAGTACTTAAAAGTATTTTGTTTTTAAATAATAGAACACCAACTAAAATCAGCATAATTACAAAATAGTACATATTGGTTCATGAAAAAAATAAAAATACCTAGAAGAGACTGATGATGGTAGTTTCAGAAATGCATCTCTGCTTACTCTTCACTATGGCTTTATTCACTCATATTGGCTTTGATATGGTTTGGCTATGTCCCACCTAAATCTCATCTTGAACTGTAGTTCCCATAATCCCCACGTGTTGTGGGAGGGACTTGGTGGGAGGTAATTGAATCATGGGGGTGACGATTCTATCAGGGGCTCTCCCCCCTTTGCTTGGCTCTTATTTTCTCTCCTGTCGCCCTGAGAAGAGGTGCCTTCCATCATGGTTGTAAGTTTCCTGAGGCCTCCCCAGCCATGTAGAACTGTGAGTCAATCAAATCTCTTTTCTTTATAAATTACCCAGTCTAGGGTATTTCTTCATAGCAATGTGAGAATGGATTCATACAGGCTGCTTTTCAGTGGCTCGCAGTTTATGCTACTTTATTTTTTAAATGTCTCATATTTCAGTTATCCTCCAAAATAAAATAATAACGCATGTAAATAAGTGACAAAACATGATAATAAAATGAACCTCTATGAACACACTACTTTAAGAACTAAAAAGTTAAAAATATCCATCATTTAATTGTTTTTCTTCCTTTTCTCAGCCACTGCTTCCTACACAAAGTCTAATTCCATCATGGATTTTCTGTATATATTTCCCTTGCTTAAAAAAATAAGTTTACTAATGTATTACTCAGGAGACAGAAACACTGGTTATTTCAACTCATAATTTGACAGAAATCATTGTTAACTGGGCTTAAATGCATTACCTAGATCATTGAAAAGATAAAGAAGAGAACACAAAGGTACAGTAGTAGCAGCAGTTTCAGCTACCATCTCTAGGCCTGGGGAAACATAGGGAAGAGTTTGGAATTATTAAAGCTTAGAAGTCCTATAGAGCTGCAACTCAGAATGTGGTGGCCCTCTGAGGAGGGCACTGGTATAGACTAGAGCAGGTTTTTCTGACTCAGAGGAGGGGGTTTGCATGGCTGGAATCCAGTTTCCTAAATAGAGGTACTGGGGTTTCTACACTTCAATGAGAGCCTCAGCCCATGGAGGGGAGTTCTCTAAGTTCATAGACGGGGGCACTGGAGGAAGGCCCGATCCCTAAGTTTGCAGTAAGGCTCTCTGGTATCAATATCTTTGTGTAAACACAATAAAACAGGTTATTCCAATACTGAGGGGGGAAAAAAACTTCAAACTAGTTAAACTTTGGCCACAGCAAATAAATTATCATGTTTGGAATGAAGAGGGATTGACGGATTAACTTACAAGAAGAGAAAATGGGAAACAAACAGAAAACAAAAAGAAGCCAAACTTTTCTTCCTCTACCAGTCTTTCCAAGTGCCTCTAGTGTCTTTTCTTGGAATAGACTAATTTGGAAGTAGCTGAGTTTGCAGATTTCCAGTGTGAGCTTCACAAAGCAAATTTTTACTTGCATGACATGCCTATTCATGACTTTTGCACATTTTTATTCTTTTTATCTTTCTAAAAATTATTTGTAGAAAACTTTCATTTTTTGCACACTTTAACCTTTATACTTATCGTATACTTTTTCTTCAGTTTCTGCTTTATCTTTTCACTATCTTCAAGGTTTTATGATGAAAAGAAGACATTTTAATTTTGTTAGTATTTAAGTGAAACATAGGCTAAAAGTAAAAGGATGGAAAAATATATATCATTAGTCAAAACAAAGTTGGAGTAGATACACTAATATCAGAAAGAGACTTCTGAAGTAGCATTTCCATTAAGCTAGAAAAGAAAGAACATTTAGAATTGCAAAATAATGATAATGGGGTAAATAAGAAAAAAAATGACAAAATAATTTTAAACATATGTGAACCTAAAAGCAGAGTTTCCTTAAACATGATGCAGAAAGCTGATATAACTGAGAGGAGCAATCAGTGATGAAATTCACAATCACAGGTGGGCATACTGCACACAATTTCTTCTGCAATTAATAGGGTGAAATATTTGAGAAGATACTTCACCGAGCACATATCAGTACAGAAAATAAGCACAGTAAAATTTGCATTAGGAAAATGCAAATTGAGTTGACAATGTGAAACCTCTACATACATATTAGAATTGCTAAAATAAAATATTAAAAAGAGAAAACCATAACAATATGAAGTATTGGTGATAATGTGGAATAATCAAAATTTGCATATATTGATGATGGGAATGCATCACTTTAAAAAACTGTTTGGCAATTTCTCATTTTAAATACAGGACCACCACATGATCCAATAATCCCATTCCTGGGTATTTGCAGATGAGAAATGAAAAATTATATTCACAAAGAAGTTTATAGGCAATTATCCACGATGGTTTTATTCATAAACACAAAAAAGCAGAAAACAACATAAACGTCTTTCAACCATTAAAGGGACAAACTGCGGAATATTCCTAAAATGGAATATTAAACACCAGCAAAGAAGAGACTTACTAATACATGCAAAAATATAAACAGACCTCATAGGCATTATACTGAATGAAAGAATCTGGAGTCAAAGGGCTAAATGCTGTATGTTTTCATTTATATGATATTCTGGAAAAAGCAAAACTATAGTTTAGTGGTTTCTAGGGCTGAATGTAGGGGTGAATGGTGGACCACGAAGAAGCATGAAAAAATTGAGGGTATAATGGAACAATTCTTATCTTGTTTGCAGTTGTGATTATATCAATAAAGGTACATTTTACTGTTTGCATATTATGTCTTAATTAATATTCTTGAAAAAATAAATACCATCAAACCATTTTCAAAAATAGATGTACCAATTTACATTTCTCTGAGTCCTGTAAGTGAATTTTTGCTGTTTCATGTTCTTGTCAACACTTGATATTTTCAGTCTTTTACATTTTAGCCACTTTAATAGTATGTAGTAGTATTCCATGTAGTTTTATTTTGTGTGTTTCTGATGACTAATGATTTTGATTGCCTTTCATATATTTATAGAGCATTTGTATATTTTATATAGTCACATAGCTATTTGAAATAGTGCACATTTACCTACTGAGTTGTCTTTTTCATTGATTTGTAGTATTTCCTTATATGTTCTAATGCAAGCCTTTTGGTAGATTGGATTTGGACTTAGAAGCTCTGGTTTGTGCTTTGCCCAGCTCAGCCACCTTCCGGCTCTATGACCCTGTTGATGTCATTTAAACTCTGCCCTATAGCTTGCTCACATACAAACAAATATATCAATTATATCAATTATGTATATTATATATTATAATTCTACATACTAAATATATAACTTAAGATCAAATATAATATAAATATATAATATATTTGTATAAAACAATGAAATGAAAGTATTATAAATTATTAAATTATTATATTAATTATATTAAATATATCCTTTGCTACATTAGAAAGTGGTGTTCTAATGAGTCTGATAATATTGCATAAAGTACTAAATTGACATGCATATTAATCAATTGTCAATGTATATTTTAAAGATTGCAGAAATGTCTTTCTTCATACATGGACCAAAATTTCTTCACTGGTAATTCCTTATTAGGTCCATAGTGCATACAATACATGTCTGGACATTCTCTGCCTTAGAGAACTCCTATACAGTGGAGGACTCAAACTGGAGGTAATATTGTGTAGTGCACATCAATATTTTTATCACATTTTTTATTTTTAATTCATTAACTACCAACATGAGTTTTCTTGTGAAACGTCAGGAGACCTGTCGATACTGCACCTGCTTCCCACACACCAACACACAGCTATAGGTGTTGTGTATGAACTCTGTTTTCTTATTTTCTGTATTCTTGATTCTCTGGCATCTGGGGCCTCAGTGACTGGGGAGAAAGTGCCTTTCCGAGGAGGAGCGTCTTCTTAGAGAAGCAATTCTTAGAGTTATTCTGTCCAGGAGTGTAACTTTCATACGCAAACTAACCAATCCACGACCCATCACTAAACCACCTCCTGCATCTGGCTCTTCAACTCAGGAAGGTAATACTGCTCTGCCCTATTCACCCAGGGCCAGGCACCAGAAAATCAGTCCTCTCCACCGCAGAGCCTGCTGAAGTTACACTGGCCAATCCTGAATTGGCTTAGCCTGCCTCACCTTGCCTTTCCCACAAAAATCACAATAAAGACTAGTGCCATGCTTTTCTCCTGCTCCTCCTGCCTCTTTATCCTCAGCAGTGCTTCCCTGTGTGGCTCTGCACTGCATGGGGTGCCCCATCCTTTTGAAAACCATGAGCAAAAATTATCTTTTCAATGATAATTATCTCCAGATCTATTAGCCTCAGCAAACCTAAATGATAATACATTCTACATTTTAAAACAAGCAGCTTCTCCCTTCAGGAGGTTCTGTGAGCATTCAGTTTTATCAGCCCTTTCCAATCCTAAAGGAGTGAGAGCTTTCTGGTCCCTAGGTCCTACCTTATCCTGAGTTGGGTGCACTCACTGATTTGCTTACCCCAGGCCTGATTCACTCATTTTTGTGAATACTCTTATCCCAGAGGCATTTGTGTTCATAGTCTCTGACTGAACTACTAAAGAAAAAATCTGATGTAGCTGAAGTGAATGCATATCTATATTTTTAAGAAGTAAATATATTGGCCGGGCACGGTGGCTCATGCCTGTAATCCCAGCACTTTGGGAAGCCAAGGCGGGCGGATCACGAGGTCAGGAGATCAAGACCATCCTGGATAACATGATGAAACCCCGTATCTACTAAAAATACAAAAAATTAGCTGGGCATGGGTGCGGGTGCCTGTAGTCCCAGTTACTCAGGAGGCTGAGGCAGGAGAATGGCTTGAACCTGGGAGGCTGAGCTTGCCGTGAGCCAAGATCATGCCACTGCACTCCAGCCTGGGCAAAAGAGTGAGACTCTGTCTCAAAAAAAAAAGAAGTAAATATATTAATATTTGAGATTATCTATGATTTAGGTGCTATATGACACCTCTGTTAGAGAAGATTGTTAGGTTGTGATTACAATTCAGCTTTCAGAAATACTCACACTAAGATGTTATTGATGGTCTCTAATGTATTAATCTTCACGTGTTTTTCCATTCTTTTATTGATAATTTATAAGGCAAAGTTTCAAAAAAATTATATATTGAGATCATCTCTGAGGTATTATATCAGCATAGAAACATTAAAGTGGAAATGTAAAATTATTTATTTGGAATATGTGGATTAAAATTATTTGGGGGCAAAATTACTAATTTTTGCTTAATTCAATCAATAATTTTATTTTTCTTATTAGACCTTCTAAATAATTATCCAGGTGCATGCCATGTAATTTTCAATTAAATGAGCAGTCAGTCATTGATACTTTCTAGTTACCTGTTAGATGCCTATTGCTTTTCTAGAAATTGTGAGAAGAATATGCTTTTTAAAACTTCAAAAGCTTACAATCTAGGAAGATTGACAGGAATTACTCAAAAGAAAAGGTACAAGTAATTCTACAGTGTATTTTCTAGTAACCAAAATACAAAATACTACGTTTATTTCAATACATGTAACAGTGGGGCCAGTTAATGTTAGATTTATTTTTTAAGTTTATGTGACACTTACATACTCACCTTAGGTTATTAAGTCTTCCAGAAGTATACACTGAGCCAAATATTCAGGTGCAACTGATAAAGTGAGAAAACGCTCCTGGGTAAGGGAAGCAGGGTAGGGAAGAAGTAGAAAATAATGGTAGGCCGGGCGCCGTGGCTCATGCCTCTAATCCCAGCAATCTGGGAGGCCAAGGTGGGTGGATCACAAGATCAGGAGTTCAAAATCAGCCTGGCTAAGATGGTGAAACCCCATCACTACTAAAAAAAATACACATTCAAAGCAGTGTGTAGAAGGAAATTTATAGCACTAAATGCCCACAAGAGAAAGCAGGAAAGATCCAAAATTGATACCCTAACACCACAATGAAAAGAACTAGAAAAGCAAGAGCAAACATATTCAAAAGCTAGCAGAAGGCAAGAAATAACTAAAATCAGAGCAGAACTGAAGGAAATAGAGACACAAAAAACCCTTCAAAACATTAATGAATCCAGGAGCTGGTTTTTTGAAAGGATCAACAAAATTGATAGACCACTAGCAAGATTAATAAAGAAAAAAAGAGAGAAGAATCAAATAGATGCAATAAAAAATGATAAAGGGGATATCACCACCGATCCCACAGAAATACAAACTACCATCAGAGAATACTACAAACACCTCTACGCAAATAAACTAGAAAATCTAGAAGAAATGGATAAATTCATGGACACATACACCCTCCCAAGACTAAACCAGGAAGAAGTCGAATCTCTGAATAGACCAATAACAGGATCTGAAATTGTGGCAATAATCAATAGCTTACCAATCAAAAAGAGTCCAGGACTAGATGGATTCACAGCCGAATTCTACCAGAGGTACAAGGAGGAACTGGTACCATTCCTTCTGAAACTATTCCAATCAATAGAAAAAGAGGGAATCCTCCCTAACTCATTTTATGAGGCCAGCATCATCCTGATACCAAAGCCGGGCAGAGACACAACCAAAAAAGAGAATTTTAGACCATTATCCTTGATGAACATTGATGCAAAAATCCTCAATAAAATACTGGCAAACAGAATCCAGCAGCACATCAAAAAGCTTATCCACCATGATCAAGTGGGCTTCATCCCTGGGATGCAAGGCTGGTTCAATATACGCAAATCAATAAATGTAATCCGGCATATAAACAGAACCAAAGACAAAAACCACATGATTATCTCAATAGATGCAGAAAAGGCCTTTGACAAAATTCAACAACAGTTCATGCTAAAAACTCTCAGTAAATTAGCTATTGATGGGATGTATCTCAAAATAATAAGAGCTATCTATGACAAACCCACAGCCAATATCATACTGAATGGGCAAAAACTGGAAGCATTCCCTTTGAAATGGGCGTGGTGGTGGGTGCCTGTAATCCCAGCTACTCGGGAGGCTGAGTCAGAGAATAGCTTAAACCCGGGAGGCAGAGGATGCAGTGAGCTGAGATCGTGCCACTGCACTCCAGCCTGGGAGGCAACAGAGCAAAACTCCATCTCAAAAAGAAAAGAAAAGAAAAGAAAAGAATTGTAAACCTTCAGATTAAGTCCCAGACCCATTCTAATCCTGCAGGGACCTCTTGAGTATAAATTTCACCTCATAGATGGTCATGACTGGAGACGAGAGCTGGAATATTTAAATAGCACATGGTGCTTGGTTGGCTGATAAAGTACACCCCAAGATTCTTCCATCTTTCCACACCGGCAAGGTGACTTCACTTGCCAAAAGTCAATTGTTTGGAGAAAACGTCATATGTGAGCCTTTAGCAGCAAAGCCCACAGAGGCTGGGGGATGGACACACAACACTAGTAAAAGGATAGAGGGCATCCGTGTGGGCACTACAGTTTCTGGCCACAATTCTCGACTGCTTTCTAGACACAGGCAAAGGAGAAATTCCAGACATTCATTAATAATAAAGATTCTAGTAGAGAGATATGGAACAACTGAAATACAAGGTAAGACTTCCAGTTCCAGCGTCAACATGTAACGTACTTGGAAGTCATCATTCCAGACTGAAAAGCATTGAAAAGTTAAAGAAACTGAAAATTAACTTCTCTTGGGCCTATCAGGAGATGAAGATGGAGGGCATATTGCCACCACAAAATCTGGAGAGAGAATTGAATCCAGAGAGTCACAGCTGAGATTTGTTTATCCAGAATGGAAGCCACTGGAGCTAAAACTGTTAGGAACACTTAAGTAGTAATTTTGATGAATTGCTGTTACAGGAAATAAAAAAAAGATAAACTCCCTGCCAGACTAATGAAGAAAAAAAGAGACAATGCAAATTACCAATATCAGACATTTGAAACAACTTTATCATTATTGATCCCAGGGGAATGAGAGGCTAATGAAAGATGAGTCCACATATCTGATAATTGAGATGAAATGGGCCAATTTCTTCAAAGACATAAGCTACCAAAATCCATACAAGGAAAATATATATAAAAAACTTTGTCTCTATTAAATAAATTTAATTAATAATTAATAATCTTCTAAAAAGGAAGCACCAGGCACAGAGGATTTCACTGGCAAATTTTGCCAACCATTTAAGGAAAAAAAAAAATCAGACTTTTTTTTACAATTTCTTCCAGAAAGTAGAAACAAAGGAAGTATTTCCTAATGCAGTTTATGAAGTCAGTATCACTTTAATACCAAAAGCAGATAAAGGCATCTCAAGAAAGAAAATCTACAGATGAATATCTCTCATGAATATAGATACAAATGTTCTCCACTAAATATTAGTAAATGCAATCCAATAGTGTAAAAAAAAGGACAATGTCCTATGGCCAAATTGGATGGAAACATAAGGTAATAAATGCTGCAATACAGAGTTCCTAAAAGTTTTACATGAGTGTTAGCGAGGGTAATCTAACACAGATTGTTTGTAGCGTCAGAGAAAGCTTTTTGGAGAAGTTGACGTGCTCCAAGATATGGAAGAGCTATAGAAGGTCTCCAGCTGAAGATGTGGGAAGGCTATTTTAGAAATGGGAAGTAAGATATAGTATCTTAGAAACAGAAAGTAAAATATGCAAAATTGGTGAAAACAGCAAGGTGTGTATGAGCAATATCTCCAAAACTCTGTGTACTGTGTGGTGGAGATTTAAGACCATGGGGCTGATGAAGGAGGTAAAACTCAGCTTATGAAAATAGCAGAGAAAAGTGATAGAGTGGGTTAAAGCATCACCTTTGGATGACAAGGCCTGGGTTCAAACCACAGCTTCCCAATTCCTGGCTATATGACCATGGTTAATTATTTGAAGTTTCCATGCCTGAGTTTTCTTGAGGAAATGGGGATGTCTCCTAGTGTTTTGATGTATGTTAATGCATGTAAGCCAGTATTAGTCTGTTTTCAAACTGCTGTAAAGAAATGCTCAAGATTGGATAATTTATATACACATACATATACATACACATATACATATACGTATACATATATATGTGTGTGTGTATATGTATATGAAGTTTAATTGACTCACAGTTTGCATGGCTGGGGAGGCCTCAGGAAACTTGCAATTTTGGTAGAGGCAGAAGAAGGCATGTCTTACATGGTGGCAGGAGAGACAGAGAGTAAGTGAGAGCACAGGAAAATCTACCATGTATGAAACCATCAGATCTCATGAGAATTCACTCACTATCATGAGAACAGCATGAGGGAAAGTGCCCTCATGATCTAATCGGTTCCCTTCCTCAACAGGTAGCGATAACAGATCCCTTCCTCAACACGTGTGGATTATAATTGGAGATAAGATATGGGTGGGGACACAGACCCAAGCCGTATCGATGCCACTAATGTCCCTGACATATAATTATATCTTATTATTTGTTAGCTATTAATGTTATTATTCATCTATAATTTACATATATTGGCAGGCATTTAGAGTGTTTTCTAAAGGCAACTGGGAGTCATTGAAATATTTAAAGCAAAGAGTTTGTGCAAGATTATATTAAAGAAGTAGTTTGGAGAATAGCAAGATGAATTATTGAGATGGATTTAGAGTCTTTAGTAGCTGTCCAGGACAGGAAGAATGAAGTCTGGCATGAACACCATGCCATTGGGAGAGGGATTGTAGCAGGGATACAGCTATGAGAGATGTTTAGGAGGGAGAATCAACAGGATTTGGCACCTGATTTAGTGTGGAGATTGTGGGAGAAATGCCACCCCGGGAAGCAGTAAATAATCTGCAAAGAAAGAACACGCCTACAAGACAATTCTTTACTGCTGAAAACATTGCTCTGGAGCGACAGCTTTGTAAATCACTGGAGTGAGTTTCTTCAGGAACTTGGAAAATCAGAACATGAACACTAACCCTTTGTGAACAGAAATTTCAGAAAAGAAGACACTTGGAATGCGGCTTGGAGTTTGGCCAGGGAATGTATAGCAGCAAAGAAGAGGAGCAAAGATTATGTTTCTCATGCTCAAGTGATAAATCTCACTTACATATAAACATGTAGATCATTAAAAGTCTCCTCTGTCACATGGTCTAATCTGCTAGGATAAAAAAACCAAGGTTACCCACATACACACACAAAGGCACAGAGGCACATGCATGCATCAATGTGTTTCCTAAAAAACATTGTAGCATTGAAGATCTCCCTAAAATACCTAGCACCACCTAGCAACTTTCCATTCCTTTGAGATATACAGTCAATAATCTCTAAGAAATAATTCGGTTCAATGCTCTCATTTTCAGATGAGAAGACTGTAGTTAAGAATTGAGTTGGCCAGTCCTGGTGGCTCACGCCTGTAATCCCTAATCCCAGCACTTTGGGAGGCTGAGGCGGGCAGATCACGAGGTCAGGAGATCGAGATCATCCTGGCTAACATGGTGAAACCCCATCTCTATTAAAAATAGAAAAAATTAGCCAGGCGTGGTGGCGGGCGCCTGTAGTCCCAGCTACTAGGGAGGCTGAGGCAGGAGAATCACCCCGGGAGGTGGAGCTTGCAGTGAGCTGAGATCGCGCCACCGCACTCCAGCCTGGGCAACAGAGCGAGACTCTGTCTCAAAAAAAAAAAGAGTTAAGTTACAACTTGCCTGATGTTACTCACCACACGGAAGTAGAATTGTGACCAAGCTCCAAATATCAATGCTTGCACAATGCTGTTTCTTCTAAACCACTCTGCTGCTTTTTTCTACCTTTGCTTATTTTGCTTGTTCCTTTTTTTTTTTTTTCTTTTTTTTTTTTTAGACGGAGTCTCGCTCTGTCGCCCAGGCTGGAGTGCAGTGGCGCGATCTCGGCTCACTGCACGCTCCGCCTCCTGGGTTCACGCCATTCTCCTGCCTCAGCCTCCCGAGTAATCTGGGACTACAGGCGCCCGCCACCAAGCCCGGCTAATTTTTTGTGTTTTTTAGTAGAGACGGAGTTTCACCGTGTTAGCCAGGATGGTCTCTATCTCCTGACCTTGTAATCCACCCACCTCGGCCTCCCAGAGTGCTGGGATTACAGGCGTGAGCCACCGCGCCTGGCTGCTTATTCCCTTTCTGTCCTTCCCTGATGTCTCCTCAAATACCCAATGAACACTACAAAACGGGAGACAGGCTCAATGTTGCTGAAGCTATTTCAAGCAGAATGTTGTATTCAAGCAGCTCACAGCAATTCAAGTGAATATGAAGATCATTCAAACTCAAATGACATACACGCCCACGTTTCACACACAGGTAAAGAAAAGTATCTCACCATCATATAATTATCTCCCTTCTCAATTTCCTCAGCGTCCACATTTGGTTAGAGGGATTCTGATCTCCCCCCTTTACTTAGCTCACCCATCACTTCCTCCAGAAATCCTGGGAGATAGGGCTGGGTGGGGGCATTCAGTCTGAAAATGAGAGCATCGAACCGAATTATTTCTTGGAGATTATTGACTGTATATCTCAAAAGAATAGAAAGTTGCTAGGTGGTGCTAAGTATTTTAGGGAGATCTTCAATGCTACAATGTTTTTTAGGCATTGTTCAGCTGCTGTCCACCTTTGCTAACAGCTGCACCGCTGGCCTGGTCACACTGTCACCTGTAGGGCACACTCAGCACTGCTGTTCTCCTCCAGACCCACTCTGCCCTCTGGAGTCTCTCAGACCACCGTCCCCCAGATCAACAACCTTTGGTATTTTCTTGGGGCAGGGAAACCCTTTTCTCATCAGCACATATTTCAGAGGCAATTTTTCAGAGGTGACTTTTTGAGGCCCCCAGGTAGGGCATTCTTTTTCCTCGGGCAAGCGGAGAGAGCTGAGCGTACAGGATACCGGGCTGTAGAGTGGGCCAGCACCACCTGATACTGAATAGTTGAGGAGCCTCTCCCTAGGCTTCAAGCACATCTCAGTTTGTGATCAACTCACGGGCAGTGAACCTAGTCTTTGTTTCAGATTTGTCTAACTTTCCATAATAGGTGAAAATCTCCCAGAATATGCTAATAGGGATGGGTGACCAGTCTGTCACTCAAAATGCATTGAATAATCTGTGAGATGATGTTTCTTCATGCTAGAATCATCTAAAGGAACCCTAGTCCCCCAAAAAGCTAAGGACATCTATGAGGTTAAAAAATGAAGGCCCTCCTGGAAAGTGTAAACATCCCTGTCCTACTCCTGGCTCTGCCTCTGCTAGAGATGTGACAATGAACATCTTCCCGTTTCTGCACCGTAGTGTTTCCAGCTATTGAATAGAATGGCAATCTGATTTTTCATTCTCAAAGAGATTTATAGATGCAATAATGAACACAAATGTGTTACAAATGATTATGAGAAATCCCCTCAAGGACTCTATTATTTGTTTATTACTTACAGGAAAATAATAGGAAGTACTTATTTTTATTTTTCCTAAAGAAAACTTCCTGAGTTGAAGGGATTTGTGTTTGAGGGTTGAGGGTTAGAGGTTTATAGGGAATTGCAGAGAGTGACTAAATAAAAAATTAAGTACTAAGCAACACTGAATGCACAGAAAATGCCAGGGCATGACAATGAGAAAGAGGAAATGTTTATCATAGGAAGAAAGCAGAAAATTCTCAACAAGGGAAAAATGCCATGGCAAGTGTTCAGAGAATCCCCAAACACATACTTCATGTCTGGAGAAGACCTAAACATTGTCTTGTTTGTTTTTGTTTTGCAGTCATTGCTGTTCTTGTTTAAACTCAGTCAATTTGCAAACACTGCAAGAGATATTTGGAGAAATAAAATTTAAGTGCTGCACTGTAAAACCTGAATGCCAAAAATCACATGAGGAAAATTATTTATTAATATGAATTTCTAATCTGTGGAAGCTTTTCATCAAATCCATGGCTCTGTCACCTTATATCCTAAGGGAAAATTACAAAAAATATGCAATAATTTATCATAATCATCCTTTTCCCATTTGAAAATGACTCCACCCCTACCAGGCATTCAGATATATATCATAATCAAGAATATTTAAAAATGAGTATGATTATCCCCATTTTATGTGAAGGGAAGATTGAGGATGAGTTGTTTCAAGAGAATTGACCTAGGTTGTACCACTGTGAGAAGTAAAATTGAAAAAAATAGTCTATGCATATATGTTTACTTAAATTCTCTCATCATTTCTAAACTTTGTCATAAAAAACACATACCATAAACTATAAAAATGCATGGTTTAGTAGATTATTAAAGTGTGAGCTAAAACTGATATTTTCAACTCAAAATCAGGATGATAGGTTTTATTTACTCTTTTCTCTATTACATATATATATATATTTTTTTCTTTCACATTGAGAAACCTTGTTCTTAATGATACAGAGGATGATACATTTAGGAGATCCCATGTTTATTCATTTGTTTTGTTCAAATTTTCACACACAACAATCTCAGAATAACCATGATAATTCCACCAGCATTGATTATGTTTACCAAAAACAGTCTTATTTTTGTCATTTGCTATCTCAATTCTCCTTCATTGTTTACAAATTTATTAATTCTACATTCCATAGATCCATCCATTTTAAGTGTAGTTTGTTGAGTTTTGCTACATGTTTACAGTTGTGCAACCTCTTCCAGAATTGTTTTAAAATATTCCAAATCAGGGTAGAATTTTCTCATGCCCTTCTACAGTTAACCCCTAGCCCCTGCCCTGACTCCAAGGGACAACTAATCTCCATTTTTCAACATACCTTTGCCTTTTCCGGAATATTACATACCTGGGGTTATACAATATGTTGCCTTTTGTATCTGACTTTTTTTACTTACCATAATTTTTCTTTTTTAGATTCATCCATATTGTTGCTTGTATCAGCACTCCATTCCTTTATTACTAAGTTGTAGTCCATGTTTTGGATATTCGGGTGTACTACTTCTTTTATCCATTCACTAGTCAATAAAAGCTTAGATTATTTTGTCTATTTGACTGCTAAGAAAAATTCTGTGGCAAATCTTAGCATGTAAGTATTCATGTGGTCATGTTTTCATTTGTTGGATTGTAGGATGGGGAAGGTAGAGTTTTAAGAGTGAAATTACTGGGTCACATATAAGTGTGTCTTTATTACTATATATATGTATATAAGTATATACATATATATATATATAACCTTCCATATAGTTTTTAAACACAAGGTTACTTTTTTGTATTCTCATTAACTCCCCCAAGCCCCAATTTTTAATGGTTGCATTTTATCTGTACAGGTAGATCATGTAGCCATTAAAACATATTCTCTCTCTCCATCTCTTTCTCTCTCTTACCTTCCCTTTTCTTTATTTCTAAAACCTATTACATAAACAATGATTCCGAGGGGTCCTTTTTGTCAATCTTTCTCCAACTATTCTGTTTTTCAGAAATTTATTTTATAATAGACTCCTTAAGAAGGACTCATATGTCCTCTGTATTTCAAAGTCACTTTAGCTGAATATAAATTTATTGGCTTACATTTTCTTTTCTTGAGTGCCTTTAAATATGTTATTCCATTTTCTTCTGCCATAAAGCATGACTCCCAAGAGTCTGATATAAAACTAATTTTCTCTTACGAATTACATACTTGTGTGTTTGCCTAAATATCCAAAATCATGTTTTTCTCACATCTTTTAAATTCTAGCAATTTTACTCAAATGTGTGTCTTGGTGTTGATCATTCATAGTTAACATTCTCATAGACATAATATACTATTTGCGTATGTGGTCTCAAATGCTTTCATCAATATTTGTTATGCCTGGCTTTCATTTCTTGTTCCTTTAGGGATTCCTTCTATCATTGTTGAATCTTATTTGCATAGCTTCAATATTTTTTCTTTTTCTGAAATCATTTTATAAATCTTATTTCTCATTTGTAACAATATTATTCCACTTTTCACTATTATAACTCTTTAAGCATCATTTATTTTATTTGTTTATTGGTGTTCCATCTGGCTTACTCTTCATTTCCAAAATTATATCCTTTTATTTATAATTCCTTCTTGAGTTCTGCACCTAAGTTTTAAAAAAATTCTGATAGACATTTTCCCTTCGTGCCTTGTATGAATTTCTCGATGTCTTTTAAATAGTTTTGAAATGATGTATTTCACTTTTGATCTTTATGGCATATTGTCATTGCCTGCAGAATGTTATTCTGCTCCTTATTCTCCTTTATCTTATAGTAACTTTGTATAAAAGTTGATCTCTGTATGTTTCTGTTGCTCATTTTGAAACAAATTCAATTCTGAAGTTTCAAAAGAGGATCAGTTTAGATAGCTACTTTAATATCACAAACTATACTCTTCTGTTGTTCTCTTTCAATAATACTAAATGTGCCAAGTGGACTTCTAATTTTCCTGGCTTCATGTTCTTTCTCCACTTGGGTATTGCTTTATTTTAAAATATTTATTGTCCTCAGACTTCTTAGTTTTGATCTCACTCATAGTAGTTTCTTCTTCAGCATGGGCCCCCTTCCTGGAAGCAGGCCCTGGTAGCTCAGTTTTCAAGGTTCACAGGAATAGAGGCTGGTCTAGCCCTTTAGACCTCCCTTGGATTGGGCAAATTCCTTCACAATTTCATCTGCTTTCTCAAATAGACCCACTAGTCTTTCCAGTGAATACTTGTGGGGGATTTTTCGGTTCCACATTTCTCAGGTTCAGCATGTTGTGTTGATTCCTCTGCTAGCGTCCACACAGACACTGATGGTGGTTTATCGCCACACATATTTTATTTTAGAGTTCGTAGAAATACATCATGACCTAGTTTTGTGGGGAGTGAGAAGTAGTAAATGACATGCATGAATTTTTAGCTTTCTAATGTAGTTTCTTTGGGTCTTTAGACAGAGCCGAATCTGTGCTTCTAATGCTGTTTCCATCTTTTCAGAATTCTCCCTTAAGCTGAGATTTTAAATGCAACATCCACGATCCCTTCACCAATGTTTTCTCAGCAGTGATATTAAACATTAAATGTGTGCATTCTTTGGTTTGAGGACAGGAGAAAAAAACTTTAAAGTCTATGGTATGCATCCAAATCTTACGTTGCTTTCAAATTAGCAAGATAATGCAGAAGAAAAAAAAGAAGATATTATTTTGAAAGAGATGAATAGAAAATAAGTTTGAAGTCAAATGTTTGGACCTGATTTTGAACATATTAGTTCAAACTACATAAAAATGCTGATATTAGATCATTTTGAACTCTAAAAACAGGAATTTCATATGGTTCAGCATGACACTTCAGATGGAATAAATATCAGAACAACAAAAGACAACCAAAAATAAAATGAAGTTCCATTGAGCTGGATCAGCTGGATGAGATACATAGATTTTTTTTTTTTTTTTTTTTGGCCCAGAATATGAACTATCTTCGTTTATGTCCCATGGGCCCTTGAAAAGAATGTGTATTCCACTATTGTTGGATGTAGTATTCCATAAATGTCAATTAGATTCTGCTGAGTGATGCTGCTGCAGAGGTCTTCCACATCCCTGATAATTGTCTATCTATTTGTTCTATTGGTTGTTTAGAGAGCAGTGTTGATGTCTCCAACTACAATGGTAGATTTGTTTATTCATCCTTAGCTCTATCAGATTTTGCTTCTCATATTTTTCATCTCTATTATTTGACACATAACACATTTAGGATTTTTATGTCTTCCTGGTAGATTGACCCTTTTATCATTACACAACATTCCCCTCTGAGTCTGCAATTTTCTTTTCTCTCAAGTCTACTTTATCTGATATTAAACTTATGCATTCTTTTGGTTACATGTACATTTTTCTTTCATTTTTAAAAAAATACTCAACCTACCTATGTCATAGTATTTTAAGTGAGTTTATTGTAGACAGAAAGTGTTGGGTCATTTATTTTATTCTAGTCTGCCAATATCTGTACCAATCGTTAGTATATGTAGACCATTTGCCCTGGACATTGTTATTGTTATGTTAGGACTCAGAGCTACCTTTTTTTCCTGTTTGTTGTGATTTTTGTGTGTGCATTTTCTTTTTCTTGCCCTCTTGTGGATTACCTGAATATTTTAAAAAATTCAACTTGGATTTTTCTATAGTGTTTTTGTTATGGTTGTTCCCACTATTGAAATATATATACATAACTTACCACTCTTTACTGTGTCATCACTTTGGCAGTTTGAGTGAACTGTAGAAACTTTACTACTTTACATTCCTTTACCTTCCCTTCTTTATAATGTAACTGTGTTATATTTCCTCTCTCTGTATATTACAACCTCCTCAGCATGTTATGATGTTTGCTTCAATCATCAACTTAGAAAACTCAAAAGGTGAAACAAAGCCTACTGTAGTTACTGATGCTTTTGTTTACAATGTTCTTTCTTCCTTCCTGATGCTTATTGGTTATTAGTTCCTTCTTTATTGTTTCCTTTCTGTTTAGATAATATCCTTTGCGCATTTATTCAGGGTAGTTCCTCTGAGACAAATACTTTTGGTTTTCCTGCATCTGAGAATGTCTTGGCTTTCCCTTTATTCCTGAAGGTTATTTTACTGTGTGCAGGATTTTGGGTTGACACATCTTTTATTTCAGCAACTGAGTTGAAACTTCATAGTTTTTTTTTCATTTGTTTCACATGAGCTTCTATTTGCTGAAGCATTTTTATGATGACTCATTTAAAATCTTTGACAGAGGCTGGGTGCAGTGGCTCATGCCTGTAATTCCAGCACTTTGGGATTGAGACCAGCCTGGCCAACATGGTGGAACCCCCATCTCTATTAAAAATAGAAAAATTAGCCAGGTGTAGTGGTGGGCGCCTGTAATCCCAGCTACTCAGGAGGCTGAGGCAGGAGAATTGCTTCAACCTAGGAGGTGGAGGTTGCAGTGAGCCGAGGTCTTGCCACTGCACTCCAGCCTGGGTGACAGAGCAAGACTGTCTAAATCTATATATTATATATAATATATATACAAATTATATATATACACATTTATATATATATATGACAGAAAATCTTAGCATGTTTGTCATCTAGTATTGATGTGTATTGATTATCTGTGTTTCATTCAGTTTGAGATCTTTCTGGTCCTTGGTATAACAAGTGATTTCCAATTGAAAACAGCATTTTCTTATTATGTTCTGAGGCTCTGGATCTTACGCAGTCATTCTGTGACACTCACACTATTTCAGCCAGGCTGTGATGTCACCTTGTTACTGCCAGATGGGCACAAAAGTCCAGGTTCCAATTGGAACCTTCATTGACTCGTGGCGGGGGGGTGCCCCCTCATTATTACAGGGTGGAAGGGGGAATGTTAGCTCCCTGAGTGGGCTCCACTAACACCCAGAGGAAAGGGGCCTCCTTACAGTCTCGGCTCCCTGTGAGTCGTTTTCTGAAACCTTCTTTGCAGAGTTGTTGGATGCCTTCTTAACGGTCTCCAAAAAGTGGAAGGTGAAGTTCTTCACCAGGCCTTTGGTAATCTAGGTTTATGGGAGACCACAGGTTTTTCTGTGGTGTTTGATGGAAGAAGAATAGTCATTGTCTTCACATTTTCTGTTTTACCAAGTTGCTCCTTTCCTGATCTTTGGCTGGACAGATCAGTTTTGTTGTTATTATTGTTATTGTAGTTATTATTTTTGTGTTTGTCTGTTTGTGTTTGTTGCGACTTCCGGGTTACCAAGTTTTTCAGTTTAAATTCTGGCATATTCAAGGCAAAAACAAAACAAAACAAAACAAAACAAACATGAAACTTTCTAAGGTCACAAGATTTCTAGCAGTCTGCCTGCCACCACCACCTTATTCTCTACCATTCTCGCACACGTACGCGGGTGCATGTGTGTGTCTGTGTGTGCGTGTATGTGTGTATATGCAAAGGTCATTAGTTGTACTTAGAGGAATAGGGGAATGTACATCTATTCCATTTCCGTAGGAGCAGAAGTCCCTCACCCTTGCTACTTTTAAGCTCAGGAAGTTTGGGAAAGCTTCAGCAAATATAAGCACATGTGAAACAAATTAAAAAAAAAAAATTACCACTTTCTAGATGACATGAGTTGAAGCCCATGACCAGATGAGTATATTTCCTACAGAATAAAATATTGACTCATTCACTTGACTGAATATTTCTACAATGTATACATAGATCACAATACCACATTGTACCTATAAATATACATGACTGTTGTCAATTAAATACATAAATAAATTCTAACCCAGAGTTTCTTAATAATGATTGCATATAAGAAGCTTCTGAGAGGCCTTGAAACTGTGCTGTTATCTATGTCACAAGGGCAGATTCCCATAATAGGTGTAGGCTGGGAAGGCACATAGAATTCCGCAATGAGTAATGGAATCCTCAGATTTATCTCTGGAGTCTAATCTGAGGGAAGCCCCCTTTGCACCACCTTCAGGTTGTAGGTGAATGAAAGGGAGAAAACCTGGCCTTAACTTGTAGGCTGCAGATCAGCATCCCTATGCACCTCTTACTGACCTGCCACTTTGTGGTTCTAGGCAGATTACATACAAGCCATGTAGATTGCCTGGAATACATGCTGGCTGGGACTCGGCTCCCTAGCTGAGCTTTGAGGGAAACATGAAATCTGTGACAAAAGGCTGTGTCTAAGAATCACTGCTAAATTCATAGATCATTGAAGCTTATCCAAGGAAAGAATTGCTAAACGTGGATTATAACCTGATCTTGCCAAAAGAGTTTCCGTGTCTCCCATCCCCCTCTTGTCAGTCTCCCCATGGTAATGCTGCCAGAGGAGTCTTGATCTCATGACACCTCTTTGTAAAAAGCCTAAATTCTTAGCATGGAATCCATGACATGTCCTTCATCTTCTCTCCTACCTCATCTCTAACTATCTCCCACACTGAATGCTCCCACTGGCTGCCCTGAACTGCTGAGTTTTCCTTGTCCCTTTGATTGCCTGACCTCGCCCTGACATTCCTAAGCCTCAGGAAGCCTCAGTCTGCCTGGGGTGCCTTTCTTCTTGTGCTTAGTCAGTTCACACTTCTTTTTCAAGCACCCACTAAAATGGCCCCTCCTTTGGAAAACGCCTTTGCTTCCTTCAGTGAGGTTATTAAATACATACATAAATTCTAACCCAGAGAGTTGCTTAATAATGATTGTGTATAAGAAACTTCTGGGAGGCCTTGAAACTGTGCTGTTATCTATGTCGCAAGGGCAGATTCCCATAGTCTAGTGCCACTCAGACTGCCTGAGCTCAAATTCTACTTTGTCATTTATTAGCTGTGTGAACCTGGATGAGCTACTTTGTTGTACCTCAGTATGCTCATATGCAAAAAGGGTTTAACAATTGTACTTCTCTCAGAAGGTTCAGGAAAATACTATATTATACTAATTATTATACTATATACTATATTATACTAATACACAGTATTAGTAGTAAGTTTTTACTTTTTTGATTTTTGTTTTTCATTTTAGATCATAAAATTCTTAGGTGAGGAGCTATGTTCCCTCCTCCGTCCATTGTAATTTCTCATCTTTCCATCTTCTTCATCTCCTTCTTTCTTTTCCTCTGCTCTCAAACATTTATTGGAAGACTAAGCAGTGCCAACCACTATACAAGGCAGTAAACAAACAAAACAAAACAAAAACAAGGAGGAATGATTCTTTCAGTGAGAAATGAACTTCCAGAGCTAAGTATTAATATAATTCCTGACAGGGCAGTTCCTTTGGGACAAAGAAATGAATGGCAGTGCAGCTGTGGAGGAAGAAGTGGCATTCTTGACTGAGCTCATGTGAGGGGCATTATAAAGATCAATATTTTGTCTGAGTAGAAATGAGATAGACAAAGGTGAGGAGCATTCAGGAAAGGACAGAGACAGCGCAGGTGCATGAAGGGCACACAGTGGCCTGTCATTTGTCTTTGCCAAAGCTGCAGAGCAGTGCGGAGGACTGGGGGCTGTGGGTGGAGAGTGTCTGGGCCAGGCCTATTGGGAGTGCCTTTGATGCCATGCCAAAACCTTTGCATTATTTTGTTCTCAAACAGCCAAATAAAGGATTTTAAGTGACAAAACTGTTTTTTTCTTTTAGCTCTAGTGTTCCTGCTTCCATGTATAGAACTGTGTGAGAGAGGAAGAGAGACAGAGAGAGAGAGAGAAAGAGAGGAAGGAAGGGAGAAGAGAGACATTAGGGAGTAGGGAACTGAGTAACATTTTCAGACCAGGAAAGATAAAGATTTGGACTAAGTTTTAAGCATGAGGATATTTGCTGAATACACGGGGAGGTGTTTAATAGAGTAATGTAGTACTGGACTCAGTAGGTTTATTCCTGCTTTCTCTCTCTCTCTCTCTCTCCAGATCAATGCCCCAAGTGTCTTCTCGCTCACTCCAAAAGTGATGATGCAATTTCTTGCTGTCACTTAGAGTTCACTGTCTTCATTATAATTGTGTTTTTATCTCTTTGGCTCCAACTTTTTATGCAAGGGCTTCAAAGAATGGTTTGTTCTGCTTTCTGGTTTTATGTCTTTTTATTACACCATAGTGCAGTCTTAAAAACCCTTAGTACTTAACATTTCCAAAACAATCTGCAAATATTAGCTAACCAATTCGCATCTTGACCCCGGGAGGCTGGGTCAGTGTGATTATTTCGGCTTTACAGATGAGCGAGCTGGATGGGGAAGGTTAAAGGATTTGCCTGGGTTTGCAAAATAAAGCAGAGAGCAAGTGCATCATTCACAAGAGGATCATTCCTGACTGATCATATTTCTGTTCTTGAGAAGCAGCTGGTGGAAAAGAGGAGGATGGTGTGGGTCAGGGGATGTCAGAGGATAATTTTATAGTCTTGGGCAAGACACATCACGAACATGAGCTGGTTTCCTCACTGGATATAATTATCTATTTATGTGTCTCCTGCCCGTTGAGTGATTCCTGAGGAAAGGAGGAGACAAAAACTCAATGTTATGGTAAGCACAATACCTGACATATAGTATGTGTTTAGTAACAATATATGTGTCTAGAATTTAGAAGGTGATAGAAATACAGACCGCTTTCCCTCCCCAAGTGTTTCTACCTGACTAGAGTATGATGAAGCATATTAGTCACATTTACATTTATGTTTTATTTGTGGCTGTGGAGTTAGCCTAATTTCAAATTGTGTTTTCATTGCTTACATGCCTTTCAACTTTGAAAACACTGCGTAATCTTAATAAGCCTTATTTTCTTAATCTGTAAAACAAAATAAAACAAAAAGAGCAATAACAGTATCTATTCATAGAGTTGTTGTGTCAATGGGACTGAAATGATCTGTTCTAATTATTTCAGTTCCCACAGACACAACTCTATGAAGCCGTCCGTCAATTCGTCCCTGTCTTGAATCTATGTATACAGAAAAGCATTATTTTTTTATTTTGTATTTATTTATTTATTTTTAATTTTATTTTATTTCAGTTTTTGAGACGGAGTCTCGCTCTGTCGCCCAGGCTGGAGTGCAGTGGCGCGACCTCGGCTCACTGCAAGCTCCACCTCCCAGGTTCGCGCCATTCTCCTGCCTCAGCCTCCCGAGTAGCTGCGACCACAGGCACTCGCCACCACGCCTGGCTAATTTTTTGTATCTTTTGTAGAGACAGGGTTTCACTGTGTTAGCTAAGATGGTCTCGATCTCCTGACCTCGTGATCCGCCCGCCTCAGCCTCTCAAAGTGCTGGGATTACAGGCATGAGCTACCGCGCCCGGCCCATTATTTTTATTTTTCTGCACTGTGCCAAGTAAGAGAGTTATCAAATGTTAAAGGTGACATGCATATATACATATGTGTGTGTGTGTGTGTGTGTGTGATATGAGAGAAGCACTCAATTCTTCCCTGTCTTTAATATATGAACACACAAAAGCATTATTTGTTTTTATTTTTCTGCACTGTACTAAGCAAAATAATCATCAAATGTTAAAAGTGGCATACATACATATATGTGTGTGTGTGTGCGTGCATGTGTGTGTCTGGGAACTTACTTCCTCCATACAAACATTAGAAATACCTGAAACTAGTTGGACTAAGGTTAACCATATAGCAAACGCCAAAGGTCTAAGCCAACTTGGTTTGAGAAATAGAATTATTATATATCATATTATACTAAACACTACTTGAAATCATTTGATAGGGCAAATTCCTTTTGTTGCCATGGAAGATATTAGAATAGGATTCCACCTATAGAAGCATTAGGACAGCTGTATGTAGCAGCATTTTGCCTGTACCTCATATAGAACTTTGAAGACATAGATATTTATTAAATGTTTACTATTAGGATAATTTTCTTGGAAGTAGTTTTCACTAATAGCCATTTGAGAATAATATAAGAAGAAAAATGTGTTCACTATTTGACATGAAATTGGTCAAAAATTTAACGTTATAGTTATACTTACTGATATAAAAATTAGAATAAAACTTCTTACATTTACAGATAAACAGACTGATATACTAATCTGAAGATTATGTTGAGTACAAGTCAGTTTTACCATTTTATCATTTTATTCTGAAATATTTATTTTGAAATCCATGGTATTAAAATATTATATTAATTTTCAGACTCACCAGATGTTGAATATGTTATCTTTTTTGAAATTTAGTTTCAGTATTTACTTTTGTGGCACTATTTACTATCAATATCATAGGGTATTCTCTCCACAGATTTTAAAAAGTCTAATCATTTGTTTAAAATATATTTTGAGATACCTGTAACACCCCTGAGAAAATGGAAATAATCTAGACTGTAGTTGAGCCAGAATTGGAAATCACTCAACATTGAAGCTTCACTTGCAAAAGAGAAAATAAAGAAGCTCAAAGTATAAATCAATGTATATTCCTAACACCTACATTCTAGGTTTCCACTTTCAAAATTCTGATTCAGATTTTGCCTGCATCAGAGGAAAATAGATGAGAAAGAACACAAAATCCAGTTTTAAGGAAAATGGATCAATAACATATTTCCCAGAAGAAGATTACAGATACAGTATGTAAATTTCTTCTTGAATCTCTTGTTGAAGCAAGAACAGAACAGCAGAAGCCATATGAACATGGAACATTCTCAGGATTACCTCACCCTAAAATAAGAAGGAAGAGGAAAAGGAAGTTGAACACACAGCAAAGTAAACACTGAAATCTTTTCTAAAAGTACCCTGTACGTAGGTGTGCTCTTTTGAAATTAGAGGTTTTTTACATCCTTGAGTGCCATAAGAACATTTTGTACTGGATTGAAGAAAGTTTATATTTTAGATTGTGCCATCCATTTTTGGGTTCGGGGTATCAGAAAAATGCTAATAAAGCTCTTATGAGTTGCTTTTATTTGGGGGCATGTTGACTTGAAGCCCTGTTATAGGTCTATTTCCTTGACCATGATGGTACTGTCTAAATATGCAAACTTTCCATGGGCAATAGACTATAAAATAAAATAAAAAATGATTATTAAAAGCATATTATTCTTGTCCCATCTATTTACATTTTAAAAGCTCTGTCTTTAATCTTTTTTTCTCTCTGTATGCTTTCATTAATAACTTGTACATACCTCCATTGCAGCAGACACATTTGAATTACATTTTCTGCTTGATAGATTTCCAGTTCCCTATCTTTTCTTAAAGGTAACCCTGGAACTTAGAAGAAGGGCTGTGTAATTGAAGAATCTCAAATATTTATTAAATTAGTGGAAAAATAAAAATGAAGTTATTCTTTAAACATTTAAAAACATATTATTTGCCTATTATCATTGCAACAACATGCAGCCTAACTAGACCGTAGAACCCCTGAAGTCCATACTATTTTCAGAGGAGTTGCCTCCAAAGCCGCAGCAAGTGATTTTGATTTAGACTTAGATTTTGCTTTTGAGTGAAAGAGAGGCCATGCTCTTTTTAGCTGAGTTAGATTGACACGGCACACTTTTTGTTTTGTATGTGTCTAATTGGATGTGGTTGAATTCTGTTTGGGAAGTGGTTGATTGGGTTTGCATCATATGCTAGTGTTAGGGTTTACTGATATAAAAATGAATAATATATGGCCCCAGATATTGAGAACTTACAGGTTAGTTATGGCAAATGGCTTTTCACCAATCATCTCATAATGGAAGTATAAGTTCCTTAAAGGAATATAGATGTTAAAGTAATTAATTAAATGGAGCTCATATAGGTAACTGATGGTAATGAAAATCAGGACACAAACAAACAAAACGTTAAAAAAAATTAAGTTGTGCTTTAGCAACTAGAAAAGGAGCAAGAGATATTTCAAATGGAGAAAATAGCATGATCAAAGGTAAGGGCATATTGGTCTGAAACTCAAAATTATTTATCAAGAAGAGGTTCATTTTTGCACATAACAGAAAATCCAGAGTTTAAACATTATTTATATAGATTAAAATAAATACCTGGTTCTTTCCAAGTCTCCTTTCTGTCATTCCCTGTATGCTGGCTTTTGATCTTGGGCTCTCCCTCTCATAATTACTAGATGCCTCAGTAGTTCTTAGTCTCATATTACAGAAACATCAAAATTCTTGGGTCATAAACATTATAGTATTGAGTCCTCTTTTAGAAACAAGGAACCCTGCCTGGAAGCCCCTTATGTCTATTGGCTAGAATTGTGTTATAAGTCAATTTTTCAATCAAACACTGGAATTGAAAATGGAACTTATATTATTGATTCAAAGTAATTAAGATTTGCTAGCAGAGCTGGGTCTATCTTCTCTAAAGAACCTGGTACCTGAACAAGAAGGTTCTTTCAACATGGAAGAAGTAGGTGTAAGAGTGAAGTGGGATTAGCTTTTTTGGAGCATCCAAAAATGAGTAAGTAAAGAGTACAAATGAAATTCAATCATAGGGATATTAAGGAACTCTGAGCAATTTGACGTGGACAGACAATAGGATTATTTGTCCAAGCCAAATATAAGGAGTTTGCATTCTGGGTGAGATAATTTGGGTACCCAAATTATTTTATCTTTTATTGGTAAGAAAAAAATGTGAAGCAAGCAAAATTCAAAGTTTACTTACTTAATTACAATGTTCTTAGATGCTTGAGATCCATGAGCCTATGTATTTTCCTTATATGTATTAGGAGACAGGTATTATATCCACTTTTCACATATGAAAAAATTGAGACTTGGGAGAATCAATATACTCAAAGCTTCGTCAGCTAAAAAAGAGTAGAACTGAAATTTAAACTTAGGTTGGTCTAGCTCCAAAGCCTGTGTGGGTTCTAGTTCTGTGGAGGATGAGTTATCTGCGCATACCCCATTAGAATTTTATAAAACCTATAAGGAAGATATTGTGATGAAGTAAGTTATTGTATTTTTCATATGCCTCTTCCAGTCTCTGGTTAAGAGGTGAAACAGAATTGCAATAGCACTCGAAGGGATTTTCACTGAGGCAAGGAGGTGTGGACTTTGGTGACAGAATGCTCTCCCTACCTTATGGGTCCCTTCTTTGCTGTACAGCACGACAGTAAAATTTAAGTTTGTCTCTGTCTTCTATTTTGAGGATGGCAGAGGTTAATAGCCTAGAGAGAATTAGGAGGGGCACATTCTTCAGTCATGGCTACTCAAGGAGCTTGTAGATCTGGCCATTGGGGCTCCTTCTCTGGGCCCTCATACATTAGAGAACGTTACTCCATTCCTCCTCTGCTGTGCCCCATCCCTTCTTGCCCCATCCCCTGAGGGCAAGGAGTTCATGGGACAATTGGACCTATTGAAGCACCTATTGAGAACTCACTTCTTCCTTTCTAAACCACTGTTTGGAGACTCAGGTCTCTGAAATGTGTAATAGACTCATGCCCACTTGCAAGTACACATGGATCAGTATGCAAGAGTCTTTTACAGACTAACCTGTACGTGTACACACTCTTCAGCATGATAGGTAGCAAAAAAGGTATGTGCTTTCATAAACTGGAGTGCTGTGGAGCTTGGCTTGGATGTGAGGAAGAGCTTGTCCACAGATATGTCTACCAGATCATTTTAAGATGACATGGTGCCAGGGGTCAAAGAGAAGGCAGGGGACATCTATTTGTATTCTTGCCTCATGCCTTCTGAATACTATTAGTGGGCCTAAGGCTGTCTCTAACTTACAAAGAAGAAGGAGTAAACAGAAGCTATACAAAGTTATATGGAATAAAGGCCAGTACATTAGTAATAATAGTAGCTAGCACCTATGTATCACATTCTGTGGGCTGTGCTCATTACATGTGTTGGCACATTTCATCTTCATCACAACTCAGTCAATAAGCTGTGATGTGAATTTAACCTCTTATGTTGTGCAAAACACGGCATGATTTGACAGCCCCAGAAATTTATAATTTAAGGCACCATTGTGTTCTCCATTTTATACATAAGGGCCATGAAACACAGAGATAAAGCAATTCACCCAAGACACATGGTCAGATTTGTTCCCAAGCCATCTGCCTCTAAGTCTAAGTCTGTGTTTTAACCATTGCATCATTCTCCCAAGTGGAAAGAAATTGAGAATATTGTGTCAGGAATAGGTGTGTACTTCATTGTCTTCTTGTGTCATATTTTTAGGGCTTTCGACTTTAAGTGGCAAGTTCCAGAACCTGAGAAGCAAAGAAACCCAAAACCAGCCTTTCTTTTGCCTAGCTCTAATCCATTTCCTACCCACGACCAGAGGAGCTCTTGTAAATATATCTCTACCGCCTCTTGCTTAAGAACCCACAGTGGTTCCTTATTGCTTATCAATGGATGAAATTCCAACTGTTTAAACTGACTTTCAAAAAGTTTTAATATTTGGTAATCTGTTTAACTTCTAAAACTTCACCCTTTTCCTTGTCAACTTCCATTCCCATATTCTGCTATGTTCACTTCCTGACACTCATCATCTCTCCTTTGGGCATATCCTCACAGGGTTTTTACTGCCCAGATCTGTTCACATTCCCCTACTCTCTTCTTCCACCCCCTTCTCCCAGTTAATCCCACTTATTCTTCATGTTTTTTTTTTTTTTTTACCTCTTGTCACTTTTTTAAAGAAACCTACATTGACCAGTCTTCCCTTGTACTGTATGTTCATTAGCACCCTTGCAATGTTCCCTCTTGTAGCCCTCAGCAAACTTGGCTGACATTGCTTGTTTATTGTGTGTGTCATCCATAAAACTATACATAGCTTCACAGGAGGGACTTTGTATTGTTTTTCATTGAGTCCTCCACAGTCTAGTACATAGTATGTAAGAAAGAGTTGAACAAAAAACTGAAAACTGTCATTATTTAAGGCTTAAGTTAACAAAATTTCAACAGCTTCCAAACCATGAACTCTAATTTTGGTAATAATTATCATTATGTTTTCTTTTTTATTCTATTTCTCTTGGCAATTTGCAATGGTAGGACTTATAGTGAATGTTCACAGAGGGAAAAAATAGTAGGAAAATAAAGGGGGTGCTCCTGGACACTTAGGTAATGAAAAATACACAATTTTTAAAAATCAGGATTAGATTTAACACATTCTGACTAGTTCAGAGATTTTTTTGAAACCATATGCTTATCACCATATTTTTCTGCTATTTCCTTTTCTTTTCTATTTAATTTTAGCAGACACATACAGTTCACATCCAATTTTAGGTATGGTACAAGAAATTTAACATTTTTTCAGAAGCAAAAAAATTAATTTTTTTGCATTTTCACTGACTTTTAGCATAAAACTACATACCCATGAGACATCAACAATAACAACAAAAAAAAGCAAAACCATATAGTCTTGAGTTTGAATATGACTAGATGAAAATTAAAACTATATGTTTTAAGAAAAGGCCACAAAATGACCTAAATTCATCCTCAGTTTATAAAAAGTATGGAGCAGTATTACAGGCAATAATGAAGAAGGTAGATAAAAACAGTGCCAAAAAACTTAAAAGTGTTTCCAAATATTTACATTTGCTTAGAGATTCTAGCAGAAATTACTGATTTAAGCATTAGGCAATGAATGAGCACTTTTAATAACAATACAATACTGACACAAAGAGAAACAATTGGAAGACAGCTGCTTCTGTTCTGAAAATCATGTGGAGTGTACACATTTGGCTTCAAAAGATAAAATGAAATTCTTGCTGGAAAAAAAAAAGAAAAGAAAAGAAGCATCAAGAGGCACAGAGTGTTGGGTAGAAGACAAAGATGAAGATTGATGATTCCTTTTATAACGGTGATGCACAAAATATTGAGACCCTGGGAGCCATCCTCAACCCAAACCTATGAGGTTGGGCTATCCATCTCTCATTTTCCTATAAAATGTGCACATAATATTTTAAAGCTCTAAAAATTACTCTGAGGCATAGAATAAATAAGCTGTACTGCTGTTATCTCTACATTTACTAAGTGCTGTGTGTTATGAGAAGTAATAAAAGCTTACAGAGACATGGGCGGAATAGGAAACAGCAATAGAGCAAGGCATAAATCCTCCAACCCTTGTCAGAAGGAGTAAGCCAGTTTGGCCATCAGTAAAATGGGCTTGTGTAGCTGAATGAATTTGTATGGTCCTGTTAAGATCCACCTATTCATTATGTAATAAATAATAATTTCATGAGCCCTCCTGTGGAACACGCATTGTTTCAGGCTGTAATATACAATCCAGATGTTAGTGTCAAGGAAAATATAAAAATCAATTAATCATAAATAAATAAACACATGATTTAAGAGAAAAGTAGTCTATATAATACAAAGATAATAGAGTTAGGTATTAAAAAGTAATTGGTTGAATAGGGAGATGGTGGATTAGAAAGAGAAATCTCAGTTGAGTATTATTTGAGCAATATGTGAAGAATCACAAAGATATGGCTATATTCAATTGTTGGGGAATAGTATTGTAAAAACTGGGGGCATCACGCAAAACAGACTATAAAATAAGAAAGAACCTGGTATAGGCCAAGTGCGGTGGCTCACGCCTGTAATCCCAGCACTTTGGGAGGCCGAAACGGGAGGACCACCTGAGGTCGGGAGTTCGCCACAAGCCTGACCAACATCAAGAAACCCTGTCTCTACTAAAAATATAAAATTAGCCAGGCGTGGTGGCAGGCACCTATAGTCCTAGCTACTTGGGAGGCTGAGGCAGGAGAATCGCTTGAACCTGGGAGGCAGAGGTTGCAGTGAGCCGAGATAGTGCCATTGCACTCCAGCCTGGGCAACAAGAGTGAAACTCCTTCTAAAAAAAATAAATAAATAAATTAGAAAGAAAGAACCTGGTGTACTCAAGAAAGAAAAAAGAGGCCAGTGGTGTGTATTGAATGAGGAAGAAAATGGTAGGAAGTATGTTTAGCAAGATGCAAAGGACCATGCTACATAGACCTTTTCAAGCCATGGTAAGCAATGTGGTTTTACACATCCCATCCGGAGATGTCACTGGAAGGCTTGCGTTGTCAGGTATCAATTTGACTTAGGTTATTAAAATGCCACTTTGGCCACTGTGTGGGAAATGGATGCAAAGAAAGCAGGAACAAAAGCAGACAGGACAGTGAGCAGACAATTTTGGTGGTCCAGATGAGAGACCCTGGTGAAAAGCAACACACAGCGAGCAGTGCAGATAAAGTCTTGTCATACTTGAGAAAGATTCTTGACATAGAGAGATTAAAATTGTTCATAAATTGCAGGTGGATTCAGGTAATGTTAGAAATCAAGGATAACTATAACTTTTGGGGCCTGAGATGTGAAATATTAGGAACAAGCCAGTTTAAGGTAAAGAACAAAAATATTTCTGGTTGGTCCATGTTTGGTTTGAAACCTCCATCTGACATCTGGACAAAGTGGAAGCTTGAAACATGGCTGCTATGGAGTCATCAGCATATCCATAGTTTGTAGAGACGTGCACTGGATAAGAACCTCAGGAAGAGGGAATAGAGAAAGTCTTCAGGGGCAATGAACAAAGGCCTTCCAACCTATAGAAGTTGGGAGAAGAGAAAATAGACTTCAAGGGAAAACAAGATCTAAATAAACATTCCCTAACTCTAGAACTGTTGGGAGGCGATAATCTCTGATCCAAGTCTCAGATATTAAGAAGTGTACATTCATCTGGCTGCTATTGTGAATGAACAGCAAAGAGTATTGAGCACACTAAAGTGAAAGACGCATTTCTTTTTCTTCAATAAGCTCAATAACTGATTGGTGAGAAAAAAAGTTATTTTAAAACCTGAGTGCTAAGTTCAATATGAGATGCAAATCTGACGTAGGGACTGAGATTACGCAGGAGAAGAGAGATTAGCTATTTGGAGAAAGGAAGACAGAGACAGCCTCTTGGATAAGGTATACTAACTAGGCAAGAGGCGCTCAGAAATAAACCCTAGGATACATGTCCTAGGTGAGATACGGTCATGTGCCACATAACAATGTTTCAATAATGGATGGGCTGCATATAAGACAGTGGTCCCATAAGATTGTAATAAAGCTGAAACTTTCTTATCACCTAGTGACATTGTAACTTTCTTAACCATAGCACAACACATTGCTCATGTATTGGGGGTGATGCTGGTGTAAACAAACCTACTGCAATGCCAGTTATATAAAAGTATGTACTATATGGTCAATACGATGCTACATTATATTACTTGATAATGATAATAACCAACTATGTTACTGATTTATGTATTTACTATCCTATACTTTTTATTTTTAATTTAGATTATACTCCTTCTAATTTTTTTTTTAAATTAACTATCCTCAGGCAGGTCCTGCAGGAAGTATCCAGAAGAAGGCATTGCTACCGTAGGAGATGACAGCTCGTTGTGTGCCATTGCCCATGAAGACCTTCCAGAGGGACAAGACGTGAAGGTAGAAGACAATGAAATAAATGATCCTGAGCCTGTGTATTAGGATAATGTGAGTTTGTGTCTTCGTTTTTAATAAAAAAGTTTAAAAAATTAATAAAATTTAAAAATAGGAAAAAGCCTATAAAGAAAATACTTTTGTCTATGTGTACAATGTGTTTGTGTTTTAAGCTGATATTACAAAATAATCAAAAAGTTTTAAAGTTTAGAAAGTAAAAAAGTTCTGGTAAGCTAAGGTTAATGAATTATTGAATTACTACTATTATTATTATTATTAAGAAGGAGTTTTCCTCTTGTTATCCAGGCTGGAGTGAAGTGGCATGATCTCGGCGCACTGCAACCTCCACCTCCTGGGTTCAAGGGATTCTCCTGTCTCAGCTTCCCAAGTAGATGGGATTACAGGCGCCAACCACCACACCTGGCTAATTTTTGTATTTTTAGTAGAGATGGGGCTTCATCATATTGGTCAGGCTGGTCTTGAACCCCAGACCTCAGATTACCTGCCCACCTCGGCCTCCCAAAGTGCTGGGATTATGTGCGTGAGCCACTGCCTCCAGCCTATTGAATTTTTTAATAGAAATTTAGCATAGCCTAAGTGTACAGTGTTTACAAAGTCTATAGTAGTGTATGATAATGTGCTAGGGTTTCACATTCACTCAACACTCACTCACTGACTCACCAAAGCAACTTCCAGTCCTGTAAGCTCCATTCATGCTAAGTGCCCTAGCAGGTCTACCCTTTTTCTTTTCTACTGTGTTTTCACTGTACCTTGTTTATGCTCAGGTATGTTTAGATATACAAATACCTACCATTGTCTGACAATTGCCTACAGTATTCAGTATCATAACATCTGCACATGTTTACAGCCAAGAGCACTAGGCTATACCATATAGCCCAGGTGTGCTGTAGGTTAAATTATCTAGATTTGTGTAAGTCACTCTGTATTATTTGCACAGTGGCAAAATTCCCTAACAACACATTTTTCAGAAGGTATCCCATTGTTAAGTGATGTATGTGGGTCAGGTTGTCTACATGGGGATTCACGTATTGAAGTATAACCTGAACTAGATGTCCTCTTGCCAACGATGTTATCTCCACCCCCATCAGGTGCTGAGACAAGCATCCTTCCTGTTGTGTATCCCTGTTTGCTTGTGCAAAGATGTGTGCCTGCCTGTGAGTGTGTGTGTGTATTCCACAGTATGATTATTTTCCACTTAATTAAAAAGATAAAATATAAACATCTAGGCCATTCAAGCTGAAACATCTTAGTTAAAATAATTCATCTCTCTGCTTTGTCTCACATTCTCTGTGCACATCTCTCCGGATGGCCCAGTGGGTAAGGGCACAATGGTATTAGCTCCAGGCTTGTGTTATGGTGCCCTAATGCACTGCACATCTACCTAAGTCCCATGCTAAATCCTTCCAGAACCACCATTTCTTCATCCCTGATAATTAACAGCTAAGGTATTTAATTCCATGCATAATAACTGGCTCTTGGGGCTGGGCACAGTGGCTCACACCTGTAACCCCAGCACTTGGAAAGGCTGAGATGGGAAGATTGCTTGAGCCCAGGAGTTTGACACCAGCCTGGAAAGCACTGGAAGATCTCATCTCTACAAAAATTTTTTTAAAAATTAGCCAGGCGTGATAGCACATGCCTGTGGTCCCAGCTACTAGGGAGACATAGGCAGGAGAATGACTTGAGTCTGACAGGTTGAGGTTGGAGTGAGCTGTGATTGCGCCGTTGCACTCCAGCCTGAGGGACAGAGCAAGACCCTATCTCAAATATCAAAATCAAAATAATTGTTTATTGGAAATTATTGTATAAAATATTTGTATGATTGAGATAGCTATTCATGTTATGCAGAATGAATATGAGGCAAGAAGCAAAACAATATTGCTTTGTTTTCAAAATAAAAAAGCGCACTGGATTGCTATGGGAATCAAGGAAATTAAGTGAATACAAAGATGCAAAGCTAGTATTTGTTAGGTGTACACCATGCACGAAGCATTCTTCCAGGCAGACAATTCTTTTAGGTAGGAATTTCAGAGGACTGAAATTCAGACTGAGAGAGGTCAAACAAAGGACTCAAAGTCACACAGCCAGCAGTTGGTGGAGCCAGTCTCCCTGCACCATGTCTGAAGGCTGAGCCTGTGCTTATCTTGCTGTCCAACACTGCCTCCCAGTGGTCTCCCTTACCTTCTACATCAAATCCATCACACACCTTATTGATTTTAGCTTCCGATTCTCTCTGGTTCACTCTACTTTTTTGTTACTATTGCCCTAATTCAGCCTCTCAGCAGCAGCGGAACTGGCCTTCTCCGAAGTTCCTTCTTTATTTCACCTGCCACAAAAATATGTGCCTTTTACTAGTTTGAATTTTTTTCAGTGACTTCCCACTCTTCATGAAGAATTTCAAAACACATTAGGCTAGTGACTAAGACAACACGCAGATTGTCTTTAGCCTAGCTTTCCAGCATTATATGGTACAAAGATGCTAATCTCAACTAATGCCCCTACACACACATATCATGAATCATTGGTAAGTTTGAATTCATTCTGGGTACCTCACTTAAGTGGTGGAGTCTGAGTATTATTAATAATACATTCTTTTTTTTTTTCGTGCAATGACTATTCTGTGCTTTCTTTGTTGTAGGATGCTTTAGCCATTCTTTTTTTTTTTTTTTTTTTCCTGACGGAGTCTGGTCGTGTTGCCCAGGCTGGAGTGCAGTGGCGCCATTTTGGCTCACTGCAACCTCCACCCACTCCTGGGTTCCAGCAATTCTCCTGCCTTAGCCTCCTGAGTAGCAGGGATTACAAGCACGCATCACCATGCCCAGCTAATTTTTTGTATCTTTAGCAGAGATGGGGTTTCACCAGGTGGCCAGGCTGGTCTCAAACTCCTGACCTCGTGATCCACCTGCCTCGGCCTCCCAAAGAGCTGGGATTACAGGTGTGAGCAACTGCGCCTGGCTTTTTTTTTTTTTTTTTGAGACGGAGTTTCACTCTTGTTGCCCAGACTGGAGTGCAATGATGCAATCTCGGTTCACTGCAAACTCCACCTCCCCGGTTCAAGCGATTCTCCTGCCTCAGCCCCGCAAGTAGCAGGGATTACAGGCACCCGCCACCATGCCCAGTTAATTTTTTTTTAATATCTAGTAAGGACGGGGTTTCATCATGTTGGCCACGCTGGTTTTGAACCCCTGACCTCAGGGTGATCCACCCTCCTCGGCCTCTGAAATTGCTGGGATTACAGGCGTGAGCCACTGCACCCGGCCAGGTGTTCTCGAATATATTTACATCTACATGATTTAAAATCTACATTTAAATCTATTTATTTGTGTGTGTCTGTAAAGTGTTTATTTAAACTGGATTTAAGAAATGAATATAAATGCCAAATTATAGCAGTGTATATGGATAAAATGGAAAGTTTTTATGATTTATTGAAATGAAGACAGGAACAATAACATGAATAATAACTCTAGGATAGGCAAATAATCTAGGAGTGGGCACATTGCTCCCATGTTCCTGATGGAATGTAGTGTGGTATACTGCCGGGGGAACCTGAACCTAGAGTATATTGTAAAATGGTAACTAGGGGATCTCTTATTACATGCTGTGCCTTTTTCAGATCTAAATGGGAAGTTCTCATAACCTAGATATTTTGGAGCCTCATGCACCATAGTATCTGTGAAATCACTTATTAGTCTGAAATTCAAACTGGCCTGGAATTAAATTCTATCAGGCTCTCTACAATCTCCTGAAAACTGAAAAGGGATTAATAGCAGAGGTAGGGTTTCCTGTTTACCATTTTACAACATGCAATCTTTATTTATGTCTTTGAATAGGTTTTTATTTTTCTTACTGACTAAAATGCTCTGTGGAAGGCTAAATAATGGCCACAATGGTGCTTAAGTTTAAATCTCCAGAAACTGTGAATACATTACCTGGCCTGGTAAGAGGGATTTGTAGATGTGATTAGAAATTGAGGATCTCAACGGGACACCGTGGCTCACATCTGTAATCCCAGCACTTTGGGAGGCCGAGGCAGGTGGATCATGAGGTCAGGAGTTCGAGATCAGCCTGACCAACATGGTAAAAGCCTGTCTCTACTAAAAATACAAAATTAGCCAGGCGTGGTGGTGCATGCCTGTAATCCCAGCTACTCAGGAAGGCTGAGTCAGGAGAATCGTTTGAACCCAGGAGGTGGAGGTCGCGGTGAGCCGAGATCACGCCACTGCACCACTGCACTCCAGTCTAGGCAACAAGAGCAAAACTCAGTCTCAAAAACAATAAAATAAAATAAAATAAATAAAAGAAAAAAAACAAGAATATATTTTTGTATAATAAGTAGGTTAGAAATCTAATAGCACTTTTGCATATTTGAGCTAAGAATGATACTGTTTTGATAAACGTTTATTCTCTGCAAACATTGGCAATAACAGGAAAATCAGAAAGTGGCTGAAATTTTGCCAGGCATACCACTCATCTTGTTCACTGTGTATGAACTGTAGAGAACAATTAGTTTGAACTCTTTATCAATCAGATAAATCACATAATAAGGTTGAGCCAGTACATGTTGTTTGTTTAATTTGTTGAAAGCATTTGTAGCTGGATTTATGGACTCTGCTCTATTTGCTTCTTGAGAAAGCAGAGTGATGGTTTAGGTGGAGCCTTCTGGGAGGCATGAACCGGTGTCAATCCAAATAAATCTCTCCAACGCAAAGCAAATGAATGGAATGAGCCATGTAGCTGACTCAGAGTTCTTTAAGTAATTGGGACATTCTCAAGTTTCCTGGAGCAGTTTTCTAAGGTCATTCCAAGCCTCCAATTTAGTCATCATCTCACTTTATTTTCAAAGTGTCAGTTTGGATGACACCTTCATTAAAACCATTATGAATTTAATAATGATGATAATTCCAGAAACTGACAGCTTAGTGGCATTAGGGAAAGACGGGCTGTTGCCAATTTATATATTTTGGTGTGCTGTCAAGATGGAAGGCTGCCCAGTTCACTCCGCCCCAGCTCATTCCTGGCATCTTTTCCTTTAGCATGATCAATGTCATAACCAGCTCCCCCTGGTCAACTCAAGTATTAACAGAACCTTAGGCGACCATGATCTTAGTTTCCCCACTGTCCTCGCATCTACCAGTTTTTACTTTCTATAATTTCGGATTTAAAGATACCTTTCAATCCTCTTCTCCACTTCCGCTGCCACTAACTTCAGAAGCAGACATCAAGCCCTGTCTTAAAGAGGCACAGGCTGCTTGGCTTCTTCATGTTTCTAAAGTCACCTGTCAAAGTCACACTGCTCACAAAAATAAGCAAAAAACAGTGAAACCACATTAAAGACACCTATAAATAATAAAAGCATGAGTGTACAAAAAGGTTTGGGACTTGTTTCAGAATTGAGATATAACAATGGGACAAAATTAGAAGTGCAGAAACAGGTCAGAGAGAGAGGAAGTCTGTATTTTTTATTAAATTTAAACACTTTTTTCTGAAAGAGAGGAGGTAACATTTCAAATCTCAGAAATGGGATGGATTTATTAACAAATAATCCTAAGAAGACTGTTAAATTATTTGGGAAAAAAAACCTCTGGTACTTAATTCAAGTATCTACCAATGCAATTTCAAATTTAAAATATTACTAATAAAATTTTAAAAGCACTATGAAGAAAATAAATAACTTTAACCAAAGGCTGGAGAATGCCTCTCTAAGAATAATACCATAGGGAAAAAATCATTAAGAAAAGTATGTCTAGATTTGATGAAATAAAACTATAAAATTGTCATACATTATAAGATATAAAATATTTAAAACCAACAGCAAATTAGGAAAAATGTATTTCAAACATGTAGGAAAGATATAGAGTTAATATATTTAAATGGCTTTAATAAATCAGAAAAGCAATTCCCTAATAAAATAAGCAAAGAAGAAACACTCACACATACAGACACACTACTACACACACACTTAAAATTTCATGGAACAAAAATGTATAATAAAAATATTAACAAGTTTCTAATTTAACTAGTAAAAGCAAATATAACTTAATTTTTTAAAAAATAATAATTGTTCTTATTGCCTACCAAATTGGTGAGATTAAACATAAAATACCTAGTGCTGATTCGGATATACTGTTCCTCCCACTTAAATTGAAAATAATCTACATTGTAGATTTTTGAAGAAAAATCTAAATTTAAAAATCTATTTTGAAGTTTCTTCTAGAAATTGGCTACTACCTAGACCAACTCTGCATTGCTGTCTCAGAAAATAAACTTAGCAAGATGAGCAGCTGAAGGTGTATAAATATATTAACCCAAGTAACCTAGCACAGTGAGCCTTCTGCAGTGAGCCTCCTGCTGTACCCAGTGCTGGGATGGCTCTAGAAAAAAAAAAAAAAAATGCCCGACCCATCCAGAATGTAAAACTGGGGCTATGGAGGCCTTCACCTCCTGTCTCCTAGTCTCTCAGTTCAACAGGCTGCCCTTGCTTCTCCAAGAGGCTGCCTTCATCATGCCACAATTAACTGTGTGAGCAGAGCATGAGTGTGCTTTGATCACTAGTTGATCCCTAGCACCAACAAGAATGTCTGGCTCTTTAGATGTGTTAAAAAAAATGTGTAGTGATTTCATAAATAGTTTTGGCCATTCTTGAGCATATCTGTAAACGGCTCAATTAGCTGAAAGATCAGGGCTCTTCAGAAGCATATTCACAGAAGTTGAAGTTCTCCTGAATGTGGTAAAGACACAATCATGACCACTATTCGAAGCCAATGCTTAAACCTGCTCAGACACTCTCTGTTGCTCACACCTGTGTAAGGACAAAAAGGAGTATTAAGAAAAACATCCACAGATTGTTCATCTATTTCCAGAGCTAGGGAGCTCAAGTTAGAAAACTCTGTGGCAACCACTAAACAGTGTAAAAGGGCAGCCCTGGCGTCATCTCTGTTGTTTGTAGAATGAATATGTTCCTGAGGTTCTAGGATCTACAATTGGCATTGCCTTCATGATACTCAGAAGAGATGCAGTTGCAGTTGCTGTTAGAAGGTAACACTGCAGATAAAATAAAATAAAAATACAAAATTGTATCCTGGGAAGGACATTAAGAAGACTTTATTAAAATTTTCCTCCCTCTTCTAGTTTATATAAAAGAAACGAACAACCTTAGATTGAATGTGTCTTGACTAAGGTCACAGAGAAAGCTCCTTCCTTCCTTCCTTCCTTCTTCCTTCTTTAACAAAAACTCCTTGTAGTAAAGAGAAGGATCATCGAAGTCCCAAACTCCTCAGAGCTGGTTGGTGGAGGCACTGAAGGAGGCCAAGGGGGCTCAGACACTGATACAAATTTTGATGAGTGAACAGGGACCAAATATTTTCTTCACACCTGTGGAAGCTTATTATCTAGATAGGGGTAGAACATTGTCTACATTCTAATTTTGGGTAATTGACAGAGTACACACTTGACCATTTTAGAGGAATCTCCTAAGTATTTCTACCTCTTATAATGTAAGATCCAGTGGGAAAATTATGGCATAAAGAGGAGAGAGAGATCACAGCTCACCTTCAAATTATTTAACCAGGAATCCAACATGTTTAGGAATGTTTGTTATAATATATGGAGCACAACCACCAGTGGCAAATTTTGATCAGAGACAGAAAATCCACCTGAGAAAGAACTCACCCTGAGTTGGTTATTAAAAATGAAAATTATCTAACTCAAACTTCGGGCAGTTTATCACTGTGGACTCAAATTATGGATCCTTGGGAAAGTGGCTCACATTAGACATGAAAATACAAACTGCCCTTCTTCTCAAACTTCCAGGCACAAAAGAAAGGTCAAACTCTAATTGCAGCACAAGGCTCCAAGCTTTCGTAATGATGGTGGAAAATGACAGTGGTTTGGAGAGTTCTGGGACACACCTCTGAAGCACATGTCAGGCACTCTGCAGGAATTCTGAGATATGTCGGTAGTAACTGAGAATTGGCAGAAGATTCTTCTTTACCAGCACTCAAAAGGAAAGAATACTATGTTAACTGATCTGATACTAGGATACTGATTGTGACCTGGTTCCAAGTATGTTGTATAAACATGTGTCAACATGTCTTATTCTCCTATCAGTCCTTCCAATTTAACCTCCTGATTCCAAGTTCATGGAGATGTCAGAACAAGACTAGTTTCTTTTATTTTCTTTCTTTTTCACGTGGGTACTTGGAATGGTAACTACATAATCTTTCATCCAAACCATGATAGTTTTCAGAATGAAAAGGTAATCTGTGTAAAATTAAGCTAGAACAGTGTCTATGAACTAGAACAGCTCAATCAAAGGGATATATGTAGTCATTCTGGAATTTGGCGCTAGCCAGTTCTTAGAATTTTAAAGCAGACTCTGGCTGGTAGTCAGGCAGATACTTAAGGGGATACATCATGTTTGTTTGTGTTTTGAACCTAAGACATATTCTTCAGCACAGTTTTGCAGAGAAGTCTACTCAGGGATATCAAATACTAACATCAAAGTACCTGTCACTAATATTGTTGAATACTTTTATATTATCCATTGTCACAGAAGGAGAAGTGGTTGGGAAAGCAGAAATGAAGAATACCTATATTTTCTGGCCTTGGTATAATCTAATAGAATCCCAATCCCAACTATTCTAGTGTCTGTTGTTATGGTTAATTTTATGTGTTAACTGAGCCATGGATGCCCAGATATGTGGTTAAACATTACTTCTGGATGTGTCTGTGAGGGTGTTGCTGAAAGAGATTAACATGTGAATTAGTGCACCGACTCTCCCATCCAATTTTTTGAGAGACTGAATAGAACAAAAATGTGGAGGAAAGTGAATTAACTTTGTCTGACTGTTTGAACTGGGATATCAATTTTCTCTTGCCCTCAATACTCCTGATTCTCAGGTTTTCATGCCTGGACTGGAATCTATACCATTGGCTCTTGGTCTATTAGGCTTTTGAACCCCTGCTGCTAGCTTTCCTGCCTCTCCTCCTTGCAGAAGGTAGATCTTGAGTCTTTTTAGCCTCCATAATTGCATGAACAGACACCTTATAATAAATCTCTTCCTGGATATCTATGTCTCCATCTTTCTATCTTTTTCTGTATATCTACATATCCTATTGGTTCTGTTTCTGTAGGGCACCCTGACTAAGACAGTAATAAACTTGTTTTTGGTTTCAGGGTCCAAAGTCACCTGCGCATTCCTATTAAGCAATGGTACAGCTCTTCTGCTTGAATTTTCTCATTTGATGAACAAAACCATCCAACAAAATGTTTTCCTTTTTGTTTTCAAATACTTCTTATACTTTCTAGATGATATGTCTAATCCACATGTTTTCATTGACAATTGATAGTTATAAATCAGCAAAGAACCCAAGCATGAAAATGGCTATGAAAATCTGGTTCTGTCAGTGCTAGTGGATCCAATGGCGCATGCTCATCAAGGAGAGAGTACAGGGAATAAGCTCTAAGATGGCATGATTTTCCTGTCTGTCCTAAAAATATTAATCCTAACTTTTCATTATTTTGGTTGAGTGGTTAATGTATTTTAAGGGTGGGAGTTTCAGTGGGAGAGAATTGTATAATGCATCATGTTAGAAAGTGTTTCTTTGGAAATGTGTGTCTCATGTCAAAGGTATTTATCCTTTTCGAGACTTGACACAGTTTGGCCCATGTTGCATGTTGCACACTGGCTTCAGTAGAATGAAGAGAAGAGCAATTTCTTCAGTAAAATAAACATACGTACTTAGGAATTAGGTGGAATTTGAAAGTGAAATGCGTGAAAACACCAAGTAAAATGACAAGCTATAACGTTCTTGTTGTATTTTTTAAAAATTTTCAGTTATATTGGGATGGAGAAGAACATGCCACACAGTTGTAATTGTCTGTCTACGTGACTCTATTTGCCTTTCTCTCTTTCTTCTAAAAAATACCCCTGTTAGTACCCCAATGACATATAAATTTAAGTTCCACCCACTTTGAAAATGGAAGTACTAGCTTTTTTTTAAAGAAAAAAATCTCTTGAAAGTTTTCTTCACTGATTAAATATGTGCTTTGGGTCTACAAACCTGGGTCCAATTCCAAGTTGATCTCTTGAATCTCTGTGTCCTCATCAATTTCCCTTAACCTATCTGGGCTTTGATTTCTTCAGCTGTTAAGTGGTGCGAGTGTTTACCATGGGCATCTTCTTGTGAATTTGTTTTTACGTGACATATATAAAATACTTATCAACATGTGTGACACCAAGTAGATGATCATAAATTTAATATAAAAGGCTACTCTCATACTAATACTGACCCTAGTAAAATCAATGTTTCCTAATGGAGTGCCCAGGGACATTGTGTATCAATTTATCAAAGTTCTCAACGAAAATCGAGATTCCTGGATCTGACACTAAAGAATAGGCTTGCAGGCAGGAAGCCATGAAAATCTTCAGTTTAGCAAGATCTGTGTGTCTTTTTTACACACATAAATATTTTAAGAAGACTTGTTTTAGCTTTCCATAGTAATCTGGACTTCATCACTTTTTTTTAACTTCTAGGGATTTTTTAAACGTTTATTTATAATTCAATCTTTCAAACCTTTTATTTAGACTTCCATTAAAATAAACATTACATAAAGTTTTATAGCAAAACAGAAAAAAGCAACCATCCCAGCTGGGGAATGCAGCCAAAAATGTTATGTTTTCAGTCATCACAAACATGTTATCAAGGAAAACTACAGCCATGAAGCAATTATACAGAAAAACTAATGGAAAACATACTAATTATCTAAATTGTTCAGGTGAGAGATTTTTTTTCTTTCTGTTTAATTTTCCTTTCTTTAATTAACTGACAAATGGGCAGAAACCCTAACCTTGGTTTATCCCATGATGTTAAAATCAAAGTTTAGTCTAATGCAAATACCAAAATGAAGTACTAGACAAATGCAACTTTGTCTTTCAAGTTAAGTTTTTGAGAACTAGTTAGATGCATTGTGCTCTTCCCGTAGAAAGAGTGTTAAAGTGTTGAGGATTGAATGTGACAGATTTTTTTAAATTGTGTTTTATTTCAATTTTTAAATAGCTTGATCAGGATATGATTGACATACAATAAGCAATGCATATTTAAAGCATACCATTTGATCAAATTTAAAATGTATCCATGCCTCTAAGACCACTTTCATAATTAATATATTTAACATATTCATTAACTTTAAGAATTTCCGTCTGCTCTTTTATAATACATCTCTCGTTCCTTATGCCCTTCCCTCCCATCCCTAGGCAACTATTCATCTTTCTCTTTCACGATAAATTAATTTGTATTTTCTTTTTCTTTTTTTTATTTTGTATGTGGTAAATGGAGAGATGAGTTTTAAAGAATTATTTTTGGGGTAGAGATCTACTGTAAGTGCTGACCACCCACCACAGAGAGAGAGGTACTTACTACCTTTCTCCCAAGTCAAGTTAAGGAGACAAGGAGTTTACTGCATGCCTCCTGTAGGCTGGAGGCCATGGAATTCTGGTGTTTGAGTCACACTGGAGAGAACCAACTGGTAAGAGGCTGAATAGAGCAGCTGAAGAAAGGGCTGGGTTTAGGAAGAAAGTATGGTACCAAACTTTTAAGCTAAAATGTTTCACAAGTATTCTCCCATGGGCCAGATATAGACTGCATGATCTAAAGAAATTCTTTACAGGAGGCTCCCCTAGAAGGAAGAGGTGCCTGAGCAGGGAAGCTGGAGTAGAGTCTTGCATGCCTAGGGACTGTGAGAGAGTGAATAAAGAGGGATGCTTTATCATGCCAAGAAAAATAGAGAGAAGGCATCTGAGGGATTCTGCTCCTGGGGTTTCATATGGTTTGGCTCTGTGTCCCCACTCAAATCTCATCTTGAATTGTATTGTACCCCCATAATTTCCATGTGTGGTGGGAGGGACTGGTGGGAGATAATTGAATCATGGGAGTGGGTCTTTCTGTGCTGTTCTCGTCATGGTGAATGGGTCTCACAAGATCTGATGGTTTTAAAAATGGGAGTTTCTTTGCACAAGCTCTCTTTTTTGCCTGCTGCCATCCACGTAAGATGTGATTTGCTCTTTCTTGCCTTCCACCGTGATTGTGAGGCCTCCCCAGCCATGTGGAACTGCAAGTCCAATAAACCTCTTTCCTTTGTAAATTGTCCAGTCTCAGGTATGTCTTTTTTAGCAGTGTGAAAATGGACTAATACAGGGTTCAGCCTTAAATATCTGCCACATGCAGAGTTTTGCCAAGTTCTAGATCACTACTGAAACGTCAGCCACATGGGAATGTGCATGTCCCCCTGCTTTGCTTTGTTTCCCTCGTTTAACCCAGGAGGAGCCTTTATTAATTTCCTGTTCCTGCTATAACAAATTAGCAGCACACAGTTGCTTAAGTGTGATTAACATATAATAAAAAATGCATAGTTAAAGCATACCATTCGATCAGATTTAAAGTGTATCTATGCCTGTAAGACCACTTCCATAATTAAGGTATTTAACGTATTCATTAATTCTAAAAATTTCCTTCTGCCATTTTATACTACATCTCTCCTTCCTTACGGCCTTCCCTCCCATCCCTAGGCAACTGTTGATCCTTCTGCTGTCCCTGTCCATTAGTTTGCCATATATATATATATATATATATATACGCCTATATATGTGTGTGTATATATATATATAGGTATATATGTGTGTGTATATATATCATTTTACCATATATATATACATACACACACACACACACACACACACACACACATATATATATATATACATATGTAAAAGGAAAGATTAGTTTCAAACAATCATTTTGGAGGTAGAGCTCTACTGTGAGTGCTTCTGAAGGTCAGAAGCCTGAAATGGGCCTCACTGGATTAAAATGAGCATTGGCAGGGCTGAATTCCTTTTGGCAATTTTAACAGATGATCTTTTTCTTTGTCTTTTCTAGATAGTAGAAGGCACTCACACTCCTTGGCTTGGGCACATTTTCCACCATGAAAGCCAACAATGCCAGGCCAAGTCTTTCCTGAATTCTCTCTAGAAGGTAGCTATGCTCACTACTATACCACCAACGTTCAGCTTATCTCTCTGGTTCTTCCTCTTCTCCTTCTATCTTCCACTTATAAGAGCCCATGTGACTACCTTGTTTCCACACAAGTAATTCAGGATAATCTCTTTATTTTAAGGTCATAAAATTAACAATTTTAATTCTCCTTCTCTATGTAATTTACATATTCACAGGTTCTGAGCAGTAAGACATGGACATCTTTGAGAGTCGAAGATTCTCCCTATCACAGGATCAAACACTGGACTGAGGTTACCAAAATGAGAAAAAGGAAGCCAAAGTTCTGAATTACAGAAGTACAAAGATGACTACCACACCCAGTATCTCAGCTACAGGCTTCCTTCCACCTGGAGGCAGTGCTATGGCTGAAGATGGGTACGGTGGATAAAGTCTTGACTGCAAATTAAATTCTGAGTACTGAATATTATATAGTCCTAGATATTAGCAAGAAATTTTATTTTCCTTTTTTTTTAGTTAGTGATCAGAACAATCATGGAGCTGTCCAAAATTTCATCCAGGGCACTGGAAAAATTAAACTCACGACCAGATGTAAAGAAATAATGGGAGACAAAAATCATAAAGTTATTCTGCAATCATATCTCACCACTTGTGTATGTGATATATAATAGTTACATGTATATTTCCCATGACCCCACACAGACAAAGTAAAATAAGGCCCTAATTGAATTAGCAAAAGACAGTTATCTCTATCACTGTTTGAAAACTGACAACATGTGGGCACACAGATGTGTTTTATCTGAAGGCCTACATTTACTTATTTATATATTTATTTATTTATTGTAACTTTTATTGCTATAGCATAGTTGTACATATTTTTGGAGTATATGAAATACTTTGATACATGTGCACAATTTGTAACGATCAAGTCAGTGTAATTTACCTTTTCTTTGTGTTGGGAACATTACAATTCTTCTCTTTTAGCTATTTTGAAATATACAAGAAAAATTGTTAGCTATAATTTACCTACTATATTATCTAACATTAGAATACATTCGTTATATCAAATAGTATTTTTATACAAATTTACCAACTCCTCTTCATACCTCGTCCTCTTTTCTTTTCCAGCTGCTGGTAGCCACCCTTCTACTCTCTACCTCCATGACATCCACATTTTTAGTTTCCACATGTGAGCAAAAACAGAAGATATTTGTCTTTCTGTGCCTGGCTAATTTCACTTAACATAATGACCTCCAGTTTCATTAATGCTGCCTCAAATGAAAAGATTTATTCTTTGTTGTTGAATAATAAAATGTTGTGTATGTATACTAGAATTTCTTTGCCCATTCATCCATTATGGACTCTTAGCTTGATTTCATATCTTGCCTATTGTGAATAGTGCAGCAATATGCATGGAAGTGCAGATATATCTTTGATATACTAATTTCCTTTCTTTTGGCCGTATACCCAGCAGTAGGATTGCTGGATCATGTGGTAACTATTTTTTTTTATTTGTTTGAGAAATCTCCTTACTTTTTCCTGTAAAGGCAGTAGTACCTTTCTTTTTTTTTTGAGACAGAGTCTCGCTCTTTTGCCTAGGCTGGAGTGCAGTGGCATGATCTCGGCTCACTGCAAGCCTCCCGAGTAGCCCGCCACCATGCCCGGCTAATTTTTTTGTATTTTTAGTAGAAATGTTGTTTCACCGCATTAGCCAGGATGGTCTCGATCTCCTGACCTTGTGATCAGCCTCCCAAAATGCTGGGATTACAGGTGTGAGCCACCACGCCCAGCCAGTAGTACCTTTCATTCTCACCACAGGTGTACAAGCAAATCCCCTTTCTCCATATACTCTCAGTATTTGTTATTTTTTTGTCTTTTTGGTAATAGCTGTTCTAACTGGGGTGAGATGATATCTCATTGTGGTTTTAATTTACATTTCCCTGAGTATTGGTGTTGCATTTTTATATACCTATTGGCCATTTGTATGTCTTCTTTTGAGAAGTGTCTATTCAGTCAATTCAGTTCTGTTGCCCATTTTTAATTGGAATATATATATATATATATACACACACACACTATTTTTTATATTATATATATATATACACACACACTATTGAGTTGTGTGAGTTCCTTATACATTCTTGCTGTTAACCCCTTGCTAGATGGATAGTTTGCAAATATTTTCTCCCATTCTGTAGCTTGTCCTTTTATTTAGTTAACTGCTTTCTTTAATGTGGAGAAGCTTTTTAGCTTGATGTGTAATCCCATTTATATACTTTTCCTTTTGTTGCCTGTTTTTTTGAAGTCTTAGCCAGAAAATATTTTCTCAGTCTACTATTTTATAACACTTCCCTAATGCTTTATTCTAGTAGTTTCATAGTTTTAGGTCTTATATGTAAGTCTTTAATCCACTTTAATTTGATATTGTAAATGGTGAAAGATGGGGATTTAGTTTCATTTTTCTACATATGGACAGCCAGCTTTCTCAGCACCATTTATTAAAGAGAATTCCCTTTCTACTATGTAGGTTTTTGGACTCTTCCTCAAAAATTAGTTAGCTCTAATTGTGTGGATTCATTCCTGGGTTCTCTGTTCCGGTCCATTTGCCTATGTGTATATTTTTATGCCAATACCTTGATATTTCATTATTGCAGCTTTGTAGTATAAAGTCAGGTTATATGATGCCTTCAGCTTTTTCTTTTTTCTAGCTCTTATTAGGTTCAGGGTACATGTGAAGGTTTGTTCCGGAGGTAAGAAACTCCTGTCACAGGGTTTATTGTACAGATTATTTCATCGCCCAGGTATTGGGTCCAGTACCCAATAGTTATCTTTTCTTCTCCTCTCCCTCCTCCCACCCTCCACCCTCAAGTAGACCCCAGTGTGTGTTATTTCCCTGCCATGTGTCCACGTGTTCTCATCATTTAGCTCTCAGAAGTGAGAACATGTGGTATTTGATTTTCTGTTCCTGCATTGGTTTGTTAAGCATAGTGGCCTGCAGCTCCATCGATCTTCCCTCAATAGACATGATCTCCTTCTTTTTTTTAACTGCATAGTATTTCATAGTGTATGTGTACAACATTTTCTTTATCTAGTCTGTCACTGATGGACATTTAGGTTGATTCTATGTCTTTGCTATTGTGAATAGTGCTGCAATGAACATTCATGTGCATGTGTCTTCATAATAGAATGATTTGTATTCTTCTGGCTATGTTCCCAGTAAAGGGATTGCAGGGTTGAACAGTAGTTCTGCTTTTAGCTATGTGAGGAATCATAATACTGCTTTCCATGATAGTTGAACTAATTTACACTGCCACCAACAGTGTATAAGTGTCCCATTTTCTCTGCAATCTCATCAGCATCTGTTTTTTATTTTTTAATAATAGCCATTCTGACTGGTATGATATGGTATCTCATTGTGGTTTTGATTTTCATGTCTCTAATAATCAGTAATATTGAACTTTTGTTCCATATACTTACTGGCCACATGCATGTCTTCCTTTAAAAAGTGTCTGTGCATGTCCTTTGACCACTTTTTAATGGGATTGTTTGCTTTTCTCTTGTAAATTTGTTGTTTCTTATTTATGCTAGATATTAGATCTTTGTCAGATGCATACTTTGCAAATATTTTCTCCCATTCTGTAGATTATCTGTTTACTCTGTTGATAGTTTCTTTTGGTGTGAAGAAACTCTTACGTTTAATTGGATCCCACTTGTCAATTTTTAGTTTTGTTGCAATTGCTTTTGGTGACTTTGTCATTAAATCTTTGCCTGTTCCTGTGTCCAGGATGGTATTGCCTAGGTTGTCTTCCAGGGTTTTTATAGTTTTGAGTTTTACATTTAAGTCTTTAATCAATCTTAAATTGATTTTTGTATATTGTGTAAAGAAGGAGTCCAGCTTCAATTTTCTTCATGTGGCTAACCAGTTATCCCAGCACCATTTACTGAATAGGGAGTCTTTTCCTCATTGCTTACTTTTGTCAACTTTGTCAAAGATCAAAGGATCATAGGTGTGCAGCCTTAATTCTGGACTCTCTATTCTGTTCCACTGATCTATGTGTCTGTTTTTGTGTCAGTACCATGCTGTTTTGGTTACCGTACCCCTGTAGTATAATTTGAAGTCAGGTAATGTGATGCCTCCAGCTTCATTCTTTTTGCTTAGGATTGCCTTGGATATTAGGGATTTTTTTGGTTTCATGTGAATTTTAAAATCTTATTTTTCTAGTTCTGTGAAGAATGTCATTGGTAGTTTAATAGAAATAGCATTGAATCCGTAAATTACTTTGGGCAGTATGGCCATTTTAATAATATTTATCCTTCCAATTTATGAGCATGGGACATTTTCCCACTTGAGTCTTCTCTGATTTCTTTGAGCAGTGTTTTATAATTCTTATTGTAGAGATCTTTCACCTCCCTCATTAGTTGTATTCCTAGGTATTTTATTCTTTTCGTGGCAACTGTGAATAAAACTGCATTCCTGATTTGGTTTTTAGCTTGGCTGTCATTGCTGTATAGGAATGCTAATGTTTTTGTACACTGATTTTGTATACTAAAACTTTGCTGAAGTTGTTTATCAGCTGAAGGAGCTTTTGCATCAAGATAGGCTTTCTAGATATAGAATCATGTCATCTGCAGAGGCAGTTTGATCTCCTCTCTTCCTATTTGGATGCCCTCTATTTCTTTCTCTTTTCTGATTGCTCTGGCTAGCACTTCCAGTACTATGTTGAGTAGGAGTGGCAGCTTTGTGTTTTGTGCTCAGGATTGCTTAAGTTATTTGGGGTCTTTCTAGTTCTATATGACATTTCTCATTTTTTTATTTCTGTGAATACTGTCACTGGCATTTTTATAGCAATTGCATTGAATCCATAGATTTTTGGGGGGAGTATAGATATTTTAACAGTTTTAATTTTTCCAATCAGTGAACATGGGATAGCTTTATTCCAGTGTGCTCAGAGAAGATGCTTGATATAATTTCAATTTTTGAATGTTTTAAGACCTGTTTTGTGGCCTAGCTTATATTCTATCCTTGTGAATAATTCATGTACTGAAGAAAATAATGTGTATTCTGTAGCTGTTAGATGAAATACTCTGAAAATATCTATTAAATCTATTTGGTCTATAGTTCAGATTAAGTCCAATGTTTATTTGTTGATTTTCTCTATGGAAGATCTGTCCAATGCTGAAAGTGGGATGTTAAAATCTTCAACTATTCCTGAAGCCTATCTCTCTCTTTAGCTCTAATAATATTTTCTTTAAGTATATGGGTGCTCCAGTGTTGGGTGTGTGTATATTTAAAATTGTTATATCCTCTTGTTGAATTGACCCCTTTATCATTATATAGTGACCTTCTTTGTCTCTTCTGATAGATTTTGTTTTGAAATCTGTTTTATCTGATATGAATGTAGCTACTCCTGCTTTTATTGGTTTCAGCTGGTATAAAATATCTCTGTCCATTCCATTATTTTCAGTCTGTGTGTGTATTTTTAGGTGAAGTATGTTTCTTGTAGACAACAGATCAATAGTTCTTGCTTTTTCATCCATTCAGCCACTCTATGTCTTTTGATTGGAGAGTTTAGTGCATTTACATTCAATGTTATTATTCATAATTAAGGACTTGGGGAGTACTGTTTTTTGATATACCTATTTATTGCTACAATTTTCCCTCTAGGTACCATTTTTATCCCATAGGTTTTGTTATGGTGTGTTTCCATTTGTATTTATTTCAAGACATTTTTCAAATTTGCTTCTTAATTTCTTCATTGATTCATTGGTTATTTGGAAGCATTTTGTTTAATTTCCATTTATTTGTATATTTTCCAAAGTGTCTCTTGTGACTGATTTCTAGTTTTATTGAGTGTTGTCAGAATAGATGATAATATGATTTCCAATATTTTGTATTTTTTTGTGACTTCTTTTGTGGCCTAACGTGGTCTGTCCTGAAGAATATTCCAAGTGCCTGATGAGAAAAATGTGTATTCTGTAGCAGTTGAATGGAACATTTTCTAAAGGTCTGTTAGGGCCATTTGGTCTAGAGTACAGTTTAAGTCCAATATTTCTTTGTTGATTCTCTATCTGGATAATCTGTCCACTGTCAAATATGAGGTATTGAAGTGTTCTATTATTATATTGCAGTCTATCTCTCCCTTTAGATTTATTAATATTTGCTTTATATACTTTGTTGTTTGGGTCTTAGTTGCCTACATATTTAGTATAGTTACGTCTTATTGCTGAATTGATACCTTTATCATTATATAATAACCTTTGCCTCTTTTCATAGTTTTGCAGTTAGCGTGTATTTTATCTAAGTATAGCTACTCCTGCTCTTTTTGTGTTAAATATACATGGAATATCTTTTTCCATCTTTTCACTTTCAGTCCATATGTGTCTTTATAGTTGAAATGAATTTCTTACAGACAGCATACAGCTGAGCATTATTTTTCAATTTATTAAGCCACTCTGTTGTTTAGTTGGAGGATTTAGTCAATTTACTTTCAGTGTTATTATTGATAGGTGAGATGTTAGTATTTTCACATTGTTACTTATTTACAAGTTGTTGTGTAACTCCTCTCTCCATTTCTTACTCTCTTCTTTTATGCTTAAGTGATTTTCTCTGATAATAGTTTTGATTTGTTGCTTTTCATTTTTAGTGTATCTTTTATAGGGTTCACTTTGCAGTTACCATGAGGCTTACAAAAATAGTTTATATTTGTAACAAGTATTTAAATTTCATACCAACTTAACTTTCACTACAAAAATGTTAAAATGTAAAACATGAAACAAAACTACACAATAACTTTCTTCTCTCTGCAGATTTAAAATTTTTATATTACTATTTTTATTTTGGTATTCACTATCTCCTTAATAAAAGGTTATATTATTATAATTTTTAGTAGCCTTATCTTTTAGTCTTCTCATTTAAGATGCAAGTCGTTTAAAGGCCATGATTCTAATATTATTATAACAATCACATTAGTGTTCAATTATTATTGTTTGAAGAAATTTCTTTAGCATTTTTTTGTAGGACCAGTCTGACAACAATAAATTCCCCAGGTTTTGTTTGTCTGGGAAAGTCTTTCTCTCTCTTTCATTTCTGATGAATAACATTTTTGGGTACAGTATTCTTGGCTGACTTATTTCCCTCCTCAGCACTCAAAATATATTTTCCCACTCCCTCCTGAAAAGGCTGGTGCCAGTTGTTTTGAATCTCCCTTACATGTTATTTGCTTCTTTGTTTCTCATTGTTTTCAGGATTATTTCTTTGTCATTGACTTTTGTGAATTGCATTGTATTATGTCATGCAATATTCTTCTATGGGTTGAATCTGGTGACATTTGAAGTTCCTGTATCTGGATATTTATGTCTTTCTTTAGATTTGGAAAGTTTTCTATTAGTATGTATTTGAATAAGCTTTCTAGCCCTCTGTCTTTCTCAATTATCTCTTCAACTTCAACAAACCAAATATGTGCAATTTTCATGTTATCCCATAGATCCCATGAACTTTGCTTATTCTTTTTCACTCTTTTTTTCTTTACTCTTCTCTTTGTATTTTTAAATTGTCTGTCTTTGAACTCACTGATTCTTTTTCCTGTTTGATCAATTCTGCTCTTGATACTCTCTATTACACTTTTTATTTAATTGATTGTATTTGTCACCTCCAGGATTTCTGTTTAATTTTTTTATTATTTCAATCTCAGTTAAATTTCCCAGATAAATATCTGAATCGATTCTCTATATTTTATTGATGTTTACTAAGCTTTCTTAAAATAGCTATTTTGCATTATTTGTCTGAGAGGTCATACATCTCCATCAATTTAGAGTTAGCTCCTGGTATCTTATTTTGTTCATTTGATAAAGTCATATTTCCCTGAACTTTTCTGATGCTCGTGGGAGTGGGATGATGTCTGCTCATTGATAGATTATTTTAGTTTTCACAGTCTGGCTTTTTTTGTGCCTCTCCTTCTCCAGAGGGCCTTCCAGCAATACTAAGCCTACTAATTGTTGTGTTCCTTGAGCTTGTGATCATCACAGCCATCTTAGCACTAGAGGACACTTTAAGCCCAGAGTTGCTGTGAGTTTCCCAAGGCTTCTGAGGTATGTGACTTTCCAGCCCAAATGGACATGGGAAAGACATGAAGAGTGTATTGGAGCTGTATGTGAATGCTAGACAGGAACCTGAGTTGAGAAAACTGTCCTAGTGGCCAAGCAGTCCTCGGCACAGCGATGAACATTTTAAAACTGGAGATCTCATTAAAGAATGACCAGTATTCTGACTTATCTTCACAATTAGAGATCTGGGCAAAGTGGTGTCTAACGTCTGCCGCTTGGCGGATATTTCTGGAGGTAGACTGAAATCCATTTAGATTCACCAACTGCCTGAATTTTGAATGAAGTGTTCTAAGATTTTATAAAATATATGTAGAATTGATGGCATAGCTACTTTTTATCACATAAACATGCACCCTTCCCCAAATAAAGCTCATATCTAGACTACCATGAGAAAAATAATTTTACAAAGCTTTTAAAATCATTCATAATCATTTATATATTTTACAAAAAGAAAATAGGAGAGCTAGAGATAATGTGTTATTTACAATTACCTAGCAACTTAATGTATGAGACGATGTGCCTGGAATCTGCATGACCTACTACACTGCAAACTGTTTTACGTGAGAAAAATAAGGGTGGAATACTAACAGTAAAAGAGGTGGTGATCCTAGTGAGACACAGACATAAATAAAAATAAGGGAGAAATGGGGTCTTTAAATGAAAGTATAGTTTATATTTACTATTATACTAAGCCTGAAATTTAGCTTTAAAGTATTGTACCACAGTGCTGTTTGTTATTATTCATGACATAGTCCCATAACCTTTAGAGTTTATAAATTATGTCTCCATATGTGAACTTACTTGACTCTCCATAACTCAGTGAGATGCTCTTTATTAACCCTCATTTCACAGATGATGGAAAAACAAAGTTGAATAAAGGATTTCTGGAAATAAGTAACTCACTTTAAATATTAGAAAGAATATATCAGAGAAGTGAATCATGCCAAGGAAATGAAGAGACACAAGTGGTGGAATCTGCACTACAACCCCAGCACATCTTCTAAGTCTGAATCTCAGCCCATGTATTACCTGCTACAATTGTCTCTCTAATGGTATTGAATTCATCAAGGGGTCAATTTCACAATGGGCAAAAATATAGAACAAAATATCCATTCATTACTTGCGGTGTACTTACCACTTGCTGATCATTGTGCTTGTCTTATATCATCTTTCTAATCCTCAATTCTGCTTTATAAAGTAAGTATAATGGTTGTCGTTTTATATATAAGGCAAAAGAAGACTCCAGAATTACGCACTTCTTGGCAGACTCAGAGCTTGGATACTGATCTATCTGAATTTAAAGCTTATCGTCAGAGTCAGCTGCCAGTTTTGAGTTATATCTCCCTTAAAGAAAAACATTCGTCAGCCACCTACCAGGATGTGGTCAGGGCAATTTTATAAACAGTCTTCATCACGAGTGATTTCTTGCTTGTCTTTTCAGTCTCTACTGCATAGTTATTGCAGAAGATGTTCTGGTGATCCTTGAAGAACCTTCCTGTCTTTTCATGACTAAGACTCAAATTCCCCCAGCTTCCAGGGCTATAGTATGTTGATGACTCATAGCTGAGTCTCTACCTGGAATTGGCCTTCTGCAGAAGGGAGTTCCATCACCCAAGGTTACACCCCTTGCACAGAAGTAAGCTGCAGCCAATGTCTAGTTGAAGCAAAGGTAAAATGGCCCAGGATACATATATCATTTAAGGACATCTCAAGGGCCTATTCCAACCCCAGAACTCTGCATGTGACCAGCTGAGCCCTTTGTTGCAGCTATATCACATTTCAATGCCTCTATACAGTTCTGCTTCTCTCACTACTTAGTGGCATTATTCCTGAGAGCACTTCCTAATGAACTTCTCACACACGAATCTTCAATTTAGAGCCTATTCCTTGGAGAATATGACCTAACATACTTCGAAATGTGAGTGGACCAAAGAAACTGAATCTAAATGGGATTTTGGAGCTGCATTACTTGTTGACTGGCTGGCATAAAGGCCCTTACCATTGGTGGTGGTTGGATTACTAATAGGCTTTTACAGGCTGTAACACTGCAAACACGAAAATTTTCTGGTTGTAACATAGAATGAGAACCAGTAGAAGGGAATACACTCTTTTCTGCAATATCTCAGGTATTTGAATTCAGTGAAAGAAAGTAATTGTAAGAAAAATGGATTGAATGACTCTCACTAAGTACTTTGAAAGTGTTGGAACAAGTCAGTAAAAGGCTTGTGGTCATTAATCAATAATTCAAGAAAATATGTGGAAAACAGACAGCTTCCTTGGCACCATATAAAGAGATTCACCTCTCTTGGAGTTAGAGTACATAAAAATGTAAGGAATGGGATAAAATGTAATTATAAACATAATGGAGCCCCAAGAAGGTTGAATTTTCAGTCCCCTGTAAGGCTGCTATGCCAAGGTCAGAGGCCTGATGAGGAAGAAGAAATGCGACTCAGAGACTAGATAGAGAGATATCTAAGTGATAGCACTCAAAATCCTTGAATATTAAGATTCTTCTGAACACTCTGAATGGATGCAGGCTAGTGATGCTCCTTTGCTTGGAGACAATACAGAGACATCTGACCTACATGACAGCACATGTGTCCCTTCAGGATTTACTTTTATTTCTCCCCCTAATGCCCAACAAATAACTAGAACCCCACTGACTCTGACCAAAAGTGCTGGGTCTGAAAAGAGAGAAATGAAGCTCCTACTAAACGTGCTTCAAAATCTAAGCAACATGGACCTGTGACAACTGGGTGAGTGTGCTTTCAGACTAGATCCTTAATATGAAAAATTGAGTAGGAGCAGAACATAAAGTTGAATGAGTGAGTTTATCAACATAAGAGCACTCTCAGGACAAAGGGAATTTTATACCCTGGCAAAGTTCCCAGAGGTGGTGGGATCACATGGCTAGGATATCATGGAGACTTGGGGAAAGTGATGGTCCACACTAAATGAAGTGCAAACTCCAAATCTGCTATGGCAGGTCATAGAAAGAGGGATCAAAAGACATAGTAATGCTGGAGTGGGTATTCTTTATAAGGCCAGAAAGCCCATCAGTCAACTCTCCTCTGAAGAAAGGCCCTGAAGACATTGTTTACCAAAGCAATGGCAATGTGCTGGTGAGGGGGGTACCAACATCACTGGGAAGCTTATAGGTGGCCCTTGTCTTTGTAAAAGAAACTGTTATAGACTTGGCTTCCTGATAACAGTAGGGATAAGATTCCAAATAATAGAGACCAAGTGGTGGCACATAACCATTAAAAAAAACATGTAGGTGCAATTATCTCAATAAGTTGCAAGGTGGGTGGGGCAGCCAGAAAGATCTGACTCACTGGCTGAGCACAGTGGCTCACATCTGTAATTCCAGGACTTTGGGAGGCCAAGGCGGGCAGATAACTTGAGGCCAGGTGTTTGAGACAAGCCTGACCATCATGGCAAAATCCTGTCTCTACTAAAAATACAAAAATTAGCCAGGCATGGCGTACATTCCTGTAATCTCAGCTACTTGGGAGGCTGAGGCAAGAGAATCGCTTGAACCCAGGAAGCGGCGGCTGCAGTGAGCCCAGATTGTACCACTGCACTCCAGCCTAGGTGACAGAGTGAGACTCTATCTCAAAAAAAGACCTGACTCACTGAGAGCTATTGAGATAATTAATAGAACAGGGTGATTTCAGGGGCAAGTGAGGTAAGTGGATGTCTGGAAAGGGTATTGCTCAATTTACATTATCAAAATAAATAAAGCTGGATCAGTACACTGGTAAAAAGTAAGAATCCTGCACCATTTCCAGATATGAGGCAGTTTTCAAACCAGAATTCTTAGACTGAAAGGAAAACCAGGTCCTCATGAGGAAGGACCCTGAAATACCATGGAAACATGTGTCAGTTCTTTTTCCAATCACTTACCAAAGAGATTGATGATAACTTATTTGGTTAACTTTACAGTGGAAGTAAATAAAAGCCAGGTAACACAAAGAATGTTGGCCAAGTTTTGGCTCACAAGGAATGCACTAGGTCCACAAACCTATCCAGTGATCATTACTCTTATTTCTACATATATCACTGGGATGGACATGCTTGGTAGTTAGAAGAAACATTATTTCCTTGACCTCTAGATTAAATAGTATTATACTAGAAAATGCCAAGTGAGAGTATCTGACACTCTCTCTCCTTAGTCAAAATAGTAAATAAAAAATAACATTTTATCATAGGAGGAATGGTGGAGATTACTCGCTAAAGCAGGGGTCCCAACCCCTGGACCATGGACCCATGCCGATCTGTGGCCTGTTAGGAACAGAGCTGCACAGCAGAAGGTGAGCAGAGGGTGAGTGAGCAAAGATGCATGAGTATTTGCAGCTGCTTCCCATTGTTCACGTTATCACCTGAGCTCCAGCTCCTGTCAGATCAGCGGCAGCATTAGATTCTCATAGAAGTGGGAACTTACTGTGAACTGCATATGCAAGGGATGTAGGTTGTGTACTCCTTATGAGAATCTAACTAATGCCTGATGATCCGAGGTGGAACAGTTTCATCCCGAAACCATCCTCCCCTCACCCTCTAACCCTGGTCTGTGGAAAAATTGTGTCCACGAAACGGGTCCCTGGTGCCAAAAAGTTGGGGACCACAAACCTAAAGTATGCAAGGGTTGTAGTCTTCATTACAGTCTCATTTAGTGAAGAACCAGAATGACCTTGCAGGATAGCAGGGACTACTGCGAATGCTCACAAGTAGTCGATCCTATTGTAGCTTTTGTGCCAGATATGGCCTCCTGACTGGAGCATATTATAGTTAAAATTCAGGTACATGGTATGCAGTCATTGGTTTTGAAAACACATTTTCCTATACCTATCATAAAGGAGAACTACATGCTGTTCACATTCATACAGACAGTATATATTTATAGTCTTTCCCTAGAGCTATGTTAACTCTTGCATTCTCTGTTATAGTATACTCTGAAGCAAACTGGGACACTCAAATATATAGCAAAACATCACATGTGTCACTATAATAAAGGCATAATGATACTAGGACCAAACTTGCAATAAGTAAAAAATTTTTGAAGACTCTTGCACTTCCAAAGGTGGGAAAGAAATGCTACAAAGATTCTCAGACCTACTGCACCAGTGAAGTTTTTATCACTCCAGTCATGCTCAGTTCTGAGACATCCATTGCAAGGTAGATGTCAAATTATTGCATCTCATACCTTTCATCATGAAGAAAGAAACACAATGCCTGATAAACCACATTGGGCTCCCAGGTATCAGGGAATTCTGAGAATACTACTCAGGCTAATTTTCTGAACGACATGAAAGACTATAAACTTTGAGTGTGGTCAAGTGTAGTCAAAGGTTTTGCAGCAGATCAAGGCTCTGATGCAAGCAGTTTTGCCACTGAATTATATGCCCCTGCATACACTGTGATAGCTACGGATGGAAAAGATGTCATGTGTGACTTCTGGCAAGCTACAATAGGTGGCTCTTGGTCAGAACTGTGGTCATCTAAAGATTTTTCTGGGGTTTGAAAATTCACCTCAAATCTGTCTTCCATGGTTGTTAGTGTAACACACTTTCTCTCAAGCTGTTCAAATAAGGGTCTCAGGTATTTTATTTTTTTATTTTATTTTATTTTATTTTTGCCAGATAGGCCTCTCCGAAGGCTGAGTGTCATGAACACATGGGGGTTCATGTGTTTTATGTGTTCATGTGTTTTATTATTTCAGAGCAAGTAGTTCAAGAGCAAGGAGCATGGACCCAAGACAGAAGCCAATGCCTTTTTAGAACTCAATATCAAAAATTATGCCCCACCAATTCAACCATATTCTATTCATTTTTCATCAAACATCATTAAGAGCAGCCCACATTCAAGAGGAGAGGATTATATCAGGACATGACATCAAGAAACAGGGATTGTCGAGGGCCATCTTACAGGCTGCTCACCACTGGAGCTGTGTCCCCAGTAGGTAGAATACACAGGAAAAATAAACCAAAAGGTAGAAATAGGAGTGGTCCTACTTATCATCCCCCTTGTGATCCACTTCGGAGGATTTGTGCTTTTCTCTTTCTACAACACTAGCCTCTGTGGAGCGAAAGGTCTGGATTTCTGTAGGAAGATTGCTCCCGTCAGGCAATTGTACAAGAATATCTTCAAACCTTAATCTATAGCTATTTTCTGGACATTGTGGGCTTCTTGTTCCCACAGAGCTGTAGGCAAGTGACAGTGTCACCAACATGGCCAAGGTAATTGACTGTGATTATCAGGGCTATTGTTCCACAGTGGTGTGGGAGTGAGAGAATATATTTGTCACTGAGGTGACCCACCAGTGTGCGTCTTGAACTGAGGCCCAGTTTTGATGATCGACAAGTACTAAAGCTACAGCCAAAGGAGAACATGATCAATAGTTCAGAGCCTTCAGGAAAAGGGTGTATGTTACCTCTACATGTATGCCATGTAGAATGGCAGAGCTGCTATCTGAGGGTAAGGGGTGCCTAGAATGAATAGTAAAGAAATGATAGGATGCGACTATTTGGGCTGCAGCTCATCCCACTAGCCTTTCTTTTGAAAGTTTTCACACGAAAGGAGACTAACATGATCCTGCAGGATATCTGGTGAAGTGGCCTTATTTTATAAAGAAAGTAGAAGTAAGTGGTGCAAGAGATAGATTGTAGTCATTGCTATGGTGTACTATAAAGAATCCTCTGCTGGGTGTGGTGGCTCACTCCTGTAATCCCAACACTTTGGGAGGCCAAAGTGGATGGATCACCTGAGGTCAAGAGTTTGAGACCAGCCTGGCCAACATGACGAAACCCCATCTCTATTAAAAATAAACACACACACACAAATAGCTAGGCGTGGGTGTGCACACATGTAGTCCCAGCTCCTTGGGAAGCTGAGTCAGGAGAATTGCTTGAACCCGGGAGGTGGAGGTTGCAGTGAGCCAAAATTGCACCACTGTGCTCCAGCCTGGGTGACAGAATGAGGCTCTGTCTTTCAAAAAATGCAAAAAAAAAAAAAAAAAAATCCTCATACACTCTACAGGAGCAAGGCACCCTTTTCTCCAGCCACTGAAAGAGATTTTTGCCAAAGTGTCAGAGCAGATTTTCTTCCGTACAATTGCTAGTGACCAGAAGTTACTGACACAGATTTACTTCCCCTCCTTGGAGAGTAAGGGTCTTGTATCCAGTGACTTTCCAAGGTGGGTTACAGAGGCCTGAGCTACTTGACTCAATCTGAATTATTTTGAGGGCCCATCCTAGCTCCTGAGCTTTCCATGGGATCAGCTTAGGCTTTCGTTGCAACCATAAGGAAATTTAACTTCTTTCCATCCAGTCTTAATGAATGTTGTTGCTGAGTAAACTCTTCAGTAAATTTCTGGCATGCAAATTACTCTCTCAGTTTCTATTTTCTGAGGAAACCCAATCTGAGATAGGTTAAAATTTTATGGTTTTCTTTTAAATGTATTAAAATTAAATATCTTTAGAGCATTGCATTGTTCATGGCTATTCATCCTTCATTCAACAGGGTAACCCACCCAATAGGCAACTGGGAAACATTTGTTCAATAAATGCACGTTTTTGTTGTTTTTTTTTTAGTTTTTTTTTTTTTTTAAGAGAGACTTCATGTCATTTATCAACCCCTTGGGTTATAGTCCCTTTACTAATGTCCTGGAACCTAAGAAAGCAACACTTTTAAAAACAGAAACATATAAAAGCAAAATATTACATATGTATTCAAGGAGTAAATTGAACCACTTAAGCTTATCTTCGGTCCAACTAGAAGCCCTTTGATTCCAGGTTACTTAAAGATGATTCCAAAGTTGTGACCAATGAAATAATAGTACAAAGATAAGGGGCAGAAACAGTGGACAAGACACGGAAGGGAATAGAGCAGATATGATGAGCTGCTTGCTGCTTCTGAGAGGCTCAGTGCAGCCTCTTTTTGTAGTTGTATTTGCAAATGTGCCTGGCAAAAATATCATTTTAAAACTCAGAGCACTATGGTCAAGACCTAGCTAAAATTTTCACAGGGGAAGACTTCAAATCTACATTTTAATAATATCTGGTGAATGTTATCATCAAGCATGTTGGAAACAACTGTTTTTGAAGAAGTCATGCTTAACGGCTGCCAATGAGATACTAAGAAGGAGGGAAAATACAACATCAGGGGCAGTCTTGGGAGGCAAAGCCAGATGGTCTTTATGGAGAAGTCTATGTGCATACACATGAAGAAAAGAAACAAAGGTTACTCCATGAGAAGTCTGGACAGGATATAAGAAGGCATAAGAAAGCCTGTGCTTTGTGAGGCTAGGAGAGTCAGGCCCTCTCTCTGAGTCTCATTTCAGTGGCCTCAAGGATGTTCTTGCAGTCATGGTTTCCTAAATGTTCTTTCATGTCCAAGTTTTTGTGATCCTCTCTTGAATGTCATTTTTTTCTAGGGGTTTAAAGGTCAGTATTGAAGAAAGGACCTGGCTATTCACTATTGTTTCAGATCCTTAAGAGTTGTTTCTCTTTTCTTTAAAATGAATTTAATATACCTATATGACACAAGTTTTATACTAATAGCTAACACTTAAATATCACTTGTGTGTACCAGGCTCTGCACTAAGGGCTTTACATATTACAACTCACTTAATGCTCACAAGAACTCCTGAGTTAAATACTTTTTTTTTTTTTTTTGTCATTTTACAGGTAAGCAAATTATGTCTTAAGAGCAGCAGTCCCTGATCTTTTTGGCACCAGGAATCAGTTTCATGGAAGACAATTTTTCCACCAACGGGTTAGGTGGGATGGTTTTGGAATGATTCAAGCACATTTCATTTGTTGTGCACTTTAGTTCTGTTATTATTGCATTGTAATAAATAATGAAATAATTATACAACTCACCATAATGTAGAATTGGTAGAAGCCCTGAGCTTGTTTTCCTGGAGCTAGATGGTTCCATTTGGGGGTAATGGGAGACAGTGACAGATCATCAGGCATTAGATTCTCATAAGAAGCATGCAACCTAGATCCCTCACCATGTGCAGTTCACAATAGAGTTCAGGCTCCTATGAGAATCCAATGCTCCCACTCATCTAACAGTAGGTGGAGCTCAGTGATGGGGAGCAGCTGTAATTACCCATAGAGCTTTGCTCGCTCACTCACCACTCACTTCCACTGTGCAGCAAAGTTCCTAACAGGCCACAGAGTGGTACCACGATAAATCATTTATTTCCATAATAAATCATGAGAAAAGTTCTTGTCATTGCACATACACTAAGCTAGGCACCTTATATATTTTAACTTGCTTCATATTCATGCCTACATGTAACTGGAGTGTCATTTATAATTTTTTTAGAGATCAACAAGTGATACTAAAAAAATAATGAGACTACACAAGTTCTCACAATTGAAACTAGAATTTGAAAACATGTCTTAAAAACCCCAAAGCCAATGTGAATTCTGCTATACCAACTTCTATAACATGAGATATGTAGTTTAGATCTGTCCAATTCCTGATACATTGCAGGACTCAGTAATCATTCATTGTTGCCTCTCTCCTATATCAACCCCCAATAGTAGACTCCGATCTACTGAGAAACTCTTGGCTGATATTTGAGACAATGTGTGGAAATGAGGTATGCAGGATCTCAATTACGTATGAGTTTAGAGGTATCTGGCAACTTAGGGCCTGTTTTACTTTGGATAATTATGAAGGTTGATTTTATTTTTTGCATTAATTACAGAATGTCATTTAGTTTTGGACCTATTCAGAAGCAGCATATAGTCAAGGAATAAGACTCAAATCTATTGATACATTTGGGGAAATACTCTTCATATAGTACACAGGGCAGAATTTTTGTAATTGAAAAGTGATTGTAATAGAGAATGAGTGGATTTTTCTGCTCTTCCAACCCCTTCAATATGTGGGCTTGCTGATATTAGAAAGGTCATTGACATTTATCAATTGTGCATGTTTCTACATGGCACATTTAGAATCTGTAAATCATCCTTGCCCTCTAAAATATATATTTTTGTTGTTGTTCTCGATTAACAGGCATTTTCTTATCTCTAAATTAATATTGTCTTGTTAAATTTGTCCATAGATTACACTCACCCTTCAGGCCCCACTAGCCTATCAAAAATGTTTCCCCTTATCTGACCATAGGAAGCATTTTACCTGTGGCAATTTCTCCCTGGGAAATCTACTCATGATATCAAAATATTGTGGCTGTAACTATAGCTCACAAAAAACCATAAAAATGAATGTGACCTTTTACTGGCACAGCTTTCTCTGTTTGTCCTTTCTTTCTTCCCATATGTAATTACCGTTAGAGCCCTGTGCACATAGATGCTGGGCATGTTGGCAATTAACTTTTGTCAAAAGCTACCCCTAGAAATAATATATAAATGAGCCAAATTTTTAATTCAACAGGATAGTAAATAGTAGTTAGTTTCATACTGCTTACGGCAGAGTGAAGCGGAAATAACATAGAATTTAACATGGAATTGAACAAATGTAAGATTAAATTCTAGTGTGATTTAGGGAGAAAAAGTATACCTTTTGAGAAGTAAAATGTCTCATTATACAAAGTCTTCTAAGCTTGTGTTTAGATAACAATTGGTCTAGATTTGCATAGTTGTATAGGTTTAATACTCCAACTATGTTCACTGTTGTTACCTGAGAGCATGATCAAATTTTAAAGGTACATCTTTGTGGAAATACATCCTTCTTGGGGACCTAGTACCCAGTCCTCAGCTTAAAGATTTTCTGTTTTGTGAGTACATCTTTCTGATATATTACATCATAAATATTGATCTGCCATATTGACTAGGTTTTAAAGCTAATATGATGCATTGTTAAAGTTATCAGGTAGAGTAGCATAGTAACTCTATAATAGTTAGACAGGGAGAAATATTGGCAGTGATTAAACATGCAATTGCTTTCATGAAAAAAAAAATGGTTTCATGCATGGACTTCTGCCTGAGAGTACCACTTCTTGTAGCCTTACCGTTAAAAACAAGCAAAGAGAATAACTTAACATTAACTAATATTGACTTCAAGGGGAGTGATATTTCTCAAAAACAGAAAGTTCAAAGGCTAGTGTCACACAGCTTAAAAATTAGTGTTGACAGGCCCAGATGTCTATATCTACATTGCATGTTCTCCTGCAGGAAATATCCATGGAAATCATCACCAAAACAGTATCATTTCTATATCCACTTGGACTGTGTGCTTTTAATAAACAGTGCATCTGTTTAGAAGGGTAAAGTGATAATAAGATGTATTTTAATGACATACAAGTTATACTTTTTCATAGTTTCATTTTAGAACCATAGCCAATACATCATTTAGATTCCTGCTTCATAAAAAGAAAAAAAAAGCCACATGTAAAAGTCTCCCTCAATTTCTCTTCTCTTTTCTACCATATCATCACCTATTATTCCCATTCGTCTCTCTCAGAGGGAAGATGTGTCTGATGAGAGTCAGTGTAGCAAAAGTCTAAGAACTTGAGGACAAACAGGTCTGATTCTCATCTTGGCATTTCTCTTTATAAGCTGAATTAATTTTGATTTGTTATCCAAGTTGGTGAACCTCATTTTCCTCATCTTTCAACTAAGGATAAATATATGACAGTGTAAAGACACTTAGATATGTGTCTTTGAAAACCACTTGCCATATATATAAAGGACTCAGTCATGGTAAGAGCAGTAATGCTAATGATTACATTAGGAGAGATGGCTGTCCAATTAACAGGTTCATTTAGAAGCTAGTCTCTAAATTGCGTAACTAAGCATAACTAAGCATATTTCACTGAACCTATGAAATGTCAGTATGACCATATTATACTGACATTTATTATTCTTATGTCTTTAAACCTATTCTGTCTTAGATTCTTTGGGACTTCACAGTATCCATTATTCCTTCCCTCCTGTGACTTTTGCTTGTTTCTTCCTTTTAACTTTCAAACATTCTACACTCTTTACGTTACTTTCAGTTGATACCTTATCTCAATTCCTGCTAACAACAAAGTCTTTGAAAAAGGTCTCTGCTTGCTGCCTTTAAAAACAAAATCAGGTTTACATTTGTTTGCACCAAGAGATATCATTGCTTTCCAAATACCAACCACTTGTCTATAACTTCAAAATGTATATATTCATGCTCCCACCTCTACTAATCTCCAGCAAATCCTTTCTAATTAACTATCTAGATTAGCAATTAACAATTAAAAAATGGATGTCCCCTAGGCACTTCCAACTCACCATGACCTACAAAATAAGCTATTGTCTCTGAGGATGATCCCTAACATGTCTGTCATCCAAACAATTACTCCTCAACCCCTCAACCTCTCTTCTTTTCTCAGCCTCAAAATTGTGGTCAAACACATTAAATATATTTCTACTTGCAGAATGTCTATAATGTCTCTCCTTTCCTTTTCATCTGTAGAGGTGTTGCCTCCTTTTCTTTTTTTAAATTGTAGTTTCAAAGGGTACATATACTGGTTTGTTACATGGATGTATTGTGTAATGCCAAAGTTTGGGCTTCTGTTTAAACTCTCACCGAAATCGTGAGCATAGTACCCAATGGGTAGTTTTTCAACCCTTGTTATCCTTTTTCTCTCCCCTCTTTTGGAGTCCCCAGTGTCTATTGTTTCTATCTTTATATCTATGCATACTCATTGTTTAGCTCCCACATATAAGTGAGAACATGCAGTATTGGATTTTCTATTTCTGCATTAATTCACTTAGGATAATGGCCTCTAGCCGCATCCATGTTGCTACAAAGAACATAATTTCATTCTTTCTATGACTGCATAGTATTCCATGGTGTATATATACCACATTTTCTTTATGAAGCCCCCAGTTGCTGAACACCTAGGTTGGTTTCATGCCTTTACTTTCTTGAATAGTGTGCAGTAAAAATACCTGCATGCATATGTTTGTCCCCCTCTTCCACCTTTGTGTTTTTGTTCAGTCTCCTCTCTGTTGTTATCTTCTTGCTAAAATCACAAGTCTTACAATTTGAAAATATCTCTTTCTTCTTAGCAATCCATATTCTCAAAGCAACATAGCATACTTATTTTTGTCTATATTTTTTCATTTTTTTCTAGAGCACATAGTTCTTTAATAATATTACAAATATATTTAATTACTATTATATATTTTAAATAGTTTGGGGTCAAAATGTTTGTTCAAAATTTCTCTTACTCCTGAACAATTGCACAAGTACAATTGTAAACAAAAAATCAATTATGATTAAATTGAGCATTTGTAACAAATAGTAAAAAACAACTTTAAATAGTCACTATATGTCATTTTAAACCAATTTCAATGTGATTTGGCCCATGGATAAAAGCTGCAGAGCTAGGGGGTTATATTAAGTGGAATTTCTGATCCATATACTCCTATCTCTTTGTTATTCTGTTTTTGTTTATTCATATTTATCTCTAGTATGTCACAACAATGTTCATCTAGCCGAAAACACATTAAATATATGCTGCAAATATTTATTTAAGGAGTTAAACTTCTATGATTTCCCAGTGGGGTAAATGGAGGATCCAAAGGGCAAGCAAATTTGGTTGTGAAGAAATATCATAATTTTGGAATTCTCTTAGAACTGGGGGACAGGCGAGAATATCAGGCTTACAGAGGTCCCAAAACATGTTGCCACGACAAAGAGCCAGCCCACCTTGTACATGCAGGGAACAAGGGAGCTACCCCCAGAATATTCACAGACCTTCCTCTAGACTCTGTCCCTACCCCAGCCCCTACTTACTGCATGAATTTTATTATTTTTTCCTCGAGTGCATTAGACTGGTTGCAAAACATCTATTATTGTCTTGCTAAATATCTGGTGCATTCAAGTAAAAAGAGGTAAAAAAAATATGTTGGCTTCGGTCTTAAATGGAAAGAGGCAGTTGTTAGGTTGCACAGAGCGGTTTGTTGTTAGGATACTATCCAGCCTTTCATAATATAGCTTTTCTATCTTGCATTCATTCATTCAAAATAATGTAATTAGCACCTTCTACGTTCCACCAACTGCACTATCCAAAGTGTCAATTTACAGAAAAACAGAATCTAGGCATAGGCTATATAAAGTGTACAATATGATAAAAGAGAAAGAAACAGCATTGCAGGTCTTTCTACTTGGGATTATATATTTGTCCACTTATTTGAATAAAGTCTGCCTCCCCCACTGGACATTAAGTCCATGAAAAAGGGGTTTTGTCTCTATTTTATTCACTTCCTTGCCTATTAAACAGCACAGTGTCTGAAATACAGATGTTTAAAATATTTGGTACATAAATCATGAATAACTAATTTAACCAATAATATTTTAGCTATTAATTAAAAAAATTCCTCTAAGTGAAGCTACCTAATGTAGTTATTGCTTTAACAGATAGTTACCCAATACTTCGCTTACTTGGAAATTGGTAACCAGACACTCCTGACTCAGATAATAATATTATTTTCAGGTTCCAGTAAGCACTGATCCTCTTCAGTCAGTCAATTGGCTTATCTAATTCTGCCATAGGATCCTGGATTTATCCTTAGAATAAATATGCCACCACACCCTCTTGTAACTAGAAATAGTATAAAAGGTGTCTGCACAGGATATGCACCTTGGATCTTTCCTAGGATGACATGACCCCATGAGAAGTTATCACCTAACAGCTTCATTGGCAGATATAGGTCAAGTTTATAGCCCTTAGGAGAGCTGGGAGACTGTGCCACATGAGTAAGCAGAGATATGGCCAGTCATCCTCTCAGACCCAGGTAAATGTCCTCTACCACATTTGTTGCTAGGAGACAAATAATAAAAAGTGTTCTCATCCACATCTGGTAGCAAGTTTTAAATGGAAATAACAATAAGAAGAATAATGATAATAATGATACCTAAATCAGATAGATGTGTAAGAGATTGTAAAACCATAATCTCTACAATTTCCAAGCCATTTAGTTCTCTGGCTGGATGGAACAAAAAGCAAAAGCATTTTCAAATATTGTTAAACATAATACCTATTTATATTATTAATATCATATTATATAAAATAAAATAGCAACTAAAAATTTATGCAGAGAAAATTCTTTCAAAAATCACGTTTGATTATGACCAGAATGTTATCTCACCCAACCATTTTTCCATGACTGAATCTATTCTGGTCTCCCAAGAGACTATTTATTCTTTGTGGGAATCTCAGCAGGAAAGCATACTATTCATTTCAACTGACAGTTCTCCAAATACTGTAAAAACAAAAACAAAAAAACCCAAAACTGAAACCAAACCAAACCAAAATAAACCTATAGGATGGCTTCAGAACTCATATCCTTACCTCATACTCTAATTGCTTATCTGTTATTAAGGAAAGCAATCTATTGGAAGTTCAGAAGAAAAGAATGTCAAGCTTCTAAAAGTATGTATTATTAATGAATCCCCTGGATAAATTCACCAAATGCACTGTGGCAGATTTTAAATGGTAGAGAGAAACATAAGTAAGTGGACAACAAAGTGAAAATAAAGGTGAGATATTTAAGAGCAGTGGCAAATCCAGGGGTATGAGAGATAGTCAAAGGAAAGATCCTGCGGGTTGACACCATGGGAAAATGCAAGGATATAAACTTGGGAAGCTTCTTGTTGTTAAAAAAAAAAACTCCCAATGGGCATATAAAGAATCCCCGCAACAAGTGCACACACAAATACACATGCACACTCTTCCAAATCAAATCAAAAAGTGTGTACTATTCCTATCTCTTTCACTGTGTCGGAAACAGTTGTCCACCTCAAGAAGTACTGCCACTACAGCATTCAAAAGATGAATCTTGACATCTTCATACTGGATGAATTGGATGCTCAGGTATATTAAAATATCATGAAACTGTGTACCTCCATGGTTTTATGTAAAGCATTCTATTTTCTGGGTATCCACGGGTTGGGTACCATTGCTGAAATTTTCCTCTGTGTGATATTAGCTACCTGGTCATAGCTACACATGGCTTTCACAAGACTCACTCTGCAGTTATAATATTTTGTCATCTTTTATTACTGAAGGGATAGAAGAAGGTTGTAGAACTGCAATATACAGCCCTTGGGTTCAGTGAGGATGAGCATGTCACACTTTGCAGCTTATGAACCTTAAGGACCTTCTGGTAAAGCGTGGGTACAAGCTTCATGTTGGTTCTCTAGCCCAACGCTTGCATACCATGATTACCTCCCACCATGGCAGGACAATTGAACTTGGCATGTAAACTCTAATGTTGATTCTGGTTCTATGACGTATGTGTTTCAGTCACTGAACATAAAATCTCAGTTTCATCTTTTGATCAAAGAGGGAGAACGAAATTCTTACCTCAAAAGAATGTTACAAGAGTTGAATTATTTACTAGTTGTAAAACATCTTTTAATTGTTTGATAGGTAAGATATTATTATTCATACTACAGTTCTTTCTAGATTCTTGTCATGATGATAAGCTTTGCTAGCCCACATATTTTAAGTAAGAACTAGAAAAATTGAGTCACTTAGCCATTGTCACTAATCATGTCTTCAGACACTCAACATAGATCTTAGAATTAGGTTTTCCATCTGAAGAGGAAAAAATAGTTAACTCTTATTCTCATAATTTTATTTTATTAAAACAATTGGGTATTTATGTATTTAACAAATGTTAACCAAGTACCTGTTCTATCCAATTACCTGTATTAGATTTTACATAAATGTGTATGTGCACATGCATACACATATGTATAAATATGCATGTACATAAGACATAAATATTTATGTGTATTTAATATATGCATATTTATGGGTATATGTAAACACAAAAAGGAGTGTCTGTGTGTTTGTATGTATTATTTAATATAGGGACCTCAACACAGCAAGTGTTCAATAACAATTGTTCAATAACAATTGTTATTTTCTCCCCATGGTTTGAGAAGATTTAATGCTTCTGGAGCTTAAAGCCAGGTTAGTTTTTGTGAGATAGGGTTACAATAAAGTCTCCTATAAATACAGAGACATCAAAAAAAAAAAGTGACTGGTCACAAATTTACCTCCTTGTGGAGATGGGGGATAGTATGAAGACATATTCTGTACATCAAAAATAACACAGCTAAATACACAGAGGCAAAAAACATATAACACTTTTTTTTTTAGTTTACACTGAGATATTTAGCAAAATTGAGCATGTTTGCTTAGGTTAAATGTTGAAAAGGGAGCAAAACTCTTAGTTCTATATCAGCAAACGCAATATTACAGTGGCTTAACTCCTGTATAAACATTAGGAGCTCGGAAGCCCTGGGCTGCTGTGACAGCTTTGCAGTCATCAAGGATGGAGGTTCTTTGTACTTTTCTTTTTTAAGCATCAATTTGTATTTCAAAATTACCACTGGAAATCCGGTCATCTCCATATTGCAGGAAGGATAAAAAGCAGAAGGTCATAAGATGACTCCTTCTTGAATAAGCTGCTTTTGAGGGGGCTTCCAGGTTGCCCTTCGAATTATAGTCAGCCTATATTTAATAGAACGCACCTTACTGGAAGGCAGGAGTATGTCTATTTTAACTGAGTGTATTGTTACCTGGATAAAACTATGAATCTGTCATTAAGGACAATAAAAGTTGTTTAGGCAGTTAAAAGTTTTGAAAATAAAAAAAAACCTCAGGGATGACATTGTTTCCAATGGTCACCTACTATAGATGTTTTATGGTCAAAGTTGGAATCATTGACCTATGACGTTTCATATAGTCTCCACACTGAAAATAAGAAATATCTTCATCATTAGAAAGATTAGAAATCTAAATTTTGGAGGTGTTTAAATATTTGTCCAAGATCACATCAGGAGCAAATGACAGCATTGATTTTTAACCTAGATCTTCCTGAAGCCAAACCCTCATTCTACCACATAACACAGTCTTGGTGAATTAATGCAGGAAAGACCGTCTGTTCCCATGAAAGGGGCAATACCTTTCAACATTGTTGCATAAGTAATAATTTAGATACTCTGTTTTGTCTGATAAATCATTGAATAATTTCACAAGAGGATAATAATGTATGTCTCCATTAAATAAACTTTGGGGTAATTATAATTTTACTTATAAGCCACTTAACTCACGTTCACTTGAGCATACTTTTCCTAAATTGCCACTGCATATTTTTATGATATTAATTCTGAATATTTTGGTGGTCATAAGGGCCTCAGATTTTCTCGAGAAAGCTGGAGTAATGGCTGTACTGGCACCTTTCAGAGCTTCTGGGTACTAAGGTGCCGTAGCAAACAATGTAAAAATGGACGCCTCCTTCAGCCTGTGGCTAGTGTCATCGAAATTTGCAGATACCGCCTCTTTCCTAGGACAAGGTTTAATTTCATAGAAACAAAACCATCTTTTCTCTTTCTTGGAAGTATTTGAAAGACCTGAGTCTCTGTTTCCTGCTTCTTATACTCTAAGATACCCTAATTATGACCCATAAAAATAAAAGGGCTGTCCCCTCCATAAGGAAGGCAAAGCTTCTCACCTATGCTTTGGAGTTCTTTCTCTTTCGTCCTTCTCAAACTCCGTTGACATTCTCTTCTCTCTCTGTTATATTTAGCCCTTCCCTTTAACTTCCACTTCTTTCAACTAGCTATTACACACATAAATCTTTCCAATTTGAACACACGCACCTAAAAGCTTTTATTGACCTCATGTACACCTCCAGCTAGGACTTCCCGCTTCCATTTCACAGTCCACTGTTATTTTGAATAGGTGCCTCTAACCTCATACTCCATTTCTTCCCCTCCCAGTCTGACTCCAATAGGAATTCTTCCCCATTACTCAGATAATAGCTCTGCCAAGGTTGCTAATGACTGGTGTGTCCTTACTTCTTCAACCAACATTGTTTGGTCCTCACATTTCTTGAGCCCTAAGCAAGACTTAACCCAACTGATCACTTCCTCCTTTGAAACACTTTACTTTCCTCTGCTTCCATCTTATCCTACTTTTCTGATTTTTCTCCTAAGTCTCAAGCTACTTCTGTTTGTCTCACTCTAACCCTTCTCTAACAGCTTATTATTTATTGGTGCCTCTGCAAGCTCAATCATAGGCCCTGTCCTTCTCAGGATAACTTTATCCACAACCACAGCCTTAATTGGCATCTGTGCACAGGGAGGCCACATTTATAAGTCAAGCTACCATTTCTTTCCTATGCTTTCCTTAATTGTCTGGAAGTCATGTAAAATTCAAGATATCTAAGAACAAACTCAACATTGTTCATTCTCAAATTGGTCCTCTTCCAGTATTTAAGGAATGCTACCTCCATTTATTAAGTTGAGGAAATAGATACATTAGTGTTTCTCATTTTTACCTCTCATCAGAATTAAAAAACTAATTGTTTTATTAAGTTCACCTAAATATATCCCATCTTTTTTTTTCCCGCACCAGACCACATTGGTCTATGTTATCATTTTCTCTCATCTGGATGCCTGCAGTTTTCTCCTAATTGAACTACTCACATTCCCTCCTCTATTTGCAAGGCCTCCCTCCTCCTCACCCTTACCCTATTTCCATCTGTTCTCCATAACACAGCCAAGAGAATTTAATTTCATCACAAACCCACACACTGACAGTGGCTCCACACTGCTCTGAAGATCAAAACAAAATGCTGAATATGGCTGTGACGCTCTACTTTCCCTGACTCTCACTTCTCTTGCCCCATTTGACACTATCTTCCTATGCCCACTGGGTGTGTTTCAGACATGCTGAATTTATGCTGCAGGGTCCCTTCTATTGCAAAGCTACTGTGACACAGGAGTTCTTCTCCTTTCGGTGTCCTCTTTTCTAGTCCACCTCCAACTTCACCTCATTTATGGACTCTGCCTTGACCTGAAAGACCTTTGTTAAATCTAGGAAGTTTTTCCTACCCTCTACACTAAGTCAGATCTCACTGTTATACAAAATAATAACAAGTGACACTTGCCATATTGCAAAACAGGGAAAGGCAGCCCATCTTAACTGATAATGCATTGTTAACAGTGTGCAGGTTCAATGACATAAAAACCTCGCAAACAGGGCTACCTTTATTTATTTAACATTGTAGGTCTGGTGGAATCACCTTTCTGTTCTTCTTCTCCTGAGGAATTATTGTCCTATCTGTTCCTTTTTCTTTTTCAACAGTTTCTGACCGAAATGGCTTTCTCAAATTCAGAGGTTTCCAAAAGGGAAGGGCTGCCTTACTTCCTTACTTGTTGTGAATTCTTCCTTACTGGCCATGTTTGTCACCCTGCTGTGACTGGTTCCAATGAGCAACCTCTTCTTCCTTTCTTTCTTTCTTTTTTTTTTTTGAGACGGAGTCTTGCTCTGTCATCCAGGCTGGAGCGAGGAGTGAGTGGCACCATCTCGGCTCACTGCAACCTCTGCCTCTCAGGTTCAAGCGATTCTCCTGCCTCAGCCTCCAGGGTAGCTGGGACTATAGGCACGTGCCAACATACCCAGCTAATTTTTTGTATTTTTTGTAGAGATGGGGTTTCAGCATATTAGCCAGGATGGTCTTGATCTCCTGACCTCATGATCCGCCTGCCTCGGCCTCCCAAAGTTCTGGGATTACAGGTGTGAACCACCACGCCCAGTGACTTCTTCTTTCATTCCAAACCCGGTGAGGCCATAATTAGTACTAGTTTTGCTTGCACCTTCTAAAGTGGAGCAATATTATCTTTAAAATGGCAAAAACTGGTCTTGAGGGGGGGAATTTTCTCTTTTTATATATAAATTACGGATATACATACAGTACATAAATGAAGATATAGTATATCTGTAATATCAAAGTTGGTAAGGTGAAGGAATAAGTAGAGAAAATGATGTCTAAGAAGACTTCTTGATGGGGACAATAATGAAAAAGATTGCAAAACACTGAGTTAGATCCTGCAACCACTTCCCTTCATTTCCATTCCCTGCTCCCAGTAGAAAAAATCCCACTACTTTTAAAGAGACGGCTTGCCAAGTCCCAGCACAGTTGAAAATTCTTAAAACTTGCTTGTGAGCAGAACAAAGTCTGAGGCAAACCATTTTTTTATTTTTTATTTTTGTTTTTGGAGATGAAGTTTCACTGTCGTTGCCCAGGCTGGAGTGCCATGGTGTGATCTTGGCTCACTGCAACCTCTGCCTCACGGGTTCAAGTGATTCTCCTGCCTCAGCCTCCCGAGTAGCTGGGATTACAGCTGTGTGCCACCATGCCTCGCTAAATTTTGTATTATTACTAGAGATGAGATTTCACCACGTTGGCCAGGCTGGTCTCGAACTCCTGACTTCAGGTGATCTACCCGCCTCAGCCTTCCAAAGTGCTGGGATTACAGGCATGAGCCACCATGCCCGGCCCATTGTTTATCTTTCTAAGAATCAGTTGCACTCTTTTGTGATGAAAACCACAGCAATGTCCAATCCCAAAGATTTTACAACCCTTTTAACCTAGATATGAAACATCTGCTTAAATTATATCTACCATGATGAGAATTGACCAAGTCTGCAAAGATTTCAGATATTAAACTTCATGCCCATCTTTATACTCATATTTCTTTAACATAGTACCTGCCTCCAAGAAGAAGCTAAATGTCTGACAATAAATAAAACAGGAGGCACATTTTATTGAACATCTACTATACAGAGACACTGGGGTTGTATTTTAATCTTCTAGACTTAAAATAACCCTCAGGTGTTCGTGTTATTACTCCCATGCTATAGACGAGACATATGAAGAGGCTATGTAAACATGATCAAAGTTACACAGCTAGAACAGGACAGGCCCAGGAGTAGGACTAAGGTCTGTTTGTCTCCAAGTCCCCCCACTTTGCATTATAGGATCAAACACCAACACCTTCAAGAATGCACTAATTCTGGTGTATTAAACTTAACAGAGCCATGTCTTATCTGTTTCATGTGCTATCTCAGTTTATTAACATTTATGAAAAGCCATTTAGCAACCTAGCTCTGATTAAGAAAATCGACACCTGTACTTTAACTCCCTTCACAGGGATGAAAACTCTTCATCTAATGAATCAATAATCAATTTTTAATGCTCTGGCAGATTGAATAGAGAAATGCAGTAAAACTCTTAGAAGTTGGCTCTCATCACCCTGCCAATCCCATGTGGGCTAATTATACAGGGTAAGGTAAAACTCGGTGAAAGATGGGAGGATTAAGCTGGGAATTTGGGGGGTGGAGGGAGCTTTGACAAGTCTGCCATAGCCTCCTAGCCCATTCCGTCTGTATCAGGTCAAAGGAAAGGATACCAACACACCAGGATAATTATGGACTCTCCACTGCTCTCTTGGAAATGCCAGAAAGGCCCAGTATCAGCAAAGAAAGACCTCATGCATATTTAAGCCAATGTGTTCTACTCTAGTGAGTTCTAGACAGATTTTGATTAAGGAACCAGATCTTCAGAAATGTATTTTAGCCAGAAGCACAAGATTTCTCCAGTCCATTTATTAGCATCAAAATAATACCACTGTGATGGTTAACTTTATGTGTCAATTGACCGAGCCACAGGGTGCTCAGGTACTTGGTTGAACACTATTCTCAGTATGTCTCTGAGGAAGTTGCTGGATAAAATTAACATTTAAATGAGCAGATTGAGTAAAGAAGATTACCCTCACTCATGTAGGCAGGTCTCATCCAATCAGTTGAAAGACTGAATGGACCAAAAATTCTGACCGTCCCCTGAGAAAGAGAGGATTCCTCTTACTGATGGCATTCTAGCTGGAACATGAGTTTTTTTCCTGCCTTCATACTTGACCTGAAACATCAGCTCTTTTCGGTTTTCACCCTATAGATCTTGGAATTTGTCAGTCTCCATAGTCACCTGAGCCAATACTGTATAATAAATCTCTTTATGTATGCACGTATATATAAATAGACAGATATACATATTTGTCTATCTACATACATAGAGAACCAATTGATTTATATAGATAGAAATACATTTTATAGGTTCTCTCTCTCTCTCGCTCTCTGTGTGTGTGTGTGTATATATATATTTAAATATGTTTGTCATATATTGAAATGGTTTGACTCTGTGTCCCCACCCAAATCTCATCTCAAATTGTAATTCCCACGTGTTCAGGGAAAGACCTGCTGGGAGGTGATTGGATCATGAAGGCAGTTTCCCCCATGCTGTTCTCGTGATAGTGAGTGAGTTCTCAGTAGATCTGATAGTTTAAAAGTTGCAGTTTCCCCTTTACTCTCTCTTTCCTGACACCATGTAAGATGAACCTTGCTTCCCCTTAGCCTTTAGCCATGATTGTGAGTTTCCTGAAGCCTCCCCAGCCATGCAGAGCTGTGAGTCAATTAAACCTTTTTTCTTTTTAAATTACCCAGTCTCATGTAGTTTCTTTATAGCTGAGTGAAAATGAACTAATACAAATGTTTTTCTCACAGGTTTTACTTTTCTGTGAAATCATGACTAATACAGTCACCTTGTATTTTTGTGATTGTATTTGTTGTATATTCATGAATGCATGATTTATGGAACTTATTGTATTTTCTTCAAAAAATTATTTAGTCCTACCTAAACAGAATAAAATCATCCATTTTCTGTGCTGTAGTCTGTGCACTCTAGCCTTTACGTCAGAACTTCCTCTAAATGCAGATTCTCAAGTCATAGCTCAGATATATTAAATCAGAATCTGCATTGGTAACAATGAGCAAGTGAGTTGTATGAACATTTATGTCTGATAAGCTCCAGCAAAGGAACTTGAACTTTAGCCTGGCTATATACTCTGTGACATTAAGTATGTCAGTGTAGCCATTTGGACCTCATTTTCTTTATTTCTGAGGATTTGGTCAATCAGGTACTTAGGATAGAGCTTGACATAGAATAGAAAATCATTATAATATAGCTAGTAACAGGAGGCACAGATAGTAGTATAAGAAGTAACAACAAAATATAAAAATAATAGCATACCAGAGAGAACCTTAATTTAATAAGAAAGGATCCTGTATCTGGGTTTGAGTACTAGCCTGGATGGTTGAATGACTTTACGTCATTTTAGCTCCTAAGCCTTGTGTCCCCACTTCTAAATTCATGCTGCTGGACCAAGTACATTCGTGTGTCTTTATACAGGGAGGTTTGACTCTGCTTAGAGAGCAGCTATAACCATTTCATCTCTCACTTAGTGTATCCTTCCTAATCTTAAATGTTCTGCTTTAGACAGTATCTACTTGGCCAACCTGTAAGCACCAGAAAATAATAATGGGCATTACTTGAGCATGGTTGACGGCAGTGAGAAGAGGAGAAGCCACCCACAGACCCCTTTGCCTCTAATCCATTTCTAACCTGTGGCAATAGGCAGACAAGAGGATGCTCACTCATCATAGTTAACATGCTATAACATCACACCACTGAAACAAATGTCATCTGATACTTCATCGTCTAAATTCTATTTCAGGATCACATTAGGGATACTCCTGAGGCATTGTCTTACTTGAAAAGTATTATTTCAATTAGTTGCATATCACTCTTTACAGGATTTAGGTCAAATGAGGGGCAGTACTAAATCCAAACCAAACAATATGTGTCTGCAATAAATTTCGATTCCTGAATTATTCATATGTAATGGCATAGGTGACTCTTCAAGCATTCTGAATTAAGTAGAATTGATTTCTCACTTTTTTACGCTCTGTTGTACAAGCCTTTTTGTACTTTTACTTCTTCTTAACAAATAAAGTATTGATTCATCTCCACCGAACATGTTTTATTTAAACTTTGGTCTTTGTCAGCAACTTTGTCATTGGTACCCACAATTCCCTTTTGTAACTTCCCAATTGTCTTTAATTCTGAAGGTGAAATCCATTAGCCTGGCTGCTTAGCGTGAAGTAACTGCAGAGTGGGTTAAAAATTTGGCAAGAACAATATCACAGTGACTTTTTTGCCTTCCCTTTGAGTTTTTACTCCATTACCACTCCCCACTCCCCAAAAATATCCTTCAAATTTTTATTCCATTTGGATGATTTAGGAATTAGCATCGGACTTGAATTGCATTGTGTTTTTATTGGAAAACCATCAAATCTCTTCTTTCTAAATCCTTGAACAAGCATGTCTGTAGGTAGATGGGTGCGGGAAACTGGTTACAACAGTAATCCCAGCATGAAGCACATAGCCTGAATCAAAAATAAACCTTGAAAAATATTTGTCAAGGAAATGAATAAATTTAATTTTTACTGGGGTTTGTTTTATGTATTCTAAAAACAATTGACAGATCATGAGTCAGGAAGCAGAGCATCTAGCTTATAATTATTAGTTAACTTCAGAGCACTCAAGTTTTATACAAAAATAAAATCTTGAACCATTGAATTAATTAAGAAAAAAGCTGAGATTCAGGAGAGTTTATGTCCAAACCCAGATCTATTTTTGTGTAACCTTGGTCTTTGGCCAAGTTTTTTCCTCTAGCATAGGAAAGTATTCTGGACAGTATCTTCCTTGTCTTCCAATGCTGGGACCGTGATTGTAACACACGTGTTCACTAGTTTACTCACATGAGCTAAGACAGTCATGTTTATTGCCCTCTTTGATTCCATGCTTCACCTGATACTTGGCCTTTCCTCCTCTCCTTGCCAATGTTCTGTGTGATCTGTAACAGATCCCTCTGCGTGGGTTTCGGCGAGCTTTTACTCATGCAGTCCATTGCAAACTGGCCACAGTACATGGCCTTCAAAGCAAATTTTCCCTTGTCAAAGTGGCTGCTGCAGATGCCCAGTGAGTCACACCCCCAGGTACATTGCATAGAGAATCCCAGGCCATTCTTTCTTCTGCAGAACACTGCCATGTATGTAGATCAATCCTCTGTTCTTTTGTCCTGCTCCAAATATATTGGTTATTCAGCATGTGGAAATCACTTTACTTTGTAAGCCAAAGGCCTGAGCTGCTGCACAAGACCATGTCAGCTTCCTGTTTTTTTCCTTCAGTAAAGAGTCAGATGCACATGTATCGAAGACATTCTCTGTAATCTGTGCTACTACGATAGGTGCTGATGATAGAGGGGTGAATTGAGCACGGCTCCTATGCTGGAGAACTTTTAGCCTGATAGGAGGCATATAAATGCAGGCATTTCCCTACATACAGACAATTGCTTTCCCCATGGATATTTCCTATACAAACAGGTAATTTCTCTGGGCAATCACCTATATCAGCTTTGGAGTGGAACACCAAGGCCCTCTTCTGCTTTGCATTACACTCTGAAATCAATGTTACTAAGACTGCATGACCTTTACTCTTATACATTTTGATGGGACAACTTATTTTCATTCCCTTCCCAGCTCTAACTTCCCACATGAATTATCTAGAGGCCAGACCATTAGCCAAATATGAATACTAAACAGTGGGTTCTACCCAAAGTCCTTCCTCTAGTACTCAACTTTGCAGTGAGATAAGTTTCCACTGCCTGTGAATTTCTTTTTTTAGGATGAATTCCCTCCCTAATGGGTCCACAGTGTCTTTCTCAGAAAAAACTGACTCCCTTCTTTTTCTTGGCAATGTTCGAGTGAGGAATATGTACAAGCACTTGCCCTGTTGACATTTTCTCTTCCCTTCTCTATGTTCTTTACCTTTCCGCCTAAATTATCCCTTACATCTGCTTGGTCAAATACCTTGGACACTCTACCTGACCATTTTATAAATCGATTTCTCCATTAAATAGCATTTGTAGCATGACATTCCTTGTTGTTCCCCAACCCTTCATCCCTACATACCGCTTCTACAGAAAGAAACTTTGATCCCCAAATCATCTTTAAAAAGATACTTCTGACCCCTTTTGTTAGAGAATTCACTTTAATTTCTAGTTTTACCTACTTTTTTCTACAAACAAAATACCTGTAAATGGATTTCAAAATATATATTTAGAGGAGACCTCCCAAACATGTCACCTACACACAAACAATAAAAACCCATATCTGATACTTTGGAAAAAATGCTTAAGTTCACCAAGTTTGGGGTTAAATCTTGTGTAGAATGCATGTGCTAGTCAGGTTTTATGGACTTTCTCTGCATTTGTATTGTTATTCAGAGCTGAAAAAGCTGACCAGGGACTGCAAACTACTAAGTTGTGGCCCATGGGCAAATCAAACGCTCCGTCAAGAGGTGAGAAATGTGAATGAAAAAACCAATAAAATAAAGTAAAATAAAATAAAATAAGATAAAAATTGGCAGCTTTTCATGATTTACAGCCACTGTCTTTGGTGTAGTAAACCTAATCACATTGGTTACTATTTCACTGCATTTGCCGCTAGAGTCCATTAGAACAGTCTAATTTACACTGCAGCGTAATTCATCTGTTTTATTAAGGTTGTTCTTGTATTTATGTTAGAAGTAAAAGCAGCCTCTGGCTCAATGTTATACAGTCATTCTAAGAAAATGCCACAGGGCACAGCAGTTAATAACCCCGGGAACTAGATTACAGCACCCGTATTGTTGACATCTGACAAGTTTACTTGTCAAGTGTAGTTACGTTGATGCAGAATCTTATAAAAATAGACGTTAGCATCATCATTACAAGCTCATTGCAAATAATTGTAGATCCCGTTTATGGAGGTACTTAAAGTTCTTTGCATACACTTTATTGAAATGTTAGCATTTTATCCTGCCCCCGTCTTCTTCCCAGCAAAACCTATTTAGGGTTAGCTTACACCGATGGTAAGAAAATTACCTCATCATAGAATGATGACAAATTGAAGATCGGGAGATTTCTTGGAAAAGACATGCCATCATTCCAGCAAGATTAGACATTTTCATAAATGTCAGCTTCAGCTATGCAAAAGCTTCTCTATTCTGTAGAAGGCTCAATGGTCAATTTTTAAACAACCTGCAGCAATCCCTGACAAGGCACCTTCCATTCAACTCCCTTAGTGGCGCTCACAGACAAGACATTCTTATATTGCAGAATGCCAGTCATTCTCCGGGCATCTCCCAAGAACTTTGTTTCAAATAACTCATTATTTGCACTGGCATATGGATAGAGAATCTTAGTTTCTGAAAGGAAACAAACAAGAGGGAGTGTGGTAGAGAATAAGCTAATGCCAGCTATAACTCATAAGATATGGAAGAGGCAGAAGAAATATAAGAGCCAAAATATTATTGAAAAAATAAACTGAAGACAATTTTCAGCTGCGTATTTTTCTGCCTCACAGAAAGAATGTGAACTTTGGCATGAAATAGACTTGAACTTGCATGCAGATAATAAAACTCACACTCCATGAGAAGAATGCTTTGAATAACACTTGGCATGCAACAGACATCTAATGAAAGATTTATCAATAGGATTGAGGCCACAGAGGACAATACAAAGAACTACCTAGCACAATGCCTTCTATAGTGTAGACTACCATCGATATTTTTTAAAGGAGTGGATAAATTTTCTCAGTATCATTTTCACAAGACATTTACATGAAATACAGAGGATGGCACAAATGAAGGGAAAGACATCAGGAAAAAAAAATCTGACGAGTCCTGAAATCCATGACTACTTAGATCTCCCCATGATGTAGGAGCCATGAAGGATAACATGGCATGGCAAAAGGAATAATTTAAATTCAGGATACCCAGGTTCTGGCATTGACTCTGTCTCTATCTGTTCAGTGACTTCAGAATGTAATTTTGCCTGTCTCTAATGTGTCTCTTCATTGCTAAATGAGGACATAGAATGAGAATATTTGTATTATCCATTCTAAAACTAAAATTCCATGCTTTGACATTCACAGAAAGGCCCAGCATTTCAGATTTGTGACTCCCATAATTTGGGGGTAACCCTATTATTTCAATCTTCCAAGTCTTTTAAAGTTTTTGTTTGTTTGTTTGTTTGTTTTCTTTGAGGTGGAGTCTCGGCTCTGTCACCCAGGCTGGAGTGCAGTGACGCGATCTCGGCTCACTGCAAGCTCCGCCTCCCGGTTCACGCGATTCTCCTGCCCTCAGCCTCCCTAGTAGCTGGGACTACAGGCGCCCGCCACCATGCCCGGCTAATTTTTTTTTTTATTTTTAGTAGAGATGGGGTTTCACCATGTTAGCCAGGATGGTCTCGATCTCCTGACCTCGTGAAAAAGTTTTTTTACATTAATCCTTACCACCTAAATTCAACAAGCCACCAATTCTTATCAGTTCTACCTCCCAATTATTTCTCAAAGGTATCATCCCTTCTGAATTCCTACAGCTGTTTCCTTAGTTCGGTCCCATATTATACCTTGCCAGGATTACTAGTGTCTTTAAACTGATTCTCTGACTGTAACTTCACCGTTTTCTAATTTATGTTCTGAGTTTTCTGAAGTTCAGATAATTTAAGCCTTTTTTACATAAACTAGCAGTTTTGGTATTGACTCATCCATCTATTTCTTCATTTATTTACCAAATATTTGCCATCCGTCTGACCTTGAGAAATTAGTAATACCCTTGATGCCTAAGTTTATTCATCTGTAAAATGAGAAAAATAATAAAAATGTCTATTTCATTGGCTTTGTATGATTATTAAGTAAGTCACTATATGAAGAAAAAAGAGCTTAGAAAAATGTCTGGCTTGTAATAACCACTCAAGGGTACAGTTTCTTGTAATACTGATACTATCACTCAACTAATAGTACCAGGCACCATGATGAGCACCAGAGACAGACGAAATGCTAACAAGAACATGTGGCTCCACTCCCATATGTTTGACAATGCAGTAATCACCTCCTTTAGTTTTGTCTATTAGTTGCTTAATTCTTAGGAATAAAAAGCTATGGAGTCCACTCTTCTGTTTGAATTTCATATCAAATGTATCATCAAAACTTGTCGGTTTTAACAATTTTAAACAAATCACCACTGTATGTAGCTGACACCACCATGTTTTCCCACTTAGAGTTCTGCTGGAACTTTCTAGTAGGTTTCCCTGCCCCAACTATTGCCCCATGACAGACTTCTCTGTCGCTGTCAGAGTGAAAACTATGGCAGCAGCTCAAATCCAGCAGAAGCTGGAGAAAAGTCGAACCTTGAGAACATTAACCAGGTCACATTAAAGTGTGTAAGGCTATTTTTTTTTAAGACAGCCCCTCAATTCCAATAGTACTTTACAACAAATGATTAAGAAAAATCTATACAAAACAAAACATCATGTCACACAATTATTCAATAAAATGGAGCAGAATGGAGAAAACTCACCAGAAGTGGCCAGCATGCCCAGAACACAAACTAGAAGAAAAGAAGTATGATTAATTCAATTCATGTAATTTGGTTAGCATTAGAAAATCAAGTAGTAGAATTTGTCATAAGAGAATAAAAGAGAAATATCACATGGATATCTTAATAGATGCAGAAAAAATATTTGACAGATGTCAACACTCAATTCTGACTAAAAAACACTCAGCAAATTAAAATAGAAGGGTGCATCTTCATCCTTATGAAGGATATCTATTATAAATTAACATTATTTAGCCATATGTTAAAAGCCTTGCCTATAAATTTTGAAAAAAAGGGCTGCTTTCTATTTAACATTGCATTGGACATTCTGACCAGTGAAACAAGACAAGAAAAATAAGAATCATATGAATCAGGAAGGAAGAAGTAAATGTACCTCAGTTTACAGATAAAATAGTTTCCACAGAGATTGTAAGAAAACCTGCATAAAGGATACTATAATTTGAAAATAAATTAAGCAAAGCTTAGAATACAAAATTAATATGCCACAATTACTTGTATCTCTGAATTATTGTAGCAAGCCACTGGATAGTAGAAATTAAAAAAAATAAATTCAATATACATAAAATATATTTAATTTCTATATGTAATGTGATAAATATATGTATGCATAACAGCTTCAGACATATAACTTATAAATAATTTTAACAACTGACACACAAGATCTATGCCCTGGAAACTATAAAATATTTCTGAAAGAAATTAAGAAAAATCTACATAAATGAAGAGACAACATGTGCACAGATTACAAATATAAATATTGTTAAGATGCCAAATTTTCCCAAATTATTCTACAGTTTCAATGAAAACATAAACAAAATCTTGACCTAATTTTTGAAAAAATAGAGAATGTAAATATAGATTTTATAGAGGAATGCAAAGGGCCTTGAAATAGGTAGGGCTTATACTACCTGATTCAAGACAGTGAGGTTCTGGCATAAGAATAAGAAAGTAGATAAGCCCAGTAGAATAATAGTACAGAAAAGGACCCACACTTACATGGTCAATTAAAAGACAACAGAGTATTTAATGAGAAAAAAAATATTTTCGACAAATGGTGTTGGAACTACTTATCCATATTAAAAATATATATAAAGCCAAAATTGAGGTCTTGGCCATGCTTTTAAACCATACACAAAAATCATTTAGCGATAGATTATATATTTGCATACTAAAGCTAAGTTTATAAAAATTTTGGGAAAATTACATAGTACAATATCATTATCATTGCAACCTAGAAGTAAGCAAAATTTTCTTAGAATGGGCATATAATGTAGGAAATACATTATCTAGAAAAACTAGAAATGACACACTAATCTAAATCAAAGTTAATTTTTTTCTCCAACAAAATATGTCACTAGAAAAATGAACTGGCAAGTAGTAGATAAGAAGATATTATTTATGTAAAAAAAGATCTGTATCCAAACTATATTAAGAACTCACACATATGAACAGACACTTCACAAAGGAAAATACATGAATGTACAAACACCACACAAAAAACACTCAACAACTGTGATCAGAGAAATTCAAATGAAAACCATAATGATATTCCAATATACACTCACTGAAAAGGGTAAAATTAAAAGACTGATTACACCGAATAATGTAATTTTACACTGAAGATGTGAAAGAACCAAAGCCATATGCCTTCTAATAAGTTCCATTAAAAAACACACATCATTATTTTGATTTTATTCCTAGCAAAAATATATAACATGAGTTTTATGAGAAAAGTTTAGACAAACACAAATTCAGTAATATTAAATTACTGCGCTGTACTTTAAAAACATCAAGGTCTAGAAACTCTAACAATGGCTAAGAACTTCCAGTTTAAAGGAGATTAAAAAATGACCACTACATGCAATATGTGATCCTAGTCCTGAAAAAAGTAAATAAACATGAAATTATTATTTTAACAGTTGTAAAACTTGGTAAATGTTAGCAGGATTTTATAGTACTAGGACTAGTTATCAATATTAACTATTCTGATTTTGGTACTGTATTTTTTAATGCATTTTTCTTATTCTTATAAAAGGACTTTATATCTCCAAGTTACTGTTAAATAATTCAGAAATATGTGTGTGTGTGTGTGTGTGTGTGTGTGTGTGTGCATATCTTGAGACATATGTGGAGAACGAGATAAAGATTAATAAAGCAGATTGGACTATGTGTTAGTCTGTTCTCATGCTGTTAATAAAGACACACCTGAGACTGGGAAACTTATAAAGGAAAGAGTTTTAATGGACTCACAGTTTCACATGGCTGAGGAGGCCTCACAATAATGGCAGAAGGTAAAGGAAATGCAAAGTCATGTCTTACATGGTGGCAGGCAAGAGAATGTGTGCAGGGGAACTACCCTTTATAAAACCATCAGATCTAGTTAGACTTACTATCACAAGAACAGCACAGGAAAAACTCATTACCATAATTCAATTACCTCCAGGAGGTACTCCCCATGACATGTTTGGGTGGGACACAGCCAAACCATGTCATTTGCCCCAGCCCCTCTCAAATCTCATGTTTTCACATTTCAAAACCAATCATGCCTTCCCATCAGTCTTAACTCATTTCAGCATTAATTCAAAAGTCCACAACCCAAAGTCTCATCTGAGACAAGGCAAGTCTCTTCTGCCTATGAGCCTGTAAAATGAAAAGCAAGTTAATTACTTCCTAGATACAATGGTGGTTCAGGTATTGGGTAAGTACAGCCATTCCAAAAGGGAGAAATTGGCCAAAATGTAGAGGCTAGAGGCCCAACGCAAGGCCAAAATCCAATGGGGCAGTCAAATCTTAAAGCTCCAAAATGATCTCCTTTGATGCCATGTCTCACATCCAGGTCATGGTGATGCAAGAGGTGGGTTCCCATGGCTTCGAGCATCTGTATCACCCCTGTGACATTTAAGGATACAGCCTGTTTGGCTGTTTTTTCACAGGTTTTTCCAGGTGCACAGTGCAAGCTGTGGGAGGATCTACCATTCTGGGGCTGGAGGATGGTGGCCCTTATCTCACAGCTCCACTAGGCAGTGCCTCAGTGGGGACTCTGTGTGGGGGCTCCCAACCCCTATTTCCCTTCTGCACTGCCCTAGCAGATGTTCTCCATGAGGGCTCCACCTCTGCAGCACACCTATCCTGGACATCCAGGTGTTTCCATACATCCTCTGAAATCTAGGTGGAGGTTCCCAAACCTTAATTCTTGACATCTGTGCACCCACAGGCCCAACACCACGTGTAAGCCACCAAGTCTTGGGTCTTGCATCCTCTGAATCAATGCCCTGAGCTGTACATTGACACCTTTTAGCTACAGCTGAGTCTTGGGTCTTGCATCCTCTGAATCAATGCCCTGAGCTGTACATTGACACCTTTTAGCTACAGCTGAGATGCAGGGCACCAAGTCGAGACTACACAAAGCAGCAAGGTTTTGGACATGGCTCACTAGCCCATTTTTTCCTCCTAGGCCTCCCAGCCTGTGATGGGAGAGGCTGTTGTGAAGACCTCTGACATGACCTGGAGACATTTTCCCCATTGCCTTAGAGATTAACATTTGCTCCTTGTTACTTATGTGTTTTTCTGCAGGGGGCTTGAATTTCTCCTCAGAAATGGGTTTTTGTTTTCTATTGCATCATCAGGCTACAAATATTCTAAACTTTTGTGTTCTGCTTACCTTTTAAAATAAGTTCCAATCTCAAAACATATCTCTGTGAATAAATAAAACTGAATGCTTTTAAGAGCACACAAGTCACATCTTCAACACTTTGATGCTTAGAAATTTCTTCCACCAGATACCTTAAATTCTTTCTCTCAAATTCAAAGTTCCACAGATCTCTGGGGCAGGGGAAAAATGCTATCAGTCTCTTTGCTAAAGCATAGCAAGAATCACCTTTGCTTTGCCTGGATTTTATTGCCCATATCACTATCAGCATTGTGGCTAAAGCCATTCAACAAGTCTCTAGGAAGTTCTAAACTTTCCCACATCTTCTTGTCTTCTGAGCCCTCCAAGTCTCTAGAAAGTTCCAAACTTTTCCACATTTTCCTGTCTTCTTCTAAGCCCTCCATACTATTCTAATCTTTGTCTGTTATCCATTCCAAAGTGACTTCCACATTTTCAGATAACTTTACAGCAGCACCCTACTCCTGGTACCAATTTACTATACTAGTTTTCATTCTGCTAATAATGACATACCCAAGACGAAGCAATTTCTAAAAAAAAGAGGTTTAACTGATGCATAGTTCCAAATGGCTGAAGAGGCCTCACAATCAAGATGGAAGGTGAAAAAAAAGCAAAGTCACATCTTACATTGTGGTAGGCAAAAGAGGGTGTGCAGGGGAACTGCCCTTATAAAACCATCAGATATCATGAGTCTTATTCACTATCACAAGAACAGCATGGGAAAAACCCACCCCCATGAATCGATTACAACCCAGTGGGTCCCTCCCATGATAGGTGGGGATTACAGGAGCTACAATTCAAGATGAGATTCAGTTGGGGACACAGCCAAACCATATCAGACCACATGTCAAAAGTGAATGATTCTAGGTAAAGGGTATATACTTGCTTTTAGTACTATTTTTGTAGCTTGTCTGCAAATCTGAACATATATTTAAAAATAAACATATGAGTTCATGCCACTTTCTTGATTTCAGCTTTTTAATGGTATTTTATCACAATTATAATAAAATCCAATAACCTGCCATGATTTATGAGGCCTTATATAATCTTGCCTAAGAATTTACCTCTTCAATTTTATTTTTATTACTTTCCTTGCTCACTCTGCTCAGACGACACCAACCTTTTTGCCATTTCTCAAGCATTCCAAATGGAGTCTCTTCTTATGCCTTTTGTATGTGGCAGTCTTGTTCTGCCTGAATCATTCTTTTCTCAGATGCTTCCCTATCATCTCCCTGCACTTTATATGGGTCTCTGACCAAAAAAGAATCCTTTGGTCTTCCCATGTTAAAAAAAACTTCCCTGTTGCTCTCTGTCCCCACTTATCCTGTGTTTCATTTCTCCACAACACTGAATGCTTATTAACATATTATTTTCTATTTATTAGTTATCTTTTATTCTAGAGTTTATGTGCAATTTTTGTTCTTGTTCATATCCATGTAGCTAGAACATAGAGAAGCATTTGGCATTTGGCCTATATTCATAGTCTTGTAAGTATTGGAGGAGCACACAAATGAATTAATAAGATATTCAAGTACAGTTATGTGCTACATAGAGGTTTTTCAGTCAAAGACCACAAAAACAAAAGTGTTCCCATAAGATTATAAAACAGTATTTTTACTGTCCGTTTTCTATGTTTAGATACACAAATACTTATTATTGTGTTGCAGTTGCCTACAGTACTCTGTACAGTAACATGCTGTATAGATTTGTAGGCTATGAACAATAGGCAATACTGTATAGCCTAGGTGTGTAACAGACTACACAATCGAGGTTTGCATAAGTACATTCTATAGCAGTCTCACAACAACAAAATACCTAAGGACACATTTCTCAGAATACATCCCTGTCATTAAGCGACATATGACTATAATTGTTTGATTATGATTGGGATAATGAATACCTCAAAAAAGGGATAATAAACCTCTAGGCTATCATAAAAGCAAAGATCAGAAAAGCTTCCTTTATTGTGCGTGTCTGTAGCCTCTCTCCATATGCTGTGTTTGTTGTCCTTAAATATATTCAGAGAACCTGAGCATTGTCAATGATGTGCTGTAAGTACCACCCCATCCAGAATATGAAATTCGCTGGGACTTTGTCCAAGTTATTTTTTTATGTTCATGCATAATAAATTTTTATATATACCCCAAAGAGTGTTTAGAGTTGTGAGAAATTTAATTTTATACCCTAACTTTGTGCAATTTGTGAACTCGATAATCCTTAGTTTTCATTTCTTCTCTCAAGTTTGTGTTGGCCTTATTGAAGGTAGTGTCAGGATCATCTACTAACCATAAATCATAAATCATAAATCATAAATGAAGATAACTAAATAAATACCATGTATTTGAAATATAAGAGTCAAGGTAGACTTCCAAGTATTTTGTCCAAACAACTGTCAAATGATGTGTGGCTTTTGAAAATAAGAGAGCTCCATTACATAGCATGGTTGGTCTCATTAATAGGAAGTTATTAACAAATTCTAAGTGAATAAATGTTTGCTGTTGTTCTTGAGACAGGGTCTCACTCTGTCTCCCAGGCTGAGTGCAGTGGCATGAACACGGCTTACTGCAGCCTCGACTGCCTGGGCTCAGGGATCCTCTTGCCTCAGCCTCCCAAGTAGCTGGGACTACAGTTGTGCACCACAATGCCCGGCTAATTTTTGATTTTTTTGTAGAGACAGGAACTTGGTATGCTGCCTAGGCTGGTCCTGAACTCTTGGCTTCAAGAGATCCTCCTGCCTCGGCATCCCAAAATGCTGAGGTTACAGGTGCAAGCCACTGTGCTTGGCCAATAGATGGCTTTTAACAGCTGACAAGAAACGCTTACCACATAGAATTAAAACTCTGAAATGTGATATAGTGACGTGGGAACTGATTCTGGAGTGTGGGGAATTGGGTTCTGTTCTAACCTCTGTCACTTTCAGACCTACCACCTGCTTGGACAAGTTTTTACTCTTTTGAAACCTCTGTGTCTTATAACCAAAACAAGGAATTTGGACTAGATAAAAACTAAGACTCTTTCCTGTTATAATATTCCATGATTTTAGGCTGAGCCAATTCAGGGACATTATTTTTTATAAAATGATTAAGCGGCAGAAGCAGCCAAGAAAACATTTGTAAGGCTTCCACATTTTTAGGGGAAATATAGAGCTTACATCTCAGAGGGCACAAGGTTAACCCTCGTCCATGATGATGAGCTTTTATAAGGTGTATGTGCCCTTTCTGTGATTCCCAGCACTGTACTGTATTTAAGTCTAATTAAGTCTTTTTGTACAAACTTTAAATACACTTAATTAAAACAGGTAGACTAGGGATGATAAATCCAAAAGTAACTAGGTTAAAGTGCAGGCTTATTTCTTCTGCTAATTAGTTGAAGGATGATCTTCCTTGCCAAGGGGCCAAATGACAGGAGATTCATTTCTTCAATTTAAATCTGTTTTTAAATGTCTTTCTGAAGCCTTTAGGCTCTGGAATTTGAATTCTATAAAATTGAATGCTGGGGATTATCTCTTTTTATTTCATACTTAGTTAAACCCTAAGCAGGGTTCAATAGAGATCCAAGCATTATAGAGCACCCAGTGGTCATTGAGTCCACACAGTTAGTCAGGAAAACAGGCCACGTGGTAATTTTATCATCTCTCCATCACTCTTGAGAGACCGGCCTAACTTCGTATATTATGATAGATTTTGTGAAACTGTGACTTATTCATTAAATGTTCGATTCTTTGAAATACTTAGCTTGGCACTGAAGTGATAAATTTGATTTCCCAGCACTGCAGCCATAATCATCCTGTGTGTTTAAAACTGCTCCTATTCAAGGATCAGTAGTATGGCTGGGGAGGCATAGTCCCAACTGGTTTTGAAAATCATTCTCACAGTCCCCCAAGGTGGTGACTGCAATTTGGATTTTGTTTCATATTGTGATGACAATGTAATCATTATACTATTACAGAAATTAAAGAATTGTGGCATATATTAGGTTGGTGAAAAAAATTGCAGTTTTTGCCATTACTTTCAATGGCAAAAACCACAATTGCTTTTGCACCAACCTAATACAATCCATAATTTATATTGCTGATTGCAAGTATTGTCTGCATTCACATCACTGTATTTTATTTTCTTTTGATGTTGGGGCATGATGTGAGGAAGACTCCTTTTGACATGCTAAAATGTTTCTATCTTCTTAAAACCATATTCTGCATAGGAATAAACATTTTTTTCTATGAAATTTCACCAATGCAGAACGTGCTTGACATGAACCTGGAGGAAGGTTTGGGGGCCTCGCAGAGGACTGGCGCACCTGCTGACATGGGTGTAGACATTCTGTGGTGCATAACAGAACTACTTTCCATGGAGTGTCTTCTTATCATGTGAGTAATAAGTGCTAAGCATTCAAGCTGGCCTCACCTTCCTTCTATTTCCTTGCTATTATCTTAGAACACTTCTAATATTTCTCCTGTAAGAGTGTTCCAAGAACTGTACCAGCAAAAAGGGATCTATGACCTCTATAATAATTTTGAATTTTAATATACTGACGAGCTAAAAAAAATCCAAGCATTTTTTTCTTTCATTTATTTGTCAAGTGTTTATTGAAATCACTCTTCTAGGCTCTGAGAGGAAAAACTGCCCTAGTGGAGTTTTATTTGTTTGTTGAATCATAACTGAATTTATAGTTCTTGGCTCACTTTTTAAGACATTTTTAAGACCAATTTTGGGTTCACAGCAAAATTAAGAGAAATATAGAGAGATTTCCCATATACTCTCTCTCCCTACACATTTACAGACTTTTCAATTACCAACATCCCTCACCAGAGTGGTACATTTTTTACAATTGATGAGACTACATTAACACATCATGATCACCCAACGTCTTTAGTTTACATTACGGTTCATGATTAGTGTAGTCTATTCTGTGGGTTTCGACAAATGTGTAAGGACATGTACACATCATTATAACAGCAAAAGAGTATTTTCACTGCTCTAAAAATCCTCTGTGCTCTTCGTATTCATCCTTCCCTCCCCTCAAACTCTCTGGAAAGCACTGATTTTTTTAGTGTCTCCATAGGTTTGCCTTTTCCAGAATGTCATGTATATGGAATCATATAGCATGTAGGCTTTTTAGACTGGCTTATTTGACTTAATAGTATGCACTTAAGGTTTGTCTATGTCTTTTCATGGCTTCATACCTCATTTCTTTTTTGGTATGAATAATATTGCATTGTCTAGACGTACCATAGTTTATCCATTAACTAACTGAAGGATATCTTGATTCCTTCCAAGTTTTGACTGTCATGAATAATACTACTGCAAATACCTGTTTGACAGTTTTTGTGTGGACATAATTTTTTAACTAATTCCAGTAAACACTATGGAGTGTGATTGTCAGATCTTAGGGTAAAATTATAATTAGTTTTGTAAAAAATTGTCAAAATTTCTTCCAAAGTGGCTGTACCATTTGCCATTTCCATCAGTAATGAATGAGAGTTCCTGCTGCTCCACATCCTAGCCAAAATTTGGTGTTGTCAGTGTTCCAGATTTTGGTCATTCTGATAGGTGTGTAGTGGTATATCATTGTTTATTTATTTATTTTTATTTTTTTAATTTTTTTTGAGATGGAGTCTCGCTCTGTTGCCCAGGCTGGAGTGCAGTGGTGCCATCTCGGCTCATTGTAAGCTCCACCTCCTGGGTTCATGCCATTCTCCTGCCTCAGCCTCCCCAGTAGCTGGGACTACAGGCTCCCGCCACCACGTCCGGCTAATTTTTTTTTTTTTTTTTTTTTTTTGCATTTTTAGTAGAGACAGGGTTTCACCGTGTTAGCCAGGATGGTCTCAATCTCCTGACCTTGTGATCCGCCAGCCTCAGCCTCCCAAAGTGCTGGGATTACAGGTGTGAGCCACCACACCCGGCTGGTATCTCATTGTTTTAATTTGCATTTCTCTGATGATATATGATGTGAAGCATCTTTTTATATGCTTATTTGCCATCAATAAATCTTCTTTGGTGATGTGTCTTTTAAGGTCTTTAGCCTATCTTTTAATTGGGTCAGTTTATTTGTATTGTTGAGTTTCAAGAATCCTTTGTATATTTTAGGTAACAGTCGTTTAGCAGAATTTTTCTTTGTTTTTTTGCAAATATCTTCACCCTGTCTGTGGCTTGTCATCTCATCCCTTTGACAGAGTATTTTTCATAGTAGAAGTTTCTAATTATAATGAAGTTCAACTTATCAATTGTTTCTTTCATGGATCATAACTTTGGTGTTTTACCTGAAAGGTCATTGCCATATCCAAGATCATCTAGGTTTCCTCCTATTTTATCTTCCAGAAGTTTTATAGTTTTGCATTTTACAGTTAGGCCTGTGATCTATTCTAAGTTAATTTTTGTGAAGGGTATAAGGTCTGCATCTAGACTTTTTTTGTTGTTGTTGTTGTTGATGTCCAATTGTTCTATAACCAGTTGTTGAAAAGAATAACTTTGCTTCATTGTCCTGCAATTGCCCCTTTGTCAAAGGACGGTTGGTTATAATTACGTGGGTATATTTCCGAGCTTTCTATTTCATGCCATTGATCTGTCTGTCTATTCTTTCACAATTAGCATCCCGTCTTGATTATTGTAACTTTACAAGACTTGAAAGCAAGTAGTGTCAGTCCTCTCGCTTTTTTCTTCTCTTTCAAGATTGTCTTTGCTATTCTGAGTCTTTTGCTCCCCTCTATAAACTTCAGAATCAGTTTAGTGATATTAGTAAAATAATTTCATGGAGTTTTGATTGGGGTTGCATTTAACGTATACATCAATTTGGGAAGAACTGATGTCTTGACAATATTGAGTTTTCCTGTTTACAGACATGAAATATTTTTCCATTTAGTTAGTTCTTTTTTGATTTATTTCATCAGAGTTTTATCATAATCATATAGATCTTACATATATTTTGTTAGATTTATACATAAGCATTTCATTTTGGAGGATGTTAATGTTAATGATCCTATGTTTTTATTTTCAAATACCACTTGTACATTGCTGGAATATAGGAAAATGATTGACTTTTGTATAATACATTATTCTTGTGTCCTGAAATCTTGCTGTAATTACTTATTTCTTCCAGCAGTTTCATTTTTTGTCAGTTATTTTGAATTATCTACAAAAGTGATCATATCAGCTGTAAATTATTTTTTTTAATTTCTTCCTTCCAATCCATAGACATTTTCTTTTCTTGTCTTCTTAACGATGATGTTGAAGAACAGTGGTGTAGGGGACATTCTTGTCTTGTACCTGTTCTTAGTAGGAAAGCTTGAATTTCTCACTATTTAGGAAGATGTTAGCAGTAGGTTTTTCATATATATTCTTTATAAATTTGAGGAACTTTCCCTCTGTTTCTAGTTTGCCAATAATTTTTATCATAAATAAATATTGGAGTTTGTTAAAAATCTGCATCTATTAATATATGTTGTAATTTTCTTTTTTAGCATAGTAAGGCAATAAATTACAATAATTGATTTTTGAATGTGGATCCAGACTTGCATACCTGAAATAAAACCCACTTGATAATGGTGTATAATTATTTTTATTTATTTTTATTCATTGTGCAAGTATTTTGTTAAGGATTTTTGTATCTTTGTTCATTAGCAATATTAATCTATAGTTAATGTATATTAATCTAATAGCTTTGTCTTGTTTTTAGTATTAGGGCAATGCTGGCCCTTTTCAATAAGCTAGGAAGTATTCCCTATTTCTATCCTCCAAAAGACATTGAAAAATGGTATAATTTCTTCCTTAAATGTTCAATAGAATTCACCAGTGAACTCAGTGAAGATTAATGCATTCTTCTTTGGATTATTAAATATTGTCTCAATTTCTTACTATATATAAGCCTATTTAGATTGTTAGTTTTTCTTCTGTGAATTTTGACAGCTCATGTTTTTAAAAGAATTGGCCTGGCTAGGCACAATGGCTCAGGCCTGTAATCCCAGCACTTTGGGAGGCCGAGGCGGGCAGATCACAAGGTCAGGAATTCAAGACCAGCCTGACCAACGTGGTGAAACCCTGTCTCTAATAAAAATTCAAAAATTAGCAGGGAATGGTGGCACATGCCTGTAATACCAGCTATTCGGGAGGCTGAGGCAGGAGAATCACTTGAACCTGGGAGGCAGAGGTTGCAGTGAGCTAAGATGGTGCCATTGCATTCTAGCCTGGGCAACAGAGTGAGATTTCATCTCAAAAAAATAAAACAAAAATAAAAAAAGAAAGAATTGGCCTATTTAATCTAGGTTATAAAATTTGTGGGTGTATTATTGTTCATAGTATTCTTTCTTTGTAATTATTTTATTTTCTTAAGTTCCAGGGTACGTGTGCAGAATGTGCAGGTTTGTTTCTTAGGTAAATGTGTGTCATGGTGGGTTGCTGCATCTGTCAACCCATCAACTAGGTATTAAGCCCAGCATGCATTAGCTCTTTTCCCTAATGCTCTCCTTCTTCCAACCATCCCCTGACAGGCCCCAGTAAGTGTTGTTCCCCTCCCTGTGTCCAGGTGTTCTCATTGTTCAACTCCCGCTTGTAAGTGAGAGCACACAGTGTTTGGTTTTCTATTCCCGCATTAGTTTGCTGAGGATAATGGCTTCCAGCTTCATCCATGTCCCTGCAAAGTACATGCCTGGCACAAGACAAGGATGCCCTCTCTCACCACTCCTATTCAACATAGTATTAAAAGTTCTGGCCAGGGCAATCAGGCAAGAGAAAAAAATAAAGAGTATTCAATTAGGAAAAGAGGAAGTCAAATTGTCTCTGCACATGACATGACTGTATATTTAGAAAACCCCATCGTCTCAGCCCAAAATCTCCTTAAGCTGGTAAGCAACTTCAGCAAAGTCTCGGGATACAAAATCAGTGTGCAAAAATAAGAAGCATTCCTATACACCAATAACAGACAAACAGAGAGCCAAATCATGAGTGAACTCCCATTCACAATTACTACAAAGAGAATAAAATACCTAGGAATCCAACTTACAAGGGATGTGAAGGACCTTTTCAAGAAGAACTATAAACCACTGCTCAATGAAATAAAAGAGGACACAAACAAATGAAAGAACATTCCATGCTCATGGATAGGAAGAATCAATATCATGAAAATGACCATACTGCCCTAGGTAATTTATAGATTCAATGCTATACCCATCAAGCTACCACTGACTTTCCTCATAGCATTGGAAAAAAACTACTTTAAATTTCATGTGGAGCATATTATTTATATTTTTCTTTTACTTTTTTTGTTGCTTTACAGTTTTCAATGTGCATTTACAGCTAATCCATGTCCACTTTCAAATAACACCATACTGCTTCACAGATTATATAAGTATTTATAACAACAAAGTGATTCAAATTTCTTCCCCCCGTCTTTGTACCATTTTAATTCTATTATAAATGAAATGAATGGCAGCAATAATACAAAGATGAGTGAGCAAGAAATTACAGTACATTTATATACTACATATGTATACACACATATATACACTTACATAGAATATATATACACATACACACACATACACACATACATAGAATATGTATACATATACACATACACACACATATAGACACATACATAGAATATATATCAAATAGATTGTTGCTCTTATTGTTTTGCAGAAACTTCTATCTGTTAGGTTAATTAATAGGAGAAAAAAGGTTTTATTTTACCTTCACTCATTGTTTTTCCATGTTCTTTCTTTCTTTAGGTAGGTCAGAATTTCTGATCTATATCATTTTTTCTTTTCCCTCAATAACTTTTAAATTTTTTGAAATGCATGTCTACTGGCAATAAAGTTTCTCAATTTGTGTTTGTTTGAGACTGTCTTTATTTCTTCTTCACTTTTGATTGATAATTTTTCAGGGCACAGAGTTCTATGTTGGTGAAGTTTTTCTCTCTCAGCACTTTAAAGATTTACTCTACTCTTTTCTTGCTGTATGTTTTCTAAGGAATTAGATGTAATTCTTTGTTCCTCTATAAGTGAGGAATATATATGTTTTCCTCTGACCTTGTCAAGATTTTTTTCTTTATTGTTGATTTTTTTTGTATTTTTCTGTTATGGTGGCTTTTTACAAATATCTTTAGCATTGTTTTTTCCTTAAGATTTTCATCTGTGTTTACATTGCCCTTCTGTTCTTGTATGCCTTCTATTTTACCCATTAAAGCTGTTGGGATATTAATTATAGTTGTTTGAAATCCTGTCACGTCTGATTTTGATATTGTTCTAACTATATAAATTATGCTTTTGGCCTTCTTGTATGCCTTGTAATATTTTAAATGGAAGGACAAAATGTACTGGGTAAAAGAAACTGCCATAAATAGGCTTTAGGTAATGCGGTGGCAAGAGGGAGGGGGAGGGGCAGTGTTCCACAGTCCTGCGATTGGACCTCAGTCTTTTAGCGAGCCTATGCCTCTGAACTGTTAACTTCACAAGTGTTTCTCAGGGCTTTTTTTTTTAATTTTTAATTTTATTTGTTTACCCTTCCAAAGATGGAAGAAGACGGGTAGAGTAAATTGAAGTTGGGTATTTGCCTTCTCTCACATGAAAGTTAGAGATAACCAGAGTTGTGTATTCTATTTCCCCCACATCAGTTTGGTTCTGATAGTATCCCAGCAGGTTAGGTCCTGGTTAACTACTTTCTTCTGAGAGCAGGCCTTGTTAAGAAGAACAGAATGCTCTGGAATATTTTTAAATGGTTCATTTCCCCTCCCCCTGCTGGAAGTATGAGGGGATTATTCTCCACTATTTACTATAAGAACCTCATCAAGCTCCTGGAGGTAAATATCACAATATTGTTGGAGTCACCTTAAGACTGTGTCCCCCCTGGGGTTTTTAACTCTCAGACTTGTCCTTACTAAGCCTTCAGCAATTCCTCAGTTATAGTACAGGTTTTCCTACTCCAGCACTGGTTTTACTCATGAGTCTTCACTCTGGGAAGCCCTGACTCTCTGTATTGACCCATCTATCTCTTCAATCGTGGGGGTAGCAGTTTGTCCTGTGTCCTCAACTCTTTTCTTGCTCCAGGAACAATTATTGATGTTTCATTCTGTTCAGCTTTCTACTTGTTGTTAGGGCAGAATAAGGAGGAAAACTCAATAAGTTCCCCTACATTCAATTTGACTTTTTGTCTGCAGACATTTTGCAAAACACAACACAGGTAAGTAGATACAAAATAGAGATGAGGTTAAGAATAAAATGAGAAAGAAAGGAAAGCCATGAAAAGATCAATCATAAGAAACCTGGTTTGGATATGTTGACATCAGACAAATAAGATTTCAATAGAACAAGTATTATCAGGGATAAAAAAATAATATTTTGAAGAAATAAAAGCTTCAATTCATTAAAAAGATATAACAATGCTAAATGATTATGCACACAATAATAAAGCTTCAAAAAATGAAGCAAGAACTGACATAGCTAAGGAGAGACACAAATCTACAAATTTATTTGGGGATTTAACACTCATGCATTAGTAACTAACAAAATGAGTAGACATAAATCAATACAGAGGTATCTCAACCAATACAATATAATTTGAATTTATAGAATAATATTAACCAATTTGATATAGTTAGCAAATGCAGAACAAAATACCTAACAATGGCAGAATGCAGTCTTTTCAAGTACACCGAAGACATTCACCTAGATGAGCCATATAAGAAATTATAATCAATTCCTAAAGATCAAAACAAAACCAGACAAAGTATTTTTCTAACAAAATTGTGATTAAATTAGAAATTGATTAAAAAACATAGAGCTAATAGTATACTTAATGGCTAAAGATTGAATGTTTCCTCTCTAAGATTAGAAAAAGGTAAAGATTATTTATTATTTATTATTCTTATTTATTCTATTAATCTTGTACTGGAGATCTTGGCCAGCACAATAATACAAGTTTAAAAAAAAAGTAAACGTTATGAAGATGGGAAACACAAAAATAAAACTTGTTTTAAAAATTCTTGGAGGACATGTTTGTGTACATAAAAAATATTAAGCAACCTACACCAAACCACTGCTATAAGGAATAACTGAATCTAAAAATCTAGCAGGATATAAAACCAATTATACAGAAATCTATTTTATTTTCATAAACTTTTTACGACAACTAAAAAATTAAGTGAAAAACATTATTTACAATAGCATCAAAATTACATAATGAAGAATAGAAAATTTGAAAAGAAGCTGGCAGAAAGGGGCTGATTAGATGCATCCAGGTGCAACATCTGCCACCAAGGGACCAGGACACTAGGAAGACTGGTGCACTCTGAGCAGATCTTTGCAAGGAAGGGATTGAGAGTGGACAGAGGGAGGACAAAGATGCTGGGCTCAAGGGGTAGGAAGCTGGGTAAACTTCATGGGCCTTACATGAAGCAGGACTCATTCCTGGTCCCTAGTGACTCCTGTGATAGGGATGAGTTGAACAGACAAAGAGCAACACACTCTTACCATGGACGCCTGGAATCCTGGGAGCAGGAGACCCACGACCCCAACAGACACTTGAGCTAGTAGACACAGATGCTAGTAGACACAGATGCACAGGGGCAGGACTCCTGCCTGTGCAGAGCCTAGAGTGTTTGATTTGGGAATGTCTTCAGGGGAGCACAACCAATGACACCCATCCCCCAAGTCATGTCATGATCCCATAGGAGATTCTAGCCTTAGGGAACCTGTCAGACCTGAACAGAGCAGGGTATTCTTGCCTGTGAGATGGGGCCAGTTTTACCTGAGTGCCCTACTGTCTGCTGGCCTCTCCTGGGGCCCCAGCTGGCTGTGTCTACTTGCAGTGCAGTCTTAGATGCCCAACTAAGGCACCTCCTGGGGGCCTGCATCATAGTTCTTACACTGGCAGGCAATGCTTGACTACATCAGAGAGTTCCAGTAGAGCAGCCTCCACCAACGTGCACCAGCCTATCTCCCTCAACTGCATCTTCCTCAACTGGGATCTCCCTCAACTGCAATCTCCCTTGTGCCACTTTGCCAGCACACCCACACTCACCTAAGGCTACCTGCCACCATAGTTTTGCCAATAAGTATGTGCACAAGCAAACCTCACCTCCTCTTCCCTGCTGGAGCAGGGGTGTATGTGCACCTTATTGTGCCATTGTTATTGGTGTCTGTGCACCCAACCTTGCCTGCACTTCACGTTTGCTGTTGCTGCTGGTACAAGTGAATAAGAATGGATTCCACTGCTACCAGCCAACAAAGCATGTTGGCTGGCACCACCTTTTGGAGTGTGGTGGCCTCCAGCCAGGGAACACTTTGGGCCTTCTAGGGCAGCAGTTTTCCAACTTCAAGGGGCCAAAGAACAAAGCTTGGCTTCACATACCAGTTCCCCAGTGTTAGAGAATGAAGCCCAGGAGTGCTGAGCTAAGCTATGGTCCCCCTCAAATTTACCAGAAATGTAGGCCATTGATTGAACCCACCTTATACCACAATCAAACTCCTAGGGATATCAAAGAAGCTAAAAGAAAAAAAAAAAATCCCATCCAAAAGACAAACTTCAAAGATAGAAGAACATCAGCCCATACAGACAAGAAAGAACCAGCACAACAACTGGTGTAACTAAAAAAGCCAGAGTGTCCTCTTATCTCCAAATGACCATACTGGTTCCCCAGCAATGGTTCTCAACCAAGCTGAAATGGCTAAAATGACAAAAATCGAATTCAGGATATGGATAGGAACAAAGATCATTGACATTCAGAAGAAAGTCTAAACCCAATCTAAGAATTCTAAGGAATATAATATAATGGTACAGGAGATGAAAGGCAACATGGCCATTTTAAGAAAGAACCAAACTGAGCTGACAGGACCGAAAAACTCACTTCAAGAATTTCAGAATACAACTGCAAGTATTAACAGCAGAATTGACCAAACCGAGGTCAGAATCTCAGACCTTGAAGACATGCTCTATGAAATAACTCAATCACACAAAAATAAAAAAACAATAAAGAAGAGTAAACAAAACCTGCAAGAAATATGTGATCACGTAAAGAGACCGAATCTATGACACATTGACATCCCTGAAATACAAGGAGAGAAAGCAAACCACTTAGAAAACACATATTTCAGGATATCATCCATGAAAATTTCCCAACCTTGCTAGAGAGGCCAACATTCAAATTTAGAAAGTGCAGAAAACCCCATGTGAAATACTGTACAAGAAGACCATCCTCAAGACACATAGTTATCGAATTCTCTGAGGTCAAAATGAAAGAAAAAATGTAACTGGCAGCTAAAGAGAAGGGGCAGGTCATCTCCTAAGGGAACCCCATCAGGTTAACGGAAGACCTTTCAGGAGAAAACTACAAGCCAGAAGAGAATGGGGGCCTATATTCAGCATTCTTAAAAGAATTTCCAAGCAAGAATTTTGTATGTAGCAAAACTAAGCTTCATAAGCGGAGATATACAACCCTTTTCAGACAAGCAAATTCTAAGGGATTTCATTACCACCAGACTTGCATTATAAGAGGTCCTGAACAAAGTGCTAAACATGGAAAGACCATTACCAGGCACAACAAAAAGCACACTGAAGTACAGAGACAAGTGGCACTACAAAGCAACCACACAAAAAAGTCTGCATAATAACTAGCTAAAAACATGACGACAGGAGGAAATCTACAAATGTCAATACGAACCTTTAATGTAATTGGGCTAAATGCCCCTATTAAAAGTCACAGAGTGGCAAGTTGGATAAAGAAGCAAGACCCAATGTTGCCCTGTCTTCAAGAGACCCATCTCACACGCAATGACACCCATAGGCTCAAATTAAATGAATGGAGAAAAATATACCAAGCAAATGGAAAACAGAAAAAAGTAGGCATTGCTATTCTAACTTCAGACAAAATAGAATTTCAATGAACAAAGATCGAAAAAGACAAAAACGTGCATTACATAATGGGAAAGTTTTCAATTCAACAAGAAGACCTAACTATCCTAAATTCCTATGCACTCAACACAGAAGCATCTAGATTTATAAAGCAAGTACTTAAGAGACCTACAAAGAAATTTAAATAACTACATGATAATAGTGGGAGCCTTCAATACCCCACTGATAATATTAAACAGATCACCAAGGCAGAAAACTAAAAAAGATATTCAGGACCTGAATTCAGCACTTGACCAAATAGACTAAATGAACACTTACAGAACACTTCACTCCCCATGACAGCAAGAAAAAAAAAACACACACACAAAATATACATTCTTCTCATCTGTGCATGGCACGTACTCCAAAATCTATCCCAAAATTGGACATAAAACAGTACTCAGCAAATTCAAAAAAATCATACCAACTGCATTCTGGGACTGCAGCACAATAAAAATAGAAATCAATATCAAGAAATTTGCTTACAACCAACTAATTCCATGGACATTCAACAACTTGTTCCTGAATGACTTTTGGGTAAATAATGAAATTAAGGGAGATATCAAGAAATTCTTTGAATGACATCAAAGATACAACATACTAGAATATCTGGAACACAACAAACACTGTGTTAAGAGAAAAATGTATAGCACTAAACACCCACATCAATAAGTTAGAAAAATCTCAAATTGACAACTTAACATCAACTGAAAAAACTAGAGATCTAAGAGCAAACTAACCCCAGTGCTAGCAGAAGATGAGAAATAACTCACATCAGAGCTGAACTGAAAGTAACTGAGATGAGGGTAACCATACAAAAGATCAACAAATACAGGAGTTTTGTTTTATTTTTTTTCATAAGATATCTGGACTGCTAGTAGAGTAATAAAGAAAAAAAAACAGAGAAGATCCAAATAAACACAATCAGAAATGACAAAGAGGACATTACCACTGATCCCACAGAAATGCAAATAACCCTCAGAGACTGCCGTATGTACTCCTATGTACATAAGCTAGAAAACCTAGAAGAAATGGATAAATTCCTGGACACATATAACCTCCCAAGACTGAACCAGGAAGAAATTGTATTCCTGAAGAGACTAATAAAGAACTTCAAAATTGAATCAGTAACAAAAAGCCTGCCATACAAAAAAGCCCAGGATCAGATGGATTTACAAATTCTACCAGATGTATAATAAAGATCTGGTACCATTCCTACTGAAACTATTCCAAAAAAACTGGAGAGGAGGGACCCTAACTCATTCTATGAGGCCAGCATCATCCTGATATCAAAACCAGGCACAGCCACAACAGAAAAAAAAACCAAAAAAAACTTCAGGTCAATATCTTTGATGAACATAGATGCGAGCATCTTCAACAGCATACTAGCAAACCAAATCCAGCAGCATATGAAAAGCTAATCCACCACAATCAAGTAGGCTTTATCACTGGGATGCAAGGTTGCTTCAACATACACAAATCAAGAAATGTCAACACAGAAACAGATCTAAAAACAAAAATTTTATGTCTATCTCAATAGATACAGAAAAGGCTTTCAATAAAAGTTAACATCAATTCATATTAAAAACTCTTAACAAACTAGGCATTGAAGGAACATACTTCAAAATAATAAGAGCTATCTATTGCAAACCCACACCCAACATCATACTAGATGGGCAAAAGCTAGAAGCATTCCTTTTGAAAACCAGAAAAAGACAAGGATGCTCTCTGTCACCACTCTTATGCAAAATTGTACTGGAAGTCCTGGCCAGAGTAATTAGTCAAGGGAAAGAAATAAAAGGCATTCAAATAAAAAGAGAGGAAGCCAAAATATCCCTGTTTGCTGGTATGATTCTACACCTAGAAATCCCCATATTCTCTGCCCAAAAGTTCCTTCAGTTGATAAACTTCAACAAAGTTTTGGGAAACAAAATCAATGTACAAAAATCACTAGCATTCCTATACACCAACAACAGCCAAGCCAACAGCCAAATCAGAAAGCTAATCCCATTCACAATTGCCACAAAAGAATAAAATATTTAGGAGTACAGCTAACCAGGAAGGTAAAAGACCTCTACAATGAGAATTATGAAATAGTGCTCAAAGAAATCAAAGAAGTTGCAAATTGGAAAATATCTCATGCTCCTAGACAGAAAGAATCAATATCATTAAAATGGCCATACTACCCAAAGCAATTTACAGATTCAATGCTATTTCTATCACACTACCAATTATATTCTCCACAGAACTAGAAAAACTATTTTAAAATTCATATGGGACCAAAAAAAAAAAAAAAAAGCTCTAATAGTTGGGGCAATCCTAAGGGGGAAAAGAAAAGCTGGAGACATCACATTACCCAACTGGAAACTATACTACAGTGCTACAGTAACCAAAACAGCATGGCACTGGCAAAAACAAACAAACAAACAAACAAACAGGCACAAGGACCAATGCAACAGAATACAGAACTGAGAATTAAGACTGCACACCTATGACCATCTGAACTTTAGCAAAGTTGACAGAAACAAGCAATGGGACCAAGAGAGTCCCTATTCAATAAATGGTCATGGGATAACTGGCTAGCCATATGCAGAAGATTGAAACTGGACCCCTTCCTTATTCCATATACAAAAATCAACTCAAGATGGATAAAGACCTAAATGTAATGGCAGTAAAGTAGTTAAGGCTGAAAAATACACCTATCTCCTATTTCACTCTATGTTCCAAAATTAAGATGGATTATAGGCCTATGCATAACATTTATAAAGTAAGATTTCTCAACCTCTGAAGGATTGACATTTTTGGCCAGTTAGCATCTCTTCTTTTGTAACAACTAAAAATGTCTTCAGATTTTACCAAATGTTTTCTGGGAGGCAAAATAGCCTCCATTTGAGAATCATTTCTCTAGAAGAAATAATGGAAATATATGTTCACATCCCTGTAGTAGGATATGCCACACACACACATGCACACAATAAAAACAATAAACCACCGATGAAATATATTTTATCAAATTTAAAATTTCTTCTCACCTAAGGACATCATTAAGAAAACACATAGAATAGAAACTAAGAAACATATTTACAGCAAATAAATATAACAGCTTATATTCAGAATATAAAAAGAAGGATTAAAATCAATAATAAAGAGACGTTATTGCTTGGGCTTACCTTCACTCACTCTTTTGAACTTGACAAAAAGGGGAAAAAAGATCTATACACAAAGTCTTTATATGTAGAGTGTCTGTTTTTTACTCCTGAAGAGCAAATAAAATTTACTCTACTTTCTTGGTAATATTCCTATAATTAGCATTATAATATTGAGTGTACCAATAATTACATCTTTCCATCCTTGCCAATGAAGGAGATCATCAGCAATCAAGGTCAAATTTGTACCCCCTGGCAACTACCTTCCTGACTGTCTCAGGTTACCAGACACTCCCATAAGCATGCTGTGGCCCTTTGTAAGGACATCTGGGATTTCCATTGAGCTTCCTGCTACTAGGTTATACACCTGATGATTCCATTGCTCCTATTAAGATGTAATTTAATTTTCCATTTAGCGTCCTAACTCCTGAGACCATATGTTTTAGAAGGCAAAAAACACATCTTTCTGATTTTTGCATCCTCAGTTCTTGGCCCAGTGATGGTAGCACAGCAGTACTCAGTAGACATGTACTGAATTAGTAAGTAAAGAATACTCTTTTAAAACTAGTTTGTCTGAATAGGTTCTCAAACTCCTGCTGTACCTTAATTTTACATAGGAGCAAAGCTAGAATCATAAACGGTAGGGATGAGCATTCCCATCTTCATTAACCTTATGATGACATGGAATTTCAATGAGAATGATTTATTTAGCCAGTGTTACATGCCTCATTCCCTTTTACCTCCTCTTCCCTCTTTGGCACTTTTTTTTTTTGGTCCTTTCTCTGCGTTATCTTGTCAAGGATGGAGGAGTTTTCAGAGCCCCCCTTTGTTTTCTGACATCATATGCAAAGCACTCCCCAGGGAGAAAACCATAAGGCAGCACTAGTTCTCTGCAGCCTTGAATCTGTCAAGAGCAATGAAAATGTCCAAGGAGATATCACTACTCAAAAGTCATCTAGGAGTGCATATTTGTCCAGCTTATTTCTATAATAAAAATTATTTTTCTTTAAATGTTGACCCTAAATCATGAGTTAGAACCTAAAATTGCATCCAGACCACCACAATATCAGTGTACTCCAAGGGGCTTTTCAAAGGGCCTCAGGTGTGTATTCCACATTTGAGAATGACTTTAGTTCTCAATGTACACACCTTTCTAACCACACCCCCTCAGCACCCTATAAAGTCAAGTCTGAACCCTCTTTAGTTCTAGGGTAGCACCTTCTCTGCTTAGGTCCTACTTAACGACATTTGCATGACAGCTTGGCATAGTGGTAAAATGGAAATATGCAGAATTAGCAGATAGAGATCTAGGTGCATGCCTCAGCTTCACCACCTGTTGGCTTAAGGAAATTGGGGATTAATTAAATTATTTGAGTTTCAGATTAATTAAAGAAAATGTGAAAATTTTAATATAAATGGGGCTGAGGGTGGTGACTCATGCCTGTAATCCCAGCACTTTGGGGGGCCCGAGATGGGTGGATCACCTGAAGTCAGGAGTTCTAGACCAGCCTGACCAACATGGTGAAACCCAGTCTCTACTAAAAATACAAAAATTAGCCGGGCATGGTGGTTGGTGCCTATAATCTCATCTACTCGGGAGGCTGAGGCAGGAGAATGGCTTGAACCCGAGAGGAGGAGGTGGCAGTGAGCTGAGATTGTGCCATTGCATTCCAGCCTGGGCAACAAGAGTGAAACTCCATCTGAAATGAAAAAAAATTAAAAAAGGGAAAGGAAAGATGGAAAGGAAAGGAAAGGAAAAGAACAAAATATGAACATAAATAGGAGAATGTGATAGGGCCCTTTAAATTATAAAAGCATATATGCATTGGTTTTGTGTTTTCTTTTCCTTTGTATGTTTTTATTAGCTATGAACAGAATGTGTATGTCTTTTTTTTTTAAGTTCTGGGATACATGTGCTGAATGTGCAGGTTTGTTACATAAGTATACATGTGCTATGGTGGTTTGCTTCACCTATCAACCCGTCATCTAGGTTTTAAGCCCTGCATGCATCAGATGTTTGTCCTAATGCCCTCTCTCCCATTTCCCCTCACCCACTGACGGGCTCCAGTGTGTGATGTTCCTCTCCCTGTGTCCATGTGTTCTCATTGTTCAACTCCCACTTACAAGTGAGAACATGCTGTGTTTGGTTTTCTGTTCCTGTGTGGGTTTGCTGAGGATGATGGTTTCCAGCTTCATCCATGTCCCTGCAAATGATCTGATTGCTGAAACAATTTTTTTAATGGCATGTTCAGCAGAGGTTTCACTAAAGAATCAAGAAAACAATTGACAGAAATTCAGGCATTCAGGAGTGTTAGGAGACAATCTAGACAGGACTTACACAGAAAGAGCTGAAAAACAAACTGTGATCCCTCCATAACACATAATTTGAGGGCAAAAATGGGTTAACATTGAGGACAAGAAGTTCAGATTTATAGAATACCTGTCGGGAGAGATATAGAGTTACTTTGTATCCTGCCACTATCAATGGGGAGATATGTTGGACACAGAGTTCTATCATGCAAAGTTAAGTGAAAGAGGTTCTAAGGAGATTGTTCAGACAGCCTGATATACTGTTCCCCCTGTGCTTTCAAACTGAGAGATCAAAGTATATTCATAATGGACTTAGACCTAGGAAACGCAAGGGGCAGTGAGAAGATAGAAGTGACTATGGCCATACATAGCAGGTTGAAACTGCACTCCCATGAATTAATGGACACAGATTCATGATTCTTGTTAATTTCACATACATGGAGGGTGGGTCACATACACATGCATGAGATACACAATCTGGGTTGAAACCTACATCGGTTGCAACAATAATTGGGGCTTGAATTGGGAGTTTTAAGCACCAATAGCTTTTGCATCATTGAGGATAAAAAATCCCCAGTAATGTGAGTCTCCAAGGTTACCATAAAAATGGTGCATTAGAAAAAAGTGTAAGCTTTGACTCCTTCCCTAGGCCAGAGAGGATTTTATTAATCACCCGTTGTGGGCATTAGAATTTAATTCCACCTTCAATAGAATGAGAATTATCTCACTTTCTTACCTTTCCTCCCATCCTCAGCTTTTATTCTGTAGAAGATGCAGTTAAGAGTTTCCTCTCCTACTGCAGGCTGATTTCTTTCAGCTGACCAAGGCTGGAGAAGAAAAGAATCGAGGATTGTGTATGAAGTTCAGAGTTTGAATGAGACCCAGGTCATGACATATTAGTAACAGAGCTAAGACCATTCTTGTGATAAAAGGTCACTATTTTATTTGAAGTGGCCATATGTGTGGTGGAAACCACCTTAGTTTTTATCCAATTGGATTAGGGAAAAGAAGCAAATAGAAAAGGTTGTAGGGGCAGTTGTGAGAAAGAATACAATTGCTTTATGGTTTTTTCTAAAATTGTGCTCTTTCAATCTAACATTGACATTATTATTTTTATCTTTACTATAATAATGATCATTATCTTCATCATTATTATTCTAGATGCTTGGGAAACTAAGCTAGCTTTCTAATGGCTCTTTTTTAAAAAAAACTTAGAAAAAAAGCTTATTATGGGATTGGCTCACAATTAATCTTATGGGAAGGCTAAACCGAGGAATTATGTCTGACAGAAGGGAAGAAATGACCATGGTGGCCTTCTTAGACCCTGTGGGAAAGGCCTCTACCTATCCAGTGACAGTGTCTACCTAGACCAAGAGGTATTTTATAGTTTCCTGACTCGGGGCATGTTGAGTAAAGCCAATTTGCCAGTCCTGGGCAGGGGTAAATCCTTGAGCTTGATGTGTAGGGAAGGGAGGGGCCCTGAATAATCCTCGAAGAGTAGTAGAACAGCAGACAGAACACTGAGAAATTATTTCCTTGAGGATAGATTTCCATGATGGAAAGGAAATGAGAGGTTCTAAGAGGTGGGCTAGTGGCTTGTACTATAGCATAGCCTGCCTTTGCTGGTGTGTGGCGATTAGTCCTGGTGGAACTGCCATCAATAAACTAAGTGTGATCAGGGTGAGAAACAGGGAAGAAGGAAATGTGGGGAAATGGGGTGAACATCAGGTGGATCAGAGAGATGCAGTCATGAGGGTCAGGTGTGGTATCAGGAATAACGTGGGAGGCCGGATTGATGTCTGGGCCAGGAACAATGGTAATTGTGGGATACTCAACAAAGAGTGAGTACAGCTGAAGGAGCCAGGGAGCAGAAAGTATATGTGTCAGGTGTGAGGAAGAAAATAGATTATGGAAATTAGGAAAGCTGTAGAGAGTGAGTTGAGCATAGTTTGTGATTTTAAGGGCCTCTAAAAGTATTAGGGCAGCAGCAGCCGCTGAACGGAGACATGATGGCCAGCCTAAAACAGTAAGGTCAAGTTGTTTAGACAAAAAGGCTACAGAATGTGATCCCAGTCCTTGCGTAAGAATTCTGACTACACAGCCCCAAACTTCAGCTGTGTGTAATGAAAAGGGTTGGATGGGTCAGGGAGAGCTAGGGTGGGGGCAGTCTCTAAAGCTGTCTTCAAGGAACAGAGAGAGGAGTGGGGAAAGGATTTAGGATCTATGGGGTCAGCTAGGCTTCCTTTTGTGAGTTTATATAATGGTTTTGTTAGGATGGCAAAACCAGGTATCCAAAGGTGAAAGTATCTAACTATGTCCAGGAAGGAAAGGAGTTGTTTTGTAGAAGGGATTGGGGTTTGGGAGGTTAGCTGGACATGATCAGCAGGGAGAGCACATGTGTTTTTATGAGAATTATGCCGAGATAGGTAACAGATGAGGAAGAAACTTGGGCTTGACTGAAGTAATGGGGGCTGCCTGTGAAGCTTTGCAGCAGTACAGCCTAGGTGATTTGCTGAGCTTGATAGGTGTCAGGGTCAGTCCGGGTGAAAGCAAAGAGAGGCTCGGATGAAGGGTGCAAAGGAATATAAAGAAAGCATGTTCGAGATCTAGAACAGAATAATGGATTGTGGAGGGAGGTATTGAGGATAGGACAGTATATAGGTTTGGCACTATGGGGTAGATAGGCAAAACAATTTGGTTGATGAGGCATAGATCCTGAATTAACTTGTAAGGCTTGTCTGGTTTTAGGACAGGTAAAATGGGGGAATTGTAAGGAGAGTTTATAGGCTTTAAAAGGCCATGCTGTAGTAGGTGAGTGATAACAGGCTTTAATCCTTTCAAAGCATGCTGTGGGATGGGATATTGGCATTGAGCAGGGTAAGGGTGATCAGGTTGTAATGAGATGGTAAGGGGTGCATGATTGGTCACCAAGGAGGGAGTAGAGGTATCTTATACTTGTGGGTTAAGGTGGGGGGACACAAGAGGAGGATGCAAAGGAGGCTTTGGATTGGGAAGAAGGGCGGTAATGAGATGTAGCTGTAGTCTGGGAATAGTCAGGGAATCAGATAATTTAGTTAAAGTGTCTCGGCCTAATAAGGGAACTGGGCAGGTGGGGATAACTAAAAAGGAGTGCTTAAAAGAGTATTGTCTAAGTTGGCACCAGAGTTGGGGAGTTTTAAGAGGTTTAGAAGCCTGGCTGTCAATATCTACAACAGTTACGGAGACAAGGGAAACAGGCCCTTGAAAAGAAGGTAATGTGGAGTGGGTAGCCTCCATATTGATTAAGAAGGGGAAGGACTTCCCCTCCACTGTGAGAGTTACCTAAAACTCGGCATCTGTGATGGTCTACGGGGCTTCCAAGGTGATCGGGCAGCATCAGTCTTCAGCTGCTAAGCTGACAAGATCTGGGAAGGAGTCAGTCAGAGAACCTTGGACCAGAGTTCCAGGGGCTCTTGGAGTGGCTGCCAGGTGAGTTGAACAGTCCGATTTCCAGTGGGGTCTTGCACAGATGGGACATGGCTTAGGAGGAATCCTGGGCTGCGGGCATTCCTTGGCCTGGTGGCCAGATTTCTGGCACTTGTAGCAAGCTCCTGGGGGAGGCGGTTCTGGAGGAATGCTTGGCCACTGCGGTTTAGTTCTTGTGTGCTGTTTGAAAGTTCTTGTGTGCTGGAGATGTGGCTGGGGTTTGTCTCACAGAGGAGGCAAGGAATTGAAAGTCAGAAATATGTTGCTACTTGGCTGCCTCTACTCTATTATTGCACACCTTGAAGGTGAGGTTAATTAAGTCCTGTTGTGGGGTTTGAGGGCCGGAATTTAATTTTTGGAGTTTTATTTAATGTCGGGAACAGATTGGGTAATAAAATGTATATTGAGAATAAGACGGCCTTTTGACATTTTAGGGTCCAGGGCTGTAAAGCGTCTCAGGGTTGCTGCCAAATGAGCCATGAACTGGGATGGGTTTTTTTATATTTGATGAAAAAGACCCTAAATGCTATCTGATTTGGCATAAAGAAAAAGGAGGAGCATTAACCTTGACTCTGCCTTTAGCTCCAGCCACCTTTTTAAGAGGAAATTGCTGGGCAGGTAGGGGAGGGCTAGTCACCAAATAAAACTGTAAGCTAGACCCCGTGTGAGGAGGGGAGGTGATAAAAGGATTATAGGGTGGAGGAGTGGAGGCTGAGGAAGAATTGGGACTTAGCTCAGCCTGGCAAGGAGGGGAGAGGTCAGATAGGTCTGTAGAAAAGGAAGATTAGAAAGACTCAGCGATTCTTGGGGTTGGGACTGAGGGGACAGGCAGGAGGGAAAGAAGGAAGATTTGGGATGAGTTGCATTGGGAACAGAGACTAGGGAGAGCCCGATGTGTAAAAGAATGCCTGGACATCAGGCACCTCAGACCATTTGCCCATTTTACGACAAAGAATTATTTAGATCTTGTAGAACGGAAAAATTGAAAGTGCCATTTTTCTGGCTATTTGGAACTATTGTCTAGTTTGTATTGGGGTCAAGCAGCATTGCAGAAGAAAATAAGACACTTAGATTTTAGGTCAGGTGAGAGTTGAAGAGGTTTTAAGTTTTTAAGAACACAGTCTAAGGGAGAAGGAGAAGGAATGGAAGGTGGAAGCTTGCCCATAGTGAAGGAGGCAAGCCTAGAGAAAAGAGAGTAGAGACACGGAGAAGGGGTGGGGAGTTCTTGCTTTCCAGAAAAGCAGAGAAGGGGTCAGGGCATGGAAATAAGGGGTTGGGGTGCAGAGATAAGAGGTTGGGGCATGGAAATAAGGGATTGGGGAGCAGAGATAAGAGGTTGGGGCACGGAAATAAGGGGTTGGGGCATAGAGATAAGAGGTTGGGGTTCCTGCCCCTCCCCCAGAAAAGTAGTACTTGCTGCTAAGGGTGAAGGAGAAGGGGTTGAGGGGTTCTTGCCCCTCCCCCAGAAAAGTGGAACTTGCCGCTAAGGGTGAAGGACCAAGGCAGGCATCCCTGTGTGCTCTGACACCTCTAAAACCTGGGTGAATAATCAGAGAGGCATCCCTGCAATAATTAAACACCAAGGGAAGGCTGCCTTCCCTAGTCCATGACCGGCATTGGAGTTTTGGGTCCATGGATAAACATGTGTCTCCTTTGTCTCTACCAGAAGATGAAAGGAATTGAAATTAAGAGTAGGGAGAGATTGAAGTGTGGCACCAAGACTGAAAGGAGAAAGAGGTTGAGAGATAGTGAGAGAGGTTGGAGAAGAGAGTAAAAAGAGGCTGCTTACCGGATTTAAAATTGGTGAGATGTTCCTTGGGCTGGTTGGTCTGAGGACCAGAGGTCATAGGTGGATCTTTCTCATGGAGCAAAGAGCAGGAGGACAGGGATTGATCTCCCAAGGGAGGTCCCCCAATCCAAGTCACGGCACCAAATTTCATGCGCATCCCTGTGAAGAGACCACCAAACAGGCTTTGTGTGAGCAATAAAGCTGTTTATTTCACCTGGGTGCAGGTGGGCTGAGTCTGAAAAGAGATTCAGCGAAGGGAGATAGGGGTGGGTCCATTTTATAGGATTTGGGTAGGTAAAGGAAAAAGGGGGGTTGTTTTCTGGCAGGCAGGAGTGGGGGTTACAAGGTGCTCAGTAGGGGAGCTTTTGAGCCAGGATGAGTCAGGAGAAGGAATTTCACAAGATAATGCCATCAGTTAAGGCAGGAACAGGCCATTTTCATTTCTTTTGTGGTGGAATGTCATCAGTTAAGGCAGGAACTGGCCATCTGGATGTGTACATGCAGGTCACAGGGGATATGATGGCTTAGCTTGGGCTCAGAGGCCTGACAATAGTAATCTATAATTTTAATTGAATATCATTAGGGAAACACAAAATGGACAAAATGAGAATTCTCTAATAATATGTTTAAAATTTTATAGGTAAAATCCATTATAATCAACTTTAAAGCATTAAAATAAAAATTCACAAGAACTTTCACCACAAAAGCAAGGAAGGCCATAATATAGGTACATAGATACATGCATATATATAATACAAGTAATTGTTAAAATAACACAAATATTCCAATTAAATAATTGGTAATGGAGCTGCAATATAAACAAAATTAAAATGCATATGGTCAATTATTGTATGGAATATGACTGAGGTCATATAAATAAGAAAGAGAAATACGAAATGATAGTGACATATCAGTATGCTCCTCTACATTTAGAAAATATTTAAATAAACAAAATGTGTATTGAGAGCTAGGCAACCAGCAATCATACAAACAGGTATAGGCATTTATATGAAGGGATGGGTTGCCCCTCTACACCTGTGGGTGTTTCTCATTAGGTGGAATGAGGGACATGGAAAAGAAAGAGACACAAAATATAGAGAAAGAAAAAGGGGCCCAGGGGACCGGCGTTCAGCATACGGAGGATCCACACAGGCACCAGCCTCTGAGTTCCCTTAGTATTTATTGATCATTATCGGGCATTTCCCAGAGAGGGGGATGTGGCAGGACAATAGGATAATAGTGGAGAGAAGGTCAGCAGGTAAACACGTGAACAAATGTCTCAGCATCATAAACAAGGTAAAGAAAAAAGTGCTGTGCTTTTGATGTGCATATACATAAACATCTCAATGCCTTAAAGAGCAGTATTGCTGCCAGCATGTCCCACCTCCAGCCCTAAGGCGGTTTTCCCCTGTCTCAGTAGATGGAATATACAATCGGGCTTTACACCGAGACATTCCATTGCCCAGGGAGAAGCAGGAGACAGAAGCCTTCCTCTTATCTCAACTGCAAAGAGGTGTTCCTTCCTCTTTTACTAATCCTCCTCAGCACAGACCCTTTACTGGTGTCAGGCTGGGGGATGGTTAGGTCTTTCCCTTCCCAGGAGGCCATGTTTCAGACTATCACATGGGGAGAAACCTTGGACAATACCTGGCTTTCCTAGGCAGAGGTCCCTGCGGCCTTCCTCAGTGTTTTGTGTCTCTGGGTACTTGAGATTAGGGAGTGGTGAAGACTCTTAACAAGCAGGCTGCCTTCAAGCATTTGTTTAACAAAGCACACCCTGCACAGCCCTTAATCCATTTAACCCTGAGTTGACACAGCACATGTGTTAGGGAGCCCAGGGTTGGGGGTAGGGTTATAGATTAACAGCATCTCAAGGCAGAAGAATTTTTCTTAGTACAGAACAAAATGGAGTCTCTTATGTCTACTTCTTTCTACACAGACATTAACAATCTGATCTCTCTTTCTTTTCCCCACATTTATGTAAGTTGGATTTGAAATTTACCAACATTTGTGCATTTATACATTCATTCCATAAATATTTATTGTGTTTGTGCATGGATGAAGTACTATTACAGGTACTGTAAGTGTAAACATGAATTTTTTAGGCAGCTGTGTTCTGTGGAAGCTTTCATTCTGATTATACAGTCTATAACTGTGCTGTTCAATGAGATAGCCACTAGCCACATATGGCTATTGAGAACTTGAAATGCAGCAAGTCAACTGAGCTATGATTTAAGTGTAAAACACTTATTCAGTTTTGAGGGCCAAGTACCATAAAACCTAGAAAATGTAATATATTTTTAATTATTCTTAAATAATTATACATTGAAATATTTTAATAAATTGGGTTAAATAAATTATTACAGTTAATTTTACTTATTTCTTCACTTGATCTTAGCCAAAAGGCCAAGAAATGATTAACTTCATTTATTCCTTTTTACTCTTTTTAGTGTGGCCACTAGAAAACTTAAAATTATATATGCAGCTTGCATTATATTTTTATTAGCACAAATACAGAGCAGATTGAAAGTTTCAAGATATTAATTTCTTTTACTGTATTCCAATGAAGTACTCAGAGATGCATTTAGAAATCAATTTTAAAGAAAATTCATTTTCATATTGTTTATGGGACAAATAATTATAAACAATGTAAATACTTAACAATTGGAACTGTTTTCTTTTATATGGTTTAAATTGGGAATTTGGTAAACTATGTTATAATTAAATACATGAAAAAACATTCAAATTAATGTTAGAAAAGCAAAGTGAGATAAAATTTATATTGTTTTTCTAACATTTGTCATATGTACAAATATACATATAACATATTGAATATATATTTTGACTATACATATAGGCACACACACATATTTATATAACAGATTTGTTGAGAGTTTACTAAAAGAACAGACTTTATCACTGCAACGTAGCACCTCTACTATGGACAATCTATTTTGTTCGTCTCTTTCTGAAATGCCTAACATTTTTGACAGCGTAAAGAATAAATAAGTGCCTGTTGAATGGCACTCATTTGGATGAGATACCATCCAGTGGTATCTATTTTTTAATATTTGTCAATGTAAGAATTAAAGAAAGAGGGAAGGAACACAAAAGGTGGCATGCCAGTTAATGCAGGTTTATTTTAGAGAAAACAAACCTGAGAAGAGCCTTCTGGCTGAGTTAGGTCAGAGGCACACTGTCTTACAGACTAAGAGTTTTTAAGGATTTTGGCAAGCCACCTTTCATGTTTCTTTCCACTTTCCTTAATTCTTACAGTATACTCTCTGTACTTTTAGTACATATTTTATGTCCAATAAACAAGAATGAACTGAAAAAATTAGTAAACATAAATGGTTTAGTTTCACAATTACTTTACCAAAATAGAAAGTGGAGGCTTTAGAATGTAAATAATATACTAAAGGTTTAAATCTTATCTCTGGCTGAACTTAGACTAATCTGTCTCTTGATCTAGTCATCTTTTTATTACAGTGCTATTATCATTGATGTGAACTGATTGTATGTTTAGAATAAATCAAAGGGGAAAGTGATATCATGGAGACTGTTTAGGAAATTAGTCAAGGGGCAGAGGAAATTAGTAACTGAATTAGAAATGTTATTTATTAGTTGAGAAAAACAATGTAGAGGGGAATGAAAAAAAGACTACTGTACATACATTAGAGTCTGAATAATAGAAGTTGTGATAGTGTCATAAATTGAACAAGAGAGGGGATTAGGCAGGCAAGGAAGATAAATCCAACTTCAGACACAATGTATTTGAGAAACTGTAGAACATTCAGTTTGTAAGTTTCATCAGAAATTTAAGAACACAAGGGGAAAATGTTAGAGCGATAAAGAAATATGGGAGTCAGTTTATAGAGACTAATTTTAGTAGGGTCCTCCTGTGACTCTTTTAAATTGGAAGATCTGAGTACTATCATCTGCTCACTTGAGCACAGGACAGTTTTGTAGTGTTGCGAATAGCACAATTCAACATCTTACAAAGGCATTTAAATTCTGGCAGAAACTTAGGGGTTGAAGAGAGTAAGGTATTTCTAGAGCAACTCATAAACACAACATCTATTTTTCTAAACATAATGCATGCCAGCTATAATGTAACTTTATAATCTAAGGTTCTTCCTATGCCCAATTATAGCTGGGTAATTCCTCCTGAGTGAATGGCAAAGAAAGTGTTGTTTTTTTTTTTTTTTTACAAATTCTAATTAATACTTCTTATATATCGTGCTACTTGCATTCAAATTTTTGAGACATGTGTATATATATATATTTACACATATAGTTGCTCCAGATTTCCCACTAAAACTAAGTCATCACTAAGCAAGCATACATACACACATATATGCAGTATGGATATGCACACACACACACACACACACACACATGTGGTCTAGGTGGCTGTATTTGTATTAGTCTATTTTCACACAGCTAATAAAGACATACCCAAGATATAGTAATTTACAAAGAAAAGAAGTTTAACTGACTCACAGTTCCACGTGGCTGGGGAGTCCTCACAATCATGGCTGAAGGCAAAAGAGGAGTAAAGTCACCTCTTACATGGCAGCAAGCAAGAGAGAGCTTGTGCAGGGGAACTGCCCTTTATAAAACCATCAGATCTCATGAGACATATTCACTACCACGAGAACAGTATATGGGAAACTGCCCCCCAAATTCAATTATCTTCACCTGGGCCTGCCCTTGGCACATGGGGATTATTACAATTCAAGGTGAGATTTAGGTGGGTACACAGCCACCTAAATCTACACCTGGCCCCTCCCAAATCACATGTCCTCATATTTCAAAACCAACCATGCCTTCCCAACAGTCCCCCAAAATCTTAACTCATTTCAGCATTAACTCAAAAGTCCACAGTCTAAAATCTCACCTGAGACATGGCAAATCCCTTCTGCCTATGAGACTGTAAAATCAAAAGCAAGTTAGTTATTTCCTAAATACAATAGGGGTACAGGCATTGGGTAAATACACCCATTCCTAATAGGAGAAATTCTTCAAAACAAAAGGGCTGTAAGTCCCATGCAAGTCCAAAAGCCAAAAGGGCAGTCACTAAACCTTAAACTCCCAAAATTATCTCCTTTGACTCCATGTCTTACATCCAGGTCATGCTGATGCAAAAGGTAGGTTACCAGAGCCTTGGACAGCTCAGCCCCTGTGGTTTTGCAAGTTATAGCCCCCCTTCCAGCTGCTTTCATGGGCTGACATTTTCCACCACATGCTGCAAGCTGTTGGTGAATCTACTTTTCTGGGGTTTGGAGGACAGTGGCCCTCTTCTCACAGCTCCACTAGTCAGTGCCCCAGTGGGTTCTCTGTATGGGGATTCCCACCCCACATTTCCCTTCCACATTGCCCTAGCAGAAGCTCTCCATGAGGGCTCCACCCCTGCAGTACACCTCTACCTGGACATCCAGGCATTTCCATACATCCTCTGAAATCTAGGTGGGGGTTCTCAAACCTCAATTTTTGACTTCTATGTACTGGCAGGCACAACACCATGTGGAAGCACCAAGACTTGGGGCTTGTACTCTCTGAAGTCACAGCCCAAGGTGTACCTTGACCCCTTTTAGCCATGGCTGGAGTGGCTGGGTTGTTGGACACCAAGTCCCAAGGCTGCACACAGCAAGGAGGGGCCTGGACCCAGCCCAGGAAACCATTTTTCCGTCCTAGGACTCTGGGCCTGTGATGGAAGGGGCTGCCTCAAATGTCTCTGCCATGCCTTGGAGACATTTTCCCCATTGATTCAGTGATTAACATTTGGCTCCTTATTACTTCTGCAAATTTCTGCAACTGGCTTGAATTTCTCCCCAGAAAACAGGTTTTTCTTTTCTACTGCTTTGTCAGGTTGCACATTTTTTCAAACTTTTATGCTTGCTTCCTCTTGAATGCTTTGCCACTTAAAAATTTCTTCAGCCAGATACCCTAAATCATCTCTCTCAAGTTAAAAATTCCACAGATCTCTAGGGCAGGGGCAAAATGCCACCAGTCTCTTTGCTAAAACATAGCAAAAGTCACCTCTGCTCCAGTTCCCAGAAAGTTCCTCATCTCCATCTGAGACCACCTCAGCCTGGACTTTATTGTCCATATCACTATCAGAATTTTGCTCAAAGCCATTCAACAAATCTCTAGGGCATTCCAAACTTTCCCACATCTTCATGTCTTGTGAGCCCTCCAAGTCTCTAGGAAGTTTCAAACTTCCCCACATTTTTATATCTTCTCCTGATTCCCCCAAACTGTTGCAACCTCTGCCTGTTACCCAGTTCCAAAGTTGCTTCCACATTTTTGAGTACCTTTACAGCTGCACCCTACTCTACCAGTACCAATTTACTGTATTGATCTGTTCTCATGCTGCTGTGAAGACATACCCAAGACTGGGTAATTTATAAAGAAAAGAGGTTTAATTGACTCACAGTTCCACATGCCTGGGGAGGCCTCACAATCATGGCTGAAGGTGAATGAAGAACAAAGATACATCTTACATAGCAGCAGGCAAGAGAGCTTGTGCAGGGGAACTCCCATTTATAAAACTATCAGATCTCATAAGACTTATTAACTACCATGAGAACAGTGTGGGGGAAAACACTCCCGTTATTCAAGTATCTCCACCTGGCCCTGCCCTTGATACGTGGGATTATTACAATTCAAGGTGAGATTTGGGTGGGGACACAGCCAAACCATATCAGTATTATAGACTATATATATGTACACACACACATATATATGATGTGTATATATAAATGTGTATATATATTTATATACATATATATGTGTGTATATATAAAGTATATGTATACATATGATGGGTTTGTGTGTTCTAAAATTGAGACCCAGTGATATCTGAAGTGCTAAGATAGTCCACATGCATATACTCATACCAATAGGTTCCTTGTCTGAGAATTCCTTAAGAAAAACATAAACATCAGCACAGGGGAGAATAAACATTTGATGCATGTAAATGCACATGTAGATGATGAGATTAACGTCTTTAATCACCATAGAAATCAGAAAGCATGCACTCACTCACTCTCTTTCCCCATCCCCCCTTTCTCTCTCTCTTTTCCAAGTGATGACACAAGGTGGTCATCAGCAAACTAGGTAGAAAACCATCATCAGAACCTGACCATACTGGCACCGAGATTGCAAAATTGTAGCCTCCAGACAGTGAAAAAAAATAAATTTCTATTGTTTAAATTGTACAATCTATGGCATTAAAAAATGTCAGCTAACACTTACTAAAACACCCTCTAAGAAATGGAAAAGTAATAGCAATCATTTGTTTAGATTATTTAATGATTCCTAGAATGGAAGCCATTGAAGATACTGCCTGTATTGTAGTAAATTACCTGGTTTAAATGCTGGAGTTTTGCTTGTGGTCAGGATAAAGTAGTTAATCACAACCGCTGAGATGCAAATATAAATTGCTATAGAAGTGAACACTGTATTTGAGAAAATAGCTACCAGGCTTTGGACAACAGGACAAGATCAAAGTCCTGTAATTCCTAGGAGAATGGAAACACACTAGATGAGTCCCATCCTGCCATGTCTTTTTATCTGACGGCACTTCATGGATTGTAATGTAATTAGGTAACACCCAAGCAGAGAATGGCAGTTCCACTGAACTAATGAGGCAGAGACAAGAGTTTAATGATACTGAAGCAGCTTTCACACGGTGAACTGGGCACAGGAGGGGAGAGAGATGAGGGTAAAGACACAGGCATAGGACTTCTCCACAGGTTCTTGTTCAAGACTTGGCCTGCATTTTTGTAGAATAAACTTTGCAATGTCCAGTAAAAAGTGGTAGCTGCAGGGAAGAGAGCTAAACAGATATGTTGAAGACATTGCAGAGCTAGTATATACTATATTTCTGGCCTTGCAGTATGTAAAATACTCTTAATGAGCAACTCATTCAGAGATGAGGTCCTAAAAAAGTCACACATTAAGGGTAAAGGATGACATCCTAAAGTAAACATCATAATATAGGATGATGGAGCAGATTGATATAACAAAGAATAATACCAAGCCAGACATTCAATATCAAATATAATTAATTTAATAATATTAAGCCACAGTAAAACATCATGCCCTATAAGGGAAGGCATCATCTAGAGCCCCTACAATCAACCACTCACAGCATTCAACACAATTTTAAAAGATTTCCAAACACGAAAAGAACTATGATCAAGAGAAAATATCAATCTGCAGAAACAAACACAAAAAGGACACAAATGTTAGACTTAACAAACAAAAGCATTACAATAGCTATCATAAATGTGTCGAAGAACTTAAATGAAGAAAATAGACATAATGAGAAAGGTAAATTTTTAGAAAAAAAAACTAATAAAAAACATCCAAAGGAAATGATAGAACTGAAAATCAAACTATTTAAAAGGAAATGTTCAATGAACAGGCTGAGCAGAAAACTGAAGATTATAGAAAAAAAGATCAGTAGACTTGAGGACAGATCAATACAAATAATCAAATAGGAAAATAGAAAAGAAATCGCCTTTGGGGAAATATCAAGTGATGAGCATGCATGCAGTTAAAGTCCTAGTAGGAGAAGAGAGAAAGAGTGGAAAAGGAGAAATATTGATAAATTAATTGCCAAAACCACCAAAAATTTGTTTTAAAAACTCAGTCTACAGATCTGAGAAAAACAATAACACCACAGCAGTAAAATCACACTCAGGCACATTTGAGTAAAACTGAACACAATAGATAAAATTTTACAAGCAGCCAGAAAAATAATAAAGGCCTACTGCATGCAAGGAAAATAAAATAAAAGATAATTGACAATTAATCAGAAGCAATGAACAGAAGGCAATAGAATGATATTCTCAAAGCAATTAAAACAATATATCAACTCAGAATTATGTGTCTAGTAGAAATATTATTCAAAGCATGTAGACAAAATAAAGACATATTGACTTGAAATCTGAAAGAATTTGTCATCATCAGAACAACGCTATATAACATGTCAAAAGAGAGTTTTATTTGTGTAATGGAAATTATACTGGGATTGGAGGGCAATCAAATCTACAGAGAACTAAATGCTTGAGGAAGAGTATCTATGGGGATAAATATTAAAGCCGACCTTCATATATTGTTCTTACTTAATATCTTTAAAATATATGTTGCTGCTGTAAGGTAAAATGTTAACTTGCAGTTTGGAATTTATAACATCTGAAAAAATAAATTGTGTGGTGAAATAGCAGAAATATAGGGTAAAGGGAATTTTAGTTTGTAAGTTTATTATAGTTTACATAATGTAGCATAATATTAACCTAATTAGCTTTTAATTAATGAGGAATATTCATTGAAATAGCTGAATCAAACATTGGGGAAAAAGTTGTAGAAAAAAGTTGATAAAGTAAATGAACTAGATCATTTTTTAGTTAAACCCTAATTCCCCAAAAAATGGCAAGATTAAGGGAACCAAGAAAAATAAAAAGCTAATAAGATAAACAGCAAATGAAGAGATAATGAATGATAAGAGAGGCTCAAGCTCCACCACACAAATTTTTAAATTAAATGGGAATCGACTAAATATCCAATTAAGAAATGAAGACTGGACTAAAATTCAAGATTTAAATCTGTGCTGTCTTTAAGAGGTGAATTTAAAATTTAAACATAGCTAGGGTAAAAGATAAGAGGATGGAAAAACATTAACCATGCAAACAGAAACCATAAATGAGATGTGTGAATCATACCAAATTTGGGAAATGCAGACTTCAGGACTTGGATTTTATAGCAGATTAGAGGAAATGTTTACCATAAAGAATAGCAGCAAAATGATAAAGTGAACATAAAAAAACTTTTAAAAATTCTGTTTGCATGCATAGTTTACTTTTGTGCTTCTTCCCCATCTCCCTCTTTCCCTTCCTTCCTCTATTTTTTTTAAATGTATTATTATTCTTTGACCAGGAACACTTTTTATTTTTAATTTACTTATGTGTATTTTTTAAAATGAGTTTGGATATTTTTGGTTTTATTTATGCTAACACATGATGTGACATAATGTGTTTAAAATCTATTTATTTCTATGTATTTAGGGGACACAAGTGCAGGTTTCTTACAGGCGTATATTGCACAGTCACGTTTGGATGTTGCTAAGGCGAAAATATTGTCCTAAAAAAACGATGTTTAAAATCCAGGAGAGATATGTGAAATAAGATTGGCAAAATGGTCATATTACTGAATCTGAGTGATAGGTGCATAGGGTTTAATAAATATCCCTTCTAATTTTATGTATTATCAAAATATTCTATTAAGAAAGAAGGAAAGAAAGAAACAAAGAAAAAAAAGAAAGAAAGAGGAAGGAAGGAAAGAGGGAGGGAGGGAGGAAGAGGGAGAAAGCAAAACATTAAGTGAGCCTTTTTAGGCTATTTAACATAATATGCTCAATGTTGCATTGTCAAAGAATAAACTGGCACACACTAAATGCTATATAAATGTTTAAATACCTGAATTAAACTGATGCTGATTCATATAACCATCTCAAATTCAGCTAATTACATTTTCTACGTGCAGACAGTTAATTAAAAAACAAACCTATTGGCTCTACTATATATGCTACTGGTAAAATAAATAAATAAATAAATAAATAAATAAATAAACAAACAAACATACAAAAGCTAGGTAGCAAGGATTAAAGGTGAGAACTGAAATGAAAACATGACAAGGAGTGACGTTTTGTTATCAAATGAAAATCTGAGATTTGGCATCAAAAGTTCTAGTAATGAAGACTGATTCTATTTTGGATGGGTTATATGACCTCTGCCAGTTTATATAAAGCCCATCAGAGACTCACTATTTCATCTTTCATATGTGGAAAGTCAACATCTGCCTACTTCATAGGATTGTTGTAAGGACTGAATGGAAATGTATATCAAAAACACTCTAAACTTCTGTATGTATAAAAAATATCATTACTTTGTAAAATTCAAAGATGGGCACTGAGGTATATCTTTAATGCAGAACAGCAAGTCATGCTAGAATATGGTATAGAATGTAGGAGTGAAATGATTAAAGTATTAAAAATCATAACAGCAATAATCTTTATTTAATTTTTTTCTGGAAAATAAGGTTCTGTTTTGTTTTGTGTATTTGTAGCTGTAGCTACAACTTGGAAGCAAAAGGGAGGGTGGGAAAGTCCTGGAAAGTCAGGGTGTCCCTTGGCCCTCAGCAAGCAGAGTACAAAGGCTGCTCAGGGGCTGGCGAGGATGTGGGTGCAGTAGCCATGGCAGCAGCACTAAACCTGGTACCCCTCTCATGTGGGGTGCCTGGTGGACCATGGGTGATCGCTGTAGCATGAGCGAGGACCAGCCGCCAGGGCTGGGACTCTGCAACTCTAGGCCATGTCAGGGCCCTGGATCAGGGAACTAGGGGTGCTGAGGTGGGGTTGGGAATGGAGTAACAGATGTGGGAGTGGGTGGTCTAAGGGTGGGTGGTCCAAGATGGGGCATAGACTACAGTCTGGAGAGGACCCATCCTCACTCGGGTCGTGGGTCCAGCAGGAAGGCAGTTCTCACAGACCAAGTGGCCTTCTAAAGGGAAGCAGCTGCTGTCTTCTGCCTCAGTTGACAGGGGCTTCCCACACTCCTCTCACTTGTAACACTTGAATTGATTTGACATCCTTATGGAAATATCCCTGAAATTTGAATACCTGAACTTAAATCTCTGATTGACTGCTGATTATCTGTGAGCTTCTTAGTGGGACTAACTTCTCTGATTATCTTTCCTTTCTTGCCTATAACTCCCCTTTGAATATACACTAAATCCAACTTCATTTGATTTAGTGTGTATCAATCGCCATAAAATATTTATATTAAAAATAAATGACCCACTTGATGACAGCCGCCTTGAAATTGTCCATGGGGCAGTACAGGAAAAAAGGAAATAGAAAACTATTAGATACTGAATTAATATGAATAAATTACATAGAATTAACTCATTAAAATTATTGATTAAAATTATATGCTTAACATATTGGCAGTTTTGAATAGAGGTCTTTGGTTGTCAGTCTCCAAAATGCCACCATGTGCCTGGCTTCCTGGTACCCAGGTCTTTGTGCAGTTCTCCCTGGGTGGAGAAGGCTGACCTGCATGACCAACAGTATGTGGAGGAAATTGCAACTGTGACTTCTGATGCTAAGACCCAAAAGACCTTGTGGCTTCCACTTTCGTGTCTCTAGAATTGCTTGCTCTGGCAGAACCAGCTACCACGTCATAAATATGCTAATGCATCCCTTTGGTCTGGTCCTTTTGGCAAGAGACTGGGGTCTCCCGTAAATGACCAGCACCCATTTCCGGGCATGTTCATGGATTGCCTAGAAAGTGGCTCCCCTGCTCAGAGAAGCCCTCAGTTGACTGTAGCCGTGGCAACCACTTGATACCTTAAGATCAAACCACCCAGCAAACGTACTACCAGATTTTGAACCAGAGATGTCAAGTGTGTGATATTATCAATGCTTAATGTTTTAAGACACTAAATTATGATGTAATTTGTTATGGAACAACAGACAAGTCATACAAGACCTAAAATATGAATGACGGGCTGGACACAGTAGCTCACATCTGTAATTCCAGCAATTTGGGAGGCCAAGGTAGGCGGATCACCTGAGGTCAGGAGTTCGAGATCAGTCTGGCCAACATGGTGAAATCCTGTGTCTAATAAAAATACAAAAATTAGCCGGGCATGGTGGCAGGCGACTATAATCCCAGCTAGTCAGGAGGCTGAGGCAGGAAAATCGCTTGAACCCAGGAGGCAAAGGTTGCAGTGAGCCAAAAGATCACGCCACGGTACTCCAGCCTGGGTGACAGAGCAAGAATAAAAATAACATAAAATATGATTCACAGATGTATTCTGTGGCAAACAGTATCATAGTGCAGTGCATTTATATAAATCAAAGTTATTGCGTATAATTTATATACGACAAAATGCATGCATTTAAATGCACATTTTAGTGATTTTTCACAAATGAATCCACCTGGATGACAGTCACTATTATCAAGATACCAAATATTTTTATCACTCAATAAAGTTACTTTCTACCCATTTCCGACTTCACTTTCCACAGGCTCCAGGCCAGTCTGCTTTCTCTCATTAGAGAATATGTCTAAATTTTCTAGATCTTCATATAAGTAGAATCATATGATATACTACTTTGTATCCAAATATTGTGGGTAGTTTACTCCTCTCAAAGTAATGTGTTTGAGATTCATCCATGCTGTGTGTATCAGTAGCCAATTTCCTTGTTTTGGCACACAGTATTTTATTGTATGCGCATATCCCATCTTTTCTATACAGCCTCTTAGTGGACAAGTGTGGTTTCCAGGTTTTAGCTACTATAGGTAAATGTACAATTTGTTGTGCAGACATGTATTTTTATTTATCTTGTGTAAAATACCTGGGAGTGTAATTGATGGGTTATATGGTTAAGGTATGTTTAACTTTAAAAGAAAGTGCCAAGTTATTATCCAAACATTTCATTTTGAATTCCCTCTAGCAATGTATGCATTCCAGTTCCTCTGCATTCTCACCAATTCTTTGTATTGTCAGGTTTTTTTGTTTTGTTTTGTTTTGTTTTACTTTAAGTTCTAGGGTACATGTGCAGAATGTGTAGGTTTGTTACATAGGTATACATGTGCCATGATGGTTTGCTGCATCCATCAATCCATCATCTACATTAGGTGTTTCCCTTAATGCTATCCTTCCCCTAGCTCCCCACCCCCTGACAGGCCCCAATGTGTGATGTTCTCCTCCCTGTGTTCATGTGTTCTCGTTGTTCAACTCCCACTGATGAGTGACAACATGCGATGTTTGGTTTTCTGTTCTTGTGTAAGTTTGGTGAGAATGATGGTTTACAGCTTCATTCATGTCCCTGCAAAGGACATGAACTCATCTTTTTGTATGGCTGCATAGTATTCCATGGTGTGTATGTGCCACATTTTCTTCATCCAGTCTATCATTGATGGGCATTTGGGTTGGTTTCAAGTCTTTGCTATTGTGAATAGGGCTGCAATAAACATACTTGTGCATGTGTCTTTATAGTAGAATGATTTATAATCCTTTGGGCATATACCCAGTAATGGGATTGTTGTGTCAAATGGTATTTCTGGTTCTAGATCCTTGAGGAATCACCCTATTCTCTTTCACAATGGTTGAACTAATTTACACTCACACCAACAGTGTAAAAGTGTTCCTAATTCTCCACATCTTCTCCAGCATCTGTTGTTTCCCGAACTTTTAATGATCACCATTCTAACCAGCATGAGATGGTATCTCATCATGGTTTTGATTAGCATTTCTCTAATGACCAGTGATGATGAGCTTTTTTTCATATGTTTGTTAGCTGCATAGATGTCTTCTTTTGAGAAGTGTCAGTTCATATGCTTTGCCCACTTTTTGATGTTTTTTTTTCTTGTAAATTTTTTTTTAAGTTCTTTGTAGATTCTGGACATTAGCCCTTTGTCAGATGGATAGATTGCAGAAATTTTCTCCCATTCTGTAGGTTGCCTGTTCACTCTGATGATAGTTTCTGTTGCTGTGCAGAAGCTCTGTAGTTTAATTAGTTGACATCTATCAATTTTGGCTTTTGTTGCCATTGCTTTTGGTGTTTTAGTCATGAAGTCTTTGCCCATGCCTATGATTTGATTTTAAAAGTTCCAGGATACATGTGCAGGATGTGCAGGTTTATTACATAGGTAAGCATGTGCCATGGTGGTTTGCTGAACCTATCAACCCATCACTTTTTCTCTCTTTTTTTTTTTTTAAGTTTACTCTAATGAGTGTACAGTGGTATTTTATTGTGGCTTTAATTTACATTTCCCTCATGACTATTGAAGTCAAACATCTTTTCATGTGTTTAATCTTCTGTTTTGCTAATTTATAAACTCTTTTTTCAAACATTTTCCATTTTTAGAGGATTGTTTTCTTTTTCTTGCAGAATTGTAAGTTTTGTATATATTCTGGAAACAAGTCCTTTGTAAAATATATGTGTTGTCAATAATTTCTCCCAGTCTGTGACTACCAATTTATTTTTCTGATAATGTCTTCAGATGGGGCAGAGATTTTAATGTTGATGTAGTCTAATTCATCTTTGTTATTTTATGTTTATTGCATTTCATATCCTGTCTAAAAAATCTTTGTCTACTCTCACATTGCAAAGGTATCATCCTATGATTTCTCCCAGTGGTTTATAAGTTTATTTTTTATGCATGTATGACACTAACTAATGAGTTCTATAGTTTGAAGTTTAAAAAAATAAATGTAGCTCATGTATTACTTAGGTAGCCTTGGGAAGTTGTTTAATATTCTGAAAGTGAGACGTTTCATCTCTATAACTGAGATTATAATATTATCCATTTCTGCCTTAAGAGTTGTTAGAAAACTGAACATTATACAGACCATACAAGTTTTGGTAACTTACGTAAGCTATAACACACATGATATTATGATAAGCAGTATCAATAACTAGAATATGTTATTGACTAATTAAAATATAAATACCATTTTTCCCCTGTGCTCACATCTGTGCCCACTCTCTCTCTCTTTCTGTTGCTATTTATATATCACAGTGTTTATTGTTTGATTCTGAATTTAACCATGTATGAGATACAATAAAGAGCACAGATATATTGTTTTATATTCCATATAGCTGTAGACATTTTAGCAATCATTTCTTGAGTAACTGTATGTGTAAGTACCACAGTTGATGATATGTCTTACTAAATTATTTTAGACTCTCTATAAGTGAATGTAAAAAAAATTTAGTGACATTACTTCAAAATAGTGAAATAATGTCCATTTAAATGACCCTTAAGGATGTTGCAATTTTTACTTAAATTTTTTTAAAAAAATGATATTGTATCTGAGAAATAAAGAGTAAGGCCAGTCTTTAGAAGTTGAGCTTTGTGACATCTTTTTTTAAAAAAACTTTCCTACTCTAGGATTTATGCTAATGCTTCATAAATCCTTCCAATATTTTAATTATTTGGGAAGCTGGAGCTGTTGCATTTGCAATCTATTTTTCAATTCTCAGGGAAAATTTTATTTATTTTGTAAGACTTATTAAACTGCATCAGATCTTAACAATGAGATAAAATTCTTCACCAAAATCTTAATATGACTTTGTGCTTTTCTTTTTTTTTTTTTGCTTTTTAAATATTTATTTGTGTAAATATCAGAATTACACTTTTAGATATTTATTATGGGGAAATACAAAGCTAATATTCCCCAAATCTAGTTCTCTGCTGTTCCAAATGCTGTCAGATGCTCTAGAATATCTGATGAATGCAAATTAAAGAGTATATAAATCAAACTAAAGTTGTTAATGACTTCAGATTCCAAGGGATCTCTCACCTATTCATTCATTGAAGAGAAAAAGGAAAAATTCCTGTTCTCTCTTTGAGAGAGACATAGGGATTGGGTTTCTATTGACAACACTCAGTACATTAACAGAAAAACGCCAAAGCTGAGATTTTTAAAACAAGTAGTCCGTTTTGCACTCACCTCTTAATAAACTGTATCTCTGCTATCAGCTCAATACTACTGAGGGTTCCTTTGATCAGACTTCCATGGAAAGGCATTTTGAGTAACCATAAGTCTCGTTTCTTGGCCAGCTCCCTAATTACTGCAACTAACTTGGCTCTCTATTTCTTCTTTTTATGTTCCACTCCATTAGGAAAGAAGATCATATTTTCCGGGCTGATGAAATTAAATTCGCCCATATTTTCCCAGTCATCATAATTTTTACAAAGAGTTCATCTAATCAATTTTTGGCACGAGAATGACAGTACTACACTAGATAGTGCCATTAAGATGAAATAGTCATGCTGTTGAATTAGAGATACTTAAATTAGGTAGACTAAAATTTAGTTTGGCTTTTATTGTACTCATTCTTCTAGCCCTTAAATACATGTTTTGCAAGGCTGGTCATTTAACTCACATAAATATTTCTCTTAGTGTGGAAAAGAAATCTTATTTTCCAGGAGTCTTCAAACAGAGATGTTATATAAAAACTGAATTTATATGCTTAATGTAGAGATTGTCAAAGGATGCAATGAACACTTTCTACCTAACCTAGCACACAAAATTCCAAATGCAATAGTCGAGCACTAGCAATCTACCTCACTGATGCATACCTAATATTGACAGAGCCCAAGGCATGTCCAGGGTCATTTCTAGAGCTCCAACCTCCATTTATTTTTTCTAGTAAATGTGGATTAAATACTTACTGTGCATAGGCACCTACTAGATGTTGCAGGGTCTATGGAAATGCATAAGACAGAATATTTGCCTATTAAGAGTTACATCTCAGTAACAAAAGCAGGATTGTGTACAAATAAACCACTGTGCCATACGCAATTGCCTAAATCCAAAGAATAATTACTAGACATAGTATTCTGGAACAGTACCAGTTCGGACCCAGCCTGTCTATAAGCGAGTCATCAATCAAAGGGGGAAGATTAAAGAGGTAAACCAGGCAAATCTGGAAAAACGATCACAATCCTAAAAACTAGGACCTGAGTTCTTTGGCTTAATTCTTTTGGTTTTATTCAGTAAAGGGCAGAACTTGCACATCACTTATCTGTAGGATACACTTTGAGTGCTAAGTTGGGAGACACAAAAGATACTGTATGTAAGAGAAACCAAATACAGAAGCCAGATCAAGAAGTGAATGTAAAAAAGAAAATGAGTTACCAATGCAAATGAATTAGGAAGAGAATGTTTGCTTTGTCATGAGGAAATGAAAAAGAAATTTAGGAAACCAACAAACACAAGGAGATTCTGTGTAAACATTCGGATGAAGAACCCAGAGAAAACTCCTGTGTATAAACAGAAAATTGTAGAGTATTTTGAAAAGTTGACTACTGCTTCACCATTGATTATAGAGAGATACTGATTACACAGCATACAGAGATACTGATTATGCAGATACAGATTACACAGAGATACTATACTATAATAATTCGTGAAGCAGTAGTCACCTACTAAAAGCCAAGATTCATATCACATTTTGTGAAACTGTTGGAGACAAGTGAGAAAAAAATATTTCATAGTAGATATGGAAAGTGTCTGAACCAAAGACCCTATCAGGATAATGAAGCTGCTTATTGATTTTTGGTTTCTCATAAGACTTCCTGTGGCTCAGCTAGATTAGGTAATAATTGTATTACTAAGTTTTATCCATTTACTGAATATAGAAATGTTAGAAAACCTACCTTCTGCACAACACTAACTAGATTTGAGGATAAAGGCATTAAAAAAACATAGACATGCTACCCGCAGAGCTTATGGTGTAGAAGACAAAACAGACTTGCCAAACCATGACACAGTTAGAATTGTGATGTTCATTATGAAGAAGTGTGAAGCATTGTGCAAGCTTATAAAGTGAGGAGGAACCAGAAGGATTTAGAAAGACCAGCAAGAATTGTTTGAGGATGTGATTTGAAGCTGAAGTCTCAGTTCTTGGAAGGACTTGAGAAGTCAAATGCCCTCTGTCTATAAGGATAATAGACATTTGATCAACGAATAAGAAGGGCACTAGTTTCTGTGGGGAAGTGGTCAGAAATGGAGCTGAGAAGTAGGTAGGATTCAGATCACTAGGGCTTTATATGTAAAACCAAACATTTGGTATTTATTCCAAGTTTTAGGGGAAGCTAACTGAGGTTTTTAAATTGGGTATTTGCATGATGCAATTTATGTTTTGCTATTATCATACGGTCAACGTGTACATAATGAACTAAAAAGGCTCAAGAGAGTTTGGTGATAGATCACACAGGAGGTTCATACAACACAGAAGAGAGATAATAGGAGCTTGGGTTTGAGTGTTAGGGGTGAATATAGGGAGAAATAAATGCATTAAAAAGTAAAGCAGGAGTTAAATTGATTAGAAATGAAACCTGAGGGAGGGAGGACAAGTTATCAAGAGGCATGTCCTAGTTTCTGGCTTGTATGACTGAAGGATATTGGTATATCTTAATTGTAGCCGATTTGCAAAATATGGAAGATTATAAATAACCAGACAAAAATTAACCTAGATTCTGCTAGACTACCACTGTAAACATTTTTCTATCCATAAATATGTATTTTTTTAATCAAATTGAAAGCTTACTGTAATTTTATATTTTGGTTATTTACATACTGTGAAGCTTCTGAATATCATAAAGTATACCACAAAATCATGATTTTAATGGCTCATGCTAGCTTATGAAAGTATCATAATTTACAACAAAATAGTCGCTTTTTATTAGGCATTCTGAGTATTTCCAAATTTTTTATACTTATAAATTTTAATGTTACTGTAAACATTCTTGTGTACCTACTTTGTAAACACCTCTGAGTGTTTTATTTTTATGAAATCAGGAGACAAATTATTGGGCTAAGGACATTTACTTTATTATATTTCTTTTTATGTTGCAAAGTTGTCCTCAGGAAGTTTTGTTCCAAGTTGCAAGTCCACCAGCAAAGTACAAGAGCATGCATTACAATGAGGTCATCAACACAGGCTTTTAATATATGTATATATTTTTTGTCAACTCATAAGTAGGTAGTATATCCACAGGTCAGGGGTCACGTTTCAGGGAGAGAGACTCTCAAGCCCACCTTGGCTCAGGTATTTGCCCCTGTACCTGTTGTCCATGGGTAGGGTGCATAGCCAGGCCTGTGATACTCACTCCTGTAGGTGGAAAAAGCTTTCTGAGAGGAGGAAAAAAATGTGTGAACTGGACAGAAAATCCTTTTAAAAATGTTTAAAATGGTTAATGTTAGTAAGAAACTACAAAATCCCAATATACCTTTCTATATACTCCATAGTGGAGAAAAAATAAATACAAATTATTGGAAAATGCTTTTTTCTCTTGTTATTACAAACTATGTGGGAAAAGCAATATAAAAATTCCAAATATGACATTTTTTGCTAAATCACTCTTTAAAAATAAAGTCTGCTAAGACAAAAGAATTCTGTATATAACATAGACTATTTTAAAAATTTGTTCCCTATAATCATTATGGTTAAAAAATATTCTATTTGATGGCAACTCCCACTTTATTGAATTTACAAGTAAAAGAACCACTGATTTTTTGGGTACCAAAATCTAAGTTAGTTTTCTTAATTAAGAAGTCAACAGCTAGTTTATGTATGCTCAAATGAATGAGGTTATTCAGAGAATGGAGGATTTAGGATATTAAAAATATAGATTGAGGAGGTCAAGATATTATTCAAGGTGGTCTCAAAAATTATTTTCTCATGTCCTTAGAATCTGCTTCCCCATTAGCTATTTCTTGCCTTTTCTCAAATCTGTTAAATACCCATGAAGAGCCCTTCTTAGACTCTGGATCAATCCTAAAAATAGACTCATCTGCCTGTTTTCATCTCCCAGAGCTGCAGTAACAAATTACCACAAAGTTAATGGCTTAAGACAACACAAATTTATTATCTTATGTTCCTGAAGGTCACATATCCAAAATGAATTGTATAGGGCTACAATCAGCATGTTGGCAAGACTGTGTTCTTTCTGGAAACTCCAGGGAAAAATTACATTTTATTTTATTTTGTTTTATTTTTTGCCTTTTCCAGCTTCTAGAGATTTTCTACATTCCTTGGCTCCTGGATACACCTCTACAATCTCAGCTTCCATTGCCACACTGCCCTTCTGACACCAACTTCCTGCCTCTCTCTGCATAGATGTTTGTGATTATATTGGACATAATCTATGGTGATCCAGGATAATCTCCCCATCTCAAAATCTTTAACTTAATCACACCTGTAAAGTCCCTTTTGTACTATAAGGTAATATATTTGTAGGTTCTAGTGTTTCAGATGTAGACATCTTTGAGAGGGGATATTTTTCTACCTTTCTCACTGCCAATGCACTGAGCAGCCAGTCCTTCAAAGCAGGGCACAGATCCCCCAGACATGGGCATCCTCATCCAGGCCCATGCTGCTCCAGCTCCTGGACACCATGCTGCTGCTGTGGTCATCTTGATCTTGACCACTTGTTTCTCCCACTTTCGTGACTTTGTGATAATTATTTAATTTTTCCACTTTGGTCATTGGCTTATCTCTCCAAACTGGCTGTTGCATTTCTTCTCAGAATAAATCTGTAGCCTGTACCTGCCCCAGCTAATCTGTTTTGAACTCCCTGATCCAACCCAGGCATTCACCTGTGTAAATGAGATAAACATCAGGGCTCATCTTGTTCCCTATGAGGGTAAGTGGGGGCTCACACAGATTGCACCCAGGGTACTCATGGGCCCAGAAAAACTTGTTGACCCATAAGTTCCACCACCGGACGTTTTTCTGCCTTGGCTCCGTATTATTTTGCTCCAATTTCCCCTTTTGGATATCATTATCTGGAGTCTTGAAACCAACCTGTCCTTTCCTATCCTCTGCAGTTACCAGCCTGGAGTCTGCTTAAACTGGAAAACAAAAAAACAAACAAACTAAAAAGCATAAATTTAGCAGCAGCTTCATTTAGAGTACATAGAAGTATATATTGGAAATCTCTGCTTTTATTTCCCACTCAAAATATCAAATACTTGAGATAGTTACTCTTGCTTTTAACTCAATTGTGGTCTAGTATATCTCTGTCTTTGGGCGTTTTGAAACCCTCTCTAAAGGTTTCAAAACTACTAAAGGTTTCAACCCTTTCTAAACTACTTTAATATATCAAATTATGCAAATACTCATAACAACCCTCTGGGTATTAAGGCAAATGTTATTTATTACACTTAAAGTTAAGAAAATTGATTCAGAAAAATTAAGTGACCAGTCAAAAGTAGCACTGCTAATAAGTACAGTAGGAAATTGGTTAAGAATTTCCATGTATTCTCTAATTTAAATCAAGTATTTACTTGTTTAAAACCTTCTGCCTAAATTCTTATGTACATACATGTATAATTAGCAATGTAGTTATGTGTGGTAGTGGGGTTCAATCAGAGTTAATCTACATCCAAATTTAGAGACACTTCATATAAAAACACATGATGTTTGTTTTAGTTGCTATTATAGCTGTAAGAATAGTATACACATTTTTTCTATTGTTCAGTTTGCATTGAATGCACATTTTTATAAAGTGCTGTGAAAATGAAATAGTGCAAACATCCAACCTAAAGCGAAGAATATTTCAAAGCAATACCTATTTCTGATCAATGCTGATACACTCCATCTTAATTTTTCTCCAGTATACATTGAGAATCTCCTCTTCTGTCAGCTGTTTCTGTAGCTATTCTAGAGATTCAGATCTATGTGTTAATACTATTGACCTGGTGTTCTGATTCCCAGAATCTGATGCTAACATAGAAATATGAGAAGCCAAACCCCCCTGCTTCCCGGTACTGATTCTACCCATGCAGATGAATATCAGGAAATGGCTTGATCACATTTTATGTCCCCAGCCAATTACAATTACCACAAGCAGTCCTGCCCAAGTGACAATTTACAGTTTACATGGGGCTGGCATTGACAACAATGTCGATATTGACCAGAAACATCAAAGCTGTATTTCAATTCTGGGCTATCTGAATGCAATGTTAATGTTTGTTCACCCTCCAGTCTGCAACCATTGGCAAGTTTCTAAAATTTATTTTTCTGTTATCTCAGCAGTCATCGTGTCTCTTCAGCTTTTATATTGAAGATGGGCTAGTTTGTTGTCATGTTTCTTTCTGATGTAATTGGATAGTCATTTTACGTCAGGATCAGTGTGTTATATTTGCAAGAATGTTGGCCTTGGAATGAGAAAAAAAGTTTGGGATCTGACCTCACCACTAACTAGAAGCCTGCTCTTCCACTAATCGCTGCCTCCCTGAGCCTTAGATTTTTAATGTGTCAGATAAAGAAAATGATAACTATCCTCCCTATTTTAATAACGATATCATGAAATTCAAAAAGATCTATGTATCATTCGTTTATAACCCATAAGATCTTGCATATGTAAAAAACTTGGAAAGAACAGCTAATTAGGAAAATTAAACTTGGCTTCTAGAATATTCTTTGTAACTCTTTGGGGTATGCCCTCGACAAAGTCCCTTGGGCTTTCTCTCCTTATCAATAAAAAAGGAAGGAAATATTTAATAGTCCCCAGATTGGCTTTCAGCTCCAATAATCTAGTTTCCTAAGTATACATGTTATTTTTGTTAAATGTAAGTTCTGCATTATGTATTAATACTTTTGCTGTTCTCTTCTAAATGACTGTTTTCCAATTATTTCACACCTCCAATGCACATATGTTTTATCAGTTTTCCTCCAGCATGTTTTCTGAGACATCACATTTTATAAGCATCTGTTTTTTTGCAAAATCTATTCAATCCTCTTCTATCATTTTTTCTTTCTTTATATTAATAACCCTTCCAAACTAAGTAACATTGGAACATTTAATTTAGTAGGCACCTACTTTATTCTTGGTAAGAAGCTACATGAAAAGAGGTACAGTACATGAGATTTCGAAGCGAGAGTAAATAGCATATTAATGTAATTCACAAATTATACTGAGCTATAAGATATAGCAAGCTTTAAGTTAAAGTATAGTAATAATAAAATAAAAGATATAGCAAGCAACAGAGTGAATAAAGACATAATACAAATGGATTTTGAGGGGTTAGAGACTCAGAGAGATAAGAGCAACATTGGATTTAGTCAAAAACAAATTCACTAAGGGACAAATGTTATAAAAAAACTGACTATAGGGGAAGATAGGGTGAAAGGGTGGTGTAGGGAAAAGTGTCATTATTTACATTAGTAGCCTGTAAATATATAAGAAAACTTTATAGGTATGAAGGAAAAATTGGAGTATAACACTGTGTTTCTCTCACTGCATTAATTTACTAGGACATTGAGCTAACAGCCATCAGATGCTCATCCTCTGCCTAGCACTACCACTACTCTAAGTACTGGAAGTAAGAGCTAAGTAGGACACAACCCTTCTTTTCCTAAAAAGCTCACAGTCTCCAGGGGCTGGTGGACAGGCACACAATTATTGTACTGGGCGATAAAGGCAAAAACAGAGGCATTTATAACATGTATTAGAAACATGGGTAAATAAGTGAATTATTGGTTTTCACATGATCCTGGAAACTTGAGTTGAAGCTTGCCAGTCGGACAAATTGCTCAGGAAGAAAGAAAGCATTCCAGATGGAGCAAAAAACAGAAACCAGCCCAACCCTCTTCCTTTCTTAGCCCCATCCCACTACAGACCTTCACCTTTTTAAATTGGATCTAATCACTGACCTCCACTAAAAGGCAGTTTCTGAATTAGCAGTGTTTATCTTTCCTCCATGATGGATCAATCTTGTTTGGAGACCCTCCCCCTTTCTACTTGTCTGGAAAACTCTTTTTTTTTTATTTAAGGTATGCTGCCAACAATTTTCATAGAGGTCTATCTGTCTCCACCATCACACACACCTGAATCAGGCTGGGTAGGTTTTCTACTTTCTTCTCCCAAAATATTTACATTTCTTATGCCCTAGGGTAAATCACTAACTCATTACTTCCATTCCCACATTTTCTACTAGTTGGTGATATTTTGAAGTACAGAAGCTGGAATTTATTACAAGGCATCTGGAGGTGTGTAGCCTCAGACATAATCTGTAGTAGGAGCTCAATCAATGTTTGTGAAATAAGTGGGAGAAGAATAGGCACATTCAGTCTAGCAAAAACTAAAGAGAAACTGGGGGGATGCTGAGGCAGGAATGTGGTTTAGTGCCTACACCTTGGGCAGAGCATGTGTATATGAGGGTACCCATGAATCAGGTAAAACGGTAACCTAGTTCTGCCATTCTATTTGTTTTTTTAAAGATGGACTCTCTCCCTGTCTCCCAGACTAGAGTGCAGTGGTGTGATCTCCGCTCACTGCAACCCCTGCCTCCCAGGTTCAAGTGATTCTCCTGCCTCAGTCTCCTGAGTAGTTGGGATTACAGGTGCAAGCCACCACACCTGGCCTCTGCCATTCAGTAATTATATAGTTTTAGGCAGTTCGCTTTATTTCACTGATCAACAATAACATGGAGATAGCCCCTCAGAGTTTAGTTACAGACTAAATGGGATACTGTATTTTAAAATGGCACAATACCTGGTGTGTTACAGGTGGTCTGTAAATTTAATTTCCTTACCTCTTTTAGTCTTGACCCTAAGTTGGCCAGGCTTCTAAGACACTGTTTTTAAGTGACTGAGCAGATGCTTGATTGTAGCAGCCATGTGGAGGCAGTCTTAGAGTTACCAAAAAAGCAAGACAGGATAGTGAGGTAGGATGCTGTGAGCCGTGTTACATTTCAAGGACTGACAGATACTCAGCTATAGTAGGATAGGAAAGCTACTATTTGGGAAATTAAATGAGTTAATATCATTTGAATTTCCCATGATAACATCATCTTTTGTTCTGTCAGCATTTCTTTTTGAAAATGCCACTATGTCTTAACTCTTGTAAGTAGAACTGGAAGAAGGGTCATCTTATATCCATTGATGGACAGAGGTAATTATTTTATTAGGCTGAACTCATGGATGAAGGCATCCGAATCCAAGGGCTCCCAAAAGAAAGAAGTTTTTGTTGTTGTTTTTAGGTGGGGCCATTAAAATCCAGTTCATTTGCTTAGTTTTCTCCAATGGTAAGAAGAGTCACTTTCCAGAGCATAATATATGGAGTTGAAATTGGAATTTTTTTTCATTAAATTATCAGTAGAACAAGAAAACGGCACCTAATTGTTCCTGATGTATCATCAAGTAAATTAAATTTCGAAATTAAAAAAAGAAAAAGTGCATTTTGTAGAGCTATTCCAATGGCTTCAGTATCCCCATTTGGAAAGTATGTGATTAAAAGAACAAAAATAATATATGTTATGGCTTCCTTTATTTTATTATGACTGTTTTATTAGAAAAGGCATTAGCTATTCATCTATGAGTGATAGATGCTTAATAAACTGAATTAGGGTTATTATTAAGGCTTCATTAAGTCAAGAAATTTCAATCATTCATTTATGCTCTCTTTAAACTTGCCATGCCAACTGCACTAAAGGAATGTTTATATCTGAAAACTCGTCTGGCTTTTGAGACCCAGCTCAGGCCCCACTTCTTCCAAGAAGTCTTCCTTGTCTACTTTAACCTCTCCAGACTGGGTCAGTACCCCTACTATTTCTTCTTACCCTCCCTTTGTCTAAGGGGTTTAACATACTCTAGAAAGATATTCCAAGTACTGTTTCATGAGAAATTTGTAATAATAATGGTGGGTTTCTGCTTCCACCTAAGAAAGAGTAAAATAGTCTGGATTTTCACTCTTGTCAAGCACAAACAGAAAATAGGACAAAATACAAGAAACAACATTTTGTGTGTGTGTGACATTGGACAGCAAGCAGCACAAGACTGTCTTGTCTGAGAAAGCAAAACAAGAATGGAGGGCCCAAACAGCACCCCTGCTTTCTGGATCCAGAAGTAATCCACAAATTCCAGCACAGAAGGAAAACCCAAACAGACTCCAGCCACCTTGCTGAGTTGAAGTCAAAGATGGAAGTTTGAGGAGACCAGGACAGCTAAAACCTGTTGATTCTGCAAGGAACTCTTAAGTCTTTGTCTAAACACTAATCTGTCCCTGCATGGAAAGAAAGAAAACCCATAAAGATGAACTAGAACAAATTCCAAAGAAAAAAACAATTGCCAAAGAGCAATAATTTAGTACTTTGATTACACAATTCACATGGAATACAGTGAGCAGTAAGATGCACAAAACCCAGGGTTCACACAAGACTGGAAATGATCTGAATTTCTCTCATCTAGAGGAGAGACACCCTGTTGAATCCATAGGACTTTCAGTAGTGAGCCAACATAACATCCATAGTGGAACTCATAAAGCTCTAGAATAAAGGCTCATTTTGATTTTCCCTAAAACAGCTCAAAAGCAAAACTCAAAAGGATCAAACTAATACACAAGTAACTTGACCTTCTGCCAGTAAAAGGTCAAGAATCTTTAAAGAATGCAATAAAATGCTTCACAGTGTAAAATGTACAATGCCCTACATCCAATTGAAAGTTACTAGGTAGTAAAAGAATGAAGAAAAGGTGACCCAGAAAGCAGAGATGATGAGGTTTATGGAAAATACTATTATAAATATGCTCTATATACTCAAGTGTATAATAGAAAACATAAATATAATGATTAAAACATGAAAAATATTTTAATAAATACCAACATTTAATTTCTAAAAATGGGGAAACAGTATTTTTTAGCAGCAGTGACTACTACTATCATTTATTATTTGCCTTTTTCACTGATTCATCCAGAGGTATGTTAAGAAACTGGGCTCTGGAATCAGAGGTCTGAATCTGAGTACTGAATTCACCATTCAGTGATAATGTGACCCTTAGCAATAAACTTGGTATCTCTGTTTTCAAATGTCTCATATGCAAATTTGAGATAAAGTAATAATGATTAAATAGATTTGTTGTAAACTTTAAATAAGAAAACACATGTAAAATACTTTGAAGAGTGGTTTCAAGATTAAGTACTCACTTGATGCTAGAAAATTGAATTACAGGGGTGAAAGTGAGGGTTAGAGAGTACAGTATCCTTTCCAGGGAAACAGATCTAATAAGAGACAGGATTCAGATTTGCACATTTATTCCTGACTTCAAATCCCAGGTTCCCACAGAGGATACATGTGTCTTCATGCTGTGCTTCTGCCTCTTTCTGGTCTTGGCTTGTTGAATTGGGTGTTGACTTTTGTATTGCCAGATTCTCTCAAGATATTTTTTTTCCTTTTCAGTTTCTTCACTTTGACAGTTTAATTTGAAACATTTGATGAATGAGTCTATGCACATTTTACCTTAGGTTTGCTTTCTTTGGATACAGAATTTCCAACTTAGAGGAAGTGTAGGAAGCCATGTCTTCTGTAACCCAGGCTTCTGCCCAGAGCAACTCAGACTAGGAGAAGTTGTCAGAAGAAGCAATTACCTTTCACAATAGTCTCAGCTGTAGGATACCTAGATTACTATGGTACAACTTTGGACTTAATTATATAATTTAGGTGGAAAAAGACAAGTATTAGGCATCCTGAGGGATGCTTCCTTTTAAGCTTTACTTCAAAGATGAGGAGAACATGCTGGCTTGTGGTTGTGTTGCCCTGTGGAGAGGGTGGGACAACTAACTAGGCTCCATAACTCAGCTTCACCCTTGGTGAAACAGTCATCGAATGGACTTCCCTTTCTCTGCCCTAAGAAAACAACAGCTGAAACTGGAGAGTTCCCTGACCCCCCTCGCAGGACATGTGATGGGGTGTGACTCATCTGTTTGGCCACCAGAGACGCTCAAACCCTTTACAAGAAGTGGAGCATGTAGACGGGCAGGTGCAGGAGGCAGGGTGAGCATCCCTGGGCTCTAGCCCCATGGCAACGTCCAGGGGTGAGAGCCTGTGACTCCTGAAGCCCAGGTGGGTGTTTGTTACAGTGCACTCTTTTAGCCTTGCCGTCCATGGACTGCTTAAGTGTTAGCCAGCTCAGTGCCCTTTTGGTACCCAGGACCTTGTCTGGCATCCAGGAAGAATCAGATTGCACACAGACTTGAAGGATGAATGTGGGGTTTCATTGAGTGGTGGAGGTGCCTCTCAGCAGGATGGATGGGAAGCTGGAAGGGGGATAGAGTGGGAAGATTATCTTCTCCTGGAGTTTGCCAATTCCAGTTGCCAACCTCCTCTCTGACCATCCCCAGATGAACTGCTCTGGGCGTAGAGATGCTCCTCTGTTCTCTCTGCCACACCATTCTGCCATTCTTCTGCTCTTCTGTTAGTCCTCTCATCTCCTTGTGAAGCCTGGGGCTTGGGGTTTACATGAGTACAGGATAGGGGGATGTGGTAGGCCAAAAGCAACATTTGGGTGCAAAAACAGGAATGCCTGTTCCCATTTATGGTCGTGGGTTTCCAGGCTTGTGGGTGGGGCCTTTGCCGGGAGCTGCCCTCTTCTACCCAGTATTTCCCTTTCTCCTGTCCTTATTAGAGCTGCTCAAGCTGTGAGATGAGGTGACCCCGGCACCACTGAGAGCCACAGCAGGTGAGAATACTAAGCATGGCAAGTCCTCTGAATCAATCTCGGGGTTACTCCTCCTTGGTTCTAGAGGGTCATGTCTTCTTATCACTATTCAGATAGCTTACCTATACCTATCTCCGGTCCAGACACCAGGGAGCTTGTAAATGAGCTTGGGTTAGAAGAGTTAAAGAAATTATGTAAGGATAAGGAACTTGTATTTGGGAAAACTAATACTTTTAACAGTCTTTTTTACTTTTTGGTAAACATACACATGTAAATTACTTTTTGCATCCTGAAAATACTAATTCAGTTACATCCTTGGATCTTCTGAAATCTTTCCTTGAACTAATAAAAACTGGTAGAACCTAGCTTTCTTTATAGAAATGCCCTTAAATTGTATCAGGACAACTATACTATTTTCCTTGACCCCTTAACGTTACAACTTTGTGAAATAAGCTTGCCTTTCTTCATATGGATGGTGGTTTGCCTTGTCCTCATTTCCTCCATGGCCGTTACCTGTCCAAGGAAATGAACAAATGTTTTATAATGAGCAGATTCTACTAAATGTAGTGAAACTCAGATTATTTTCTTAAATTTATAATCCAAAACCAAAGAGATTTTGCCACATTCCAGTATATGTCACACCTCTGCTTCAAACCCTCCGATGAGCTCCTGTTGAGTTAGAACATGCCCAGCAGCTCTGACTGTGACCTATAAGCTCAGCCTAATTCAGTTTCTATTTCTTACCCTCCACCCCCAATTTGCACCATTTTTTCCTGCTCATCTGCACTGTAGCTTTTTTATGCCCTTTTTCAGTCTTTCAAAAATACTATTTTCTTTCTTGCTTCAAAGTATTTACATTTCTGCCTGAAATCCCTCATGTTATGCTTTTTATATAACAAACATCTTTTCATCTTGCAGGTATTGGGTTCAACTTTAGAGGAGCTTCCCTTGAAGATACTATGTAGACAGACAGCAATCCCCCTCCCCATTCACCAGACACCCTTCACCTGAAATCAGGACATGTGCTTCATTGCACTTATTATAATTTATACTTGTTTTATGTATGTGTCTTTTTTTGTTAATACCATGTTTTTCATACTAAATGAGGGTTCTATGGTAAGAAGAAACATGTCAATTGCTTTTACCAAAGTCCAGATACATTCTGGCCCAGAAAAGAATCTCAGCAATATTTGCTGCAAAGCACGCTGAAAACAAAGCCCCAGAGGAGGACACAGGCTTTGGAGGCCAGCAGAATGTGGCTCTAATCCTACTCTTTTACTGATAAGCTGAATGACTTCCTTTTCCTCATCAGTAAAATGGAGATATTTTATAGCTTATAGGGTTACAGTAGACATTCAATGAAAGGTATCTGTTACTAATTTTATTCCTCCCAGTTTTCTCAGCAATGGCACTGATTAGAATCTGACTCATTTTTTTACAGTGAACTTGGGTAAAAATGTTGAAATATGATAAATTAAAATAATTGCGATATAAAAATATAATTTGTTAATTTGTGTGGCTTCACGTACAATAGAAATATCGTGTCACAGAAAGTGGTATGGTCTTAGGTAAATCCAAATAAAATGACTCCTAGTCTCAGTCCATCTAGAGCAATTAGAAAAAGAAATTGGCCAAGGAATTGTTTTGATGCTCCAATTAGATATGGTTATTTGATTGCCTTCCAAATTGAGAAGCATTAATCAGAAGCAACATGACATTGTTTTTAAATATAATAAGGGTGCAGTGGTTTCCAGGCGTGTGACCTCCCTTTCAAATGTATATATTAACATCCTCATGCCCCATGTGATAGTATTAGGACATGGGTCTTTGGGAGATGATAAGGACACTGCTCTCATGAATAGAAATCTAAAAGAAGCCAGAGAGAGACCCTTCACCCCTTCCATCATGTGAGGTTACAGAGAGAACACAGCTATCCATAAGGAGCCATGCCTTCACCAGGTGTGGCCCCTGCTGGTGCCATAAACTTGGACGTTTCTTAGCCTCTTGAACTGTGAGAAATAAATGTTTGTTTTGTATAAGTCACTCAGTTTATGGTCAAACAAAGTAGGACAAAAGGCAAAAAATGAGTGTAATTTCTCAAAACCCACATCCCCTGGGAGAAATGAGACACCTCAAACCATTCTTTTTTTTTCACTGAATTCAAATAATCATCAGAAAAGCTAAAAATAAGATCCCATGTTTCTGTCAATATCTAACTTCAACAGCGTCAGGTACATCTTAGCTGCAAGATTCTGTGTTTCATGGGAGAAATCTCTACACTTTGGAAAATGACTTTATTGGATTTATTGGCTGAGTAGCTCATCTAGACAGTGCATGATAAAAGCCCAGTGCTGGAATGGATAAGATTATGGTTCAAATTAATGGACTGAGAAGGAAATAGGAAGGTTGCATATTAAGTGCTTTCCTGTGAAGGATCTAGAGATCTAAACTGAATGCGGTGACACTAATAAGCGACTAATGTCAGCCTACAATGCTTCGGCTTTGTTAATGATTTTCCTCTTAAAAACCATAGTCCCTCCACACCTTGAACCCAAACATCTTCCCATAGAAAAATCATTTTTAACATGCAGATTTCATAGTAGAGTTAGATTTAGGACAAAGCAAAAGAATGGAGAACAAAAATAATCATAATCATTTTTATGCACACCTCATGGGCTTCATACAAATGAGGATTTTGTTTCAGTAAGTTCATCAAAACTCAAAAATAAAAAGGATTCTTGTGATTGTAACCACATAGAAGAACCTGGAAGATATAATGCTAAGTGAAATAAGCCTGGCTTAGAAGACAGATACTACCCAATCTCACATATATGTGGAATCTAAAAATATCAAACTCATAGAAGCAGAAAATAGAATGGTGATTGCCAGTACCTGAGATATGGGGAAAACAGAGATGTTTGTTATAAAGTACAAACTCTCAGTTACAAGTAAACTAAGTTCTAGGGGTCTAATGAATAACATGGTAACTATAGATAATAATAATGTATTGTTTACTTTAAACACACACACACAGTAATTTGTGTTAATTTAACACAGTGTTAATTTGATTTTGGTAATCATTTAACAATGTATACATATATTAAATATGTTAATATTTTATACATATATTAAATATGTATATATTAAATAATCATGTTGTACATCTTGAATAGATACGTTTTTAAATTTGTCACTTATACCTCAATAAAACTGGAAAAAAAGACCTAAAAACAGAATCAGAGCATTTGACAACATGGCACTATGGGAGAGTTTCATTTTTTTGCTGGGAATATTGAAAATCTTCCTGTACATTTCAAGGTTCTCACTTTTATCTTCCTATGCAGAATAGCTTTATGGATAGGCTTTTCAGACAAAATGCAGATATCCAACTAAATTTGAATTTAGCTAAAGAATGGATTTTCAGTATGAATGTGGCACAGGCAATGCAAAGAATATACTTACAATATACTATTATTGGTGATTTACCTGAAATTACACGTGAGGTTGGCAACCTATATTTTTATTTGCTGAATGTGGTATTCCCTATGCATGGATGGTGTACTGAGAATTAATATCTCATTCTCTGCTGGTAGTTTTCAAGTGGGAAATGTTGCTTGAGGTGAAAAGCGAGTGACTTTTAGAATTAGAAGACTCAAAACATAGAGAAAACTGCACAAATATATTTTGAAAGAATCAGATTTGTAGATCCTAGGAAGGTTTTTTAATAAGAGCTATCTGCTTAACAATATTGAAACCTAAAATCCCACCAGAAAAGATAAATTTATTTGAACCATGTGTTATAATATCTTACCTTTAAAAAGAAAGATGTTTTAATTTGTTTTATCTATTATTCAAAGAAAAAGCAATTGTGTCAGGAACTATAAGGGCACATCCAGATCCAAGATTCTGCCCCCTTTTACTTCTTGTTCCTTTATGTAACTTAGGATCTTCCACAAAGATTTTCTAGAAATCAATTCTTATTTTTTTAACTTCAGAAAATTTTGCATTTTTCAATCTATGAATTATAGTCCATTAGTAGATTCTGAAATCAATTTAATGGTTTAGGACAGGTACTTTTTTCTTTTAATGAAACAAAATATCAGGTATAGAAGGATTAAAGTATTTTCTGAAAACCTATTACTAATCATAAATAATATAGATACATATAAATAGCATTCTATGGTACCTTTGGGCTGTGGCTAAAATAAGAGGAAGAGACTCCCTTGAAAGAAATGGAGTAGAATCATGACATTTCATTCCTCAGGCCAAATTCAACCTACTGCCTATCTTTACATATCGGTTTATAGTGGAACACAGTCACTTTCATTCATTTACATATTATGTGTGGCAGCTTTAGTGAGGAGCTGAGTATTTTTGACCCAAGACTGTATGGCCTCCAAAGCCTAAATATTTACTATTTGACTCCTTGCAAAAATGTTTACTGATCCCTGGTTCAGAATACAAGGTCACAGTGACAGGTTGTCCTGAGTACCCAGTGGTGAGAATAGAAACACTGATTATCTGGCCATTATTAAAGAAAAGAATGAAACATAGAATGTAGACTGGAGAATAATCCCACAATGCTGGTGTGTGTCATGGTTTAGAATTAGTAACACTGAATACTTAGAACAAGTATTCCATCATAGAAAATATTATTATCATAGGCTCCAAAGCTGTGGTTAGGAACATGGACGAGAATCAGACAGATGGGACTGGCTTTCTGAATATTTGACTTACTTGGTATATATATTAAAAGATTAGTTAATAGTTGTGAACAACAATTTCCTTGTCACTAAATTGAAGATAATAAGGTAGGACATAGAAAATAAAGAAATAATGCATGCAGACGACATGATTGTATATCTAGAAAACCCCATTGTCTCAGCCCAAAATCTCCTTAAGCTGATAAACAACTTCAGCAAAGTCTCAGGATACAAAATCAATGTACAAAAATCACAAGCATTCTTATACACCAATAATAGACAAACAGAGAGCCAAATCATGAGTGAACTCCCATTCACAATTGCTTCAAAGAGAATAAAATACCTAGGAATCCAACTTACAAGGGATGTGAAGGACCTCTTCAAGGAGAACTACAAACCACTGCTCAAGGAAATAAAAGAGGATACAAACAAATGGAAGAACATTCCATGCTCATGGGTAGGAAGAATCAATATTGTGAAAATGGCCATACTGCCCAAGGTAATTTACAGATTCAATGCCATCCCCATCAAGCTACCAATGACTTTCTTCACAGAATTGGAAAAAACTACTTCAAAGTTCATATGGAACCAAAAAAGAGCCCGCATCGCCAAGTCAATTCTAAGCCAAAAGAACAAAGCTGGAGGCATCACACTACCTGACTTCAAACTATACTACAAGGCTACAGTAACCAAAACAGCATGGTACTGGTACCAAAACAGAGATATAGATCAATGGAACAGAACAGAGCCTTCAGAAATAACGCCACATATCTACAACTATCTGATCTTTGACAAACCTGAGAAAAACAAGCAATGGGGAAAGGATTCCCTATTTAATAAATGGTGCTGGGAAAACTGGCTAGCCATATGGAGAAAGCTGAAACTGGATCCCTTCCTTACACCTTATACAAAAATCAATTCAAGATGGATTAAAGACTTAAATGTTAGACCTAAAACCATAAAAACCCTAGAAGAAAACCTAGGCATTACCATTCAGGACATAGGCATGGGCAAGGACTTCATGTCTAAAACACCAAAAGCAATGGCAACAAAAGCCAAAATTGACAAATGGGATCTAATTAAACTAAAGAGCTTCTGCACAGCAAAAGAAACTACCATCAGAGTGAACAGGCAACCTACAAAATGGGAGAAAATTTTCGCAACCTACTCATCTGACAAAGGGCTAATATCCAGAATTTACAATGAACCCAAACAAATTTACAAGAAAAAAACAACCCCATCAAAAAGTGGGCAAAGGACATGAACAGACACTTCTCAAAAGAAGACATTTATGCAGCCAAAAAACACATGAAAAAATGCTAACCATCACTGACCATCAGAGAAATGCAAATCAAAACCACAATGAGATACCATCTCACACCAGTTAGATTGGCAATCATTAAAAAGTCAGGAAACAACAGGTGCTGGAGAGGATGTGGAGAAATAGGAACACTTTTACACTGTTGGTGGGACTGTAAACTAGTTCAACCCTTGTGGAAGTCAGTGTGGCGATTCCTCAGGGATCTAGAACTAGAAATTCCATTTGACCCAGCCATCCCATTACTGGGTATATACCCAAAGGACTATAAATCATGCTGCTATAAAGACACATGCACACGTATGTTTATTGTGGCATTATTCACAATAGCAAAGACTTGGAACCAACCCAAATGTCCAACAATGATAGACAGGATTAAGAAAATGTGGCACATATACACCATGGAATACTATGCAGCCATAAAAAAGGATGAGTTCATGTCCTTTGTAGGGACATAGATGAAATTGGAAATCATCATTCTCAGTAAACGATCGCAAGAACAAAAAACCAAACACCGCATATTCTCACTCATAGGTGGGAATTGAACAATGAGAACACATGGACACAGGAAGGGGAACATCACACTTCGGGGACTGTTGTGGGGTGGGGGGAGGGATAGCATTGGGAGATATACCTAATGCTGGATGACGAGTTACTGGGTGCAGCGCACCAACATGGCACATGTATACATATGTAACTAACCTGCACATTGTGCACATGTACCATAAAACCTAAAGTATAATAAAAAAAAAAAAAAAACTTCCGGGTAAAAAAAAAAAAGAAATAATGCATGCTGAGGCTTCGCTTATTGACGGCTCAAAATAAGTGTTGAATGCATGATAAAAATTAAATATGGGAGCTTATTGAACTAGCTGAACTCCTTTGGTTCATTAATTTATTTGATAATTATATGTTGGATACTATCTCCGGCATACAATTCTTTTGCTCGGCATACCTGTTGCTTTATGCTCTTCTTGCCATCTACAGATCTTTTCTCTCCTTTGGACCTTGTCTCTCCCATTCCAGTTGGATTTACACACAGGTTTCCTTTGCGTGTGCTCAGCTACAACTTGTGTTGCATTTTCACATTTGTCTCTTCTACAAATTTATTCAAGGCATCGGTCTTTAAGATACAATAGTTCCTAAAAACTAGGACAAACGTAATGCACTTCTGGATGATAAGTTAATATTTTGAAGTCTAATATGTTCTCTATTCAATAGTAATTACTTTTAAGATAAATATATTTCACATCTCAAGAGTAAGTTTCATATTCCAGAGGCATCTTCAATTTTGTACTCTCAGATCACTGAAAATAACAAAAGATGTTAAATGTGTTTTAAAGTAACTAGAGAAAAGATATGGTTGGCCTCTCTTACTGTTTCTTGCCAAGTTGTGGGTCATACATAGGCCAAGGGTAAATAGAGGTGAGGATGCCTACACCAGATGGTTTCTGTTCCTTCCAAAGGAGAGTTGGAAGGGAAGATGTAGGACATCTCTATGCACTGTCATTTGTGGAGGCATTTTACAGTACACACTTTATTCCTCTGATACTCATCTCACAACAATCAAGTAAGGTAAAGAAAAATAATAGTTTCCCTTGAAAATAAGGTTTAGGTCAAATTTTTTTGTTTGTTTTTTTTTTACCTGGGTACAGCCATTAGTAACCCTGGGACCAGGTAGCAGTTAGGGAGGGCATGGGTCGTTCTGTAGATATGTTAGCTGGAGATTTTAACTCTGTCCTTATCCAGGAAACTTTTTGATATAAATCTCAGTGACAAAATGTAATTCCACTTGTTTAAGGACTCTAAGCATGTCCTGGGAAAAAATGAAAGATCACATTTACCTAGTCAACAAAACAAAATGCACTGATTATGTCTTATTTGCCAGTTATCCTATTAGCTACTGGGAAATACAAGAATCAACAAGATATATCCCCTGCCCTTAAGACCATGGCAGCTAAGTAAGTATGGTATTAAAATACAAGGATATAAGTGCTGAAATAAAGGTAATTTGAGATAATATCTGGAGCACATAGAAAAAGCACCTATTTAAAATAGGACTAACCCTTTACTCATGAGCCATGTGACCTGAGAGCAGTATTAGGTATCAAGGAAGGCTTTCTGGAAGTGGTGATATCTAAGTTGAAACCTGAAGGATGACTGAGCCGAATAAAGAACAGGCACCAGTGCCTTCTACACAAATGGGGCAATACATGAGAAGAGAACAATTCATAGAATGATACAACACAAGAGAGTGAACTTTCAGACAAACTATGGATTTCAGCTAACAATAGTGTATCAATGTCAGGTCATCAGTTGTAATGTACTACACAAATGTAAAATATCAATAATAGGGGAAACTTGGCGGGGGCTAAGGTGTCAGGAGAAGGAGTATCAGGGAACTGTGCTTTCTGCTTAATTTTTTTTACAAATCAACAAACGATCTTACCAATAGAGTTTATAAATTTTTTTAAGACTAATGCTACATATGACTTATTGTTTAGAGAACACAATACACTAATGTCTGGCTAGAATTGTGCAATGTTGATAAAGAGGATGGAGGAAGGCTTGAGAGGTCAGCAGGGGCTGCACCATGAAAAGCTTTACAAGGAATATAAAGGATTTACGGCATTAACCAAGATGACATCACATTATTTCATCTGTGGAAGTAATGTAATTAGATGTTGTTCGTGTCTATTTGTTTGCCTGCTTGCTTGCTTTTGAGACTCTTTGAAGAACTCTTAGGAAAACAGATTGAAGAGAGGCATGGCTCAGCATGAGTGATCATTTAGGAGGCTATAGATGCACTACGGTAGATGAAAGTGGAGTTGGTATCAGGCCTTGTGAACTCTGATCAGAGTTGTGACAGACAGATGAAAAATGAGCATTTTGCCACCTGAAGGGCAAAAGGATATCCTGTGTAAACAAGGCTTCTCTTTTTCATTTTTATTTTTGCTTTGTAGAAGACCATCCATATAAGTCACATGAACTTATGTCCTGAGCGGTGCCTCTGTCATGTTCTCTGTTTATGATCAGGAAGGTGTGGCCTCCATCTCTACTCTTTCAGGCAAGTGTGGGCACTGGAGAAATAGTTGCATAAATTGCATGCAGGCTGTGGCAGACCTTTTAAGTTTTATTCGTACTTTCAATAGAAATGGTTTCCCATGCCCTATGCTGGTGATACCAAGATCAAAACGATGAATCTTTCTGTTCAGACACTGGCCATATGGTGAAAACACAAACATAGAAACAGGAACTGTACTTTATTAATGGATAACTGGACCAAGTGCAAACCCGAGAGGTTTTCTCTTTTTTAGCAAAAAAAAAAAAAAAAAAAAAAAGGACCCATAGAGGTGTCACCTGAACCCAGTATTGAATGATAAGTTGGGAGTCCCCTGAGGTGAGAGAAGGACATTCAAAGCAAAGCATAGAAAATGATATGAATGGAGACAGACACACCTGCTAAGTGGCATGCGTGGATTAGCTCTAGAGTAGAAGATCGAAGATAGGCAAGATCCAAATTATTGCACACTCTGATTGGGGCAAGTCATGCTCCAGCTTCAGGATCGTGAAACCACTGTTAGAAAAAGGATACTGGGTAGACCAGAAGGGCTCAAAGGGAAGTGTCAACAAGAATGAGGAAGACAGTAGCTGTCTTGTGGCATTCAGATGAAAGAGACACTGAGGAGAAGAGAGATCCACATGGCCCCTAGATTAAGAGTTGATGTCTGGTAGTGCCAGCAATCCAATTAGAGAATTTAATCAAGGCTGAGAACTGATTTCTTAAGATGGCAGTCTCTTGTGCTCAGGTGAAGAAGGGACAAGAGTACAATATCTGCAAAGAAGTCTGCCTATCCTAGTGGTCTATAGGTATGTTTTGTAATATGCATGGCCTTGGGAGTCAGAGGGCTCTTTAAGTCCTTACTTGCCCAATTACTCATGAATTACGTGACCATGATCAATATCTACCTCAAATTTTTTTATCTGTTAAGTTTTATTAGTAACATTTAACTTTAAGTTGTTGTGGATTTTTGGAAAGGACATGGAGTAAGAAATATTATAAAAGTGGCTGACCCCAATAGTCCCTAAATCTGAGTTATCCACCCTCTTATGAAGAAGCACATCTAACTTATGTTAAATCTTCATTTCAAAGACCAGAGGCCAGCTTATAGTGTAGGTGTTCAATGTACATGTGTTGACTAAAGGAACGAATGAATTTAAGAGTAATCTTGGAAGAACTGACTTTTGCACGAAATGACTTTTGTTTTCCCCATTTGTGTCCTTCTCTTGACATTCCAACTGAGTTTTTGAATTCTTCAGATGTTCACTTGTTTCACACTGTCACTTCATTAGCACCATATCTGTTTGTGAGGAAATTTGGCAAAGTCGATTTCTCTAGGCAACCAGTTTGTACTTTTTGTCCTTTGATTGCAATTAATGAGATTGTTTATCTACTTCCCTGCTATGCTTTGATGAGGCCCACATGAGAACATTTTCCAGGAATATGTATATGGTATTAGTATGTTGTCTTACTGGGAGAGCAATGTTATTATACTGCTTTATTAATGCCTGTACATGTGATTTAATTAAGATTTACAAATTAGGTTTAATTAAGGTTTATAAGCAGTGAGGTGAACTCCTGGCTGTGTTCATACTGCTGATTTTCCTTCTTTATTTTCTTACATAGTCCTAATTGTGATTAGAAAAATCCAGTGGGCACTGAAGCTGGGAAATGAAATGACTTCTCCAAGCATCTGATTCCGCCTGCTGTCCCTATGTTCCCTCTGTAAATGCACCCAGCACCTAAGTGCCAGAAAACGCACTGCATCTGGGATATAGCAACTCATTCGTGCTACCTAGAAAGAGTCCACCAATATTGGAATGAAACTATCCACATCAGCTGCATGACTTTAAGGTGGTTACTTACCACCTCTGATCCTCAATTTCTTCATCTGAGTGTGTGTGTAAGAGAGAGAGAGGTATTTTCTTTGATGTATTATCATGCAAAGCTATTAGATGACATAATTTTAGTAAGGGTATCTGGCTCATAAGTTTAACAAATAGCTATCATTCATAAATCATGTGTAACTGAGGCAAAAATGAAAAGATGGAATAAGTCAAATGGAAGCTTGGCCAATATTTGATTGTTTGTTTTATGTAATTACAATGTATCAGGATATCAGTGTCCTGGTTCCCCATTCTAGTCAAACCCAGAAAGTGTCTAATGAATACCTACAAAGTGTCAGACACTGAGCAAAGTAAAAATCAAAACAAATAAGGCAAAACTCACACTTTCTGTCCAGAAGGATAAGGCCAGATATGAAAAACACAAGTGAGTGGACTCCATGATAGAACTAGGTACAAATTTCAGTGATGGCAGAAAGGATGGAGGAGATTCTTCTATATGAGTAAGTCAGGTTTCAGTTCACTTGCTGTTTCTCCTTGAATGCTGACTCATCCCTTGTTCTTTATGCAGAATTCTGACTTGTTGGCTGTAACCCTTGACTAGATTCACATGTTTACTATCTTTTAAATGATCAGTCATGACTGGTTCTGGGTCTATGCTGACCTGACGCATATATCAACCTGAAAGCACTTGTCTAGAGTGAGATACCCCCTGTGTTCTTTCCTGAGTTATGAAATGCCATGTAGAGGCAAAGTAATGGTGAAATGGGACCTTTAGGAGCAACTCAGCAAACACTGGATGTCTAACTTCCAAAGAGACAAAGCAACTTCCAATATTCCCAAGGCCATATAGAGACAGAGTCAAATAATGAGAATGCTTAGAATGTAGAGACCAATAGCCATTTGTAGAGACCAATGGCCATCTATCTCTGCACACTTGACCACACAACTAAAAAGTTTGAGATCATTGAACTGCTATTTGAGGGAAAAACAATATAATAATAATCCTATAATAAGTAAATTTAATTAAACTTTTCTGATATTTAATTTACTGGTTTTCTTCACAATTGGAAGATAAAGTGGTGTCATCAACACCTTTTTAATTAATACTATTCAGGGAAATTATGTACATTCAACTTAATAGTTAAAGGTAAAACCTAAATTCCCAATCATGTCTATCCAATTCCATACTCTTTCTATAAGTTTCTGCTTTCAAAATAATCTACACAATATAAGATAATGACTGCAAAGAGCTAGCAGAGATTTCAAAACTCTATTATTTATATCACACTGTAATAACAGCTAAGCATGTCTCTAGAAAACGCTCTTGGTTTGAGACTAACTTACAAAGGAGAGAGTCATATGAAGGATTTACATCCATTTTTATTTAAATAAATGAAGAGACGGTTTTGACTAATATTTGGATTGTACTTCAAGTTACACCATAGACGTATCTGGTCATGGAAAAGTAGGAAAGCCAGCAATATTTGTATAAAATTGCAATAAATGACAGGTGGAACAGCATCAAGAATAGAACTGTTTTGAGAAACGTGACCTGGACATGGCTTTGCCCAACTCAGAACCTCATAGTCTAAGAGACTAGAAACATCATCACAGACCCAGCTGTGCCCCTCTCTGAATCTTTACTTTCCTCTCTTAAAACAATAATAAATGTGGGGACATTTCTTCCTGTCTTGCTTTCCCCTAAGAATCATTAACAAAATCCAGAGACATGGTGGATATAACATTGTAAAGGATGGGAAAATGCTTGGTAAATTGTATATGGCTACATAAACATAAGGAGTTATTATTATGTTGTTTATCATTGATGACAGCATGGACAAATGTGCTAATTATACTCATAAAATGAAGATGCAAATGCTTTACTCTGGACTTTCAAGAGAGGCTTATTCTTCTCCTAAAAAGAGTGATTATAAGCACAAAATATTACTTTTTATTAGTACTGCAATAACTGTTCCATGTAATATTAATAACAATAATAAAATGTAAGGCACTTCTACATTATTTCCAGGGAGAAAAGAACACAAGAGCTAAAAAGTTGTATGAGTAGGAATTTGTCCCTTTTAATGATATCTGTAAAAATGCAATAGATGTTGCAATAAATTTCTGTCTCCCTCCAACATTCCCTATTTTGCATTTTCTCTCATTCATATTTGCCCACTTTTGTTTGGCATCATTTGTGACCTCGGTGGATATATTAATAAAAGTAGCCGCAATAAGCCCTGTAGCTAATTTTCTCTATTATCCAACTGACACATTTCCCTCAAATTGTCCCAGACCTGTCCATTGATATTTATTACTGCATTTGGCTGGAACCCTTGGATATATTTTGATTGCATATGACAAGGTTCCCTTCAAGGGTCCTGTTTAATTTGGGTTGCACATGCACCTACCAAAACTGCTACCTAGAAAAACTACGAGAATTCCATATTTCTACACTGTTTGTCACAAGCTATGCTTCTGCAGCTGGGAGAAATTTGGTAAGAAAACATATCTGCCTTATTTTCCGATGACCATTTCTGATGGTCATGTTGGATATTGTATTTTTTGGTTGGCCACAAACTGAGTGTCTAATGTGTGTCTTGTAATATTCTAGGTACCAAGGATGATACAGTTAAGAGGTATCTTTAGTTTTGTCCAAATAACTCCTAATTTAGTTGAGTGATTATATATTAATAGTTTCCTGTTGTTGTAAAACATTACTATACAATTAGTGCTTTAAAGAAACACAGATTCCTTATCTTTCAGTTTTGAAGGTCAGTTGTTCAAAATGGGTCTTGCTGGGCTAAAATCAAGATGTTAGCAGGGCCGTGTTTCTTCTACAGCCTCCAGGGGAGAGTCTATTTCTCATCTTTTCCAGATTCTTGAGGTACATGACCCCTTTCTCTACCATCAAAGCCAGTGGTTTTGTATTTTCAGATCTCTCTCACTTTGATCCTCACTCTTCTGCCCCCTTCTTCCACTTCTAAAGACCCTGGTGATTACACAGAACCCATCTAGATATGCAAAATCACCTCCTCATCTGAAGGCCAGCAGATTACTGATCATAATTAACATCTGCATCCTTAATTTCCTCTTCCTATGTAACATGCCATATTCATAAATTCCTGAGATTAGGACACGGACCCCTTTGGGCCCATCATTCTGCGTATTGCAGTGAGGTTACTTACATTATTAAACAACTAGTATGTATTAATAGAAATTGTATGGTGACATTCAATTATGTGTGATTCACACCATCTGTGTAAAGGGAAAGTCACCAACAAGATACAACACAGAAGGGAAAAATAAATCACAATACTCACAAAAGAATCGGAGTGTAGAAGTTGAAAAAAAAAAAAAGGAAAACAGATTGGTTAGCTTTCCTAGTGCTTCGCTTTTGAATCATACATTTATTAGAATGGCTTAGCAATTAGTAACATTGATTACTAAGATAAAATGGAAGCAGTATAAAAGTTTATTTCCCTCTGTCAAACTGCACATATCTAATATTTACATTAGCAAGTGGCTTTCAGGAATTAAATCTGTTTCCATCATGTTTGTCTGACCTCCCCTAGAGACTTGCTCACCGCGCCTGGCCAGTGAAAAGAAACCTTGGAGGACACACCCTTACTCTCTTGAAAACTTCACTCCAAAACAGCACATATCATTTCTGCTCAGAGTCCATTGAATAGGTCATAGTTACTTGAGTACACAAATCTGCAAGGAAGGATGTGGAATGAAGTACAGCCAGGCCTCACCATTATCCTATGATGGAGAGAGAATGGATTCTGCTAGGATGTTAGCAGTCTCTACCACAGATCAGCAAACTTAAATACCATGGTTCCACTTTCAGCTTTCTGACCCTCTCCCTTACTTTTAAGCTCGTTTCTCCATTACGTATTTGTTTCCAATTGGAGGGCTCAACGAATGTGCGTTGTTGCTACTTTGGCACTTGTAAAGCCCACTGACCTCAAATGGGGTCCTCAGACCTTGGCCCACACCAACCTTATATGATAGATACTTAAGACAGCAGGGGAATATTAAGGGAGTAATATTTGGAAAGGATCATGACATAAACCACAGTAGCAAATGAAAGAGCAAAGACACTGGAGTCTGACCGACCTTTACTTTGTTACTTTTTTTTTTTTGAGACGGGAGTTTCACTCTTGGCGTCCAGGCTGGAGTGCAGTGGCACAATCTCGGCTCACTGGAACCTCCGCCTCCGAGTTCAAGTGATTCTCCTGCCCCAGCCTCCCAAGTAGCCTGCCACCACACCCGGCTAATTTTTGTATTGTTAGTAGAGACGGGGTTTCGCCATGTTGGCCAGGCTGGTCTCCAGCTCCTGACCTCAGGTGATCCGCCCACCTCGGCCTCCCAAAGTACTGGGATTACAGGTGTGAGCCACTATGTCCGGTCTACTTCGTTACTTTCTAAAACAAAGAAAGAAAATTAAAGAAATTTGTTATCTGTTTTTGTCTTCACCTGTAAAGTAAGCATGATCAAACCTATCTCAAGAGGTATACTGGATGGATTATTATATGGTATATACAAATGTCTAGTGCTTTGCATAGCAAATGATAAGTCCTAAATAAAAGATGCTATTAGCATCATCAATATTTTTATTGTTTTGTTAAAATGGTAATTCATCCTTTACAGTCTTCTTTTTAAAGGCAAGAAAATTAAATTTGAAAGATTAATGAGATCTAGCTAAATATTTTTTTCTCTTGAGTTAAATTGTAAGTTTTATCTGTGACTTTGCTGCTTATATTTCTTAATGGATTTTTTGTCACTTGGACTATGAGAAAACAAATCAATGCAGCATTAATAATTAAGCAGAGAATATTACTTTCACAACCATCTTCTTAGCAAAATGAAAGATTGAGAAATAGCTCCTAACATGATCCATTAAGCAATGGGCATGAAAACATACATTTCTAAATCTGTATACCAGGGTTTATAAATAAACCTCTTGCTAATGTGATCCCCAAGTGTAAATTATATCAATATTATACTGTTTCATTACTTCAGAGACAAATAAAATCACCTCTCTAAAAGAATCTCAAATGATGCTGAATTTAATTTTCAGCGCATGGGATCACAGACACTAAGGTTTGGGCAAGACTGAATCTATACTTTCACAAACTATCATCTGGTATAAGAGTAATTGTTACATGCTCATCAAGTGGGTATCTAGCCTCTCCTTTACTAATGATAGGGAGTTTTCTATTTCACAAGAAAGTGTTTTTATCTATGGAAAGGTGTGAATGTTAGTAACCTATCAATTAATTAATTGGTTAATCAAAATTAATTGATTCAAAATGAATGGTATTGGTTACAAACATGCAGAAAGTAATTGTCTTCCAATTCTAAATAGCTTCTATAAGTCAGGCACTGTATGCCAACTCATTTAATCTTCAAGAAATGTGTAATTAGATTTTATTATTAGCTCCATTTTAATATGAGAATACTGATGTTTAGAAAAATAAAGTAATTGGAGACTGGGACAGAACCTTCACCATTGTTTTATGCTAACTTCTAAAATAAGTGGTAGTCAGAGTTCTTGAGAATGACAGAGTCAAGAATAAGACATTAAACTGTTGAATTGACATGGAGGTTAGAAAGGGCTAAAACTGACATATATGTACCTGTGATGGGAACACAGAAGAACATCCTATTAACATTTATTTTTATTTATTTTTCTCAAATCTATCTCCTTATAAAAATCAAGATTAAATATTAAAATTAATTATTTGGGGCTAGCTAAAAAAAATATAAATTCTTTAAGGGCACACCTATATTTCCCTGGACTTTGAATTTTAGATGCTAACATAGTGATGCTTCAAATTGGTACTCAAACAGTTAGAAACTATACAATTACAAGGATTCTTCTCACCAACTCCCTTTCACCTATGTCAGGCCAAGTTCCAAGTGCCGTTCACTAGGATTCATTTCTTCAATCTTAGTTTCTTCATTAATTTCTTTCTCACATGCTGATGTAAATAAAAAAATTCCAGAAAGTCAAGCGGTCAGACAGAAGGTGTGATGATACCAATTAGCAAAGGAAAGTTGCCTGGATATTCTCAGAGACATAACAGCCTTGTGCTTAAGGATTTGGATTCTGGAGTTAAACTAGATTTGGAATCATCACTTTCTGCCTTTGTAACCCTGAGAGAAGAATTTAACCCCATTAATCCTCATTCATTTTCTCATTGGTGAAGTGAGCCTCATAATATCTTCCTCAAATGTTTTATAAGGATTACATACAATAATCTATCTGAAGTGTTTAACATTGTACCTAGCACACATCATTATTAAATAAAAGTTGACTATTTGTGCTTGTTTGTGTAACTTTGATTACTGTTTCAGAAATGCAAAGTGAAAGGTATACCATACATTTCCCCCAGCCAGTTCTATCTTGCCTGTTGGAGTAACAAGAAACCACTCACAATTTGACTGATTACGGATGATTTTCCATCAATGATCCCATTTAATCCACTACTAACATAGGACATAAGCCCTAATATTACCATTTTGAGGGTGAAAATTGAGATTGAGGAAAATGAGAAAGCTTTCTTGGGATTTTCTTGTGATACTTCCAAAGGCTAATGAAAGCACTGAATTATATTAATAACATCTTCTTGAAGTACAAAACTTTTTTTATTTTGCAGGCTTAAAAATTTTAAAGAGTAAGTTTTACTATGACTGATTTACTAAGATTGATTTTTATTAATTAATACTTCAAAATATTTGCTTCATTTAATCAGACAAAGTCAGCCCCATTGCACTTTAATGTTAGCTATAATTAATGATGATATTAGGAAAATTAATGCTTTTCCATTATCCATTATGACATCATCAGTGCTAATGATCTGTTTATTGCTTTTCTACAATGGCAGTTAAAAGAGGCCGATTTTGGAGAGCAGAGAAAAAGCCTAAAATATTTTCCAATCAGTAAAACCCTTTGCATTTAGAGGATATTTGATTTTGCAATCCACCAGTAAACCTATTGTGAAAAATAAACAGTATCCCAAAAGCCTATGGTGTATTCAGGCAACTAACATGGAATAATTGATGCCATGAAGCAATATTGTCTAAGCATATATTTTCAAACTTCTCACTGTGACATTAGTTCTAACATTTAAGAGCCCTTTCTGAGTAACTTGAAATGGGAAATTGGAGAAGAAAAAAAAGTAGAGAAAATTAGGTTTGTATATATTGATTATTTAATATCCACTCAGCCCACAAAAAGTAAAATGCAACACCTTCATTTAACAGACCTGGAAACCAGGACTCCAAACATCAACCTTATGTAGCTAACAAGAGAAGGAGCCTGGACCTCTTAAATGTAATCACAGCTGGGATGTTAATAATGCATGCCTTGTCAGCTATAACCTAATAGGAACATTACCTGAGATTGGTGGGTAACAAATACTGCCCACTTTTTTTGTGGCTTCGGCCAGAGAATTGGAAGATTTTTGCTTATATAGGTATTGATTTGAAAATATTTTATGTAAATAATTGATGGATAGACAATGACTGCTTTGCCAACAAACTAGATGGAATCAGAATGTTAGATGTGGGGACTGTCTCATGAACTCTCCACAAGCAGAAAACTCAAAACATGAATATTTCAGGGGCATACAGAGTATGTTCCAAGTCTGTACTAACACTCAGACGTCCTGACTTCTCAAGTCAACCCTCATCTTTCCACCAACTCCCATGGGCACAAAAATAAGTGCTCATTGGGAAATTAATAAAATGAAACGATTGTGTAAGGGAAAGATTTTGTCTTAGATAAAGGGAAAAAAGATAGAAGGGTATTAACTTTTTTCTTTCTTGCAGGAAGATTATAGCCTTTGTCTCTTTCACTGCATGGAGTCAGGGTTGATGTGTCTCATCTGACTGTGTCTGTATCCCCTCCCCACTCACTACTCCTTGTTAGTTATCCTCAAGGGTAAAGTCTCAATCCATTAAGGCTTCTCAGAGAAAGGAAATCTGCTCTTCAGTCACAGATATTGTTTCATGGCTCTCCTATTATAATGTGCAGACACACACCACCAAGATCTCTTTGTTGGAAAGCATAAGCTACTAAAATATCCAAGCCTTCAACCCCACTCTAAAAATTCCCCATGAGGGGAACAAAGTCCTTCGTTTATTCTGGGATATTCCTTACCAGCCATCGGTACAATAATCTGAAATGTCTACAGCCTCAAATTTTCAAGATAAAATTTTCAATTTCCCAAAAGACCCCATGTATAACAAATATAATAGGACTAAATAAAGACATTGCTTTAGCTGGCTTTTGCTGACTATAACCCAGGGGTTTGACCCATGGATTAGATTTAAAGTGACACAGTTCCAGTTAACTAGTGAATCATGGAGAAGGTTTTGAGAATGAAAATGTTTCAAGTAATAATTCTCTCCTCCATCCAAATACTCAGGAATTAATAAATAAATAAGAATCTCAGATAAAGAGTCTTAGAAGTACAGATTTCTAGGCATTCACCCAAGACATGTTAAAATATAATCTTCTTAAGAATATTTTTATTTTTTATTAATTCCACAGATGATATAAAGTGTAACTAGTGCTGAGAATCATAGTTTTATGGGCATGCAACCCTGAACTGTGCAATTTCTTCTGATTTCAAAAGCCAGATGGAATACAACCTAGTTAATAAGCATCAGGATTTGGGGAAAGACAAGGGGGATGATAGGTCAGCTTCTTTAGCTTTCAACACATCCTTTTTATTTTAAATAATACGGAAAATCTTAGCCAGATGACCCATTTAAGTCAACATAGAATGTGCACATTTGATGAGTCAGCAAAATCCAAACCATAACCAAAAATAACGACAAAGACATGCAATTGTCATGCAGCATTTTATATTTCACAAACATTTTTATGAGCTTTGTTTTGAAACATCATCTTAACAATGATTCTGAAGGTAGGCACTATTATACTCCTTTAAATGCAAGCAAAATTAATCTCACATCGTTGCATTATTCAAAATTATTTGGAAACAAGTGACGTAATTGCAACTCAACTTCATAGCAGCAAAAAGAGAAATGTAGTGATGTAGTGGCCCCAAGAATTTATGCTCTGTGTAGGTAGAAGTTGAGTGGTAACATGCGTCCTGGTGCTGGGATTATAGGGCATTTTCTCTCTTTCTCTTCTTCCTTCCCCTCTTTCTTCTCCTCCTCTCTTTCTCCCTCTGACTATCCTGGGTCCATGGATAGAAGTGAGATATAATATTTTCAATAAAACACTCCAGAATCCAAGAGTGAAAGTGTAGTATAACAGCCTTCCAGTGTTTAGAGGCAAGACACACAGATCACTGGAGAGGCAAATATAACAAATATGCATTAAATTTTCAAAAAGTTTATGTGTGCCAGAGTCCAGATTCCCACTTAAGCATATCTGATACCCAACATTGCTATACCGAACACTTCAATACCCTTCCAATGTCAACCATACTAATTTTTATTTTTAGGTCTAACAAAGAAAATAAGACCCTAAACAAGGCTAGTCTGTGGACATTTTCTGGGGCCCAAAATGAACTTTTACTCAAAGTGATCCAGGGTGCTATAGTTCAATGTGATTTAGGCTGGCAAGTTATAGTTGGTTCTAGATAGAATTGGAATTAAAACAGAGTACAATGAAGTAAAGAATAAAGTAAGATGTCATGAGAAACTTGAATTAATAGAGGACACTGGATGTGAGGAGGCATTAAAGTAATAAAGAGAAAACGCTACATAGAGACCAGAGGGCCAAATCCAAAATCTCAGGGTCTTGGTGGCACCTTCTTGTTTTGTGTGTGAACAGAGCTGATGGAGCCCTGTTAGAGAGCCTTCTAGTACTAACTTTGTCCTAGCATTGTAGCAGGACAAGCCACAGACAAAACCCCTCAGACACTGAGTTAAAGAAAGAAGCGGTTTATTCGACCGGGAGCATCAGCAAGACTCCTGTCTTAAGAGCCGAGCTCCCCGAGTGAGCAATTCCTGTCCCTTTTAAGGGCTCACAACTCTAACGGGGTCCACTTAAGAGGGTTGTGATTGATTGAGCAAGCAGGAGGTGCGTGACTGGGGGCTGCATGCACCAGTAATTAGATCGGAACAAAACAGGACAGGGATTTTCACAGTGCTTTTCTTTTTTTTTTTTTTTTTTTGTTTTGTTTTGTTTTGTTTTGTTTTGTTTTGTTTTTTTTCTTTTATTATTATTATTATTATACTTTAGGTTTTATGGTACATGTGCACAATGTGCAGGTAAGTTACATATGTATACATGTGCCATGCTGGTGCGCTGCACCCACCAACTCGTCATCTAGCATTAGGTATATCTCCCAGTGCTATCCCTCCCCCCTCCCCCCACCCCACAACAGTCCCCAGAGTGTGATGTTCCCCTTCCTGTGTCCATGTGTTCTCATTGTTTAATTCCCACCTATGAGTGAGAATATGCGGTGTTTGGTTTTTTGTTCTTGCGATAGTTTACTGAGAATGATGATTTCCAATTTCATCCATGTCCCTACAAAGGACGTGAACTCATCATTTTTTATGGCTGCATAGTATTCCATGGTGTATATGTGCCACATTTTCTTAATCCAGTCTATCATTGTTGGACATTTGGGTTGGTTCCAAGTCTTTGCTATTGTGAATAATGCCGCAATAAACATACGTGTGCATGTGTCTTTATAGCAGCATGATTTATAGTCCTTTGGGTATATACCCAGTAATGGGATGGCTGGGTCGAATGGAATTTCTAGTTCTAGATCCCTGAGGAATCGCCACACTGACTTCCACAAGGGTTGAACTAGTTTACAGTCCCACCAACAGTGTAAAAGTGTTCCTATTTCTCCACATCCTCTCCAGCACCTGTTGTTTCCTGACTTTTTAATGATTGCCATTCTAACTGGTGTGAGATGGTATCTCATTGTGGTTTTGATTTGCATTTCTCTGATGGCCAGTGATGGTGAGCATTTTTTCATGTGTTTTTTGGCTGCATAAATGTCTTCTTTTGAGAAGTGTCTGTTCACGTCCTTCGCTTCACAGTGCTTTTCTATACAATGTCTGTAATCTATAGATAACATAACCCATTAGGTCAGGGGTCGATCTTTAACTACCACGCCCAGGGTGTGGCTCCTGGCTGGCTGCTTGTGGATTTCATTTCTGCCTTTTAGTTTTTACTTCTTCTTTCTTTGGAGGCAGAAATTGGGCATAAGACAATATGAGGGGTGGTCTCCTCCCTTAGCATGTCCTAGTTTCTTAAGCCAAGTTAAAAATGGTAGACATGCATTATCATTATTTTAAACAAATGAATGCACATAATCCCTTGCTTTTATGAATTTCTCATAAATTTAACAAGACGCATGATTTAACAAATATTATCAAACTTATGGTGTATGGGTGAATTCTGTTGAAAGAAATACAGGATTGAGGCAGAGGCATCCATGCTCATTACTCACAGTTGGGAAAATTAAGATCACGGTCTTTCTTCTTCCCTTCTCTGGTTCATTGAAAAACTAAGCTTTATTCTTGCAACTTCTGAGAAGATTTCCAAGCTTTTTCTTTCGTTTTATATGTTTCTTAAAACACAATTGGCCAGGGTACTGTTGGGACTTAGACTGTCTTCCACTATATATTCCAGGGCTGTTCCAAGCTGAAAGATTTCTTCTGGGTGGGCATGTGGGATGGACCTCAAGTAATGCTTCAACATTCCTTTAATACACTGCTCATGCCACTGCCAGGTATGTACTGCTGCATGATTGCTGTTTCTGATGCTGCATGATATCTATCAGTTGTTTTCCATCCATCTCAGAAATAATGCAATTAATAGTGATGACTTTGCCTTGTCTGTCTAATGTATATCAGACACTCAAGAAATATTTTGATTAAATAAAGCGATACCTTCCAGTCTGGAAATAAATAAATGGCTTATCTGTGGAATTGTGAGCCCTGGCAGAGTTCACATTGAGTTTTACTCTGCACTCATAATGAAGTGTTGAGTCAGGAAGAAAACATTAAGAAAGACAGAAAGACAAGAAACAGACAGATCAGGAAACAGAAGGCACATGCAGGGAGGTGGTGGGGGTGGATTTTTAAGGAAATATTTAAAAGAAGAGATGCTGTAAGAGGTGTGGGCCTGATAAAGGGAATTAGCAGTTGACAATGAGGTGCTAACTGGAGAGGAAGCCATTATTTCTCTTAAGCCTAACAGATCAATGGGGGCAGAGACGGGGTGATGTTACTGGATGGGAGCTGGTGCACTGAAAATGAGGTGCCCAAAAGACTCTGTAGACGTTGGATAAGCCACAGACAGAACTACACCAAAGCTGGGAAGTGGTAGAAAAAATACATACCTTGAGCATTCACCTTCCACCATCCAATCCTCAGTTAAATCCCCAGTTAGAAGTGCCTATTTGAAGAACCATTCTGGACATCACCTGGGAAAAAAGCCCAGATGATGAAGTACAGAGGACTCCACAGGCAGAGAAAGCAGAGGAAGAACTGGGGATGAAGAGATAAGTGGGAATAACCAGTATGCACGTATCCTTCCAGGACATTGGGAAAGGGGTGGGTGGGGAAGCAAGTTACTTTTGCACCTGAGTTTAGCCAGCAGGTCACAGTTGGCCTCAAAGTTTCTATAAGTGGCCTGTAGCTTGGCTATGAAGAAGCATTGTACCTAAAATACTTCAAATTTTAAAGGAAATACTGCAAGAATGTTTTTGCAGTCAAGTTAAAGATCAGATCCAGCAACAAAGTCATCCCAGTTATTTACTGGATTTCTCTCTTTTGTCAGTTTGTAGTCTTCATCATTGATGAGATATGGCCATGAATCAATTTTCAATACTATTTTAAATCCTTTTTGGAAATTAGATTAGTATATGATTATTCAGTACTAACGTTTTAACCAAAATGTATTGAATACTGACTGTATGCCAGGTTCTGTTTTTATTTTTCTGGGATAGATCATTAAATGCATTAGATAAAACAGCTGTCTTTCAGGGTGCATATATTAGTGGCTAAGGACAGACACTAAATAAATTGTGTTTTTTGATGCCCAGTGTCTCAGTGAATGGTTATTTGCTATGGAGAAAAGCAGATGAGAAAAGGAGGTAGGAACAATTGCAGGAAGGTGTCTAAACTACCCTAGGGTAGTTAGGGAAAGACCCGCTGAGAAGGTGCCTTTTGAGCTCAAAACCGATGGAGGTGAGGAAGTGACCCATGTACATCTGGAGGAAGATGTACATTCCTATTAGATGTACATTAGCTGTACATTTCTATTCCTCCAAGCAGGAGGAATAGAAAGTGAAAAAAAATTCCTGCAGTGAAACATTCCTGGAAATTTTATGAAAAACTTAAAACAGGTCAGTGCAGCTGGAGCAATGTACAATGAGGAAAAGATGGAGGAGACAAAGCAAAGAATGTAAGAAAGGATATTTGGGGTCTTGGTGATGCTGATGCAGACTGGAAGCCTTTGGTGGGCTTGAGTGGCAGAGTTCCATGATGCCTCTTCTTCTTTTTGTTTTAATCACTCTCATTCTGAATTTCAGAATAGATTTTATGTCCTGATGTGAATGACCTTGTGCAGAAGTGAAAACTGATGATGCCAAAAGAAAGAGAGAAGAGTTGGAGGGACAGCACCCTTCACCTGGTAGCAGGAACTTGATTCAGGCATCAACAGAAGCTCCAGACAGGAGCTCAGAGATCCTTCCTGAGCCGTAGTAGGGAAGGTAGCGTGAGGGTCCCAGAAGCCTGTGGTTGTAAAATGAAGTGGTGGGATTTCATGGAGCTTCTCCTCTTACTGCTTCTATTTTCTGAGGAGAGGAAGGCTCTCTGCTGAGAGTAAAGATGGTAGAAGGAGCTTTGGGGATGGCAAGAGAGGTCAAGTTATTAAATTACTCCCTATGACAGAGAGTAAGCACCAGGAAAATGCTGAACTAGTAACAAGGAGAACAAGAGGATTCCTTGATGGCAATGAGTTGAAAGCTTGTCTAGTTGTCTTCAGTGTTATTAAGCTGTGAACATACAGGGGTAACCAAGAAAGAGTGTTGGATTCAATTACTTTGAGAATTTGCCAGGCAAATTGAGAGAGAAAGAAGTGACTCTGGCTTTCTTTGACCACTCCCTGTGGATGTTAGATAAAAATTTCCAATGCTGTAGGCATGAAGGGTTAATTTCTGGAATGAGAAATTCACCAGACTGGAGCTTTAGTGGGGGGGCTCTGCAATACCCACAAGTCATCTTTTCACTTTGAGTTCAGACCACATGCTTCATTCTCTTTATAAGGCTTAAACACCATAGGAGTTCAACTTAGACTTTCCTTAATTTCTCGTGGGTCCATTAAAATGTTTGCAAAAAAAAAAAATTAAGCTTGGACATTCCTACTTTCTGCATGGGTAAGTTTGCATTTTTTATTGATGGTTCATCCATCTCTAATTTTGTTAGATGGTGATTGCATAGGCTTTGTAAGGAAAATGAAGCAGAGAATTCCTGTCATGTAATTATATTTTAAAACCCAAGTAATAGTGGCTACTTTTGTTAGCATTAGCAATTATTGGACCTTTTAACTTCAGCTGTGATAAAGAAATCCCTTGTAACGATCTTGCAGTGGCAGTTTTACATACCTGTCATATTAACGTGAATAATAGAATTAATGTCAAGGGGAATTGATGCAGGCATTCTTCATTTAAAAATACACAGGAGAAAGGAAAACATAATTTGGTAGGTAATCACATAAACGCCAACTGAGGCTCTTAGTTCAATACTCTGGATTCTTAGTACTCCAAATAAATTTTTTGATTGATTGAAAATACATTTCTTAAAGATAGGGGTCATGTCTTATGCTCAGAATCACAAAATTTTCAAGTTGAAAAGGAGCCTAGAAATTATCTCAGCAGCCACAAATACTGAAGCCTTGGGGGTTAAGCAGATACCACAAATGAGTGAAAACTACAGACAGGGGGTATGGCAAGTTAGGAAACACAAACCAGATCAAAAGAAAACAGCAGCTACTCACGTCCGTGCTAAGATTTTCTGTGAAGGCAGGCAGATCCTCTCACTTCTCAGGACAGCTTTTAAAAATAACTTTTATCAATGTGCTCTCAATAGTTTACTCTGGCAATATTTGATGTTTGAATGCTAACACAAACGAACTTTGACACACACACACACACACACACAAAATTTACAAGACTAAATAAAACATGGATGCACTTTCAACCTCCATAAAATATAGAAAATAGTAGATATATGACATGTTTTTGTGTGCCTGTGTGTGAATTATGTGTGTCCAGCCTGCAGGGCATCTAGCACACTGCAAGGGTTTCCTTGAACTAAATATCAGTTTAATTATATTCTTATGGTTGTTGTTTTCTCTTTCTGGTTGCTCTCATTCCCTTTTCCTCCTATGGTGTCTCCATTCTTTGCACATCTCTGTTTGGTTTGCATTCTCTCTTTCTGTCAATCTTAGCTCACAGAAGAACTTTTTCTCTCTGTTTCTTCTCCTTTTTCTCCTCCTAGAGCTTTGGGTAGGTTATTTTTTGTCCTCTCCCTGTTCCTCCTCCCTTCCTTGGTTTTTCCGTTCTTTCTTTACTTCTTATAACACTGCCGTATTTCTCCTTCTTTGCCCACTGTGTATTCTTCCTTCTCTCTCCTTCTTCTGCCAAATTTTCTCTTTCGCTTTTAGTCTTTTGATATAGTGTGCTCCATCTGTCATGACTGTTTTTGCCTCTTTTGAAAATGTTACTTTGCTCCTTCATATCTTACTTTTACAGTCTCTGGTCTGTGCTTTCTGTTCATTTGGTGCTTACCGCCTTTCATTGTTTGCCTCACACTGTCTATATTTTACAATTCTACTTATTTCTCTTCCTTTCAGACTTAGCCCCTTCCCATTAAAATGCCCTAATACACTCAATCTACATAATGAAACTGGGGCTTTGTTTTTCAGAGAATGACACATGGTACCTTTTTATAGTTTTCATTGACCTTGATTTGCCCTTGGATGATCTACAAGCTGCCATTCCATCTGCATGAGTCAAGTTTCTGTTAGTTTGAGGCTCGTGCTCCACAACATTGCTTCTCAGTGCGATTTCATATTTTACGCGCTATGAATATCATGCCCAGAAGCTCACAATCTTTCATTGCAACAAAGCAAGTGACACAAATAGAATTTGCTACAAAAGAAAATAAACCTAAAAGCAGGTCACTGTTGAATTAATAACAAAAGGTCAAAAATCTTGTGAGAGAAAGAGAAAAGCATGTAGGCTTGGAAATACAAAACATTACTTTGCACCTTCTTGATGAAGTTCACATATCTAATAAAATATCAACTTCATTTTGTTGATGAAAAGACTAATACTCAGAAGTACTTTGTCCAGAACCTCATCAATTGCTGGTAAGTGAATAAGTTGGAATTCAGATCTATACTTTTCTCTCTTCCCTTCTGAGCAGATGGACTAATTGTGGCAGGCCAGCGCTAATACTGAAACACATGTAGATATATAGAAATAGAGACAAATTATAAAATTCATATTTTTACCATTATTCTAAACTTGTGGAAGCAGAGCAACGGGAATGAAAATTCCAGAGCAGAATGAACCATTTTGAGATGAGCTAAGTCCTTCTGCTGTTTTTCTTGAAGGCATGTGCTGATGTTGAATATGGGCTAAAGATTGAGTTTCCATCAAGCAAGCACATCCACTCAATTTTTTTCTTTATTTTGTGAAGGATATTTTGTGTCTTTTGTGGCCTAATCCCTGGGTTGTTGTCAGCACATGGGACAGGTCTCTAAGGAGAGAGTACAGAGTCTTCTCTTTTATCAAACCTTCACTTTCTGTCTTCCCCAAGAGGAATAGATACAAGTGTGGTCTGTCAGATTAAAAGTACCAATTTGACCACATTTAGAGTTACTGGAGTTTCAGTAATTGAAAAGGTGACACATGTAAATGAGCCTTTTCTTCTTTCTTTTCCAAGATTATTTTTTGTCCTGCACCTCAGCTGAAAAAGTAGTGTGTAGTCTCAAGACCTGCCTTCTGAACAACTGAGCACTCAACTCCTCCTTCCTTTCTTCCATGTTGCCAGAGAGAGGAGAGTACATTCTAAATATGTTGGGTTGGTGGCAGAGTTCAGATGTCCCTTCTGAATCTCACGTTGAGTTATAATCCCCAGTGTTGGAGGTAGGGCCTGGTGGGAGGTGTATTTGTCATGAGAAAGGATCCCTCATGGCTTGGTGCTGTCCTAGCGATGGTGAGTGAACTCTCACAAGACTTGGTTGTTTCCAAGTATGTGACACCTTCCCATCTCTCTTGCTCCCACTCTAACCATGTGAGATACCTGCTCCCCCTTTGCCTTCCACAATGATTGTAAGCTTCCTGAGGCCTCATCAGAAGCAGAGCAGATGACAACACCATGCTTCCTGTAAAGCCTGCAAAACTATAAGCCAGTCACACCTCTTTTCTTTGTAAATTACTCAGTGTCAGGTATTTCTTTACAGCAATACAAGAACCTAAAACAGTTGAATGTCTTGAGTAAAAGATATGCATTCCCTTCACAAACAAGAAAAATACAAGCAAGAAGAAAAAAAGGAAGGTAACAAGCATTACAATCTCTCATGGAGGAACTTAGAAGTTGAATTGTTTTCCTTTGCAAAAAGACTCACAAATATAAATATTCGAATTAAGCCATCAACTTCAGTTTCAAAGAAATCAGCAGAGCAGGGCACAGAGCTGGAAAGGGGAGCTGGGACTTACAGGAGCTAGTGGACAATCGAGATTAATTCCCTAGCTGAAATGAGAAAGCAGGTTGAGTACCTGTTTCACCATGTGTGGTGTGCACAGTAGGGACATTCCAGGCCAAGGCCAAGGAGACTCGCCACCTCTCAGGGACTGTGATTGGCAAGATCTATTCAACACATTGGGATTTTTTTTTGTGTAGTATATGGGATTGGTCTCCCAGAAGAAAATATAGACTCTTTTCTTTCATTCAATACCTTTTTTCAGTTTTAGGAGGAAAGTGTTTCTAAGCATTTCACTTGATTGTTTGCTTCTTTGTGTTTTCCTCAAGGGGAGGGATAACAGATAAAATCTATATATAAATGATCTCACATATTTTATTTTGTAAACCTCTTTCTATAACTTCATGTTAAGATTTCTTCATAGGAGAGGACCATGGTGTGTTAATATTCTAATAATTGTATATTTTCATATAAGCTCAATGTCTGTGCCAAGTGATGTGGGATTTTCTTCGTATCAATGTGGCCCTTTCACAGGGTTTAGTTTGCATGTGTTACCTCTAAATGATAAGCTGGGATGAAGACACAAACATTCACTGAGGGACAGTAGAATCAAGGGAGGGAATGGGATTGGAGTATGAGTATATGAGAAAATCAGAGAGGATCAGGGAGAATCTTGGAAGGAAGGCATTTATTAGTGACAGTCTGTCATCTATTCAACACAGCCACAGAAACAGTCTAGTTATAAAGTCAGATGTATACTTAGAGAAAACTAAGACCAAAAAATGCATCAAAATTAATAATTTCCAACTCAACCTCTGAAGCCTGAATCAAGTGGGATCATCTGAACTATGTGGGAATTACTATATAACAGTTTATTTGGCCTGCTATAGAAAAAGACCAAAGTCTTTATTCCCACTCTTCTTTCCTTTAGGCCACCGGTCCCTGAGTTGACTTAAAATAGTGAAGAAATACATCTTGCAACTGGAAGAAGGCTTCAGCCCTAATAAGTACATCAGCTCTTTGGAAAAGAGAAGTCAACATCAGGATTGTGTGGAGTATGTCATACAGATGCAAAAGAAGTCAAACTTTTCTAGGCCTGCCAGAAGCCCTATTATCCCAGAAACCTGGCCTTGGCCAATGTCTGTGTTTGTCTCTATCATTGATGGAGGAAAGCAGACAGGAACTCTGAGATCATTGAGAGGTCAGCATGTGACAGCTTGTCATGACCTTAGGGATATACCCGTTTCTCTTCCTTGGACTTTAGAGCACTTTGAATTTGTATTTTACAGACATCTTCTCCCTTAGAGTTCCTTGTTTTTTCACATGTTTAGCATAAGTGATTTTAAACATGGTGGACTGTGAGGTTACTTTCCAGTTCTTTGATGCTACAGATGCAAAATAATTTGGTGTGGAAGAATTTGTGGTACCTCTAGAAGGGGTATGCGGAATGGAAGATAGAATTTTTCTCCCCAAAACAGAATTTGATAAATTGCTGAACCAAAGAAACAAAATGACAGTCACACTCAAATAGCACTGGGAGCATGAAATTCGAATCAAGGTTTTCTTTTTAATTTTTCATCTCCAAAAGATTAATCAGTACTGCAGATAGGTATTGATCGTGAGGTCAGCGAAGATTATAATTCTCTGTGTTCTTATTTGCCTGTGTTGCAGAGACAGAAAAAAATATCTTCAGTGAATATCAGTGAATTATGATAATATATAAGATGTTATCTTTTTATCTATTTTCAACACTTTAGTGAGCCCATATCTATGTTTATTACTTCCTAGGAGAGCAGTGCATTCATATTCCTGTGTACAATACACATCTTCTCCAGGCTATTTGTTCACCACCTCTGCAACTGGCCTTAGTTTGCCAAAGTCCAATAATGTGGCCAGAAATGAAGGTCTTTATCTATTAGGACTCTCCCTTACCTGGTCTGTGAGCAGTTCAAAATAATCCTTCTAGTATATTAGAGTAAGATTTGGCATTAGTCTTCCTGTCTCAGACCATTTTTGTCTGTGGTAAAACATTAGGTGTGCATATGCCCAGAACAACATTCTTACCCTATAAATCCCAGATTTGTCATTGATTACAGGATTTGGTCTCCCCCTTGGATCTAAAATTGAACTCTAATTGCCCACAGGTAGAGGAGTTCTGTCCTACATCTCAGTCTACATGACTGGGGCTTTAATATACTGCAGTGCAGTGCCTAGGATCTCTGCTTAGGGGGTTGGATGTCCCAGGATTGGCAGTTCTGGTGGGCTGGGTGGGTTCCGTGTTAACTTAAACTGACCTCCTGATGTAGAACCTATGGGAAATTAGCTACTAAGTTGTAACAAATATCTTCACCCTGACACTCCTATTGCTAAAGCCTTCGTTCAGCAGAGCATACCCATCAAATACCACAACCAGTCTCAACCAATTAATTACATTCTATTGGTTACTACTATCCATTCTGTTGGCTCTGTCTTTGTGAGTCAGCCTCATCACTAAGCAAGGGTGTTCAGAATGCCCCATTTTATCCTAGAAAATCAACATCAGCTTGTGAATACTTTATTCTAGGCTTTACTTATCATAAACCTTGAATCTACATGTATTATAACTTCAAGGTTTATGCATGTGGGAGTATGTTAATCCTTTATCTTCATTTATCTTTCTCTGGATGTGTTTCTTTAACAAGATTCTTCATAACCACATAAAAGTCTCACTTGCTGTATGTCACTGTAATTTTGGAAATCCTAAATATGGGGATGGCTTCAGTGATGCCAGTCCTTAAAAGATATGGAAGTTCTCTGGAGACCAATAACCAAACTATGAGTTTACTCTTTCCCATCTGGACATCAGGCATTTCTATTATGTTGCCTCTTCAGCAACTAAGCCTGGAATTCTCAGCCTTTGTGCTCGGAAAGTCTTATTGATACTGGGGATGCATTTGAGCATTATTGCTAAGAGATAAGGAGATGTCAGTGGAGTGTCCTTACTGAGTATTAGGATTAGAGGGAGAAGATGATGGTTGTTTCTGATACTTCTTACGTGAATTAGCTAAGACCTTAGGTTAATGATATCATTTCATTGGTCTTTTTTTTTTCAGATATAACTTAAAAATAAAATATGTTTTCACATAGCTATTTTTAAGATCAAATGAGGAAATATATCTGGACACACTGAAAATTCTAAAATTCAGCCCCCAAATGAATGACATTAAACAGTTATCTCATGTTAATTTGCATTAAAATGTCCACTTCAGCCACTAAATTGTGAGCTTCTTAAGTACAGAGATAATGTCTTATTCATCAACACATCTCCAATACTTAAACAGTACCATACTGTTAATATTAATTTATTTGTGTATTTATTAATCAGTTAGCAGGTATCATATATTTACTATATTCCAGCCACTTTGATCATCCAATCAATGCTTATTAGATATATAGGTGTAATTGAAAATATTTTCCAAAACTTTTGAAGGAGAAAGGTGAGAAAAGAAGTTTGGGATTTCTGAGCAGTGCATATTGATTTTGTACTTTTATTTTTGTCTGATCTTTCTATTTTCTGACACTGGAATTCATTCTCCTCAATCACCCACAGCTGGGGATACTTAGTAAATAAGCAACTCTAACTACATCATTTTGGTGCTAGCATGAAGATCCAGATCTGATATTCCTGCTATTTACCCGACAGAAACTAGGTGCCCTAGTTCTGATAACTAAGCCTCTCTCTCCCTGGCTCCCTCCCCGCACCCTTTTTTTTTTTTTTTTTTTTTTGCCCTTACATGCCCCCAAGGATCTTGGTTATATTACTGTTTTGCTGCCTTGGGTTTTATTCTCAGTTATATCTGTAATAGCTTACCATTATGCCTACAAGTGAATGGAGTTGGTTTTGCTATTTCATCTTCCAGCTGAGATGTCATTGCCTTAAACCTACAGTTTAAATGTGCTCCTTTGTGATAACAATAAAGTGGAAAAAACAAGTGTAGTTGTGTGTTTTTATTTAATTTTTATTATTCTAACTGACATGTATTATTCCTATGTGTACCAGCCACTATACTCATATGTGCACTATTTCATTTAATCATCCTAATAACCCTAAGAAAATGTAACTAGGGACTATCATCATCATCAGCAGCAGCAGCAGCTCATCCTCACCTTTTTAGGTAAGGAATTCAGAAAATTTAAATACTCCTAGTGTTCCAAGGCATTTGAGTGAAAAAGCTACACTTGAGGTCAGATTTGCCTAAATCCAAACCCTACTCTTTTGGCCATTATATGTTTTATTTTTAAATTGTTCATAATCTCTGTCTCTGAAGCTCTATCATCCTGTTGCTTGAATGAGACATCAATTCCCCTCTAAACAGGCCTCAATCATTGGCCAAGTAAAGAAACAAAGCCATCTTTATGTATCAGGTTATCAGTCTCTGTCACTTTGCCTACAATTAGTTCCTTCTTGTGTTCACAGTTGGTTTTGTCTCGCGCTGCTAGAAGATATGGGCACAATCAACCAAGTTCTGAGACATAGTCTTTTAGTGAGCCATTACGTAAAGAAGAAAAAGAACAGAACATCCATTTTCCCTGAGTTTGCTGGATAAATTACTAATAAAAGTAATTCTATCAAAATTGCAGTCTCAGAGCTGAATTGTATCTGGGAAAAAGTGAATAATCACAAAGAAAGGCTGAATTGCATGATTGAAATCCACGTGATCATTCTATTTTAGGTCAGAGTTTAGTAAATTTCATCAGCTCTTTGAAACTGAAACTGTTCTTGTCCTCTGTGCCCTCATGTTTTTTTTAGAAGATGCAGACTTTCTGGATGCCAACAAAGAGGGGGTGAAAATAATAAGGATGAATAGTTGTATGAAGAAGAAAGAAGAACTTGCATCAATCAGATGGAGCACTTGGCCAACAAAGCATTTGTATCAGCAAATGAAAATCTTATTCAGGATCCAATAGATGTAACTCATAAATGTTTAATCCACAAAGAAGAAAACAAATTTGATGTGAATTGGGAAGGATTTTTTTTTGCCAAGCGCAGCAGTCTCTAGACATTCACAGATAAATTCATAGTTAGCAAGTTTAGATTTTCATAAATTCCCCATGCAATTTATAAATCATTCTAATATAATGGTATCATCACCACTTACATCTTTATTCACCAGTCTCCTCAACAAGAAGATCTACTTTCCAGTGCAAGCTACATATCTGATTAGTGGTGTGTCTTTAAGTAAAGCACAACTTTTCTGGAACTCAGCTATAAAATTGGTTCATAATTTATGTATAGATATATGGAAACCTTTTAAGGTACTTTAGAGAAGGGATTGACAAACTTTTTCTATAAGGGGCCATATAGCACATATTTTAAGCTTTAAAAGACAGGCAGTCTTTAGCACAACCACTTAACTCTCTCATTATAACATGGAAACAACCACAGATAATATGTAAATAAATAAGTATGCCTATGCTCCAATCATGCTTTTTTAAAGGAAACTAAAATGTGAATTTTATATAATTATCATTTGTCACAAATTGTGCTTTTCTTTTGATTTTTAAAAACATTTCAAAATACAATGGTCGTTCTTATTTTGTGAGGACCATGCAAAAAATGTGGCAGGCCATATTTATCCAGTGGGCCATAGCTTACTTACTTCTGCCGTATAGGCTTATATTTGTAAATGTACATGAAACTTAGATGTATGTAAAAAAAAGATAAAATTTCAAATGAGAAATTAAAATAAAATTAAGATGATATTTTATAATCACAAGTAAAAAAACCATCTAGTCTGGTTTGTTTTTGGCTGAGCCAATTTTTAAAAATTAATAGGCAGACAAATATTCTGACAAGGGCCACTCTAAAAATATGTAGTACAAACATTATCTAGCTGCAAAAATATCTATTTTTATCAGGCAACAAGTTGAGGAAAAAATCTTCAATCACCTATTTAACTAGAAATATGATTTTCTTACTCTTATATGACAAGGAAAGTCATAGATCATAATGGAGTATGCCTCAGGAAGTAGACATGGTGTTTTTTTTCAATCTTTTTTGCTGATTCTCTTCTGGTATAAAATGTGTTGAAAATATGTAATTCAAGAATAGATGTGGAATTAATTAATGAACCTCTATAAAAATAAAAGTATATATTTATATATTTTTTCTACTATGAAAACTACTCAGTTGAACTCAAAGAAGAACTTTCTGTTTTTAGCAGTTAGGAAGAATACATTCTAAATTTGGTAACCCAGAAAAAATGTGAATCTTAGATGATTCAAATTTAATCCATATTTACTGACTGCTATTGATCAGCCAGATGATATGCTAAAGTCTTATACCCAAAATCTTATTTAATCTTTATAACGCCTTTTGTTGTAGATTCTAATGTTTCAATTTTATAGATAAACATTAAGTCCAGAAAGTTTTATTAACTTGATTGCTCCCTTAATTTTTCACTTTCCTGCCCACAACATAAAGAGCCTACACACAAAGATGAATGCCTATAAAAAGGTATTAGATGAAAAAGGAAATGAGGGAAACACAATTTGTGGATGCCCACTGCAAGCAAGGTATTATGGGAGCATATTCATTCATCAATTTACTCCTTCACTCATGGAGAATCTTCGCTGTGGCAGTGCACATAAAATTTGGTTTGACCCTCACAATGTAAGTATATATTATCCTGATCCTTCAACAGCCTCGCAAACTAGGGGTTATTACCTCTGTTTAACAAATGAGAAAACTAAGACATGGATTTAGGAGCTCAAGGTCATAGTGCCAGTCAGTGTTGGATTCAAGATTTGAACTTTCGTTTGTTTGACTTAAGAGACCGTTCATTTCACACCACGCTGCCTCTAATGCCAGAGAAATAACAGACTCCTTTCATCAAATGTCTTCAGCTGCTTCTCTACACTTTTAGCTCTCTGTTTATTTGTGCTCTGACAATGAAAAGAAAGGAGGAAAATTCCACCATGCCTAGAAGGCACCTAGTTTCCTGATAATTTTGCAAATAGTTTTCTTTGTTTCAGAAGTGTGTCTATAATGGAGAGGCTATGGATGCTTGACATGAATTGGAAACAGGTTTTTATTTGTTTGAAATTATTACACCAGTCTTTCTTGACATTTGCTGTTAATTATTCACTAGGAAATAGAGAAATATGTCAACACAACATTTGTCACTGGTTATTTAGAGGCTCAGGTTGACAGATCTTGGCAGAATCTTTGAAAGATGTATCTGGCGTAGTTGCTTTTAGGCTCCTTATTTATTTTACGTTCTCAAGACTGTAAAATAAAATAAAATCTTCTGAAGTGAGATAGCTACTCACAACAAAGACACACGTTTAGGACAAGGTTAGCAGTCTTGCAACTCTGATTGGAAAAGCAGGTGGTCATCAAAAAGGGAGTGAAACTGGTATGTTTCAGGGCTGATGGAAATTTAAAGAGGAGAAAATTAGAGGATAAATGTAATCATTACATATTTCTTTACCATTCCCTACCAAGAAAGAATGGCCACCCTATATCAATTTGTCCTATAAGTGATGGGTTATATCACAAAATGTAAAATACAGTTTTAAAAATACTACCATGACATTATAATCTCTCTTCTGTCACAACTCCTATCTTACCAAGCTTGGACTTTCCCTCCTTCATTATGTTTCTTGTGTCCTGCGTCTATTAAAGCTACTCTATTCTGAGGCAGCTGTTGAAATCACACTGTTTTCAGTGCCAGCTTTGAATGCAAGTTCTGGTCCTACTCTTACTGACTGAGTGAAATTGGTCTACTCATGTAACCTCCCAGATTCATTTTCTTTCTTACTTTTTTGAATTCACAAATGGGTGTTTAAGTAACTTATTCCTCTCCTCAAAATGACCTAACCTATTAAAAAAAATCAAAGTCCTAATCACCGTCCCTAAATTCTTACATAATCTTTTTTTCTAATTTACCCTCAGTCTATCACCCCCTGTTTTTGTTTTTCTCTGCTTTACCAACGCTGGCCTTCATGCTATTTCTGGAAAACACCAAGCACGCTCTGTCTCAGGGTCATTAGAACAATGACCTTCTCCACTGCCTGGAGCTCTCTTTTCTCTCACATTCTCATCATGTCCTCTACTAACTCTATGAGGGGTCTGTTCAAATGTTACCATGTTAGCGAGGCCATCCCCATCTATCCCACCCAAACTGTTCCGCTTCCCCACCTGGCAGTTGTCAGCATCCTTGGCTCCTGACAATGGAAGTCCATGACAGCAGGGGCCATTGGGAAAGCAGATGCACAGGGGAGGAATGGTTTTTAGTGGGAACAGTCTGGTCATGAGTGCAAGGTGAAGATAAAATGGAAGAGGGAGGCTGAATAAATTTACACAGGTCCTCATTTATCACTATGAAGAGTTTGAACCTTGCTAGGAGTGCAATGAGAATTTACTGAAGAACTTTAGGCAAATGAATGGTATAATATGATTTGCATATTAAACAGATTGTGCTGGTACAGGTGGAAAATGGATCAGAATGTGCAATATGCAAAGACATTACTTAAGAAATTCTGGAAGGTTGAGCTTTAAGTATGTCTGAGCCCACCAGATTCTATTAATACCTCAAGTCCAGGTGGTGAGATGTTGAAACATTTCAAGTCAGACAAATAGAAATGATGAAGGATGGCAATAGGATACTTTGTCTTTGGGAAGTGGAAACTAGAATGAGCTAGGGGTAAAGCAATAGAGGTTTAGAGGACTAAAACTTCCCCTAAGCTTAATTTTAATTAATTCATATTAGATATTTTCTTGAGGGAGCAAGGGAACTCCAGCAGAAACACAGTCCAAGTAGTTAATGCCAAAATCTGGCCCCACGGTCAAGACTTGGTGAGTTTAAACGGTAATTCAGCCAGTAATGAAAGCAGACAGAAGTACTAATCCAATGAAAGAAGATAGATATAGTTTCAGATTTTCCATTTGTAATAGAAAGTGATATAGTTCACCCAGGGAAAGTTAATTCTGCCTAGGAGTGACCATGAGTCTTAGAATGAGAAATAAGTTCACATACACAGCAAGAGTTTGTTACTGCAAGAAGAGTAGCAGTCAAGGAGAAAAATCAGATTCAACTAGAAGGATTAAGATTTTGGCTTCTATTTGTTCTTCTGGACACTGAACACAGGGTGTAGGGGTAAGAAATAGGTAATATTTTAAGTGCCTTGTATTTTAACATTGTGTGTCTCCATGTAGTTGGGCCAAAGGAGAATATGTGTTCCAATGAACTGTGCTTGTCTGAGCTTGTCAAAAATCAAAAGAGGAACATGATGATATGTGAGGTCAGGATGGTTACTTGGAATAATTTCAGCTTTTCTTGATAGAAAAAGCCTCTTGTGACCAGGAGCCTGATGTCTGTGGCCCCAGGTCTGCTTCAGCTTATGTTTTGTTAAGAAGTCTTTTTGCCTTCCTGTGTCTGAAAAGCTACCATCTGTAAGATTCAATAGGTTATTTTAGTAAAAACACAGAGAGCAAAGAGAGGTAAAATAAGTGAACATCTGGGAAGAGAAGAGTTGCACTTATCACAAGGAATGTCCTTCCAAATAAGAGCTAATTGTGAAAAATGTTAGTTTTTCTTCTGTTACTGGAAGTTTCATATAACTGAGTGACTGTTTCAGAGAACGTTATAGATGATATTCAACTATCAGGTTGCTGAGCTGGAATTCATTAATTTAAGATGATCTTAAGGCTCTAGTTGTGTATATTTTCTCAATTATTTAATTTGTTTATTTGCACGTTCAACCAATATTTATTAAGGACCCTCACTTAATCAGACTAGGATGCTGTAACAAACTACAATAGGCTGGGTGGCTTAAATGATAGAAGTGCATTTCTCTCTGTTCTGGAGGCTGGGAAGTCCAAGACCAAGGTGTAGGCAGATTTGGTGTCTGCTGAAAGCTGTCTTCCTGGCTTATAGACAGCAGCCTTCCTAATGTTTGCTCACATGGCCTTTCTTCGGCTTATTCTTACAGAAAGAGAGAGGGAGAGACAGAGAGAGAGAGAGAGAGCATCTTTCTTTTTTTGGAAGGACATTAATTCTATCATTGAACCCCTACCATCATGACAGAATCTAACCTAAATTATCTCCCAAAGGCCTCATCACCAAATACTATCACACTGGAAATAGAGACTTCAACATATGAATTTTTGGGGGACAAGAACATTTAGTTTGTGGTGGGCCCATGTATACTTTAAATTTTTGCCAAACTTTAAAGATATAAAGAATTAAGCTTCACTCCATCTCTTTAGCCAACACCCTTGGGCTTGTTGAGCTTGGGATGTCTGTAAAGCAACCAAATACTATGTAGGCATTCAGATACTTGATTCTAAGGTTTGGAAAGATGGAATAGGGAGACTTGTGAATTGTCAGTACCTAGATGCCCAATATGCCATGGGAGCATATGATACCACCTAAGGGTCGGGTGCAGAGAGAAAAGAGATAGAAAGAGAGGAAGTACAATAACTGAACTTCAGAAGATGCAAAATCAGGACATTGAGGTGATGTAAGTTGAAATATTGAGAGGACCCCTGTAGCAGAAAGGAAGAGACAACGGAGCAAGGGATGACCGGAGAGAGCGGGAGAGAGAGACTAGGAAATAAGTGAAGAAAATTTTCAATCAGAAGGTAGTAGAGAGCTTTCTTGACAGGGATTCTGACAGTTTGAGTAAAATGAGGACTAAATATTAACCACTGAATTTGGAAACATTCAGGTTAACTATGACCTTGACCAAAACTGCTTCTGTGGAATGGTAAGGACAAATGCCTGAGTGCTTGACTGGCTTGGGTTTAAGGGAAATAGAAGTAATGAGGGAAAAGGAATATAAACTACTCTGTGAGGAACTTCGTGGTAAAAGCAAGTGAAGAAGTTAGGCATCAGCTGGATGTGGGAAAATAGCACATATATTGTGAGATGGTAAATATTTTAGGATGTTTATATGAATACAGAAAAGTTACATTACAAGAAAATAGCAGGCATAAAAAAACAGGTAAATTGCAGAAGTAGTGTCCTTAAGTACACGTGATGCAATGGGATCCATTACACAAGTGGAACCTTAGAGTTAAATGCAAGCACAGGCATTTCATTAATTACAATAAAAATTAAAGCAGTATATATGTATTTTTATGTAAAGATTCTAGGATTTAGTGGTGAGAACATGTAGAATTTTTCAGGTTGTTTCTATTTTCCAAGGGAGGATAGAAGCAGCATCTTCAAACCCAAATTGTGCTGTAGAAGAGATGTTAATATTTGAGGAGAGAGAAGGTAAAGAACAGAGGTCTTCCAGCTCAGAGATTTCCAAGTGGAGTTCTGCTAATGGATTATGAGTGTGCTATTATTGATCTCCTCAGGATTCAGGGCAGGTGGGTGATTCCTAGGGTTGTCAGAGGTCCCTTTCCTCCCACCCTTTTCTTGTACCAATTTCGTCATCATTGTATCACTGATTTTTTGTTTGTTTGTTTTAAGTTGGGAATTGTAGAGCTAGGACATTGAGAGAATGAACTGGAAAATTGAATAGAATTGCTGGGAAGATCTAAGGAGATACATGAGAACAGCCAGTAAGATTTTGTTTTTATTTTTTCCAGTTACCAAATGAGTTTGCTTCTTTTGGTATAGTCACAGAGTAAGCAGTGACTGAGACTTAATCAAGTTTACATAGAGCCACACACATCCAGTAGTTGAGGGTAATGGAGTGGGGATATGTTTTGATGCTGTGTGTAAAAGAGTGAGCAAACTGGAGCATCTGTGGCAGAGAGTGAAGGAAGTAAATAGGGCATGGGCAGGGAAAATGTGGTATACCATTGAGTAGAGGTTCAGGACAAGTCAAGAAATTGTTGGAGTCAAAGTTCTAAGGGAAGTATATTAGTCAGGGTTCTCTAGAGGGAAATAACGATAGGATATATATATATATATATGTATATATATAAAATATCCTATAATTATATATTACATATATATATAGGGGAGCTTATTAAGTATTAAATCACATGATCACAAGGTGCCGCGATAGGCTGTCTACAAGCTGAGTAGCAAGGAGAGCCAGTCCGAGTCCCACAGTTGAAGATCTTCGAGTCCGATGTTCGACGGCAGGAGGTATCCAGAACAAGAGAAAGATGTAGGCTGGGAGGCTAGGTCAGTCTCATCTTTTCACATTTTTCTGCCTATTTATATTCTAGCCATGCTGGCAGCTGATTAGACGGTGCCCACCCAGATTAAGGGTGGGTCTGCCTTTCCCAGCCCACTGGCTTAAATGTTAATCTCCTTTGGCAACAACCTCAGAGACACACCCAGAATCGATACTTTGTACCCTTCAATTCAATCAAATTGACACTCAGTATTTACCACCACAGGGAGTAATAAAGAAAAAGTCAGACATGGGCTGCTTGAAATTAAGATCATAAAGAGAGAGCATTTTAGTGACAAATTCTAAGGATGAAGATAGGTTGAGTTGAGAAAAAATTGGGGAAAGCCAGGGAAAGGGGAGAAAATAAGATAACAGGGTGTTGAAATGATTGTCTGTGTAGCTAATGAAGGGTTTCCCATGAGCATTTTGAAAATTAGCCTGGAAGCTCTGGTGGGAGATGACAAGGAGTTTAAAGCTAGAACTCGGATGAGCACCGGCATTTAAACTCACCTCAGAGAAAGAAGCAGCTATGAAAAAGCCTTGAGATAGTACAGCAGGGAAGATTTAAAGAACATGAGGATAACATGGTGTACCTAAATCAAGAGCGAATTTAATTCCTGGAAGTAAAAGCAGTAGTATGAGTTAAACACTTAACATAAACCACAATATTCTAAATAAGAGCTTATCATTCTGGGTTTTCTCAGAAGGTTGTGTTGTTTTATAGAAGACCAGGATGGTAAGAAAAGTGAGTTTTCCGTCTGTGACTTGAGTGTGAATCTTTCGTGCAGCTATTTACTAGTTATTAAAAAAACCTTAATATTGTAATATTTTCTTCAGTGTGCTTATTGTGGGAAATAAAATTAAATAATAAATGTATAAGCCTAATGCATGGGTAAGCATTGGATATCTAGCACCCTTTGGGTCCTTTTCTTAGGAGTTCAATGTATTTCCTAGCAAGTAAATAGACCCAGATGGAGACGCATTACAAATTCTGTCATTAAAAGGAAAACAAATATATCCATACATTTGTTTCCACAAGCTATGTAGAATAGTCACCATATATCATGCCTATACTTGGGCTCTGAATACAAAAATCTAAATATAATTAAGTTTACAGCCCCAAGATCACCAAATCTAGTGAAGATTTCTTGCCTTTAGGATAAATAAGAGACTTTATAAATTTGAAACTGAACTCTTGGTATGCGACTAGCCCAGGATTCTACAGAGAGTAACTAGTAGTACTGGTTCTAGAACAGCATTGCCCAGTGAAAATTTCTGTGATAATGGAAATTCCATGTTTAACATCTTGCTAATGAGGCTAATGAGGCCAAAGCTAATGAGGCCAAAGCCAGCACTAGCGCAACTGAAAACCAGATAAACTTTATTTTACTAATTTAAGTTGTATTGTCAACAATCACCTGTAAGTAGTGGTTGCCATATTGGACAGAGTTGCCATATTGGACAGAGTCGCTCTATAGCTTTAGTCACCTGCGTCCTGACACACTTAATATTGCTCATCTTTATCTAAAAGGAGGAAGAAACAAAACGTGACATCAGATGAAGAAAACTGACCATATCTTTTATCCATATAAATTGCTCCCAGAGACTTCCCAACCTCATATTTGTCATTGTTTGTTTCTTTCCATGATATCTTAAACAGAGTATGAAGTTATAAGAGGTTGTAAGAGCCTTGAGCATTTCAGAGGTTTTGCTTAGTAAGCAGCTTCTACCACAAATTAATCAAAAAGGGGTTCTGCCTGGAAGTCATTGATTTTTATTTTCTCCTTTACCCCTTTCCTCCTTCCAAAATTAAGCTAAACTGTTGATAAACACGTTCCCACTTGCTTCATTTGTAGGCTTATAAAGAAACTCTGGATAAGTAGGTCTGAGCTATATATTGAGTTGCAATATCTAAATTCAAGTCCTTTATTTCCAACCTGAACAAATCAGTAAGCCTCAGTAATTTTATTTTTAAAATGGGGACAAAAACATCTACCTAAGTGAAATAAGTTTTGTAATAATGCACATATAAACACTTAGAAAAGTAAGAGTTAATCCTTATGTAATGAATGGAATAAGTAAAACAAGCCCTAAACTAGAAGTCAATTATTAGAAATTAAACTTTTTTCAGAATAAAAGAAATGCACTGTAAAATTCTATCCTTTCAAGTATTTAAAGTGGAAATTATGATGTTTTCAGAAATAATATCACTTTTTCAATTTACTCATGTTTCATGGCAACACACGTCAGCTGGGTGGATAGTGTCAAGCTTAAATGTCAGTACTTTGCAAATATAGAAAGGCCATGTTAATTCAACCAAACCTAGAACTGGCGTGCAAGGCTCTCTGTAACTTGCAAATAGTGAGTCTCATCAAGTAAACCATTCAAGGTAAAAATGTCAACTTTAGTAGATGACATTTTCTGTTTTGATAAGACTAGCAAAAGCCATGGCTTTCATAAGGTGTGTATTTAATTAAAAATTTAAATGTTCTTTTTTGTTGTAGATTTACCACATATTTCATCATGAATAGAAATAGAATTACCTAATTCAAAACGAAGGAAGTTAAATAAGAATTATATTATTTTGTTTTATTTCACCAGCAAAAACTTATTGATCATCTACTAAATGCTGGATATTGCAAAGTCTGCAGATAGAGATGTTTATAGTGCATAGTTCCTGTTCTTTAAGAACTGCTAGTGCAATAGAGGGAAAAAGATAAGTAGATGACTATAATCTAGTGAGCTTTATGTGCCAGAAATGTGAAAGCTCAGAGAACAAAGTCAGGTGCCATGAGGAAAGATTTTCCAATGAAATGTAATTCCTCAGAATATTCTTGAAGGTAGAGGAGAGCCTTGCAAGCTGCATGGGATTTAGGTAAAGAACTCAGCAAAGGCATGGTGACATGGGGACCAGGACCTATCTCTGTTTCATCACATAGTCTGGAGTGTATAGCCAGAGATATTGTGGAGCCGTAGGACATAAAACCACCAAGGTGAGAGTTGGGGCATTGGGGTATATGGGGCATGCTTAGAAATCTTGTATTTGTCTTATGGGAAAAGAAATAGCACAATAGCATGGGAATTGATGTATTTACTCCTGAGTTTTGGAATAGATGCTGCAGCAGAGCAGAAAGAGACCTGAGTGAGACAGAAGGTGCAAGTACTAAGTAAGAACTGAAACATACTTGAATTAAAAAAATACCAAGAATGAAGGAAAGGGGGGTAATTTGAAAAGAAGTTGTATTAGTTTCTTCTCACATTGCTATAAAGAAATTACTGAGACTGGGTAATTAATAAAGAAAAAGGTGTTTACAATACAGCCTGCTCATGGTTCTGCAGGCCGTACAGGAAGCATGATGCTGGCATCTACTCAGCTTCTGAGGAGGCCTCAGGAAACAGAATTATTGTGGAAGGCCAACAGGGAGCAGACACATCTTACATGGCAGGAGAAGGAGCAGGAGAGAGCGAGGTGGGAGGTGCTACACACTTTTAAATGACCAGATCTCGAGAGAATTCACTCACTATCACGGAGAAAACAGCATCAAGTGGATAATGCTAAAACATGCATGATAAATCCACCACCGTGTTCCAATCACCGCCCACCAGGCTCCACCTCCAAGATTGGGGATTATGATTTAACATGAGATTTGGTACGGACAAAGATCCAGACCATATCAGAGGTATAGGAGGTAGTAGTGAAAGACTTGGTGACTACTCAAGTTAACAGGAATTTTACAAAGGGAGAAATTGAGACAGATGCTCAGATTCTCAGTTTTGTCAATTGAATTTAAGATAAAAGATATCGGGAAAAAAACCTATTTATAAGAAACATGTATGTTTCCTCCTCCTTTCTTTTCCTTCTCTTTCTCTTTTTAAACTTTCTTCTCCCCCTATTCTTCCTCTCTCTTTTTCTTCTTTGCCTATCCAGGGACCCATGGTTTGAGAAATAATTAGTTTAATTTTGTATACTTTTGTTTGAAGTATCAAGGCAAGGTCTTTGTGATATTTGTTTAGAGGGCCTCTGAAACTTGAGCCTGGGGCTGGGGAAGGATACTTTGACTAGAGATGCATTTGAGAAAATTTCAAGGTTGCTGAAACTATGTATTTTCACTTATCCAGGGAGGATACTGGGTGAGTATGATTGGATGGTGGAAGCAAACATGTATGATATCTAGGTAAGTATGAAAAGGAGCTTGAAGAAGATTAATAATGAGTTGGTCATAGACAAAGAGGAAATACCTGAATGAACCAATTCACAGACATAGTTTCATGTCTGTTAATATGACACGAGCATGTATCAGTAACACCTGATCAATGCATCATGAACGTGCATCACACGTGAATGGACAGTCTGAGAGCTGATCGACTCAGGAAGGAATAATTTGAAACAATGATGAAAGGCTAGAGAGAGGCATGCACAGGATTTTATGAACTATACCCAACCATGGCACAAAATTTAAGACCAAAAAGCTGGGAAGTAAAGGAATTGAGATGTGTATGAAATGTGTGGGGTGAAGAGAATTGCTCATCAGTGGGACAGTTTGCAGAAGTCATGTAAAACATGGGAAATTAGACATTTCCATAGGACTTAGCAAGTGAGCAACCAATAGCAACTTTGGCAGAACAGTTCCAAGAGTGGTGGCATCAGAAATGAGATTAGATAGGACAGAGTGTGCAAGTGTGTACAGCAGATTGTGCTTGGAGGCAAAGGATCTGAGAGTGAGGGGCTGATACCTAGCAGAGTCACAGGGTCAAGTGAGTTTTTTGTGGGTTTCTTTTGTGTTGTTTTGCTGTTCATTTATTTTCAGCTAGGAGTAACTGGTATGTTTCTGCATACTTTATGAAAGGAGTCAGTAAACAAGAAATATAAGAGAAAAAAAAACAAAGTAAACATATAGGGGGGCAAAAATGTTTGAGAAGACAAGAGAGGAAAGTAATAAAAGAGATGAGTTTATCACAGTGGCTCCCAGATGAGGGTGATTTTACTGCCCAGGGCACTTCTGGCCAGGTCAGACATCAGTTTTGATCCTCTGAGTTCTGCAGGGTGCTATTGGCACATAGCGGTGCAGGCCAGGAAGGTTGCCACCCCTTTTATAATGTACAAGGCAGTCCCTCATTACCAATACTGCATGAAAGCATGGCCAGAACACGGGCAATGAGAGCTGCATAAACCAACCTTGCTACCACGTGATAGGAACATGCATTGTTGGGAAACAGCAGGCAGGAGAGGCAAGTGTGCCCCAGGGCCTTTATTTTCTGTGAACAGATGAAGTCGTCAGAGAGATTCCAAGGGAGACTGGAAGGAAACGTGAAGCTGAGGGGCGAGGTGAGGGTTTGGAACGTGCCATGGAGAAGGTAAACAGGTTTTGATGGAAGAATTAAAGGATGCCAGGTATTTGAGAGTTTCATGGGTGATGGCCAAACAAGCCACTGGAACTGGCATCTTACTTGACCAAATCTAAACAAGAACCACTATGCATATATTGTTGAGTAATACACAGAGGCAGTGTTCGCATTCTGCTGTGTTTTACTTTGGTCTAGGCCGTCTCACCCCTGGATGTCTCTAGAAGGGAAGGCTGTGAATTTTCCAGAACATGTTTCCAGGCTGTGCCCTTAGAGGAATCCCCAGGGTCCCGATAAACCAGCTTTTCCGTTGTATTGCAGAACTGCAACTCGGGGATGGGGAATTGCATTTCTTGCCACTGCTTACTGAACGACACCTTACGAAGTTCCTTGGAGTGGAAAACCAACAATAACATGCTCTTCCCAATCCCCTTAGTGGGCTCTGGGTCAACCTTAGCCTTGAATACAAATCACAAGATGGCTTAGACAGTGCAGCTGGAGCATGCTGGTAACTTAAAAAAGGAGATGGTCTTAAGAATGTGCTTGTCTTGTTTTTACAGAAGTTTTATTATTCACTTGGTGAGGAGCAAGTCATAAAGATGCCAAAGCCAAGATCTCCACTCTGAATCCTAATACATGTCATTTCAATTCAAATTTCACTGAGCTTGAGCCCTCTCTACTATCCTACATTATTACAACAATGCTACAATTGAGAAGACTTGGTAAAGTATAGAAAGGCTGTCTCTGGATTGTTTGTTACAACTGTATATACATCTATAATTATGCCTCTAAAATAAGTAAATAAATACATACTCCTGCCTTGAGTTAATAGACAGTTTTAGACACTAATATGAAATGTTTATTCATTCAATAGTTCAGCCAGTCAAAAACCTTGAATTAATAACTTTATATTACAGGACCTTGGAGATAAAAATGTATTCAACTCTTTATAACAAACTATGAAGTTGATACTATGGCTATGACCCTTAGAAAGAGGAATAGAATGAATTTCATCCTGCCCAAGGTTATGTACCTAATAAGTTGTAGACTTTTGTGAGGTTTTCTTTTATATTTTTACTTGTTGCATGTTTTTGCTTTTCTGTATCATGCTGCTATCTAGCAAGGCACAGCGTAGCATCAAATTGCTCAATGTCAGGCGAGGAAGGCAGCATTCTTATAACTGACTTCAGGGCAAGTGAAGCTACAATATGGTTTATATCTGAAATAAGCCAAGTTCTCTAACGAAAAAACTAATTCCATAAGGGGGTCACAGACAACTTCATGAAGGAGATAGCTATGCGATTCCTCTCAGCTCTGTTGAATATAAAAAGGAAAAAAGCATGTGTGATCAGGCTGAAATAGTGAGGAGGGAATGGCCACCCACCGGGGGGTGGGTGTGATTACAAATGGCAGAAGGAATCAGTGTTAAAACTGCTATACTCAACCCAGACCCAAAAGGAAGCTGAGATTGGAGCGCTGGTGTGAGATGAATTGTCTAGTCTCTGTTGAATCTCCTCTCCATTATAAACCGTAGCAATTTGGAGTATGATTTGAAGGAAGCTGTTTTCTTTTACATTTATCAACCATGCAGAAACAGAAGAGACTCCCCTTTCATTTCCTTTCCCCCAAAATATCCATATTATTCATACTGATCAGACTCTAGTACACTGATTGGACCACATCTGCAAGTGGCAGAAATTGTGTGTGTGTGTATATGTATTTCTTCTATCCACTTATCCTGAGTTTAAACTGACCTAGACCTGGTTCTAAGAATCCCAAAAACAGCCTGGTAAGCTCTTGAGACTCAAACCTGTGTTTTGAAGTTCAGTTGTTAGGCTTGCTAATAATGATATGTTCTTTGATACATTGGCCATTCTTCCCGCTTTACGTACATCCTTTAAGGAAGCTTCAAGCAGGATTGGCTGTGGATTTACTGAAGATCAAGGTTACTTCTGCAATCTATATTCCTAACTCCAGTTCAACTCTCATAATCCTTTTGTCCCCAAAAGCCTGTTCTCTGGTTTGGCTAAATTAATTTCAATCCTATTAACAGTTAAGGGATCTGAGCAAGTCACTCCCTTAAGGTTTATAGGGAATTCAAGATGGACAGGGCAAAGTGAGTGTGTGAGTTTTAAAAAATTCCATATGCTTGGGCTGAATTCAATTTCTCCCGTCTTCTTTTTACAAAATAAATTTAAAGTGCCTTTTATCCACACTCCAGAAAACAAAGTGTCTGAATATGGCATGCCAAGGGAGCATTCCTTTGATAAAAATTGGGATGGACAACATTTCTATATTCAAAAAAAGAGAATATCTTCCATTCAAATTTCATTATTTTCTGAACTACAGTTAGAACGATTTCATTATTCTGGGCAAGAAATTTAATAACACAGCTATCTCAGCACCCATGATGGTGAGCTCGGTATATGGGTGCTCAAATGTTCCATATGTTTGTCCTAAACTCATACACAGCTAGATTCAATTTAAGGGAAATGGGGAAAGATGCCTCTCCCTGCAATTGTCTCCATTTATGACAAAGCCCCATTACATGCTGAACCTCAGCAACCAGGAAGTAATGTTGCATATCAAATATGATCGTAGGGGAAGAGCAGTTTCACAAAGCAGCTTCAAGAGGACCTGTGTGGTTCCTAACATTGCCACTTGAGTTAGCAGCATTCCCACTCCAATTCCTGTCACCAGAACTTGTGCAAACTACTGCATTTTTCTGCAATAATATGTCATCATTAACCATATGTCTTTCTTCCACCACTTTTTTTTCAGCAATTCATCATCATTAATTTTTAGTACCGTTTCCTGAAGTCAGTTGGCTCCTATCTAAATGTAATGAGGTTGAGATTCGTAAAGTTCAATAATTGTCAGGGGAAGAATATAAGTGTAATAAAATGCAAGTTTCTTTTTTAAATGTCTCTCAGTAATAGGAGATGAGCTGACTATGGCCGTGTCTGAGCACTCTGTTTGAGTTGAGATTACTGGGGTCATACGGAGACCTTACTGAACTCAATACCAATCAATTAGTAATTATTTTTGATAAATGCCAGGAACATATTAATAATATTGAATTTTATAATTTTCACAGAACATATTATATCTGTAAAGAGTTTCATTATTTAATTCAAATCAAAAATTATTTATGGAATTCCTGTAGTGTGCCATATATTGATCTAGAATCAAGAAAAATAAAATGTTAATAAATGTAGGGCATCTGCTTCCAAAAGATGCCCAGTTATGTTTAAGAGAAGAGCTATGCCAAAGGTACAATAGTTCTCAGTTTAGCAAATTCCCTAGGGAGTTATAAAATGATTGTCTTCTTTTCTTTATAGCAAGATCCAATGAGATTACTTTCAGCATGTCATGGTGCCTTAAATCTTAAATACAGCAGCCTCGAGCCTCTCCTGGTTATTGAGTATTTGATATGTGGCAAGTCCATCTGAATAGCTGAAATTTTAGTCTTACTTAAATTGAATTAATTTAATTTAAATTACAAAAATAACCAATACTTAGTGAGTTATTGGAAAACATTTAATTATATTTGTGAGATCTTGGGTGTATGGATCTACTTTTGCTATTGCAACTTTTATGAAGTCTAAAATCAGATCATGTATTTCCTATGAAAATATAACATCCAGATTGAGATGTGCTAGAAATTCAAAACACACATCGGTGTCTAAGGGTTACAACGAAGAAAAATAATGTGTGATCTATCTCATTAGTAAGTTTCTATGTTGATTGCATGTTGAAATAACATTATATATATATATTAGTTTACATAAGTATATTTTAAAACTAATTTACTATTTTTTATAAATATTACTAGTAGAAAATTTTAAATTACATACTTGCCTCACATAATATTGGTGTTGGAAGCACTACTGGAAACGAAGGCCATGTACTTGCCCTTTCTTCCTTATGGAAGAAAGAGATGGCATCTGGCCAAACCCGCTGACCCATGACTCTGTTAGCAAGAAGTTACCCCAGACACAGTCCTTGGCACACGGGGCCAGCAGCAAAAAGAGGCGCAGTAGCAGAGCCTAAAGCCTGACTGCAGGTTCTGCAGGTGACAGCTGAAAGGTCAGTCACCTCAGATTTACATGCCATCTTAGCAAAAATACATTCCAAACCCCTTGTCTGTACTTACAGCAAGACTGAAACCCATATAAACATATAAAATACTCGACTTAGGATTATAATGAAAGTGAATGAGAATGTAAAGGCCAAGAGATCTGTGTCAAGCACCACTCTTCACAAGATAGATTAAAGTTTTATGAAAAATAAATCACTGATATTTCATGGTGGGGGGTGTGGAGGGGAAGTATTTTCCATAGGAAAAATTTGTGTACTTCATTTGGCAAGGATAAATATCTATCATGTCTAATATTCTTTGTAAAAATATGCGATCCTTATCAGAGTGGAAATTACTGATCAACTCACCTGCTTAGACAAGAACTCATGCACCTGTTTGGCAAGGCTTTGTCGATTTTGCACTAACAATAGTGCAATGGATAATCATGGGAAGGTTTCTGGCCCTAGAATGCAGGGCAACACCCCCACCTAGTGGCTCCTTTGCCAAGTTGTGCACAGTTTGTCAGATAATCAGTGCACATCCTGAGTGTACGCATCTTTGCACATGTATCCTTGCCTGCTATTTATACTGCAACTATCATCTTGCCGTCTAGAAACATGCAGTCAAAAAAAAAAAACTGCTTAAGAGTGGATAATGGACTGACAAGATTTAGAGAGTCACAATACCCTTAGAAATCATTTTAAATTAAGACGTCATGTGTTTGGAAAATGCCTATGGTAAATCCAGGCAGGCTTCTGAGAAAGGTATCCTTAAGTCGTGATTTTTAAAATGGGAGCATGGAAGGTATAAAGAGGATACATTGATATGCCATGTTTGCCTTTGCTTCAAGTTAAACCCCAAGTTATTTCTGGGTGAGGTATCTACCCCATTATATCATATTAGGATGTTGAACGTATTCAGTACGGGAAAGTCACGTGGAATTATAAAAGATTTGTTATTTTCAGGTTATTGGTTGGAAGAAGAAGAAACCTGCTAGAAAATCCAAAAAAGTATCTATCTGGCAGTAGAATCTAGATGTTTAATGGGAATATTCAAAGACTTGTCAGATGTTGAGATAAGAGCTTAAAATTTAGACTTTCAGGGTGTTAAAATTTAGACTTTCAGGGTGTTAAAATTTTAGAATAATACACTGAAATTTTTCATTTTTATTATCATAGAATTAGAACCTTAGAGGCATACAATAGGATGCTCGCACCTTAAAATCAGTTACTTACAAAGCTACTCTTGGAAGGCTCTGGAAAATAGTCCCTTTTCCTAACATCAGCTTCAGGGACAAAGTTGAGGGACTTACTTCCTTTTCAGAGTTTCACCAATAAATAACTCAGGAATGTTTTTAGGAAGATCTGTTTCTCTTGGAATTGGTCCCTGAAATATTCTCTATCATATAGATAAGTTAATGTTGGGGGTTCTTTATGGGTAATTTCAGTAAGAGATAGCCAGACTAGGATAGCGTGCCTCATGGAGCTTGAAGAGTGTAAGAAGGTCAGTACTGTGGGCATTATTTTGTTAAATTTGGGGAAAAGGGGTGTTTGGATAACTAGTCCTCCCAAAAAGAAGTGGATTGGCACTCACACAGTAATAAGATCTACTTGCAGAGAAGAACTTTCTGAGTATTATTCACTGTACTGGACCTTTTACAAGTTTATTAAGCTCAGCTTATCTGTATGTAATAAAGAAATGAGGAAGGACATTAAAAACACAAGGGAATATGTGAAGGTTATGGTGATGACTGTATACCAGAAATTTCATTCAGTTTCATTAAATTCATAACAACCTCTAAGCTGAGACTTGTTATTTTTTCAGACATGAAAACTGAAGCACAAAATGATGAAGTAAGGTCTCCAAGGTCAAATAGCCAGCCAATGTAGATCAGAGTCTTAATATAGATCTATTTTACTCTAAAGTACTTTCTCTTTCTAAAATACTAGGTAGTTTTCAATGACAAAACTACCCATTAAACCTCTAGAACATGCATTTACTCTAGATTACAACTTTGCATGCAATAATTAGTTGTATTTCCTCAATGATGTCATCCTGAAGTGGCTATTATTTTTCTTATTTCACTGATGAGAGATGTAAGGGTTACCTTAGGAACATATCAAGTGGTCAAATCACTATTCAGTAGCTATCCTTCTTACTTCAAAACTCTGTAGTCTGCTCAAAACCCTCTACTAAGTAAATATGCTAAGAATGAGTTCTCTTCTGTTACTGACCTCTTATCTTGGTCCTTATTAATTTCCCTCATTTTCTTCAAATCTGGCAAATTAATTCAAAAGTAAACATAGTTAGGAATAATCTCTCTCTGATGCAGGTCTTGAAAGCCAAAAAAAAAAAAAAAAAAAGAAAAGAAAATGGAATTAGAAATAGGATGACTGTGGTCTCTGTTCTGGTTTTCTTTTTCCATATTCACACAGCCTTATCAGAACCCCTGTGACATTGTACAAAACGCTGGCCTTATTTCCACTAACCATTGTTGGTTTTGTTGTTTTCTTCCAGATACCTTAGTCATAGGTAATTGGATTTCCTTACTACAGAAGAACTGGCATTTTTGTGATAATGAAGTTGAGAACAGGGGTTCGTTTGACATTAAAGGTGCTTTGCAAATATACTATAAAAACCTGGTTTAGAAGGGTACATTAAGGAATAGAGTGAGGGTTTAATCTTCAAGAAATATACTGAAATATCCAGAGGATACTAGGCAATGGCATGTGAATAAGCTCTTAAAGCATCCCTGCATTACCTGATACTCAGGTATGTTTCTTAAGTGTGGCCCTTGTTTTAAATTGCAGATTCATTTCCCATATTCTTTAAGTCTTCCAGAAAAGTGGCAAGGCTACTGTCAAAAACAAACAAACAAAAAACCCAGGAAACAAAAACTGAAAAAATATAAAATTAGAATATGATTGTTTTCAAAGGCAAGAGAAAGACTGATCAGCTAGAAGGAAGAGGATCCATACAGACACGAAGGTAGAAAAATACATAATGTATAATACTTTGATTTAAATACATTATCACAGATATCTAACATTTTCAACAAAAACACATACCTAACCAGTCTGAATTGAATATGATTTGAGGTTATTGATTTATTCATATATTCATATGTAAGTTCGAGTCTCACTTGAATGAGATCTTCAAAAATAGGTATAATGTGGATAGAAATAAAATCAAGGATATTCATTAGTTTAAGTGAGCCATTTTTAGTACATTTATCACTGTTAGAAGTAAATGTTGAAGTCTAGATGTTCACTGAGAAACCCAAATGCTAGAGCATTTTGAAGGATTTTAAATGGTTTCATTTAATAGCACATGTGTATGTTTGGAAGGAAATTATTGGGGATAATATAGAGAAAAGTCTTAATGAGACTGTCAAAGAAGAGAATGTGAATTGGAGATCAAGAAAAAAAAAGCCATACACTCACATTTTACAATTTGCAATTCTGCAATATATAAATTTTTGCAACAAAAAAATACAAGAATTATAATGTGAAACAATTTTAATTTTTGAAATATTAAAAAACTTTTTAAAGCATATCTTTTCCAAGTGTGCATATTTTCCTAAGCCAGGATCAATAAAATACCAACATAAGGGCACACAGTGGATTCATTTCAGAATCAGACCTGTAGCTAAGGTTTCCTGAGACTTAGTCAAGTGTGTTTAATGGTACAATATTCAAAATGGGTGCAGGATCAAGCACACGCTAATATTCTAATAAGCTAGAGTGGCATTTTTAACACAGAGATTTTCTTAATAACATAAAATGGACTCAGATGTGTATCTTTTCAAATATTAAAATTCAGTCATTTCTTTAAGTATCTGATCCACTTAAAATATGTTTTAAAAGTATGTTAATGAACAAATAATTCTTTGAAAATAAATTAATTCAATTATAGATTCACTCACTCCATCTTTCATAATGACTTGGGCAGTTTAATTGCCAGCATTTTAATTTCCAATTGTTTCCTGCTACTCTATAAGAATGAAATTAATTTTGAATTATTAGCCTTGTGTATCTAAATTCATGAATAATGTTGAGTAGGCTTTTGTTTTCTTGTTTTGTTTCATTTTTATTTTCTTTTAATTTTTGATTCCTTGGGATTTTCTACATAAACAGTCATCTCTTCTGCAAATAAAGGCCATTTTGCTTCTTCCTTTAAAATTTTTAAGCCTTTTCTTTATCTTAACTCATTGAAATCTCTAAGACCACCAATGCAAGGCTGAATAGAAGAGGTTTTTTATTTTCCCCAAAACAAGAGGAAACAATTCAGTTGCCTTATTTTTGAAATCAGAGAGAAGCAATTGTCTCTCACTGTAAGGTTTGCTGTCAATTTTCCATTTGTGCTTTTTTAAAATTTGAGGAAGTTCCTTACTATTTTTACTTTAGGTGAGTGTTAAATTCTGTCTAATGTACTTTATGTACCTATTTAAAAGAAGCTTTTATTCCCAGAACGTGGCAAATTTTATTGACTGAATTTTTGTTAACATTAAACTAACTACACAATCCTGGGTTAAATTCCACTTGATCATGAAATATTAAATTTTAAATATCTATTATTAGGTTCTATTTGGTAATATTTTGTTTTGTGCCCATAAATGTAAAGAACATTGGTCCGTAATTGTCTTTTTTGAATGCCTTTGTCAGATTTGGTATTAGGGTTGTGCCGGTCTTTTAAAACAAGTTAAGCAATGATCCCTCTTGCAATATTTTCTGAAAACGTTTATAGAAATGTGTGTAAATCTTCCATATGCACACACTCAAACACACACCTACAAACCTCATTAGTTTTCCTTCATCTGAGAAGGTCTATTTTTCACTCCCATTCTGAAAAATATTGTTGCTGAATGTAGAATTCTGTTGTAACATGGTTTTCTTTGATTCTTTTAGTTATGTCATTTTCTTCTGGCCTCATATTTCTGATGAGAAATTCACAATCATTCAAGTCAGTATCTCCTGTGTGTAATATATGATTTGTCTTTTGTTCTAGCTATTTTCAACATTTTATACTTACATTTGATGTTTAGCAGTTTAATATGTTGTATCTAAAAAATGGTTAACTTTGAGTTTATTGTGTTGAGATTTACTGAGCTTTTTTAAAACTATAAATGTAAAATTATTAGTGATTCTCTAAATATGTTTTTCATAGCTACTATGTTTTCTCTATTTCTGTTACCTCAATGGTATGTATATTAGACATGTTGAAAATTTCCCACAGAATTTTTAGATCTGTTTCTTCCCTGATATTTTTGTCTATTATTTAGAATGGATAATGCCTATTGATCTATCTTCAAACTGACTGGCTTTCTCTTCTATTATCGATTCTGCTATTGAGCTCATTTAGTAAACTTCTCTTTTAAATTCTGTATTTCTACACTCAAAATTTTCACTTAAAAAATACATCTCTTGACTCCGGACCTCTTTCATATGAATTTGAATGCATAGCTCTTTACCTCATAGAACATGGTTTTAATAGCTGGCTTAAAGTTCTTCTGTTTTTATAATTATTTTAATACCTGAGTCATATTGAGGTTAGCATCTATTGATTATTGATTGCTTTTCCACCTGAAAATTTGTTTTTTATTTATTTATTTAATGTGTCTGTGTGTGTCTGTGTGTATGTATGTGTGTGTGTGTGTGTGTGTATACATATATATATATTTATTTTTATTTTTTGAAATAGGGTCTCGCTCTGTTGCCCAGGCAGTGGTACAATCTTGGCTCACTGCAGCCTCAACCTCCTGGGCTCAAGCAATTCTTCCACCTCAGCCCCCCAAGTAGTTGGGACCACAGGCATACACCACCATGCCTGGCTAATTTTTGTATTTTTTGTAGAGCCAGGGTTTCGCTATGTTAACCAGGCTGGTCTCAAACTCCTGGGCTCAAGCAATCTGCCTGCCTCGGCCTCCCATACTGCTTGGATTACAGTCATAGGCCACCATACCTGGCCTATTTTTTGTATATAAATAATTTTGAATTTTAACATGGGTATTGTGAATGTTACCTCGTGAGGATGCTAGGTAGTATTATAATCATATAGAGGATGATAATGTTTTGTTCTAGGAGGCAATCAGCCCAGATAGGTTCAGATTGCGAATTCCATCTCATCTTCTTTTTGTGATAGCTCAAATCTCAATCATATCTCTAACTCTACTATGCTACTTTGCATCTGATTTATGCCTGCATAGCTCAGGGAATGGCATGAGACACGGGTGTTTACTTTTGATTTTACTTCTGTTCTCTAAGCTTTTGGTACATTGGTTTGGGTGTCTTCCCTGCATGTGTAATCCTGGAATAAGTTGGAGACTGAGCAGCAGTCCAAATCTCAGTTCAGCTTGCCAAACCTCTGTTATACTTGTTTGGGTCTCTCTCACACATGCATAGCTCAGAAATAAGTCTGCAATTTTGGTTCATTTATAGATTTAGCAGACATATGTCTATAGTTATCAATAATCTCAAATTTTTCCCACGTGCTCCTGTTCGCCTCTTTCCTCTGGGCAGATATAGGTGATTCCTCTTTTTGTTTATCCAGCACCATGGTACTTTTTCTCTCCAAATCGGGGTTGATCGTTGGACCGAAGTTGAGAGAATTTTTTTTTAGAAAGCAAATAGATATGAAAAATTACAGAACCTCACCCCTAGGAGGTCACTTCTCCAAGTTTTGACTCCTCTGTTTTTGCATACTTTACAGAGTCCTCATGTACATTTCCTTGGTGTTTGTATGTTTTAGTATGTAAGTCCAAATGCCTGCTTCTGAATCTTATATTGTAATTTTATATATGTTTGTATATACATTTATCCATATTAAATTTCAACTCAACAGCTATTTACCAAGCAACTACTATGTAAAAGTACTGTATCGTGCATTGCTGATACAGATGTGGATATCTCTAATCTTGAAGGAGCTCAACATTTAACGATGCATTTATCCTTTTACATGAATGACCATGACACAATATGGAAACTACTATCAGCGATAGATTTGCAAAGTATTGTGATCACACAGATGCCAACTTGTTTGATTCTACCAAGAGGCTCAAAAAAAAAAAGCTCTAGATGTTTGGTTGTTTTTCCTTCAGTTCCAGAAGTAAGGAGGAGAGAATTTTAGGCAAATATGAATGAGAGGTGGAATGATAGGAAGTTCTTTCATGTGGTTATGGAATTAACTGGGTAGGGATAGAAGGTTAATAGAGAGCAAACAAATCTCAGAGTATGCTCTAAAGGAGTTTCAGTTGAATGGGTTGGTGATGCTGTGTTTTTAAAGATGAAAGTTAAAGCAATAGACCTTTTGAAATAAAACATATAAGTGTATTTTTGGTTTATTTCCTAAAAACTTAGGAAATGTTTTCTAGGATCATTCAGCAAATCTGTATGCTATAATTTGAATGTGTTCCCCAAAGTTCAGGTGTTGGAAGCTTAGTCCCCAATTCAACAACATTGAAAGGTGGGACCTTTAAAAGGTGATTAGATAATAATTCCTCTTCCCTCATGAATGGATTAATGTCTTTACCATGAGAGTAGGTTAGTGTATTAGGCTGTCCTTGCATTGCCGTAAAGAAATACCTGAGACTCGGTAATTCATAAAAAAAAATAGATTTAATTGGCTCATGGTTCTGAAGGCTTTATAGGAAGCCTGGTGCTGGCATCTACTCAGCTTCTAGGGAAGCCACAGAAAGCTTATAATCACGGCAAAAGGTGAAAAGGGAGCAGGCACATCACATAATGAAAGCAGGAGCAAGAGAAAGTTGTTGGGGTGGGAAGTCTGCAAAAATGCCACACACATTTAAACAACCAGATCTTGCAGGAACTCACTCACTATTGCAAAGACAGTACCAAGCCATTAAGGATCCCACCTCCATGACTCAAACACCACCTCCCACCAAACATCACCTCCAGAACTGGTGATGACAATTCAACATAAGATTAGGGTGAGAACAAATATCCAAACTATATCATCTAGCTATTATGAGAGTGGTTTCCTGACAAAAGGATGAATTCAGCCCCATTACACACACACACTCTCTCTCTCTCTGTCTCTCTGTCTCTCTGTCTCTCTGTCTCTCTCTCTCCCTCTCTCTCTTGCATGTCCCTGTTTGCTGACCCCCCATGGGATGACTCAGCAAAAAGGCCCATACAAGATGCAGGCCCATTGACCTTGGACTTCTCATCCTCCAGAACTATGAGAAGCAAACTAATTTTATTTATATATTATCCAGTCACTAGTATTCGGTTATAGCAACAAAAATGAACTAAGAACTCTGCTAGCTTCCTGCCAGGTGCTAGGTTGACTCTTCATAAACATACCTTCTTTTTTCTTTTTCTTTTTTTTTTTTTTGGAGACAGAGTCTCGTTCTATCACCCAGGTTCGAGTGCAGTGGTGTGATCTTGGCTCGCTGCAAGCACTGCCTCCTGGGTTCAAGCGATTCTCCAGCCTCAGCCTCCTGAATAGCTGGGACTACAGGGGCATTCCACCACACCCAGATAATTTTTGTATTTTTAGCAGGGAAGCGGTTTCACCATGTTGGCCAGGCTGGTTTCTAACTCTTGGCCTCAGGTGATCCACCTGCCTCAGCCTCCCAAAGTGCTAGGATTACAGGTACGAGCCACCTTGCCCAGCCATAGTTTTATTTATAAACTGACATCACCAATGTATAAAGTAGAAAAGGAAAATGTTGAATTCATAATGAAGGGCTTGTAATGGGTACTATAACGATATGCTTTTGAATTACCCTATTTGTTGACTTTATACGTTTATGATACAAAGCTCCCGCTTTGCCTTATTTCCTGCTATGAAATTCAAACTTATTTGCAGAAAAAATAAAGAAAAAAAGTCCCAAGAATATTAATGTATTCAGTAAAAGCCTGAGCATTTCCTGTGAAGTACACAATTATTCCTAGAACAGAATCTTGACCAGAGAGCTCTCCTCGAATTTTGCAGGAGTCTTCCTTTCATTTGGACATCAGCCTTCCCGTCGTCTTTGGCCTTGGCACATGTGGGAGTGTGTGTATGTGCAGGGAAACTGTGTCATTCAGTGCCATTCCCAAAGACTTTCAAAGACCCAACAGAGATTTAAAATAGTTCTTTTTATCCAGTTCTGTTATGAAAATGGAATTTTGAATCTGCAGATAGCAAATTTGAGACTCATTTAAAATTTAATAAATAACCATAATATATTAAAAGTCAAATTATAATAGTGTGATGTTGTTGAATTAGGGCAAATACACTACACTGTGAACTCCTTCATAAATTTTACATGAGGCTTTCTGAATTGTTTACCTCAATTTGGACGATTTCAGAGATTAAAGAGTAATTTAGTTTGTAGTTTTAGGGTGTAATGGAGAGAAGAGAAACATAGCTTGTATTTGTTCCAGCTTATTTTTGTATTAGTGTCTTTCACAATTGTGTTTGAAAACATTTATTTATTTACTTTATATTAATATTGCTTATCGTTCAATGTTTTCAGAAGTAAATCAACTTCAATAGAAGTTAAAAATGAAAGCTTCTTTTGGAAATGAATGTGGTTACTCTCACAAATCTTATCTATCTCTTGACTCTTTGTAAGACAATTGTCTACTCATATGTTTATTTTCAAAATCATCTACTTCAAGCTTTAACATCAGAGCAAAATGTTTCTTGCTCGTGAAACAATGAGAAATAGTAGTGTGTGTGGTGTGTGTGTGTGTGTGTGTGAATTTTCCCTGGAGGAAGAGTTGAATGTCTAAAATAGGCAAAATAAAACACAATAAGGTAAATATTTTCATAGAGATACTTAATTATTTGATGGGTCTTTGCTGCATATGAGGAGAGTAAGCATCAGGGTCGAGAAATATGAACTCCCTCTGCTAAAAAAGAACAGAATTGCTGGTGGGAACCTGGGAGCAGCTTAGGCATAGGGACTCAGAATTGGAAGCACAGAGATACTGTAAACAATTGCCTCAAGAAAATATATTTTCTCTTCCATCAACTTGACTTGGTGGTAAGTTAAGATGTAAGTATCAACCCAATTTTTCAGTCCGTCTGCATCCTAATATATATGTTCATGCACCAGTGAATCGCAATTACTCTCGTTCACGTTCAGAGCTGAGATGAGTCCCAGCTTTGTGTTCTGATTCACCAGGTATTAGCACTTCTCTGTCAGCAATATCAGTGTGCTTCTCTGAGGGGTGTACTGCACCATGAGTTTTGCCCTGGTCCTCTCCTAAGGAGAGAACATAGTTTTATGGTACAAAACTATCTCAAGAGGGCTGGTAATTGTAGTCTTCCTGTGTGCGTAGGAAACAGGGGGAAAAAAAACACAAATTGATAAATAGTATCAATCTCTGCCATACCCAGTCCCTTCAGTTTGAAGCTTTGACACCTCATTTGGCAGAGCCAATACTGTATGCCCATTAAATTATTTCCTTTTTGTCCTTAACAAATAAGAAGACTACATTTCTCAGAACTCTTACATTTTCTTGGGATAATATGATGAAATCTGGCCAATGAACATGGACAGGCATCATGTACACCACAAAACTCTCCAGAGAGATCACTGATATCTCTCTCTCTCTCCCCCAACTCCCTGAGTTACAGTAAAGGCAGTCTGAAGATTTAAGCCACTATAAGTAAATTTCTCAAGGCTCTTTCTAAAATGCTACAGATGGCCCTTCATGGTGAGTGGATTTGGCATTGAAAATAGAGAAAGGCAAAACTTTGCTAAGCACACATCTGGTGATGTAAATTCATCACAGTCTACTGATAATCTAAAAAGCAACAGCAACAACAACTCATCCTCGTGTCCTCATTCATTCCTGTGTTCATTGCAACTGATATAATCCATGATAACTTTTAGGCTCTGGGTAAATATTTTGGTGAAAGGCAAAGGCAGTCTAGATAGAAAAAAATAAAAGGCTCACTCTTGAGCAGATGTTATTTCGGAGGATAAAAAAAAGGTAGAGAGATAACATCTCTGTATTTTTACAAAGGTTTTTTTAAAAAAAACAAAGGTTATTTCTGCCTTTCCTATTTGTGAGTCAGCAAGGGTTGGTTGGTCTAGTTGAACACGTCTCCAGGCTATGAATTAGAACCAGGTCTGGCCCACTTCTCTTATTCTTCTGGGCTGAAGGGAAAATGTTGCATAACTTTTTCATGGCAATGACAGAAGTACAAAGCAGCAGGTGAAATCACACAAACACATTTTAAGCCCCCACTTGCATCATGTTTGCAATGACCCATTGGCCAAGTTCAAAGCCATAGACAAAAGAAGTAGCCTTCACCTGCTACCAGACCATGGCAAGGAGGTGAATGTATAATGCTTCATATTATAGGAGAGTTAAGAATGGTGACTAGGCCAGGCATGGTGGCTCATGCCTGTAATCCCAGCACTTTGGGAGGCCGAGGTGGGTGGATCACGAAGTTAGGAGATTGAGACCATCCTGGTCAACATGGTAAAACCCTGTCTCTAATAAAAATACAAAAAAAAAAAAAAATTAGCTGGGCGTGGTGGTGGGCGCCTGTAGTCCCAGCTACTTGGGAGGCTGAGGCAGGAGAATTGCTTGAACCCAGGAGGCAGAGGTTGCAGTGATCTGAGATCACAACACTGCACTCCAGCCTGGGTGACAGAGTGAGGCTGTGTCACAAAAAAAAAAAAAAAAAAAAAAAAAGAAAAAGGATGATGACCAATAACTTAATCTACAGTACGTATTGAGAACTTAATTTATAAAACAAAATATCAAAAAATGGAAGGTATCGGGAAATAGAATAAGACAATAATAAGAAAAAAAAACAAAGAATCAGATGGTGAAATGTGGCTTCACTCTTTATTATCTTTGTTTTCTCAGAAAATTTATTTAACTCAATTTCTACACTTAAACAATAAAAGACTTAATAATCTAGACTTAAAAAAATAGTTTTAACACTTAAAGTTCCTGACTTTAAGCAGAGGTTTGATAGTTGCTAGTTCCCCAAACTTAGCACTGAGAAGCAAATCTATATTTGACTCCAAATTTCAGTCTTTTAACCAGGATGCAAAATTCATGCACTTGATGGGCCCATCATTATTGATAGGGCCAGCCTCATTCATTCTTTTTTTTTTTTTTTTTGAGACAGATCTCGCTCTGTCGCCCACGCTGGAGTGCAGTGGTGTGATCTCGGCTCGCTGCAACCTCCCCCTCCCTGGTTCAAGCAATTCTCCTGCCTTGGTCTCCTGAGTAGCTGGGATTACAGGCACCCACCACCACGCCCAGCTAATTTTTGTGTTTTTAGTAGAGATGGGGTTTCATTATGTTGGCCAAGCTGGTCTCAAATTTCTGACCTCAGGTGATCAGCCCACCTCGGCCTCCCGATGTGCTGAGATTACAGGCATGAGCCACCGCGCCTGCCCCAGCCTCATTCTTGTAATGGATATGTTTATCAATGTAATAAAATGTCAGTGGTTTAATACAAAATTAAAAAAATCCTGTGGTGGTGCATTCTACTTCTGCACTCATTTTCAAACCCATTTTCAGCACGTAGATTGTGCCATTTTCAGCACAAAGCTCAATCTCAGTTTTATGGTACAAAACTATCTCAAGGAGGCTGTCAAGTGTAGTCTACCTGTGTGCTTAGGGAGGAGGGGAAAAACACACATATGGATAAGTAGTAGCAGTCTCTGCAATACCCAGTCCCTTCCATTTGAAGCTTTGGTGATAGCCTAGACTCCTCTTTTGGCAGAGCCAATACTGTACGCTCATCAGATTATCTCCTTTTGTCCTCAACAAATAGGAAGACTACATTTGCCAGAATTCTTGCATTTTCTTGAGATAGTATGAGGAGGTCTGGCCAATGTGCATGGACAGGCAGGATGCACACCACAAAACTCTCCAGGAAATTCACTGATCCTTCTCTTTCAGCTCTTTGGCTGATTGGATGCAGAACCCTGTGGAGGATTTTAACAAGACACAAGATAAGAGTGATGTTGCAAAGTAGAAGGGCTCAGGATCTCTAAATAACTACTTGGTGAGTGGAAGACCACTCACCAAATATTCAATTAGACAGGCTGTGTCAGAGACATCAAACACATTTTTATTTTTTTAAATCATTGATGTATGTGTGTTTGTTACAGTAGCTAGTATTAAAACAATAGAGAAAGCTACCTTGAATTAGAAGGTGGCAAAAACAAAATTCTAACAGTTTCAGTCTCAGCAGTCACCACAGTAGACAGAAAGGACACTAACATCAGAGGCTGGGAAAATGTCAGTGCATGATATAAACTAGCAAAATATTTGGTAAGCACATAGGCCCTGTTAACTTGAGAATCATACCATATAACTGTTGAGCTTGTGGTTGAAAAACAGAATATTCATGGTCAACATAGGGGGAAAAAAAAAGCAAAAACAAAAACCAGGTAATTTGTAAACTGATGCAAAGATACGTAAAGAAAATCCAGACACTCAGGACCTTGTTGAATTAGAAAACCTGACTGTTTCTAGAATCAAAGAGATGGTATCTTCAAAGGACATGAGTGACATGTGAGTGAGAAAACTCTGGCAAAACTTCTCTGTTAAACAAAGTGACTCAGGGCATGGATGTGATTGAAGTGTGACCTTCTCACGTGCTCCTCCTGGTGTTCTCAAGGTTACTGCCATTAATTTGAGAGAAAGTAAGATGTAAAAAAATATAAAACAAAACAAATAGCCAAGTTTGGGAATCATGCCCAGGAATCATGACCACTTTGATTGTGGTTAACTAAGCATTGGACTGATGGCTAGCAAGGGGATCACAAACACACCATGTGTTTGAAAGGCCTGTGTTTTCAAGCAAAACACAAGCAAGGACTTAAAATGTTTTTGATTTTCCAAACGGTAAAATAATTTCAGATTGCAAACCTCCCAGAAGCAGAAAGCAGACTCCACAGACTATAAGTTTCCCAAAGAAGGCATATTCCTTAAAATCCATTTCAGACACGGCCAACAAAGAAAATGTATTCCCAGAGCTAAGAACCAAATGGAACAATAGACAGACCAGTTTTTCTTTGAGAAAGACCAGAGTCTAATGAATGAATTTCCACAGGGCACAGGAAAACTGGACCATTCCATTGTCCCTCCACAAGGTACTTTAGAGATTCCATGGAACATCAAGTACTATATATATATCAACTACGTCAACTGCTATATGTTTCCTATTTTCCCTAATTTGAAGGCAAGTGCCAACTATGGGGTTCCTTTTTGGGTTCTGCCATCATGTATCAAGTAGGAGTCTGGAGGCGAACAACTTGTATTATTCTGTTCATAGGTTGAGAACCAGGAAAGTCATATCCAAATCTGATAGAGGGCACTGCATTTCACCAGGAGATCCTGGACTTATGATTGGATGAATTCACTGAATGAGATTTGAGGTTGTAATTCTTGAAGAGGAAGTAAAGAGTTCTATAGGAGGGAGGAAAATGAAACAGAAGGAAAGATCATATAATTTATTTCTTCCCTGTTCCCCTCATGCTATTTTCTTCACGAGAAAACCTTCTTCCCCAAATTTCTGACCACACCCCTCTAAGTTTTTTGAGTTAAGACTAAATAACCATCCCTTCCATAGAGCATTTTCCCCTACAACAGGAAAATGTTATCTGTCCTTCCACTAGAAGCCCACAACAGTCTATCTGTATCTTTTTACAGCTCATTGACATCAAGATTGACTATCAAGAAGTGGTGTGGTTTAGGCCTTATTCTCTCACTTTTCTGAACTTCAGTTTCCCCAACTATATAACATGAATATAAACATCAGGATAATGGGAATATAGTGAGAATTAAATGAAATAATTATGAAATTACTCAAAGGAAGACACCCAGTTACTATGTTTCACCTCATCCACTGCTTTTCAAGACAGAAAGATCTCTAAGATTTTTTAAGAGATGTAGCACATATTAGCTCTCAATAATGTTATTTTAAGAAAATTAGGCTGGGTGCGGTGGCTCACACCTGTAATTCCAGCACTTTGGGAGGCTGAGGCAGGAGGATCACGAGATCAGGAGTTCGAGACCAGCTTGGCCAACATGGTGAAACCCTGACTCTACTAAAAATACAAAATTTCGCTGGGCGTGGTGGCACGTGCCTAAAATCCCAGCTACTTCAGAGGCTGAGGCGGGAAAATCACTTGAACCTGAGAGGCAGAGGTTGCAGTGAGCGGAGATCATGCCATTGCACTCCAGCCTGGGCGACAGAGCAAGACTCCATCTCAGAAAGAAAAAGAAAAAGAAATTTAATTAAAATGTCTTCACTAAAATATATTTTGAACTATGGTTCAGACTTAATAGTCTTTTATAGCATTTCTCAGGTAGACAGTCCTTTGGTCTCCTGAGCACAGCTGAGACTGTCTCAGGTGCCCCAGGCTTAATGAGAAACTCTGTCCCCCTCCTGCATATATGGTGTGATATCCTCTCATGATGTTTAACAAGACAAAATAAATCACAGAAAAAAGTGCTGAAGTTTCAGGGAAATGGTAAAACAAGGAAAAAAGAGAACAAAATAATTTATTTCCTCTGTGTGTGTGTGTATGTGTGTGTTTTCTAGCAGTTCCATTTACTTATTTTTAAAGGTTATCACCTGCTTCTCTCTGGCTAAAAATAAATTAATGAAAAATTTTTCCAGAAGGCTTTTCTTTGAAAACTCTAAAACTGCAGTGAATGATGCCTAGACTGAGGGTTTTGAAGCTGAATAACAACCAGAGAAAGGTAAGACTGGTTGAGGAACGAGGAGGAGAAGGACATCATGTCTATCTTGGTAGCAAAGTCACATTCTTATCACAGCCCTGACAGCTGCTCTGATTCACACGTAGATGACAATGAAGCTGTGATTAAACTCATTGTTTTTGGTTTGGTTTTTATTCTCATCATTTTTTTATATACCCAGATGTTTGGCATCTTGGAGTGAAAGCCGACAACTAAGTTTTTATGGATGCATGTGTAGAAATATACATGCAGGCATTAGAGAGATTTCTCCCATATCCTGTGGAATGGCATGGTCATGGAGATGTCACGGGGACCACTTCAGGTGTACTGCAATCTCCTGTCCACCTCCACCTGGGCTTCCAACTCAACACACACATGCACACACACACAAATCAGTACATTTCTCTACATTTATGCATCGCAACTTGTGTCTGTAACCATAGAGCAGGAGAGATTTTGTAGTGTGACAGATCCAGAAATAAAATGGAGGCAGATTAGGATAGTGTAACCTCAGTTTTCTACCACATTCTGGCGACCTGGGTAACATGGGACAGCCAGTGGAAGTCAGAAGCTATTGCAAATATTCAAGAGATATTTTCAGGGGCTCTAGGCATTTGCTAAATTGTTCACGCCAGGAGGATCAAATGAAGCATTAAGTAAACTAAAAAATAGTTCTCCATCCTTCAGCAGGGAATTCAGACAGGGGCTGCAACCCTACAGAAAGGAAACTTAGGAGCAGGCGTGTACCAGTCCAGTCAGTGGGAGTGGTCTGTCCTGCGGGGCTGGTCATGGGTTGTTCATTGTCTGTGGAAATGTGGAAACAATGACACTGACCCAGAGTCAGTCTGTTGGTTACAATTACAACGTATCAGACTTTCTAAACACCGTCAGTGATAAAGCACTCTCAAAACAAAACAAAAATAAAACTACATGTTTTCTCCAAATTTTACGCAACTCCTGCTGCTGTTGTTGCTTTGGAAGTACACATACACAGTCACAACACACATTTGCTTCAAATTAGTGCATTTTTCAAATTACTTTTCTTTAAATAAACATGATATTCTCCAAGGAGGTTAAATTCTTAGAAATCTTGGAGAGTCAGGTCCTGATATACATGGACTGAGATACACATAAGGGATTCAAGAGTGAGTTTGTGAAGATTCAAAATCATTGAGCTTGCTCTGGGTGTACTTCATGATCCATCCCATGTGTCACATGACAGCCGAGGATTCAAGGTAAAGTTGATAGCACAGAGATTGCAAAGAAAAAGACAAAGAAATGAGATAATGAAAAATGCTATCTTTTTTTTTTTTTTTTTTTTTTTTTTTTTTTTTTTTTTTTTTTTTGTGACGGAGCCTGGCTCTGTTGCCCAGACTGGATGCAACCTTGGCTCACTGCAACCTCCACCTCCAGGGTTCAAGCGAATCTCCTGCCTCAGCCTCCCGAGTAGCTGGGATCACAGGTGCGCACCACCACGCCTGGCTAATTTTGTATTTTCTAGTAGAGATGGGGTTTCACCATGTTGGTCAGGCTGGTCTCAAACTCCTGACTTCAGGTGATCCACCTGCCTCAGCCCCCAAAGTGCTGGGATTATAGGTGTGAGCCACCACACCTGCCCTAATGCTGTCCTTCTTAGTGACCCCTTGCCAGTTTCATTTGTGCTTAACATTCACTACAGTGAAGCACTGTGTGAATTGTGAGGTGTAAGATTTCTGTTTGGTGAGTGCAGATTTTAGTTCATATGTAAAATATTTAATTAAATTTATAACATTTGAAAATTGCATTTTGATCTCCTTTAAGGTTATTTTAAAACTAAGGCACAATACAGAAAATAGTGATTATAATGAAAAGCAAGTTTGCCAAAAAGAACCAGGCTGTGCAAATGCCTTCTGGACTCTATGGCTTGGGAACACCAGAGCTGGTTTCATCGGCTTAGTCATACAGCTGTCTAAGCAGATAGAAGCAGTGAGGCTTGCCCACTCAACTCAATGAGTGGGAGAAAAGAAGTGGGAGGCAGGGCAGGAGAGGAAAAGTAGGGGGATTGATGTGTGTTGCCTGCAGGTGGGAGCCGGGTTTGTGAAAGCCATGACTCCTTTGGGTATTCCGCAAAATAACTAAAGAGTTCTTTGAGAAGTGCTTTAAGTCCCGATCTTCCAGTGATGTGCTGCCAGGCAATGGGTTTAGATCCATCAACCTCCTCATTTATAAAAACCATAGCCTTCATGTGTCTGGACTTTCTCTCTTTCTAGTACTCAGCCATACATTATCTCACAGGCACTTACAGCAAGTTGATCAGGCTCCAAGAACCCAAACTTCTGAGAGCAAATAAGGCCTTGAAAAAGATTATTTCAATAAACATAGCTAATATATATTGAGAAATACTCTATTTCAGGTGGACATTCTTCTAATTTAAAAAGTGAAAAAACCTGAAATACGGAGAATTTAAATAATTTGTCAAGGATGTATAAAGTTATTCATGTAGGAAGTAGCTGTGTAGGATTTTATCTCAGGAACCCATTCAAGGATGTGTTCTCTTAAACAAGTAATCTTTTTGATTATTGATATGATTTGGCTGTGTCCCCACCAAATCTTATCTTGAATTGTAGCTCCCATAATTCCCATGTGTCGTAGGAGGGACTCTGAATCAGGGGGTGGGTTTTTCCCATGCTGTTCTCGTGATAGTGATTAGGTCTCATGAGAACTGATGGTTTAATAAAAGGGACATTCCCCTGCACACGCTCTCTCTTGCCTGCCACCATGTAAGATGTGACTTTGCTGCTCATTCACCTTCAGCAATGATTGTGAGGCCTCCTCAACCATGTGGAACTGTGAGTCAATTAAACCTCTTTCCTTTATAAACTACCCAGTCTCTTCTTTATTAGCAGCGTGAGAACAGACGAATACAACTATCATAAAAGTGCTGCTTTTAAAAATATTTCCCTCCATGTCTTTCCCATTTAAGATTTACATTTTATTAATGCACCTATAATATCTTCCCCAACACTACATTGGTGCATCTGCATTCTATAACCTTTTGTTCAAGTAAGGTCATAGTATTTCCTTAGTCCCAATATACATGGCTATGTAGTATACTAGGCTAGATAGTGCCGGTCCTAGCCATAACAATCCACAATTCAGATCACTTCATTTAGTAGTCATAGTCTTCTCAGGGCTGGAAACACAGAAACACTCAACATGGCACTCAAGTATCATAGTTTTTGATTGATTGATTTTCTACTTGATCTAAGACAAACCAAGGGAAATAACAGCTTACTGCCTCCTCCAATCCAGGAAAATGTTGCAAGCAACCTAGTGAACTTGATAAAAATATAGGTATTTGCTTCTCTTTGCCTTCCAGATGATCGTATGTCAGTGTTAATTCCTGGGTCCCATCCCATGCCCCAAAGCTCTCTTTGTTGTATAACTTTTTAAAATTTTGTTTATTAAATTTGCTTATTTCAGTTTGTTCTCTTTCTCTTAAACATGAGTATAATATTTACATTTTACTATCCCATCATTCTACATTTGAAATTTTTCAATCTATACCAAAATCCTAATGTTTTCCATATTTCTGTCTCCTGATCTTACCTGACAACCCCTATAGTAGTCAGGGTAGGCCAGTTTATGCTGCAGCAACAAATAACCCTAACCCCTCAACCCAGTGACTTATGAAAACAAAATTCCTTTATTTTCACCCCCAGGCCAACAGGGACGTCCTCTTACTCTAGTTGTTTATGACTCCAGCAGATGGAAGCATCATTCAAAAATGTAAGAAGCAAACAAGGTGAAGAGGGAAAGATACATTATTCACTGACTGTCAAACCTTCATTACTGAAGTGACTGATACAAGTTCTCTTCATTTTTATTGGTCAAATTAAGTGACATGATTGTGCCTGATTTCAGTAGGAGCGAGAAAGAACAACCTATATTGTGTGCCATTGTGAACAGCCCTCACTGCTGGGATAATCACGTGATTATAAACCAATGATAGAAAGGGAAAGTGACACATCACTCAACTTTAGTTAAAGCCTTTCAGTAACCTAAATTCAAAGAAAAACAATAGAAACATAAACTTCAAAATAAACATCCCAGTTCTTTCTGTAATACTATATCCCAAGGTAGCAAACCTTTTTGGATTTATAGTTTGCATAGTCCATTTGATATTCTAAGAATTATAATAATATTTTAAAACTATACAATGCTTTACCTGCTTCTCAAATTTTCAGGTTTCTGCTCTTTGATATCAATATGACACAGCTCATAACACACCTTATGTGTAGTCAGGATTGCACATACAAGGTCCAGGCTGTGTAGTAAATCAGGTGTGATATCTGCCCTCTCCTTAATTAAGTTTTCTAGTTTTTACTCTATTAAAGCATCATCAGACTATGGCTTCTGAGGTTTGAGAATCTGCTGACACTGCATTACTGAGGGAAGCAGGTGATACTAATGGAATAAAGATGGGGAGGGGAGGAAGACTGTGATGTAGAGGGAGAGGCCTTGATGATAGAGATGGCATTAACACAAAGGGGATGGGAGAGGATATGGTGGATGGTGTAACCTTCAGAAATACAGAGCAGGTGGTTCCAGGAAGGAAGAGCAATCAGTGTAATATGGGTGTTTCCATGTACACCTGGAGATAAAGCAAGGGAGGTGGGGGAGCACAGGCACAGCTTCCTCTGTAGACAGTCACGTTTTTATCTAAGCAAGGAGGTAAGAAGACCATATATGGCGAAGAGCAGGAAGATGTAGGCAAGGTACTTGCCCTCTTATCACTTTTTGCATCTGTGAAAGCGGAATCTAGGACCCGTTTCCTTCCTCCTTCTTTCCCTCCTTTCTATCTTCTTTCCTTCCTTCCTTTAGTCCAATGAATATTTTGAAAATCTTGTATTTACCAGGTTCTATTTTGGGGACTTAGGTCCAGCAATGAACTCAACAGACTATGTACTTGCTTTCTTGGGATGGAGATACACACACACACAAACACACACACACCCTGATACGGTTTGGCCGTGTCCCCATCCATATCTCATCTTGAATTGTAGTTCCCATAATTCCCACATCTTGTGGGAGGGACTCGGTGATCTGATGATTTTATAAGAGGAAATCCCTTTCGTTTTGTTCTCATTCTATCTTGCCTGATGCTATGTAAGACGTGCCTTTTGCCTTCCACTATGACTGTGAGGCCTCCCCAGCCCCATGGAACTGCGAGCTCTTTAAACCTCTTTTTCTTTATAAAACACCCAGTCTCAGGTATGTCTTTATCAACAGCTTGAAAACAGACTAACACACCCCAATACATATATGTTGTAGTCTCATTTATCAATTGTGAAGAAAAGAACAGGATAAAAGGACATAGATGATGGGGATGGGAGTTGTCTCTGGAGATGGCAGGTCAGCGGACACCTAAATGAAGTTACAAAGCAGCTGTTATATAGACATCTGGGGGAAGAGTGTTTCAGGCAGAGCAGGCATCATGGAGAAAAGTGGGGATGTGCTCTCTGTATTCAAGGAAGAATAACAGGCCAAGGATATCTGCAGCCAAAGAAGCAAGGAAGTCATTAAAAAAAAAAAGAGTAGGACTGGCAAGGCCATGCAGAGCACATTAGGAATCTTGGAGTTTGTTCCCACTGTAATGAGAAGACTTTGGAGAGCTTTGAACAGAAGAATAATATTATTTTCAATTACAAAGATGAAACTGAATGTTGTGTGGACAGAAGTCACCAAGAAGAATCAGACAATTCTGAAAAATCTTCAACACATTTATAGGTACCCAGTGAATATTTGGTGAAAAATAAATAAATGAATTATTTATTCCCTTTATTCTAGTTACTTAAAAGTGAAAAAATTATGTAGGAGCCTGATGCATATTTGCTGTGTGTGCACACGAATGAGTAGGCAACACTTGTCACTGTCTGGCTCCCAGAATCTAGTGCCAGGTTCTCTATTCAAGATGAGCCAACTGGAGGGAGGACAGACATGTGACTTGGGTGGGGGCAACTGAAGCCCCCTCTTATTTCTTTGAGTCAGTAACACAGTGGCAGTGGCATGTAGCCCAGTCCAATCCAAAGATGTGACCTCTGCCAGCTTTCAAAGAACTTCGTCCCCTGTTGGCAATTTGCTGGAGCCTCCAGTTTTCAGTCCACACTATGAGTTTCCAAGAACATTTTAACAAATGTCCATCATGCTTAAGATAATGT